>NC_066618.1:23659750-26059750 GCF_025201925.1 Gopherus flavomarginatus | reverse complement strand
CCAGATCTTTAAAAAGAAGAGGCCACTGCATCCCTAAAATTTATGTGCTATTAGCATGCAAATTTATGTTCAGGGGGACTGTGAATTAGCTAAATAGGCACCTAACTGCTAACTGATCATTTGTGCATATAATTACCTGATTTGCATATGCAAGTACAGCAATACATGCAGAAAAGCTACAATGTACCAATGTTATCTCATGCAAGTGTGCCTCTACTATTTGATAATCTGGCCTACAATGTCAACTGTACTATATCACAAGGATAATACAGAAATATCACAGGAGGCTTTAAATTCTAACTAAATTATAATTATAAGCCTGCCATGATCTTTGAGGAGCCTGCACTGCTTTATTAAGTAGCCACTTAAACTTACACCAGGCTAATAATGTATTTGCTCAGCTTAATATTTTCTGCAATGAGGAAAAATGTGTTACAAAAATCTTTGTTTTAATTTACTATAACAATTTTCAGAAACGAGTGGAATCTTGTAGGTATGATACAGAATAAATTGCTGAGGCTGCTGTTAATACTGTAATGGAAATGCCTTAAATGTAGATTTAATTTAGGGTCTCAGTCAGCCACTAAGCAATTTGAATTCTTAAGGTTAAAAAGTGGGACTAAATTCCACACAGTTAGCTAAATGAGATGATCAAGCTGCCTCCTCTGTTATGTGGACCCAGTCTAATGTGCAGGAGTAAGCTCAGCCTCTGAAGGGAAGACTGCTATAGTTCTCAGTGATTTGGAGAAGCTTTGGGGACCAGTTTAGAAGTAGGGTTGTGGGGGAGAGCAGTTTCTTAATTAGAGCTGGTTAGAAGTTTTTTTCTCTAACCCTGTTTTTGTTTGGAAAATGCCAATTCATTGAAATCAAAACTGTTTGTGGGAAAGCATCGGTTTTGATTAATTTTATGTTTTGCGGGATAGATCCAATTCATAGAAGATTAAGGTTGGAAGGGACCTCAGAAGGTCATCTAGTCTAACCCCCTGCTCAAAGCAGGACCAATCCCCAGATAGAAATTGTTGAAACTGTTAATGTGCCACTTTGACACTTTCTAAACAGAAAACCTCCAAAACAACTTTTTGTTTTGAAATTTGTAACTTATGGTGTTAAAGTTAAATAAATAAGCCTGAAAGCAAAACAAAACATTTTGGTTGAGCTGATCTGATTGTTTTTTGAGAGGAGAGCGAAGCAGGGATTTTCAGCTCATGAAAAATTTCAAGATTTTGACACTTCATCCCAATTTGGAACTAGGAATTTTTTTGAAAATCTCAACAATTCCAGAAAAACGGGCTTCCTGGTCTGTGATAGGATCCTTGGAGTGCAAACTGGGATGGTGGGATTGCTGTGCCCCCATAACTCACTAAGCTGGGTTGTTTCTCAGAATGCCTTAGTGGCAAAACCCTCCAGCTGCCAATACCACTTAGTATAACTGCATGTGAAGCCCCATACCCAGCTCGATTTGCATGAATGCTCCCAGACCCACTCACAAATCACACACAGTAAGGCGTCAGCCAAATCACCTTGTACTTGAGAAATATACTGTCCTGCACTGCTCAAGACCCTTGCTGAGCAATGCAATTTTATTCATTGGGTCACCACTTCGTCAATGGAAAGTGGACATACACCAGCCTTTGTAACCTGAGCAGATTTACAAAGCATTTCAGTCAAACTCATTGGTAAAGATAAACATTAAAATAAGTTTATTGATTATAAAAGTTGGATTATAAGTGATAGGCAAAAGTCAGAGTAGTCACCAAAAGAAAATAAAAAATAAGCATGCAGTTTAAATTCTCAGCCAATATTATTAGACTAGGCAATATCTAGACTAAGCAGTTTTTCTCACCCCACTGAATACTGCAGGTTGGGTACAGTATTTCATATGCAGGCTCTCCCTGTTAGCTTGGAGACCAGTGTCCTTAGCGCCAGCATTCTAGTTCCCTTCAGCATAGGTGGGCGAAGAGACAAGACAAACCATGCGTCTTCTGTCCTTTATTTTATATCCTCATTCCATGTCCTTGGAGAACACAAGTCCAGGCATCTCTGGTGGGTATTGCTGAGTCACCAGCCAAAGTTGAACAATCCCCCTCCTGTGTACTTGTGCAAGGGAATCATTGAATTGTAACTCCCTTGCTGGACAATGTCTGTTAATGGTTGTTTGACACCCACTTGAGCATTGGTTACATCCTTTGTTGTTGTCTCTGGTGAGCTAATATCTAGGTGATTCCACAACTCACAGCATATTTTAGTGACAACCATACAACGCAATCTCATAACTTCATATGCACTAGTGATATACATATTTAGCCAGAACAAAGTTTTCAGCAGATTGCAACCTTTCCCATGATTACATGTATGCTTTATATGAAATATCACAATTATATACAAATGATGAATTTGGGGGTTATGGGGTACTCCCTGTCACACTGTCACCCAGCTCTACTCTGAACTGTTATTCATGTGGGGTGGTGATATATTTGCATGTCTCATCCATGCTTGGTCATTCAGCTCTCTGTGGTCATCTGGTTTCTCACCTTGCATGAAAGGGTTCACACTCACAAAAAGGCTTCACTGTAGTGAAATACTTTTTGTTTGTGTTTAGTCACACCTGGAGGAGCCAACTGATATCTGGGTCCAAACAGGAAAGAAAAAACAGACTCTGAGGAGAAGACAAGGAGAAGACAGTTAGTCATCAGAAGGAAGTGAAACAGAGGAGGGGCACTTCTTGGCAGCTATAATGAGGAAATGAACTAGTTACCTAATGTAGATGATGAGGAAGGGGAAAATTTGCTAGGAGAAAGAAAGATGAGGTTACTTTTATGGCAAGGGACTTCCCTCTCCGAAGAAGCAGGAATTCACCCAGGAATCTCTCCAACACAGTGATATATCTCAATGCATTTACTAGCAAGATAGAATAACACTCTCATTGAAAAGATCAGTTATAATCCAGGATGTCCAATATTGCCAAACCGAAACACTCAGATATTATGAGTCAGCACTCTCCCACCCCCCATCCTGATTTGTTTTTTAAATAACAAGTTTGCAAATCTCTTTATTTGCTTTCTGCTTTTAAGCCTTTTGCCTAAACTCAGGTTATCCTTTCAAGCTTTACTGTATAACAAAGATGGCTGGACACTTTTATTTTTTAGTGAGAGCTGAGATTCTTGCTGAAGTACAGGAAACACAGACACATTGCTAAGGAGGAGTACAAAAGTGTAGTACAAACATGTAGGGACAAAATTGGAAAGGCTAAGACACAAAATCTGTTATACCGAGCATGGGAAATAAAAGATAGTAAGAGGTTCTTTAAATAAATTAGGAGCAAGAGAAAGATAAAGAGAAGTGTAGGTTCTCTACTTAATTGTGAAAGGAGAGCTAATAACTGACATCAAGAAAGCTAAGATGTTTTATACCTATTTTACTTCAGTCATCACTAAAAAAGATACTCAATACAATTAATAACAAATAATAATAGAAGGGGAAGTAACACAAGCCAAAATAAGGAATGAACAGGTTAAAGAATATTTAGACAAGTTAGATGTATTCAAGTTGGCAGGGTCTGATGAAATTCATCCTAGGACACTTAAGGAACTAGTTGAAGAAATCTTGGAGACATTAGCAATTATCTTTGAGAACTCATAGAGGATGGGTGAGGTCCCAGAAGACTGCAGAGGGGCAAATATAGTACAGTACTTGTTTTTTAAAAAGGGGAACAAAGAGGACCCCAGAAATTTATAGATCATTCAGCCATACTTTGATACCTGGAACAATAATGGAACAAATTATTAAACAATCAGTTTGTAAGCACTTTTTTGACAGAATTAATGGTCTAGTTCAGGGGTTCCCAAGCTTATTCAGGGTAAGCCCATGGCAGGCTGCAGACCTTGTTTACCTGAACATCCGCAGGTGTGGCTGCTTGCAGCTCCCATGGTTGCAGTTTGCCATTCCCAGCCAATGGGAGCTGCAGGAAGCGGTGGCCCAGCCTGCCAGGGGCTTACCATGAACAAGCCAAGAACCATGTTTGGGAACCCCTTGTCTAGTGATAGAGGGGAATAAGTAGGCATGATACATCACCTTGATTTTAGTAAGGTTTTGACACACTCCCACTTAACATTCTCATAGCCAAACTAGGGAAATGTGGTCTAGATGAAATTACTATAAAGTGAGTGCAAAACTGGTTGAAAAAGACCATACTCAAAGAATAGTTTCCAATGGCTTATAGTCAAACTTGGAGAATGTATCTAGTGGAATGCCACAAGGGTCATCTGGGTCCAGTAATATTCAATTTTTTCATTGATGACAGATAATGGAGCGAAGAGTATGCTTATGAAATTCTGAATTAAGGCACCTTCTTTCCTTTGAGCAGTGGCAAATTCTTGAAAAAAAAACCTGTAGTTTTAGGGACCACAAGTTCAGTCTGCTCCCAAGACTTATCTAGTAGCCCCGAGTTCATGGTTTTTTTGGACCTGCTGTGTCCCCACAGCCCTCTCCTGCAGCCCACATGGGATGTATCTACACTGTAATAAAAGACCTGCAGCATGGCCATGGCTAGCCTGGGTCAGCCAACATGGGTGCACAGGGCTAAAAATTGCAGTGTAGCTATTTGGGCTCAGGCTGAAGCCCAGTCTCTACAACTCCCCACCCTCATGGGGTCTCAGAGTCCAGGCTTCCGCCCAAACCCAAACATCTAGTCTGCAATTTTTAGCCCTACAGCCTGAATCCTGACCTGGACTTTAAGACTCGGTGATGTGGGTTATTTTATTATAGTGTCAAGGTACCCTCAGTATCTTCACAACTACTATCCCCCTTCTCCAATGGGAGGAGAGCTGGCAGAAGGAAGTAGGAGTGGGCTTGCCAGCTCTCTAGACAATCAGGGCTCTGGGGGCATTGCCAGCTTTCACATCACTGCTGCTGACATGTACAGTAGAGGCTCCACAATTTTTCATGAACTGAACCATCAATCTACACCCTTTAAGTCTCCCCATAAATATTTATTATATCTTTGTTTTCAGTTTAGTATATGTGATTTTTGGAGGTTTTTTTGAGTTAGGTAGTGAGAACTCTTGATGAGTTAAATAGTGAAATGCACGCAGTGTTGCCAACACTCTTGATTTTACTGCAAGTCTCACAATATTTGATGGTTGTTCTTAAAGCCTCTTTTCCAGGAGGTATTTGATTAGGTGATAATTTCAGGTTTCATTTTTTAAAGAAAAGAGTTTCTAGCCCTCCTGCTTGAAAAGAAAAGTTTGAAAATGTGATCTGAGTGCACCCTAGATATTCAAAAACCAGAAGGCAAATAACACCCTCCCACAAATATTGTTTTGTTTTAAATCTCATGGGTTTTTTTGGGCCTGATACATGGTTTGAGTGTCTGCTTGCAATATTGGCACTGCATAAGTGAGGAGTAGAATACAATGTATAGTAGGTGTGATGTTGCACTCTATATGATTTTACGTAAAATGTAACTAAAATATGCTCTGTGTAAAAGGTCTCTTGTAAGGTATCATTACAAAGTTTATAATCTACTGAGTGTGCTCAACCTATTTATATAAATGTATCACTCTTGTATCTGAACCTAGAAATATGAAATATAACTCTGAGGGCCTATTGTCATTATGCAAAGTGTGGGCCATTAATGGTGGTTTGGAATCTTGATGGTTCCCATTAACTAGGAGAATTGACTGTAGATGGCTCTGTTTTACTTGTAAGTCTTCCTGTGTACCTGTGTGCTGGCAAGTGGGCAATGAAGTCCTACAGTGACATGTGATCATATCACCTGAACTGGAATCCATCTTTAACCTGCTGTTTTTCTGTTGAGAAGGAGGGGTGGGAACCCAAAGGAACAAAGGATTCCCACCTTATGCAAAAGAGATATAAGTGGGTGGAACAGAACACAGAAGGCGGCCATCAGGAGAAATCCTCTAGCTACAACCTGAGCTGGAACAAGGGCTGTACCGGGGGAAAGGATTGTGCTCAGACTAGGAAGGCATCCAGTCTGTGAAAGAAACTCACTGAAACATCTCTGAGGGTGAGATTTTATCTGTATTCAGTTATATTACTGTACTAGGCATAGACTTGCGTATTTTATTCTATTTTGCTTGGTAATTCACTTTGTTCTGTCTGTTACTACTTGGAACCACTTAAATCCTACTTTCTGTATTGAATAAAATCACTTTTTACATAGTAATTAACCCAGAGTATATATTAATACCTGGGGGGCAAACAACTGTGCATCTCTTTCTCTCAGTGTTATAGAGGGCATACAATATATGAGTTTACCCTGTATAAGCTTTATACAGAATAAAGCGGATTTATTTGGGGTTTGGACCCCATTGGGAGCTGGGCATCTGAGTGTTAAAGACAGAAACACTTCTTAAGTTGCTTTCAGTCAAGTCTGCAGCTTTGAGACACCTGGTTCAGACTCTGGGTCTGTGTTGGAGTAGACGGGTGTGTCTGGCTCAACAAGACAGGGTGCTGGAGTCCCAAGCTGGCACAGAAAGCAGGGGCAGAAGTAGTCTTGGCACATCAATTGGCAGCCCCAAATGGGTTTGTGTGATCCAACCCCTCATAGTAGGCAATTCACTTTTTGCCTTGCTAAGAGAGATTCTGTTCAGCTGCCTGCATTGATGAGGATCTGTGAAGTAACATGAAGGAAACAAACAAGGACAGAAAAGTACAAATGTGTTTAAAAATTCAGACTGCTCAAGGGAAGAATGGTCTGTTCTATTTACTGTCAGCAATACAAACAATACAGGATTGAAAAATATCTGGAGGCTGTCTCCACTAATCAGTGATTTGGTAACAGCTGATAAGATAGCTCACACTGAGAACCAAATGAACACCATGTCATGCCCATATCTTCAGTAATTAATATCGCGGGGCTAGATTGCAGGCATTAACTACTGCTTTGGCTTCCTTTTTTTATTTCATGACTACAGTATCCCAAAGTGAATCACATACACCTCCACTGCATTTTGGCAGGATAATGATAATTTTTTTTAAATTAAAGATTATTAGTTTGGATTGGCCACATAAACTGTCATTAAATACTACTGAAAGATAACATTTCCTAGTGACTTTCCAGTTAGTGCTAAAAGAGAGGGAGGGAAGAGCTATTGCTTTTTCTCCTTCAAGTATAATAACCTTCCGGAAATCAGAGCTATGCTGAATTTAACAGTTTCTACCCACCATGCCCCCAGCTGTAACAGCTATGGAAAAGAAATGATTACCTTTTATTAGCTAAACTACTGAAATGCTGAGCAAGGATGGCAGACTTAGTAGAAATGAATGTAGTCTTAAAAATTGTATTGATTTTTATTATGGGATATACAGAGAAATACATACATGAAAATTTTTGTTCAAAACTACCCTGGCTATGGTAACAATGTACCTTGGAAGCTACTTATGGGTCCACCTATTCCATTATCCTGTTTCTGACATGGGCTAGAACCATATGCTTCAGTATAAGTTGCAAGGATCTCCATAAGGGTCAGTTATGGAATAATCTGTACATGGAGACATTTCTTCTGAGTTACCTTGATGCCTATATATCAACCTTCCAACAGTGGGAGTTAGATCCAGTGATCTCGCCTTTAATGTTTTACTACTTTTTATTCTTCTTAGCACTGCAGAGCCAAAACAACCAAAAGATAATGTGATCATAGATTCTGGTTTTACCAGATAGTCCCAGTTTTACATACAATGCCTTGATGTCAGAGGCACTTTCTTTGTGAAAACTGAAATATCCCTTTGTATATGTAGCAATCAAAACCATGTTTTTAAAAATAACCTCAAAAACATGGTTATGGTGCATTGCTAAACTGAGTAGGGTTTATTCTCTTTAGCAGGAGCACACAGCTCAGTGAAACAAGTGAGTGTTCAGTGTGATGAACGGTGTTGTGCTGGGGAGTGTAGACAATATTAAACTGGTTTTGAACTTAAAGCAAATGTTAATGACAATGCTTTGCTTGTCGGAAGGCTGAGTATGATGTTCCAGGGTGCAGTCCAGACCAGTAAGGCTCTGTGTCACCACCTGCCATGCAACTTTGGGAGCCTCACAATGCTTTGCTGCTGTAGCTCCAACCTGAGCTGCTCACAATCAGCCTGCCAGCATGCAGGTCACCCCATGAGTGTCTGTGTACAGCTTCAGCCTCCTAGGAACACTCCAGTCACACACTGATTTCCACCAGCCTTGTTTTCCACATGTGGAGTGACCCCAATACACTCCCAGTCCTGGATTTTCCATCCAAATCGTGTGCTCTGCACTGTCCAGCCTTATTAAGTCCATTGCCCTTTTAAGGAGATCAAGATACAATAGTGTGCCACCTCATGTGAAACTACCCATGCAGTTCACATCACTAGATTAGTTTTGATCAAAGAATTTATTTAACTACAAAGAGAGGTTTTAAGTGAGTACAAGTAATGAGGTGTGAAATCAGAAATGGTTACAAGAAAAATAAAACACTTTCTAAATTTAACATATTAGATTTGGTTCAAAATGGAGTCCCCTTACCAGATGCTCCAATGACATTGCTGACCAAACTCTTAGTCCAGGATCTGACCCCAAGGTCCAATAGCTGTTTTCATTTGTCCTTTTAGGTGAAAGAGAGGTGAACAGGGGGAGATAATTTGAGGTGTTTTTGCCCCTCAATTTTATAGTTCAGTCAGCCTTTGAAATGCATTTTCCTAAGAGTGACCCCTGTATAAAATTTTTTCCAGCTGAGAGCAAAGAGACATGGAGTCTGGGTGGAGGAAGTTCCATGCTGTGTCTCTGTATGTGCATTTTCCACCTATGTATGTTGAAATGCAGATTTGTCTTGTCTCTTGTCTCCTGCCCCACTTCCATGCCAAAGAATGGCCACTACATAAGTGACGGCCCATCAGCTTTTATGACATCTGGCTAGGGCTGTCAACTTGTTCTTTATCTTTCCCCACTTCCCAGACTTCCCTGGTAAACATACTTAAGACATGATTTCAGCTTATGGTCATAACTTTGAGTATAATGTTGCTGCATACATTTCACCATGAAGTTGCTGACCAGCAAGTTATCAATTTTCAAATGATACCTTACAAGGCATATTTTGTACAAAGATTATCATAATAGTGTGTAGGGTATGAATACAGAAGGGACGTTCCATCACACTGAGAGAGAGAGAGAGAAAGCAAGCAAGCAAGCTATTTTTATCTGGCCAGATTTTCAAAAGAACTTGACATCAAACCAAAACATTATGATTTCGGTTAACCCAACCCAAAATGAAATATTTTTTATTCTCTGAGTGGTAACTTCTGATTTCATAGCCAATAGGTTTCAGTTCTGAGGTTTTTGATGAAAAATAAAAATTTTCTACAGAAGGAAAAACACATTTTCTGACCAGCTCTAATGCTTAAATGTGGACTTAGGAGTAATGTTTGAAAAACTTCTTCACTTAGAAGCCTAAATCCACTGACTTTCAGAAGTCTTAGGTTCTGAAGTCACTTAACTGCTTTTCAAAATGGTACCCTAAGAAGCCTAACTTTAGGCACCTAGGTTTCAAAATTGAGGTCCAAGTCTCGGCTTTTACTTGGTCCTTACTTATATCAGAGTGTGCCTGAGTGAAATCCTGGCACATTTGAATACAGTGGGGGCCACAACTTCACCCCCTGCATAAAATATGTGTAAAGTCCTGGCTGTTGGAATACAGTGTTGTGTGTAGCAACTACCAGTATGTTTGAATAGTGAATTAGAAGTTTGCTAACACACTATAAAGTGACTGGTCTCTTAAATCTAAACGAAATCCTTTCATGAAAATCTTAATTTAAAATCTGACCAATTACTTTTTCACCAGATCTAACATGCAATGGGTTGCCCTTTTAAACTGCTGTAGATGAGGAGCCAAAAACAAAACAAAAAAACCCAACCACCCCAAAACCTGAAATGGGCGGACTTTTTTAAAGAATATAATCATGTATTGATCGTACTGTTTTTCTCTAAGAGGTACAACCAGTGCATGGCATTTTGCAAAGAAGGTACAAGACATTTTTTAATACAATGTATTTATCTGAAATCCATTGAAACACTCCTTATGAAGCCAATATTTCAAGCATTGTGCTGCAGATAATCATTATTTTTAAAAAGAATTCATTACACTGCTGGTGTGAAAAATTCACACTAGGCAGACAGTATTTAATAAGTAAATCAATAATGCTCATTTCAGGGAAAAATTAGGTATAGACTACAGCTAGGGAAGATAATAAAACAAGATCAAATACTAAATCTCAGAACTAATGATCCATTAGGGATAATGCAATTCACTGCTGTATCAAACGGCAGTATATTAAGAAGCTTACATCATAAAATGCTGTGTAAATGCAAATTCAATCTAATTTGTCATATGATTAAAATGCAAAGAAAAAGGAATCCTGTTGTAATCTAATGTAGCATTTACTACTTCAATACAGCTATGTTGGAGAGGACTGGTGCTCAGAACTGACATTTCCAGGATATAAACAGGTCAGCTTTTCAAGGGAATAGAGCATACACAGTGCAGCTCTTAAATTATCTGTCCTTTATAGACACGCTTGATTTCTTCTGTATAATTTTAACTGTGCTTAGTGATACACCCCAGTGCAAACAGAAACCTGTTAAATACGAGCTCCTTGCTCTTCTCCATTACCCTGTGTTCGAGGGGCTGCCCATGTAGATCTGGGCCTTAGGAAAAGTGGAAGGGGAAGTGTCACCATTGCAACATGCTTTTCCCCTGATTCCCTAACCCTGTGGAAACACTTTCCTCATGCTTCCAGCTCAGTGAAAGAAAGGAAGGGTGGTCCAGAGGTGTGGGAGATTTCTGGGATCTCTCAGATTACCACTCTTTAAAGTCATTGGGGAAACCAACTGAAGTTAATATGATCAGAGTGATGGTTTGCTCTGCCAATCTATGGTGCCTAACTGCAGATCAGGGACCAAGGGTAACTACACAGGTGCCCTTTACCTCCTTTGGATGCCCTGAGATTACACATGTCTGAAAGACCTTGATTTTTTTCAGGGACCTTTAACCACATTGCTTTGTTTTAGTATGTGCACACACACATGGTCTTGCAAATGCACCTTTTGCATACTACCACCTGGGTGGGAAGGAGAGAGATTCAGCCACCTATATGGTCATTTATAGACTCTCCATGCACAGAATCTATTGTCTGTCTGGGTGAGTGGCAGTATCTATCTCCTGCGGGTACAAGTAGTAGTAGGAAATGTCTGCATGGGTAGTTTCTAAGAATGCAGGACTGTAACTCATTACCTCATGGGCTAGTTGATAAATGCTACCATCATGATTCCTAAACAAAAGCATTTATATAGATCACGGATTGTGCATGGTAGCACACAGATCCAGTTGAAGAAGCAACAGAGTCCAAACATTTTTCAGATGCTGGTAGCTAGCAATGCTGAATAAATATCTGAACTTTTAGATGCTTATCTGAATCTAACTTCTGAACCTTTTGAGATTCACCTACCTACTACTGTGCTTATATTACTGTAATATATGCTGAGGCTCCAACTGAGATCAGGATCCCATTGGCCAATTCTTGCAGCTTCTATTTAGATATTTATTCTTAATATTTGATCATTTCTGTCTGTCCAGACTGCTAACATTTTTGTATGAACCCTCACCTTGTGCCTTGGCTACTACTCTCTGACCTTGATGCCAGTCATTGCTGCTAAGATTATTTTTCTGTCTTGTCATTCTGACCACATCACTCCACTCCCCATTTTCATCCATCTGCTGGCCTCTTCCTCCACCACATCACACACAAACACTAGAGCTGTACCTTCCAGGC
The DNA here is from genome assembly GCF_025201925.1 of Gopherus flavomarginatus. Classification (NCBI taxonomy): domain Eukaryota; kingdom Metazoa; phylum Chordata; order Testudines; family Testudinidae; genus Gopherus; species Gopherus flavomarginatus. The sequence continues at coordinate 26,047,942 of NC_066618.1, read as the reverse complement.
CTTTCCTCATTTAACTGCACCCTATTTCCTGTCTCTCAGATCTATTAACTTATCAAGCTGTGATCTGCACCTTCACTCTGCTGATGATGGCAGCAACCATCCCCAGCAGAGCTGCTTGGAACCCTTTTGATTAAATAACATTTCATCAAAGGGGGTGGGAAAGAGAAGTAAGTGTGAATTTAACAAGTGGTAGCTTGGTGGTGAGGACACTGGCCTAGGATTGGTGATTCCGAGTTATCTGGGATGACAAAATCTGCTCTGAATCAAGCACACTAGGGACATGAATCTGGATCTCCCACCTCCCTAACTACTGGATTCTATACATCCCGTTCCTGAAGTGGAAAACTAAGGTTTTGCTCTGAAAATGGGCATTTCAATATGATTTCATTTTTTCAGTGTGGAATAAAAGTCAATTTTGAAACCTCAAGAATTGCCATGAAACAGACCTGTCCTTTTGTTAACTCTAATAGCCAGGATACCCACTTCTTCTTCAACTGCTTCTGCCCTTTCTCCCATGTCTCCCCTCTACGCACAGGAAACACTCCCCGGTAATATTCTTACTTCTCTTTAAATCCTTCCTAAAACTATCTCTGCTGTGAGGCCCATAAATCACTCTGATCTGCCACTGGCTAGACCAGGGATCAAAAATCTTTGGCCTGCAGCCCACCAGGGTAAGCCCTCTGGTGGGCCAGGCCAGTTTGTTTACCTGCCATGTCCACAGGTGCAGCTGATTGCAGCTCCCACTGGCCGTGGTTCCCTAGGCCAACGGGGGCTGTGGGAAGTGGCACGAGACAAGGGATGTGCTGGCCGTGGCTTCCTTCAGCCCCCATTGGCCTGGGATAGTGAACCATGGCCAGTGGGAGCTGCGATCAGCCTAATCTGTGGACACGGCAGGTAAACAAACCAGCCAGGCGTGCCAGAATGCTTATCCTGATGAGCTGCATGCCAAAGGTTGCTGATCCCTGGGCTAGACAATGGTTGAGCAGTGACTTATGATTCTCTGCTCTACTCTGTTCATTTTGTTACTTCATTCTCCCACCATATTTGTCAATTATGTCGGCTTATGTCCTGGCTGTGATTTGGATTGTGAGCTTTCAGGGGAGAGACTGTCTTTTCTGTTACATTTGTATACAGTGCCTAGCACAGTGGAACCTTGATCCTGGATTAGGGTTCCTATCATAACACTACCAATAGTAACAGTGCTAAACACTGTATTTAAACTTAGCAGGCCATCCTACCTAGTCTACTTTACATAGGCAGGAAAGACAAAGGGTCATAGGGGAAAGAGAACTATCACAAGTTGAAGTGACTTTCCCAAGATCACACAGCAAGTTAGGGGCAGAGCCAGGAATAGAAATCAGGCCTCTGGAGTCCCATTCTACTTTCTGATGCGCTGGACCATATAGCCAGTAGTCGCAAGGTTACCACATAAGTGACATTAACCAGGTAGTTTAATTTTTTTGTTGTCTGGCTTCTGTTTTTTTTATAAAAAACATCTTGGGCAAGAATTCAGTGCTTTAGAGTCTGATTTATTAACTTTAAAATACAAGTGGACTAAGGCAGTGTCAAAATTCAAGGAGCAAAATTCCAAAATGATCAAATGCATCTGTATACCTCAGAGGCTGATGCGAAAACTGCTATTCATCCTTCTGGAAGAACTATACCTGCATGCAACATTATAAACAAATAAACTAACAGACAGATGGTGTCTCCTTACACCCCAGAGGTGCAATTACTTCGCATGCCCCACCTACACCCTCGCAGCTCCAAGCCAAGCTTACTATTCCTGTTTTGCGTACAGTATTACATTTCATATTCTCACAAGCTTCAAATGAGCTTTCCAACAGCACTTGTGTTTAAATATTTGTTTATTTGCCAAAGGCTGGAATCAACGGTCTTCTCTTCCAGGAGTATCCAAGGCTGTGTCAGTAATTTTGATGTGGGAAAGAAGCCACAAAAATATGGATTTTGAGTGACAATGCAAAGTTCACACAATAAATAGCAAGTTTTCCTTATGTAAAAGACTATAGGGCTGTTCTAGTCATTTCTCTAACTATTAATTATCATAATAATTGCTCACCTGCAAAAGTCACTAGGTGACAGACAACCTATAGTTATGTTGTACTGTGTAGACAGGGAAGTTTGGAAGGATTAATTACAGCATATTATATACGCAATGACATTTTTGTCTACTGTAGAAAACTGTAATCATGTTTATAGTTGGCGTTCTTCTTTTTTACTTGTAATTTTTCGTGTGTGTGTGGCCGGGGGTGCTCATGTGCTCCAGAATGGTAGGTGGAAAAAAATCCCATTTTTAGCAGAACAAGGCACAGTAATCTCTATAAGGTCTGAATCCACTGAAATACCTTTTGGAATTACCATCACCATTCCTGTTAGACACCCACCTCCTCTCCCGTTATTAACTTTCCTGTTTTTGTGGTATTTTAGGTAAAGATACGACTATGAATATCATCATTATTTTGTAAAGATGTAATCACAAATTCTTGGCAAAATAACAAAGTTTTTCCATTTTATGAGGTAGTTTAGTAGACACATTTCCTGTTTAAGGTGTGATTCTGCTCTGAAAAGGGTGAAATGTAAGTCTCTGCATAACTTAAGTCCCTTTTAAGCCCTGTTTTGAGGACTCAAGAAGGACTTAAGGTTTTCTGCTCATCCTCTGTCACTTCACCCAGAAATGATTATGTAAAATTGGCACCAATCAGCTCCTGGTATGTATTTACAATCATACCTGCTCATTTCAGGATATCTGCACTACAATTGAGAAGTGTGTTTGAGTGGCTAGCCTGTGCTGCTTCTCACTGTTTCTTTTAGCAAGCTCACTCTATCAAAGTTATCTTGGGTGTGCATATACACACAGCAATCACAGTCGCCTCCCGATTGCAGTGTAGGCATATCTTTAGGGACTAAAATACATTTTTTACCCATATTAGCACTGGGATAGTGAGCTGGGTTCTGCTCTCTCACTCATCATCAACCAAGTAGTTAATTGTTCCAGTTGCAGGTCTTGGCTCTACCTTTTGCAGCATCAATGCAACCTCCTTTGAAAGTACTGGGGTTTCAGGAGATGCAACATAAAATATAATTTGAAGGCAATGGATGGAGATGATGTACAGCCAGGAAAGAACCCTTCTTAGAACAAAAATTACTTAAACTGAGCAAAATTGATCTGGAAATCACTAATACACAATGAACATTCAATGTATAATGCCAATTTTAAAGCCATATGTCACAGTAGGACATAAATGTGAAAATGTTGACTTCTCTTGCAACTGTTGCTATTAACATCACTAAAATCCCTTTATGACTCAGAAAATTAAAGAGTAAGAGGCTTTCACCATTTCTTAGGGATGCCTCTAGAGAAATTCTGAAAGATTTTTCTTCCAAAGACACTGTCCAAGTCCTTTCTCTCACAAAAGTCTCCTATGAGGCAAGGGAGACCTTACTAATTACAGGAGTAAGATTTTAGCAGGGCAAAGCTCATAAGAATATTTGCATTTCTGCTTCCTCTCTATTCTCTTTAGATGTGGGTTACAGATTTTTTCATTCAGATAAAATCTGAATGATACTGCACTGCTGAAAAGCAATTGTATTGACATAAATTCAATGTTAGTGCGTTCTTCTCTATATGTAAAACATTTCAAAATTGCTTAAACACAGTATGAATACAATGATGTTTGGTTTCATGTCTGATGTCTCCAATTATCTCAATTTTACCTCTAATTTTATAAGAATGAAATTTTCAATACGAGGCGGTGACATGAGAAATATATTACTTGCCATTCATGACTGTCAGCTATGAATGGCTGGGTTAATATAAGTGTCTATCTAGAACTTTATTTTTCTTAGCTTTGTAACAAAAGTGAAAGACTAAAAAGTTCCATTCACATACTTGGCCCTTTTATTAAGTGCTTTCCAATGCTATTCCTTACAGACTTAAAGTATTTTCACAGTTCATTAAATTTATCTTTTTTGTTTTTAAATTAATATCTTTCAGAAGCCCACTAAACGCAGTCAGGTTAGAAGAGGTTAATGGGGTTTTCATTAGCGGACAAGGCTCTGCAAAAATCACTTAAAAGTAGCAGCTGATCATTTAAAATTATGTTGGAACACAGATAATTTGGGATAAAAAGTCCAAATTCTGTTAAAATATGTGGTACTAAGAGACCTTTAAACTTAATCTCAAATTGTTTATATGCACTCAGTGTGAATGCAACAAAATTCTTACAGAAGTTAAACTTTACACTTAGGGCGACATTTTGTTCTAGGTGCTTGACATTAGTTCGCTTTATCAAAATTGGACTCAAGTGTACAGACAAAAAGAGGAATCTATGCCCTGTGCTATAAACCCCCTGAAAAAGATTTTCAGAAGTGACTTGTGATTTTGGGGTTCCTAAAGTTTTATGTGCCCAGCTTGAGGAACTTAATTTTCAGAAAGTGCTGCCTCTGGGAATCTACAGTGTTCTCTGTGAGCTGTCTCAAATTGAGCACCCAAAAATTGAAGCAGCCAGAATCACTAAAAAAAAAAAAACGTATCTATCTCATAGAGCTGGAAGGTCATCAAATCCAGCCCCCTGCCTTCACTAGCAAGACCAAGTACCGATTTTTGCCCCAGATCTCTAAATGGCCCCATGAAGGATTAAACTCACAACCCTGGGTTTAGCAGATCAATGCTCACACCACTGAGCAATTCTTGCCCTACTAGTCACCCTTGAAAATTTTGGTCTATGATCTCTAGAGTCAGAGTTGGCGTCTGCCAACAGACTATTTTCCAGTTTTCCAAGGCTGTACACTTTCACTGGTTTAGAATACAATGTGTATGGGTAAAGTGATAGTAAATGGTAATGCTTCAACAAAAAGTACATGCTTGTATTCCACATAAATAAAAATAAGCATGAAAATTACTTAAAAAAATTATTTCTAAATTCTTCTGATTCAATCCTCCTGCAAGAGTTGGCTAATTGTCAACAGTGTAAGGAAAACATTTTTGTTTAGATGTTACAGAGCTAAAGTCACTTCAGTCTGCATTATATATTTGGCAAAAAATTAGCCACCTGTTTATGCTTGCAGTTGTAGGAAGATACATTTAACTTTTCAACTTGCGTTTTGTGAGGAAAAAGTATAATAAAAGATGAAAGATCTCACCGACGTCCATCTATGGTTTTATATTTCTGCCCATCATAGGCGTCCTGAGGCATGGGAAACTGGGCCCATGCCAAGGGCCCCCTGCTGAAAGGAGGCCCTAGCAATGTTGTGTACATTTTTTTAACCTAGTTCCAGATCATGCAATGGGACATTTGAATGCAAGTGGAGCTGCAAAAAGAAGAAGAAAAAGAAAAAAGCAGCTGAAGAACAGGAGAAGCTTGCAAAGCTACCAAAAGAGATTTTTAGTTTTGGTCATCTTTTGGTTTTCAAAAAAATTATAAAGACAAAAATTGCTATTTATTTCCTACTGTAATGTGGTAAGAGAGAAAAGAAATAATTGTGTGTATAAGGAAGGTGGAGATGGAGTTAGCAACTAGATATCAAAATTTTCACTTCTTGGCTTTTCACCTGGCTTGACAGTGACGAAACATCATTATCATCTAATGACTGTTCAGTGCCTGAAATAAACTAGCAATGCCATTTCCTAGTGCACATATGTCAACATCATAAAAAAATAATCACGCCTGGAACTAATTGGCACATTTATTGCCAAGCTTAGCAGGTGGAGCATGGACTGTGTGGCCTATGAAGGATGAACTCTTGTTCATTCCTAAAGATGATCCCTCCACAGCAAGGAAGTGGGGCAGCTTGAGCTACTACTTCCAGCACTGTTCCTGTTCCATGGACAAAAGGAGCCTTTCAGTTTCCATTGTTCTCAGTCCAGCATTTTTTACTAGCACTGAAATCAATTACCCTCCCTTTACTGCACCCAGATTTTGCAGGTCAGATTTAATTCATAATGCAGTTAGGTCTCACACCTCCAACTATTCAATGAAGTTTAATTTTCTGATAACATTATTTTTATCACCACTCTGAAATCATTTGTTATTCTTTGTGTAATAGCTTTGAAAAATAATGAACTCATTTATTATTCTTCATATTCTACCAGAATCCCATTGTAAATGGGCATTAAATAATGCACTGTTAAAATATTTTTTTAATAGATTCATATGCCTGGCCCAGAAAAGTGCTTCTAATGGGGAACATCTTGTTATCAGTGCTAAAAGTTAAATAATCTGATTTGTCTATCTTCTGATTTAGTCCGGAAATTAATTTTAAACTGTGTCATAAGTAAATGGAATATTTATGGCTTTTCACCAGGAGTATGTATCCCCAGGGCAAATATGTGGGAGGAGGAGAAGAATATAAAGACTTTCCAGTAATCTAAAAATGAATGAATATGTGTGCTCTGTTAATTCCATTGCATTCTGTACTTGTAGAAAAAGTATTCCAAGTCATGCTAGTGTAAGGCATCTGCTTTACCACTCTTTTTGAAGAGTAAAAAGAGTACATCCAAGAGCTGTCATTCAGAAGCCTAAAAAAGTGCTAGGATGATGAGATCAGGAGTTGAATTGGGCGCTGGGAGAGGACGTGGGGAGAGCTCATTGGGTGATTCCTCAAGAAGGGTGAGATGTAGAACAAGGAATGGAAAAGGGAACCCCTGTGTACTGTTCAGGTTGTGTCATTGGCTTGCTTAGCAATTATTGTGGCAATGATGAATCTCTCTGTGCCTCAGTTTATCAATCTGTATAATGGGGACAATAATACCTCCTAACAGGGGTGTCATGAGGCTTAATTCATTAAAGATAATAAAGCACTTTAAGATGCTTTCATGAAAAGTGCTACATTATTCGATAGTAATGACTCCAAATACAGGGTAATGCAAACTGTGAGTCTGGGGGGTTATTACTCTATGACAATGTAGAACTGGGGCTCTTTTTCCTCTGTCTGTCATCTGCTGGAACATTATTAGCTTTCTGCTTTCTTGGTAGCATACAGGAGAAGCCTGAGGAAAGGTTCAGGATCAGCTACATGTTTGAATCTCTCATAAGTCACAATCACTGCAATCATCATATTGTCATTATTTATCATTCCCCTTTAGAGGAAGGGATTCCCCCACTTTCCCCTTGGAAGCTGGGATAAGTACTGGGCCTGTCTGCTTGAATATGGTTAAGTATTTACATGCCACTGAGAGGGTTCTCAGGTCAGAGAAAAGCTGTAGCAGATAGCAGAGCTGGCTGTCTGCGTTATGGTCTGTATCTGAAGGCAATTCTTGGGATAGAATAGCTTCTTGGGAACTTCGCATTGATGTGTGGGCTGATATTTCCAGATGAGTGGATTGCCTGTATGCAGTTTGTGACTGCCTCTCTTCCAGGACTCTTGTGTATGTGTAAATAATGCAAGTTATGCTCAGAATATACCCAGACTCTGCATTTGCTAATTTCTCCTCACTTTAGAAGCCAAGTGGCTGGGTCCCAAATATGCTACTACTTGGTAGAGTGATGACTTCAGTGTGAGATATGGGACACTGGAAGCCAAAGAAGGAGGAACACCAATAAACTCAAAAGCCACAGTCAGAATCAGGGCCTCTTTTGGCTGGGCACTATAGGACCACATTCTACTGTGCTTGCCTTGAAGAGTTTACAATCTAGAGAAACATACAAATAAACAATTATAGTGATGACTGACACCCTGTATTAGTTACAAGTTTTTGTTGCTGCAGTTATTTATGGTTAAATTACGTTAGAATGAGCGAAGGAGTGGGAAAAGGAAAGATATTGAAGTGAGTTGTTGAGGTAAAGGGGGAATGGAGGGATAAAGTAGTGAAAGAGTGAATTTGGCTTTCTACTGAAAACATGATAAGTAAGAGTTAATAGAACAAAACTGCTTCATATCTCTTTTGCCTGGAAAGGGTTAACAAGAACAGTGAGCCTGGCTGTCACCTGACCCGAGGACCAATCAGAGGACAGGATACTTTCAAATCTTGAGGGAGGGAAGTTTTTGTGCTGTGCTGTTAGTTTTGGTTGTTGTTCACTCTGGAGGCTCAGAGAGACCAGACGTGCAACCAGGTTTCTCTCCAATCTCCCTGATACAGGTTCTAATAGATTCAGAATAGTGAGTACTAGGTAGATAAAGCGAGTTAGGTTATGTTTGTTTTCTTTATTTGCAAATGTGTATTTGGCTGGAAGGAGTTCAAATGTGTATTTGGCTGGGAGGAGTTCAAATTGGTATTTTGCTGAAAAGATTTTAATTTGTACTTGTATACTTAGGCTGGGAGGGTATTCCCAGTGTCTATAGCTGAAAGACCCTGTACCTATTCCATCTTAAATTTACAAAGATAATTTTTACTGTTTTTCTTTCTTTAATTAAAAGCTTTTCTTGTTTAAGAACCTGATTGTTTTTTTATTCTGGTGAGACCCCAGGGGACTGGGTCTGGATTCACCAGGGAATTGGTGGGGAGAAAGGAGGGAAGGGGGAGAGAGAGGCTGATTTCTCTCTGTGCCAGGATTACTTTCGCTCAGGAAGAGTCTGGGAGGGGGAAAGAGAAGGAGGGAGGAAGGTGAATTGTCCTCTCTGTTTTGTGATTCAAGGAGTTTGAATCACACAGTGATCTTCCAGGGTAACCCAGGGAGGGGAAGCCTGGGAGAGGCAACGGTGAGGGAAAGGGTTTACTTTCCTTGTGTTAAGATCCAGAGGGTCTGGGACTTGGGGGGACCAGAGTGTACCAGGCACTGGAATTCCTGGTTGGTGGCAGCGCTACAGGTTCTAAGCTGGTAATTGAGCTTAGAGGAATTCATGCTGGTACCCCATCTTTTTGGACGCTAAGGTTCAGAGTGGGGAATTGTACTATGACACATGCAAAATGTGCTTGTTCAGATATTTTTCTGGTGAAAATTGCCACTTTCATAGCCAAAATGTAGGGATGCAAATTTGCCAAGTGAAATTTTACAAGACATGGTCTTGCTTTTGCACAGCTCTAGCAATAGCCCATGTTGTGCTTTGGGTTAGGTATTTCACTGTGTAGCTCTGGGGGTATATTACAGAAGCTAAAACCCAAAGCCTTAGTTGCAACTGAGAAGTACACAGCGCAACTCAAAGGCGCATGGTAAGCTGCAACCTACCTTTGCATTCCTGCAATAAAAAGCAGAACTATAGGGGCTGAAATGAAGTTGGGAACTGTCAGGGTGCTGCATATCCTGACCACACCTCCTTTTCTTGATCCACACCCCCAACATCAGCCATTGGAATTGGTGCATGGCCTAGAAGACATTTCTCTACTCCATACTGCTGGTGGTCTGGTTGTTCTTTGCTAGGATGATCCTCCTGTGATCAGCAATGTTGCTAAAGGATTGTTTTGTTTTAGTAGCTCTAATTGCAGATGAGAATCTATGCCTAAGTGTAACAAGGAATACAAAATAAGACCAATTGTGCAGAAATTATTTTATTCTCTTCTAGTGCTAAAAGTAGCTCAGTTGCCAATGGTTACATTTGAACATTAGATCAAGATTTGCCTTGGATAAATTATTCTTAGTGACTTCAGTTAAACGGTTGCATTTTCTTTACCCAAATGATTGGCGATGTATTTTTTCAAAGACTTGCTGAACTTTTTCAGTGTTCATCTCACAGATTTGCTAACGTTCTATAGAGTGGTGACTCCCATGAACTGACCTTTACAAAGCTTAATAAGCAGAGTTCTCTGACAAAGAGGAGGCAATATATCAAGAAAGCAATTTTTTAAATACCACCCTGTTAAATAAGCTAGTGACAAATCTCATATTGAATAATATATAGAAATAATGATGCATGAATAGGTTTTGCCCTAATTAGCACATGGAAATTATTTTTTAAAACTACTATTTGGGGGGAGGGATAGCACAGTGGTTTGAGCATTAGCCTGTTAAACCCAGTATTGTGAGTTCAATCCTTGAGGGGGGCAAAGTGGGGAAAAAATCTGTCTGGGGATGGGTCCTGCTTTGAGCAAGGAGTTGGACTAGATGACCTCCTGAGGTCCCTTTAGCTTCTATGACTATGTAATGTTTAAACAGCACAAACCCTCAAAATGAGCCATGTCCTGATCTCAATGAAGTTAGTGGCCTAGATCCTAAATCAACTTAGCTTCATTGTAGTCATATCAAGATGCTTTGTTCCCAGCATTGACATCAAAGGAGCTACATCCACTTACACAAGGGGAAGATTTGGCCCAATAATGGAGCTTTTCAGTGGCAGTGGAAGGTTTAAACCCAATGAGGTGGCTGTCAATTTCAAGGATTGCTACTCTTAGCAGAGAAGTTTACAAAGTGACAACATTTTACTGAAACTTTATTAAATTATCATTCAGCTTTTCTGTATGCTCTCTCCATTATATTTATGTGCAGATAGAGAGAGTGGAAAAGCTTTTGCTTTTACAACCAAACTTACTGTTTCTACACAATCCATAGTGGGCCAAATGCTGTTATGCTCATCTTTCCTATGCAAGAATAGACTTAATTATCTCTTGACTTCAGTGAGACAGCTCTCTTGAGAATGGCAAGCAGGATTTCACCCCTGTTGAGGATGGAGAAATTTAACCCACTGTTTGTGAGATCATGCCACTTGCATTTTACCTCCTAATGCACTGAACAAGCATTCTGCAGTGTTTGCCTGGAATTCCTCTACTCTAAGGCTATGTCTACACTACAGCTTATGTAGGCTGGGAGGAGATAACTGGCTTTGCGGATGAGGGGAAAGCAGTGGATGTGTTATTCCTTGACTTTAGCAAAGCTTTTGATATGGTCTCCCACAGTATTCTTGCTGGCAAGTTAAAGAAGTATGGGGTGGATGAACGGACTATAAGGAGGATAGGAAGCTGCCTAGATTGTCGGGCTCAATGGGTAGTGATCAATGGCTCCATGTCTAGTTGGCAGCCGGTTTCAAGCGAAGTACCCCAAGGGTCGGTCCTGGGGCTGGTTTTGTTCAATATCTTCATTAATGATCTGGAGGACAGTATGGACTGCACTCTCAGCAAGTTTGCAGATGACATTAAACTGGGAGGAGTGGTAGATATGCTGGAGGCTAGGGATAGGATACAGCGGGACCTAGAAAAATTAGAGGATTGGGCCAAAAGAAATCTGATGAGGTTCAACAAGGACAAGTGCAGAGTCCTGCACTTAGGACGGAAGAATCACATTCACTGTTACAGACTAGGGACCAAATGGATAGGAAGCAGTTCTGCAGAAAAGGACCTAGGGGTTACAGTTGATGAGAAGCTGGATATGAGTCAACAGTGTGCCCTTGTGGCTAAGCAGGCTAATGGCATTTTGGGCTGTATAAGTAGAGGCATTGCCAGCAGATTGAGGGACATGATCATTCCCATCTATTCGACTTGGATGAGGCCTCATCTGGAGTATTGTGTCCAGTTTTGGGCCCCACACTACAAGAAGGATGTGGAAAAATTAGAAAGAGTCCAGCAGAGGGCAACAAAAATGATTAGGGGGCTGGATCACATGACTTATGAGAAGAGGCTGAGGGAACTGGGATTGTTTAGTCCGCAGAAGAGAAGAATGAGGGGGGATTTGATAGCTTCTTTCAACTACTTGAAAGGGGGTTCCAAAGAGGATGGATCTAGACTGTTCTCAGTGGTACCAGATGACAGAACAAGGAGTAATGGTCTCAGGTTGCAGTCGGGAGGTTTAGGTTGTATATTAGGAAAAACTTTTTCCCTAGGAGTGTAGTGAAGCACTGGAAAGGGTTACCTAGGGAGGTGGTGGAATCTCCTTCCTTAGAGGTTTTTAAGGTCAGGCTTGACAAAGCCCTGGCTGGAATGATTTAGTTGGAAATTGGTCCTCCTTTGAGCAGGGGGTTGGACTAGATGACCTCCTGAGGTCCTTTCCAACCCTGATATTCTATGATGCTAACTTATGTTGCTCAGAGGTGTGAATAGACCACTCCCTTCAGTGACATATGTTACACCAACATAAGCGCAGGTGTGGACAATGCTATGTCTTCAGGAGATCTTCTGCTGCTGACATAGCTAGTGCTGCTCATGGGGACTGGAATAGTTAAGCTGACAGAAGAACTTTCTCCCGTCAGCTTAGAGTGACTACATTAGAGAGCTTAAAGTGCCGTAGCTAAACTCTCTAATGTAGCTGTGACCTTATTCTTTCCTGGACTGGCTCCAATTTATCCTGATTTAGCCATTCTACTGAAACTGATCTCACTACAATCTCTAATGACCTCAACCTGGCCAATTTTTGAGGCCTGTACTCATTAATATTTTATTGTTTGTATTGCAGTAGCACAGAGGTAATGTGCAAACATAATGCAATATGGTCCCCGCCTCAAGAAGCATACATCCCTTTCTTATCTTCCTTGACTTACCACGGAACACTTTCACCTTGACTTCCTGTCCTCCTCTGGCTTTTTGTGATAGTGTGCTTTCTTGTTTGCCTCCTACCTCTCTAATTCTTACTTCATTCCCTCCTTCCTCATCTATTCTCCCAAGATACTGTCCCAAAGCCTCTGTTCTGCGCTAATCCCTCTGCACTAGGTCTCCCCCAGCCACCTAGATTTGTTTTTCATTTCATGTCATCTTCTGTCCATGCCGTTTCTCTCTCTCTAGTAACTCCTATAAAAATTGTCTGCCACTATCCCTTTCTCTTCCTCTCCCTCTGCACATCCTTTCTTTTTTCTTGGTTTTCTTTTTGCCTGTTCCCCAAGGCACTCCTCTCCTGCCGATGGCTGGCAGTTCTGGCCCTTTAGCAGGATTTCTGGTGTAATAGGGGAACGTCAAGTGGGAGGATTATCATCATTTCATAGGCATCAGAGAGACCATTATTAGGTCCAGTTCTGATGTCAGCACTTGGAAAAGAGTGGTGAAAATTTGGAAGGGTTTCAGAAAAGGAATTCATGGTTGATTCTATGTCTGGAAAACCTGCCTTACAGTTAGAGATTAAAGAAGCTCCATCTATTTAGTTTAAAATAGAGAAGGTTGTCATAAACAGATAGCTAAGGGTTAATGTCTCTTTCACCTGAAGCACCTGACCAGAGGACCAATCAGGAAACTGGATTTTTTCAACTTTGGGTGGAGGGAATTGAGTGTCTAAGTCTTTGTTTTCTGGCTGCCTGCTTTCTCTGAGCTTTGGAGAAGTAGTTCTACTTTCTAGTCTTCTGTTTCTAAGTGTAAGGACAAAGAAATCAGATAGTAAGTTATATGGTTTCTTTTCTTTGGTATTTGCATGAATATAAGTGCTGGAGTGCTTTGATTTGTATTCTTTTTGAATAAGGCTGTTTATTCAATATTCTTTTAAGCAATTGACCCTGTGTTGTATCATCTAATACAGAGAGAACATTTGTACTTATTTTTCTTTCTTTTTATATAAAGCTTTCTTTTAAGACCTGTTGGAGTTTTTTCTTTACTTCAGGGAAATTGAGTCTGTACTCACCAGGGAATTGGTGGGAGGAAGGAATCGGGAAGATCTGTGTGTTGGATTGCTAGCCTGATGTTGCATTCCCTCTGGGGGAATAGGAAAGTACTTTTTGTTTCCAGGATTGGGAACAGAGAGGGAGATTCACTCTGTTTGGATTCACAGAGCTTGTGTCTGTGTATCTCTCCAGGAGCACCTGGAGGGGGGAAGGGAAAAAGGATTATTTCCCTTTGTTGTGAGACTCAAGGGATTTGGGTCTTGGGGTCCCCAGGGAAGGTTTTTCAGGGGGACCAGAGTGCCCCAAAACACTCTAATTTTTTGGGTGGTGGCAGCAGGTACCAGGTCCAAGCTGGTAACTAAGCTTGGAAGTTTTCATGCTAACCCCCATATTTTGGACGCTAATGTCCAAATCTGGGACTAAGGTTATTACATGGTGTGCAGCTGGTGGGACTAGAATCCAGAAGCCAGTAGAAATATTATATTTTTCTTTTCTCTGCTAAGGGCTTTTTAGCAGAGAGAAGCAGTTGGTTTTAAAAGGGAACCAGAGAGAATTTTTTTTTTCTGCTCTCTCTCGCAGTTTGTGGCTTGCATGTTAAGGGTCTTTTGTCATGCAATAGCCCTCCCATTAGGAGTCAAGTACCAGCACTTATAGGCATGCAAATAAAGTGGTTTTTCTGGTTTCCCTTCATTGAACATTAGCTAGAGAGAGAAAAGGACAAAAAACACTGTTGCTAGGCAGACTTCAGGAGGCAACAGAGAACCTGCAGTTCAGAAGATAAACACCGGAGGGCACCCCAACACAAGAAAACAGGAATCATGACTTCTAAGGCAAAAATTGAGGCCCAAGAGCAAGTCAGAGAAGCTGAACACAGGCGACAACTGGAAATAAAACAAACAGAGATGGAAATAAGAGAAAGAGAGGCGGCCCACCGCCGAGAAATGGAAAAACAACAAAAAGAAAATGAAGAGAAGGAAAAACAGAGAAAACATGAACTGGAGTTGGCAAAAGCTGGGCTGCATGTGCCAGCCAACCCTAACAACCCGGCGCCAAATATTGCTCCACAGCACAGGAAATTTCCCACCTACAAGGCAGGTGATGACACCGAGGCCTTCTTGGAAAATTTTGAAAGAGCCTGTCTTGGGTACAGCATCCCCGAAGACCAGTACATGGTAGAATTGAGGTCACAGCTCAGTGGACCTTTAGCAGAGGTGGCAGCTGAAATGCCTAAGCACCAAATGAATGACTATAAACTTTTTCTAACCAAGGCCAGATACAGGATGGGGATAACCCCAGATCATGCCCGTCGGCGTTTCAGAACCCAAAAGTGGAAACCAGAGGAGTCATTTCCCAAACACGCCTACTACATTGCAAAAAACTATGAGGCCTGGCTAACAGGAAACAACATTCAAACCTTGGAAGAACTGAACCTCCTCATACAAATGGAGCAGTTCTTGGATGGTGTTCCTGAAGACATCACACGGTACATACAAGATGGACACCCCAAGAATATCGCTGAGGCGGGGGAGATTGGAGCCAAATGGATGGAACTGGCAGAAAGCAAAAAAGCTACTGTCAAGGGGAACGATTACCCCAGGGGGCACACAGACCATAAACCCTACAACCGAGGACAGCCAAAGACCCCACATACCACCCAAGTAAAGCCACAGATACCCTACCCTTCAACCTCACCAGTCTCCAGTAACTCACCTCGGCCCAGTGATCCATCAGATGGAAGATGCTTTAAGTGTAATGAACTGGGACATATCAAGGCCAAGTGTCCCAAGAACACCATGCGAGTGCAATTCATTACACCACCATCACACCAAAGATCCCCAGGCCCGGATGCCTCTCAAATACCCTTGGAGCGAAGGGAAAATTTGAGAGTGGGCGGAAAGAAGGTTACTGCGTGGAGAGACACGGGGGCACAAGTGTCAGCTATCCACCAATCCTTCGTTGACCCCAAATTCATCAACCCAAAGGCCAAAGTTACAATTTACCCCTTCATGTCACAAGCTGTAGACTTGCCTACAGCTCAACTGCCTGTCCAGTACAAAGGCTGGTCAGGAATGTGGACTTTTGCAGTCTATGACAATTATCCTATCCCCATGCTACTGGGGGAAGACTTGGCCAACCAGGTGAGGCGGGCCAAGAGAGTGGGAATGGTTACACGTAGCCAAACCAGGCAAGCTTCCAGACCCATTCCTGTTCCTGAGCCGTCCACAGAGGCCCCGTCTGTGTTACCAGAGACCCAGGCAGAGGTAGTGGACCCGGATTCCATGCCTACCACTGAAACAGACCCAGCATCTCCAGTCCCAGGCCCGGAACTGGAACAGCAACCAGCACCAGCAAGTGCAACCCCATCTTCAAACTCAACGCCAGAGGGCGCCAGCGAGCCAAAACTGGCAGAAGCAACAGACAGCCATACCCAAAAGGCTCAGCCAGAGCCTGAAATACCCTCAGGTGCACCAGCGGAGAGCGGTTCACCAGCAACGGAAACAACCCCATCACCTACATCGCTTCCAGAGGGACCAAGCCCAAGTCCACAGTCTGAGGAAGAACTGGTGACCCCAGCCTCAAGGGAACAGTTCCAGACTGAGCAGGAAGCGGATGACAGCCTTCAGAAAGCTTGGGCGGCGGCACGGAGCACCCCACCGCCTCTCAGCTCTTCTAATCGATCCCGGTTTGTTATAGACCAAGGACTTTTATACAAGGAAATTCTTTCTGGTGGACACCGGGAAGAATGGCAGCCGCAAAAACAGTTGGTGGTTCCAACTAAGTACCAGGAGAAGCTCTTAAGCTTAGCCCATGATCATCCCAGTGGCCATGCTGGGGTGAACAGAACCAAGGACCGGTTGGGGAAGTCCTTCCACTGGGAGGGGATGGGCAAGGACGTTGCCAAGTATGTCCGGTCTTGTGAGGTATGCCAAAGAGTGGGAAAGCCTCAAGACCAGGTCAAGGCCCCTCTCCAGCCACTCCCCATAATTGAGGTCCCATTTCAGCGAGTAGCTGTGGATATTCTGGGCCCTTTCCCAAAAAAGACGCCCAGAGGAAAGCAGTACGTACTGACTTTAGTGGACTTTGCTACCCGATGGCCAGAAGCAGTCGCTCTAGGCAACACCAGGGCTAACACTGTGTGCCTGGCCCTAACAGACATCTTTGCCAGGGTAGGTTGGCCCTCTGACATCCTTACAGATTCAGGGTCTAATTTCCTGGCAGGGACCATGGAAAAACTGTGGGAAACTCATGGGGTGAATCACTTGGTTGCCACCCCGTACCACCATCAAACCAATGGCCTGGTTGAAAGGTTCAATGGAACTTTGGGGGCCATGATACGAAAATTCATCAATGAATTCTCCAATACTTGGGACCTAGTGTTGCAGCAGTTGCTGTTTGCCTACAGGGCTGTACCACATCCCAGTTTAGGGTTTTCACCATTTGAACTTGTGTATGGTCACGAGGTTAAGGGGCCATTACAGTTGGTGAAGCAGCAATGGGAGGGGTTTACGCCTTCTCCAGGAACTAACATTCTGGACTTTGTAAGCAACCTACAAAGCACCCTCCGACACTCTTTAGCCCTTGCTAGAGAGAACCTAAAGGATGCTCAAGAAGAGCAAAAGGCCTGGTATGACAGACATGCCAGAGATCGGTCCTTCAAGGTAGGAGACCAGGTTATGGTCTTGAAGGCGCAACAGGCCCATAAGATGGAAGCATCATGGGAAGGGCCCTTCACGGTCCAAGAGCGCCTGGGAGCTGTAAACTACCTCATAGCATTTCCCAATTCCTCACTAAAGCCTAAAGTGTACCATGTTAATTCTCTCAAGCCTTTCTATTCCAGAGACTTACAGGTTTGTCAGTTTACAGTCCAGGGAGAGGATGCTGAGTGGCCTGACGGTGTCTACTACGACGGTAAAAAGACGGTGGCGTGGAAGAGGTGAACCTCTCAACCACCCTGGAACGTCTGCAGCGGCAACAAATCAAGGAGCTGTGCACTAGCTTCGCCCCATTGTTCTCAGCCACCCCAGGACGGACTGAACGGGTATACCACTCCATTGATACAGGTAATGCTCACCCAATCAGAACCCCACCCTACCGAGTGTCTCCTCATTTGCCTGTTCCCCAAGGCACTCCTCTCCTGCCGATGGCTGGCAGTTCTGGCCCTTTAGCAGGATTTCTGGTGTAATAGGGGAACGTCAAGTGGGAGGATTATCATCATTTCATAGGCATCAGAGAGACCATTATTAGGTCCAGTTCTGATGTCAGCACTTGGAAAAGAGTGGTGAAAATTTGGAAGGGTTTCAGAAAAGGAATTCATGGTTGATTCTATGTCTGGAAAACCTGCCTTACAGTTAGAGATTAAAGAAGCTCCATCTATTTAGTTTAAAATAGAGAAGGTTAAGAGATTACTTGATTGTGGCCTATAAATACCTACCGGGGAAGAAGATTTCTGGTAGTTGCGGGCTCTTTAGTCTAACAGACAAAGGCATAATGAAATCCAATGGCTAGAACTTGAAGTTA
This sequence comes from Gopherus flavomarginatus, assembly GCF_025201925.1. Taxonomy (NCBI): domain Eukaryota; kingdom Metazoa; phylum Chordata; order Testudines; family Testudinidae; genus Gopherus; species Gopherus flavomarginatus. Next base: position 26,030,020 of record NC_066618.1, on the reverse strand, counting down.
GCTAAATTCAGACTGGAAAAAGGCACACATTTCTAATAGTGAGGGTAATTAATTCCTGGAACAGATTACCTGGGATGTGGTGGATTCTTCATCATTTGAAGTCTTTGCATCAAGATTGGATGTATTTCTAAATGATATGCTGTAGCTCAGCCAGAACTCATGGGCTTAATGAGAATTTACCTAGTGAAATTCTGTGGCTTGTGTTATGCAGGAGATCAGGTTAGATGACCATATTAGTCCCTTACTGCCCTGTAAATTATGAATTTTTCTGGGTAAATTGCTACTAAATTGGGTTCAGTTACATTCATGTTAATCTTTTTTGTCCTAAGCCCTCTCCACTTGCTCCAGCCTCCAGTACTGCTAACAACAATACCATCCTCCAGTCTCCAAAGCTTGTCACCTGATGATCATATTCAGCTCCTTCCTTTTCTTCTCCTCACACATACAGGTAGTGTCCAAATCTAGCTCAACATCTCAGGTACTAGCCTTGCTGTCTGTCCTTACAACTCAAACTCCCATCCATACTCTGATAATCTCCAGTCTTGATTGCTGCAAACTGCTCCTCTCAGTCTTCTCTATATCCACATTGATCCTCTCGTTCCATTAATCTGCCAGCAATGGAAGCAACAATGTTTATTCATATACTTCTCTCAAAGCCATGTCCTGATGTCTCATGCCTTCTTCAATACTTGTGACCCAGGTACCTTCCTATTGTAAAACTTCTAAGCAACCTCCCTCTCTTGATTCAACCCCCTCCCCAAGGACAACTCATCTCATATTTGTTTGTCTCTTGGCTATCGCGCATGGGTTGAGTCCGAAAGCCTCAGTCTGCATGGGTGTCATGCTGAAGGCTCAGGTCAGAGTTGATAAGTTGTGCTGAGTCACAAACCCAATAGGTCTGTCAAGGTTGGGGAAGTGGAGCAAGGGCATGGGCAGGATCCAGAAACCAGATAGGGGAACCTAGAATCTGGAGACAGGAACCAGGAACCAGGAGCAAGGTGAGATAAATGGAAAGACACTGTCTGCTTGCAGCAACAAGCCAGTGTCAGTCTAATAGCACAGAGAGCTCCTGGTGTTTTCCCCCAGGCCTTATATAGCATATATGAGCCAATCAGGGGATTCAGTAGATATCACCAGTTAGGGCCTCTGTGGGTAGGATATCTGGTGAAGGATGAGCCCATAGGGTTCCAAGGCTGCTATTGTCTGCTTTGCTGGAGTTGTGAAATGGCAGTGTGGACAATAGCCAGCTGGGATCCAGCAGCTATGGGGTCTTGACCCACAGATCTTACAATTTTGCCCACTAGAAGTGAGTCTATATACACACACACACGCCTCTTTTGTGGGCTTCCTATTGTCACCTGTCTATTTTTCTTTGTCTAGCTTAGATAATAAGTTTTTGCTTTTTGTACAGTGATGAACATTTAATTAATAAACAGCAATAATAAAATGATTTGACTGAAATAAGTGTGACTGAACTTTCAAGGAATGCAACATCATGAAGAAAAACAGGCTGATATAAATTAGACATTTATCTTACCTTGGTGATCATTCATGAGGAGACACAGGAAGACAAGTCTGGTAGTGGTGTTTTGTTAGAAACCTTTTTAATCTGACTGAGTAACCGTTTAAGTATCAAATCACTAGACATGAATTCACTTTTCATTTCATTTACCTCTATAACCACTGGCAATAAAAATAATGAAACCCTTCTATTATCTTAAACACATGTGAACATACTTGAAAGATATGCAGATTAACTCAAAACCTCTGCTGCTACCATCTATGACAAGGGGACAGATCATGATCTCATTTACACCAACAGAATCCTGGAGATCCTGGATTTAATGCTGTGAAACGGAGAGAAAAATCTGGCCCAGCGCTATCAGATCTTTCCTCACTTTAAAACAAAAAGAACTGGATTTGTCTCCACATGGCAAATCTGAGTTCTTTCTTCCTTTGTTTGAACAGACTTGCTCATCATCAGTAATAAGCCCCTTTCTGAGACTAATTTTTTTTATTAAAACTGATTTTCCATCATTTTCCAAGAAACATTTTAAAACAATCCCCCTGCATGCGCACGCATGTGCGCTCTCTCTCTCTCTCTCTCTCACACACACACACACACACTATTCAGAATCCTGCACTTCAGAGTGAATTTTGCACATTAAACAAACATTTGCTATCCAGAACAATGTTGAAAGGGCAGAGAAATTGTTTTCCGTTAGTTTACCGGTTAAATTGGGCATATAGGTCCAAGAACTGTGGACTTCAATAGAACTGTGCTAATGTATACCAGCAGAGAGTTTGGCTCAGCCATTTCCTAATGGCCCTTATTCAGCAAAGCATGTAACCACATGCTGAAAGTTAAGCACATGCTTAACTCCCATTGACTTGATTGGGATTTAAGCACATAATTAAAGTTAAGCATGTGCTTAACTAACTTGCAGGATCATGGCTTTAGCAAGTACAAAAGGGTGAAGGCAAATGTCTATTTTTTTTCGAGCCTTGCCATTGTTATAGTCAATATGTTTTACCTCTACTTTTGTCTATTCATTTTAATTTGGGATGTTGCTGGTTGAAAGTAGGGCTGCTCAAAATATTAATAATAAAATATGGAAATCTTGAAATTCAAGGATTTTGCATTTCATTTTAAATGTTTGGAAATGGTCCATTTTGGGGGGGTGGGAGGAAGAAGGCCCTCTCAAAGAAGACAATTGTGTCAGAATGAACTACTATCCACTGAGGAATATTTTGTTTTGCCCCAAAACTTCCAAAAGATTAATTTTCACTTTAAAATATGCAAACATTTATTTTTTTTTACACATAAAACTGGCTATTTGGCAAAAGTTTCATGATACACATAATTTCTGATGCTTAAATGCAGTAGACAGACATTGTCTTTTCACACAAGTCAGCAAAGGAAAAGAATTCCAGCACCTTGACACATTAATAATTTAAGCCCCACTTCTGCAGTCAGATCTGGTGAGAGCTGGACTCCCTGCCTGCATAGAGCCCTATACAATCAGTGTGGCTCCTTCAGAAACAAGGGACTGCCAGTATGAATCCAACTGCAAGACTCAGGTTTTATGCATACTTCTGGGTGTATGTGTTACCAGTTCTGGTTTCATTCCACTTAGGACTTCTCTACAGTCTGAACACCAGAACACTGAAGAACTGATTTTGTCATCCTTACTCATGTTGAACAGGACCTTACCTTGTAACTAGTCCTCAATCATATAGATATTTTGGCATTTGCTTAAATGTTTCTAGGATCAGGTTTATTCCCATTCATTTCAATAGGATTAATCTCAGAAGAAACTGCTATTCAGCATGAGTAAAGTGGCAGAAACTGGCCTTAAATGTACACACCTCTGCAATGAGCAACCAGTTCCTAGACTGAGATCAAAGAACTTCTCAAATAACCTGACCAGACTTAGCCCTGGTCTACACTGAGGGTGGGATCGATCTAAGTTACGCAGCTTCAGCTACGTGAATAACATAGCTGAAGTCGACGTACTTAGATTGACTTACCGCGGTGTCTTCATGGTGAGTCGACTGCTGCCACTCCCCCATTGACTCTGGCTGTGCGTCTCACGGCAGTGGAGTACAGGAGTCAACGGGAAAGCGCGCGGGAGTCGATTTATCGCATCTAGACTAGACGCGATAAATCGATCCCCTCTGGATCGATCACTACCGCCAATCTGGTGGGTAGCAAAGATGTACCCTTAGTAGTAGGTTGAGAAATCTTACAGTAACACACACTGCCTGCTGATCTAGGGATAGAGGTTATATAGCGTGTTAACCTGCTATGTAGAGCAAAAAAATTACATGCTGAAAATTGGAAGTCCTTTTACATCATTAAATATGGGATGTGTTCAAAGATATCTTATAGCTACCTACAGAGCACAGGGACCCATCTTACTCTATTAGATTTTAGTACAATGTGTTGTATCTTGCCACAGTTCTAATTTACATAAAATGAAACAGTATCTCAATCTGTAATAAAAAATAAAAAAATACCCCCCCAAAACCTAAAATTACCAGTGAATGGCATTTTGAAAACTATAATTTATTTTTGCCCTGAACAAGACATTTAAAATGTTTTCAAGGACATCATGCCTGCAGGCTTTAAAATATCAACTAATTATCAAATCAATGATCATTTGAGGGAAAGTAATGAAGTATGGAAAATAACCACTTCAAATTATATAAATCATTACCGCAAAGTATTTAAAACTGGTAAGTCATTAGCAAAGAGACGTAATATGTAGGTATTAAATGACTTAAAAGTTTGATTAAAAAAGGCAAATTGTATTTTAATTGTTATAATTTCCCAGAAAACAAGTAAAGTGCCCTTTAAGTTTTTTACACTTAATCTATGATTTGTTTATTTTTCTAAGGAAATATTCACTTACTTAAATCATTATCTGTCTTTCCATAAAGTTTACGTAATTTTTCTTTACTATCCAATCATGGGAATTATTTGAGGTTGCAGATAGTAGAATGAATCAGGTCTTAGGCCCAGTCCTAGATACATGCACGCACATGCTTAATTTTAAGCAAGAGTAGTCCTTGAAGTCAAGCATAAATGTTTTCATGATTAGGTGTTTATTTTGCTTATTCTTAGATTAATACGTACCACTGGGCTAGTAGCCTCATCCTCTCTTATGCATTTCAAGTGATGTCATTGTCCTGACACCAGTTTTATGCAAATAATTTGTCCTATATGTACTCAGATAGGGGGACTAATCTATGAGCCTTTCTCCTTTTCTTCTCCTGTGAGACTGACTACAAATGCCCCAGAGACCCTGAGTTCAGTGCTGACAGCTGGGGGCTCTGCTTGAGGCCAGGGTTATCTGTGCCCTATATTTCTGGGAGTGCAGAACATGGAGTGGGCTTGCCACATATGAATACTGACTCCCTTAGTGTTATCTTTGGAATCCCCATGGAGCTAATAGGAGTTTAATCTGCTTATCTCTCCCTGTTCCCAGCCTACCCCTTCTCCTGCGCAGACCCCAGACCTGAGTGAGCACTGCTGCAGAGGCAGCACTCCTCTCCTCTTTAAATTCAGGCCTGTGATTTGTCTGAGTTTTTAACCAGCAGGCCTGGGGAATAATTTGGGTCCTGCTTATTGCTGTGAAAGAGCCATTACATCCTGATTGTATTCCATTGGGATTTTAGAAAACAAATTATGTTAAATTCTTCTTCCACCCCAGCTAATTTCTCTTTCACAAACTTTGTCAGTTATATACTTATAAATATCAACCCCTCCCTCCCTTTGGGACACGTTAAATAAGCTCCAGTGCCCAGATAACATTCTTCGTGTACCCCAAACTCCCACTGACTTCAGGAGGAGATTTGGGCCTGCAAGGAATGCAACATTGGGCCTCAAGCGTGACTAAAAACAATGTAATTCTCCCTGCATGAGGGAGAGCTATTACAAAGGATGTGGGAGACGTTTGTAGGGAGGCTGCAGTGCAGTGCTATCTCCTTAGCTCCCAAAAAAAATGTCACTGAGGCCTGGTCTACACTAATCTGTTATTTCGGAATTAGCCAAGTTCATTTAAAAAAAAAAAAAGATTCCGTCCACATGACCAAACTGGCCTTTTTAATTTAAAGGTTCTTTAAATCGATTTCTGTACTCCACCTTGGCAAGTTGGGTAGTGCTTAAATCGAGATTGCAATCCCAGGTTAAAGGTATTGTGGACGCAATTCAATATTATTGGTCTCCAGGACCTATCCCAGAATGCTCCCTTGTGACTGCTCTGGACGACACTCTCAACTCTGATGCACAAGCCAGGTGGGCATGAAAAGCCCCGGGAACTTTTGAATTTCATTTCCTGTTTGGTCACGGTCCACCATCACTGGCGACCAGGCAGAGTCCATCATCACAAGAGATCACGCAGTCCCAGATTTGCAGACAAGCTCCAGCATGGTCTGAACGGGAGGTACTGGATCTCCTTGCATGTTGGGGAGACGAGTCTGTTATGGCAGAACTATGTTCTAAAAAAAGGATTGCAAATACCTACATTAAAGTCCCCTAGACCATGATGGAAAGAGGCTACTCCAGGGACACAGAGCAGAGTCGTACAAAAATCAAGGCGCTCAGGCAAGCCATACCAAAAAGCCAAGGAGGCAAATGGGTGCTCTGGGTCCCAGCCCCATACATTCTGCTTCTACCTTGAGCTCCATTCAATTATGGGGGGTGACACCACCACTACCGCACCACTGTCCATGGACATCTGCAAGGGGGAGTTGCACGGAGTGAGGAAGAAGAGTCATTGGAGGACGAAGAGGAGGAGGAGAAGGACAGTGGACAGGTGGCAAGTGGGGAATCCGTTTCCCCCCTAGCCAGGAACTGTACTTAATGCTGGAGCCAATAGTCTTGCCCCAGTCCCAATGCGGACTCCCGAATGATGACTCTGGAGAAGGTACTTCTGGTGAATGAGAGCCTAATCAGAGCCACGCAGTGGGGGCGGGGGTGGGGAACGAGCTGCGCTAGGCTGTTTGTGCATAGTTTAAAGGGCTCATCCCTTCTCAGAGCCTCATCGGAGCCACGTGGTGGGTGTAGGGGTGGGGGTTGTGTGTTGTGTGAAGTGATCATCCCAAAGAGCCCACAGGTCCTCCTTTACGGCAAACCCACTAGTCACTGCTTCCTATGGGAAAAGGGTCCCAGCAGTTTGAAAACATTGAAATGAACGTAGAAGAAGCAGAACCCCACGTGCCCTTAGGCTGCCTGCAAGCTGAATTCTGTTGCCTGGCTGTGTGTGATGGCTTACTCATACCAAAGTGTCCCCTTTGTTCTCTGAAATGTATATTTTTAAATAGTACCGTCTCTTTTTCTCCTCCCACAGGTGAAAATGTTTCAACTCAGCCCCTATCTACTCCATCCCAGAGGTTGGTCCAGATTAGAAGGTGGAAAAAAAAAACTCAGGAAGCCATGTTCGCCGAGCTCATGCAGTCCTCCTGCATTGATAGGGCCCAGCTGAATGCATGGAGGCAAACAACTGCGGAGTCTCGTAAAGCATTACAGGAATACGAACAGAGGAGAGATGCATGCAGTGAGAGCGGGCAGGATGCTAGGGTCAAGCTCATGGAGGAGCAAACTGACATGCTTCACTGTATGGTAAATCTAATGCGGGAAAGGCAGCAAGACCATAGACTGCTGCTGCCACCCCTGTATAACCGCCCTCCCTCCTCCCCAAGTTCCATAGCCTTCTCACTCAGACGCCCAAGAACAGCATGGGGGAGGCTACTGGGACCCACACACTCAACCCCAGAGGATCGCCCAAGCAGCAGAAAGCTGGCATATGCGAACTTTTGATTTGGTTTCTCGACTTGTTCTATGAAAGTGGCCCTACGCATATGAAAGTTTTGCAGCCACTGGGAATCATCCCAGACCTGCAACACTATGCGGTCCCACTAGTCTGTGCTTGTTTTCTGGGTCCAGAATCGGCGTTCCATGGCATGAACCAGGCCCAATGCTACCATGATCTCCCAATTGCCACATGCTGTGCTTCTAGTAATGTCTGTGTCCATGTCCTCATCAGTATAGTAATTGCATTGTCGTTGCTTCCTCGCCTGGTTTTGCAGGTACTGCACATAGTGCTGGATAATGTGTGAGGTATTTACAATGGTCGAAACTGCAGCAGAGATCTGAGTGGGCTCCATGCTTGCTGCGCTATGGCACCTGCATGGGTAATCATGGAAAAAGGGCGCAAAATGAACTGTTCAGTTCAAGATGGTCGATAAAAGGCGGTAAATGGTTGTCTTCTGTAGCTTTCACAGAGTCAGGAAGCTCGTTAGAGCTGCAAGAGCGGGAGAGCAGAGTTTGCGGTGGGAACATGAGCAGAGTTTGCGGTGGAAGCTGTGCGGCTGTGTTCACGATGGCCGAAAAATGGCAGGGAATTGTTGCCTTCTGTAGCTTCCACTGGAGCTCAGGACAGACAACATGGAAAAAGTGGTGCAAGCTGTGCCTCTCTGTCCATGGTAGCTGAAAAAAGGCGGGAAATGGTTAGATGAAAGAGTAGATAGAAAGACAAGAAGACATGCAGGTGGATTCATAGTACCAGGAGACAGGTGGTACACTGTGCTGCACCGTCTGCTGGTAGTATGGCATCTGCTGTAGCTTTCACAAAGGAAGGAGCAAGTGACGGCACACACCCAGAAACACCCACGAGAATGTTTTTGCCCCATCAGGCACTGGGAACTTAACTCAGAATTCCAATAGGCAGCGGAGACTGAGAACTGTGGGATAGCTATGCACAGTGCACCGCTCTGACATTTGATGCTAGCCTCAGTTCTGAGGACGCACTCCACTGAATTCACATGCTTTAGTGGGGACACACAACACTAAATGTAGAAAATTGCTTCAGAAAATTAGAGTAAAATATGTTCAAATTAATTTTGTACTGTAGAAGTATCCTGAATCTCTCTCCCCTTTTATATTTAATTATTCATCCCATACTTTGATATGCGAATAACTAGAACCATTTCTGCAGTAGCTTCTCTTACTTAAAACTTCTTTCTCACCTTTCCTTCTAGTCTACAAGGACCTGGTTTTTAGAAGGGATCTGCATGCTAAGCTCCATGTGAAGTCCAGCAGGAGCTCTAGATGGTTAGCAGCTCTCAAAATCAGGACCTAAGGGAAGACAGCTCCTTCAGGGGTATATTTTCTAGTTGATGCATAAAGAAGAGGAAAAAATCCTTAGTCAAATTTTCTGCTAGTGGCAAAAGCAATTGTGTTAACTATTTTTTTCCATATGAGGAAAAATGGCTTGTTTGCATGATTCTTACATAGTCCTCATCATCAACAGTATCTGAGCTCCTTCTAATCATCAGTGATTTTTTTCTCTCAGTAGTTCTGAAAAATAGGGAAGAATTATCCCAGTGTAACAAAGGAGAAACTTACTTTTTCTCTGTGGCTCAGGGCTGGATTGTGTCCCAAGGACACAGCCCACAATAAAGGACAGCACATTGCTGTGCTGCCCTGGGAAGGACTGTGGCTCTAAAGTGGTAATAATTTACTGCTGGCCTGTACCTGCAGTCAATAACTGCCTGTTGGCCTTCACATTGGGCCATCTCAGCTCCATGGGCACTGGGTGTTGAGGTGGAAACTATGGCTCCATCCATTCCCTACCCGCTCCCAGGAAAGACTAAACAGACTTAGTGTAGTACTGCTTACTCCTGCAGGGCCAGACCCGAGATCCAGGCAGCTTGCTAAGAGGGGTTTTCACTGCCCCTAATCCTCCTATATGGGAGCGCAGTCCAAACTACAATTTAGATGTAAGTGACTATCCTTGGAAGCAAGGGTTCTGGAAGCTTTGTAGAAGTGGGAGGGTCAAGGCCAAAGTGCCTCCTCCCTCTCTGCAGTGCCTGCTCTGATGGTGAGCCAACTGCCTTCTCTTCTGGTGCCACAGCAGCTCCTGGTGGGCGAAAGATATAATTGCATCACCTCCCTGACAGAATATATTATTCTGCTGAGGGGAAAAAATCTGTGGGGGACGTGAATTCTACACTTATGTTTCTCTTGTTAAAAAGCGGGAGGGGAGCATGGCCCCTTGGCCCCCCACTGGTTCCAGAGCCAGTGGTTGGAAGTTTATGTCTGAGCCAGAAAGTGAACCCAGAACACCTGAGGCACACTGCAGAGATTTAACTGCAGCACCATCTTCCTGTCCTGGTAAGGAAACCTGTAAATTTTACACAATTGCACTGGCCACTTCTGCAATGTTCTTAATGTTATCATCAATACTAAATTTTCTGGTATATGATCTGAAAGGGGAACATACACAGATTTTTATTGACTTCTCACAAAGAAGTCAGACAGCTTGAAGCTATACTTCTAAAATGCCCAAATGTTTCAATGCAGGAAAAATGCTTTAGCCTTACTCAGTGAATTTATGCATGTTCAATAATTCTAGATTTTTTAAAAATCAATTTCAATTGTATTTTATGTTATTAGATAGTAAGAAATGCATTAAAGTGTAGCTGTAAGCTTAAACACTGCAATGAAAATAGCTACCATAATAAATCAGTTTGCTCCTAGCATTACGGGACTATATTGTTCCCCATCTGCTTGTTTGTTATAGCTAGTTACAGTACTTGTACTAATGGTAAGAAAAGACTTTGGATAAGTATCTTAAAGGTTATCTCAGCTATCCGAGTCTATGAAAGCTCCCCTAATCCACTGCCCAACACAAGGTATTATTCCTGCCCGAGTTGCAAATAATGCCTGATTTCTCAAATTTGTCCCTAAAAGCCAGCTGGTTTTCTCTCCATTCTGGCTCCAGGTCCTAGCTACTGGATAGGTAACTTTCACCACAAGTCTTGAGTGTTTGATCTTTTCTCTCCGAAGTCTTTGAGACAGAGTCTTATCTCATCTACACTCATGTAAATCAGGAGGAAACTCCACTGAAATTAGTGATGGGATGTCAAAGCGGGAACTGACATAGACAGGGCAACATGAGCGAACATGAGAGGAGAAAAGATTTGGTGGAAACATTTTTGGATAGATGAAGTAGTATCGGGTAAGCGAGGAGAGGGTGCTATGGAAGTCATTGCAGGTGGTGTTGAAGATACGCACAAGGTTTTTATCAGTGGGATGAAGAGGAAAGGGTGGATTTTGGAGATGTTGTAGCACAAAGAAGCATCAAGATTCAAAGTTAGGGCAGAATGCCTGCTCCCACAGCCCCTGGTCTGCTTGGGGCAATGCAAAAGGGAGCAGCTGTTGCTTAAAGGGTTAATGGGGAGGTTACAAGGCTTCCTCTCTGACTGGGCTGTGAGGAAAAGGAGGCAGAGCCTTGGTGGATCTGCAGACTTCTGCAACCAATGATGGAGGAAGGGAGCAGGGAAAGCTGCCAAGTCATTTTTCTTTTTCCATTAACAGAAGTGTTCCCGGTCTGAGATAGGAGAAGGAGAGAGGTAAGGGGAACTACAACTGCTGTTGGGGAGAGGACAAAGCTACTAACAAGGACAGATGCTAAAGAGAGAGCAACCAGCAAGATGGGGGAGTTAGTCAGGAGCAGCTGGCAAATGGAGTGAGGGCCTGCCTCCAGGAGGAGGAAGAAACCAACAAAATAGGCATGGAGACAGAAGGATGAACCAGTGGACAGCGTAGCATACCAAGGAGAGCAGTGAGGGGGAAGCAGCCAGAGGGGCATTGAAAAAAGGAAAACAAGAAGAGAAGTGGCACAACCACCAAGAGGTGAGATGATGATGAAAGGGGCCAGATGCCACAGATGTGGTGGACATTTTCTGTGAGCAGGAAGAAGGGAGGATATCTAAGTTGGCAGATTTTGAAGGCGAACTCCCTTTACAACTTTGATTTGGGGGCCATTCAGATATTGTAGTGACCCTGTTAAAATGGTACTGATGTTGTTTGCAACACACTGACTTCAGAATGAATGCACTGGTTTTAATGACATTGACAGGAGATAGTGAAACGTTATCAGCTAAGTTCAATATGCATCCATTTCAATTAAAGTGTATTACTAGAGAAATTAACAAACATTAGTCAGGTGTCCTAGGGAGCTGAGCTCACACCATCCAGAGTGGGAATTTGTCACGGCTTCTGTGCATGTTGTTGTGAGAAATATGAGACTATTTAAACAGGCAAATTTAAAAAGATCTATTTAGTCTCACACTAATTTTATATGCTTTTGAAGTCAAATATGAGTTATCCTACACAGAACTCCAGTTTTCCACTAGCTCTTTCCACTAAAAAATGCACTTATCTATCAAAAACAATTTTTAAATAGGCCCAAAACAAACAAGTAGCTAATTTTGGCAGAGTGATTGCCAATTTTGCAAGTGATGGAAATCCAAAATTTAAAATATTGTGACTTTTGCTGCCTGCATTTTTGCAAGCAATTAACACAATAATGAATATAGAGAAATTGCTTCATTTCATGCTAGTGCATGAGAAAGGGGGGCTGGGATTATGGACCCCATGCCGTCTTCACGTTCATTATTGCAGCAGGGAAGAGTGGCGTAAACAATTCTCTCATCTCAAATTAAACTTTTCGGATGTCTGGACTATGGAAGCCACCTAACCTGTTTGTCTTACTTGGATCCCATTTATTATACAGAGAACAACAACAACAAAATAACATAACAGGTTAATCACTCTGAAATGTTATCCCTTGCCAGTGTGCAAGGCCCAGAGTGCCAAGGCAATGGCAACTTATCCAGTTGACATCAGTGGACACAGGATAGAAACTTTGGGGGAGAAATATTTTCGTTTGGCAATTTCTCTCCAACATCCAACTTGATGTGCTCTCGTGTCTGACTGGATTCTTTCCAGATCAGTCTGAAAGGTGAGCTAACGCTGCAAAGCAGCAACCAGAGATGCTCCATAATTAAGTTCTTTCAGACACCAGAGCCAATCTCACTATGTTAAGTAAATATTATTAAGTCAGCTAAACTCAAATTTGATGTAAACTAGTGCAACTCCACTTCCTTACACCAGGTTTCAATTTGGCTCTTAGGGTGGGATACTCAAAAAAAGAGCTAGGTACCTAAGTCACCATCTTAGGTGCCTAAGTCCTAGTTTGGGCTCCACTGCAATGCACAAAACTCCCTCCTAACACTGTAGTTGCCTAAACTCACTCAGCACTTACATTTTAAGGGTAAAAGTTCCCTGGGCATCTATGTTTCTACCTCTGACCAAGTGCAGTGCTGCCTTGCTGTGGGCATATAGGTGCCTATCTCCCACCTATCTCCTCCAGAGGGATTCTCAAACCAAGGGAACACAGGTCCTTGGCTATCTAAGTCATGTAGAGGACCCAACCCAGCAGGCATGCTCAGAGGCTGCCTTGTGGATAAGGTATCATTCAAAACCCAGCTGCAGGAGATAGAACTGTCGTTACAACTTTTAACCCAGTGGTTAAAGCAGTTGCCTGGGACATAGGAAACCAAGGGTTCAATTACCCCCTCTGCCAGAGGGGGAGAGAGGATTTGAACAGGGGTCTCCCACCTCTCAGGAGAGTGGAAAAATCAACTCAGTGTTTCATTATTTAGCCACAGTGGAGCAGCTTCAGCAAGAGACTGATGCCCCCATCAGAATACCCCATAGCTCAGCCATTAGAGCACTCTCCTGAGAGGTGGAAGATCTCTGTTCCAATTCTTCCTCTGCCAGAAATGAGGAAATTGAATCCAGGTCTCCTATATCACAGGCAAATCCTCTAACTGCTGGAGTAGAAGTTACATGGTGGGCACCACCACCTGTGGAGGTAGCTTCTTGCTAAAAGGGTATGAGCACAAACAGAGCTAGATATTCCCCTTAGAGCTCACATTTAGATGCTTATCTCTGTGAGGGCTTAGCACACACCCCTCTGGTCAGCATCTTCCATTGGTTAGCTTGGGTGGCTCCCTGAGGATTGACATCTAAGGCACCTATGTCTCTCTATTCATTGTATAGGTGCCTAGGTGCCTAACTCAAGCCTTGAGAATCAGTACTTTTTCCAGGAACCTAAAAGGTAGGTGGTATTATGGTCAGCATCACAATACCTAACTTATTTTGAGTATTCAGCCCTTAGTTTTAGTTTTAACTGGGGAAAAAAACAGACTAGACTCTGTTACCCTTATGATCCAACTGTAAGCAGCTTGTTTTAGATTTGGTTAGCAAGTTATCTGGTGGTTGCAAGATTATCCGTGCAGCAGAAAACAAGTAGTGACCCTTTGAAGGTTCTATGGGATGTCTGAAGAGGTGCTGCAGGGATCAGCGCCAGTTTCATTACAGTTTTTATGGTTAATCAATGAAGCCACACATTGTAACATATTGTAGTTCTTACATACACAACACTATCCTCTGGGAAATAGGGAAATAACACCCCAGGAGGTTAGCATTCTCTAGACTGAAAACTGATCTACGAAGCTAAGGAAAACAGCCTGCAAAATTTTTATTATCTAGCAAATTTCCTTTTACCACCGCTAGTACATTGTTTTAGATCACTAATCTAGGAAGATTACAACAGAAATGATTGCTTAGATGACAAGCTAACACTATTGTATTTTCTTGAGAAGTGTTTTTGAGATATAAAAATGATGCTTTCTAAGAAAAGGCTTTTTATTATTTTTAAGAAGATAAAAAAGCTGCAAAAACAGCTAAAACATTACAATATGGGAGATTATGATTTCACACTGGTGTAAATCAAGAATCATTCAGTTAAAGTAATTGGAAATGCACAGGTTTAGAACTGGTCTAAGATCAGAATCAGACTCTGTAAATACAGAGTGTTTCTAAAGTTCTAAATGACTTGTTTCGTAATGGCTATTCTACAGTTATGATCACAATGAAAATTATAACTTGGTTATTCATAACAACAGTTGCAGGAGTGTCAGATGGTTGAAAAGTAAAACCCACCAGTCTTGACATTGTCCTTTATTATTAAACTAAATAGTTGTTCTGATCAGAAGAGTGTTACTTTTAAAAAATGGCACCTTCTCAGCCAATCTACATGCAAGATTCTAGCCTCAGTTAAACCTATATCCTATCTGGCTGAGGGCACAGTGACTAGTGCAATCTAACAGTGCAAGAGGCAGAGTACCAGCACTCCTCTTGGCTTTGACATTTTCTCACTGTGTAGCTATTAGCCTCTCTGTGCCTCAGTTTACCCACATGTAAAATGAAGATAATACCTATCCCAAAGAGCACTGTGAGGCTTAATTAAATAACACTGTAAATGTACTTCAACATCCTTAGATTAAAAGTGCTGTATAAAATGTCAAGTACCATTATTACTCTACGTAGAATCTGCTTAGCTTACTAACTGAAGCATATTTTTTCTGCTGTCAGCACTTACTGACAGTGTAGATGTAGAAGGGAACGCTGTAATCACTTCTACCATATGCATCATCAACAAAATTGCAGGCTAGTTTCTGATCCCAGAATTGTTAGTCCTGGTGATTGTTGGTGAGGATGTATGAGGCTGAAAAGAGCACAGCTTGATTTCCAGACGCTAGGTTAAGCTGCCAGTGCTGGCACGGAGAGAAGTCACACTTTGATTTATAAACTGAGTAAATTTGACCTCAGAGTCATTGCTAGTGAATTAATTTGGAACCTCAAGGTATAATTTGCGTTATGTTTGCTTTTCTGTCCAGACTCACACTGTAAAAATTTGACATGGAAATTGCTTATGGGTACACTCTCAGAGGTGAAGGATGGTTTTGAGTTAAAGTCACTGGATCGAGAATCAGGAGAACTGGGCAGAGTTTCCAGTCTAGCTGCAGAATTCCTGTCTGTGATTTTGGCCAAGCTATTTCAGGCCAGTTTTAAAAAATACTTAAGTGTATAAAGATTTAAAAACCCCAGTAGGTGCCTATCTGTATCTTAAGGCTCTTCTGTATACCTTTAAAAACTGGCTCTCAGACTCTCTACTTCACACATTCATCTATGCTGCAGAGAACTATCTTGATTCTGATATTTGTTTTTATGATTTAGCTTGTTTTTAATAAGGGATTCTCAACTGTGTTTGGACATAAAGAATCAACCCAAATCTTCTCCCATCCTTTGAGTTGAACCAAAGTTTTTTGGTGGTTCAGAAAGGTCCTAAGGTCCTAGGCTCAAGAGGATGGGACACATCAGATAGGCAGCAAAATTTTGGGACTGTTATCCTAACTGAAGAAGGACTTAATCCTGAACTTGGAGTCCATACAAAAAGCTTTGGCTGCACCATACCATGCCATGCCCTACCCTTTGCTGAGTAACTAAGTGACCTTATATTCTCACCGACATCCTTTCTGCTGTTTTCGTGCTATGCCTGTCCCACTGCATCACGTGTGAAGTTAGATTTTAACCCTGCAATTGACAGTGTAGGAGCAGACTACTGTGCCATGCAGAGTCCCAATAACTTCAGTGAGGCCCCACATGGACACAACTTGTGTGCTGTCAGTTGAAGGACTAGGCACCAAAACCATGAAGTCTGCCAGGCAGGGATTGTGTTTTCTTTTTACTGCAGTGTTCCTGCCATGTTTTTGGGTGCTGCAAAATAAACATAAATAATCATCTGTTGAGACATGTTTCTATACACTCTTTGACATTTTTCTCTGAAAGAAGATCCCTTCCATCAAAGAAGTTTATATTTTTTGATATTTTTAGTTGAAAAGTTGGAACTAAAAACAAAAATTGAAAATACTACAGAGATCCCAATCCTGCTTTCCTCAACCCCCCCTTTTCTCCAGGAAAAGGGAGTAGGATTTGGCACAAACTCAAGAATTGCTGGAAAATTGCACCCTCAAGTCAAAACAATAATGTATCTTCTGTGTCTCTCAATGAACACTAAAGCTCTGTCAACATTGGGCCAAAAAAGACTTCGGGAAATTTCTTCTTAAACTGAAAGTGTGCACACCCCTTCCTAAAGTTTAGTAAGCTGAATAATGAGCAGTCCCATCAGAGCACCATTTTTAGCCATGAGTAAAATGAATAAACAAACCTGTAAACAGAGTTAAAATACTGGAAGCTCTCTAGTAAGAGCATTATACAAGTGGAGAGGATTTTTGGGCAGCAATCCTCAACAGCACCTGATCTGAACTTCCTTTCAAGCCAAGGATGCTGACAAGAGGCTATTAAAAATCCAGTTACTACTATAATTTTTAGTTAAGGCGTAAATAAGGATCTTGCTGCATTCTTTTGGTATTGCTGTGGATACAATGTTTAATGCTCAGCAAGTTATGATATTTGATTTGTACTCTGCATCACATACATGATGGTGTATTATGCCAAAATCATAAATAAAGGTAAAAAATAGTTCACTGATATTCATGTTTTATTACTATGTTGAATGCTGTTCATGGCCAAAATGTTGGCTGTTTGGCCTGTTTTCAAGGCTTTTCCCCTTGTGCTAGTAATGGCATTAAAATGTACAGTGATGTCTCTAGAGCATCCATCAATGTTTTAATGTTCAGAATACAATTTGAATGACAGTGGAGTGGGACACAGAGTTATTTTTCTGTAGCTCATGTTTTATTTTAAGGGATATCAGTGTGCCTGAAGAAACAGTGATTAAAGATTGTTGCCTCTTGAAAATGTTTCCATGGTGAGAAACTTATTTTAGTAAGATTTTTATTGCTCCATGATATAAGAGAGAAGCTAAGATAATTTTAAAACTCTGTTGCATTCTATTGAATTTTAATGGTTCAAAGGGTTCTAAAATGTAGTTAGAACTTTTTCACACTTTTTAATTCTTGCACATGAGTAATGGTTTCAGAGACTGAAGTTCTCTGTTTATCTAACTTAGTGCAATCTATTTCAATTTGTGAACACTGCAGAGTTTATCCAGCAGATGCCTGGCCTCTAACCCAAACCCCAAACCTCAACATACACTTTAAAGGTCACATCTCCTAGTGGTTTAAATAGGTAAAGATTCACAGCTAAATATCTGATCCTAAAGGTTTCAGAAATTCAAATACAAGAGGGCTATAGGCAGGCTTAGGACTTGATCCATTGCCTATTGAAGTCAATGGGCAGCCTTTTCCAGTAGCCGCTGCATTAAGCCCTTAGGAAGGGATGTGAGATGGTTTCCTAGGCAAAGAGAAATTCATGCACCAGTTTTTACCAATCACCTATGCCAAGCCTGGAGCTAGCACTAACAGAGGATTGAATGAATATGTACGATTTTGTCTACATTTTACATCTGGGGATTTCTCACTGCTGTAGTTGTTTTAGCTCTAAAACACAGTACTTTCTCCCAAGGATTCTATGGTTGCATAGCACCAGTATCTAAATAAGTGTCTGGGTAATATTACATTCCTGGTTGCAGAGTCCCACCATAAACATTTAACTCAGTGCTAAGAATTAAATAACTAGACTTTCATTTATATGTCCAGCATGCAAAGCATGTGGACTTTGGGCCAGCCACTACAACTAGGGCATAACTCTCTATCCTGCTCCAGTAGCAAGCAGGTGGGCTGGAGAGCCTGGGAAACCATGTGGCATCAGCAGCACTGCTACACTGGATGGCCTGCTTGTGCTGAAAATGGTGAACAGGTAGACTACTTGGGGGGATACACAAGGAATGGCTCCACCTATAGCCATACAGGATCTGGGACAGAAGCAATGCAGGGCTACCACAAAACACACACACATACACACAGCACCAATGTACTTCAGTCTTGGAGAGCCCACCATAATGGCTGAGAAAACATTTAAGATTCTGTTCCTACTCAGTCTTTGTCCTGTTTTACTCTAGAAATGGGGCTGAACTGCAATATTTGGATCCAAATTTTCCCTCAGCTCAAAAGGAATTGGGTTCAAGGTTTTGATTTGGATACAATTCCTAGTGATAGGCACCAGCTGCAAAGCTCTGATTTGAATTTGGATTTGATCTTCCTTCATTTGGGCCCCATCTCTAGCTGAGATTGCATCAGATTGTACTTGTTAGCTTAAATTGTGGTGATAATTTTGTGATTGGAGACTTGACCAACAGGAAATGAAGTGTGAGCTTCAGATCCATTCTCATAGGTCACAAAAAAACATTTATTGGATACACTACTGTGACAGAAAAATCAGGGAGAGGGAAAGTTCAGAAATTTAGCTTTGACCATGTTAAGTTGAAGCTATTGGTTGGACATCTGGAAGGAGATTTCAGAAGGACAGCCTGAGAAAGCTGTCAAGCCAGTGATTCATAATGTATGTTGAGTACAGTATTCTTGAAGCCCACTATTTTTCAGTGCCTACTCTCTTAGCAGATTTCAGCTTACTAGCACGAGTAACACAGCACACTGTTCATCAGCATAAACCATGGTACTCTCCATTTTCATCTGCATCCGAGCTGGAGAGGAACTATAGAGAAGAACATAATCCACTTTATATTTTTAGTTGTAGAGCTTCTCTGTCACTCCTCAAAGCACTGTTGTAAATCTACTTTTAAAAAAACACACCCACTAAGGAATATATGCAAACCTTTCAAATGCTCATTGAAGCAGTTGTGGAAGTGACTGATGTGTATTAAGAGCCTGTGAGAGGATGACTGAGCTGTTTGCATTCTTTTAAATGTAGCACTGATACTTGATTTAAATGAAAATTCCCATAAGTATTCTAACCATACCTGTGAAATAAGGGCTTCTACTTCTCAGAATTAATTGCTTCACATATTTGCATGTGTGAAATTCTTCAGATCAGTCCTGAGTCACACACAAATTGCTAATTCTGACTTTATCCTGAAGATACAAGACAGACCAAAAAATGCGTTAGCATTAATGATTTGGATCCTAGCTATTGAATCAGAAAATTCATTTTAAGACAAAAAAAAATTGTCCTTTTTCTGCTAGATGGTACATATTTTGCTTAGGGCTGTGTTGTACAGTTTCAAACATGCTGAAATCAGCAAAAGTTTTTAAAAAATCTAGTAATTTTACATGCATGATTAAATAAATTCACTCCCTACTAACCTGCAGACTGAAAATTAATGAACTGCACTATAATGTGTTGTAGACTTCTGAATAATTTAAAATACAATAACAGTAAAACATAAATAGGGTTTATCTAACAAGGCTGTTTCCTGGAAAATCCTAGATTAACTAAAAATTATGCTTGCAATATATGTAAATTGAGCAAATCTAGGTTATTTTTATTACATTCTCTTTTTATAACATATTACAGCATGGCTTATTTAGAATCATAGCTTGATAGTTTGCTCACAGTTGATTCATGGGGCCAAAAAAATACTAGGACCGAACCTATTGATTTCAATGGGGTTATACCAGGGATTAATCTAACCCAGTGGTTTCTAAACTCGTTCTGCCGCTTGTGTAGGAAAGTCCCTGGAGGGCTGGGCTGGTTTGTGTACCTGCCGCGTCCGCGGGTTCGGCTCATTGCGGCTCCTAGTGGCCGCAGTTCGCTACTCCAGGCCAATGGAAGCTGCTGGAAGCGGCACCAGTATGTCTCTCTGCCTGCCCCGCTTCCAGCAGCTCCCATTGGTCTGGAGCAGTGAACCGCGGCCACTGGGAGCCGCAATCAGCAGAACCCGCGGACGCGGCAGGAACACAAACCAGCCCAGCTCACCGGGGGCTTTCCCTGCACAAGCAGCAGAACAAGTTTCAGAACCACTGATCTAACCCATAAATTGCAATTATTCTCCATTTTGCTCAAAGAGAGGTAGTGGAGCCCATATGTGACTTTATCTCTCACATACAGGTCAATACAAATACTGTAATATTAAATACAAAGTAGCTTACTACTTGCCCCTATCCAGTATATTTTATTCTCCACTCACACTCACTCTGAGTTTTCTTCTGTTTATTGGGTCTTTAGAAACCCATGTTCAGCCACTCTACCAGTGGAGCTGAACTATTCTCACTCAATTTACATCCACATTCCCTCAGACTAGAGCTCTGAGCTTATTTGAAGGTTTCACAAAAGAATGAAAGGACTCCGGGAGTGCTGACATTATGCACCCAACCTGAGACCAGTGTTGTCAAAATCAATTGTAATTAGTCAGGTTAGAACAGAAGCACCTTTAGATTAGTCCTTTTTGGTTAACCATATTTCTATAAAATAGAGAGATGGGTGTGGTCTAAACACAGGATCAGGCATTAGAAACTTCTGAGTACTAGGTCTGAGATCTCAGATTCCCTACAGCCCCAGTTCAGGAATCCATTAAACTATTGCTTAATTCCTTTGGATTTGTGCATATGGCAGAAAGGTGTGTGGTTTTTTTCAATCAAGTGAGCTAAATCACATTAACAAACACAACACACCTTTCTCCTCTCTTAATGATTGTTAGAGCTGTTGTGTTGTAGCCTAGGCTTCCCCCTAGGTTGGAGGTCTTCAACTATGTGAGAAATAAGGGGAATTTAGAGACACAGAGTGAGTGAGGTAATAGCTTTTATTGGACCAGCTTTTATTGGTGAAAGAGACACTTTCGAGCTACACAGAGCTCTTCTTCAGGTCTGCGGAATGTCAGGACTTGTCTACACTTAAAATGCTACAATGACAGTTGTGCTGCTGTAGTGCTTCAGCATAGACACTACCTACACTGATGGGAGGGAATCTCCCATCAGCATAGGTAATGCATGTCCCTGAGAGGTGATAGCTAGGTCAACAGAAGAATTCTCCTAAAAACCTTGCACTGTCTACATGGGGATTTAGGTTGTCTTAACTACACTGATCAGGGATGTGGACTTTTTAAAACCCCTTGAGAGACATAGCTATGCCGACCTAAGGGTATGTCTACACTGGAAACTTCAGAGCTTCCCCAGCGCTCCTGGTAATCCACCTCCATGAGGGGATTAGCTCTGAGCTCTGGAAGCGTGGGTCCCAGTGCTCGGAGCCTGTCTACACTAGCAATTTAAAGCATTCGGACTTGCTGTGCTGAGGGGGGTGATTTTTCATTCCCCTGAGCCAGGAAGTTAGAGTGCTATAAAATGTAAGCATAGACAAGCCCTAATTTTCTGATGTAGACCAGACCTCACTCAAGTTAATCTAACTCAATTGAGCTAACTTGATTTGAGAATCAAGACGTTTTTCCTCATATAGACAGGACTGCAGAGGTCAATGGGACATAAGTACATGCTTAAAGTTAAAGTGTTTTCCTGAGTAGGGATGCTTTTCTGAATCATGTTTAGCTTCCCTGTGTGGCATTAGGCAAGTAATTTACTCTATCTTCGTAGCTCACTATGCATTCTTAATTATAGATCTTTGTGATGTGCAATAGAATGCTTTCCCACAGTATAAACTTGAGCTCTCTCTTATATTCTGTGCAAGCCCTGGCATTTTACAGTGAAACCATTATGGACTTTATAGAGGTGATAAGGGACAGAATTAATGACTGCATACACTTTTTAACACTAATTTACTTTGTTTTTGTCCTTCTATATTATCCTTGAATTATCCTGTATCACAAATTTAAGAAATTAAAAATTGAAAAAAAAAAACTTTACTACAGATTCTCCATCGGTATGATGGAATTAATAGTGCAGTACTAATAATAGCTAGTAATAATCGGAAAGCACTGTGATAGTGTGCTTAACAAGTTCATGTTTTAAAGACCTTGGAAAATTAAAAGCACAATGTCCTCCTAAATAGTGGCCCTGACTCTAGCTGCACTGTGGCCTCTGTATGTCGCACCAGGGTTCAAAGTGGCTATAAGCAGAGCTGTTTGGGAATTTTCCATCAATTTCTTTTTTTTAAAATGCAGTTCCTGGGAAATCAAAATTTTCCTTGGGAAACTGATTCAAAATATTTTGGTTGGAAAACTGAGCTGAAATGCTTCAGTTTGACATTAGTCTGCAGTTTCCTGAGCTGTCACCAGACCTCATGGAGGTGTATTTTGGATGTCTCAAGTCCCATTCTCCCTATGGACTAGGCTCTGAAGCTGGACAACCTCTTCCACAATGCATCTCAATCTCCATTTTAATTGAACTGCTATGATACATCACATTAGCAGTATTTTGAGATTTGCTCATTGTCCAGTGAGATTTCTAAATGGGTACATTTCTCCTGTAAGGAAGATAATCTATTGTAAGCAGTGCCTTCCAAATATACTTATATTGTATAAAGGCACAGGTATTGTGTTAACTAAACGTAATCCTACATATGTAATTCTGGGTAGAAGAGAGACCAGATGAGGTGAGGAATTATTTCACAATTTTTGTCAGTAAGAACTTTTTGTATTACAATGAACTTACATAAAAGTTCATCTTTTCTTTAGAAAGGACAGTTTAGTGATCTACATAGAACAGAACTATGCAATTCTAAAAATGTTTTGTATGATAAAATCATAGTTCAGCTTTGAATCTACCTAAAGAGAGACATTTTTTCAGCTAGCTTTCTCCTCCTCTGCTCAGAACTGTACCGTGTGCAATAAGAAGGAGGATGGGTCATAGTTTGATATAGTGAGAAGTGTCACATCACTGTCTTGGAAAACTGCTGTTGCCTTGGAGACCAAGAGCGTACTTCTCTGGGCAATGCCATTTATCCATCTTTTAGCACATTACATGCTGTGGAACTCTAATAGCCCCACATAATTATTCTAATTTCAGATTTTATAAGTGGAATTAACTTGTTTAAAGTCTCAGCACTTAAGCATCTTGGTTGTAGTCTGTAGGGATGCAAATACAACATGTACACTTATCTTTTATCCCTGTCAATGATGCCAGTCTTGCTTGTCTGCTTCCTCACACAACCAGCCATGACTCTTTTCATGTTATCCTTACATATGCAATGCCTTTCATATTTTGGTTCACAGTGCTACTATTCTTTCCTTATCTGAGTGCCTTCTTTAAGCATCACTTCTTTCTCTTGTTGATATGAAGTGAGTCAACAATAATTAAGATAGAGGTAAAATTGATGGCTATTAGCCAAGATAATCAGGGATGCAACCCTTATCCCTTGGGTGTCCCTAAACCTCTAACTGCTAGAAACTGTGACTGGTCAATAGGGGATGGATCACTTTATGTTGCCCTATTCCGTTCATTCCCTCTGAAGCATCTGGCACTGGCCACTGTCAGAAGTCAGCATACTGGGCTATATGGACCATTGGTCTGACCCAGTATGACCATTCTTATGCAAATAATTTATTAAGTCAAATATATTTTGATAAGATAGTATCACCCTATTATCATTACAGGGTCATTTAAGCAAAATATTTTCATATACTTCTCTGCTCTTTTCTTTTATAAGAACAGCTATACTGGGCTGGAACAGAGCAGGGATTAGAACAAAGGCTGGAAGCAGGAGCAGGGCCAGAACCACTGAGGGGTGTGGTACGAATTGAGCAGCCACCAATCTGCTGTGGTTGCCAAGTTTCTATGTGGAGCTGCCAGGTGCTGTGACTACTCTGTCAGTTCTAAGGCAGTGCAGCTGGTTTTACTGCTTGCCTAGCAGCACAGTTAGTGGGGCACAGGCCAGCAGCTGGTCCTAGCTGGTCTGACCCCTAACAATGCCCATTTCCTTTTGGGGTCACTTCTCGGAGGAACTTGGGCTGGGTTTCTCAGGGTAGGCCTGGTGGAAGACACGCAGGAGTTATGAGGTGTGGATGTGTTCTACAGGTTTCAGCAACCACTCCTTTGGGCTGTATTCCTCCCAGTCAGATATTGGAGTCTTCCCAGGACTCAGAGGGAGTCTAGAATCTGCTGAACCACGTATTCTTCTTGGCCCTGCACAATCAGCAGAGGCATCATCGTAGTGCAATGTGGGAAGGGATTCAAGAATAAAGGTTTCAAGTGGGAGACGTGGAACCTAGGGTGGGTCTCATGGGATTCTGGCCGCTGCACTCAAAAGGCTAAAGGGTTAAGTTGTTCTGTGATCGCAGATGGCCCTACGTATTTGTGGTCCAGCTTTGCAGATGGATAGGTGGATCACAGGCTCTGAGTTGGCAACAGGCTTTGTCCACATATCTATTCAGGGGACACCATCATAGGACCAACAGACGTTTTGGAGCATGAGCTTTCGTGGGTGAATACCCACTTCGTCAGATGCATGTAGTGGAAATTTCCAGGGGCAGGTATATATATGCAGGCAAGCTAGAGATAATGAGGTAGGTTCAATCAGGGAAGATGAGGCCCTGTTCTAGCAGTTGAGGTGTGAAAACCAAGGGAGGAGAAACTGGTTTTGTAGTTGGCAAGCCATTCACAGTCTTTGTTTAATCCTGAGCTGATGGTGTCAAATTTGCAGATGAACTGAAGCTCAGCAGTTTCTCTTTGAAGTCTGGTCTTGAAGGACTGTCTGGATATGTGGAATACACTAAGAAACTGCAACATCTACTCAGGACACCCCCTACACTAACACCTGAACAAATCAACATACCCTTAGAGTCCTGACCAGGGTTATTCTATCTACTACCCAAGATCCACAAACCCGGAAATCCCGGATGCCCCATCATCTCAGGCATTGGCACTCTCACTGAAGGACTGTCTGGATATGTGGACTCTCTACTCAGACCTTAAAATAAGCACAGAATTTTCAATAGGAGCTGGGCAGGTAACTCCCTTAAGCACTTCTGAAAATCACAGTCTAACTGACTTGATCAAGGCAACTCAGGAAGTCTGCAGCTGTGGGAAATGACCCAGATTTTCTGAGTCTCAGGTGAGTATTGTAAGCATCCTCCTTCCCCTCAATACAAGCATATCTTCTAAGCAAGTATGTGTATGTAAAAAGGACAAGGTGCAAGGAATCTTCTGCTCTCCCCTCTCCACTGCAGGAACTACGCACAACACCACCTTTGCACTGAGGAAATGCAGAATTACTGCCACTGCTGGTCCTAGCCTCTCCAGATGGGGACAGTCCTTACAGGACAATCATTTGTTTCCTTGTTTTCTTTAAAGGGCTTCTTCAGTAGTTCCAGTCCACAACACCTTAGTAACATCCATCCATGCACAGCCACAGTTTTGCTGACCAGAGGTTAATTCTCTATAAAACCCAAACATTTTCTACTGTTTTCAGCAGTCTCCACTCTTCCTTCTATGCACAGTAGACTGTTAATCACCTGTTCCCTAAAGGATCACATTTTCTTCTGGTTCTGAGATATGTATTTATTTGGATCAGAAGAAAAGACAAAAATAGGCACCTATTGCAAGTTTGAGGCACCCTTTGAAATTATTTATAAACTGAAGCAAAGGAAAGGAAAACCAGCAGCAATTCCCACCATATGCAGCACTGGCTAATTAACCTTTACACGAAAATAAATCAAAGAAAATACTCACCCAGCCTAAATATTACCACTCAGGTAAGATCCCCTGCCCTGAAAGTGAGTAGATCTGGGTTAATTCAGACCAAGTGGGGAGGAAGTTCTAAGAGCTGCCTGAACTTCCCCCCTTGGCAGCTGGTACTCCATCTCTTAGGCTTGGTTGCCTCCACTGTGACAGTAAAGCACTGAGAGTCAGGTCCCATGACATAATGGGAATGTCTACACAGCAATAAAACACCAGTGGCCAGCCCAGGTCAGCTGACTAGGGCTTGTGGGGTTCAGGCTGTCAGGTTCAGGCTGTATAAGTTTAGGTTCCCTCTCCAGAGTCCAAAGCCTGGGCTCCAGTCCAAGCCCCAACATCTACACTGCAATTTTATAGCCTTGCAGCTCAATTCAAGTCAGCTGACCTGGGCCAGCTGCAGGTGTTTTATTACAGTGTAGACATACTCTTAAAGCATGAGCCTGATATTTTTTTCTGCCTGTGTAACCCCATTGATTTAAGGGGAGTTACTCTCATTGACACTGATGTAGCTTAGGTCAGAATCAGGGCCTAAGTATAAAAAACAACACTGTTAACCCCAGCCCCAAACTCACTAGCAGACAGTGTAAATTGCAAAATGTTGTTGTTATGGATTGCACAGTCATTAGGCAAAACAATTAATACATTTCCAGATTAGCAGCCCCATAGAGCATTTGGTTATCTCCTTCACTTAGTCACTACAAAGGCCACATTTTCCTATGCTGGAACCAGTCCGTGTTGGGGATAGTATGGAGCTTTGAGATTGTCCCTGGAGGAAGCAAATGCCTCACAGAAGTGGAAAGGGAATATGGGACAGCTGCCATTTTGATCAACACATTGGCAGTTGAAAATGGAGGGCCTCTGGAGCTAAGAGCATGAATTACTACAGATAAAGCTAGCTAGAATTCTTTAGCTGGCACTATAACAGACTTGCATCCTCTGTGATGTATTGAAAACTGTGCTAAAATTGTGACCCATCACTTTAAATTCTCAGGGGGTTTTCCAGTCCAGCTTGCAGACAGGGATGTCTGCAAGTGTGCACTGACTTCTGTCAGCTCACAGGCAGCCTAATGTAATAGATGAGTTGTGCCTCTGTTTTAGGGAGCAGCCTGCTTTCTCTGTGTGTGTGTGTTATTGTTCTGCATTGATAAGGGAAAAAGTAGTGTTACATTTCAGCCTTCCACCAAGGGTACTTATGTTTTTAATCTTACTTTTTTATGTATGTGCTGTAAACATAATCCTCCTGAACAGGCACAGAAGGGGATGCAGAACACACTGACCAGTGGGTTACACGTGCATAAAAGAACACTGACGATGATTCTTTCCTTTTCAACTGCTGAAGGGGGCACAGGGCTATGATATTTCCTGGGCCACTAAAAAAAAGTAGTGCATGTGCTTGGAGAAACACAATGGTAAGGAGGGTGGAAGTGCTCCCTACCTCTTACACCACTGCACAGATTTCTAAGGGACAGCAGAGCAGTGCTGAGTTAAAAGATTAACATGCAGTTGGCATCCTTGGCTTGTAGGAAGACTATTGCTGCATAATTAAAGGTCACATTTTCAAAAGAGCTCAGGTCCCCGCTAAATGCAGTAGGCAGATTTTCAAATGTTCTTAGTATTCAGCAGGTGCCCTTAAAAACAAGAGTAACTGATGGACACTGAGCACATCTGAAAATCTGGATATTTCATTAGATAACAAATTGAAAACAAGTCCTATAAAAAATAAATGAACAGTGATCTTTCTCTCTCTTCTGGAGTGGAAAAAAAAATATTTTTTTTTCCTGTGGCTTAAAAAAAAAAAGCTACAATTTTCCAAAGCTCGCAATCAAGGGGAATTGGAACTCTGTAGTCTCAGTACTCCAGACACTTTTTTCCAAATGATAATTGTTAATTATCATCAGCTGTTATAATTTCATTCAATACGGTGCTTTGACTAGCTAGCTCACATCTGAGATTGCACACAGTTCATTCTCAGTTCACCTCTTAGCAGTTCAAAACAAATCTCATAAATCCGAGGACATTCATGTCCAAAGAAGCTGGTGGAAACTGAAATCTTTTGATTTTAGGCAAGATATTTCTAAGTGTTTTTTTTTTTCTGTCTCTCATTCTTTCTGATAACAGAAGAGAAAAGCTGCAGAGGCAGACTGGTCTAGTGGATAGGTGCCTGGACTGGGAATCAGGAGACCTAAATTCTATTTCTTGTTCTGATTATGACCTGTAGCATGACCTTTGGCAAATCACTTCAGCCTTCTGCTTCTGTCTCCCTGCTCACCCTGACTATCTTGTCTATTGAGACAAGCCCTACCTCAGGCAGTTTATCATCTCTTAGTCTACATATGGTGCTGAACACAGTGTGGCTCTGGTCTTAGTTGGGGCTTTAGGTCCTATGATAAAAAAAATACATAGTAAGTAGAAACGGGATCTGTGCTATAAAGTTGTATCTGGATTTTAAACCAGCAAGAGATAGAGGATGTTCCTACAGCATCTAGTGTTTTAATAATAAAATAATTAATGATTACCACTCACCCAGCACTTTACAACAGTGGGCAGCTATTTTCAACCTCATTTTAGAGATGGGGAAACAGAGGCCCAGAGAGGACTTGCCCTTCTTGGTTTGATCCATTACAGAGAAAAGTTAGGTGTGCAGTTCAGTTCCCTGTTGTGAAACCCTTCATACTAAAAGGCATTTTTTCCAGGGAGCAGATGATGGTTGGTTCTAGGGTTATAACTCAGATTCTTAGGCCCTGATCTTGCACCATTAAAGTCGATCACTGCTTTGCCATTGATAACAATGAATGTAGGTTCCAACTTATATGTGGCGAAAGGCCACTAGGTCATCACTGAAGAGCTAGGGTCTGGAGTCCTCACATAGACAAAAAATTCCCACTGGCTTCGATTGAAATTACTGGTGCATAAGATGTTCAGGAGGAAACCTGTCCTTCCTTTAAACTTGATCTTAATGGTGAAGTAGCTTAGACTCAAGAAGTATGTTTTATTTAAGATTAGAAACAGTTAGGAACATTTATTAATTATGATGTATACATTAATTATAATGTATTCTTGTTGCCAAGAAGGCTAATGGCATTTTGAGCTGTATAAGTAGGGGCATTGCCAGCAGATAGAGGGATGTGATCATTCCTCTCTATTCAGCATTAGTGAGGTCTCATCTGGAGTACTGTGTCCAGTTGTAGGCCCCACACTACAAGGAGGATGTGGAAAAATTGGGAAGAGTCCAGCGGAGGGCAACAAAAATGATTAGGGGGCTGGATCACATGACTTATGAGGAGAGGCTGAGGGAACTGGGATTGTTTAGTCTGCAGAAGAGAAGAATGAGGGGGAGTATGATAGCTGCTTTCAACTACCTGAAAGAGGGTCCCAAAGAGGATGGATCTAAACTGTTCTCAGTGGTACTAGATGACAGAACAAGGAGTAATGGTCTCAAGTTGCAGTGGGAAGTTTAGGTTGGATATTAGGGAAAACTTTTTCCCTAGAAGCACTGGAATGGGTTACCTAAGGAGGTGGTGGAATCTCCTTCCTTAGAAGTTTTTAAGGTCCTGCTTGACAAACCCTGTCTGGGATGATTTACTTGGGGATTGGTCCTGCTTTGAGCAGGGAGTTGGACTAGATGACCTCCTGAGATCCCTTCCAACTCTGATATTCCATGATTCTATGAATTTCTGAGGAACCTTAGAGGCACAGTGAGTGCCCTTGAAAGATTCAACTGGTTGTAACAGGAAGATTTCAGCATTGGCCAGGATGAGGTAAAGCTGATGGAGGGACAACCAGGAAGATGTTATAGAGAAAACGTGGATGTACGTAGGAAGGCAGGTTAGGAACAGTGAGGTTGGTTTGCAGCTTATTAGCATAAAGATAGTAGCTGAAAGTATGTGAATTAATGAGATCACTCATAAAGGGTATCAGGTGAGAAAAGGGCTTTCATTAAAATGCATACAATGAACAGTGCCATCATGCATAAACATGTAGACACATAAATGTGTGGGTCATATAGGGTTTGATCCTGCAAAATGTTCAGCTCTTTGCCCCAACCCAGCAAAACATTTAACTGTGGGCTTAACTTTAAGCTTGTGCATAGTCCCACAAAGTCTGTATTGGCAGGAACAGTACTTCAATGGGACTGCTCCTCTGCTTACAGCTGAGTGCTTTGCTGGGTCATGGATGGAAGCACTGGGGAGGATTGAGCCCTAACTGTTCGTGTTGTGAGAATAGAAATGTCTCCCCCCCAACCAGGGAAAGGAATGCCTAGACCAGCTAGTAAGTAATTCACCTCACCACCAGCTTTGAAGAGTTAGATGCTCTTCAACAATTTGTGAGAAAAGAAATACTATATATGGTACTGAACGGTATGGGTAACACAGAGCATCTATCCAGCAACTTACTGTTGGAGACAGAGGTACTTTGATTAAATATTCACAGACATGTGCAGACAACATACCTTTATCTTGTTCTTCTTGTTCTTACACTGCAGTAATGCCTTTTTTTCATTATCCCCTTTGCCTTTCCCATTTACCTTCACAGAACAGCACTTAGCAAGATATTTTATAGTTTCTATCTCACAACCAGTGTTCTTTGTTTTGTTTTTTTTAATTCACTTGATAATTAATCAATCTCTCCAATTTCTGGCAATTAGTGTGCTAATTTGGGACTTTGCACTACACAAGTGATTAATCTCAGCCAATTTGAGCACCCAAAGTTGTACAGTTAGGGGTCTAACTCTGATTTGTATAAGCATTTCTGAGTATCAGGATAGGCTATTATCAAGATGCTATTCTTGATAATTGGACCTTAACTGGTATCAGACATAGAAGAAACTTGTCGTGTACATGTTCTGCCACTACGGAACAGGGCCGCCCAGAGGATTCAGGGGATCTGGGGTCTTCGGCGGTGGGGGCCCCCTGCTTCAGCTGTAATTTGGCAGCAGGGGCTCCCCCACTTCAGCGGTAATTTGGCAGTGAGAGGGTCCTTCTGCTCCAGGACCCGCCGCCGAAGTGCCCTGAAGACCCGTGGCGCGGGCCCCCCACCGCCAAATTACTGCCGAAGACCCGGCACTTCGGCTGCGTGTCCCACTTTGGCGGTAATTCGGTGTCTGAGGGTCCTTCCCCGGGGGGGAAGGATCCCCCGCTGCTGAAGACCCGGAGCGGAAGATGCTCCAGGAGCCCCCGGAGCAAGTGAAGGACTCCGCTCCAGGGACCCTGAAAAACTCTCATGGGGGCGCCTGCGGGGCCCAGGGCCTGGGGTAAATTGCCCCATTCCCCCCTCTCTGCCCCCCTGGGTGGCCCTGCTATGGAATGGTAGTAGAACTTTGGGAGCCTCATTATCATTCACATTAAGGGCACTTTACATAGTGTACAGGGCCTAAAGGTGCATGCAAATTTGTATGCCTACTTTAGGGTCCCTTTACACTGCCAGAGTAGTGTATGAATGAAAAGCTAAGCCTGAAACTCTGCCTAGTTAAACCTTCCCAAGTTTCATTCATTTTAACCTACACAGGGAGTATAGGTCATGTTTGATATTTAATTGTATAAAAATTATTTCAAAAATGGTCAACTCAAATACACATAAAAGCGGAACATCATGATTAGCTGTGCTTAGGGCAATATTTGAAAGAAACTAAGAAAAGTTGTGTGTACACATCCAGAATGAATTGTAAACAACTATCAATCTCTAGTTACAGAAATTATTATAGCTTTGCCTTACAAAAGTATTCAGCAACCTGTAGAAATCTATAGCAGGGATATCATTTTTATTAACTTGAATTTTAAAATTTTATAGCAAGGATGTACATCTATTGCATTTGATAGGTAGGAGAATAATTTCTATAGAAGTCTATTTAGTATATATATTGCTCTGTTAGTTTTTCCCGTTCTATTGGATTTATCCAAGTCAGGTAATTAAGAGGGGATTTTCAAAGGCACAGCTCCCTTCAGCTTTCAATGAGAGTGGAGTGCCTAACTGCCCTTTATGCTTTTGAAAATCTCCCCCAAGAATGGTACTTTAAAGACATACAATTTTTTTCCAGGTGTTTGATTACAGGTTAACAGAATAGGAAGTGTTTCTATAGATACAAATCAAACTGATTTATTTCAATACATTTTGCTATGAATCCAGTCATATTTCAGATGGAAATGGTGATTTCAAATATGAAAGACAAAATTTACAAGTTGGGTTTGGATTTGATATTATCCTGTATTTCCCATATCTCTCACTGTAGCAAAATGCATTCAGGTAGTAGTACCAATATGCACACAAAAAAAATCAAATCAAGCCTAGAAATGAAAAGCAACTCTCCTGTATCGTTGGCAAGATACATGGCCAACATTTAACAATACAGAATGAAATCTGAAATATAGTTCAGATCTGAAAGGTTCTATTTCTATGCAGCATTTATTTTCTCCTAAATAAATCCTGGTTGTTAGCTCCTGTTACTATATTTTGTGTAGTACTGTATGCTTTAAAAAAAGCAAGCAAAAGGAGCATGAAGAAACACATTGGACTTATTCACATACATGGATCCAAGAGGGTTTATTTTTAGGTCAAATGCATAAATCACATCAAGTAGTTTGTTTCCTCATACAAGGTAAGGTAACTTCCAGCTGTGAACAGGCTGCTAATAAAATGTACTCTTCTCCCACTCAGGACAGGTACAGGGGCTCTACCCTCCATATTGTGTGATTTTTTTATTAGTCTCTAAGGTGCCATAAGTACTCCTCATTCCTTTTTTTTAAAAAGAATGGTTCAAGCAGGAAGTCTCTCAGAAGTAAATCCTATAACAGAATCCACATAGGTGGACTTTTGTGCCTGCATAGATGCAGTAGCAAGATAAATCCCTCATGGAGGTGATAAGTAAAGGCAGGCAAATTGATTTTTCAGTTCTAAAAAATAAAAATAAATACATGTTTCTGAGGTAAAGAAAATGTTGCATTCAGTTTGAGTACATTAAACTGGTTTTAAATAAAGCCAAATGAAATTTAAGACACAGGGCTGAATTCACAAAACCACAGTGAGTATGGTGTCCTCCCTCTTCTCTATATCTAATAGCTTAATGCTTAGAGCACTAACCTGAAATGTGGGAAACCAGGATCTAATTCCCTCTCCGCAGCAGGGTCTTGAATGCTGCTCTCCAACATCTGTGGCAAATGCCCTAACAGGCAGGCTATTGGGTGTTCTGGGGAGGGTCTCAGTCTCTGCTGTTGAAGTTGTTCCACTCTGTATAAATAATGAAATATGCATAGGTATTCTCCACCCCTGCCCACTGGTGAGTGCCCTGGCCACCAGGCTAGAGACTCATTTTCATATTATCTGTGGCCCAATGAATACTAAAGTATTTCATACAAAATGGAACAGCTTCTTCAGTATTCATTGGGCCACAGTAATATGAAAATGAGTCTCTAGCCTGGTGGGCAGGGCACTCATCAGTGGGCAGAGGTGGAGAATACCTATCCCATATTTCATTATTTATACAGAGTGGAACAGTTTCAACAGCAGAGACTGAAAGAAACCCACACTAGAATACCCATCTCACCTGGAATGCTGGAGACCCAGGTTCAAATCCTGTCCAAGAGCAGGGATTTGAACTGAGATCTCATCTCCCAGGTGGGTACCCCAGACACCAAACTATTGGCTGTAAAGTGGATGTCATAAGAAAGGAGCCTCTCCCCAGTTTCCAAACACTCACTGCCACACCCAGTCTCCTTTAAGAAGGTTTAGTCTCTTAACATGGGCACATAAAGCAATAGAAAACAGTCCTTCAGCTAACCCCTTTCTCTCAGGCTTCAAGGCCACACCTCCCATAGGGTCTTTGGCACTCCTGCTCCTGGCAGTCTCTCATTTCTAGTCAACTCAGCTCTCCTCCTGGAGTAATAACCCCAAGGATGCTTCCCTGAGCACCTAGCCCCTTAATCTAGGAATCCACTACAGGCATTAGCTCTGCTCTACTCCACTATAACTTCCCCAGGAATAGCCTGTCCCAATTACTGTCTGCTACCTCCTTATTTCCTCCTGACCTTCAGCAATCCTCTATAGGCCCGGGTGTAGCCCAGTCCCCTTCAATTAGCTGGATTCTGTTTACCTGCTCTGACACAGGGTGCTGCTTACAGGGACCAGCTCCCCTATGACAGAGGATACTACTACTTACCCTTCAGTTTTGTGACCCTAGTTTGACATTTCTGAAATTTTAGTTTTAAGTGACTGAAACAATTCTCTGAAATCAACACAAATTTACAAAATGTTTTGGTCAGGCCAAATATGCATTTTTTTTTTTTTGGTGGTGGTGATGGGGAGTTTTGTCTGAACAATGTCACTTAGTTCAACTGGTAAGTGCCTATAAAGAGACAAGCAAAGAGTCCTCATCTTCCATTAAAATCAGTGGACTTGGCAGGTGTTATTGCCTCACAGGAGGTGCTCAAATCCTTTCATGTTCAGAGCCTTAAAGCCAGAGTTCAGCAAGGTATTTGGGCCCCAATTTAGTGAAGCTCTTAAGCACATGCTTAAGTCCCTCAACCTTAATGGGAATTAACCAGATGCTTAAGTGCTTTGCTTAATATGGATGGATTTAACTGTGCATCCATGTTTTGCTGAACTGGGGACTTTAGCACATTCCTAACTTTAAGCATATGAGTGATTTCACTGAAATTATTAATTGGGATTACTCATGTGCTTATGTATCTTGCTTAATATGGCCCATAGGTTTACCAGTTGCACCAATAACATGCAGATATTGGTAGGTGCAAGGGCAAATTCTGCTCTAATTTACACCAGTGAAAATCCAGAATAACTGCTTTGAGTTACCCTGATATAAAACAGAGAGCGAAATCTGGGCCACATTGTAATGATATATCATAGAATATGTGGTTGTTGTTTCTATAATATTTTGTTAGACCTGTTTTTATGCTCTATGTAATTAATATTCTTTTATGAAATATAACAGACGTGGAAATGAAGTGAAATCAGATTAAATGAACACCTGTGTGGGGACATTTTCTAGTATAATTTTCAGCATGACCTATAGCAATCACCCTGCCCACACAATGATATTTCTATTGGTTCCCATGTTGTGAGCAGAGGTGTACATAATTATATGGTAAATATTGGTTCATCACAGATCACAATAGGCTAATATAGTGCTTTTATGATTCACAGGTCTTTTCAAAAGGTGTTTATTGCATATATTACTGAGATAGCATTGAAAAATGTGGATCATCAGACTCTCTTATATTATGAATTAAGTAAGTAATTTTTACTGCTCTTTAAAATGTTTAAGAGACCAACCTTTCCACAGAAAAAACAGTATAGGCAGATTTTTTTTGCAAGCCCTTATTTCTGCAGTTGTACATACAGTTCCATATGTCCTATATCATGCAATAAAAAGATACAGTATGAGGGGATCACCCTATGTAATCATGTAATGGAACTCCCATTGGCTTTAAATAAAGTTTTGCATGAAGAATGACCACTTGAGTTGTCACTAGTGATGTTCCTCCATCCTGCAAAGACTAAATCATGGTTAAAGAAATACTAGTTTTCAGTACTCATTTTCACATATTTCTTACTATGTGCTTACACACCAAGAGTTAGAATTTCAGCCTGGCATAAATTGGTTTACCTCTACTTCAACAGAGCTACAACAACTGAGGATCTGGTCCCAAGTTCCCTATTTGGATTATGCATTCTAATTTGGTATGTAGCAATTGCTCTAATTAGTACTTGCATTAGTTCAATTTATTTAACAAGATTACCCCCAAAGAAAGGCAACTTTGAATATGGATAGTATAAACCCTACTGTGAATTAGTGATAAATCTGTATCAAAAAAAGCTTTTGAGGTTCCATTTGCAAAAATCCCCAAAAGTTTAATGCAGTGTTTAGATGTTGCTTGTAATTATTAGAACTAGGAGCACTGGCTGCTGGAAGTCTGAAAGGACAGGAAACAGGAAGGAGGGGGGAGGAGTTGAGGAGGCACAGTGAGAGTTACAGAGGGTGCAGCAGCAGTTTGGTAAAGAGGTTTCCACTTTAAAAATAAAGTCCTGTTGAAGTTTGTTACTACTGGTTGATACAACAGTTAATTAACCCTATTTAATTTCTGAAGAGCCCTATTGGTTTCAACCTTATTAATGTCTAGATCAGTGGTTTTCAAACTGTGGATCGTGAATATAAGGCACTGTGTTGCGGCAGCTCTGATCAGCATCACTTACCGGGCCATTAAAATTCCTTAAGGCAGGCTAGTCCCTATCTGTTCCGATACTGCGCTGTGGCCCAGAAGTGCCAGCAGCAGGTCCAGCTCATAGGTGATGGCAGGGGGTGGGCATGGGGCTCCACGCACTGCCCCCGCCCTGAGCACTGGATCCTCACTTTCATTGGGTGGGAGTTGGTGGAGGGGCAGTGCATGCGGGCTAGAGCCATGCGGAGCCACTTGTGTGCCTCTGCACAGGAGCCAGACCTGCTTCTGGCTGCTTATAGAGTGCAGCACAGTCCATAGTGCAGTCCACTGCAGAGTCACCTGAGGTAAGCTTTTGCCCCAACCCTGCACCCCAATCCCCTGCACCAGCCCTGAGCCCCCGCAACCCAGAGCCCCTTCCTGCACCCTAAACTGCTCATCCCTGGCCCCAACCCAGAGTCCTTCCCCCATCCTGCACCCCAAACCTCTGCCCCAGCCCTGAGCCCCCCCCAACACAGAGCCCCTTCCTGCACTCTAAACCCATCATCCCTGGCCCCATCCCAAAGCCTGCACTACCAGCCCAGAGCCCTGACCCCCTCGCTCACTCCAATGCCCTTCCCCAGCCCCAAGTCCCTCCCACTCCACAAACCCCTCAGCCCCAGCTCCATTGGATCATGGGCATCAACTATTTTCTTCAACTGGGGCTTAATCTTAAAAAAAAAAGGATATCACAAGCTTCTTTGGAATACAAAATGATTTGTGGTAGTTCTCATCTAATGTATATTTTAATCCCTGAGAGATACTCACTTCTGTGGTTGAGGTTCCAGAAATAAGCAATTCAGTAATATGGGTATGTGATTGGAGCTGGCCATAATTACATGACTGATGCTAACCATGGAATGAGAATAGCTTTTCAGTAGGTGTAGACGGTAGATGGCTCAGTGCAGCAAAATGGATTTAATTGACTTGAATGTCCATGACTCATTTGCTTCAAACTCTGGTTTAACAGAAGTCAAAGAATGAAGTTTGAAAAAAGTTCTTCTTTAATCTCTTATTTGCAAATATTTTTTTCTTCAAAGTTAAGCAGAACTTTTTTTTTGGTGCACCTTCCAGTTTTCATGCTGCATTCATCTTCAGTGCTTATCATTACAAGACTCACTACTAAACTTCACACTGAGGTTTGATGTTTGCATAACCACCCCATAACTTTGTGGTGGTCTTCCTCCTCCCCATCCAAACACAGCTCTCTCCCTGTTAGGATATAGATATTCAGGCCTGTCTGCAAAGGCCTCTACTTTAAGAATGTAGGTGTATTCTTATCACTTAGCTAGTTATAAAGGTATGAAAGAAAGAATCAAAAATCACTGTCTGTCTATGTAATGGCCTTCTCTTACTGTGACAGTCTGAGGCCTGGTTCTTCAGCTAAGCAGCCATGAACTGGGAAATGTCTAGTCACATCCTCACAGTCCAAACTAGTCATATGTGAGGATGTGACTATACATTTCCCAGTTTATGGCTGCTTAGCTGAAGAACCAGGCCTCAGACTGTCACAGTAAGAGAAGGCCATTACATAGGCAGACAGTGATTTTTTATTCTTTCTTTCATACCTCTATAACTAGCTAAGTGATAAGAATACATCTACATTCTTAAAGTAGAGGCCTTTGCAGACAGGCCTGAATATCTACATCCTAACACTCCCTTTCTCCTCCCTGTTTTTCTTTGCTTCTATGTTGCCTATCCTCTTCTTCCCTTGAACCTCTCTCCCAACACTGTGACTTCTTTAACATATAATAGTATCCCAACTCCTCCTAAATCATGCAAAACCTTGAATTCATATAGGCTAGTTTTTTTCAAACTCAAGGAGGCCTAATGTTTGTCTCCCAAATCTGAAACTATTGACCTGAGTTTTTCTGCTAGGTGAGGGGAGTAGGAAGTTGGCAATAACATGACACTTTGATAAAATGTAAGAAAAATCTATTTCTTAAAAATGGTGGCTTTTCAATGGCTGAAGAATCTGGACCTATACTGGAAATCTTTAGTAGCTCCTTTAAAGAGGTGGCACAGAGAAGCAAATGATTGAGGTTTTGTGGCACTTCATTTATATATTTGACTAAGTTCTCTAGCAGTGGTCACAAGGATTGGTTATATATCAACTAGTAATTACAGTTTTTCTTTAAAGGCACCAAATTCAAGACCTTTACAACAATCATGTTGTGCAAGAATCCTCTGTTACCAATGTTTTCCTTCATATGTCTATCATTCTTCTATATATATATTTGTTGGGCTGCCAGGAGACTATAACCTTGGCTACTGTTTAATACATTTTTCCCTTGAAAAGGCTGCATCATTTCTTTCTACAACCTGCACTTAGTTCACATAATTTACTGTATATACCTGGGGAGTTATATACTTTTTCTTTAGACATTACAGTTTATCCTTTTACACTTCAAAGTTCATTTTGACAAGAGCAAAGACACAACCAATCCCCATTAGAAAACTCTCTTCAAGAGCAAATTCAGGGGCAATGTCACTCTCCATATTCAGGTTTACAAGAAATTTTGACTCACCAATCTGAACATGGAGTTCTTAACACCCTTTGACCATAGAGGTTCTACCATTTTCCCAAATTGACAACTAATAGTTCAAGGAGAGACATTATTGAGGTTCTACAGAAGGGGACCACTTACAAATTGGTCGTTTTATTGCTAAGCTTTTAACTGTTAACTTGCAAATCAGATTTATTTTCTCAAAGTGTTCCACTTACTATAGTTACAAGTAACATTGACAATTAGAAAAAGTGAAATGAGGTGGCAAATAGTATTTTCTCTTTTTCAGTTTTACTATGTGCAAATGAAAAACTGTTATTTATTCAGTTAATTGCATTAGTGCATAGAGACCCTATCTGAGAATGGGATTCCATTGTTCTAGGCACTATATTGATATATAGTAAGACAGGCTATAATCCCAAGAGCTTAGGCCCAGATCTTCAGAGCTATTTAGGTTCCTACCTGTGACAGGTTCTCCCCAGGGTGCCACCTGGAACTGGGGTACACCGAGTCCCCTAATCCACCAGTCTGGACTTCCTCTCACACTGTATTGCTGTGACAAGCTGCAAAGCCCTCCAGCCTTCACCACCATTCATACAAGTAGGGACACACCCAGCTGCAGTTATACACAGGGTCTCTAACCATCAGCTTCCCAGCCTAGGACCCCAGAGCAGTACCATCCTGCGCTGGTGAAATCTGGACAGTACATGGATTTAATACCTGGTCCACCTCTCCCACAATGTGAAGAGAACAATTCACACTTGTGGTAACCAAGCAGAGATTTTCCCCAAGCACTCCAGTCAAACTTCACTTGTTTAGATTAAACAAAAATAAGTTTATTAATTACAAAAGATAGATTTTAAGTGATTACACATGATAGCAAACAGATCAAAGCAGATCACCTAGCAAATAATCAAAAAAAGCAAACTAAGCTTAATATACTAGATAGATTGGATATGAATTAGCAGATTCTCACTCTAAGAGATGACACAAGCAGGCTAAAGATTCTTAAAGGCAAGCTGCACTTGCTTTACAACTTAGAATCCCCGGGTGTTTCATACACAGGCTAGAAATCCCTTTAGCCTGGGTCCAGCACTGCCCCCAGTTCAGTCTTTGTTCCTCAGGTGTTTCCAGGAGTCCTCTAGTGTGGGGAGTGAAAAACCATAGATGATGTCACTCCCTGCCTTATATAGCTTTGGCATATGGTGGCAAACCTTTGTTCCAAAGCTTGATTCTGAGACCAGTCTGTGGAAAAAGTACTGACATCCCAAGATGGAGTCCAG
This sequence comes from Gopherus flavomarginatus, assembly GCF_025201925.1. Lineage (NCBI taxonomy): Eukaryota > Metazoa > Chordata > Testudines > Testudinidae > Gopherus > Gopherus flavomarginatus. The sequence continues at coordinate 25,990,381 of NC_066618.1, read as the reverse complement.
CATCTTTTGGCCTGGTCACATGTCCATGTAGAGTCATAGCAGCCATCACTCACGGGCTGTCTGTAGCATTCTCAGGAAGGCTCACCAAGTGGGAGATAAGCTTCTCCTAAGGCCTATTGTTTTCCTTAATGGCCCAATACCCTGAATAGGCGCTTCCCAAAAAGCTTTCTAGACTAGAAAGCATCTTATCTAGTGAGCATTACCCAGGTATAACTACATTTGAAATACAGATACATAGTCAATATTCATAACTTCAGATGAAAAATGATACATGCATACAAATATAATAATCATATTCAGCAAATCATAAGTTTTCCAATGACATCTTATATGACTTATCTTGTACAAAATACCATAATTATGCCCTAATCATATCATAATTATTTCACTGTGAAGAATATGGGGTGCAGTGTCACACTACCTTCTACTGAAATCAAGTCAAAGGAGGGGAAGGGAAGCAGAGGAATAGAGAGGTGGAGTGATTTCCTCAGGATCACACACAGCAGCTAGAATAAAACCTATATCTCTAGTCCTAAGCAGCTGGATAGTGTTTAACCCACTGGACCACAATGTCTCTCACACTTTTTGAGCACACTTCCCTTTTTATAGTCAATTTGTCAGTTTCTTCCTTGCTGAAAACACCTTCATAAAACATCAACAGAAATAAACACCCTTCATTTTTTTTTAATGGGTAACTCATTTGGGACCAGATTTAAAAAAGGATGTAAGTGTCTAAACAGGCAGATACCAGACGCCCAAGTCCACCAATTCCCAAAGTGCCTATGTTTCTTCTGGTCAGCATTTTCAAAGCAGTCTAAGAGTTGCTGCCAACTCAAGGCTAAGCGCTGCTCTGAACCCTAGTCAAAGTTCTGAAATACACTGGTGGCCACTACCACATCCTCAGAATACTGGACGTTTTGGTAGATCCAGAAACAATGTGGGACCTTGCACTCACGATGCCTGCAAGATCATGCCAGCAGGGACAGAGCAGAGCCCTCTTCAAAATGGTGTCCCGAATGCTTGGTACCCAACAGACCACATCCAGTTCTGCATCAGACAAAAGCAGGACTGTCTGGTTTAAGCTGGACTAATGGCCTGCCTATCTGGATGCCTCAAAGCAGGCTTTTTAAACACTGGGACCCAATTCTATAACTGTGCCATGAGCACATCTAAGACCTGGTACCTTTCAGATCCCACACAAGTAGGGCAGGATGCATACCGCAGAGAGGGGGCAAGGTGGACAGCACAGCACCCACACAGACAGCTGGGTCCACAGGGAAATGTAGGGTGAGCATGAGGAAGAGTTTAAGCTGTTAGGGGATGGGCTACCTGAGCAGCTGACCTGGCTTTGAGGCGTAACTCCAGGAGAGGGTTTGTGGCTGAGGATCCCAAACATCATGGGGTGCCTATCTCTGGACCATCAGCCACTTATTAGGCCTTGTCTACACTACAAAGTTTTGATGGCAAAACTGCCTTTTGCCAGCAAAAAAAGGGAGATGTATACACTACAAAGCTACTTTTGGCAGCAAAACTCTGCTGCTTTGCAACAAAATAAACCACCTCAATGAGGGGCATAAAACCTTTTGCGGCAAAGTTAAAGTGACAAAGCATCAGTGTAGACACTGCTGTTTGTTTTGTCAACAGAAATGGCTGACGCCAGTATCCCACAATGTCTGCCCTGATCACTCTGCTCAGAGTTTTGATCTCTGCTGTCCTGCAGGCATGCGCCCCGGCCCCCTCTCCTTTCAAAGCTCTGGGAAGTATCTAACAGCTGAGCTTGCTTCTCCGTTTGGGGAACAAAGGCAAATCACAGGAATGCTCCTGTTCTACCCTGTACTAGGAACACAGTGGTAGGCAGACTGCTGTTTTGGGGAGAGGAGGGGAAGAGTGAACAGACTGCCATGCTGCTTTGACATTCCTCAGCAGGGAGAGCTCACAGCTGCTCAGGATGCCGCTCTGAGGAGGCTGTGGGAGAACTCGGAGGGAATCACAGAACCATAGGCTGGCTGGGAGACTGCTGTGCGGAGCAGAGCCAAGGACTGATGTGGGGTTGTATCCCCCTGCCCCAAGGTCAGGATAGGTCGCTCAGCCTACTGTCTCCCCTGCCCCAGACACACCACTCTCCTCTCCCCACACACTTCAGTTGAAAAGCAGCCAGCAATCTTAGTAGGATGTCCATGGAACTATGTGGTTGAGAAACCTGCATCATGTGATGCTGTACCTGCCCCATGAGGCATTGCAAACCCTTCCCAAAGCACCCTGTGGCCAGTTGCATAGTGGGATAGCTCTGTGTCAATGCAAGAGCTGCTAGTGTGCATGCACTCTGCTGATACAAGGAGCTCGTGTGGACAGGCAACAGCGATTTTAATTAAAGCGGCATAACTTTTGCCAACAAAAGTTTGTAGTGTAGACATAGTCTTAGGCACGTCAATCTCTCAATTTGGCATTTCAGTCCAGGCTAGTTTAGGCAGGTCTTTGCTCAGCTGACTGAATTATTAAAATCCCTTAGGAGTTTAACTATCCCTATGCACTCTCTAAGGAGTCTCGGTGCACAGCCACCTAAGTTTCCAGTAGGCTGTGAGCCATCTACAAGTTAGGTGTTGCTCATCTCAGCCATATAACCCCTAAATTCCTTGGAAAATCTGTCTCTGAATATCTTTGGCCCTCAGTTTCCTATCTGCAAAATGAGAGACAGTGGTGTTGTTTGACTGAATCCATTAATACATACAAAGGACTTGGACCCTGTGGTAATTTAAATATCTACATAAACTCATGTTGCTGGGATCTGGATCACCAATAATGTGCAGTTGTCTTGTAATGCTGTGTTCTGGCTTCTGTCAGTTTGTTGCTTTCAGTTATAGTAAATCTGGGAAAATTAATTAGGAATTACATATACAAGTTCAGAGTCAGAACCCTCTGGCTGAAGTGATACAGAAAAAAAGTTCATAAATTTAGTCATTACATTGCTTGTAACATTCTGTTTTTTTTTTTAAACTAGATCTTGAAGACTGGCAGTCCAGAAGTATACATTTTTGCTATTCTGAATAATTAGTTGACAATAAAGAGGAAAAAAAAGTTCTCCTAATTATTTAGAGTAAATTCTATAATATTAAGGGGTGTCATCTATCAGCCTAATATGATACAAGTTAGGCCTTGACAGGATTGGAAACTTTTTAAAAATTTATTGTAAAGGCTTATAACTGCACTTGAAAAGCCTGATGAAGTGAGTATTGAGGAGTGGCTGCTATAGAACAGGTGACATGTGATTGATATTTTATAGGGCATAATTTTGTAATTTGTAGCTAGCTGGCTGCCCCAGAAGAGACAAGATGCACTGGGAGAAACTATATAGCAATAAGCAGTATTCATAGGCATCAAAAATAGAGACCAGGCTTGCAAGGTGTGCCACTAAAGTTCAAACAAGCTTTGCATTTACCTGCTTGTTTTCATCATTGGGGGTTAACCTGGTTGTATGCCTGACAATTTTCAAAGCAGCCCTCTTTGAGGTGTTTTCATTTTTTTCACTCCTTCCTTTTCCAGTCCTTTGTCAGTTATTGCCCACCCATTGCACTCTCCTTTCTGAGCGAGCTGCGGTTAATGAAATGCTGATTGGGGATTCTAGAATACACTTGCTGATGATTATGTGTTATTTTAACAGGAGAATGACAATAATTTCCTGTAATGCCACTTGTTAAGGTAATTATGCTGTAATTGCCTTATCAAGGTGTCATAGAGGAGAGAGGAGAAACTCCTAGATTTCACAGCTGCTGTCATGCTCCTGTTAAGTGTTATCTTGAAAATGTATTATCAGCCATCAAGCTAAATTTCTACCAGTTGTTCTAAATCAGAAAGGATCTGTCCTGGGTGGGGCATACGACCTCTGCATTTAATATTTTTCATTCTGATAATTATAGAGAATGGATTACCTTTGTTTGAACATGGAAGCCCACAGCACATTTGCATAGGTGGGATAAATAAGTGCAGATTTATTAATCGCATTTGGGACTTGTGTGAGGTGAGAAAGCAGGTTCTGAAAAAAAGGTAGATTAAAAAAATGAGTTGGGTTTTGGAGTAAATATGCCTACTAATATTTGGGTATTGGTTCTGCTCTAGAGAGGTAGAGGGTGGGATAGCACAAAAGGAGAATGAGGTGGTCAAAATTAGAAAACTGATAAACTTTTGTCTAATTTTGACTGGTTTAAATCCAAGGTAAATTCCAGCAGCCAATATCAGATCATGAAAAGAATTAGTAGAGGGGGCAGAAAATGGTTTTCCATCCACATGAACATTTTAGAGATTTAATTTTCTTTGCATACTGAATTGGGATGAAGAATTGAAATATTATTTTTGTGAACTGAAAATCCAAAACAAAATTGGATCAGATGAATCAAAATGTTTCATTTTGAGAATTATGAATCATTTTGATGTGGTTCTTTGTTGTTGTTGTTCTTTTTATATTTACTATAAATTAAATTTCAAAACAAAATTGCTTTGAACAGAAAAAAATGAACTTTTAATTTAAAAATGTTGAAATGGAACTCTTCAGAATTTCAAAACAGAAATTCATCTAAACCAAACCTTTCCCATGAAAAGTTTCCGTTTTGATGAATCTGCATTTTTGATCAACTCCTCCCCTTCCCCCACAACGTTTTCTTGAAAAATTCTAAACCAGCTGTAACAATTAGTTGGGGAACTTATAGAAACCATTAATATTCACTATAGAAAACCATTACTATTCAGTGGGGATGTTGCATTTCATACATATGCACCCGATTCTCTATTTGTGTTGTCCTTTGCACCTGTGCAAACCTAAATGTGTGAGGAAACAGCTACCATTTTGATTTGCTGGCATTTGACATTCACTTTGCACAGATGAAATAACAACATAGGGTGGTGCAAAGCTGTGGAGAATCAGGCCCATATGACCTGATCCGGTGAGGCATAAAGCCCCATGGTTTTCACTGATGTCAGTGAGAACTGAGAGCACCAAGTGCCTTACTGGACCTAGCTCTATAGAGTGTAGTTGTTTTTAGAAATGTTAAATAAATGTGCACGTTTGGATATCTGCAATTGTTTCAAATCATCATGAGAGATGATGCAGTATACCATGCTGATGGTAGCATTAGCAATGCACAGATAGAGATGCTAGTATGATAGCATCACCTCTTCCACCAAGACACTGCCCCAGTTAGAAAACTTGTGAGGCTATGTTTACCCTACAGCAGTAAGTCGACCTAAGTTACACAACTCCAGCTACATGAATAACACAGCTGGAGTCAACGTAGCTTAGGTCAACTTACTGCAGTGTCTACGTTGTGCTGGGTTGACATGAGACATTCTCCCGTCGACTTACCTTACTCCTCTCGTTCCTGGTGGAGTACCAGGGTCAACCAGAGAGCGCTCTGTTGTCAATTTAGTGTATCCGTTACTAGAGCCGTTAAATCGACCGTAGGTGCATCAATTACCGGAGTGTTGATCCTGCGGTAGTGTAGACATAGCCACTGAAACTAAATTCAGAGGAGAAAGCATCTTTTCCCCTATTTTGTCTCCCCACCACACTCATCTACCCACTCCCAATTCTATGCTTCATTCAGAACTGTGCATTTATCAGCATAACTTTTCCAGGGGAAGGATCCATGCAGAGAAGCTGCTCCAATGCAGCAAGATTTCATGGTGCACACTCCAGAAAAGAATTTCAGAGCCTCACCAACACTTCCACTATGTTGAACAGTCTGGCAACTGTAGTTGAAGAGGGTGCACTTTCAGAAATGCAGACAGGTCAAATTACTGAAAACTTTGACCCGGAATTGCCACAGTGTATGGTCTTGTTGAATCATTATTATAATATCACTTACATAACATCAAAGGTGTTCTAAGCAGTTAGCAGAGACAAGATCTGCCTCAAGCAGCTTGTAATTTAAGCAAACAAAATGCAGAAGGAGGAAACAGCAAAACAACAGAGATGTTTAGTTTTTGTTTTGCTCTTTCCATTATTTTCATTTCTTTCTATTATGGTATTTATTATCTATTTGGTTAACATCTTCTGCTGGGAAGGACTGGGGTATGTAGGTGTCATTGAAGAAGTATGTTTTAGTAATGGATAATATATTAAGAATTCATATAATATATAAGTGTAATACAGTGAAATTAGACCAGCAGAGTAAAACAACTTCTAGAAAACCTTATCTTTCTAACACAGTATTTATCCAACAATTGCTGTATTACCACTATATTTTTATTATGTTTCAGACAACTGTCATGCTGATATAAGGAGATTCATTCATTTACTTGTCTTGCTTTTGGAACATTTAATGTCTTTCGTGTATGTCAAAGCAGAAAGCAATAACTCTTCCAGGGTTATTTTCATCACTTTGCATTTATTTTGTTGCTTTGAAGCCTCACAAATACATTTCAAGAGTCAAAGGTTTTAAGACGAGAGGGATAGTGGCTGTGGTGGTTGTAAAATAGACAACTAGAATGCGGATATTTTATAACCAGAAGGATAGAAGACCATTAGGTTAGTCAGGTTCCTAGCATCAAAATACCCTCGCAAAAAACATCCCTGGGAGATATATGCTCTCTTATAGAAGAAAAGGACTAAAAATACATAATATCCCAATGAGGACAACTAACAAATACTGACAGGGCTTAGTTTTGTTTGAAGGGAAAACATATAGTGATTCATTTCTGCAGAAACTCTTCTCTGTGTGTTAAGTGTCTGAACACTAGTAAGATTTAACATCTCCTTGTGCAGAGCAATGTTTAAAAAAATACCTATTTTGATTTTCTTTCTGTGGCAACATATGAGATTACAGGTGCATAGTTCAAAGGTCTGACATGGTTCTGGGGGAAAAAGTTGCTATGCATGTTTTTTCTGCAAAATAAATGTGATTTCTCACATACCCAGTTTTCGCTTACTTGTATAAGAAGTGACTGTCCACCATCATTCATCTTCTCCCAGGGCTATTAGAGACAGCAATAAATATAAAATCACGATTGCAAGCTATGCACATCTGTTAACTAAACAAAACAAAAATTGAGAGGGATGGAAAGTACCTACAACAACCCAGTGTGTTGCCTTAGGCTCAATGAGTCAGTGTGAACAGAACTGCTGCACTGACCTCCCAGAGTTTATATGTCTTTGACTTCACTCCTGCAGTGAATAAAAGACATTTAATCTCCTCCCCATTAAGATTTCACTTTTCTCCCATTGTGTAACTTTGTTTCTAAAGTCATATTCAAAAATTAAAAAATAGAGCAAATATCTGGCTAATGTCATTTAAAGGTGGAGAGCTAGAGAAGAGATTGCTGTGGAAGTCTGAAAACAGAATGTGTTCTCATGCGTTATGGTTGAGATTTGCAAAAGTGACTAATGATTTTGAGTGCCTCAGTGTTTAGGTGTTCAATTTAAGTGACTTTGAAGGGACCAGATTTTGAAAGGGTGGGTGCGCTGAAAATCTGGACCTTTTAAGACATCATAAGGTGGACCCAAAATCACAAGTTGCTTCTGAAAATCTTTGCCTATTACTAGAAGATGGCGTTAACAAAAACCCCAGCTTGAACCCTTTGAATTTGTGGAAGCCCAGAAGCAACTCTTTAGGTTTCCCCCTCCTCTAATATAAGGCTTGAGCATTCTTTCTATTCATTTATTTGTCACTCCTGGAAACATGACTGAGGTTTATTTTAATGAAGTATTTGGTATACAGTGAATATACTTGCGTGCAACCTTATGCTAGGGAACAAACTTTATTTTGCTATAACTAACCCTGATACACCAAATAGTTAGGTTCCAGTGTCATTTTGGTGACCTCTGTATCTCTTCTTATGCCAGTGAGGTTTATATTTATTAGAGTTATATTTTAGTTTTCTTATGTTAAAGATGATAGTTCCTTTTTAAAAAAATTGGTGGAGTTAACGGAAATGCTTCTCCACCAGAATCCTGCAAGATCAAGTTCCTGAAGCCTTCAAATTGGAAACAAGTGTTACTTGTTTCAAGGGAGATGATGCCTAGGTGAATGTGTCAGATAGGTTGGTATTTAAAATGTAGCATGTGGACTTAACGAGTTCCAAGGCAGCAAGGAAGAGCTTTTTATGGAGCAATGTTTTCTGGGAAAATTATTCTCTGTCTGCCTAAAGGTTTTTCTTTTAGTTGGACAAATATAGGACCTCCTGCTCCCATCCACACCTACATATGCAGGGAGAGCAGAATTTGCTGTGGGTTTCCAAGGCACACCCACTCAAGCCTGTTGACTTCAGGGGGATTGCATAGGTATAAATGGGAGCAGAAGTTTACTCGGAGTCTGTATTAACTTATGCCAGGTCGCCTGCTCATGCTAGGTGCACTGTGTAGGGGAGCTGAAGGCAACTGTAGTAGGAGGTAACTGGAAGCACAGCTCTGGGAGGAACCATATATTCCATGGACCAATGGTGCTGGGCATCTGTGTAGATGCCAGATTCTTACATGGCAGGGTAAATTTCTTCCACTCTGGAAAACTCCTATGAAACTTTGTTAGCTGAAACTCTGTTTCCTGTCCCTTCCATGGTTATTCCCATTTAACGGAGAATGGGACTCATGTTTAGCAAGAAATGGTACCAGAAATTAAACTGAGCAGTGAACACCCTCCTAAGAAATGACATTGTCCAAGCTTCCTAAATTCCTACGTGTTTTGCTGCTTTCAGTGATTTAGTACGTCCTCATATGGTGATGTTTTCCGCTGAGATTAATTTAGTCTACTTTGAAGTGTTTAGAGATGTAAAACATGACTGATGTAAAACAAATGTACACAGTATTTTAAATGTGTTAAAGCCTAAAACCAGAAAGTTAATTAGTAAAATTGAAACAAACAAACAAACAAACCTTGAATAAGATTAGGATAGTTGAGTTTTCTGGCAAATAGAATAGTGAAATAATTAACTAATTGATTTTATTAAATGTTGTTGATACACCCTACCTAGAGCATTCCTCCAACTCAGGTCTCAACACTATAACACACACACTAGTTCTCAGAATTCAGCTAAACTGTCTCCCACCTTATCCTCCCCATCCTCAGCACATTTTCACGGGTGATGAGAGGGTGGCTGGATTTGTTGGGGAATTCCCAGGACAGGTTTCATTTTCCCTTCTGATCAATCACAGCTTAGTTTGGTATCAGGCTGTGCTAAAGGTCATGAATCTGATTCTGAAGAGCCCTCTCACTGGACAGGAGCTGCACCCACCCATAGACTGATCTGTAGAGAAGCAAAGGGCCATTCAAGTTGTCCTGCTGTTGCAGCAAGTTTTTCTCTCCATGCTAATTATACTCTTCAGATGTCAGGGATCAGAGGTCTTGAAATCTGGTCCCCAGGGCACTTAGCAGCTAGTAAGTTCTAACCTAACACCCAGGACCTGTTACTAGTTGCTAGAATAGAAACTGAACCCCAACAGACAGAGGAATCCAGTCCTGGAATCTGACTGGCAGAATGCTGCGGGTGCTGACTGGTTCATAGCTTCTGTATAAACCCAGTACAGGAAGAGGAAGTTGTCCTTGCAACTGTGTTCTTCCTGCTATGGACGGCTTCCCCTGCGATACCTACTGCTACTGCCTGCTGCTGATCTCCTGATCCTGCCTGCCTCCTGACACCTCACACTCGAATTGCTCTCTGGCCTATCTCGGAGTCTGACCTCCTGGCATCTGATCCCTCCTGACTCTTGATCCAAACACTAGGTCAGACCACTCATGTCCCAGTTGTGGTGGCAGAGCAGCGTTTAAGGCCAGTGGACAGTCTATTCTGTCTTGGTGTTTAATTTTAGAATGCATGTTGTTGTGATATTGAATAACCACTGAGTTATCTTTTCTGTTCAGATGAATCCACAACTGCACTGAGGTTTTCATATATTCCACTACATTGTTTCTCAGCTTGGGGGTGGATGTCGTTTTTGCTGGTGGGTACATTGATTCTGTTATTTGGGCTGGGGTGGTAAGTAGGCAGACATGTATGTATCTCCCCGAATTGCATGATTCGTGTTTTAGCTGGGACCAAAAGATTCACTTGCAGAGACTGCCTGGAGTCTGATCCAGCCATGGCTCTAACTCTCTCTGAGGGATGAGAATGCGGCTCAGTTCAAGCTGGGTGTAAAGGTGGGAGTGGGCTGGATGGTACTGCTAACTGGCTAGCCTTTTTGACTTTGGGGTCTGCCAATTAGGAAAAAAGACAGCTCACTCTTGGGATGAGGGGCTACAGCTAACCTCTGCTGCAAAGACTGTTAATTTCCCTCCCTCATTTCTTTACTTTCTTGTTGTTTGTTAAAATGAAGTTGCAGTCTTTGTGGCATAAGCTGTCCTTGGAAGATGAGGTGTCTTGTGGAAATTCCCTGTACAGTATGTTGACTGGCATCACAGATTCGAACCAGAATGTGGTTCATTCTGGCTGTGCCTACTTCTATTTTTTTTTCTCTTAAATCAGTGGGCGTAACCATGGGTGGGTCAAATTCCAAGTTAAACATGGAGCCATGGGTTCTGTGGGGTCACCAACCCTCCAGGACTGTCTTAGAGTCTCAACAAGTTAAAGCCTCACCCTTCTCTCACATATGCATTTAAATCTAGGCCGCAGGAAGGTGCCTCTGCCTGTCTACAAATTCATGAATGGAACCTGCTGGCTGGAGTCAGGCAGCTTAGATACCTAAGTCACTTTCTGAGGGAATGAGTGAGGTGCCTGCCTTGCTTCAGGCAAAAGGGCCAGTACAGCAGGCACTCATCTTATAATTTTTAGGTCAGTGGTTACAGTCCTTATCTGGAGTGGGGGAAAGCCAGGTTGAATTCCTGGGGGAGGGGGGGGAAGAGAGTAAAAGGGTTTGCACTGGGGTCTCCCACCTTTCAGGTATATCTCCATTATTAAGTCTCCTATCTCCTACAACTGGAAGGGACCCTGAAGGGTCATGGACTCCAGCCCTCTGCCTCCATGAGCAGGACCAAGTACTGATTTTGCCCTAGATCCCTAAGTAACCTTCTCAAGGATTGAACGCATGACCCTGGGTTTAGAAGGCCAATGCTCAAACCACTGAGCAATGGGATATTCAGATGTGGGGCTCCTGCAAGCTTCTTTGTTGAAGCTGTTTCACTCTGAATAAATAATGAGCGAGTCGCTGGAGCAGGGGGACTGGACTGGTGTCTCACTCCCTGGTGACCTAACAAATTGTAAAAGCAGCAAAGAATTCTGTGGCACCTTATAGACTAACAGACGTTTTGGAGCATGAATACCCACTTTGTCGGATGCATGTAGTGGAAATTTCCAGGGGCAGGTATATATAAGCAAGCAAGCTAGAGATAACGAGGTTAGTTCAATCAGAGAGGATGAGGCCCTGTTCTAGCAGTTGAGGTGTGAAAATCAAGGGAGGAGAAACTGGTTGTGTAGTTGGCAAGCCATTCACAGTCTTTGTTTAATCCTGAGCTGATGGTGTCAAATTTGCAGAACTGAAGCTCAGCAGTTTCTCTTTGAAGTCTGGTCCTGAAGTTTTTTTGCTGCAGGATGGCCACCTTAAGATTTGCTATAGTGTGGCCAGGGAGGTTGAAGTGTTCTCCTACAGGTTTCTGTATATTGCCATTACTAATATCTGATTTGTGTCCATTTATCCTTTTCCGTAGCGACTGTCCAGTTTGGCCGATGTACATAGCAGAGGGGCATTGCTGGCATATGATGACGTATATTACATTGGTGGACGTGCAGGTGAATGAACCGGTGATGGTGTGGCCGATCTGGTTAGGTCCTGTGATGGTGTCGCTGGTGTAGATATGTGGGCGGGGTTGGCATCGAGGTTTGTTGCATGGATTGGTTCCTGAGCTAGAGTTACTATGGTGCAGTGTGCAGTTACTGGTGAGAATATGCTTTTGGTTGTCTGTGGGCAAGGACAGGCCTGCCACCCAAGGCAGTTGAAAGTGTGAGATCATTGTCCAGGATGGGTTGTAGATCCCTGATGATGCGTTGGAGGGGTTTTAGCTGGGGACTGTATGTGATGGCCAGTGAAGTCCTGTTGGTTTCTTTCTTGGGTTTGTCTTGCAGTAGGAGGCTTCTGGGTAAACGTCTGGCTCTGTTGATCTGTTTCCTTATTTCCTCTTGCGGGTATTGTAGTTTTGAGAATGCTTGGTGGAGATTTTATAGGTGTTGGTCTCTGTCTGAGGGGTTAGAGCAGATGCGGTTGTACCTTAGTGCTTGGCTGTAGACAATGGATTGTGTGGTAGGTTTTCGGTATAGGGTGGTGTTAATGTGACCATCACTTATTTGCACCGTGGTGTCTAGGAAGTGGACTTCCCGTGTAGATTGGTCCAGGCTGAGGTTGATGGTGGGGTGGAAGCTGTTGAAATCGTGGTGGAATTTTTCCAGAGTCTCCTTCCCTTGGGTCCAGATGATGATGATGTCATCAATGTAGCATAGGTAGAGAAGGGGCGTGAGTGGACGAGAGCTGAGGAAGCGTTGTTCCAGGTCAGCCATAAAAATATTGGCATATTGTGGGGCCATATGGGTGCCCACAGCGGTGCCACTGATCTGGAGATATATATTGTCATCAAATTTAAAATAGTTGTGTGTGAGGATAAAGGCACAGAGCTCAGCAGCCAGTTGTGCTGTGGCATCATCAGGGATACTGTTCCTGACAGCTTGTATTCCATTAGTGTGTGGGATGTTTGTGTAGAGAGCCTCTACATCCATGGTGGCCAGGATGGTTCCCTCCGGAAGGTCACCAATGCATTGTAGTTTCCTCAGGAAATCAGTGGTGTCACGGAGATAGCTGGGAGTGCTGGTGGCATAGGGCATATTTGTATGCCGAACTGGAACAACGCTTCCTCAGCTCTCGTCCACTCACGCCCCTTCTCTACCTATGCTACATTGATAACATTATCATCATCTAACAAGGCCAATTCAATTAAGTTGGAAGTGGCCTATTCTCAAGAGCTGATTACTTTTGTAGTGCTAATGAGGCCAATGCAATCAAAGTGGATGTTGTCCATTTCCAACAATTGACAAGAAGGTGTGAGTAACAGCAGGGGGAAATTAGTTTTTGTAGTGACCCATCCACTCCCAGTCTTTATTCAGGCTTAATTTGATTTGTCCAATTTGCAAATTAATTCCAGTTCTGCAGTTTCTCGTTGAAGTCTGTTCTTGAAGTTTTTTTGTTGAAGAATTGCCACTTTTAAGTCTGTTATTGAGTGTCCAGGGAGATTGAAGTGCTCTCTTACTGGTTTTTGAATGTTATGATTGTTGATGTCTGATTTGTGTCCATTTATTCTTTTGCATAGAGATTGTTGGTTTGGTCAATGTACATGGCAGAGGGGCATTGCATGGCCACCATGATATTAAAATATAGGTCATGACAAGACACAAAAGGAACAAACAAACCAAGGGGAGGATATAGATAAGGTAGCAGAAAAACAAACATACTATCAGACAGTAAGCAGAGGTTACAGCTTTCCCTGCTTAGCCATTGACAATTTTTTTTTTCAAAAAAGCTATTTTCAGAAATTCTTAAAGAAATACTTTATTCAGACTGTTCTAAAGTACCTTCTAATTGCCACTGACACTTGACCCTCAACAAGTGTTTTTTTGTTGTTGTTGTTGCTGTTTGTTTGGTTTTTTCCATTTACAAGTAGTTGCAACATTAGTCTGAGAATGGTGCCTGGGTCATAGTAACAAATATGGAGAGACCAGAGGGCTGCATATGGAGCAGGACTCATACTTGACTTTCTGCTGGCTCAGGATTGGAAACTGTGTAGATTGTCATTGTCATCTTTCATTTTCTTATTAACCTCATTTATATTAGCTTAGAATGATCCAAAAATCTGGAATGTTTTTACCAATACAGTGGTCAAAATGAACCCAGCGTTTCTGAATTTGTACAAAAGTTTTTTTTTTCCGGTAGCAGAAAGTTAGAGAAGCTTTGAAAGTTCTTCTCATAATCTTTGTAATCAATCTCACTTTTGAAGAAGAATAAACATAATTAAATAACTCTCTAAATGTTCCTGATTTCTTCCATTGGAAAATTAATAAATCCACTTCCACCCACAAAATAAAACAAACAACTACAATAAATATTGTCAAAGAAAATCCTTTTTACTGAAGAACGGTTCTCCAGAATGTTCTGTCTTGTTAATGCATGTGGGTATTTTAAATTGCTCAGAAGAAATGAAGGGGAACTAGTTACCAAAGGACGTGTCTCTTTTTTCACTCATAATTTTTCAGCGGCTCTATACATAATTAGCGATTGCTGATGCAACGATTATTGAGAAACAAAAGGAGCTTGATTGCTACACTATTATACTGTGAATGAGGGGGAAATTAATTTGTCATGATTGAATTTACTAATAAATATTTAATGGAATATTCTGTCCTAACACACTTAAACAATACAGTATATAGGAGGTGTTTAATGTTATCTAGCACACATACATCAAGTTTTTCTTAACTGCATGCCATTTTTTTTCTTTAATTGGACTTCAGTTGTATGTATGACTCAAGTCACAAGTGCTTTACTGTGAATAAACACATCTCTCCAGATCCTAGCTCATACACTTTGATTTGTGGGTTCTGAATCTCAGAATCAGTTGGTGGTGATTTTCCACTGCATCCTGTTTGCTGTAACTTAATCAGTGAGTGAAACACAAAATGGTTCATTTACTTTTAAATGTAACTGTTTTTCTCTTTACCATGCTAATATTATCTTTCAGGATCAATGATCATTAGATAAAGGAAGAACATTTTAGAGATACAATTGTTTAAGCCCCTCTTCAGGAGAGCACTTATGCACATGCTTAACTTTATGTATGTGTTCGTCTCCTGTCAATGAGACTTAGGCATGTAATTAAGGCTGCTCCTGAATAGCGATGCATTCCTGAAGCAGGGCCTAATTTTGCTACAGATTGAAAATATTTGCCTCATCTCTTAATATTTAAAGATAAAGTATTTCCTTCTTTTCCTAGCTAGCTGTTTATTTTTGCAGAAAGAGATGTCTGAAATTTTTTTCCAATCAAACATTACTTAGAGACGGGAAATTTAGGGGCTTAACATAGAGATTACGAAAAGAGAGGTCCAGCATAGACAGGGATGGAGGATCTTTGTTCATGCACATTCATGGCACAGGAAGGATTCAGATGATTAAAATTAAAGCAACTTTACCTGGTGTTTCCAAAATGAATTTCTCTTGGCTAACGGTGCATTGAAAGGGATAAATAGTAAATGGAAGCATTTGTATTATGTTCTTGGCAAGTCATCCTGATGTTCCTTCAGAGGAATAGAAAAATGTCCCAACTCCATGGCATCAAGATAAATATTTTCCTTGTAATATAAACATCTGTACCCCTCAGTTAAAGATGATTCTTCCCTCTTCCTACCTTTATGAGACATCTTGGATTAGTTTAAATAGTTGTTGTATTGGTGTGATAGAAATTCATGCCAAACTAGGGCACAGTATGTTCTAAGAAATCATATACTTGGTTCATCATCTTGTCATATATTTACAAACAAATAAAAAATATAAAGCTATGTACTGTCAGGAGTAGTACAAGTTGGAAAATCTCAAACTATACATGAAAATCAACATGAGAAAAACTAGAGTACCTTTGATTTTATAGATAATTACTGGTACGTTTATTTGAAGGAAAAGACAATTTGGGCCTGATTCACCTCTCATTTATGCTGATGCAAATCAGGAGTCAAATTCATGTAAAATGAGGGATCCAGTGGCACCTTAAAGCACCAAGCACTACACTACAAAAGCAATTTTCCCTCTCTTGGTATTGACACCTCCTCATCAATTGTTGGGAGTGGACCACATCCACCTTGACTAAATTGGCCTTGTCAACTCTGGTTCTCCACTTGAATGGTAACTCCCTTCTTTTCATGAGCAATGGCGGCTCCAGGCACCAGCGCTCCAAGCGCGCGCCTGGGGCGGCAAGCTGCGGGGGAGGGGGGCACCCTGCCGGTCCTTGAAAGGGTGGCAGTAAGGCAGCCTTCATGGCTTGCTTGCAGGAGGTTCGCTGGTCCCTCAGATTCAGTGGCAATTTGGCGGCAGGGACGCCAAAGCTGTGGGACGCCTGCCTGCCATGGTTGGGGTGGAAAAAAAGTTAGAGCCACCCCTGTTCATGAGCCAGTATATATTTATGCCTGTATCTCTGTAATTTTCAGTCCATGCATCTGAAGAAGTGGATTTTTCACCCATGAAAACTTATGCCCAAATAAATCAGTTAGCCTTTAAGGTGCCATCAGACTCCTCATTGTTGGTCAATATCCACAAAAACACAGCTACCCCTCCGATGCTTGTAAAATCAATGTGAGAGAGAGTCAGGGCCTTTTTTTAATATATATTTACATTGTCACTTTGCTTTTTAAATGGTTGTGCAGAGCTAAGTGTAACAGCCAGAACAAAGTTATTGAAATTTCCTATTACTACGTTTTACCTGCCCGTCTTCCAAATCCATCCAAATATACCCTGAAACCATCCTTAAATTTCACCCCAAAGACTTTTCTTAATACAACTCAGTAATTTTAAATCTTTTCTAGAATCTCTCTTCTTAAATATTGGAACCATGTTCATAGTTTTCCAGACCCCTCATATTTCAGCAGGATCTGTTACTAGTTTTTTTACCAGCAAGGATTTTAGTTAGGTGTGAATGTATTTAATAATTTAAGAGACCTCAGAGAAGCTAAAGTTATTGGATTTATTTAGATAATTTAGTTAATTAGACAGCACATAACAAAGAGTATAGTTAACACTGTCTATGAGAACCAATCTTATAACTAGTGATGAGTAGCTTGTGCTTTTTGTCTAGTTTTGATAATTGCTTATCATTTATAGTCAGGTTGTTTACAATTTCATTAGTTCCTTTTTTAAATTATTGATAAAAATACATATTTTTCTGATACATTTCATAATGTTCTGAGTACATTATTTGGACCCTTGCCACCAGGGCTGCCCAAAGGATTCAGGGGCCTGGGGCAAAGCAATTTCGGGGGCCCCTTCCATAAAAAAAAAAGTTGCAAAACTATGGAATATTATATTCTTGTGGGGGCCCCTGTGGGGCCCGGGGCCTGGTGCAAATTGCTCCACTTGCCCCCCCCCCGGGCGGTCCTGCTTGCCACTTACACATGCCCTTACCATTAGCATATTATATTTGAATATATGTTTATTGCAGTTAAAACACTGCTTGTTAAGTCAAAACTGCATCTTTCTCCTACTTTCAGCAAGCTGGTATTTTTCCACTTCTTAGCATGGGTGCAAAGCATTACCTTTACTCACAAATAAGTTAATAGCCCGTGACAATGGCACTCATCCAATTACAAGAAAAGATGGTATAAGTAAGATATTCAATAACACTAATTTTTTAAAATTTACATAAGCGTCAACAAATAAAGCATTTGTTTAAAACTTTTGCTTACCACATATTTTAAGTGCAAAACAATATTAACACAATAACAGTTTTAACTACTTGTAACACAACTAGAACCTTAAAGCAGGGGTAGGCAACCTATGGCATGCATGCCGAAGGCAGCTCGTGAGCTGATTTTCGGTGACACTCACACTGCCCGGGTCCTGGCCACCAGTCTGGGGGGCTCTGCATTTTAATTTAATTTTAAATGAAGCTTCTTAAACATTTTAAAATCCGTTTTTACTTTACATGCAACAATAATTTAGTTATATATTATAGACTTATAGAAAGAGACCTTCTAAAAACGTTAAAATGTATTACTGGCACGTGAAATCTTAAATTAGAGTGAATAAATGAAGACTCGGCACATCACTTCTGAAACGTTGCTGACCCCTGCCTTAAAGGTTACCTTTATCAAGTTGTGTGAAATTAATATGTCAAAGTTCCCATTATATATGTATTTAGATTTTTTCCTTTTTCATACTATTGCCAATTTGTCTGACATAGGTATTTTTTCGATTTAATAGGTTTTTAGATTTAAAGCCAGGGGGTTGATTTGTACATTAAAAATAGTTTGTTCTATTGGTCTGGTTCCCTATTAACTATAGACACTTTATTAAATACTGGAATAGGAGTCACAACTGTTTGTCCCATAACAATGTGTGCTTGTGATATAAAACAAAAATTTGGAGTGGTGACATTATTTGTATGGCTCCCATAGATATATTCTTTTCAGTTAGTAACTATGCAGTTCTGTCTGTTTGTTATAGGTTGCCCTTTCCACTGGTCACCTCAACTTGGTTCATCTCACTAGACATGGGACTGTCGCAGCTAACTCATTTATCTCATTGAGTTGGTTTAAGCAGGCATGGCCACACATTGGGGTGTCTATGTCAAATCCCTTAGTGGAACAGCAAGCCGTGTGTGGAAACCTTCCATGACTGTATTGTTATGATAGACCAGTAACAGTGGTAAGTCCAAGTGTTGCTTGTAGATGTAGTTTTTCAGGTAGCCTGTCGAATGGACAGCTGCCCGTTTTTCAAACTCTGCAGTGTCAGAGTCCAGTATGCATAAAGATGCTGTAAAGGATGTATATAGGATCCTAACGCTGTACATGACGTAGCGGAGCCTTTATTTGGCTGTGATGTCACTGATCTCAAATTCCTAATGGTGCTAAAAGGCATTTTCTAACAGGATTTTATAAAAATTGGAGGCGCACTTTGGACAATACCATTTAAGCAGTCGTTTATCCTTAATCATATCTAGGATTTCCCCTCGTTCAGTAAGTCTCACAGTACTGGTTATAGAGGTTCATATGTAGCTCCCATAGTCAGAGCAAATAAATTCTTTTCCCACATGGTGAGGTTTTGCTGTTTCATCACTTGCACTACATAACTCTTAACTTACTTAAGTTTCAACAGTGCAGCAATAATGTGCGTATCACAAATAGTGTACTTTTCTCCTGCAGGTAACCCTTCAATTCCTGTTGTTATGGACTGTAAGATCTTATTTGTCTGTTCATGTTCAAAAACAACCAAAATGTCTTTTTGTACAAGCATGTTTCACATCAGCCACGATCCACATAGACATTTCTGAACCAAACCAACCCTGAAATACAGCCAGCAATCCCATCTAGCTTTTAAATTTCCAAGTTCTAAAAATTCCTGGTTTTGATGTCATTTCTTGCCCTGCTATTGGATCTTGAGCTCATTCCTAATAGGATGCTGCTACATCTATTATTGAAAAATATACACAATGTTACATTTACTTTGTCATGTAGCCAAAATTCAGCCATATTCCAGTGAGAAAGATTTAAGACAACAGGTAGGATGCATAAATTGTACATTATTGTCCCAAGTATTGAGATGGCAGTTAAACCACTTGTTGGCTCAGTCTTTATGTCAGGGCATCTTCAAGGAGTAGGGACAGTCCCAATCTTCTCTAGTGTAGTGGGTGTGGGCAGGGTTCACGAGCTGGAGAATCCCTTACTACTATGATGACAAGCCATACTCTGTACACATGTCACGGATTGTATGACCATCAACTATGGAGATTGCTAAGGTTACATTATAGAGTCTTGCATCAATAATGCTAATTGCTTAAACAGGGTTCTGATAGCGGGGACTGAGTGTTCATGGTATGCGAAAAAGTTTACCACATCTCCACTGGAGCACTTAGTTTTGGCAAGAGAATTAGTTATCAAATTTTTATGTAAGTTTTTTTTTTTTTAGAGTTAGTGTTTGTTACAGCAATTAAACTTTTGTTAATTTTATAAATTTTATTAACAATACTTTTTAAACATAGCATAAAGGAAAATAAGTTTGTCTCAGAGTGTTTATATAAACTCATTAAAGCTGTGTTTTATTTTGTTTTAATTTTTATGACACTTGTTTATTCTTGGGAGATAAAGATAGAAATCTTTGAAGAAAACTTTTGTTTACATCAACATTTTATAACATAAGTAGCTAAACAATATATATTGTTTTTTATATTTTTGAACATTTTGGCTATAACATACTTATAGCTATATTTTAGTATTTAATAAAGGTGCATACAAATTTACAAAACTTAAAAAAGAGGTTATGATTTTATCATCATTTTGCATTAATATTGAAATATTATGGGAGGCACATTCTGTGACTAGAGTGAGAGATTAACATTGCCCCCCTTAATTACACTCCTATTGAGTGGAGGATATTGTGGTGTAAAAAAAAAAAAGCCAATTAAAGGTCCTTTTAAGACCTTGCTCTTTACTGAGGATTTAATTGAGGTTTTCCCTAGATCATCTGTGTTTGAGCTGATTGCAGCCAGAAGAGTCTTCTTAATTCTTATTTAAACCCTGAATTTGAGGTCTGTTATTGAACCATGTTTTATTACATTTATCCCACATTCCTGGTAATACCAAACACTACTATTTTTCCAAACATGCTCTCTGTTTCAATGTTCTCATTCGTTTTTGCTTGCCCTTATTAGTATCCACAAACAGATCATCTATGCGGGAATTGTTAAAATTCTCCTTATCAAATAGAGATGTTAAGGGACTATGTAATATTTCTACCATTTCTTCTGCAGTAATAAATAATTCCCTACTTGCTGTCCTAAAAATAGCCCTAGTGTTTCTCTTTTATTTAAGTCCTCCAGTATGTTTATAGAGTTAGTTGTCATTTATCTTAATGTCCTTAGCTACTTGGTCTTCATTTTCCTTTTGCTGTTAAAATTAGCTTTTACAGTTACTTCCGTTTCTTTATCCAGCCATGCTGCAGTATTTTGCTCCTTGTAATTATTTAGAATTGCTTTTCCCACTAACATTTAACTTAAGGTATCACTCATTCTCATTAGCTTTAAAATTTATATCTTTAGTTGTGTGTAAATTTACAGTCCTCTGAGCCAGCTCCACTATATCTGTCATCTGTAGCTCATTTTATTTTTAACATAAACAGTTTAACATAAACTGTTTGTTTCAGCAGTGTTGTTCATTTTAAAAGCTGTACATTACTTTTATTTGTATCTGAAACTTTGATATTTTCAACTTTATTAAGACTCTGATTCAAAGTATTTAAGCATATGATTAACTATAAGCCTATGCCTCATTCTATGCCTATTCAACAAAATATTTAAGCTCATATTTTGATTAATAGTGCCTACACTACGAGTACTTTATACCAAAACCCTCCTTCAAATGTCAGTTATATCTGCTTATTTGAATTTGTCCCCTCTGGTGGCCACCAATAAGTGCAGCTATCACAACTGATTCCTCTATATTATTAGTAATCAAATAAAATGTACAAGGACTCCTCTCTCTCTCGCTCTCTTTTTTTTCCCCCAGTCACTTGATGATTGAATATTCACAATGACCTGTGAGAGATTAAAAATCCTACTTAGGAGTGTGGCTCCTAATCTAACAGCATTGGTTATACGTCATATAAAGGCATTTGGCTCCATGCCCCACGATATCTCATCAACAGGCTGCACATCAACTGTGCGTGGCCTCTCAGTCAGGAAAAATGATTGCAAATAGAAGCATAAGTGAGGCCTGTGAACCTGTTATACAAGCTGATATGTGAATAAGAGGGAGAACTGCATGTCACCAATGGATGTGTATTTTTGGAAATGTGGCATGCAGCTGTCCTACCATTTGGAAAAAGGACCTCATTTGTTACCCTTTTGTAAAAGGAATCCTCAAGAGTGAAAGGTTTGTTCTAGGCTCAAAGCCTAAGGTGTCTTTTTGTTCTCTGTTTATACAGTAGCTAGCAAAATGGGGTCCTGGCCCATAATGGGGATTTCTAGGTCTTACAGTGAAACAAATAATTTTGTAGTGAAAAATCCAGATTCGGCAACAGTGAAACATTTTGAGAATTCATGTAGATTTCACTAAATTGTTTGTTTGGGCAAGAGGAATCCTAAACAAATTCTGGAAAAAAGAACAAAAGCTTTTGTTTTGACATATTTTAGATGGTTTTTTTTTCTCAGTTTGAAACAACTTTTCACCAAGCAATGTCCTTTAATTTTATTTTAAAAGATACAAAAACATTTAAAGATACTCAAGGTAAACAAAATGTTTATTCAGTTTTTTGATTCACTTTTTTGTTTGTTTACAAATTTATTGTTGGTCCAACTTGAAACAAAATTATTTTTCCACTCTTCAAGGTTGCTAACAAACTGAAAAATCTGCTATTGACCCAGCTCCAAAAATAATGAACACCATACTTCTACCCTCTGGTACAATCCAGAATGCAGAAGGAAACATTATGCTCATTAATTATATCTTTAATAAATAGTAGACATTTTATGTAGCGTCACTGCAAATTGCTCTGTCCAAGGTTGATCTGAGGAAGCAAGCTCCTTTTAGCCTGCATTCTAAGGGTATGGCTACACTGCAAAGTAAGCCTTTGCTTGAGCCTGGGCTCAAGCCTCATCCTCCCTTTCATGTACACTGCAGTTGTGGTAACCTAGGGCTCGGGAAGGCCTGAGCATGAGTTAAACCATGATTCATGCTGCCAGTGCTGCTCTCTTTTGGTCTCTGCCCCTATTTCCCTTTTGGGACTAGAACTCCATGGGCCAGATTCTGCCCTTGCTTACACCCATTCAACCTCAGTGAATATAATGGATTTGCATGGGAGTAACTGAGGGCAGAATTTGAGCCTGTGTTTACACCTCTGATATTTTTCCTGTATGTGAATCAGCCAATATGTGACACTCAGATTCAATTTCTGTGGAGCAGATTGGAACTTTATGGCCTGCCTGACTTATCATATAGCTCTAGTGTCCCCAGGTCACCCAGAGGATGAACTATGACTCAGAGTTACTCCTCCTCCTCTGGGAAGAAAGTAAGTTTCATCATCTACACTCCTCCCTGTGCTGGTGAGTAGTGGTCATGGCTCCTCCTACACAGCTCCTCAGCCCAACCCCTCCCCATCCACTTGCTGTCAGGAAAGCAGCCCCTGAATCCTCTCCGTGTCTGGAGACCCAATCGGAGTACACCCAACCATTCCCTTGAATGGCAGAGTAAGGGCTGCAACAATCTAGCTCTAAGTTTGTTGAATTCAAACAGAGTTGAAATGTAAGACAGAAACTTTTGATGTTACATGGCACAGTGGTCGCACGTAAAAAGTTACAGATTTCAGTTGCATTCCCTATTTGAATATAGGAAATATCCCACACCAGAATAATCTTTGTAAACGGAATAAATTTTAAGTATGACCACTGCATCTGTCAAGTTAATACAAGATATCACCATACTGGACTGAATCCAAATTCAGCCAGGTGTCCTACTTTTGCTTAAGGTGTTTTTCTGCAAAATTTTCACATGATCTTCTGTTAAAAACCAGCAAGAATAGAGATTTTTTTCTGCCTCTTTTGACCTTCCTGCCTCACACAGATTGCAGAGCCCACATGATATTTAAAATAATGCCTTGACATCTACACCATTATTTCCATCCAGTTAAGTGGGTACATCAACACCGAAATTTTATCTTTGTTCTGTCATTTCGATAGCAGAGTTCAGCTGGTTACCAGTGACCTCCACTACTCTGTATTCCTGTCACCAATGATCAGAAGATCACAGCCTTCTTATTAGCT
The DNA here is from genome assembly GCF_025201925.1 of Gopherus flavomarginatus. Classification (NCBI taxonomy): domain Eukaryota; kingdom Metazoa; phylum Chordata; order Testudines; family Testudinidae; genus Gopherus; species Gopherus flavomarginatus. The sequence continues at coordinate 25,966,913 of NC_066618.1, read as the reverse complement.
CATCTTAAAACTCCAGTCATCAAAATTAACACCTGAACAGAATTCCATGAAGTCTATCGGGAAATCAGTTCAGATAAATTAATAAAGCATTATTGGCTTGTGCCCGCTTTGCACAGGCTGGCTCAGCAATTAATTTAGCAATAGGTCTTCTTCATTTATCCAAAATAGAATCCTTCTCACCCTATGATTAATCTACTGTAGTATTCCAGAAAAGTGAATTTTAAGCAACAGTATATAGCTTGTAAATATCCTGTTGCCTGTGTTATGAGAAAGTTAACCAATATGTGTTTTATAACCTAAATGAAATTAACTAGGTTTCTCACTGTTCTTTGGATCTGTTTTCCTTAGTTAAAGAATTATCATAAATGTATGAGTTTTAGGGGCCAAAATATATTTTAAAAAACAAACAAGAAATAATAGAAAGTGAAATAAAGATGATTAGATGATAAGTTCAATTTTTGATATTGTAAACGCTAACATGGGATGTTACAGTTTTCAAGAGGCAATAAATCAGTTCAATTAATTCAAGATCTTATCACAATCTTGTTACAAAAGCAAACTTTTATCCTATTTCTATATTAGTGTGGGCAGGTGATTTTGGAATCAGCGTGGAACTATGGATTCTTAAATATAGTCCTTATATACGTCCAATCAAATTTATATGCAAATGGAATTATGAGACTGCCCACTTCAGTTTAATCAAACAATTCTAAATGGAATTTGGAAATTTAGATTAACTAACAATGAATGTAAATTCAATACAAAATTACATTGCCCCTGTGATATTCAGCACCAATTTTTGCCACCTTGTCATGTGTACATATCACACATTAAGCCCCAAATAACATATACAGGCAAAATATTGAAGGCATTCTAATTTCTCTGGAATTTCACAAGTTCTGTAAGCTCTTGTGCCACGTAAGCAAAAGTTCCAATAGTGGTAAAATCTTTGACTTACAAGCAGGGGTGAAAGTAACAAAAAGACTTATCAGTACTTGGGCCCAGCTCTGGGGCCTCCAGAAATGGCGGGGCCTTGGGTGGAAAGAGTGGGACTGGGGGTTAGCCTCCCCCAGCCATCCCTTCCGTGCTGCCCAGCCTGCGCGGCTCAGGGCTCTGGCCGCTACCGTGGTAGCAGTGGCTGTGGCTGGGAGCCATGGGCCCTTTTAAATCACTGGGCCCCAGGGCAGCTGCCCCTTTTGCCTACCTGTAACAAAGTCCTCTGCCCACCCCTCTTCCTGGGGCCCTCTGGCTCCCTCAATAAAGCACAAGAGAGGCTTCTCCTTCTGCAGCACCCGTGGCTTTATTTACACAAATTTTCCCATCACCAGTGATATACTATTTACAGAGCTTGTAGGCCTGACAATCTCCTCTCCCACACAGAGTCTGCTCTCAGCCTGGAGACTGATCTTCCCCTGACCATTTCCCTGTCTTCTGGCTGCCAGTCAGCCTTTATAGTCCTTGAACCCTCAGGCCCGCAGGTGCAGCCAGTTCTAATGGCCAGGCACAAGACTTCTCCCCAGCCCCAATCTATTTCCCTTGATTGGGGCTGGCTGAGCAGGGGCTAATTAGGTGCCTTTGCACCAGCACCCTGCTACACTCCCCCACGGCAGTGCTTTAACTTTCGCTGCATACGGGCCTGTACCAGCGGCCCCTTCCTACCAGTATCCCATACTGGCCTGTACCAGCCCACTTTCACCTCTGCTTACAAGCCAAAGAAGCTGTTAACTCTCTTTACCACAAAATCTGTGATTTTTACACTGAATTCTGAAAAATTAAGGGTTCTTCACAGTAAATTTTGCTGCAGGGATGCATAGTTTCCTATTACAAATAGCATTAGGCTTTGTTTAGTAGTCCTTTGATTCATTTATTTAGTTCATCTTCTTCAATACCAGGGATCGGCAACCTTTGGCACGCGGCCACTCGGAAATCCGCTGGCTGGCTGGGACAGTTTGTTTACTTGAGGATCCACAGGTTCAGCCAATCACAGGTCCCACCAGCCACACTCCTCCATTGGGGAGCCAATGGGGACTGCGGGAATCGGTGCACGGCAAGGGATGTGCTGGCCGCTGCTTCCCACAGCCCTGATTGGCCTGGAACAGCGAACCATGGCCAGTGGGAGCTGTGATAACCTAGTGATTCACAAGCAGGCTGGCTAACCTAGTGAGGAGGGCTTTAAACTAGGTTCACCAGGGGAAGGAGACCAAAGCCCTGATGTAAGTGGGGAAATGGGATACCGGGAGGAAGCACGAGAAGGAGAGTGCAAGAGGGGAGGACTCCTGTCTCAGACTGAGAAAGCCGGACAATCAGCAAGTTATCTTAAGTGCCTATACACAAATGTAAGAAGCATGGGAAACAAGCAGGGAGAACTGGAAGTCCTGGCACAGTCAAGGAATTATGATGTGATTGGAATAACAGAGACTTGGTGGGATAAATCACATGACTGGAGTACTGTCATGGATGGATATAAACTGTTAAGGAAGACAGGGCAGAAAAGGTGGGGGAGTTGCATTGTATGTAAGAGAGCCGTATGACTGCTCAGAGCTCCGGTATGAAACTGCAGAAAAACCTGAGAGTCTGTGGATTAAGTTTAGAAGTGGCAGCAACAAGGGTGATGTCGTAGTGGGAGTCTGCTATAGACCATCAGACCAGGGGGATGAAGCGGACGAAGCTTTCTTCTGGCAACCAGCAGAAGTTACTCGATCGCAGGCCCTGGTTCTCATGGGAGACTTTAATCACCCTGATATCTGCTGGGAGAGCAATACAGCTGTGCACAGACAATCCAGGAAGTTTTTGGAAAGCATAGGGGATAATTTCCTTGTACAAGTGATGGAGGAACCAACTAGGGGCAGAGCTCTTCTTGATCTGCTGTTCACAAACAGGGAAGAATTAGTAGGGGAAGCAAAAGTGGATGGAAACCTGGGAGGCAGTGACCATGAGATGGTTAAGTTCAGGATCCTGACACAAGGAGGAAAGGAGAGCAGCAGAATAAGATCCTGGACTTCAGAAAAGCAGACTTTGACTCCCTCAGGGAACTGATGGGCAGGATCCCATGGGAGACTAACATGAAGGGGAAAGGAGTCCAGGAGAGCTGGCTGTATTTTAAAGATTCCTTACTGAGGTTGCAGGAAAAAAACATCCTAATGTGTAGAAAGAATAGTAAATATGGCAGATGACCAGCTTGGCTTAACAGTGAAATCCTTGCTGATCTTAAATGCAAAAATGAAGCTTACAGGAAGTGGAAGCTTGGACAAATGACCAGGGAGGAGTATAAAAATATTGCTCAGGCATGCAGGAATGAAATCAGGAAGGCCAAACCACTCTTGGAGTTGCAGCTAGCAAGGGATGTTAAGAGTAACAAGAAGGGTTTCTACAGGTATGTTAGCAACAAGAAGTCAAGGAAAGTGTGGGCCCCCTACTGAATGAGGGAGGCAACCTAGTGACAGAGGATGTGGAAAAAGCTAATGTACTCAATGATTTTTTTGCCTCTGTCTTCACAAACAAGGTCAGCTCCCAGACTGCTGCACTGAGCAGCGCAGTAGGGGGAGAAGGTAACCAGCCCTCTGTGGAGAAAGAAGTCGTTCAGGACTATTCAGAAAAACTGGACGAGCACAAGTCCATGGGGCTGGATGCGCTGCATCCAAGGGTGCTAAAAGAGTTGGCGGATGTGTTTGCAGAGCCATTGGCCATTATCTTTGAAAACTCATGGCAATCGGGGGAGGTCCCGAATGACTGGAAAAAGGCTAATATAGTGCCCATCTTTAAAAAAGGGAAGAAGGAGGATCCGGGAAACTACAGGCCAGTCAGCCTCACCTCAGTCCCTGGAAAAATCATGGAGCAGGTCCTCAAGGAATCAATTATGAAGCACTTAGAGGAGAGGAAAGTGATCAGGAACAGTCAGCATGGATTCACCAAGAGCAAGTCATGCCTGACTAACCTAATTGCCTTCTTTGAGGAGATAACTGGATCTGTGGATGAGAGGAAGGCAGTGGATGTGTTATTCCTTGACTTTAGCAAAGCTTTTGATTCGGTCTCCCACAGTATTCTTGCTGGCAAGTTAAAGAAGTATGGGCTGGATGAATGGACTATAAGGTGGATAGAAAGCTGGTTAGATCGTCAGGCTCAACGGGTAGTGATCAACAGCTCCATGTTTAGTTGGCAGCCGGTTTCAAGCGGAGTGCCCCAAGGGTCAGTCCTGGGGCCAGTTTTGTTCAATATCTTCATTAATGATCTGGAGGATGGCGTGGACTGCACCCTCAGCAAGTTTGCAGATGACACTAAACTGAGAGAAATGGTAGATTCACGGAAGGGTAAGGATAGGATACAGAGGGACCTAGACAAATTAGAGAATTGGGCCAAAAGAAATCTGGTGAGGTTCAACAAGGACAAGTGCAGAGTCCTGCACTTAGGACGGAAGAATTCCATTCACTCTTACTGACTAGGGACTAAATGGCTAGGAAGCAGTTCTGCAGAAAAGCACCTAGGAGTTACAATGGACGAGAAGCTGGATATGAGTCAGTGTGTCCTTGTTGCCAAGAAGGCTAACGGCATTTTGGGCTGTATAAGTAGGGGCATTGCCAGCAGATGGAGAGACGTGATCATTCCCCTCTATTCGACATTGGTGAGGCCTCATCTGGAGTACTGTGTCCAGTTTTGGGCCCCACACTACAAGAAGGATGTGGAAAAATTGGAAAGAATCCAGCAGAGGGAAACAAAAATGATTAAGGGGCTGGATCACATGACTTATGAGGAGAGGCTGAGGAAAGTGGGATTGTTTAGTCTGCAGAAGAGAACAATGAGGGGGGATTTGATAGCTGCTTTCAACTACTTGAAAGGGGGTTCCAAAGAGGATGGATCTAGACTGTTCTCAGTGGTACCTGATGTCAGAACAAGGAGTAATGGTCTCAAGTTGCATTGGGGAAAGTTTAGGTTGGATATTAGGAAAAACTTTTTCACTAGGACAGTGGTGAAGCACTGGAATGGGTTACGTAGGGAGGTGGTGGAATCTCCTTCCTTAGAGGTTTTTAAGGTCAGGCTTGAGAAAGCGCTGGCTGGGATGATTTAGTTGGGAATTGGTCCTGCTTTGAGCAGAGGGTTGGACTAGATGACCTCCCTTCCAACCCTGATATTCTATGATTCTATGAACCTTTGGATGCCGCAGGGAAACAAACCATCCCAGCCTGCCAGTGGATTTCCCTGATAGACCATGTGCCAAAGGTTGCCAATCCCTGGGCTATACCATTAATGAAATAATACACAACAGTTGTAACCACCTTTGTACCAGTGCTTGATTATATCCTCACTTTGGTGATAAGATTAATAGTATTACTTCATATGTGAAACTCAGTGCAACTGCCAGTCACACAGGCTTTATGACTTTATATCACGGTTCATCTTACGTGCTTATATTTCACATCGGCTTCTCAATATACTATTTGAATGTCTCAGCTTCTTTAATGCAAAATTAATACTTTTTTAGATATACCTTTCTTAAAGATCAGTTATCTATAATATATATTAATGATCACATTTCTATGTAAAAGACTGCTTGGTCTAAACTATTTGCAATAATTTGTAGTCAAGTTGCCTAGGCAACGAAACTTTCTCAGACTTAAAGTTTCTATTACACAATGCCTTTAGATAGCTTTAATTTTCTGACATAGTTTCTTAAATCATAACAGCTTTTAGATTTTATCTAGTAAATAACATTATATCTAAGGATATAGTATCAAATATCTTTGCTTGATTAGCTATATCTCTATTACAAATGTTTTTAGCATAAAGCATATAAAATAAAAGAGGAAGATAAAAGAGAAAGCTACTTCACAACTTAGCAAGAGTTTGTAGTTAAGTCTACCTACAGGTGACTTCTTGAGCCAAAGTTCTGAAAATACTGACATACTGGCAACATAATTATAAAGATTTGATATAGAATATGGTGATAGTTCAGAATAAGAACACTAAAAACATATCTGTAATTAGAATTAAGCCAATAATACTTTGTTAAATGTTACCTTTTTCTGTTAGCAGAAGGTGGTTATTCAGCTGATTAGTTGTTTGAAATTATTTGTAAATTCCACCATTCTTTCCCCAGTATAAATTGTATAACTCTAGACAGTTTGTTTCAGATAACTGGTCTTCAAAGTTGGAAATCTACCATGTGTTGATTTAACGTCCATGGTATTATTAAGTATTCCTAATATCCATGGTATTGTTTCTGTCCCAGACTGATTTCTTTAACAAATACAGTGTTCATCTCAAATATTACAATCAGATATACAGGCTGAAATTCTCTTCCAGCAAGTTCATTTAGGATCTGCTGTGTATGAGAGTTATTACTAGTAAAGCAAACATGAAGGGGCATGAACAAAGTCAAATAGAGATTCATTTTCAAATTGAAATGAATATTTCACACATTGCTTCCTCATTTGCTCTGCTCTGCTGATGTTCTGAGTCCTGGATCCAGGACAGTATCCACTACCTCTAGGCTTGTTTTTAAAATATGATTAAAATTTAGATATGTGTGTATAGGTGTGCATGCATGTGACAATCTGCATTTGTATGTACCTCAAATATTGTTATTGTTATTGTATATTGTAAAGCTAAGCCAATAAGCAGTTTTGCAAAGGAATGATGTTTTAAAATAAGTAGGAAAATCTGTTCTTCTGCACAAGATTATCCTTGTTTTGAATCTGTGTGTCAGAGTCCTCTAAAAATATGGCTTATAAGACTCATGTACAGTGAATTTTTGGAAGTCTCTTTTGCAGATGAATTGCAAAGGACTCAAACAAAGGCTTTTGGTCCTCTGATTAATGATTCTTTTGACATATAAACTTTGTTTCCTATTTCAAAATGTGTTTTGCTTTATTTATCTTTAAAATGAGAACTGTTAGGTCCTCGCTTCCCTTTCTCAGCTGGGTGGTGGTACTAGAGATATTACTTGAGCTGCACCTCTCTCCCTTCTCCTAGATGAGAGTGGGACGGATAATGATTCTTTGACTATGAAATAGTTGCAAAGAAAGCTGTATATGTTTGTCTGGGTCAGGAGCTGCTAAAGTAGCAACTGCCTTTTTGTTAATTATTTTTTCATATTACATTTCAGGCACAGAAATTAGGACCTGTTTCTGCTGCCCTTACAATGAGCAGAGCTTGCCCAGGAGGAGTCAATGGGACTGTTTGCTTAAGCAATCATTAGACCTAATCAAAAATTGGAAATTGCTTCACACCTTTGAATCTGGACAAAATAAAAAAAATCAAAACTTTTCACAGAACAAAAATATCTGTAAAGTGTGATTTTAAAAGTGTCTAACCACTTCATTTCAACCTTTTTTAGTTGAAATGAAACCTTCTGATATTCGCAAACTAAAGCATTTCTTTTTGGAATCTTTCTATCCACCTGAGCCACCAGAGTGACTCAGGATTTGTAGTTTCAGATCCCTCATGTCCATTTTCTCCTCTATGGATCCTTCTCCCCAGCCAGGACTATATCTCCCATGATGCACTGCAGTGCCTCCTTTTGGCTGTACCACCACACCATGGCGCACAATGGCAACAGGGCCCCCAGGGAAGAATGTGGGTGTGAGGGACCTGGCATTTCCATGAGACACCATAATAGCTCAGGAGGACACCGAGATTAATGTTGACCCAATCTGAAACAAAACATTCAGTGTGAGATTCACAAAGGGGATTTAGATGCCTAACTGCCATAGTAGGCACCTGAGTCCAAGATTTATATTCTCAAAACTGCTGCTCAGCTGCCACCTAATTCTATAGGTGCCTAAATTCCCTAGGCCTCTAAGTTTTCATTGATAAAGTCCCCTAAAGTTTCTGCTGGTGATCATTCCCACACCCACCTCAGTCCCAGCACAAGTGAACAGCATAGCAACTTAACTCATGCCTAAGCCCTAGGGGGATTTACAAAGTTTCCCTCTCCTATCTGACCCTGATCTGGTAGATGGATCAGGGATTTGAACCAAGGTCTCCCACCTCCTAGGTGGGTGCCCTACCCACACAAATGAGCTATAGAGTCAGTTTCTTTCTCAGCAGTCCAATAACTATTTAAGTATTTTATACAAAGTGGAACAGGTTCAACAGGAGAGATTAAGAAAGGGCCACCTCAGAATACACTATAGCTCAGTGATTAGAGCACTCACCAAGGAGGTGAGGGAGAACCACATCAGGCTGAGGAGGAAACTGAACTCAAGTCTCCCACATCCTGGGTGAATGCTCCAACTACTAGGCTAAAGGTTAAAAGGTGGGAAGTTATGGTTCTCTTCCTCTGTTTCTCTTGAAAAAGAGATGACCTGACTTACATGCCTAACTCTGGGAGTGGGTTTCCACATGTGGAGGAAGGTGCCTCCCTTCAGCCCAGATTTAAGTGCTTAAATACTTTTGAAAGGTGGGGTTTAGGCCACACCCCCCTCTTTTGTGAATCCCATTCTAAAGCACCTAACTCTGTCCATGCATTGTATAGGGAGCCTGGTCATGTAGCTTGGGGCTATGAATTCCACAGGGCAGCAGGGCCCAGGAAAAGTAAGGTGCTGCCATATTCAACCTTGGTGCCTCTTGTGAATTGCGCCCCCCCTTAATTACTACATAATTGATTGCTTCCTTCAGAAAACTTTGATTTTGATGAAATCCCATTTTTGATGTGAAAATATTTCTTTAAAACTGTTTTGACCAGCCATAGTAACTACTACTCTGTATAAGAAGAGATTAGTAAGATTGGGACTTTTCAGCTTGGAAAAGAAATGTCTAAGGGCAATATGATTGGTGTGGAAAAAGTAAATAAGGAAGTGTTATTTATTCCTTGTAATACAAGAACTAGGTGTCACCAAATGGAATTAATAGGCAGCAGGTTTAAGACAAACACAAGGAAGGCTTTCTTCACCCAACACACAGTCAACCTGTGGAACTCTTTGCCTCAGGATGTTGTGAAGGCCAAGACTATAACAGGGTTCAAAAAAAGAACTAGGTAAATTCATGGAGGCTAGATCCATCAATGGCTCTTAGCCAGGATGGGTGGGGAAGGGGTCCGTGGTCTCTGCTTACCAGAAGCTGGACATGGGCAACAGGGGATGGATCATTTGATGATTACCTGTTCTGTTCATTCCCGGCATTGGTACCTGTCAGAAGACAGGATACTGGGCTAGATGGACTTTTGGTCTGACCCAGTATGACTGTTCTTATGAGTAAAGGCTGTAGGACCTGAACAATGGATCTTTATAATGCAGTGTAGTAATTACAAAATGATTTACATTACATTCCTTTAAGGGAGCTTTGCTTTTCATGAGACAGATTTTTTGAGCTCTTCCAGCTCTACTTTTAGATGAGCATGATAGAAAGTGTGGGGAAAACTTAATATGCATTTTTTATGTAGTAGTAACTAGCTAGTATTGGGTAAGAAGAAATGCCCAATAAACATAGGTCCATTCTTACTCCCATTGAAACTAGGGGGACTTTCATGATTAGGTATAATAAAGGGACCACGGCCTTTGTGAACTTCAGTCTATACTGGTAACATAAAACAAATCTATACTGGTAACAAAAAAGGGGCGTTGTGGTAAGGCAGGAAAACAGTGATCGAGTCACATTTAAATAGGCGCCGCAGAGTAACATACAGGAAAAGATAACATGTAATCATTTCCTTGACAGCTAATAATTTGGGACAATGCACCAACAATACACTGGATCTGTTTTATCTAGTTTATTCAAGAGAATTTTGATTTTAAAATAATACTTTTGGGTTGCAATTTTTATTTCAAAGTCAGTGAGTGTGGGGTAATGGAGGGATGGAGCAACAAAGGTTCTTGCTAAAGGAAATGGCCAAGATTTTTTAGCCTCTGATATTCCTCACTGCTGTACATGATGTAGATTTTCCTGCTCGTTATAAGTTTTAAAACTGCATTGTCAGATGGTGAACTTCTGGCCTTTAAACTTAGCAATTTAGGATAAGGTGACCAAGTTCACTTGAATGATGCAATCAGTTTCAGAGCTACCTGAGGATTGCCATGGTAACACAGTAATAAATGTGAGAATTTAACTTAGACAAATTTCACACAGGTTTCTAAGGGAACTGCTATACAGTGGGCATTACTAATCCCACTGAAAGCAGCATCCATGACTGCTTGTCCATGGAAACGATGCAGGACTCCCACTAAAATACATCACAGAAGCTGATAACTGTTCAGATGGGATGCTATGACCTTGGTAGCAGACACATAATAAGCCATCGGGGTGTGGCCTTTCACAATTAACCCCATTCCAGGAGATCTCACTTAACTGTTCTATATCAGGCTCATAATTCTTATTTATGGGTTTTGGATTCATGGGTATTAAACATGGTCATATTGAATATACTTAGTGCTTCTATTATTAACACAAGGGTTGAGTGCTTACTTAGCTAAATAGAGAATTTTAAAAGGTCTTTGTGGCCTAAAACTCCATGCAGCCAAAGAACAGAGCTGGTTTGTCAAGAGAGACAAGTCTGGTATAGGAAGTTGTGACATGCAGGAGACAGAAAGCTAATTTATATAATGCTTTTATGCTTGGGCAGTTCTGAAAAGCAAGCCCAGGAAGGATACTGACAGGGCGCTGTTAAAGACCACCACATCAAACTAGAGAAGAGGGTCAATTACTCCCTAAGCATCTGTCTGTAATGTGGGGAAAGATAATTTGCATTATTATGGGGGACTTCATTTAGGGAGATACATCCTGGAGGTTTCATGCATCCAGTAGCAATTATCATTTGAGTCTAAAAATTATAGATGATTTTTACCACAAAATAATTATTGCAACCAGTGTTCCCTCTAATTTTTCCCACCCATGTGCAGAATGAATTTTGTTATGTGCACCAATATGAAGGTGATGCGTGACACATCACCTTCATATCGGTGTACATAACAAAATTCATGTGGTGGGGGTAGGGCCAAGGGGTACGGAGTGTGGGAGGGGGCTCAGAGCTGTTGCAGAGGGTTGGGGTACAGGGTGTGAGGACTCCAGCTGAGAGTGCAGGCTCTGGGATGGGACCAGGGATGAGGGGCTCAGGGCTAGGGCAGAGGGTTGGGGTTGGAGTAGGGAGGGGGAGGTCTCCAGCTGGGGATGTGGGCTCTGGGGTGGGGCCAGGGATGAGGGGTGTGGAATGCAAGAGGGTGCGGGAGGGCTGTGGCGGGGTAAGAGGACTCCCCCCAGCTCTCTCTCTCTGCAGCAGCACCTGGGCTGGGGAGGAAAGGCACCTCTCCCCTCCCCAGCAGCTCTGTGGTTGGGGCCACAAGATAGGTGCCCCTCCCTCATTTCCCGCAGATCTGTGCCAGGGCTGAGTTTGGGGAGAGGTACCACAGGTCCAGGTTGGGGCTGGGTTCAGGGAGGAGCGACAGGTTTGGGCTGGGCCTCCCCAGTTTCAGATGGGGCCGGGCTATGCTGCACTGCCCCGGCTGGGTTCAGGCCAGGCCAGTGCAGCTTGGTCCAGGCTGGGCCGGCCAGGTTTGGGGTCAGGCCATGGCAGGTTGGGGGCCAGACTGCACTGGGGCTGGGGGAGGGGTGCAATTGTCCCGGCCGCAGCAGGGCCCCAGGTGGGTTCCCTTAGCACCTGCGCAACACTAATAGGATTCTGGGAACTTAGACTGCAACCACTATGAGGTAACTATTTTGGACCTCATAATGTTCGAGAAAGATGAACTCAACACTGGAGTGGAAGTTGATGGTTGTGTAAGGAGCAGTGATCATGATCTGATTATATTCAATGTGACAGACAGAGACACAGTGGTTGCTTCTCATTCTTCTCATCTCCCCGGTCAGGTATTTGGTAAGAACAGTCTTGCCTCAATTTCACTTTGTGTCAGTTCAGAAATGTGGCTCGGCCTCTCTTTATGACTCCAGCCCTCCAACTAGGCTATTTGAGTCCTTCCCCTTTTGAGACAGTAAGGGATCTCATGAGAAAATCCTAAGGATCCTGTGATCAGCCGCCAGCTGCTATCCCTGGGGCCCAATCTCTCTCTGTCCATTATTCATCAAGGGAGCAACCAAATATAGTCTAAGTGTCTTGTATTAGGACTACCACATTGAGGCGGGAGCTTTGGCTGTCTCTGCCCCTTTCTTTGTGGAGGGGGAGGGGAATAATTCTAGACTCTTTGCCTGTGGATGGTGGCAGTAGGATGTAGGCCCACCCTCCCCTCTGGATCTCAACCCAGGGACCCTGTGTTAGGCTATCAAGGAGCGTTTGTTCAGATCTCCTGCTGCCTCCCTGGGATGCCTCTTATCAATGGCCTTTAGAGGCACTGTCTGTATGGCAATATTCCCTGGATCGTTCTACCTTGGAGTCCATCTCTCTGGCTGCATCTCTTCCCTGTCTGCTATTTTAGAGTTTATCCTCAGCAATTCTTAGTCTCTCTAGCAGACAGCCTGCTCTTCTGGAGGGCAGCTTTTTATCCCAGCTGTTCCTAGCTAGTTTAGCTGCAGCTGGGAAAGGGATTGTTCTCTTCATTAACTCTTTAGTATCTGGTATATACACCTCATCTGAAGAAGACACTCCCAACCAGTAATGTAACTTGGTGCTTCAAAGGGGCTAAGAAATTTCCTTAAACTGGAAGGAAATTATGAGGGAAATTGATTAGGAGAAAAAATGTAGCCAGAAAAATGTAAATGAAAATTGGGAGTTCTTTAAGAAGAATTTATTTAGATGGCCAAAAAAATCCACAATGTCACAATGATGAAAGAGGAGAACTTTGGCTAAAAACTCATACATGCAGGAGACAGAAAGCTAATTTATATAATACTTTTATGCTTGGGCAGTTCTGAAAAGCAAGCCCAGGAAGGATACTGACAATGGCAAAATGAAGGCAGCAATTAAAAACAAAAATGCAGTATAAAAAATGGGAGTGGGAGCAGGAAATAGCAATTTATAAGTTATGATGTATAGAAAATTGAAAAGGGACTCTAAAGACATCAGGGAAAAATCCATGGCTGGCAGAACTAAGGACAATAAGGAGAGTTTTTTTTTTAAAGTATACTATGAAAAATATAAATCCTAACAATGTCATAAGCGCATTTCTAGATCAAGATGGTAAAATTGCTACTACTAATGCAAAAAAGGCAGAAGTGTTCAAATTTTTCTGTTCTCTTTTTGGTTAGAAGCAGGATGATGTCTTTGTATCACATGAAAATCCAGTCTGTTAATAACTAAGGAGGATGTTAAACACCACGTACTAGGATAAACATTTTAAAATCCAGCTACCAGTAGTGGTCCAGGCAATTTACTGATCCACCAAGATTTCCCCATGCAGTACACCTGATGCCATTCAACATTTTTGTCAATGGTCTGGAAATAAATATAAAATTACTCTTGACACAAAGATTGGCAGAATGGTAAATAATATTGAGGACAGGGCAGTCAGACAGAAAGATCTGATGAGCTGATCCCATTCAAACAAAATTAATTTTAATATTGTCAAATGCAAAATTATACACCTAGGAACAAGAAATCTAGATCATATCTATCGAATGGGTGACTGTCTCCTGAAAAGCTGTGGCTCTGGAAAGGATGCAGTGGTCAGAGCGAACAAGGAATTCAACATCAACTCCCAGTGTGATATTGTATCAAACAGGACTAATGCAATCCTTGGATGTATTAACAGAGAACTACTGATTAGGAGTAGGGAGGTGATTTTGCTTCTGTATATACCACTGGTGAGCCTGATACTGGACTAATGTGTACAGTTGTGGTGTCCACATTTTTAAAAGGGGTTGGAAAATGGGAGATGGTGCATTCAAGAGTTGGAAAAGCAATTCAAGAACTGGAGAAAATGCCTTACAGTGAGAGATTTAAAGAGCTTGATCTGTTTAATTTATCAAAAAAAGCTTGAGATGATTACAATGTACAAGTACCTGCACTGGGCGGAAATACTGGGTATTAAAGAAGATCTTTAATGGAAAAAGGCATAACAAGAACCAATGATTAGAACAGGGGTTGGCAGCCTTTCAGAAGTGGTGTGTCGAGTCTTCATTTATTCACTCTAATTTAAGATTTCAAGTGCCAGTAATACCTTTTATTGTTTTTAGAAGGTCCCTTTCAAGAAGTCTATAATATATAACTAAACTATTGTTGTATGTAAGTAAATAAGGTTTTAAAAATGTTTAAGAAGCTTAATTTAAAATTAAATTAAAATGCAGAGCCCCCCGGACTAGTGGCCAGACCTGGGCAGTGTGAGTGCCACTGAAAATCAGCTTGTGTGCTGCCTTCAGCACACCTACCATAAATTGCCTACCCCTGGATTAGAAGGTGAATCCAGACAAATTCAAATTGGAAGTAAAGCACAGATTTTAAACAGTGAAGGTGATTAACATTGGAACAAACTGTCAAGGGACATGGTGGATACTTCAACCCATGATGCTTTTGAGTCAAAAAACTGTAGAGCCCTGCGTGGATACAAAATCCACAGATGCGGAGGTTCGCAGATATAGATGGGATATCTGTGCAGATGCAGGGCTCTACTGGGAACCACAACGGTGAAAGCAGCAGCATACCAGGCTGCCGTTTGCAGGAGCCAGCACCCTGCATGTGCAGCTCCTTTGACATGGCTGTACCACTCCCAGTCCTGCCCACTGGGGTGGGCACCAGGCTCACCTGCATCAGTTCCTGGTCACGCTAGTGTGTGCACGTGGCTTGCACTCTCCCGGACAGGAGATGCAGACTACTGCATGGATGGCACTCCTGTCTGGGAGCATGTGAGCTCAAACAATAGCATTTTGTTTATTTTATTTTACATTTCACAAAATAGTTATACTTACATATGGCAGACTCTTAAGTCTTCTTTCTTATAAATATAGATTTATTAAGTTGAGAACCTCCAATTTTCAAACTGGAGCACCTAAAGTAAATGCTCAGATTAGAATGTAGGTAATCAAATAGACATTTAGATACAGAGGGACACTCATTTTACCATTGTATGTGACTGAAGGAAAGTATCTACCATTATTTGGCAGATCTTGGTTTGAGAAGCTGAAGGTGAATTGTACCAAGGTCAAGGCAATGATAAAGCATCTGGAAATCTTCAAGAAATACTGAAAAAGACCCTGGACATAGGAGCAATGTGCCAGTGAACCTCACAGCTAAGTCTGACTGTCAGCCAAAATATTGCAAGCACAAAGTTGTGCCTTATTCTCTGAAGACACTGGTGAAAGCTGATTTGGACAATTTAGTGAACATTGGAGTCTTGTCACCAGTTTCACACAATGTTTGGGCTACACCTATGGGTATGTCTACACTACGGGATTATTCCGATTTTACATAAACTGGTTTTGTAAAACAGATTGTATAAAGTCGAGTGCACGCGGCCACACTAAGCACATTAATTCGGTGGTGTGCGTCCATGTACCAAGGCTAGCGTCGATTTCTGGAGCACTGTGGGTAGCTATTCCATAGTTCCTGCAGTCTCCCCAGCCCATTGGAATTCTGGGTTGAGATCCCAATGCATGATGGTGCAAAAACAGTGTCGCGGGTGATTCTGGGTAAATGTCGTCACTCAATCCTTCCTCCGTGAAAGCAACGGCAGACAATCATTTCGCGCCCTTTTTCCCTGGATTGCCCTGGCAGATGCCATAGCATGGCAACCATGGAGCCTGTTTTGCCTTCTGTCACTGTCACCGTATGTGTACTGGATGCTGCTGACAGATGCGGTACTGCAGTGCTACACAGCAGCATTCATTTGCCTTTGCAAGGTAGCAGAGATGGTTACCATCCCTATTGCACCATCTGCCATTGTAAACTGGCGATGAGATGACAGTTATCAATCATTTTGTACTGTTTGCTGCTGTCATGGGTGCTCCTGGCTGGCCTCGCTGAGGTCAGCCGGGGCGCATGACCAAAAATGGGAATAACTCCCTGGGTCATTCCCTAATGATGTTTTGTCTAAAAATAAAGTCAGTCCTGCCTAGAATATGGGGCAAGTGTACTAGAGAACCAGAGAGCACAGCTGCTCTGTGTCAGAGTCCCAGAGATCCCACAGAAATGATGAGCTGCATGCCATTGTAGGGGGTGCCCCTGCAACAACCCCACCCATTGCTTCCCTCTTCTCCCAACCCTCCAGCTCAGGCTCCAGCTGTTATGATGAGGACAGTTACCCAGCATTTTGTACTATCTGCCAGGAATGACAGGGAGTCATTCCCATTTTTACCCAGGTGCCCCCGGCCGACCTCACCAAGGCCAGCCAGGAACACTAACGGGATGATGACGGTTTTCCAGCATTTTGTACCGTCTGCCATCAGGAAAGGAAGGGGAGGGGATGCTGCTGTTCAGCGCTGCAGCACCGCATCTACCAGCAGCATGCAGTAGACATACGGTGACATTGAAAAATGGCAAGAAATGATTTTTTTCCCTTTTCTTTCATGGGGAGGAAGGGGGGGTAAATTGACGAGATATTCCCTGAATCACCCTGGACAATGTTTTTGACCCTTCAGGCATTGGGAGCTCAGCCAAGAATGCAAATACTTTTCGGAGACTCCAGGGACTGTGGGATAGCTGGTGTCCTCAGTACCCCCTCCCTCCCTCCATGAGCGTCCATTTGATTCTTTGGCTTTCCGTTACGCTTGTCACGCAGCACTGTGCTGAGTCCCTGCTGTGGCCTCTGTCTATCATAGCCTGGAGATTTTTTCAAATGTTTTGTCATTTCGTCTTCTGTAACGGAGCTCTGATAGAACAGATTTGTCTTCCCATACAGCGATCAGATCCAGTATCTCCTATACGGTCCATGCTGGAGCTCTTTTTGGATTTGGGACTGCATGGCCACCCGTGCTGATCAGAGCTCCACGCTGGGCAAACAGGAAATGAAATTTAAAAGTTCACGGGGCTTTTCCTGTCTACTTGGCCAGTGCATCCGAGGTCAGATTGCTTTCCAGAACGGTCACAATGGTGCACTGTGGGATACTGCCCGGAGGCCAATACCATCAATTTGCAACCACGCTAACCCTAATCCGACATGGCAATACCGATTTCAGCGCTACTCCTCTCGTCGGGGAGGAGTACAGAAATAGGTTTAAAGAGCCCTTTATATCAATATAAAGGGCCTTGTTGTGTGGATGGGTGCAGGGTTAAATCGGCTTAACATTGCTAAATTCAGTTTAAACGCGTAGGGTAGACCAGGCCTATGATACCAGTGATTCAGAAGGATGGCTCAGTCTCAATTTTTGGAGATTTCAAAGTGACATTGAATCTGGTTTTAGGTGGAGAGCAGTATTCCCTGCCTCATATTGAAGATTTGTTTGCTACTGTTAGTGGCTGATAGTATTTCAGTAAATTGGATTGGTCAGTGCATACCTACAGATGGAGATTGATTCAGCATCTTGCAAATATCTCAGAATCAACATACACAAAGATTGTTACAATAGGCTCCCTTTCAGTATCACATCAGCAGGTGCTTTGTTCCAGAAAGCCACGGATGAGCTTCTGAAGGGACTGAATAGAATTCAGTGCCCTTTGGATGACATCCTGCTTACAGGAAAGGATCAAGAGGATCATCTTTGACATTTGGACTCTGTCTTGCAATGTTTGGAAGACCGTGGATAGCAAGTAAGTCAAGACAAATTAGAGTTTTTCGAACCTTCAGTTCAGTACCTTGGACATATAATTGATTGATAAGGAGATCACTAGAGAAAGAGAAGGTAGTTCTTCAAAGGCCATTGACGGAGAACATCTCACAGTTATGTTCATTCTTAGGACAGCTTAACTACTACTGTACATTTCTGCCTAATCTGATGACATTATTGGCACCTTCACATGAACTGTTCCAAGAAAAGAAAAAAATGGAAATGGACTAAAGAGTGTGAATGTGCATTTAACAAAACAAAGGAACTATTGACATCAGCCAAAGTTCTTACACATTTTGATGCTTTGCTACTATTGCAATTGGTTAGTGAGGTTTCACCATACTGAGTGTGTACAGTTCTTTCCCATGTTTTTCGTGATGGCATTGAGAAACCAATTCCTTTGCATCATGAACACTCACTACTCCTAATAACTATACAAGTAGAGTGAGAAATCCTTGGCATTATCTTTGGAATTTGGAAATTTCATATCTAACTGTATGGTAGATATTTTACCTTGTTGATGGACTACTTGTAAAAATGCACAGGACCAACTGTTTTGTTTGTTGTTAAACTGTCCGATGATATTTTATTGGAATGACATATTGCGGCCTTGACTAGTCATGAAGTTTGAGGATGTCCCAGTAGGATTTTCTGTGCTCCAGAAGAACCTCCTTCCATTACAACTCCTAATTTTGATAACTTGGTGGAAGAAACTTTTGGTATCAGATCCAGCTGATTCCTTACCACTGACTATTCTTGGTGTTTAGAACACTTATTATGAGGGGGGACACTCATCTCTGGTGAGTGCCTCCTGTCAGTTGAGTGCAAACCTGCACTTTCTCTTTCACTCTCTCTCTGGTCACAGTGCCCCCCCTCAGCTAACAGCATGGGTTTTCAGTGGCCCAGCCCTCTGGTCAAGTCAGACACAGTCAATAGGCATGAACAACCCCCTTCCTTGGAGAAAGTCCAATACGGCCTGCCCCTGTGCCCTTGTTAAAGTCTTAACCCCATCTCTAGGCTCAGTCCTCAGCCCCTTGTGGGCTAGCTTTAAGTCCATGCCTGCCATCGTATAGAGCAGGGCCCCCAAGACTCTCTCTCTGGAGACTCTTTGCCTTATCGTTCCTATTGCCCCAGCTCTCCAGCGAGGCTGCTCCTTCATTTCAGTCCCCTTCCAGGGGGGAAACAGAGTTCAACAAATAGTTGGCCCACTGCAGTCTTCAGCCCTGTCCTTGAGCACTTGAAATTTCTGCCCTGTGCTTGGGGTTCAAAACTAAATGTGTCCCCTTCCTGGGGTTTTGGCCACTTCACCACTGGGATGACTAGGGCCTGCCCCCTACTCCACTTGTACCAACCCAGCAATCATAAAAATAGCAACTATGGGCTGCTTTCTATAATAGTTGCTAGTGTTATTCTCTGGGCTGCTTCCCACCTAGCCCCCTCCTCTTCACCCTTACCTCACGGATGAATGTCTCTGCTCCTCTTCTCCCTTACCAAATGCCAGTGCCAACAGAACCCATCTTCTGGTTCTCCCTTGAGCTCCAGCAAGGAGCACCTTCCTTACAGCTCTGGTCCCAGCCAGGAACTGACCTGAACAGCCCTGCAGCTCCTTTTATCTGAGCCTCCTGTGCTCTGATTGGCTACTTCCCTGCAGCCTTTCTAGGCAGATCTGGAGGTCCCACCTTCATTGCTCCTTTTCTGGGATGGGGTGTGGTAGGACTGTGAGGCCTCCAGCAGGGGGCCTCAAAGGGCCTGGTACACCCTGTCACACTGCTGCACCACCATCACCACATTATCTCAAAATAGTGTGAAAAACAGTTGCAAGCCTGCATTTATAAGTTGTTTAGTCAGTGAGTTGCTATTCCAGGACAGAATAATCCCTTGCAATCTATGAGTCTGTGTTAGTCCACCCACACATTTTAGTTAGTCTATATAGTGTTTCATGTTAGCCATGTAAACAATAATGTATATGTGTTTGGAAAGTTTTTTTTAAAGTGGTGTGGAGGAATGTGATGTCATGTCCCTTTAAATGTTCAGAGGGCTCTGTAATCTCCCCACCAGGGCTGCCCAGAGGGGGAGGGCAAGTGGGGTAATTTCCCCCGGGCCTCACAGTGACCCTACGAGCCACTCTGGGTTTTCAGCGACTGGTCCTTCATTCGCTCCGGGTCTTTGGCGGCGGGTCCTTCAGTGCAGCCGAAAACTCAGAGCGAGTGAAGGACCTGCCACTGAAATGCTGCCGAAGCCTTGGAGCGCTGCTCAGTGAGTACAAGCGCTGCAAGCAGCAGGGGAGGGGGGGAAAAGCAGCTCTACTGCCTCCACTTCATTCTTCGGTGGCAGGTCCTTCCCTCCGAGAGGGACCCGCCACTGAATTGCCGCCGAAGGCCTGGCCCTGCCCCAGGCCCCCTGAATCCTCTGGGCAACCCCGCTCCCCACTCCACAGTGCAAAGCCTCACTTTTGTGTTAGTTTCAGATTATCAGCCAGAACAATAAAGCCACCGCGTCAGACAGCTGTCTGTCCATCAGCTCCCACTGCAGCTGTCTTCTCTGCTGGTTCCCAAAATAAAACAATACCAAAAACGTCATCTTTTTTTTTATTTCAGTGTTTCTACATATAACAAGATTGCTATGTTTGCATGTAGCATTGTACTACTACTATGTCTCAAACTTTAGTGATAGCATTGCTTCTAGCAGGTGTGCACTTACTGGATTTCACTGTCAAGCATTGACAGTAAGTGACTATCTTTTGCAAAATGCTACAAAATAGCAGGTAATGCAAATCTGTTGGAAATATATAAAATGCATCTCTTTTTTTCCTTAAATATCTTCAAAATGCTCTTTGTTTCCTCAATAGATGAAAATTAAATTATCATATACTGTTCCTTATATCATTGACTAGATAGACAATATGTTTCCAACTCAACATCCTACAAATGACAAAAGAAGACAAGAATAAAAGATTGATATATAAGATTTAAACTGTATTAATGGTAAGATTATTACTATTTAGTCCCTGATTGTACAAATATTTTTGCACAGGAGCTACTTTACCAACGTGAGTAGTCTGCAGTACTGCTCATGTGCATGCACTTTTTCAGGATTGGCGCTCTAGGGCTTGTCTACATTAGTATACTCAGGAAAATTAATCTGAATTAAGTAAAGGTGTGAATTTAAAGTGTATTAGTTAAATTGTATTAAACCCCTGTGTGGATACTCTCATTCAGAATGAAAGTGGCCTGAAACTGAACTAAGATAAACCACATAAGGCCACTTTCATTCTGAGTGAGGGCATCCACACATGAGTTTAATGCAGTTTAACTAATCCATTTTAAATTCACACCTTTACTTAATTCAGATTAATTTCCCTGAGTGTCCTGAGTCTTGGTTTACTAATCTTTTTCTGATTCTTTTTATAATTTTACTAGCACTTATAGCAAGAAATCCGCACAGATGTGTAAGAAGCGAGATTCCTTTTTTATTCTTTTAAAGCAGCTTACACTTTAGAACTGTAAATAGCTTTATTTCCTGTTAATGGAGTAATTTATATAGGACCTACTATCTACATTGACAGCACTTTTTATCCAGTAGCAAATGTGAAGCATTTACTGAATCAATTACTTGAGTTATGAAGAGGAGCACAAAGCCTCATTGCCACTCCATTCTTCTCAATAACAAAGGAGAAAACACATTAAAACCTAGCATTGATGGGTTGTTGTGAGATTCAGTCAATGAGCACTCCCAGAGTTAAAATTAAAAGGCAGTTAGGAGAAAATTGTTTTCCCTGGTCATCAGTCACAGTGTGAAAGGCCTTTTTCACAATGATTAATTAAAAGCAGAAAAAAGTCTGAGCTTTAATAAAGTATCTGGATTTTTTTTGGTAGCATCATGAGTTAATGGACAGTGGCGTGCCTTGACTAAGTGTTATAGCTCTAGTCCATAATTTCATCTTGAAAATGGGCAAGGGAGTGAATCTTTCTCTTAGTAATTGAGTATTGATTTGAAAATAAATGGCAGTGAAACTCGCACTGAACTGTCAGGATATATTCTGGACAGCACTGACAATAAATGGTTTCTGGTTGGTGTGAAAGTTATGGATCAGCTTGATACTTAAACACATAGAGCTCTCCTGCAATCTGTCTTCTGATTTATCAAGTTTCGGATGGTCAATATCTGACACCACATCGGAAATAACATTTATATGATTGAAACATAGGGATAGGGTAACATGGCTTTTTTTTTTGTTAATGTTTCCTTTTATTTGTGAAGCTATTTAAAAAGAAACAATAACCAAGGTTTGGTTGATATTTCAAATAATCCTTATATATAGATAGTGGGTTTAGAACTCATTTAAATATATTTTAAATGAAAAGGATGTAGGTATTCATTTTACATATTTATCTTAGTTTACAATAGCATCTTTGTATGGAAGCTGCTGCAGTACATTCTAAGTGATCAGGCAGATTTAAAAAATGACAGCTATCATCACTTTCAAAGCATAAGTGCTGTAGTTTTGTTCACTGTATTAAAGGGTATATAGCCAAACACTACAGAAAGTCTTCAAACTTTCACCAGGAACATTGGCTGCAGAACTAAAATATCACAATGAAATATTATGCAGAAAAAATACATATTGTGAGCTTTTCTTTGTACCTAATACGTTTAGTCTGAAATGCCCCCCCCCCCCCCCCGCTTTTAAAGTAAAGACTATTGATTGATGCTGTATAATATATTTTAGGAATTCTTTCCCACGTTATTTTTTAATGTCTTAAAATAGGAAAAATTCTGAATTATAACTGTATTCTTTGCACTGAAATCATATATTTTATTAGAGGGGTAGCTGTGTTTGCCGCTTTTACAGATGCAGACTAAGAGTTCTGTGGCACCTTATAGACTAACAAATGTATTGGAGTATGAGCTTTCGTGGGTGAATATCCACTTTGTCAGTTGCATACCCACGAAAGCTCATGCTCCAATACGTTTGTTAGTCTACAAGGTGCCACGGAACTCTTTGCCGCTTTTGTATATTTTATTATTATTTTTAAAGACACAATGAAAACGTTATTTCCAACTTCAAAAGTAGGACAAGCTCCTCAGCTGGTATAAATTGATGTAGCTCCTTTCATGTTAATGGAGATACCTCAGTTAACATCAGATGAGGAGCTAGTCCTTAAAGCAAAAATAATAATTACGGATTAGTACCATCGTGACTAGCCTTTAGTTGTTTGGCTTAACAGTAGTTTGTTTATTCCATATAGAACAATGCTACTATCACACCTGTATGAAACTGCATTGACTTCACTGTGAGTAGTCCTGCTCTGACTCAGTTGTAGGATTAGGGCCTGACAAGGCATACTTAGCATCTGAGCCTGCAAACACCTGTGCACATAAGTAACTTACTCATGTGAGAAAATACTCACATGCACAGCTGGGTATTGGCTCAGGCCGTTGTAGCTTGCACTAGAATTTCATGTTTGTTATTAGCACTTCAAATTGTGGTCAGGAGGGGGAAAGAATGTCAGGTGTGCTATTTATATTGGTATATATAAATTGTATTGTAAGGACTATATTGCAGCATATCCTCCTTTCTCATTTATTACCAACTAGCATATAACAAAGAATGTTTTATCATCAGCACAGGGGTCCTATCTAATCTACTCTTTGATTGTTAAAAAGCTTGGCAAGTTGCTAGCATGTATCAGGGTTGAAAGGAAAAGCTGCTTTATTGTGTTGATTTAATGAAAAGTAAGTTACAAACACAAAATGTCTGTAAATGTGCTTTGTGAAGTAAACTAGTTAATTGACTCCTGGTGATTACCACAATTAATTGGTGAGGATATAACAGAAGTTACTTTATTAATGTTAACATGCTAACAAAATAGGAATAAAATATAAACTTTAAATTTGTTTATCAGGATGATGGTTTTTGAAGTGTGTCTATCTTTACTGCTGTACTTCCAAATACTTTCTAATAAAGTGAGATGTTGTAAAGGGGGGGGCCGATTAGCAGAGATTCTCTTCTTAGAGAAATGTATAGAGCTAAGAGAATTATTTCTTTTGCACTAGGTATGACTTATTCTATCTAAATTACTTATAGAGCCCCCATTACCGTAGTATTTGAATGCCTCACATTCTTCAATGTATTTATTTTTTATAACAGCGAGGCAGGGTAGTGCAATTATTCCCATTCTGCAGATGGGGAACTGAGAAAGTCTAAGGAACAGATTTTTAAAGGTACTTAGATATTGAAGTTAATGTGAGGTAAAGATATTTAGTTGCCTAACTTCCATTGAAATCAGTGGGAATTCAGTGCCTACAAACCTTATTGAAAACAATGAAAATTAGGCACCTAAGTTGGAGCCCTGCAACCTGACCCAAACCCAGTGGGATCCAACTACAAGTGTCAAGTCTGGTCAGGTCAAGTGGAAAAAAAACTGGACCTTCTCAGGTTCAGGTCAGGTTAGCTGTCCTCCACTTGCCCATGGGGTTGGTGCGGTGGCAGCTGACAGGAGTGAGGCACACAGCCACTGCTATGCTGACCCCACAGGCAGGAGTGGGAGAACCAGCCCTACATGAAGAAGGCAGCTGCAATGGCGCTTACTCAGCTTTGAGAGAAAGGGTCACAATCAGATCAGAACTAGACCCTCTTTGACTCAGATTGGGTCAGGCAGGCTTGAGTCCAGGTTGGGCCTAAAAGTTAGGCCACAGCAGATCTCTAACCTAAATATCATTGAGGATCTGGACTTGGGTGCTTTTGAAAATTCCAATTTGGTGCTCCTTTCACCTAAAAACCCTACATTAAGTGACTGGTCCAGGATCATATAGGAAATATGTGGTAAAGCAGAGATTTGAACACAAGTCTCCCCAATCCTGAACTATTGGTCTAAATAATAGACCATTCCTCTACTCCTGTTGAGGGGACTTGAAATATTTGAGTTTCTTTAAGACAAATAGATTAAGAAGAGTTTATTTTTCTTCATTTATCGTAAGGGGGAAATGGGACAAATTACACCCTGATGTAACATCGCTAAAGTCACTGAGTTACTGGTGAATTAATCCAGACTATCTCTAGGAGAAACCATGTGGAAATGGAAACTTCATCCTTTGCAGGCTGAAGACATCTTAAGCACAGCTGCATTAGTATGCTATGGTGCCTCCTGTTAATTCAGGTTTTGTTTGCAATCAGCACTTCATTTGGATTTAAGAAGGCAGACTTTTGAAGACTGCAATAGTATAAATGCAGTTCTTTGGTAGATTTCCTGCTTGATCCATAAGGAGAAGAGGTACAGGGTTCACCCTACCCACTCCAGTCTAATGGAGTGCACCAATGGGCTGATTCCTGGTGTGCTTCTCTGGTTAGCATCAGAGGCCATGGGGCTCTTATCATGAATTGGATAGGCTCTCCCAGGAGGTACTTCAATCCATTAAGTCCACAGTTTGCTTTTGTAAGTGGATGGTGACAATAAATGTAAAAGGAAGGAGGCAAAATATATCAGGAAACCCAGAAAGACTTCCGTTTCACAAAAGCCTGGCAAGATCTCCCATCAAATTGTCAATATTTTAGAGACCCAAGCTTGCAACTGACTTTTTCCATTATTGCCTGTTCTTACTCTAGCAGAGCTGTGACCACAACACAGAAATTTCAGGTTTTGATACCAACATTGCAGGGCTAGTTCTTATTATTGAACAAGTGGCAAGCTGAGCCACAGGAACCATAAGGCAGTTTTTCTGCACTCATGTAATACTTACCCATTTGTAACAGAGGTTTTTATTTCTAGCTTTCATTTTTACAGATTTTTTTAAACTTCATTGTAAGTCAGAATGTCTAGCAATATCAGAACTAGGCCCCAGTTCTGCAAACACTTATCACAGGCTTAAATGTATTCTCATGAATCGCCCTAATGTTTGTAGGCTCCAGAGGCTTAATTTGATATTGGCTTTCAATATACTGTCAGGCTTCAAATTCTATTTCTGCCTTATAAAAAGTAAGGATGGATAATGCATTAAAAATAACTTAGTTGACCTATTTAAAAACCTGTATTATTAATTTGAAGTGAGTTTGTAATTGCTGAATGGCTTCCAAGGAAAATGGTGGAAATCCCATGTCATGGGACTTTTAGATCTAGGTAAAACATTAAGAAAAACACTGTAGGGAACAATCTTATAATGGAAAAAATTAAATATATATATATATATATAAATTGGTTTTTAGATTTTCTGTTTTTTTCTCTCCCTCCCCTTCACTTCCATAATTTTCAAAGGGGAAATGGGGACCGGGAAAATGGAGGAAGGAACAAAAATTCAAAAAATGAAAAAAAAATGAAATTTTCTGGAGATATCGAAAGATTCTGTTGTGGATTAGGTGGGGTTTGGTGTGTGTTTGTGAGTTTTTTTTGTGAAACATGTCTATATGTATTTCATCCAGCTCTCCCCAGAATCCAGCATGTGTAAAGGGAGAGAGCCACCTTTGTATTTCATAGAGATAGTTAACAAAACAGTACAACATTTTTCTTTAAAATGTTTCAGGTTCATCGCCCATCTTTTCAACAAAAATATGCATAGAAAATTTTTGGCTAGCACTGATATTTGAGCCAGCTGTCCAAACCCTGACTGTTATGAACGCATAAAATTCTTTGCTCAGTAAGTGAGGTTCCCTGGCACTTGTACAAGAAAACGATGAGCCCTAGCACTATCGATGAATGAATATCCTGCCCAGGTGCCACAGTGAATGGGTGCTTTATGAATACTTACAGTCTTACTTAGGTTAGCCCTTATGTTGAGGGTTTAATAGTGACTTAAGTAGCACAGAAGCCCTCTGCACACGTATGAATTTCATTATCAGAGGTAGCAAAATCTTTGCAGGTTAACTGTTATCGTTTCTGTTGTCTGCCAGCTGGTGGCCAGACACTACAGCAAATTTAATCAGATATCAGTGTTCCCCATTTGGTGCCTGGAATAGCTTCTGTACTGCTCACTTCCAGTGAGGCTTGAACGAAGAGGTTCTTGCTCTAAATGAAACCTCCTGCTAACTCAGTTAGGAGTTTTGCTAAGCTCATCTCATGGAAATTTCACTGTGCATATCTTACATTTATTGTGCAAAAAACAAGACAACATGTCAATTTTTTCTTATTTCAGGGATACCAGTGTTTCTAGTGTTACCTGGAAAACCACTCAGAGTTTCATTTTTATTTTTTTGAGTACCTGGCAGCATCCTATTTTGCCATGTTACCTGCACATTTCTAATAAGTGAACGGTTTCTTGGTACTTTAACTAACTTTTATGGGGCAGCTCAGCATCACAATAACTATGCTCGCCCCTTGAATTAAGATACCTTTTTTGACAAATGCTTTTCTAATTGCTTTTGGCACCAATCAGCATCTGAAATGAAAAGTTGCCATATGTAACTTTGCACTGGGTCAAAAAGGCAACAAGCCATTGTTAGTATGTAGAAAAATAAGGCATGAAAATGTATGGGTGCCGTTCAAGAGTCATTAAAATTACAGATTAAACAAAAAACAATCTCATTTCAGACAGGATGCAACTCCTTCACTTTATATTTCCCAATCCATTTTAATACTTGCAAAATTCACAGGTAGTAACTGAACAATCACGTTCCTAAACTGTCTCACAGACACAATTAAAAAGAAATAACTCTTTAGTGGATGAATCAATCCTCTTGCAAATCTCCTCTCCCTTGTTTAAAACTATTTGTTTCCAGAAATATACTCGAGGTAAAGACAAATTGCTTTCACTGTTGTTTTATTACTACTTTTTAGGTAGCTAACTTTTAAGAAAGACTGAATGTTGACAATAAAAATATACAGGATTAGTGACAGAAACATCCAGAAAGTGACAAAATCTTGATTTGATAATCATAAAACCTATCACTGAAACTTTTGCAATGTTTTAAACTGCACACTTCTTGGAACTGCAGGTGAGAAGTAAATTAATGTATAAATGCATTTTGTGAAACGGAAAACAGCCTTATTGCTTCATCAATATCCTTCACCTTCTTTAATGTGTTAGAGTTTCCATTAAACAAGGTCATCCTTTGTGCTAGCAACAAACTACACTCAATGGTCAGGTCACATCTGACAACTCAAGAAGCCTATGGAAAATACAGGAACACCCAAACCTTTCCTAAGCAAGGCCTGCACTGGGACTGACAAATGTCACACCGAATTCATTTGTAGTGTGTTTGTGACCACATTGGTCATAAAAATAAGCCTGGGGCCTTAAATTAATAACTACGTTGGACACTGAAAGTCACAGACTCAGTAAAGACAGTGGATTTATGGCTCATTACAATAATCTGGAACCCACTAACCATCCTTCATCCTGCAGCTATGAAGGTGTGAATTGCCCACTTCAGCTTGAATGGTCTCTTACAACATGTTAACTCCTTATGCAAAAATGATCCGTTCCACCTTGTCTTTAGCTATGACACTCTGTGTACCTTTCCCAGACCTGAAGAAGAGCTTGTCTCTTTCACCTAATGTAGTTGGTCCAATAAAAAAGATATTACCACACCCTCCTTGACACCTAATGTAGACAAACTGGAGTACATTACAGCCATCTTTACACAGCAGGGCGGACGATAGCGACTGTATGTCCCAGCATGCAGTGGAGCCAGGCCATGCTGACCATATCAGAGTACAGTATGGTCTAATCTTTATGGGCCGTGTATTGTATTGAAAATGAGTGGCAGTGGTCTGCAATTTAGAAATCCATGAGTCATTTGGCACCTCCGCCACAGCTTGGCTGCCAGTGACGTAGTGAAAACACAAGGTCAAGCTACCCAGGCGCAGAATGACTCAAACATGCTGAACAAGAATATAAAATTACAAGCTGCCAAAGTTTACAAAAGACAGCTCGATAATAATAAAAAAAAATCCTTTTGGAAATGGATAAAATAAATAGACTTAAAATAATTGAATGTGTATTTCTATCTCCATTTTCATTATAAATATATTTAGTAATTCGAGTATATTTACAGCCCAGACTGATAGCTGGCCACTTTGACCACAGGAATGTTGTCTTCTTCTAAAACAAATTGTGCAGTAACTTCATGTTCTACTTAGAGGTTACTGAATTATGCTTCCCCACCAGGGAAATCACATGAGAAAGCAAATCCTCTCTTTGATGTGCTTTGACCTACAACTTGTCAAATCAAGAATTCTTGATCTGCTGTCTGATGTTGCTAGAAATCAGTCTGCACTCATTCAAATGGAGAGATTTGTATGCTGGTTTCCTGATATGATAAAGCGTAAATATGCATGACCACCAGGCTGGAGGGTGGGGGTTGGGGGGGCTGCAGAGGAGAGGAGAGGAATGTTTTCTGATCATTTGCCCACAGGCAGCTAAAACTTCAAATCTGGTTGTCCAACAAGCTAACCTGGTTGTTCCAATTTTCAGGCTGTGAACTCATTCTCTCAAGTAAAAGAAAGTAAAACATGTTACTGCTATGATCACCTTAAGGCATTCCGCTGCATCATTGTGCTTGGTTTCCCATTTTTATTCTTTTGTTTTTTCTGTGTCTGACTATCACTTGATCTTGTGTGTAATTTTATCTTCTCTTTAATATAAATGAAGATACCACTGCCACCAGCAGTTTGAGACTGTGTACTGAAGTTGAAACTCTGTAATAACTCATTGCAATTTCAAGTAAAAATTCCAATACCTAAATTGTCTAATTAGTTTGAAATGCGATCATACAAAATAACAGTGGCCTAATCCTCCATAAGTGATGTTTGCTGTTGTGCTGTGTTGGTGACTTAGGGTGATCAGATGTTAAGGGGAAAATATTGGGACCGCCGAGGAGGAGGGCGTTTTTTGGGGTTTTTTTACACTCACCCATCCGGGAGTTCAGCGGCAATTCGGCGGAGAGCCCTTCAGTCACGGATGATCTTCAGTGGTATTTCAAAGGCAGGTAATAAACTTTGCTGCCAAAGACAGAAGCACCTGCCGCTGAAATACCGCTGAAGACCATCCGTGACTGAAGGACTCTCCACTAAATTGCTGCTGAAGACCAGGAAATAAAATATTGGGACAAATGGCATCCCAACAGTACTCTGGTTGGGAGGCAGGACTAACTCCTCAAAATTGGGACAGTCCGTCTGGTCACCCTATGGTGATTCTCAATGACTATTAGAGCTGATCAAAAAATTAAAATTTTATTGCCATGAAAATTTTAAATGAAATCATTCCTTCCCAACTTTTGTGAGATATTTCAATTATTTTCAGTATTTTTTTAAATGAAAGAATTTTAATCTCATTTTATTTTGAACTGACATTTTCATTTCATTCCGTTTCAAAAAAGCAATGTGAAAGTGTCAATCAGAAATGAGAATTTCAATGTCGGTTCATTTTTTTTTCTTTTGAAAATTAAAAAAGTTCATTGGAAACAAACTCTTTTTGAAAAACATTTAAATGTATGTGAACTTGAATTTTCTGAAAAGCAGGAATAATGCCATTTGAATCAATGATGTAAAGCCAGTGAGAAATTAATGAGGCCACCTGGCCCCTAGTATTAAAGAATAAAACTGCTCTGTGGGGCTCCCACTAGAGGGCAATATGACCCTAGAAATTGGAATAGGTCTAACCCCATCCAGCAGAGAGCACTATTCTATATGTAAGCAGAGTCAGGACGAGCTCTACCCTGACATCTGGTGGAAAGAATTTCAGAGAGTGTATTTACATAGGCACGCCTACCCCATCCCAGGCTGCCAAGCTGTGGGACTGCTTTGTGACAGAAATGACTCAACCTCAGTTGGGTGGTACTTGCTAGACAAGGGACATGGGTTCCAAAACCCAGTGAATTGAGAGAGGCTGGGGACAGGTATCTGTGCCTGGTGGTGCAATCTCCTTGTGGAGCCAGAAGCACCAGTTCCACCCCCTCCTCTCTCCACTGTGGAATGTCAGAGTTGATTTTTTATTCCCTTAAGAATCTAGATACAGGTTACTGAGCTGAACTAACTTTGGGCTAATGGTGCACTAGCTCTGGGGCTCCCCTACTATGAGCTGAGATCACTAAAAGTTGAAATCACTAAAGAGCTGAAATTACTGAGCTGAGTGCACTGAGTACTGTGCTAACTAGTGGGGGAGCCTGAAGCTATACTGCGGAACAGAGCAGCTGGCAGAGTGGAACAGCTTAAGGGGATGGCTGGAGCGGATCATGGGACAGCTGGTGGAGCAGAGCAGCTGGCAGAGCGGAGTAGCTGTGGGACTGGTGGAGCGGCCCACAGAGCGAGTGGAGCCAAGTAGTTTGCAGGGACAACTGGAGCAGCTCACGGGACAGCTGGTGGAGCAGAGCAGCTGGTGGAGTGGAGCAGTTTGTGAGGACGGCTGGAGGAGCAGAGTGGAGCAGCTGGTAAAGTGGAGCAGTTCGTGGAGAAGGCAGAAGCAGAACCCACGGAGAGGCAGGGCAGTTGGCCCCTGTCATAACATTTCTTCCCAGATCTGGACCTTAGCGTCCAAAATATGGGTGTTAGCATGAAAACCTCCAAGCTTAGTTACCAGCTTGGACCTGGTAATTGCTGCCACCAGCCAGGAATTATACAGTGCCTAGCTCACTGTGGTCTCCCCAAAACCTTCCCAGGGGACCCCAAGACTCCGATGCCTTGAGTCTTACAACAAAGGGAAATAATCCCCTCCCCTTGTTTCCTTGTTACTTCCTCCCAGGCTCCCCTCCCTGGACAACCCTAGGAGATTCCCTGCTTCCAGTCCTGGAAACACAAGTACCGAGAGATCTAATCTCTCTTCCCCCTCACCCAGAGGGTATGCAAAGTCAGGCTTAGTAAATCTAACACAAAGAGATTTCCCCCCCGACTTCTTCCTCCCACCAATTCCCTGGTGAGCTACAGACTCAATTCCCTGGAGTCCCCACTAAATAAAAACTCCAACGGGTCTTAAAAAGAAAGCATTATATAAAATGAAAGAAAAAGGACATAAAATATCTCTGTATTAAGGTGACAATATACAGGGTCAATTGCTTAAAGGAAAAAAATGAATAAACAGCCTTATCCAAAAAGAATACAATTTAAAACATTCCAGCAACTACACACATGTAAATACAAAAGAAAACAATATAAACCTATTGTCTTACTATCCTTGTACTTACAACTTGGAAACAGAAGATTAGAAAGCCAGGAGATAGAAAAATCACTCTCAGAGCCGAGAAAAAGAACAGACCAAGAACAAAGGACTCAACCCAAAACTTCCCTCCACCCAGATTTGAAAAAGTCTTGTTTCCTGATTGGTCCTCTGGTCAGGTGTTTGGTTCCCTGTGTTAACCCTTTACAGGTAAAAGAACATTAACCCTTAGCTATATGTTTATGACAGCCCCTGACCACGTAAGGTGCCCCTTTCTACCCAGGCTGGGGGGAGGGACCTCTGCAGATAGACTCTCGAACTTTGGGGCTGCACTGACCCAGGACAGAGAATTTTGGATTGTGGGACTGTGGGTGATTTGGGGGTTGCTGGACTCAAGAGCCCAGGGAAAAGGACACAGCCCAATTTCCTGGGGTGGGTCTTTGCTCACGGTTTGTTCTATGAACTCTAGTTGAGGTGTTTTCCCAATTTAGTGCTTGTTGTTTATCTCATGTAATTAAACCTTTTCTGCTACACCGAGACTCTGTGCTTGTGAGAGGGGAAGCATTGCCTCTTTGAGGCACCTAGGGGTGTGTGTAAGATTTTCCCAGGTCAGGGTGGGGGCTCGAGCTGGTTTGGCATTGTGTTACTGAAACGGAACCCCTGGATACTGAACCCGGCCCTTGTTGCTGCCAACGCAGAGGGGCAGAAGGGTTACATATACACATGAATAGGTTGCACAATGGGTGTATAGATACCTTTACAGAAATTCCTTATAGTGGAGGCTTTCTTACACCTAAATGCCATGGATAGAATTGCTGTATGTGCAACATGTATGTCACCATAGTGAACAATTCAGATGTCAGTGCCTACTGCATGGCCTATCATGGAAAGACTTGGAAATGTCTTCTCTTCAGATTTGTGTGTGGATTGATTTAAATCAAGGCGATTTAAATCACCAAGTGGAAAGCCTCAATTTAAATATTTGATTTTAATAAATGTTTACATTTGAACTTCTGTTATTTTCTAAGAATGTCACCCAATCAGAATATGCCCATCATTAAAACATGTTGATCTGACAACTAAATAGACCCTTTACACTAGATTTGATACATCTTTTTGCTAGCTAGCAGGGTACACTGTGTACATTTATTTAAGTAATTATATAGCTTAATATTTTCAGATTCTTATTCATTCTCCATTTTTAGTATGTTAGAAAATGGTGAATGATACATAGTTTTTTTTTACTAGATAAACTTTTTGCTCATGATTTGTGTCAAGCTGTTTAGGATAGTAACTGGAATTTAATTAAACACACAAAACAGCATATGCAATTTATTTTTGTTAAATAAAACACACAAATATTTTGGATACATAAACTTCTGTTATCAAAACATGTTTCGCATTTACAACTACATGATTTATTAAACAGAGGTATTAGTCAGTGAATTAAATTGATTATTTCAGGTCAGCCTGGGAAATTTTTCAAATACGCCTAAGTAAAAGTGACGGGATCTTAAGTTTCTAATCACCTAAGTCTGTTGAAAATGAGACACTGGCCCAAGTTACTTAGACTGTCCTTCAAACATTTAAAACTAGTCCATCTCATCCCCTCACTTCTCATTTTTATTCATTTATTTCAGAGAAAGACAATTCTTCCTGTTTTTTTATCTCCCAATTGATTTCTTAACTTTGAATGAATTAGTCCAAATGGAGAAAGTATTCTTTCTGCGCCTGTCAATGAAGCTACTGTTGTCAAAAGCTGATTTAGCTCTTCATCAAACTCTTGTTACTATCTATCAGTTCAGTAATGTGACTTAAAACATCATCAGCAAACTTGTGCTGCTTGAATGGGTCACCTCCAGTCCTGAAATTGATTATGGTTGGCATGACTGACAGGTGATTATTAGATGCCCATGTCATGGCAGCATCTTCTTCAGCAGTTTGGCATCTCTCCTGCTACTGAGGGTTATGTCTTTTGCACATCAGTATTTTATTTGTTTAGGGATAGAGAAGGAGGCAGCTGAGAAATCAATACATTTCTGTTTGTGTCTCTGTGTACACATGCAAGACGCTGGAGCAAGGTCACTTACTTGAAGCTCCCACAATCATCCAGAAGCAAGGGCTGGTAGTTACTGGGCAGCTCTGTGTTTTTCCATGAGCTGGAAAGAGATTCCAGGGTGGGTGGAGTCATAAATATTCATTATTTGAGAACTGAGCTCAGGTAAGGAGACAGTATAAAATAAGAGTAAGATACTCCCCAGATAGGCTCAGTAGATCATCCTGATGAGCTGCAGGATGGTGTCTCTTGGAGTCAGAGGCTGGGTCTCAATGCCTGTGATGAATTTCCCAGTCTCTTGCACTCAGTAGCACAGACCATGGGTCCCCCTGGATCAAGCCCTTAATACAATACGGGATCTATTGTGCCATATTTATAAAGCTTGACTTCAGTGTTAGATATTTTCTCTCTAATTCTTCCTTTATATATAGAAAAACAGCCTTTAACCTAAAGTGTTTGATAAAAGCTTATGGATTCAGCAATTTTTTTATTAAAATACTTTAAGAGATGATAATAAATTTAGATCTTAACATATGTTGGGTTAAATTCCAAATTTCATTTTAAACAGGTTTATTTTTATAAAAAGTAAACAATATCATTTTAAGAATAAAAAAATAATTTTTTTTCAAAAGTATCATTGATTTTTTTTATTACATTGGGTAGCTAGAACCCACCCTTGGCTCTTTACAGTTCAGTTCCATTGAAGTCAGGCTTCCAGGTAGGGCTGGATGACTTTTTTGCTGTCAAAACTGTTTGAGGGAAGATTGGGTTTCGATTAAACAAACTTTTTCAAAGTGTCTGCTTTCTCTGGACATTTTCAGTTTTTAGCTGAAAAACTGAAATCTTTCAATTTGAAAATGCCACCCCAGTGCTTCATGGGAATTTATGTTTATGGAATTTAAACAGAAGTAAGAATATTTTATGTTTTTATCTTTCTGGAAGGTTGCTATTTAACATTACTTTATTTCTTAAAATACAAAACCTTAGGATACCAGAACCAAAAAACAGAGACACAAAGCAGGTTGCTTCCAAAGGCAAAGAGGCACAACTCACTCCACCTGGCTTGAGGCTGGATTTTGCAAACTGACTGTAATGCTGGCAGACACAAATTGCATGCTTCCCTACAGAGCCCCTACCTTGCAAGCAAGACCAAGAAACCCCCTAAGAAATTAAAGTGACAGCCTACTATTCTAACAGTTTTCAATACACCACAGAGTTGCAGTTCAGTTGTGTTATGTCTCCATTTTCAGTAGGCCAGGCTTCCAGGTTGGACTACATCTCCCATGATGCCCCATGGACAGGCAATCCCAGGATGGGAGATGTAATCTGATGCCGGAGTCCAGCTGTAAGCGGGTGGGACTCACCACCCACAGTGCCTCCTGCTGGTGATTTCAGGAATTAGCCTGATTCCAGTGGAGCGCCCCCTCCTGGTGGTGTCCCGTCCGTTGTTCTGCCCTCTGCTGCTGTCGCTGGACCCGCGTTGCTCCCTGTTCGGTGGCATCCTCTTGAAGGCCACTGCCCTCCGGCAGTGTCCCTTAGTCCATCTGGACCCCCTTCCGGGGATCAATGATCAGCAGTCCAACATTCCAGCCACCATATGCAACCACACACCCCAAAGTGAAATCCCTCTTGTCAGGGATCGGGTATAGTCTATAATGGCCGCTTCCTACAGCTAATGGCTGGGTGTACTGCAAGGAGGAAGTGGGGGACCCAGGCCTGCCCTCTACTCTGGGTCCTGGCCCAGGAACCCTTTGGCATCAGCCTCACTGTCCTCTTTCTTTCCGCTCCTCTGTCTATTCCCCTGGGCCGCTTTCCCTACGGCCTCTTGCACCCGCTAGGCCCTTCCCTCAGGGCCTGCAGCCTGGCAGCTATGGGCTAGAGCCTTCTAGCCTCCCTGAGCCTGCCCAGCACTGCGTTGTCCACGGTGCTAGTCTTCCCCTTGGACACTGACCTTCCCCTGTCAAAGGCCTGGGACAGACTAACCACTCCTGCTCTGGGCAGCCTTTATATATGGGTGAGCCTGGCCCTGATTGGTTCCCTCCAATCTGGGCCCTGATTAGCTCCCCATTAGCCCTTTTCTGATTGGCTCCCGGGCTGTGCAGGCAGCCTGGCCTGCCACAGCCCATTCTCACAGGGAGTGGGGCAGTCCACCTCACTACACCAGCCCATAGAGGAGAATGGGAACATGAGGCAACTGAGCTATAACTCCTATGAGATTTTATTTCTGACCATCCCTACTTCCAGTGTCATCTTCTAGGCTGTGGAAGATTAACTGCTACTGCACCATTGTGTGTGCCATTTCTTGTCCCTTACCACACTGCAGATACAAGTCTACATGGAAAGAGTGCTCCAGGATTCAGGAAGAGGGCAGACAAGGTGGTGCTTCAGTGGAGGCATCCCATCTAGATTTAGCATGTGAGTGAAGGCATAAAATGAATGTTGTCTTTGTTAGCTTCACTTATGTTTCTTCTTCTCCCTCTCACTGGTGCTGTGTTCCAGTAGGTATTGTGAAAATATCAGATCTCCTAATTTTGGCAAATTCACCTTTCAAAGAACTAAAAATGACTGTTTCTAACTACAGTAGGTGTTATGACTGCGACAAGGACAGTCATACCTAATGATCAGAGCAGGAGTTGGGCATGGGGAAATCAGAGTTTGAGACAGGCCAGAGGTTAAACAGAGAAACAGACAGGGTCAGGTTACCAGGAAATTGGGGTCAGGCACCAGGTTACAGGCAGCAATCCAATAGTGAAGTTGAGGACAAACCAGGATCAGAAGCCAGATTCTAGGGGCTATTGCAAGCAGGGTCTAGAACAAGACAGGCAGGTAGTCTGTGCTGTTGCTCAGACAGTTTTCCTGGTTTAAATACTGGTATCCTGATAACGGCCAATCAGTGGGCTGTGAGAGGCCACGACTCA
The DNA here is from genome assembly GCF_025201925.1 of Gopherus flavomarginatus. NCBI lineage: Eukaryota > Metazoa > Chordata > Testudines > Testudinidae > Gopherus > Gopherus flavomarginatus. The sequence continues at coordinate 25,930,283 of NC_066618.1, read as the reverse complement.
GCTCCTGCTAGGTGGTACACCCTGCCGAGCACAGTCTTGCAGAACCCTCCCCTAGGAGCCTTGCCTAAGTCTCTAGTGGCCACGCAGAAGTATCAGGGGTGCACAACCCCTAGGATCCTGGGTTCCAGTCCTGTAGGTTCTAGCAGTAGGTACTCAAAGGAATATGTTGAAGGAAACAAAGCAGAGTTTATTCCTATGGTTTACGGATCTGAAATTAAATATATATTGGCACTGCTTAGTTGGCAGCCACCATCCAGTGCCTCTCCTATGTATCAGTGTTATCAATGACATAGTATACCCCAAGGAATTGCAGTAGCAAAAGATAATTAACCTATAAATTAGTGCCTCCATTTTGCCTGCTGTGGAAGACTAGTGAAATACCAAGTAGCAACCTCTCTTTAAGGGCCTGTTTGATTGCTGCTAATGATTATGCCAAAGGGGACTGCATCTTTAAATATGGAATTATTAGGCTGCTGTACCTAAAAGAAGTTTTCATAATCACAATGTAATTTTTCCTGACTCCTAAACATTTTAGATCTTAAGGCAAGTTATTGTTTAACTATAAATAACTAACAACAACAGCAACAACAAAAGCCATCAATAGAGCCACAGAAGAAAACAGTCATTTTAAATGGTCAGGTTAAATAAAATCTTACTTCAGCTTGCTTTGTCTTCCCTATTTCAGAGCTGTCATGTCTGGGTTTGCGAAACTTCCAAAACAAACAAACAAAAAAAGTAGAGGAAAGCAAAGTTATTTACTCTATGAGGGGGAGGTATCCATTTCTGCAATATTACACTGCTACCACTGGTATTGCTTACACATTTGCTTCTTATCCATTTCTATACCCAAGCACGTCATTATGAATTCAAAGGTTCTCCTGTAATAATATTATTATAATATATCCCAAGAATGTTTCAGTTAATAAAACCTAAGTCATCAGTTTGGATGACATAGATAAAGATTGCAAGCTCCATCATGTGCCAGCAATGCTCCTCCATGTACATTGGCCAAACCGGACAGTCTCTACACAAAAGAATAAATGGACACAAATCTGACATCAGGAATCATAATATTCAAAAACCAGTAGAACACTTCAACCTCTCTGGTCACTCAGTAACAGACTTAAAGGTGGCAATTTTGCAACTGAAAAGCTTAAAAAACAGACTTCAGAGAGAAACTGCTGAACTTGAGTTAATATGCAAACTAGATACCATTAACCTGAGTTTGAACAGAGACTGGGAGTGGCTGGGTCATTACACATATTGAATCTATTTCCCCATGTTAAGTATCCTCACACCTTCTTGTCAACTGTCTAAAATGGGCCGTCTTGATTATCACTACAAATTTGTTTTTCTCCTGCTGATAATAACTCATCTTAATTATTTAGCCTCTTACAGTTGGTATGGCTACTTCCACTTTTTCATGTTGTCTGTATATATATATATATATATATATATATATATATATATATATATATATATATCTATATCTCGTCTTACTATATGTTCCATCTTACTCTATGCATCTGAAGAAATGGGCTGTAGCCCATGAAAGCTTATGCTCAAAGAAATGTGTTAGTCTCTAAGGTGCCACAAGTATTCCTGTTCTTTTTGCGGATACAGACTAATACGTCTGCTACTCTGAAACCTGTCTATTCTGTGTTTGTACATCACCTAACACAGTGAGGTCCTGGTCCATGGCTGGGGTTCCTATGTGGTACTTCAATAAAAAAATATTAATACCTTTCATATTCATGGATTCCTAAACTATTAGTATAATATTTATGGTCATTTCCATATCATCCAGTACTTCTGGTATAATTGTTTTCCCATAAGAAGTAGATTATTTACTATGGCAACTTGAACTGCCCTCTAGTGGCTGGTTCACATAAAGAAAAAGGTAAGAGCCTATTACATCTGCCATCTAGTTTTGTTGCTCCTTTAACATAAGCAGTAGCTGCTTGTGCCTTTAATGTTGAAGGTCTTTAGTTTATTCCCTACTGAGGACCCAAGTGGGGAGTTGTGACACACACAGAGTTTTTGATAAATACGGAGGTGGCAGAAATATTACAGATCTGTAAATGCAATATGTTTGGCCCCTTTTATATAGGATGCGATATCTGGATCTACATGGGCAGATGCTTATATCTGTGTGGAATCCTATTGACATCAGTAAAAATTTGCCAGGTACAAGAGTCCATCCATATGTATTCAGTTATAGGTCCAGGGCCTATGACAATATGTGTTAAATTAGCTTCAGGAGAGGCTTCCTTATCTGAAGAAAGACTTAGATTTGAACATTTAATATGAGAACGATATGAAACATGTTACCTAGTAAATACTAAAGTCTACAGGCATGCAAAAGTCATGATAATCAATTCATTAACTGTGTCCTTAGTGTCTTTAATAAAAAAAGTGAAAAACATGATGAGAAAGGTATTTCCTGTTGTACATTTGAGCTATAATTGTCTGAATGAATAGGGTACCTACTGAAACAATTTTTTTAAAAATGAGATGTTGGAGTAATTATTGTAGGTCTGTTTGTTTGTTTGTTTGTTTGTTTGTTTAAAGTTTCTCATGCCTCATATTGTCGAGGCAATAATGCAAATTCCCTATCCAAACTATATCCTTGTAGAAAACAACATGTAATGCACTTTCACTAACTTGGTTCAAGTTATTATTGTGACTCTCAGTTTGTGCACATGTGTACTACATATTGACTGGATTCAAGGTTAATAGTGGAAATCCTAAATGTATTATTGACCGTTGTAGGTCACTTTTTCCACCTATGGGGCAGTAGTTTTTTCTAAGCTATAAACTTAGTTTACTTCCCATTTTGACTTGCTCTTTGGCAGCACATTTCCCACCTTGTTTCTGTTAATGCCAATGTATTTTAGTGCATAGGATCACGTGGTGCTTACAATGAATTGCAAAGCTCTGCTACAGAGATAATGCACCATCAAAGGTTAATGAATGTCAAAACGGTCTTCAGATTTTACAATTTCAGTCCTATCTTTTTTTTTTCTTTAATTGGAAGAAATCTGGCCAAATTCCCTGCTGCCCCAGGAAGATCTTTAAAATATTGTTTAATGAACTTTTACTGTCAGAACTGCTCCCCAAAAGGAGTTTTTAGTAGTGAAAATTAAGATTTGAGCCACAATGGGAGACAATGTACTTAGGACTCTAGATTGGGATAGAAGAGACCTGGGTTCTATTACTGACTCCCACCTCACCTCTCTGAGTCCTTATTTCCCTTCCGTTTGTCTTGCCTAATTAGACTGTGGTTAAGAAAAACACTTAAACAGGTGCTTGAACTTAAGCATTTGTGCAGACCCATGTAAGTTAAGAAAGCAGGGGCTTAAGTATTTCTGAATTAGGGTCATAGATCCTAGAGGCAGGGACTGTTTCTTACAAGATGTGCTGTGCCTAGCAAAGTAGGGGCCAGATCTTAGTTGGAGTCTCTATGGACCACAGTAAAATAATAATGAATAACAACAAACATGGAAACATTCATGAAAAACCTTGGCTACTGAATGTAACTACTCTGTAATAGAGTTTTGGGTGAGAAGTGGATGGTATACTAGTGTTACATCATCAGTTTGTCTTCATCAGTGTTGTTACAGCCCCTGCTTCCATGCTGCCGCTACAGGATTTCAAGCTGCAATATCTACAGAGATTATAAAATAAGGACATTACCTAACGAGTGTTGGTAGAAGGGCTCTAGTTCTTCACAACAGTTACTCTCTCTCCTCCACTGCTCTTTTCCATTAAGTCGCTCTTCTCTGAGGCTATGGCTATACTACAGAGCTTACTGCTGCACAGCTGCACCAGTGCAGCTGCACTGCTGTGGCACTGCTAGTGCAGATGCACTAAGCCAATGGGACAGAGCTCTGCTATCGATTTAGTTAGTCCAGCCCTCGCGAGTGGCTATGTCACTGAGAGAAGTTCTCCAGCTAACATAGTGCTGTTCACACCGGCACTTAGGTTGGTATAACTTATGTTGCTTGGGGGATGGCCTTGTTGCCAAGAAGGCTAATGGCATATTAGGCTGCATTAAGAGGAGCACTGCCGGCAGATTGAGAGAAGTGATATTCCCCTCTATTTGGCACTGGTGAGGCCACATCTGGAGTATTGTGTCTAGTTTTGGGCCCCCCACTACAGAAAGGATGTGGACAAATTGGAGAGAGTACAGTGGAGGGCAACGAAAATTATTAGAGGGCTGAGGCACATGACTTATGAGGGGAGGCTGAGGGAACTGGGCTTATTTTGCCTGCATAAGAGAAGAGTGAGGGGGGATTTGATAGCAGCCTTCAATACCTGAAGGAGGGTTCCAAAGAGGATGGAGCTTCGCTGTTCTCAGTGGTGGCAGATGACAGAACAAAGAGAAATGGTCTCAAGTTGCAGTGTGGGAGGTCTAAGTTGAATATGAGGAATATCTATTTCACTAGGAGGTGAAGCACTGGAGTGGGTTACTTAGGGAGGTAGTAGAATCTCCATCCTTAGAGGTTTATAAGGCCTGGCTTGACAAAACCCTGGCTGCAATGATTTAGTTGGAGTTGGTCCTGCTTTGAACTGAGGGTTGGACTTGATTACCTCCTCAGGTCTCTTCCAACCCTCATCTTCTATGATTCTATGAGTCTATGGCTTATTCGCACCCCTAAGTGACATAACTTATGCCTATTTCAGCTGTATTGTGTACACAGTTTGAGTGTCTCTTGCTCACTGAGTCAATAGTGAATGTTTTTTGTTTCTGCTCTGCTACTTCTAAAGTGAAAAGGGATGCAGATCAGGTCAAGGAGTGAAGCCATTGTTTGGAGACTCTTAGCAAGATTGGATGTCTTTCTAAAAGATGTGCTCTAGTTCAATCACAAGTTGTCGAGCTTGGTGCAGGAATCACTGGGTGAAATCTGTGCTCTGTGTTTTGCAGGAGGTAAGACCTCCTACAAGAAAGGTAGGGGATGAAAATTCGGCAGAAAATTGAGATCGCTTTAGTTAGACATGGATATTCAATTCTGATTTTTAAAAGTGTCAGAAAAATAAGGCACAACAGCTGCAGACTAACAACACGTTCCTTTTACTATATTGTTCTATAGAGCTAGTAGGCTTCATAAGACTGCTGTCATCCCATAATTTTTAAGGTAGATCATTAAGGTGCACTATTCATTTTATGCAAAGCTACACAGAATACCAATGTGACCTTCATAGCATTTAAACTTGCCAGAGTCCAGAGAGGGATGGTCTACTCCACATCAAAGCTGCACATAGCTCACACCATCTCTCTCTCTCTCTCTCTCTCTCTCTCTCTCTCTCTGTCTTTAATTTGAAGATTTAAGTTAGGCATAAATTTATTACTAACATAAATTTGTTTTTTAGAGCTTGGCATTTGTAACCATTTAGTAATGGGTCTTAGAAAGACTTTAATATTAAAGATAACAGTAGAAAACAAGTCAGCATTATGAGAGGTAAGCCATTAGAAACTAGATCTGCCTCTAAGGGTATTTTCACCTTGTAATGTTTGCAATAATATATTAATGTCTAAGAAGCAAGAAAGTTAGAGAGGTATTACATGTTTAATTTACTGCTGTGGGCATGTAGTTAATGAATTAAATTACACAGAGATGTCTCTACTTTGACCATAATCTTGGTTTCAAGCAAATTTTCTCCTCTGCAACAAGAGCTGTTTAATTAGCTGAAGGCAGTAGAGATTATGCAGAGAAATATTCCCTCACATACACAAAGGATCATTTTGTAACTCTTTAATAATTAATTTGTGAGACTGCATGGTGCACGTCACTGAATTTTTATTTTAGTTCGTTTCTGCTGTATTCATCTGGAAATAAAACACTAATAAAATTACATTAAAAAGTATCAGAGGGGTAACCGTGTTAGTCTGTATCCACAAAAACGAGGAGTCCGGCGGCACCTTAAAGACTAACAGATTTATTTGGGCATAAGCTTTCATGAGTAAAAAACCCATTTCTGCAGATGCATGGAGTGAAAATTACAGATACAGGCATAAATATATACTGGCATATGAAGAGAAGGGAGTTACCTTACAAGTGGAGAATTAGTGTTGACGCAGCCAATTCAGTCATGGTGGATGTGGTCTACTCCCAATAATTGGGAGAACAGTGGAAGAGGGAAAGGGAATCACCAGAAACATACATAACTTCAAATTTCTGTATCTCTTAGTGTTGTGGCATGACATACCATTTGAAATAAATGTTGTAAGCAAGAGACTCCAAGGTGTTTACCTTGATATATCTGGAGCAATGGAACAACTGGACAAAGCAAAGTCATATCTACAGTCTTACCGGTCAGATGAGGGATTTCAAAACGTTCTGAAGAGTGCCCAGAAGTTGGCAGAGGAACTTCACACGGAAGCTATTTTCCAACCCATTCAAGAATACAAGAGTCACCAGAGAAGAAAACATTTTGATTATGAGGCACGGGATAATCCCATAAGAGGCCCCAAACAACAATTCAAAGTTGAAATCTTTAACCAGGTGCTAGATTGTGCAATACAGTCAGTTGAAGAACGTTTCATGCAGCTCAAGGAAAACAGCAGTATATTTGGGATGTTGTATGATATTCCAAAACTCCTCACTATACCTGAAGAAGACCTACACCAGCAATGCAGGGCACTAGAGACAGTGCTGACACATGATGACGTGCGTGATATTGATGGGAGTGATTTAGGTGATGAACTGAAAGCTCTTTCAAGATGCATTTCAGCAGGATCAACTCCAAAGGCTGTTCTGGAATATATGTGCACAAATAAGATGATCACCCTCTTTCCAAATGCTTTTGTTGCTCTGTGCATATTTCTAACACTTCCTGTAACAGTTGCCAGTGGAGAACATAGCTTCTCCAACCTGAAATTTATAAAAACACATCTGTGCTCCACAATGACACAGGAGAGGCTGGTCGGCCTTGCAACCATCTCAACAGAGCATGAGCCGGCCCAGACTGTGGACCTTCAGGAAGCAGTTCAAATCTTTGCAACCAAGAAGGCACGGAAAGCATCACTTTGATTATTCAAACAGATAAAAATGCCAGTGTTTACTATAAAAGCAGCAAAGAGTCCTGTGGCACCTTATAGACTAACAGACGTATTGGAGCATGAGCTTTCGTGGGTGAATACATCCAGCGAAGTGGGTATGTGACATGCATCTGACGAAGTGGGTATTCATCCATGAAAGTTCATGCTCCAATACTTCTGTTAGTCTATAAGGTGCTGCAGGACTCTTTGCTGCTTTTACAGATCCAGACTAACATGGTTACCCCTCTGATACTTGAGTGTTTACTATGCAGACAAGAAAAGTTACATTTGCTGTTCAGGCATTTGAAAGTTAAGTGTTACTTAAAATTTTTGAACAAGGCATTTTAAGTTGTTAGTTCTCCTTTATTGGGGTAGGTAGCAGAGCAGTACCATGAGAGGAGTAGAACAGGAAGAAGGCAGAATTGAGACCTTTCAAAGTTTTGGCCCAAACAAAGGGGCATAGGGGCGTCATTTGAGCTCCCTGCCTTTGGTGCCAAAATGTTGTGGGCCGGCCCTGTGCTGGAATGAAATAAAGGGACAGGATCACACTGCAGTTAGGTATGAAACTTCAGTTCCATTTATAACATGTCACACCTTTCCAAACAGGAAACTGGAAAGGCATTGTTGATGCAAGTTGAGATGATTTCAAGTGAGTGGTCAGTGCAAATCCAAAACTGTTTGTTCTTGTGTACGATTTTCAAAACCACTCACCATTGGCCTAACTGAGCTCTTGCTAATAAAACTTCCATTGGTTTCAGTGGGGACAGAGTTAGTCCAGCACTGAGGCCTTTTGTAAATGCCACCTACAGAGAGTGGAGGATATTATTTATGTTTAGTGACAGCTAAGATTGTGGCAAGACAGACTCACCCATCCAGCCAAAACCTTAAAAGAATGGAAATAAGAAGGCAATGGGAAATACTTGTGTATTTCTTTTTACCTTCACATCACCTACAATGTTATTGATAAATTATTGTAACACTCCATAAGGCTTTCATTTCCATCGCCAGCAAATACCAATCTTAGCAATAATCCCATATGCTTTCATATAAATTATATTAACAAAGCAGCACATCTGACATGCATTCCATGCATTTGGGAAGTTATTCTGTCTTACCACTGATGATAAAGATCAGGTATGTATTGCTTTTTGGTATCTGTTGGAGATGTAAGTGAATATCCAAGTTTGATGCATGCTTTCCCAATGTGTCCTACAACTATTTACTAGTCAGGAGTAGAATATTGGTTTAATTCTGCTCCAGAATAAGTGTCTGGACAAGGTCAGAAATAAGGATATTTGAAGCTGAACCCAGGAATCACCTTCATCAGCACTGGTTCAGTTTCAGGAGTTTTCTTGGTATGGACATATTATTAGAATGGAAGACTAAGAAATTCTGAAGTGTGTGTACCAAGGAATGCTGCTACACAGATGGAAATCATGTGGATGCCAAAAGCTTTGGTGGCATGATAAGATAGCCAGTGATGGACAGACCCTGAATTTCCAGCCAGACCACCTTAAGGATCTAGCCAACAATTGCTTTGGGTAGCACCCCCTATGTAATGAGGGTGGAATTTACCATGATAATGAATAGAATATTGGTGATTGGGAATTCTGGATTCCATCCTTGGCTATGGGAAGGGAATGTGGGCTTATCAGTGGTCAGAAATAGGATGGTCAAAACTGGTTTAAGTCATTCTGAAAGGCAGCCTGGTGCAATGAATAAGATTCGGGGTTATCATATTAAAGGTATGAATTTTGTGCTTGCAGTCACTTTGCATTAGCTATCTGTTAACTTCTTTAAAAATAGGGGGAAGAGGGGAAAATATTCAGTAGGTCTTCCTTACTTTATAGTAATTTGGAAGGCATGGATATAGTCAATAATAAAGGTAGTGAATTGCACAGGAATTCAAACAGCTCTTTGACGAGATCAGATTTGAACTCCTGGTCTGTGCTTTTCCACATCAGAGAATTTTTCCTTCACTAAAGGGGGTATTTGGTAAGAGGCTCTTTCTCTTCCCCCTGGGAAATGAACGATGGCATTCACACTGCAGCAGATTTGTTGTCAAATTAAAATTCAGCAGATTCAACTTGATACATATTTTGTGATATGGCTAAAAAAATGATCAAATACTCTATAGATAAAGACTATCAGTGTATAAGTGCTATTCTATGAATCAGCAAGGGAGGGGCAGCAATAAGGCCAAAGGACAGGTCCCAGAATGTGTTAAATTTCTTGCAAAAGGGGCACAAAGACCCTAGGTCTATTGAGAGATTTGCAAGGAAGTGCCTGTGGAAGAGTTGGGATGACGGTGGGCTGAGGAAGTCTCTCCTGATGGACCTAAGATCTTTGTGCCCCTTTTGCAAGAAACTGTGCCCCAAGGGAAAAAGTCTTTTCAACCCAGGCATTAGAGCTAAGAAGAGACCCAGGAAAGGTCTCTTCAGAGTGGGCCTGGAAGATGCTGGAGCTGAAGCCATGAGGAAGAAAGGGGTTGATCCTCAGGAACTATATGTTTATTATGGAAGGACTTAATACATTATCCCCAAGGGGGTGATGTTATGTTAAAACTCATGGCTGCCTGTGATTTTTTTTTTGGGTGGTGCGGAAGCCAAGAGGGGAACTGTCATAGGGTGGTATGGTTTAGGATTGCACCATACCCTAGAATGGGATCTTACTGATTTTCATTTAATTAGCTTCTTTTAAAATGAAAATTGACTGTGTAGTGAGCGGTTAGAGCTACAAATGAATTTGGGTTTTCCTCACCTATGTGTCTATTTCTTGACTGGAGGGTGGAATGTAGGAGTGTTCACAGTGCTTCTGCTATTAATACAAGCAGTATCTGAGCAGTAGCAGGACACAGACGTGAAGAGCCACAGCTTAGGATTCTGCTTGTAGGGAAAAAAGATCATCTTCTTTAGGGCATGTCTATACTACATAATTAAGTAGACCTAACTTACATTGACATATAGCCGCTACAGTAATTACATCGCTAGTGCATGTCTACACTTTGTTCCTTGTGTTGGCAGTGAGTGTCCTCAATAGGAGTGCTTGTATTGATTGCACAGTCAGTGTGGGGTATTGTGTGATGGCTGTTGAAAGCCAGTAACTGTTGATGTAAACCAGGGGTGTGCAACCTTTCAGAAGTGCTGTGCCGAGTCTTCATTTATTCACTCTAATTTAAGGTTTTGCATGCCAGTAATACATTTTAATGTTTTTAGGTCTCTTTCTGTAAGTCTATAATATATAACTAAACTATTGTTGTATGTAAAGTAAATAAGGTTTTTTAAACATTTAAGAAGCTTCATTTAAAATTAAATTAAAACGCAGAGCCTCCCAGACTGGTGGCCAGGACCTGGGCAGTGTGAGTGCCACTGAAAATCAGCTTGCGTGCCGCCTTCGGCACACGTGCCATAGGTTGCCTATCCCTGACGTAAACAGTGCAGTGTCTACACTGACACTGTGTCAGTCTAACTACATCAACATTGACTCTACACCTCTCATGAAAGTGGAGTTATTAAGTCAGCATAGTGGGGCAGTTACCTAGATGGAAGCAAAATGTTAGCAGTACACAGAAGGCTGTGGGTGGGGACCTTAGGGGAGGGGTGGGGCCACCACATCCCACTACCCAGGTGTCCGGTGACGGGTTGGCAGCAGCTGAGCTAGGGAAGGCTCAGCCTTCAAATTTATCTTAGGTTTTTAAAAAAAAAAACCACAGGTAATGCTGTGGTTTGGGGGAAAATATGTTTTGAACCTTTAATTGTTACAGTTAAAAACTTATACTGTATAGTGTATTTTTGCTGAGTAATCATATACATCCTGTAATTTTTAGTATATTGAGGGTCTGATTTCTTTATTTTTTACACTATACTTCCATTTTTGGTCTACTTTTGCATCTGCCCTTAATTTTGCATCCAAAGTGAATTGCGGGTGCATATCCTATGAGTTACATATCTCACGACCTAGTTGTGATCCCAAATCAGGAAGCTAGAAATCTAAAGAAAAGTATTAGCAACCACCATTCATTGCTCACTCAGGGAAGTGCAGGTGTGATCCACTTCAGAGACTGGACAACCAACTGCAGAAGAAAGTGGCTTGAGAAAAAGAAATGGCTATATTATCAGAGAACCACTGTGGTTCAGAGGTAACAGCTACTGACAGTGTCCAGTGTCTTCCTGACCCCCATTTTTGACACCTGTGTTTATTTGTTGGCTGCATTAGTGTACTGGATGTTTTTGTCTGATTTTTGTAATTAATTTCTTTTTTGTTTGTTTGTTTTGTTTCATAGGGAAGATGTAACTCTAGCCCTTTGGTCAGTAGACACAGACCCTGCCATATCATGATTATAAACTTTCATAACCCTGACCCAAGTCACATGACAGGGTCAGGAAATAAAGGTTAGGGGTGAAATCTTGGGCCTACTGAGGTCAACGGGAGTTTTATTATTTACTTCAGTAGGGTCAGTATTTCACCTCAGCCTTCTACCAGCACTTCTGTGATCTTTATTACAGAGACAAAGGTCACATTATAACATTTTTGTTTCCTGAAAGGATAAACTATAAGTTTTTAGAATAAGTTGTCAATAAAAGTTCAGAATTCACAACATTCATTATTCACTAATACCCACTTAAAAATTCATTGTTTTATGAACCTCATTTTCCCAAACTATTCCTGAGAAGTGGACACAAAATGGGTATAAACATGAGTGAAGCAAATGTTATTTTTTATTTGAACAAATATATAGGGTTATTTTTTACATTCTCTATAATAAAGTATATATTCTGCTCCATAAGTTGCCTGAAGCAATTAGAAAGATGTATATGTGGTAAAGCAATAAAGCATTAAAAAAGATCTTTATAAGCGTCTATTGTGATAACTCAGACTGTCTGTCTCAATCTGTCTGTTTCTCAAAATATTGGTATTTTTTGTTCATTAAAACTGAGACCATGAACTCAGTTGGTGCAGGTCATGCCAATTCATGCACTCTGTTGAACTCAAATGCTCTAACGATTGCATTTGTTTGACCTCATTGGCCACCTTCACTCTTGCTCAGCTCTGTTCTGTTCTGCTTCCTCCCACTCAGTCATAACTGGGGTTAATGAGAAATTGTGAAAATTAGTAGTAAAAGCTGAAGAGGTCATCACTACAGTAGTCTATTCTTAGCTTGTTTTTTCCTTTTTAAGTTCAGACAGCTCTTTGCTTACCTAGATATTCTAAACAAAAAAGCTGTTTCAACTTTTCTTTTACACATTATAGGCACTCTGGATGTTGTCTAACAGGTTCCATTATAAGGCATTGTTTCCAGTTGCTTATAACTTTGTCAGACTTTAACCACTGAGCCTGGAATATTCCATGCCTACTGCTAACCAGGCTAATTAAAAAAAAATAGCAAAAGCAGACCAACCATTTCCTTGAATGAGATTAGAAGAAAGTAACATTTTTTGCCTGTGTTCAAAAAATTCATACAACCGTTTCGCTGAGAAGTTCTAGTATCTCCATGATAGGAACTTGAAATTTGGCAGTGAGATTGCTCTGTGGTCAGGAAGGTGCCTGTTGTGGTTATTGTTCCTGTGACAAACTGCCTAAACCTAGCCAAGTTATAAAAACTCTGAAAATAGCAGTTCATATAGGCTAGGTAGAGGCTTGGTAGAGGCTGACAACTACATTGTATGAAGATTCCATCATCATTGATCATAATCCATCCTAACACAGCTCCTATTGTAGTGGCTGGACTACTCATGTTCCATCCCATAGAGAAACCTAACATGCTCTATCTTGTGGCTCTGTGGACTGAGCAATTGCTCCTGTTGGTTGCTATGGTGCCAGGCACCAGATGGAGAGCTGAGAGACTCTCCCATGCTCTCAATACATTTCTCCCACAACCCTTTTCCCACTGGCACCCAGGCTGCATGGAGAAGGAAGAGGAAGCAGCTGAACTTTCTTGAATTTCTGAAGGGAAAGGAAGGAGTGAAGAGATAGACAGGTGCACATTGGGGGCAAAGACGGGGGATGGGGGATGACTGGGAGCAGTGGGAACAGGGAGAGGCTGAGATAGACAAGAATAGATGGGGCTATAAGTGCTAGGCATACTGCCTTCCAGAATCTGGAATCAAAAGCAGGATTCTGAAGTCCGCATGTAAACTTTTATTGAAGCTTTCCATAGATATTTACACAGGTGTTTAAAGCTATAGAAAAGTCCATGGTACCACTAAGTTTATGAAAGCAGATTTTTTCTGCTTTTATTTTCTTTTTTTAGGTATACGTTAGTGATATTTCAGCTTTCTCTGCATTTTACATATCTGAAAATACATGATTTGTCAAAAGCAAAAACTGAAAAGGTCTAAAAAAAATTAAGAACTCTCCAAAGCTGTTCACCAGATAGAATGAATAGCTTCCAAAGTTACAATATGATCTATTTGTGCTGCTGCTACCATGTTGTATTTCTGTTCCAAGATGTTCTACACACGTAAGGGGGTGCATACCTCACACTGGCTGTGAAAGTGTTAAATGGAACCACAGAGACATTAGTGCTTCCTGATGGAGCTGAAGGGTGGGCCAGCAGGCCCAGTTTAATATAAAGTCCAAAATTTGGGGAGCTGAGTGGTTGAATTAAAGATGGATTCTAGCTGGGGTGGAGCTGAGTGACTAATAAAGAAAGGACTTCAGAGCAGTAGAAGGCAGGTAAGAGGCCCTGGAATCCTCTACTGAGAAGGAAGCTGGACAAAGAGGCAAGAAACACACTAAGAAGCTACAGGAGTGAGCTCCTATGGTGAGCTTGACAAAAGGGCGAGACTCCAGAGAGGCAGCCTGGCAGTTGAGTTTCTGAGGAAAGAGACACAGACACACAGAGGACCTTGGGAGAGGCAGACAGGACACTTGGAGGCATCACTTGGTGCAAGAGCTGGAAAGAATTCTGCTGAGCCTGGGGAAAGGCAGAGAGTCTGTGGAGGAGGGAGCGCAGGAAGGGATTGGACAAAAGGGCCTAGAGTCAGGCCGAGTAGGAAGTAGTCCAGGGATGCAGCAAGGAAATCTGATGGAGCAGACCTCAGCTGCTTGCTATGGGTCCCTAGACTGGAATTCACAGGAGAGGGAGGGCCTGGGTTCTCTTACCATCCACTGAGGAAGGTGGACCCCTGATGAAAAACCCCTGACCATTGAACCCAGAGTTGAGTGGAAGACCTGGCATAAGGTGATTGCACCATTGTTTTGTGGGACACTCTATTTATCCCAGAGGTGGGATTGAATGTGACCTGGCCAGAGTCCTGAGTCATGAGACCAAAGCAGGCCACCAGAGAGCCAGAACATCTGTCATTAATGGGTGCCAGAGGAGGAGAGCCTGCTACACCATGCCTAAGCACAAGGCAGTGCACTCCAGTGAGTCATTCTTCTACACCAGGTGATTTCAATATAAATCAATGGTTAAATCTAGATTTGGGTTCTTTAAGTACAATTCAAGGGACACAGGATGAAGATGGTGCAAATATTTGCTTTATACTACAACCTGATCTGTGGATGCTTTTGTGGATCATATTGCAAAATTGTGGCTGTATATTTAAAGCAGTACTGCAGCAGGCTGCAGAGTATGCAGTTCTTTATTGGGTGAAATCCTGGCTCTGTTGAAGTCTATGGGTGTTTTCCCATTGACTGCAATGGTAGAAAGATTTTTCACCCCTTGTGTTCTTTTACTTGAAGAAAAATTAAATTATATTGTAGTGATCACTGCTTATATGGTTGTCACTTATAGTCTTCATTGAATTGTACCTTCAACTCATTCATGATTTACCACAATGCAATTTAATTTGCTTTTAGTAATTTAGTTTCCCCATTTCTAGACCAAGTGACATCTAAGATGTTTCCATTTTGCAAGATAATTTCATTATCTTTTGCACCTACAATGTATTCTATGTTAAAATCTGATTAGAACAGACAATTGACTTTTGATTCATGCCTACGGTATTTCAAAACACCACAACAGGAGAGAAGGAGTTAGTATAAATTTGACAGCCCAACCACCTCCTGGCCTTGACTCACAAATGGATTTTATGAATTTCAAATCGCATCATACTTGCACAGTGAAAAAACTGTCAATTCACTTACCAACCTATATCAATATATATGGGGTATGCATGTGTGCAGTACATTGCTGTCTTCTAAGATATCAACATGCCCTGTGACTCTGTCTACACTGTCTCTGTGCAAGAAGACAGAATTTTTGCAAGTTATAAAAAATGCAGCACAGTGGTTTGGGTTTTTATTTTTTGCAGACATAGAAAGATTTATAAAGGTTAGCACAAAACAATAATTTTTGCTTCTAGCAATGTTTTAGGCATACAAAACAGTATTGCTACACCACTGTGTAGTTCTTAAATGTTTGGCTATATGACTGTAGTGGCGAATGCATCTGCAACTGTGTAAACAATGTAGGACTAAAAATATGTGGATATTTTCAATGTGACCTCTAAATACATTCTAAAAAGAGGAAAATAAAGTATTTTTAAAGCTTAGATTGTAGTGTTCCATAGAGTGGTGTAGGAAAGCTATATAATGTTGCATCATATGAGCTCATTAAAAAACTTTTTTCAAAATGTTGATCAACAAATCAAGTTTATATCATCCTGCATTTTTTGCTTTGGACTTCATGTTCAAACAAACCCACAAAAGTTGAAATGCTGAGTCTAAAGCAATGAGTTTCACCAGGTTTCTCACTCAAATTATGATAAATACTGCATTACCAGTGTTTCCAAAGGCACCATAAATTTAGCAAATACTGGCTAGCAGCTTTGCAGACCTTTGATGAACTTGTTCTTAAAACCTGCCAGTCTGTAGAGAAACTCAAAGCCATCTGATTTTTGCATGGTGCTGAGTTTCATTTCAATCTGTTTACACAGCTTTTGGGCTGGGATTTGTTTGCACTGGTGAAATCCAGAGTAAATCCATTTTACTTGAAGGGAATTGCTCCAGATTTACACTAATATATTCCACAGTATTTGTCCTTAATCTTATTCTAATACCTCACACAGAAGACTTTCAAAGACACAAATGGGAGTTAGGTACCCATCTTACACAAGCACTGGGCCATGTTGGTGGTAGTGCTGTGGTTGTATGATAGGTAGAGGTATAGCTGTGTGTCATCCGCATATTGCTGGCACTTGAGTCCATGTCATCTGACCAGTTCACCTAGCTGCATGTAAATGTTGAGAAGAACTCAAGTAAGTAAACAAACCCCCTCAACTGAGAGTGCAGATTTCCCTTTTGCCACTTTCTGCAGTTATTTACTCCAGTCTTCCAATGTTACTTGTCTTTTTCTATTTGAATTTCAACCATGCCCAATCTATATTAGACATGCGGAAACTAATCAACTGTTGTGCATCAATATTCACTTCAGACAAAATAGGGATTTGGAGATGCAGAAGGCACCACAGCCCATGCTGCCTCCCTGTTTCCTCCTAAGGATCAGACATGCATAATGAACAGGAGCTTTGAAACAGCATTTCTGTCTATCCCTGCTTGGGTCTGCAGGATATCAACAATTCCTCCTGATCAACCAGTCAGTAAAAGTTGGCCATGGAATGATGTTGCTACAATTCCTTCACTGGGCACAAATTTCCAAATCTTGTGAGAATGATAACATCTCAGTCATTCAATAGATCCCAGCCAATTTTTGCACTCATATAATCCCCTGCCTTTGCTGACCCTTACTTGGCTTCCATTGTATAATGGTAAATGATAACTCCAAACATGACAGACAACACTTTGTCATTAATCCTCGCATAAGCTTTTATCAGACACCTCAATCTCAAGCCATTACAAATATTGAGAGATTGTTTAAACAACACTGAAATGAGAGTGAAGGATTTGATTTTGTTGCAGTAGTTGAGAAGGATTCATGTCTTGCTACCTACAGTATATCTCATCACTTTATTTTAGGAACAATATTTTTTTTTGGATGCAGGCATACATTGACTCCACCAAAAGACCAAATTTTGTCAACATTACCAATGTTATCAAGTAGCACTCAAATAGAAGGTACTACCACCATACATACTCACAAGTCTCTTTATACTCCAATTGACTGTATTCTGTTTCAGAGTGGTGATTACTGCATCCTCATTCACTAATTTGGTAGCAGTTGAGGGCAGGAAAGACCTTGCACACTCCTGAACTTCATAGTTGCACAATGGATAATGGACTGTAAATCTCAGTGTGACTTGAATTGTTAAATTAATGAATTCAGAGGGATCCAGTGGATTTGCTTTTGTCTCAATACAACAGACTTCCATAGAAGTCTGCCCATTTCAATCCTGAGGAGGAGAAAGCACTTGATGGGGATTCTGAAACTAGCTGGGGGCTAGCTGCACTCTGAAAGACATCCACCACGGGAGGACGAGGAGAACAGGTGGTTGAGCTTTCCTCTAAGAAGACCTATTACAGTAGATGAACAGGCGCCTCCCCTCATGTTGACTTGTTAATACAAATGCAAAATATATGCACTTTGCACTTCATGTGGTCTATATTGCTCTGTTGAGGTTCCTGGCTTTTGATGTCCTACTGCCATGAAAACTTAAATGGGATAGACAACCCTCATCATGTTTCTCCTTCCTTAAGAACCCACATACAACCACGTGGGGATTTTTAAAAGAGACTGTCTGCTTCTTTCATGCTTATTGAACAGATCTGAAGACTGTGTTTGGTGTAGATTTTCTGAAAGTAAATGTGAACTTGGAGAGAATAGACTTTGAAAATCTCTGCAGTTTGAAGAAAAATATGTTTGGAAATAGCATAATATATATGCAGTAGCTCCTCTGTATTTGACATAGAAGGCCAGATTCTCTGCTGATGCAAATAGGGATAGCATCTGTGATACTGTGCATAAGAAAGACTACCATTGGTAACATCATTACCACTGTTATACAATTGTAACAAATCTTGTACAAAGTGTATCATGGAAGGTGTCAACGAAAAAGTTGTAAGTTGATAAGTATGATTATCCTGTTTATATGCATGTATCATCTTTGTACCTGTGTTGTATTGCTGGATGACACCCTCCAGATAAATTTACATTAAGGCTAGACAGCTACGTGTTGATGGTCCATTAAGGACTCTCAAATCTCACAGTGGGCCAGAGAAGAAACTCATCCCGCCCAGATAGCTCTTTCTGAGGGTTCCTCAGCCAGTGAGGAGCCAATGGCCACCTCCTGTGATTCAGCAAACCATGTAAGGACATGTGAGATGCTCATGTGACCTTAAGTATCAGAGGGGTAGCCGTGTTAGTCTGGATCTGTAAAAGCAGCAAAGAGTCCTGTGGCACCTTATAGACTAACAGACGTTTTGGAGCATGAGCTTTCGTGGGTGAAAACCCACTTCGTCAGATGCATGTAGTGGAAATTTCCAGGGGCAGGTATATATATGCAGGCAAGCTAGAGATAATGAGGTAGTTCAGTCAGGGAGGATGAGGCCCTGTTCTAGCAGTTGGGGTGTGAAAACCAAGGGAGGAGAAACTGGTTCTGTAATTGGCAAGCCATTCACAGTCTTTGTTTAATCCTGAGCTGATGGTGTCAAATTTGCAGATGAACTGAAGCTCAGCAGTTTCTCTTTGAAGTCTGGTCCTGAAGTTTTTTTGCTGCAGGATGGCCACCTTAAGGTCTCCTACAGTGTGGAGGTTGAAGTGTTCTCCTACAGGTTTTTGTATATTGCCATTCCTAATTTCTGATTTGTGTCCATTTATCCTTTTCCGTAGCAACTGTCCAGTTTGGCCGATGTAGATAGCAGAGGGGCATTCCTGGCATATGATGGCATATATTACATTGGTGGTCTTGCAGGTGAATGAACCGGTGATGGTGTGGCTGATCTGGTTAGGTCCTGTGATGGTGTCGCTGGTGTAGATATGTGGGCAGAGCTGGCATCGAGGTTTGTTGCATGGATTGGTTCCTGAGCTAGAGTTACTATGGTGCGGTGTGCAGTTACTGGTGAGAATATGTTTCAGGTTGGCAGGTTGCCTGTGGGTGAGGACTGTCATTTCGATACACAGGTACCCTCCCACCAACAGCACAAGAAGAAGAACTCCACATGGACTCCTCCTGAGGGTCGAAACGACAGTCTGGACCTCTACACTGAATGCTTCCGCTGACGTGCACAGGCAGAAATTGTGGAAAAATAACATCGCTTGCCTCATAACCTAAGTCGTGCAGAACGCAGTGCCATCCACAGCCTCAGAAACCACCCAGACATTATCATCAAAGATGCTGATAAAGAACGTGCTGTTGTCATCATGAACAGGTCTGACTACCAAAAGGAGGCTGCCAGACAACTCTCCAACACCAAATTCTACAGGCCACTTCCCTCAGATCCCACTAAGAAACTGCAACATCGACTCAGGACACTCCCTACACTAACACCGGGATAAATCAACATACCCTTAGAGCCCCGACCAGGGTTATTCTATCTACTACCCAAGATCCACAAACCCGGAAATCCTGGACGCCCCATCATCTCGGGCATTGGCACTCTCACTGAAGGACTGTCTGGATATGTGGACTCTCTACTCAGACCCTATGCCACCAGCACTCCCAGCTATCTCCGTGACACCACTGATTTCCTGAGGAAACTACAATGCATTGGTGACCTTCCAGAAAACACCATCCTAGCCACCATGGATGTAGAGGCTCTCTACACAAACATCCCCCACACAGATGGAATACAAGTTGTCAGGAACAGTATCCCTGATGATGCTACAGCACAACTGGCTGCTGAGCTCTGTGCCTTTATCTTAACACACAACTATTTCAAATTTGATGACAATATGTATCTCCAGATCAGTGGCACCGCTATGGGCACCCGTATGGCCCCACAATATGCCAATATTTTTATGGCTGACCTAGAACAACGCTTCCTCAGCTTTCGTCCACTCACGCCCCTTCACTACCCACGCTACACTGATGACATCTTCATCATCTGGACCCATGGGAAAGAGTCTCTGGAAAAATTCCACCACGATTTCAACAGCTTCCACCCCACCATCAACATCAGCCTGGACCAATCTACACAGGAGGTCCACTTCCTAGACACCACGGTGCAAATAAGTGATGGTCACATTACCACCACCCTATACCGAAAACCTACCGACCGCTATGCCTACCTTCATGCCTCCAGCTTCCATCCCGGGCACATCACATGATCCATTGTCTACAGCCAAGCACTGAGGTACAACCGCATCTGCTCTAACTCCTCAGACAGAGACCAACACCTACAAAATATCCACCAAGCATTCTCAAAACTACAATACCTGCATGAGGAAATAAGGAAACAGATCAACAGAGCCAGACGTGTACCCAGAAGCCTCCTACTGCAAGACAAACTCAAGAAAGAAACCAACAGGACTCCACTGGCCATCACATACAGTCCCCAGCTAAAACCTCTCCAACGCATCATCAAGGATCTACAACCCATCCTGGACAATGATCCCACACTTTCACAGGCCTTGGGTGGCAGGCCAGTCCTCGCCCACAGGCAACCTGCCAACCTGAAACATATTCTCACCAGTAACTGCACACCGCACCATAGTGGCTCTAGCTCAGGAACCAATCCATGCAACAAACCTCGATGCCAACTCTGCCCACATATCTACACCAGTGACACCATCACAGGACCTAACCAGATCAGCCACACCATCACCGGTTCATTCACCTGCACGTCCACCAATGTAATATACGCCATCATGTGCCAGCAATGCCCCTCTGCTATCTACATCAGCCAAACTGGACAGTCGCTACGGAAAAGGATAAATGGACACAAATCAGATATTAGGAATGGCAATATACAAAAACCTGTAGGAGAACACTTCAACCTCCCTGGCCACACTATAGCAGACCTTAAGGTGGCCATCCTGCAGCAAAAAAACTTCAGGACCAGACTTTAAAGAAAAACTGCTGAGCTTCAGTTCATCTGCAAATTTGACACCATCAGCTCAGGATTAAACAAAGACTGTGAATGGCTTGCCAATTACAGAACCAGTTTCTCCTCCCGTGGTTTTCACACCCCAGCTGCTAGAACAGGGCCTCATCCTCCCTGATTGAACTACCTCATTATCTCTAGCTTGCCTGCATATATATACCTGCCCCTGGAAATTTCCACTACATGCATCTGACGAAGTGGGTATTCACCCACGAAAGCTCATGCTCCAAAATGTCTGTTAGTCTATAAGGTGCCACAGGACTCTTTGCTGCTTTCATGTGACCTTGGACTCCATGTTGGGCGAGTAATTTTCCATACACAGAGGCTGTGGGCTTTGTTTCAGACACTAAACTTCCATGCACATTACAAAGGATATAAAAGACCTCTGAGACTCCAATGGGCAAATTGCTAAGGAGGCTAAAAAAGAATAGCATGATCATGTAGGGACAAAATTAGAAAGGCTAAGGCACAAAATGAGTTACACCTGGCAAAGGACATAAAAGACAATAAGAAAAGGTTCTATAGATGCATTAGGAGCAAGAAAAAGATGAAAGTGTAGGTCATCTACTTAGTGTGAAAGGAGAACTAATAACTGATAGCATCAAAAAAGCTGAGGTATTGAATGCTTTTTTTGCTTCAGTCTTCACTAAAAAGGTTAATGGCAACAAGATGGTCAATACAATTAATATTAACAAGAAGGGGGAAGGAATGTAAGGCAAAATAAGGAAAGAACAGGTTACAGAATATGTAGGTAATTAGATGTTTTCAATTCGGTAGGACCTGATGAAGTTCATTCTAGGGTACTTAAAGAATTAGCTGAAGCAATCTAGGAACTGTT
This sequence comes from Gopherus flavomarginatus, assembly GCF_025201925.1. Lineage (NCBI taxonomy): Eukaryota > Metazoa > Chordata > Testudines > Testudinidae > Gopherus > Gopherus flavomarginatus. The sequence goes on along the minus strand of NC_066618.1, from coordinate 25,908,459 downwards.
AGCAATTGTCTTCAAGAAGTCATGGAGGACAGGACTAAGCTTGATAAGTTTATGGAGGGGATGGTATGATGAGATAGTCCAATTCTGGCAATTAATTTCACAATTGATCTTTGATTATCAGCAGGTAAATATGTCCAGTGGTCTGTGATGGGATGTTAGATGGGTTGGGATTGAGTTACTATAGAGAATTCTTTCCTGGGTGCTGGTTGGTGAGTCTTGCCCACATGCTCAGGGTTCAACTGATTGCCATATTTGGGGTCGGGAAGGAATTTTCCTCCAGGGCAGATTGGCAGAGGCCCTGGAGGTTTTTTGCCTTCCACTGCAGTGTGGGGCACGGGACACTTGATGGAGGATTCTCTGCACCTTGAGGTCTTCAAACCACAATTTGAGGACTTCAGTAACTCAGACATAGGTTAGGGGTTTGTTACAGGAGTGGATGGGTGAGATTCTGTGGCCTGCATTGTGCAGGAGGTCAGACTAGATAATCATAATGGTCCCTTCTGACCTTAAAGTCTATGAGTCTATGAGGTAAGGTCTCAGAGGCTGGAGAAAGGCAAAAAATAATACCTATCTTTAATAAGGGGAATAAGGAGAAAGTATAGACCATTCAGCCTAACTTTTATACCTGGAAAGATATTGGAACAAATTATTAAGCAATAAATGTATAAGTCCTTAGAAGATAATAAACATGCCAAAACAACCTAATTTCCTACGTCGATGGGATTACTGGCCTAGTAGATGGGGGGAAACAGTAGACATGAAATATCTTTGATTTTAGTAAGACTTTTGAAACAGTCCCATGTGACATTCTCATAAGCAAACTAGAGAAATGTGGTCTAGATGAAATTAATGTAAGATGCATGCAAAACTGGTTGAAAGACTGTACTCAAAGGGTAGTTATCAATGGTTCACTGTCAAACTGGTAGGATGTATCTAGTGGGGTTCTACAGGGGACACTCTGAGTTTGGTACTATTCAATATTTTCATCAATGGCTTGGATAATGGAGTGGAGAGTATGCATATACAATTTCTGCATGACACCAAACTGCTAGGGGTTGAAAGCAGTTTGGAGGACAGGAATTCAAAACAACTTTGACAAATTAGAATATTGGTCTGAAAATAACAAGATGAAATTCAGTAAAGACAAGTGCAAAGTACTACACCTAGGAAGGAAAAATCAAATACAGAACTACAAAATGGGGAATAACTGGGTAAGGGTAGTACTGCTGAATAGGAGTGATAGTGGATCACACATTGAATATGAGTCAACAATGTGATGCAGTTGTGAAAAAGGCTACTATCATTCTGGGATATATTAACAGGAGTGCCGTATGTAAGTTACAAGAAACTATCCCACTCCAGTCAGTATTGGTGAAGTCTCAGCTGGAGAACTGTGTCTAATTCTGACATTCTTTAAGAAATTGGAGGGAGTCCAGAGGAAAGCAACAAAAATGATAAAAGGTTTAGAAAACCTGACTTATAAGGAAAAATTTTAAAAAATGGACACGTTTAGCCTTAAGAGATGAAGACTGATGGGGAACCTGATAATGGTCATCAAATATGTTAAGGGCTGTTATAAAGAGGATGATGATCAATTGTTCTCCTATCCTACTTTCAGGGGACATGAAGGAATGGGCTTAATCTGCAGCAAGGTAGATTTAGATTAGATATTAGGGAAAACTTTCTAATTGCAAGGATAATTAAGCACTGGAACAGGTTTCCAAAGGAGACTGGAATCCCCATCACTGGAGGTTTTTCAGAACCAGTTGGACAAACATGTATCAGGGATGGTCTAGGTTTACTTGGTCCTGCTTCAGTGCAGTGGGCTGGACTTGATGACCTTTCAAGATCCCTTCCAGCCCTACATATTTATGATTGTAGGAAACAGCGGGAAAGAAAGAAAAGAAACCTTTGTGCACTACCTCTTGAAAATACATAGTTATAGCAGAGGTGGAAAAGGGCTGAGTAGATGGTTAGGCAGTTATAATTGCATCTGCTACATCTTTAGTAGACCTCCTGATTACTGACAGCAAGGAAAACAGATCAGATGCCAGGTGAACTGCAGTCAAATAAATATGTGGGGAAAGAGAGAACTCTAGAGGCGCAAGAGGGCTCCACGAGGCCAGTGAAGCCTGGCAATGCAGACTATCTGAATAGGAAGCTTTGGTGAGAGGTGGCTGTATGGATGTTACTGAAGGGCAGGATGGCACATGTCTTGAGATGCGTGAAATAGGTGCAGAACTGACTGAAGCTTGTGGAGTGGAGTGAAGCTGCAGCTTCCCCCTCCTCATGTTGCAAACTCTGGTACACACAGAACAGCATCACTTATCTCTGGAGACACTGTGCCTCCTGGAGTTCACTCTGCTGCTCTGCATTGCTCTCCCATTGTGAGCCACTGCCTGGCGTTTGATTACAGAAGATTGACAAGGGTTAAAGGCTGAACCCAGACAGAGGAACAGGGGCACTGTGTATTTAAAGAAAGCATCAAATTTTTAAACCTTGAAGAAATTAACTTCCTTACAGGAAGATGTTTCCTGCAGCCTCCCTTGATAATGCTGTTCACTTAAATATGTCTACATAGAGGGTACAGACATCACTTGAAACTTAATACTCACTGCTCCCTGTGCCTGCAGTAACCCCAGTATCTTCCTGTTCAAAGAACAGAGGAGACACAAGATGATGCAAGAATCACGTAGTCTATAGTGGGAATCATTGAATTAATGGCATCCACTCTATCTCCATAGAGACACGGTTCTATATAATTAAGAATGTTTTATTTAAAGAGGTCATTATTTGGGCCCTCAGCAAAAGTAAATTGTTGGTCCTTATTGTCTGAATGGTGTCCCTTTAATGTGCATTTGTAGGTGGTGAAACAGTCAAATGGTTGTGACAGAAATACATTACAACTGGCCCTGCCCTCTCTCTGGGCAGACACTAGTCTGTTGTACGTGGATCCAAATCCTGGGCATTGTGCTGTGCTTCCCTTGGTCTGAGTAGTGACTAATCAAGGTTCCTAGCTCTGGGATTCTCAGGCAGATTCCCTGGTGCAGGCTGCCTCTGTGATACCCTTCTTAGAGCCCAAAGCCATGTTCATGCCCTCCTGGGTCCCCAGTTGCTTAAATACATCCCCCCTAGAGTTCATCTGGCTGTGGAAGCTCTGGTTTCTAGTCAAATAGTTCAGGAACAATGTAGAATTGGCTAGAAAATGGAATATCCATCCTACAGGAAATTCTGAGGGTTCAACATTTTGTTTGATTCCAAATCAGAACAGAACCCTGAACCTTAGAATTTTTCATGAAAGGAAATTTTCGTATTTGAGAACTGTAATCTATCTGGTGGAGGCTGCCCTGTAGTTCCCCATGCTGGGGCAGGGTAATACTACAGGCAGTCCCTACTTTGGTTTTCAGTGCAGATGTCTACTTCCCCCAAGAACTCTGCATAGTCCTGTGGGGGCTCTACTTTACAGAATCTAAATAATTTTTTTTTTAAAAAGGTTCTTCTCTTGAGTTCAGGGATTGCACAGCCCTCCTCCTTAAGGCCTGTCAGGGATAAGCCATAGGCACTGTGTGCACTGCTTACTTACCAAGTTGCAGTGAGGAGACAAGTAGCAGAGTAGGGGTTGAGCTGTGTCAGAACTGGACTGAAGAACTTGCGGATCTAAAGGCGGAGGAGGCCTGGAATTACTTCAAGTCAAAGTTGCAGAAACTATCAGAAGCCTGCATCCCAAGAAAGGGGAAAAATTCATAGGCAGGAGTTGTAGACCAAGCTGGATGAGCAAGTATCTCAGAGAGGTGATTAAGAAAAAGCAGAAAGCCTACAAGGAGTGGAAGATGGGAGGGATTAGCAAGGAAAGCTACCTTATTGAGGTCAGAACATGTAGGGATAAAGTGAGAAAGGCCAAAAGCCATGCAGAGTTGGACCTTGCAAAGGGAATTAAAACCAATACTAAAAGGTTCTATAGCCATATAAATAAGAAGAAAACAAAGAAAGAAGAAGTGGGACCGCTAAACACTGAGGATAGAGTGGAAGTTAAGGATAATCTAGACATGGCCCTATATCTAAACCAATACTTTGCCTCAGTTTTTAATGAGGCTTATGAGGAGTTTAGGGATATTGGTAGGATGACAAATGGGAATGAGGATATGGGGGTAGATATTACCAAATCCGAGGCAGAAGCTAAACTCAAGCAGCTTAATGGGACGAAATTGGAGGGCCCAAATAATCTTCATCCGAGAATATTAGAGGAACTGGCACATGAGATTGCAAGCCCATTAGCAAGAATTTTTAATGAATCAGTAAACTCAGGGGTTGTACCGTACAACTGGAGAATTGCTAACATAGTTCCTATTTTTAAGAAACGGAAAAAAAGTGATCCAAGTAACTATAGGCCTGTTAGTTTAACACCTGTAGTATGCAAGGTCTTGGGAAAAATTTTGAAGGAGAAAGTAGTTAAGGACATTGAGGTCAATGGTAATTGGGACAAAATACAACATGGTTTTACAAAAGGTACATCGTGCCAAATCAACCTGATTTGCTTCTTTGAGAAGGTAACAGATTTTTTAGACAAAGGAAATGCAGCAGATCTAATTTACCTCGATTTCAGTAAGGCATTTCATACGCTTCCGTATGGGGAATTATTAATTAAATTGGAAAAGATGGGGATCAATATGAAAACTGAAAGGTGGATAAGGAATTGGTTAAAGGGGAGACTACAACAGGTCATACTGAAGGGTGAACTGCCAGGCTGGAAAGAGGTTACTAGTGGAGTTCCTCAGGGATCGGATTTGAGACCAATCTTGTACAATCTTTTTATTACTGATCTTGGCACAAAAAGTGGGAATATGCTAATAAAGTTTGCAGATGACACAAAGCTGGGAGGTATTGCTAACACGGAGAAGGGCCGGGATATCATACAGGAAGATCTGGATGACCTTGTAAACTGGAGTAATAGTAATAGGATGAAATTGAATAGAATTGCACTCGCATGGTGTTCTTGGGACAATTGGCCTTGATATGTCCCAGTTCATTACACTTAAAGCATCTTCCATCTGATGGGTCACTGGGCCGAGGTGAGTTACTGGAGACTGGTGAGGTTGAAGGGTAGGGTATCTGTGGCTTTACTTGGGTGGTATGTGGGGTCTTTGGCTGTCCTCGGTTGTAGGGTTTATGGTCTGTGTGCCCCCTGGGGTAATCGTTCCCCTTGACAGTAGCTTTCTTGCTTTCTGCCAGTTCCATCCATTTGGCTCCAATCTCCCCCGCCTCAGCGATATCTTTGGGATTTCCATCTTGTATGTACCGTGTGATGTCTTCAGGAACACCATCCAAGAACTGCTCCATTTGTATGAGGAGGTGCAGTTCTTCCAAGGTTTGAACGTTGTTTCCTGTTATCCAGGCCTCATAGTTTTTTGCAATGTAGTAGGCGTGTTTGGGAAATGACACCTCTGGTTTCCACTTTTGGGTTCTGAAGCGCCGACGGGCATGATCTGGGGTTATCCCCATTCTGTATCTGGCCTTGGTTTGAAAAAGTTTATAGTCATTCATTTGCTGCTTAGGCATTTCAGCTGCCACCTCTGCTAAAGGTCCACTGAGCTGTGACCTCAATTCTACCATGTACTGGTCTTCGGGGATGTTGTACCCAAGACAGGCTCTTTCAAAATTTTCCAAGAAGGCCTCGGTGTCATCACCTGCCTTGTAGGTGGGAAATTTCCTGTGCTGTGGAGCAATAATTGGCGCCGGGTTGTTAGGGTTGGCTGGCACATGCAGCCCAGCTTTTGCCAACTCCAGTTCATGTTTTCTCTGTTTTTCCTTCTCTTCATTCTCTTTTTGTTGTTTTTCCATTTCTTTTTGGTGTTTTTCCATTTCTTTTCGGTGTTTTTCCATGTCTCGGCGGTGGGCCGCCTCTTCTTCTGCTTGTCTCCTTCGGTAGGCCACCTCTTCTTCTTCCAGTTTTCTTTTGTGTGCTGCCTCTTTGGCTTGTTCTTCTCTTTCTTTCATCTCCATCTCTTTTTGTTTTATTTCCAGTTGTCGCCTGTGTTCAGCTTCTTTGATTTGTTCTTCGGCCTCAATTTTTGCCTTAGAAGTCATGGTTCTTTTTTTCTTGGGTTGGGGTGCCCTCCGGTGGTTATCTTCTGAACTGCAGGTTCTCTGTTGCCTCCTGAAGTCTGCCTAGCAACAGTGCCTTTAGCTAATCTTCAATGTTAAGTAAACCTGAAAAACCACTTTATTTGCATATATATAGTGCTGGTACTTGCCTCCTAATGGGAGGGCTATTGTGTGACAAAAGACCCTTAACAGTCTCTTAATGGCTTCTTGCTTATTATGCAAGCCACAAACTGCCAGAGAGAGCAGAAAAAAAATTCTCTCTGGTTCCCTTTTAAAACCAAACTGTTTCTCTCTGCTAAAAAGCCCTTAGCAGAGAAAAGAAAAATATAATATTCCTACTGGCTTCTGGATTCTGTCTATATCCCACCGCTACCACCATGTCATAACCTTAGTCCCAGATTTGGACCTTAGCGTCCAAAATATGGGGGTTAGCATGAAAACCTCCAAGCTTAGCTACCAGCTTGGACCTGGTACTTGCTGCCACCACCCAAAAAATTAGAGTGTTTTGGGGCACTCTGGTCCCCCTGAAAAACCTTCCCTGGGGACCCCAAGACCCAAATCCCTTGAGTCTCACAACAAAGGGAAATAATCCTTTTTCCCTTCCCCCCTCCAGGTGCTCCTGGAGAGATACACAGACACAAGCTCTGTGAATCCAAACAGAGTGACTCCCCCTCTCTGTTCCCAATCCTGGAAACAAAAAGTACTTTCCTATTCCCCCAGAGGGAATGCAAAATCAGGCTAGCAAATCCAACACACAGATCTCCCCTGATTTCTTCCTCCCACCAATTCCCTAGTGAGTACAGACTCAATTTCCCTGAAGTAAAGAAAAACTCCAACCGGTCTTAAAAGAAAGCTTTATATAAAAAAAGAAAGAAAAATACATACAAATGGTCTCTCTGTATTAAGATGACACAATACAGGGTCAATTGCTTAAAAGAATATTGAATAAACAGCCTTATTCAAAAAGAATACAAATCAAAGCACTCCAGCACTTATATTCATGCAAATACCAAAGAAAAGAAACCATAGAACTTACTATCTGATCTCTTTGTCCTTACACTTAGAAACAGAAGATTAGAAAGTAGAAACTACTTCTCCAAAGCTCAGAGAAAGCAGGCAGACAGACAAAAGACTCAGACACAAACTTCCCTCCACCCAGAGTTGAAAAAATCCGGTTTCCTGATTGGTCCTCTGGTCAGGTGCTTCAGGTGGAAGAGACATTAACCCTTAGCTATCTGTTTATGACAACTGATCTTGGCACAAAAAGTGGGAATATGCTAATAAAGTTTGCAGATGACACAAAGCTGGGAGGTATTGCTAACACGGAGAAGGGCCGGGATATCATACAGGAAGATCTGGATGACCTTGTAAACTGGAGTAATAGTAATAGGATGAAATTGAATAGTGAAAAGTGCAAGGTCATGCATTTAGAGATTAACAACAAGAATTTTGGTTATACATTGGGGACACATAAGTTGGAAGTAACAGAGGAGAAGAAGGACCTTGAAGTACTGGTTGATCACAGGATGACTATGAGCTGCCAATGTAATATGGCTATTAAAAAAGCTAATACAGTTTTAGGATGCATTACGCAAAGTATTTCCAGTAAAGATAAGGAGGTGTTAGTACCATTGTACAAGGCACTGGTGAGACCTCATCTGGAATACTGCGTGTAATTCTGGTCTCCCATGTTTAAGAAGGTACAGAGAAGGGCTACTAGGATGATCCAAGGAATGGAAAACCTGTCTTATGAAAGAAGACTGAAAGAGCTTGGCTTGTTCAGCCTAACCAAAAGAAGGCTGTGGGGAGATATGATTGCTCTTTATAAATATATCAGAGGGATAAATATCAGGGAGGGAGAGGAATTATTTAAGCTTAGTACCAATGTGAACACAAGAACAAATGGATATAAACTGGCCATCAGGAAGTTTAGACTTGAAATTAGATGAAGGTTTCTAACCATTAGAGGGGTGAAGTTCTGGAACAGCCTTCCAAGGGGAGTAGTGGGGACAAAAGACATATCTGGCTTCAAGACCAAGCTTGATAAGTTTATGGAGGGGATGGTATGATGAGATAGCCTAATTTTGGCAATTAATTGATCTTTGATTATTAGCAGGTAAATAGGCTCAATGGTCTGTGATGGGATGTTAGATGGGGTGGGATATCTGAGTTGCTACAGAGAATTCTTTCCTGGGTGCTGGCTGGTGAGTCTTGCCCACATGCTCAGGGTTTATCTGATCGCCATATTTGGGGTCAGGAAGGAATTTTCCTCCAGGGCAGATTGGCAGAGGCCCTTGGGTTTTTTCGCCTTCCTCTGCAGCATGGGGCATGGATCACTTGCTGGAGGATTCTCTGCACCTTGAGGTCTTTAAACCACAATTTAAGGACTTCAATAACTCAGACATAGGTTAGGGGTTTGTTACAGGAGTGAGTGGGTGAGATTCTGTGGCCTGTGTTGTGCAGGAGGTCAGACTAGATGACCATAATGGTCCCTTCTGACCTTAAGTCTGTGAGTCTATGAGGATACTAAGAAGTCAGGGTCATGCACCAAGTTGCAGGTGGGAGGCAAATAGCAGATCCAGGGTCATCCAGTATCAGAAGCTAGGGTCCATAGCAAGCCAGGTCCAGAAAAGAAGAAAGGAGATGGTCTGCATCATTGCTCAGACAGCTTCCTGGTTTATAAATCAGCAGGAGCCAATCAGTGGGCTGCAGAAGCCACCACTCAGGCCCTGCTAGGTGATACTTCCTGCATTGTCTAGCATCACAGGGTCCTCCAGAAGAAACCTAGCCTGAGCTTCCAGTGGATATATGGAAGCATTGGTGGTCTAGAACCTCCATGATCCCAGGTTCTCACACACACACACCCTTCTGACAGTGTCAGTCCAGGCCTGTCAGGATGAGTCCTGTGGGATTTCTCCACCAAGTCTGGGGTGTGGAAATGGAAAGCAGGTTCTCAAATGTGCTTCTTAGGACCATAGCCTTCCCAGTTCATCAGATAGCACAGGTGGTCATGGGACTGTCAGGAATTAAGGATGGCATGCACTTCATACTCCTTATGACCCTGGTATTTGACTGTTGGAGGAGATAGTGTGTTTGGACAGGGAAGGGATTCTCAGTATAGGGCTTCAGAAGGGAAACATAAAAAATGTGGTGTATTTTGAGGGACTGGGGAAGCTGTAGTTTATCTGTTGGAATATCTGTAAGAATTCCAGGAACTGGTAGTCCGATTTCTGGGATGATTGACTGGTCTGGAGATGCTTTGCAGTGAGCCACACCTTCTGGCCTACTTTGAATGCCAGAGCTTCATGTCACCAATGACTAACTGGCCTCTTGTAAGCCTTCTTTGCTTCTTCTAGGTGGTTCGTGATCTCTCCGGTCTGAGATGGATCTGTTGGACCCCGTTGGTGGTGGCTGGATTTGGGAAGTCTGCTGGTAGTGTGGAGTAAAAATGGTGGTGGAATCCATAATATGTGAAAAAGAGGTTCTGACCTTTAGAAGCATGGTTGTCATCATTATATGAAAACTTCACATGTGGCAAGACTGTAGACCAATTATCCTGGTGATATTTTTATAAAAAATCTCAAGTACTGTTCCAGTACTTGGTTCACCTTTTTGATTTGTCCATTTGTTTGGCAGTGGAGATGGATATGTGGATGTCCAGTACCCAGTTTGCTTTGTGCCAGAATTGAGAGTTAAAATATGTGCCTCAGTCTGAAATTATTTGGTCTGGAAGACCATGAAGACAAACCACATTTTGCACCAAGAGTTGGGCAGTAGTCTCATCAGAGGGAAGGTGGATGCAGAGGATGAAGTGAGCTGTATTAGTCAGACAGTCCACTACCATTAAAGTACTGCATGGCCATCGGATGCTGGAAGTTCCACAATTAAATTTAGGCTGATGGCACACCAAGGCCTAGCTGGAGTCTTCGGGGTACTAAGGTGATGAGGGGTCTGGTCCAGGGCATCTTGCTACATGTATAACACTTGCAGGAATCCATATAATCCTGGACTTTGGCTTTCATGTGGGGCCACCAGAAAAAACAGGAAACCATGCAGGAGGTCTTAAGGTTGCCAAAGTGACCTGTCAATGAAGTGTCGTGACACAGTCACAGCACCTCTTGTTGAGAGTGCCCTGGAAGAATATGTATGCACTTGTTGAAGTATGTTATCCCATCTCACATGGAACGATGCATCTTAACTCTTAGTGGTACAGACTGCATTCCTTGGGCAAGTGGTTCTTTTTTCAAGATGCACTGGATGAGGGACACCAGGTCTTGATGAACTGTGGCATTGATAAAGTTACTAGGCTTAGGGAGGTAGTGGAGCTCAGAAGTAGGTTGCTTTTTTCCCCAGCTTCTGCATCCTAATCTTTACCAAATCTCTGCTGAAAGCTGCTGTCCTGAGAAATTAGTAGGATTATAGCCTCAGCCAATGCAACACCATGAGAGTCCCTGAGTGGAGGATCGCCTGGCTCCATCAATTGGTCCAGCCACGCTATTTAAGCCAGAAGGAGGCACAAGAAGTTTGTCTGAGCAACAAGGTGATTTCCTGTTGTGGCTGCATTGGACTGTGCTTGTGCCTGCCTCCTGCACTGAGCCCTGTTCTAGATTCTTGCCCTGCTCTTGGCTCCTGCCTTACCCTTGCCTTCATTCCTGTTCCCACTCTGTCCAGCTCTGCACTTGATCCTTGCCTGCCCTTATGCCTCACTTCCAGTCCTTAGTTACCAGTCCTGGCTCTGACCCCAGCCTCTGACTTCTGACCCTGACTCTCACTTAACCCCTGGCTCTGGCAATTGGCAGTTGACTCTGGTGCTGACCCTTGGTTTTGTTCCCCAATCTGGATGCCTGCTGTGTCCACTAGACCTGACTCCTGGTCTGACTACTAGGCCAGACTGGCTACAGTCCAGTCCATAGCACCTTGCTTCAGGGGGTCCTTTGGGAGAAATCAAGCCTGAGCTCCCAATGGTGATGCAGAAATATTGGTCCCAGGTGCTACTTTTACAGAGCCTGTGTTTCTTAATCCAGGCTTCTCTGGTCTATATTCCTTCCTGACTGCCTAAGGGTCCTAATCCTAGGGTCCTTGTGGTATTTAAGGTGACCAGATAGCAAATGTGAAAAATCGGGACGGGGTTGGGGGGTAATAGAAACCTATATAAGATAAAGACCCCCAAACTGGGACTGTCCCTATAAAATTGGGACATCTGGTCACCCTAGTGGTGTTCTGGGTCTGGTTCAGGCTCTATCTTAATCTTCTGCAGCACTGATCTGCAGCCACTTTTTCTCCAGCCAGCATTCAGTGTCAATGGCTCTTGATGGCTCTCTCATTGTTAGCTCTCCCCAGGGCCTCACACCCCAGCCTGAGCACACCGTGTATGTCTACACAGAATTTTGGATTGAGTGGAAGTAAGCCTCTCAGCCTGAGTTGGTAGCCTTGAAGGGGCAGGGCTCTCACTAGTGTGGTAAAAACAGCTGTATAGACAGCGCTTTGAAGGTGCACTAGCACCTGGGACCAATATTTCTGCATCACCATTGGGAGCTCAGAGTCTGAAGGGAGGGGTGTGGGCTTCAGAAACCAAGCTCCAGCCTGAGCCACAGTTTCAAAGCCCTGGTTATACAGCTATTTCTAGATCACTAGTAAGAGCCCCACTAGCCCAAATCTGTCGACCTGGGATGGGAGGCTTGGTCCTGCTTCGTCCAAAATGCTGTGTAGACATACCCACAGTGTATAGAATCGAATGACTTTGTCTGAATAACACTGTTTTTCAACCTGGCTATCTTCATCCAACATTGACACAATGAAGGTTACAATCCTAAAATGGTGTTCACAAAACAAAATGGTGCTCACAATTTGACAGACATTCCTGTCACTGTGGTCATGTTTTGAGTTTGTCTAGTTAAAAAAAAAAACAAAAAACAAAAAAAACAAACCACATTCAGCATGTAAATTTAGGTTGAAAAGTCAAATTCAAATATTCCAAAATGAGAAATGCCACTCCTGAAATGGCAACATGACTGAATGACAGGAAGATGTTAAATGTAAAGCTCCTTCTAAATCTCTGCCATATCCTTTGAGTGATACAATAAGAAAAGCTCAGAAAATTCACCATCACCTGATGAGATCATGAAAAACCAAAGGTTTAGGCAGGTAGCACTAAAGATGAGCCACAGGGCTTTGACAATGTTCAGATACCTTCATAATCTCACACAAGGTTTGATGTCAAATCCTACAAGTCAATCTTTAATTGCTAAGGTAGATTTAAAGAGAGATTTTTAGGCTCTGAATAAGCCTCCTTGATCTTTCAATGAGGGCAACATTCTTCAAAAGCCGTACTTGTGTTTTCTGGTAATCCAAATTGAGTTTCAAGGCAACAGATGCATAAATTCTCAATCTTGAAAGCTGATGGAGTGCCAGGGAAATGCACTTGGTCTGTTTCTCATTTCATTTAACCTTGCAAAAAAAGGACATTTTGTGATATGGCTACACCGACCCTTACCAATCATACTCCTTGAACTCCAGCTCCCGCAGGTTGTTGCTGTGCCTCTGTAGAGACTGTAGTAGAGGAAATGCAAATCACTCAAAAGATGAGGTAAAGAATATTAATGTTGCTTATTAGTTGCTGGGAGTATAACTTGGCTCACTCTTGCTAAAGAGAGGTTGTATACCACACAGACTCAACGTGCTCTAGAAAACTGGTCATGGGACAAACTCTTGTGTTCCAGCTTTTAACTCTGTCCTTAAATTTGTGTATGTTTTTTTGACAAATTACTTAATCTCTATGTGTCTGTTTCCTACACTCAGGTGGAGATGATTAATGAGCCAGGTGGGCTGGTGTCTTGTAAGGATTAGCATTTGTACAGCATCTCAAGGATTTAAATGATTATACAGTGTAAGTGCTAAGTGGTGTGGTTATTTTATAGGCAGTGCTGAGAGATGAGGCCATGTCCACTGCTGGTGAAAGTGAACACAACTCCAAGTCAGTGTGGCTGTGCCTGATTTTGCCCACAGTGAATGTGGCTGAGGAAGAGTGTTTTAGGGCAAAAGGAAAATAAAACAAATTCAGGTAGTGCACAGAGGGTAGATGAAGTCATGTGGATGCTAGAGGACCTCTTGTACTACCAGTCACCCAATACTGTTTATCCACATTGCCTGCCAGCACCCTCTAATCTTTCCTGTCCCAGAAAACACTTACCCTACTCTCTCCCACAAACCATCCCCTGTAAGAACAGGCATCATGTTACCAGTATGGAAATAACTGTGCAGAGTATGTGATGTCCTTGAGCATGCCCAGTGTGAACTACAATGTTTCCAGGAGGTGAATAGTCTCAGGTTGAGCCAAGCAGGTGTGCTGTTAATGAAAGTGCTCTGCCTCACTCCCGAGTGCTTACTGATGGACAGGAAACAGTTTTCTCATTCCCAAGAGAATTTTTGAGATTTTGAAAAGAGTTCTCATCTCAAATCAAGGCAAAAAGTTGAAATATCAATTTTTAGAAAAAAAAATCAGTTTGGGTCAATCAAACTTTGAAAGTCATTTTGAAACAAAACTTTGTTTTAGAAAATATTAAAATGGGATGGTTCAACATTTCTGAATTTTTTTTTACAAAGTAAGAAATTTGTCAAAAGTGACATTTTCCCCTGAACAGTTATGGTTTCAATGAATCAGCATTTTCAATGAAAAAAATATTTTGTTAAAAAATTTCTGATCATCTCTAATCCACATTTCTCTCTAAACTTTACTTAAGACCTAGGAGTTTTATTGTCAAGTAACTTGCTGCTGATTGAATCAGATCTGAATCTGGCCCCCTGTCTGTTTAAATTTTCTTTGAACATGGTGAATAGTGAATAGCACATGTAAATGAGATTAAATTGTTATCCTAAATGAGTACATCTTACTTTACTAAAGAATTTAACATATGTTTACAACCTATTACCTATTCCTTTTGTTTTCTATTCTGTACATCCTGAATGGGTGCATAAAACGAGCTAATAATATATTTACCCGCATCTTTTATTTTAACTAGTTCAGGGATTATGATGTTGGGACTCTGATTCATTTTCCATTTTTAAAGTGGTTTGATTTCTGCTTTTTTTAACTGAACTTTAAGTTTGTTTCTGAAGGGCTAGAGCTTTATTCATGGCTGTGAGGGTGACATTCTTGCTAAAGTCTGTAATTTCCCTTGGTACCTTGCTTCATTTTCTCAAAATATTCCATCCACTGATGCCTTCCTCTTTCCATCAGGGCTTTGCTGTCTCTTGACCTTGATAATAATGGCTGAGTAAATATTTTGGAGTCTCTCCTTGGTATGTTGCTTTAATATTGTGCTTTCTTTTTTTTAACGTTTACAGCTCTTTCTTAGGAAATAGTCCTTTTAGCATGACCTGTATCGCCTTATTTAGAGATGGTCAGACTGGTTCAGATAAAATAAAAATGCACTGAGAACGGGAACCAATCTCTTTTTCACACTCTCCTTATGTTTGGATTACTACTTTCTGATGTATACTTGCCTTTGATTTTGAATTATGTCTCGTGACTCTCTACTTCCTATTTCCAACTTGGATAAAAAGTATAAGTGCAGCAATGCCCTGAGAATAATCTTTATATAAGATATGCAACCTTTTTTTTTTCAGAGTCAAAAGCATTATATAAGCACATCTCTCCTGGTGTGTCACCCATTAGAAGTTCTAATATGATACTAAGTATCCACAAAACAACAAGGACTCCGGTGGCACCTTAAAGACTATCAGATTTATTTAGGCATAAGCTTTCGTGGGTAAAAACCCACTTCTTCAGATGCATGGAGTGAAAATTACAGAAACAGGCATAAATATATATTGGCACATGAAGAGAAGGGAGTTATGTTACAAGTAGAGAACCAATGTTGACAAGGCCAATTTAGTTAGGGTGAATGTGGTACA
The DNA here is from genome assembly GCF_025201925.1 of Gopherus flavomarginatus. Classification (NCBI taxonomy): domain Eukaryota; kingdom Metazoa; phylum Chordata; order Testudines; family Testudinidae; genus Gopherus; species Gopherus flavomarginatus. Next base: position 25,893,444 of record NC_066618.1, on the reverse strand, counting down.
CTCCCAATAATTGATGAGGTGGTGTCAATACCAAGAGAGGGATAATTGCTTTTGTAGTGAGCCAGCCACTCCCAGTCCTTATTCAAGTGCAAATTGATGGTGTTAAGTTTGCAAATGAATTGTAGCTCAGCAGTTTCTCTTTGAAGTCTGTTTTTGAAGTTTTTTTTTTTGTTAAAGTATGGCTACTTTGAAATCTGTTATTGAGTGTCCAGGGAGATTGAAGGGTAATTTTCAATTTTGTATGTTACCATTCCTGATGTCTGATTTGTATCCATTTGTCCTTTTTCATGGAGACTGTCCAGTTTGGCCAATGTACATGGCAGAGGGGCATTGCTGGTACATGATGGCATATATCACATTAGTAGATGTTCAAGTGAATGAGCCCCTGATGGTGTGGTTGGTGTGGTTGGGTCCTATGACGGTGTCGCTAGACTAGATATGGGGACAGAGAAGGCAACATATATATGTGCCAATATATATTTTTGCCTGTTTCTGTAATTTTAACTCTATGCATCTGAAGAAGTGAGTTTTTCACCCACGAAAGCTTATGCCCAAATAAATCTGTTAGTCTTTAAGTTGCTACTGGACTCCTTGTTGTTAATATGATACTGCACATTATGATTTAAAATTTCCTGCCTTATTGTTGATTCCCTGCCATGTTAACACAGGGTTAGATTGTAGAATTAAGGTACAGACTTGCCTTGGAGTCAGAGACAGCCTGGAGAGGTGACAGAGGAGTGGAGGCAGGAAGCAACAGTAAGAATAAGTGGCCGAGGTGCAGTGTGTGACATTAGGAGAGAGTGGGTAGGAGCTGCCAGGAGGGTTTCAGAGGGGAAGCACTTGAGGACAGAAGACATTAAGAGGGGAAGGAAGGCAGTGAGGGGACCAGAAGAAACTGTGGTTAGGGACAGAAGCAGCTCGTAGGGTGAGAGGGCAAAGGAAATCCCAACTGGGGACAGGGAAGAAATCATGCAGGAGTTGGGGGGTCCACTAAAAAGCCTTGTTTGGGACAGGAAGGTTGAGGTGACAGAAAATGGCTCCATTTGGATTCAGCCACTGGAGAACTAGGGACCAGGGAGTGAAGGACACTGATCCCTCTGCCCATCTACTTTTTTGTCCCATTATACCTCACAAATTGTGTGTGTGAGTGAAAGGTCTCATAGTGCTGGGGAGCTGCAAGCTCTTGACAAGAGGGCTTCAATGCCAGGAGCTCATATGAGATGCTCACTTCTCGCTCTTAGTGAATATGCTGAATAGAAGAGGAGTGAGGAGCATGCCTAGAACACTCTCTCTCAGTCTTTCCCATGCTACCTGTGATTATAGGCCTCAGAGACTGTCAGAAACTTCCCTGATGATGATAAGCAGTTGTCTGTTGCCAACCATGGAGATTTACTTTCCAGACAAAATATCTCATAAGTAACTGTGTATACAGTAATTAGATGTTGGGTCTTAATTACATTTTTGCACTCAGTCCAAAAGATATCACTAAAATAGCATTTTAATATCTTATTAACTCCAGTATTTTAATAACTTATTAACTGCATGGTCTTCCTCAATACTTAAGAAAATGTAGATAATATTTTTAAGATAAATAATCTCTTTGGGAATAAGATTTAAAAGGGTATTTAGTGTTATCAATTATATCAGTATTTGTATGTATTTCCCTGAGATTTACACACTCCCAATGAGAGGATATTAGCAGTCTCTTTCTGCTTCTATTCACTTTTTGCATTTCTGAGTAGTTAAGAAGCACCATACAATATATTTTGGAATTATTTGCATAAATTATGTAAATAAGGTATCTAAATACAATCTATAAAATTATAAAGAACTTTGAATAAGAATCTGGTCTCTTCAGGCACATTAAGATTAAAATCTTCAGATAATACAAATGGATGCTTTCATTCAATCAGAATGCAGTAAAGCAATCCTTTTATTCCTGACTGCTACCGTATCACACAACAATAGAATAATGACTCCAGTATAACAGTGGACAACCAGTGTCAATCCAGATTTGGGGCTTGCAGCACAAGTGCCAAAGATATGAAAGCAGTAATGTTATTGAATTAAATTCTAGAGATGGAGGATCCCCAAGGAGTCTACACTTTGCTTTAGCATTGGCCTGCTAAGCCCAGGGTTGTGAGTTCAATCCCTGAGGGGGCCACTTAGTTGGAGATTGGTCCTGCTTTGAGCAGGGAGTTGGACTAGATGACCTCCTGAGGTTCCTTCCAACCCTGATATTCTATGATTCTATGAAGTTACTGGGTAATTTAACTCAACAAGACTTTAATGGTATAATGGATTATACAAAGGTTGCAAAAAGTGAGTTTGAAAAAAAAATAAAAAGAGGGAAACAAGCCTCAAAGCTATCTGTAAGAGGTAGGTACAATCCACTTAGGCAAGGCTACCCAGGGGCCCCCTCGAGAACGGCCGAGGCTCCCTCCCCAGCCCGACCCCACCTCCGCCCCTCTCCCAGAGCCTCAGCGCATCCAGGAGCGTCCCTGAACAGCTGCAGCGTGGCTCCGGTCGGGCTCCTGAACTCCTCCCCGCTCAGAGCTGTGTAGTAAGGGGGTGGGGCTTCGAGCTCCATGCCAAGTGGAGGGAGCTCAGGCCCTGCTGGAGCTCACAGCTCCTCCCCTTTACCACGCGACTCTGAGTGGGGAGGAGTTCAGGAGCCCCCCTGGAGCCACGCTGCACAGCTGTTCAGGGACGCTCCTGGATGTGGTGTGCTGAGGCTCTGGATGAGAGTGGGAGCCGTAGGTAAGGGGCCAGGGCCAGGGGGTTGGATAAAGGGCAGGGAGTCCTGGGGACAGTCAGGGGACAGGGAGGGAGCAGAGGGTGTGGGAGGATGGTCAGGGGACAGGGAATGGGGGATTTGGATTGTAGGCATTCGAGGGTCTGTCAGGACTCAGCTGGGGGTAGATGGGGTTGGGGCAGTCAGGGGACAGGGAGAAGGGGTGAGGTCCCAGGGTGGTGGTTGGGGGGGCCTCTGGGAGACAGTGAGGGGACAAGGACCAGGATGGGTTGGGGATTCTGAGGGGGGCAGGCAGTCAGGGGGCAGGAAGTGGATGGGGGTTGGATAGGGGGCAGGACCAGGATGTTTGGGAGGCACAGCCTTCCCTACCCTAAAGCTCATTGAGCAGTTTGAGGCTTGCAGAAGAGCCAGCTGTTAGCTTTTCCATTAGGGCTACCATCCCTTTCACTTTTCAAATGCCAAATTATAATCTATATTTAATTTCAGGGCTATAGAGAGATTCATGTCAGGGGAGGATAGCTTCCTTTAAAATTAGCCACTGGGGGAGGGATCACATGAGAAGAGCAATATCCTACACCACCTACCTCCTTCTCAACCCTACCAGGGGAGACTCCTCCTCCCCTGCATTCCATGAGGCTTCAGAGGGGTTAATTCAGTGGTTCACAACTTTTGTACTGGTGACCCCTTTCACCTCTGAGTGCGACCCCTGCCACTTATAAATTTAAAACACTTTTTTATATATTTAACACTATTATAAATGCTGGAGGCAAAGCGGGATTTGAGGTGGAGGCTGACATCTCACGACCCCCAATAATAACCTCATGACCCCCTGAGGGGTCCTGACCTCCAGTTTGAGAACCCCTGGGTTAATTTAATTTTAGAGCCATGTGTCCATTCACATGCATGTGCTACTGTGAGCATTTCAGTTTTCACAACATAGGCTCATTCCAGGTTCTGGAACAAGCTCAAATGCTCAGTTCATGGAGTATGTACATAAGCTATACTAAAAACAAACCCATAGTAACTGTCTCCAGTTTCTGAGGGACCCCCTGGAGCCAGTTTCTAGGAAACAGATAAATGCATGGAGGTTAAGTCCATTAATGACTATTAGCCAGGATGGGTAAGGAATGGTGTCCCTAGCCTCTGTTTGTCAGAGGGTGGAGAAGGATGGCAGGAGAGAGATCACTTGATCATTACCTGTTAGGTTTACTCTCCCTGGGGCACTTGGCATTGGCCATTGTCGGTAGACAGGATACTGGGCGGGATGGACCTTTCGTTTGACCCAGTATAGCTGTTCTTATGTTCTACCCTAAATGAACCCAAAGTTATGGAGACAGATATGAGTCAAGGAAGCAATAGAGTATCAGAAACCTGGAAAAAATCTCTGACTGGATGGGCTCAGGCATTTGGTCACAAGCTGAGGTGGTTCAAAAGCTTTGGATATTTTTTAAGCAGAATTTTTTTATTTTTCTTTAAACAATCAAACACAGCAAGCAGAAACTATTTGGCCACACACTTCTGAAACCCCAAACCATATTCAACTTGTCATCCTATGCAGATTTTGAAAACTCCATGAACTAGTCTTAGATTTAATATTTCCTTGCTAAAAAGAAACTTTTCAGGAAAATAGGGAATAACCTTTCTTACAGACTTGCAGGCAGGAAAAGAACAACTCTGAAAGCTATTATACTGTGCACAAATCTGCTTGGTGACTGCCAAAGTGTCTTAACCCAAGCAACATGTCTTTAGCCAGTGCCTAAAATAACACAGATGAAGTTTAGTGCCATAAACTATCTGACAAAGCTGACATTCAAAATCTATTTGAATCTTCAGAATTCAGATCACAGATCAAAAGCATATTGAGACTGCTGTGGTTAAATCTAACATTTGGCTTTGCTCTGTGTAGAAAAGAGAACCTACGTTTCATGACTGCAACTATTTTTACCTGAACGTAAGGAAGAAAAATACCTGAGGTCTATTATAGGAGGGGGTGGGTGAGGTTTTGTGGCCTGTGACATGCAGTAAGTCAGACTAGATAATAATAATGATCTCTTCTTGCCTTACATGAGTCTAAATAAAAAACTTTTTTTCTATTAATCCTCAAACCTTAAAAATTGTTCAGCCTGAAATCTAAGGAATTTTTATGTGCTTGAGACCAAATGCATGAATAAACCATAACATCACTTTTCCAATTATCTGCCGTAGCAGATTAAGTGTAGACACTACCTACGCTGACAGGAGGGGTTCTCCTATCAGCACAGGTAATACACCTCTCCAGGATGGAAGAATTCTTCTGTCAACCTAGCACTGTCTACACCAGGGATTAGGTCAGTATAGGGCTCTGTCTCTCAAGAGTATGGATTTTTCACAGCCCGGAGGGAAGTAGCTATGCAGATGTAAGTTCCCAGTATAGACCAGTCCTAAGATGGGGATACAAAAAGAATGCTTATGCAGTTGGTTTGGGTGCATCAGATGCATTAGAATGGGAACTTAAAGGAAATGAAAGCTAAGATGTAGACAGGGTTTCATTGTGACAGATTCTAGAGGCAAGAGTAAGAAGCTTGAATTTGAATTTGAAGGAGAGTAGAGATAAAAGAGGGAACTTGCAAAAGGAAGAAATGAAAAGAGAAACTGAAACTGAAAAAAGAATTTGTTCAGGGGAAGATAACTTTAGACACAGACCTTTGGATGGAGCAGACAGGTGCAATGAAAAGCTGGGACTCCAGGGAAGAGGAGGTTACAGCATCTGAGATGGGAACTGACTTGATTTTTAGTAGTACGGATAGAAAGGAATTTGAAAAAAGATGCCCAGCCTTCTTAAATCACTGATTCAGTACAAATGTAGTAACTGAAATAGAGAGAAAAATGTTATAAAGGTTACCAATCATAGACATGAATCCAGTGTAAAATCTATGCTAACAGAACAAATGCAAAACTAGAGTGACTTTTGGTTGTATCTTATCAGCACTACAATTGTATTTCAAACTTAAATATGTAGCAAAATTTCCTCTTTGACAATGGAATCCTTAACCTATTAATGCAATAATAATGTAATTTACCAAGTAACCATTCTTGTGCCAAGGCACTCAGTAAGGTGTACAATAATTTCATAGTAAATAAGTTGCAGTGACACTATGAAAAAGCAATTCAAAGAAAACTATTCTATCTGTGCAGTGTTGTTGTAGCTGTGTTGGTTCCAAGATATTAGAGACAAGGTGAGTGAGGTAATATCCTTTAGTAGACCAACTTCTGTTAGTGAGCAAGACAAACTGTCAAGAAGAGCTCTGTGTAAAATCAAATGCTTGCCTCTCTCACCAAAAGAAGTTGGTCTAATAAAGGATATTACCTCACCCACCTTTGTCTGGTCTACGCTATGGGGTTAGGTCAAATATAGCCATGTTAGGTCGATTTAAAAATGACTGCGTCCACACAAACCAACCCCGTTACGTTGACCTAAAGGACTCTTAAAATTGACTTCTGTACTCCTCCTCAGCGAGGGGAGTAGTGCTAAAATTGACCTTGCTGGGTCAAACTTGGGGTAGTGCCGACGCAAATTGACGGTATTGGCCTCTGGGAGCTATCACAGAGTGCTCCATTGTCACCACTCTGGACAGCACTTTGAACTCCAATCCACTAGCCAGGGACACAGGAAAAGCCCCAGGAACTTCTGAATTTCATTTTCTGTTTGGTTAGTGTGGCGAGCTCAGCAGTACTCAGCAGCACAGGTGACTATGCAGTTCCAGAATCGCAAATGAGCTCCAGCATGGACCGAAAGGGAGACAGTAGATCTGATTGCTGTATGGGGAAAAGAATCTGTGCAGGCAGAACTCCGATCCAAAAGAAAAAATGCTAATATATATACCAAAATAGCACAGAGCTTGTTGGACGGAGGCTACACCAGGGACACACAGCAGTGCCGCATGAAAGTTAAGAAGCTCAGGAAAGCCTACCAAAAGACGATGGAGGCAAATAGTCACTCCGGATCAGAGCCCCACACATGTCACTTCTATGAACAGCTGCATGCAATTTTAAGGGGAGAACCTACCACTATCCCACCACTGTCCACGGACACACCTGCAAGGGGAGAGTCTCAGGGAACACGGAGGAAGATTTTGTGGATGAGTGAGAGAAGAAAGAGGAGGAGAATGTGCAGCAGGCAAGTGGTGAATCCATTCTTCCTGGCAGCCAGGAACTTTTCATCACAGTGGAGCCAATACCCTCCCAAGGCAGGATCCCTGACCCTGAAGCCGGAGAAGGCACCTCTGGTGAATGCACATTTGTAATGACAGTACAGGGTTTAAAAGCAATAGTGTTCATGGTCACCTGGTTGAAATAGGGGTATTTTGGTAAGGATCCCGTTCATGCTGGGCTGTTTGCGCTTGGCTAAAAGTGATCATCTTAGAGAATAGCCACACGGTGGATTGGGGGGAGGTGTGTGCTGCACATCTACCCGAATACTGCAGCCCCTCCTTTTAAATGTGAAACCCAACTCATTGCTTGCTCTGGGAAAGGGGGCACTGCAGTTTGAAAACATTCCCATGTTATGAAGGTGTAAGAAGCCAACCCAATTTTAATCTCCTTTTTTATCTCCCCCCAGGTGCAAATGTTTCTATGCTCCCCCTATCATCTCTGTCTCTGCAGTTATCACAGATTAGAAGGAGAAAAATATGCACTCATGATGACATGTTTTCTGAGCGGATGCAGTCCTCCCGCACTGATAGGGCACAGCTCAATGCGTGAAGGCATTCAGTGACAGAGGCCAGAAAAGAATTGAGTGAGTGCGAAGAGTGAAGGCAGGACACGATGCTGAGGCTAATGGGGGAGCAAACAGACCTGCTGAAGCATGTGTTGGAGCTGCAGGAAAGCCAACAAGAACACAGACCACCACTACATCCACTGTATAACCACCTCCCCTCCTCCCTGTGTTCCATTGCCTCCTCATCCAGATGCCCAAAAGCGTGGGGAGGGGGAGACTCCGGGCACCCAGCCACTCCACTCCACTCCAGAGGATGGCCCAAGCAACAGAAGGCTGTCATTCAAGCAGTTTGATTTGTAGTGTGGCTATAATAAACAATGTGGCCTTGTCCTTCCCTCCTGCCCCACCCCACCTGGGCTACCTTGTCTGTTATCTATTTTTTTTAATTACTAAAGAAAGAATGCATGGTTTCAAAACAATAGCTACTTTATTTTAAAGGGAGGAGGGTGGTTGGCTTACAGGGAATTAAAATCAACAAAGGGAGTCGGGTTTGCATCAAGGAGAAACATACACAACTGTCACACTGAAGCCTGCCCAGTCATTAAACTGGTTTTCAAAGCCTCTCTGATGCACAGTGCACCTAGCTGTGCTCTTCTAATCGCCCTGGTATCTGGCTGCTCAAAATAGGATGTCAGGTGATTTGCCTCAACCTTCACCCCACCATAAATGTCTCCCCCTTACTCTCACAGATAGTATGGAGCGCACAGCAAGCAGGAATAACAATAGGAATGTTGGTTGCGCTGAGGTCTGACCTAGTCAGCAAACAGCACCAGTGAGCTTTTAAACATCCAAATGCACATTCTACCACCATTCTGCACTTGCTCAGCATATAGTTGAACTGCTCCTTACTAATGTCCAGTCTGTCTGTGTAAGACTTCATGAGCCATGGGAGCAAGGGATAGGCTGTTTCCCCGAGGATAACTATTGGCATTTCAACGTCCTCAATGGTAATTTTCTGGTCTGGGAAGTAAGTCCCTTCTTGCAGCTGCTCGAACAGTTCCTAAAGATGTGATCATCATGCACCTTTCCCAGCTATCCCACATTGATGTCAGTGAAATGTCCCTTGTGATCCACCAGGGCTTGCAACACCATTGAGAAGTACCCCTTGTGGTTTATGTACTGATTAGCAAGGAGGTCCGGTGCCAAGATGGGAATATGTGTTGCATCTATCACCCCATCACAGTTAGGGAAACCGATTGCAGCAAATCCACTATGACCTGCACATTTCCCAGAGTCACTACCCTTGATAACAGAGCAGCAATGATTGCATTGGCTACTTGAATCACAGCAACCCCCACAGTAGACTTTCCCACTCCAAATTGATTCCCGACTGACCGGTAGCAGTCAGGTGTTGCAAGCTTCCACAGGGCTATTGCCACTCATTTCTCAACTGTGAGGGCAGCTCTAATCTTGGTATTCCTGTGCTTCAGGATGGGGGAAAGCAACTCACAGAGTTCCAGGAAAGTGGCCTTACCTATGCAAAATTTTCGCAGCCACTGTGATTCATCCCATACCTGCAACACTATGCGGTCCTACCAGTCTGTGCTTGTTTGCCTGGCTCAGAATCGGTGTTCCCCTGTATCAACCAGCCCCAGTGCCTCCATGATGTCCCAGTTGCCACATCTCGTGCTTTCAGGAAAATCTGTGTCCATGTCCTCATCAAAATCTTCCTTATGCTGGCGTCTCTTAGCCCGGTTCTGCATATACTCAAGGATAATGCGCAAGGTGTTTACAATGCTCACAACAGCAGCGGTGACGGTGAGCTGAACAGGCTCCATGCTTGCTGTGGTATGGCATCTGCAGGAGAGCAGAGTTGCAGGGGAAGCAGTGGATGACAACAGTTAGCATTGCGTAGATTTCTGACAACTTGTAGAAATTTGCTATTGAGACTGAGCTCATTTACAAGAGCAGGAGAGCAGAGTTGCAGCAGAAACTGTGGATGACAATGGCTAGCAGTCCTACTGCATCCAGGACTCAACAGCAGCACCCAGGACACAGCAGCAGCACCCAGGACACAACAACAGTGGTGATGGTGAGCTGAGCTGAGTGGGCTCCATGCTTGCCGTGGTATGGCGTCTGCACAGGAAAAAGGCGTGAAACGATTGTCTGACATTGCTTTCACAGAGGGAGGGGCGACTGACAATGTGTACCCAAAACCACCCATGACAATGTTTTTGCCCCTTCAGGCACTGGGAGCTTAACCCAGAATTCCAATGGGCGGTGGAGACTGTGGGAACTGTGGGATAGCTCCGCACAGTGCACCACTCCGTAAGTCGATGCTAGTCACAGCACTGAGGATGTGCTTCTCTAAAATCGACCTAATTTCGTAGTGTAGACATACCCTTTGTCTCTCTATTCTGTATTGGTTTTTATGCCTCATATTTGTTAAAACACAACCAGAACAGACAGGGATGGGGAGGGATCCTGTATGAGGGAGAAGGATCTACTAATGAAGAGAATAGGGGGGTTTGTTAGTTTGTTTTAAGATGTTTTTGGTAGGAAAAAAGTGTTGGGTGGTGTGTAAAAGCGCGTGGGGGGGGGCGCTGAGATGACAAAAGGGAGTTAATTCCATCCCCCAGAAGTTCCCAGAACGAAAGCATGATTGTCTGCCAATCTAAGGCCTTGGCTACACTGGCGCTTTGCAGCGCTGCAACTTTCTCGCTCAGGGGTGTGAAAAAACACGCCCCTGAGTGCTGCAAGTTTCAGCGCTGTAAAGCGCCAGTGTAAATAGTGCCCCAGTGCTGGGAGTGCGGCTCCCAGCGCTGTAAGCTAATTCCCACAGGGAGGTGGAGTACCTGCAGCGCAGGGAGAGCTCTCCCAGTGCTGGCGCCGCGACTACACTAGCACTTCAAAGCGTTGCTGCAGGAGCGCTCCCACGGCAGCGCTGTACAGCTGCAAGTGGTAGAATCCCTAGATGATGGGTAATATCCCAGCACAATGAAGTGTCAGGACAAGGCTTTGCAAGATAGTTTCAAGTCTAGACAAGGCCTGTGCTATTAAGTGCTTTAGAGATCAACACACTGACCAGTGATTTTGTAGAAATGCTCATTTATATGGCACATCAAATTCAATTTTAGAGTGTGATCCTGCCATCCTTGCTCACTTGAAGCATTGCCAACCTGAGTATTCCAGATGAAGTCAATGGGAGTAACTGTTGTTGTAATCATTACTCATGTGAGTAAAGATGCAGCATCAGCCACTGAGTAAGTAATGCTGGCAGTAAACATTTCTTGCTGTTTGCTTCTTAATCACAGTGAATAAAGTTTATTGAGTGCAACATCGATCTAAATGGGCTGCCTAGATGAATATTTTATGTGAACGGTGTCAGAAAACCCTAAATTGTTTACTGAACTAGCTCTTCCTCTCCCCCCCACCATATGAAAATTTTGGACACTTCAGTTTCTTGTAGCAGAGGGGTAGCCATGTTAGTCTGTATCTGCATCTGAAGAAGTGGGGTTTTTTACCCACAAAAGCTTATGCCCAAATAAATGTTAGTCTTTAAGGTGCCACCGAACTCCTTGTTGTTTCTATTTCTTGGTTCTTCAAGAAAGAGATCTTGGAGTCATTGTGGATAGTTCTCTGAAAAATCCACTCAATGTGCAGCGGCCATCAAAAAAGCTAACAGAATGTTGGGAATCATTAAGAAAGGGATAGATAATAAGACAGAAAATATCATATTGCCTCTATGTAAATCCATGGTACACCCATATCTTGAATACTGCGTGCAGATGTGGTCGCCACATATCATAAAAGATATATTGGAATTGGACAAGGTTCAGAAAAGGGCAACAGAAATGATTAGGGGTATGGAACGGCTGCCATATGAGGAGAGTTAATAAGACTGGGACTTTTCTGCTTGGAAAAGATTCAAAACCAACATCCTAAACTTTTGAAGTTCATCTATTGTTAATATTAATGAATATTCACTAAATGATACTATAAGTGTTTGTCTAAACTAAAACTGATACCTCAGAGGTGCGAATGTTTCCTTACTGAATGTTTAAAACCACCTAAAATGTTATTTCTTTAGGCATACTGCAGAAAATGTGTCACCTTCACATTATTCAGTTATGAATTTTACCCTATGAATTGTTTAACATATTGAAATAGTTTCAAATAAACTATTTGAAACATTGAGTATCTTGAGCACGTGACAGTGATATTTATGGCATTGGAATATACAAGCAGTAAACAACTTTTGCATTTTATTTAATGTCTTGGCTTTTATCCAGCATTTCATCAACAGTGAAAGCTTTTTATTGTTTCATATACTCACAGCTCTGAACATTATGCCTTTAATTCTGTGCAATTTAGGAACATCCCAAGACTAGTTTTAGCATAAGATTAATACATTTTAATGCAGGGAAAAATGTAAAGACCAAATGAAATTGGGGAGAAAAATAATGATTATAAAATAAACATAATCTTCATGGTCTCCAAGGAATCTAAACATTCATTTTAAAAGTGCCTCACGGATGTCAAGGCAGTTTAAGATCCTTACAGTGTAACTATCCTGTAAAGCCATTTGTTTGGAATTAATCTCCTAACAATGGAAGAAGGAAACAGAGAAACAGGTAATGGTCGGGGTGCTGTAAATTCTATAAGCCAGCAAATTAGTTCTGAAAAGTCAAGTTACTGGAAGAACTGAAGAGCCATACAATGTACAATTAAATATCTCTTAACAAATAAAGCAAGTATAATACCAACAAAAGGAAGCAGGAATTGTTCAGTGCAAAATATATTGAATGAAATGGAGACTCCTTTGATGTGCAGGAATGAAACAGATTTCTGAAATCGCATTATCTCAAGCTGAAAAGAAAAGGCCTCCTCCCCAGCACATGGAAATGTAAGAAATTTCAAGAGAGGATAACAGGAAAAAAAAAAGACTAGAATGAAACCAAAGTGAGGGCTATATATGGATATAACTGTGAAGGATTATAATATAAAGAGACAGTCCAAAGTTGCAGTCTGTAATACATCTGAGAAGATGTGAAGCTTCATTTTTTTGCTTTGCTGGTGATTAAAGCTCATGGAAGTAATATAAACAGAAAATGAAAGAATAAAAGAAAAATAAACTGAGACAGACAGTAGCTTGGATGGAGGTAGGATAAAGGAAGATTGGGGAGTGCAGGGTAGCTACATTTGCATTATTTGATTGAAACTATATTTTTAGTCCATATACAGAAAAATGCTCCCCCTCCTTTTTTTTTTTTTTTTTTTTTTTTTTGGAAGGAGCCAAATATACCCTTCCACAGTTGCCATCAGGGAAATAACAGTGGGAGGCCTGCTGGCAGAACATTCTCTAAGAGGGCTGTGGAATGCTATCCTACCCCAGTCCAAAAGAGACTGTATTAGCTGAACGTTAGGGCACACTGTGGGACTCATTTGCTCACTTGACCTATTAAGAGAATAAGGGGAGTCTGAGCTACTGCATTGTGGTCTTAGTATTTGTGTGGGACTGGCCTACCTGAGGGATTGCCTGGGTCACCCTGCCAGAGTTGCCTTAGCAATGGCACTTGAACTTAGGTCCCGCTTGTTATAAAAGAGAGCAGGTTTCCTGGACTTTGGAACTTGCTTCCCACTCCTCTTTGGCCCAGAATAGCCTGAATTTAGTGACCTTCCAGGCATGCTGCAAAAGACCTAAGATAAATAACCATAGAGCCAACTTACTGAGGGATGTGGTAGATTCTCCACCATCTGAACTTTTTAAAGTGATCTGGATTCTTGTCTTTTTTTTTTTTTTTTTTTTTAATGTTGTAGCTCAATCAGAAGTCATGGGCTTGATGCAGGAATTGCTGGGTGAGGTGCTTTGGCTTTTTGGGAGGTTGTTCTACAGGATTATAATGGCCCTTCTGGCCTTAAACTCTACAACTCTGATGTCTTTGGAGAGGACTGATGGTATGTTCCCAGAACAATGAAGGAGTGGAAAGGTGATATTTGGTTGGCTGTCAAAATGATTTTTGAATGGTTATTGTATTAAATATATGTGAGGAGGCCTAGAACCTTTTTTATAGGTGACTTTTTATTATTATTTGAATCACAATAAAGAAACACTAAAAGCTGCTCCTTCATAAAAAGAGTGAAGCTGACTGAGATGTGTATTTTGATTTTGCAACTAGAAATGATTGGCTGGATGCTCAGAGCCTGTATTTTGGCCCATTTTTATTAAAAAATGAAATAAACAAGTCAATATGTTAATAAACTATAATGTCAGGAATGTATTGCCAGCTTTTCTGATCAATATTTACATAATATAGCTAAAATGTTTTTTTATATATTTTTTTAATGAATTTCAATATGTATAGGTTAAGCAGCTTAATGTCTCCAGAAGTTTGGAATAGCAATTTTAATTTAAGCCTTAAAATTGTTTATCCTCATTTCTACTTTGGTTTGGCAGGTGAATTTACTGTCTACAGCATTTTTTTGTCTGGCGAATATTCTTTTAATGGGTAAACCATCCGGCTAGGTTGTTATGGGACTCTTTTTTAATGTGATCTTTAAACTGTGTAGCATACTATGCATTAAACTACTTAAAATGACACATCACAGGGGAATATATTAGCTCATGAAACTTGTAAGCTCTTATTTAGATTGAAAGCTTTGGGGTAGAGACTGCCTATTTTCTTCTGTATTTGAACAGAACCTACCACAGTGGCATCCTGGTCCATGACTGAGGCACTACTGGAATACAAATAATAACTAATAATAATCATCTTCCCAGAATTGTTTTCCTCCAAGCCCTTTTGCTATCCTCATTAGTTTTGATCCTTACAATATATGTACACACTATCTGAAGCACCTACGCAGCAGAGTCCATGTTTGTATACTGACTCCATGATCATCTGCAGAGAACTTTCAGCACTAACAGCAGTAGCCTCCAGTATTTGACCTGAGGGTGAAGTCGCTTAGCTGTGTTATAGTTGTAGGCCATGTATATTTGCTGGTGTCAGCCACCAGAGCAGTGCTGGGCAACCTGCGGCCCACGGGCTGCATGCGGCCCATCAGAGTAATCTGCTGGCGGGCTGCCAGACAGTTTGTTTACATTTGCATGGCCGCTCACAGCTCTCAGTGGCCACGATTCTCCATTCCTGGTCAATGAGAGCTGCGGGAAGCAGCGACCAGCATGTCTCCCCCACGGATCTAGTCTGACCTTCTGAATAATACAGTCCATAGAGAAAAATACCTAATCTCAATTTAATAAATCCACCGTGACCCTTGGTAAATTGTTCCAAAGATAAATTACTGGCACTGTTAAAAATTATGCCTCTTTTTCCAGTCTGAATTTGTCTAGCTTCAACTTCCAACCATTGGAACATGTTATGCCTTTCTCTGCTAGATTCAAGAGCCCATTATTACATATTTGATCCATAAGTAGATACTTATCAACTGTAATCAATTCATCCCTTAACTGTTTCCTTTCTAGCTAAATAGATTGGACTTCTTGACTCTATCACTGTAAGGCATGTTGTATAATCCTTTAATCATTCCCATGTCTCTAGTGTGACCAGATAGCAAGTGTGAAAAAATGGGACACTTTTTTTTTTCTGGAGAGGGAGAAGTTGTGTATATAAGATTAAAAAATAAATAAAAATAGAAAGTGCAGATAGGCCTACCTTGCACATGACATAGCTCTCAATTTTCAGCATCAGCAGACTTGCACTTCTTGGATGACTTGGCTACACACATAATATCCTTTCTGCTGATTACTTAAGTGTAGAACTCCTTGCAGATCATGTTGAAATTCATTTTTACTTGCGTTCCCAACCTCATAAGCTCAATACTGCTTTGATTCCTCCACACCCTTCATAACTGAAAAATACACGCTCTGGATAAGCATCACAGACTGGTATACTGAGCATGAATGAAACCAGCTTCTTCCTGTTAGGAAGATTAGCACCATCTCCCTTACTGCTGAGCACCTGAGCCCAGAGTTTCCCAATAGTTTTTTTCCCCTCGAGTTCTTGTCAATTTCTCAGTCAGTATAAAGCTCATTGTAGAGCTCATCTGGAGATTCATTGTTATTAAAGCTGTAGACAGATCCCTGCAGACAGACCCTTCTCTCAATTGACATTAAAGCACTGGATGTTGTACAAGTAGCCTCTACAGGAAAAGTCAAACCATTTCTCCAGATATTTGACAGAAATATCATAATATTTGGTAAAGTCCTTGCGAAGAGCTTGTGAAGACAAAGGTGTCATTCCGATGAACGCATTCTCAACTTTAGTTCTGAAGAATTGGTCATTTTTTTTGTTGCTGTGGCTTCATTCGCAGATCATTCATTATGGCATACACTTCCCATACAGTCACACCAGTGTTCTGCAGGCAGAGCACAGTGATGTTGAACACTTTAAGTACATTCTGTAGAAAATAGAGGTGAACCTCAACACTGCTAGTTTCCTGACCTTCTTCGCCAAGCACATTCTCAGCAAAGAGGCCACAAACTCTGTGGACATTTGTCACTGACCAGAGAAACAAAGTAGCTCTTGACAGCTTGCCAAGTGTTAGCCAGTCTGTTCACAGCTGAGAAAAGACTCAACCAACGTGTTGGGACATGGCGTAGCAAAGCAGCTTACTCAATGTCCACAAACTCAAACATGTCCTTCAGCATGGCCACTCTCTTAGCAGAGCTGCTGAAGTGATTAAATGTCTTAATAACCCGTGACTCAATGGCCATTTTTAGAGTGTTGCTTGCGTGTTTCATTGCATTATACACAATGTGGGCTGGGTAGTAGGCAGGTCAAATATTTCCATTCTACGTTTTCAGGTTTTGGTATGCAGATATCCTCTGGCCATATTTAACATTTGTATTGTCAGCACAAAAGGAAAAGATTTTGGCTAAGGCAGATATATGAATTTTTAAAGAGTGTTGGTTATTAACTCTGCAGACTTCTCACTTTCTTCATATTAGTCTAACAGTTTATCTTGTATTCCTAGTTCAGGTGTCCAGTATCCAGCCCCCCATGGCACTGCTGGGGCTTGAGCTCCTTCAACTCCCCACAGCACAGACTCCTTCAGTCCCGTGCAGCATGGTTTGGGCTCCTTCCTTGAAGAAATCCAAGCCTGAGCCTTGCCCTGTGGAGTTGAAGGAGCCTCCTTCAGTCCTGCATGGCACAGCTCAGGCTTGGGCTCCTTCAGCCCAATGGAAAACTGGGACAAATGATGCTCCAGTGGTACTTAGATTGGAATGGAAGACAAAGCCCCTAATATGAAGAGGATCCCAATGTTATTGGGATGTCTGAGCACCCTACCTGGCTCTTCTCTGAACACTCTCCAATTTATGACATCTTATTCCTTTGCAGCACTGGTGCTTATTTTCAGACACTGATGCAACAAAGGGGATAATATAATTATATAATAACAGGAAGATGATGGGGAGGCTGAACGGGAGTTAAAGCAATAAAATTATAAATTTACCAAGGAAAGGAATGTGCATGGCATGATGCAGCAATTTTAAAAAATTGCGTACATATTCATAAATAAATGTCTGTGAAGGCCTGCTATGAGCAAACAGAGCCACTGGGCTCAAGGCCAGGGCTGAGGTGAGGGGTCAGTAGGCATTGTCAATGCATATGGTTGAGGAGCAGCTGGGCCCTTTTAAGAGGTCAGGGAGGAGTAGTCTTAAGGGTGAACCAGCTTTCATAGTTCAGGGTGCAGGCAAGTTCGGTAGCTCAGATATCATTCTGTGAGAAGGTAATTGGTGCACAAGTCAGATGTAGAGGTGAGCTGGTTAGTGTAGGTACTGGGCAGATCTGATGAGGGGTTTGACAGGATGGAACACAGACACCTCAGAAAACTGGCTTGGGTAGCACGAGTTTGGTCTCAGGGGGCTCTGGGAAGCAACAGGCCTAAGAGACTAGCTGCTCAGACAAGTTGAGGCAGGGAAACGACAGGAAGCTTTAACTAAGTGGTGTCTAATCAGCAGCCTACTGCTAGTTATCTGATCCTGCTGAGTCAAAGAGTGTAGCCTCTGGTTGTGAGGTATTAGCTTCAGATCCCTTGTCTAACCTTGCAGCATGATGGTGCTTGCTTGGTGGCACCATGGACCTACATTCAAGACCCACAGTGCCTGTCACTGTTCTGGCTAGCTCAGTAACTCATTGTGGGTGTCATGATAGAAATGGGTTTGAAGTGGACAACTGAATGAAAATGTTAGGGCCAAAATGGAAGTTCTTTAAAGTGATCTTAAAAAATTCTAAATCAAATGAGAATTTTCATGATTTCTTTTGGAAGTCGCTAAAAATATTTTAAAAATTACAAATTGACTGCAGTGTTGGAAACACAAAAGGAAGAGCATTGGAAAAGATCTTTAAATACTGTAATGATGACCATATAAGACCTAGTTAGGGCATGAGAGATAGAAATTGATATTGCCTTCCTAATTAAGAAACAGTATATATGGTGAAAAGCAAATCTAGCCAATTGTTCTAATCTAAGAGAGTATGAGTAACCCAGGCAACGAATGTTTTTTAATATTATTATTGTCTTCCCAGGAACCCTTTAAGAGAGATGACCCTGTAAAAATAGACTATTATCATTGCTACCCAATGCACAACCTGTCTTACATGCTCATATATCGAACTAGCTGGAAAATGGAATTGTCAGTTCCATGGAAATTTCTTAATTAAAAATATCTGAAACGGAATGAAAATGTGAATTATCCTGTAGAACAGGAATTCTGAAATTTAATTTTGAAAAAAAAAATCATTTCAATCTTTATGAAACATTTCCAAAGCTCCTTGAGTTGTCTAGAGCCCTGGGAATTTGAGACCTGGGGCTTCCAGGCTACCAAGAAGCCAGGTTCCTAGAAGCCCTGGCAGGCTCATAGAATCATAGAATATTAAAGTTGGAAAGGACCTCAGAAGGTCATCTAGTCCAACCTCCTGCTCAAAGCAGGACCAATCCTCAACTAAATCATCCCAGCCAGGGCTTTGTCAAGCCTGACCTTAAAAACCTCTAAGGAAGGAGATTCCACCACCTCCATAGGTAACCCATTCCAGTGCTTCACCACTCTCCTAGTGAAAAAGTTTTTCCTAATATCCAACCTAAATATCCTCATCTCCAGGGCATTCTGCTTGGTGGGCTGCCCTGGAGCCAGAGACTCTGGAAGCCCAGGTTTCCAATCAGCCCACGAGGCAAGTTTATAAGGAGCAGGGGAGCTACAGAACTTGCAACAATTCTCCAATGGAAAAATGAATTTTTCCTGGGGAAAATTTTGATTTGGCAGAAAGTGAATTTTCCATGGGAAACTCATTCTGATGGGAAATTACCAACCACCTGTTCTCAGATAGCTCATGTATTTTTAGAAGCCATGCAAGAATCTTCTAGGGGACACAGTGGTTTCTTAATTCCCTCCTCTGCTTCCCCACAGAAAGCTCCTGCTGTTTTTCCTCATCAGATTCTTAATCCCACCTTCTTTCTTTTTTTTAAGGGGAAAAGTACTTTAATACTGACTTTCTCAGCTCTGGCACTCCAGCTACCAAGTCACTTGCTTTATCCTGTCTCATTGACATGAATAGGCACTTCACAATGGACTTCAATGGGCTCATGATCAAGTCCCCAAGGAGCAGCATAGGTAAAAGTGCACCGTGCACTTCCATAGCAGTAGCTAGCTCTAACCAGTCTTTGAACTAGTGGCAGCAAACAAGTTTTGCAAAAGTACATTTCTAGACAATCATATGATAAAGCCTGATCTAATGGCTAAAAACTAGGGACTGGGAACAAGAGCTGCTTATGTTCTGTGCCTGGGAATGGAGTAGATTTTATTTTTTACTTCTGAGCAACCTAATATGTGACATGCAATCACTGAATTTTAATTTGCATAGAAGCACCCAGAGCTTGGATTGTTTATGAACATATAACTAGTGAACACATTTGAATATATATACAGTACATGGTTTAAGAGTAACAGCAAAATTAGTCTTGCTGCTTCAAACAGTGTAGACTAGAGTCTATATCCTCAGCAGGAGTAAAACAGCATAGCTCTGCTGACTTTGATGGTGCTACATCTATGTATACCAGCTAAGGATCTGGCTCTAGGCATTTACAACTTTCTGTGTGGGAAAGGTTATAGAATTGTAAATTGGAATCTGAATAATCAGCTCATTCATTTTATTTATTTTTTTTAAGTACCAATATGAAGTCCAGACTATTGCTAATTCTACATATCTAACAAAACTTTCCTTATCTTATGGACATTATCCCTATTATGTCTTCTAGCACAAGAAAAGCCTTGCATTAAAGCTGATAAGCGTTAATTAAGTCTCTCATTTATTAAGAATGCAGTAAAAACTGTACTTAAATTAGAAATGGACCCAAACAAAACCCTGAATCTGAACAACCTGGGATCTGGATAAGAACATTGTGGATTGGGCCCATCTCTTATTTACATATATTTCTTTTCACATTTTGATTCAATAGTCATTTTACAGTTTAGCAAATTTCTTGACAAAATATGTGAGACCTATGTTTGTAAGTAAAAAGTAGTAAAAAGAGAACAGGCATGTCAGATAAAAAGATCGGTGATAGAAAACTTTCTCTGGGTAATGAGGTTGAAGGTTCTGGCAATCATAGATTCATGGAGAGACAAGATTCTTTAGGTGTTGTGACACAAGAAGGACTGTAATAACCATAGCATAAAATACAGTGGTGGTTATTTGGTGTTAATAGGATTCTACTTTTGTGAAACATGCTGGGAGATTTAGAATGGGCTACAAAGAGAGACAGAATGACACAAATTGGATTTAGCTACCAGTTTCATATGAATTTATAGGAACAATAAAGCAGGTGGAGTCATTCTTGACAGTTTTAGAGGATTGAAACAAGGGAGTTCCAAGGCAAAAGCTATATAAAACAGACACTTAGGAGTACAAAGTTCACAAAAAACAATAGAAAAATGTGCACTTCCTGGAGAAAATTCGAGACATTTTGGTGTGGCATTTTTCTTGAAGACATTTACAGAATTGTTTTTTAAACTGCAGGCCAGAACTATTAACGTTTTACATAGAGAAATTGTCTTTAAAACTCTATCCTCACTTTTTTAATGCTTAGCTTTTCACTGCACATTACTGTATATCGTTTGATAGTGTTTTGTAAAATTGATATGCCATTGTTTTATGTTATCAAGTTTACATTTTTACTTAGAATATCCATTGGTGAGATGGTGGAGGAATTTAGGATGCAGAAGAAGTGAAGACAAAGCAGACACAAAAGAATAAGAATGTATCTTAACCCCTCTTCTACCACATCTCTGTTTTAAAGGCAGACATGTTCTTTCTGCTGTTAGAGCAACTGAGTCAGGTGGCATCTATCTGTGGAGCCCTCTGGCACCTAAGAGATTAAATTGTTCTCCTCCTTGGTATGTGCTGAGGCTATATGAGAATGGGATCATAGCAGTTAAAAGGAAAAGATCTGTCCATGCTCTAACATTGCTATATAAGAAAAAGAAAGAAATTATTATAGAAGACATTCACTAAATTCTGAGCTCATCCCCTCTCCAAAGCACACTACCTTTTCTTGGTTTCTGAATAACAATAAGGGCCAGAATGTGCTCTTGGTTTCACTAGCATAAATCTAGAATGTTCCATCAAAGCTAATAGAGTTATAGATGTTAGAATTATGCCCACTGTATATGGACTTTAAGGGACTCCTACCTGCACCTAGTTTGGATGGTATGACATGGCTTAGGGCAATGGTTCTAGCTAGAGCCACTTAAAACTTGCAATTTCCATTCCATGGGAAATTCCACCACTTCAAATTTCATTTAGTTCCAAATTGGACCCAAAAGTCAAAATTTTCTGCAAAATAAATACTGAAAAAATTTGTTTCAGAAATATTTATATGCCAAATCACAGTGACTCATTTAGACTTTTATGTTCCATTATCAAAATGGAGCACTTGATCGTTCTTAGCTGACTATTTAATACAGCCCCGCACAACATTTTGATTTCATCAAATAACATTCTCTGGTGGAAAACTGTTCCATCAGAAAAGTTTTGACTAGTGAAATTCGTAACTTTTTTTGATTGGCACCTCTATGACTTCCTGCCAGTGGAGAGCTGACTGAGTCCTCTAGCATGTGAAATGCAAGCCCCACCTTGTCACTAATGCCTTCCTCAATAAGAACATTCAGGCCAGCATCTGAAAGTATGTTGAGAGATAACATAGTAAGAAAAGATGGAGGAAGAGAAGAGAGAGAATGGGGGAAAAACAGCTGGAAATGCTGAGGGATGGAGAGGTGAGTTTAAATGAAGGTATTCTGATAGCTAGACTGATATGTGCAATGCTTACGTGCTGGAACTTTCCAGATTGCTTATGGGCGGGGAATGTGCACATACACGCATAGACAGAGACAGAAAAATCTTTTTACCCTTGAGTAAGTGGACATTTCCATATTATGGGTACACATATTTTTCAGGCAAAGTCTCTCTACATATATGTATATTCTGCATCATTATATTCAGTTCATTTTGGCTGAAAACAGCAATGGTTGTCTATGGGAAGGGTTGGATATGTTTGCTAGTCCTTACAGTAATACTAAGTAACCACTTGCCAAGTGTATTATCCTCTTTGATTCTTATAAGCAGGAAGGAACCCTGCTTCCTCCTAATTGTCTCACTACAGCTGCCAAAGGACACTCCCTACACTTGAGGCAGTCAAATACTTGCATTAATGATGACAGGCATGAAGCCTCTGTAGCTTTGGCTTATTTTAGTCTTGATTCGAGACCATGTATTTTAAAAAAATCATTTCTGGCTGTCATTTGTTTCTGGTTTTTAAATTATCCATTGCCTTTAATTGTGCTTTTCTCATCGTTGTGAGGTATGAACTTGTTTGCTTTTTTAGATAAATTCCTCAGCAGGTTTTCCCAGACTCTCGTAGCTCTAACAGAAATATACATGTGGTTGATTAGCTGAAGAAACACATGATTAAACCAAGATATTTGCATGGGTAGGTAGGAACCCATAAGGCAAATTCAATTGCTCTA
Organism: Gopherus flavomarginatus; assembly: GCF_025201925.1. Taxonomy (NCBI): domain Eukaryota; kingdom Metazoa; phylum Chordata; order Testudines; family Testudinidae; genus Gopherus; species Gopherus flavomarginatus. The sequence continues at coordinate 25,870,950 of NC_066618.1, read as the reverse complement.
TTTGCTTAAGCCATTTAAAAAATACATATCATGAAGAGGAATATGATGTGCCAGAATTCTAAGGCACTCAAGTGCTGTCATGTGTAAAGGAAAAGGTAAGAGAGTTAAGGAGCACAGTCCATGTTTCTAGATTATATGACAACTAGCCTTCAAAACCTGCCGCTGTTTGCAATTCCATACTGTCATAAACAGATAAGTCAGAGTTAATAGAACAGAAGAACTTCATATCTCTTTTGCCTGTAAAGGGTTAATAAGATCTGTGAGCCTGGCTGTCACCTGACCAGAGGACCAATCAGAAGACAAGATACTTTCAAATTTTGAGGGAGGGAAGTTTGTGTGTGTGCTGTTAGAATTTGGTTGTTGTTCACTCTGGGGGCTCAGAGGGACCAGATGTGCAACCAGGTTTCTCTCCAATCTCTCAGATACAGGTTCTTATAAGTTCAGAATAGTGAGTACTAGCTAGATAAAGCGAGTTAGGTTTATGGTTGTTTTCTTTATTTGCAAATGTGTATTTGGTTGGAAGGAGTTCAAATGTGTATTTGGCTGGAAAGAGTTCAAATTTATATTTTGCTGAAAGGATTTTAATTTGTACTTGAATAATTAGGCTGGGAGGGTATTCCCAGTGTCTATAGCTGAAAGACCCTGTACCTATTCCATTTTAAATTTACAAAGATAATTTTTACTATTTTTTCTTTCTTTATTTAAAAGCTTTTCTTGTTTAAGAACCTGATTGTTTTTTTATTCTGGTGAGACCCCAGGGGACTGGGTCTGGATCCACCAGGAAACTGGTGGGGAGAAAGGAGGGAAGGGGGAGAGAAAGTTTAATTTCTCTCTATGTTAGGATTACTTTCTCTCTCAGGGAGAGTCTGGGAGGGGGAAAGAGAAGGAAGGGAGGAAGGTGAATTTTCTTCTCTGTTTTAAAATTCAAGGAGTTTGAATCACAGTGTTCTTCCAGGGTAACCCAGGGAGGGGAAGTCTGGGAGAGGCAACGGTGAGGGAAAGGGTTTACTTTCCTGTGGTAAGATCCAGAGGATCTGGGTCTTGGGGTCCCTGGGCAAGGTTTTGTGAGGACCAGAGTGTACCAGGCACTGGAATTCCTGGTTGGTGGCAGCGCTACAGGTCTTAATCTGGTAATCAATCTTAGAGGAATTCTTGCTGGTACCCCATCTCTTGGACACTAAGGTTCAGTGGGGGTTTATACCATGACACATACACACAAGAATCCCTGTAGGTGTACAGATCCCATACTGTCTATGCTTGAAGAAACAAAGGTTTATTTCGTTTATTACTTGATCATAGGATTTTCTTTCTTTTTCACTTTCTTTATTGACATTCAGATATATTATATTGGTGTTACAAGTTGCACATGTTTAACAAAACTTCAAAAGGAGGACATTAGCTATTTTATGTACATTTCAGTGATATCTAGAACCGGTGGACAATTTTTAAATGGAAAAAGTTTTCTGTCAAAAAATGGTCATTTGACAAGATCTAAACATTTACAGGAGCATATCAGTGCCATCAAAACTTCCATTGGTAAATGATCAAAATGTTTTGTTTTGACTTTCATGCTTATATTATTTTATTAACTGAAAAGTCAAAATGAAATGTTTTGATTTATCAACATTTCAGTATATTTGAAACTTACAATTTTTGGAATATTTTGTTTTGCAAAATGTTCTGCAATTTCAACTTTTTGTTCTAAAATTTGGGATTAAATCATATTTCAAAAACTTGGAATTTCCTGAGTATGGAAATTTCACTTACAGACAGCTTTTCTGGTATCCATCCTTAGCCTGTGGAGTTGAGCTGACACAATCATTCCTGTGCTGATAAATCTGCATTCGGGTAAGCAGTGAGAATCGCAAGGAGGTGAGATCATCCAAGGTAGTATTCTTTTGGGGCAAAATATTTCAAGTTTTAAACAATAGGAGACAAATTAATTCCTAGACTGAATCCATTTGCTTTAATGGAGATACTGCAGGAATGAATATGTTTTTAACATATTTAATACCTCTAAACAAGATACTACCTTCCATGCTTTTTTGTTTGTTTGTTTGTTTTGTTTAGTAAAATTGGCTGTACCATGCCAATATGAATATGCATACCTACAGACACACATACCCAAACTGGAATCCCATATTTCACATGTTTAGCATTGTAAAGCCAGTCATGTCCATTAAATCCTTTCCCCTTCTAGTTTTCATAAGGCCTGATCCAACACCCATTGAATTCAGTAGGAGACTTAGCATTGACTTCAATGGGCGATTGATCAACTACATATATATATCAATCACTCATTAAAATCTCTCTCTCTCTCTCTCCACACACAGACAAGGATATCAAAGTGACTCATGATTTTGGGTGCCTTAATATTAAAGTGCCCAATTTGAGACGTGCTACAGGGGCCAAGTTTCACACTAGCATCTGTCTTCAAGCAAATTAGGCTCTTTTAAGGTGTGTCAAGGTGGGCAGTCGAAAATGTAGGCAGCCAAAAACTCTAGTTATTTCTGCAAATCTTGTTCACAGTGGCTCAACTGTTCTGAGAATGTGGAAAGTTTGGGTCTATATCATTTTAGGAACAGAGGATCTTTGTACTTTGGCAACTGACCAGTTAATGTTAAAACAGCCAGATGTAAAGGCATATATATAGAAACAAAGAATGCAGGATTAATCTATCCTGGAAAGCAGAGACTCTGGAAAAGACTTGAAGGCCACAGAAGCAATTAGCTGAACATGAGCTCCCAGTGTGATACTATGTTCTAATGTGATCCTTCTTCAATGTATAAACAAGGGACTCTTGAGGAGGAGCAGGGAGGTTGTATTACTTCTGTATTTGGCACTAGTGTGACTGCTACTGGAACACTCTATTTAGTTCTTTTGTCCACAATTCAAGAAGGATGTCAGAAAGTTGTAGAGAGTTCAGAAAAGAGTCTGTCATAAATAGATAGTTAAGGATTAATGCCTCTTTTACCTGTAAAGGGTTAAGAAGTTCACCTAGCCTAGCTGACACCTGACCAGAGGAACCAATGGGGGAACAAGATGTTTCAAAAGGAAGAAGGGAAGTTTACTTTGTTTAGAGTCAGTTTCAGCCGGAGTGGAAAAGATCAAGGAACCAGCCTCTTATCAGAGTAGTAAGTTTTAGAAAGGAATAAATAGGTTTATGTTTATTTTCTTTTGTAACTTGTCTTTGTGCAATTAGGGGAATTATCATATTGGGTATTCTTGTGTGTATTAAGGATTTTGCCCAGGGAAACATCCTGTGTTTTAAATCTGTTGTCTGGGAGATCAGCTTGTATGCTGTCTCCCAGAGGTTTTTTTCTTTTACCTTTCTTTTCTTTAATTAAAAGCCTTCTTTTTAAGAACCTGATTGATTTTTCCTTGTTTTAAGATCCAAGGGGATTGGATCTGGACTCACCAGGGCTTGGTGGGGGGAAAAAGGGAGGGAGAAGGAGTAAATCTTCCTTGTTTTTTAGATCCAAGGGAATTGGATCTGGACTCACCAGGAAATTGGTGGGAGAGACTCTCAAGGCTATCCGGGTGGGGGCGGGGGGAAGACTGAGTTTTCCAGATGACTCAGAAATCTGGATGGTGGCAGCGAGACCAGATCTAAGCTGGTAGTTAAGCTTAGAGGTGTTCATGCTGGTCCCCACATCTATACCCTAAAGTTCAGAGTGGGGGTGAAACCTATGACAGAGCCATCAGAATAATTTAAACGAATGGAAAACATACCTTATTGTGACTGAGCAACTTGAGTCTATCTGTTTAGCATAACTAAGAGGTTAAACGGTGACCTCATCAGTCTATAATGGCCTACATGAGGAACATTAGAGAGAGACAGTTGGTGAGGTCATATCTTTTATTGGACCAACTTCTGTTGGTGAGAGAGACGAGCTTTCAAACTCTTCCTTGGGTCAAGCTCAAAAGCTTGTCTCTATCACCAACCAAAGCTGGTCCAATAAAAGATATTGCCCCACACACCTTGTCTCTCTAACATCCTGGGACTGACACAGCTACAACAACACTATATTCATGAGGAACAGAAATTTGACAATAGAGAGCTGTTTAATTTAGTAGGCAAAATTACAGCTAGTTCCAATGGCTAGAAATAGACATATTTAGACTGGAAATTACATGCATTTTTTTAACAGTGAGGGTAATTCTCCATGGAACAATTGACCAAGGTCTGTACTGAATTCTCCATTGCTGGGACACTGGATTGGATGTTTTTTCTGCAAGATCTGCTGTAGTTCAAACAGGAATTAATCCAGTCAAGTCCTATTGCCTGTGTTATCCAGGAGGTCAGACAAGATGATCCCTTCTCGCTTGGTATTCTATGAATCATCTTAGGTGAAAATCTGGCTCCTCTGAAGTCAATGGGAGCTGAGTTATTGACTTCAGTGCATCAAGGATTTCACTCTGTATTACCATTGTTCTTCTTCCACATCCTGTATCCCATGATTTCCAATGAAACATTTTATTGGCCAGTTTATATATACTCCAAATTCTCTGAAATAAGCAGACAGTTTAGCCCACTGCATGCCTCTGGATCAGATGTGTGCTACTCAAACTAATTGCCATAACATGCATAGCTGTTATTAGACTAAAGTATTGCCTTCTGGTGGCAGCAGACCATGATGTGAAATCACCTAGATTTCCCCCTGTGCTGAATTCTTAAATTTGTCCAGGGTAGGTGAAAGGTGGCAAGAAAGTTGCTTCAATTTATGAACATTCTATACAGTTGTTGTTGAAATAATGCACAGAAGAGTTGCAGAATGGTGTGAACCAAGTTTGTAGGGACTAAAATAGTAAGTGACCAGTATTGTCTAAAATCAAAGGTAGTGTTCTTATATGGACCACTGGAGCAGAATGGTCAATGGAAACATAAGAAAACTTAAATGTAGCAATCACCACTAATCCCCATTATAATTCTACAATGTTTCTTTTTAAATGAATGCAGTGGAATCATATTGAAATGTGCAAGATATCTTGAATCCCTTACTTGATTCCTGACCCAGCACAGTTCCCTTCGACTCCCATGACTGAGTAAGGAATGAATCACTGAAGGAGTTTGCCCACAATTCTGTATATAAATATAAATAATTATGAATATGTAACCTGTGAGCGTAATACAAATGTGAAAGTTTATTTCTAAATTAAATTTCTGTACACGTTATCATGAGGTGTGACTCTTGAATTACCAGTCATCCATTTCTTGTTTTATTTTTGCTAATATGAGGCTTACAAGTAATTTTAATGTGATCATCTAAACTTCTGACTGGATCACAAGAATTAGACAAGAATTGCTAAAATTCATTTAAAGAACTTCAGAAAGTGCTTGCGTATATTAGGCTGCTATAACTTGGGCTCTGTTTTGCAGTAGCTGCCATGTGAGAAAGACACTGTATTCTAATGGTTTCAACAGGGTGGGGGGATAAGTATGAGGAGTCTTGAATTCTGTTGTCAATTCTACCTCTGGCTAGCTGCATGAAATGGGTCTTAACCTCACTGTGCTTCATTTATCGTTCTATGAAGGGGGCACAGTACAAATATAAGGCTCAGTTAATATCCTCTGAGCTGGATTCTTGCCTGGTGAAAAACACTGTGGAATACTTAAAAACCCTTTCCTGACATGCAGTTTTAATGATTCTTTGAGGGAAGACAAGCTGCCAGTAAAGGTGGTCGAAACCTACTTTGTTTTTTTTTCCCCTGTGGAAAGTTTTGTTTTTAACCAAAACCTAATTTTTGATGGGAAAATCAGTTAAAGAAGAGACCATTTCTAGTTACCAATTACCCTTAAAGATCCAATCTTTATTCAAGAAACCATCACACATACTTGACAATGATTAGGTAGCTGGTATGGTGTGACCATTGCCTAAGAAGTTGACCAATATTGTCTTACGGTTTCCTTGTGCTTCCCCATCAGTCCCTTCTGCATCCACCTTTGTCTCTTGTATTATCCTGGGATTGCAAGCTCTTTGTTCTTTTTGTTCTGTATTTGTACAGCACCTAGCACAATAGGATCCTGGACTATGACTGGGGCTCCTAGGTGCTACCACAGTACAAATAATAATAATTAATTACTCATTAAAACAAAATTTAAGTTCACCTGCTAGATTTTTCTTCAAGTGACAAATTCACCATAGCAGTTTCTCTGCCCTCCCACTAAAGATGCTGGTATAGGAGGCATGGTCGGGAAAGGAAACTTTCAAGTGGCCAACCTATACTCCAGTCACCTCTGGTTGCTATAGCTGAGCTTTGAGATAGTTGGTAGCAGAAAGACTTCTTTAAACTGAACTGGGGGACTGCTCAGATTGAGAGTGTCCTTGGGATTGAGGGAATACAGAAAGCAGCCTTAGGTCCCTCTGCTCAGTTGTCCTGAATGCTCCTCAACCTTAGCTGAGGATATGGACCAAAATTATTATTGGAGTGTGCATGGGCTAGCTGCCAGAGTGTGATCAGATCTTTGTCTTTCACATTTAATTGCTAGTGGGCTTGTGAGGGGTTTTGGGAGTCCTGTCACCTGATCTCACAAGAGGGGAGGGATAGCTCAGTGGTTTGAGCATTGGCCTGCTAAACCCAGGATTGTGAGCTCAGTCCTTGAAGGAGGCACTTAGGGATCTGGGACAAAATCAGTACTTGGTCCTGCTAGTGAAGGCAGGGGGCTGGACTCAATGACTTTTCAGGGTCCCTTCTAGTTCTATGTGATAGGTATACCTCCAAAGTCTCACCCCATATAACCTATATCATTTCCAGTGCGAATACTCACAAGATTGATTTCTGTTATCCACATTTGTGTGTGAGCTTAACTTTCTCTGCAAGCAATTCAAGTGAATCATTCAGGTGTTCACAAAAAAGTGAACAAGGCCAAAGCAAATTCACCTTTAATTTCTAGCTAGCATTCACTGAAATATTTTCCCACTATTTGCCCAGCACTACGCAGCAAGAGCCAATATCCTCACTCTGTCAGCAGTGTTCCTAACTTTACTGATCTGATCTTTTCTTGCACTAATACCTCTTTGCTTTACATAACTGCACTCTCTGTCAATATAGTTGATTGCTATGGTTATGTGCCGCTTGCACAATGTCGAGTCTCCAGGAGCTGTAAGTGCAGATTCGTTATTCCACTGAGGTACACTGTTTCTTCCTTAATTGGACCTTCCTCACTTACTGAAATCATAACTACTGATTATTGCTCACATTACAAACTATCTATATTCAAAAGATGTCATTTCTGGAGCAATTTCTCCCTCTATACCCACTCTTTTTAAGTGAAAAGACATGATACCCTTAGTGAAGCAGAAGGATCTGGCCAAATGGGAATGCCTTTGCCTGCTCCTTGTCTCTTCTCCACTGTGGAAAGAGTTGTCAATGATAGGACAACCAGTTGTTAGGATCTTGTTTAGTGTAGTCATCCTAATGTAAGCATCTTATGTCCCTCTCTTTGGGTTTGTGGAATCAGTTATCACATTTTGTTTTGGGAGTCCCTGTTTCTCTCTATTTTTATACTGTCTACTTTCCAGGCCACTTTTCCAGTTGAGAGCACAGAATTTACTTGTTTTACCACCAATGACAAACACTCTGCAGTCAGATAGGTCAGTGTTACTTACCAGTTTGGTTATTTCCTGCCAAATTAATCAGATGCAGGTATGGCTACTTTGATTAATTCGTTATTGGCAGAGCTGAGGACCCTGCATTAGAGGTGCAATGCTATTTTAGCATGCATTGGGTTGTGCAGACTATTGTTTTTTAACCTAGTGGTTGTGAAGAAGGGAAGGGAATGGATTAGAACCCTGGAGCTGGCTTTACCAGCTTAGCATTGTTGTTGTTCTGGCAGTGATGGTCATCAATGAGCAGGGGTGAAAGTACGTTAAAGGATTTACCAGTACGCTGGAGTCCTGAGCAGGGGCATGGCCTCAACCAGAAGAGGCATGGCCTCAACTGGAAGAGGCAAGGCCTTTAAATCACCCCTGGAGCTACCAGCTGCAGAGGCAGCTGGGAGCCCCAGGGCTCAGGGATAATTTAAAGGGCATGGGGCTCTGGCTGCCGCTACCACAGCGGAGCTCTGGGCCCTTTAAATTGCTAACGGAGCCCTGTCGCCGCTACTTTAGGGGTCCGGCAGCTGGGCTTGGGTGGTGATTTAAAAGGCCCAGGGATTCTACGGTGGGGATCCCCGGGCCCTTTAAATCACCGCCCTAGCCCTGCTGCCTGAGCCCCAGGGTAGCGGTGGCAGGACTCCTGTGGAGTTTTAAAGGACCAGGGCTCCGGCCCCTGGGGGGGATCCCTGGACCCTTTAAAGCGCTGCCCACACCCTGCTGCCAGAACCTGGGGTAGCAGCGGCAGGGCTCGGGCAGCGCTTTAAAGGTCCAGGGCCTACCACAGTGCCAGGAACCACCAGGCCCTTTAAATTGTCAGCTTGGGGAAGCCGGTCCAGTCCGGCTTAATTTCACCTCTGCCAATGAGGACAGAAAGCGCTCCATATTCTCCGCTCCCTGTAATGCAATGGCTGTAGCAATGCATTGAGTGTGCTGGTATGTACATTGTTCATCAGTGGAGTTGGCCCACTGCTGTTAAGGGGGTAGGACAGGAACAGTTACCTGAAATAGCATGTATCTTTGCTTTCATCTTTCTCCAAGCATTCATCATCCAGGCAACAAATCAAGCCATTCACTTCTCATAGACTCATAGATTATAAGGCCAGAGGGGACCATCATGATCATCCAGTCTGACCTCCTGCACATTGCAGGCCACATAACCCTCACCCATCCATTCCTGTAATAAATCCATAATCTCTGGCTGAGTTACTTAAGTCCTCAGATCATGATTTAAAAGCTTCAAGTTACAGGAAATCCACCATTTCATTTAAACCTGCAAGTGCCTGTGCCCCAAACTGCAGAAGAAGGCAAAAAACCCCAGGGTCTCTGCCAATCTGACCTGGGAGAAAATTCCTTCCTGACCCCAAATATGGCAATCAGTTAGACCCTGAGCATGTGAGCAAGACCCAGCAGCCAGACACGTGGGAAAGAATTCTTTCTAGTAACTCAGAGCCCTCCTCATATAGTGTCTCATTATCTGGCTAACAGCCAGACTCCTAAGCAATCCATCCTCCACAGTGCCAATGTCTGGGCTGTGATGATCATTTTTAAAACGTCTGAAACCACTTTTATCCGGGCAACCTCTGGCTACAGCAAAGAGGGATATTTGCATATGCAGTACTCGGCAGTTGGCCTTCATTCTGGGCCCCGTTGCTATCACTGTGCTGTAATGAATGAAAATCTGTAAGGCTGTGTACTGAACTCCAGGTATTCACTATTAGGAATCAGACAAAAGAATAGAGCACATTTAGAATAATTGTCTGATTTCCCTATCTTTGTATTTGCAGTGGTATAATGTTGGAGGGTCAAATGATGGATTTATCATTCAAAAACCAAAATGACTTTGTAAAACGGTGGTCTCTATAAAAAGTGGACTTCTGAGAGTGTTTAAGCATTGTACACTCTGCAATTGCCTCATTCATTGAGCACTAGGGTAGTATTTTTTCCTCTCATTCACTCCTAAAGGTACAGCTAAATAACAAACATACTTATGTTCTAGTCGTCACAGAGCAAAGTACTGGAACATTGGAGCATTTACTATCTACAATGAATCTACAGTTGTGCACTATCAAATGCTATTTTATTTTCCAGACAATATTAGTAGTAACATAAGCACCTCTAAAAGCAAAATTTATAATTTATTTGCTAGAAATATTAGTAAATTTCTGGAATATAGAGAGAATTTAAACCCTACTTTAAAATGTTGAAGGCATTTTGCCTTACAAATGCTGAAATGCCATGGGATAAATATTCATGATTTTCTGAGCACTGCACTCTATCTCTTGGTTTGAGAAGAAAATACTTAGTATCACCATATAACATTGTAAGAGATAATGAATTGAGAACTGGGGATTATTTATGTGATAAGATAAAAGAACCTTTCATTTTTCAGGGAAAAAATATAAGCCACTTTCTTGGAGAATGGTTAACTCTTTGATTTATCTTAACCCATTTTTGCTGTTAGTGGAAGCTTTGTTTCCTGCCCCCAAACAATTCAGCTCTCTACTCTTGCTAAATGTATCTCATAGCAGTTTACTTCTAACAAGGCTGATGCTGTTTCTTCAAGCTTCCCTTTTGCAAACAGCAGATAGAACTTTATTTCCACAGTAAACTAACCTCAAGGAAACCAGCTATGAAGTCAACAGAGCTAAGGCATAAAAGCTTAGGCTGCTGGAATTTTTATTAGGTTTCACGTGTCACTAGTTCCAGTGCTACTGAAGATACACTGCTTGAAAGCTCCATGACAGCCCTAGAAAAGGTCTGGCATTAAACAATGTGTATGTTTGTCCAAAGCAGTAGGAGTACATTTTTATCTCACATTTCTGTTGCAATATTCTTTTAGAGCTATCTAGTAACTGAAGACAAGCAGTCAGATACATACCAAATTGTGGGGTGAAATGTAATAGTGTTTTATTAATAAGTATTGCAAACTGAAGCCAGTTACCAAGAGAAAAGTGGAAAGATATAAGAACTGGCAGGCACATACAGTATGTACTACCTAAAGAAAGGCATATTTAGCATGTGCTGCCTTTTCTCCTGTTTGAATGATAAAGTTAATGACTGATGCAAGTTAATGTAATTGCTGAACACAGGCATACTCTAATTATCAGAATGCTGGATCATACAATATTCACTTCTATCCCTTGAATCCAAAATTTATGTAGAAACAGATGGTCAGTTTCTCTGTTACATTCCTACTCCTTTGCACTACTCTGTGTAATATAGGGAAGCTCTTAGCCAGGACCGACTTGGTATATCTGGTTCCTGTGACACCTGGTTCTGACGTGGGGGCCGGAGCATGCTGGAATGTATTGTTTTCTGGTTAGCCCCAGTTGGCATATGCACCCTTGGGATCAGTGAACAGCCTCCAAGATGCTCCTACTTATGTTGGCACAGACGTGTCCTGAGAAGTGAGGAGCCATAATAGGCAACCAGTTGGTGCAGCAGAGAATTTGGGCCTGGATATTGTTTCTACCAGACTTTTGGATACCCAGTTTTGGATCTTTTCTGAGATATTCAGATAATCAGAGTGTATCTGTCACATCACATGAGAGAGAAAGTGAATCAAAATGTGATTTCTTACACATTCTGTTTTAACCTTTGTGATGCCGTCTAGAAGTTCCAGGGTTGGGAGGCACTTCATTACCACCTACCCTGAGTATGATGAAGTCTTCTCTGTGCCTGCTGTGGGTCAGCTCCCCAACCCCACCAGCCTCTGTCAGCCAAAGCACTCCCCTCTAGGCCTTGCAGGCCGTGCTGTCACTCTACAAGTTAGCAATAGATACACTCCAGTCCTCGAGCCCTCCTCGTGTCTCTCTGCAGTGTCCAGCCACTGGTCCAATGAACACTCAGGGTATTCACAGACTCGCTGCTTCCAAACAGTACAGCCCAGCTTACCAGTTCCACCCCAGATCACCGCTCCACTTAACTCACGGCACTCAGATCTGTTTATAGTGAAACCAAGTATAAGTTATGTAACAAAGCACAGAGATTCAAATGATAGCAAGTAGAAGTATTGGGAACAAATGGTTACGCATAAAATTAAATCATAACATGCATTCTAGAGCCTGGACTCAATTAACAGTATACTCTGTCTTGCAGAATATTGCTCACCCAAAATCCTTGCAGCATTTTACAGCCAAGCAGGCTGTGTTTCTTCTTTCATGAGGTAGACACACTGTCACCTTTGCTCCGAAGATAAACCTGTCTCATCATTTGTCTTTATTCAGAAACAGGACACCCCTGTTCTTTGTTGCATCTTGTAGACTTTGCAATCTCTTATTTCACAACTGCATAGTATGCAAATAGGCATGCAGCATGAGACGTACAATAGACAATACCCAAATAGCCAGACAGAGATAGATGTCTATTACCTCCTTCCTGAAAGAAACATTTCTGAGGTATATCACCTCCTGGTGACTTGCTTTAACTTCAAGACCTTAAGAACATAATATTCAATATAGATACATAACTCCTTAAACAGTAACCATACATGCATTGTACACTGTAAATGAACAAGGGACTACTTACATGCCACCCTTTGTTGAAATATTACACATATAGCCTACCCAGGTGATCCCTGTAAAACCCTATGCACCCCTGTGCCACCTGCCCTTTGGCACCAAGGAGTTTTTTTTAGAAAACCCAGTCTTCTAGTTACCAGTTTTTTGGGTTTTTTTTCTTTAGACAAAACCTGATAGTATTGAAAAAAAATGTTAACAACATTATTAAGAAATAATTGCCCTGTAGTCTTCTCATTAACATGTTGCCTTCTCATTCCATTTGGAAGTAGACAGAAGTTACCCCTTTCACCTCTTACTATAAAGGATGCTTTTACATTTTTTGTTCTTAATCAAATCACCAAAGCAAACCATCAACAGTTGCCATGAATATACCTACAAGTTCATCAGAAATCCACTTTGTTTAAGCAGATTTGCATAAAAGCATGTCAGGGGACTCAGAATCTAACCCTCTAGCTCCCCTCTAGCTGCTTCTGATTAGAAGTTTGACACCAAATATCATTCTTCATCTTCTTTGTCATCTTTGAAGTGCTCCAAACATTCTGATTCTAACAAAAGTCTCAGTCTTCTCCCCGAAGATATTCTGGTAAGTCCTTTGGTGCTGGTTCAAGGCCTCACAAATCGTAGTGCACCAGCCCCATCTGAGGCAGCACCATTGAATCTGGCTCCATCAGGGCTTTTGAGACCAGTGCCTTTACCCGGGCTGGATCCTTCTTCCTTTCCTCAGCCAATTCAGTGAGCTCTGGCTCCACTGGCAGCACTGGCACCAATACCAGAGGTGCCTTCTACTCTGCTGGCTTTCTTCTCAGCAAGGGATCTTTGTCTTTCCCTACCTGACTTTCCTTTGCTGCAGCTGACTCCAGGCACTGTCAACTTTCCTAGCACCGTTGACACTCACAGCTCCAGCAATGCACCAAATGCTGTCAATGCACTCTGTGGTTATGCTGGCACTGATCACTTTGTCAGCTTTCCAGCCACCCCAGTCCTGGGCTTTTTCAGAATCTTGTGTGTCTCCAATACCCAGACCACATAGAATGTCAACAGGAGCTGCGCCCTCCTAGACTGAAGAGGTTTGTGTTTCTTCTTTGGACTCTGAAAGGGAGGAACCTGTTTGTACTTTGAGATCTTTTAGAACACTGTACAGGCCTTTTACTACCAGACCTGAAGCCCAGGACTGGTTTCCCTACAGTGAAGCTCCAGTCCTCCATCATGAATGACTCAGTCTATGCCATATGCTCTATCACCTTACTGGTCTTGGGCTTTCCTTAGACAATCCAGACCCTCATCTCATCACTTTCTAGGGAGAAGTCTCCTCCTTCCTCAGAACAGGATTCATCTTCTCAGCATCCTGCTACCATTCCTCAACCTGCTGTGCTGGATTCCAGGGAGGAGGGAGAATTGTTGGAGGAAACACTACACATTTCCCTCCCCACAATTTTTCTTCATCTTCACTGGTGAATCAGTTATTCTGAAGTAGAATCTCCTCCTCTCCCCCCCCCCCCCCCCGCCGCTTCTCTGCCCAGAGGACATTTAAGCTTTCCTGGACCTCATAAGAAGGATGGGTACTTCTTTAGGGGTGAAGACAGAGACTGTGCTGGAGAATCCTCATATCATCTTGAATATTTTACAGACTCCTGCTCCAGGAAGGGTTACCCTTCCTATGAATGAAGCCATCTAAAACTCTTTGGGAGACTCCAGTCTCTATTCCTCCTGCAGCTAAGTGAGCGGACAGATGATACTAAGTCCCTCCACAAGATTTTGGCTATTTCTTTACCCACCCAGTTCCTGATTCCTTGGTGGACACAGCCACTAATGAGCAGACTCATCAAAGCCTAAATTAAGACCACTCCCAATTATAATGAATTTACAATATTGGATTTACATAGTCTTAAAGTTTATTCCACTGCTACACTTCAAATGAGAATCACCAATTATCAGAATCCATTAGTTGGCTTAGACATTCTGTCTTCTTAACCTACTGACTCATTTATTTGTCTTATTTAGCACAAACATTCTGTTTTCAACCTGATGATTTATTTCCTTCCCTAATATGAGGTCTCCCTCCATGTGTTAATTGCTCATGTCAGGCTAGGCCTTAGTTATACCTATCACAGGAAGTATCTGATTCACAGTAGGCACCAACCATTGCCAGAACGCAATGCTTCCCTTCAGTCTGTCATCAGCTTGGAGGTCTTCAACAAGTGCATGGGAAAGGTAGCAGCCCCCCTTCACTACTTGGGTGTTAAAATATTTCCTTACCTGGACAATTGGCTAGATTGTTCAGCATCAAGCAACTGGGTCCAAAACAGTGTCCTAGTGATCAGATAGGTTTTCTCCTGTCTAGGCCTGAAACTAAATTATGACAAATCACAATTACAATTGACATATTACATAACTTTCATAAGAGCAGACCTCAATGCCAGGACAACCATGGCTTAATGTCCAAAGGCAAGGTATCAATCTATTGACTTGCTTTCCAAAAGTCTGAAGCCCAACCCAACAACAATAGTGTATGCCTGCTGTGAACTCCTGTCCAAATGGTCTCATGCACATACATAATTCCACAGGCCAGATTTCATCTTTGCTGTCTGCACGCCTGGTTCCATTTGGTATATCACCCTTCCAGGCACCCCCTGGACATGTGGATTCAGTGAGTGTCTCAGTCTCCCAATTGGTGGTTGGATCCCTACAATGTGTGCAGAATTCAGTTTTTTGTTTCCAGGACTGACCATGAAATGCTAACAGATGCATCTACCAGAGATTGGGGAGTCCATCTTGACCAACTACAGACACAAGGTCTTTGGCCACCCCAGGAAGTGCATAAATGAGTTAGAGCTCGGAGCTATTCATTGGGCCTATGAGGTATTTATGTACACCACTGAGAACCAGATGGCACTGGTGTTGTCTGT
The DNA here is from genome assembly GCF_025201925.1 of Gopherus flavomarginatus. Lineage (NCBI taxonomy): Eukaryota > Metazoa > Chordata > Testudines > Testudinidae > Gopherus > Gopherus flavomarginatus. The sequence goes on along the minus strand of NC_066618.1, from coordinate 25,855,926 downwards.
AAGAACTTGCACCATGTTTTACCTGAACAAGCAATCAGGTGCACGACTGTGTCAACTGTCTTAGGAGGCTATCCTCCTGTGGAATTAGTAAATTCATCACAATATTTCCCTGAAGGCCTTTCACCTTTCAGGAGTGAGAAAACTCTAGCAAATTCCCTCGGTGGGGTTTCATAGACCAACATGTGTGGTCAATAAGGAAGGACATTCTCCTGCAGATTTTCCACTAAAGGGTGTATAGAATAATAGACTTGTTTGCAACGAACGGGAACACAGGTGCATGGAATTTTGCTCCAGGGCAGGTCACAGACTGGGTTCCATCACAGATGACTTTTTTCCCCCATAGTCCAGTCATCTCCTATATGCATTTCCTAAAGTTCCTCTCATTCTGAGAGTACTCAGTACTTAAACTAGACAAACTATCATTAATTATTATTGCACCAGCATGTCCAAGACAATGTTGGTTCATGGATCTATATCAGCTTTCTCATCCAGCCAACAATAACTTTACTGCTAGTTGAACATCTTCTGTCCCAGAACCCAGTCTCTGCATCTCAGCCTCATACTTCTCCACCTTATGGTGTGGATGATCTCTGTTTGAGTACTCATGATAAATTGTGATCCTGAAAGATTCAGATCATCTTGGTGAGCAGTATAAAGGAGTGCACTAGAGCTATGTACACAGTGAAGTGGAATAAATTTTTTTGGGGGGTGCAACCTCAACGTTTATCACCCTCATCACACAAAGGTTACACATGTGCTGGATTATCTTTTACACCTGAAATTGTCAGGCCTTTCAGTTTGTTCTGTGAGAATCCACTTGTATTTCTGCACTACATCTACTAGTAGATGGATTTCCAACTTTTCTCATCTGCTTGTTTCTCAATTTCTGAAAGGCCTGTTTATCCTCCTGTCTCTGCTCATGTACCTGTATGGAATTTAATTCTAGTCCTCTCCAAATTAATACCCCTCCGCCTTTGAGGCTATGACTACAAGTTCATTACCTTAATTGTCTATGAAAATGGCCTTTTTGGTGACATTTGCTTCTCAAAGGAGAGTTTCAGAACTTCAGGGATTCCTGGTTGAATCTCCTTTCGTGATTTTCCATAAGGACAAGCTTTTCCTTAGGCCACACCCAAAGCTTATGCTTAAAGTAGTGTCAGCTTTCCATCTAAACCAAATGATTATGTTTTTTCTTGTGTTTTTTCTGAAACTTCACTCATTTAAAGCTCAGAAAATACTTCTTACCTGGGATATCCATAGAGCCCTGACATTCTACTTGGGCCAAGCTAGATCCTTCAGGACTTCCCCAGACTTTTTGTAGCCATGCTGGGAGAACTAAAGGTCAATCAGTGTCAACTCAATGAATCTCACATTGTATTTCTGACTGTATTAAGCTCTGCTAAAATCTTGCTAAAGTCTCTCTCCCACCGAGAATAATGGCTCACTCCACCAGGGCTGAGTTTTTTTGAACAATTTTCCAATAGCTGATATAAGCAAGGGAGCCACTTGGTCATCTGTGCGTAGCTTTCCCACTCATTATCTCATCTCTCAAGCCTCTCATGACAATGCCAACTTTGGCAAGTCAGTGTTACAATCTCTGTTCCGAGAACTAGATGTCAAATATAAGGGAATTGCTGATGAGTCACCTATAGTGCAGTATGTGCGCAGTCTCTCAAAGGGTAACAGAATGGTTACTTACCTGTGCAGGACCTGCTGTTCTTTGTGATGTGCTGTGCACATACATATTCCACCACTCTCCCACCTTCCCTGCTACTTTGGATATTACATGGAGCAGTGTAACGGAATGGATAGGGAGGCGGAAATGGGCCTTTTATACCCTCACCTGAGAGTACGAGAAGAGCAGGGGTTCATGTTCTGCCTAGTGGTACTGCTAGCAAAAATTTTCCATCTTGAGTGCACTCAGTGTACATACACCTACAGTGGAATGTATATGTGCACAACACATCATGAAGAACACCAGTACAGCTAAGTAATTGGTTTTGTCATTCTTTTTTTAAAATTACTTTCCCAGTAAATATAAATACTGGTTTGTAAGGGGGTGCTTATGATTTAGGGATAGGACACTGGCCTGAGTATAAAGAAGCCAAGACTTTCATCTCAATCCTCCCACTAACCTGCTGTGTGATCCATTTTATTTTTGTGGTTGTTACTAACATTCTTCTGACCAACTTTAACTATATATTCTTCTTCGAGTGATTGCTCACATCCATTCCAGTTAGGTGTGTGCGCCGCGCGTGCACGTTCGTCGGAAACTTTTTACCCTAGCAACTCCAGTGGGCCGGCAGGTCGCCCCCTAGAGTGGCGCCGCCATGGCACCCGATATATACCCCTGCCGGCCCACCCGCTCCTCAGTTCCTTCTTACCGCCGTGTCGGTCGTTGGAACTGTGGAGCGCGGCATAGCTGTCCTCCGCGTCCCTAGCTCTCCTTGTTCTACGGTTGATAGTTAGTAGTTAAGTGTAGTTCGTTATATAGTTAATAGTGTAAATAATATTGTAGATAGTCGTTAGCCGGTTTGGGCCGTAGCCCTTCCCGGCACCCGGCACCGGGCTCGTGCCTGGTTCTCCGGGCTTCAAGCAATGTGCGGCCTGTAAGAAGCCGATGCCAACCAGCGACCCTCACGACGCGTGTCTAAAGTGCCTGGGGGAATCGCACAGGTCGGACAAATGCCGCATTTGCAAGGCTTTTAAGCCTAGAACAAAGAAGGAGAGAGACCAGAGACTTAGGACTCTCCTCATGGAAGCGGCACTCGACCCAGCAGCTTCGCAGGCCGTCATCTCGACACCGGCACCGGATCGCGCCGGCACCGGAAAGACTCCCCGGCACCGACCTTCCCCGGCACCGGGTGCAGAAGCAAGACCCTTGAAGTCTGCAACTCCATCCAGGCAGACTCGAGTGGAGCACCCGGCATCGACATCTGCTGCGGCGCTACAGGCACCGTCGACTCTGGGCCCGGTGGGTCCGTCGAGTCCGGTATCGCCGAGCTCCCCCATAAGATCTGGGGTTGAGCTATTGGTCCCATCGACTCCAGAGACCTTCGCCTCGGCACGGGACCTCATTGCCCTGACTGAGTCAACTCAGCCTCCACCCCCGGTACCTCCGGTGCGGGTAGCGTCCAGGGGCAAACCCATGATGACAGCGCCGTCTCAGGACTCATGCTCGCGGTCGAGGTCCCGACACCATGGTCGCTCAAGATCCCGCCGCCGCTCGCAGTCCCGGCACCGCTCCCCTCGGCGGTACCGGTCGTACTCGCGGCACCGATCGGCCTCCAGACGGTCACGGTCTGGTTCCAGCCGCCGATACCGGCACCAGGACTCTAGGAGCCAGTCCCGCCGTCGATCAGCGCACCAGTCGACCTCCCGGCACCGAGCTGGTGGCAGGTCCCGGTCCCGGTCGACCTCCCGACACCGTGTCAGTGGCAGGTCCCGGTCCCGATCTCGGCACCGAGGCAGCGGCCGGTACCGGTCCCGATCCCTGCACCGAGTCCAAGACAGAACCCAGTTCCGATCCCGGCACCGGTATGACTCCCGGTACTGGTCCCCGGCACTGAGAACATCTTCGGCACCAGAACGCGGAGACTCTTACTAGCCGCGGTCGGCCCCTCCATGGCCTTCCAGACAGCCGTCGGTGTCATCGCAGGCGGACAGCGTATACGCGCTGGGCACTGACAGACAAGCGGCTCTTTTTCAAGACCCTCCGCAACAGGACCAGGGTCCGCAGCAGTGCGGGTTCTGGACACCCTGGGCGTACCATCAAGCCCAGGGCCCCCAACAGCTTCCTCCTAGGCCTGCAACGGCAGAGCACAGGGCGCCGGAGGCGTCGTTGTCTCGCCCCCCTCCCTCCCCGGACGGGGAGGACGGGTCAAAGCAACAGGACCCTGATCTCCCTCCTGAGCCAGAGGCGAGGGCTGAGGCGGACCCCCCGCTGGACACTCTCTTGCCGGGGGTCTCCTCATCCTCTTCTCCTGATGAGGCGGTGGCTGGCACTTCCTCTAATAGCCCTCCTCCGCTAGATCTCAGGGCACATCAGGACCTCCTCAGGCGCGTAGCACAGAATCTGAGCCTGCAAGCTGAGGAGGTCTCTCAGATCGAGGACCCCGTCATCAGCATCCTCTCCTCCGATGCTCCCACCAGGGTCGCCCTACCCTTCATTAGGACGATCCAGGCCAACGCCAATACGATCTGGCAATCACCGGCCTCCATCCCCCCTACTGCAAGGGGCGTCGAAAGGAAGTACATGGCCCCCTCCAAGGGCTATGAGTACCTCCATATTCACCCGACACCATGTTCCCTGGTGGTACAGTCAGTGAACGAGAGGGAGCGTCACGGACAGGAAGCCCCAGCCCCCAAATCCAAGGAGGCCAGGCGTATGGACCTCCTCGGCCGCAAGGTTTATTCGGCTGGGGCCCTTCAGCTCAGGGTTTCCAATCAGCAAGCCCTTCTTAGCCGCTACACATTTAACTCTTGGGTGGCAGCGGACAAGTTCAAAGAGCTGCTGCCACAAGAGGCGCGTCAAGAATTTGCGGCGATTCTTGACGAGGGCAAGAAGGTTACACGAACCTCGTTGCAGGCCTCCTTGGACGCTGCAGACTCGACTGCCCGTACCTTCGCCTCGGGGGTGACGATGCACTGCATCTCCTGGTTTCAGGTTTCTGGCCTTCCACCGGAGCTCCAATACACCATCCAGGACCTACCGTTCGAAGGCCAGGGCCTGTTCTCGGAGAAGACAGACCCCAGACTGAAAAGTCTTAAGGACAATCGGGTCATTATGCGCTCCCTTGGTATGCACATGCCTGGGACGCAACGCAGACCCTTCCGGCCGCAGCAACAGCAGCAGTGTCGGCCATACCCCCAGTTCCGCCAGCGGCAGGACCTTAATAGGCGCCGCGGCAGAAATGCCAGGCGCAGGCCGTCGGGCAATCAAGGGGGGCAAAACCAAAGCTCCTCTAAAACCCCACCTGGACCCAAACCTTCATTTTGAAGGTGCGCCCGAGGGCGTTATACCAGTATCCCACATGGATCCTTCCCCCCCGTTTTCCAACTGCCTTTCTTTTTTCCTCCAGGCGTAGTCCCGGATAACATCCGACCGCTGGGTCTTACGCACGGTGCAGACGGGATACCGTCTGCAGTTTGTATCATTTCCTCCCTCCCGCCCCCCATCCTCGTCCCTCTTCAGGGACCCCTCTCACGAGCAATTCCTTCGCCAGGAGGTACAGACGCTCCTCAACAAAAGAGCTATAGAGGCGGTTCTGGAAAACGAGAAAGGCAAGGGGTTTTATTCCCGCTACTTTCTGATCCCCAAGGCCAAGGGAGGCCTCAGGCCTATCCTCGACCTGCGAGAGCTCAACAAATATCTAGTGAAGTTGAAGTTCCGCATGGTATCCCTGGGGACCATTATCCCATCCCTGGATCCTGGAGACTGGTATGCCGCCCTCAACATGCAGGACGCTTATTTTCATATTGCCATATGGCCACACCACAGACGTTTCCTTCGATTTGTGGTTGGCCGCCTTCACTACCAATTTGCAGTCCTCCCATTTGTCCTTTCTACGGCTCCGAGGGTATTCACAAAATGCATGGCCGTCGTTGTGGCACATCTTCGGCACAGTTGCATTCACGTGTTCCCTTACCTCGACGATTGGTTAATTCGGGGCACGTCGGAGCTGCAGGTCTGCAGCTACGTCCGCAGGATCACCAGCCTGTTTGCTGCCTTGGGCCTCATGATCAACGTGGACAAGTCCACCCTGCTCCCCTCGCAGAGGGTGGAGTTCATTGGGGCCGTCCTGGACTCCACCGTGGCCAGGGCCCTTCTGCCGTTGCCAAGGTTCCAGTCGTTGTCGGCGATCGTTCAGCGCTTGCTGGCAGCCCCCCTGACATCGATACGGACATGTCTAACCCTGTTAGGCCATATGGCAGCCTGCACATTTGTGACCGGGTATGCACGGCTCCGCATGAGGCCCCTCCAGTCTTGGCTCATCGCACATTACCGGCCGGCAAGGCAATCACTAGACATGCTGATCGCAATCCCCCAGGGGGTGTTGGATTCTCTCAGTTGGTGGCTAGACCAGTCTGTCGTGTGTGCGGGGCTCCCATTCCACCCACCCCAGCCCTCGGCGTCCCTAACGACGGATGCCTCAGATCTTGGCTGGGGGGCCCACCTGGGAACCCTGAGGACACAGGGCCTGTGGTCCCCACAGGAGGTGGACCTACACATCAACATGTGGGAGTTAAGAGCTGTCCGCCTTGCTTGTCAAACGTTCTGTCACCAGCTTCGGGGTCGTTGTGTCGCGGTATTTACCGACAACACGACGACCATGTACTATATCAACAAGCAGGGCGGCACCAGATCCTCTCCCCTATGTCACGAGGCGATGCGACTCTGGGACTTTTGTATAGCCCACTCCATTCACCTCACGGCTTCCTTCCTCCCCGGAGTACGGAACACGCTGGCGGACCTCCTGAGCAGATCCTTCCTCTCGCACGAGTGGTCTCTTGGCCCGGACGTCGCCCTCTCGATCTTCCAGAGGTAGGGTTGTCCCCGCGTGGACCTCTTCGCGTCCAGGGGGAACAGGAAATGCCAGGCGTTCTGCTCCTTTCAGGGCCGGGAACCCGGGTCTCTAGCGGACGCCTTCCTTATTCCGTGGACGACCCACTTGTTCTACGCGTTCCCCCCGTTCCCGCTGGTCCACAGGGTCCTTCTGAAGGTGCGCAGGGACAGGGCCCACGTGATCATGGTAGCCCCGGCGTGGCCCAGGCAACATTGGTACCCCATGTTGCTGGACCTGGCCATAGCCGACCCAGTTCCCCTGCCCCTTCACCCGGACCTGATCAGCCAGGACCACGGAACTCTCTGTCACCCGGACCTCCAGTCACTGCACCTAGCAGCTTGGCTCCTGCGTGGCTGACCAGTTCGGAGTTGCGCTGCTCCACCCCGGTACGTGAGGTACTCTTGGGCAGCAGAAAGCCTTCCACTAGAGCGACGTACTCGGCCAAGTGGAAGCGTTTCTCCTGTTGGTGCGTGGAGAAGGGTCTCCTCCCGATGGAAGTTTCGGTGGCCAATATTTTGGACTATATTTGGTCCTTCAAGCAACAGGGCCTGGCGATATCGTCCCTGCGGGTCCACCTGGTGGCTATCTCCACCTTTCACCCGGGCGGGGATGGCCGCTCTGTTTTCTCTCACCCGACGGTGACTAGATTCCTTAAGGGGCTGGAACGTCTATACCCTAACTTCCGACCCCCTGCCCCTACCTGGGATCTTAACCTGGTGTTGTCTCGGCTCATGGGGCCCCCCTTTGAGCCGTTAGCTACTTGATCCCTGCTCTATCTTTCTTGGAAGACTGCCTTTTTAGTAGCTATTACCTCAGCTAGACGGGTGTCGGAACTCCAGGCTCTCACGGTAGATCCCCCGTATACAGTCTTCCATAAAGATAAGGTGCAGCTGAGACCGCACCCTGCCTTTCTCCCCAAGGTGGTCTCAGCATTCCACGTCAACCAGGAAATCTTCCTCCCAGTTTTTTTCCCGAAACCTCATTCTTCTCGCAGGGAGCAACAACTCCACTCGCTTGATGTCCGTCGGGCTCTCGCGTTTTATGTGGAGAGGACCAAACCGTTCCGCAAATCCCCCCAGCTTTTCGTGGCAGTAGCGGACCGCATTAAGGGGCTTCCTATTTCCTCGCAGAGGTTATCCTCGTGGGTAACGTCTTGTATCAGGACCTGCTATGACTTGGCTCACGTTCCTACGGGCCGTGTGACTGCGCACTCTACCAGGGGCGCAGGCGTCGTCGCTGGCTTTCCTCGCCCGTGTGCCCATCCAGGAAATCTGTCGGGCAGCGACCTGGTCATCGGTCCACACCTTTGCTTCCCACTACGCCCTGGTCCAGCAGTCCAGAGAGGACGCGGCCTTCGGATCTGCAGTGCTCCATGCCGCTACTTCTCACTCCGACCCCACCACCTAGGTATGGCTTGGGATTCACCTAACTGGAATGGATGTGAGCAATCACTCGAAGAAGAAAAGACGGTTACTCACCTTTGTAACTGTTGTTCTTCGAGATGTGTTGCTCACATCCATTCCACACCCGCCCTCCTTCCCCACTGTCGGAGTAGCCGGCAAGAAGGAACTGAGGAGTGGGTGGGCCGGCAGGGGTATATATTGGGTGCCATGGCGGCGCCACTCTAGGGGGCGACCTGCCGGCCCACTGGAGTTGCTAGGGTAAAAAGTTTCCGACGAACGTGCACGTGCGGTGCGCACACCTAACTGGAATGGATGTGAGCAACACATCTCGAAGAACAACAGTTACAAAGGTGAGTAACCGTCTTTTTTGGCTCCCTATGGAATTTTACATTATACTTCTAACTTGTAAGTCTTCAATTTTTTTTTTTCAGGAAATGTGGGTAATTTGCATTCAGACTATGCAGAAAAAGACAAGTCAATTATTGTTTGACTATGTTCTTTTTAGATGAATCAGTTGCATGAAACAAATTTCTCTTCTTTCTTGTATTATTTTAAGTGGGCTGTTTTTTTTACATCCTAAGACTCTGAGAAGAACACAAGGGAGAGTGCTTTCATGATACAGAGCTGCAAAAGAAAAGGCACAACTGAAAAGTTCAGTTAAGAATGGTTTAGTATTCAGCACATCTCATTACATTGTATCCTCCCAAAGTGGGACTTATAGAGTAGGACTAAGAACACTGTGTCAGGAATCAGGGCCTGCAGCAGACGCAGTCTCCAGGCAATCTAACAAGCACAGCTGACTGCTAGTATGCTGCCTGATTGGTGAGAAGAGTCAACAGACCAGCTCTTAAGCCCAGGAACAGTAGCAATTTGGTGGCTCCTCAAAGCCTTTGCTCATGGCTGCAATAGTTCCTGTCCCTGCTTGTTCCCAGCCTACCTTCATTCCAGGTACTCAGCTCTGATTCCTGACTTTGGTTCTGGCCTCTGACTCTGGTTCCTCACCCTTGGCTGTGGCATGTGACATCCAATTCCAGCTCTGAACGTGGGCTTCTATTTCTGTCTACTGACTCCTGCTCCAAGCACTAGGCATGACTGCCCATGTCCTTGTCTCTGATACACAGGAAAATCTGCAAAGCTCAGAGATCTGTGTGGGATTTTGTCCTGGCTTAGGCACCACAACACTGAATTTTGTAGCGTCTAATTTCCAGGTGTCCAGAAAATCACAGTGCAACACTGTGATCCATAAATCCTGACTTATGTTCCTAGGGTCCCTATACAATGAATGGAGACAGGAAGACATCTTGCAGTGTGATCCACAAAAGGCAGTATGCTAGGCAGGGAGCTGCCTCAGTTAGCCAGAGGAAAATGCCAAGTTTAAGGGTGTATCCAAAGCTCATTCCCTCTCATGAAAATAAGCACCTAAGTTGAGGCTGCAGGGAAGTGCCTATCTTTGCTTATTGCTCCATAGCAGGGAGCAGGGAGTCTCCTGGAGTCAGGTGGTTTAGGCATCTAAGTTGGTTCTTCTGAGAATTAGGTAGGCACCTGCCTCACTCCACACAAAACAAGAGGAGGAGGGAGTACTGCCTGCTTTATGACATCTAGCCTCATGGTTAGAGTACTAAGCTGGATGTGGGAAATCCACATTCAGTTCCTTCCCCCGGGCCTGAGTGAGAGAAAAGGTTTGAACTGGAGGTCTCCTGCCTGATAGAAGAGTGCTCTAACCACTGAGCAATGGGATATTCTGATGGCAGGGGGTGTCCCACAATTTCTCCTGTTGAAGATTTTCTACCAAGTGTATGTACTGAAACAGTTGCTAGGCCAGAGAGAGAGGAAGAGTGAGAATAATTACGTGGCCTAGTGGTTAGGGCACTCGTTTGAGAGGTGGGAGATTCAGTGTCCAGTACCCATGCTCCTATGGCTTTTTAACGATGTATACACAGTGGAACAACTTGAACAGAAGAGACTGAGGGAGCCTCCTTGCCCTCTCAAAATATCCCATAAGTCAGTGGTTAGAGCATACTCCTATAAAGATAGGCAGACCCCTATTCAAATCCTTACTTCCCTTTAGGCTAGAGCAGTGGTGATATTGAACATAGGTTCCCCACAACCACTGGGCTAAAGCTTATGAAGTGGGTGGTACTACTACTACTACCACCTACTTCTCCTCTTCTGCTGGCCTCCAGATTTGAAATGGAACCCCACGTGGTTGGTGGCCTCTGAACACACTTGCTGAATCAAAGTCTATCTTCTCCCAGTTGATGGATCGCACTGGGGCTTAGGTGGGAGAGAGGCACTCAGGTGCCTGGAGTGAGGCAGCAGTGCACATACCCAGAGATAGAAACTTAGGCCTCTAGGGAGCTTTTAACTAAAAAATGTAGGTGCTAAGTGATTTTAGGTGCCAACAGGGTTAGGCGGCAGCTTAGCATGAGTTTTGTAGGTTACAGTGGAGTCTAAAAATGAGACTAAGGCACCTATATACCTTTCTGGATCTGGGCCTCTGCTCCCAAGCAGTGATAGCACAGCCTCTGGGCAGAGAGTTTCCACGTGTCTACTTCCAGAATAGCAATGTTGCTTTGAGAAGTACTGGATTCCAGAAGCTCATTGTATGCCCTTACTCTGGCCTATGAACCATACCTGCACAGCAGCAGTGAAATAGGGCACTCTGGGATTCACCAACATTAAATTCCTGCATTGATTGATGCTTGGAAATGTGAAGGATCCTGTAGGGAGCATACTGCAGAGAGTACCTGTTGCCCAGATGCACCCTGGAAATCCCTCAAAATGGATAAAGCAGCCTCAGGCTTAGGGAAGCAAGTGTTTTTAAATCTTTACGTCCCTCCAAACCATGCCAGGGAAAGAAGTAGAGTCCTTTATTGGCAAATAACGTATGCTGTGTGGGTACTTATATACATGCCCTGTGATGCTGGAAATAGAGCATGATGAATTTATCACAAACTAGGTCCCAGAAACCAAATCCACTTGACCTTTCATGGATCCATCTCAGAAAAACTCAGTCTGCAAAAATAACGGAGTTGATCTTGGGCCAGAAACTCAAATGGTATAAATCAGTATGTTGTTGCTGAAGTCAGTGGATTTACTCCAGCTGATTAAGCCAATTTACACCACTAGCTCAATGTAGACCCCCAAATCAGGTGTGATCAGCATCACCTAGCTCTAATAAATGTTAGCAGTAGGTTTGTAAATCTATTCAGTACATTATATACACTCATTCAACACAAGCTTGAAATAAAAATCCTGAAAAATATAAGAACTGAACTTTTTTTGTCTATAACGTTCACAAATTAATTGAACACTTAATATAAATATTTATATTCTAAATTTATAGTAGTGTACTTAAGTAGGGGTAGGGCAGTATTTATTAATCTTTGAAATTCTTTGTAAACTTTGGAATTTTCAGATTTTAGTAATAAAATGTCATTTATTTTTGCATAAATATTCACTTATTAATTGCCTTCTGAAACTATATTTAAGAAATAAACAAACTGCAACAGTGACGGCTTGTCTTAAACCATAAATACTTGCAATGCAATAATGTTTGAATACACAGGAACTGGGACGGGTTGTAAAATAGATTATTTCAACCCTTTGGCCCATCTGAGTAGCTTTAGGCATTCCATGGGGTTACTCCCATGTCTAAGCATTTGCAGGTTCACAGCCTTAGTAAGGAATTATAGCCCCAGATCTACACAAGCAGAAAGGAGACAAATGCCTGCAACTCTCATTGAAATTAATGGGATTTGTGGGTGCTCAGAAGTCCTGGAAATCACACCATATATATTTCTTAAAAAAAACCTCAAGTGAAAACAAATTGCAAGTTGCAAAGTCAACCACAAAAAATGTAGGAAATGCCAGAATTAAGATTTGCCCATCCAACTTTGTTTGCCCCGCTTGTATATATGCATTATGATACAATTGAAAATTACATGATCTACTATCTTTCACATCTTTCTTTTAACATGCATTAAACTATACTAACTTCTGAAGATTTTTTTTTAAAAAAAGGAAACTGAAAAAACAGAAATTCCATTATATGGAACCATTTTGACTACCCTGCACATCAGCAGCAGGGCTGGAACCTTGAGCTCCATAGCACAGACCTCTACTTCTTTAGTTAATGGAGTAAGTGGTAGCTGGAGTAGACTGCTATTGTAAACGTAGAGCAGCCGCTAGGTCTCACAGCTATTTGCAAGCCACAACAGGAATGTTGAGGCTTAGGAATCCTAGGTTCAGCTCTAGGTTCTGGAGAAGAGTATGCTCTAATACTCAAAAATGCTTCTTATCCTGTCTCTGCCCCTCTCTGCACGCATCCCTACTGCCCCCGACTTCTGCTTCTCATACTCTCTGTATTTGAATCTTTCTCTTCCAAAATCCTTGTTAGTAAGCCCACGTCCAGACTAACCCGCGGCATCGGCGGGTTAAAATCGATTGCTCGGGGATCGATATATCGCGTCTAGTCTGGACGCGATGTATCGATCCCCGAGCGCGCTTACATTGATTCCGGAACTCCATCAACCCGAACGGAGTTCTGGAATCGACACGGAGAGCCGCAGACATCGATGCCGCGCCGTCTAGACGGGTGAGTACCTCGATTTTAGAAATTCGACTTCAGCTACGTTATTCACGTAGCTGAAGTTGCGTATCTAAAATCGATTTTAATACCCTAGTCTGGACGTGGCCTAAGTAGCATTCGGTGGCTTGGATCATCTATATAGTAAATTTCCATGTTTCTTCTATGAAGAAAGATAAGGAAGTCTTCTGGGATAAAGAAAGTCTGAAACATTTTTGTCTGAGTTATTGGAGACAAAATACTTCACCTAATGGAAATGTAAACTTGAAGTAAGTTTTGCATAGGCCTCTCAGGTTTATGTTTGTACAATGATATCCCAGCACAGTGATACAGAAATAATAAGTTCAAGGCCAAACAACCTTAGACAGAGATCTCATAAACGAACATTGTTGTCTTTAAAGGTTGAAGCTATGACATCTAATGCTAGTCAGGTTGCTGTGAGACGAGTAAACCTATTCAACTCTTGAATGACACTCTTCTACCATTGAATGTCCATTTGGATTCTTGACAGGCAATGCGGAAAAACTATTTTTCCCCTTAGGAATATTTCAGCCAACAATAACGATCAACAGATTTTAATCTGATAATTGCAATTGAAATAAAATGAGCATCTGCTGTTTTCCAGTATAATTACAAGCAGCTGACATGAGCATCTAAATGAACTAGTCTTCTGAAATCTGCTTGGGTTGTGAAACACATTTCAGACCGTCACAGTTGAAAATGGGTTCTGACTAAAACAGAAGTGAAAAGATAGATTTAGGACCAAATTATTTTTTTCATGTGAATTAGGCATTCTCACCTACTAATAGATTAAATATTATGTATTACTTTTTGGTATAACTCTGTTAGGAGTCAAAAGAGATGACTTTGTTCAGATCAGTGCAGAATTTGACCAGTTATGTTAGATGATTAGAAACTGCATCCATTTTATTGTTGAAACTTTCTGAGGTGGACTGATGTATTAAAAAGATGAAAATGTCTTTTCTGGTTGCCTGCATTGCCCAATCTCCTTTTTCAATTGTCATGATTAATTCAGAATAGTGTTTGTCTCTGTTTCTCTCCTCTTCATAATATTAGCACACAGAAAAACTTTCAGCAGCAGAGGCAATACGATCTTTGTGAGGCCTTTCTAGAACTCCAAAGGCAGCCTGTAAAGCAAAAAAGAGTGCAAATGTGTCAAAACTTAGAAGTTGTAGCCAACAGATAAATAACAACAGTTTCCACAGTGCTGGGTCTAACAGCCACTTTTGTATAGGACTTGTAAACTTTATCCTTGCAACTAAAAAGTTTCAGTACTAGATGCCATAATCTATCTTTCTGACCACACTCTAATGCCCTGTGAGCTTGTTTAAGTACTGAACTCATCTAAACAACTGTGTTTTAGGACTTAGAGCTTATCTGTACAGAAGAGTAATGTGTGCTATGAAGGTGTGGTTTCTAAAGTTCATTGCACTTTAATTGGTCCATGTAGTCCCTTCTGATGCACACTAGAAATTCTTTAGTGTGCTTTAACCAGAGGCAACCTGTGTGTGGGAGGGAGTGGTGGGGGGGTGGCTGCACAACATGCTAGTGAACTTTAGAAATCACACCCCATCATGCACATTGCTTCTCTGTGTAGTCAAACCATAAGTTATTTAAACCTACAGCCATACTGGGGGCTATAGTGAGAGGAGATTTACCACAAAAAGTTGTAGTGACCAGAGATGCTGAGATATGTACTATAGTGATGTGGGTCCAGGAGCAGCAAAAGCTTCCTAAACCTAGGTGGGGCACAAGCACCTGAACTGTGGTCCCACTCCTTCCCCCTGAGGCCCCACCTCTGTATTGCCCCTTCCCCCTGAGGCCCCACCCCATGCTGCCCCTTCTCCCTGAGCTCCCGCCCTTGTGCACTCCTTCTCCCCAAGGCCCCAACCCTTCTTCCCAAACCGCTGCTCTTGCACTGCCTCTTCCCTCAAGACTCCACCCCTGTGCCACCTCTTCCCTCCAAGACTCCACCCTCTCTCGCTCCTTTCTGCGCCCTTGCTCCCCATAGTTCGCTCCAGCGCACCTGTGTGGGTCCTATAAGAACCTAGACCAGTGGTGGGCAACCTGTGGTCCACAGACCACAGGTTGCCCACCACTGACCTTGACAGATAAAGGCCAGGAGCTGGAATAGTGCATCCAGGCCCACCATGGAGAAAGTTTTCACTAGCAGCCTTTCCTACACCTTTGAAAAACCAGTTCGGACAGGTAGGGAGCAGGGTTATGCTCACATACCCATCTTCTCCAGACATTACCCTGTAATATCACAGCTGTCTTCTGCACAAAAATGCTATGGAAGAGAGATGCCTATACCATCTCTTAGGTGACAAAATATTTAAGCACCCAGGTTTAAATTTTGGACCCTGGATTGTTTTTGAATAGCAGATAAGATGATTGCATGCATTTGAGGGGAGACCTCACATCAAAAGGGTAAGCGGAACCACATGCCCAAGATTTACAAGATCCCTACTGAGATTAAATCTACTTGGAAATGAATAAAATGTTTACTATATCCCTAGAAAAGAAAACATTTTTAAAAACATTATCCAAAACATGAAAAGATTAAACTTTATTATTCTGCTAGTTATTCAATGAAAAGTCTGCATGTAACACTGAGATAGAAGTCAGAATCTGCATTAGAACAGAGAGATTTCAAAATGCTTTTAAGGAGGAGAGGGGAGGAGAGAAGGAGATGAATCCGTTAACAATTATTAGTGAGAAAATATCAGGCATCTCCTCAATCTATTTTTATGCCAAATTATTCTGAATAAAAGTAGCTATATTAATGTACAGCAAGTTCTAAGAGAGTTTACATGATTGACCCACCAATTACATCTAAATGCTTTTAGGTAACGAACAAAAGACATTAATCTTTTATTCAATTATTTTTTTCCTTTCTAAGTAGTTAAATGTAGAGTAGCTCTTTCAACAGAACTATTTTTTTGCAGCAACAAAACAATAAGACTTGCACCTACTTTCCATTCCCATGAATAGATTTAGGTTACTATAATCTTTCCTTGTAACCAAAAGAAGATAACAGTAGATGTGCTAAACCAAGAAATATTTATTATTTATTCTAGTCTAGAGGAACAGCTTTTGTCCCCAATTACATACAAAGAACAGGCTGCTCTCTATCCCTTTTTTACTCTGCTTACCCCAGTCCCATCAAACAAAGTGAATTATATAGTTCCTTGCACTGTATTCACCACATTACAATCACCAGTCTGATTGCTTCAGTATCTGTATTATTATAGGTAAATTGCAGCCACGATTAACGTTAAAAAAGCTGTTCTACCATGACAATTGAGACTATGTACTCATTACGCAAATGTACTCATCGCAAGTGTGATCTTGTCCCCCGAACCACCGAACACCTGTTTGTCCTATAAAATCTGATCATAAAGTGGCTATATGCTTTCTGGGACAGGGACAATATTTGTTTATATAATACCTCACACAGTGGAATCCTGATTGAAACCTTACCGTTGTGTTTCTAGGGGTGTCCTTCAGGGATCAGTTTTTGGCCATACTCTATTTAACATTTTAATCCATGATGAGAAGAAAACGTAAAATCTCTGGAAAGATTTGCAGATGACACAAAGATTGGGGGAGTAGTAAATAATGAAGAGGACAGGTCACTGATAGAGTGCAATCTGGATCAATTGATAAACTGGGCACAAGCAAACAATATGTGTTTGAATATGGACAGATGGACAGTTTTACATCTAGGAACAAAGAATGTAAGCCATATTTACAGGACCGGGGAATCTCTCCTGGGAAGAGAGTTAGAGTCCATGGTGTATAATCAGCTGAACATGAGCTCACAGTGAGATGCTTTGCCAAAAAGGATTAATGCATTCCTTGGATGAATAAGTAGGGGAATATTGAGTAGGAGTAGAGAGGTTATTTAACCTCTGTATTTGGCACTGGTGCAACTGCTGCTGGAATACTGTGTCCAGTTTTGGTATCTACAATTCAAGGGGGAGATTGAGAAATTGGAGAGGGTTCAGAGAAGAGCCACCAGAGTGATTAAGGGATTAGAAAACACGTCTTATGGTACTACTGAAATATAATGTCTAAATAATGTTAATACTTTTCTTCACACTTCCTGTTAGAAGAACATAAAGACAATCATTTCAGTCAAGCCTGTCTCTAGAAACTAGGCATTTGGATATCTAAAAGAAGCACCTACTGAAAGAGGTGTGCCAAGCGTCTGAGATTAAATCAATTGTCTTTAATTTTTGTGACACGGCAAGAAACGTTCACAGATTGTAAGGAATGTTTCAATGTCAGAGAGAGATTGATGTTGTGGTGACAAAATTCTTAACAGCGGGAAAAAAATACAGCAAAACTTTCTCACACTCACAGTCTACAGTGGTTAACTAAAGATGCACACATATCTCTATGATTCTGCTCTCATTCGCTGTCCCTGCTCCTTTCTTGAGGTAAATTTTCAGAATGCTATGGGACTTCACACTTATGACTCCTATTGGGCTCAGTTCATTTCTACTGGAAGAATACAAGCTGGCCCAAGGGCCATAGAAAAGCCATCTCCAAACTTGAAGGATCCCCAAGGATCTGAACTGATCCCTGGAACTTTATGGGAGGCCAGAGCCATTCACATAGAGCCCTCAGAGCAACTCTGTCCCCATGGCAGCAGCTATCCTCACTGAATGACTGTTGGAGCTGCACCACCAGAGATTCCATGATGGCCGGAATGTCTCAGGGAGAGGTGGTGTCCATAGAAAAGTTAGAACAGATGAGGCTTATAAATGTTTCCAAGTAATTTCGTTGATGAGGAGGATGGGGCAAAGTGTGGGAGAATCTCGAGTCAATTCCCCTTGAAGCCACATGGATCCCAGGCTCTGCATGGAGCTTTCTCCTGGGTCCAGAGCCAGTAGAACAGTCCTACCTGACATCTGAGCCCCCTTCTGTGTGGAGGAGGGAAGTTCTGTACTTGGAGGAACCCCCTACTCTTGGATCTAAGGGGCAATAGCCTGGCCAAGGATCAAGCCAAATATACAACTTCAAAACCATTTTCTAAACTGCCTTTCTCTAAGTTACTCTTTTGGCTTAATAAAAGAAATCACATACCTCCCATAAACTTCACTCGTGTCTTTGAAAGTGTGAGATTACTTATGTAACTGTACGTACATTTTACACAGTTTGAAGTCTTTTATGCCCCCGTCCTGCAGGGAACCCCATGCCAAAAGGTATCTGCAGCGTTGGCTATAGTGGGGCTTTGCCTGGGTCCAGAGTCTCAGCTGTATGGAACCCATTGCAGAATTGGAGGTTTCAGATGTAAATATTCTAGCAAAAGGATTAAAACAAATTTCAAATCCCCTTTTCCCTGTAGGTAATATCAAACAAATTATATTAAGATCAGCACAGCATCAGTGTCTTAAAGTGGCAGATAAGCCCATGAACATTAGCTGGTTAAATAAACACACTAAACAGCTACTATTTTGCTGTGACAAGATATATTGAACAACATTGCCCTTTAGGGGTTACATAAAGTGGAATCAAGCTAATAAAAATGTAAATGTGTTCCTCCACATATTGCTATTTAAACTGGGAATATTCAGATGTCTCCTAGGCCTTTCTGGATAATTTTATCAGTTTATGGCCACTATACATCTGGGCCAAGTAATAAATGGAGTTAGAGTACGGAAATCTTTCCTACATGACATTTTGGTGGATCTCTGAATCCTTCCTTGTCTGCCATTTGAGAAAGAGTGAGGTGAATTAAATCTATTTAAAGTTTTATATATGGTGTCATAATGCAGGGTAAGTAGTAACATAAAGCAAAGTTAAGTAGCATATACAGGCACATGCTTCTCAGTCTTTTCAAATGTAAGACAAATTTGGGCTTCCTTTATAGAACAATGCAAGTATGAGTCCTGACACTGCTCCTTTTGAAGTCAAAGGGAGTTTTCCCATTGACGGAAATAGGAACAAGATTGAGACCCCGATGTCTGTGATGAAATAGGCTCTGATCAGGCTCTCACTGATATAAATAGAAATACTCCCATTGACTTCACTGGGAGCAGCTGGATGCCCATAAAATGGGGTCTAGAGAAAGGAACTTTTTATAACAGGTATGTTCACCACATGATGGGAACAGCTGGCATATTTGCAGCTAGGTAAAGTTTATACTAGTTATCATTATTTTGTTCCTAACCTCTGATATGAAATTTGTTTTTGGCTAGCAAGAAGGGCAGTTCATACTCCTGCATGTGATACTCAGAACAAGCCAATTTGGGAAGCTAACTTAATTTACAGTTCTAATCATGGAACCAAGCTGTTTCTTTTTCCTTAAGTTTTTACTTTAACATTTCTCACACCTACTTTCCACTTTAGTGCTTATAGGTAACTTTGGTAGACACTACATGTGTCTGTGAAGAATTATATCCTCAGAGACATTATAAGATTTAGGACATGACTTCAGCTCTCAAAAAGTGCAGAAGAAACTCTTAATGAATATAAACATTGTAAAGGGAATTGTCTACAACAGCAGTATTCCTGGCATGGTCTGAGATAAGTCAAAATATTCCCACTGTTTCTTGTTCTCTATTTCATAAAATCTTTTTTTTTAAAGTGAATGAAAAGTTAAAGAAGAATGATACAAAAGGAGCAGAAGATTAGTTCTCCAGATCAACAGGCATAACTTGCAGAAAGCCTGAAGTAGTTCTTGCTTTGAGAAGATCTATGGATGTTCAAGTTATAACCCACAGTTGCAAATAAAGATTAAGCATTTCCAGGTATACAGAGTACTTAGAAGATTTATTACTGAGTGTGAGATGAAAATGTCTGAGCTTTTTCCTCTTTTTTTAAAGAAAGTTTCTTCTAGATAAACCAATGTGTATTTAATACCTGACTCATCTATAGCAATGCGTGTGTGCGCATGCGCATGTACATATGCAGAGAAAAAAAACTTGTTTCCGATTGTAAATTTCCTGTCAAATTTTTATTTTTCTCCAGAACTGTTTTGTATCTGTACCTCAGCTTTCATTCCCGAAAATGTGAGATGGCAAAATTATTTTGCTGCCCCATCTGCTTCCTTCTTTCACACACTGTTTGTCATGCAAACATTTAAAAATAAGGAGATGAATCACTCATCAAGTTGTTTAATTCTCCAAAATTTGTGGTATTCATTCAACAATTTCTGTTGAAGTTATAGCATTTTTTTCAAATGTTAAAAAAATTTAATACAGTAAACTAACACCATCAAACCTGAGTCCCAGTTAATACCTATTTGAGTACTTAAGTGGGACTTAAACAGTATATAGGTCTTGTGATGACCGTCTTCACAGAAGCTAATAAGACTTATTCTATTCTGATTCTTATACTGCACCCATACCCATAGTACCTGAACACTTTCCAGTAGAGCATTAAGCAATATTATAAAGCATTAATGAGACAATCATTGGAATGCTGTGTCCAGTTCTGGGTGTCCACACTTCAAAAAGGATCTTGCCAAATTGGAAAAGGTTAATAATACTACGTTCCCAAACATCATAGAGATGGAGTTGACTACTTCTGTTGATAGTACTAATATAGAACCTGCATTACCTCTGATCCTAACAGTCTTCCAGTAGCTGTCCCACAATGCCTCTGTCCCAGCAAAAGTGGCTGCTTCAGTCACAATTTTGAACTTCAATGCTCAAGATTCACAGATACCAGAAGCCCGCTCCCCCTTTAATGTCCCCACCATGTTTTTGAAATATCTTTTCCTAGTGGCCCACCTGGACAATGCACACCTCCCCGTTCACCTTCGTGAGCGTCTGCCCATGTTGGCTTAGTGTAGACAAAGAGCTACACATGCAGTGCTCCTTCCTGGAGTAGGACAGAAGTCCTGGATCTCCTCTGCCTGTGAGGAGAAGAGGCTATGCAATCCCAGCTAAGGAGCAACTGAAGGAATATAGACATGTATGTGCAGATTGCACAGAGGATGCTAAACCTGGGGCATGACAAGGATGAACAGCAATGCCAGGTGAAAGCCAAGGAACTTTGGCCGTTACATCAGAAGGCGAGAGAGGGCCACACCAAATCTGGAGCTACTCTACAGACCTGCTGCTTCTACAATTGTCTCCATGCAATACTTGACAGGGACTGCACCAGCACCTTGAATGCAAGTGTGAACACTTTATGAGAGCTGGTATTGGCAACCGCTGCAGTGTAGAGTGAGGAGAAGGAGAGGAGGGATGCCCAGAGTGGATACAAACCATGCAGCAACTATTAAAATAATATTTTAAGCTTCCCTCAACAGTATAACACAACAGTTGGCTTTCTAATAGCCCTTGCATCTGGCTGTTCAAAATCAGCGGACAGCTGATCCACCTCACCCCTCTACCCTGCCAGTAGCTTTTACCTCTTCACTTCACAAATATTATGTACTGGACAATATGCATCAATCACAGTAGGAATGTTTGCCTCACTAAGATCCAATCTAGTCTTTGAGCACTTCCAGCAAGTGTTGAGTCTACTAAATGCATGTTCAACAGTCATCCTCCACCTGCTCAGCTGAATCTTTCCTTGGTGCTGTTGAGGTGGTCAGCCTATGGCTTCAAGAGAATGGGGTAGGTTAAGTCCCAAGAATGACTATTAGCATTTCAACATTACCAATGTGAATGCACCAGTCAGGGAAGAATGTTCCTGCTTGCAACTTTTGGTGCGAGATAGGGATATGCATCCTGTCTATTGCCCCACTACAGTTCAGGAGCCCCACGGCTTCAAATCCATCCACTATTTCCTGGACATTGCTGAGAGTTACAGCCCTATGCAGCAGGGGACGCTTAATGGCCTTGCACACTTGGATGACAACAGCTCGTACTGCAGATTCCCAATTCAAAACTGATTGCCCACTGACTGATAGCAATCTGGCATTGCAAGCTTCCAGAGCATAATTGCCATTCATTTTTTCCATTGCCAACACAGCTCTCATTCTTATGTTACTGCACTGGAGGGTGAGCCAGCAAACAGCTCTAGAAATGTAGCCTTTCATCCCAGGGAAAGTTCCGTCTCTTTCACAAGTGAGATTTATCCGCAGTCCATATTCTGAACTGTGGTGATTGTAACAGTGTAAATATTTTACATTCAGTATTTGAAAACCAGTTTTTCCTTACTTACGTGCCAAGAACTGCTTTCAAAAGTTTCTATATTTTCCCATGAAAACGACATAAATGAATTTAAAAAAATGCAAGGCAGGCAGGAAAGAGCTTCCTGCGTTGTTCAGCTAGCACCGACTATTGGAAGTAAAACACAGATCTTCAGGATTTAGTATTTACTATAACTGAGAAAGAAATGCTGACCAAATGCCATGTTTAAATAGTCTTTCTCATTTTTGAGTCTGTGGGTGAGATCTTTAGATGCAGCCAGGGGCGGCTCTAGGCATTTTGCTGCCCCAAGTATGGCAGGAAGGCTGCTTTCAGTGGCTTGCCTGCGGGAGGTCCGCTGGTCCCACGACTTCGGTAGACCTCCCTCAGACGTGCCTGCGGCAGGTCCAGAAGCCGCAGGACCAGCGGACCCTCCGCAAGCAAGCTGCCGAAGGCATCCTGCCTGCAGCCCTCGCGGCTACTAGCAGAGTGCCCCCCATGGCTTGTCACCTCAAGCACGCACTTGGCGTGCTGGGGCCTGTAGCCACCCCTGGATGCAGCCAAAATATGTAGAACACAAGTCATAGAGTGTGGCGCAAAGGTAGCTTAGAAATCCCCTTAAACCTGGTGCTTCTGTGCAAATGAGAACCCTGATATCAGTTCTGTCCTACACAGCCACAGGGAGTTGAAAACACTGTTGAGGGTCCTGGCCATGCCTCCTTCTGTAGCCCCACTCTTTCATTTCGCAAAGCTGGCAGCTGGGAGGCATGTGAGATAGAAGTCTCCTTGTTGGGTCTATACCATCACAGGATCACCTTTGTGTTGGATGATCCTCCCTGACTAGTGAAGCTTGTCTTACAGCCCAATTATCACAGGCTGCTCCTCACCTGAGAGCCCAGTGCTGACATTGGGTCTTGAATGGTTTAAAAGAGCTTTGCAATTCCATTTTGATGATGTGCAGTCAATCTGAATGACAGATTTCCATGCTGGAGCAGTATTAGTCATGCTCTCCAGCTGCTCTCATTGTCCTAGGTATTTGTTCAGTTAATAAGGCAGACAGTTCCCACTCTGATCTCCAATCAGCTGTTTGGAATGTATGCTGAAGTGTACTGGGGTCTGATGCAGGAAGTGTAATAAAGGTGGTTACTGTTAAGGGAGTGCTAATAAACCAGGGACAAACTCTCATAATGCTGCTGTATACAGTGTTCTTTCAACTCCAGGTCTTAATTTGTGCCAGGGCTTGCCAGGGCCGAGCCCCGAGCCCCTAGGCTTGGCAGTTCATAGCCCCAATACCTCTGGAATTGCCAGGTCAGGTATGAAACTATAAAAATTGCTTGACCCCTGGCACCTGTTTCATTACAAATTAAGCAGTGTTCAGCTCAGTCATGCTTTTTCTGAAGGAAAAGGGTATTGCAATAAACTGAGCTTATAGGTAAAACCTGGGTAACTTCCTTGAACTCCCTTCTGCCACCCGCACTTATGGCAAGTACTACTCTACTCACACAAGCATTCTCGCTGTCTTCCATGAGGCTAGTGCTTATATGGGCCCAGGGGGTCAGAATTCAAAAAAGAGCTCAGCGACTCACATTTAGACCCCTAAATCAAATGCCAAAAGACATCAGCTCTCATTTAGGCATCTCCGTGTAGTGGCCAGATTTCCCAAGCTTCTCAGCCCCCAGTGCTTTCAATGGTTAAATGGAAACTGAGCTCTTTGGAAAATTAAGCCTCCACTGCCAGAGCCGAGCTTTTTCAAGATCTCTCCCAGTTTAAGACAGGTGAGTGGAACCGAGCATTCCGGCCCTACAGTGCGTTTGCCTAATCGGACTCCCTAATCTCTGATTTGAAGCCACACAATGATTTTCAGTGCAGAATATTAGTCATTCCTATGTAACCTGTAAGATATTTAAGATTTGCCCAGAGCTAATCTACCTCACAAGGGGCTTTGTTGACAGTCCTTGCTAATACTATATATTCTCCATTGTTTCTTCTCCTCCTGCTGCTTTCTATTCATCCATCTCTGCTCCCCTTTTCTTTCTAGGTCTTTCTCTTTATGTATGTCTCTTTTCTTCCTTGTTCCTGCTTTTCTCCCTGCCCACCTTGTCGAGTGTGAGCCATCCTAGCTCTCTTTCTTTCTAGGTCTTTCTCTTTATATATGTCTCTTTTTCTGTCTCATTCCTGCTTCTTTCCTTCTCTACCTTGTTCAGCGTGAGCCATTATGCTAGCACTTCAGCAGATTCCTCTATTAAATGTACGTTTGATTATCTGAGAGGTTTTTTTTCCAGCACCACTCATATCCCCATTATGAGCAGCAGCCATCACTAACCCTGTGAACTAATTAAAACCTATCTGGATACAGTCTGACTCTATTAATGCGAGAAGCCACTAAGTCCTGACTAAGATTAATTGAATTGGAATCCCCAGCAAACCTCTTAGGACTTTTGAAATCCATTTTATTTTTAATTATAGGTTCATTAATTCTCTGGTCAAGTTTTGTATATTAGTTAATGTACTGTATAGTGGCAAAGATGCACTTCTTTAAGGGTTAAAACGTTGTTCATACCATAAATATTCAATATTCAATAGATTCCTTTGGAACCATGACTTACTAAAGAAGAAAACAAACTAGCTTTTAATTTTAAAAACCCCTCTCCCCCATTTCAATTATACTTAAACTAGATTAGAGGCAAATCTAAAACGAACAAGGAATTTTTGTAAAGAATGAAAAAAGAAAAGGTGAAAAGTATTTTTGCAAGAAAATAGACCAGACAATCATTTACAGTGATATTACCCAAACTCTGACTTTATAAGGAACATTCTGGTCCCCTAATAACAATAATTAATAAGCCACTATAACTATTCCTAAGAATTTAAAAAACTGGAAAAATGTTATGTGAAAGATGAACATATGTGTATATAGATAGATAGATGCATATATATCTTAGTAGATGTATGAACCATTCTAAATTGTACAAAGATAAAATTAGAAATCATCTTGTGTTTATCTATTTTTGCCTGAAAGACTAGACATGCTATATTCAAAGCTGAATCACTGCGTCACTATTTGCCATTAAAGTCTGGCTGATTAATATTTGATTGGTAGCTTTAATGAGACTGAACTTTGCCACGGTCTTGCTGATTTTGTATTTTAACATAAAGGATTCAATTCTACCATACGTTATGAAAAATCTGCCATTTTCATAATGCGTTTCTCCCTGTTTTTATGAAATCCTGAATCTATGTGCAGTAGGTGCAATTTATTAAATGTCATGGATGGGTCATCTGACCAGTAGTTTGAGCAAGAAATTCATATCCCATGATTCTGAAGGCTAAAAGGTTAATACATAACAGATGGTGCTTTGAAGGAAACCATTATAGGCAATGCTTTTCAATCAATGAGATGCTATTATGAGCAATAGAGCCAATTTCTTTTAATCAATGAACCTTTATTACTACATTTACTAAAAAAAGCTGTATGCAGTTCTTATAAACCATTCTGCAGTGTTCTAAAAATAATTCATTTTTTTTCTTGAGGTCCTTCCATGATTTCTCCAGTTTTGCTCATTTTAATGTGTGAATTTGAACGTTACTTATCCAATTAAACAAAGAAAATACAGCAGTTTAAACATATGTTTGAGAGACAGTAAAGGCAAATATCATCTGTGACTCCTATAATGGGTTTGTATTATGCCCTACGAGGCAACTGTGAGTGGAGTAATGCATTCTTCTGCGTGTGAGCATGAGAT
The DNA here is from genome assembly GCF_025201925.1 of Gopherus flavomarginatus. Lineage (NCBI taxonomy): Eukaryota > Metazoa > Chordata > Testudines > Testudinidae > Gopherus > Gopherus flavomarginatus. Next base: position 25,830,510 of record NC_066618.1, on the reverse strand, counting down.
CTATCTGGATCTTATGCTGTTGGATAGGAGCTAAGGTCTGCAGCTGAGATGATTCTCCCACCAGAAGTAACTGGGCAGAACAGGAGCAGGTAAGGGTGGTGCTGGCTGGGCAAGAAGGGGAAGAATGTTCTGTCTTGTAAAGGAATGATTCAATAACACAATGCCCCATCCTACTGGTAGAGAGGTGCTCTGGGAGAATTGTAGGCATAGTGCCTGTCCAGTGGTTCTCCTGTGATAGTGGGCTACTCCTCTCTCAATCCAGTCCCTTCAAAGCATATATAACAATTACTCCTGAGGGCATTCTGCACCAAAAATTAAAAATTCTGTGCACAATATTTTAAAATTCTGCAAAATTTATTTGTCATATAAATGTGGAGGCTCCAGCATGGCACTGGGGAGCACAGGCCACTGGCTGCACAGAGGTGGGAGATCACTGTGCAGCTCCCGCTGCTCAGGACACGGACTCAGCGGTGAGGCTGCACCCAACCCTGACACAGTGCAAGGACTGAGCCTGCCCCAGAAACTCCCCAGGGCCCTGCCCCTCCATGCCAGGTGCACCAGATCTGGGCAGGCAGGCTCAGCATGACAGGATCCAAGTGTGGAGGGGGTTAGTGTGGGTTGAGAGGGTTCTGTGTGGGGCAATCTGGGTGTGGCAGCTCAGTGGGGGATCTAGGTATGGGGGGATTTCGATGCACAGGGGCTTGTTGGGGCATTCTGGGTGCAATGGTAATGGGACTCTGCAGGGGGTCCAGGTGGAGATGGTTGGGGCTAAGCAGAGGGGTCTGGGTGGAGGGAGATAGAGCTCGGCAGGGGGTCTGGGTGTTCGGGGTTCAGTGTGGGGTCCAGATGCTGGAAGAGTGGGGCACAGTGGCATGGGGATCCAGGAGCAGCTGGTTGGGGCTTGGTGGGGTTGGGATCCAGGTGTGGGTGGTTCTTCTGGCTGATCCAGGGGGAGTAGGGCCCATCAGGGGGGTTCTGAGTGTGAGAGGTGAGGCTGATGAGGAGGGTCTGTGTATGAGGGGGTCTGGATGCACGGGGCTTGTGCGGATGGGGGAGCAGCTTCCTGTACAGGTATCCATCCCACTGCAGCTGAGGAGCAATGGGTGCAGGAAGTGGGGAGGTGGGTAGAGCTTGCAATGATTGCTTCTGAAAGCTCTCTTCTGACTTGGGTGGGCAGAAAGGGTTCTACAGGACAGGTTCTTTATACATTGCCTTCTGCTCATAAATGGACTCCTGCTCCCTCCTTCACCAGCCACACAGTTATATTTATCAATGGGTACAAGTCTAGAAACAGAAGAAAGCAAATCACATACTGTCAATAATAACATGAAAGGGAAGAACAGTGCATATAATGAAAAACCCTATTCTGAAATTAAATTTCTGAATTTTTTAGTATGTAAGCAAGAATCTTTACATTCCAAACAAGAATATATAGTGCAATGTTGCAGCAAGTCATTAATTCAGTACAAATGATTGGATATATATAGCTGGAGATGTGGCGCATAAACTGAAGATAAGATACCTTAATAAGAGAAGGCCAAATTGTCCTCCATGTGGTTATTTTCATCTGTACGTGACAAGAAAATCTCAACAGTTTAGACTCAGAGGATCTGACGGATGGTTACCTCAAAGGAAGAGTGTCTTCTCCCTCTGCTATATGGAAAGGGAAAGTATGTCTCTGAAGTCCACCAGTGGCCAGGACTATCTGTGTGGAAGCTCTATACTTCCACACTAACTGCTTCCAATAACCATGCTTTCATGGTGTCCCTGACTGTTGCTTCCCCTTGTTGCACATTTCATTGTGGAAACTGGTGTAAATTCATGTGAAAAGATCAGTGTTAATTGTGTATGGGGCATACCTTCAAAGTTCAGCCAGAATAATGCTGGATAATGCCCCTAGCCTCTTCCACCCCTGCCTATAAATTCCCACTTGTGGTGCACTGATAAATGTACATAAAGATGTTTCTGCTAGGTCAGTGAGGGTGCAGAGGGAATGCTGTGGAGCCGGCATCCCTTCTTTCGTTCCTCCAACCTGACCTGCAGTTTTTCTCGCCCCTCACCTCATAGCACAAAGAGGAGGAATTTGACCAATATTTACAAGCAGTAATAAAAGGCTGAAAAGGCAATTGGAGAAAAGTATGGAAATAAAAGGAATACCATGTTAAAGGGAGTTCATATGGTTAATAACGGACTTGTGAAGTACAGATAAACTATGAAAAGATGGATTTGGATCTCAAGGGAACATTGACACAGATAAAGGGAGTTAGCTAGATGAGGAAGAGAGCTGATTGGACAGAAGGAAGAGAAGGGAAATTGAAATTTAAATATGTTATATGGTTTTCTCCTGTATGTACATGGAGACAGCCAAAAAGATATACGGTCATCAGATGTAATGGTTGCAATGTAGCCTTGAAGTAAAATATAAGTATTAAGTATATTTACAAGTACAGATGGGCCCAGACTAAAACCATGGATCCCAATATCCTGAACTTTGAGAAAGTTTGGTTCTGAATCTGGATCCAAATTTTGTAGCTTGATCCCATTTCTACTTGTAAGTATTTTTTTTAAATCATTCAGTTCTATTCATTACTATAAAGAGCCAATCAAGCAATCTTTCACCAAAAATAAGATGGCTATCAAAATACTTAAGGAATTGCAGGTGTGAAATGTTGAGATCAATGAGATCTATGTAATGTTGAGTGGTTATTTTACATGCCACAGGGCCACATGTCAATGAACAGCAACAGTTGAAGGTATGTGTGTATTATGAAAATGTAATCTGTATAAATGGCATCTTTTTACTCAGCTGATCTGCTCACTATGCACTTGTCTCCACTACCGCTTAAGTCGATATAATTTACTTTGCTCAGGGGTGTGAAAAAGCCATCCCTCTGAGCGCCACAGGTTACATCAACCTAAGTGCTGTCTACACCAATGCTAAGTCAGTAGGAGATGCTCTCTTGCCAACATAGATTCTGCCTCTCATTGATGTGGAGTAATTATGCTGACTAGAAAGCAGTCTCCCATTGGCATAGCGCGTCTTGACCAGATGTAACGCAGTAGTGCAGACTAGCCCTATTAGTATTAAAAGTCAGTATTAATTTTGCTGACAAGAACATGTATTTTCTGACAAATGTTTATTGTTTTACATTGTTGGTTTTCAAATAGAAAATGGTGATGGGGGGAATCCACTTTTGGTGTGTGTTTCCCCTTATTTCCCCTGTTTTCCAATGGCAACATGGAAAAAGAAGAGGAGGGAGGAAAAGAAGGGAAGATAAGGAGAAAGGAGGAAAAAGAAAAAAATCTCAAACATTTTGTAAAATAAAGAAAGCTTCACAATGAAAATGTTCTTGAAATATTTACAAATATGCCATCCTCCCCCATTCTTGACTAGCTCCAAATATGCTATATTGCATCATTAACCATGGGTAAGCACCATCAAAGTAAGGTAAAACTCAACAGAAAGTACAAAAAAGGACTGACCTTTCATGGTCAGGTCTTATAAAGGTTGCATCAATGTTCCTTTTTGTCATGTGAATACCTTGCTGAAAACACTGTTGTGAGAAGCAGAGAAGAGATGAGTTTCCTCCTTGGCACAAGTCCTGTCCAGTACAGCTTTCGTTCAGGGATGCTTTCAAAAAACACTAGATATGCTGCCAACTGAAATCCTTTATAATAAAAGAAAAATGGTATATCTAACATATGCTAACAAGGCACCCCAAGTTGGGTTTTGAAAAATAAAATGAAGCTATGTGACAGCAGTCAAATTACACCATTTATTTGATGCTAAATACTGACAAGGAATTTACACTGAGGCTGGCAGTATTGCTTCCTGATGTCCCTTATCGAACAAAGTTTCCTGTGCCAAGCCATGATTAACTGTTTTTACATCAGTGATAAATTGGAAAAGGAGGTATTTGAGCATCAGAGATGTTTGGTGGCTATACGCAGGGGTGGCTCCAGGCACCAGTGGGGGGTGGCCTGCCAGTCTCTGTGAGGGTGGCAGGCAGGCGACTTTCGGCAGTGCTCCTGCAAGAGGTCTGCTGGTCCTGCAGCTTCAATCACAATTTGGTGGTGGGGACGCCAATGGCGCGGCACCGGCGGACCTTCCGCAGGCATGCTACCGAATCTGCGTGGCCGGGGCAGACCGCCCACAGGCGTGTCACTGAAAGCCACCTGCCTGCTATGCTTGGGGCGGCAAAAACCATAGAGCTGCCCCTGGCTATATGCCAGGTCAAGTCCAGGGAAGTTGCCTCAGGAAATTTGTAAGACTTGGCTCCAATCCCAGCAAACAAAATTTGCAGGGAATAAATATTCCCTCACTTTTGCTTTCTTGGAAAAATGAGCTAGTATAGAGCGACTATGCACAATGTTATATGCACCATGTATAAAATTGGACAAGATAGTCATCAAGTTCTGCATTGTCTTCCATTATAATCATGGCAAGGAGAGAGTGAATGGAGGGACAAAGATGTATGAAGTCCTTGTGCCTTGATTAATGATTTGATTATGGAGAACTTGGAGGATTTCTAAATTATTTGAATTTGACATGGATCAAGGATGTCTGAGAAGTTTTACTGTGTCAGTTATGTAAGTATAGTAAAAAGCCTTGATGAAGGGCTAGTCTTAGGTTTCGTAGGGCCCAGAGTTAACTAAGGCAATGAAAAGCATCTGGTGGACTACCTTCACCCACATAGCACATCAGGGAAAGCGGAAGGATTTAGAAGCTAGACAAGACAGACTGTGGGTACTTCCTCAACATCCTTGGGCTTTGGATCACAGGGTTTCATAGATTCCAATGTCAGAATAGACCACTGTGATCATCTAGTCTGACTTCCTGTATTACACAGACCATAGAATGTCCCCAAAATAATTCCTAGAACATATCTTTTAGAAAAATATCCAGTTCAGATTTAACATTTGCCAGAGACGGAAAATCCGCCATGACCCTTGGTAGATTGCTCCACTGGTTAATGTACACATTATTTCCAGTCTGAATTTGTCTAACTTCACCTTCCAGCCTTTGGATCATGTTATATCTTTGTCAGCTAGACTGAAGAGCTCATTGTTAAATATTTCTTCACCCTGTAGGTACTTATAGACTGTAATCAGCTCACTCCTTCACCTTCTCTTTATTAAGCCAAATAGGTTGAGCTCCTTGAGTCTATCACTACAATGCATGTTTTCTAATTCTTTAATTATTCTCTTGGCTCTTCTCTAAACTTTCCAGTTTATCAACATCCTTCTTCAATTGTGCACACCAGAACAGGACACAATATTTCAGCAGCAGTCACACCAGTGCCAAAAACAGAAGTAATATAACCTATCTACTTCTACTTGGGATTCCTCTGTTTATGCAAACAAGGATTGCATTTAGTCCTTTTGGCCACAGTGTCACACTGAGGGCTCATGTTCGGCTGATTATTAACAAATCTTTTTCAGAGTCACTACTTCCCAGATCACAGTCTCCCATCTTCTAAGTATGGTCTACATTCTTTGTTACTAAATATATGCATTTACGTTTGCCCATATTAAAACACATGTTATTTGCTTGAGCCCAGTTTACCAGGCAATCCAGATTGCTCTGTGTCTGATCTGTCCTCTTCATTATTTACCACTCCCCCAATTTGTGTGTCATCTACAAACTTTATCGGTGATAATTTTGTGTTTTCTTTCCAGTCACTGATAAAATGTTAATTAGTAGAGGACCAAGAACCAATTGCTGCGGGACCCCACTTAAAATACACTCTCTCAATGATAATTTCCCATTTACAATTACATTTTGACACTATCAGTTAGACAAATTTTAATCCATTTATTGTGTGTCATGTTAATTTTATACCATACTAGCATTTTTTAACTATTTATTTAGGAAGTTTTAATAAGTTTACAAATCCCTGCCATGTAAATATCAGCAAAAAAAGAGTCATTACGACAATTAGCTTTTCTTTAAAGAGACATTATACAGGAATATAGTGATCAGATCTTTCTATGTAACAGACTGTTATTACAGACTGAGCATTATTACAACACCTATGTAATTTCTAGAGACTTTATTATATTGAGGAAGATCTTGATATACATGTATTTAACAAACCTCTATGTCTATCAAATGTTAATATTAAAAAAAATGGACATGTGTGCTAGATTTTTTTGTTTTGTTTTGTTTTGCAAGTGAGGAATATACTTTGTCTAAGGAGTGAATAAAAGGTAACCAAATATCTTAGTATCTATTGGTCTTTTGTGTATTTTGCTGGGTATATATTTGGTGTATTAATTTTTCCATAACCACAGCCTCCCATATTTTTTGAACCATTACTCAATAGTTGGGCTCTTTTTTTCTTTTTCCAATGAGAGGCTACCAATAGCCGAGCAGCTACTAGCTAATGAAAAATTAGTTCTTCATTTCCTTTTGTGTGACCATTCTCACTTGGAGGCCCCAGAAGGATTACCAAAACATCATTTGGTAATAAATATCCAACAATGTTATGATATTTGGTTATGGATTGCATCCCAATACTTTCTAATGTCTGCACATATCCACTATGTATGCGTAAAAGCTCCTCTTTCACCACATTTTCTCATGTTTATCCCCAATCAATCTATATTTATATATTAACCTGTCTGGTATGAGGTATCATTAAAACAGTATTTTCTTTTATTGTGCTACAGACTGAGGTTGCTGGCCCTTTTTTCTAGATCAAATCCCATTCCTCTGGATTAATTTGTCTATCCATATCCTTTTCCCAGAGTTTCATATATGGACACTTTTTTGTTAAGAAATCTGTTTGCAAAGATTAATATAAATTAGTCATAAATTTTCTGTTTCCTAATTGGCCAGACACCATCACATCTATTAAAGTTAGCTTTCCGTATAGAACAGGTTTTCCAGAAAATTAAGAAACATTCGGCCTGATTTTAAAGTACTGGTACTGTAGGAAAGTGAGCCAGTAAAAATTATTTTTGATCTCTAAGTTATAAAAGTTTCTTTACTGAATAGCTGGCCGGCCATGTATATTCCCTGGCTTTCCTGGTCTTTGACGTTTATTGGTTAAGATCTGAATTATTTGCAATATGTGTCATTGGTGGGGGGGCAGAAACTGATCTTATCTCTAGTTCTATCCCAAACCCAAAAAGTAACCTTTGTGAAAGGATGTGTGTAGATTTATGGAGGGCATGATTTTTTTTATTATTCATGATAGTTTAGGGTTTTTCTTGTTCAATAAAGACCCAGTATTTGCCTGGGTTAGAGCACCCCCAGTTCACTACTGCTTTGACATGGCTGGCTCAATAGTACCATAAAATATTTGGAACAGCTAGTCCACCTTGTTTAATGAGTCTGTACAAAGTATCTGCCCTCACTTTGGATCTTGTCTTATTCCATAACCATTCTAACCATATCCTCTGTATTCCTGCTAGGGTTTTATCTGGCATAATTACAGAAGGATTTTAAAACAAGAAAAAGCAGCAAAGAGTCCTGTGGCACCTTATAGACTAACAGACGTTTTGGAGCATGAGCTTTCATGGGTGAATACCCACTTCGTCAGATGCATGTAGTGGAAATTTCCAGGGGCAGGTATTTATATGCAGGCAAGCTAAAGATAATGAGGTAGTTCAATCAGGGAGGATGAGGTCCTGTTCTAGCAGTTGAGGTGTGAAAACCAAGGGAGGAGAAACTGGTTCTGTAATTGGCAAGCCATTCACAGTCTTTGTTTAATCCTGAGCTGATGGTGTCAAATTTGCAGATGAACTGAAGCTCAGCAGTTTTTCTTTGAAGTCTGATCCTGAAGTTTTTTTACTGCAGGATGGCCACCTTAAGGTCTGCTATAGTGTGGCCAGGGAGGTTGAAGTGTTTTCCTACAGGTTTTTGTATATAGCCATTCCTAATATCTGATTTGTGTCCGTTTATCCTTTTCTGTAGCGACTGTCCAGTTTGGCCGATGTAGATAGCAGAGGGGCATTGCTGGCATATGATGGCGTATATTACATTGGTGGACGTGCAGGTGAATGAACCGGTGATGGTGTGGCTGATCTGGTTAGGTCCTGTGATGGTGTCGCTGGTGTAGATATGTGGGCAGAGTTGGCATCGAGGTTTGTTGCATGGATTGGTTCCTGAGCTAGAGTTACTATGGTGCGATGTGCAGTTACTGCAGTTCATCTGCAAATTTGACACCATCAGCTCAGGATTAAACAAAGACTGTGAATGGCTTGCCAATTACAGAACCAGTTTCTCCTCCCTTGGTTGTCACACCTCAACTGCTAGAACAGGACCTCATCCTCCCTGATTGAACTATCTCTATCTTGCCTGCATATATATACCTGCCCCTGGAAATTTCCATTACATGCATCTGATGAAATGGGGATTCACCCACAAAAGCTCATGCTCCAAAACGTCTGTTAGTCTATAAGGTGCCACAGGACTCTTTGCTGCTTTTACAGATCCAGACTAACACGGCTGCCCCTCTGATACTTAAAACAAGAAAGATATCCTTGGTGAATATTCATTTTGACTGTGGCTAATCATCCCAACCAAGAAATTGCATACTTCCCCCAATACTCCATTTTCAATGGCTTGTCGATTTAAATCCTAGAGCTCTTCTAGGTTTTTGAGATTTGAATTCCCATCTATCTTATAGAATGTTTACCCATTTGTACCAACATATTTTCTGGAGGAGTGACTTTTCAGAGTCTGGCAAATTTATAGCTAGTATTTCAGATTTGGTATAATTTACTTTAAATCCAAATACTTTCCCAAAGTTCTGGATTTCTTTAGAAACTAATTTTAGGAAAATATTTGATTTAGATAAAAATAATATTACATCGTCTGCACATAATGCTATTTGCTGATGTATTCCTGCAGATTTTATTCCTGTCATCGATTCATTGTGCCTTATCCTCCGTGCAAAAAACTGCATGACCAGCACAAAAAGTAAAGGAGGCAATGGACATCCCGGCATAGTCCCTCTGTGTAATTGAAGAACACGGGAGATTGATTTAACTCTGTTAACTCACACAGCTGCTATTGGGCTGATGCAAAGAGCAGTTATCCATTTAAGGAATTCGAAACAGGAAGTTCCACTCTATTCTATCAAAGGCTATTTCTGCATCTAGAGATGACAAAAGAAATGGATCTTTTTTTGATCTGGCATTATGGATGATTCCAAGTACTCTCTGAATACTGTCGGACTTCTGTCTATCTTTAACAAATCCAGTTTGATCTGGATTTATATGAGCTGAGAGCATAGACTGCAGTTGGCTAGCTAGTATTTTTGCTAAAATCTTTTTGCCATGATTCAATAGAGATATGGGCCTATGGGAACTGCATAAGGTAAGGTCTTTTCCATCTTTAGGGAGAGCCACAACAGTAGCTTCTTTCATAGGTTGTGGAAGTTCCTCCGTTAAGAGGATACCACTGATGGTACCTCTCAAGGGACTCACTAATATCTCCTTAAATACTTTGTAAAATTCAGCTGGAAAACCATCACGCCATGGAGTTTTACTACTTTTCATACATGCTATTGCCTTTAGGATTTCTGCTTTTGTTATTTCTCTATCTAAAATTTCTTAATCAATTTTGTTTATTGTTGGCAAGTTTGCTACTACCAGATATTTTTGAACAATTTCAGAGCTTGGAGTATCTAGGCATAGAGATTTTTATAATGAGCGGCAAAAGGAGCACATATTTCATTATGGTGTGTAACTATCTTTTGCTGATTGTTCTTAACTGGTGCAATAATAAGTTGTTCTTGTACCCTCTGCTCTTTTCCCTTCCTTGAAATCCGCAAATGAGATACCAGCATAACATGTGAAAAAGTCCCCCAAATGACTGCGCTTTGCTGAACCTTAATGCCTGTACTCTCCCCATAAGCACGTAGACTGCTTCTCTTGCAATCCAAAGGAGGTACATTCTCCACCTATGGGACCTTGACCCTCACCCTTAGAGACAGAAGGCCATATGATCATTTGAGTTATAGAGAGGGTTTACACAGAACCCCTAAAGGCTCCTCCCCTTCCCATCTCAATTCTTCTCCAATCTCCTCCAACCTTAAAATCTTCCCCTACTTCTTTCTTATTCTCCTTTATTTTGTCTATGTTTTAAAATACAGAACAAATATTACTGATCAACCCAATTAAAATAAGTTTTATTCTATTTTCTTTATATTACTACATTTACACTTCAGCGGCTTATTCCTTCTGGTTAGTCGCTTCTGGTTATTCTTTGGATTACTACTCAGGTATCTGAGTTCTCCTGTTCAGCTTCACTTCTTCCATTGCTAATTTGGTCTCTAGAGTTTTTTGTCTTGTCTTTTCTTTCTTTGCCTTCTTTTTCCTGAGTTTCGCCATTTACCAAGAATGTTTCAGCAGCTTATCTGTTGTTACTGCCTCTGAAGAGTCTTCTTCTGTCTGAGATTTGGATTTTTATCCCAGGTGATTGGGGGGTATTTTTATCTTGTTCAGTCTCTTATTGTATAATACTGATTTTGGAAGCTGAATGAGAATTTAAATGGGAATCTCCATCTACAGTGGATATCTGCACACCTGAGTGCTGCTGTAATCTCCCCCAGTTCTCTTCTCTTTTTTAAGTTAGGGCAGAAAGGTCATGGAAAATTTACAGTTTATGGCCTTTGAGTATAAGGTCTGAATGCTCTCTGGCTTTCTTCATAATTAACTTTTTCTGCTGATAATCCTAAAATTTCACAATGAGGTCTCTTGGTTTATTATTTATTATTATTTCTATTATTACGAGGAGACCAAGGTAGCAGGAACAGTGTTCTGTGTGCTCCCTCCACTGTGTGCTCCCTTCCAGATAATTCAGATGTGACAACTCCACGATTAATGTTTTTACAAAACAGCTTGGGTTTCCTCCTTCAGCAATTTCAAACAGTTCTCAATTCCAATAGTATTCCTTCTTGATCTGTTTTCTGCAATGTCCAGTTTAAGCTGCATCTCTTTCTCTGTTTGCTCCATCAGTACCAAGCAGCTGCTTCTCTCACACTTGCTTCTCTTAGGCCAGTCTCTAGCCCTGTGACTCACTCTTCCAAGTCAGCAGCTTCCTTCTTCATTGTGAGAAACTTGGTCATCAGATCATCTCTCATGACCTCAAAATCAAAGATCATCTCCAGAATGTCTGCTTTGGTAGCCATTTGATTCTCTTCAGCTCTGGCATTTCTGACTGATTTGGCTGCCATGTGTTAACATGGAATTTGAGTGGAATTTGAGATTAATAAGACTTGGAATTTTCAGCTTGGAAAAGAGATGACTGGGGGAAATATGATAGAGGTCTATAAAATCATGACTGGTGTGGAGAAAGTAAATAAAGAAATGTTATTTACTCCTTCTCATAACACAAGAACTAGGGGTTCCCAAATGAAATTAATAAGGAGTAGGTTTAAAACAAACAAAAGGAAGTGTTTTTTCACACAAGGCACAGTCAACCCATGGAACTCCTTGCCAGGGGATGTTGTGAAGGCCAAGACTATAACAGGGTTAAAAAAAGAACTAGATAAATTCATGGAGGATAGGTCCATCAATGGCTATTAGCCAGGATGGGCAGGGATGGTGTTCTGTTCATTCCGTCTGGGATACCTGGCATTGGCCACTGTCAGAAGACAGGATACTAGGCTAGATGGACCTTTGGTCAGACCCAGTATGGCCTTTCTTCTGTTCTTATGCTTTGAGCCAGAAATGTTCTTCTTAGAGAGGTACCTTTTTACATTTTGGGATTTTCTTAGAGAATCTATCCTTTACAACTCTGTGCTCTGTTTTCTTTTTCTTTTTTGGGAGGGTTGGCAGGTGGTGGGGGAGTTCAGTAGGTTTTGCGAGTTGATGGAGGCGGATTGCTATGCTTTGCTAACCCCTCAGAGCTCTGGCTTCAGACAGCCATGTTATTCTGGCCTGCTGCTGGTCCTCCCTTCTAGATTTTAATCAAAACGTCCTGTGGTATCATGTCAAATGCCTTACATATGTCTGAGTATACTACATCGATACTATCACTTTTATCATTCAAACCTGTAATCTCATCAAAAAGATATCAAGTTAGTTTGGCAGGATCTATTTCTGTAATAGCCACTCCCTTATCTTTCCAGGGATCAATGTCAGACTGACAGTCTTATGATTACCTGGGTCATCCTGTTTACTCTTTGTAAATATTGGCACAACGTTAGCTTTCTTCCAGTCTTCTGGGACTTTCCTAGTGTTCCAAGACTTATTTAAAATCTACATTACTGGTTCAGAAAGTTTCTCAGCAAGCTCTTTTAAAACTCTTTACATGCAAGTTGTGATGAAGTGGGAATATTTTGAGATATTTTGAGTCCTGTTTGTGCCTCAGTTTCCCCTTCAGGCTTCATTGTTATCCAGTGGGGGTGGAAAGGGACTATTTACTCTCAAGACAAGCTAGAAGATGTAGGTGTGGGTGCCACTTAGCTGTCTAGGGCTATGTCCCCATATCAATGGAGCATTTGAAAAGACAATGGCGAATCCAATTGCTCACACACTGACACCTAGCAACCAACCTTCAGAGACATTTGAATCTCCCCACTTCTCAGCAAGGAGGTTGAGCAACATTCCCAAGCTGGAGAACAAAGGACTCAGAAAGGGGGAGGATAAGAGTTGGCTGCTGGAAGGAGTCAGAACTCTCACCTGGAATTGGATGGAGGTGGTTAGATGGAGATACAGACTGACAGCTTGAAGAGAGGGATTCACTACAACTTGGCTGGGCTCCGGATTAACCGGAATGGACTATGCTTTAACCTTAATTTCTCTATGATAACCTAAGGACTTCCTATGCAGTGTTCCACTTAATGAACTGGACTACCGCACTACAGTTTTGACAGCATTGTAAATTCTTGGTGAGGTGCATTAATTACTGAAGAGAGTACAAGTCTTCATCAGGAGTCTGTCTTAGTTGGACTTGCTGAATGGAACTCTCGGTGTGAAGTAGGAGCTCTGAAGGTCCAGAGGTCCAGTCTAAGGAGGTGGTGAGGCCATGTGGCTTATCTGGAAGATGAATCAGACCTTTAGGGAGTCTGGCACACTGAAAGAATTCCTCCTAGAAATTGTTCCAAAGCTGTGGATCTCTGATACATGCTATCTGGACCTTCTGATTTTAAAATATCTAACTTTTTAGCTGCTTTTTAACGAGGGCTGGCTCCAGGGCTTTTGCCACCCCAAGCGGCAGAAAAAAAAAAAAAGGCTGTGATCATAATCAGTGACAGCTCCACCACACCGCTTTTTCTTTGGTGGCAATTTGGCAGCAGGTCCTTCCCTCTGAGAGGGACCAAGGGACCCACTGCTGAATTGCCGCTGAAGAGCCTGACATGCTGCCCCTTCCCCTTGGCTGCCCCAAGCACATGCTTGCTGAGCTGGTGCCTGGAGCCGGCCCTGTCTTTAACATCTTCTGGAGATACTAGAGGAGTGAAAAATGTTATCATGATATGATTACATTGTCTGTTTTTCCTCCACAAATACAAAACATCCCTTCTGTTTCTACATTCTTATTATTAATTCTACCATTTCCATCTAGTAATGAACCAGTAGTATTGTTAGGATTCATTTTGTTCCTAATATACTTAAATTCTTTCTTATTAGGCCATGGAGTTCTCCTTGTGACCCTTTGCTTCCCTAATCGATTTTCTACAAATACTAGCTTCTGATTTATATTCTTTGCTATGAATTTCTCCTTTCTTCCATTTGTTGTATAACATAATTTTTTACAGCTGCCTCCCTGTAGCCAGGTCTTTTTTTTTCTAATTTATTTATTTATTTTAACCAGTAGAGCCTTCTTTCTCAACTATGGCTTTTTGGGCATCTAGTAAATTGTTCTTCAACAGTTCAGAGTTATCATTCACATTTTTGTGATTAAATTCTTTCTCTCAGCTGATTTGGCTCATAATCGTTTTCAACTGTGTGAAACTGGCCGTTTTAAAGTAGCAAATATACATATTGCTGATTTATTCTGTTTGCATATTATTAATGCGATTAAGTCATGATCACTTGTACCTAAATTACCCTTCATTTTTAGTTCTGTGATCAGTTACTCCTTATCTGTCAAGACAAAGTCTAATGTAGAATTCCGCCATGTTAGATGCAACAGTTTCAATTAGGAAATTGTCATCTTTAATATTAAGAAATTCAGCAGAAAGAGCCTTCCAGCATGTTACTCAAATTTAAGACTCCCATGGTCACACAGCCTTTTTTTCCTACTGAGTATAGATAGGTATGTAAGAAGATGGTAGCCCTGTTCCCTAGTTGATTTGGTGGTCTGTAGCAGATACCAATGAATACCTCATCCTATCCTTTATCTGTTAGGATGTTGATCCATAATGATTCAAATTCATTTTCTTCAAAGTTGTTATTGATTCAGAAACAGGTAATGACATTTTTGAGTCCTGTCCTTTTTACCCATTCAATCCTTCCTAAATACGTTAAAAACATTGATTTTAACATTCTAACGATGCAAATCATCCCACCAGTTTTCAGTAAATGCCAGCTAGATCGAATTTATGCTTGTAAATGAACCATTCCAATTCCTCTTGTGTGATAACCAGGCTCTTAGGATTGGTTTACATGCAATTAAATAATTTAATCTCTTTATGTCATCTAGTTCTTTGATTAGTTTTGATCTCAACATCTCAATTTTGTGCTGAATGAGTTCTCATCTCTTTCCTGTTTTTAGGATTTGTACATGCAGAATTAAAGGTGAGTTGATGTGCCAGGATCTAGTGCAGACAGCTGAGTTTGGATCCCAAGTTAGTGGGAGCTCCTTAAGTCAAAATGTCTCATCGCATATTGAATGTATGAAGTTTGTTGCATTTACTGGACTTGAATTTTCTGTCATTGCCACAGCCATTGACACAAAATAACTGTGTGTATGTTTTTAGCTGCAAAAATATTCATTTTTCCTGCACTTTCAGACATTGCTTAATGCACAAACAAAATTTTGCAGTCCTTGCCTATTCTGGGCTGCTTTTTTCATGTCTTCTATGTTGTTAAGTTCCATATGTTTTCAATATCTAACTACTGCTTGATAGAGGGATTCTTTTGGTTGGCCTCTTTTACATTTTCCTTCAGCTGCCCAGTGGCATGCCTGCTATGGGAAATGCTCTAGCTTAATTCTTAACACAGATTCCAGAAGTTCCTATGTTCTTTTCAGGTAACTTTGGATATAAGGCATTGTTGAACTCTCAGGAAAATCTTGGCATTTGTTATAAATTCATTCCATTTAATACTGAGTATTTTCCCGAGGCATTTTTTAAGATGCATCCGATGAAGTGGGTATTCACCCATGAAAGCTCATGCTCCAATACGTCTGTTAGTCTATAAGATGCCACAGGATTCTTTGCTGCTTTTAAGATACTTATACATCTAATAGTATCTTTGGTGGATTCCAGCTTGCACATCCCTATGTTAAAGTGAAAATAACATTTGAGTTGAAGATTCATAGTTTAGTCTTCCATGAACATATCATGTGTAAACTGGGGAATTCAGTAGCCATCTTGCCAACTGGTGATATTATTTCCTTGTTGGTATCCCCATGGGCTTGTAAATTACTGCCAAGGTAATTGTTTGCAATCCAGTAATGTATTGCTTCAGTTGGAAGTTACTGGGGTCCTTTCAGTTTTTTTTTTCATAATTAACTATTAACTGTCTTCTTTGTGATGCTGGACAGTCTTGTGGTCTTTGCATGCATGTTGGTTGACATATCACTTAGCAGAGCTATGTCATCAGGGAAACCTAAATATTCTAATGACTGCCATAATCATTGGGCTGTTCGCCATTCTGGGGTTTCTCTCTATTTCTGAGCATAAATTCCATTCTAAACCTGAGAAAGGGTTTAGATTAATCCATATTTTCTGACAGTAAAAAAAGACGTCTTGTCTTTTAGCCTCATTCAATGTCATAATCAGCCCCAATCAGGTCATCTTATATGTATCCAGAGTCATTTGAGCTTTCATTAGCTATCTCAGCAGTCACCCACTTTTTAGGTATAAATAATATTATAGGTGACACAGGTAGTGACACTCACAGTGAATGTTGCCCAACATTTTCCATTATAAGATCCTGTTTTCACTTTCTTATAAACTTTGCCAAACTTTAATTGTTCATGCTGAAAGTTTCTGTACTGGGTATCTGAGTAAGGCTTAATCTTTCTGGAAAATTTCAGCCAAAATAGTTGAGTCATTTCTGAGAATGAAGATTAGGAAAAATAATCCTAATCTTCCTCATGAAGAAACTTGCACAAATACAGACAGATATCATCTTCTTTCCAAATGCAAACGGATGGACATCATACCAAATGGACTAAAGGTAAAAAATCCACTGCTATCTACATACTACACAGACCACAGTGAGAGATTATGCCATACTCTGTCAAAGAAACTGAGGAAGCACCTGATTAGCATCCTATACAGCAAACAGGAAAACGTCAAAAAAGAGCTGTCCAACCTGGAGACTCTCATTAATAACCAAACTTCCATACAAACGGACTTCACTAAATAAGACAGGAGATCTACATTACTCACTTCACCTCTCTACAAAGGAAAAAGGACTGTAAGCTGTCTAAACGCCTACCTGCCACATGGGGCCAGAACCATGGTACCCCAAACTCACCTAGCAATATCATCAGTCTATCCAACTACACACTCAGCCCAGAAGAAAAGTCTGTCTTATCTCGGGGACTCTCTTTCTGCCCTGCCACCCCCACCAACATGATACAGTTCTGCGGCAATTTGAAAGCCTACTTTCGCCGTCTCTGACTCAAAAAATACTTTCAGGACAACACTGAACAGTGCACTGATACACAGGTACCCTCCCACCAACAGCACAAGAAGAAGAACTCCACATGGACTCCTCCTGAAGGTCGAAATGACAGTCTGGACCTCTACACTGAATGCTTCCGCTGACGTGCACAGGCAGAAATTATGGAAAAACAACATCGCTTGCCTCATAACCTAAGTCGTGCAGAACGTAATGCCATCCACAGCCTCAGAAACCACCCAGACATTATCATCAAAGAGGCTGATAAAGGAGGTGCTGTTGTCATCATGAACAGGTCTGACTACCAAAAGGAGGCCACCAGACAACTCTCCAATACCAAATTCTACAGGCCACTTCCCTCAGATCCCACTTAGGAAAACACTAAGAAACTGCACCATCTACTCAAGACACTCCCTACACTAACACCTGAACAAATCAGCATACCCTTAGAGCCCCGACCGGGGTTATTCTATCTACTACCCAAGATCCACAAACCAGGAAATCTTGGATGCCCCATCATCTCGGGCATTGGCACTCTCACTGAAGGACTGTCTGGATATGTGGACTCTCTACTCAGACCCTATGCCACCAGCACTCCCAGCTATCTCCGTGACACCACTGATTTCCTGAGGAAACTACAATGCATTGGTGACCTTCCAGAAAACACCATCCTAGCCTCCATGGATGTAGAGGCTCTCTACACAAACATCCTACACACAGATGGAATACAAGCTGTCAGGAATAGTATCCCTGATGATGCCACAGCACACTGGCTGCTGAGCTCTGTGCCTTTATTCTCACACACAACTATTTCAAATTTGATGACAATATATCTCTCCAGATCAGTGGTACCGCTATGGGCACCTGCATGGTCCCACAATATGCCAACATTTTTATGTAAAAGCAGCAAAGAATCCTGCGGCATCTTATAGACTAACAGACGTTTTGGAGCATGAGCTTTCGTGGGTGAATACCCACTTCATCAGATGCATGCTCCAAAACATCTGTTAGTCTATAAGGTGCCACAGGATTCTTTGCTGCTTTTACAGATCCAGACTAACACGGCTACCCCTCTGATACTTGACAACGTTTTTATGGCCGGCCTGGAACAACGCTTCCTCAGCTCTCGTCCACTCGCGCCCCTTCTCTATCTATGCTACATTGATGACATCTGCATCATCTGGACCCATGGGAAAGAGACTCTGGAAAAATTCCACCACAATTTCAACAGCTTCCATCCCACCATCAACCTCAGCCTGGACCAATCTACATGGGAGGTCCACTTCCTGGACACCATGGTGCAAATAAGTGATGGTCACATTAACACCACCCTATACCGAAAACCTACCGACCGCTATGCCTACCTTCATGCCTCCAGCTTCCATCTCGGGCACATCACATGATCCATTGTCTACAGCCAAGCACTGAGATACAACCGCATCTACTCTAACCCCTCAGACAGAGACCAACACCTACAAAATCTCCACCAAGCATTCTCAAAACTACAATACGAGCATGAGGAAATAAGGAAACAGATCAGCAGAGCCAGACATGTACCCAGAAGCCTCCTACTGCAAGACAAACCCAAGAAAGAAACCAACAGGACTCCACTGGCCATCACATACAGTCCCCAGCTAAAACCCCTCCAATGCATCATCAGGGACCTACAACCCATCCTGGACAATGATCCCACACTTTCACAGGCCTTGGGTGGCAGGCCAGTCCTCGCCCACAGACAACCTGCCAACCTGAAGCATATTCTCACCAGTAACTGCATACCGCACCATAGTAACTCTAGCTCAGGAACCAATCCATTCAACAAACCTCGATGCCAACTCTGCCCACATATCTACACCAGCGACACCATCACAGGACCTAACCAGATCACTTACACCATCACCGGTTCATTCACCTGCACGTCCACCAACATAATATACGCCATCATATGCCAGCAATGCCCCTCTGCTATGTACATCGGCCAAACTGGACAGTCGCTACGGAAAAGGATAAATGGACACAAATCAGATATTAGGAATGGCAATATACAGAAACCTGTAGGAGAACACTTCAACCTCCCTGGCCACACTATAGCAGACCTTAAGGTGGCCATCCTGCAGCAAAAAAACTTCAGGACCAGACTTCAAAGAGAAACTGCTGAGCTTCAGTTCATCTGCAAATTTGACACCATCAGCTCAGGATTAAACAAAGACTGTGAATGGCTTGCCAATTACAAAACCAGTTTCTGCTCCCTTGGTTTTCACACCTCAACTGCTAGAACAGGGCCTCATCCTCCCTGACTGAACTAACCTCATTATCTCTAGCTTGCTTCTTGCTTGCATATTTATACCTGCCCCTGGAAATTTCCACTACATGCATCTGACGAAGTGGGTATTCACCCACAAAAGCTCATGCTCCAAAACGTCTGTTAGTCTATAAGGTGCCATAGGATTCTTTGCTGCTTTTAGGAAAAATAAGTTGGTTGAAAGGATTTTTTTACTATGGTTAAACATATTTTTACAAATCTCTGGTGCCCCCATGCTTTTGAGAAGGGATTTTAAATGTGGCAGATGGGTTGCTCCAGTGTCAGTAATGAGTCTTTTGCCTTTCCCATGAAAATCTGCTCAAATATGGTCAAATTATAAAACTCTGAAAAATCTCAGTTCTCACATGATCAATATAGATTTGTTAGAGTTTGGCAGCTAACTTCTATTAAGATTCCATCTACAGAGAGCAAGCTCCATCCCCTTCACTGCTGCTATGTGCCCATCAAACTGAGTTTGCGCCATCTCCACAATGATAGAGCATGCATCTTACAGGAGCTGCAGGGACTGAGCAGAACTCTCCCTCCAATTGTGCCTTCTCGATGCCTCCCATGGAGTAAGTGAGGCAGGGCCCCATGTGAAAAAATAGTATGTAATCATGTAATTGTAGACTGTATCATAATGCATTTGAGCTAGAGAGCCAAATTAAGTGTGCACAGATAACCTTAATTCTGGCATTTCCTGATTTTTGAGTACTTGACTTTGCAACCTTAAGCAGCTTGTTAACATAGTTTTCTGGATGTAATGCTACATGCATTTGCTTTTGTAAAGGATCCCAGCCAACAGTGTCAAACCTTCTGCTATGGTCTTTCTTACATTCTTTTTGTAAGCCTTATTTCACTCTGAACTAAGCCCTTTGTGTTTGCTGGAACAGAGTGGATGTGTGCACGGGAAGTCTGCAGGCATGATGCTTGAGAGTCTTCCCTGTCACCAAATCTCATAGGATTGTAAAAATATAGACACAGAAGCTGTTTTACAACAAATCTGGAAGAGGATTCCAGCTTCCCATTTCAGATCCTAATGCCGATTTCAAACAGTCCAAAGATGGTGAGTATGTATGTTTAAGTTTTTGTTTCTTTCCTAAAAATAGGTCCATCTGCAAAATTCAGGATTTAGTTTTGGCTTTCAAGTTCAGGGATGTTGGGATTCAAGATTTTTCTTTTGGCCCATCTGTGATCAAACCCCATATTATCTTTGCTTATGTTGTAAAAATAATGAAGACTGGATGAGCTTTTCAAAGTAGTTGTGGGGATTTAGACGCATATTCTCTATTTAATTTCAATAAACAATGTTCTGAGCCAGTGTGCACTTACCAGCTGGGGAAAGAAAAATAAAGCCCCTCCCCCCCTCACCAGAAGTCCCAGGGTAGGACAGGAAGTATAAAAGGAGTTGCCCAGAGCTCAGTTGGGGCTTGAACACCAGAGGGAGCAGACTTCTCTTCCAGGGAGCTGGGATCTCACAGGATCCTGGACTATGCCCCAATTGTAGCTGTGACCTGTGGCTGGAGGAGACAGACAAATACCCTGAGGAGCTGCCAGGACCACCCTCAGACAAATGCCCCGAGGAGCTGAAGGGACTGCTGGTGGCTGAGTACCCTGAGGAAACAGAGGATCTTTGGCCTACAGGGTCCTACACCCAAACTGCAGTAGGAGGTAGCCCAGGGGAACCGGACTCTGGTCTGGTTCTGCTGCTGGAGTGTGTCAGAGTGTTGTGGTGGGATTCCTCGCTGATCCAGTGATAGAACACTCTGCCACTGTTAGGACTCTGGGCTGGGACCTGTGGGTGTCATGTGGTCCCCGGTCTCCCTACCCCTGCCACCTCACCCCAGGGGTGGTAGCCTCACCACCTTTAGACTCAGAGGCCTGTGTTTGTTGACTGTCCACTAGAGTAAGGACGCCTGACTGTTTGGCCCCGCCCTGCTTGAGGGTCCGGGCCCAGACTTCTGTGCTGCGCTGCCCTGACTGCAAGCTAGAGACCAAGACTGTTTGGTGCCCCACCCTGCTTTAAGATGCTGGGCTATAGCTTTTTTCTGGCCCTGCCTCGCCTAGGGGACTGGCATTTCCCCTACAAACTATGACTTGCTGTCTGCCTAAGGTGAGGCAGAGTGGCCTCCCTCTGAGATGGAGAGTGAGGGACCAATACACCCACCTTGTCGCATATGTGTTTCTAGCTCCTCTAGACTGTTATGCAAATCTCAACCTGAATACTGTACGTTTGGAGGACTTTAAGTTAAATGTCACCACCATATGCTTTATACAGTGTAAAATGCAATATAGTTTGAAAAAGCAGTCATCTGAATCCATTGGATAGTCTTTCTAGAGCCATTTCTTCAAAACGAATGCTGGATTAACTCTTTAGCCTTATAAATTTTGCATACAGTTTAAATAGAGTACTGGGAGTGTACATTAGCAATTTGCGGCAGTGAAGTTTAATATAATTTGCTTTCTTACTGGTGAGACAATACATAGCTTTTACCGAAAACTATTGCAAGATTTTCTGTAAAATGTTTTAGATTTTTTGTAATAAAGCACAGTGTGAAGTAAACTCACTGGGGAATTTCAGAATCATTTAGCTCAGGACATATGACAGCAAACAAACTACAAAACTGAGAATTATCAAATCCTAAAGAGCTTTGACAGTGAATAAATTTACAGTTGGGATTATTTTAAATTGTATTTTTAAACAGATGGTCAATGCTTTGACAGTAATTTCTGTACTGGTAATCTTGTGGGATGAATCAGTTTGTGATTATGAACTTGCAAGTGGCTACCATTGTATAAATTTTACATATAGTTCATAGATTCTTTATCTTCCACACTTTCATCACTCTCCAGAGCATCTTAGAACCATTGGATACTTCAGATTCTTTTGTTTCTCCTCTAAAAATCAAGCTCATTCCCCTTTCCCCTACCTTTATTATCTTTTTTGTACAGTATTATTTTTGTACGTTATTACTTTTGAATTAAAAGGGATATTTCACTAAAATGCAATTATTGAGTATAGACACTGAGCATAGAATAATGAGATACATTGCTCCATGTACTCCTAAATTATTTTCTTGTAGGATTGCTTCCCATGTACATAGAATGTCCAGATCCCAAATAAATCAGTGTAAAGAAGAATCATTTTATTCAGCAGCAAAGAAGCATACTTGATCAGTGCGCAGAATCCTGGAGCTGGTTAATTTCAGACTTTAGGGCAAGGATCCACTTCAGCATCTGCATATGCTATTGCAGTAGCACTTCCTGTGACAAAAAAATGTGCTGTCATATTCCCTGAAGTTGTTAGTACTTCCAATCTTAGATGATGAGACTTTGTGGTTTACAGTGGACCACAATAGACCGCAATGATAGAAGAAACTCCTAATTCTTTCCACAAAAAGATTAAACTATTGGCCTACAGGGATCGACAACCTTTGGCATGCAGCCCATCAGAGAAATCCACTGGTGGGCTGGGCTGGTTTGTTTACCTGCAGCATCTGCAGGTTCGGCCGATCACAGTTCCCACTGGCCACAGTTCACCGTTCCAGGCCAATGGGGGCTGTGGAAAGTGGCAGCCAGCACATCCCTCATTCCCGCAGCCCCCATTGGCTTGGAATGGCGAACTGCAACCAGTGAGAGCTGCGATCAGCTGAACCTGCAGACGCTGCAAGTAAACAAACCATACCAGCCCTTCAGTGGATTTCCTTGATGGGTCACGTGCCAAAGGTTGCTGATCCCTGGTCTAGAACCACAAAGACCACCACACAAACACAGGTGATGGGGTCTAATTGTCTTTCACTTACACTGGAAGTGTTGAAGTCAATGGGGTTATACCTGTTGTATACCAGTGTAAATGCAAGAGAATCTGATCAGAGGGGACTTACCAAGATAACAAAAGAACTCATCTTTCTACAGCCAAAACACCTGTTGAAAAGGTTGGCCTCAGGGACGCTTGAAATATGTCACAGCATGAGGGAATCACATCTCAGATACATTTTGATCTGATTGTCAGAGGCTTTCTGGATTATCAGATTATTACTCACTTAGTTTCCAGATGTTCTGGCAGGACCTTAGGTATTTGACAACGACATCTGAGATGGCTTATCTCTGCTTATTTACACTGTGATACTAGCTGTGATTCCATTTTCATACTATTCAAAGCAACACTGTGGTAGAACACTCACAGCTACAAATATGCTCTAGGTTTGTCATCTCCCCTCCCTCCCTCACCCCCTGCTCCACTTTCAACCCCCTATATTAAATGACACTGTATGAATGCTTACATTTCTAACTACAGAAAAAAAACTAATTTCTACACCTCTAGCTTCATTTTGCTGACACATCAATGATGCTAACAATGCCTGTATCTAGAAAAGCAGCAGGAACTATGTACGTTCCTGTGAGTATTTCATGAAATGAAGGGAAATACTGAATCTGAATTTTTACTTATGTAAAAATCTCACTAAAGCTCTTCCATCACGAACCGTCTGCTGGGAATTCTAATCTAGTCTTATTTGGGGCACCAGAAGCTCTCAGGCTGGGCCTGCCTGAAATGCATTTTCAGAAGCTCAAACAAGTAGTGACAGGCTAAGGTAGCACTGTCTACTACATTTTCTCTCTCAAACTAGAGTGGCAGACTGGATGAATGGAGTCAGTAGATCTAGGCCTCCTGTGGCTAATCACTAGCTCCTAGAGTATGAATAAAGAATGGTTGGAGTTAAGAAGCATGCCTTCAAATGTGTCATTCTCTTTTTTTATTGGCCTATTTTCTTACCTGCAAGCTATCCTCATTGAATAAATTTTCTAGCTTACTTCTTAGATCCATTATGAGCTAGCTGTCAGAGGCTTCCTGGCTTATTAGAAACATGACTACAAGGCTACACAATGTATCTGATGACTTACTGCCTTTGGTCACGGATCATCTGAATATTCTTATTGTGATACCATTTATGGTAAATTTTATGTGGTTCTTTAGCTCTTCCTAGCACTCTAAAACTAGGGCTGGAACTATTGATGCCTAAACTGAGCCTAAGTGAAGGATAGTAAATGAAAAACAAATAATTAAATAGCAACCCCCCAACAGATGATTCAGGATGGCTAAGTCAGAGGCCTTATGGGATAATTTGGCTCTTGAATGATTTGTTCTTCCTCCCTGACAGATCCAAGAGGATGCCTTTTGGGCAATTGATTGTCTCTCTTGAGTGATCGGTCATGTTTTGCTCATCAAAACAATTTTTGATCCCGGTCCCCCATTCAACATGTATATGAACTAGAGGGACAGTAGAGGCAGAAAGGTGAACAGGGCTTTCATGATAGTACCATTCAGATTACATATGACTGTGAGTCTCATTTACTTCAGCCCCAGAAAGTTCTTCTGAGAATTTAGACAAGAGTAATCAGTATAAACTTCATTCCAGGAGAGATACAGCTGATGCTGATGGGTTGGGAGAAGTATCTTGCAGATACAGCAAGGAGGGGTTTCTTCAAGAAGTTCACAGTTTGAATGTGTTCAAGGAACATAGGATCCTAATGTCATTGGTGCCTAAAAGTGCTATAGTTTTTAGTGCAGGTTATGCTCCTATATGACCAGGTTCTGATATCCTTAGTAATATGGAATAATACCTTAGTCTCCAAGCAGACCCATTTTAGTGAGATGGCTGAAGGACTGAGACAGAGAGACGGAATCACCAGGCCATTAGCTATTACCATTAGGCATCAGCTTTGTTATATTCCATATTTCCTATTAAGTTAAATGAGAAGTAGAAGAAATGCTAAACAAAATTTATATAACAAAAGTTGTTCAGGTTACACATGCCATACAATTATTTACGTACATACTTATATGCACAATAGGTTGTAGATTTACAATGCAATATGTTACAAACTACTGATTACTGGATATGAAAAGTAATCTGTTACGTTCTAGCTACTGCTTTCTTTTTATGGATGAAATCTTACTAACGAATAGTCCTGACCCTAGCTGCATTAGATTTACATGTCCTGCATATTGAAATTTTCTTTGGCTGTACCAAGTAACATGTCTGTATGAAAATTATCAGTCATGCTTAGGAGAGGAATGACAGGGATAGAAGAAAAATTGAAAAGTAATCTGTGCTGCTTTTCAGACTGAGAAGTAACTGGTACTGTCATATGAGTATGTTTAAATATATATATATATATATGTTACTGTAGCAGTTTCTTTAATAAATAATCGAGTTGAATAAAACTCAGAATTACATTACTTTCACAAAATAGCCCAGAACAGGTCCTGATCCTGCACCAGTGAACTTAACAGTATTTCCACTGGTATCAAAGGTAGCAGAGTCAGACATTCAGAGTCTAAAAGCATCTTGTTAACAGCACGCTGACAAGTCATCAAGGCAGGAAGGTAGAAGGTTTCCTAGGAAATACTTTACTGTGTGCAATGCCATGACAGCTGTTGCAAAGAAAGCAGGACTGATCCTCCCCATTCTTACGTCAGCTTGACCTGACTGACTTTAATGTAAGTGCACTTGTGTAACAGAGTGGAGGATCAAGCCCAATGATGGTGGTAAAGATTGACATCAGATGAAGACTACCTTAGCTGGTCAACTATTTTTGTAGAAGCCTTTGTATAGAATCTATTTTCAGTATTATGAAGTCAACCTTTTTGTAACGCTAGTTTTATGGCTATTTGAATAATGTTACACATTATTATCACTGCTTTTGCTATTACAATTATTGTTTGGCAGTCTTCCTAATGTAAATTAATACCTTTTTACTGTGAGAGGCTGACAGTCTCCCTTGTGGAGTTAACAGCTGGACTGCAATGATGAACTTCATCAAGGATGAAATGGATTTATTAGTTTAGCCTAGGTAGTCTGGTAACTCTTAGTACTATGAATTCTGCCGTATTGTCAATTGTCTTTATCATCAGTTGTGCAGAATGTCTTGCTCCCTGTGATGTTGAGGTTTAATGGTGACAATGCAATGGTATGAGGTTAAAGCCATTTCAGTGGATCTCTAAACATAAGGACTTTTTTTTACTGTTTATTTCTACTTAATCGGATTGTAAGCTCTTTGGGGTCATCTTTTTGTTCTATGATTGTACCGCACCTAGCACAATGGGTTCTCAGTTCATGATATGGACTCCCAGTGCTACCACAATACAATAGTATATAATAATAAAACTGCGCAAGCTCAGCACATGATTTTCAAATGAGTAAATCTTTGGGAAAAAAATTGTTTGATTTTAACAAATAGCAGGGACAATAACCCTCATTGAGGATTATGAATTGTTACATTTAAAGCATCAAACTTCAGTTGTTTGCTGCAGTTCTGTCTAGAGAAGTTAGAATTTGTTTAAATGGAAGACTGTCCAACTCAAAGGAGGGTATGTGATCAAATTAATGATTATAACTTACATATACTGTCAGATACTGTACCAAACATGGGAAGGTTAAGCCAAATATGAATTTCTAGGAAAGTTGTGTATATTAAAACGGGCGGTTCTAATGGAAGCTGTTTTACAACATGAAATATAGTAAAGCAGGCTCTGCGAGGTGTCTACCATCCTACTAATAAAATAAAAGGTGATAGTGATAATAAAATGTGTTGTGTACCTTAAAACTGTATTCAAATAGCAGGTGAACAGACATAGAATAAAAGATGGTGAACATAAATGTGGAGAAATGAACAGTAAGAATGCTGAGGTCTTAAACTCCCCTTTGGAGAGGTTGCTTTTTAGTAGACTGATAATGAGTCTGGGAATCAGAAGACATTGGACAGATAATTTTGCTTCACTGGTGAGACCGCTACTTAATATAGACTGTGAACGGCTAGCCAACTACAAAAGCAGTTTCTCCTCTCTTGGAGTTCACACCTCAGGTGCTAGAAGAGGGCCTCATCCTCCCTGACTGAACTAGCCTCGTTATCTGTAGACTGATTCTTGCCTGCATATTTATACGTGTCTCTGGAAATTTCCACCACATACGTCTGACAAAATAGGTATTCACTCATGAAAGCTTATGCTCCAATACTTCTGTTAGTCTATAAGGTGCTACAGGACTGTTTGTCGCTTTTTACCTAATACAGAAATGGTTTTCCCATCCTAGGAAAACTTTTGATTTGAAAAAACTGACTTGGAAAGTAAAGTTGAAATCTCAAATTTTCATGACTTGACAATCTGATTACCCCCCGCCCCCGCAGGTCAACTACAACCTTTCACTTTGATAATTTCAATACATTTTGTTTTGATTTTGACCTTTTGAATTTTTTTAACCATAATTAGCTTAAATTTCTAAACCAAATCATTTTGAACTGAATTTTTTTTTGTTTTCAAAAATACATTCAGTGACCATTTCAAACCTTTCTTTTTTTCAATTTTTTTGTAATGAGAAATTTGTAAAAATCAACCTTTTCCTATTGATAGTTTCGGTTTGGACAAAGCCTCATTTGCCAACAAAAAACAGTTTGTCAAAGAATTCCTGATCAGCTCTACTACTGCAGTTTCATTTCAACCTCTCCTTCCATTTTCTGCTTTTGCTTGAGTTGAGAAGTAGAAGTATCAAAACACACTCAGAAAGACTATTCACAGTGCCGTCCCAAACTGATTCATGCTAAGAAGTACTTGAAACCTACTGGGAAAGGCAGTTTAATAGTTTTCCATTTCTAGTGAAGAATGTAACATCATTTGAAGTCAGACAGTGTTACTGCCAGGCAGTTCCTTAACTGAACATGTTGGCAACTTTGGCTCATGGAGAAATATTTATTGTAATCTGTGATGCACTCTTTTACATGCTGAATATATTGTCATTAAACAAGTTACTTGCTTGAATTTTTCTTCCTAAAAATCATTTTCTAGGTGTAAATCTTCCTACAGATTATACTTGTCACAATTCAGGGCACCTGGGCCAGTCCCCCTCTCCACTGTACATGGCCAGCAAGGCTAACAAGTCTCAGGCTTCCAGCTCCCCATCTCTCACCTCTCTTGAGTAGATACACGTATCCCTTCCCTCCTGACCAGGGTATTTCCAGGCTCCACAGTTCCCTGCCTACACTGCAAATTCCCCAGTAAAGTCAGAATGCCTAAGCAGGTGAGTTTTACTTGTCTCCTCAAAGGCTATAAGCAGTGTAATTCCTCACAGTTAATTTACCACACAACTCGTTCTAAGCAAGCACATTTATTCTTACGGTGAAAGCATGACAGTGAAAACATATTATAACCAATAAAATCTACATGCATGTTAATAAGCTTCCCAGACATCACCCCAACTCCAGCTAGGGTTCTTGCAGGAAAGCAGTTCTTCAAACCCCACTGAGTGTTTTTCTGTGGCCACAAATTCATAACAGCTTTCACATCAAACAAGTACAGCCATGAGAGTCACTCTTTATACAGTCTGGGCCTCTGATCTGGTCCTCATGTAACAGGTGATCATGTTTCTCCTCAGGGCACAGCTTCAAAAGGTCTAGCAGTGAGAAGTTGTCTTCCTTTCCTCCCAAGTATTTTCTAGGAATCCCATTTAACTTTGTTTTGCTAGCACATTGTTTCAAAGAGTCTTTTTAAAGTCAAAACACTTTCCTGGGTTTACCTTAGCCATATCTTCTCAAAGAACTTACATAAAATCCCACAATAATACACCAATATTTGCATTTTTAGTACAATGAACTCCTAAGATACTTAAACTTAATTCAGAAAGGTTTCTCAACAATATTGCAGGAAATTGCCATATCTGTCACAATATTCATAAAAGCAGGTAAAACATTACAAGTTTGAAAAAGCTTCAGAAAAGTAACTAAACTTTTTGATGTTTGCCGATTGCTAGTAAATCTTTACTAAGTTCTTAAGAGACGAGTGTTTCAAGAATTGGTCAAAAAGGCTCATCACTTTTCAATTGCTTGTGAATAAACCTTCAGAGACATGAAATGAAAAAATACTTTCAATCACCATTTCATGCATGTCTATACATTAAAGTGCCAAGTGTGAGCAAGGGACCAGGTGAAATATTAGCACTGGCACAAATGAAAACTGAAGGCATAGGCGTAAGAAAGTACTAGGGAAAAACAGATGATTTATAATCTGAAAAAGTTTATTGAGTACTGCAAAGATCATTATCTGAAATATTACCTACATACTTCATCAATGTTTTGAAAAAGCTGGTTTACAGTACAATATCAAAGTTGATGGTTGACACTACGTTGTGGGGCAACAACCAATGCTAAATGAAATACAAAGTGAAGGAATAACATCATTTACTCACTGGCTTTAGGTTGCTAGAGCTTACATTTTTCTAATTTGAGATATAATACATGTTTTATTCTGAGTCATGGAGGGGAAAAAAGTAGGAATATCTAGTTAATGCAAATTGCTAGGAATAAAAATGGGGTGGTGTGTGTGTGTGGAATCCCTGATGCTTTTATCCTAATTTGCATCTGCACTTAAGAAAAAGAGAGAATAGAATTGCTTTAGAGGGGTGAAGCTCAAAGAAACTAATTTAATATTAGTTATGAAGCAGGATTATAGAAGTTCTGCTTTTTTCTTATTTGAGAAGAGGAAACTTCACAGTGACATTGCAAAAATTGTGAAAAGGAGGGATTAATTGAAGCAAAGAATAAAAACTTGAGAAAATGAACTAACAAAACTTGCATGAAAAGAGAGTTTAGACAACTATTTCAGAGAAATGCAGATATTTATATGGAATCGGTTACAAAAAGGGAAACAGACACTCAAAAAGACACTTCTAAACAAAAAATTAGTGTAGTTCAGTGTAAGGGAAGATGGGCAATTAAATTAAGGCTAGATGCCAGTCTGAGTAAAATAAAAAGAATTCATACACTTTCAGCTAAAACTCAAACTTTTACAAGATTTGAACAAGTTTAGTGAACTTTTTTCTTTATTCATGTTGGTTCAGATTCTATTTTTGCTCATGTCAAATAGTACTTGACTCTATAAATAGGGACTAATGTGCTATCAAACATGAGTTAATTTATCAGTATCTGGTCCTTTGCATGGGTATGAGTCCAGCTGGGATTGAAAGCAGAAATGCACAAAGACGGGAAATATGGCAAAAAAGGCAATTTGTTCTTATAGTATTCCCAGTCTGACTTGAAGAAGGCAGTGCTGTCTCTGTGAGATATGCAGCCCACTTTTGCATACCAAAAAGATTCTGACAGCTTTAATAAGATCTGGGTAACTATCTGAATTCTAAAGTTCTTGACTGCACACTCGTGGCATAAACTAAAACTGCTGCCCTGCAGTTTTAACTCACACTAGAGCTCGGTGGCCAAAGATTGCAAAGCAACAGTCAGCTCCCTGTAGTACTTGTCTCCAGTATGTCAGAGTAGAGTTCAGATGTACTGGAGAATCAAGATCTTAAAATGTTCTGTTATGATGTCAACATTTGCCAAACATAACCACACAGTGGTATGTGAGACACTACAGTTATTGCTTAGTCTAAGTGAAGGAAAAACTTTGGTAGGTCAGAGAAATAGCTGTTGGTATAGTTTGTCTTAACAACAATCATTATGGTCAATTGTGCCAAAATAGATTTTATCTTTGCACTAAAGGAGCAAATAGATGAATATTTTCAGGTGCTTATTCGATATTGTAGTAATCAAGGGTATTTTGAAGTTGAATTTTATTTCAAAGTCTTTTTGACATGGGTTAAAGGCTAAGCATACTGATCTTATCTACTTAATGATTCTTTTATCCCCACATATGCTTTTGCAATTCATTTTAGGATCATATTCTTTACAATTTATTTTACTGATTTTGCAGTCTTAATTATTTTAGGCATCTGCATTGAACATTATCAGGCTAAAAGATACTCTCTGATATCTTCTGTCAATAGCTTTTAGTACCAAAGCTAACAGCCATATTACTACTTGTATATTTCATATATCTGATAATCTGGTCACAAATCTGCAGTTGATCCTTGGAGCGCTCTGCTGCTGATTCCATTGCAGTTGCAATTTTTATTTTCAGAATTTCAAGAGTACATACTACATTGTACCAGGCTAGACAGGATAGTATTTTCAGTCGTGTAGTAGACCCACAGTATTCTCAGTGCTGTTAGTTCATGTGATTAACTTGATTTTTGTTTTATTAATTAAAGTCAGCTGTTTTAACAGCAAATTACAGAGTTTATTTTTTATTTATTCCACTTTTAAAACTTCAGCTATAGATGACAGTAAAGGGGTACACTCACCCCCAGTGCTGTCTGCTGGTCAGACAGAGGTGCAGAAGGCTGTCTCACTCCCAGATGTCCCCACTTTTCAGTTCTGTCTTGGGGCAGACCCCATTTTTTTTATAGCTCAGTCCTCCAGCCGAGTCACATTCCAGTCCACCTCTTTTGGGGTGTACCAAAAGGAAGTCTAATCACAAAGAAGACTTTCAGTGCTCACATGGGTGTCAGGGCTTTCACTGTAGTTTGGGGACTTGGGGTCTGGCCCTTGAACATTCAGGATCTTCCCTAGCTGGATTATTCTATCTTTTGGAGTTGGTAGGGGAGCCTGAGCCCACCCTCCCCACCAGGCTCTGATCCAGAGCCCAATGATGGGCAGCTATGCTCTGTACCTTGGGATGCTAAGCAGCTGCCTCCCTGGATCACTTCCTACCTGAGTACCTTTTTTTCCCAACAGGGTAAATTAAATAATCACAAATAAAGTTTCTGGCCTTCAAAATCAGTCACCAGTCTCTCATAAGCAGGCTTTATCAAATGTGTACGCTCAGGTCTCCGGCAACCAGAGCTCCTGGGCAGTACTTCCCCTGAGCTCAGATCAGAGATCTGCTCTCTTTCACTGTCTGCTTCCTCTGAGCCACTCTGCTTCCCTTTTTTAACTCCAACTCCAGCTTGTGCAGGCTTTGCAGGTCTTGCAAGGTGGGGCCTGTCATAAACAGATAGCTAAAGGTTAATGTCTCTTTCACCTGGAAAGGAGTAACCTGAAACACCTGACCAGAGGACCAATCAGGAAACAAGACTTTTTCAAATCTGGGTGGAGGGAAGTTTTGGGTGTGAGTTCTTTGGTCTTTGTCTTGTGCCTGTACTCTCTCGGCTATAAGAGGGATTTTTTCTGTCTCCTGCCTTTCTAATCTTCTTTTTCCTAGTTGTGAGTACTAAGATCATAAAACAATAGGGGTTTATTGTTTTTTTTCTTTTGTATTTACATGTGTGTAGTTGCTGGAGTGCTTTGAATTGTATTCTTTTTGAATAAGGCTGTTTATTCAATATTCTTTTAAGCAATTGACCCTGTATTTGTCACCTTAATACAGAGAGACCATTTTTATGTATTTTTTTTCTTTTTATATAAAGCTTTCTTTTTAAGACCTGTTGGAGTTTTCTTTAGTGGGGGCTCCAGGGAATTGGGTCTGCAACTCACCAGGGAATTGGTGGGAGGAAGAAGTCAGGGGGAAATCTGTGTGTGTTAGATTTACGAGCCTGACTTTGCATTCCCTCTGGGTGAAGAGCGGGGTGGAAGATAGATTAGCTATCTCGGTGCTTGTGTTTCCAGGACTGGAAACAGGGAGGGTGGCGTCCCTCTGTTTAGACTCACGGAGCTTGCTTCTGTGTATCTCACCAGGAACCCAGGGAGGGAACACCTGGAAGGAGGAGGGGGAAGGGAAATGGTTTATTCCCCTTTGTTGTAAGACTCAAGGGATTTGGGTCTTGGGGTCCCCAGGGAAGGTTGTTGGAGGGACCAGAGTGCCCCAAAACACTCTAATTTATTGGGTGGTGGCAGCTTTACCAGGTCCAAGCTGGTAACTAAGCTTGGAGGTTTTCATGCTAACCCCCATATTTTGGACGCTAAGGTCTAAATCTGGGAATATGTTATGACAGGGCCACCTGAGCTCAGAGCTGCTCCTTAACCCTTTGTTCTCCAGTGTGGGGTTTGTACATCCCACTACTGTGCCAATCCAGTATTCTTGGCACTTATCTCATAAATTAAAAAGCTCAACATAAAACAAGGACTGCTCAGAAATGCATCCACCTCAGCTCACACCCTCCTCAACAGTCTGAACAAGATGGAAAACAGATAAAAACAACACCATTAACAATAATTATTAACCAGATATAGAACTGTAGGTTTTTTAAATTATTTAATACACTTACGTTTTGACACAGAATACCTGAAAGTAAGTTCCTGTTTGCTTAGCAAAGTTCAAGAATGAGGGATTTGTGTTTCCAAGGTATTTGTGGCATTGCTTTTGGTGGAATGGCAGATGAAGGGAGAACAGAAGCTTGAATTGATAGGTAAAAGAGAAACCTTCTTTCAAATATTTTATTTTTAATGTTTACATTGTACATATTATATGGTCAGAGTCAGACCTGATCTAAGTCGGTGAGCTTGCAAACTGAACTTAATCATTTCCTGACATTAGGGTGTTTAACTCAGCAACCTTTACCCCATAAGAAGCTTTTTTAATGGAATATAAATAGTAATAAATAAATACATGAGGAGAAATCCTGGCCCATTGTAATCCATGGGAGCTTTGCCATCGATTTCAATGAGGCCAGTATTTCACCCCTGGTTCTTATAGGTCCTGATCCAACACCAGTGAAGTTAAAGGAGAGACTTAATGTGAGTTGCATCAGACCCATATAGCATTTTTGATCCACAGATTTCAGATTCAGAGGTTACATGACTTGCCAAAAGTCACACAACAGGGCACTAGTGCTGTTCAGAATAGAACCCAAGTGTCTGGCTCTCTGATCGGTGTCCTCACCATTTGACCATCATGACTCTAGAATAGCAAATCAATTATTACAGCTAAATAAAGCACAAGAAAGAAAGCTCTATCCTTTCACTGGACTGGATCAATGGCAACTAGTGAATGGTTGTTTTTAAATGATTTGAGACATCATCAAGAGGGAAACAAATAATGTTACTAACCCTGAAGAGGTTTCAAATTTGATCCTGAAAAAAGCAACCATGTAACTGGGACAAAAAGAAAGTACATAAAATAGCTATGGCTAATGTATGAGGCATTAGGCATAATGGAGAGAAGATGAGTAAGAAAATCAAGGAACCATCACATGACACTAAAGAAGTGGATTGCAGGGACCTTGATTGGGAGATACAATTGATGAGGTGAGTCAAGCAGGGATACATCCATAGAAAAGTGCATAGAATTAGAGTAGCAGAAAAGAAAATCTTTGATACTGTCAAGCATCCTAAATCACTCACTCCTCATTGCAATGTCATCAAGGCAGCACATGGCAAAAGAGTTAATGAACCCAGAAAGCATCAATAACTGCTTTGAAAGAATACTTTGGGAATTATATATAGCAGCAAGGGATATTCCAGGTTTGACTAAGAGTGAAACAACTATCCATCGAACCACGTTCATAAAGCTTCCACTTAATATCAGAGCTACAGTAAAAATAGCTACTAAACTGGGGATTAGAGAGTTAATACTATGTGGAATAATGTACAACGTCCCCTAAATGGACATAATAAAGAGGTAATTTACCTAAAGATTATGTTGGCTTCAAATATTATTGAGATAAATGTTCATACGATACATCCACTTTCACTCCCACCCCAAACATCAAATAAATTAAACCAAGAACTAATGAACAAGGAGTAATATTTACCCTGTATAGTGGACCACAATAACATGTATGCATCAGTTAAGTTCCACAAAATAAGACATTAAGGGTGTGTAGGTTTTTTGATGGATCCCCTACACAGGAGAGAATTTCATCCAAGACTTGTGTATAAAAATAAGCCAATTTCACTGTTATAGACCTCATTCAACTCAATACTCCCCATCCCTATCACTCCACCAGCATCCTTTGCTTCATCCTTTGCTATGTTACATCTAACTTAAACTGTCAGCTCTTTAGGGCAA
This sequence comes from Gopherus flavomarginatus, assembly GCF_025201925.1. Classification (NCBI taxonomy): domain Eukaryota; kingdom Metazoa; phylum Chordata; order Testudines; family Testudinidae; genus Gopherus; species Gopherus flavomarginatus. Next base: position 25,795,624 of record NC_066618.1, on the reverse strand, counting down.
ACACCTATGATTTCTTTTATCCATGAAGGATAAGGCCCATCTATAGAACTGTATAAATAATAAATATCAGTAGAAGAAGAACACAGAGATTAAACCAAATTAAATATATGGTTTTTTTCCAAGAGAATACGTTAGACATAATCAATGGTAGAAGTAACCTAGTCCCTCATTGATCTGCTTTTTCTCCCCATCTCCAAATTTTGTGTCTCCTGTCCACCTAAATGCACTTCCATATTGCAAGGTGTCAAGTATCAGAGAGGGAGCTGTGTTAGTCTGGATCTGTAAAAGGACTGTCTGGATATGTGGACTTTCTACTCAGACTCTATGCCACCAGCACTCCCAGCTATCTCCCCACCACTGATTTCCTGAGGAAACTACAATGCATTGGTGACCTTCCAGAAAACACCATCCTAGCCACCATGGATGTAGAGGCTCTCTACACAAACATCCCACACACAGATGGAATACAAGCTGTCAGGAACAGTATCCCTGATGATGCTACAGCAAAACTGGCTGCTGAGCTCTGAGCCTTTATCCCCACACACAACTATTTCAAATTTGATGACAATATATATCTCCAGATCAGTGGCACAGCTATGGGCACCCGCATGGCCCCACAATATGCCAATATTTTTATGGCCGACCTGGAACAACGCTTCCTCAGCTCTCGTTCACTCACGCCTCTTCTCTACCTACGCTACATTGATGACATCTTCATCATCTGGACCCATGGGAAGGAGACTCTGGAAAAATTCCATCACGTTTTCAACAGCTTCCACCCCACCATCAACCTCAGCCTGGACCAATCTACACGGGAGGTCCACTTCCTAGACACCATGGTGCAAATAAGTGATGGTCACATTAACACCACCCTATACCGCTATGCCTACCTTCATGCCTCCAGCTTCCATCCCGGGCACATCACATGATCCATTGTCTACAGCCAAGCACTGAGGTACAACTGCATCTGCTCTAACCCCTCAGACAGAGACCAACACCTACAAAATCTCCACCAAGCATTCTCAAAATTACAATACCCGCATGAGGAAATAAAGAAACAGATCAACAGAGCCAGACGTGTACCCAGAAGCCTCCTACTGCAAGACAAACACAAGAAAGAAACTAACAGGGCTCCACTGGCCATCACATACATTCCCCAGCTAAAACTCCTCCAACGCATCATCAGGGACCTACAACCCATCCTGGACAATGATCCCACACTTTCACAGCCTTGAGTGGCAGGCCAGTCCTCGCCCACAGGCAACCTGCCAACCTGAAACATATTCTCACCAGTAACTGCACACCGCACCATAGTGGCTCTAGCTCAGGAACCAATCCATGCAACAAACTTCGATGCCAACTCTGCCCACATATCTACACCAGCGACACCATCACAGGACCTAACCAGATCAGCCACACCATCACCGGTTCATTCACCTGCACGTCCACCAACGTAATATACGCCATCATATGCCAGCAATGCCCCTCTGCTATCTACATCGGCCAAACTGGACAGTCGCTACGGAAAAGGATAAATGGACACAAATCAGATATTAGGAATGGCAATATACAAAAACCTGTAGGAGAACACTTCAACGTCCCTGGCCACACTATAGCAGACCTTAAGGTGGCCATCCTGCAGCAAAAAAACTTCAGGACCAGACTTCAAAGAGAAACTGTTGAGCTTCAGTTCATCTGCAAATTTGACACCATCAGCTCAGGATTAAACAAAGACTGTGAATGGCTTGCCAATTACAGACCCAGTTTCTCCTCCCTTGGTTTTCACACCTCAACTCCTAGAACAGGGTCTCATCCTCCCTGATTGAACTACCTCATCATCTCTAGCTTGCCTGCATATATATACCTGCCCCTGGAAATTTCCACTACATGCATCTGACGAAGTGGGTATTCACCCACGAAAGCTCATGCTCCAAAACATCTGTTAGTCTATAAGGTGTCACAGGACTCTTTGCTGCTTTTCCATATTGCAAGTTTCCCCATTACCACTTCCATTCACTGTTGCATCTCTCTTGCTTTCCAGTGACCCTAAATTCCCTACGTGCCTAGAGTTTATGCAAATATAATTGACAGTTAAGTCTCAGAAAAGTGCTTTGAACTCACAGTGGCAGCACTTTGACTTTAAAATACAATTTTCTTCTTCTTATGCTATGTATGATATTTTAACATTTTTACCTCTGAAGTCCTACGGCTAGAAATTTTTAGTTTTACACCTATTATCTCATCCAATTTTGCGCCCATTAAAGTCCGTGGAAGCAGAATCAATTCCTATACTCTGAAAACAGCACATAATCCTAATTTTACATGGATTTTGTCATGACTTTATTTATTCGCACCCATTTTAACTTTATAACATGGATAATCTTCCCACAGATTTTTAATGTTTTTTCATTACTATTAAGAACATTAAAAGGGTCACTTTCGGTAAAAAGGTTAGCGATTAAATGAAAAACTTATTTTTTTACGGTAACTGTGGAAGTACCATAAAGGGGAATAACAGAATAGTTTGGACAGTGGTACAAATAGTCAATCCATATCACACTAACAAAAAAGGAAGAGTGTGAAACTGTAGAATAATCACTGTTCCATGAGAATAAGATTCTGCTGCATTTCATTCGAGATTACTTCAAGGACAAGATGGAGACAAAAGAGGTAGAAAACTCAAGATTCAGACACCACTACACAAGATTCAAAAGCACAGTCATGCTGAACTGTATATGTCATAAATGAAACCACCCTCTATGTAGGAGTCAATGGTGTAATACTGCTGTCAGGAGGTTAGGAGCAGCAAGACAGCGAACTCCAGAACTCGTAAAGGAATCAACAGTTAGTGATTAAAATTAGGCCCTACACAATAGGCAGGTATGAGATTGGAAAGGAAGCACCAAAGTGTTCTGTTCTCTACCCATGTCTTTATGACATCTGTGTTCCACTGTCATAGTGACCAATGGCCAAAGTCACACAAAACAATTGCTAGCGATCTTAAATTTAGGGTTTTTCTACATGGTATTGCCTAACATATGCCATCTACATATTCAATATTGGTGCTTAATGCATACTGATATACATATGGTGTGGATAAAATGTACATATATACACATGTTTAATGTTAATATTAAATATTAATAAAATGTATTATCTACTCTCTCTATATCTATATCTATATCTATATTAGTAAGCATTAAGCACCGGTAACATTAAGCATAAATATTTTAACAGTTATATAGCTTAAATTGGCCTATACCACATTCTTGTTCATTTATGCTAAATATCCCGTAACAACTTTCATTTGCTGAAGCAAGTATTTAGCATAAAGAGATAGGAAATGTGTCAAAATCTATGTCTTAGTACAAGCTAGAGAAGTAGTTCATCAGACCAGTACCTGGAAGGTTAGTATCCAAAACAAAGATAATGAAGGTACAGAATAAGAAGTTAGAGAATTGGGACAAATGGAAGGATTGGATTTTATTGATGGGACAAGAGATATGTAACTTGTAAAATTGTCATATAAATAATGCCAGCTGACATGTGTAACTTTGGGAGCCCATTTTTTGAATAAGGTAAATGTAAATGTAAGGCAGGGTTGCACAAGACTGCTTTCTGCAGACTCATAGAATATAGAACCATTTTCCTGTACTATATTTTTATTGGCTTACAGCAATAAACTTGTCTGACATCGGTTATTTAGTCTCTGGTGTGTATACATAGCTCCTCTCAGTCTTCTTTTCTCCAGACTAAAGAATCCCAGTTTTTTCAATCTTCTCACATAGGTCATATTTTCTAGACCTTTAATCATCTTTGTTGCTTTTCTCTAGACTTTCTCCAATTTGTTCACATCTTTCCTGAAATGCAGTGCCCAGAACTGGACACAATACCCCAGTTGAGGCCTTATCAATGTGGAGAATTTCTTCTTGTGTCTTGCTTACAACACTCCTGGTAATACATCCCAGAATGATGATTGCTTTTTTTGGAACAGTATTACACCATTGACTCCTATTTAGCTTGTGATTCACTATGACCCCCAAATTCCTTTCTGCAGTATTCCTTCCTAGGTAGTCTTTTCCCATTTTATATGCATGCAACTGATTGTTCCTTTCTAAGTAGAGTACTTTGAATTTGTCCTTATTGTATTTCAACCTTTTTTCTTGGATGCCCCTGTGTTAATAAGCCCTAAGTTTAATTAAATTAATTCCTCTGGAAATATCACTCAATAATTGCCTTGTTCCGTTCGTCGGCCACTGTCAGAAGACAAGATATTGAGTGAGATGGACTGTTGGTCTGACCCACTTTGGCTACTCCTATGTTTGTACTAGAGATACCATCCAATTTCTCTTTATCTATCCCTCGAGATTCTGAATAGTATTATTTGGGTCTGTCAATATTTTGAATTCTTCAGCTATCCCATAAACTAAGAGTGTCCACCAGCACACAACCAGAGTTTTACACACAACCAACACCAAGCCATATCTTGACTTATTTAGGCTAGATCTGGAACCTGTAAGGACTTAGTCCAAATTATAAACTTTCCACTCCTCCCAATCATGTGCCAATAAGAACTGGCTACATCCCAAATGTAATTTTTCCTTTGGAATACGCTGATTTGACTCATGATTCAAATAAAAGCACTGGGCTAAATTCAGTCCTGAATTTGGCTCACACTATCAGCATCAGGCTTGACATTTCTGCCCAATTGTTTATTCCAAAGAAAAAAAATCTGCGTAATCACTCAGGAGGTAATGCCAATATCTGGTGCTAGGATCACCTCCACAGATAGCGAACTGTCTATTATTTAGACAGCGAGGTGCACAGTGAGGAAGCCACAGAAGGAAAAGCATAGGCAAAGAAACCTCAATGAACACCTCAAAATTATGAAGAGATGACTCAGAAAAAGATCCTGAGAACCAGATCATCAGAAAGAGACGCAGGAAAGAGTAAGAGTAGCAGAAAAGAGTCAGAGTAAGCAGGTGGAGTTTCCATTCTGCTTCAAATAAAGTATACATGTACTGTGTATGGTCACATTTTACCCTCTTCCTGTATACGCCCATTAATACTGCTCTCTGCTGTGCAGAAAGCCCCAACAAAGTGGGGCATTGTATTATACAGCATTTGTTGGTCTCCCCAGGCTCCTCTGCTTTTAGCCCTGATGAGACAGGCTTGGGTAATATGGTCCCCCTTGTGACACAGGGGAAGTCTATTCCTTTCCTCCACCAGTTCTTTTTAGCCTATTTTTATCCCTTGTGGGAGAGAATACTGCCTCTCCTCCTGGTGAGGCTCGCTGTCTTGCTGCTCCTAACCTCCTGACAGCAGGGCTCCTTCTCTCTCATCTCTCCCTCCATCCTCCCACCCCCAGGGGAGGGTTTAAAAAGGTCTCAGGCAGCCCTTAGTTGGAAACAGCTGATCCTAATTAACCTCAGGTAGTTCCCTCTCAGCTGATTCTAATTGATACTTTGGTAAACTCTTCTCAGCTGAACCTGATTGACCTGTAGTTATCCCCCATTTGATAGGGAGGAGGCCCTTTTAACTTTCTGACACTGATTTCTACCCCTTCCTTGCAGCTGTCTGTCTTGAGTTTATCACACATTGCATAGTCTCTCTGTGACCCCTTAAATCCTACCCTCTTATACGCAACTTCTAGGAGGCCATCTTCAGCCTCAGAGGAGGGGCAGGAATCCCTCTTTCCTCATTAGTAAAGAATAGATTTAGAATAAGGACAATAATTAACAAGGCACTTCATCTCCAGAATGTCATTTATTGTCAGCTTAGATTCTCTGGCACCTGAAAGCTATAAGATTTGCAGAGATTAGTGCTTCTAGTGCCAGTTAGTAGTCAGTATAGTCCCTAAATAGTGCAGTGCTAAATTTTTGCTGACCAGGTCCTTAAAAAACCCTCAGAGATTGGATACAATTATGAACTCTGTGTATCTGTACAAGCTGCCAACTCCATTTTGAAGGTAGAGCCTCCATCTTGTTTTCTCTAGAGTCTTTTTGCCTCCATATTGGACTGAAGACATAGAGATAGAGGCTAGTTTGCTTCACATCATTGGAAATTTAGTCTCATTAGACAAAAAAACTAGTTTCTACCCACGGGCAATGGTTTGTCAGGGAAGAGGTCACCTTGGTAATTAAATTTGTGCTTGTGTGGGGGAACCTGACAAAGGTATCACTTGGCAGAGAGGGGCTGTTTTAAATGGCAGATGTCCTGCTCAGTGGCTGGCATTTTCTCCATTACATGACTGTGAAGCAATCCAGGAAGTAATGCCTTGTGAGGCAGAGGACATGCTGCCTGGACACCAATGATCCCTAAGGACTCCCAAGGAAAGGATGAGCTAGAAAGTAAGGGCTTGATATCCCCAAGGCTTGAGATCCCCAGCTGCAGCCTGTGCCACGACATCCATACTGCTATTTGTAGTTCGCTAGCTTGAGCCCCCCTAGCTCCAGTCTGTCCACCTGGGCTGGGCGGCTTGCACTCAGCTGCAGTGTAGACATACCCTCAGGGTTAGGGTTAGGGTTAGAGTTAGAGTAGATACAGCAAGTACTGTATCTACTCCTCTTTCCCTGAGCCACTTCCTTTACATCTGAGGCTGCAAGAAAGTGTGTGTATTAAACCAAATGTATGCATCCTGGAGCAACCTAAAAGGGCCTTTTAATTGGCTAGGATCTGGGCTCTTAAAATGTAACAATATTGTTTACACTATTGCTGATGACAATTGTGCTTAAATGTTCAGGAAAGAGGCTTGTGTTTGTGACATGGGTGCAATTCCCTTGGTTGGGATTGTTTGTATTCGTTGATAATTACTATTGGCTACATTTACCAGCTGCACATCAAAGTCCCTTGCCCCTCTTTTCGATAATTAGTTCTAATCGTATAACTAACTGGAATTTTATTATAAAGTTTGCAATGAAATAATTCAGAAGGGAGGGATCAAGAGTTGAAATACAGTAATAAAAATAATGATAGGGGAAAATCACAAATTGATATTAGCCTTGTGGGTGTTTGTTTTTAACATCTAGTGATTTTTGTCCCTTTCTGCTAAGAAAAAATAAATCTACAGCTCTAAAATTCCTTGCTTTCCCTGGAATCCTGGAATGTAAATGCTTCTTAAGCATTCGGTAGATAAAATGAGAGACTCTAATTTTTGTTCAACTTATAAATATGCCAGTATTCCTTTTTTTTTTCAACAGCCATGTCCTACTTCAGGGATGAAGATAATGCTTTTCTTAACTCAGTTTCTGTAAAGATCAATAGTGAGCTGATAAGGCAGACATCTGAGAGACATGCAGCATAATGATGAGCACTGGCATATCATGATTTGGAGTTTAATTACCTTCTAGAAGTAGCCTGGATCAGATAATAATAATAGTACACATCCTACTGGATACAGAAAGTATTTCTGCCTTGCATTTTCATCTCATATTTGGAATTTGCTTTTTTGAAACATTTGGCCATTCCAAATGATAGCTGGTGCACTTAAATGTAGCACCCACTGTGCAAGGAGATATGAGAGGAAAATATTAGCAATGTATTTCTTAGGTAGGAGCTGAGTTTTCTTAAAATTCTTATACCATTAAACATAGAATCAATATAGACAATTTCACAATCAACTACTTACTACATTTTTAAATTAAACAGCCTTGAGCCAAGTGCTTGTTATTAGCATAGTGAATCCGATTAGGGAGCTATTGCCCAGTCCTGGGTTCCTAATTCATGCAAAACCCCTATGGAAATCATTGAGGAAGTGAGTGTAGTATCAGACAATTAGTATTATTAACTATATGTTGGCTATTAGCAATGACAGTGTTATTGTTATTAATAAATGTATATGTAGTTTCCCATGTACATATGGCCCTTTACAAAGAGAATGAAAGCACGGTACCTAATCAAAGGAATATTGTAGATATCCATCCCAGAAACTTTATTACTGGGTGTAGCAGAGAGAGGTGAAAACATTATCTAGTATTTACTCATGTGCTGTTGAGGTCACTATTCATTGAAGTCAATGAGACTACAGTCTATTAGTGCCTACACTGGGAAGAAATGTTTAATAATGGGCTCTTCAATCTAGCAAAGAAAGGTAGAACACCATCCAATAGCTGCAAGCTGAAGCTAGACAAATTTAGACTAGAAATAAGGAGTACATTTTTTAACAGTGAGAGTAACTAACCATTGGAACAACTTACTCAGGATCACAGTGGTTTCTTCAACACCGACAATTTTAAAATTAGAATTGGATGTTTTGTAGACGATCTACTCTAGGAATTGTTTTGGGGAAGTTCTATGGCCTGTGTTATCCAGGAGGTCAGACTAGACTGGTCCCTCTGGCCTTGGAATCTATGGAATTAATGGGATGACTGACAGTAGTAAAACGGTCTGGCCCTACTTCAGAAAAGTTGGAATGATACAGAACATGTGGCGGGAGAGAGGAAGGAGAGGAGAGATGTTAACACAAAATAAGAGTATAAAGAGGTTATGTTATATTTCCCAGGAACCTAAGAAAAAAATCAAAGAAAGAATTCAGCAAGAATCATGCAGCACGTCAAAGTAAGATAACAATTGCTCATGGGTGGTGGCAGGTTTAATGAGTCAGGTGAGGGTCTGCCTCCCCTGATGCTCCTGCCGCTGCTGGACCCCTAGTTGCAGAGTTTTGGGGGAAGTTTTTGCTTTATTGTGCCCCATGCAGTTTACGAGGTGGCTGAGGAGGCAGTATGTGCTATTCAGCTTCCTGGGTTCATCAGAAATCTCTCTGGACTCAAGGGAGACTATTGATGGACGCCGGAAGCTGAGTAGCTCAGTGGCCTGGGAACCTGTGTGGATGATATCAAAAGCTTCTTCCAAAGAGAGTGAGAGGCTTTTCCCTGTAGTGGCTTGGAGTCTAGGGAGGCATGGCATGGTGTGGCTGCAGCTGGCCAGGGGCAGCTCTGGGCAGGTGTGTGGGTGTGTGTGGGGGGGGCTTGGGGATTCAGATGGCCTGGGACTCCTCCAGCTGAGGGGGGATGCTCAGGACTCCTCCAGATGGTGGGGGACTCCAGGTAAGGGGAAGGGGAAGAGCCGGGGACTATGTTCCCCTAAGGAGGGCTCCACCCGCCACCCATGCAGTTGCTATTAGTTTCTATCTTCCCATATGATATGAACTGCTCTAATTTGTTTTTGTTAATCAGACATCTTGATGACATTTTATTAAAGGTACCCATTTTTTCCCTGCTCTTTTTTTCCATGTCTGTAAAGAGCAAATAAAGTTTGCTGGTAGTAATAGAAAGGACAATATTAAAATACCTGACTAGCTAGGTAGGAGCTTACAAAAAAAGGCAAGGAAAAAATAAGGAACAGAAAACTCCCAAGAGACATTTCATATTGTCTTGTACCTAGCACTTGTCAAACTATTCATTATGAATTAAAATTATTCTGATATCAGCTCCTCTTTTGGTTAGTGAATCATTTTCAAACGCGTCTCAATTTTCTTACTATTTATATTTATTTGCCAATTATTGTGAATGAATAATATTTAGATCATGGATTGCTAGTGATCTGTTCGCTTTCATTATTCACGATTTGGTTTTTTGTGTGATGTATTTGGTCAGATGGCATTATTTTTTCTTCCTCACTTTGACCTTGATCCTGCAGACACTTCTGCACATGCTTAACTCTACAAAGTTTAGTAGCTCAATTGACCACAGACAGCTGACTTCAGTAAGGCTACTAATATCCACAAAATTAAGCTGCTGGGAATAGATGATCAAAACTTTTTTTAAGCAGAAGAATAAAAATATTGGATAAAGAATAATAAATAATGTGCTTCTAGTATGAATTTTGATAATCACACAGGCTAAAATTGGCAACACTTTTGGGATTTGCATATATTTTAATACATACCCATAAGCTGTCTGAAAAGTCATGATAATGAATAATATGACCCATGAACTTGTCCATTTTATTTGTAAGTGAAGTTAGGATTTTTTTGGTCTGTTTGTTTATTACATGACTAGTTCTATTTACACTAAACCAAAGCCTATGAAATCTGAAGGTCTTTTTATAATTTTCTCTCTAACGAAAGTGAGACTTTAAAAATAGAATTTTCCTTTTTGAAAAATAGCTTTCAGCATAATACACACAAAAAATCAAGGGAAAAACCACACATTTTGTCAGTTCATGAATCAAGAATGAAAGAACAATTTATTTAAAAAAAATATATATATTAATGGAAAGTTTGGTCCGTTTTGCTTAATGTGCAGAATATCCCCCTATAGTTCAGAAACATACGGCTCTCAGAAGACCTTACCTTTTTATTCTTTTGACCTTTCAGATCACTCACAACCTTCTTTTAATTTATAGTTCTGTAAGTTACAGTTATATTTTACCATCCGTTGGCATTTCCATGCTACAAAACTGCACCCTTAAGATTTAATGGCTGGGGAAGGTGTATGTAGGAGAAAAATCTTTCAGCTGAGCTACTGTTGTTTCTACTTTAGCTAATCTGTTAGATTTCCGGCTTTGGGATTTGATTGCCTTCCTTGTCAACTCAGCATTCTTCTAACACTGCTAACAGAGTGGGAAGCATTTCATTTTTATATATAGCACACCCAAAAGTCTTCAGGAGCAGAGGTCAATGTCTCCTTAGCCTAGATGATTAAAAGTTGAAGCCAAACTACACATAATATAAAGCGAGGTAATTTTGTCTCTTTACGTCCTTGCATTCGTGTATGTCGATGTGGGCACTTAAAGGCAGCAGACTTTTTACTCAATCATTCAACTGAGGTAATAAACATAATTTCTTTTATAGTCTATTAAAAGTGTATTTGAGATAGTAACTTTTGCTCAAGTGTTAGCTATCAGTGAACAGTGAGAGTTTATCCAAAAGAGTATCAGTGACAGAATCCGTGTTACTTAATTTCCCTACATCAGAAGAATAACAAGATACCCTAACCTGAGAGGGATCGGGAACCCGTGTTTTTAAGGAGTCAAGTTATCACAGACTGATACTTAAACATTTAAGCTATCTCATCTGGGATTAGTTAAGATTTTATTTCATCCATATTGTTTTGTCCCAAGTCTAAAATAGCAGCATTTTGTTGTTGTTTTCACTCCATACAATATTGATCTGATTTTCCTTCTCATGTGAAATGCTCGAGATGTTTGTAAACTGTGGGCAGGTCTCACTGACACTGACGTTCACTCATATATGTAGAGAGGTCACAGAAGAACCCCAGAAAAATCTAACTGCTGTTCTTTTGTGAACAGGAGTAATTTGCTGTCATGATTCCTTTTTATTTTTTCCTGCATGCCTTTGATACACTCAGTTGAGATTAGGAAAATTTTGCATGGTGGTTTTTCATTTAAAAGTCAATTTTAGCACACAAAATTCACTGATTTTTCTTCATAGAAAGAGCAAGTAAAGCAGCTACAGTACATGAATTAGAATCTGAAGATACTTTCCTCCCTTTCTCCTTCCTACTAGAAGAGGGAAAACAGCCCCCCCCCTCCACCCCACACCCCTGCAGAACAGAAATACTTTTGCTGAGGACTATCTCAACACAAAAGCTTACGGAGCTGAATATGATGTCTTGTCTTATCACTTCTGAACAGACTCTGGAGTTTGAAAAGTGTTCCGAAATTTGCTTAACTTGCTGTTTCCTCATATAATGAGGAAATCAATGTGTCTTGCTTTTAGAAATGCTGGTGGCTTCGGAGTAATTTGAGAGTCTGCAGGGATAAGCAGAAATGAAACTGCAAGAATTTACTCATCATCTGAATATCTGAGATGATTTTCAGATAAAAAGGCATTAATTTATTGTTGTCAGGAAGTGTATGTATTTTAGATATACCCCAGAGCCTCAGCATTTTTTGAAAAAAGCTAATTTGAAAGTTGAGGGCTAGGTGAACCACTGGATCAAGACAGATACCTTGCTCCAAACAGACTGTTTCAAGCGAGGAACATAGCATGTGAATCAGTTCTGTTAGAATAAAATATTACTGCCAAATATAAACTCTCTTCAGTCCCCACAGCCTAGACCCTTCATCCATCCCTGAAATCAAACCCAGCCTTTTTCAGAAAAGGATTCAACTCACATCTTCCCCCTTCTTCTCTTCCCCCACCGTTCTTTTTCAGTGAGAGAGAGAGATGTAGGGACAGTTGTGTTTCCTGAGTATGCTGACCACCTGTGTTACAAAGAAATAAAGGACAACAGTATGGTGAATTCAGGACGAAGCTTATCTTCAAAGATAAGCACCTTGCTTTTTTTTTTTTTTTTGGCTGGGAAGGGTTTGCTGTCACGTTTGTATCACAGTATCTGACCTTAATATAAACATTGCTGAAATATTGTAGGTGATTTGGTTCAGAAGTAGAGTCCAGCTGTTAAGTTTTATCCCAGGGTTTTGATTCCAGCCCATCTCTACTCATCTGCTAAAGTATAGAACAGTTTGATTCTAAGAATATGTCTATGCTTGGATCTAGGAGTGTGATTCCCAGTTCATGTTGACATACATTTCACTGAGCTAGCATATTAAAAATAGTAGCATAGCTGGGGCAGTACTGGCGGTGGTGAGCAGTGGCATGCACAAGCCATTCCACATACAAGCTCACCTGAACCCCAGGGGGATGTGCTTGGTGCAGTGTTACCACTCACTGAAGCTCGTGCTACGCTGGACACATTGCTATTTTTAGCACATTGAGTGAGAGCTAGGAAGAGTATGTCTATGCCAGCTGGGAATCACACCCCATGCTCCAAAGTGTAAACGGAGCCTAAGTGAAGTAACAATGTACGTGCAGTAGATTTATTTTATAAGATATTATAGATACGTGGAAACATCAAAAATGTGTCATTGGAAAGAACTGAAAATGCATTTAGTCCTCGCCCTGCCTCTTTGAAGCTCTAACCTACTTTTAAGTAGGGTATATAGCAGTGGTCGGCAACCTTTCAGAAGTGGAGTGCCGAGTCTTCATTTATTCACTCTAATTTAAGGTTTTGCGTTCCAGTATACATTTTAGTGTTTTTAGAAGGTCTCTTTTTATAAGTCTATAATATACAACTAAATTATTGTTGTATGTAAAGTAAAATAGGTTTTAAAAATGTTTAAGAAGCTTCATTTAAAATTAAATTAAAATGCAGAGCCCCCTGGACCGGTGTCCAGGACCCGGACAGTGTGAGTGCCACTGAAAATCAGCTCGCGTGCCGCCTTTGGGACTTGTGCCATGGGTTGCCTACCCCTGGCATATAGCATATCTAGGTACAGGAGGATATGTTCTTTTAAAGATCATGTATCAGTATAGCCCAAAATTCTTTTGATACCTGCCCCCAGCTTTCTTGTTTGGAAGCCTATTCCATATATTTATTGCCCACTACAGGGAAAAAGTCTCTTCTTATAAACAACCTAAATCTCCTCTTAGAGCTTTAATTGATGACCCTATGTCACACCTCTACCTTGCAGTCTGAATAGGTCTTGTTCTTGATCCTAATACGAGTCAATTTTTCAATGCAAACGCATGGTGCGCCATTCTTGACAGCCAACCTCACAAGGCAGGTGTGATAAATGAAGGGGGGAGGAGGGAGGAGCTCCCTTTGATTGGCACCCAGCCAGCCAGTTAGCTATAAAATCCCTCTTGGTAGATGTTCTCTACTTGCTTTACCTGTAAAGGGTTAAAAAGTCCCTCAGGTAAAGAAAAAAAAAGTTGGCACCTGACCAAAAGAGACAATAGGAAGGCTAGAACTTTTTAAAATTGGGAAAGAAGCTTTACCTTTGTCTGTTGTTCTCTCTGGGCTGCAGGGACACAGAGCAGCAATGCTATAAGCAGGAATGCTGAGTAAGGTTTGAACTAGGTATGAAAAATTATTTTCCATACCTAGAAGGAATCATTTGGCTTGGGAATGTTTAGATAAACACAATCAGGCTTCTTCCTTTATTTTTGGATTTTGGATTTCCTCTGTGCTAACCCCAGATGCTTTTGTTTGCTTGTAACCTTTAAGCTGAACCCCCAGGAAAGCTATTTTGAGTGCTTAATTTTTGGAATTGCTCTTTTAAAATCTAGCAAAAGCCTAAGTTCCAGATGTATTTTCTTTCTTTTTGTTTTTAATTAAATTTACCTTTTTTAAGAACAGGATTTGGACTGATGTGTCCTAAGAGGTTTGTGCATGTTGATGGCAACAGCTAATTTCCTTTGTTTTCTTCTAAATTCTTCCTTGGGGGAGTGTGTGTGTGTGTGGGGGGGGGAGGTTAAAGGGCTTGAGGGTATCCCACAGGGAGGAATTCCCAAGTGCTCCTTCTTGGGTCCAAGGGTTTGGAGTTTTTTTGCATTTGGGTGCTGGCAGCGTTTACCAAGCCAAGGTCAGAGAAAAGTTGTAACCTTGGGAGTTTAATTCAAGCCTGGAGTGGCCAGCATTAATTTTTAGAGTCCTTGTGGGCCCCCACCATCTGCACTCAAAGTGCCAGAGTACGGATTCAGCCTTGACAGTGGGTAATTTCATTTCCTTGAATAAGCTCAGCCCAGTAGCCTTCTTTGGCACTATCTCCAATATTTAAATGCCTGACACCAAGAGCTCCTAAAAATATATTAAATAAAATTACAGGCTTTGGGATTTCATCTTGTGATAGAAGTAAATGAATCTTAATATTTAAAATGAAAATAATTTTTGTCTGTATGTTGCTGTGAAAAAAAAATGAAAATATTGGCCCATCATGGTAGGAAATTATTTTAAAATATATTGATCAGTAGTAATAAAGTAAGTATGACTGTCTTGAAAAGGAAAGCATTTTAGTCCTTTATTAGTCTTTTAACAGGAGGCAGCCATTTTGAGTCCTTTATTATACGGTTAACTAATAATGAAAGTGACATCCTTACCACTAGAGGGAGTTTTTGTGCTAACATAATAGAACATTGTTTTATGCGACTTATCATTGCATGTCTGGATGATCTGAATTAGAAAAAATGGAATTAGGAAATAAAAGTACCATCTGGAGTTATGATGGGAAGATATGACCTGACAAAATGAAGCTAGTCCCAGCTGGACCTAGGGAGAGAAGCACATGTTGCATTCATTCCTCACTAAGGCAGGCTCATCTTAACCACACAAAAAAGAATGAGAAATCTTTCAAAAAATTGGCTTATTACTCTAGTTCTGGCAGATTCAGCTTGAGTTGATTGAGGCATATGGCAGCTTCTTCCATTTTTCTCATGCATGAGCCTTGCCAAAACAAATCAGAGATGTGAGGCCCTTCTGCTATTTCCAGTAGGATCATACAGTTCTCCCTGAGGGTGAGAGGTGTGAGAGCTCTCAAACTGGGTCATGTTGCTAAAAATATGGAAGAAAAATATGGTCACCTGAATTAGCAACATTGCTGGGAACCTGGTGATGTAAAACACCACACAAATGGAAAGAATAGCCTTGACTTAATACTAGAAAAAGCTAAACATAAAAGCAGTATCTATTGTATAGTATATAAATTGGAAACAATGTAATTCAGTGAATCTGATATAGTTTGCCTTTTATGAGTACCCAATTTGGGGGGGTGGGGAACACTTGTCTTTTGGGTGGTTAAGCTGGAGGATAATCAGAGGTAAAAAGTTACATGGGAATTTCAAAAGGACACTATCATTGAGGCATTTTTCATAATACTTAAAAATCCCTCCCATTCACCTCTTGTACATTACACGTAAGTGGTGGGCTGACAGCAAAATTCCTTTAAATAAAAAAAAGACCATTGAAATATTTACTCTGAAAAAATATAAGCATTTTAACAAATGTATTGACACTGCAAATAGATATAAGCAGCCTGAGCCTACATACTTTATGTATCCCAAATTCCCATATACTTCACTCAAACCCTGCTGTCCCCTACCTCAGGAAAGTATAAAATCAATACAACCTACTGGACATTTCAGAGCTTAAACAGACTTGGGGAAAAGCTGTATGTGTTAGAACTCACTTCAGCCCTTAGTAGTTAAATATATCATAGCTATAGTGTTACAGCATATATAGGCCTTGTAACTCGCAGGAGACTCCAATATGGGTCAGTGTAGAGCTCTTATCCATTTCCAGCACCTGTCCAGAAATGGTCATGTGCTGATACTTACTGATCAAAGAATGTGCATCTAATGTGGTAAAAAAAGTGTGTGTGTGGGGGGGTGAAATAATATTGTTTAAAAGGCCAAATTGTGGGTCTACCAACAGGTTCTCAATCCTGCATTTTGTACATGCCCACAACTCTTATTGAAATTAATTGTGAATTCCACCACCACGTGAATACAGACTGTTCTCATGAGAAGGGGTTTGCAAGACTGGGCTTTTAATTACTATGGGGCCTGGATTAAAATAATCCTTACATTTTCCTATGATCCTACTTTCCTGGTGTGATTAAAAACTCCCATTGGCTTCACCCCAAATTTCTAGTATGTCTGTGACTGCAAGGTGCAATATAAGTCCAATACAGCCTATAAATAGCGTCTTAAGCAAACTTGTGGGGAAAAAAAACATTGTTTCACAGTCCTTTTATATTTATTTTTCACTGTGTCACCTCACTTCTCTTTTTTTTAATCCTTGTAAGTTTTTCTCTCTGCTTTCTCTCTGATCCACTATTTTTAGCCTCTCCTAATTGCAGTCATACTTTCAAACCAACAATGTTCAACTGGGTTCAAAATTAGGCAAAACAGCTTTCCTCCTTTAACTGTTCAGTTCTAGGCTGCTCATGTTATGATTCTGCACCCATCACCGTAGTCTCTGAGTGCCTTGAGCATTTCTGTGTTGAGAGAAACATTGTAATTGTAGAAAAGAAGCAGATCAGGGTGAAAACTTGTTGGCTGTCAGTAGTCTCCCTCCAAACCTCTTGTGTCTGTGTCAGCTCAATTCACTTCCATGTATTTGTCCTAAGAATTTTTAAAAAAAGTTTAATAATGGAATCCATATTACCAGGGCCGGTGCTACCATTAAGGCGAACTAGGCAGTTGCCTAGGGCGCCAAGATTTGGGGGCGCCAAAAAGCAGTGCCTCCAATTTTTTTTACAGCGGTTCCTCCCTGAGTGCGCGATCACTGCTACACTTCTCCTGCCTCCCAGGCTTGCAAAGCCAATCAACTGTTTGGTGCCGCAAGCCTGGGAGGAGAATTAGAGTGGGGGCGGCGTGCTCGGGGAGCACGTGGAGCATAGGTGAGCTGGGGTGGGGAGGTGCTGCATGGCTCCTCGGGGGGGGTGGAAACTGCTGGGGGAGGGGTGCCTCAGGGCAGGGGGGGAGCTGCCGAGGGCGGGAGTGCCTCAGGGCGGAGGGGGGGGCGGGGAGCTGCGGCAGGGCAGGGCAAGTGGGGGACAAGGTGGAAGTTTCACCTAGGTCATGAAACTTCCTTGCACCGGCCCTGCATATTACTATACCAAGAAATAATCTATTACCTCAAATTTAGGGAAAGCCATTGAGAACATACTTTTCTGGTTCAAAATCAATTTAATTCAAGTCATTAACTAAAAATCCAAGAGAAGTTTGTAGACTTTGACAGCTCAGATAACAGAGTGTACTGTGTCTTTAATTAGTAAGACTCCAAATTTGAAATGTTGAACTAGAAGTGTAAGACTCCATAGCCCATTACAACCCTACTAAGCCATTCCAGTCTTTTGTAGCTTTTCCTCTTCTCTTTCCAAGTAAGCATGAGAAAATCCACAAAAGGGATTTTTTTTCTTCCCATTTTTGAAAAACCTTTCAAGCAGAAAAATTCTCTAAGTTTTTGTGAAACATAAACCATTTGGAAATTGTGAAACACTTACGAAATTATTGATTTTTTTTCAACAGTAAATTACTCCTCATGGAATAAGCATGGAATATATTGTTAAACTTTTCAAAATTTTTATATCTTCTGCCATGAAAAATAAATATCAATTAAACTTCAAATTGTTAGCACTGGATTGATGTCCCAGGTTTTTTAGACCCTTCTCTCTTCTCACAGGGTCTTGTTACACTTAAGGTGTTTTGTTTTTTTCTACATCACTCTCTCATTTTCCTTCCAAGGTATTGCCAATTAGTGTCAGAAGCAATAAAAATTGTGTAGGATGAGAGATATCAGTGTGGTGAGCAGTCATGTAACTCAAATCATCAGGGTATTTTTCTGGCAAAGTTGAAAAAAGACATAATACATACACACGAGGGGGTCAAATTAAAGTGGCACAGGATACTGTAATTCTGGCATTTCGTAACTTTGGAGTGCTTGACTTTGCAACTTCAATCATGTTCTTTTGACATAGAGTGTGTTGTGTTGTGGGTTATTGTAGTGGGCCGGCGTGGCTCCCCTCCTCCCCGGAGAGGGGCGAGCCCCGCCAGAGGCCAGAGTGGGGGGAGCTACAGAGCTTTGAGCCCACCCCTCAAAGGGTCAGATGGCGACCTGAAACTATAAAAGCTGGCCCTTAGAGCTCAGTCAGGCCCCAGCAGCCAGAGAAAACAGACATCCCTCAGGGAGCCCGAGACTGGGAGACTCCGGCGACCCAGGGGAGCTGCCCCAACTGGCCTTAACTCCCCCGCGCTTGCTACTGGGAGGAGCTGTCTGAGCTCCCCCACACTCGCTACCCAGAGGAGCCGCCGGAGCTCCCCCACACTCGCTACCCAGAGGAGCCGCCGGAGCTTCCCCGCGCCTGCTGCTACCCGGAGGAGCCGACAGGGATCCCCCAAGCCTGCTGCTACCCGGAGGAGCCGACAGGGATCCCCCAAGCCTGCTGCTACCCTGAGGAGCCAACAGGGATCCCCCATGCCTGCTGCTACCCGGAGGAGCCAACGGGGCTCCCCCGCGCCTGCTGCTACCCGGAGGAGCCGACAGGGATCCCCCATGCCTGCTGCTACCCGGAGGAGCCAACGGGGCTCCCCCGCGCCTGCTGCTACCCGGAGGAGCCGACAGGGATCCCCCATGCCTGCTGCTACCCGGAGGAGCCGACAGGGATCCCCCAAGCCTGCTGCTAACTTGAGGAGCCAACAGGGATCCCCCATGCCTGCTGCTACCCGGAGGAGCCGACGGGGCTCCCCCGTGCCTGCTGCTAACTTGAGGAGCCAACAGGGATCCCCCATGCCTGCTGCTACCCGGAGGAGCCGACGGGGCTCCCCCGTGCCTGCTGGTACCCGGAGGAGCCGACGGGGCTCCCCCGTGCCTGCTGCTACCCGGAGGAGCCGACGGGGCTCCCCCGTGCCTGCTGCTACCCGGAGGAGCTGCCGGCACTACCCTGGACAGACTATCCCGAGGAACTCCTGGACCTACTACCCAACCCCGGTCGCAATGAGCCTATGCTCATGGACCCTTCAGAGGCTGACATTAGGACCCAGGTAGGCCCTGAGGGGGAGTACGGAAGCAGCCCAGGGGCAGCCGACCCCAGTCCAGCTGTGGAGTTGCCGAAGCCTATGTCAGTGTGTTGCGGTCAGGATCCCCACTGACTGACCAGCGGAGTGACAGCTGCTGCTAGGGCCCTGGGCTGGGATGCAAAGGAGTGGGAGGGCCTGCGTCCCCCCTGCCACCCCACTCCGGGGTGGCAGACTCCCCCTCTCTCTGGCCTGAGGAGGCCGATAACTGTTATTGTTGCTCAGTCCTGACAGAAGGCCTGAGCTTGCTGACTCAGAGTTGGCTGCCCGCCCTAACCTGGGGCTGGGCCTTGAACCATTACTGTTGCTCAGCCCTGATGCAGGCCTGAGTTACTGACTCTGTGTTTGCTGTCCACTCTGACGTAGGGCCTGGCGCCTTGCGGTTGTTACGGCTGCGCCCTGCCGGAGGGCCTGAGCCCCTCGCCTGCCGGGTGGACAAGTACCGCCAGGACTGCCGGGCTAGTTTCCCAGACCAACCAGGGTAGAGTGGGTCAGAGTGGCTCCCCTCCTCCCCGGAGAGGGTCGAGCCCCTGCACCACATGTGTACAGTTATATATATGTGTGTGTATATAGAAGTCAAAAAAGGGTGCAGCATTTATTCCAAGTCCTCAAAAGAGCAGAATCTTATTCCCAGAGTTAGTATCTTTACTTGCTGAAGCAGTTTTTCAATGAGAAACACTTCAGAATAAAACTGGCAAAGGCAATAATCATATCTATCAGCCTCAACAAACTGAGAGAGGGGATCAGATACAAAGGTCATGATCAAGGTACAAAAAAATTTGATCAGTTCCTAGCATTGGATGACATCTATGATGCATACTTGGGTCTCCAGTTAATAGTAACTTAGATTTGGGATTCTAGCATTAAAGTGAAATTTCCATATTGTGGGAAACACTGAAGCTTTGAGTTTTCTTGTAGTGCCAAATGGAGACAAAAAGTTGTAATCTTAGAATTTTACAGGAAATTAAATTAAATATTCCAGAATATTTTATTTTGACTTTGTTGTGATGCTTTGATAACATTGAAAGATTTTGTTTTATCTTGACTATTGTATTTATATATATATATATATAAATACATATATATATATATATGTATATATACACACTAGATTTTGTGTGTATATATATATATATATATATACACACACAAAATCTAGTATAATAGCAAACATGATAAAGTCTGAACAAAACATTCCCATATTTTCCGATAGAAAATCTTGACTAAATAGAAACATTTTGGCAGAATTTATCAATTTTAAATTTATCAATTTATCAATTTTCTCAAATCAGCATTTTGCAATGGGAAACTGTTCTGTGGGAATATTTTCAACCAGCTGTAACCAGCATCTTTATTTTTGTGCTCTCCTTTTCAGGCCAGTCACATCCAAGAATAACAAAAACATTGTTATTGGTCCAGCCACTGTCAGATAACAAGATACTGGGCTAGATGGACCATTGATCTGACCCAATATGGCCATTCTTGTGTTCTTATTATGACAGCTGTTAGGAGAAGATGGTTGCCATGAATAACGCATCTGGACAATTGGCTAACTTAGTCTCAATTGTGTCTAGCCACAATGGGTATGTCTACACTGCAATTATACACCTGTGACTGGCCCGTGCCAGCTGGCTTGGGTTCATGGGGCTAAGGCTAAGGGGCTATTTAACTGAAGTTTAGATGTTTGGGCTCTGGCTGCTGGGACCCTGTCACCTCACAGGATGCTACTGTCAGGGCTCCAGCCTGAGCCCAAAAGTCTACACCACAATTAACCAGCCAATTAGCTGGAGCCTAGCAAGCCCAAGTCAGCTGGTACAGATCCCCCACAGGTTTTTCACTGCAGTGTAGACATACCCAATGGTAAGAACCTTTTCAGCACTTGTGGTTGATAGTCAACCTCTTTAAGAATTTTCTAATTCCACCACAGCAAATTAAGCACTTAGGGCTGTTTTTTCAAAAAAGAACAAGTGAGAAGGTTCCAATCCTCAGAATCTTTAGAAAGATTATGAATTATCTCCTGCCTTTCACACAAAGAATTCCACTTAAGCTGTTTCCACCCCACTAAGAATACATAACATGACCTGAGAGGGACACCTCTAATCAAACCCAATTAGCTCTGAATTGGTGTAAAATAAAAAGCATATCTGGTAATTGCCTAACTCAGAACAATGTGCCTGAGAATGGTTTGCACATAGTTATTATTGCCAGCTTTTACACTGAGTACTTTCAGATCTTATAATTATGCTTTTTGAACATATTTCCACTTTGGTTTAACAAATGTGTCTTAAAGCATTTATTGTAGAGACAAAGAGAACCTATAGAAATCTCACTTTACTCAGTGGATATAGCATCCCTACACTGTCTCTAGAGAGGCCTATGACGAAGATTCTTTGCCTACCTGAAGCTGGTGCCTGATGGGGAAAGAAAGGAAATGTGGCCAGTTATTGAACACAAGGAAATCACCAGGTAAATATTCTTATTTAGCTAACAGGCCCCTCTTCTCTGTGCCCATGTTAACACTTTGCTACCTTCCAATCTCATTGCTGTACCTGACTGCTTTGCTTATTGATGTCTAAAAGGGCTGTTTTTTCCCTCTAATCCAAGAAGGTTTGTTACATGGCTTTCTGCTCTGTTTCTGCAGAAATAACACTTTTTAGACATTCATCAGCATGCTTATTTTCTCTGCAAACACGTGCATTTGAAGGCTATGCAGCAAGAATAGAGTAAGGGTCAGCTAAAAGAAAGCTTTTGAATAAACTTGTAGTGGCAAAATAAAAATCAGTGCAATTCTACAAAACAGTCAAAAAGAAACTTCATAAATAACCACACTTGAATGTTTGTCCGATTACATATATCTTATTAAAATAATGTCCTGTGTTCTTAAAAACAAACAATCATTTCCAATTTTTATAGGACTGTTGAGCTTTTTGTTGAATGACTTTCACTTTGTGTGTGAGGTGGTTCAGACAAGAGTAACAGAAAAGGACATTTTCTCATAGCCTCATAGACTTTAAGGCCAGAAGGGGCCATTATGATCATCTAGCTTGACCTCCTGAACATTGCAGGCTACAGAATCTCACCCACCCACTCCAGTAATAGATGCCTAGCCTCTGGCTGAATTACTGGAGTCCTCAAATTATGATTTAAAAACCTCAAGTTACAGAGAATCAACCATTTACACTAGTTTATACCTGAAAGTGACCTGTGCTCCATGCTACAGAGGAAGATGAAAAACTCCCAGGGTCTCTCCCAGTCTGACCTGGGGGGAAATTCCTTCCCAATCCCAAATATTGCAATCAGTTAGACTTTGAGCAGGTGGCCTTGGACAGAAATTCTCTGTAGTAACTCAGAGTCCTCCCCATTGAGTGTCCTTTCACCAGCTGTCAGAGATATTTGCTGCTAGCAGTCTCAGATTGGCTACATGCCATTGTAGGCAGTCTCATCATACCATCCCCCTATAAATTTATCAAACTCAGTCTTGAAGCCAGTTCAGTTTTTTGCCCCTATTACTCCTCTTGAAAGACTGTTCCAGAATTCATTCCTCTGATGGTCAGAAAATGTCATCTAATTTCAAGCCTAACTTGTGGATACCCAGTTTATATCTATTTGTTCTTATGTCTACATTGGTGCATAACTTAAATAACTCCTTTTCCTCCCTGGTATTCATCCCTTAGAATTTCTTTCTATAAATAAATCAATCTCCCCTCAGCCTTTGTTTGGTTAGGCTAAACAAGCCAAGCTCTTTGAGTCTTCTCTCATAAGGTAGGTTTTCCATTCCTCAGATCATCCTAGTAGCTCTTCTCTGCACCTGTTTCAGTTTGAATTCATCTTTCTTAAACATGGGAGATCAGAACTGCACACAGTATACCAGATGAGGTCTTACCTTATATAATGGTACAAACACTTTCCTGTCTCTACTGAAAATACCTTGCCTGATACATCCTAGGACTGCATTAGCCTTTTTCATGGCTGCATCACAATGGCAACTAATAGTTATCCTGTGATCAACCAGTACACCTAGGTCTTTCTCTTCCTTTGTCATTTCCAACTGATTCATCCCCAGCTTATAGCAAACATTCTTGTTGTTAGTCCCTAAATGCATGACCTTGGACTCTGCACTATTAAATTTCATCCCATTTATATTACTTCAGTTTTCAAAGTTGTCCAGATCTTGTATGATATTTCGGTCTTCCTCCGTATTGGCAATATTCTCCAAACTTTGCATTATCCACCAATTTTATTATCACACTCCCACTTTTATGCCAATGTCATTAATGATAATTTAAATAAGATAGGTCCCAAGTCTGATCCCTGAGGAACTCTACTAGTAACCTTCCTCCAGCCTGAGAGTTCACCTTTCAGTATGACTTGTTATAGTCTCCCCTTTAACGAGTTCCTTATCCACCTTTCAATTCTCATATTAATCCCCCTCTTCTGCAATTGAACTAATAATTTCCCATGTGGAACTATATCAGATGCCTTACTGAAATTCAGGTAGATTAGATCTACTGCATTTCCTTTGTCTAAAAAATCAGTCATCTTCTCAAAGAAGGAAATCAGGTTGGCCTGGCACAATCTACAAACCGCATTGTACTTTATCCTAATTACCATTTACCTCTAGGTCCTTAACTAATCCCTTTTTCAAAATTTGTTCCAAAATTTGTTCCTTGCATAAAATTGAGGTCAATTTAACAGGCCTGTAGTTTCTCCTTCTGGTGGAATAGCTGTTCCAAATCTTTTAAAACACCTTTCACAAGAAGATGGCATCTTGTTTATTCACATGTCCATGCACTATGAAACAGCATGAAAAGCTGCAGAATACGTCATCTGTAGTACTTAAGGTTGCCAGGTGTCTGGTTTTCGACAGGAACACCAATCGAAAAGGGACCCTGTCAGCTACAGTCAGCACCACTGAAAGGGCTGTTAAAAGTCCATTTGGCAGTGCAGCTGGGCTGCAGCCAGGCTCTTCACAGCTCCCAGGAAGCAGCCAACATGTCCCTCTGGCTTGGGGGCCACGAGGGCTCTGTGCACTGCCCCTGCCCTGATGGCCAGCTCCACAGATTACTTTGGCCAGGAACCAGGCAGCGTGCAGGATCCCCTGGCCACCCTCCACCTAGGAGCCAAAGAGACATGACGTCTCTTCCCAGGAGCCAAGTAAGGTAAGCACTGCCTGGAGACACATCCCAAACCCTCTCCTGTGACCCAACCTCCTGCCCCAGCTCAGAACCCCATCTGCACCCAAACTCCCTGCTGGAGCCTGCATCCCACACCCCCTCCCACACCCCAACCCCCTGCCCCAGCTGAAGTCCCCTCCCACACTCTGAACCCCTCGGCCCCAGCCTCAAGCCCCCTCCTGAACCCCTCATTTCTGTCTACACCCTCAGTCCAGAGCCCATACCCCGTCCCACACCCCAACCCCCTGCCTCATCCCCTTCCACACTCCAAACCCCTCAACCCCGTGCCCCCGTGAAAATGAGCCAGTGAGTGAGGGTGGGGGAGAGCAAGTGACAGAGGGAGTGGGATGGAGTGAGTGGGGGAGGGGCCTTGGAGAAGGGGCAGGGCAGGGGCGGGACAAGGGTGTGAGGTTTTCTGCTATTAGAAAGTTGGCAACTCTAGTGGGCCAAATTCTGTTCTCATTTATATGAGTGTAAATCCAGAGTAATTCCACTGAATCCATTACATTGCCCTGGAGTTAATTTCATGTACAGAACAGAATCTGGCTCTTGGATATCCTTCTGAAAGTTGTGTTCTTAAGAAATCGGAAGTAACAGACTCAGTTCAGAAATCACTGAGTAAAATTTTACCATGCGTATTAGGCAAGAGGTCAGGCTTGATGGTTATAATGGCCTCATCATTAGAAGGGCTGTATGGGCTGAAAATGCAGAAGAGTATAGTGTGCTTGATGACAAAATGAAAGGTCTCAAATCTCATGGCACTTTTTAAAAAAAGGAATACACGTTTATATTAATGTCTTTAAAAAAATCTCTCATCCCACACACTTGGGCTGAGTGTGTGTTGGCTGCCCATTTCCAGTCCAGTCCAGAGGTGGGTACACGTACAGTAACTCCTTGCTTAGTGTTGTATCTATGTTCCTGAAAAATGTGACTTTATGTGAAACAATGTTAAGTGAATCCAATTTCCCCTTAAGAATTAATTTAAATGGAGGGGGTTAGGTTCTAGGTTTCAGGTTCCAGAGAATTTTTTTTCGCCAGACAAAATATATTATATATGTATACAGTATAACTTTTAAACAATTTTAAGCAGACAGTTTAATATTGTACACAGCAATGATGATTGTGAAACTCGGTTGAGGTGGTGGAGTAAGAAGGTGGGATATTTCCCAAGGAATGCCTTGCTGCTAAATGATGAACTAGCACTCAGCTGAACCCTCAAGGGTTAATATGCTGTTGTTAATGTAGCCTCATACGCTACAGGGCAGCATGGACTGCGGCTGGAGGGTAGGGTGACCAGATGTCCTAATTTTGGGGTCTTTTTCTTATATAGGCTCCTATTACCTTCCCCTCCCCCCATCCCGATTTTTCACACTTGCTGTCTGGTCACTCTAGAGGAGGGAGGAAACACAATAATGCAGGGCAGTGGCTGCAAACACTTCCCTGTAAAAACTGAACACGATGATGAGCCCACACTATCAAGCTGGAGCACCATTCCCTCCTCCTGACATAGCTGCACAGGTGCTGATGTTCCAAAGTGCTTGGGGGTGCGTGCAGGAGTGAGAGAGAAAGAGAGAGATGTATTGCTCATTTAAGTAC
Source organism: Gopherus flavomarginatus (assembly GCF_025201925.1). Classification (NCBI taxonomy): domain Eukaryota; kingdom Metazoa; phylum Chordata; order Testudines; family Testudinidae; genus Gopherus; species Gopherus flavomarginatus. Next base: position 25,769,533 of record NC_066618.1, on the reverse strand, counting down.
GATGACCCCACTTCATGTACATTGCCCTTTTAAGCAGCTCAGACAGTTCAGACCACGTAAGATGCCCTTTACCACAGCTGTGCACCCCCCACTCCCACTCCCACTCCCCCACCCCCCCGACTGGGAGGTAAAACTCTGCAGATAAACTTTTGAAGTCTGGGGCTGTATTGACCAGGGACAGAGGCTTTTGGATTGCTGGACTCAAGAGACTTTTGGGGTGTTGGACTTTTGGGACTTTGGGTGATTTTTTGGGTTGCTGGACTTAAGACCCAGAGGTATGAGTGGCTCTAGGTATTTTGCTGCCCCAAGCACTGCAGGCAGGCTGCCTTCTGCGGCTTGCCTGCGGGAGGTCCCCGGTCCCACGGATTCAGCGGCAGCCTGCTGGAAGTTCGCTGAAGCTGCGGGACCTGCAGACCCTCTGCAGGCGTGCCGCCAAAGGCAACCTGCCTGCCACTCTTGCGGTGACCAGCAGAGCGCCCCGCCATGTCTTGCCACCCCAGGCATGCACTTGGCGTGCTGGTGCCTGGAGCCACCCCTGCCAGAGGGGAAAAGGATACTGCCAAACTTACGTGTGGTGGGTCTTTTGCTCATGGTTTGTGTTATGAATCCTGTTTGTGTTTTTTCCCCAACATAATGCCACATTGTTTCCCTCTTTTATTAAAAAGATTTTGCTACCCTCAGACTCTGTGCTTGTGAGAGGGGAAGGCAGAAGGGTTACATAGTGCATCTGTACCTAGCACACTGCCATAAATTATGTCTGGTTAGGGGCAGCCGTAACTTAGGCCAACCGGCTATGCCCTCTAAGTGGCCATATGTCCAATGTAAATTAGCAGAAGGATGGGGCCCTTCACTTGGGGGACAGGTGCTGTCCAAGCTGACTATATTAATTTCCTCTAGCTGATTGCTTCCCTGCACCTAGGGAATTTTCAGTTGGACAGTGAGGGCTAGGTTCTACCACTTTCTGCCACCAGAGCAGCACAAAGAGCCTGGAACAGGGGGAGAGAATCTTGGCATAAGGGTAGAAATATGACTATGGTCATTATTATTATCTGTTTGTCTTGCGGTAGCACCTAGGATCCCCAGTCATGGGACCAGGACCTCTCTGTGCTGGGCACTGCACCAACATAGAACAAAATTATGTTCCCTACCCCAACAAATGTGTAATAAGAATATAAGAATGGCCATACTGTGTCAGACCAAATGTCCATCTAGCCCAGTATCCTGTCTTCCAACAGTGACAAATGCCACGTGTCCCAGAGGGAATGAACACAACAGGTGATCCATCCCCCGTTTCCTATTGCCATCTTCTGGCACACAGAGGCTAGGGACACCATCCCTGCCCATCTTGGCTAATAGTCATTGATGGACCTATCCTCCAGGAATTTATCTAGTTCATTTTTGAACCCTATTATATTCTTCGCCTTCATAACATCCTCTGGCAAGGAGTTCCACAGGTTGACCATACGTTATGTGAAAAAATACTTCCTTTAATTTCCCAATTCATGGATGAAAGACTGCTTAGATTTAATATGTCCGCATAAAAGGATAATTTAGTAGTAGCCTGATCTCACAATCCTCATGGAGGCAAATGTCCCATTAAAGTCAGTATACTACAAGTGAGAACAGTGGTACAAGAGACAGAGACGGGAACACAAGGAAACATTGAAATAATACTAGTCAGCATGATAGGCAATAGCAGTCAAAGATATTTAGAAGAACTCCATGCACAAAGAATAATAAAACCCTTTCCTAAAGTACCAGGCAGATTTTAAAGAGTGCTTTAAAGAAGTGTTTACTTGTTCTTTGTTTGTTTTGCAATCTTGACAGAACTTAACCCAATGTTTTTATTTGACTGCTGATTATTCCTTTCTTCTATATTAACTTCCAAAATCTTTACTTGCATGGAATCAATATGACTTTAAACATAAGTCCATTTATTGAATTTTTTAGGCCTTTCATTATGTATGCTTGTAAAGATCTTAATAGAGATGTTAAATAATGGAATTTCGCAAGTTCCTAAAATCTTCATAAATCTCCATAAATTGTCTTTTTATGAGGAATCTGCTTTCATTGTGTCTGATTTTTTATTCATATGCAACAAAAATGTTAATATGTTTTAATTAAGCTAATGTGATTTATCTTTCTATTCATTATATAAGCTAATTTTGTTCTAAAGAAATCCTGTTTTCAAATTCTCTCCAGCAATGTAGAATTAAAGTAATTATATTTTGGTACAGGAAATTAGTCATAAAGGTCCATGATTTCTAAAATATATTGAAGTTTTCATAGGATAGATTAGGCCATATGTGCTACAGAAAAGGGAGAAAAATAATGGAAATAATTTCCATCGCATTTTGTCATACGCTGTGCTAGGACTCACATTTTCAACAGAAATGTGTCAGATAATAATACAAATTGGATATTGGAAAACCAGGGGGTTGTGGGCTTTGTCAGCACTTTGATATCTATCCAGATGTAGATCAGTGACATTTAAGATCAGATGATTGTTTTTCTCAGTACAAATTATGACAAAATGTCTGAATTAATGCACATTCTTTTTGCAAAGCCTTGATCCGGCAGTGTGATTAATGATGTGCACATCTTTTTAAGCATGTGGATAGCCCTGTTGAAGACAATGGGTGCTCTTATGTTCACAAAGTTATGCATGAGCTTAAAAATGTTACTAGATTGGTGCCTAAGTATTTAGCTTTGATTATGTTGTTAGTTTAATTCAATGTTTTTTGGCAGTGGTGGCCCCTGCCCCTCCCATAAGTGACTGGGTATGCTGTTATCCACTTAATTCTTCCCATGCCATATACTGTAGCAAAGGGTTCTTATGAGCAACAGGATGGAATGGGTTCTGATAAAGTGGGTTCTGGTGACCAATGGAAATAACCACAGCAAAGGTTATGTCAGTGGCAAACTTCAGGAAATGCACACCAAGTTCTAAGAGCTTGATAAATACACTCAAGTCAATTGAGAGTATTTTCTTTGACTTCAATAGATTTTGGATCAGGCCCTAAGTGAGAAAAGCATCATCTCAGCCAGAGATCACAATGAATCTCACTGTAGCAAGCTCACTGCCAGAGGGGAGGAGGAAAATCTGTATAAAGCAAAGAAATTTTGAATACATATATCTTATTATATGACAAGAATTTCAGTGATGTAAACAAATAACAGCTTCACAAAAACTTTCTGCCTCAAGGAACTATAGAACCAAAGCATGTGCTCCAGCAGTACTCCAGAGGTATATCTACACAGCCAGTGGCAGCCCGCAGCAGCAAGCCTCCAAGCATGGGTCACCAGACATGGGCTTGCAGTACCATACTAAAAAGAGCTATGTAGACAGTTCTTTTAAGTTTTGTCTCAAACTGGAGCTTGGGATCTGAAACCCATCCCCTTCCCTAGGCTTTGGGGCCTGAGCTCCAGCCCAAGCTGTGACATCTACACATCTATTTTTAGTGCTGTAGTGCAAGCCCAAGTCTGTCAACCCAGGCTCAGAAGCTCTGTGTAGACATAACCTCAGAGGACTGGACAGCTCAAAAGAAAAGTCAGCTCTCTTCGTGATATATAGCTTGGCTAAACCTCACCTCGAAACAACACAAAATATTAGAATAAATGACTCATAACATTCTGAACAAGCCCACAGGAAACAGAATCGGAGTTCAGGAAACAAAGGAGCCATATCCACAAGGAGTAGACATCTGCATGGGGCTACATTTCACCTGGTGAGGGAGGAGGAATGTAATATGCAGGTGAAGCTTAGTTTATACAATGATGCTTAGTTTATACTAAGCTTGAATCTCTGGTTTCTGGAAGCAGCATCAGACACAATTTACCTTTGCCAGCACCTGACTCTCACAGTAAGAGGGTAGACAGGGTAAGTGGCAGCCACTGTCACCTACAAGAAATTTTCATAGTGTAGACAAGACATAAGAAAGGAAGGGGATTGAGGTGGGAGAGGAGGATTGAGGGCATAAGAGAGAGTTTTGGTGGATGGGACAAAAAGCAGAACAGTGACACGAGAAGAGTATGGATAGCAAGTTAGACTATAGTAATTAGAAGACCCCATAATCAGCTGGGGCTGGTTCGAATTTTTGTTTGTCAATATTCAACCAGAAATGATCACACACAAATTGGGAGTCAAGACTTTCTCTTAAGACAATTAGGATACACAAATAATATGACTTTAAAATGATAAATTGAAATCTCATGATTTTTAAATCAGTCTCATGAGTTTTTGGAGTCTGACTTATAATTTTTGTATTGTGATGTTTGGCAATATTGGGCATACGAGACCTGTGCTCTTTAACTTAATGCATGATTCATAAAAAATGTATTAGAAAAGCCTTAATATTTACGGATACTTGGTTCAATAAAGTCCTTCTACACGGTATGTAGACATCATTCCCTGTTAAATCATCCACATACGACATTAATTATGCAATGAGTTTTCCCCTTGAACTTTTTTCTCCATTGTACTTCCATTACCACATGTAGTGTAGGAGTAGGGCCAGACAATTTTCTTGCTCCTATGATGGATGATTATGACATATTACAAATAATAGGTGATTAAATATAAACTATGTGTTGTCCATCAATGCAGTTATCAAGAAGGATTTTTGTATTAATATATTTTTAATTTCCCAATTCATGGATGAAAGATTCTGTTTAGATTTAATATGTCTACATAAAAGGATAATTTAGTAAGAGCTTGATCCCACAATCCTCACGTGGGCAAACGTCCTATTAAAGTCAGTAGAAGTAGCAGCCTGAATAAATGCAGTTGGCTCTAAGAGTTATTGAATACCTTACTGCATATAGTACAGAAATATAGTGCCATTCAGAATCCTTCTTCATATGAAAGTTCATTCCCTCAGTTAAGGAAGATATTAGAGAAATGGTGCATTCATAATATTTTCTATGTGTTAAGAGGGAAAGCATCATGTATTTGCCTGACTGTCTACTTATTTATATTCCTCCATCTGGGAAAGAATTGAAAACAGTGAAATATCTGATTGATAATAAACAAGCAGATATGACTTGTCTTTTCAATGACATGTCAGCCTAGAAAACGAAGTTTAAAAAAAAATTATTTATAAACATCTTTAGAAACAGACTTACAACATTTGACCTTTTCCATACAATGACAAATAATCTTTGTAATCTCAGTGTCTGGTGATAAAATGGACCCAAGTGTTAAAATAAATATCTATTGTGCAATGGTTCAGAGATATCAGATATGCAGCCGCACACATGCATTGTTCCTGAGTTTTTCCACCATCCTTTCCTTTATGTTTTAATTTCTTACATAAGTGTTATGAATTGTGCTGGGCAAGACACAGGAAAAGAGGCTTAGCAATATAAATTCACAGCATAAAACTGTTTTATGAAACTGGATCTCCAAAACTCTACATTTTATTTTCTATTTATTTATTCTTTTCATTTTTCTGTTGTGCCCTTAACACACTACCACCAAAGAATTTACTGTGAGAGTCAGGTGCTGAGAAAAAGAGACAGATTTTAAAGAGACTGAGGGCTATGCCCACAAAAGAATAGACTCGGTGTTACAATGCCTAATGTTTAGGCATCCTGTTGCCTAGTGGAAACCACAGCCCTGCTTAGACATCCATGCTCCACAATGCATGGGGAGAGTTGGCCACCTAAGATTGGGATCCTCAAAAACCAGAAGACTGAGTGGGGACCTGCTTAACCTAAGCAATAGGAAATGATGAGGAGAAGGGTGAGTGGATCCCAAACCCTTCCCTTCAAAGGGACTTAGGCATCTAAGGGTCTGTCTGCACAGCAATTAAACACCATGGCTGGTCTGCATCAATTGACCCAAGCTCACAGGGTTTGGGGGCTGTAAAATTGCATTGTAGGCATTTGGGTTAAGATTGGAGCCTGAGGTCTGGGACCCTCCCTGCTCAAGGAGTCCCAGAACTTGGGCTCCAGCCCATGCCCTAACACCTACCTGCATTGAAATCTTGCTGCTCTGCAAGTCCAAGTGCTGGGAGCCCAAGTCAGCTGTGGATGTTTAATTTGCTGTGTAGACATACACATAGTTGAAGCCAGAAAGAAGGTCTTCCTCTGGTTGGGATTCACAGAGGCTCCGAAACTGTATCTGGTCTATATAAATGTAGATCTAATTCAATATTCATTGGAGCAGGGGGACTGAAACCTGGGGCTCTCACCTTCCAGAGGAATGCTGTAACCAGTGGAACATAAAGCCATTCTTATTTTCTCTCTAGACCAATGAATATTTAATTATTTGTACACAGTGGAACAGCTGCAGCAGGAGAGTTTGAGGGATCCCTACTCCATAGTCTGGTGGTTAGGGCACTCTCCTTGTAGGTGGGAAGAGACTCAAGTTTCTGCTTCACATCAGGCAGAGGAAGGAACTGAACCTGGGTTTCCCACATCTCTAACCACTGGGATAAAGGTTATAAGGGGGCACATGACCACCTCCTCCCGTCTGTTTTGTGAGAAAGAGCTTATGCATCTCACTCCAGAAATGGCCTCATCTGTCCTCATTGCCTCCCAGCCCTAAAGAGTGAGTTCCATCATTAACATCTAATTCCTGTATAAAAGACATTTCCTTCCTGAAGAATAGGTGGCATAAGACCCCAGGGTTGTATCTCCTTCCTTTCAATATCTGTGCTGTGGAGCATTTATTCCAGGATACATGAGCTTGCATTTTTACATGCTATATCTGAGACCTTAATTCTGCACATACTTACTGACTTACTATTCCGAGTTGTTTCATTGATTTCCATGGCACTACTCATGGTAGTAAATTTAAGCCTGCACGTCAGTGTTTGCAGGATCGGGCCCTTATTTTGCTATTGCCGGTTCCTGTTCTCTCTACAGTAAAAGATTAGATTACAGTGCATTCAAATACTGAACGTGGTGCCTCAGAGTGACGGCTTATAATAATAAACAACACAAACATATTTCCTCATTGAAACCATAGGTACCAGGAGATGCAGGCTGTGTCCTCTTCAGTAATCAATGAATGGGAAATCTAACCCCTAAAGAGCAATGGACACATGCTAAAGATATCTGAGGACAGTGTAGGATATCTGAGGACAGTTCCTACTCTTAGCTCTCATTCTATAGCTCACTTATGTTTTATGAGGTCAGTAGTGTGCCAGGTACTCTCCTTGTGCTCCCAGTGCCCTGAGGCATCAGGCCAGGAAGCGCCATCTGGGGAATGACAGATATCAGATAATAAATGTTAAACTGGACAAATGTTTCCAAATAACTTTTAAAAGTCAGCAATGTATTAGAAGTGACAGATAGCAGCTACTAGTCCTTCCATCCAAGATGACAATCTTAGGCAAGTTTGCAAAGCGAATTGTTGAGGGACAGAGGATGGTGCAACCTGGGAGGGTTTCCCTAAATTTTGGAAAAGCATAAAAATTCGGAATCTTGTGAGGTTCCTCCGTCACTAGATTTCCATCAGAGATAGAAAGTTATTAGGAACAGGGATGTTCTTTATAGTTGTGAGGGTTACAGTGCTAAGCACATGTAGAGTTTAGATAGTAATACTGATCTGGGGTTAGTTTACAGTGTGCTCTTACATGTCTGGGAGCTAAATCTATCTAATAAACAAAATTCTCTTCCTTCAATTTTTTTTTTTAAATTTTGGAAAAACTTTTTGTCTGGAGTCAGGACAAGACATCAATAATTTGAAATCTTTTCTGGGAAGAAAATTCTCCAAAACTTATTCTGGGAGAACCAAAATAGAACATTTTGGCTTACTCTGTAGGCAGCAGGAGGATTAAGGTGGCCAAACAACATGTCCGGTAGGCTGCTGGCGGGTTTGAGGAACCAGAAGCCTGAAAGACCCGATTCTTTAGCCACCTTCCAGATAGCTTCAATCTCATGAAGACAGTACGAGGGGGCAACCAGCTTTATTAAGGGGATTGTTCTACTGTGGATAATACATAATAATCATCGGGCCATAGAATGGCTCTATAGTTTAGTGATTAGGGCACCTATCTGGGAAACCCTGGATCCTATTACTCTACTCCAGCTACTCTTTCATTATTATCCAGAGTGGAACAGCTTGAACACCGAGGAAGCCTCCCCTATCAGAATATCATATAACTCTGTAATTAGAGTACTTTACTGAGAAGAGCCCTGTTCAAATCCTTTTTACTCCTCTGGCAGAGAGGAGGGAATTGAACCTGGGTCTCCCACATCCTATGCAAGGTCTCTAACTACTAGGCTAGATGTTATAAACTGGCAGAAGTGGCTCTTCCTCCTCCAGCAGGCATGCTCAGAAGCCACCGAACAGAGCAGGCCTCACAAACAATTTGGTTCCACAGGAGATTGTTTAGCCCAACCCAGTATTTAGATTCCTCAGTATCTTCATGGATCTCATTGTAAGTGTTTAAGCACATTGTCAATGTGCCAACTCTGTTAAAGAAATAATCATGTACCTATCCAATGACTGCACACAGAGCAATCTGATCTCATCTCATCCAGATTATTTATAAAATAGTAATAAGAGCCAATGTGATGGGGAAAATAGAGATGCTAAACAGGTCCAAATACATTTTACTAAGTTCTGGTCAGTTTCTGGTTAGTAGTATATCAAGTAGGAGCAATTATTCAAGCTATAGGCTTCTTTGTACAAATTACAGGTAATATGCTTAATGTAGCTTTGACATATTTTCTTAATTCTAGCCATTAAGGAAAGTAGATTCAACTCCATTAAGTAACCTCCTTAACTATGACAATAGATAAGTATGGTCATTAAACTAATGACATTTGTCATCAGCACTGATATTATTACTGTGCCATACATACTGCTATGGTTAAGACTGTGTCAATGTTTCCATTACAAACTATTCAGGAATCAGTAATTTGGCTGTTGGGGGTGGGGGGGGGTGGGGTGGGGTGGGGGAACAAGGAATACAATCAAATCAGAATGAAATTTGCTAAACTAAGAATGTGTGTCTGCTTTGAAAACAACTAAATTGTCAATTTGGATATAGATATTGCTATCCTCTCCCTCACTTCACTTAATTGTCTTGCAGGGCATGTCTACCTTTTCAGAACCCATTACATCACTCTTAGACTGAAAGCTGGACAGAGTAATCCATAGTTCCACATCTTTGTTTCTTTGTGGCCACATAAAACCATGAAGAACCTGCTGTTGGTCAAAAATGTATCAGGTCATCTTTTACCAAGAACTAGTGAACAGATAACTGCCATTACTGCCTCCCTAATGAGTTTCTGAGACAACTTGAGGTCCTGGTTCTCATCTTCAAAGTCTTCCACTAGCTACAGTCTGGCTTCCAAAACGATGCTTTCTCCCTGCACCCAACACAGACCATGCAACGGACAGTATCTATCACAAAGGTATCCTTAATCAAAGCTGCTCAAAAACTATGGTCAGCTGTGGGTGCCCAGCAGTTGGCACAGGAGAATTAAAGTACAGGATGAACTGATACCTTGCTTCCCTTAAGTCCTGATATTGCAGCATTGGAGTCCTGGTTTAGGATATTTTTTATTTAAAGATGAACACAATAAGTTCATCACCTGGCAAAATCCTTCCCCTCCTCCATAGTCGTCCTCTAGTAGAGGAACCTGTGCAGTTCTACAATGGAAAGTGGTGGTGAGATCTGGGAACTCTGCACAAGGATTTTCAGTTCCCTCTTGCAGCAGAGCTTTGCACTACATGGCATTCCAGCACTCCTGCCACTGCCAGAGTGGGCAAGAGGTGGGGCCAAGCTTGAGCTGGTAGATCAACGAAGTCACAGAATATTCACCCATTCTTAGTGGAGGAGGGGAAATGTAGTGGCAATAGTGGGTATTGCAGCTCTCTGGGCACAATAACAGCTGAGTTGTAGATTCATTTCTGCTGCTTCTCAAACTGTGTGGCCAGAATTCTTCCACATAACCAACCTGACATAGATAATAGCAGTGCCTAACTTCTCTAATCAGGCTGCGTGTTGATTTGACCTTGAGAGTTTGTCTCTTGTGCAGCTCTTACCAACATATGGTTGCTTCAGAACTGTGGTTAATCCCTACTGCTTGTATGACTAGTGAGTGAATTATGATTTATAAAGTAATAAAAAAGTACTGTATGTTCTTCAGTCTTCCATGTAAATAATATGGCTGAAAATGCTGAAATGAAATTGTTATTGTAAGCTGGCTAACTATTTCAAGATCAAATGGGGAACATCTTATCTGATTAGGACAATCAAAGTGCTTTTGGAAAGGGAACAGTCATGTTCCTCTAATTCATTCAGAGGCCTCGCTTTCCAACTAGATGGAGGAGATGAAGTTCATCTCAGATCTTCACAATAAATTTAACAAAATGATTCATAAATCACTTTGTAAAGTACTTGATTATGGCATAACTGAAATCAGAGAGTGCTAAATTAAAAAAAAGACAAGATGAGGAAATAAAGAAGCACCACATATAGAAAGTATTCAAGTGGCTGGCTAGAGGTAATTAAATTACTGGGGTGTTGGAAAGTTTATTGCTAATTGTTAAATGAGTCAGCCTGCTTGCTTATATTAAATACTCTAATGGTACTAAAGTCTTGATCATGCTTTCTTCACAGACAAAACAGAGGGCAAAACCTTCTGCTATCCTAACTCAGACTCTGAAACTGCACATCATAAAATTCAGGCATAATTATAGCGGCTGTTTTTGACAGTTTGGCTTGTAACTTTGAACACTGCAGTTAGACGGCAGAAGGAAAGAACAGAGGTGACATTTTCAAAAGCACCTAAGTATTATTGACTCTCTCCATGGGACTTTGCCTCTTACATCACTAGGTACTTTTCAAAATTTACCTAACCGCATTCCATCTCATCAATACATTTATGTGGACCCTAGGCCTCATAATCACCCTCCCTCCCAAAAATCTCCCAGCTGCGGGATTTCTGATGTGTTGAGATTAGAGCATTGTGGCTTGCATGTTTCAATTGGGCTTGGTGGACCCCTGCATCCTCTCCCAGGTTATCAGGCTGGTTTAGGTTGCATTGGGAGGGGCATCTAATAAAGACAGCTATTGGAGGATTGAGGGGAGGCAGAATGTGCTTGCCCCTAACCAACCCACAGTACAGTGTGAGTAAGGAAAATCCTCCCCCTGCAGGTTGGCTCTCTAGTGCTCATGCTGCACAGATGCTCCATAGTCTAGAGAAGCCACATGCTGTTCATCAGTGGCAAAGCCCCATAAAACCATGTCTGCATTCCAAATTGCTATCAATAAAGCTGTGCACCCATGGCACACCATCATCTAGAATTAAGTAGAACTGAGGAACTCTGTACAGGTTCAGATTTAAAAAAATACACATTTTGACCCAAAACTCAACTGAAAGGGAATTTAGATGGATATATAATCTGTGTAAATTTGAAATGTTCATCTCTCCAGATTAAAGAACAGGTAATCTGGTAAAGATCTTTTAATGAGGTCAGTCTGTATGAAATTTACGGTATTAATGAAAGGGCACTGGCACCGTCAGGTTCCTCTGAAATCACGGCAAAAGAGAGACAGACAAACACACATGAGTTTTTGTTTTGCTTTGTTTTGTTTTGTTTGTTTGCTTTTTAAAGTGAATGGTAAAAAGTTCTGTTTTTTTCCCCAAACCTCAGAGGCTAAAAGCGTAGGCATGGAAGGTACATTTTATAAATAACAGCAAGGCCCCAGTGTAAGTGGGGCCCATCTGAGCACATTCTGCCATTCTACAACTCTCACGTTGCATTATGTGCGTTTTATAATGTCAGCAGAGTTACTTGAGTGAATTACTGGTTTGTATTCACTCAAAAACTGGGCGTTGTCCTGCATGATATGGAACAGATATAACCAAAAGCAATGGAAGTACCAGAAATAACAGCAGCAACCAGTGCAAGGCACTTATTCTGATAGCGTTCAGCTGCAGCCTCTTTTGAGGAATCTTTTCATGAATGCCCACCACTCTCTTGATATTTTCATTTGTCATTGACTAATAGGACAGAAATTATTATAAAAACCTTACTACTCACAATGCAAGAGATTGGCACCTAGTAGAAATTAAATAATTTTTTTCTGGACAAGGATGACATACAGATTAACCACCATAATCTGAGTAACCTAATGCTGGAGAGAGGAATGAATATAACCTCCCATTAAGAATATATGAAGAGTTAATGAGGGATAAGGAGAAAGGAGTATATTCTCTTCATATTAATGTAAATGAGTCTGTCTATCTCAACAGATAGGGGAGGGATGGCTCAGTGGTTTGAGCATTGGTCTCCTGAGCCGAGGCTTGTGAGTTCAATCCTTGAGGGGGTGATTTAAAAAAAAAAAAAAAAAAAAAGGTTAAGGGGGAGGGATAGTGCTTGGGGTGTGCTACAGACCGCCGGGATCGGATTGGGATATGGATAGAGATGTCTTTAATGAAGTAAACACAAAGGGGAAATGTGTGATTATGGGGGACTTCAACTTCCCGGATATAGACTGGAGGACGAGTACTTGCACGAATAATAGGGGTCAGATTTTTCTGGATGTGATAGCGGATGGATTTCTTCATCAAGTAGTTGAAGCACCTATGAGAGGGGATGCCATTTTAGACTTGGTGTTGGTGAGCAGTGAGGACCTCGTAGAAGAAATGGTGGTAGGGGACAACCTTGGTTCGAGTGATCATGAGCTGATTCAGTTCAAACTAGATGGAAGGATAAACAAATGTAGATCTGCGATTAGGATTTTTGACTTCTCGAGGGCTAATTTTAAAGAGTTAAGGAAATTAGTTAGGGAAGTGGATTGGACGGAGGAATTAGTGGATTTAAATGTGGAGGAGGCCTGGAATTACTTTAAGTCACAGCTGCGGAGACTGTCGGAAGCCTGCATCCCGAGAAAGGGGAAAAGAACCATGGGCAGGAGTTGCAGGCCAAACTGGATGAGCAAGCAACTCAGAGAGGGGATTAGACAAAAGCAGAAAGCTTACAGGGAGTGGAAGGAAGGCAGGATCAGTAAAGAAAGCTACCTTGCTGAGGTCAGAACATGTAGGGATAAAGTGAGGAAGGTTAAAAGCCGCATTGAACTGGAACTTGCAAAGGGAATCAAAACCAATAGTAAAAGGTTCTACAGCCACATAAATAAGAAGAAAACAAAGAAAGAAGAAGTGGGGCCGCTATACACTGAGGATGGAATGGAGGTTAAGGATAACCTAGGCATGGCCCAACATCTAAACAAGTACTTTGCCTCGGTTTTTAATAAGACTAGTGAGGAACCTTGCGATGATGGAGGGATGATAAACGGGAATGTGGATATGGAAGTGGATATTACTGCAACTGAGGTAGAGGCCGTACTTGAACAGCTCAATGGGTCGAAGTCGGAGGGCCCGGACAATCTCCACCCGAGGATATTAAAGGAACTGGCACGTGAAATTGCGAGCCCGTTAGCGAGAATTTTTAAGCAATCGATAATCTCGGGTGTTGTGCCGTATGACTGGAGGATTGCTAATGTAGTTCCTATTTTTAAGAAAGGGAAAAAGAGTGATCCGGGTAATTATAGGCCTGTTAGCTTGACGTCTGTAGTATGTAAGGTCTTGGAAAAAATTTTAAGAGAGAAAGTAGTTAAGGACATAGAGGTCAATGGTAATTGGGACGAATTGCAACACGGATTTACTAAAGGTAGATCGTGCCAAACCAATCTGATCTCCTTCTTTGAGAAGGTGACGGATTACTTAGATAAAGGAAATGCGGTAGATATAATTTACCTAGATTTCAGTAAGGCGTTCGACACGGTTCCGCACGGGGAGCTGTTAGTTAAATTGGAAAAGCTGGGAGTGAATATGAAAGTTGTAAGGTGGATAAGGAACTGGTTAAAGGGGAGACTCCAGAGGGTCATATTGAAAGGTGAACTGTCGGACTGGAAGGAGGTCACCAGTGGAGTCCCTCAAGGATCGGTTTTGGGACCGATCTTATTTAACCTTTTTATTACTGACCTTGGCACAAAGAGCGGGAATGTGCTAATAAAGTTCGCGGATGACACGAAGCTGGGGGGTATTGCTAACACGGAGAAGGACAGGGATACTATTCAAGAAGATCTGAACCACCTTGTAAACTGGAGTAATAGAAATAGGATGAAATACAATAGTGAAAAGTGCAAGGTCATGCATTTAGGAATTAATAATAAGAATTTTGGATATACGTTGGGGGCGCATCAGTTGGAAGCGACGGAGGAAGAGAAGGACCTTGGGGTACTGGTTGATAGCAGGATGACTATGAGTCGCCAATGTGATACGGCTGTTAAAAAAGCAAATGCGATTTTGGGATGCATCAGGCGGGGTATTTCCTGCAAGGATAAGGAGGTGTTAGTACCTTTGTATACGGCGTTGGTGAGACCCCATCTGGAATACTGTGTGCAGTTCTGGTGTCCCATGTTCAAGAAGGATGAATTCAAACTGGAACAGGTTCAGAGACGGGCTACGAGGATGATCCGAGGAATGGAAAAACTGCCTTATGAAAGGAGACTCAAAGAGCTTGGCTTGTTTAGCCTGGCCAAAAGAAGGCTGAGGGGGGATATGCTCGCCCTATATAAATATATCAAGGGGGTTAACGTTAGGGAGGGAGAGGAATTATTTAAGTTTAGTACTAATGTAGCCACGAGGACGAATGGGTATAAACTGGCTATTAGGAAGTTTAGACTTGAAATTAGACGAAGGTTTCTGACCATTAGGGGAGTGAAGTTCTGGAATAGCCTTCCGAGGGAAGTAGTAGGGGCAAAAGACTTTCCTGGCTTTAAGACAAAGCTTGATAAGTATATGGAGGGGATGTTATGATAGGATCGTTAATTTGGGCAATTGATCTTGAATTACCACCAGACAGGTCTGCTCAATGGTCTGCGGGGAGATGTTGCATGCGATGGGTACTGAGTTGCTGCGGAGAACTCCTTCTTGGGTGCTGGCTGGTGACTCTTGCCCACATGCTCAGGGTTTAGCTGATCGCCATATTTGGGGTCGGGAAGGAATTTTCCTCCAGGGCGGATTGGCAGGTGCCCTGGAGGTTTTTCGCCTTCCCCTGCAGCGTGGGGCACGGGTCGCTTGCTGGTGGTGTCTCTGCAGCTTGAGGTCTTCAAACCATTTTTGAGGATTTCAATAACTCGGTCCTGGGATAGGGGTTGTATAAAATTGGATGGCTGGGGTTCTGTGGCCTGCCTTGTGCAGGAGGTCAGACTAGATGATCAGATTGGTCCCTTCTGACATATGAGTCTATGAGTCTATGAGTTCAGTGGTTTGCATATTGGCCTGCTAAACCCAGGGTTGTGAATTCAATCAGTGAGGGGACCCCTTAGGGATCTGCAGCAAAATTGGTACTTGGTCCTGCTGGTGAAGGCAGGGGGCTGGGCTCAATGAGCTTTCAGAGTCCCTTCCAGTTCTATGAAATAGGTATATCTCAAATTATTTCTTCATTTCTAGCAGCTATATTGTTTGGATGAAAACTGACCTTAGACAACAATAGGAATACAATTCTTGAGCATTCCTTGAATAAAGATTTGTTACAATGCTCATAGCTTCACGCCCCGCCCCCCAACAAAAAACAAACCTGAAACCAGACTTGGAATACCAAAAATGTAAATCCTGTGCAACTTTAATGGAGTTACATCCCAAAGGATGTAGAAAATAACACTCTGGACTAGATGTGGGCTTGTGTCTAAATCTCAGATCTGAATGCTCCAGAATTTGATAAGTTCAGAGCTGAATCCATATCCAAACTTTGCAGCAGTGTCTGAATAAACCTGGACTTTGGGAAAATGTTGCTTGGTGGACCTGGTAATTTCAGTTCTGCTCCCTGCCTCACTCTGGGTCCTACACTGAGCCCAGCTGTACGAGGCCTGGGGATCTGAGCTATGTGTAGTGATTTTTTTTTTATCCTCGCTGCATTCATCACATTTCTTGTTATTATTTGATCAGTAGCATTAAAGAAAAAAATGGAAAACAAGCATCTACAAATAATTATTTTATCCTTTGGAGAATTTTATTAAGAGGCTACTGATTGAGGCATATGTCTCAATGTGTAAAAGTGTATTACTCCTTTAGGAATACAGTGGTTCAACTAAATAACTGGATGGCTATGTTGGAAATTGTCACATAAATTATCATCCCTTGTGATGTCTCTTAACACCCTCTCTTCTTTGTGAGATCTCCTGCTATAACTGTGAAATAGCTGAGCCTCACCACTACACACGAAATGAGATCTTTTCAAAGGGGTTTAATTCTGTCTCTCACTCTCTCCAAACAGGAAAGGAAATCTTCCTAACATTATCAAGGAAAATGTTTTTCATTGAATGGGCCCAAGTTTGTAAAAAGCTGAATGTAGAAAATAATCTGAGGAACCTTTTGAAATGTATTGGGTAGCATATATTTCCACCCAATTTGACTGCTTTCAAACACTCAGACTTCTCTAGCTAAAAATAGTTTTTTTTCAGCATCTGGTAAAGTCTCTTGGTGTTGATTTCAGGCTGAAAGAAAATTATTTCAGGCAGTGACTGTCAGCCTCCAAAATATTGAAAGAAAATAATAGTAAATTAATAAAATAGTCCTGACATACAGATTTCACCAGAGATGCTCGAAGCATTTTACAAAGGTGTAGGATGAATTGGAAAGTTATAGACAGTTATTAACACCATTTACTTATAGGGAAACTGAGGCACATAGACTCTAAAGTGACTTGCCCAAGATCACATAATTAGTTAGTGGCTGAGTTGAAAATGGAACCTAGGTCTCTTTGCTGGCTAAAAAACTATGTTGTTTCCCCATGACGTGGTGGTAGATATATTTCTGACAAATTATAAAAATCAAGAAGTCAAACCCTTGGACACTGGACCTGGGCACTGTACAAATTCCCAGAAGGTGAGCCCAGGAACAAAACAACCACAACAAAAAATAATTAATTTGAGTTGTAAAAGCAGCAAAGAATCCTGTGGCACCTTATAGACTAACAGACGTTTTGGAGCATGAGCTTTCGTGGGTGAATACCCACTTCCTCAGATGCATGTATTCACCCACGAAAGCTCATGCTCCAAAACGTCTGTTAGTCTATAAGGTGCCACAGGATTCTTTGCTGCTTTTACAGATCCAGACTAACACGGCTACCCTCTGATAATTTGAGTTGGCCATGCCAATCAGATATTAGACTGACAGATTAGTTCAGAAGACTAATAGGTTGGTTTTTGTCTCCAGAACACTTGCGCATATAGACAATTTAATATTAATTATTTCTGGCACAGCAGAAAGCAAATTACAGTTACATTTTGGGGGAATACAGAAAACTTCACATTTTTAGAAACAGCTAAATTTGTAAGTCCAGAGGGAGCAAAACTGAATGTGCTCAGTCTCATTTATATGAAACAAAAGGAACAAACTACCATGTCTTTGAAGAGTGGTGCTTCTTTCTTTCCTTTCTTCTTATTTTTTAATTTGTGGGCATAACTAGGAATGGGTAACATATTCCCACAACCCTTGACCTTCCTTCTCAACCTTATCGCTCCTATAAATCAGACTTATAACAAGACTACAATGCAGGGCTCTGATCCAGTCTGCTACTTTGTGGTTTCAGCTGCACTGTTGGTTCCTGCAGTTGAAGCAGATTGAAATTTCCTGGCTGGCTGGTTGGTTGACGGCTTAAAGGTGTGAGTTTTGACTTGCTCTCCAAAAAAAAAAAAAAAAAAAAAAAAGCCTAGTGGGCATTTGGAAATGAGTGTGTAACTTTGAAGCATTTGGTTTGGAAGAAACCTAATCTCTGCTGGACTGCTGTCTCCACCTTAACTCCTGGGGCCAAGTTCAGAGGTGATGTAAATGAAGGTGTAAGTTACGCATCAATAACTCAGTGTCAATAAGCGTAACCTGGTCAAAACTAAAAGGGGAGGGGGCAGAGGCTGGAGTTCTACAAGAAAAAGCAATGAACGAGTGGGTATAAAGACCATAGCCCCTCAACCCATTTGTCGTTAACATTTTGCACTGTGTACACCAATGTTTATGTTATCTCTGAATTTGACTCTTGGTAGATGCAATTTCAAGACATTATTTTCTCTCTGTTTTGGCTGAACCAATGTGTTCCTAGCTTTCTCTATCCATATACTGTAAATCATGTTGCTTGTTAGAAGAAAACTGCATTCTGTACTATTTGATTTTCATGTATAGATTAATATTAAATTGTTATAACTTTCCCTATTTTTGCTTTTCAAAAAGGTGCAATATAAATATTAAATATAAGTTTTCATTTTAGAGAGAAAATGATTGGGCTCTAGATTCAATCAGTGTGAATCTAATGGCAGGGAAATATGACCTTAGTCTGTTGCTTCAGGTGCAGTATTCCACTGTCGGTCAGGTTGTCAACCCAGAGGGAATTAGATTTCTGCCATTAACCTCAAATACAGTTTTTGGATTTGTTTAAAACGAAGTGCAAAACATCTCTGATTTTGAAGCTTGAGTGTTCCAGGTCTATAGTGAGTCACTCTAACAATGAGTTCTTGTGAATATCAGAAATTTATTGGGTGCTGGAAATATAACATACTGCTGTACTAATGACAGGTTTCAGAGTAGGAGCCATGTTAGTCTGTATTAGCAAAAAGAAGAGGAGTACTTGTGGCACCGTAGAGACTAATTTGTTAATCTCTAAGGTGCCACAAGTACGCCTGTTCTTTTTGTTGTACTAATGCCATTACAATTATCTTGTATGTTTGGTCTCTTAAATAATTTCTTTGGTTTATTGCTAATAATTCTGGAGTGTCTTTCTTTTCTCTGAGTGGCTTCAGGTTTAGGACCTCGTTGCTTACTGTGGGGTGAAAATCAGATGCCAGACTGGAATCTTCTGACACTTTGCAAATCAGAAGACTTCATGCATTATATTGCATGTACACGAGGATGCACATTGCTGTGATTGGCAGTTCCTGACTTCTGAATATTTAATGGTGCACCATTAATATGTTCTTTGCATAGTTACTTTTCTATGGAGTAAATTTTATATTCTGTGAATACGAGTGTCTCTCACACTCACATATGTACATATACACACATGGAGGTGAGAGCCATGTGGCGAATTGTGTAGTCATGTGATAAAGGAATGTATTGTGCACTGCTTGCTCTGCAGATCCAGGATTCCAGTTTAGCCCATTGTCATTGCTATGTTGCATATCTTCTCCATTAAGAGAAGAACTCAGAATCAATATTTCCTTAAGACTTGCATTCCAGTGAAGAAATCACTCAAATAATTAATTATTAGAAACTTTTAAGAATAATAATATAAGACATTGAGTAATAACTGCAAAATTCAAAGTCAAGAATGTAGGCATAGGAAGGATGGTTAAGTTACAGGAATGGGATTCAGCTGGTCAGATTTTCTCAGCTGTGTCAAAGAATTGGTTTATGACATTGGACCACACACTTAACTTCCCCGTACTTTAGTGCTCTCTGCAAAACACTTACCTACCACAAAGGTCAAATTATTTAATGTTTGTATGTTCTTTGTGTTCCTTTCAGTGGGAAGCACAAAGTAACTAAAGAGTCTGTATGTTGTATTCACTCATTTTCCAAGATTCTGTTCTTTTCCCCCAAAAAATAATCAAACCTGAAAGAACAATATTTAAGCAAAATTCCAGAAGGTAACAAGTTCTTCTTCATGCTGTGGCTTCTTTGTCTTCTGATGATAAAGTCTATGAAGAAGAGAATGATTAAGGTAACAAGCTCAAGCTAATTTACATATGAAAATATTTAAGAATAAAACCTGAAACTTTGAACATAGATATTAAAAACCTCTTACATAGAGGGGCCAATATTGTGATGTATAAAATATATGTCTGGAGTTTTTTTGTCATTATTTAAATAGCAGTTGGTCAGCTGCTATATATTGCAAACACACATTGATGTAAGGATAAAAATAAGAGGATAAAATGGCTACTACACATGAATTTAAGACAAGTGAAAGAAGAGTGACTACGAAAAACCTAGAAATGGACAATGGCATGGAGCAAAAGATGATAAAGGTCTCTGTTTAGGTTAACCAAGAGGTCATTGATAGATGTGAGACAGCATATCATCAATGTCACAAATATTTAGTAAAGTAGTATGCCCTGGATAAAACTATTCTCTCAGGTTTCTTGAAGGCAATCTAGAGAAGAAAAGCAAATAGATGTTTGCAATAAGGGACATAGATCTCACAGGGGTATCTTCAGGACATGTCAATGTATTAGATGATGGTACCAAGTCAGTGAAAACTTGACGAGACAATTACTATAGTGGAGAGGCAGAACAAGACACTGTACGCTGAGCTGAAGGATGAAGGAAGGTATTGAAAGAGGTGAGAAAGAGGATATTGGCAGCACTATTCTGAAAATTCCACTGAAACAAAGTGAGAACCAGGTAGATCAGGAAGGCTAGAATTTTAATTATGTAGGGAAAGAAATGAGAGTGTTTGGCAAATGCTTACATGTGAAAAACAGATTGAGGAGACAAACACTATGGCATGGTTGCAAGTAAGGGTGCTGGAACAATGTTTATAGTGGCTGCTGAGAGCCATTGAACCAGACTGTAAATTCTGTATATAATGGAACCTACTTCAAGCCAGGGGGTGTGGCCACACCCCCAGCACACCTAGTTCCAGCACCTATAGTTGCAAGCATGGATGAGATGAAGGTGTGATGATTTTTCAGCTGTGATGGATAAAGGAAGTCTGGAGGCAAAAATAGTGAGCAAAGTTTTTGGCATGGTTAATTTGATGTGATGGTGAGAAGTGGGAATGTCATGGGTAGGGAGAAGATTTGGGTGTCATTGATTTCCAGATAAAGCCATGAGAGCAGATGAGAACTCCCAGGAGAAAATGTAAAGAGAAAAGACAAGGCTATTAAGATAGAGTTCTGAGTACAATGGACAGAAAGTAGGAGAAACCATTAAGGGGAAATTTGGAGGATAGTTCAAAAAGCAGAATCATGAAGAAGCAGGAGGAGAGTGCAAGTATCAGACAATCAGTGTAAGAGGAGAGTTTCTTGACTTAACCATAAAAGTGCTATAGGTGACCCTAATATTCTGAGATTTTAGCGGAGGGGACAGAAAGCGGAATGTAGATTACATAGAGTCTGCAAAACATGGAGATTCAGGATCTGCAAAATATTCTTGTATACTTAATGTAATAGGGATATGTATTAGCAATATTAATTATCTTCTAAATATATGACAGACAAATCTACTGGCACCAAATTTTCTTTAAAAAGTTCAAAATTATTTAAAAATATCTGGGTCATAATGAGTTGACTGGAATAAAAAACAACTGCATTATGACAGGTCTTCCTGTGAAGCATTTCTTCTGCAGCAAAGGGTAGAGGATAAGAAGCATAACCTAAAACTTTGGCCTGATCCGGTACCCAATGAAAGCTTTCTGCTGGCTTCAGTGGATGCTGGATCAATCTTGTAGTTAAAATGTCTATAGATTACTAGGCAATACTAAAATATAAACAAATGCTACCTGTCCTGTACCTTTTGGTCTCTTAGTATTACTTGTTACTCTTTAATTTTCTACTTTTTTAAAAGAAAATTGCTACTGTTGCATAGTTGCTTTAATATGAAACTCTTACAAAACCTCTAGTCTATTCAGACATACTGCATTTTCTGGCTGTATACATCCCACTCATTCCTTTTAGAAAAAAAATCCACCTCAGATAACTAAGTGAGGATACATATTTGATTTTTTGAGGTGAAAAAAATCTTCTCTGTTTTGACTTAGAGAGCAGGGTTTCCAGAGGACAAACAAAACCCATTAATGATTTGCTAGCTACTAAACACTACTTGTCCTCATTTGAGATAGATAATGGAAATCTAGCAAATATTAGATTTTTTCATCTGTTCATAACTGAGATTGCAACTATTTCTAATCACAACTGGATTTAAAACTGAATTTCTTTTGACAGATGTTCCACGGGAAAGAGTTGCTTAAGCACATAGCAATTGGTCAAATAAAATTACAGAGACTACAATATATGTTCTGGTAAAAAGATTTATTTAACTATTTTCTCTCTTTATTCTCAGAAAGTATTTTGTCCATTATAGTCCCATCCCTGAAGACTTTACTCAGGCAAAAATCCCAGTGACGTCCATGTTAGTTTTGAAAGAGTAAGCACTTCAGAATTGGTCCCCAGAGAAATGTTGTGTTTAAGGATTTGAGGATTAAGCCCCAAAATATATTTGTCAACTAATTGCCATTATTTTAATTCCTAGCAGCTATTCCAGAGGTGCGTAAACTATGGCCCACGAGCCACATCCTGCCCGCAGGACTGTCCTGCCCTGCCCCTGAGCTCCTGGCCTGGAAGCAGGGCCAGTGCAACCCATTAGGTGACCTAGGCGGTTGCCTAGGGCACCAACATTTGGGGGGCTGCTGCCGCCCAAGTCGTCGGTGGTATTTCAGGGATGGGACCATCTGCCACCTCTGTCAAGGGCGCCATTTCGGGGGCAGATATTTCCGCCGCCTAGGGCACCAAAAAAACTGGTGGCGCTCCTGCCTGGGAGGCTAGCTCCTGGCCCTCCATACTGTTCCTCCTTCCCCGCAGCCTCAGCTTGCCCCACCACCAGTGCAATGCTCTGGGTGGCAGGCTGTGAGATGCTAGGGCAGCGCAGCTGCAGAGCCCAGCCTGACCTGGGCTCTGAGCTGCGCAGTGGCATGGCTGGCTCCAGCCAGGCAGCGCAGCTGTAGCACCGCCAGCCACAGGTGCTCCAGGCAGTGTAGTAAGGGGACAGGGAGTGGAGGGGGTTGGATAGAGGGCAGAGGAGTTCGAGGGGTGGTGGTCAGGGAGTGCAGGTGTGGATAGGGGTTGGGGTGGTCAGAGGGCGAGGAACAGGTGGGTTGAATGGGGGTAGGGATCCCAGGGTGCAGTCAGGAAGGTAGTGGGGTTGGATGGGGCAGCAGGGGGCAGTCAAGGGCAGGAGTTCCGGGAGAAGACAGGGTGAAGGGGTGGTGGATGGGGCAGAGGTCCTAGGGGGTAGTCTGGAATGAGAGGAGGGGTAATCAGGGGTGAGGGTTCCAGGGGTGGTCAGGGGACAGGGAGCAGGGTGTGTGGATGGGCAGGGGTCCTGGGCAGACATCTGAGAACGGGGGGAGGGTGGATGGGGCAGGTGTCCGGGGGGGGGCATCAGGGGCGAGGAGCAAGGAGGGGGGTAGGGCCCCCGGGCTAGGCCATGCCCAGCTGTTTGGGGAGGCATAGCCTCCCCTAACTTGCCCTGCATACAATTTCTGAAACCTGATGTGGCCCTCAAGCCAAAAAGATTGCCCACCCCGAGCTATTCAGATGTTGTCTCATGCCCATTTAAAAGGTTTTTTCTATTCACCCATCCATCCATCATGAGAAATAATGTGTTTGAGTCATTAAACCTGGCTTCTAGTCAGGATTCTGTTGCTCACACGCTGGGTGACCTAGATCAAGACACTTAGGACCTGATCCTGTAAAGAACAAGAATAAGAGTAATCTGCTCCCACTGAAATCATGATTAGGTCCTATGCTCCCTTGCACCTCAGTTTCTTTATTTGTACATGGGAACAGTAGAATATTTACCCAGATTTGTAAGGCACTTTTAGAACCCTGGTTGGAAGGTGCTAGAAGCATAATGTATGATTCAGCTAGTTGACTATATTTGCCAATTTTATTGCTTCAGTTTAAACAAATCTTGCCTCATGAAGACTAATTGTAAACAATCCCAGTACTTTTCTAATGTTTTTCTCCTTAAATGTCAACAACACTGAAGTGTACAACAAATAGACTGCAAGCGTTTTGAGCAGAGAACATTTTTCTGTTCTGTGCTTGTATTGTTCCATGACTGGGGCTCCAACAGGCTACTATAATACAAACTAAATAAATAATACAGAATAAGAATGTGCAAACCACACAAGGTTCAGAATCCAAGTTACAGTTCATATTAAAATCCATATATTCTGGATCCAAATTTTATCTGAATTATCCAGATCTTCTGGGTATGCAATTCTGGGCTGAAAATGTCAGAAGAATAGGAATTTCTGGAGGGTAGTAACTAGACTCCTGAGTTTTATAGCACTCACGGTTCTAGTCTTTGCTGGTAGGAACAGCCTTTCTCCTCCTGGTATTCTGATGCTTCTGGTTCTATTCTTCACTGAAACCTAGAAGTATGAGAATACCTTCAGGAACTGAATGCAACCTTTTAGCTGAATTGCTAATATTAATTTTTCTGCACTTTAGACTTCTTGAGCCCCTTCCATAGTGTCTATGCCATGCTGACACAACAGCCAACCAGACCACCTCTTCTTACACTCTTCTTTCCTTCTGTGACAAAGGCAACAGCAAATTTCAGTGGGAAACTTCTCAACACAAGACTTTTGGGGCTTATACCATGTATGATATTTGCTGCATAAAGTGGACTGTCTTATGTTTTGTCTGAAGCCAAGAACTACCAAACAAGGCTTATACATATATAAGTCTTCCTTTGTACATAAGGAAGAAGAGTGTGAGAGGAAGTTGTCGTCTGGTTCGCTGTTGTGTCAGCGTGGTATAGACACTATAGAAGAGGCTCAGGAATATATATATGTGTGTCTTCATACTTCAAACTATTTAAATTTTCTTTTCAGTTACAGGGATGGCGAGCAGTTTGGATTGGTCCTTACTGCCTTCATTTTATCTGTGAATTCTGAACTCAAAATAAATAAATAAATTACATAAAACTCCAAGCCATAGCATAATTTCTTTTAAAATGCTGGGATAAGGTCATGGCTAATTTTTTGTTTCGCAGGGTTCTGACATACAGGGCCTCATTAAGGCAGATTCATTGGTATTCATGCTTGATATCGCAAGGGGACTCATTCACAGTAGTGATTTCAGGATCCAAACTGTAAGGTGTTGATGATCACCTTCTACAAAATGGGCAGTTCCCTTCAGTCCCAATGACATCAATGAGTGTGAATGGTTCTCAGCACCATGCACAAGCAAATAAGAATCTTGAAAAAACAAATGTGTTCACAAGGACTGGGTGATGAGGATCAAGTAGCCCATTATTGGAATTGGGTGGAAAAGTCCATTTCGGAGGCCTGCGGAGGAAGATCAAATTGTCCAGCCCTCCTGATGTTGAGGTGTGTCTAGGTCACAGTTAATCTTACTTCCTCCTAGGTTTGGATTTATGTTTGGGTTCATATTTTTATTTAAATCTGTATTCAGTGCAAAATGGCCTCAATTTTATTTTCTGATATCGTGAAGATAAAAGCTCATTTTCTGGTGTATTCAAACCACTAGACCTAACCCAAACAATCACATAGCATTTAATCTCTCTTTTTTTGTGTATTTGATTTGAGTGCTAACTATAACTAATCTAACATTCTGGCAAATAAGTACTATCAAGAGAGACAAAGACTGTTCTTGTGGCTAAGGCACTAGACTGGGACTCAGTTCATCGGGGTTCAGTTCCTGGCTCTGCCACAAATATACTGAGAGAGACTTAAGTCTTGCAGCCTGCTTTTCTCAGTGCCCACTGAAGTAAATGGAAGGTCCCATTGAACTAGGTTCCGCATCTGTAAAGTGGGGGATGATAATACTTCCCTAATTCACCAGGGTCTTTGTGAAGATATTTTTGAGATCCTTAGATATTTTGGTGATGAGTGTTGTATAAGTACCTAGAGAGACATCTAAGCAAATAACCTCATGTATATGTATCATCACTGACTCTCACATCTTCAACATTAAAAACTAACATGTCCTAAAGAACTTAGAATAGCAATTTTCTGGAAACTGGGCTTTCAGTAATGAAATTGCTCAAATTCTGAATAGAATCTCTTCAGAAGTAGTGTTATAAAGGATTGGGTAGTGCCTCAAATTGAAACTCCTTGACTTAAGTGTGGGCCAGATGTTCTGTGATTAAATCACGAGACAGGGATTCAGCATATGTTGACCAGATTCCAGCTTTCTCACAGAGTGAGTGTGCGATGTTGGACAAGTTACCTATTCTCTCTTCCTAATATACAAAAGGTGAACCAATTTTTCATTCTTTTACCTTGTGAAGACACATCCTATGAACCAGTTGATTAATTCTCTATTCTTACCAGTCAAGGGTAATTTACATATTGGCATCTTTAAGAGTGAAATATTAAACTCAGTCAAGGGCCAACCTTTCTACGTACACATATACATCATATGTATGATTTGGGAGAATTTTCAGTATTCAGATAGGAATAACTCAGCTGCTACGTACTTATTACTTGCCTGAACGATACACTTAGGTCTAGGGGATAAAAGTGACAGTCAATTTCAGTTCCTCTATTCAAGAACTTAGAAAAAATTTAAAAAGCGGTAATGGAAAACAAAAAACAGATGAGGACATGAAACAACGTTTAAAGGACTTCTCTGGACAAACAAACCAGCACATATAGATGACAGCATAAATTGGAAGTTAATATGGCTACCCTCCCCCCCCAGCACATAGTAATATAATGACAAAAATATGGAAATAAACTGAGTGCTGTTGACTGAATTTAACCAAACTATTTCAAACAGATGGCTTTAAAATCTCAACTAGTATTTGCAAATTGCAACATATATTAGGGACTACTTTCTTGAGGGAAAGTAAGTTAGACCT
Organism: Gopherus flavomarginatus; assembly: GCF_025201925.1. Lineage (NCBI taxonomy): Eukaryota > Metazoa > Chordata > Testudines > Testudinidae > Gopherus > Gopherus flavomarginatus. Next base: position 25,742,953 of record NC_066618.1, on the reverse strand, counting down.
AGAGCCCCATCTGCAGAGAAAACCAATCAGTTTGCTTCCTCTCTTCCTCCTTTTTCACCCCTGGGGACCCTGTCTGTGATTGGGAAGCATAACGTGTCTACTGTACAAGGAGATGATGAGAGTGGTGTTGTCACCCTTAAGTGACTACCAGCTGGTGCCATCAAATCAGAAATAGTTGGAAAAACTGAGAGGAACACAAGAAAGTAATTCTTTCAAATTGCCACAATATTTACCGGAAAAGGAGGCTTTCAGGGGAAATCAAGCATGTAATCCTGTAAGCCCTCTGTCCGGACATAGTATGAATAAGTACACAGGGTACCTATTGAAATATGGTAATGATCACAGTTCTGCAGCCAATGGAAAGAATGAAAATGAACACTTCTTTTTAAAAAAAAAGGAGAGATAGAGACTAGCTATTCAAGCCTCTGTTCCCCGGGCTCAGAGCAATCAGTTCAATTCATAATTAGAAGCATCCAGTTATATGATTCTGCCTTTAATATATGTTGTATATAATGTATGTTGGAGGCTTTTTGCCCCATCTTGATTCTCTATAACTTATAGAGAATCAAGATGGGGATAAAAAGCCTCCAACGTTCATTAAAACACTAATAGCATTAAATACTACATAATATTAAATGACCATTTTATAGCTGCCCAATTTTCTGTTCATGCTACTGTGCACCAGCAGTAACAAATAAGAAAGCAGATCAATTTAAAGTTCAAGTTAAGTTGCATGAGTTCCCCACAGTGAAGCAATTATTCCCTTGGAGGTTCTTATTTTCTTTATCACACCATGAATTCCTCAGACATCGAATGTGCAGTTTCCACTGCGTATTTACTTGCATTGCAACAGAAAATCCTAGGAATAGTATTTAAGGACAGACATATTTCTCTCTGTGGATGCTTACTACGTTTGAAATTTCATCTCTGTAAAATCACAAGCTCTTCTTCTCAGCAAAGTCTTGTGTATATTACCCTAGTCTAATATGTCTGTCTACCTGTCTGGCCTTTTGAATCATTTTCCCTAGAACATTTCATCCTTAAACATACTTCTTTAAACCCACATTACTTATGTTTTTAAAAATATAGAGTTAACATATAAAATCTGGGGCTCTTATAATAGTACCATTTACATTTAACTGTAAAATTAGAACTTCAGTAGCACACTTGTCTGCCTTTAAGAACATAAAAACATAAGAATAGACATATTGGGTCAGATCAATGGCCCACCTAGTCTGGTATCTGTTTTGTGATAGTGGCTGAAGCCAGATTCTTCAGAGGGAATGAACATCCCGTGTTGCTTAGTCCCAGCTTCTGGCAGTCAGAGTTTTAATGATATCCAGACCATGGAGTTGCATACCTGACCATCTTGGCTAATAGCCATTGACGTACCTATCCTCCATGAACTTATCTAATTCTTCTTTAAATCCAGTTATACGTTTATCCTTCACAACATTCCCTGGCAATGAGTTCCACAGGTTGACTGTGTTGTATGAAGAAGTTTGTTTTAAACCTGCTGTCTATTAATTTCATTGTGTGACCCCCTCGGTATTTCTGTTATATAAAGAGGTAAATAACACTACCTTATTCAATGTCTCCACACCATTCATACTTTTATAGACTTCTATTTTATCCTCCTTAGTCATGTCTTTTACAAGCCAAACAGTCCCAGTCTTTTTAATCTCTCCTTATATGGAAGCTGTTCCATATCCATAATCATTTTTGTTGCCCTTCTCTGTACTTTTTCAAATTCTAATATATCTTTTTTGAGATTAGGCTATCAGAACTGCATGCAGTATTCAAGGTGTTGATGTACCATGGATTTATAAAGTGGCATTATGATATTTTCTGTCTTATCTATGCCTTATCCTTATGGTCCCTAAAATTCTGTTATCTTTTTTAACTGCTGCTGTACATTGAGCAGCCTGTGGAGAACTTGTGGGTTTTTTTCCTCCAGCCTTGGCCCCTGAGAAGGCTCCCAGGAATATACATTACTTCATAACCTCTCGGGGTTGATAATGGCATAGTAGATGCCTTATCTCATTTTCAGATCCACAGACTTCCGGAGCTGGCACCACGAGCCAGCTGGAAACCCAGGCAGATGCCACTAGCACTATGGAACCTTGGCGTAAGATGGTTGTCAGTGTGGTCTGGAGACCAGTTGCTCTGTGCACATGGCAGAGCTATGAGAGAAGTTTTAATGATTTAATACAATTTCAGGAATGGAAGGTGGGTCAACAATATGGCCCATTACAAAGGAACAGGTGCTGTGGTACATGCTGTCATAGGCAACCCATCAACTAGCGTCCTCCACAATCTTGAATTGCCTTTCTTCCTTTACATTCATCAGTAGGGTAAATTGTTATCTAGATCCTTGCAGTGGTTTTTTAGTTCAAAGGTTTTTGGCAGAGTGATCACATACCAGTGACCCAAGGAAGGATTCCTGTTGTCCCATGACAGTTTACATGCTCAGAGATCTCATGCAGCTCTTTGGCACCGTATGGCATAGTGGACAGGAGGTGGCCTTGTTCAGGGCAGCATTCTTGATAGCATTTTATAGTGTTTTCAGGATCAGCAAGCTGTACTTGGGTCCGTTAGGGCTTTGGAAATGAGTGAAATATAATGTCATGAGCATTCAGTGATATTATGCTTGGGAAGGTCAAAGATTGATCAAGTAGGCCGGGGTTAATTTGTTATCCCCTGGGAGGGTGGTGAGCCCGGGATCTGCCCTGTTCAGGCTTTGAAGCCCTACATGGGGGAAGGCCCCCTTTTCACGCATGATTATGGAAGTCCCCTCACAACATATCAAACTGCTACCGTGTTGAGATGGGGGCTGATGAGGTTGGGGCTGTCAGATCATGTATTTGGTTCCCACTTATTCAGAATCGGGACAGCAATGTCAGCAGCACAAGTTGCCCAAGGGTTCGCAGCTGGGCTTCAGTGGTGAAGCAGTTCTCCCTTGGCATGCAAAGAGTCACATGTTATGGGATCAACTGATAGTGCTGCAGTATGCTGTGTGGGCCCATCAGTGGCCACCAGACAGAACTGTGGTCCATCTAGGATGAAACAATTTGGGAATGCATAAAGGAGTGGAACTAATGCTTGGAGCAAGGAAGGACTTGAGGCTGAACCTTGGAATTTTTCCAAAAGTTAACATTGTATGGTCAGACGTGCTTCAGCGCAGGACCTAGTGTGAAGCCATAAGCCTCCCCACAGTGGACAAAGCAAGGAGGTATGTGAACAGGGAGGTGGCCACATTCCTTGAGGCCCTAGGAGGGGCAGTAATTTCACATCCTGGCCTAGTATATGGGGCCCCAGAGTTGTTTTGGGAGGATGAGGTTCACCTGTCAGACTTAGGTGCTATCATGTTTTTGACTCATATAAAAGAGGGCATTTGGCGAGGAGGCAGCCAAGCTAATGGCTGGTGTCTCCTTGTGGCAGATGTAGTGGCTGGATAAATGGCTTGGAAAAGGCCTTAAAGAGAGGTGTTCGGTAAAGGAGCAAATGGGGGATGGTTGGGGACTCCTATGACTGGTATGGCAAGGAGCCTACCCCCATTATTATAGCCCACCTTAACCCTCCTACGAGAGTAGGATGGATGGTAAGTTCCCAGCAATGGATTTGCTGGAGGGACCTGAATGGAAAAAGAGGGGGAGCTGGTGGAAGCCCCCGGGTATGGTAAGGTCTTGACCATGGATTTGCTAGAGGGACCTGAATGGGAAAAGAGGGGGAGCTGGTAAAAGCCCCCAGGTAATTATGGAATAAAAATGGGGTTACCTGCACTGCACACTTTTTTCTGCTAGGTAGTCCCGGATATCTAATAATAAAGCTGCTGCCTGATTAAACCATTGTCAAATGTTTCCTGTCCTTCTGTCATTATAGCCAGACAACTATCCTCAGTGACTCCATGGTCTCTTTCTTGAGTGGTAACAGCTTAATTTAGACCTCATCATTGTGTATATATAGTTTTGATTGACAGACTACCCAAACTACTTCTAGAAATATACTATAGTTATATACACATAGGTCTTGCTTATTTATTGCCTGTTATTCCAAGTTAAATTAAATTGATAGTATTTTTAAGTTCTAAAACAGGAAGAGCTTTAGAGTGAAATAACTGGTGATTTTCAGGTTTATATTTCTGCATATATGCAGTCCTGACTGCAATGGATGTATGGCATTGGTGTCAAATATGTTCTCATGATCCTGTGTTAGTTCTCCTAGCAGATTCTCACCAGTCAGCTATGTTTGGACCCACTCACTGAATCTGTATGCTTTTAAGCCTCTCGGGGTCTGGGCAGCCTCTAGCCACAGTCTCTGGCACCTTGGGCACACTATCCATCTGTTGCCCTTCTAGGGAATGGAACCCATGCTTCTGCTGCCCAATATTCATGCTGAGCCCTCCAGGCACTAAAGTACACCCTCCCCAGAGTTCCACTCTAGAGTACAGTTTAACTCTCTGGGGACACATCACAGTTGAAGCAAGTGAGATACCACTTTGCAGAGGCAATTCTAGACCAATTATACTTTACTCATAGAAAAAGCACTGCAGATGCGTGTAGGAGTTTCTTATTTTGCCGAGATCTCTATAATTCCCTCCTTCAGAGTCCTCGCCATTTTTCAGTATTCTTTCAGTTTTGGTCAATAGCTTCAGGGACCGCAGGGACCTTCTCCTGGGCCCCACTCCCCAACTTCAATCTTCTCTAAATAAGTTTGCAGAATTTCTGAAATGTTGTCTTTGCAAATATAAACTGAACTGGTTCATCACAGAGGATTGTTAACTTTGAAGGCTAATTATGTAACTTTAACATCAGATTTTCAAATAATTTAAGTGTGCAGTTATTCACTTGATTTGCACAATTTCTGTAATTTTGAGCTCAAATTAGATAGCTGTATGAACAGATGACCAAATAAAAAAGAATAGAAGTAGTGGTGGTCCAAATTACACCACATATTTTTTTCTTGCTAGGCCTAATTTTCAGAAGTCTTTTTCATTTCCATAAGCACCCTCATCTCCAGCTGAAGCATATCTGAAAATCAAGGCTAAATTGTGTCAGGGACAGTCTATCTCCTCTGGGGCAGATATTGATACTCTTACTCATGTTGAGTAGTACCTTCATTGAAATCAATAGGACTACTTGAGCAAGCACCACTTAAGAAATAAGGATATCACAATTTAATCATGCATAATCAATCATAGAATCGTAGGCTGGAAGGAACCTTGAGAAGTCATCTAGTCCAGTTCCCTGCACTCATGGCAGGACTAAATATTATCTAGACCATCCAAGACAATTATCATCTGCAAACAATGATGTTATACTCTGCCCTCCACCACTGCATAAACTTTACCTTGTTAGTGTTGGAACGACATTGTGAATCAATTGGGGTATAGGACCCTAATTTAGTAGGTGTGGACAATAAACTATAGAAAATATTTTTAATTCGTCCTCTCCACAGAATTATTTTGACATCACTGAAATATTAAATGAGTCTACATTGGATACAGTACAAGTTATAACCATAAAAATAAATAGATTTGTAATTCATGCTATTGTGGTTTGATAGCCCAAACCAAGTTTAAATGAAACTTTCCCCTGATATTTTTGGGTTTTGGGGGTACTCTTTTAGAAGGGGAGATACCATGCATGCAAATACAAATCTCATGCACAAACAAAAATGGAATTATAGCACTAGTTCCACTGTGTGTATTGAGGGGAGGGGAGAGGAATCTTGTAAAGAATGGGTCAAAAGAGTGTAGTTGGAATTGTATCATCTTCAAAACAGAGGGAGTTAGGTATTTTAATATCACCCATTTAATATCACTCAGAGCTGCTGATTGTCACCGTTTTACTATTATTTTTATTTATTAAGGATGGACAAAACTGCCAAAATGGTCAAAAATATGAAGACATTTATTTTGTTTTTCTATGAAAATTCTCTGAATTAATGTATTTAATTTTTTAATTTTGAATATTTTTAAAGAGACATTTAGCTGAGTTATTTTTTCTTAAGTTTGGTTTTTGACAAAAAACTTATTTTCAATAAAAATGTTGTATGTGAAACAACTTCTACCTGCTCTGTAGTTTATATTTCTGTAGTGACCACAGGACCCAGTCAGGATCAGGCACTGTTTTGTTAAATTCTGTACAAACAAATATGAAGCTAAGGTCCCTTCTCCCAAAGAATTTACAATCAAAGAAAAATGACACAGGAATACAAACAAATATATACTATGTTCATAGCAATGCTTTTTTCCCCCCAGATAATTATATGTAAAGTCACAACTGTCCTCATTTCTTTAAGCTGTTATCAATTGGCTGGTTGCCTATTGACATTGGGTCAGAAGAGGACCTTGAGAAAAGGGTTGTGACCTTGCAGATCAGAACAGTGAGGATGTTCTAGGTGTAAGGGGCAGGATGGAAAAAGAAACTGGAAGACTTTTGTGAGATGCCAAAAACACAAGGCTGGCATTCTTGCAGTAGAGGAGACAGGGAAACTAAGATAAGTGATGAGAGCAGACAAGTCTGGAGGAGCAGAGTTGTCAGAAGAAATGAAGGAGTGAACAAGAAGTTTGCACTTGGTGCAGTGAAATGAGGAGTGAGGGAAGTGATGTTGTCACCTAAATGTCCAATTTTCTCCTTGCTGTAAGTTCCAATGACTTCAGTAGAGTTATACCAAAAATAATTTTTCCCAATGTTTCTCATCTGTTTGGATTACTCAGAAATTCTAATCATATTTCCAAGATAATCACAAACTTCTATGTATTGCACGTCAGAGATTCTTCCACTCACTGGTCTGCTTATCTCCACCTCCTTTTTTACTCAATAGTATTGTGATATTTAACAGCATGCAACTCCATTTACAATTATTTTGAAATAGAAGTTATACTTTGACATTTCCGTGATACTTACGGGAAAGAAATACGTACTTGATTGGAGCACTTTATTAAAAAAACAGTGATGACCATCAACCTCATTTGAGCAAAGGATACACTGCTAAGACAGGTCATAGTATGCATTAAATTTTAGTGTTACTGCAAATGTAAGTTATAGAAATAGACAAAAAAGGAGAGCATGTGTGTCATCTAGAATTACAACTGAAACTACAGCTCACCAGTAATTTGATAATGGGTCAACAAGCAGTGCTTGCTGGTTCATGACTATTATCTACATGTATTCCCACTTACTACATGCCAGCTGAGGCCAATTTTCAGCTGGGAATTATAGCAGCTGTCCCTGTGGAAAATAAAAGAATATCACTTTAAATTTTGCAGGAGCAGGAAGAAATGTCAGTTTCATGCTGAAAACGTACAGTGATACATATTTTGTCTGACCTGAACACGTTGCACCAATTTATGCTCATGAGAATGTCATTTGTGACTTCCTTTTTTCCTGTTCTTCAACCAATTTCTGTCCTAAAAGGATATCGTCTGACTAGTCAATGACCACAGTGTAAATACAGCACTATACTCTGCTACTAATGTCTTGAAAGTTTTATAGAATTTACATTTGTAATGACAATTTTTTTCTCATCTAACATATTTTAACTATTTGGGCAAGATCTCTAAAAATAAAACCAAAAAACCCACAAAACCCACAACTCTGCCCCTCTCCAAATCCAAGTAATTTATCCCCCTACCTGGATTACATAAATGACTCTCTGCTTTTAGGTTTTTTGTGGACAAGTGAATATATATCTGTTCAATTTGTTGGCTGTTTTTCAGTCATTCTAGATATATGTGATCCAGTTTGGTGTCATGTAAGTGATTGACATATCTGATCTTTAAATAACCATTTATAGCATTATCTGCCTATTTTGTAATTCTTCCTCCATATCCCTAGAGAGTTTTTTTTGGAGTACAAGACTAATACGACTTCTGTACTGACTCAGTACTTAGCTCAAACATTAGTAAGAGATGGTGGTGAATTAATTGTCATACCTGAGCTATAGATTCCTTCTAATTTTCCATTCTAATTTATAAAGGAACCCATCTTTATATTCTTCACAAATTTATAAAAAATCCTTTATTACCTCTGATAATCCATTTATGCTTTTGCATTAATATAACAGATTAGAGAATATTATTAAAAACTACTCATAGTGAGTAAATATACAGTACTTTACAGAACACAGGACAAGCAATTATACTATCCCTAATGAGTAAGGCTACGTTTTAATCATGGGTATTTTTCGTAAAAGTCATGGACAGATCACAGGCAGTAAACAAAAATGTATTGCCTATCTATGACTTGTACTGTATACCCCTAACTAAAACTTGGTTGGAGGGGCCTCAGGTGCTCGGGATGGGGAGGAGTGGTGCCTGGAACCCTTGGTGGTGCTGGGGGGAGACGGGCAGCGGCACATGGCCTGGGACCCCTACTGGTGCCAGGGGAAAGGATTTAATTCTTCCTTGAATCTGTCTATGAAAATTACCTAGAAGCAAATCAGGGACAGATTTTTCACACTAGGTAGGTGTGCAATTGTGCCAATAATTTGTGACTGCAGATGTTGAAATTGCATGTGAAAAATAGGTAATAGTACATGCCAATGACCAGGATTGGCTGTTTGCACATGTATTCACTTTATTTGCATGAATAATCATCCCCCAAAAATTAGGCACAGAGGTCCACATGCATTTTGCATCAGCACCGAATTTATTTGAAAATCTTGTCCATAATATCTAATCATTTGTAAGTATAATTTTTGTTTTGCTTTTAGTGAGTTTTTGCTTTAGTTAAACATGCCTAACTCAAATCCCTGAATATTTCCCTGTTAGCAAAAATGAGCAGAACACTCTGACACCGCTGAGAAGGCTCTGAGATTTGTGAGACCTTCCATGAAGCTGTGAGACCTTCCATGAAATCCAGCCACATCCTCCTTCCCTACTGCCCTTTGGTTGCCTTTCCTCATCGGGTTGCCCTGTGGAGAGGGGATGTACCACTGAGGCCTAAGTCTGAGCTGAGAGGTCTGCAGGTACCCTCCTGGTGCCCCTTCCACTGCTCCTGCTTCTGCTGCTGTCAAAGAAGTGTCTGACCTACTTGGAGTTTTGGTTTCTCCCTTCAGATGCAATGGGCCTTCTACCACAAATGGTTGCCCCAGGTGAATGGTGTAGACCACTGGGCCCTACATCAAAGCCTCAGGCTTGGGCAGATATGAGGAGGAAGATATTTTTAAATTACAACTGTTCTGGACTAGATATGAATCATCATAGGTCCATATGTGTAAGCCTACGTTATGCATTAGCCAAAACACTGGGGGATTGAGGGGGGAATCTTTAATGGCTTCAATATTAAAATCTGATAACATATTGTTTAATAGTGTGAGAAAGATGTTCAAAGACACAGCTTGGCAGTACAAGAATGAAGTGTCCTACACTTAGATCAGCTTCTGCACATTTATTTACTGCAGGAGTAATGGAGCAACTTGGTTTCAAATGTATCATCTTTGTCTTGAGAAGTTCTAGGGTGCCAGTTTAAATGAAAATTCATGCACTTTTTGTTTATTAGCAGCATATGTTCCTTGGCTGTAGTACATGTCCACACTGTGTATTGCTGCTTTAAAAGGAGATGCTGCAAGGAGACAAAGAGACATGAATTTATCATTAATGTTAGAAATATTGAAATCTTTCAAGAAGGGCCCTCTAAATGCAGAATCAAGGTATCTGTGATTGTCAGTAGAACTGTAAATTGAAAAGCATTTGTACCATAAACTGTAGCTAGAGCCAGCTGTAAAAGGACTTTAAGAAGACTTAGTTTTCAACTACCATGAGCACATCTTAAACCACTTAACTTGTCACTTTAGGATTTTTATATATTGATTGTGCATCAATATTAAATCCTTTGTTTTCAGAAGAATTTACGATATAATATACTCTAAATCTTCTGTGCTAGCTTAAACTCCCAACCCCATACCACCATCTTCATCTGCCATACTTAGAATGTAATGTTTTCACAGTTGTTTTACTTTAGGAAAGTATTTTCTGTTAGTAGACATTTGTGTCAAATCACATCATGCATTTTTTAACATATTGGTATCATTGGCATGGTATGTTCTATTTGGAGTCTTATTTTATCTCTTTCTGCATTCAGCAGAAATTCATTCTGCCATTCCAAAAGATGCAGGGTTTATCTAGATTGTCATGCCTTTCCACAGCATCATGTAAACGAGTTGGGCCAGTGACATTTTGATTGCTGCTGGCCAGAAGTGGCATAATCTAAGATGATGTCTTCTCTTATTTACAGACAGCCTGGTAGGAACTGGTGGTCACAACTTATCGCCGCTATCCTCTTGTTAGAGGAATAAATGTGGAAAATGCTCAGGGTTTCATATTTACATGAATTGATTGATCAACTGTATGAATAGCAGGATTCCTAGCAGACAGTCAGTCAAACTTTTTTTGCTTCATCAAATCGTGGCAGGCTGCTTCAGATGAAAGAAGAAGTAGTTTGTTTCTTTTCGGTAAAAGATCTTCATGTGCACTTGACATTGAGTATCATCATATTGCTTTTGGAAGGCTTAGATGAATTATATTGTCTGCCACTACAGGAATGCTTTCTTTATACATTTAACAGAAATAATTTGTTTCAGTACACCATTATTCAGCCTCATTTTGAGACACTTTCTACATGAATGGAACAGTATAAAAAGGAGTCTGTTCTCTTCTGCAATACTTTCCAGTAATGTGTTGTTTTACAAGTAATGTTACAGATGAACATTCCATTTGTTTATCAAAAGTAAACTAAGAAGTTAATACCTCTCTACATTAAAAACAGTCCATCTTAGTATATACTGATCATGTGATGCACTTTTCTAATTAGTAAAACTTCACAGTGACTACTGTATATACTGAATATAGGCAGCATACCACTCAGCAAAATGCCCAGGCCTCTGTGTGAGCCATGGGAAGCAGACACTGCTTTTTCTATGTGTCCCTAAACAGTCCATGCACTGCCAGTATCTAACTTATATCACATAAAGTATTTTGGGCTATTTTGAGAATGAAAGGAGCTATGTAAATCCAAATTCTACTCCCTTTTCATTGCTCCTCATTTTTCTTTTTTGGGGGGATCTAATCCTGAGAGGTGATGAGCACCTCTGAAGAATATCTCCTAAAGACCTTTATCCTCCTTTGGTTCAGTAACTCACAGCATTAGGTTCTAAGATTCTTCTCATTCGTAGCGGGAGCCCCAGAATTCCAAAGAAAGAACATAAGAACATAAGAATGGTCATACTAGGTTAGACCAAAGGTCCATCTAGACCAGTATCTTGTCTACTGACAGTGGCCAATGCCAGGTGCCCCAGAGGGAGTGAACCTAAACAGGTAATGATCAAGTTATCTCTCTCCTGCCATCCATCTCAACCCTGTGACAAACAGAGGCTAGGAACACCATTCCTTACCCAGCCTGGCTAATAGCCATTAATGGACTTAAACTCCATGAATTTATCCAGTTCTCTTTTAAATGCCGGTATAGTGCTAGCTTTCACAACCTCCTCAGGCAAGGAGTTCCACAAGTTGACTGTGTGCTGTGTGAAGAAGAACTTCCTTTTATTTGTTTTAAACTTGCTGCCCATTAATTTCATTTGGTGGCCCCTAGTTCTTGTATTATGGGAGTAAGTAAATAACTTTTCCTTATCTACTTTCCACACATCGCTCATGATTTTATATACCTCTATCATATCCCCCCTTAGTCTCCTCTTGCTGAAAAGTCCTAGCCTCTTTAATCTCTCCTCATATGGGACCTGTTCTAAACCCCTAATCATTTTAGTTGCCCTTCTCTAAACCTTTTCTAGTGCCAGTATATGGAGGAGAGGAGATAAAACTGAGAAGTGATTTGGTATGTTCTGTTCATCTATGACAGCGGATTTGCTCAGAGTAGAAAGTTAGTACAATTTGACTCAAGCAAAGAAGCTCTAGAGGCTACTTCAGATATTAATATATTTTATTTTATTTTTCTCTTCACTCTTCTAAACATTTCACTAAATATTTTTAGGCTGCAAAAGTTATAAACCAAAACAAAATCTTTATGGGTCACTAATGTAGTAGATTTAGGATGAGTGAAAGTGACAAAAAAAACAACCCTTTTCATTGTGTTTGCTTGCTAACTAGTTATTCTCTTCATCATAGAGCTCTGACTGAAAGCCTTTTATATGCTAAATTCATATCAATTATATAGCCAGAATATGGAGTAAATACTATAATTTGAAGATATAGAGTAAAGACAAAAGCTTAATTTTCTAGTTGTATCACGTTCATCATTTTGGCCTTTTATGAAAAGATCTTGGAATATCTCCTTCTGCAGTTATGTATTATATTAAATAACTGTTAATAATAATAATTAAATCTGGGTACATACTTCAACAACTCTTTTTGACTATGTGCTCAGATTTAAAAAAGTGAAATTTGTATTGCTTGTGTTCATGGTGCTTTTGTTTTTTTCCACATGTTGTTAGTAGGAATATTCATGGAAACAACATTTTAACTGGATATTGGAGAAATATTCACAGAAAAATAATTGTATTAATACATATTACATTTAACATTCAAATTATTAGTACTGGAAACCAAGTTCTAAGACCTATGTTCATCTAATCATAGAACAGAAAAAAATGACATGTGACTTATGTGCGCAATCATAGAATCATAGACTATTAGGGTTGGAAGGGACCTCAGGAGGTCATCTAGTCCAACCCCCTGCTCCAAGCAGGACCAATCCCCAGATTTTTACCCCAGTTCCCTTAATGGCCCCCTCAGGGATTGAACTCACAACCCTGGGTTTAGTAGGCCAATGCTCAAACCCCTGAGCTATCCCTCCCCCCCCTATTAATCAAACTAATAGTTCATATTTTGAACTCCAGGAATAAATGTTATAACAATTGTTATAAATATTTGCAATCCATTTAGTGTAGTCTGAGCAGGACATAGCTGAGGGCTCTGTGCCAGTCTTCTGTGGTTTTAAATATATCAGAAGAAACACAAAGTACATTTTTGTTTGCTTGCTTGGTTTTTTTTTTTGAGTTGTTCTTTTGTTTGTTTAATTAAGTAGTCAAATAATCCTGAAAAACTTTATTGGAGGGAAGGAAAACAAATACAGCCACATCTCTCTTTTTCTTAACATATCCCAGTCTTACACAAATTATCCATATATTACGTAAAGATACAATCGCACTTTGATTCCTACGATCGCTTCAGAATATCCTCTTCATTTGTCTAGAGGGCAGCTACTAGTCCTAGAAATAATCCTATTATAAATTTGGCACATATTACCATGAGCTAAAATATGAAGTCATTACTCAGAAATCAAAGGGAATGCACCTGAGTAAGGACTGAATAAAAGCCAAACAATGTCCTTTAGGACTTGGTTGTATGACTTTGGTCTCAGTATTAAGGATAGATGAAGCTGAAAAAGTCTGGATAAGTACCAGAGCACTTGGATGCTTATTGGAGTTGTCTGGTACATTTGGATCTGAAAACTTGTCCTGGAAATCCCATAAGTAGGCTTGGAAGGATTACATTTTTATTAGTAAATGTTGGTAAATGTTGATTTCACTTTATATACTCAAACCAATGAAAAAATATTTCCATAGAAAATAATCAAAATTTACAGATAGGCAATGTAAGAAAAAAGCAGTTTGAGAACTTATTCGAGTTTGATCTAAGATTTTTAACTTTGTATATTTTGACATGTGATGTCAAAAATTTATATTTAAACAGTCATTATGCTTTAACGTTTTGTATCCCCATGTCTATTGCCATTAAATAATTATATTTTACACCGCCATAATTTCTTGCAACTGTGAACATATACATCGATAATAAAAAAGCTTAAAAATAAACGTTGATCATTTTCATCAAAATTATTAAAGAATTCTGTCAAGCCTACTCATAACAAGTTCCTCTCTAAGAGAACCACAACGCACAAAGGCATAAAAAAAGAATGGGGATAAAAAAAATCTAAATTTCTTTTGAACCTTGAAAAAGATGGTTCTTTTTTTAACCCTCCTGAATGTTCTGTTCCCATTGAAGTCAATGGTAAAACTATTATTGATGTCACTGTGAACAGATACAGGTTTAGTAAGTATAGATGTGATTTATACCCAAAAACATTTGCCAGGACGAAATCCTGCAGTCTTTCCTCTGATAAAATTTCCATTGAAGCCAGTAGGAGTTTTGTCTGAGTAAAGACTGTAGGATCAGGGCATGAGTAAGCACTGGACTCAGAGATTGGAGGGGTTTATTGTACCCTGTTCTTTCAAATGGTGACAGTGGTAATTAAGAAAGACCTGATTTTAATACCCTTACTCACAATCAGCCTGATCTAAAGCCCATTTAAATCAGGGAAAGACTCCCATTGACTGCATCAGGCTGTGGGCCAGGCCTCTTTAACAGAACCTTATTTCTGAAGTAGTCCAATTTAAATGCATGGAGTTACTCACTGTGGGTAAAGGTGGCAGAATTTGGCCCTAACTGACTTCCTGAAGGGAACTTACATTTCATAACATTTCTTATGCTTCCAAAAGGCTTTTTTTAAACAAATCCTTATAATCATTTAATTAATAAATAATTTGGGCTAATTGATAAAAAGGACTAAGACTGGGATAGTTAAAGAAGCTAAAGTGAGCTAGATGCCAAAATTCCATTGACTTTCATGGAACCGATAACCTTAGATCCCTTTAAACGCCCCAGTCTTCATGGTGCATGAACTAAAAAATATGCTATTGTAATATCTCCCACTTCTTGTCAGCTAAAATCTCTTATTGATAAGGACAAGATTTTCAAAAATAGGCTAAAGTCAGTCTTTAACATATGTGGGTTAAATGTTAAGTAGCAGTGAGCGTCCAGCCCCATGTATTGATTTCAGTATAGCTGTTTGTTGCTTAACTGGAGAAAATCAGTCCATTTAGGCCGCAGTTCAGCAGTCCAAGGATGGACATGCATAAATACTTTGCTGGATTAGGGCTTTACCAAGATTTGGGAGCCTAAATGCAGTTTAGCTATTATTTACAGTCTTACACAATTACATCTTACATTTTAAATTATAGATATTTTTTTTCAGAATTGCTGATTTTTCAACTGGCTCTCCAGATCATCATCACATGATAGAACTGGTGCATACAGAACATCTGTTACACTCAGGGCTTTGGTTTTTTTCCCTTTCATTGCCAATTTAAAAACCACATTCAAACATAGATTTAAGGGAAAAAATATCAAAACTTACAGGAATTTGGGATCCTTTGAAACACAGAAGCAAATTGAGCCCAGACATAAGTGGGTATCATCCTCATTAAAGTTAATGAGAATCATGCCAATTTAAGGTAGTGTTCAGTTAGGGCTGAGCTCACATAGACACTATAGGAAGACTAGAAAATCCAAACAAAATTACAGAGCATGGCCAGCAGAGGGCACTGGATAATTTCATTGTCTTTAGAAGTAAAAGAGTCTGCAAAAGAACTGGTCAGAATACACTACATGGTGTAAACATTTGGGTCAGATTTCTTAAACTGAGTTTTGAGGAGTTGTGTGATTCAAAAAAATGTGTTGTTTTTAATAAGTCATGAGTCACAATGATTTGTATAATTGGAACAGTTGAGGCAATTTCCCCACATGATGGTTTTCTATTAGGCCACGATCCTGCAATGACTTACACATGTGCTTAAATTTATGCAGCATCAATGGGAGAAGAGTTAGACCACTGATGAGTGCTTTTGAAAATCGCAAAAACTTTCACTGGACAAAAAGTTGTTTTAATTGCAGAAATATCAACATTTCTTGGTGTGAGAAAATCATAGGGCAATCATGAAAAGATGTAATTTATTCAAGTGTGGAATTTTACAGGTCTGTGTTTTGGGGGCTTTCTTACACCATTCTGACCATGTGGATGTCTAAACTATGTAACCCTTTTCCCCTCTGAGTTGGCAGCAACAAGGGCTGAGTTCAGTATCCAGGGGTTCCGTTTCAATAACACAATGCAAAACCAGCTCAAGCCCCCACCCAGTGACCTGGGACAATTACATACCACTCCCCCAGGCACCTCTAAGAGGCAATACTTCCACACTCGCAAGCACGGAGTCCAAGTGTAGCAAAATCCTTTTAATAAAGGAGGTAAAAATGCGGCATCACATTGGAGAAACACCACAAACAGGATTATAACACAAACCATAAGCAAAAAACCCACCTCCAAGTATGTTCGGCAATGTCCTTTCCCCCTTAGAGTCTTAAGTCCAATCACCCCAAAGTCCAACAACCCAAAAGTCTCTGTCTCTGGTCAGTGCCACCCCAGAGTTCAAAAGTTTATCTGCAGAGTTCCCCCCTCCCCAGCCTGGGTGGAAATGGAGGTGGGGGGGCGTACACAGGGTGTTAAGGGGCACCTTACATTGGCCAGGGGCCATCTGCTCCGCCTCTCTGTTGAGTTCTGCTGCAGCCTTCACCATGACCGGCTCCACTCCACCAGCTGTGCCACTCCTCCAGCCGACCCATGAGCCGCTCCACTCCACTCCGCTCTGCTCACTGTTCCGTGGGCTGCTCCAATGTGCTGCAAACTGCTCCACCTTGCCAGCTGCTTAGCAATAGATCTTCAGGCTCCCCCACTAGTTAACACAGCACTCAGTGATCTCAGCTTGTAGTAGGGGAGCCCCAGTGCTGGTGCACCATTGGCCCAACATGAATTCAGCTCAGCAGCCTCTAGATGGACTCCTAATGGATTCAAAATTAGCTCTGCTCTTCAAGGAGAGAGGGATGCGCAATTGGTGTTCCAGGCCCTCAAAAGGGGCCCATAACATCAGATACACACACCAGTCCCCCACCTCTCTCCCTTCACTGGGTTTTGGCACCCATGTCCCTTGTCTAGCAAGAGCTACTTAATTGATGGTGTGACATCTCTGTCATAAAGCAGTCTCATAGTTCCTCATTCACATAATCAGGGTGACAACACTTTATTCTTCCTGCCCCAATAACAAAGAATTGGGGATCCCACAGCTGTCAAAATAACCATCCCAGGCTGCTGTGGGCTATGCTAGATGGGGTGGGTGTGCCAGTGCAAATACCTGAAATTCCTTTCCACACTCCCCATAATTCACCACCGGATGTCAGGGTAGAGCTCATCCTGACTCTGCTTACATCTGCAATTGGGATGTGATTGCCACACATGTATACATACCCAAGCTAGCTTTGATTTAGCTAGATCAAAGCTAGTTTGAGTAACTATCGCTGTGAAGGCGAAGCAGCACAAGCAGCAGCAGACTAGCTGCTTGAATAGGCACTCAGGTTCCTGGGTGGATGGGGCTAGCCCAGGGGTCAGCAACCTCTGGCACGTGGCTCACCAAGGTAAGCATCCTGGCAGGCCAGGCCAGTTTGTTTATCTGCTGCGTTGGCAGGTTTGGCAGACCGCAGCTCCCACTGGCCGCGGTTCGCTGTCCCAGGCCAATGCAGGAGGCGGGAAGCCAAGGCCAGCACATCCCTCGGCCCATGGCGCTTCCCGCCATCCCCATTGGCCTGGGACAGTGAACCACGGCCAGTGGGAGCTGAGGTCCACTGAACCTGCCAACATGGCAGATAAACAAACTGGCCCAGCCCGCCAGGGTGTTTACCCTGGTGACCCACGTGCCAGAGGTTGCCAGCCCCTGGGCAAGCCCATGCTGCCATGACTAGATAAAAGCTAGCTCAGGGTATATCTACATGTGCTGCATTTGCACCTCCCTGCAATATAAATATACACTATATGTGCAATTATTGCTCTGCAACTAGACCTGATCAAAAGTCCACTGAAGTCAATGGAATTCTTTCCATTGACTTCACTGAGTTTTGGATCAGCCCCTCAGAGCTTTGGAGAATCACTTGTAAAAATAGAAAGAACTAATAAAGTGCACACATCTGAGGGGAAAATTACAGTATTACTTATTTTCATATGTAACACTTTGTTAAGGAAAGTGAAAATATCACTTCTCTTATTAATTACACTATTTACTCATTACAAAACTGCTAAAATAATGTTAAGGCCATTCCATAATCCAAAAAAGGCCAAAATATTTAGAAACAAAATAATGTTCATGTCTGTCATCGACCTGCAGGCAACACTACCATTGAACCTAATGGAGTATTGAGGAAAAAAATTATGGTAGGAAATGGATGGAGCTAACTCTCTGTCCTTACCTTGTTCTGTTGTGCATAACTATTTCAGCACATTCACAGCTCTAACAAATATTTGCTTAGTGTATGGAGCACCCATTGATTTCTAGAGTCTAGAGTATGGTAAGCACTGTAGGACCAGGCTTGTGCTTTACTTCTCAGAGATTGAATAAATTAAAAATTATTTTTCAAAACTCTTTATTCAGGGCCTGAGCAGATCCCTTTGCAGCATTAAGGGAAAGTTTGTAGATTCCCAAAATCTTTAAAAAAAGGTAGGGCCTTTCTTCCTTGAAAGACCATGAATGTTTTATCACTGACCACACTGCAGCAGGATCAAGCCTGTAAAGTGCAAGGTGCACATGGAATGCTGAATTTCTAAATTAAGTCATCCTATTACATGTTTTTCCCATTTAGTATGCGGAGCTAAAAGTCCATAAGAGCAACCTGCAAAATTACGTATGAATCCACAAATAAACATAGAATAGTAAAAATGTAGGATTCAAAGAGAACTCAAGAGGTCATCTAGTATATCCCCTCTCGCTAAGGCAAGACCAAGTATACCTAGACCATCCCTGATGGATGCTTGTCTACCCTGTTCTTAGAAACCTCAATGATGGAGATGCCACAGTCTTCCTTGGTAGCCTGTTAACTACTCTTCTAGTTAGTGTTTCCTAATATCTACCCTAAATATCTCATGCTGCAAATTAAACCAATTACTTCTTGTTCTACCTTAAGTGTACACGGAGAACAATTGATTACTGTCCTTTCTGTAGGATATATTGTAAATATACATACATATTGTAATATATATATATATACACAAATAAATATTTCTGTTCTGTATTTAGGGAAAAACAGCTGATGTAATTATGGTATATCTATTATTTTATATATATGCACACATCTATTTTTTCCCCAAACACATAACAGAAATATTTATTGACTGCTTTTGCTTGTTGTGTATTATTATTGATAATTCTACCAGTTTCATCCAGTAATGGACCAATACCATTGTTAGGATTCTTTTTGTTTCTAATATACTTAAAAGAAACAACTTCTTATAGCTGTCTCCTTTTATCCTTTCACTTCCTTTATCAATTTTCTAAAATGTCTAGCTTCTGATTTACATTCATTACGATAAAATTTCCCATTTCTTCCATTTGTATATAACATACACAATGACTAGTAAATACAGAATTGAGGCCAATGGTAATTCTCTCAGGAAAGTAGGCCAAATGTTTGCATTTAGGGCACGTATAGGTAACTCCTTTTCTTTACAGTGAAACAGTAGAATGCATGTATGTGTGGCACAGGTGTTTCTGGGGCAATGCTCAAAAAGAGAAGAGTTAAGGCAGAGTTAAGGCATGTGGCAGAACTAGGAATAATCTCAGTCCAGTGGTCTTTCTCATCGGTCATATGGTTGTACAGTGATTCCTCAGTTCCCCTCCTGTACATTTTGTTATAGTGGAATAGGGCTAATGGTCATGCTTTGAAACACTTGCAATGTGTAGTTGATGGCAGTGCCCTTGACGGAAATCTCAACCATGGTCTACAAAGAGTCCTGTGGCACCTTATAGACTAACAGATGTATTGGAGCATAAGCTTTCGTGGGTGAATACCTACTTCGTCGGATGCATGTAATGGAAATTTCTGGCAGCTATAAATATGCAGGCCAGAATCAGTCTAGAGATAATGAGGTTAGTTCAATCAGGAAGGATGAGGTCCTCTTCTAGCAGCTGAGGTGTGTTGAGGAGAAACTGCTTTTGTAGTTGGCTAGCCATTCACAGTCTTTGTTTAATCCTGAGCTGATGGTGTCAAATTTGCAAATGAACTGAAGCTTGGCACTTTCTCTTTGAAGTCTGGTCCTGAAGTTTTTTTGCTGTAGGATAGCTACCTTTAAATCTGCTATTGTGTGTCCAGGGAGGTTGAAGTGTTCTCCTACAGGTTTTTGTATATTGCCATTCCTAACATCTGACTTGTGTCCATTTATCCTTTTACATAGGGACTGTCCAGTTTGGCTGATGTACATAGCAGGGGGGCATTGCTGGCACATGATGGTGTATATAACATTGGTGGATGTGCAGGTGAATGAACCCGTGATGTTGTAGCTTATCTGGTTAGGTCCTGTGATAGTGTTTCAGGTGTAGATATGTGGGCAAAGTTGGCATCGAGGTTTGTTGCATGGAATGGTTCCCTAGTTAGAGTTACTATGGTGCAGTGTGTGGTTGCTGGTGAGAATATGCTCAAGTTTAGTGGGTTGTCTGTGGGCGAGGACTGGCCTGCCTCCCAAGGTCTGTGAAAGAGAGGGATCATTGTCCAGGATGGGTTGTAGATCACTGATGATGCGTTGGAGAGGTTTAAGCTGAGGACTGTAGGTGATGGCCAGTGGAGTTCCGTTGGTTTCTTTCTTGGGCTTGTCTTGCAACTGGAGGCTTCTGGGTACACATCTGGCTCTGTTGATTTGTTTCTTTATTTCCTCGTGCAGGTATTGTAGTTTTGAGAATGCTTGGTGAAGATCTTGGTCTTTGTCTGAGGGGTTGGAGGAAATGTAGTTGTACCTCAGCACTTTGTTATAGAGGATGGATTGTGTGGTGTGTCCGGGATGGCAGGATGGAAGCTGGAGGCATGACGGTAGGCGTAGCAGTCGGTGGGTTTTCGGTATAGGGTGGTGTTAACATGTCCTTCAATTATTTGTACCGTGGTGACTAGGAAGTGGACCTCCTGTGTAGATTGGTCCAGACTCACATTGATGGTAGGGTAGAAGCTGTTGAAATCATAGAGGAATTCTACCAGAGTCTCCTTTCCATGGGTCCAGATGATGAAGATGTCATCAGTGTAGCATAGGTAGTGAAGAGGCATGAGTGGACAAGAGCTGAGGAAGCATTGTTCCAGGTCAGCCATAAAAATGTTGGCATATTGTGGGGCATGTGGGTCCCATAGAGGTGCCACTGGTCTGGAGGTATATATTGTTACCAAATTTGAAATAATTGTGCGTGAGGATAAAGTCACAGAGCTCAGCAACCAGTTGTGCTGTGGTGTCATCAGGGATACTGTTCCTGACAGCTTGTATTCCATCTGTGTGTGGGATGTTTATACAGAGAGCCTCCACATCCATGGTGGCTAGGATGGTGTTTTCTGGAAGATCGCCAATGTATTGTAGTTTTCTCAGGAAATCAGTGGTGTCACGGAGAAAGCTGGGAGTGCTGGTGGCGTAGGGTCCGAGTAGAGAGTCCACATATCTGGACAGTTCTTCAGTGAGAGTGCCAATTCCAGAGATGATGTCACGTTAACACCACCATTTCCATTACATGTGTCTGAGGAAGTGGGTATTCTCCCACGAAAGCTTATGCTCCAATACATCTGTTAGTCCAAAAGGTGCCACAGGACTCTTTGTTGCTTTTTACAGAACAAGACTAACACGACTACCCCTCTGATATTTGAAACCATAGTATAGGTCTCAAAACACTGACAATTTTATTACATGGTTGTTACCATAACTTTAAACTTATGAGAGAAGACTGGTGTGTGTCTTTCCTCCACTCCACTGCCTCACCATTCCCTGCAACATACAGCCCCTGCTACCAACATTTTCAGCTTCCTTCCCCCTTTCTGCCCCTTTGAGCCATTAGTTTGCAGAGTAGAAGCCATTAACATATAATAAGTTTCTCCTTGCTGTCTCCTGCCTTGTGCTGCTGCATACACATGTCACAGGCAGCAACTTAGGGCTTGTATGCACTTGAAATGGTCTGTAGTACTTCAGTGTAGACACTGCCTATGCCAACAGGAGGGGTTCTCCCATCAGCATAGGAGAGACAATAGCTAGGTCAACAGAAGAGTTCTTCCCTTGTCCTAATACTGTCTACACCAGGATTAGGTCAGTTTAACTACTCTCCACAGGAGTGTGGATTTTTTATATTTCTGAGAGGTGTAACTGGGTCAACCTAAATTTTTAGTGTAGACCAGGTCTTATTGGAAGGCTGCACACTACTGTGGTTATGTATAGGGCCATGTGTAAATCACAGTTTCACATAAGGCACAGAAATCATGAAAATGCTCCCAAATCATGATCTTTTAAATGTTACCTTAGCTTACAGCGCTGTGCGCATGCAGAGGAATAGACTGCTATGTATGTGTGTGGAAGAGCTGTGCGCATATCTGCGTGGAAGAATAGACTGGCGAGGGGAAAACAAATAGGCAGGAAACAACAAGAGGCTGGATGTACAGGAGCAACTGAAATTGATTAAGTTTTCTAGGTAAATCAATTCCATGCAAACTCCATGATATTCAATACTTTACCATTTGCACTGTAGCAAATTTTCTTTAAAAAAAATCATTTGCTCAGGGCATTATGTTGCCCATGATGCTCACTGAGCTGGGGTCTTCACTCCCTCAACCCCCAGCTGGGATTCCTGACCCTACTTCAGCTGGCTTCCCCAAATCCATCCAGTCTTCCCCTTTCAAATGGGGCTCCTTACCCCACACAGGGGTGATGTGTAGCATAAGTTTTCTGGATTTCAGGCATTTAAATTTCTGTCACTTCTACTCCCCATGCCCCAGATCCCAGCTCACACAAAGGGTCAAAGAGAGGAGCTTCAACACCCCAAGACAATCAGGGCTCCTGCATATCTCAGCACACACATGAAAGGGGAGAATTCAGGGCTTGAACCCTTAAGCATCCTTCCCTCCCAGTGAGCATTCACATGAGTAATTTATTTTCACTTCACAAATAGTTTCAGCAGCTTCTGAATATTCTGCTGTACTCAGATTACTTTACTCAACAAAATAAAATAAAACCCCCAATACTCATCACCCACACCACCATGTGACAGAGGCAGATTTTTGCCCAGCTTTCTATTTCATTGTCAGATTTCTCAGATTTCTGTTTCAAACTTCAAAGTTGCTAGAATGCGTGGACTTCATGATTTTTTTTCCCCTGGAGGCTGTATCTCAGGAACCTCCTTGCTCAAAATGACCCCACCTTTGGGTCACTAACCTTGCCTCACAATAGAAAATTGCATGGCAATCCATGTAAGCACCCCCATTCTAGAGCACATAGAGGAGCTGTCCTTTCAACTGGAGGGACTTCCCAAATTTAGCAGTAGCAGAGCTGGCACTCCACTCTGCATAGTCTCTATGAAATTAGAGGGAGATCGGAGGGGAAGGGTGCTACACAATCATCAGCAGCATAGCTGGCTCAGGTCCAGTCTACAATATAGACCTATATAGGTATAACTATGTCGCTCAGGGAGTGTGAAAAAAATCCACACTCCATGAGCGACGCAGTTATACCAACCTAACCCCCGTGTAGACAGCGCTATGGCAACAGGAGAGTTTCTCCCACTGACATTAGCTCTTGGAAAGGTGGATTAACTATGCTTAGAGCATCTTCATTAAAGCGCTACATTGTGCCGATACAGCATTTGAAGTGAAGACTCCCTCAGAGAGGCATGAAATGTCCCTTTCACCTCAATGAGATGCTCTCAGATGAAAAGGAACTCCCAGTGGGGATGAATACAGCCTGAAACCGTAGTTTTCAGATGCAGGAACTGGTCCTTGTGCTGGAGAGTTTCTGACAAATTTCAAGCATGCCCATTCTCAGCTCCTCACCTCATTGTCAGCATTGTGTTCTTGGCATAGGATCTGAGCGTGCCTGTTCTAAGCTCCACACCCAGAGGGGCAGAGTTTCCCCAGATCCTGGCCCCTTCCCAGATAGGCAAGTGCCCTTCAGTGCCTGGTTCACATAGGAGGAGTAGGAGGATCTATGCCCCATTGGTGGTCAGGAACCCCCATATCCTAGTACATATGGAGGGCAAGGAGTAAGGCTCAGACCTCACTAGACAGGTAGTGGGGGTCCAGATTCTGGCACACACACATAGGTAGGGAGAGGGTCTCAAACACACCAAAGGAGAGAATATGGAGTTGACTCTGCTCTTATTTTGCTCTGGTTCTCTGCCACTCATCTCTACATCCTCTTCCCAGTATCTCTCATCTGAGCCTCTCAACCCTCCTTACCTGCCCTACCAGCCACCCCTATAGTCCCCCCTTCCCTCAATGAAGCCCCAAACTTCTCTCATCCATTTTCCTCCATTTCCCCATCCCCTAAATTGCCCCATGCATGCCAGCAGCCATTTGCCTAGCTATTTTTTTTGTACAAAAATACTTTGATTGCATCCCCCCTGCCAATACAAAATTAAGTTAAATAAAAAAACCCCAACCCTACACATTTTAGGAATATGCCCTCTGACCTTTTACAGCTTTCTGACCAGTGTGGGGCTTGCAGAGGTACTGGACCATGTTGAACAGGCTATGCTATTCAGCTGGCATGAAATGGCAAAGGCTAAAAATCCTATTATCTCCTCTGTCCATACATGCTCAGTGTAATGCATTAGGTGCATGAGCTTTAGAACTGCTTGGCGTGTGTCTAACTGGAGAGGCAAACTCTTTTCCAAACAATATTTTAATTTGATTTTCCCCAAAGGTCTGGTGGGTGTTATGCACTGTATTCAGACCCTGGTCTGACAGTCTGGGCCCTGGTTTCATCTCTCTCTGTGTGCAGAAAAGCCTTCCAAAATAGGTCAAGTTTAATTTAAGTAAAGCTGATTTTGGGGGCAGGGTGTCTCTTGGGAACCTCATGGCTAAATGGCCTTAAATTTGGATCACTGACCCTACCCTAAACCCCATCAGGAATACTAAATTTCAAAGCAATCCAAGTAACCATATGGATTTTAGAGCACTTAGAACAGTCAAGCTTTAAAGAGAAAGGGCTTCTGAACCTTAAATATAGCAGAGCTCACACTCTACTATAATTTAGGTCCAAACTTGCAAAGATTTATTTATGTGCTTAATATTGTGCACTCTGAGTAATCCCACTGAATTAAATAGGACTGCTCACCTTGCATAAAGTTAAGCACATAAGTAACTCTTTGCAGCACCAGGGGATTAGACTCTTTGAGGCACAGAGTGTCTTTTTGTTAAGTGTGACTATGGTGTTTCGCACAATGGGGCACTGATCCTTTTAGGCACCACCAATACACTAATAATAAGAATTATAATAATAATACTGGAAAGATGATGGACCTCCCTCTTAAGGCATGGTGAAATTGATCCCTATGCAAATGAAGGCTTAAGTAGGATTTACATGATGCATAGGCCTTGTGCTGTTTCTTTGCACAGGTGTCAATTTCACCCCAAGTGATGGAAGCAGATGTCCTCAATGTGTAACATAGAGTATATCAATCTCTAAAAAAACAATAACCTGGATGAATTTGCTTCCTCTTAGTAGATGTCATCTGCAGGACATCTGTTCATAGCCCATAGTTTTCCTTTCTATGACTCAGTTTACATATCTGCAAAAGAAGCATAACAACACTTATTCATATCACAGATTGACTGATTAATGTGTGAGAAATGTTTGAGAGCTTCAGATGAAAAGTGAAGCAGAACTACAAAATGTTAGTCTATAAGGTGCCACAGAACACTTTGCTGCTTTTACGAAATGTTGTCCATAATAATCACAAAAAACCCTACATCACATAGTACTGTAAAAAATAAATGAAAATTCTCATGATTATGATGGCTATAAAAATTGGTAATGGAAACAAGATGTGGCAGGTGTTTTGATTTCTTTATATTGGAAAGTAAATGATTTCATTTGGTTGTCTTCTTGAAGAGCAGACTGATCCAGGAATTGAAACCTCTGCCTAGGGAATATTGCAAAGAAAAATGCCTAAAAGGTGTGTGTTTAGACAAGATGATTTACAGTGTAGCTATCATGGCTGATACTGGGGTTAGATGTATGGTTGTTTGTAAATAGACATTGTATCATGCATCACTTTAACCCTGGGGTCTTCTAAATATTGTCTTTTAATCCCTGCTGGTTTTCACTTTTCCAATGACTGTGATATATTTTAAAAACCATGAAGTCTTTAGTTTATTAGAAGCCTTTAAGCAGGACTATTCAAAAGGACTTGGGTGTTGTTTTGTTTATTAGATTTTATAACACATAGCTGGCCATCAACACAAAGACTCCTGAAATGATAGGGACAATTCTGGCTTTAGTAGCAATTATTTCTTATGCTAATTTCTTGCCTTCCTCTTCTTTCATTTATTCTTACTTCAGCTCTAGCCTCTGAATTCTCCTTCTCTCTCCATTTTAGTTCTCTTTCTCTCTCTTTATATTGTTTCCATACCTTGCTTCTGACTCACATCTATCTTCCTTCTTTCTTAGGTACTTGCTTCCATGCCAGTGCCATGCACTTGTTTTCTCTTTTGTCCTTTAAATTTCCCGTTTCACTGATCATAATTTTCATCTTGGTTTGCCATTTGTTAATCCCCAAAGGTTACTTATGGCACTACCCAAATATGTTGCTAGCTGAGTAATGCCTCCAGACTCGTTAGTTTCACTTTTAGGACATTATGCTCTTTCAGCAGATGATATTTGTCTGCAAGCTCACTTTTGTGAGTGAGTTGGTACCACTTTGCAGTAAATATATTCATCAGCGGAGGTGGCTGCTATATTGAAAGAACTAGTCAGACAAAAAGACAAGACTTATATTAGCCTCAGGCTAAATTCACTTTCTGTGTTACTACTTATTTCAAAATCACCAGTCCCAGATTACTTTCTCCTTTTCGGTTTCTTTTCTTCTAGCAGGGACATAATCCTGAATTCTTCACTCTCGCAAACTTCCTACTAAACTCAGTGAGAGTTTTTATTTATTGTTAACTTTATTAATTAATTAGTGTATGATGATGATGATGATTATTATTATTATTATTACCTGTATCATGATTGAGTAAAAAAATTCAGAACTATGACTTCAGTGGAAATCTTCCAAATGGACTTCAGACTTAGGTCTTTGAATTTTAAAGTCACGATTCCAGCTAGAAGAGAAAAATATAAATGTTTGAAATTTAGTTGTCTTTATTGTTTTTCCTGACTCATTTTCTGTATAGACAGAATCAGTTTCTTTAGACTCCAAATCTGCTTCTTTTACACCTATATACATGCAGGGGAACTCCACCGACCTCAATGGAGTTACACTGGACTTATGCAAGCGCAAAATGTGACTCTCATTTCCTGTCTCTATTGTAGCTGTTGTAGGTCTGGGCCACTCAGTCCCACATTAAAACCCAGAGGAAGGAACTGAAGGGAAAGAAATCTCTGCAAAGTTCTCCCAGAAGAGATCTGTCTAATTATTTAATTCAGAAGGCCCCACTCAATCATGCCTCTTTCAGCCTCCTTTCTGCAATGGAAGCACACTGATGGGGATCCTAGGATGGCACCTACCCCAGGGAAATACCTTGAAGGATGAGGGGATGTGAGCTGAATGTGGAGGGTCCACTGACTGTGCAGTTTAGGGGGCAGTTTCCTTTCTTGATATCTTTTTATTTAGTTTCACTATAATTCCCTGAGCTTTTATCATCATCTTATCTGGGCACTTACTTTACTCAGACGTAACTAAGGCAGTTGGAAGATGGCATTCTTTAAATTTACTTTAGCCACAAGCTAAGATTCTAAACAATAACCTATTGCCCTGTCCACATCTCTTCTCAACTACACTCATCTCTCCTGAGTGTTGTCTGCAAAGCTTATTACAAAGCCAACAACAAAGCCAAAAACAAAAAAGCCAGTGCTTCTTTAATGAAGCACTAGGGTACCATGGAACTGACCTGAGAAAGTATGACAATAAATGGTGGTTGGTTGTTTTTATTCCATATCAGGTTTCAAATAAGTCAAAGGCTGAAAAACAAAGCAATTGTACAAATGTTCATGGTAAGCTGATATAAATGGGACATAAGCATGACAGAAGCAAGTTAATTAGAAAAGTCACATGAATGCTTTTACCAGTATTTGTCTAGCTCTAAAAGTTACCAACTAAGACATAGAAGATTCAGCAAGGTGCTTAAAATTAGGCACATGCTTAAGCACATTGATGAATCCGGGTCTAAGTTCCTGATCCTGAAAAGATTTAGCACACACTCATAACTTTGGTCAGATGAGCAGTCCCATTGAGCTCAATACAAGCTTTGATACGTCTCAAGACATTCATGTACATGTGTTTGCAAGACTGGGGATTTAGGATTCAGTGGATGTATTCTGAATTTGGCCTATTTATCTAATATGGATATTTGTTACAGTGAAGATAGGTATATGCTCCAAGTTATTATTATTTGGTTATTGGATAATTTTCCAGTTATTTTTCTTCCTTATGCATGTTCTGTAGAATAAGCAAAACAGTTATATGCTCTTGTAATTAGTTTTGTTGTTGTTTTTGCATTCCTTTTATAACTGCACATTTGTATTTTATTCCAGAATTCAAGTAATAATAGGCGATTATGCTTATCTGATTTTTCCATGTAGGGCAAATTCTGCTCTCTGTTTACTAAATTAGGCTTCAGTTAAGGAATGCATTTAAGCACTTAAGTCCCAGTGAGAATTAAGCGCATGCTTAAGCCTCCTTCCTTAATAGGGATGACTTCCTAAAATGAGATCTTAATGATTTTAATGAGGAAAGTGCTATTGCCTTGTCCTTCAAAGTCACGTCTGCTGTACTTGTGCCCAGTGTATAAATTGCAGCTTCCAGCCAGGAACAGCGTACACAGCCTATTAGGGTGGAAGAAGAAGCAGGATAAAAAGTGGCTAGCCTGTAAGAAGGAAACTCTTGTTTGTGAAGTTGCGTGCGTCGCTGGTTTGATTTACAAGTATTGATGAAATCATGCTATGGTTGCCTGCATGGCAGTTACTCCACTCATTGCCTCCTGCCACTTTTCTTGGAGGTGGTGAATTGTATCATGCCTTAGAAACAATGTTTCAGTTTCCTGAATGTTACTGCCAGTGCCAGATTGGCAGCACACTTGCGGATTAAAGGAGTGTGAAGGATACAATGCACGTTCTGTGAATCTTCCTTTTGAGGGGGCTGTTGGTGACCTGGCAATGAGCCAGACCATCCGCCCTTGGAGAAAGCAGCTCTTTAAGGTCACAAACCAATTATGCAATGGAACATGTGCAGATTAAAAACTATATCTGTATTGTATTTACAATTAAATATTTGGAATTCACTTCCCTGCCTCCCGCATGCCTGTTTTTTTTTTTTTTTAAATTAAGAGAAACGCACTAAAAAGAGTCCATCTTTACACTGATTGTCCAGTCATCTTCTAACTGGTAAACTGTATAAATAAGCTATGGGATCATTAAAAGCCCAGGGATATTTTTCAGAGCAGAACCACATTTGAAAGCAGAGCTGGACCAGAAGCAAAATCCCTGAGCCCAAACATCTCCAAGCTCTGCAAGGGTGATATGTTTTGAAACTGAACCTAGATCTAAATGTAGCATCTCCTCCATTCATTTCTGTGAATCTAGATCCAAATATCCCCAGTCTTGAGGTTTTTGGAAAAAGGATATAATTTCTTATTTTACAGTTTAAGTCTATCTCTGCTTTAAACCCCTTATTCAAAAGCCCCTGTAGAATCTGACAGGAGAGCAGACTAATATCAAGATAAACTCTTTTTATTTCAGACAGAAACTAAATACAGAAACAAAGAAACAACTTCACACTAAGCCAGCGGCTACCCTGTTTCCAGGACAATAAGGATTTACTGTACTTTGCACACTCACAGATGCTTTTCAGACAGACACAGTCAGGTCATAGCAGGCCCCAAATTGTGAGTTTTGTTAAAAACAAAACAAACAAAACAAAAACCTCTATACTGCTGCAAAATCTAAGACAATAGAATCTTTTTCACATTAAAAAATAGAGTCCTCTTGGACACATAAAACCTTCTCCTGCAGAAAGTCACAACTATCCTCTTTGGGGAAAACCCAGAGGTTATAGATACCTCTTGGTCACCAACATAAAGCATCAAACTTTTTTATTTTATTGTCTATTACTTCTTTAATGCCATTTTCGGGATGAAGATAAGGGATCCTTTGTGGAATGCTCTGCTCTCTGCCCCTACTATCTCAAGCATTCTTAAAAATATCAGTATTAAAAATTATTCTTTAAATAAAATTGGACAGATCTCAAGCACACACAGGTGCCTTCAGCAAGGCTAATAGAGTTGATATGTTGGCTGAAGTCTTTGTAGAGGACTGTTAAAGTCATGTTGTCAGGATCAGCAAGTGACCCTGCTTCTGCTGTAATCATTTCCTTCGTGGCATACATACAATGAACCAATCTACTGCTATATCCAGCACATGTGATACTCTTGGCTGCACTCAGGATTTCGGACTTTAAAAACCATAAACTTCTACCACTTGAGCTACAGGAGAACCTTCTAGAGTTGTCAGTGGTAGTAATGAGCATTGAGTCTTCAAGACCAGCCACTAGAGGGCATATCTCTGAATACACACCAAGCAAGGCATCAGCATGAAAGTTCTCATGAGGAGGGCAGACTTCCTCTAATTATCTGATGTTTCAGCCATTGCCAGGAAAGGCAGCAAAATGATTGTGTGGTGTCCTTTTGCAGGATACACCACATGGCAGTTTATATGCATGCCAATGTTGAAATTTAACATAGTTGGTGCACTCATGAATCATGAAGAGGTGAGTTTTGTGCTGTACATCAAATTACATAGGTGCCAGGGCCAGGCCGTAGGCAGGTGGGTCTAGTGGTTAGAATGGGGTTGGGGTGGGGCCCCACACGAGCTGGGGTTGAGAACCAAAAGTTCAGGAACCAATAGTCAGATACAAACAAGGAAGCTGGGTTAAGAAACCAGGAGGTCGAGATCAGGAGATGAACCCAAGATCAAGAAACATGTGTCATGAAACCAGGAGACAAGAGCAGGTAGAAATGGGTAAGCAGTCCAAAGCAGGATTGACCCAAGTTGTACAGACAACTTCTTGTTCGTCCTTCAGGCTTAAGTAGGGAGATTGGGCCAATCAGGAATTCTGGAGTTCTACCAATTGGGGTCCAGAGGTGGAGCCTCCTATCTGAGGTAGGCTTCAAAGAGTCTTGGTTCTAGCTGATGCCAGTAAGTTGTTGGGTGGCAGGTTGGAGCATGATGCTGCAGATGCCGATTTGAGATCTGTGGGTCATGACAATAGCCAGTAGCCTTCCTGAAAAATAAATACTGTAGCTAGATTTGTATATTTCCCAGTGAAGTAATAAGGTGGGGGTAAGGAAACAAAATATTTGATATTTTAATGGGAGATACTAAGATGCATATATTATAGGTCTATTTATTAATTCAGGAAGCAGTATATAAATATATAAACACAAAAGCACTTCATTTTGCTATAAAGAAGCCTGAAACTTGTTATCATGATAAACAGAAGCAAAACCAACAGGCACAGACCTATGCTTAGCTGATAAAAATATGTGCGCATTATTTGCAATTAAATTTGCCTTAAGAAAGAATAGAACCCAGACGAGTAATATAGCCACATAACTTACCAGGATCCTAGCAAGAAAGGAAAATCAGTAGGCCACTCTATAGCTGTCAAAAAAAATTTTAGACTGATTCTTAAACCATCAGTTATTCAGTTAAGGATGGGTTAAAATGCTCAAATATAATAAGATGTGGCTCAGAGGTGGTTCCAGAGGAATTAGTTTACTTATGTAAAATGTGCACCTGAGGTAAATAATTCTTTCTACAGGTCAGCCTCCAATATTAGAGAAGTGAACTTCTGGAACAGGCTTCCAAGGGGAGTAATGGGGTCAAAAGACATATCTGGCTTCAAGACTAAGCTTGATAAGTTTATGGAGGGGATATATGATGGGATAGCCTAATTTTGGCAATTAATTGATCTTTGATTATTAACAGGTAAATATGTCCAATGGCCTGTGATGGGATGTTAGATGCGGTGGGATCTGAGTTACTACAAAGAATTCTCTCATGGGTGCTGGCCGATGAGTCTTGCCCACATGCTCAGGGTTTAACTGATCGCCATATTTAGAGTCAGGAAGGAATTTTCCTCCAGGGAAGACTGGCAGAGGCCCTGGAGGTTTTTTGCCTTCCTCTGCAGCATGAGGCATGGGTCACTTGCTGGAGGATTCTTTGCACCTTGAGGTCTTTAAACCACGATTTGAGGACTTCAATAACTCAGACATATGCTAGAGGTTTGTTACAGGAATGGGTGGGTGAGATTCTGTGGCCTGCATTGTGCAGGAGGTCAGATTAGACGATCATAATGGTCCCTTCTGACCTTAAAGTATATGAGTCTATTACACTAAATGTTACTAGTGTGTACCGTTAGCCATTAAAAAGACAGGGCTTGATTCTCATTTACTGTAAGGTTGCTTTACACCCTCTGGCACTGAAAAGGGCCAATGCATAAATACAACTGTGTCCACATTAAAACCCTTTGCCACGCTGGTGTGAATGGGCTTGAGTGCAAATGAGACTATGGTTCTCTGTTTTACCCAGATTTTAGCACAGCGGTATCTAAAATATCACAGTTATCTTCTATTCTAAGGAAATGGAAATACTGTGATGTTTTAGGCCTGATCTACCAACTCTGTTCACCTATCACCAGCTCAATCAGCAGGGTTCAGTTCTCTGAGTTGAGTGAATAACTAATTATTTGGTTCAGTGGCCAAATTAAAAAAATCTGAAAAAAAAAATTGGTTTTGAACTGAAACAGGCATTGTTTTTTTCTCAACTAAACAGAAAATTTTTTAAAAAATAACTAAAAGATATTTTGAAAAAGGGTCAAAGGAAACATTGCAAATTACATTCATCTGGATATTTTCAAAATGAACAATTTTGGCACTTTCAAAAGTTTTGTTTCAGGTTTTTATTTTTTTATTTTTATATTTTTTAACTATTCACAGAATTTCACTCAAAGTTGTGAATAATTTTGGTGTCTCTAAAATGCACTTTTCAGAAAATTTACTCTGTGCTGAAAATATTTTGCCCAGCTTTAGTGATTACAGGCTGGCAACCTGAGTTCTCTCTGGAATTTGAGCTGGGTATAGTATTCATTTTCACCTTCTGCATGACCAGTTGTGCTTTGTTGCTAGGTACTGGAGATCAGCCTTGTTGTGTTCCAGAGCTAGCTGCATGTCATTGATGGGCAAAATAATTCCTATACATTTTCCATTCCTAAATCACAAGTACTTTGGGAATTAATTAATTAATGTTTGTAAAACTCTTGGACATCCTGGGATGAAATTTGTTATCGGAGAGCTGTTAGCATTTTTACTATTGCTGTTGTCCTTCTTGATGTGGAAATCATTGTTTTCTCTTTGTTCTTAAAAGAGGAAAAGCCAATGTGGCTTAGCTGGTTTGATTCCTTGTTAACAGAAGTATCCATGATGTCAGCCATGCTATCAGCCCAGGGAGTAGAGTTTACTTGTTACCAGCTTTATTGCTGTTTGTCAGGAAAACAGAAATATTTAAAAGTTAGACATAAACAGTGATGTCCATAACATTGTTATTCTGTATTTCAGAGCAGATGATTGAACATAAGTGTTTTGGGCTAGGTAATGATGATGGGAGACAGTGGTGGTAAAGGACTGTGCTGAAGCTGAAACCCTAGGATGGTATCTAGCTAATTCAGCAGCCAGCGTAGTTCCTGGCTTCCTACAGGTGCTCTGCTTTTTACAAAGCAAAGCATGGGTTCCCCTGTGCCTGGCCAGCTCTGCCCACTGGTGATGACATGGGGCAGGACCATTTGCTACTCTTACCTTACCAAACCTCAGTCAGTGCCTGCACTCCCTAGCCACTTTGGGTGTTGCCTGCTGTGGGGCATAGA
The DNA here is from genome assembly GCF_025201925.1 of Gopherus flavomarginatus. Classification (NCBI taxonomy): domain Eukaryota; kingdom Metazoa; phylum Chordata; order Testudines; family Testudinidae; genus Gopherus; species Gopherus flavomarginatus. The sequence goes on along the minus strand of NC_066618.1, from coordinate 25,709,137 downwards.
GTAAGGAAGGTTCCTTGCAACCTCTTGCCCCTTGAGGAGTCTATGCAGATCCAGTTACAATGCAGCCTTTAGAATCCAGACGATATTCCCTATTCTAGACAAATACCTTTACAGTATAGCAGGTCAGATTTGGGGCCTAAAACCCACAAATATACTGACATAGAACTGAGGTGAACAGAATAATATAATCTGCTATGGAATGGCTATGTCTTGGCTATGTAAATAAATATCAGACCAGCTCCCGGAGAAAGCATTAGTCTTCCTAACACATTAATATAACACACACACACTCACCATTAATAGCACAGTATTAAGGCTGCAGAGCCAAACTCTCAAAAGTTAGGAAAATGCCAGAATTAAGGCTACCTATGCAACTTTAATTTGGCTACCTTGTGCTTATGCAGTATGATATAATCTTTAATTATGTGATGTCAGAGACCAGCATGTGAGCGCTCATGTCTGTGGATCAGAGCAGGAGTCAGAGGTCAGACCCCAGAGCCAGGAGTCAGAAATCAGGAATTGGAGCCCAGGGTCACCTGGAGTGAGGCAAGGGAAGTTCCAGGACTGACACAAGGCAGGACGAAGGCTGGGAACAAGCAAACACAGGGGCTGTCACCACTGTGGGCAAATGCTTTGAGCCATCAGTACCCTGCTGCTGGTGGTGGATTTAAGAGACGTTCCTTCTGATCCCCTCAGCAAATCAGGTGGTTTCGCCATTCAGATTCATAGATTCATAGACTCTAGGACTGGAAGGGACCTCGAGAGGTCATCTAATCCAGTCCCCTGCCTCATGGCAGGACCAAATACTGTCTAGACCATCCCTGATAAATATTTATTTAACCTACTCTTAAATATCTCCAGAGATGGAGATTCCACAACCTCCCTAGGCAATTTATTCCAGTGTTTAACTACCCTGACAGTTAGGAACTTTTTCCTAATGTCCAACTTAAATCTCCCTTGCTGCAGTTTAAGCCCATTGCTTCTTGTTCTATCATTAGAGGCTAAGGTGAACAAGTTTTCTCCCTCCTCCTGATGACACCCTTTTAGATACCTGAAAACTGCTGTCATGTCCCCTCTCAGTCTTCTCTTTTCCAAACTAAATAAACCCAATTCTTTCAGCCTTCCTTCATAGGTCATGTTCTCAAGACCTTTAATCATTCTTTTGCTCTTCTCTGGACCCTCTCCAATTTCTCCACATCTTTCTTGAAATGCAGTGCCCAGAACTGGACACAATACTCCAGTTGAGGCCTAACCAGTGCAGAGTAGAGCGGAAAAATGACTTCTCATGTCTTGTTTACAACGCACCTGTTAATGCATCCCAGAATCACATTTGCTTTTTTTGCAACAGTATCACACTATTGACTCATATTTAGCTTGTGGTCCACTATGACCCCTAGGTCTCTTTCTGCCATACTCCTTCCTAGACAGTCTCTTCCCATTCTGTATGTGTGAAACTGATTGTTCCTTCCTAATTGGAGCACTTTGCATTTGTCTTTATTGAACTTCATCCGGTTTACCTCAGACCATTTCTCCAATTTGTCCAGATCATTTTGAATTTTGACCCTGTCCTCCAGAGCAGTTGCAATCCCTCCCAGTTTGATATTGTCTGCAAACTTAATAAACGTACTTTCTGTGCCAATATCTAAGTCGTTGATGATTCCACCTGCTTTCCCATATAGACCAAGAACCCAGACCTTCTACTCTAATATCTAAGGGCATGGCTACACTACAGAATAGAGGATACTTCTGCAAAACATATACATAAATCATTAAATCAGATGGGGTCACCTGCACTCATTAGATTGCCTGAGGATTAAGATAGCAGATAAGAAGGCTAGCTGTGGATCCTTAGGGCTTGTCTACACTACTGTGCAGGGTTTATCTAAGATACACAACTTCAGCTACGTGAATAGCGTAGCTGAAGTCAGCGTACTTAGATCTACTTACAGCGGTGTCTTCAGAGCTGACGCTCTCCCATCGATTCTGCTTGCACTCCTCGTTCTGGTGGAGTACCGGAGTCGACGGGCGAGTGCTATACTAGACGCGATAAATCGACCTCCGCTGGATCGATCGCTGCCCACCAATCCAGCGGGTAGTGTAGACAAGCCCTCAGTCCTGACACACAATCATATGCTGTTATTTCCATAGGACTAGGGCCTCTTTCTGTGCACAGGATTAATTAGCAGCTCTTCAATATTTTGTTTTCTCATCATTGTCCAGTGTGTGGCCCCATATTCTATTTACTGCATGATATTCTAACTGTGCTTTTCTATTGGTCTCACCACTATGGTGTCAGAGTGCTTCCCACACATTCATTTATTTTCTCAACATCCACCAGAGGTAAAGGAGGGTAGTATTATCCTCATTTTACATATAGGGAGATGCACAGACAGATTAAGATCAAAAGTGTCAGTTTGTTTTGAGTGCCCCAGTTGAGTCAACTAGGTACTGATTTTTGAGAGTTCTTATCATTATATAGCACGGAGTGGCCAAACTTGCTGACCTGCTGAGCCGCATACAACAATCTTCAGAAATTTGAGTGTCAGGGTCCATCAGCCCACACAATAAACATTTTGGAAAGTTATAATAAACTGAAAACAGAGTCTACTAATGGGAAGTGTCAGGCAACCTTTACAATACATGGTGCTTCCAGCCCCACCTTGTTATCTATCTATCTATCTGTCTATCTGTCTATCTATCTATCATCTCCACAAAACTGCTAAGGAAAAATGGGGAATAAAAATTCAGCTATAGAATTCTATTACCTTATTGATAACCACTTTCCTTTAGTTAAACAAAATCTGATATTGCAATTGAATGGGCGAGGTGTCTTCATTAATTAGACCTCAACAGTGCTCACTAATCCAAACCCACAGATTCTAATGACTTCCAGTTCCTTCAATGTGTATGCACAGACATTTTGTTTTCAAACAGTTTTTTTCCCCCTCACTTCCTATCCAACCCTGTAATTGGCTACTCAATTTCAAATTAATATTAATGACTCAGTTTACCAGGGGGAAAATGTTCAACAAAGCAAAAACTACAGATACTACATGGCTCATTAAAGTCATATTACTTTAAGCATTTGAGAGGATACTTCTGCAAAACATATACATAACTCATTAAATCAGCTACTTCACCTTTCCCTTGTAGTGTTCCCATATTATAAATGCAAGCACACTGTAGAAAGGGATGGAATTTATTATTGCCTCTCACCCAGCCTGGTACTCTTGAAACACACCTTTGAATAATTTATTGGTTAGAATAAATTGGCAGACCGAAGTCAGAGTAACAATGGGAGGGAGAGAGAAAGATTGAACTTGAAGAAAAAATACTAAAAGAAGGAGGGAAAAGATTTAATTGTTACATATGTTCTTGCTCACAAATGCCACTCACTAAAGACTATATTGTGACTTGAACTGACACTCAAAAATGGCAACCTAGCCTTTGCTTTAGGACAGAGGTATAAGCAGGCACTATGCATCCACTCGCTCCCATGAGACAGGTGGGTAGGGAAGGGAAGACAACGGATGAAATAAAACAACCTTTGTTGTATCCAAGTACTAGTCTGGAGCACCTGAGGAGTCATTTCTCTAAATGCAATGTTGAACTGAACAGGTTAGGCATGTTGTTTTCAGTAGAAGAAATGGTGCGGTTGATGGAGACCAAAAGTTGTAATTTAGGCTTGGTCTACACTACAGAGTTAGGTCAATGCAAGGCAGCTTAGGTTGACCTAACTATGAAACTATCTACACTAGTTTGTGCCCACTGACATAACTGCCGTGCTATGCCAACTTAATAACTCCACTTCGATGAGATGCGTATAGTCAATGTCGATGTAGCGAAGTCAATGCATATCAGTGTAGACACTATGCTGCATACATCAATTGTTACTAGCTTTCAGAGGCCATCCCAGAATGCCCCACACTGACAGTACAATCAGTATAAGCGCTCCTGATGAAGACGCACACTGGCGACACAAAAAGCATAGTGTGGGCATGTAAAAGGCAATTTAATTACTGCAGCAGCTGTACGCTGAGCTAACTTAAGTCAACATAATTCTGTAGTGCAGCCATGCCCTTACATGCTAGAGTAGAAGGTCTGGGTTCTTGGTCTATATGGGAAAGCAGGTGGAATCACAAAAAAACTCCAAAACATGGTAGGTAAGCCATGAGAAATAGCTTTGTCAGACAGTCAGATTGAGGCCGGCAGAAAAAAAATACCATATTTGCAGGGATCGCTGATAAAGTCTCTAACAAAAAAAAAAAGATAATTTTGGAGAGTAAGTTCTCCACACGCTTCATAAATTATTTTAATTTTGTAGAACAAGACTCCAGTAAGATCAAAGAAGGTCCAAAATGTAGCTGGGATCACAAGGATCATAGACATTGGAGAGAAGCAGAAAATAGTAAGTGCTTAGTAAGTTACGTTATCATTGCAGGGAGCAGAATGCTTATCTTTCCTGATCTCAGTCTAGCTATGCAAAATAGCAGGAAACTTCTGGCAAGACCCAAACAAGCCTTTAGGATATAAATGTAATGGCAGCTTTACTATATCCTGCTAAACTTTGGGTAATCCATGAAGAATTTTTTTTCCTGTCCTGGGCACTGACTAGTTACTTTTTAGTTGCTGGACAGAGTAAGGAGCAAAATACTCAGTTGCTTCTGGACTCTCAAGAGAACTAACATCCCTCTGCTCTTGCTGGAGTGGAGGCTTTATGAGCCTGAACACTGATGAGCTGCTACTGTTCATTTTGTCTTCTGATGTGGGATATGAGCACTGCTGCTTCCATGCAAGTAACTTCAGAGTTAGTGCTATTTTACTCTCACTACGAATCTTGTATGCTTCCCACATAAGACTTTAATTTGAGACACAGTGTAATTAATTTTTATCTGAGTAGCTTTGCTAGTATTTGTATTACACTGTCATCTACAGACCCCAACTTAGCTCAGGACCCCGTTATCCTAGATATTGTATAAACACTTAGTAAGAGATAATCCATACCCCAAAGATCTTAGGGCTAGATTTTCAGAGGTATTTAGGTGCCTACATATGCAGAAGGATGTCTAGGGAAATTTTCAAAAGCATCTAGGGACCTAATTCCCATTGATTTTAATTTGAAAAGCACATTACGCACTATTTGCATCTTTAGGTGCTCACATTCTTTTACAAATCTGGCCCACAACCTTTTCTGTCTTATAACAATATTGATCAGTGGACCAGGTGTTTCTAAACAATTAATTATAGATCAGCATTTTATCACTTCCATCTGCCACAAACTGTAGACTTTTTCAAAGTTCAGCTACTCTGTGTACCAAATTAGAATTGGTTCAGTAGACAAATGTTTTTTTCTGTACTTTAATATCTTAGGACTTGTCTACATGGGCAAATTTTGTCGACGAAACTAATGTTGACACGAAAAAAATCGACAAAATCAAAGTCGCAAAGCCAGTCTACATTTGCTCCATTTGTCAACAGATCATGTCCACATTTGGAGCACCAGTGTTGACAGCGTGAGCAATGCACTGCGAGTATGTATCCCTCAGTGCTTGGCAACACCGTCTGTTGCTAGGTTGTTGTGGGAAGGCGGAAATGGAGTGCAGTGCATCCTGGGACATGCAAAATATCCCATCATGTGCCGCTTTGTGTCCCAGCTCTCCAATGGTTTCTGACTTCCTTTTGCACCATTCTGGCTTTCCTTTTGCACCGTTTTTCCAGTTGTCACTCTTTGTAGTGCACGCCAGCATCTACCGTGAGAGAGGATGGATCTCGCACTTCTCTCCTATGCGCTGTTAACTGTCGTGAGAACATCGTGCATGGCAGCAGAGTTATTCACAAAGTTACTGCCAGAGGATGGAATGCAAGCACCCGAGTGTGATATGGACAGCAGCATCTTATCGGTGCTTTTGGCATTCACAGAGCAGCTGCCTACGGTAGACTGTCGCTTTTGGGCTAGGGAAACAAGCACTGATTGGTGGGATCACACACTTTTTCTCACTGCTGTGGGTGAACAGGGAAACCATGGCACAACTACTGCATGCTTGTGGCTTTCAACCCGGTTTATATGCAGCTCAGCTATGTGCTGCTTTGGTCCCAGCTCCAGTGATTGCTAAATGGCATGGTACAGTTTCCTACAATGGGGGAACTAACAAGGCTGCAATCCCTTGGAATCTGTGGCAGAAGATTAACAGGTATCTCTTGGAAACTTTCCAGAGCCTCTCTCTGGAGGGTTCCCTGGAGGTCTAGATGTCCATCGACACCCTGCTTGGCCATGCAGATTAGCTACACAGGGCAATGTCCAGCTCACATAAAGCACTACCTGCCTCCCACTTTTTGATTCCCTACACAAGCCACAGCAATTTACCCGGCATCTCATCTGCTTCCTGCTCCCCGTAGAGCAATTCTGGAGTGCAGAAAAGTTTCTGGCTGCCTGACCCACCAGGGCGACCCTGCTGGGAGCTAGACTTCTTCATCCAGAATTTCAGCCTCCGGGTTACCCCTTCTTTCTGCTGCTTCCGAAGTATCCACTGGGCTATCAGCAATGGAAGTGGGGTCACCACCGAGGATAGCATTCAGCTCCTTATAGAAGCCACAGGTCTTAGGTGCACCACCGGATGGTTCGCCTTACTCGCCTTATGGTACACCTGGCCTTAGCTACTTTATCTTCGCTCTGCACTGCTACAGATCATAGCCGTTTTCACACAAGCCTAGAGAAATTTGCCTTTATGTGTCCTGATTCCTATGAGTCAATCGCAGCTGTGACTGAACAGACTCCTCTCCCCATGTACTGATCAGATCCAACAGCTCAGCGGTGGTCCAAGCAGGAGTGGGTATGGTGTGATAGCCAGCCATGTTTACCTGGGAAGCTACCTGGGAAGCTCACAGTGGAAGCCAGCAAGCATGAAATGAGATTTAAAATTCTCAGGGCTTGCAAGAGGGAGGGGCGGGTTGGCTGCAGGGCAGTGGAGTTCAGACCGCTGACCAGACTGGTGACATGGGAATTGTGGGACGCTTTCTGGAGGCCAATAAAATCAAAGAAAAAACGTGTGCTGTCTATGCTGGCTGTTTGTCAACAGGGAGGAGAAAAGACAAAAGTCTCTCGGGTGTAAGTTTTTTGTCACCAAAAATGGGCATTTTTCTTGACAAAAGTCACATTGCAGTGTGTATGCTATCGTCGTTTTGTCACCAAAAGACAATTTTTGGTGACAAAACTTGCCAGTGTGGACAAGCCCTTACTTAAGAACATGCATTTGTGACACAGAGACCCAGTGGTGCTAACTGGCAAAGGTTTCACTACTCTGTATCAGCAATTCCTACCAGAACCGACAAACTGCACCTAACAAACTGCCTTCAGAGTATTTATCCATAAATTATATCATGTAAGGAACTTAATAAAAGCTTGTGTCATTCTGCTCTTCCTAATCATTGCAAGATGTAGGGATGGAGGAGTTGTGCGTATATTTTCAGTATATGTCTTTGAGAGTCTGTATCAAGGTATGAGTCACCGGCAGAAACAGGTTTTCTCTCAGAGTTAGGGTGCCAGTCCATTTAGCTAACTGACGTAAATTAAGTATTGTATAGTTTCACAGTGGGCCTCCCATCACCTGTTTGAACTGAATGCGAATGAAGAACAGACACATGAAGTCAACAGGAATAACAAGCATTGGAGGAGAAGAGGTTACTTGGCGTGCACTTCAAGGGTTAACTGGACTATAACTGGGGGACAAATAAAACATTTTGTCATCTATTCATGGAGGAAACCCCTTGAAGGGCATGGAGTGAGCACTTGGATACTGGTTTTGATTGAAAACCAGCAGCTCCATCAAAGATGGAATCCTTGGGAGAAAATCTACTTTATTAAACAGGAAAGGTAACTGATAAGTTTGGACCTAGGATTGTGCTTCATGTTTTATTTCATATGTGTAACCATTTCTGCTTCCACGTATTATCCTTGCTCGCTATCTCTCAAAACGTAGCCTTTGGTAAATAACTTATTATTGTTTCACTATAAGTATATTTCAGTGCTATTATGTTATAAAGGACCTGATCCTGAGTTGTACTAGTCAAGCTGTGTGTGAACTGTTCCTTCAGGGGCAGCTTGTCTGCTAATTTCTGTGAGTGTCCAGTGACAGGGACTGGTTACCTCTGGGGACCCTTTCAGAGGGGCTGAGGTTAATCTGCAAAGCAAAGTAAGGGTTGGCAGAGATCTAAGGCGATTGTCTGGGTGACTAACAGACTGGTGGTATCAGGAAAGTGACACCCATTTAAGCACCAGCAAGTCTCTCTCTTTCACTGAAGCAAGGAGGTAACAGGGTGACTCACAAATCTGGGCACTCTGAGAATCGTCACAGCATTATAACTTCAATGAGAGCTGGATTAGGACCATACAGAGTGCAGCAGTATAATCTAAAACCCTAAACAATTCCTTCAACGGGAAGCCCCCACAATGTGGGTGAGTGCATTTTAAAAGTGTTAATAGCATGTTGTGCTCTCATCCATGATCTTATCCAGCATAAAAATTCATATACATACATATACTCTTTAAAAAGTTGGCCCCTGTAACAACAGAGAAGCTCCATCAGTGAACTCAGTATGCAGGACCCCTCAATGTCAAGAGCATGACATACTAAAAGCAACAACTTTATCTGGGTTTGTTTGCTAATTGTGCCACTCCCTCTGGACATGAGAGCCCCACTTCTTCAAGTTTAAATTGTCCTGCACTATATGTGCCTGGAGCTATTTCAAGATCATTCCATCCAACGTAAGCTCTTAAATGGATCGCTAAGCCTGAAAAATATTCATGCAGTTACACCATTGGTTCTGTTTAAGATATTTTACATGAAAAACTATATTAAACCAGAGATCATTAAGGGCTAAATTGTGCCATTTGGCACTGTCCTGCAGTGCAGAACCACACTGTCCCAAAGGGAACTTGAAGAGAGATATGACACATGCTGTCCCCAAACCCCCTAGTATCCAGGCTGCATCCTGCAGGCATCACCATGGCCTTTATTCCCTTTTGGGAGCAATTTATGCTCTGCATGGACACACATCATTGAGCAGAGGGGCTGTGGGTATGCTGACTCTTTCTCAAGTTGCGCACAAGTGGAGGGAATAGGAAAGGCTCCTTAAGACCTTCTCAGTCCCTGCACACCTACACTAGATCCAGGGCAATTCAATTCTAATGTTTTACAGTTAAGCACTCAAAAGTCAGGAAATGCTACAGTTAAGGTTGAACAAACAGCCTTAATGCTGCCCCTGGTGAGTATTCATAACAATAAACAATCTCTAATTACATGATCAAATGCTATTTCTCAAATAACACATTATATCAGATAGCTTTCTACAACCTTAGTTATATTTGTTTAACATCTTGTAATATTTTCTCTTCTATAATTATACTAATCTCTTTAGCATAATAGTCTAGTACAATTTCATTGCCAACTTTTTTTTATTATACTGTCTCTGATTCCTAAGATACATATTGTAATACTTTCTCATACTAACACACTGTACAATTTCTTTTCAACTAGCAATGTAAGTTTCCCTAGCTTTAAATTAGGGGATGAGGCAATTAACTAGCTAGATATTTTAGCTGCATATGCATGCACAGCACAGCCTTAAGATTCATAGATTCTAGGACTGGAAGGGACCTCGAGAGGTCATCGAGTCCAGTTCCCTGCCCTCATGGCAGGACTAAATACTGTCTAGACCATCCCTGATGGTCTAGACAGTATGTGTGTTGTCCCATTGACCTTAATGAGACTATTCGAGTGCTTAACATATGCATGTTTTAATATCTTGAGGCCCATTATTCTGTGCTGCCTGTTTCCTATGAAGTAAGTATAGTTTAGGGCAGGATAGCTCAGTGGTTTGAGCATTGGCCTGCTAAACTCAGCCTTGTGAATTCAATCCTTGAGGGGGGCATTTAGGGATCTAGAGCAAAAAACTGCCTAGGAGGGATAGCTCAGTGGTTTGAGCATTGACTTGCTAAAGCTAGGGTTGTGAGTTCAATCTTTGAGGGGGCCATTTAGGGAAATGGGGTAAAAATCTGTCTGGGAATTGGTCCTGCTTTGAGTAGGAGGTTGGACTAGATGATCTCCTGAGGTCCCTTCCAACTCTGATATTCTATGATTATTATTTAATTAGTATTGCAGTACTGCCTTGTGGCCACCAGTCCAGGACTGGGGCCCCACTGTGCAAAGTGCTGTACGCACTTGTAGTGACAGACTGCCTTTCCCCAAAGAGCGTATGGTCTAAATATAAGACAAAAGACAACAGGTGGCTACAACAAAGAGGCAGAGGGAGAAGAAGGTAAGAATGAGACAGTTCTGATTTATGTAATAAGCAGCAATCACAGCACACCAGCAGCCTAACCGTTATCAGGTGTTTTGAAGGCATCATGGCAGAGGTTATTTTAAAGAAGAGATTTAAAGAAGGATAATTTTCATAGCAATGACTTCCGTGGATTCTGTTCGACTGGCGTACACAGAGCCGAGTACAACATAAAGCCACTAAAGTTGCAGAAAATATAAACTGGAATATTGTTTAATTGAAATATAGCATATAATCTGTAGTACATGCACACAAAGGGGACAGAATTAAGTTTGCATATAGAACATTAATGGTGTTATTTCCTGACATTTGAATGCTTAAGGATGTAACTGATCAAATTCCCTAGATGAAAACAACAACAACAAAAACCAGAATGGGTGCGAGGTGCCTAAAATGGAGTTCCACTCGCCAACACTTTGAAGGTCTGCTGGTTTACAACAAAATAGAGCTGTTAGGTGTAAATTCCATAACTCACTATAAAATCCTGCCCCAGACACATTTCCATCTAATTATTCTGTGCCCATCAGCAGCCGCTGGGGAAAGGTGGGTTTATCTTACAGACATTAGCAGCTGTGAGGCTTTTACTTTATATGATGCACAGTGAGCATGCTAAGAGCTCCTGATGTGTACCACAGAGGGGTTTTCAGCAGCAAAGCTTACATAAGATCCGCTCTTGTCCCCTCTAAAGTTAATGGTGTAAGGCAGGGATCGGCAACCTTTGGCACACGGCTCATCAGGGAATGCCCCTGGTGGGCCAGGCCGGTTTGTTTACCTGCAGCGTCCGCAGTTCAGCTGATCGCAGCTCCACTGGCTGTGGTTCGCTGTTCCAGGCCAATGGGGCTGCAGGAAGTGGCGTGGGCAGAGGGATGTGCTGGCCGCCCTTCCCGCAGCCCCCATTGGTCTGGAGCGGTGAACCGTGGCCAGTGGGAGTCCCCTTACTAAAACTCAGTGGGGGTGTTTTGGTTGGCTAGCTCTCAGTACCAAAAGAAAGGGGAAGGGGTCAATGGGAAATCAGAATCCTGAGACTGACAGTTCCCAGGAACAACTGGGAAAGGCCAATGGTTCAGGTCAGTCTGATTGACAGGACGGGCAGGCTAATCAGGAAGTCAGGTGTCCGGGGGGTCCTGTCCTGCATGTGAGCCGGAATTGCCCAGAAAATCAATTCTCCTCAATGAGAGTCCTTTCCATATGAATCTTCAACATTCTACCCTCATCTGATTTGACTGTAGAGCTGTCCATAAGAGTGAGATGTATAAGGAAATCTCTCCTCATAATAAAATATGACTGAACATAAAATAAACAACCACCTCAAAAATCACTCCAGGCAGAGACTTTCCACCTGATTCTCCCCTGCTTTGCACCTATGCAGTCATTTAAACTTGTACAACATGAATACAAAATGGCAATGGTAGAGCTTAACACTCGCATTGCACTCAATATGTACAGGTTTTAATGATGGTACAAGGTGCAAGGTAGTAGAGGATCTGGGACTAAGCCTGGAATATTTCATTCTGAAAGGTGGAGGCCATATTTCTGGGTGACTAGAAAATATTTTTAGAATGAAAAACTGTAAGTAGAGGCTGCTGCTCTCACCTTAATATATTATGAGCTGAATTTTTCTGTCTATTACACAGGTGCAAAGCTAGGACTTCTTTGGATTTACAGCAGTATAACTGACAGAAAAATTTGGCCCTTCAAATACAGTTAAACTCTGTAGTATATTAATATTTCAATAAGCACTGTCCCTTTAGAAACAAACACCTGAAATTCAATGTTCTCTCACTTTCTTTTATCAGAGAATTGCAGTCTGTCAGGGATCTCTGTAGTTTTCCAGGAGCACCAGCAGACATTGCAGGGACACTAATAGGTCAAGCTACATTAAAACATGAGAAAACCCTAGACAAATCACACCCTGAAGCTACCTCTAATTGTCCTCTTCAGGCAAATGTTCTTGCATAAATTCTACTTAATGTATACCTGAAGCTTTGAGCAGGTTGGAGGAGCTAAAAGGAAGTGCTGTGAGAGATGAATTATAAGGACAAAATAAGATAAGATGGTAGAGCTGTGAAAAGAATCCCTCATTACTGCTGTTGATGGGAATGAACACACAAACAGGAGCTGACATCTCTGAAAAGGTCAGACATGGGAACATGTAATGTACATTGTAATGCTATGTTAGCAAGTGTTCACAGCACATATCTACCCAACTCTTAAAGCACTCGAAAATTGGAAGTAGGCCCTGGATCTCTAAGATCTCTTCATTAGACATGGGCTAAGGAGTTAAGGTTTTTAATTCTCCTCCCAGTGATATGGAGAAGGGATATGTAGAGAACCTACATCTCACACAGGAGTACCCTAGCTACTGAGCTATGGAGTATTCTGGTGCTGGTCTCTCTTTGTCTCTCCTGTTGGGCCTGTTCCTCTGTATATGACATAATTAAACATTCATTGGGCCACAAATCAGGTGAGACTGTCTCTACAGTCCAGTAGCTGAGTACTCACCTAAGCAGTGGGGAAGCCATGCTCCAATCCCCTCTCCATGTCAGGCATATCTTGGGTGAGTGGCCTAACCACTGGGAGGCTTTCTCCTTCCCTGTCAGCTGTTCTGTGTGCTGTTAAGGATGCCCAGAGCACACCTATCAATCAGCCTGGGCCACAAAGGTGAGATAGGCAGGGTAATGCCTAGTCTGAGGATTCTGATGGGCGCTTCAGTGTGACAGAGGCACTGAGCTGCTGGATGGGCTGAGAACTGAGGCAGCTGTGCCCATGCTCAGCTACCAAAATTTAGGAGCCTTAATTTAATGGGAGTTAGATGCCTAGGTACATTTGAAAATTCTACTAGATGCCTATATGAATCTTTAAATGCCTAAATACCTTCACACATTTGTCAGCTAGGCACTTAGGACCTAAGTCTCATTGAAAATCAGTGGGAGCTGGGATCCTAAATTACTTTTGACAATTTTACCCTTTATCTATACCTATCCGAAGCATGAGCAAAATGGGTGTAACATGCTACCGTATCAGAACGATACCCTTTTATACCTGCTTTGCACAGCTGAAATGAATCCACAAGATGTAAGGCATTGGAGACTCAAGGCCCATGCTGTTTAGATCCAGGGGTAGATTAAGGGTGTATTCTAGGATTTGGGTCTCAGGGTGAATTAGTATGAAGTTGGGATCTGACAGTGTTATAATTTCAAAAACTGCTCTCTTGCTCTCTCTCAAAAAAAAGAGCACAAATGGCAGAAAACTCAGAAAACAAACTCCAAACCCAGCCAAGTTCATTAACCTTTTGACATGACAGGATCTTTTTTTTTTTCCTTTCCAAATTAGCCTGGGATGTTTCAGCTGAACCTGGCCTAAGTCTTAGATAACCATGGGGCTCTTGTCAGATGTAAAGGACAGATTACTGTTCTGGGTGGAAACAACAGAAATTCAGTGGTTTCAAATGGTTTGGACCTGAAATCAGGCAAAAGGAAGCAACCTAGGCCAAGTTTTACTTTCCAGTTTTGCTTTGTTTTGTTTCTTTCACCGTGAAACTCAAAGGACGTAAATGCACAAGAACCAAAACAATAAAAGTGGTTCAGACCTTGAGCCCTGACACCACTGACTTTCAGCCAACTCTGCTGTACTGTTTTCTGAGCTGCATCTTCTTCTAGGTTTCCAGACTTCAATCATTGTAATTGCAATGTTCAGTCATCTCACAGATATTATTTCAATGTCTTATTGGCTGAAATTATGTCTGCTATTCACATTTCATAATGGTTCCGATTTTCAGTCACGCAATTCAGATAATTCACAGCAGTAACAGCAATAGAAGTACACTGTAATTATTTTGCAATCCCTTTTGTACCTGGCGCGGTCTTTGTCTGTCTCATCCTTGTATGCTCCCTTTATACTTAAATAAGCACCTAACCGTGGAAACGTAAGAGGTTTCTAGACTAAGAGTCCTGTTAGAGTCATATGCTTTGATCTAATTGTTTTTGGCATCTCCAAAACCCCTCAAGAGAATTATAGCTCCATAGTTCAGGTGCTTAGGGCTGGAACTTCAGTTGCACTGAGTGTATGCTTGATGCAACTCAAAAGGAGAAAAATTATATCTCTAAGCTTTTTGGGGATTGAGTGGAGTGTTTTGCCTCACCTCCTGGCATGCTTCTTACCTGCCCCTACAGCAAAGGGACAGTAGGTACCATAAAGAGTTACTTTCATTTTGTGCAAGCTGAGGGGTCCCACATGCTGAGGATATCCTCAAGAGCACCTTTACATCTGTTTTCCTCTCCATCGCTCTGGCACAGGGGCTAGAGAATGCTGTACCCCAACAATTCCCATCTGTCATATCAACCCCTAACAGCTGTTAGAAACCAGTGTAAATTAGAACATCTCCAAACCTACTCCAATTTTATGCCAGAGGCTGGTTCCAGGATCAAAGGAGCAGAGAAGGGACGGATGGTCACCTTTGCTGTGCCTCTGGGCACAGGTTTGGCACATCTGATAATTAGAGCCATTATTTACATATATAATGTAAAAAAAACCTCAGTTACATTTTTGATCCATCATAGTGTCTTACTGGTAGCTTTTGAATGGGTTATGCTCTTATATCACTCAGTGTATTCACTACCATCTCAATAATACAAAAGGTAAATGCTATAATTGGGGCTGCTATTGTTCAACACGGATAATATCGTCTGGACATATGGCTTGACAAAAACAAAGTTGATGAGCAATCTTTCTTGGGTTGCTCATTTTCTGTGGTTTTGTTTATGCCATTTCTCCAATTTCAGGTTGTGATGGCAACAGCTCCTGTCATGCTTGCAGTGTCTGATCCTTTGGTATTTGTACCATACTTATATAATGGAAACGGGGGAAGCAAAAATCTCAGAGTTAAAATGCAGTCATGCAATGGGTCATGTTCATATTCTCCAGGGCTGTGGGTGGCAAAGTGGGTATGTTCATAGCCAGGGCCAACTCCAGGCACCAGCTTAGGAAGCAGGTGCTTGGGATGGCCAATTCAAAGGGGTGGCACGTCAGAGTCTTTGGCGGCAATTTGGCAGCGGGTCCCTCATTCCCTCTCTTCCTCTTTGAGCTGCCGCCAAATTGCCGCTGAAGAGGAAAAGAGGGGGGACCCGCCGCTGAACTGCCGCTGAAGAAGTGGCGTGATTGAGTTGCTGCCGAAGTGCCGCTGCTCGTCTTTTTTTTTTTTTTTCTGCTTGGGGCAGCAGAAAAGCTGGAGCCAGCCCTGTTCATAGCTGATGGTTGTTCTTGCAGTTGTTTTTTTGCATTTAGCAAAAAATTATCTAAAAATAAAAGGCAATAAACTAAGAAAGTCATATAAATAACTATTTCTAATAAGAGCAGTCAATCCAGTGACATCCAAGAAATGAAATCAGGCCATCCACTACAAATACGACCATCATATTGGCTTCAGTGACTTCCTGCAGATGTGAATTGAACCCTGAGATTTATCCTCTACACCAGCATAGTCCTTTCCAGCCAGCAGATGGAGACAGACTAAGCCATTTGATACCATCAATTCCCTACTGCTTGCTGGCTCACAAAACCCTTTATTGATTTAGGGTCACTTGCAGAGAGAGCACCAACTTGTTGGCTTGATAAGAGACCCGAGCAGAGGAGGGAATGGAGTAGGACTACAAGGTGTTCTAGCTACACACCATTGTACAGGAGTCAGACATCAGGAACCGGCAGTCTTTGGGTCCTTGATCTGGCATGCAAAGGAGACAATGTAGCAGGCCCAGAATCTAATCACATGCTGGCATGCTGCTGCCTCTGCAGAAACCTGTAAGATGCACAGAGCCACACTTCATGGGAACACAATGCAATGTTCTCATACATCCAGATGTTGCAGGCCCCTTCTAACTGAACTTTGAGAGCAACACAGCCACTGAGGTACCTGTGGGGAAAGAGAACTGATGGAGAAATATGGCGCACCACCCTTACACAGCATACACTCATAGACTCACAGACTTTAAGGTCAGAAGGGACCATTATGATCATCTAGTCTGACCTCCTGCACAATGCAGGCCACACAATCTCATCCACCCACTCCTGAAACAACCTCCTAACCTATGTCTGAGGTATTGAAGTCCTCAAATTAAGGTTTAAAGACCTCAAGGTGCAGAGAATCCTACAGCAAGTGACCCGTGCCCCATGCTGCAGAGGAAGGCGAAAAACCTCCAGGGCATCTGCCAATCTTCCCTGGAGGAAAATTCCTTGCCCACCCCAAATATGGCAATCAGTTAAACCCTGAGCATGTGGGCAAGACTCACCAGCCAGCACTCAGGAAAGAATTCTCTGTAGTAACTCAGATCCCATCCCAACTAACATCCCATCACAGGCCATTGGGCATATTTACCTGCTAATAATCAAAGATCAATTAATTGCCAAAATTAGGCTATCTCATCATACCATCCCCTCCATAAACTGATCTTCACACAAGCATTCCTTGATCGTAGGCTTAGTTTTCAACACCCCAAAACCTATCAGAGAAACAGTTCAGGTCCCTCTTACTGCAACAGGGTGTGTCTTCTAGAGAGTCTGCCCACAGAACATGGCACGTATGAGCAAAGACAGGTTTGCCCCATAGCATCAACCTGATCCACTCAGGCTGCTCCAGTGGCAGATAGTGCTAGCATGTCTCCAGCTTGTCTTCCTCTGACCTCAGAAAGAACCAGCAGGGAGCCACTCTGGAAGCAGCATGTCTGACCACCACTATTCTCCAGATTTCTCAGAAGACACCATTCCTTAGAACCCCCTCTTAGCCTCAGTGTAACCTCGCAAACAGCCCCTCAGTTTTACCTCCTGGTTCTTCAGTAAATTCAAAAAGAGATTTTTACAAATCCAATAAAAACAGCCCTCCTTAGGGTCTGGTTTATTAATTTAAAGTAGAGCTGTCAATTAATTGCAGTTAACTCACGTGATTAATTCAAACAGATTAATCACAATTAATTACAGTTTTAATCACATTGTTAAACAATAGCATACTAATTGAAATTCATTAAATATTTTGGATGTTTTTCTGCATTTTCAAATATATTGATTTATATTACAACGCAGAATACAAAGTGTACACTGCTTACTTTATATTATTATTTTTATTACAAATATTTGCACTGTAAAAATGATAAACAAAAGAACAATTTTTCAATTTGCCTCTTACAAATACTGTAGTGCAATCTCTTTGTCATGAGAGTATAACTTTCAAATGTAGATTTTTTTGTTACATAACTGTACTCAAAAACAAAACAATGCAAAACTTTAGAGCCTACAAGTCCACTCAGTCCTATTTCTCGTTCAGCCAATCGCTAAGACAAACAAGTTTGTTTAAATCTATGGGAGATAATGCAGTCCACTTCTTATTTACAGTGTCACCAGAAACTAAGAACAGGCATTCCCATGTAACTTTTGTAGCCGGCATTGCAAAATAATTATGTGCCAGATTTGCTAAACATTTGTATGCCCCTTCATGCTTCAGCTACTATTCCAGAGAACATGCTTCCATGCTGATGATGCTCATTAAAAAATAATGTGTTAATTAAATTTGTGACTGGACTTCTTGGGGTAGAATTGTATATCTCCAGCTCTATTTTACCTGCATTCTGCCATATATTTCATGTTATAGCAGTCTTGGATGATGACTCAGCACGTTGTTCATTTTAAGAACACTTTCACTGCAGATTTGACAAAACACAAAGAAGGTACCAATGTGAGATTTCTAAAGATAGCTACAGCACTCAATCCAAGGTTTAAGAATGTGAGTGCCATCCAAAATCTGAGAGGGATGAGGTGTAGAGCAGTGGTTCTCAAAACTGGTCTGCTGCTTGTTCAGGGAAAGCCCCTGGTGGGCCGGGCCAGTTTGTTTACCTGCCGCGTCCGCAGGTTCGGCCAATCATGGCTCCCACTGGCTGCGGTTCACCGCTCCAGGCCAATGGGGGCTGCGAGAAGCAGCAGCCAGCACATCCCTCAACCCACACCACTTCCCGCAGCCCCCATTGGCTGGAGCGGCGAACTGCGGCAAGTGGGAGCCGCGATCAGCCAAACCTGCGGATGCGGCAGGTAAACAAACTGGCCTGGCCCGCCAGCGGCTTTTCCTGAACAAGTGCTGGACTGGCTTTGAGAACCACTGATGTAGACAATATCCAAAAATATTTAAATAAATGGTATTCTGTTATTGTTTAACATTGCAATTTATCACGATTAATTTTTTTAGTCGCTTGACAGCCCTAATTTAAAGATCAAAATTAAATACAAAAATCTTTCCTCCAGCCCTAAGCCAGGCACAGCCTCAAATTCCCCTGGTGTCTCAGGGTATTTCTTGCTTTGACAGGCTTCTCTCAGCTCTTCCTAGCTGGCAACTCCCCTGGTCTCAGGGCATTCCCTGCAGGAGCCTTTTCACTTTCTACAGTCTCTGATAGGGTGCATTACCTCATACCTGCTCAGGTAGGCCTACTTAATAACTAGGATAGGCAGGCCCCAGGTCTCTAGTCTTAATGAGGCAAATCATCCTCTTATAGTCACCAAATAAGCCAGTCTGCCTTTGTTACTCAGAGATGTCAGCCCAGCTTGGTGCCTATCATGGAAACCTGAAAACATATAGTGTTGTGTAAGAATAGTGGCTTCTCCCATTTAAGTCAAATCACTTCATGTTCAGACATGCAACCTGAAATGCTCCTTTTTTTCAGCAATAGGGACAGGAGCTAGAGTTCACCAAACATCCCAGTTTCAGAAGTACATGCATTACTTTGGAATTGTTCAGTTTCTGTCAGATCCTCTATGGTGTACATTAAAAAGAAGAGTCTGTTGATCCTAACTGAAGATTTTTGTAAGGAACTTTGAAATAAATGTGCACTATAAATGTTGAACAAAATAAAGGGTGTCCACTTTTTACCTTATTTTCTCCCTGACATTTCAATATCCAGCCTCCCTCAAAAAGCGTAACCACAGCAACAGGGATAGGAAGATATGGAGTGACTGTGTCAACTCTGACATTTATTTTGAGTCTTGAAAACAATATTATGCATTTACAGCAGAGACTTTTTCCAAATTGAATTTATCCTGGTGGATTTGCCAGCTTTCTCCCCCTTCCTTCCCCCCGCACCCTGAATCTGATAAAGCCGCTTTGAGTTCTGCTCGCATTTACTTTCCAATCATAGTTCATAATCTTTTGAAAGTCTCCCAACCGGGAGGAAGAGTTTTGTTTGGTTGTGTGCCCTAGTCTAACGGTGTCTGTGAATTGTAGTACATGATGGCAGACTGTTTAGCTCACTGCTGCTCTGGTTCAGCTGTTAATCATGGAAAGAGGCACGTGATATTACAGCATGTTACATTTAATATCAAGGCTTGATTCTCAGCATAGAGTTTATGATAAAATTCCAGCTCACCAGTAAATAAATAAATAAAATGTTTTCTTGGAAAACTGTAAATTCCCTTAGATTTTCAGTTGCTTTCCCAGGTGGCAGCTTCCTTCTGCTATCTGACAACCATCACCAGAAGTAGAAGGCTGACGCATTCTGCCATGTTGTTCTTGGGGAAGCTCTAAGTTCTGCATATCAATTTAAAAACAAATTCTAAATGTTTAAAGGATAGTATCTAAATGAACCCCTGTACAAAAGCACAAGCATTGCAGCACCCATTCCTAGGTGTCTCCTCCCACATCAGCCATTATTTAACAACAGTACAAGAGGAATAATAGGGTTTCTGATTTCACATGTAGCATAGGAGTGAACTGTGTTAGGCTTAGATTGTATCTGAATGTTACCCTGTCTCCATTCCATTCACAGAACTATCACTGAACCCATCAGGAATTTGGCGTTGTAGGCTACTGCCCTATCTCCCCAGCCAGGATGGAGTGACACCACACCAGAGTCAGGATCAGGCTCTTTCCTTTCAAGCTTTATTTATTACTCACACACAAAACTCACTCACAAAGGAATGCAAAACTAAGCTACTCACCAGATCTCCTAGGGTGCGTTTACACAGTAATGCAACACCCAGGGCTGGGCTGGGTTAGCTGACTCAGACTCACAGGGCTCAGGCAGCAGGGCTGTAAAATAACTATGTAGCTGTCCGAGCTAGAGCTGCAGGCCTAGTTCTGTGGCCGGGCGATGGGGAAGAGTCCCTCAGCCCAGGCTCCAGTCTGAACCCAAATGTCTACATAGCAATTTTTAGCCCCATAGCCCAAATCCCATGAGCCTGAGTGAGCTGACCCAGACCGGCCGTGATCATGCCATGAGTCTTTTACTGCAGTGTAGACGTACCCTAGAGGATATCGGTCTGGCAGTCACCTGCCACAGTAGCAAACCTGCTTCCTGTAGTTCTCTGCCCCAGCTGAGCATTTTCAGCCTTTATAAGCAGTGACTCTCAAGCTTTCCAGACTACTGTACCCCTTTCAGGAGTCTGATTTGTCTTGCCTACCCCCAAGTTTCACCTCACTTAAAAACTACTTGCTTACAAAATCAGACATAAAAATACAAATGCCACAGTGCACTGTTACAGAACAATTGCTGACTTTCTCATTTTAACCATAGAATTATAAAATAAATCAATTGGAATATCAATATTGTACTTACATTTTGGTGTATAGTATATAGAGCAGCATAAACAAGTCATTGTCGGTATGACTTTGCCAGTGCTTTTTATGTAGCCTGTTGTAAAACTAGGCAAATATCTAGATGAGTTGATGTACCCCCTGGAAGGCTTCTGCATACACCCAATGGTACACATACCTCTGATTGAGAACCACTGCTTTATAAGAATCTCCCTATCCCTTCCCAACTGAGTCTGATAGTCCCCGCTATCAGGCCCAAACACCTGCTCTGCCTCGCAACGGGGCTGGCTGGACTCAAGCCCCTGGCCTTTAGAGGGGCAGACCACCCTGTTACATGCCTGTGCAAAGACTAAAAGGGTGGGAATAGGGTTGCCACCTGTCCAGGTTGTCCAAGGATCGTCCCTTTTGTGAGGTAGCTTTCACAGAAGATCTGTAAGTGTGCTCAATACACACTGCCAGCTGTATGGGTTCAGGATCATACCAAGTGTCTCAGTATTTTTGTATCTCAGAAGTGGCGACCCTCACTGTGGACAAAGCAATTTGCCAACACTCCCAGCTTATTTCTGTCACTCACCATTTTCTATGGTAGTTTTATAATGATTGTGAATAATTCTGAACTAAATTTTATGATATTTCCTATTACAGCATTTTGCTGTGGCAAGAGGTTAAAAACCAGCCATCGATATAATATTATGCTTTTCATTATAGAATATGCAAACTATACAATAAGAGCAACAGAGAATTTATGCACCCCTTAGGGTAATGATTTATCAACACTTTTGGTGCAGGAGGTATATGCCTTAACATTAACATTCAGAAGCAATATGTTTTAGGATAAACTATATTTTAACTAAAGGTAATTCATTAGAAAATGAAGAATTCACTTGAGGAGTTTTTAACTGATTACTTGAACCAACTATTATTATTTCTGTATTAAAAAACAAGGTCTGTTTACATTCAAATGAGGCACAGCGTAGGTGTTCACTGTTTTAATACATCACTTGGATGTGTCATGCCACTACAGCAAACTAAGTCCATCCAGCCTCCTGTAAATAAAGAGTAAAATGTTCCCCAGGAGTATTGTAACCTACTAATCTCTTCTGCCCATAATCTGGTTTCTCTAGTAAACTTAAATTAGTTTTCCTATAAACTGTCTGCATAATCAGGCCTGGGGGGAAAGAAATCAATTGATTTACCACACTTTCTCTATTAAAAATGTTATTTATAGCATCTGTTTTAAATGGGATATTGGCAGTCGCTTTCATAAGTTTATTTGTAATGAGCATCATCATATGAATATTTTTCTTTTATAGAGTGCCTTTCATCCCAATGCACTCTAGAGATATATACATACAACATTCCTGAAATGCAGCGACATCTGGGGTGAAAAGTAGCAACCAACTGCCGCACAACAGTATGAGGGCTGGGGAAGACAGAGTATTTTGGATAAGGACACTATTGTATAATGGATTTTTGACGGCCATAGAGAGCTGGGTGAAGCTTCATTTTTTTAACATTATTCAAAAGACCCTATGTTGAATGGAGCTGTTCACTCCAGTTCCTCCGCACTGGAGCTAATTGCTACAAATGGGACATAGTGAATCCCCCTCCCTTTCTCCCCCCTAAAAAAGCAGGTCCTGCCAACTTGGGGAGATTTAATGGATGAATAATACTGAGCACGGCCTCTGGATGGAGAAGCCACCGGAGGAGAGATTGTACCCACAAAAGGCACATCTATTTAAAGTACTTTCGTGGCTCTTGTCACCATGTAAACTAAGTGCTTCGTAATTACCATTGTACCTGTCATTACAACAGCCTTCTGAGGTAGGGATTACCTAAGGACCCCCCTTTTCCTAGGGAACTAGCCTCATGTCTACACTGACAAACACCACCTGTGGCAGTGAGTCTCAGGGCCCAGGTCTACAGGCTTTGGTTTGTGCAGTGTTGCTAAAAAAGGCACCGTAGACATTTCCTCTCGGGCTGGAACCCAGGCTCTGAGATTTGCAAATGTGTTTTTTTTCCTCAGCATGTTCGTACCCTGGATGACTTGCCCACACTCACACATGTCAGGTGTACAGCAGGAATTGGACTAGCTCTAGAGCAAAGCAAATACTTGACTTTTTTGGTTCAGTGGCCAAACTGAAAAATGTGGGAAATTATTTGGTTTATTTGAAACTGAAACTGAATTTGTTTTTCTTGACAAAACAAACAAAAAAATGGTTTGGGTCAAATGGAACATTTGAACATGGTTTTGAAATTAAATGTCAAAATAATTCAGTTCGAAAATGTAAAAATGAAATTTATGAAATTTAATTTGTCAGGTTCTTTTTCAGGCAAGTTATCTCAAATTTGGGTCAGTAAATAGTTTCAGTGCCCTGAAAAATGCATTTTTGGGCAAATTTCCTGTTCACCAATTTTTTTTTGTTTTAAATTGGCCAATTTACCCAGAAGTTCAGTGCCTCAGTCTATAAATTGAAAATCAAGTTCACCCTTCCTCCACAGGGTCCATTTTAAAGCAATGTGTTTCTGCAGCACTCCCTAGATTAGGCTGTGGCATAAATGCCACAATCTAGCTCCTAATTATTGAGCTAATCTAAGCATAACAAGGTTCGTAATTTATGTTGTCAAACATTTTGCGAGAAAATTGACTATTGTGTTCTGTTCGTGTTTTTCATTAATATCATGTAACTCGGCTTCCTCAAAGATTAAAATCTAAGATGAATAACTTTGTGCTCAGCTAGAGCACACCATTTGTTAATTCATCTGAGATCAGTAATGATTAAATGAATAATTTAATGTACCTCTATGCACACTTTTAAGCAGCTATAGTTTGTTCCACCAAATACACTTATTATTTGCAATAATACACAACAGTTGGAGAACTGGGGAAAGATAAAGACTTTTCACTCCTCTTTAGTTTTCTTTTGTGTTCCATTCTGTTTCCCTTAGTAAACATCCATTAATATGTTTTCTCTTGAATAAATGATTTGATGTTGTTTGGGTTTTTTTTATAGTTTCGGTATTATTAAACTTCTCACTATCTGTGTGGAATTTCCATTTAGTTTCCATTTTATATATGTTCCTATGTTGCTAGTCAAGATGTGATTCAGATTATTTGTTTTAATAATTCTTTTTAAGGGAATCAAATCAACTTATGGCAATCAGAGACTTATATTTTATGCTATAAAACAAGCAGACTGCACAGATAAGGACATATTTTGCCTGGTAAGTTTCAAGACTCCTTCTAAATTACTCAGATTAAGGTTGCATTATAACATTTAAAATTATACACTGTATTATAAGTGGGCGAACTATTCACAGCAACAATTTCTTTATTTTAGACCCTAATTCTGTTTGTGAATTATCTGAGAATAAACTTCATTGTCTATAAATGTATTCATTATTTCAAAAATTTCAGTATATGCACTATTGCCAATTCTAATCATCCAAAGATCATGAGTTAGTGTCCTAAAAATCATGAGATTGCCTTACAAATCATGTGATTTAAACTAACAAATAAATAGGGTTCTCTTTATTTCCCCTCTGTTTTTTTGAGCTTTTGGGATGTATTTAGGTCATGTTTTCAAGCTTTCCCCTATAACCATGAGGTCTATAAACTTGCTATTTTAATGAAAGCTCAGATTCACCCTTAATTACATGACTCCAAGAGCTGGAACTCTAAGAGTATCATGAGATTCACAATAAAATCATGAGAATTGGCAATATTGCAAATAGTATACGTTACCATACTTCTTGCATACTGTTCACCATGTCTGTTGCTTTGAATCGTTACTGTTCTTAATATTCAGTTTGCACCGTGTGTGCAACCTGGTGTGGTGCTTTTTTGGGCACCCATGGCTGAGTCATCTTGTTGCCACCTGCGTGAGTGAATCTTGCCTATGCCAGCTGGGTGTTAACTCCCTAACACAACCATCCTGTCAGCCACTCAAGCACTCTCCTCTGGACTAGACCAGCCCTGACTTTGCCCAGCAAGTTGACAATAGATGCACCCCTTCCCTTGAGTCCCTTCAGAGTGTCCCCCTGTGTCATCCAGCCCCCAAGCACTGGATACCCACAAAAATCCCAGATCCTCCATTCCCAAAAGAACAGTGACCCCAGTTTACCAGTTTTTATAGTCAAACAAAAGGAAATTTATTGAAGAAAGAATAGAGATTCAAATAGAAACATGTGAGAGTGATGGAAACAAATGGTTACCTACAAAACCAAATCATAAAATGTGAACTAAGGCCTATACTAATTAATAGTTACCTAGTTAGTTAGTTTTCTATCTAAAAAAGTAGATTCTCACCCCAAAGTTCAGACTTTTGTAGTGCTTGCTAGCCCCAAGGAGCCAAGACTCAGTCTCTTAGGAAGTCCCTCCACTCACTAAGGTACCTCCTCAGTAAATGGATGCATAGTGTCTTTCTCCATCCTGTGATATACTGAATCCGTCTTTTGTTTATATTCTGACAGGACGATGCACTCACTGTCATATCATTCCTCTTCACTTCCAAGTGGTTTTAATGTTTATAGTTTGTCTTTTATGGTTTTCCATTGATTTTTCTGTGTTGTTGCAATGGTGGGTAATTAAGCAATACATTAAATAATTGGTTACTCAGGAACTCCCTCCTATTTGAATGAGCCATCAGGAAACATATGATTTTCTGATGACTCACTTTCACTCCAAGACCATAAGGACTTTATTTCTACTACAGTTAAATTATCCCTTAAATAATATCATCTTGCAATGATTTCGAGTATCAACAAGTGTGATGGGGCAAGGCCAGATGGCTACAGTAAAGTACTGAGAAACAGGTATGTTAGCCCCAGGCTAAACAAATCCCTAGTATCATGGTAACCAAATGGCAGTTGCTCCAGGTTAATCAAGGCACCTGGGGCCAATTAAGATCTTTCTAGAAGGCAGTGGAGATAGCTACATTGATTAGAACACCTGCAGCCAATCAAGGCAGGCTAATCAGGGCATCTGGGTTTAAAAAGGAGCTCACTCCAGTCAGGTGGGGAGGAGCCAGAGTAGAGAAAGTGCGTGTGAGGAGCTAGGAGCAAGAGATGCAAGGAACTGAGACTGAGAGGGTGTGCTACTGGAGGATTGAGGAATTATCAGACAATCAAGCATTATCAGACACCAGGAGGAAAGTCCTGGGGTGAGGATAAAGAAGGTATTTGAAAAAGGCCATGGGGAAGCAGCCCAGGGAGTTGTAGCTGTCATGCAGCTGTTACAGGAGGCACTACAGACAGCTGCAATCCACAGGGCCCTGGGCTGGAACCTGGAGTAGAGGGCGGGCCTGGGTTCCTCTCAAACCTCGCAACTCCTGGTCAGACACAGGAGGAGTTGACCCAGACTGTGGGTTCCACCAGAAGGGAAGATCACTGAGGTGAACAAATCCACCAATAAGCGCAGGACCCACCAAGGTAAAGGAAGAACTTTGTCAGAACTGGTGTTAGAGGTGGGATTTTTGGTGTGCACAGCGCGGCAGAAGAAGGAGGGTGATTTAAAAAAAAAGAAGAGAGGATTAATTTTTTTTTGTCATCACAATGGATGATGTAGTGCGGGCACTGATACAAGCCATGGCGGCCCAGCAGGAGGCTACCCATGTCCAGGCAGCTGCCCAGCAAGAAGCAGTGCAGCTGCAGCAAGAGACTAATCACCTGGTGATGGACCAAGCTGCTCAAGACCGAGCTATGTTGCGGGAACTGGTAAACCAGGTAAAGACCCTTACAGAGCTGAACCATGGCCATGATGGGACGTGGCTCATACGGGCTAGCCATTGGCTGCATAAAATGACACGGGAGGATGATGTAGAGGCATACCTTCTGGCCTTTGAGAGGACAGCCCTACGGGAGGCCTGGCCTTGAGATCAGTGGTCTGGCATCCTTGCCCCATTCCTGTGTGGGGAGGCCCAGAAGGCCTATCATGATCTGCCTGAAGAGGCTGCAGCAGACTACCCCCAGCTGAAGGCAGAGATCCTGGCCAGATGTGGAGTAACGACCGCAGGGCGGGCCCAGCGGTATCATGAGTGGAGGTACCAGGAAGACAAAACCCCGCGGTCCCAATTGTATGACCTCATCCATCTCGCACAAAAGTGGTTGCAAACATAGTCCCGGAGTCTGGAAGAGATACTAGAGGTTCTGGTCATCGACCGGTACATGAGGGCATTGCCACCAGATCTCCGCAAATGGGTAGGCCAGAATGATCCATCCACCTATAACGAGATGATCACGCTGGTAGAAAGATGCATGACAGCCAGGGAATTGATCCAACTGCCCAAGGAAAGCCCCTTTCATAGCAAACACCCAACCTCAGCCCTGGAAGGTGGGACAGCCTAACCTCTGGGGAGTCCTAGGTGGAGGAAGAGGGGGGCTGAAAACCAGCAGAGACTCCAGAAGGAAGGGATTGGCCTGAGTGGGGGGAACCCTGAGACTAAACCCCCTAGCCCACATGATAGGAGAATAATTAGAAACAATTATAGATGTTATGCATGTGGGGAGTGGGGACACATAGCAGCAAAGTGTCCCAGCACCAAGGAGCTTATGCAATGCAACTTGGGGGATTGGGAGGTCCCATGCGCCCTTATCCACCTTGCGGGCATCGCATTAGCCCCGCATAACTACACCAGGCCGGTGAAGATAAATGGAGCAGAGACTACAGCACTTGTGGACTCAGGGACTGCTATCACCCTTATATCGGGTAAGCTGGTAAAAAGTAGCCAGCTGCTGCAAACCAAACGCGTAGCAGTGACGTGTGTGCATGAGTCCATGAGCCATTACCCCACCATCCCAGTGGAGATAGAGGTTCAGGGGAACCCCATTAAGGTGACAGTGGGGGTAGTTCCTAAAGTCCCATATCCTGTAGTTATTGGGAGGGACTATTCAGGGTTTGATAAGTTACTCTCCACGGAGAGGCTGGAGGGAGGTGGAGACCCTGTTGGCAGTGACTCATCATTGGGGGAATGTCAACCCCCAATGTTTTCTGAGTTTTCTCAGGATCTATTCTCAGCCCCCCAAAAGGCCCGGAAGACAAAAAAAGAAAGGAAGGCCGCGAAGGCTTTGGGAACCCGGATCCTGACCCATGGCCAGAAGACCGCGCTAGTAGGCAGATGGACATGAGCAGCCACCAGAGAAACTACCAACACGGAAGGTGAGCCAGAGGCTGGCCCCAGCCGTGATGGCGACAAGCCGTTGGAAGAAACAGAAGCCCGCCCCTGGGAGCTCAGGCAGGTTAGTCCTGGGAGAGAGACTTTCAGACGGGACTAGGCAGAGGACCCTAGATATGATAACATCAGGAAAGAGGTGGCTGAGATAGATGGGATACCAGTGGAGGGGAAGGTCCGGGGTCCAGGACCCTACTTTATAGTGAAGAAAGATTTCCTGCACCGTGTGGTGCAAATGCAGGAGCAGGAGATACATCAACTTCTGGTGCCACGAAAACATCAAAAAGCCATATTGAGCCTCACCCACAGTCACCTGTTTGGAGGACACTTAGGGGTAGAGAAAACCCAGGCCAGGATCCTGCGGAGGTTCTTCTGGCCAGGAGTAAGTGAAGATGTCAGGCAATACTGCACCTCTTGTCCAGAGTGTCAGCTACATAGCCCTAGCCCATACTTACTGGCCCCTTTGATACCTCTTCCAATAATAGAGGTATCATTTGAACGCATAGCCATAGATCTGATTGGACCCCTAGAGAAGACCGCTCGGGGCCATCAACATGTGCTGATTGTATTAGACTATGCAACCCGATACCCGGAAGCCATCCCCCTACGCAACACAGCTTCCAAGACAATAGCTAAGGAGCTAGTACTGATCTTTTCCCGGGTTGGGCTACCCAAAGAGATACTGACTGATCAAGGGACACCTTTCATATCCAAGTTGATGAAAGATCTCTGTTCATTGCTCCATGTACAAGCCATGCGGACCTCTGTATACCACCAACAAACAGATGGTCTTGTAGAAAGGTTCAATAGGACCCTCAAGGCCATGATCAGGAAAGTGGTGAGCCGGGATGGGAAAGAATGGGATACCCTATTGCCTTACCTCATGTTCGCCATCAGGGAAGTTCCACAAGCCTCCACAGGTTTCTCTCCATTCGAACTACTATATGGGCACCACCCCCGAGGCATATTGGATATAGCCAGAGAAGCCTGGGAAGAGGAGCCAAATCCCGGAAAGAACATAGTCGAGCATGTACTACAGATGAGGGATCGGATAGCTTGAGATACACCCATTGTACGGGAACACTTGGAGAAAGCACAGGAGACCCAACGGACCCATTATAACCGCCAAGCAAAGCTTCGATGGTTCCAACCAGGGGATCGAGTAATGGTCCTGGTACCCACAGCAGAAAGCAAGCTGTTGGCCCAGTGGCAGGGACCCTATGAAGTGATTGAAGCCGTGGGAGAGGTAAACTATAAGGTGCGGCAGCCAGGTCACAGGAAACCAGAGCAAATTTACCACATCAATCTTCTAAAACCTTGGCATGATCGAGAGGCATGCTTAGTCACCCAGGAGACCCTTCCCCAGGAGGATAACTTACATGAGCAAGTGAAGATATCACCCGACTTGACGCCAATCCAAAAACTCGAGGCAGCCGACATGATTAATCGCAACCGAGATGTGTTCTCTACAAAACCGGGGTGGACAACTGAGACCTATCACCATATCCGCAAGTTCTTCTTCGAGTGATTGCTCACATCCATTCCAGTTAGGTGTGCGCGCCGCGCGTGCACGTTCGTCGGAAACTTTTTACCCTAGCAACTCCAGTGGGCCGGCAGGTCGCCCCCTGGAGTGGCGCCGCCATGGCGCTCGATATATACCCCTGCCGGCCCACCCGCTCCTCAGTTCCTTCTTACCGCCGTGTCGGTCGTTGGAACTGTGGAGCGCGGCATAGCTGTCCTCCACGTCCCTAGCTCTCCTTGTTAACTACCGTTATTGTTACAGTTGTTAGTTAGATCGTTAAGTGTAGTTAGTTAAGTAATTAGGTGTAAATAGTATTGTAGATAGTTGTTTGCCGGTCTGGGCTGTAGCCCTTCCCGGCACCCGGCACCGGGCTCATGCCTGGTTCGCCGGGCTTTAAGCAGTGTGCGGCCTGTAAGAAGCCTATGCCTACCAGCGACCCCCACGACGCGTGTCTGAAGTGCCTGGGGGAATCGCACAGGTCGGACAAGTGCCGCATCTGCAAGGCTTTTAAGCCCAGGACAAAGAAGGAGAGAGACCAAAGACTCAGGACTCTCCTCATGGAGGCAGCACTTGACCCGGCAGCTTCACAGGCCGTGATCTCGGCGCCGGCACCGGATCGCACCGGCACCGGGAAGACTCCCCGGCACCGACCTTCCCCGGCACCGGGTGCAGAGGCGAGACCGTCAGCGTCTGCTACTCCAGCCAGGCAGACCCGATTGGAGCGCCCGGCATCGACATCGGCCGCGGCACCACCAGCACCGTTGACTCCGGGCCCGGTGGGTCCGTCGAGTCCGGTGCCGCCAAGCTCCCCCATAAGATCTGGGGTTGAGCTATTGGTCCCATCCACGCCGGAGACCTTCGCCTCGGCACGGGACCTTATCGCCCTAACTGAGTCTACTCAGCTGCCACCCCCGGTACCTCCGGTGCGGGTCGCATCTAGAGGCAAGCCCATGATGACGGCACCGTCTCGGGACTCGCGCTCGCGATCCAGGTCCCGACGCCACGGTCGCTCGAGATCCCGCCGCCGCTCGCAGTCCCGGCACCGCTCCCCTTGGCGGTACCGGTCGCACTCGCGGCACCGATCGACCTCCAGACGGTCGCGGTCTGACTCCAGCCGTCGATACCGGCACCGTGACTCCAGGAGCCAGTCCCGCCGTCACTCGCCACGCCGGTCGACCTCCCGGCACCGAGCTGGTGGCAGGTCCCGGTCCCGGTCGACCTCCCGGCACCGCGTCGGTGGCAGGTCCCGGTCCCGATCCCGGCACCGAAGCAGCGGCCGGTACCGGTCCAGATCCCGGCACCGAGACAGAACCCGGTCCCGATCCCGGCACCGCTATGACTCCCGGTACCGATCCCCGGCACCGAGAAGATCTTCGGTGCCGACCCATGCAGACCCTTACCAGCCGGGGTCGGCCCCGCCATGGCCTTCTAGGCAGCCGTCGGTGTCTTCTCAAGCAGACAGCGTGTATGTGCTGGGCACCGACAGGCAGGCGGCATTATTTCAAGACCCTCCGCAACAGGACCAAGGTCCGCAGCAGTGGGGGTTTTGGACCCCCTGGGCATACCATCAAGCCCAGGGCCCCCAAGAGCTTCCTGCTAGGCCTGCAACGACGGAGCACAGGGTGCCGGAGGCTTCGTTGTCTCGCCCCCCTCCCTCCCCGGATGGAGAGGAAGGATCCAAGCAGCAAGACCCTGCTCTTGCTCCTGAGACAGAGGCGAGGGCTGAGGGAGACCTCCCACTGGACACTTTCTTGCCGGGGGTCTCCTCATCCTCCTCCCCTGATGAAGCGGTGGCTGGCACCTCCTCCAGTAGCCCTCCTCCGCTGGATCTCAGGGCGCACCAAGACCTCCTTAGGCGAGTAGCTCAGAATCTGAGCCTGCAAGCCGAGGAGGTCTCTGAGATCGAGGACCCTATCGTCACCATCCTCTCGTCTGATGCTCCCACCAGGGTCGCCCTACCCTTCATTAGGACGATCCAGGCCAACGCCAATACAATCTGGCAATCACCGGCCTCCATCCCCCCTACGGCGAGGGGCGTCGAGAGGAAGTACATGGCCCCCTCCAAGGGCTATGAGTACCTCCACGTCCACCCGACACCGTGTTCCCTGGTGGTGCAGTCGGTGAATGAGAAGGAGCGTCATGGGCAGGAAGCTCCAGCCCCCAAATCCAAGGAGGCCAGACGTATGGATCTCCTTGGCCGCAAGGTCTACTCAGCTGGGGCCCTTCAGCTCAGGGTTTCAAACCAACAAGCCCTGCTCAGCAGATACGCTTTTAACTCGTGGGTGGCAGCGGACAAATTCAAAGAGCTGCTGCCACAGGAGGCCCGCCAAGAATTTGCGGCCATTCTGGACGAGGGCAAGAAGGTTGCACGAACCTCGTTGCAAGCTTCTTTGGACGCTGCAGACTCGGCTGCCCGCACCCTCGCCTCGGGGGTAACGATGCGCCGTATCTCCTGGCTTCAGGTCTCTGACCTTCCACCGGAGCTCCAATATACCATCCAGGACCTCCCGTTCGAAGGCCAGGGCCTGTTTTCAGAAAAGACAGACCCCAGACTTAAGAGTCTCAAAGACAATCGGGTCATTATGCGCTCCCTCGGGATGCACACGCCGGGAACGCAGCGCAGACCCTTCCGGCCACAGCAGCAACAGCAGCGCAGGCCATACCCCCAGTTCCGCCAACGGCAGGACCTCAATAGGCGCCGTGGCAGGAATGGAAGGCGTAGGCATTCGGGGAACCAGGGGGGGCAGAATCAAAGCTCCTCTAAGCCCCCGCCTGGACCCAAGCCTTCGTTTTGAAGGTGTGCCCGAGGGCGCAGTAACAGTTTCCCCCACGGATCCTTCCCCCCCGTTTTCCAACCGCCTTTAATTTTTCCTCCCGGCGTGGACCCAAATAACATCGGACCGCTGGGTCTTGCGCACGGTGCAGACGGGATACTGCCTGCAGTTTATATCGTTTCCTCCTTCCCGCCCCCCCTTCCTCGTCCCTCTTCAGGGACCCCTCTCACGAGCAATTCCTTCGACAGGAGGTACAGACGCTCCTCAACAAAGGAGCTATAGAGGCGGTTCCGGAAAACGAGAAAGGCAAGGGGTTTTATTCCCGCTACTTTCTGATCCCCAAGGCCAAGGGAGGCCTCAGGCCTATCCTCGACCTGCGAGAGCTCAACAAATACCTAGTGAAGTTGAAGTTCCGCATGGTATCCCTGGGGACCATTATTCCATCCCTGGATCCGGGAGACTGGTACGCCGCCCTCGACATGCAGGACGCTTATTTTCACATTGCCATTTGGCCGCACCACAGACGTTTCCTTCGATTCATGGTGGGCCGCCTTCACTATCAATTTGCAGTCCTCCCATTTGGACTTTCTATGGCCCCGAGGGTATTTACAAAATGCATGGCAGTCGTTGTGCCACATCTCCGGCGCAGTCGTATCCACGTGTTCCCTTACCTGGACGATTGGTTAATTCGGGGCACGTCGGAGCTACAGGTTTGCAGCCACGTCCGCAAGATCACCGGCCTGTTTGCTACCTTGGGCCTCATGATCAATATAGACAAGTCCACCCTGCTCCCCACGCAGAGGGTGGAGTTCATCGGGGCCGTCCTGGACTCCACCGTGGCCAGGGCTCTTCTGCCGTTACCGAGGTTCCAGGCATTGTCGGCGATCGTTCAGCGATTGCGGGCAGCCCCCTTGACATCAATACGGACATGTCTAACCCTGTTAGGCCACATGGCAGCATGCACATTTGTGACCGGTTACACTCGGCTCCGCATGAGGCCCCTCCAGTTGTGGCTCATCGCACATTACCGGCCGGCAAGGCAACCACTAGACATGCTGATCACAATCCCCCAGGGGGTGTTAGATTCTCTCAGCTGGTGGCTAGACCAGTCCGTAGTGTGTGTGGGGCTCCCTTTCCACCCACTTCAGCCTTCGGTGTCCCTAACAACGGATGCCTCAGATCTCGGCTGGGGGGCCCACCTGGGAACCCTGAGAACACAGGGCCTGTGGTCCCCGCAGGAGGTGAAGCTGCACATCAACATGCGGGAGTTGAGAGCGGTCCGCCTTGCTTGTCAAACGTTCTGTCACCAGCTTCGAGGTCGTTGTGTCGCGGTGTTTACCGACAACACGACGACCATGTACTATATCAACAAGCAAGGCGGCACCAGATCCTCTCCCCTATGTCACGAGGCGATGCGACTATGGGACTTTTGTGTAGCCCACTCCATTCACCTCACGGCTTCCTTCCTCCCCGGAGTACGGAACACGCTGGCGGATCGCCTGAGCAGATCCGTCCTGTCACACGAGTGGTCCCTTCGCCTGGACGTCGCCCTCGCAATTTTCCAGAGGTGGGGTTATCCCCGTGTGGACCTCTTCGCGTCCGGGGGGAACAAGAAGTGCCAGGCGTTCTGCTCCTTTCAGGGCAGGGAGCCCGGGTCTATAGCGGATGCCTTCCTTATTCCGTGGACGACCCACTTGTTCTACGCGTTTCCCCCGTTCCCACTGGTCCACAGGGTCCTTCTGAAGGTGCGCAGGGACAGGGCTCGCGTGATCATGGTAGCCCCGGCGTGGCCCAGGCAACATTGGTACCCCATGCTGCTGGACCTGGCCATAGCCGACCCAGTTCCCCTGCCCCTTTACTCGGACCTGATTACCCAGGAACACGAGGTCTCTCTGTCACCCGGACCTGCAGTCGCTGCACCTAGCGGCGTGGCTCCTGCGTGGCTGACCGGTTCGGAACTGCTCTGCTCCACCCCGGTACGGGAGGTACTTCTGGGCAGCAGGAAGCCTTCCACTAGAGCGACATACTCGGCCAAGTGGAAGCGTTTCTCCTGTTGGTGCGTGGAGAAAGGTCTCCGCCCTATGGAAGTTTCGGTGGCCAATATCTTAGACTATGTTTGGTCCCTCAAACAACAGGGCCTGGCGATATCGTCCTTGCGGGTCCACCTGGCAGCTATCTCCACCTTTCACCCGGGTGGGGATGGCCGCTCCGTTTTTTCCCACCCGACGGTGACTAGATTCCTGAAGGGGCTGGAACGTTTATACCCTAACGTCCGTTTCCCTGCTCCAACCTGGGATCTTAACCTGGTGTTATCTCGGCTCATGGGGCCCCCCTTTGAGCCGTTAGCTACTTGCTCCCTACTCTATCTCTCTTGGAAGACTGCTTTTCTAGTAGCTATCACCTCAGCTAGGCGGGTGTCAGAACTCCGGGCTCTCGTGGTAGACCCCCCGTATACAGTCTTCCACAAAGATAAGGTGCAGCTGAGGCCACACCCTGCCTTTCTCCCCAAGGTGGTCTTGACCTTCCACATCAACCAAGAGATATTCCTCCCGGTTTTTTTCCCGAAACCTCACTCTTCAGGCAGGGAGCAACAGCTCCACTCGCTTGACGTCCGTAGGGCTCTCACGTTCTATGTGGAGAGGACCAAACCGTTCCGCAAATCCCCCCAACTTTTCATGGCAGTAGCGGACCGCATGAAGGGGCTTCCTATCTCCTCGCAGAGGTTATCCTCATGGGTAACGTCCTGTATCAGGACCTGCTATGAGCTGGCCCAGGTTCCTATGGGCCGTGTGACTGCGCATTCTACCAGGGCGCAGGCGTCGTTGCTGGCTTTCCTCGCCCGTGTGCCCATCCAGGAAATCTGTCGGGCAGCGACCTGGTCATCGGTCCACACCTTCGCTTCCCACTGCGCCCTGGTCCAGCAGTCAAGAGAGGATGCGGCCTTCGGATCTGCAGTGCTCCATGCCGCGACTTCTCACTCCGACCCCACCGCCTAGGTATGGCTTGGGATTCACCTAACTGGAATGGATGTGAGCAATCACTCGAAGAAGAAAAGACAGTTACTCACCTTTGTAACTGTTGTTCTTCGAGATGTGTTGCTCACATCCATTCCACACCCGCCCTCCTTCCCCACTGTCGGAGTAGCCGGCAAGAAGGAACTGAGGAGCGGGTGGGCCGGCAGGGGTATATATCGAGTGCCATGGCGGCGCCACTCCAGGGGGCGACCTGCCGGCCCACTGGAGTTGCTAGGGTAAAAAGTTTCCGACGAACGTGCACGCGCGGCGCGCACACCTAACTGGAATGGATGTGAGCAACACATCTCGAAGAACAACAGTTACAAAGGTGAGTAACCGTCTTATCCCTGGAGCCAAGGTAACACTGAGACCCTACCGAATCCCAGCAGCCAAAAGAGGAGAAATCAAGGCCGAAGTAAAGAAAATGTTAGAATTACGCATTATTGAAGAATTCTACAGTCAGTAGTGCAGTCCAGTCATTCTAGTGCCCAAACCTGATGGTACCACGAGATTCTGTAATGACTTTCACTGATTGAATGAAGTATCCCAATTTGATGCATACCCCATACCACTCATTGATGAACTGGTTGACCAACTGGGTAGTGCCTGATTCTTGACTACACTGGATCTGACAAAAGGGTATTGGCAGATTCTCTTGACCAAAGAAGCTAAAGAAAAGACAGCGTTCTCCACCACAGACGGGATATTCCAGTACACTGTCCTCTCTTTTGGGTTACATGGGGCCCCAGCCACATTCCAGCGCCTCATGGATAAGCTGCTGCGCCCCCATACTAGTTATGCAGCTGCATACTTGGATGATGTCATAATCCATACGCCAGACTGGGGAACCCACTTGGAGAAAGTTGAGGCAATACTACGCACCTTAAGGCGGGCTGGCCTCGCCGCTAATCCTGCTAAATGTGCCATAGGACTAGCAGAGGCTAGGTATCTGGGATATATTGTAGGAAGGGGTATAGTGAAGCCCCAAACTAATAAGCTGGAGGCGATTCAAAACTGGCCCCGGCCGATCCGAAAGAAGCAGGTCCGTGCATTCCTAGGCGTGGTAGGCTACTACCGACGTTTTATTCCCCACTTCGCCAGTAGGGCAAGTCCTCTAATGGACTTGGTGAAGGACCGAGGTCCAGACATGGTGAAGTGCACTGATGCAGCAGAGGGGGCATTTTTAGACCTTTGGACAGCCCTCTGTAATGACCCCATACTCATAGCCCCAGACTTTACCAAGGAATTTATTTTACAGACAGATGCTTCTGAGGTGGGGTTGGGGGCGGATCTGTCACAAATGATTGGAGAAGAAGAACACCCGATCCTCTACCTAAGCAGAAAGCTGCTCCCAAGAGAACAGAAGTATGCAGTAGTCAAGAGAGAATGCCTTGCTGTCAAATGGGCCATGGAGACACTGCGTTATTACCTCTTTGGCCAGTGATTTACTCTTGTGACAGAACATGCACCCCTCCAGTGGATGCAGAGAAATAAGGAAAAGAATGCAAGGGTCACCAGGTGGTTCTTATCCCTCCAACCATTCCAGTTCCGCATACGGCACAGGGCTGGATGCCACCACAGCAATGCTGATGGTCTTTCACAAGCACACTGCCTGGCATCCCAAGTTGCCCAACCCTATGGTGTTGAGCAGAGGGAGAGGATATGTGATGGGGCAAGGCCAGATGGCTACAGATGGGTACAGTACAGTACTGAGGAACAGGTATGTTAGCCCCAGGCTAAACAAATCCCTAGTACCATGGTAACCAAATGGCAGTTGCTCCAGGTTAATCAAGGCACCTGGGGCCAATTAAGATCTTTCTAGAAGGCAGTGGAGATAGCTACATTGATTAGAACACCTGCAGCCAATCAAGGCAGGCTAATCAGGGCACCTGGGTTTAAAAAGGAGCTCACTCCAGTCAGGTGGGGAGGAGCCAGAGTAGAGGAAGCGCGTGTGAGGAGCTGGGAGCAAGAGATGCAAGGAGCTGAGACTGAGAGGGTGTGCTACTGGAGGATTGAGGAATTATCAGACAATCAAGCATCATCAGACACCAGGAGGAAGGTCCTGTGGTGAGGATAAAGAAGGTGTTTCAAGGAGGCCATGGGGAAGTAGCCCAGGGAGTTGTAGCTGTCATGCAGCTGTTACAGGAGGCACTATAGACAGCTGCAATCCACAGGGCCCTGGGCTGGAACCCGGAGTAGAGGGCAGCCCCTGGTTCCCCCCAAACCTCTCAACTCCTGATCAGACACAGTAGAAGTTGACCCAGACTGTGGGGAAGATCACTGAGGTGAACAAATCCGCCAATAAGCGCAGGACCGACCAAGGTAAAGGAGGAACTTTGTCACACAAGTTACAAGCCTTTGGTGAACTCACATGCTACTCTTTATGGATAAATACTGTGGAGATAGTGTATTAGATATAATGAGTTTGTCAGGTCTGAGACAGGAGTTGCTTGTAAAGATAAGTGAATGTTTTCCCAGTTGGCACCAATGGATTTGTGTGTCACATCTGGTGTTTCTGCCCCTGGATTGAATGACCCCATAGCTCAAAGAAGTCCCCAGATGGTGGAGTAAACACTTGCAGCATGAGTAACTGTTTATTCACACAAGAATTTGTGACAGTTTCCCTGAACATTTATGAACAAAAAAATCATTTATTCATGTGTTTAAGGAAAGTGAATAAAAGGGATTATCGACACCACTGAAGGTTGTTGTTTATTTAAAAAAATGTAGAGGCACCAAAAGTGGAATATATTTATTAACTGAGTAACTATTGTTATGTCTACACTGCAATTAGCTAACTTGGGCTTGCAAGGTTAAGGGGCTGTTTAATTGCAGTGTAGACGTTTGGGCTCAGCTCTGGGACCCTTTCACCTTGCAGGGTCTTAGAGCTCAGGCATTAGCCTGAGCCCAAGCATCTATACTGCAATAAAACAGCCTCTACCCAAGTTATCAACAGGTAAGTATGCCCATTGGTCTGTGATGGGATGTTAGATGGGATGGGATCTGAGTTACTACGGACAATTCTTTCCTGGGTGCTGGCTGGTGAGTCTTGCCCACATGCTCAGGGTTTAACTGATCGCCATATTTGGGGTCGGGAAGGAATTTTCCTCCAGGGAAGATTGGCAGAGGCCCTGGAGGTTTTTCACCTTCCTCTGCGGCATGGGGCACGGGTCACTTGCTGGAGGATTCTCTGCAGCTTGAAGTCTTCAAACCACAATTTGAGGACTTCAATACCTCAGACATAGGTTAGGGGGTTGTTTCAGGAGTGGGTGGGTGAGATTGTGTGGCCTGCATTGTGCAGGAGGTGAGACTGGATGATCATAATGATCCCTTCTGACCTGAAAGTCTATGAGTCTATGAGTCTAAATCCTGTGAGCCTGAGTCAGCTGGTGTGGGGAATTGGTGTAGGCATCTGGTTACAACTCCCTGATCCTGCACTGGACTAGCCACAGGATCAACTAGAACAGAATAGGGAATCCAAAGGGATTTGATACCAGTGGAGGATCTGCAGGGTGGAGCTCTTCTATCACTGCTTAAGTAAATTCCAAGCCCCATCTCCTGCCAGTACTGCTTGTGAGTCACTTGAGTAGAATACATGTCTGCCACTACTCAAAGAGAACAAAACCTTATTTACTTGTACTGTAATTGTTGTTCTTCAAGATGTGATGGAGACATATATTTCACGACCCACTCTCCCTTCTACATCAGAGTGTCCATTCTCGGATTCTGATGCAAAGAAATTGAGGAAAGTCGGGTTGATGCCACCCTTATATAAGCATGGGAGGGGCTACAAGGTCCAGACAACCCGAGCGTCATCCTGATGGTTACTGCTAAAGCAAAGTTCTCCAGCTTCAGCCCACTGGGTGCATGCACACCTGAGTAGAATACACATCTGCACCCACATCTGGAAGAACAATTACATTACAGGTAAGTAACCATTGTTTTATTTTAAAGTCAGTAATTCGTTTTACAGGATTTCATCATTTTTCTGTGGTGTATTATTTTACACAGTTCAGTACTGGGCAATTTGTAGTATATTTTGAAGGAAATGTCCATGTCCCTTAGCCATCATAGGTTTTTTGGTGTCAAATTATTTCTTGTATGAAGAATTCCTTTCCACACTCAGCATTTTTTTCCCCTAGAGGCAGCAATGTCAACAACCCTATTTGTCCATCTGTATTTACAAATTGTTCTGGATTTGCACATTAATGTGATGCAGAATAACCTTTTACATTCACGATCCAAAGCTATATGCCTAACACAAGCAATGTCTAATAAATGCATCAAGGAACTTCGTATGTCGCCCTTGGCAGTACAGGTGCTGCCAAATAGTGCAGATCCACTGGGGTAAACAATAATCTTTTCATCTCTGGTTTAAGAACATGTATCTCCACTGCCTGCAAATGTCAGATTTTTAAGCAATCATGACAAATAGTTTGACATAGTCAAGCATTTTGACTGAAGTGTCTGTGGTCACTTACGTGCAAATCACATGGTTCATCAGCTGGGAAAAGACTCTGGGCCTTCAGCAGCAAGAGAATAAACTCTGATCACATTACCCAACCGAGTCATTGTGTAAGTCTTTTCCTCCATGCAGGCCAGCTACTAGCGGGAGGCAGAATCACAGCACTTAGCCAGCATATTGAAGATAATAAATATAAAAGAATACATTTCTAACACAGTTAATTGGAATAATAAGTTCTATTCTTCATTCATGTGCACCACAAATGCTAGACCTGGTATCTATAATAATAGCACTGCTGCAATTACAAATTACTCAAGACAAGCAAAACCATTTCAGATAAGAAACAGCATCCCCCAACCACATCTTTACTCATATTCAGAATTTAACCTTATAAAAGTGGTTTTCAGACTGAATAAACAGTTCTAAATTAGGACCAGATCCATTTGGTGCAAAACATTTCTGGGGAAGGGGCTGTATATTTTGCAGGATGAAGCCACTGCAATTTTCTCATGTATTTCCAGTGAAAAGGAGTCAATTCATTCACATGCATCTGACAAAGTGGGTATTCACCCACAAAAGCTCATGCTCCAATACATCTGTTAGTCTATAAGGAGCCACAGGACTTTTTGGCCACATCCAGACTACCCGCCGTATCTGTGGGTTAAAATCGATTGCTCGGGGATCGATATATCATGTCTAATCTAGACGCGATATATCGATCCCCGAGCGCACTTATATCGATTCCGAAACTCCATCAACCCCAACGGAGTTCCGGAATCGACACGGAGAGCCGCGAACATTGATCCCACGCGGTGTGGACGGGTGAGTAATCCGATCTTAGATATTCGACTTCAGCTACGTTATTCATGTAGCTGAAGTTGCGTATCTAAGATCGATTTTCCCCCCCACTAGTGTGGACCAGCCCTCAGTTGCTTAATTCATTCAGGGACATCTCCAAATTTTGATTGCTCATTGGAACCAAACTAAAACTCCCAATGGTTTGAGATTTGTCTCTTTGAGGTTGGTAAACTCTGTGTTTATTGATAAAGATTTACAGTTTCACAGTAACTTGAGCATTATCATATTTGCCAGTTATTATATAATTTATACTTCATTCCATTTGAAGTGTTATGGCTTCTGTGTGATATTCATTATATATACATCCATATAATATAACAGAAAGGAAGGACAGTGCAATGGTTTAGGTGGTCAATGGGAACTTGGGAGCCCTCAGTTCAAATCCATGCTTTCCCATGCACTTCCTGTGTGACCTTGAGGAGTCACTTAGGCTATATATATGCTACGGCATTGCAGCTATGCCATTGTAATCCCATAGGGTAGATGTAGACTACAGTGTCAGAAAAAGTTTTTCCATTGGTGTAGGAACTAATCCTTGCCAAACAGCTGAAGCATTCTTCTGTCTATTTTGCTGTGTCTACACTGGGGGTTAGGTTGATGTAGCTGCAGCATTCTGGGTGTGATTTTTCACATCCTCTGAGTGCTGTTGCTATGTTGACCTATGTTTTTAGTATAGATCAGGCCTTGATCTCTTTGTACCTCAGTGCTCCATCTGTAAAATGGGGATAATAGCACTTCCCTACCTCACAGGGGTGGTTCACGATAAATCCATTACAGACTGTGAGGCATGCAGATGCTATGATAGTACAGGTCATAGAAGTACCTAAAATAGATTAATAGAATTGTTAAATTATTACTGGATATAGTAAATCTTTTTATTGAAACTAGAAATAGTAAATCTCTTTAATGGAACTGTAGAAAACTGCAATGTAACTACTATCTCAGTTACAGAGTTACAGCAGTGAAATTTTTGTCTCTATATAAACATCATCTCAGATTTATTTTTATATGTAGCTCCAAATGGGAACAAAGATTTTTTTTAAACTTTTCATATGCTGTAGCAGTTTAATAAGAGACACCCTACTGATGACTGGGATTATTCATGACTCTGTCATGGATCCAGCATGACAGTTGAAAATGATGAGCAATGTCATCAAAAAGTTGAAAATAATTCATTTTCTACCTATTGGCATGACAAGTCCTTGACAGAATAACCATGGCCCATGCCATTCTTTCAGGGTGCAAATGTCCTGATGACACCCTTTTGCACTTGTTCAGAAAAAGTCAAACTGATCACTCTTCAGCCTGCAAATATTGACACACAATTATTCTCCTCCCTTTCCCCTGCCAGAGGAGTGCCACGGATGTGGGGCCTGATAATTTCACTTAATTTCATTGTGAATCAGAAGCAACAACGCTGAAGTCAATTGAGTTATATTAGTGTAAGAAATGGACTGAAGTGTAGAGGAGACTCTGCATTTGGAGTAACTGCATAAGACAATGGGTCCTAGGTTTGTTCAGTGTCTAATTATGCAATGTCAGTTTTGGGTAGCATCCTAACCCTACTGATCCATACATGGTGTGTGGGTAAAATTTTCAGAAAGCACCTAAGTGACTTATGAGCCTAAGCACATTTTTCACATAATTTAGGAGCCTAAGAGCTTGTCTATACAGCCTTCCAGTTGGACTAAGGGGGTATGAATTGCAGCACACATCAAAATGCTACGCTGTAACTTGCCTTGGACAATGGTGGCACAAACTAACATCTTCATTAAGTATCAGAGGGGTAGCCGTGTTAGTCTGGATCTGTAAAAGCAGCAAAGAATCCTGTGGCACCTTATAGACTAACAGACGTTTTGGAGCATGAGCTTTCGTGGATGAATACCCACTTCCTCAGATGCATGTAATGGAAATTTCCAGGGGCAGGTATATATATGCTAGCAAGCAAGCTAGAGATAACGAGGTCAGTTCAATCAGGAAGGATGAGGCCCTGTTCTAGCAGTTGAGGTGTGAAAACCAAGAGAGTCTTTGTTCAAAGACTGTGAATGGCTTGCCAATTACAGAACCAGTTTCTCCTCTCTTGGTTTTCACACCTCAACTGCTAGAACAGGGCCTCATCCTCCCTGATTGAACTGACCTCATTATCTTCATTAAGGCAAACTTGGCTTGGTAGTTTGTGCCAGAAGCATCCACATGGGGCAGTTCTGATGCAGCAGTTTGGTGCTCATTGCAATTCATACCCCAGTAGCTCACACTGCAGCACATAGGAGCCTTTCAATGAGACTTAGGCTCCTAAATCATGTCGGCACTTTGTAAATTTTTACCCTGTAGCTCTACATATGTTTCACATTTCTGTTGTGTCCATATATAGCACTGAAGCATTGTCCCTGTAACCTTTTTTGCCTAGAAAACTCAGTCAAAACTAAGGCCTTCAGAATAGGACAGAGAGTACTAGAATTCAGAGATCTTGCAGCCTCACCAGGGAGTTAACTTTTGCTTGCTAATTGCTTTGGTCTCCTTGATCTCCTTCCAGCTGTGCTGCTTATAAGGCTGACTGATGATATCCTAAAAATGCCTTCTAAATGACTTCCTTATCAGTGACACATTCTCCTAGCTCCCTGGAGGGGCAAAGGAGAGACACATTCTGTCATTTCCAATACAAAGAGTACCCCTCCCCTTCCAGAAAATTACAAACCAGCAGACCAAAATGCTGTGAATATGTCAGACAGTTATTTCCATGCTATTTTGCATGATAAAAATTATACCCTATGGATTAAACACAAGGCCCTGATCTGGTCCCTTTGTGCAAAGCCTCTGGCACAAAAAGTCATGAAAGCAGTCAGATCTCCCCAAGTGGGGATTCTCACACCTAGTGTAGAGCTGGCTTAACTAGCCCCTGTGCTGCCCTCTTTCAGCCCCCAGAGTTGGAAGAGTTCTGGGGGTATTCCCCAGGCAGAGGAGGTATGGCCAGAGTGCTGCTGTGCTCCAAAGATACCTAGCTAGCAGAGGGCACCTGGAGGGTGTCCATTAAGCAGCCTTGATGATACTGTAAACTGTGCAATCCAGCCCTTGGTTGACCCCAAATTGGGTAGTCACAGATACATACACCAACAGTTATTCTCTTACCTCTAACAATTTAAACTATTACCTATAAATAGATGATCATTAGGCCTTTCAAATCTACCTTTTCTGAAGATAGGTGGAGTCTTTTTTTTTTCTGTACAAGTCCTCAGTGTTGTTCAGCAAAGCTCATTCTGCAGGGCAGAAAATGTCTTTCTGGAAGTGGGGAGTTCAGTGCTCTATTACTGTAGAGGTAACCTTATAAATCAGTGCTCCTGTAAAAAATATTTCGCAGTGAAAAATAACTGACCATCTAGGATGTCCCAGTGGTCAGTATGCTGTGTACAAAGGTCATTTGTCAACCATGGCAGTTAAGCACAAAACCTCCTAGTTCACAAGCATGGGCCTTTGCCACTGGAGCTCAAAGAATCATCTCTGTTAGCTGTTATCAGTATGGAAACAGCTTTAAACACACAGGTGAGCAGTTCTGATTTTCTCCAATAGAGGGCAGTGGTGAAGTTCATTACAACTCACTTTGACCCAAATGTGCAGTGAGCTCCAGGTCTTCAAAAGTGCTCAGCTGCTATTTATGCACCTGCATGAGGAGAATAGATTTTCAAAAGCACACAGGATCCAGGACTTCCCAGAGTTGCACAAAACATAGCTAGGCCCTCTTAAGGCGGCTAGCATAGATACAACTTGTGGCTCAGTTGAGGAAAATTTAACCAGTGTCACCGAGGTCAGAATCTGGCCCACAGACCAGTCTCTCTGACACTCTTGATTTCTCCTACATCAATATAACTCAACAATAACTGCATTGATCTCAATGGAGCCTCACCGATATGAAACTGGTGTCAGGGCCAGCTCTAGTCACCAGCATTCCAAGCATGTGCTTGGGGCGGCATTTTTCAAGGGGCAGCACTCCGGCTTTTTTTTTTTTTTTTGCTTCGATGACTGCACCCCGGTTTATTTTGTTTGTGTGTTTGTTTTGCGTTGGTGGTGGCACTCTGGCTTTTGTTTGTTTGTTTGTTTTGCTTCGGTGGCGGCACACTGTTTTTTTGTTGTTGTTGTTGCTTGGGGTGGCAAAAAACCTGGAGCTGGCCCTGACTGGTGTGAAAGAA
The DNA here is from genome assembly GCF_025201925.1 of Gopherus flavomarginatus. Taxonomy (NCBI): domain Eukaryota; kingdom Metazoa; phylum Chordata; order Testudines; family Testudinidae; genus Gopherus; species Gopherus flavomarginatus. Next base: position 25,664,258 of record NC_066618.1, on the reverse strand, counting down.
GGATAGAATATAACCTCCTCAATTCTCTCTAGGGGGCAGCAGTCACAATGGGCTCTAAGGTTATGCTGCTGCATTCTGCAGTCGCTACAGTCTGTGTCTGGTTTTCCAAGGGAGGACCCAAATAAAACACATTATAGTAACAAAACAAATTAGTAGCTGATACTGTGTGGTGACAGTTATGAAGCCCTCACAAAACAAGCCTTTATTAGTAGTAGTAAGTAATAGTAGTCATAAGTTCAGGCTTAAATAAGTGAGCCATTAAAAGTGGAATAGTGAAATGAAATGAACTAAATGACAAAGTAAAACATGCCTAAGGCAATAAACAGGTTTTTTAACTTGTTAACTTCCATCTCTCTGGTGTTTGCTGTAAAGAATGATGTGACAAAAGAATCCTCACTAAATTCTGAAGTCTGAATGCTAAGTAAATTAGTAATCACAGCAGCACTACGCACAGCCTCTTCATCTTTCCCAGTGCTAGTATTGCTATTCCTCTTCAACTTTGCCTTTTGCTGAGCCAGAGCAGCATCAGTCCCTCCAGCTGCATGAAGTCAAAGAGGGTTTCATTTCAGTAAGGTCTTCAGGGCCTAATCCCATATTTTTAACACAATCAGGGCTCCGTCCTGGCCTCCATTCAGGCAACACAAAGCAGGCAGAAAATAAGCATAACAAGCTGCTTGTGGATTTGCCTGGTCTAGGGGGAATCTTCAGGTGGGCATGTAGCTGGATCTATGCCATCCCTTTCCCAGTGTATGGGGGAGACATGCTGAGGCACAGGGGGCATGGCTGTAGCAATGCTCTACTCCAGCAATCCCTGGCTGACAGAACAGCCAACTAGAGACTGCAGGCTGCAAATTGCAGTAGGGTGCAATTTATTCTGGGAACCTAGATGGCCCCAAGATTAGAGTGTATGTGTGTGGGAGGAGGAGCATAAAGTTAGTTTACAGACACCTTTCCCCTTCCTTTAAAGCCACCTTCCCCCAAAATTAACTAGACCAGAAGATCCAGCCCATAATTCAGGATTATCAGATTTTTTTTATCCTCTTGAAAAATAAAACAATATCTATTTGTCAATATAGTTGTAGCGGAGTTGTTATTTAGTCCATTTTTATTCAGTTGTATTTCTTATAATTTAAAACTTAACTTACTTTCCATAACCTCCTGCAGTAGAACCTCAAAGTTACAAACACCTCGGAATGGAGGTTATTCATAACTCTGAAATGCTCATAACTCTGAACCAAATGTTATGGTTGTTCTTTCAAATGTTCACAACTGAATATTGACTTAGTACAGCTTTGAAACTTTACTATGCAGAAGAAAAGTGGTGCTTTTAGCCATCTTAATTTAAATGGAACAAGCTCAGAAACAGTTTCCTTACCTTGTCAATTCTTTTTTTTTTAACTTTCACATTTTTTTAGTCGTTTACATTTAACATAGTACTGTACTATATTTGCTTTTTTTCTTTTTGGTCTGTGCTGCTGACTGATTGCATACTTCCGGTTCCAAATGAGGTATGTGGTTGACCGGTCAGTTGGTAATTCTGGTGTTCATAACTCTGAGGTTCTACTGTATCGTCTTTGTGGAAAGTGTGTGTGTGTATCTGAACACTGATGAAAAGCAATATTAGAGATGTAAAGGTATCTATGGCTTTCACACAGCATTTATTAAAAAAGACTATCAAATATTGTAAATAGCTATTTCTGACAGGGAATGTTTAGAAAAGTTAAGCAAGAAACTGTCATAATAGTTTTCAAGGATTTGCTGAAGGAGAAAAACAGCATTTTATTAGTCAAATTCCTTAAAAATGCTGACTTTGTTTCAAAATCATTTTCTATTCTTATCGACTGAGTTTGCCCTTGCTGTGCTAGAAATCATACAGTTGAGCTTTATAATAACTGTGAAAATGGATTTGGGATTTTTTAAGCTAGCAGATCTAAACCACAACAGTAGTTGCCATTCTAAAATAAATAAATAAAACAAACTCCCTGCATCAACAGTTTCTGCTGTTAAAAAACAAATTCAAAACTTTAACAATCAAGATCTAAATACTTTGAACATTATGATAAAATGGAGATGAAATTATTTTACTTCATTTATTAATGAGTGAGATCACTGTAACCTAGGAAGGGCTCTGTACTATTTTACATGTAGCTAACAGTTTAAATCCACTTAGGCCTGGCATTCTGGGAGCTACACAGTTTGAAAAAAACAGCTCTGATGTGGTCAGTTTATTAGGATAACATGAACTATCACATTCTAGGCCAAATGAAGATGGTGCATGGGCAGAGCTAAAAGAACATCATGAGAAACATTTCAATAATCAGTCCTGTTCATACTGAAACCGTAGAGTCAATACAGGAATTATGACACTGATACAGAGATTCTAAAGTGGATGCATTATCCTAATCAGCATACTGTATTTTGGGGGAAAAAACCAAACCAAACAAAAAAAAAACCTAAAAGAAAACAAAACAAAATCTAGGGTAAAAAGACACGGTAGTGTTCTTTGCCAGCAAAACTCTGGGGTTATAAATGACACCAACATTTCTGAGAGCATATCAGTGAGTGAACTCCAAGGTCCTCTATTTGTCTGAAGAATAGATACAGCTCTGTCAGCAATAGTGCAAGCTTCCCCACTCTGGACCTGATCCAATGAGGTGCTGAGTACCTTCAGCTCCCATATACTTCAACATAACTCTCACACCTCACTAAGCCAAGGTCATTGCCCCATTACTGGAAATCACTCTTGAGCTGGAGCATGGGGTGCGGAGAGTAGTTCGATAGGCATGCTTATTCTGTCATTGTCCTCTTCAATGAGGCTATTCCAACAAGATTGCCAATATATGCTGGTGTGGTTTGGTTTTGGACACTTGCCCACTGCAAACTGAATTGGGACTCATAGTCTCATTTCACATAGTTAACGTATTACCTATGACATGGTACAAACTCAAGTTACTATTGTCTATGCTTGATTTGAACTAGTACTGTAGGTGTGGAGGAAAAAGCTCTATCCTGTTATAATCCTATTCTGAGCCACCCAGCTCAACAAAGCTTTGAGCACTGTGTGGTTTTCCTTATGGTGGAATTTGTACACACTAGAATTTACAGGTGACAGCACCTAGCATGGAGGTGAATGTGTATAGAACAGCCATATTGGCTTAATCCAAGCAATGAATTGGCTAATGACATGGTTCACTCCTCTCCTCTTTTTGTGAAACTGAGTTCTGATTCTTCAGCTGCTCCATGAGCACACTTCCATTTACTTCAGTGGGAATTCTACATATAGAGCAGCTACAGGATTGGGCCCAGTTCTACCCTCATTGTAATTAAATGGTAAAACACCAATTAAATGCAATGGGTGCATGGTTAGGCCCTTGGAGAAGGAGGGAAACAAATACAACAATATTCAAGTTAGTGCTACTTGAATAAGAAAAAAATATTGTGAATAATTTAGGAAGAGAAAGAGTGCCATAGTTCTCCGACTCCAGTATCCTTGCTAACAGTACCCAATACAAGATCTTCAAAGGAAGGTGTAAATCGGACAATTATGGAATAATCTTCCCCTGGAAGAAGTTTTTCTCTAATCCCCTCAGTTAGTGGTTGGCTAATGCCCTGAGGCGTGAATGTTTATGTGTCTTCTAAAAATATTATTATTCTATCTAATGTAATTGTGGATGTTCTCCTCATTTGTATAAAGGTCTAATCCTCTTTTTAATTCCTACAGAGCTCTTGACCAGAATGATGTCCTGTGATCAAGCGTTTGCTTCTTACTTGTTTTTATGTCTTTGGCTGTTAGCTCTTAAAAATCCCCCTTAGCCCTCCTCATTTTTGGCATGTATTTTACCTGCTATTTTTTACACCTTGCTGTTGGCTTCACCAGGTTTGAATTTCCACTTTGTGAAGCTTATCTATTGTCACCAGCCATGTATGTAAGACCCATTTATAAGTCATATATTAGTATTATAAGGCTGTAACACAAGGACCTACAGGCCTCAGCCCTGTATGACATTCAATTTAACATGGCTTGGTATGAAATAGTATGGTATTAATGATGTGTGCAGCTACTAGATAAGTTGTATTTAACCAATAGTTTGACCTTAAGTCCATTAAATATTAAACAAGAGTGGTATGTGATGGTAAAAGGTGAAGTGAGGTACCACAAAAATATACTTATGGAATTTTAGAGAAAGTTTAAAAGGATGTTGAGCTGAACCAAAACTTACGTGTACCAACTGCAGGTATACCATGGCACCTAACTAACAAAAATGCTAATGAGTATAATGTAATTGCCTAATTGACCTACTGAAGATAGGGACCCCAATATTACTCAGGTGTGGAAGTATATGTAAGGAAAGAAGACTGAAACTATCACTAAATATGTATAAGATATGGATGATGTTACCAACCTCTCCTATAAAAGTTAAGGGCCAGCATGTGGTTACATTGGAACGTGTCAGCCTGATGACCACACATAGTGTCATGTGCTGCAGATCTCAAACCCAGGGTTGCTGAGTGAAAGCCTTAACCAATTAAATGAGGGAGCTGAAGCTAATGCCCCCCTACCAGAGGCTATAACCATTGATTCAGTGGGGTCAGGTGACTAGCAGTAGACTATTGATTGGACACCACCAGGAGTAAAGCTTCTCTTTCTTTCCCATTCCTTGTCTGAGCAACTAGTTGCTACGTCTGCTGCTGACCAGATACAGGAGACAAAGTTTCTGCCTCCTCATCTGGTTCTTTCTCCTTGTTCCTGTTGTCACATGTTGTTCTTGTTTCCTGCTCCTTGCTCCTATTAACACACCTGGTTCTTGCTTTCTCATTCTAACTTCAATTTCTGACTCCAGCTTAACCCTTGGTGTGGCTCCTGGCTCTGATTCTGATCTTTGGTGTGACTTCTGACATGAACCTGGACTTTGTCCTTGGCTCTGACCGCTAGGTCAGACTGCCCTAGTGTGGACGCTGTCTTGTGGCTTGCCTTGTCTGTTCTGGGTTTCCCCACAGAGGTGTGCAAGAGCTGCATATTTTGTATTGATTCCATCTCCTTTCCTATGTATCAGTGTTTGTGATCTTGTTTGTTTTGATAATAAAGTTTGTAACATTAATAGAGAATACGTAGTTAATTTTTTCTCATGCGATCCTCAAGGTTTTCATTCTATTGATAACTTTATTACTGTACCTGAGTCAGAGGCAGAACCCTTTTGAACGAATATGTAGTAGGTAAAAGTAAATAGCCTCTTATCAATATGGCCACACTGTTGTGCTCAGATAGCTTTATGAATCTTGCCCATTTAGCCCCTTTGCTTTCCACCTTCCTATGCAATGAGACGATGTGTTTGTGGTGCTAGTCTGGGACTTGAGAGACCTGGGTTCCCTGTTCCACCACAAGCTTTCTGTGTGACCTAGGGCAAGCTGATTTTATTGCCTGTGCCTCAGTTCCCCATCTACAGACTGATAATAGCACTTCCCTGCCTCATGGAGGTGTTGTGATGCTAAATGCATTGAGGACTGTAAGGTACTCAGATACTATGGGAACAGGGGCCAGATAAAGAGCCAAGATAGATACACATGTTACAGGTTTATGCTATGTTTAAGTAGGCTCCGTGGTGAATCTAAGCATTTTTATTTTACTTACCTTTGATTTTAGATTCCTTTTGGCTAGATTCATTTTTTAATTTTTAATTCCCCTTTTTAATGTTTAATGTCACAGTCCTATTTGTTTATATGATTCCTCCCCTGAGGATATTGAACTAAATTATATCATAGTCACTATTGCCTAGTGGCGCAACTGTAATTATTTTTGAACTAACTCACGTGAGTTACATGTAGGGCTAAGTAAAGAATATATCCTCTCCTCTCACATGCTATAGCACAAGGTGCTTCAAGAATCAATCAGAGTGTCAAGAAATTGCTTCATTAAATGTTATCTTCTTGTGACATTGAACCAGTATATATGAGGGTAAGCCTTCCACTATTACTATTTTATTAAATGTAGCTGCCTCTTTGATTTCTTTGCTGAATGATATGAGGTAAAAGCTGTAATAATTTATTTGCCAAGTACTAGTTGGCCATCTATGGAGCTGTTAATTTAATACAAATAATTGTTCACAAATACACTATTTGTCAGTTAATAAAAAATAAACAAATAGATTATTCAGATATTACTCAATAATCTCTAATTCAGAGATAGATAAATTATTCAGTGAATACCAATTTGTAAACTCAAATCTTGCCAAACTTCTTCACTGGAATTGCAAATCAAATATTCTAAGATATGAGTGATTCTACATGTGAATTGCATATTTTTTTATAGTAAGGTCCATAAGCAACAAGAGATTCTTTATCCCCATGAGTAGAGTCAAGCAGAATGTATTTCTAATATGGCCTTTAGTCTAGTTATAGTGATTTACTGAAATCATTATTTTAAATAAAAATTCTTATTAGACAGAGCATTTATATTGCTATCCTAGCTACATCTTTAACCACCGTCATTACAGTGTTACTTGTGCCTTGTCAGTGTTTCTGTGTTAAACAGTTCATATGAGTAATTAAAATGTGATTCTAAATTCTATTTATTACTTCTGTTATCTTTCTTATAGCACACAGACATAACATGTTTATAGGCACTGCAAGCTCATCTAATTTAATATTTCTATAGTAAGTGAAATGTCCTCATCAGGCAGCAGCTGCCCTTGGAATAATACTTTTTTGTCTGTTTTTAATTTAGCCTGCTATATTTTAAATAATTCTACCCATGTTGTCTTGCTCTCAGTCTGGAGAGATGAGTCTTTCCATGGGTGAAATGTACATATGGAGATGTTAATTTATGTTTAGTGAAAAAGAGGAGAATTGTAAATGTGAAAAAAACAACTATTTTGTCCCCATTCCAAGAGAAAAAAACAGACAAGGGGAAATTTTAGTGGGAGAATTCCACATGGTTTAGGTTTTGACACCCACTTGCATTCTCTCCTCCTTTGGGTGATGTCACTGACAGCAGATAAGAAGCAAGGGGCATAGTCACACAATCATACTTGGATCCTCATGAAACTATGATCCCTATGGGTCTTCTTGGTTCATTATTATGAACCGGTGCTTTTCCTTGTACCTTTATATCCCCCACACCTAGAACAGGCAGCACAGTGGATCACTTGCCACATTCCTCCAGCCCACTGCAGTGCACTGGTTGGCCTCTTGATGAAAGCACTGAAGTCACAGATGTAAAGTTAATGCTGCAAAGTTTAACATTGACTTAGGCTGTAATTGGTTGTATAAATTCAGGCAATTGCTTTGACAACATACCACGCATCATGTCTCCTCTTTAGCATCACTCCACTCCATACCCACTGCCCAGTAGGCCACTTCCACCTTGATTGAATTGGCCTCGTTAGCACTGACACTCACTTGGTAAGGCAACTCCCATTTTTTCATGCGCTGTAATATATATATACTGCTTACTGTATTTTTCACTCACTCTAGGATAAACTGGGTTTTAGCCCATGAAAGCTTATGCCCAAATAAATTTGTTAGTCTCTAAGGTGCCACAAGGAATCCTCATTGTTTTTGCTGATACAGATTAACATTGCTACCACTCCGAAGCCTGCCCTAACATCAATATTCTAAAATGTGTGCTAACTGCCCATGGAGGCTGGTGGCACATATGCAATACCGCTACGATCCTCCAATCCAACACTTGCTTCGCATTATTGTCAAGTAATTGGCTTATGTTTTCTCTCCTCCTTGCCAGAGAACAGAGCAATACTGATTATGTCTGAAAGTAACTTGAAAGTACGGGCAAAACAATAATGATTCGGGATATATCCTCACAATTGCACAATCCCTTAGAAGCACATAGTGGAATTTTGTGTGCTATAAAAACAACAGAATTTTCTTTGTCTTAACTTGCTCTGAAATATCAGCAACATTCTGGAAGTCAATGGAAGGCTTTGGATTCACCCCCTAGCAATCAAATGACAAACCATAGGTAACCATTTTAAGATCAATTGATCTGATCTTTTAAAAAAATCCTAATTAAATTGCATTTTCATCAACATCAGACAGCATTCAGGGATAGACTGTAATCATCAATCTCTTTTGCAGCTGCCAATTTTCCTTTGATTGGAAAGATTTTATTGCTCTTTTATAGACTAAATAAAACCCAGTAAGTTTAATACCATTTAAAAAATGATATCAATGAAATGTCTGACATGTCATTTTCAAATCCTATTCTGTAAAAGATCTTGTACCACCCTCATTACTGTAGTATCTGACTGCCATAAGTGCATTAACCAGTGTGGCTAACGTCATTTTATAGGTGAATGAATTAAAAATACAGTTTGCTTCTGCCAGAAGGTCTAAAACAATGATATAAAACAGCCTTTTGATTAACTCAGTTATGTCTACAGACTTTCTGGGAACCAAAGTGTTCCTCTTACATTTTAAAACTGTGCTTCAATATACTGTATCACTTGTTTTGGCCTTGAGGGTCACAAGACACTTTTCTCTGCAGATGCAGTGGACCTGTTTTGAAGGACTGAGTCATTAATGAACTGCTTGATATCTGCTTTCAGGTCCTTCAACCTATGAAGGCCCTTATACCTCAGCAGCTTGGTCCCACTCCAGCAGGAGCCTGGGATTTCAAACTATCATAGACATGTCCAAGAGGAAGCAGTTTTGGGATGAACGTATGGTGAACATTCTGGACAAGGCCAACCAGCAGGTGCAATACCAAAGGGAAAAACTCACAGCAAGTGGAAAGGCACAGACAGGCTGCAGAGTATGATGATAGAATTGCAACATGTGAGGAGACACTGGCAGCACTGTTCCTGAAACAGACATGTTGGTTGAGGGGGGAAGATATAGTGGAGGAGAAACACCTGTTTCAGTGGCTGGCTGTGCTAATGGCTGCAAGAATACAGGGTCTTGCTGCACCTGCACCATGTCCTGAATCCTCTCTCCAGTACCATGTGCTGCAGATCAGGAACACCTAGGATAATTCCATGGGGAAGTGTAGCTTTCTTCAAAAGGTCTGGACTCACCGCTTGTCCTCCCAAGTCTGTGTGGCTATGTGATCCCACCAGTCTGCTTGTGGCCCTGCTCCAGAAGCACTGGTCTATGTAGGAAGTGTCAGAGAATGTATTGAGAGTTGTGAGCAGCATTAACCTGTTCAACTATGCCCTATCTATATTGTCATCCTCCTCCACCAAAAGTAGCCTTTGGTATGTCAGAAAATGCCACTAAAATGTCCATCAGCATCTCATGGAGCTCTGCCTGTTTCCTGCAACAGCTGTGAAAACCAAAGCTAGACAAGTTTTTTAAACGGTGACTCCTCTGTGTTGCTAACTCTGCTAGCTGGGAGATTGCAGACCCAAAAGACAGGTTGTGTTCGCAGGCTGACAACTTCATGTAACATGCAGAGTGGACATTCAAGTTTTCTCACACTTCACCATGAAAAAAGCGCTAGAGTGGCTACAGCTGCAAAGGGCGCTAGGAAGTCTGGGATAGGCTGGTTTGACTTGGATCTGCATAAAGCAGGGTAAACTTCTGAGTGCAGGTATGAGACCTGGGTTCATAAATTCTAAACCTAGGTTCCATATTCATATTGGATGCCCAAATCCAGGCTTGCAAACACCAAGCAAGCAGGCTCGAGTCCCCTGACCCTGGTCTTACATTGCAGTGTTGACATCCCCTAAAGCAGTGGTTCTCAACCAGGGGTAATGTGTACCCCTGACTGTACGGTGCAGTCTTCCAGGGAGTACATCAACTCATCTAGATATTTGCCTAGTTTTACAACAGGGTACATACAAAAGCACGAGTGAAGTCAGTACGAACTAACATTTCATACCAACAATTACTTGTTTATACTGTTCTATATGCTATACACTGAAATGTAAGTACAATATTGATATTCCAATGTATTTATTTTACAATGATATGGTAAAAATGAGAAAGTCAGCAATTTTTCAGTAATAGTGTTTGTGCAACGTTTGTATTGTTATGTCTGATTTTATAAATGACTAGTTTTGAAGTGAGGTGAATCTTGAGGGTACGCAAGACAAATCAATCCTGAAAGGGGTACAGTAGTCTGGAAAAGATGAGAACTACTGCCCTGAAGAGCCCAACCAAGATCAGAACCCCATGATGCTAGGCGCTATTCAAATATGCAGTAAAAGACAGTCCTGACCCAAAGAGCTTACACTTTAAATAGACGAGGTAGCTAAAGACTTGGATAAAGGAAATATTATTATGCCATTTTATAGATCAGGGAACTAAAACAGAGAGAGATTACATTGACTTGACCAGGGTCACACAGGAAGTCTGTGGCGGAGCCATTCAAACTATAACAAAAAAGTTCCAGATGGTAAAGAACATTTGCCAGAAGACAAATAAAAAGAAACCAAAACATATTTTTTTAAAAAAAATCTCATTATTTTTAAGCCTATCTCCTGATTTTGTGTGGCCTGACTCATGATCTTTGAACACTTGAGGCTGGCAAACCTGTCATCGTGTAGTTTGATGAGGACATGCCTATAGTATCTTCTGTTAGGAACAGTTTAGAAATATGAATAAATGAAGTCTCATCATAGCCCCAGAAGTTAAGTACTGTATTTTTGAAAAACAGGTGTGGGTATCTAACTCTGTGCAGAAATGACAGTCCAACAGACTAAGGAAGGTTGACTATCCTTGAAGCTGTTTTCTTGAAAGTAGAGTACTTTTCTGATGTCATCTTGTTCTTCCTATTCCATTATTTAACCAAAAACCCTAAATGAAGAGCTTCAGAAAGTTGGGAAAGACGGAATAATATGCCAATACATGGTTACTTTCTGCTGTCCTGGATAGAAGGTTAATTACTTTAATGTAAAACATCTTGAGGAAAAATGTTGAATGCAGATATTACCAATTAACCCACAAATCTAAGAAGCAAAAATCCACAATTAATAGAACACTACACAGTCATTGTAATTAGAAGCTCGGCATGAGAGTCCGGTGTCACAAGGAAGTGAAATCCTTTAATTAGCCAGGATTTAAAAAGGAGAGAGAAAATTGAAATGTTCTGGGTTAGACAGGGAGAAGAAACATTGCATTATATTTGTGAGGGGAAGGACAGAGATTACAGTGCATTACAAGCAGAAATGCCATACTTCTGTATATATTATGGTCATCTTTGCACGTGGGAATGTTTACCAAAAATTCTCACCATTCCTAATACTAGTGCAGCTGTACCAGTACTAACAAACCCTCGTGACAATAGCTCTGTATATGCAGCCCTCAGAATCCACTCTTGCATAGGTAATGCTTGATCTGAAAGTGCTGGCTATTCTCCCTGTAACTGCAGCCAGGAGTCTGGCTGAGACTGGTTATTGAATGTGATTTTCAGTATCTTGTAGTAGAGGTAATATAGTATATTGATAGATAGATGAGTTTATCTGTTCAGAGTCAGGACCAATTTCTCTTAGTTAAGATCCAGTTTAACCAAAAAACACCCAAACAAACAAACCAAAAAAAAAGCATCTAACCAAGCAATAAGATGTAGCTGCAGCCTTCTCTCTTTTCTCCTCAGGTTTATGGGTTCTGGGTTTACCTATAAGGGCACCTGGTGCCTCCACCCAATGAAACCCCTCTAGTGCAAAGAATACAGAAGGCTTGACCCATGGGAAAATATTTAACACACAATCTCATACAGAGGAATGTCAGAGCACAAATAAAGTACCTATCAAAATTCCCACAGGAACATAACAGTAACTGGGGCTTTATTAGGTATGGGGAACTCAGGATAGGTGACAATGGAAGCAGGGATTAGGTTAATGAAAGACAAAATTAATAATACAGAAACTCTACCTCTCCCAACAATTACAGCCAATACACACCATCCTGATCACTCTCGACACCTGCCTCAAAATCAGAGAGTTTAAGCTCAGTCTTTGATGGCTGGTACAGCACTGAAGATGGTGGCTATCTTAAAACAAAAGAGCAACATAAATAAACAACGGTGTTTTTGCAAAGTATCCACACCAAGGATGGGAAAACAACCCTTGTGGCTATCTGGTCTGGATTTTACCACACAGTTAGTCTGGCTTTTGATAGCTTGATGTGACTCCCTCCTCAGCCTCCTGGGTTTCTGGTCTCTGCTGAGATGACACTGTTCTGTGTCACAGAAATCATGAAAGGGCTCAAAATCTTCCATGCAGTAGGAACGTGGAAGGGTCCTTTGTGGTTGTGACGCTTCTGTTTCTGCTACACACAGGGGCGGCTCTAGGCATTTTGCTGCCCCAAGTACAGCAGGCAGGTTGCCTTCAGCGGCTTGCTTGCGGAGAATCCGCTGCTCCTGTGGCTTCCGTGGACCTCCTGCGGGAGGTCCACCGAAGCGGCGGGACCAGCGGACCCTCCGCAGGCATGCCGCCAAAGGCAACCTGCCTGCCGCCCTCGCGGCGACAGGCAGAGAGCCCCCTGTGGCTTGCTGCCCCAAGCACACGCTTGGCGTGCTGAGGCCTGGAGCCGCCCCTGTCTACACACACTCCAATCACAGTCAAACCCAAAAGTAAAACCAACTCTCTGTCTCTGAGTTCTAGCTTTTAATTGCTTCTGGTAATGTTGGTGGCCAGTTCTGTCTCTGCCGTGGAACTGAGGTAGTCTGGGAAATGGAGTCCTGAGGCTCTGTAGCCATCAATGCTGTAATCTCGGGTGAGTCCCCTAGAGGCACAGTGTGGTGTTTTATGAGCAGCCCCTCTGAAGGGGTTATACATAAAACATGAAATGCTTCAGAATGTATTCTTCTCAGAATATTGCAACTGACTTTTCTGTGAGAAATCCTGCTGTATTGGTGTTAAAGGCAAAGCTCCCAATGACATAAATGATGCCAGGATTTCCCCCTCGTTTTGTAAAAGTACAAGCCCCTTTTCCAATTTACTTTGGAAAGAAGAATTTTATAGTTCTAGAATCCAATCTCTTTTAAGAAAGATAGCATTGTATTCTAAGATTTTAGGTTTAAACTTCCAATTACACTAAACAAATCTTCTTAAGGGTTAACTTGGCAAGTTCTTTCTTGTATTGACAAAGAAAATTTGGATTCATACTTATGACTACAGACTATTGCGCTGTATTGTACAAATCATTACTTACATAAATAATGCTTATTCAGGCAAGTAATTCCCCTGAATTAAGGGCACTAGTCATATAAGGGGATTTGGCTTTTGAACTCTATGGATATATTTAACTGGAATTGGACTTTTTGACTATTTTCATCCAATAGACCAGGGGTCCCCTATGCTGTGCCCATGGGCGCTATGGCGCCCATGGAGGCATCTAAATGCACCTGCTTCCTGGCCGGCAGTCGAGCATCTTCCTAAATGCTGCTGAATTTCGGTGGCATTTCAGTGGCGACGCCTCTCGATGACGCTGCTTGCTGCCGACAAGTGACGTCATCAAGAGGCGTTGCCGCCGAAATTGGGCACCATTTTGGCGGATGCTCGACCGCCGCCACGGTCCTTCATCTGGCACCTGCCAGACAAAAAGGTTGGGGACCACTGCAATAGACTAAGCATTGTATATTCTTTCAACATCTCCAATGAGGCAACATCCTTACAAATGTTCTAAGTGGAGATCTGTACATACCAGCTATTTTTTTTTTCCAATCAGAATTTCCTTGGTTGAATAAGGTATTGTATTTGTAGCCTAATTAAAAAAATAAGCTGAATTTGAGACAGAAAATGTTATTAACATTATTAGAATATCTAAGTGATTCAAAAAAAGAGCTCATTAGTTTATAGTTTGGTTTAATTCCACAATGGAATATTTATACCACATCTGACGGTGTTTTCAGTAGACCATCTAGCTCAAACAAGGAAATCACCATTCACTAAAAAGAAGTGGATGGTCATTCTCATCTCCCAAATAATTCTTTGTATGCTCAATTTGGCTGGATTACATGCTTCTTATGCTTTGTTTCTGTAATGTAGATGCATTGACAATGATTATGAGGCTTTTCAGAACAAAGTAGTTCTTGTAGCGCCATAGGCCAATTTCTTTACCTGCCACGTTTGTAATGCTTGGGTTGTTTATTGCTTCTAACAGAACAATCCCTTGTGTTTCTGAGCTATATTTGCATATGACATAACCTTAGTCCCAGATTTGGACCTTAGCGTCCAAAATATGGGGGTTAGCATGAAAACCTCCAAGCTTAGTTACCAGCTTGGACCTGGTACCTGCTGCCACCACCCAAAAAATTAGAGTGTTTTGGGGCACTCTGGTCCCTCTGAAAAACCTTCCCTGGGGACCCCAAGACCCAAATCCCTTGAGTCTCACAACAAAGGGAAATAATCCTTTTTCCCTTCCCCCTTCCAGGTGCTCCTGGAGAGATACACAGACACAAGCTCTGTGAAACTACACAGAGGGACTCCCCCTCTCTGTTCCCAATCCTGGAAACAAAAAGTACTTTCCTATTCCCCCAGAGGGAATGCAAAATCAGGCTAGCAAATCCAACACACAGATCTCCCCTGATTTCTTCCTCCCACCAATTCCCTGGTGAGTACAGACTCAATTTCCCTGAAGTAAAGAAAAACTCCAACAGGTCTTAAAAGAAAGCTTTATATAAAAAGAAAGAAAAATACATACAAATGGTCTCTCTGTATTAAGATGATACAATACAGGGTCAATTGCTTAAAAGAATATTGAATAAACAGCCTTATTCAAAAAGAATACAAATCAAAGCACTCCAGCACTTATATTCATGCAAATACCAAAGAAAAGAAACCATATAACTTACTATCTGATCTCTTTGTCCTTACACTTAGAAACAGAAGACTAGAAAGTAGAAACTGCTTCTCCAAAGCTCAGAGAAAGCAGGCAGACAGACAAAAGACTCAGACACAAACTGCCCTCCACCCAGAGTTGAAAAAATCCGGTTTCCTGATTGGTCCTCTGGTCAGGTGCTTCAGGTGAAAGAGACATTAACCCTTAGCTATCTGTTTATGACAGCATATATTTCAGTTAAGTATATTTTTTGAAATAAACATCTTGAAGGAAAAGACATTTTAATTGGTCTTCTAGGGGAGAACCCACTGTGGTTTGCAAGCTCCAGCCATGGAAACTTAACTTTTCTTGTCAAGCAGAAGACATGGGAATAAAGGATACTATAACATTTGCTGAGAAGTTTCATGGAGAGCTCAGTAACATGTTGTGTACTACATAGAGCTGATCAGGAATTTTCCATTAAATCTTTTTTGATAGAAAAATAAGTTTCTGCAAAAGCAAAAATGTTTTGGTGGAAAATTTGAGATTATTTTCCCCAAAATGTTTCAATTTTTGTCTGGAAAATCTGAACAAAATATTTTGTTTTGGGTCAGTTTGACCTGAATCGAAATATCTCATTCTAATAAATAGAACTGAAACATGTTTCCTGCGGAAAATGTAGACATTTAAAACAAAAATCAGGAAAAATTTTAACTTTGAGAAATATCGAAACCGGAAATATCTTGGACAAAAAACAAAATATTTGAGCCAAGCCCAAAATATTTGAACTCAGAATAATGTTGCCTCATTGGATTTGATGAGGTGCCTGTGCCACATCGGAGTTGTAGTTCACGTGTCTTAGGCTCCCATTCTTCCCAAGGGACAGGGTTGATCTGGCTGGACCACAATACACTACAGCCAGGAACTTGACACACATCCTCCCTCACTTAGAAAAGAGAAAGTGATAGATCATTGGAGGGTTATTTAAAGTCATCCAAGTAGTATAAAGAAACTAGAGTACACCTGTGTATCTGCCCAAATGTTGTCTAGCAGAACGCATGAGCCTTGGCCTACATCCTCAAAGGTATTTAGGTGCTGAAATCCCCTTGAATTCAAGATCCTAGTGCCTTGCATCTTGTGTTAGTCATTTACACCTGTGCAAAGAGAGTGTAAAATGTTACCAGCTTCCAATGGTACACTCACTTTGCACCAGTATAAAGGTCTACACAAGGTACAAGTCCATGGAGCATTATGCTCAGTGATTCCCTCAACCATTACTTGGGTGCTACACCTGCTAATTTTCCCCAGCCTCTACTGCAAAGCTCTATTTCTTAAGACTCATCATTTAGTTTTGAGTTTTAAGTGAATTATGCAATGCATCATGTGCAGGAATTTTGATAACCTTCATGTCTGTGAAATGCTTTTTGTCACAATTCTGAGGGAAGTTAGGGACAGCAACAGCATAGTACCTCTGGCAAAACTCTTCATTAAAGATTGCTGTTAAACTGCTTGACACATATTTTAGAACTGATAATATTTACATCACAGCTGTTTCAGGCTAGTCATAACAACCATCTCTATTAACCCTATTACTTCATTTCCTGCAGGATCAACTAAAACAATGAGATGTGTAAGGGGCATGACATGCCTAGGTTTAAGGAGAGAGGCATGACAAATGCTCTTAGTTGATCTTCAGTGAAAGGAAAAAAAATTGTACTTTGATCAGACATCAACAAATGGTTTAGAATATATGCAGCTGTTTTAAACCAGCCTCTTAGAAATAAAAGTATTTCAAGCATTTCTGCTCTGCTTGGGCCTGATTCTCTACTTCCCTGTAAACTGTGTAGTCAGCTAGTCACAAAGAACTCAGGCCATACTTATGCAATGAGGGACTCCATCCTGGGAAGCAGTGAATCTGAAAAATATTGCTAATTAGATGAACAGGAGCTGCCAGAGCCATGCAGTGGCATAAACCGGGGAATCTTGAGTAGGAGAAGAGAAGTTATTCTATCTCTGTATTTTGTGCTTGTGCTCCTGCTGCTGGAATACTGTGTCCAGTTCTAGTGTCCACAATTCAAGAAGGATGTTGATAAATTGGAGAGGGTTCCGAGAATAGCCATAGAATGCTGAAAGGATTAGAAAGCATGCCTTATAGCGATAGACTCAAGGGACCCAATCTATTTAGTTTAACAAAGAGAAGATTAAGAAGTGACTTGGTATAGTCTTTAAGTACTTACGTGAGGGAAAATATTTAATAACATGCTCTTTAATCTAGCCGAGAAAGGTGTAAAACAATCTGATGGCTGGAAGTTGAAGTAAGATAAATTCAGACTGGAAATAAGGCAAACATTTTTAACAAAGAGTAATTAATGATGGAACAACTTAACAAAGATCCTGGTGGATTTTCAATCATTGACAATTTTTAAATTAAGATTGGCTGTTTTTCTAAAAGCAATTATTTGGCGGAATTTCTATGGTTTGTATTATACAGGATGTCAGACTAGATGATCACGTTCTGGCCTTGGACCCTAGGAATCTATTAGTCTACACAGTACAAAGTGAATTGGCTACTCCAGTTGAGCTGTGCTCAGTGCAGATAGGAAGGGCACAGGGGGCTTTATAGCACTCTTATGGTTCTCTGATCATTTTCAACTTAGAGCAGCATCAGGACTCAAATTAGATCCTCACTTTTTATTGCCTCCAAAGATCCATTTAAGCAGCCAGAAATCACTCGGATGCATTGGCTACACTCCCTTTTATCCTGGGAACACCCTTCCTGCTATAGGTCAAGAGCTGTGACATAGAATTGCTATGCTGGATCTATGCTACCCTGGGATTCCCCCTTCACTAAGAGAACCTGGAAAGGTGCTTTTATTACATTTAGCACCTCTGGAGCAGCTCAAAGGGGTGGTAGCAGAACATGCTCAGGACATGCAAAATAGAAATAAAAAGTTACTCGATCAGAATGGTAGCATTTTATACTCATAACAAACAATGACATTTAAAGGTGGCACAGGAATCAGAGACTATGAAGAGCCAGGAAAGAAGAGCAAAGGATAATCCCAGAATAAGTGATTTACCAGGGGCTAAGTACAGATTCATCTTCCAGTAGTAAAGCATAATATAACTGAGTAATAAATGGTATGTTGGTAGTGTTGTAACCATGTTGGTCTAACAAAATTAGAAAGACAAGGTGGGTGAGGTAATATCTTTTATTGGACCAACTTCCAGCAGAAGTTAGTCCAATAAAAGATATTACCTCACCTCCCCACATTGTCTCTCTAATAAATTGTATGACATTTCCGCTGCAAGTCAGAGGTGAGCTAGCTTGATTCAAGAAAATCCATCTATCAACAAAATGGGAAGATGTGCCATTAAAGTCAGTCAGGTATGCACTGTGGAAACGCTTAGATACCATAGTGAGTGGTGACAGAGCTATTGGATCTGTGAATATGTGAATAGTTATTCCCTCTTTCAGCTCTGGAAACAGGACCGCAGCAGCACTGAAGGAGGTCATGTAGCTTGGAGGGAAGAGACCATCCATTCCAACTCTACAGTCCTGCCCAGCACAATCCACTCACCTGGTGTGTGCAGTGGGTCAAGAATTTAGCCTAAAGACATAAAAATGAATGTTTTTTTTTCATCCAGCAGAAGGCCATGAAAGACAGACACTAATTAGTACTATACTGCAATGCCATTTTGTAATTCTTTTCCGAAGTATCCAAGCACTCCAGACTAGTGCTGTGGTACATGTGCATCGATTAATCAGATTTGCTTCCTTCACCTCTAGTTTGTAATCTGAACTATTTTACAGTTAATTTATAGTTACTTCATGCACATTATTTATACATTTTAAGTAAAAAATCCTGTCTTAGAATGCTACAATCTGTACTGTCTCTTCCTTACAAATTATACACTAGTTTTAAGTATTTAGGTCAAACTCCTTTTAAGACTTGACAGGATGAGGAGATGAATATGCTATAAATATACTCAGTATCTTGCTTTTCAGTTCCTCTTGACAAAAAATAAAAAAAAAAGTGGGAAAACAGCTGCACTATATCTTTTATCTCCTCAAATGCCCCAGGCTAATCAAATCAACTCCTTACTTTAAAGTGTAAAGCAATATCTTAATTCATATATTTCCATGTTTTCAGCATCATTAAGAATTGATAGGAACAAGCTTCTAAATCCACTCTAAATCACTGGGCCTCTCGCTTGCATGACACACATTTTGAAAGAATCAAGTTAAATCAGACTATGGTGATTAACAGTTAATGGTACCGGAAAACAATTTCCATTGTACTTGCTAACATGGAGGGATATGTATTCAGTGCTGCTCCTGACATAAAGAGACACACCACTCCTGCTAATAGTAACAGGAAGGGTGTGTTTATTATTACATGCATTAAAAAATGACTTCTCTGACTAGGTATACACTGAAACCTTTGCTGGTCTGATAATGTTAGTAGCAGTGTGATTTTTTTACAACATTTCTATCCCAGAAGCTCTAGTAAGGACATGGTTATACCAGCAGAAAGACTTTTTTGCTCTGCGACCCTACGAACCCTTATTTTCACACCCTACATGCTACTGCAATAATATTTGTATCAAACGTGCCTTGTGGGGTATCATTTGAAAGTCAACACCACACTGGTTATTAATATCATTGTTAACTGCATGTGTTAACCTTATATATGAAATTATGGATTCCCTTTGTATGATACTAGAACATGTTTAAGACGAGAGAGCCTACCCAAGTAATAGATCTGTCCTAGACAAAAGAATGTAGGTTCCTCAATTTACATATTAGCAGTAAACAAAACCATCAAACTAAAACAGCAGAGGTTATCCAGAGTCTGAACCCGAGAGACAGAGAATTAAAATGGCTCCTATATCCAAACACAGGAGACTGAATCTCCAGGAGGTCTTCCTGACTTGTAAAACAAAGGCAATCCCTTTTGGAATATTAGGAAGAGAAAGAGACTCCATCTTTATCCTTCCCCTTATGGAGATAAGTGATCTGATCTCTGTGATGGGTCCAGGTTGACCAGTAAAACCACCTTGATCAAAGACTGTGTCTTGCTAGATTAAGTTTTAGACTTTTGGATGTGTGTTTTCATTTATCTCCTGTACTTGGTATCACTTAATCCATGCTCTTTTGTTAATAAATGTTTTACTATAGACCAGTTTAGTGCTGTGTTTGAAGTGAAGGGTTGCATTTCACCCGAGTAAATTAAGAACCTGTGATGTCCTGACTCCTTAACAGCGCAGTGAATTTAATATCTGTGAGTGCACAGTGGTTGAGGCTGTACATTGCAGATACATCTTTGAGGAGCTCAGGGGCTGGAGTTCACTGATTGTTACCTGCTAGGCGAGGTCTGAGCAGGGAGAGCCTTGAGGGGTCTGCTGGTGAGGAAGACAGGCTAGTGTGGCAGGGAGCTAATAGTCTAATCACCAGCAATGCTCACTCTTGCTGAGGAAGAGAGTTAACACAGTGGCTTACAGCTTTGGGCTTCCCCAGCAGCGTGCTACAACTGGTATAGCTTATTTAGTTCAGTGTACCAGTATAAGATATACTGACAAAAGTGCTCGTTCACCAGTATAAGAGGCTTCTGAATTAGGAAGGTTTTCTGGTCTAGCTATACTGGTACAGTTCTACCACCAGACTTTTCTAGCATCCACTAGGCTTTGGAGTCTTTTCCTTTGTTCTTCATAAAGTGAGAAATCCTAGATCTTTGAATAACAGGCTGTACTACAGCCCTCACCAAGGGGATTTGGCTAGTCAGGTATCTACTGACTTACTTCCATTTTCCCCCCACTCCTTCACAGCACAAAAACAGAGCATGCTCTCATGAGGCTGTGCTTGCCAGATCTCTGCCACCTACCTTCTGCACAAAAGATCAGATCAGGTTCTCCACACTTCGTTAAGGAGAGGTGAGAGGGCTTGGTTGAAAAATCAGTCCAAGTGACATTCGCCTCTCTTCAGAGAGCCAGAGCAAGATCTATGTCTTAACAAGTGGTGGTTAGCTGGGTAAAATGTGGTTCCCTGTGCTGGTTTACTGCCTATAGTAAAGCCTAAGGAACCATATAGACAAGCCCTAAGACTCTGACACTGGAGGATCTGCTTGGTAGATAGGGCATATGGCTCCTATCTACCAAGCAGATCCTCCAGTGTCAGAGTCTTAGGGCTTGTCTATATGGTTCCTTAGGCTTTACCAGAGGAATGTAAACTCTAGTGCACATCAACATGTTACACACTAACCAGCCCATGTGGTCCCTGCTGGTGTGCACTAAAATTTCCTTAGTGTGCATTAATGTTGTCCTGTTTCAGAGAGTATTAGGGAACTTTTAGTGCATACCACCAGAGTCCACATAGGGAAGTTAGCATGCACCACAGTAGTATGCACTACAGATTACACCTCTCTAGTGCAGATTAATATACCATGTAGACAAGCCCATAGTTTCATAGAATTTAAGGCTAGACAAGACCATTAGATCATTTAGCAGAGGTGCCCTCTGTGCTGCATATGTGGCTAATGAGATGTCCAAAAGAGTGCAGAATTAGAATTGCAGCTTACTAGGATAGAAATAGGAAAAGAGAATCTAAACCAAAAAATAAAACCCACTCACAACCAGCTCCTATTTAGAAAGGCTCTTCTAATTCCAGGTGACAAACTTGCTGTCCTTGTGCTCAGAGAAATAATAGCTGAGGCTGAAGTGCATTGTATCACAGACATTTTATTTATAGATTGTAAACAGTGGCAAGGACAGCCAGAAAAGAGAAGCATTTTTTCCCCCGGCGTCTGCTTCCTGCTCTGGTAATGTGAAAGAAACAGGCCCATATAGCAGTATCCTAGTAGTTAGATGTGAGGGAGAGGGATGATAGCAAGCTGTGCTGCTGACACTGTGTCACAGTGTAATGGGGCATGATGCATCATCTTACTGATGTGTCAAGCCTGGGAAATTTCAAATGGCCAGGTTAAACTGCCCTAAAAGATTGAACTGCATAGAAAGGTTTTTACAGTCTTCTTTTGCTGCTATTGTTTGAGAATTGAGCAAGCATAGGTAAAACTCTGTGGACTTGCCATGTCATCGTTATAGTGTGTTGCACACTAGAGCCCATACACCCTCCCTAGGACAGACCAATGGTTTTATGTTTGACAATCTAACAAAATATTTCTCTTCGGCTTTTTCCTCCTCCTACAGAAGTGTTTTATTACTTTTGACGTGGAAAGGTAGATTTTTGGGACTCTCCTAATTTTGAGACTGCCAGTTTTAGCTTCATCTTCAGACAATGCCAACCTCTTTTTTACTATATAATTCTAGTAAACTCAATAGTCATTGTAAATTAGTTGTTATATGATAAGATATGTGTTAAGTTACATAGCACATTTCATCTAAGGATTTTATAAGCAATATTAATTAAAAGTTTTACAATATGCCTATGAGGTAGAGAAGTATAAGTATCTCTATTATATAGCTGGGTGGACTAGGATGCACAAATGCTAAAGTGTGTTAAGGTCCAGGCTGTGGGAAAGTCTTACCTAATGGTCAGGGCAGGAGGCTGGCCTAGTGCTTGGAACAGAGGTGACCAGGCGTAGTAGCCAGAGCCCAAATCAGGAGCTGAAATACTATGTCCAGGGTGTGAGCCAGGGCCAAGAGCCAGGAATGTGGAGCTGAGGGTTAGAGCCATGGCCAGAAGTCAAATGGGTCAGAGACAGAGTATCAGCCAGAGCAGGGGAAGAACAAGGGCCTGACACAAGGGAGGAGCTGAGCACAAAAGCAGGACTCCAGGCAAGGAAGGCTACTGAGCATCCAGGGAACTATGCCTGCAGCAGGATTTAAGAATGTGCATTCTGAAGTCTTCAGCCTATCAGGAGGCCAGATTCATTAGCTGAATCACCTGAAGGCAATGAGCAGGGACTGGGTTCAGCTGTGAGTTCCTTGGCCAGTTTCCACGCAACAAGTCAGTGTCAGAACCAGAGCCCAGGATAGGCCACTGTGGTTTCATACTATAATATTGTTTAGGCAATGCTAATCATGCTTAGACCCCCTCCCCCTAAGCTGGAAATCTGATAACTTGGGTTCTAGCCCCAGCTCTGCTAGTAGGCAGGACATTTAATCTTTCTGTGCCTCAGGTTAGCCTCTAGTCAAAAAGGGATACAATCTGACTCTCAGATGTTGAGATGGTTAATTCATATCTCTAAATAGCTTTGTGACGTACAAATGAAAGGCTCTATATAAGGGGAGATATTATCATTGCTAGACCTGTAAGATGGGGCTAATGATACTTAGTGGTTGTTTTGAGGCTTAACTCGCAGTGTCTCTGTGAGGATTTATCCATGAAAGTACATAAAGCACTTTGAGATCCTCAGATAGAAGGCACTGTAGAAGTGTAAAGGATTATTAATTATGCATTATTGTTACTGTATTTACTTCACAAAGGTCCTATGAGGATTAGTTTCCATTGTTAACTTCAGTACAGTGGTTTGAAGATAAAATAACAGTATATAAATGCTAAGTATTTTGTCCGTATACTTTAGGCCTGTCAGACAGGCTGTGATAAAAATTAATTTGATAAACAGTCTAACTGGTTAGGATATTACAGTGCAAAAATCCATCACCTTCACATGCAGCTCTTTTGAACTGCCTAAGCCCTGCAAGAAGCAGCATCTGTTTGTGCTGGTGCAATTATATTTGGATAAGTTGAATGGCTGTTGTCATAGATGCCTGTAGAAGGCCATCTAGAGTTGTAGGAACAAAAGCCATTTCACTCATGAAAATGCATGAATTTGAATCAGGACAAAATGCCAATTTTTTTGCCATTTAAGTCTCAATTTAGCACAAAGTGCTTAAGAGAATGCCTAACTTTTTAAGTAGACTCGTGCTTAAAGTAAAGCACATGCTCAAGTACCTTCTGAAATAAGGTTTCAAAAAAGCATAGCTTTTGTGATAATATTTGGTTAACTTTCACTTTGCAACCAATCATATATTTATGCCAGGTGAAAAAAATCACCCTTTTTTCTGTAAAAGTAGTTTTTCCTCTTTAGGAAACAGTAAAAAGTTCAAGGCAAAGTACATATATATATTTTCCCTCAAAAGTGATAAAAATGTTATATAGCTTTATTATTTTCCTCCCAGGGGTGTCTATTTTTTGGTAGAAATCTTTAAAATAGAAAAAACGGGCAGAGTGAAGGGTCTTTGGCAAAGTCAATTGGTCAAATCAATACAGAAAGAGACAAATATTATATTTACACAAGCTGTCAAATGACTAACATTAGACCCAAACACTTATGCACATGGATAATGTTAATAGACCTACTCACATAAGTAAAGATATGTGTGTAACTATGAGCAGAACTGAGCCATAGTTATTTAGAACTGAACTATTTTTACAAGTCTTCTCAGAACTACTGGGAATTTTGCCTTTAACTTCGGTGAGAACAAGTTCAGGTCCATATATTTTAAATGTAATAATGAATTCTAAGAAGAATTAAAAAATGCTAACTGACAGCAAGTAATAAAGTTTTATTCATGACATTTTAAAGAGGGCCGTGACTGCTGTCAATCATCTTTTCTTCATGCTTATGCAATAGAGTTGGAGCTTCTGAGCATCACAGTATACAGATATGGAGCATGATGGTGTCTGGGAAGCTATGTTCTTCTGAAGAATTTTCTGAAGTGCCATTCTAGTCGTTGCTGCATTCTTAGAAGTGACTATGGCCCAAATCCACAAAGATATTTCGACTCCATTGATTTCAGTGGAAGTTAGGAGCCTAAATACCTTTATGGATCTGCGCTTTGACCCTGATCCAAAACCCATTGAGGCATGCAGTAGGCCCCTAGCACTTCTGAAAATCCCACTGGGTGCCTGTCTGCATCTTGAAGCACCTACATAAGAACATAAGAACGGCAGTACTGGGTCAGACCAAGGGTCTATCTAGCCCAGTATCCTTAAAACCTAAAAACATTTTAAAATCTGGCCCTTTGTCACCAATTCCAGGAAAGGGAACAAATCAAGAGACATGTAGCATTCTCCTCCTCGTCCACTATGTGTTGTTCTTTTGATAGACAGATAGATGATCTTTGATGGGCATAGCATCCGTCAATCCATAAATGTTACTATAACTTGCCAGACTGTCTTTCTCCTACAGATTGTTCCCTTTCAGGTACCAAGTTCCCCAGTAAAGACATCATTTGGAAGGAAACCCATTTAAGATCCTACTTCTTCCAACCATGACTCTGATTGCTGCTGGTACATGATTTTCAGATAGCTAATGGCTAGCCCAGAGAGTCAGATTTAACCTCTGTATTTGAATTTCCCCTGCACATTTAAATTTTGTTTATTCCAATTGTAAAGTAATTTCATAGGCATAAATTACTTTTCTCCTATGGTGAAACTAAACTAAGCAGCATTGTCAAGAGGCAATTTTTTCCACTGAAAAGGCAAAATCAATTCAGTTTGCTTTGAGCATGAGACTTTTTGCTCATCTCTAAGTTAGCTCTCAATTAGCTGCGGAGAAAGAAAGGTCCATTGCATTGTTTTGGCTTCTATTGCTTCCTCAGCTCTGAATTTAATGAAAGAAGTGAACTTGTAATGGTAAAGCGGTGGTAAACAGATGTTTTAACATCATTTGTGCTCTTGCCCATTGACAATTCTGGTTAATATTGAGATTCTGTCTGCAAACTAATTCTGCACTATAGCATGTTTTGGATATTATCGTAGAGCCCACCAGTAGCACATAAACATATTTAAAAAACCTTATAGCTAACCTCTCCACCCTACTTTCTATAGGTTTTGACTTGATCTATCTGGTCTCTTTGCCCAAGTAAAATCACAGGACAATCTAATGTCATAATTGATAATTACTTACCAGTTACCCTTGTCGCCCCTTGCCATCCTGCATGCATATCAAAGACAATGGGAGGACTAAGTCCAATTTTTTAGCACTCCACTTACTTCAGTCAGAATCCTGCATGTGGAGAGGTTGCTATTGTTGGCCCTACGTCTTATTAAACTGGGATTGATCCAGTAGTTGACATGTTCATTCTGCTAAACAGTGTCTTCTCTTCCATGAAGCCCTGGACTTCATTCTCATTCCTACCACCTGCATTCCACCTCGTCCCTCTTCTTGAAGACATATTTAATAATTGAAATTAGATTTTGCAGCAGCATGGGCCACTTTTAAACTTTGCCTTTTACTGAAGTCCCACGTATGTGACCTATCCTAATGATGATTGTTAGTCTATATATGCTGGCTAGTATAATATTTAATATATAATATTATATATTAAATATTATACTTGCCAGCATATATTGGTCAACAATCATCATTAGGCTAGGTCACATAAATGGGATATTGGCAAAATTCAACGTATGCCTATAAACATGCATGAAGAACATAATATTAATTATAGTTATATAGCCCAAATTGGCCTGTCTTTTATAATTCAGTTCACTTGTGCTAAGTATCCCATAATACCCTGCATTAGCTGAAATAAGTTTTGGCTTAAGTAGATAAGAAAATGGTCAGGACTGGGATATATGAGTGTTTTGCCATAGCACAGGTAGGGAGTTAGTCTCACAGGCCATTACTGGAATGTCTCAAAGGAAAATGACAAGATATATGATTGTTCTACCCTGGTACACACCTAGGAGGTACATTCACAGACCAGTACCTGGAATGCTACTATCCAAAAGAAAGATAAGGAAAGGAACAAAACAGGGATGAACTGGTGGGTTGGATTTTAGTGATGTGAAAATAATTTTATAATTTGTAAAAACTGTCTATAAATATTCCTGTCTGAATGTATAACTTTGGGAGCTAACCTGCATAAGCTGAATGTAACAACGCTGCACGAGACACTTCCTGGAGACTGGTATCATATAGAACCTGTTCCCTGTACTATATTATTATTGACTCATAGCACAAAACCTGATTGACATTGGTTATTTGGTCTCTTGAATATATTGAATAATGAACCAAAGTGCGGTCAAGCAATTGACTGTACAAGTTATCAACAAATTGGTGAGCTGAGCCAGGAGCTGTCTAGCCAAAACGTCAGTCAAACTAACTGCTCAGAGAGGGTAACATTCAGTAAACTGTGGGATTGTAGTGTTTGTTAATCTCACATACACTTATGCAGCTGGCCAGGTAACACTTTAAGGGGAGAGGTGTTATAATAAGTGATACTGCAGTGAAATGCCTTTTAAAAGTAACCAGTTTTATAGATAGTGCACGATAAAGCACTTTAGGTGAAATGCCAATATTGTAGGAATTCCTGTGTGAAAAGCCATACTTTAAGAATATACAAAGATTAATTACAAATGAAACTTTCTGGGCAAAAGGCCCAGGTATACCAAAGGCTAAAACAGCAAAACACCAGGGCCTTAAAATTAGCAGTAATGACAGCCAAAAATAATAAAGGAGTTCTTGAATTTTTTGTAAGAAAATACTTAGCTAAATATGGGGCAGTTCACCCAGGCAGGACACGAGGCATATAAACAACCCCCAGAATTCATGACACAAAGTAAAAGATAAACAAGTAAGGAAACAAATCAAAGAAATAAAAGAAGGGTCAAAACTACAACAAGATTAAAATAAAAAATTAAAACAGCAACTGGAAGGTACAAGGAAATATAATAACCCTCTTGCTTACAGATTACAGTAAATGATGGGAAAACTAGGAGACTGTCAGATAAAATGCAGCCAGCAAGATGGAGAAAAATTAAGGTTCCAAAGACAGGCTGTAAATCTTAAAAATATGTATGGAGTGGCCCAGAAATAGTTATCTGTAGGAAAGCAGAGCACCCCTGTACTCAATTTGAAGTGCAAACAAAAGCAACAGGGACCAGGGGAACAAAATCAGGTTTTGCGGGAATTGGTAGCAGCTCCCATTCTTCTCCCAGAGCCAGAATAAAAACCAAAAGTCCTGGCTTCTAGCTCCCCTTACTCTAATTCCTTGAATCTCACTTCCCTCCCAGAGCCAATAACTTAACCTATGTTGCTATATTTTGTGTGTATCCTGTGACTAATTTTTGTTTTAATTTTGTTGCAACAAAAGCCTATTCTATACTCATAATTATAAAAATATGTTTTAATATACATTATGTAACAATATTTTAATTTCAAGATTGGGACATAACCATTATAATACCAATTTTCTTATTTTATTTTATATTATTTTGCAAAGTTCAAAAAGGTCTGTTATAAATAAATGTACATATATTTCTGTCTCAATAAACAATGCAGTTGCAAACAACAAATTTATTGTTGTTGTTTTTTATTAAAGTTTGTTCAAGAAAAAAAATGGTAGGGGTAAAGCTCAACATTAATGCACAAGTAATATTGATAAAGAAATATATCTTTCACAAATTTTCATGAACATGTTTGTACTCTTATTAAAACATAGTTATAATTATGTTTTATCCAAAATGTTTAAAAATATAACAATATATATGATGTCTGGGAATGCTGCAAAATGTTAAAGTTAACCAAACTAGTTTCAGTAGGTTTCTATGTTTGTCTCCAAACCACATGCAAATGTGACAACAGTTTATGAGCCTCAAAGTATTTCCATAAACCTGTATTTAAACTTTATTTTCTTTCATTTTTATAGTATTTTATTTTGTTCTGTGTTAAAAATGTATTGGTTTGTAAAGTTTGTGCTTCCAAATATTTAACAAAAGTTTATCTCCTGTAATAAACAAATTAACTCTAAAAAGGTTGGATAAAAATATTGTTGCTAACTCTTGCTAAAACAAAGTGCTTAAGTGAGGCAAATCAGTACGCCTTCTCATATAATTGATTGTGGTCATCCATTTTAGCAGTTGGGTGTTATAGTTATTATGTAAAATTAGTATGCACATGCTAAGGAAATAAAATAAACATTTTTATGCAATAACTGCAACACCATCTAAAACATATATATTTGTGCTAAAGAACTGGAAAAATCAAACAAAAAGCAAAAATTTATTTTAACAAAGGAGAGCAAAAAACCTTAAGAGTGAAAAATTAGGTCATTCTTCTGTCATATACTATACCAAAACATAGCTTGTGTTATAAATGATTTGGTCCCTATTACGCTGTAAATAAACAAAATTAATCTCTGTATAAATTCAAGTTAGTGAAAACAAGAGAAATGTAAGACAAATCAGCAACAAAGAAGTTTATCAAGTTAACCAATGTAAGTTGTTTAAGGGTGCATCTCATAGACTGGAGACACCAGAAAATATCAATCCACAGTGAAGAAACCCCTAGTCATAAGAAGAAATGTTAGAAATAACAGACTGGTCAACTACACTTTAACCTACTATATATGGACAACTGAATATGGAATTGACTATAGAAATATTATAGAGACCACTAGCCATGGCAGATCTAGCTGTTATTTAAACTGTATATTATTAAGCAAAGGAGTTTATGCATAAACCTCTGGTTCTGAATCTCTCTCATTGAAATATGGCTACATTTGATTATTGTGTAAAAGCAAATGTATCATTACTGTATACTTCTTTGTTAATTAATATAACAACATTTTATCAGGAACATGCACAAGCCTCAATGGCTGGTTATAAGATTATTCTGCAATCTGGTTTTATTTCTTCTAGGAGACTTCAAAATTTAGATGGAATTATTGGCTACATTTCAGGATTATATGAATTTGGAATATCTATTTGGAACAGGGTATTATGAAAATATATTTTAAAAAATGTAAAAAACACTTCTGAGCATTAGGCAACAGAAACCATATCTAAACCCATAATTCATGGCATTAAGGGCTGAGAATTGAGACAAAAGAACAGGTGCGAACAAACTGTTTCTTAAGGCTCTGGCTGTGAAGAGACAAGGTCTCTCAGACACAAAAACAAAGACAGACAGGATCAGAGAGTGAAAAGATGGATCTCAGAGAATCATAACATGGTAAAGCCATTGCTTCTACCAATATGGATTCTGTTTCAAGTGTAAGCAGAGTCAGGATGAGCTCTACCCTGACATCTGGTGGTGAATTATGGGGAGTGTGAAAAGGAATTTCAGGTGTTTGCATTTGCACA
Organism: Gopherus flavomarginatus; assembly: GCF_025201925.1. NCBI lineage: Eukaryota > Metazoa > Chordata > Testudines > Testudinidae > Gopherus > Gopherus flavomarginatus. Next base: position 25,634,485 of record NC_066618.1, on the reverse strand, counting down.
CCCACCCCGCTTAGCGTAGCCCATGGAAGCCTGGGATCTTTATTTTGACAGCTCTGGGATCCCCAATTTCTTTGTTATTGGGGCAGGAGGAATAAAGTGTTGTCACCCTGATTATGTGAATGAGGACCTATGAGACTGCTTTATGACAGAGATGTCTTACCATCAATTAAGTAGCACTCGCTAGACAAAGGACGTGGGTGCCAAAACCCAGTGAATTGAGAAAGGCTGGGGACTGGTGTGTTTATCTGATGGTATGGGGCCCTTTTGAGGGCCTGGAACACCAATTGCATCTTCTCTTCTCTCCACTGTTGAAGAGCAGAGCTAATTTTGGTTCCATTAGGAGCTCATCTAGAGATTGCTGAGCTGAATTCACTTTGAGCCAATGGTGCACCAGCACTGGGGCTCCCCTACTACAAGCTGAAATCACTAAGAGCTAAACTTGTTGAGCTGAGATCACTGAGTGCTGTGTTAACTAGTGGGCGATCCTGAAGATCTATTGCTAAGCGGCTGGCAGAGCAGAGCAGTTTGCAGCATGGTTGGAAGGGCCCATGGAACAGAGAGCAGAGCGGAGTGGAGCAGTTTGCGGGGATGGGAGGAGTGGCACAGCTGGTGGAGTGAAGCTGGTTATGGTGAAGGCTTCAACAGAACTCCACGGAGAGGTGGAGTAGTCTGCCCCGGCCCATGTAAGGTGCCCCTTAATATCCTGTGTGCCCCCCCCATTTCCACCCAGGAATGAGGGGGTGTGAAACTCTGCAGATAAACTTTTGAACTCTAGGGCGGCATTGATCAGGGACAGAGACTTTTGGGTTGTTGGACTTTGAGGTGATTGGACTTAAGACCCTAAGGGGAAAATGACATTGACAAAACTTATTTGGTGGGTCTTTTGCTCATGGTTTATGATATGAATCCTGTTTGTGGTGTTTCCACAATATGATGCCACATTGTTTCCCTCCTTTATTAAAAATATTTTGCTACACTCAGACTCTGTGCTTGTGAGAGAGGAAGTATTGCCTCCTAGAGGTGCCCGGGGGGGGTGGTATGTTATTGTCCCAGGTCACTGGGTGGGGGTTTGAGCCAGTTTTGCATTGTGTTATTGAAATGGAACCCCTGGATACTGAACCTGGTCCTTGTTGCTGCCAACTCAGAGGGGCAGAAGGGTTACATAAGATTACTTTTCCCATGCTGACCTAAGGACTTTCTTATGCTGTGTTCGGGGCGGACTAATAAATGCTACCTTGTTTTGAAAAGACAGCGCAGCCTCACTGCAAATACTTTACTGGTTGTGCCACTCCCTGAGAAGGGAAAGTATCCACAGAAGTCTAAATTAAAGTATAAGAGGTGACGGAGAGAAACAGGATGCTGGAGCTCCAAAGCCAGTCAAGGAGGCATTGAGACTGCTTGGCCTGCTCTTGTGAAAAAGGGCAGACACTTGGGGTCTGCCACACTAAAGGGGTTACTCACAGGAGACTGTTTAAAGGCCAGGGCATAGCACAGATTCTATAGAGAAGAAAAATGATAGAAGTGCTATGAGGTGATTGACAGATACATGCATGCATATGTATACAAAAACCGCAAAGTCAAGGAAGAAAAGAAAAAAATGGTAAAAAATGAAACAAAAAATCAACTTTCTTTTAACTTTGAACATAGCTGGAAAAAGTTATGTTGGTTTCATTTATTTATTTTTATAATAAATCCAGGTGCAGAAATTACAGCAATTAATATTAACCTGAATTTGATTATTTGGCTCTTCAGCATTTCATTGGATTATGTTGACTTTGTAATTTGATTGCTACGCAGATGTGAGCTGTGCTGATTGCATTAAAATATGCAAAGGAAGTGAAAAAAATATTAGCAAGCAATGTGCAGAAAAACTCTTCCTCCCCTGCTGCTAGTACTTCCTTTAGGAAAAAGAAAAAACATAAGGTCAGAACTATAATAACATAATGTTAGCCATTCTGACTGCAGTTTTAATCTCTCTATATGGAAGGTTATAACTAGGCTGTAATATTTTCAGGATCTGAGGAAGTGCTCTGTGTAGCTCAAAAGCTTGTCGCTTTCACCAATAGAAGTTGGTCCATTACAAGATATTACCTAACCCACCTTGTCTCTGTGGTGATATCTGAAATTTGAGCGCAGTGTCTTCTTGTGTGTCCCCTTGAAGTTAAGTTTCTAAAAGTAATACACATGGGAGTGATATCACTGAACATGTCCAGTGACCAACCCAATGTGATGCCAAGACTTATGGAAGATCTTGGTTTAGGCTCTAAAGCTAATAACTGATATCACCGTCTCTTTAGTATCTTAAGGCCCAGTTCTACAAGGTGTTCAGTATTTCCTATGAGCTACTTAGTACCCCTATTCCCATTACTAAGTTTTGTCACCATATATGGCACCTCACCCTCTTAGACTAGAGGATATTGAGCCTGAGCCTTTCAGAAGAAGGAAGGATACTTTCCCTGTTGTTGTTTGCATTACTCTAGTTTGGTGTAATTCTCTCTCTATAGCCTAGAAGTAGGGTGACCAGATGTCCCAGTTTTACAGGGACAGTCCCAATATTTGGGGTTTTTATTCTATAGCCACCTATTACCCTCCACCTCCTGTCCCAATTTATCACACTTGCTATCTGGTCACCCTCCCTGGAAAAGAGCCACCATGTTGGTTTCTCTTAGGGCTAGGTAGGGGGCAGGGCATAGTCACAGTCCTTGAGTTCCCTTGAGGGAAGAACTCTGTGCTACTAATATAGTTTATTATGATCACAGCTCCATCTAGGATGGGTTGAAAAATTGAAACAATTTTTATTGAAAATTTCCCCCAAAAATCTCAAAATAATTTTTGTTTGGCAGGTTTTGGAAAGGAACAATTTTTTTATCTGAAATATTTTCACAAAAATGTTTAGTTTCCAACATTTTTGTTTTTTCTGTTTGAATTTTTCCCTTCCCATTTCTTTCTCTTCATTTTTACTTTCTCCATTTTGCCACTAAAAAGGAGACAAGGGAGGGGGGAAATGAATACCCAAATACCCCCAAATGACTATTTGTTTCCAGGTTTCATTTTAAAAATGGGATATTTCAAAAATACAAAACCCTTTTCGTAAAAATGGTTTGTTTGAAAATTTTTAACCAAAATTTACTCTGTATAAATACCTAAAGAAAGACCTGGTCCCTTCCTTGAGAATGTTACAATCTGAGGGCAGGAGTCTGCCACATTCAGTCATGTTGAATAGTCCCTTACTTTATGAATTCTCCCATTGATTTCAGTGTGACTGCATGCCGCATAAGATCCTACTTCTTATAGGTAAAGGTGATAGAATCTGGCCCTACATGAGGAAACACAAGATGCACTGATACACCCAGGGGATGATGATACCTTAGATATGCGTTTTATTTTTCTACCACTTCTTTCCCCCATGAACATTTATGAACCTTGAGGAACAGTTCTGCTCTAGTTTCACAAATGGGCTAATTAACCTCATAATTCAGTTAACTCCTTCCCCCCTTCTCCAGCCTCTATTCTCCCAAACCAAGGAAGAATGCAAAGGAAACTTCCAGTGGGAACTCATTGCATTTCTGCATTCCTGTGAGGGAAAAAACATGATTGGGATAGCACCTAATCTGTCTGAAACTATCAGTGAAAGTGATAACTTTAAAATTTTAAACTTAAATAAACCCTTAATAGCATTCTTAAAAAGCTCAATAATCAGATATAAACATAGAGTTTTTAATTGCTTCTACAAGTTCCTCTGGTGTCAGTATTGTATTAAACCATGGTAGGAGGATTTCAGTTACTTATGCAAAAATCACATCTGCAATTGATAGGAATATTTATCAGTGTGTTCACTAAAATGAAAAAGCATTGAAGCAGGTAATAACATTTAAAACAAATAGGAAAGCACAAATAAAAATGAAGCATTTGAATAATTACACAATATGCAGCACGGAATAAATGATATAAAATTCCACTTCTGTTTCAAATCAATAACATTGAAATGTGACAGAAACTTGATGATGGTGTGTATCTAAAAATTTAATCCAGTCAAAATATCTTTTCAAAACACTTACAGACAATCACATCTTTGCCATTGTTCCTTATTGAACAACAATTGGTTCCTGGGAAATTATTAGCTTATTTTAAAGCCGACACTTAAAAAAATATAGAGCTTGTCAGGAGTCCTGTCCCCAATTTTAATACTTCAATTTGCCAAATAAAGAGAAATAATATATGCTTGTATAGTATAATATTGACTATATATTTACTTTCTTTGCTGAGGTTTTATATAGAGGACATTAAAGAAAAAAAAACAGACCTTTTCAGAGCACTTCCATTCATCACTGGGAGTTTGTGCTGGAAGTTGATGTTATGGATGGCAGGCTATCCAAGTCAATAGGAGCTTGATCAGTTCCATACCCTTTGCTTGGGCATTACTCAGAATGAGTGCTGATGGCCCCTGCCCTGAGAAGGAGGTTTTGAAACAAGCTGATAAATTAAGCAGTAATAAGTCACCACGACCAGATATTCACCCAAGAGTGCCGAAGGAACACAGATATGAAATTACATAACTACTAACTGTGGTATTTAACCTATCACTTAAATCAGCCCATGTATCAGATGACTGGGGAATAGCTAATATAATACCTACTTTTATAAAATGCTCCAGAAGCAATCATGGCAATTACAGGCCAGTAATCCTAATTTAAGTACTAAGCAAAATGATTGAAATTATAGTAGAGAACAGAATTATCAGACACATAGATGAACATGTTACATTGGAGATGAGTCAATACAGCTTCTGTAAAGGAAAATCATGCCTCACCAAAGTATTAGAATTCTTTGAGTGGGGGGTCAAAAGCATGTGGACAAGGCTAAGCAGTGATGGGGTAAGAGGGAAGGTCCTGATGTGAAACAAAGGGTAGGGATGAATGGACAGTTTTCTCAATGGAGCAAGGTAAGTAACAGGGTACCAAGACTACACCAGTACCTGCACTTTTCAACAAATTAATAAATGATCTAGAAAAAGCGATAAACAGTGAGGTGGCAAAATGTGCAAATGATACAAAATCATTCAATATAGTTAAATCCAAAGATGACTGCAAAGAATTACAAAAGGATCTCACAAAACTTGGTGACTGGGTGACAAAATGGCAAATGAAATTGAGCATTGATATGTGAAAAATAATACACATTGGAAAAAAGAATCCCAACTATACATACAAAATTATGGGGCCTAAATTATCTGTTACCATTCAAGAAAGAAATCTTGGAGTCATTATGTATAGTTATCTGAAAACATCCATTCACTGAGCAGTGACAGTCAAAAATGCTAACAAAATGTTAGAAAATGTTAGGAAAGTGATAAATAATAAAACAGAAAATATCACAGTGCTGCTACATAAATCCCTGGTATGCCCACAGCTTGAATACCGTGCGCATTTCTGGTCACCCTTTCTCAAAAAAGATGCAGCGAAGGGCAATGACAATGGGAACAGCTTCCATTTGAGGAGAGATTAAAAAGATTGGGAGATTCATCTTAAAAATCAGATAACTTGGGGAGGGGGATATGATAAAGGTCTATAAAATCATTGATAATAGGAGAAAGTAAATAGGGGAGTGTTATTTAACCCTTCACATAACATAAGAACCAAGGGTCACCTGATGAAATTAATAGGAAGCAGAATTAAATTAAAGAAAAGGAAGTACTTCACATAATGCACAGTCAACTTGTGCAACTCATTGCTATGGGGTGTGGTGAAGACCAAAAGTATAACTGGATTCAAAAAAGAATTAGATAATTTCATGGAGTATAGGTCCATCAATGGCCATAAGCAAAGATGGTCAGGGATGCAGTCCCATGCGCTGGGTGTCCCTAAAGCTGGCAGTGGAATTGCGCCTTTGATTCATTCTTGCTGAAACAGCTGGCACTGCCCACTGTCGAAATACAGGATACTGGGTTAGATGGTCCACTGGTCTGACCCAGTAGGGCCGTTGTTATGAGAAAGTGTTCTAACCACTGAGCTCCAGGATCATCTGATGAGGGGCTCTCTCAGTCTTTCCTGTTGATGCTGGTCCACTGTGGAGTGAGAGAGTGAGTGGAGCCTGGGGACAGGACACAGGGTCTCCCACCTACCAGGTGGGTGCCCTAACTATTGGACCACAGAGTTATTCTTCTCTCTCTCTCTCTCTCTCTCTCAGGATTTTAAGTATTTATCTACAATGGACCAGTCATTGACTAGAGGGGGACAGGGATGGGGGAAGAGAGAGAGAAAGAGAATGACTCTGTAGTCCAGTGGTCAAGGCACCTACCTGGGAGGTGGGAGACCCTGGAGTCCAGTGCCCCTGCTGCAACCACTCTCTCATTATTTATTCACAGTGGAGCAGCTTAAGTAACAAAGACCCAGGAGCATCTCATAGCTTACTGGTTAGAGCACTCTCCTGAGATGTGGGAAACCTCTGTGCAAATCCTTTCGTCCCCTCTGGCAGAGAGGATAGAACTGAACCTGGGTCTCCCACATGTCACATAAGTGCTCTAATCATTGGGCTAAAAGATATAAGGTGGGAGCCTGCTCCTCTGGCTAGATTTTGAATGGGATGCCATCTGGTAGATGTCTCTGAGCATGCTTATAAGATAGGACCCTGCACATGACTTGGGCATCCGAATTACCTATCTTCCCTGAGTCCTGAATCACTCTGATGCTTAGGTAGGAGATAGGTGTCCGGACACATAGAGTGAGGCAGCAGTTTGCAATGCCCACAGGCTGAAACACAAGTGCCTAGGGAACTTTTACGTTGAATACTTAGGCTCGAAGTGAGTTTAGGTGCCTACAGGGTTTGGTGGGAGTTTTGTGGATCTCAGTGGAGCCAAAACTGGTACGTAGGGTATGTCTACACAGCAAAACAACCCTGCAGCAGTGAGCCTCAGAGCCTTGGTGAACTGACTTGGGTTCATGGGGCTTGTGCTGAGGGGCTAAACATAGTGGTGTAGATGTTCAGGTTCAGCTGGCACCCAGGCTCTGAGACTGTCCAGTTTCAGAACCTGGGCTCCAGCCCAAGCACAAATGTCTGCATTGCTATTAATGCCATAGCACTAGCCCCATGTCCGTGGAGCTGGGCTCTGAGACATGCCGCCAAAGATTTGTTTTGCTGTGTAGACGTAGCCTTAGGTGTCTGAGTCTGGGGTTTAGGTGACTTAGTACCTTTGTGGATCTGGGCCAGACTGTCCTGAGGTTTAAAGCTGAAGTAACTCCGCATCTTGTAGGATCAGGTCCTGAATATATAGGGTAGCTTGCCAATTGGCATGAATCGGCACAGCCCTACTGAAATCAGTATACACCACCTGAGGATCTGGCCTCTAACCTTCCAATTAGTTAATTTTAAATGTCGATTGCTTTCCTTTCCTCTTTATTAAATTGTTATGTATTAACTTATTATTATTACTAGTTTTACCTTGTTCGAGAAGATGCTAAAAAAGAAGAGAAGAAAGGCAGGCTTCTTAGCCAGGGAGAATCTTTATCTCTGAGAGAGCAGTAGTCAAAACATTAAAGAGAGAAAAAAAATAGGTTAGATACTGAGATGCAGAGTTTAATTTAAGTAAGCTTGAAATGAGCTTCTCGAGGTAATTAGGAAAGCAGGGTCCTTGTAAGCCCAAGGATAAGTAGGATTTAAAGATACTGTATGTCCAGTGATAACTGCAAAACCATACTGCAGCTTGCTGCTGCAGTAGCTTAAGTTTATGTGGTGTGCACATCTACCCATCAGCATTTGAATGGAATTTCTTTTTTAAACCATTATAAAAATGTGATTGGAAGCAAGACAATAAATAAATAGAATGGACACATGCCGCAGAAGTATATATGCAGCAAGTATTCACTGGGAACACATAATGGTGTGCTATGGTTGAGAGCTTATAATTAAATGTGTAGATGGCAGGAAATTCACATTTCTGGTTCTCCTATCAGCTGTAACATGGCCTTGTTGGCTTCATTTTGCTTAGCCATCTCCTCTAGTTGGTCATTAATTATCTTTCAGCCATTAACACTAAAAATCAGCCCATCAGCCTGAAATCTACTCAGCTGCAAACAAGGAGTTTAAAATAGCGTAAGGTACTACATCTGCCCCCCAAGTCCCTCCCTATTTTCCTACTTAAAAAAAAGAAAAAAAATCTCCCCTGTTGCTGTGTGAAAGAGAACAGGCAAAACCCAACATGTATACTGTATATGGAAAACTGGGAAATGTCCCAGGACATAGGGAGCAGAGGCACTGTTATAGTGAACAACCTCTGCACAGCCATGCAGGGGAAGGGCCGGGGAAGGGTGGAGGACAGCATTTCATGTGGCGAGGGCAGATTGTGTGCGATGAATAAGGTGGATCCCTTGTCCACACTAAGGACCACATTTAAAAAGAGGTCTTACGTCTGTTTAAGGTGGCTCAAGTTGGGCTTCCAAAAATGGAGGCACCTCAAATCAGCAGCCACTTCTGAAAATGTTGGCCACACCCATAAACTGAGGCTTACACTACACCAATAAAGTGCTCTTTCATACAGTGGCATAACCAAAGCATCATGAGTTACCTGTATTTTATTTTCTTCAAAATATTTTTTTGACTTAGCATCTCTCCTCTTCAGAAAGCAAACTATGGCAATGAAGTGGCAATATGGTAATTAATTATACTTTTCCGTTTTACAGTAATGAATTGTGAAGGGCATTTATTTAACAAGCCCCTTTTGAAGCTTTTGTACATGATTGCAAATGACATGTGTGACGTCCAGCAGTCCTTTCTTTTGCATAATGGTCACAGATTATACTTAGGAAAAGTAACATGGAAGTAAAGTGACAGCTCCAGTCACTTAATGAGAAGTTTATTAAGAAACTAGGACTGATTATCAGCTGCAAATTAGCCATAATGTGAGTAATCAGCAGAGATGTCACATTGGTGGAAGAAAGATGATAAACAGCAGAATGCTCATCCCTACGCTAATCAAAAAGTACGTACAGCTCATTACAAGATATCATTTGCAGGAATCCAGGGACATAGGATTCAGGAAATATGTTTTTGCAAAATGTATTAATCAATATCTCTGCATACACCTTTACGTTTTATTTGATATACCATAGCAATGTTATAAAAGCATTTATATCTGTTACACACATGAGACAGGCAATAGTTATAATTTATGAAAATTAAATTAGATTTTGAACCTCTAATATTTTCAAAGACCAAAGAAACAAATGACACTGATTTAAATAAATTCTTTTACTATTACCATGCAAATATTTTAAAAATGCCAAGAGTACACAAATCACAGCTGTAAAAAGGACACAAGTAACTTATTACAGTTAATTCCAAGTGTTCTTAATTATTTCAGATATATTATGAATTATTCTTAAAGGCCCAAGTCCATTGTACTAAGTGCTGTACAAACCTATAGCAAAAACATCAGTCCTGCTCTAAGCGCTTAGAGTCTTGTTTAATTACACTGGTCTACAATTTTTGAGAAGTCGTCTGCTTCAGAGATAAAATGTGATATTTATTATGTATTTTGATGTGCTGAATTCAAATATGACAATTAAAACAACTGATTGGCTACCGTTTCTAAGATATTTAAGTTTTTACATTTTATGTCTATGTATATTGTGTAGATAGTAGAGTTTTAATCATAAATTGTAAACCTAGGTCTTTTCATATGTTTATGGTTGCTTTACATGATAATATTTCACCTGTCCTGTTTATGTAACACTTTAAAAATCAGCAAAAGGGTTATATAAATAAAATTTATTATGAAACAAAAGGAAAAAAACTGTTATGTACATAGTTTAGTCCTATTCAGTGTCTACTCGGCGCTTCTTGGCTTGTCTCTTGTATTCATTAAATGGAGCATCTCTTGTCACTGTCCAGCAATAGTCTGCAAGCATTGATGGGCTCCATTTGCCCATCAAATAGCCTGCCAGGAGATTCCATTGCTGTAGTCTGGAGCCCAACAGCTCTGCCTTACTCTTGGGTAGTTCCAAAGCCCTGACAAGGTCATTCAGTTCACCTTGTGTTATGAGGTGTGGTTCAGAGGAGGAGGATGGGAGAAAATGTGGGTCCTGTGACATTGATGGTTCAGGACCAGAAGTTTCATCCTCTTCCTCTTTCTCATCTGACTCAAGTGAGAATGATTCTGGTGCATCAGGAACTGGCAGTCCTTCTCCGTGGGTTACTGGGCGTATAGCTGATGGAATGTTTGGATAATGCACAGTCCACTTTTTCTTCTTTGACACACCTTTCCCAACTGGAGGCACCATGCAGAAGGAACAATTGCTGGTATGATCTGTTGGCTCTCTCCAAATCATTGGCACTGCAAAAGGCATATATTTCCTTTTCCTGTTCAACCACTCGTGAAGATTTGTTGCACAAGTGTTGCAGCATATGTGTGGGGCCCACCTCTTGTCCTGATCTCCAATTTTGCAGCCAAAAGAAAGGTGATAGGCTTTCTTAACCATAGTGGTTATACTGAGCTTTTGTGATGCAAAAGTCACTTCACCACAAACATAGCAGAAGTTATCTGCACTGTTCACACAAGTACGAGGCATCTCTGCTCACTTTGGCTAAACAGAAATGTGTCCCTTTGCAAAATCAAACACTGACAAATAAGAGAGCACAACACTATATGATTTCTAGAGCTGATATAGGGCAATTTGTTCAGCAGAGTGATGTAAGCTTCGTTATGATTGCATCATCCATGACTTCTAGGAATAACATGATGCAATTCATATCATGTATGACGCAATACCAGCTTCAGATTGCATCATTCATTGTTTTGCCTCAAAAGCAAGTACTGTCCAAACCCAGTCATAGATTTATTCATAGATCCAGTCAAAGACGTATTTTAGTCATTTCTGGTTTAAATTGAGATCCCTTCCCTTTATAATTCACTTATCCTCCGCCATTCCCAAGTCAAGGGTCGTTTATACTGACCCAATAGCATAACTTGAAAACTAGAGCCAATCAACAATTTTAAGCATCATTTTCGTTCTCAGTGACCCAGAATTAGTAAAGTTGGACTACATTTATTTCAGAAGCATTTTGGCTGTAGAGCAGTGTTATAAGACACAGCAGGTGGATGAAACAAATAAATGAGCTGGGTGGGAGAAAGAGAGGACAAGGTAAGAGTCAGAGTGGTAGTAATTTAAGCATGTTTAACTGTGAGAACAATCAGCCCTGCTCAACTGCTAACACACATTTTTAGTTACTTCTGTGGTAAGTCAATAACTGGTGCTGTGAACTTGTGTTGTTTTTTAATAAGTACGGTGGTGGTTTTTTTCACTGAAAAAGCAGCAAAGAATCCTGTGGCACCTTATAGACTAACAGATGTTTTGGAGCATGAGCTTTCGTGCATGCATCTGAAGAAGTGGGTATTCACCCACGAAAGCTCATGCTCCAAAACGTCTGTTAGTCTATAAGGTGCCACAGGATTCTTTGCTGCTTTTACAGATCCAGACTAACACGGCTACCCCTCTGATACTTTTTCACTGAAGATACTATGCTATTTGGAAATATTTCCCAACCTTTTACATTTGAAATCCTTATAGAGAACAATTTAGCCCTGCATTCAGAGCTCTTCTTACACACACACACACCCCCACGCACTCTCCTGAAGTCACAGAATAGAGTACATTCCCTGAATGGGCTGAATGGTTCTGTAAACTTGGCAGCATTAGAGGAACTCAACAGCTTTTTAGAGAGCTGAGCTCTTTAGTCATGTCCACGTATTAGCCTGTCTCTATAATTATAATTATTTCAAGCGCTTCTTGGCAAAAGGCTTTCTGAGCTCTTTTTGTAAAGTGAGAGTGGGAGGCTCAGACCACAGTGATAAGTGGCTCGACTTTGTTCTGTAGAAGTCAGTAAGAGTTTTGCCATTGACTTCTCTGGAAGCAGGACTGGGCCTGAAATCGGTGAAGCTTTCATTTTTCTTTTCTTCCAGGGATGGTTTAGATTATTTGGTTAAACAAGCTCTACACTGACCCCTTTCCATTGAAGAAATTTTCTCTATACTAAAGAAAAGACAGACTACTTCTTCAGGCTGACTCAAGGGCCTGGATTGTGTCTTAGGTTAAGAAAAATATATGCTGCTTCCTAGAGTTCTGAACACGTCTTTTTTATATATGCAGAGGGAGAAATCATACCTGAACAGTGAACTTTTCTTCTGAAATGAAAACTGCCTGACAAAGGCCAAAGAATTTCTTTTTTCACTGAGGCCAGATGTTTTTGTAGGGCACTTGCAAAATGATTTTTTTAATCTACAAAACAATTTGTCCACGTTGATTTTGTCTCTTTCTGATCCCAAATCTGCTCATTTTAATCAGTTTCCATCTTCTGAGTACTTAACAACATGTAATATACCCACTGTGTGATTTATAAGTGGGCACAGTCCTTGCTGTTGCAAAATAAATGTGAGAGTGGGGATCTGATCAGCAGAAAAAACATGTATTTGGCCTTAGGCACCAACAACAGCCTGAAACTTCAGTTATAATACCATGAAATATTTAGTTTCTAGTTTCATGTTCCCTTAACAGAGCTACTGGATTTAAATTACTACAAGGGTTTTCATTTCACGATTTCTTTATATATTGGGGATTGCAAAGGTTTTTTTTGTCAATTTTCCTATATATTTGTACGTAAGTGTCAGCTCCACACATAAACACCTTCTTTTAAACCAGCTTGGTGCATCAACAGGTCTCATAATGTGCTTCTTCAGTCCAGGGAACTCAGATAGAATTAAACTGAGACCAGGACACAGATCAAAGCATCTAGATTACGGCATTTTGTAGAAACAGCTTGGATGTATTGTGAGTGCTGCATGAAAATAACTGCTGTGGGTGACTTGGGAGGATCAAAGGGAACAATGCTGGGAGCAAAAAGAGACTGCGCTCCATGTCTTGTTGGGTACTTCATGAACAGCAATGGGGGTAGATCCACAAAGGAAGCATAAGCTCAGCATTGCAGTGCCTATCTTTAGGCACCCGGCCTTCCACTGGAATTCACAGCTCTGTGTTAGGGGTCTGGGCTCACCACATAACGCCTGGAGGAGAGTTAGGCACCTAAGAATGGGATTCACAAAAACCAGCAGGCTGAGCAGGGAGCTACCTAAATAGGAAAAACTGAAGAAAGAAGTGTGGCCTAGTCACCTAATTCTGAGCTGTCGGGAGGTAACTCCCCTGCACTTGAATACGCTTCTGTCTGTAAACACTCTCCTGGAGATAGCCATTGGGCAAGAGAATGACTCTGTAGCCCGGTGGCTAGTGTACTCACATGGGAGGGGAGATATGGGAGCAGGGATTTCCCTATATCCCCCCTCTCTCGCATTTCCCCATCACCCCGCCCCCCAGTTTTGTGAACTAATTACGTGCAGTGTTGCCAATTTAGTGATTGTTCAGCATTTGAATTGAAATTGAAGCATTAATACACACTTTAAAAGCACATAAAGTGTAAGATAAAATATGTGTATCTGAAAAAATATAATAGATTTGAAAAGTATGAACATAGACTAGCTTTCTTATACAGCTGTTGTTTTTTATGACAATGTCAGTGCTTTCATTTTGGTGACATTGGCCAACCTAATAATTTCAAATTATGGTTTGTAAGCAATGTCTAAATGAGCTCTCCCTGACAGCCAGTGGGGAGCTGGGGGCTGGGGGAAAGACTTCAGGACCAGATTGTATTTACATTCACACCTGATCTACCTAGATATCCAGCAAACAGAGCTGTGTTGCCCAAGTGATAGATTCTGGCTTGAGTTGGGTTACAAATGACTTGAATGTGGGGGGGGGGCTGCAGGGGCAGTAGAACTGTACTTAGCCTGTGCTGACTGAGGGCATCAAGAGAGAGGGTGGGGACAGGTGTTTTGCTTGATGGTCTGCTGAGTCACAAGTACTATTTCACCGGCTCCTCTGCACTGTTTAAAGACAGAGCTGGTTAGGCTCTATAGATAGTCTTTTGTTTTGTTTAGTGACCACTGCAGCTGAAATACTGATAATCAGGTCTAAGTGCTTAGACCTGCTTTGGGACAGTGTTTCTGTGGAAGAGACGGCCCAGTCTGCACTAGTTACGAGGTTCCCCCACTGAAAGCTGAAGTCACTGAGAGCTGAGTGGACCTCAAGAGACCAACTCACAGAGGCCACAGTGGCAGGTGGCAGCAGAAGGTGAAAGCAGGGACATTGGAAACAGAGCGATGGAGTAAACAGTGGCACAACAAACAACAGTGGCCAAAGCGAACAGTGAGCAGCTGGAGGAATGAGCAAGGTGCCTTCTTGCCCCCTACCTGGAAGGTGAACTCATGTGAAAGCACCTCTGAACTCTGAGTCTCCACTGACCAAGGACAACACCGGTGAGTGTTAATGAGGCTGTTAAGAATGCTGGAGACACAACACAGTTCATGCGAACAAACATGGCTGTTGCATCTAGGGTGACCAGATGTCTCAATTTTATAGGGACAGTCCTGATTTTTGGGTTTTTTTCTTATATAGGGTCCTATTACCCTCCACCCCCATCCCAATTTTTTTTGCTGTCTGGTCACCCTAGTGGCATCATACTTTCTATTTAAGAAGAGATACCACACACTACAAACTGGAGGCCAATGTTAAGTGCATTATCACTTGTTCATCCTGAAGCTGAACACTGGTTCCGAACAAGACCAGCAAATGCTCACTATCTTTCTGCAAGAAATGCAACTGGCTAGAAGCATATTGTGCAACAGTGAAAGACTCAACAGTTGAAAAAGTGAAGAAGTCTCTCACTACATTCAAAAAATGTGCATACATTGCTGATGAATGCAGCAATGCAAATGGACATCAAGTATTAAGTCATTGTGTACATTATCTTGAGCATCCCCAGCTGGGAGCTCAGGTGGGCCGGATAGGATGGTCCCGCGAGCTGGATGTACCCTGAGGACCGGAGTTTGCCCACTCGCCAGCCCCTTTAGCAACCAGTTCTACACCAGCTTCTAAATTGAAAAAACGGTTCTTGTGAACCAGTGCGAACTGGCTGCAGCTCACCACTGCACATGGGTCATTAAACAATGCCATCCAGGCAACTGCTACAACGGTAGTAGATCTTTGTCCAGCAATAGAAGCTACATTTGGATCAATCAGAGAGCTATCCATTGAAAAAGTACTGGAACAAGCAAAGACTTCAGTCCAGAAGTTGACTAATAAAGGCATTTATATTGAATCTGTAAGTGAAGAGGACAAGTGTTTGTTAAGACAACCGAAAAAGTACACAGACTTGATTCTTAAAAATCGACAACAGAGACTTCTAGATTCTACTCAGCCTCTACGTAGCTTTTACAGATCCCTGTCCTATAAAACACCAACAGGTGAGTGGAGTGAGGCACTACCAGCAATGGGGCTGCCATGTGCTCAGGACAGAATAGAGAATTTGAACATAGAGTGGAATATCATACAACGAATGAATGAAGATTTGACTTCAACTTCTTTTTTATCATCGCTAGTGGCTCGACCCAATCTTCATGCTATGTTTCCTGGGATGAAAGAAGTAGGAATTCATCTCTTGCTACTCCAGTAACAACAGCTACAGTTGAGTGTTCTTTTTCATCACTGAATAGAATTTTGTGCTCTGCAAGGAGTCGCCTTCTGCCTGATCATGTGAATGAACTACAGAGCATATCAATTGAAGGAATGGAAGTACTGGACACACAAGAAGCCACCAAAGATGAATGCATTGCATTCAAGAAGTTCATTAACAGAGTTCTGCAAAATTATAACAAGAAACCAAGAACGATGGTGATGCAGATATAGTGCTTCATAGAAGGCTTGAGTAGCCAACTTTAATTTGTGTGATGATTTTATAACATGAGTTAAATATAATAAAATGGTCATGAAACATTTTTCAGTTTTTACTTGGTGCCATATAGCCCATATCCACCCTTACAGTCTCACCCCTCATCGGTCCTGACTCCTCCCCTCCCCGTAAATTCGAACACCCCCCCCATTTCAATTCCTGGGGAAAACACTGAATGAAGGTTTAATAACTTGCTCTAAATCAGCAGAGTGGGGATGTGAGCTACAGCCTGGATAAGCATGCTAAGCTCTCTGCTACAAAAGAGCAAGTTCTAATGCTGCCTCTTTCTGTGTTGTGCAGTTTGTCTGCAGACTGTTGTTTATGGGGAGGGGAGAATGCCCTGGGCCTACACCAGGGGAGCAGGGAGAACACAATCCCTGTACTTCTCCAGACACAAGGACTGGAACTCTCCCTGATCGCGATGCAGGCTGCAGCGAGCTGACAGAGTTAAAAGTGGACTTTTTGTGCCCTTCCCCATCACTGTGAACAATGCCTAAGAGACAGAGAGATTTTGGTCCATTGTGAATAAAGTATAACCAAAAAAAAGATAAATAAGAGCTGACCTTTCTTCCATGTTAATGGAGTGAAGATCTTAAGTACTTTCACAAGTGAACATAATTTGGATGGAGCATCACATGTACACAAAAAATAGTGAGCATTATCCTACACGGTGACCTTAATGAGGTGTCAAGGGGTTAATAAGAAAATTAATTTATCTTTTTAAGCACCAGAAGTAATTAAAGTCTAAGGGATATCTGTATCATAACTGAAAATGAGTAATGAGCAAGTGGGATATGAAGGAAAAATGAGTTTGGTAATTAAGACAGGAAGTTCGGTATAACGAGAAGGATTAATGTATTTGTCACCTATGGCACAATTCTATTGTGCTGATATTAAGTGAGGAAGCTTAAGCAGAAGCAGAACAATGGGCCCTATGAGTGAGGAGGTGGTAGATAGTAGCACTGCATTTTTAGCTGGCAGAAGAAACTACTTTGGGGACCAATAATAGACAGGCTCTTGATAACATCAGAGCAGTCAAATTAACAAAACTGAAATTTATTAAAGGATTAAATAGCAATGGTGTCAGCATTTATATGAAAACTCCAGCAGTGATTACTTCTTTGGACTTAAATAAAAGAAGGCCCTAAGTTACCTACTGGAAACGGCTGGTTTCTCATTTAAACAAGCTGGGCCAATATTATTCTTTGTGTGTCTCATAGTTACCTCAGTGATGAATTTGGTTCATTATGTTGAATATTTTTAACTTATGTTCTTAATTTTGAATGTCTGCAACACAAGGGAGGGCAGAGCCTCAGATCCACTGAAGTCACTGCAGCTATAACAATATACACCAGCTGAGGATATGCCCCAGTAAATACAAGGTACTTCTCCTAATCTATATCATTTGAACAGCATGCCCTGTATTTTACATGGGAGGAGGATGCTATGGTGATGCTCGGATAGCATGATGGGGTGGGCAGTATAAGAACCTGAAATGAATTGAATAGATGCTTCTAGCATTTTGTTATTTCCCTCGCCTGCCATTTTATTGTGTTGTTTAAGAGGACACTTTCCAGGTTGGTACAGTAGGCCTAAAATTAGCTCTGCCAGCATTCTTTTGTCTCTTGAGTGTGCAAATGCATGTCATGCTTTCCCTCTACTCTCCCTTCTTGACAGGCTTTCTTGAACAGACGTGGTATTGAAAAAAAATTGTATACAAATTTCTGTCAACCGAGAGCAAGCTGTTCACTTTCCATTAAAGGGAACAGGCTTCTTGTAATATCAGTTCCTTGAACGTTCTCTAAAGTGGAGGAGGCAAGCTGAGCAGAGGGATTGTATGATGTTTGTGATTACAAACAATTCCAGAGCTGTGAGTGAGTTGTTTGCCAAACGCTCAGATGAGTAGCTGTCATTTCCAGCCCTGAGTTTGGATGGTCAATAGATTTTTCTAGGATCTGGATCAATTTTATTTTCAAATAACATTGTTAGTGGATGTTAAATTGTGGGTCTGTTGATACAAACTGTATCCCTTTATGGGGTACTAGTAAAATGCTGGATGGAGTACTTGTACACCACTGCTGTCTGCTAGACATTGCTCTGTTGTTTGTGATGGTCCCATTTTGTCTTGGCTGGCCTGAAAAGAGAATACAAGCCAGTCAGTTAACTGGGAATCTACACCAGCTCACATACTGGAAGACTGGCTTCTTTGAACATACATTCACAATTAATTTTATTCCCAATGTTACAGGTATGGATATAGGGTTTAGCATGTGATCTGTATAGATTTACAACCATTAATTGTTATAAACTCTTGTAAACAGCAGTTTTATGGGTAAAAAAATGTTATGCAAAAGAATTAAATTAGAAAAGCCAAAAATACAAAAGAAGCTTGAAACTGTTTAATCCAAAAAAGAAAAAAAAAAGGAAATGCAAGTTACATAAAGGTTCATGTCTTCTGCTATTTATTATTTAATAAAAGAACTACGTTAAGGGAATATTAAAATTAGATGATTAAATACTCAAAATTCAGGAAATGACAGTTTTGAGTGTGAATGCAGCTGAGAAAATTAGATGAAAGATGCCCTAGCAAGCAGAAATTACAGACCCTGCTGCTCTTCTCTACAGAAGAAAATGGTCCATGGATCTAAGTAGTTACAGATCCAATGAGAGTTCTCCCACCTTTTAATCATCCCTGCCACTTCCTTCATTCTGCTGTTTTGGGCAGAGAGTCACACAGGGCTCTTTGCCTTAAATCTAGACTTTTTCCTGGCCTCCTGCACAATGGAGCTGCATAAATTCTCATATGGTCTTGATCCTCCACATCCATTGAGCAGAATTTGTGACTTACATTATAATTAAGCTTTACAGAGGCTCTGGGAGCATTCTTTCCCAAACCTGAGCCATCTTTTTAGGTGACAAATTTGAGGAACTGTCCCAGACTGAGATGTCATTGGAGCAGGTTTTGGAACAAACTGATAAATAAAACAGTAATAAGTCACCAGGACCAGATGGTATTCACCCAAGGGTTCTGAAGGAACTCAAATGTGAAATTGCAGAACTACTAACTGTGGTATGTAACCTGTCATTTAAATCAGCTTCTGTACCAGATGACTGGAGGATAGCTAATATTACATTAATTTTTTAAAAGGCTCCAGAGCCAATCCTGGCAATAACAGGCTGATAAGCCTAACTTCAACAACAGGAAAACTGGTTGAAACTATACAAAAGAACAGAATTATCAGACACATATATGAACGCGATTTGCTGGAGAAGAGTCAACATAGTTTATGTAAAGGGAAATCATGCCTCACCAATCTACTAGAATTCTTTGAGCGGGTCAACAAACATGCAGACAAGGGAGATCCAGTGGATATAGTGTATTTAGATTTTCAGAAGCATTTGACAAGGTCCCTCATCAAAGCCTCCGAAACATAGTAAACTGTCATGGGATAAGAGGAAAGGTCCTCTCATGGATCAGTAACTGGTGTGACAAAGTTCCTCCTCTACCTTGGTAGGTCCTGCGCTTATTGGCAGATTTGCTCACCTCACAGATTCAACATGTGAGTCGGGAAACAGCCCAGAGACCTTCCTCTCTGGTAAAAGGCCACAGTCTAGGTCAATTCCTCCTGTGTCTGAGCAGGAGTTGGGAGGTTTAGGGGGAACCCAGATCCGCCCTCTACTCCGGGTTCCAGCCCAGGGCCTTGTGGACTACAGCAGTCTAGAGTGTCTCCTGGTATAGCTGCATGACAGCTACAACTCCCTGGGCTACTTCCCCATGGCCTCCTCCCAACACCTTCTTTATGCTCACCACAGGACCTTCCTCCTGGTGCCTGATAATGCTTGTACTCCTCAGTCTTCCAGCTATGTCTTCTCACTCTCAGCTCCTCTTGCTCCCAGCTCCTTGCATACACACCACAAACTGAAGTGAGGTCCTTTTTAAACTCAGGTGGCCTGATCAGCTAGCCTGTCCTAATTGATTCTAGCAGTTTCTTAATTGGCTCCAGGTGTCTTAATTATCCTGCCTGTCTTAATTTGTTCTAGCAGGTTCCTGATTACTCTAGTGCAGCCACTGCTCTGGTCACTCAGGGAACAGAAAACTACTTATCCAGTGACCAGTATATTTACCCTCTACCAGACTCCTGTACCCCACTGGTCTGGGTCTGTCACACTGGTTAAAGGATAGGAAACAAAGGGTAGGAATAAATGATCAGTTTTCAGAACGGAGAGAGGTAAATAGTGGTATCCTCCAGGGGTCTGTACTGGGACCAGTGCTGTTTAACATATTCATAAATGATCTGGAAAAAGGGGTAAACTGTGAGTTTGCAAAATTTGCAGATGACACAAAACTACTCGAGATAAGTAAGTCCAAAACAGACTGTGAAGAGTTACAAAAGGATCTTACAAAACTGGTTGACTGGGTGACAAAATGGCAGATGAAATTCAATGTTGATAAATGCAAAGTAATGCAGATTTGATAACATAAATCCAGCTACACATATAAAATGATGGGGTCTAAATTAGCTGTTACCACTCAAGAAAGAGTTTTTGGAGTCATTGTGGATAGTTCTCTGAAAACATCCCCTCATGCATCTGAAGAAGTGGGTTTTTTTACCCAGGAAAACTTATGCCCAAATAAATCTGTTAGTCCTTAAGGTGCCACGGAACTCATTGTTTTTGTGGATACAGACTAACACAGCTACCCCTGATATGGGTCACCAAATGAAATTAATAGGCAGCAGGCTTAAAACAAACAAAAGGAAGTATTTATTCACACAATGCACAGTCAAGCTGTGGAACTCTTTGCCAGAGGATGTTGTGAAGGTCAAGACTATAACAGGGTTCAAAAAAGAATTTGATAAATTCATGGACGATGGTCCATTAATGGTAGGATGACCAGATATCCCAATTTTATAGGGACAGTCACGATATTTGGGGTTTTGTCTTGTATACGTGCCAATTACCCACCCCCGTCCCAATTTTTCATTCTTGCTATGTGGTCACCCTAATTAATGGCTATTAGCCAGGATGGGCAGTGATGGTGTCCCAAGCCTCCAATTGCCAGAAGCTGGCCTGAGATCAACAGGCTTTCCAAAGGAGGCCAGAAGAGCTCCAGTTAGACAGATCTCTGCTGTGTTTATATCACAGTGCGTTGTGCTGACTTAGATGATATCAGCTGAAAATAATGCAACGTAAGCTGGGATAATCTCAAACAAAAACAATGACAAAGCCTAACCTAGTGTGTTGGAGCACAGAAATTAAAGCAAACAAACCCCATCTTTTGGATTTGGTGCCATAAATACATTCAGATAATAGTTTATTACACTGGATGGAAGCAAAGGAAAAAGACTAGGCTAAGTGCCCAGTGTGAAATTCATGGTTTGCTGACTACCTAAATTACCTGGCACACTACTAGCCCTGACTTTAGTGCTGTCTAGGCAAAAATCTGTCATTAAAGGGACAATTAGCATGCTATTTTAATGTAAACTGAGGTGCAAATGGAAAATAAAATAAGATATGACAAAGTTCTGATGTTCTCAAAACCAAACAAATATGACTCCCATTAATATCAACAGAGAAAATCTTAGCAAAACATACATTGGCAAGTAAGAAGCCTTGTTTTGAAATGGCATGTGGTGATTGCATCTCAGGACTATTTCCACTAACCTGGTCAACACACTCTATTTACTGCTGCAGAAGTTATAATACATGGTTATCAAAAAGAAATTCTCGTTTACTTACCATGGGTGAGCTAAGGCTGTGCCTACACTGGGTGCATATTTGGCCACGTACAGTTTCATGCATGTTCCTCATACCCATGCTAAGTATCCACCTATGCTTGCTGGATGTGGATGTAAGGTTATGTACACACATATACCCACATCCACACTGCCACTTTTGTTTCACGATTTTAGCTCTACCACTTCAGAGGTGGTATCCCAGGGTTATGTGCATCACAAGGAGACACTCTAGGAACTGCTTTGCTGTGTGTTGTTGGTATTGTCCCCTGCCTTCACACATTTGCCAATGGCAGTTCCTGCTCACTTCTCCCTCTTGCAAAACTAGATGAAGGACATGGAGCAAATGGATGAAGATCTGGTTCTGGTTATGCTCCTGTTCCTTATTGTAGGACAAATATTTATGCAGTGCCATAGGCAATGGGTGAGATGCAGGAAGGAATCTGGACAGAACTTTGACACGCCGAAGACGGCTGACCATGAGGGTGAATGATACTTCATTCTGGTCCCATGGAACAGATATGGTAAATGTCAGTATTGCCAGGGCATGCCCATGGGTGGATCTGGTGCAGGAAAACCAGCATGGTGTGATGGAATCAAATAGTTTTGGAAATCTGGGATGATCAGCAGTGGCACAGAACTCCTGAATGAAGAAACAGACCTTCACGGAACTATGTGACAAATTGTGGCACACCTCCAGTGCCAGACCACTCAATTAAGGGAAGCCATATAAGTGCAGAAGCAGGTAGTTATTGATCTGTGATGGGATTTACAGACCCTGCACACAAGGGCTAAGAGACTGAAGGAGTCACAATGGGCCAAGAGGGCCCCGCCCCTTAGAAGCTATTGAATATGCTCTAAATGGATGATCTGCTTGAAAAGGGACTTTGACAGTCAAGCAGGGGGAGAGTGAAGGAGATGCTGTCTGAAGGAAAGAAGCCAGTTTTCAGCTTCTGGACAGAGCGATCCACAGAAAGAGGGTAAGACCCAACCAAAAGGCCAGAAGCTGACCCCTTTCCCCTTCCCTGTTTCCTGCCAAGGGAGAATAACTGGACAATGAGACGTGAACTGGGAGTACCCATTGGACTGATTGAACTGCTGACACTGTCTGGGAACTCTCCGCTGGAGGGAAGAATGCTGTGATCACACCTTAAACTGAAGAGAGAGTAGGGAGGTAGGAAGTGGCCCAGTGGAGGCTGGTCTGAGGCGACTGAGACTCTTGAGCCCTGGGCAGGGACTGGGTGAAGAGGGAGGACCTGGGTCCTTCTACCTTATCCCACCCTCAACCAGGAGAAATCAGAGAGCACCAGGGAATGACAGTCTGCAGCTCAGCCACCAGGCCCACATACTGCCCAGCAAGGCCATCCCAAGACTTTAGGGACTGTAGAGGCCTTCCCACTAGGCCTGCAGGTCTCTGAGTGACATCTGCTACATGACTTTTGGAAGCTGGCAACACCAGACCGCTATTGGACAGTTGCAAACCTCTTTGGGGTTGGAAAGTCGGGGTCATGGTTGTGCAGATATGCGAGGCAGTTAACATTGTGATCTACCCACAGGTGGTTGCCATAAGCAAAGATCCAGAAATAATAGCTGGATCTCAGAGTATAAGGTTTCTGAACAGTGTAAGGGCCATCAGTGGTATCCACATCCCAGAACTCTGCCCACAAAAGGACTGAGTGAGTGTGTGAACTGAAAAGAATATTATTCACTTGTTCTGCAAGGCTTAATGGACCACAGAGGCAGGTTCAGAGAAGATCAAGATTTTACTTGAGGGGTGAAGAAAGGACTTTATTCCCTGAAGATGACATGGTTCTCTATGGTGTGACTGTGCCAATGGTTATTTGGGGACCCCGCCTATCTGCTCCTAACTTGGCTCATGAAACCATACCCTGAAATCAATGACCATCTTCCTCTGCTGTCTCTGGGGTGCCACTTCTGCCCTCCCAGCTGAATGGGTTCCCTCTTAGGACCTGAAGTTTCCATCTGTTCAAAGACAAGGGTAACGTTATACATATAATTTTCCTTTGGAAGAAGCTGAGAAATCCCACTCCCCCATGTAACAAAACTTTGCTGTAGAGGACCACAATATTGATACTTTCTAGCAGTCCAGGAACACTACTGAATTAGACCATCCTCGGTTCTCAGACAAATATTGCAGCTCTTGCAAAAAGGACCAGAGGCTAATAATGGAAGATATACACACACATTTTTTTTTAAATTTAAGTTTTCATAGTCTGAAAGGGGAGAGTGGCACTTCCTTATAGGGACTATGTTACCAGTTTGCAAATTCTTCATTCAAAGCAGGCCAACATTTGGAAAACAGTTTTTAACGGTACCGGAATAATAAAGAGAGGTGGCTTTCCAGTCCTATAGAGTACATCCAACAATCTATGCCAGGACAAGACTAGGAGGCAAATTTGCCTGGAAATTGACTACATTCACAGCTAGCACACAAAGTTTCCATGGAAAGGGAGAACTGAACCACAAACACCATGCACTCCCCCTTTCCCCCCACCCCTGGTATCACCGGAAAATCTTGCCCCTCTGCCTGCCTAACAACAGTGAAGTGGACAGGGAAAGAAAGAGACACACTTCAACTTTATTTGGTTCCCTAAAGTTTCAGATCAGTACCACAAGACTCTCATCTCTCCACAGCAAAGGGACATCGCACTGTGTTTATCCAACCAACAGTCTGGAGCCTTCCCACACCTCCATTTCCCCTGGCTTGGGCATCATGGCTTGGTTCAGGAGGAGGCCAGACACTATGGATGGGGACAGCAAGAAAGGACTGCTGTGGTGTTCCTCAGGCAACCTGTGTTCCATTCCCCTCCCCAGACCTAACTCCTCTCCACCTCAACTCCCACCCCTGCTTTCATGCAGCTCCCTTTCAAAAGGAGACAGTAAGATATGAAGGAGAAGCACTTAAACCGTGTAATCTTCCAAGGAACAAAAACAGCTGGTACCGACATTAGACAATCAACTATGCATTTTCTACAACTGTCCCATCCCCCTACTGGGACCTTTCTAAACCAGCCCCCTCCTTTCCTTCAGTCCATATGACTCATGGGACCTTCACTGCCTGTGGGCTGGCCAAGAAATGTGCAGACACATGGGCACAATGATTGTTCCATAATAATCTGTTTTGTAGCTTCCGCCAAATGCCTAATAATGGTTCATGGGGAAATCAGTACAGTCATTCATTTACAGCCATGTCTTGCTTGGGAACCAGAGTGGAGCAGATCAGTGCTGGGCTTAAATTCAGGAATTTGTTGCCAGAGCAAGAGGGGCTATTGGAGATGATGGTGGGAGTCAACTGTAACTCACCAGCCTTGGGTTCTGGTTCCTGCTGTGGCTCGGATTCCTTCTTGGGTTCATCAGGTGGGACTTTTTCCAACCACACCCCCAACATGACATGCTCCTCATCCTCTGGGGCATCCTCAAAAGTCCTTGCTGCCTCCTCAACCTGGCCCTCACTGGCATCCCATTTGACAATGAGGACAGCGGGGAAAGGGAAGGGGTCATGAGCCACTTCAACCTGTGTTCTGGAAGCTGTGGAGGGCATCCAGTCTAGTTTGTCATGGAAGGGGCATGTATGAAAATCCATCCCAGAATGACAGCTGGAGTCTTTTGTTCTCCTGTATAAGAACTCAGGTGCTAGATGCATTCCCAGCACTGGACCAGAGTCCATTCAATGCCTGCCTTTCCCAGCCTCTGTGAAATTTCCTGATAGAGGTGAAAGCTCTTGCTGCTCCAGGTGAAGGCATAGAGGACGGTGTACTCCGACCACACATTGATCAGCACCCAGGTGTGGTCAGCAGACCATACAGGTGCTCTCAGTGTAGGTACATGTTCACCTGTATTGATGAAGAGCACAGCAGAAAGTTATTCTGATGTGGACAACACAGCTTGTTACTACCTATCAAAATGGGGGGTGCAGGTGAAGGGGATGAGGTATTACAGGGACCTTTACAGACTGGGCAAGAATCAGGCAGAAAAGGGTTCAGTGCATTATGGGAATGGAGAGGAAGGTCTATTGAGACTCGAGACGTGGTACACATCCTTTGCCCCTGTCCACACTGTACACTGGCATGGGTAGAGGGTTGTGCCGCAGTCTGAAGCATATACTTACCCAAACCCCTCTAGCTTACTTACCCTGTACTCACCTTCGGGGTGACGGACACTTCAGGGATTTACATGTGGACAATAGTGGGGATATGGCACAACCATGTGCACGGACACATGTGCAGTCATTAGTGAACATGTATCGTAAGGCAACAATATATAAAAGTCATAATTTTAACCAATTAAATATTTGAAAGTAAAATACAGAAAGGTGCAGCAGCTAATTCATCTGTTATAGGGTGAAATCTTGGCCCCATTAAAGTCAATGGAAGTTTTGCCATTGACTTCAGTGAGACCAGATTATTTATAATATAGTAGGCAATCAAAGAGAATGTTAGGTCACTGCACTGGGACTTGGATTCTAACCCTATCACTAGACCTTTTCCTTCTCCATGTCTTATTTTTTCCAAACTGTAAAAATGGGAATCCAATACCTCTCTTGCAAAACACTTTGAGATCCATGGATGGAAGCAGTGGATAAGAGCTAGGTCTGTGTATTATTATTCTTCATTGTATTCCTGCATAGGGTCCCAAAAAAGTTCTATAAATATTGATAGATATTCTCTAGCTGTCACGTAGGAGTGTTCCATAATGGACTAAAACTATAAATGTAGACTGTAGTGAGGCAATGACTCACCGCTGTGGCACCTCCTGCTGGTCATCCAGGAAATTAGCTCACCAGCCTCCAGAGCACCCTCTACAGGCCAGTGTCTTGCCTTGCCACTGGCCCCAGTGTCTGTCCCGGACCCCAGTGCCCTTTCCGTCAGGGTTCTGCCCCCTGCAGTACCGCACAGTCTCACTGAGTCTCCCCTCCCCAGGAATCCCCAACCTCCTAATCCCACCTCACCTCAATCTTGGGCTACTGCCAGTCACCATCTAGCCCCTACTCACTGGGGCAGATTGTAGCATAATTGCCACTCATCACCAGCAAGGAGAGTTTGGACCTGCTGCCTCTGCCTATCCTTGGGCTGCCCTCTACAACCCCAGTACCTTTTCCAGCCTTTAGCAAGGCCTGCTGCCTGGGTGTTTTCCAGGCCAGAGCTCCCCAGCTCCACTGTGGGTACCCTGCTGTGTTTTGAAGCAGCCAGGCCTGTCTCTCTTCATGGCTAGAGAGAGACTGTGTCTTGGCTTCTGGCCCCAACCCTCTTATAAAGACCAGCTGGGCCCTGATTAAACTGGCCACAACTGTGGTCAGCTACCCACTCAGCTTCCCCAGACATTCTTAATCTCTCTTACTCTGCTCCCTCTTCAGGGCTGCTTTTACCTTTCCAGGGCCAGAGTGGGGTGATCACCCTGCTACACAAGACCTATGTGGGATAAGCCTTTTTTATTCCTCATAGTTTTCTGTGTTCTTGTGTAAGGTATGTCAGGACTTGGGAGTTAATAGCGTTAAAATGTACATCAGTAGTTTTGTCAAGCTGAGAAACACACTCTGGATTTTTATTCCCTTGTGTGGTCTTAAAGGATGCTTTATTACACCCAAGAACAAGGGATTTATTTACTCCACATCAGCAGTCCCTTGTTGTCTGAAACAATAGCAATACTAATTGGTTGGCAGTGATGCAGCAGAACTTTCCAAAAAGTAGTGCTTTGTTGAGTCAGCGTTTTCAGGTATAACGCTATAAAGATCTGGCCAGGGTGAGTATGTGTACCATTTCCCTCTACTTGATGGAAACGCTATTGTCCAACTGTGGGTCATACCCTGCTAATAACCAGAGGAAGGGGTAGAGGGCTGTGATTTTGGAATAGGAAGATTTGAGGAATAGGAGGAGTCTAGCCCAGAGGCAACTGAAATTTCCAACTAGCCATGGTAATCATTATAGATGGCAACAATGAAGTAGGCTAGGTAGCCATGAATTTGTTACTTTACCATAGTGCAGTGACTCACCATATTTTGGGTTATTCACAGTGAAAAGATTGCACAGAAATTTGCAGAACATGTGGAAAAGAAGGGAAACTTGCTAACTCCTCTAGCACTAACCCTTTTTCTTCTTGCTCCCCAATCCAGATAGGTAGTCTTTTGGTTTGTTTGATTGGGCTGTTTCCCAAAGTTAGTACAGTGAGACGTGATCACTTCTGCAATGCACTGCCTCTTTGAAATTTAACAAGCACTCTGAACCACCTTCCCTACATTGCCACAAGATTTTATTCTTGTGAGAACGGAGAAAGGGAGTCCAAAGTCTCAGGATAACAACATGAAGCTTTAATCCAGTAGCAAAGTAGGAAAGGAAGGAGAGTTTCCCTCATGTTGATGGTAGTTTTGCATGTGGAACAAGTTCAGAATGGTCACTAGAAATCAACAAGGCAAGACAAGAGAAGAGTATTTTGCCCTCAAATATCCTGAACTCCATTTAGTTTGTTTGGAATTTATCACATCTCATTCTGAACCTTTTTTATTTCAGCAAACAATGGTCTCAAGTTGCAGTGGGGGAGGTCTGGGTTGGTTATTAGGAAACACTATTTCACTAGGTGAGTGGGGAAGCACTGGAATGGGTTACCTAAGGAGGTGGTGGAATCTCCATCCTTACTGGTTTTTAAGATTAGGCTTGACAAAGCCCTGGCTGGGATGATTTAGTTGGTATTGGTCCTGCTTTGAACAAGGGATTGGACTAGATGACCTCCTGAGGTCCCTTCCAACCCTGATTGTCTATGGTTCTATGATCAAAGCAAAATCCTTTTTCTGAACACATTCTAGAGAAGTTTGGAATCAAAGCTCAACTGCACAGCTGGCCTTTTTCTTCAAAGGAAGTCAGCCCCAAACCCAGATGCAAGCACTCTTAAACTCTAGAGAAGTTTGGATCCAGATTTGAATATTTCAGTTGAGGCCCATCCATGTCCTGTTTTTTTGTTTGTTTTGTTTTGTTTTGTTTTAAATCAAACATAAATCATTGTTATGACATTTCATGAAACCATTCATTTCATGATGAAGTGAAACCTGAAATTTCAGACTTGTTTATAAAAAGGAGCTTTATTTCAGACTATAAACCTTTTATCTCCAGTATAGGATGCCTTACACACTGGTCTGGTCTACACTGGCAAACTGTATAGCCATAATCGCTGCAAGTGCAAGTGCAAAAGCTATGATTATAGGGGTCACATGAGTGCCTAGTAATACACATTAGGTAGATGCTTATAGTATAGACAGGACTCAGATCTTTTACCACCTGATTTAGATTACATGGTGGTAAAACACCTAAATCCTGTTTACACATTAGCCTCCATTATTGCTACTCCCAATGGGTCTGCACCAGTGGTGAATTATGGCTACAGAGTTTGTCAGTGTACATACACCCAGGATGTGTAAGCCTTTGTATGCGCAAATAAATAATAATAATTGGAGATATATCTATTTCCCAGAACTGGAAGGTACCTTGAAAAGTCATTGAGTCTAACTCCCTGCCTTTACTAACAGGACCAAGTGCTGATTTTTGCTCCAGCTCCCTAAGGATTGAACCCACAGCCCTAGATTTAGCAGGCCAATGCTCAAACCACTGAGCCATCCCTCCCCCTAAGAGACAAACAGTGAGTATATGATTTTTCAGAGAATTATCCCCAAAAAGAAGGCAGTAAAGAATGATACATGAACTCAGAAACAAATATCAGAGACAGGATTTTGAAAGGCACCTAATGGAGTTAGGTACCCAAATCCCTTTGAATTAAATGGGAAATCCAATGGGATTTGGGCATCTAACTCCACGGACTCCGTGGAAAATCCTAGCCTAGAAAACTGGATTGTCTCAGCTGAAGATATCATAAAAGAGAATCACTATAAACACAGTAATAGATTTAGTTTCAGTTAAGCAAAGGTGTCTCATAGAATCATAGAAGATTAGGGTTGGAAGAGACCTCAGGAGGTCATCTAGTTCAACCCACTGCTCAAAGAAGGACCAACCCGAACTAAATCACCCCAGCCAGGGTTTGGGATGACTTACCTCAGACAATTAATTTTTTTCCAAGTAGATTAACACTCTGATTCCATACTCTGCCTAATAATAGTAATCAAATAATTCCCACCTATGACAGTATCAGACAAATCCCTAAATAGTCCTTTAGTTTATTACCTAACTAAAATAATGTCTACATATGTTGACAGCATTGACTGTAGTTATTTATTCAAGAATATGGATACACCATATGGCTCCTACACTGATCTGGCAAATGATCAATACTATTGTTGTTATAAATAAGCATTTATAGTACGGTAGCACCAAACAGCCCCAGCAGGATTGTGCTATGTGCTGTACAAACACAGATAAAGAGACAATCCTTGCCTTAGGAAGCTCATAACCCAGTGCTCCAGTTATGCAACTGTATCTAAAGGCATCCAGTTGTTTATGAGACAGTATAAAATCCTATTGACTTCAGTGGAGGTCTGCAAGAACAGTGGGATCCACTCACCAGCACGTGGTTTTAGGATTGGGGCCTGGAATCAATATATATTCAATAGGTTTGATCCTATGATGTAAAGGGAAATGCAATAGAACTTTTAGAGAATAGAAATTGGCACATAATAGTTTTTGTGGAACTCTACTGATAAGGCAGAAAATGTTCCATATATTTTTTTAATCCTTCCAAAAAATAAATTCAGTAACTGTAACTCAGCAGAGAAAGAACAGGTATAGGGAACTGCAAATATCTTAATGTAAAAAACCTATTTTCTTCCAGAAGATGGGCAAAAGCTGCTGTAAATAAAAGAACAATATATAAACTTAGATGTATAACAGTACTTATTCTCCAGATGTGGCCTTCCTAAATTTATTGATTTCTGGAAAAAACATATGACAGCATGAAGCTAGCAAGAAGCAGATAATGGACTATCTTCAAAGAGGATTCTTTTATTCCACACACAGCAGTAGGTGATAAATGGTTCTAATGTCAGTGCTTACTATTTTCTTCTAGTTTTTTTTTTCCTTGCAGCATATCTCAGATCAGAGACTAATAGCCCCCCTGGATAAGATATCTTGAAACAACCTCTTCCCATCTGTGATGGCTGCAGTTATCAAACATCTGTCCGTAACTTGAAATTGGGAAGATGCATATATTTTCTGCTTGACTACTGTTGTAGTTTTTCTCGTAAACAGAAGAGACTTTCATAAAAGGAGTTTACTTGCAGGTTGGGTTTATATTTTAGACTCTTGCTCGCAGGAATCTTTGTGTGTGTGCAACACAGCATTTACCAACAAAGTACAGGTCTATTTAACCTCAGGGGAAAGGATCCTGAATAGGCTTAGCTTGAAGATTAGAAACCCAAGTACTGGAGGGACACCTATTTCTGAGGTGTGTAGTAAACAGCTGTCATCCTACATTTTCACTTGGAACTGGTAATTACTGTGTCTTTGTAGAATCCCACCCTCAGTAGGATTTTTCAACACTAGCAAAACCTTCTGCTTGCAGTGGATAGGGTGGCATAAATTTAAAAGGAGTCCTAACTGTTATTTACCTTTTAAAATGTAAACCACCTGTGCTGGGTTCAAGAAGAGTAGAAAGGATGGTCGTGTGTCTTGGAAATCTGGGTTCTCTGCTGGCAAGTTACTTAATCTGACATTGTTCCTGATCCGTGGAAAGGGGCATAGTGTTTTCCTCCCTCCTAGGAGTGTTGTGAGGATAAAATCCACCCATGACTGTGAGTTGCTACGATATTATGGTGATGAGGGGCAGATGAGTGCACAGATAAAATTTGTGTTGCATATAGAACATTTCGTTTAAAGATAATATAATTCAGATTTTAATAAACAATTATTTTAGTTTGGAACAATTTAGCCCTCCCCCTTAAGCTGAGAAGTAGATCTACCATCTACTTCTCAGTGATGGGCACAGACAGAATTACAACCAGAGGCAAAATAGCAACAGGCTTTTGCCCTTACTGCAAGGGTTGCTGATTAACACAGGTGCATGATGAGTTCAGATGAAGCTAATTACACAGGCAAAGAAGGGAACCAGCAAGCATAAAAAGGAAGAACTGGGCTCAGAAACTTTGATTTGAGTTCAGAAAGTTCTGGGGGGTAGAGAGAGTCAGCAAGGAACCTATTTGTCTCTTAGTTGAGTTGTAGCTGTGAGAAGCATTGTTTTGGTTACATGTGGATTACAGGAACCTCTATTAGCCATAGTTATTTGGCTGAAAATTAACAGATTGGATGTAGTATAGGGTGCAACTTCAGTTTTCACTGGATAAAACTGGTAGTCAAAACAGTGAATAGAATGTTGGTAATCATTAGGAAAGGTATAGATAATAAGATGGAAAATATCATATTGCCTCTATATAAATCCATAATATGCCCACATCCTGAATACTGCATGCAGATGTTGTTGCCCCATGTAAAAAAAGATATATTAGAATTGGAAAAGATTCAGAAAAGGACAACGAAAATGATTTAGAGGTATGGAACAGCTTCTACATGAGGAAAGACTAATAATACTGGGACTTTTCAGCTTGGAAAAGAGACAACTAAGGTGCGAACCCTCCACCTTCCCTGGGCACGGGTCCTGCAGAGTGGGGACAGCCCTGCTTACCCTGGGCAAGTGTAGGGTCAATGACTCCCAGCCTGCTCCATTTTCCAGCTTAGGTGGGGCTTCAGGCAGAAGAGGTAGGACCACAGAGGGGGAGGGGGCGGGGGCCTCTGCCCTCTCACTTTTGGGAAGGCTCCGTTGCTCTACCCTCAGCTTTGTATTATCTGCAGATTTGAACAGTGTGCTCTCTATTCCTATATCTAGGTCATTAATGAAGATGTTAATCAACGCCACACTCAGAACAAATCCCTGTAGAACCCCACTTGAGTACTCCCTCCAATCTAACATCATTCCATTAACAGTTACTCTTTGTCTGTGGTTGTTTAACCAGTTATGTATCCACTTAATGGTAGTTCTGCCAAGCCCACATTTCTCCACCTTACTTATCAGAACTTTATGTGGGACTGTGTCAAAAGCCTTGCTGAAGTCCAGGTATTATGTACACAGCATTCCCCCTATCCACCAAACCAGTTTCTCTGTCAAAGGGGGAAATCACGCTGATGTGGCATGATTTGTGCTTGGTAGATCTATGTTGGCTGCTAGTGATCACCCCTTCATCCTGCAGGTATTCCCAAAGTGAATGTTTTATCCATTGCTGTACTGTAGTAGTTTCCCAGATACTGAAGTCAGGCTGACTAGTCTATAGTTCCCTGGCTCCTATTTTCCCCCGCTTTTAAAGATGGGCACTACATTAGCCTTTCTCCAGTCTTCCTGGGACTCTCATGGTATCCATGAGTTTGCAAATATTATTGCCAGTGGTTCTGAGCTTTTTTTCAGCTAATTCCTTCAGTACCCCCAGGTGAATGGCACCAGGCCCTGCTACTTTGAATTCATTCAAATTGGTCAGAAGATCTCTGACTTAGTTTTTACTTATCCCGATCTGCATCCCTTCCCCTTTATTGCCTATGGTAACTTTGCTAGTCATCCGGTCACATGTTATTTTTTGTGAGACGACAGAAGCAAAGTAGGCATTGAACAGCTTGGCCTTCCTATCATCTTCTGTTACCAGCTCACCTTCTCCATTGAGCAGCGGACCCACACTGTCCTTAATCTTTCTTTTTTCTCTGACATATTTGAAGAACCCCTTCTTGTTGTCTCTAACCTTCCTTGCCAACTGTGACTCATTCTGTGCCTTTGCTTTCCTGATTTGTCCTTATACGCTCACACTATTCTCATGTATACTTCCTTGGTGACATGCCTCTCCTTCCATTTCCTGCATGTGTATCTTTTGGTTTTTAGATAGCTAAAAAGAGCTCCTTGTGCAGCCATGTTGGCCTCCTGTTACTCTTCTTATCTTTTGCCTGCATTGGAATAGCTTGATGTTGAACCTCTGGTATTACGGCTTTTAGGAACTGCCGGCCCTGTTTGACTTCTTTTCTTCCTAATTGGTCTTTCCATGGGACCTTGCTTACTATTTTTCTGAGTTGGTTGAAATCCACCTGTCTGAAGTCCAGTGTCCTTGTTTTGCTGTTCTCATGTCCTCTTTTCCATAGGATCTTGAATTCTATCAGCTCATGATCACTTCCTCCCAAGTTCCTGACCATCTTCATGTTCACAAGTAATTCATCCTTGTTAATCAAAACCAGATCCAAAATGGATGATCCCTTATTTGTTTCCTCAGCTTTCTGAAACAGAATGTTGTCCCCTACACATGCTAAGAATTTGCAAGACATGTTATGGTTTGCTGTAATAGTCTTCCAAAAGATATCAGGAAAGTTATATTCCCCATTAATACTAGCTCATGTGTGTTAGGCAATCTTGTTGAATGCTTGTAGAATGCCTCATCCACTTCCTTCTCCCTGATTTGGTGGTCTATAATAGAACCCCACCATAACATTGCTATTGTTCTTTTTCCTCTTTATTCTCACCCAGAGACTTTCAGAAGGTCTGTTGCTCACTTCTTCTTGGACCTCAGAGCAAGTGTATGCATTCTTGACATAGAATTGGAAAAAGTGCAGAGAAAGGCAACAAAAATGATTAGGCGTATGGAACAGCTTCCAGATAAGGAAAGATTAAAAAGAATAGGGGCGGGGTTGGCTTAGAAAAAAACAAGGACTAAGAGAGCTATGGTAGAGGTCTATAAAATTAGGAGTCACATTGAGAAAGTGAATAGGGAAGTGTTATTTACCCTAACATAAGAACTAGGAATCATTCAATGAAATTAATAGGCAGCAGGTTTTAAAAAAACAAAAGGAAGTAGTTCTTCACACCACACAGAGTCAGCCTGTGGAACTCATTGACATAGGAGTTTGTGAAGGTTGAAAGTATAAATGAGTTAATAAAAGACTTAGCTAAGTTCATGGAGGATAAGTCCATCAATGGCTAGCCAAGATTGCAAGGGACACAACCCTTTGATAATACAGACTATCAAATTTCACCAAAGGGTTTCTGCTGTTTGACTTGCAGCATATCTTTTAGAAAGACAGTAAAAAAAATCATATTCTTCATAATTTAAAATGATTCCCCAAATACCTTCTGTGAAATGTTCCAGCCAAAGGCTTGCTAGATCATTCACAATGACTATTGCATAATTTGGTATTTGTACTCTGATCAGACCCCTTTGTGACATAGTAGGGTTTCTGCTACCTGACTGTATGACCTCCAAGTCCTAAAGAGCATTGATGGTTGCCAGAACACTTGCAACTGAATTTTCATTCCCACAAACATTTACAATGCTTTTTCTGCAGTTGTGCTTGTGGACCAATATTTGCTTGTATGGGATGCTCACAGGAAGTGAATAGAAGCATTTATGAAAACCAACATTAATTCCCCATTTTATGCTCACTATGTTTTAAAGCTATTCACCAGGTTTATCTTTAGTCACAAGAGCCCCCATAAAACTGTGTGAAGGTCATGTGACTGTACCCTACACACTGTGACAAAGTTCCTCCTCTACCTCGGTGGGTCCTGAGCTTATTGGCAGATTTGCTCACCTCAGTGATCTTCCCCACAGTCTGGGTCAACTCCTCCTGTGCCTGATCAGGAGTTGGAAGGTTTGGGGGTAACCCAGGCCCGCCCTCTACTCTGGGTTCCAGCACAGGGCCCTCTGGATTGCAGCTGTCTATAGTGCCTCCTGTAGCAGCTGCATGACAACTACAACTCCCTGGGCTGCTTCCCCATGGCCTCCTCCAAACATCTACTTTATCCTCACCACAGGACCTTCCTCCTGGTGTCTGATAACGCTTGTACTCCTTAGTCCTCCAGCAGCACACCCTCTCACTCTCAGCTCCTTGTGCCTCTTGCTTCCAGCTCCTCACACGCACTTATTCTCCTCTGGCTCCCGCCTGCTTGACTGGAGTGAGCTCCTGTCAAGGTTTCTTTCCCCACTTTGAACTTTAGAGTACAAAAGTGGGGACCTGCATGAACACTTCTAAGATTAATTACTAGCTTAGATCTGGTAACACTGCCACCAGCCAGAAATGAGTGTCTGGCACACTTTCTGTTCCCCGAAAACTTTCCCTGGGGAACACAGATCCAAACCCCTTGGATCTTAAAACAAGGAGAAATTAACCATTCCCCTTCCTTCCCCCCAGACTTTCCCCTCCCTGGGTTGCCTTGAGAGGCTTCACACAGATCCAAACTCCTTGGATCTTAAAACAAGGAGGAATTAACCATCTCCCCCCTCCTTTTCGCCCCCACCAATCCCTGGTGAGTTTAGACCCAATCCCCTTGGATCTTAAAACAAGGAAAATCAATCAGATTCTTAAAAAGAAAGCTTTTAATTAAAGAAAGAAAAAAGTAAAAATTATCTCTGTACAATCAGGATGGAAAATGCTTTACAGGGTACTCAGATTCATATAGACCAGAGGGACCCCCTCCTAGCCTTAGATTCAAAGTTACAGCAAACAGAGGTAAAAATCCTTCCAGCAAAAGAAACATTTACAAGTTGAGAAAACAAACATAAGACTAATCCGCCTTGCCTGGCTATTACAATTTTGACACATGAAAGACAGATTTAGAAAGATTTGGAGAGCCTGGATGTACGTCTGGTCCCTCTTAGTCCCAAGAGCGAGCAACAAACAAAACAAAAAGCACAAACAAAGACTTCCCTCCACCAAGATTTGAAAGTATCTTGTCCCCCTATTGGTCCTCTGGTCAGGTGTCAGCCAGATTTACTGAGCTTCTTAACCCTTTACAGGTAAAAGAGACATTAACCCTTAACCATTTGTTTATGGCAGCTCCTTTTTAAACCCAGGTGCCCTGATTAGCCTGCCTTGATTGGCAGCAGGTGTTCTAATCAGCCTGGCTGCCTTAACTGGTTCTAGCAGGTTCCTGATTACTCTAGTGCAGCCCCTGCCCTGGTCACTCAGGGAACAGAAAACTACTCATCTAGTGACCAGTATATTTGCCCTCTACCAGACTCCTGTACCCCACTGGCCTGGGTCTGTCAAAACACCTTTTGAAAACAAGCTCTATTGACTATTCCGGTGGGAGTCCCACTCAACAGGAGCAAGGTGTGGTGAATCTGGTGCATCATCTGTGGCCTACATTACAATCCACTCTTTTCAAGCTGTAGAATTGCATCTTTCTGCAAGCTTCCAGATATACAGCAAGCCAAAGCAAGTTTAGCGGTTAGTGATCATACAGGTTTCTTTAATTGCTGATTTTCACCATCCTCTCTATTATTTTTTTTTCCAGGTACACATTAGACATACTTACAATGCCATCTGAAAACTGAGCTGCTCATTTCTAATGAGATAGTAATGAATTCTTACTCTTGCCATGATGGACCATTTCTTTATTCAGTGTATGACATCTAGGCAGTCAGTGAATTCATTTTCCATTGCATGCATGAGCTTGTGCATTTACAT
The DNA here is from genome assembly GCF_025201925.1 of Gopherus flavomarginatus. Classification (NCBI taxonomy): domain Eukaryota; kingdom Metazoa; phylum Chordata; order Testudines; family Testudinidae; genus Gopherus; species Gopherus flavomarginatus. The sequence goes on along the minus strand of NC_066618.1, from coordinate 25,597,482 downwards.
TTGTGCTCATGAGCTGTAGCTTAACAGTGCCTGCTGCTCTGAAACAGACACATTGTGTAGTTTCTATTGATAATGCTTTAATACTTTTTCACCTCTATGAGGAACCACCACGTCACGGATTGCCAAATCATGCTGTGTGCAGGAGGTCGTAGACCTAACTCTGATATTTTTTTCTCCATGCCTAAGGTAACTCAAGCACATTCTCCACATGAATCATGCTGTCCTCATTGCTTCAGTGGTTTGAAGTGTGACACAGTACATATATCAAATGCAATTTAGACGGCGTGCTTTAATATTTCCTTGGAACAAGTGCTAAGAAAATAAGAATTGCCGAAACAGAGCCAGTGCTCCATCTATTCTAACATCCTGTCTCAAACAGTCGCTATTTGCTTAGCAGGCACACAAAATTCAGCCAGGGAAGAAAATTTCTTTCTGGCCCCGTCTGGTGCTCCACTAATGCTATGAAGCAATAGTGCTTGTTGTCCCTGCAATTGTTATCTTAGTCATTGAAACTGCAGGTATTTTATTTACAAATATGTGATCCTTGTTTGAAATGTACTAAACTGCTTTGTGAGGGTAGGTGTGCTAATTATATCTGTAGTGCTGCTGAAAACGAGACTAATCTTTCATTTTCTTCTTTTAACTTTCTGTTTATTATTATTTTGGAAATTGATAGCACCATGACATTATTGGAAGTCACCAGATGGCGCTATTACAGATGACTGTGCTAGTTCTCTGAATATATAGGCAGTGAGCTGTTGAAAGAAGGGTTTATTGTCTGCAGCGATGGAATTCTTTTTAGATGCTAAGCAGTCTGTTCCCCATTGTGCTAGCCATATGCTTTCCTTGCTTCCTTTTTCTAAAGGGAGCTGCTGCCTACCGGTTTAGCCCACACAAGCAAACAAAACACGAAAATGGCTGCTAAAGAAACACAAGTATTACATTATAGACCGGTCATCTGACAATGTTTGTACTACAGAGGAGTGGAATGAATGGAAGTTCAGCATCTGCTTTGCTGGCTTGTAAGATGAAATAACAGAATTCTAAGTAATAAAATTCATGTAACACAATGTTTTCTATCTGACTCCTTCATGGAGAAATCCATAGTTTCATATGCATAACTGTTTTGTTGTTCTGGTCCTCAAGACCCTAGTGCCTTTGACTGACTTACCAAAAATAACTAAAACTAAGAAGAAAAATTCAAATAGGCAGTATGAGCACACGCACAAAAAATCGAACCAGATGGAAATTTGCCAGTAACTGGCAACAAGCTGAAATAATGGTAAATACTAGAGCAAGAACACAAACACTGAATTGAACAATATTGAACCCCTGAAACATAAGTAAATGAAGCTACCATTTTATTTGAAATTTGAACCATTGCTTCAGAATAAGCAACTTGATGAGTGATAAATCAGACCATCCAGACAAACATGTGATATAGAACCAAATCTGTAAGAGTCTTGTGCATGCATGATGTATAGAGATGTCTTTTGCTTCCACACACAGGGATTAGCATGTGCATCACTTCATCCCAAAGAGTTAGATAGCTCCCATGTTGTTAGCTCTGTTTTGCAAATGGAACAACTAAATGGTTTGCTCAAACCCACACAACTAAGAAGCAAAATTAAAACTTGTCTTTGACTCCCAATCTCAGGCTTTGTTTATTTTACTATGCCACCCATCAAAACCAAAGGTATTAAAAGTTATTGTAATCAGGAGTATTTCCCCTACAAAAAGTGTGAAGTTATTTGAATAAAAAGCAACAAAAATGACCATTTGCCATTTCATGGGAAATTTTACACTTCAAATTCTGAAGTCTTCCTTTTCACAAACTCAACCCTGGGCAAAAATATTGCTACCCTCTTAGTGTATTCTGTCCAGTAGCGAAAATTGGCACAGAATGTGAGACATATAAGATATGGACAAACATAGTTTGCATCCATGTACGAAATTAGAGTAAATGTTATGCTCACAGCACAGAGAAATTAGATGAAATAACATAAGTATGTCACTGGAAGGTTGCAACATAACACTAATTTATTTCTTAGAATTCAGAATGATAACACACAGAAACCCCAGCACATAGAGAGAGGAAACAGGATGCTCCCTAAGGCAAACAAATACAATTCACCCCCCAAAACCCTGACACCCACACACCTTGCTTTAAGCTGGCTCTTTCTAGGCTAGCTGTCTGCCTAGACAACCCAAATCACATGACTTCCCTCAGAGCCACCCAGTCTGCAAGCAACCAAGAAATTCCTCACACTTAAAGTGATAGCTTGTCATTTTTAACCAGATTCTAATACAGGACAGTAAACATGACTGCTGATCTTTTTATTAATATAGTACTAAAGACACACTTGTAAAAGTATGCACGCTATGAAAATTATTTATATTAATCTAAACTTCACAGACCTTACAGACAATATAGAGATGTATGCTGTCCAGTAATACCCTAGTTAAAAATTAATAGGAAAATATTTGAAATAATAACTTGTGTAAAATATGCTAACAGTCACAAAATATGTGAATTTGATAAGCTTTGCCAGTGAATGTCAGACAGACTTTATTTGCTGTCTGTGTCAAAGTCTGAGTCAAACTCTGAAACATCTTGGTCAAGGACCATGCAATGAAGTCAAGCAAATTGGCAGTACACTAAGGTTTTCCCCAAACACTGAAGACTTGTAATATTTAACAAGTAATTTAGCAAGATACAACTTGTGATAGGGACACTTAAAACATCTGTAGTTTTAGTCTGGATAAGTCCCCGAAAGTCTTGATGGCTATACAAAGCTTAGTAGAATCTCTTTGATCTCCAAATCTCATGAGAATAATATATTGTGCAAGATATCCAGTGCTTCACGGTTTTTGGCTGAATTAGAAATACTATGGTTCACGTTGTGTAGTCTGTACTCAGGTAGGAATTTTCCCCATAAAAGTTGAAATGAGGTTTGTGAATAGCTTTTCACTGTATATTTTGTTTCTGTTTCCCATCCTGCCAAAACCCAGAAAAGTTGAATTTCAGGTTGCATTTAATGTCAAGGATCAACAAAGGCTTTGGAGCAATTCTTTTATTATCTGAACTGGTTCATCCATGCTTTATTATAACCAGGTCGCCTCATATCTTTTTGATGAATACTTGTTTAAGCAGGGTCTGAATGAGCTTTCCCCTGACATCTAGCGATGAACTAAGGAAAAAAGATCTCAGCAGTAGACTGTATGTACATAGACACACCTACTCTACATAGGGGTTAGCAGTCAGACCAGCACTGCCAAAGTGATCAATTTTGCCTGTTTCGGGTTAAAATTCACTTTCGTGTTGAATGCAGAGGTAATGAAATGTTGTTATCCTTGTCGTATGAGTAAAGGGAAGCAGAACTGTACTTAGCTTACCCTGATTGAGGAGGTTCCCCCTAACTTCAGCATCATTCACTAAGCAGGGGGTAATGATACCAAAGTCAAAGGGGGAGGGAGGGAAAAATAGAGTTCTTACCTGGTGTTGTGTGGACCTATTTAAAGAGTTGTAGAAGCCATTTGACTTTTTTCATTCTCTAGTGTTTCAAGACAGCTAACTAGACTCATTTGAAAGTCCTAGTTCTCTCTCAATGATTTCTAGAACAGAGCTCCCTGATAAGCTAATCAAAGGTGGTTGAACCTTAGATTTGATAGAGAGACACTATGTGGTGAGACTACAACACAGAAGAGGCAGAAGCAGAGAGATTCCCCACTTCTCAGTGAAATCACTAAAGAGCTGAAATCACTGGGAATTGGGCTAAGTGGTGAAACCTCAGAACCCAGCATTGCAGGGAAAGGTGTCAGTGATGATGGCTGTGACAGTGAAACAACAGTGGCAGAGACTGCAGCGACGCTGAGGAGCAGAAGGCAGAGCCATCACTCACCCACCCTTTCTGCTCAGGGGTAGGAGACAAACCCACCCAAACACATCCCCAGATTCTGATGCATTGCTGACCTCAGACAAAAAACTGTGAATTGGGTGCAGTGGAGGGGAAAAGGAAGCATTATATTAGAGACATTTGTCCCTTGGTTTTTCATACCACAAGGTGGGAACCCGAGAAAACCAAGATACTGTGGGGTGGGTATTTTATTTATCAACTGTGTACTTTCAAGTCATTGTTGCAGCGTTTTCCCAAATGAATGCTGGGTTTTCTTTTTTTAATAAAAGTTCTCTTCAGTTATACACAGACTCAGTGCTTGTGAGTGGGGAAGTATTGCCTCTTAGAGGCTCCCAGAGGGGATGTTTAGTTTTCCCAGATTACTGGGTGGGGGGTTGAGCTAGTTCTGGTTTGTATTAAGAGGAACTACTAGTAGTCTTTAGCTCACAGCTTCCTGGCTGGGACAGACAGTGTTTAGTAGTCTTATTAAAGCTATGGCCCTCTAAGCAGGGCAGAGCAGGAAACAGTCTTTAGACTAAGCCTCTGGGCTAAAGCAGACAGCAAAAAGTCTATAGGGTAGGCTCTAGCCCTATGGGTGGGGCAGAGCAGGAAGCAGGCTTTTGCTTAAGCCTCCTGGCTAAGGTGGCCAACAAGCAAGCAGTCTGGGCCCACAGTCTCCTGGCAGGGGCAGACTACAAGCAACACCTGGGGTGAATAGGCCACCACCCCAGGGGTGGGGTCAGCAGCATGCCAACGGCATGACACTGCAGACCACAGTCCTGGCAACTCCTGTCCTGGCTCAGTCTCCTCTAGGGGCAGGGTGCTACACAGTGCAAGCTCAGCGCCGGTGTTCAGCAGTGGGCTGGAGAGGTCTATCTCCTTCCCTGGCTCCTGCTCAACTGAGCTGAAGGGCCCTCTGTCATAAACAGATAGCTAAGGGTTAATGTCTCTTTCACCTGAAGCACCTGACCAGAGGACCAATCAGGAAACCGGATTTCTTCAACTTTGGGTGGAGGGAATTTAGTGTCTGAGTCTTTTGTCTGTCTGCCTGCTTTCTCTGAGCTTTGGAGAAGTAGATTCTACTTTCTAGTCTTCCGTTTCTAAGTGTAAGGACAAAGAGATCAGATAGTAAGTTATATGGTTTCTTTTCTTTGGTATTTGCATGAATATAAGTGCTGGAGTGCTTTGATTTGTATTCTTTTTGAATAAGGCTGTTTATTCAATATTCTTTTAAGCAATTGACCCTGTATAGTATCATCTTAATACAGAGAGACCATTTGTATGTAATTTTCTTTCTTTTTATATAAAGCTTTCTTTTAAGACCTGTTGGAGTTTTTCTTTACTTCAGGAAAATTGAGTCTGTACTCACCAGGGAATTGGTGGGAGGAAGAAATCGGGGAGATCTGTGTGTTGGATTTGCTAGCCTGATTTTGCATTCCCTCTGGGGGAATAGGAAAGTACTTTTTGTTTCCAGGATTGGGAACAGAGAGGGGGAATCACTCTGTTTGGATTCACAGAGCTTGTGTCTGTGTATCTCTCCAGGAGCACCTGGAGGGGGGAAGGGAAAAAGGATTATTTCCCTCTGTTTTGAGACTCAAGGGATTTGGGTCTTGGGGTCCCCAGGGAAGGTTTTTCAAAGGGACCAGAGTGCCCCAAAACACTCTAATTTTTTGGGTGGTGGCAGCAGGTACCAGGTCCAAGCTGGTAACTAAGCTTGGAGGTTTTCATGCTAACCCCCATATTTTGGACGCTAAGGTCCAAATCTGGGACTAAGGTTATGACATGAGTGGCAGCAGGTGGGATATAGACAGAATCCAGAAGCCAGTAGGAATATTATATTTTTCTCTTCTCTGCTAAGGGCTTTTTAGCAGAGAGAAACAGTTGGTTTTAAAAGGGAACCAGAGAGAATTTTTTTTTCTGCTCTCTCTGGCAGTTTGTGGCTTGCATGTTAAGCGAGAAGCCATTAAGAGACTGTTGAGGGTCTTTTGTCACACAATAGCACTCCCATTGAGAGTCATTACCAGCACTATATGAATGCAAATAAAGTGGTTTTTCAGGTTTACTTAACATTGAAAATTAGCTAAAGGCACTGTTGCTAGGCAGACTTCAGGAGGCAACAGAGAACCTGCAGTTCAGAAGATAAACACCGGAGGGCACCCCAACACAAGAAAACAGGAACCATGACTTCTAAGGCAAAAATTGAGGCCGAAGAACAAATCAAAGAAGCTGAACACAGGCGAGAGATGGAAAAACACAAACAGGAACTGGAAATAAAACAAAAAGAGATGGAGATGAAAGAAAAGGAAGAAAGCATGAAACTGGCAGCCTTCCAAAGAGAACAGGCAGCCCAAGAGGCAGCACACAAAAGAAAACTAGAAGAAGAAGAGGTGGCCTACCGAAGGAAACAAGCAGAAGAAGAGTTGGCCCACAGCTGAGAAATGGAAAAGCACCAAAAAGAAATGGAAAAACAACAAAAAGAGAATGAAGAGAAGGAAAAACAGAGAAAACATGAACTGGAGTTGGCAAAAGCTGGGCTGCATGTGCCAGCCAACCCTAACAACCCGGCGCCCATTATTGCTCCACAGCACAGGAAATTTCCCACCTACAAGGCAGGTGATGACACCGAGGCCTTCTTGGAAAATTTTGAAAGAGCCTGTCTTGGGTACAGCATTCCCGAAGACCAGTACATGGTAGAATTGAGGTCACAGCTCAGTGGACCTTTAGCAGAGGTGGCAGCTGAAATGCCTAAGCAGCAAATGAATGACTATAAACTTTTTCAAACCAAGGCCAGATACAGAATGGGGATAACCCCAGATCATGCCCGTCGGCGCTTCAGAACCCAAAAGTGGAAACCAGAGGTGTCATTTCCCAAACACGCCTACTACATTGCAAAAAACTATGAGGCCTAGATAACAGGAAACAACATTCAAACCTTGGAAGAACTGCACCTCCTCATACAAATGGAGCAGTTCTTGGATGGTGTTCCTGAAGACATCACACGGTACATACAAGATGGAAATCCCAAAGATATCGCTGAGGCGGGGGAAATTGGAGCCAAATGGATGGAACTGGCAGAAAGCAAGAAAGCTACTGTCAAGGGGAACGATTACCCCAGGGGGCACACAGACCATAAACCCTACAACCGAGGACAGCCAAAGACCCCACATACCACCCAAGTAAAGCCACAGATACCCTACCCTTCAACCTCACCAGTCTCCAGTAACTCACCTCGGCCCAGTGACCCATCAGATGGAAGATGCTTTAAGTGTAATGAACTGGGACATATCAAGGCCAACTGTCCCAAGAACACCATGCGAGTGCAATTCATTACACCACCATCACACCAAAGATCCCCAGGCCCGGATGCCTCTCAAATACCCTTGGAGCGAAGGGAAAATTTGAGAGTGGGCGGAAAGAAGGTTACTGCGTGGAGAGACACGGGGGCACAAGTGTCAGCTATCCACCAATCCTTCGTTGACCCCAAATTCATCAACCCAAAGGCCAAAGTTACAATTTACCCCTTCATGTCACAAGCTGTAGACTTGCCTACAGCTCAACTGCCTGTCCAGTACAAAGGCTGGTCAGGAATGTGGACTTTTGCAGTCTATGACAATTATCCTATCCCCATGCTACTGGGGGAAGACTTGGCCAACCAGGTGAGGCGGGCCAAGAGAGTGGGAATGGTTACACGTAGCCAAACCAGGCAAGCTTCCAGACCCATTCCTGTTCCTGAGCCGTCCACAGAGGCCCCGTCTGTGTTACCAGAGACCCAGGCAGAGGTAGTGGACCCGGATTCCATGCCTACCACTGAAGCAGCCACAGCATCTCCAGTCCCAGGCCCGGAACTGGAACAGCAACCAGCACCAGCAAGTGCAACCACATTTTCAAACTCAACGCCAGAGGGCGCCAGCGAGCCAGAACTGGCAGAAGCCAAAGACAGCCATACCCAAAAGGCTCAGCCAGAGCCTGAAATACCCTCAGGTGCACCAGCGGAGAGCGGTTCACCAGCAACGGAAACAACCCCATCACCTACATCGCTTCCAGAGGGACCAAGCCCAAGTCCACAGTCTGAGGAAGAACTGGTGACCCCAGCCTCAAGGGAACAGTTCCAGGCTGAGCAGGAAGCGGATGACAGCCTTCAGAAAGCTTGGGCGGCGGCACGGAGCACCCCACCGCCTCTCAGCTCTTCTAATCGATCCCGGTTTGTTATAGACCAAGGACTTTTATACAAGGAAATTCTTTCTGGTGGACACCGGAAAGAATGGCAGCCGCAAAAACAGTTGGTGGTTCCAACTAAGTACCGGGGGAAGCTCTTAAGCTTAGCCCATGATCATCCCAGTGGCCATGCTGGGGTGAACAGAACCAAGGACCGGTTGGGGAAGTCCTTCCACTGGGAGGGGATGGGCAAGGACGTTGCCAAGTATGTCCGGTCTTGTGAGGTATGCCAAAGAGTGGGAAAGCCTCAAGACCAGGTCAAGGCCCCTCTCCAGAAACTCCCCATAATTGAGGTCCCATTTTAGCGAGTAGCTGTGGATATTCTGGGCCCTTTCCCAAAAAAGACGCCCAGAGGAAAGCAGTACGTACTGACTTTAGTGGACTTTGCTACCCGATGGCCGGAAGCAGTAGCTCTAGGCAACACCCGGGCTAACACTGTGTGCCTGGCCTTAACAGACATCTTTGCCAGGGTAGGTTGGCCCTCCGACATCCTTACAGATTCAGGGTCTAATTTCCTGGCAGGGACCATGGAAAAACTGTGGGAAACTCATGGGGTGAATCACTTGGTTGCCACCCCGTACCACCATCAAACCAATGGCCTGGTGGAAAGGTTCAATGGAACTTTGGGGGCCATGATACGAAAATTCATCAACGAATTCTCCAATGATTGGGACCTAGTGTTGCAGCAGTTGCTGTTTGCCTACAGGGCTGTACCACATCCCAGTTTAGGGTTTTCACCATTTGAACTTGTGTATGGTCACGAGGTTAAGGGGCCATTACAGTTGGTGAAGCAGCAATGGGAGGGGTTTACGCCTTCTCCAGGAACTAACATTCTGGACTTTGTAAGCAACCTACAAAGCACCCTCCGACACTCTTTAGCCCTTGCTAGAGAGAACCTAAAGGATGCTCAAGAAGAGCAAAAGGCCTGGTATGACAGACATGCCAGAGAACGTTCCTTCAAGGTAGGAGACCAGGTTATGGTCTTGAAGGCGCAACAGGCCCATAAGATGGAAGCATCATGGGAAGGGCCCTTCACGGTCCAAGAGCGCCTGGGAGCTGTAAACTACCTCATAGCATTTCCCAATTCCTCACTAAAGCCTAAAGTGTACCATGTTAATTCTCTCAAGCCTTTCTATTCCAGAGACTTACAGGTTTGTCAGTTTACAGTCCAGGGAGATGATGCTGAGTGGCCTGACGGTGTCTACTACGACGGGAAAAAAGACGGTGGCGTGGAAGAGGTGAACCTCTCAACCACCCTGGAACGTCTGCAGCGGCAACAAATCAAGGAGCTGTGCACTAGCTTCGCCCCATTGTTCTCAGCCACCCCAGGACGGACTGAACGGGCATACCACTCCATTGATACAGGTAATGCTCACCCAATCAGAACCCCACCCTACCGGGTGTCTCCTCATGCCCAAGCTGCTATAGAACGGGAGATCCAGAACATGCTACAGATGGGTATAATCCGCCCATCTACCAGTGCATGGGCATCTCCAGTGGTTCTGGTACCCAAACCAGATGGGGAAATACGCTTTTGCGTGGACTACCGTAAGCTAAATGCGGTAACTCGTCCGGACAACTATCCAATGCCCCGCACCGATGAGCTATTGGAAAAGTTGGGACGTGCCCAGTTCATCTCTACAATAGACTTAACCAAGGGGTACTGGCAAGTACCGCTAGATGAACCTGCCAAGGAGAGGTCAGCATTCGTCACCCATGCAGGGGTGTATGAATTCAATGTCCTTCCTTTCGGCCTTCGAAATGCACCCGCCACCTTCCAGAGGCTGGTAGATGGTCTACTAGCTGGACTGGGAGAATTTGCAGTTGCCTACCTCGATGATGTGGCCATTTTTTCAGACTCCTGGCCCGAACACCTACTACACCTGGAAAAGGTCTTTAAGCGCATCAGGCAGGCAGGACTAACTGTTAAGGCCAAAAAGTGTCAAATAGGCCAAAACAGAGTGACTTACCTGGGTCACCAGGTGGGTCGAGGAACCATAAACCCCCTACAGGCCAAGGTGGATGCTATCCAAAAGTGGCCTGTCCCACGGTCCAAGAAGCAGGTCCAATCCTTCTTAGGCTTGGCCGGATACTACAGGCGATTTGTACCCCACTACAGCCAAATCGCTGCCCCACTGACCGACCTGACCAAAAAGACCCAGCCAAATGCAGTTAAGTGGACTGATGAGTGTCAAAAGGCCTTTACCCAACTTAAGGCAACGCTCATGTCTGACCCTGTGCTCAGGGCCCCGGATTTTGACAAGCCATTCCTAGTAACCACAGATGCATCTGAGCGTGGTATAGGAGCGGTGCTCATGCAGGAAGCAACAGATCAGAACTTCCATCCTGTCGTGTTTCTCAGCAAGAAACTGTCTGAGAGAGAAAGTCACTGGTCAGTCAGTGAAAAGGAATGCTATGCCATTGTGTACGCCCTGGAAAAGCTACGCCCATATGTTTGGGGACGGCGGTTCCAACTACAAACTGACCATGCTGCACTAAAGTGGCTTCATACTGCCAAGGGGAACAACAAGAAACTTCTTGGTTGGAGTTTAGCTCTCCAAGATTTTGATTTTGAAATTCAACACATCACAGGAGCTTCTAACAAAGTAGCTGATGCACTCTCCCGTGAGAGTTTCCCAGAATTCAGTAGTTAAAAAGTGTTCTTAAAATGTAGAAGTCTGTTAGTTATATACTTAGGAGTATATGTAAAGGTGTATGTGTTGTATTAATCTGTTTATTTTCAAGTTCTAGAAGGAAATCGCCGCCAGTGAGCTTCCCCACTGCAATTTGGGGGGCGTGTCATAAACAGATAGCTAAGGGTTAATGTCTCTTTCACCTGAAGCACCTGACCAGAGGACCAATCAGGAAACCGGATTTTTTCAACTTTGGGTGGAGGGAATTTAGTGTCTGAGTCTTTTGTCTGTCTGCCTGCTTTCTCTGAGCTTTGGAGAAGTAGTTTCTACTTTCTAGTCTTCTGTTTCTAAGTGTAAGGACAAAGAGATCAGATAGTAAGTTATATGGTTTCTTTTCTTTGGTATTTGCATGAATATAAGTGCTGGAGTGCTTTGATTTGTATTCTTTTTGAATAAGGCTGTTTATTCAATATTCTTTTAAGCAATTGACCCTGTATAGTATCATCTTAATACAGAGAGACCATTTGTATGTAATTTTCTTTCTTTTTATATAAAGCTTTCTTTTAAGACCTGTTGGAGTTTTTCTTTACTTCAGGAAAATTGAGTCTGTACTCACCAGGGAATTGGTGGGAGGAAGAAATTGGGGAGATCTGTGTGTTGGATTTGCTAGCCTGATTTTGCATTCCCTCTGGGGGAATAGGAAAGTACTTTTTGTTTCCAGGATTGGGAACAGAGAGGGGGAATCACTCTGTTTGGATTCACAGAGCTTGTGTCTGTGTATCTCTCCAGGAGCACCTGGAGGGGGGAAGGGAAAAAGGATTATTTCCCTCTGTTTTGAGACTCAAGGGATTTGGGTCTTGGGGTCCCCAGGGAAGGTTTTTCAAGGGGACCAGAGTGCCCCAAAACACTCTAATTTTTTGGGTGGTGGCAGCAGGTACCAGGTCCAAGCTGGTAACTAAGCTTGGAGGTTTTCATGCTAACCCCCATATTTTGCACGCTAAGGTCCAAATCTGGGACTAAGGTTATGACACCCTCCCTTTACACTTCCTGTTCTGCCCTGGTATTTCCAGTGAGGTGGACATGACGGGTTTGGCTCTGCCCACCAGAGGGAATATAGTGCTCCCTCATTCTCAAGACTGGAGGGAGGCCACTCCAACTCAATACACACAACCAAGCTCTTCTTTCTATTTGGGTTTACCCCTGTTCAGCCTCTGACAGGGTTCTTCTGGCATAAATGACCAGCTGTTCTTGCAAAAGAGCTACACCCAATCCTTTCTCCAATGCATCACATTGGAGCATCTGTGGCTTTCCTGGCTGGTAGCATTCTGGACAGGGGCATCCATCATCACTTGTTTTAGAGTATCAAATGCTTGCTGTTGGGACATGCGCAGTCCCACCCAGCATCCTGTCTTGTGAGCTGAAGTATGGGTTCCACTACTGCAGTCAGGAGTGGACAGAATTTGGACAAAAATGTATCATTCCTTTGAAGCACTGTGCCCCTTTCATAACCACTGGAACTGGTATGTCTCTGACTTCCTTGATCTCATTGGGATCTACATCCGGTCCCTATGTGGGGAGCACGTGTCCAATGTGTGTCACCTCACACTGTTTGAATTTCAACTTTGTAGTTTTCTGTGATGGTCTTGTTCAGCTTCTGTATCATTGGTCCCTTCACCTAAAATGAAGACATGATCTGAAATTATTTTCATCCCCAACAGTCCTTCCAATACTTGGGTGAGTCTTCTCTGAAACATCTCTCATTCTGTGCTTACCCCCATCAGCATTTTCAGCCATCTGTGGTGACCAAACAATATAGCAAAGGTTGTGAGAATGCTAGACTCTTGATCCAGTCTGATGTACCAAAACCTGTTCCTCACATCAGACTGTAAAGAATATGGCTTTAGAAGGTTCTGGTAAGATGTTATTAATCATGGGCAATAGATGATGGCATCTTTTCAATGCCTGGTTCATTAGGTTTAGGTCTATGAATATGCATAATTTTTCTGATGGCTTCTTTACCTCCACCATGCTATGTACCCAGGGTCTCAGGCTCTATGATAACCTGCTTCTTTTGAGCTCCTTGTGTACTGCAATTTTCCTTTGTGGTAAGCACACAAGTTCCACTGAGGGGCCTACTTCCAGCTGCACCTTTTCTTCGAGGCAACCCATCACCTTTGAAAACATCCCCAGGTGCTTTTAAAATTGCCTCCACTGTCCATGAGACTCTCCCTTTTGATTTTCGCACTGCCACTATAAAACTATGATGCTGAACTATGATCAGATCCATGGCTTGTATGGCTGTATTCCCACAGAGGGCTGCTTAGCATTCTTCACCACAGACTTCAGTTGGTACTGTCTGTTATTTTTCAGGTCAATTACTACTAGGTCAAATTTTCATACAGGCTGCATTATGCTCTATTTGTACATTATTATGTTGCACCTGTTCTTCGTAATTGGTTTGTTAGAGTCCAATTCACCCTGAAGATAACATTGCAGGGAGCCCCAGTCTCCACCTAAAATCATACAGGAAGTTTCTCCATTAACATTGTTACATAACATAAGAATGGCCATATTGGGTCAGACCAGTGGTCGTCTAGCTCAGTATCCTGGCAGTCAGAGGTTTAGGGACACCTGGAGGATGGGGTTGCATCTCTGACTATCTTGACTAATAGCTATTGATAGACCTATTCTCCATGAACATATCTAATTCTTTTTTTGAAATCCGTTACACTTTTGGCCTTCACAACATCCCCTGGAACTGAGTTCCACATATTGATTGTGTTGTGTGAAGAAGTACTTCCTTATGTTTCTCTTAAACCTGCTGCCTATTAATTTCATTGGGTTTTAAACCTGCTGCCTATTAATTTCCTTGGTTCTTGTGTTATGTGAAGGGGTAAATAACATTTTCATTCACTTTCTCCACACCAATCGTGATATTATAGTTGCGTGAACTGAGGTAGGAATTGTCCCTTGTTGCTTTGCTATCACGAGTGCCTGAACTTGATATGCACTCAGACTCAAGGAGAGAGTCAGGATGTCATCACCACTGTCTGATGTGCCATACACCTCTGCAAGTTTGACCGAATCTTTTTGCTTTTTCACACACTGCTAAATTGATTCAACTTGCTACATTCCTTGCAGTACTGTTCTAGTGCAGGGCACTTCTCCTGTATTCACTCATGGTGTTTCCAATATAAATGCATTCCACTGTGGGTATGAGCCCTGGTTATCTGCTCTCCTTTGCTGTTGTCTCACTGCATCTACTTCTGAGGCTGTTGTGGCTCCTAGAGCATTCATCCTTTCACTTAAAACAGCCGCTGCATGTAAGTCTAAGTATTTGTCTAATGCAAGATTGCCTTCCTGGAGCAGCTGCTGCCATGGATGGTGATACCAAGTGCTGCAGACTATACTGTCCTAAATCAGGGAGTCTGTCAAATCCCCAAAATTGCACGTAGCAACTACTATGCATAGGGCAGTAATATAGAGGAGCTATATCCTCCCCTTTGGATTGGCCTCTAGCAAAAAATCAGTGTCATTCTACAATTTTGTTCTGCTTTGGGGAACAATAGGTCCCCAAGGGTCCTAGGACTGCTGTGAGGTTTGAGACAGAGGGGATCTTCAGAATGGTAAGGAGTCTGGTGATACCTTAAAGGCTTACAGATTTATTTGGGCATAAGCTTTCACAAGTAAAAAACGCACTTCTTCAGATGCATGGAGTGAAAATTACAGATACGGGCTTAAATATACATTGGCACATGAAGAGAAGGGAGTTATCTTACAAGTGGAGAATCAGTGTTGAAGGTCAATTTAGTCAGGGTGGATGTAGTCCCAATAATTGAAGAGGAGGTGTCAATACCAAGAGAGGGAAAATTGCTTTGGTAATGAGCCAGCCACTCCCACTTTTAAATCTGCTATTGAGTGTCCAGGGAGACTGAAGTTTTCTTCTACTGGCTTTTGTGTGTTACCTCTCCTGACATCTGATTTGTGTCCATTTATCCTTTTACGTACAGACGGTCCAGTTTGGCCAATGTACATGGCAGAGGTTTAGGTACTTGTAAGGTAACTCCCTTCTCTTCATGTGCCAGTATAAATTTATGCCCGTATCTGTAATTTTTACTCCGTGCATCTGAAGAAGTGGCCTTTTTTTACCCAGGAAAGCTTATGCCCAAATAAATCTGTTAGTCTTTAAGGAGCCACCAGACTCTTCATTGTTTTTGTGGATACAGACTAACATGGATACCCCTCTGATATTCAGAATGGTGCATATCATTCTGCTTTGTTTTGAAATATGGTAACATAATAGTTTTACTTTCCTTCTGTTGTTGTCCTCCTGTATGGCCAGCTGCAGAAGTTCCTCCTTCCACCAGGTCCATCACTGAGCTAGGTTTGTGTTTGCAACATCCAGGGTGGAGTTCAGACCAAGTTCCATGGCTCATGCTGCTGCTCTGCAGAAAACTCATGGCTCAGTCACTGTCCCCATGGTTCATTCACAAAGTGTGAAGCTGAATGCAGGTTAAGTTGAAAAAAAGAAACTTAATTAAACCCTGTGAACCACTCTATCCATGTGGCCAAGTTGCTTCCAGCATAACCAATCACATTTCCTGTTCCACTGGAGTCCTCTCAGTAACGGTCCTTCCAGGGAACATTGGACTCTGACTCTAGTTCCACTGATCATGATATACTTTTTGAGAGGGGTTCAGTGTGCCATCTCATGGAGGTTGGGAAATGGAACCTCATGCTTCCTTTGTTGCTGAAGAGGTTCAGATTTGCAAATACACACCTGAGGTCTAGTTAAGAAAGTTATGGTTTCTTCCTACAGAAGGTCCTACACCTTGATTATGCCTTTGAACTGCATTGGTGTATTGGGGTTTAGAATGTTTGAAATTTAAGTTCTGAAACAGGGGTTGGTCAGTATCAGATTGGGTTGGCTATCACTACTGCCAGGTCAGGTTGCCTCTTGGTGTTATCCTATTTGACTTTTCCACTTCTGTTCCGCTTCAGTAACCCTGAAGTGCAAAGGTATATGCAAATGGAAATGACTGAGAAAAAGAATTATTTTTTCAAGCTTCACAAAAGATTCAGTTCCAGTTTGAGGTGAACAGTGGAGGATTCCTATTATATTCAAATAAATGCGTTTGCCCATTTCTAGATATGGAATACGCTTAGTTTGAAAACCAGCTGATATTATTCATATTTTGTGCCTCAGTTGGAATTAACCTACTTCAGAATGGACAATTGATTTAAACTTGAAGCTTCAAATGAAATTCCTTTTGGCATAAATATTATGGGATGGATTTTCTGGTCCACCTAGGCATCTCTGTGTTCTGAGTGAGCAGCACAAAGCCACTCACGAAAGCCAGTAGAGAATTCCTCCTGCACAGGAGAATTCTGTGCAGGTGTAAATCTGGTGGAAGTGATTCTTCCACCTTCTGTGCCAGCCCCCACTACCCTCTGATGTAAGTGGAAGCAGGGTGGGGCGTATGTTTAGGGCATTTCAGCAGGATGGTATGTACAGGAGGCACCAAAGAGCTCTGTTACCCCTATCCTCCACTCACATTAGGTCCCTGAGGGTAACTTGGATGCAGTGGAGAAGCAAAGTCTGTAAGTACAGTGCTCCACATGATGCACTTAGCGACCTGTTGTGCTGTTCAAGTGTTTGCAACAGCCTTTAAAGTCCTCTATGTCTGTGATACAGGCATTGCAGAGACCACCTCCACCCCTGTGTCCCATCCTGACAGCAGAAATCTGATGGGATATTTCTGCTGTCAGTAGCTGAAATTCAGCTTTCCAAGCCTGATGACAGCGCTACCTCCGCTGACTATCTGTGGGACAATGAATATATATCAACAGCCAGACGCAGTGAGCTTCAGAACCCACTGCAAAGCTTCTGGACTGAGTGAGGCTTTAACCAAATATTTGTTTTTGTTTCTATCCTTCTCCAGTTTTGCTGCTTGCACATTTGCTTTTGAGCATTGAGCTTTGTCAGGTTTTGCTTTGGGTTTTAATAAGTATTGTATAATGCTTGGGATGATTTTCAGTGGAGCTCCAGGGTCTCATGGTAGGACTTAAAGTAGTAAATTAGCACAATTAATTATTTTAATCATAGATAAAGATATTTAGAATTTACTCCTATCTCATTCTTGAAAAATAGTCATCTCAGCTGAGTGATAGATTCTATATCTTCTACTGCCTTATGCGTACTCAGAATTATACTTGGGCATACCAGGAAGACATTTTAAATGTATATTAAAAGGAACATGTTATTTAAAGAAATAAATACAAATTTTAAACAGCAGAATGAAATGATAGTGGGGAAATTTCACAAATATAATATAGATGCTTAAAAAACATAATAGGGAGTTCAGTAGTACATTATTTGTTCTTCCTTACTGAGGTAACTGGTGCCCTTTTTCAGCTGTTACAGAACTATTTCATTTAACCAGTCAACTTTAAGGTCAACTAGAGGTCAAACCTCAGCTCTAATCATATAATTAAGAACCAAAAAGTTGTGTAATATGTTCTCTTTTCTATTCAGCCTTCTGGATTACTCCATTGAAGCATGACATCGTGTATCAAATTCTAGACTAAACAGGTCATCAGTCAGATGTACAGTAAGTGGAGCACCAATAAATGCTTCTAATGCATTTAGTATTCACATACTCCAAAGTTTTAAAGGTACAGTCATCTAAAAAAAAATAGGTTGTGTATGTGTGTTCAGGCTACCTTACACCTCTTGATTTTCCAGTTAGGAAGTGGGGTTAATGTTATATACCACCTTCAACTGGAATAATGGGAAGATCATGTGGGAAGTGAGAGACTGCCATTCTGTGGCTAGGGCCTTGTGTAAGCAGCATTCAATATTCACTCTGTTCAGTAGAGTCTGTGTGCATTTGGGGAGTTTAAGTGCTACAGTATCTTATTCAAGAACATCTAAAGAGGAGTAATGATGAAAAGGCAAGTAGGATTTTGGCAGGGAGCTGGTAGAAAAATGCTGTAGGTTTGACAAACTGTGGCATTTCTGACAGAATAAAGATTTCTTGTGCCTGATGTCAACTCATCACTTTCTGCTATTCACAAGCACTCCTGGGTGCATAATGCAGTTACGTTTATGTGTGTGCAGGGAAGAGTTTGTTTATTGAATGTAAGGCAAGCCATTCTTGCATGGGAGAAAGATTTCATGCTTTTTCCAATTGAAGTCCTCAAAAAAAAAATTATGTGGAAGTAGCCAAATTTAACATTTTAAGGATTAAGGTCCAAGCTCTCTATGCAATCTGTTTGCATGCTGGGATTTAAGTGAAAATTCTAGGAGTGCCCAAGGGTTTCCTGAATCTTGTAGCACTCTAGGAGCCGAATATCTTGCAATAAATCCCTTCCTCCTAGAAACCCTTAGTTTAAATGTCAGCTCATGTGCATGTTGGGTTTGTAATGCTGGGTAAGAGAATGTCCAAGGGGAACCCAGTGTAGTCCATCTATTCAAAGAAAGAGAATATAGTTCAGTTTAGTACTTCTGAAAAAATGTGGTTTAAAATTCAAGGCATCCTTTATGGATTCAGTAGGATTTGATGAAGTCATGTTGGCACATAGGTGTTGAATTTTATATTTCCTTACTAGTCACAGCACCTAAAGTTTAAAGAAGAGTACTTCATCCACAGATGAAAGCTGGGATTTAAATGGATCTCATTTTCTAATAAAGCACATTTGACTCCATGTTGTATTGGCTTGTCTCTTTCCTCTGGGTAATAGGAGTGTGTTCCAGAATTAGTGCATTAGCTGTCTTGAGCAATGCTGAGAAAACATTCATATATAGAACTCAGATAGCATTTTTCATTCAGTGGGTTAAAACACTTTACAAAGGCAGGTAAGGATTATTAATTCACTATTATGAGTCACGAGATCACTGAGTAGGTCAATAGCAGAGAATAGAACTCAGGTCATCTGACTCCGTCCACTCTAGACTCTACAACTTTTTGTATGTATTATTAAATATTCCTGTTATTGTAGGAACTCCAGTTGGGATCTGGGCCCCATATTTTAGCTTCTGTACAGAAACATAGAACAAGATACACTCCCACCTCCAGTGAGTACTGGCAGACCCTCAGTATCTCATCCTTTCGTCTTGCACCAATAGAACGCATCTCCCTCCGGTGGAGTATAGCATAATTCTCCAGGAAATAAAAGATAATAAATTCAATGGAGAATGAAAGCATTGATAATGAACGTAATCACATTTGGGCCTAATACATTGGAAAAAATGCCCAAGAGAAGTTTTTCTTAGTGAAAGCATTAGCTGTGTTTCCTACCATGGTTTGCATATACTTGGGGAACATCCTACAGAAGATCTAGTTTCTTCAAGTCTGACTGCACTGGAGGATGATGTGATGGGCTGTAAAGGCCCCACACAGATGAAAAAGGGGCCAGAGAAGCCTGACGGTAAGGCTAGCCCCACCCATCCAGTGCTGTCCAGCATGCATAATAAGGAGAATGGTTTTAAAGAGGAGGAAACTGAAGTCAGCCGGGGGACAGGAAGGAAGGTGCAGGATTGTGATAGAAAGCAGATTGCAGACGCAACTCCTGACATCACAGAGGGCACACCTAGGCAAGAGACCTGCATCCCAATCCTGGGGAGAGCACAGTGTACTCTCAGGGTAAGATAGATAAACTGAGCCTGCCTCAGAGCCAGCCAGAGCGATTTCCCAAAATCTCTTACATTGAGACTGGATTGTTGGCAGTACCGTAGATTCACCAGCCCATCCTCCCTTTTTCTGGGACCTCAGGGAGAGAGTATTCCTGACAGTGTGAGGTTTGATTCTCCCAGCTGAGGAGACTTATGGAGGCCCACAAAAAGCAGAGCCCCACTCTGTGAATAGTAGGGAACTGGGGTCGATGTGACCACTCAGTGTAAATAACTGGATGTGGTCCGGTTCTCCCGCCCCCCGAGGAAGGGACCCCAATGACTCTGTCACAGATGGTCTAACTCTGTAAACCTCTTCAGGTCTATTTGCATGCCTAAATTGGGCACTCACACCTATACATTCATTGGTTGAAACATTTTATGGCAGGGAGGGACCCTTAGGGTCAGACTAGGTGTTCTTAATGAGCCCTCTTTTCTTAAAATGTATGAACCTATGAATTGTTAGAAGTGTGTGTGTCCAATTTAGATTTGTAAGTAGCCCAAAAATAGTTTGCACACTTAAAATGGATACATGTACTTCTAAATATTCATCGGCAATGCACAAATCAGGCTATGCAAGTTACTAAATCAGAGCTGTACACAAATTTAGAAAAAGAAGGGAGAGATGTTCAAAGGTAGAAATAACCCACTGATGGGAGTTGGGTGCCTAATTGCCATTTATGGCCTTGAAAAATCACCCTTTAAATCTGTGCTTGCCATACATTTTAACATTTTTTTTTAAAAACTTCACAATAATTTGTAAAATCTATACTTTGTCATTTGTTCTGATAATAGATCTTGTTGCATTATCCACTGTATTTATAACTCTTTACCATTTCTAATGTTAAACACAGGAAAGGCTCTGCTAGTCAGAATGGAAATTATCATGAAAGAATGAAAGAACCACAAATGCACATGTCAAGTCATCCGGAACTTCCACTTAATTATACACCAAGACAAAAGTGAAGCCTGATATGTCTTTACTGGAGTTATACCTGCTTATTCTGAATTTACTTCAGAGAGATTGGATTTCCTATCCCACAGCGAGATAAGGTCTGGAACATATGAAGGATTTTATAATGGGACGCCATTAAAATAGCAAACTTCAAATTCCTTTATTACATATTTGATATCTAAGAGCTATATTTAATAAGTCAACTATTAGCCAGAAAGTACATGAATAAACACAGAGAATGAGAATAAATAATGCATTGTCCAAGGAATAAAAAGATCTAAGCTTAGTTTTAAATGGAGTATAACTAAGCAGTAAGGAAAGCATGAAGTACATCTCCTGGAAAAAGGTAGCACCCTTTTGACAGGTAAGCAAATGGGAGCAATTAAATGTTTCACCTCCATGCCTAGGCTGAAAAGTCTGTTGGGTGCCAACCTCCCTTTCTGTCTGTCCCACCATTCTGTCTCCATTCCTGATTTTTCAATTTCTCATGTCTCTCCTTCTTCCTCTACTCCTTTTCTGTTTGCCTCCCCTCCAATTTTTTCAAATAAGAGCAACATTTTTAATCTCTCTCTCTCTCTCAATCTCTCTCTCTCTCTTGCTGACTCTGATGTTAAAATCATCTCTTAGCTTATTCTTAAATCTTTCAAACTCCCAAAAAGGAGAGGGTAAATACAATATATTTATAGACTGCTTTTCTGAGCGCTGTTCACATTTACCTGCCTTGTAGGATCTCCTCCCTGTGGCACTAGAAGAAGCAGAAAATATGAGAAAGGTTGGCCCTAAGATGTCTCCAAAATAACCTTCTGTTCTGAAATATTGTAAAGATTGTGGCAGGTTTCACTTATTGTGAATCTCTCTCATACTGCAAAAGACTATCTGCAGTTAATGTTTGTATGAACCGGCACAAATGTTAAGCCCTGTTAGTGGCATGCCTGAGGCTGCACAATGCAAAGCTCTTCCAGTGGGTAGGACCACTGAAGTGCAATTGAGCAGAACAATAATCAGCTTTAACAGGTACAGCAATGTAAGGACCTGAGTATTGAGAGAGACACAGACTTTCATCAATGATTTTTCAGGGGAACTTAATGGTGAAGAAGTCTGAAAACCTGCCTTTTCAAGTTAATGGTGGAGCAGAGGTGAGTTGAACCAGGAATCTGAACCTAGTTTTATAGGCTTGGAACACACTATGGACTTTGTGCCACTTTTGACATTCATGCTACAGTTTTATTAATGGAACATTTTATTTGTTGAGCATGGCATCTTTTAAATGGATAGTTTTATATTGGACACAGAATTCCTGATTTCTGATTGCAGTTCTGCCACTAACTCACTCCTGACATCAGGCAAGCCGCTTAACCACTATGTGCCCCACTTCACTTTTGTGTAAAATAAGTATAATATTAATATGTACCTCACAGGGCAATTATTATTTGGAAAGTGCATTAAGATCCTTGAATGAATGCAGCCTACTCTTAGGAGAAGCAAGGGTGCTGGAACAATGTTTATAGTGGGGATGCTGATGATGGAAACCATGGAAACCATTCATTTGGTGTTTGTTATTGCTACTTCAAGGCAGGGGGTGCAGCAACACCCCTAGCACATCTAGTTCCAACACTCATGAGGAGAAAGTTGGATGGTCTTATGGTTTCTGGACTGGGAATCACTAAATATAGGTTAAATTCTTGGCTCTGCCACAAACTTACTGTGTGACCTTAGGTTATTCTGTCTATGCCTCACTTCCCTATATGTACACTCCTGATGATAATGCTTGCTTTGTACCGCTGTCTTGTCTCTTTGGGTGGTAAAGTCTTCAGGAAGGTCTTTTGCTATTTATTTGTGCAGTGCCTAGTTCAATGGGGCCATAGTCTTGGTTGGGGCTTCTGGACATTACCAAGATAAAAATAATTAATATTTTTGTGGTGAAACAATACCCCAGTTGGAGTTGGATAAACGGTGCAATAATTTGTGTAGATATTTGGACCCAAAGTTTAAGAAATGAGTATCAATTTACATTCTTTCACAAAGGAATTTGCACCCATCTGACACATCTTTAAAGTGAATGTGCATTTATATATGTGAGACACGATGTGTATATCAGAAATCATTTGTTAGAAATAAGGAGTGTTTAGTCTCCACTCTGCTTTGTCTCAGGATACATATGAATTGCCTTAAGTTAGACTGATAACACTTTTCAGATTCAGCAACACTAGAAAATTGTGGCACCATATCAAAGTTTTCAGTGAGATTATGATGGTGTAGTTTTTTGAGAAGTGGGTTTGCACTGTAATAATTTCACAGAAATTCAAATTAGAGCACACGAGTTTATGTTGAAGAACTGCTAATTAAAGGGCCTGATTGTGGGGCCTCTCACTTCCATATGCTGACTAGTAAGCTATTCCCAGGGTGGAGAATTGAAACAATTTTGAGGTCAACATAGGAAGAGGCAGGGGAAATGTTTCTAGATAGTTACATATAATTCTTACTTTCCTGGAACTGTTAAAGTATTTATTTAAATATTAGATTGCAAGGTGCCCCATCTGATTTAGAGAGCCTTTTCATTCTTCATTGCTCTTTTAATGATTATATACAGCCAAGTATTAGCTGCTAGTATGTTTAAATAGACTTACAACCTACAGGGATAAATTAAGATGACATCACTTTGCCATAGCTATCCTTTAATTCCACTGCCCTGGTGAGGAAAGGAATGGGGAGGAGGGCTGCTGTTGGGAAGGACTACAGAGGTCCACGCTTGGTACATAGCATGGATGCTTAGTGGGATAGGCCCAAGGAAGAAGGAGCTGGCCGGTGTGCAATTGTAGGGGCTCTCCTGTCTTGCCCCACATATTGGCGCTGTGAAAGAACCACCTCAGCCATTAGGTGAGGCTGCCTCCATAGAGTGGCTCCCTATCATCTATCTGTCCAGGGAGGACAGGTTCCTTTCACCCACGCACCCCAGCTACCCCAAGATTTGTTCCCGTGACAGAGTGCCAGTAGCCTACGGTTGGCTCTAAGCATCCCTTCCTGACCCAAATTGGGATATAATTGATTAGGTGATTAACTGATTAACCGATGTAAGCAGAATCAGAATGAGCTCTATCCTGACATCTAGTGGTGAGCTGTGGGAAAGGACTTCAGGGGCTAATCTCGTTTGCATGGGCACACCCTCCCTGCCTAGCCTGATGGACTGCTTGCCCAAATGGTCAATTTGGCTGCTGTGAGACCACCTGTCTCTTTGTTATTGAGACAGGAGTCATAAAGTGTTGTTATCCTGATTATATGAATCAAGGACAGTCAAACTGTACTTGGCATTTTATGACAGAGGGACTCTCCCTCAACTAAGTAGCACTTGCTAGGCAGGGGACATAGGTTCCAAAACCCAGTGAATTGAGAAGGGCTTGGGATGGGTATTTGTATCTGGCAGTGTGGAACCATTAGGAACCATTTTGATTGCTCTGCTATCCATTGAGTAATAGCAGAGCTAATTTTGACTCTATTGGGAGTCTTGTTACATACTGTAGAGCTGAAATCACTGGTACCTAAGTTTTAGCATTAGACTTACTTTGGGCTAGTGGTGCACTAGCACTGAGGCTCCTCTGCTACCAGCTGATATCACTAAAGAGCTGAAGTTACTAAGAGATGAGATTACTGAGAGCTGTGTTAAGTGTTGGGGGGCCTGAAGATAAGTTGGTGAGTAGCTAGTAGAGAGGCGCAGCTGATGGTGAAGACTGCATCAGAACCCCATGGAGACCATGACAATTGGCCATCAACCCAAGCAGTGGAGCAGGTAAGATGCCCCCCATACCTCCCCCCACTTACACCCAAGCTGGGAGGTAAGCTCTGCAGATGAACTTCTGAATCCTGGGGGCTGCACTGACCAAGGACAGGAACTGTGGGTGGGGTGACCGTTGGGTTGCTGGACTTAAGAGGCTTTTGCTACACTCAGACTCTGTGCTTGTGAGAGAGGTAGTATTGACTCTTAGAGGTGCCTGGGGGGTGGTATGTAATTGTTCCAGGTCTCTAGGTCGGGGCTTGAGCTGGTTTTGCATTGTGTTATTGAAACAGAACCCCTAGATACTGAACCTGGGCCTTGTTGCTGCCAACTCTGACGGGAAGAAGGGTTACACAAGGGATTCAGTTCATCAGCTGTGGACTGTTATATGGGAGAGAGGAAGGCACAGGGGAAAGATGGAAGGAAGGACAAAGAAACTTAGACTCTCTGAGAGGTGAGACTTTTCTCCCTGACTGTGTGCCAAGGAGGGGTCCAATGAAGCTTGGGAAAAATCTTATGGTGGTGGTACATTAAGTTGCATAAGATATTGTAAATAAAGTACACTGTGGTGAATTTATATGTATATGAGGTCTGCTTGCAAAGAGAAATCCAGGATGAGGAGCTTGCCCTGTGACAGTCATTGATACTTAGAGAATTAAAATAACAGTAAAATACACAGATTCCAGGAGACTCTGAGGGAAACGTGTGGTGATGCAAAAGATCTAGTAAAGCTGACTATAGATGACATCTGTTGTTCTGTTTCCAGTTATCTGCCATATCCTCTCATCCTGAGGTAATCGGGAGTCATTGTTTGCATGGGAAATTATAACAATTGGAAGCATCACCTCATGCTAGCCTGCTGCAGTTGGACCACATAGATTTCTGATGTGTGATAGATAATGTGTCAGTCACCTGCACAAATGTCACCTTTTCCCATGTTCATTCATGATGGTATGGTTCCTTAGAGCTCCTTAGGTTCCTGTTTAATCATTGTAAAGTAGCTGGGGTAATATATAAGTATTAAACAGATGCAGATACATCTCACCCAGTGAGCTGTGAATCACATGCAAAATCATAGGATTGCCTTGTGTATGTTGTGCCACCCTGATATTTATGAGCTATTATCTAAAGAAGGTCTGCTTTACATACTTATATAATCTTGTGCATAAAGCATGTAATAGCCTGTAATTCTGCTGGCACTTGCCTGAAGCATGACCTGATGCACACACAGTGATTGTAGCCCTTATGTAGTACAATCCACTAACAGGTACCATTCCAGCTTCCTGGGCAGCCACAAGTAGGAGAATGCAGTGAGTATGGGACAAGACACAGCCCTTTGGGGTTAGAAGGGAAGTCCTTGAAATCCTCAGAGCTGGCAATTCTACCTGGCCCTTATGAAAAGTGGTGATTGGTGGCATCTTTCACCCACTTTGCAGAGATGTGACAAACTATACAAAGTGCACGTAGTCAAGAATCATCTCTAAGTCTTTTAATTTGTGTGTATGTGGGTTGAACTACTTAGGAAGGCTGTGTAGCCCTATCTATCTCTCTATCGATTACTTAAGAATTCCCATTTGCCACTTGGGGGGTCAACAGGTTTTTGTCCCAAGACCAGGCCCAGTATTATATAAGTTTTTATATAGTTGGGAACCATGATATCCACAGCTGCAACATTCACACTGTAGGAACTCCCCTATATTTACAAATAGTTTATTAATATATGTAGCATAGTCACAAACACCACAATTCAGTCAGGTAGATAGAGATACTACAGAATGTGCATTTGCACATCCATATATTCACTTATACTTATAGAACAACTTGAAATGTTAGTCATCGTCTTTCTTGTCACCTTCCCCCTCATCACCAGTGGCCATCATTCTGGCAGCTCTCAACGCTACATCTCCTTTTCCTACTGCCCACAGACTGGGATGCAACTTTTATCATGTCTTACACTGATACCACTACGTTTGATGCATATTCAGTAGGGCAGGGGTTCTCAACATTTTTCTTTCTGAGCCCTCTTCCCCCCAACATGCTATAAAAACTCCATGGCCCAGCTGTGCCACAGTTACTGGGTTTTTTTGCATATAAAAGCCAGGGCTGGCGTTAGGTGGTAGCAAGCAAGGCAATTGCCTGGGGCCCTGCGCCACAGGAGGCCTTGAGAAGTGCTCAGAGATCCTGGGCTTCAGTCCCATGCAGTGAGGCTTCAGCTTTCTGCCCTGGGCCCCAATGAATCTGATAGTGGCCCTGCTTGGTGGTCCCCCTGAAACCTGCTCACAGCCCTGCAAGGGGGCCCAGACCCCTGGTCAATAACCACTGCAGTAAGGGATTTGCCCCCTTTCCTTATTTGTATTTTCTCACCTTACTGAAGGCAGAGTGTCTTTCTTCTATAGGTTAGTATATCAATGATCTCAACTTATTATCATATACATCAGTTTGTTACCATGGACCTCTTGTGGTTAGGTAGCTCATGTACCTGTAATATATGTCAGCTCATTGCCATGACACTCTTATGGTCCGGTCAAGTACCTGTGGTCAGAACTTCACCTTAAACACTACTTTTGGTTCCCCAATACTTGGGGTTTCTGTTGACTGTTCTGTTCAAAGTTTATCTGTTCAAAAGTCATAGGCCTCAAGCCTTATGCTAACTTGCTAAAGCTAATGTCTTATAGGATACAGGCCTGTTGGTTCCTTGCATTACTGCTGAGTATAATAAAAGTAGAATATAATGCAAAACAGTGAATATAATAAAGGCAAGCCAGCCCACTGGCTACAGCTGCAGTCCTCTGCTCTTATTGGTTTTTGATTAAATGCCTGAGATTCAGGGCTCTGGCCAGGGGAAGTGTTGCTACTGCTGTGTGCTGACCCACCTTATGCAGCCCACATTTTTTCATATATCTGCCAAATGCATGGATTTAATCCAGCGGTCTCTCTGGATAGCACCAATCATTCATCACAATCATTAATAGGGTGACCAGACAGAAAGTGTGAAAAATCGGGATGGGAGTGGGGAGTAATGGGAGTCTATGTAAGAAAAAGACTCAAAAATTGGGACTTCCCTATAAAATCGGGACATCTGGTCACACTAATCATTAATCTTGTGTGAAGGGTGTGTTAAAAGACGGTTACTCACCTTTGTAACTGTTGTTCTTCGAGATGTGTTGCTCATATCCATTCCAGTTAGGTGTGTGCGCCGCGCGTGCACATTCGTCGGAAAACTTTTACCCTAGCAACTCGGTGGGCCGGCAGGTCGCCCCCTGGAGTGGTGCCATCATGGCGCTTGATATATACCCCTGCCGGCCCACCCGCTCCTCAGTTCCTTCTTGCCGGCTACTCCGACAGTGGGGAAGGAGGGCGGGTGTGGAATGGATATGAGCAACACATCTCGAAGAACAACAGTTACAAAGGTGAGTAACCGTCTTTTCTTCTTCGAGTGATTGCTCATATCCATTCCAGTTAGGTGATTCCCAAGCCTTACGTAGGCGGTGGGGTCGGAGTGAAATGTGGCAGAATGAAAACTGCTGAGCCAGGGGCTACAGCATCTCTTGTCTGTTGAACCAGGGCATACTGCGAAGCAAAGGTATGGACCGAGGACCAATGGAGCTGCGCGACAGATCTCATGTGTAGGAACACGAGCCAGCAAGGCGGCAGATGAAGCCTGAGCCCTGGTAAACTGCACGATGATGTGGCTTGGGGAAATATGAGCCAAATCATAACAAGTGTGGAAGTCTGCCATCACCCGAGATGAGATCCTCTGAGAGGAAAACAAGCAAGTCCTCCCTTTGGCCCGCTACCGAGACAGAGCTGGGCCACCTTACGAAATGGTTCTGGCAGCGCAATATAAATGCGAGCACTCCACAGATGTCCAAGGAGTGCAATGGTTGTGCCCATTGCGTTGAGCTGTGGGTAACATGAAAGGCCGAAACCACCTTAGGGAGGAAAGCCGGGTGCGGTCATAACTGCACCTTGTCTTTGTGAAATCTAGTGTACGGTGGAACCCCCGTAAGAGCTCTGAGCTCGGAAACTCGTCTGGCTGATGTAACAGCTACGAGGAAAGTTGTCGTCCAAGACAGGCATATCAGAGGGCCAGTCGTGAACGGCTCGACTGGGGGAGACATAAGTCTGGTTAAAACTAGGTTGAGGTCCCAGGTCGGGGCTGGGCGGCGCACCCGAGGGTGCAAGCTCTCCAAGCCCTTGAGGGATCTCGAACCCTTAGAGCGTGAGAACACGGAACGTCCACCTTAGCCTGGCTGGAAGGTAGAGATGGCTGCTGAGTGTATCTTCAGCGATGATACCGCCAGGTCCTGCCGCTGAAGGCCAGAGGCAGGCCAAATAGAGGGGATCGAGACCTCAGCAGGAGCAAGATCGAGCGTATTGCAGCTGTAGAAGAAACGCTTCCACCTGGCCCGGTACGTTGACCAGGTGGAAGGCTTCCTGTCACCCCGGCTCAGTTACGCAGCAGCCACACCGTGAGGCGAAGAGGTTGCAGGTCCGAGTGACGAAGCCTGTCGTTGCCCTGAGTGATGAGGACTGGGTGGGGTGGCAGGGTAATTGGGTCTGTTATTGACAGGCCGAGCAACGTGGTATATCAGTGCTGCCTGGACCACTCTGGAGTGATCATGATGATGCGCGCTCTGCCCCTGCGGAGTTTGAGCAGGACCTAATGAACCAGTGGGAACAGTGGGAAGGCATAATGGAGTTGGCCTTTCCACGGCATCAGGAATGCGTCCAAGATCGATCCCGAAGAGAGACCTTGGAAGAAGCAGAACATCTGGCATGTTCTGCTCTCGCGGTGAGCGAACAGGTCTATGTGAGGAAACATCTCCGCTTCTGGAGAGCAGAGCGCCTCACATGGGGCAGAGTGATCACTCGTAAGACAGGAAAGACCTGCTGAGTGAAAGCGCCAAGACGTTCCGAACGCCTGGGAGAAAGGACGTCACCAGCTCCATCGAGTGGGCCATGCAAAAGTTCCAGAAATGGATGGCCTCCTGACAACAAAAAAAGGGGGGGGGGACCATGTCCCTCCCTGGATATTTATGAAGCACATGGCCGCTGTGTTGGCTGTAAACACCGAGATACAACGGCCTCGCAGCTGCCGCTGGAACCCCTGGCACGCCAGGCGGACTACTCTCATTTTTGGGGCATTGATGTGGAATGCCAGTTCCCGAGAAGACCAAAGGCCTTAAGCTCGGAGTGACCATGAGCACTTGAGCAGAGAGATGACGTGTCCGTCGTCAGGGGCAGTGAGGGCTGGGGCGGATGAAACCGCATCCCTGCCCACACCAGGGAGTGGGTTAGTCACCACTCTAGGGAGCCTAAGGTGCTCGAGGGAACGGTGACTACCATGACCATTGGCTCCCTGTCCCGGTGGCACGCCGAGGTGAGCCGGACTTGGAGAGAACGGAGGCGGAGCTTGGCGTGTTTGGTTACAAACTTGTGGGCAACCATGGACCCAGGAGACTGAGACAAGTACGAGCCGAGGTCGTTGGGAAAGCCTGCAGACCTCAGATGATTGTTGCCATCACCTAAAACCGCAGTTGTGATAAGCAGGCTCCGGCTAGGGAGGAGACCAGGATCGCTCCTAGGAAGTCCAACCTCTGCGTGGGAACCAGAGTGGATTGCTCTACAGTAATCATCAGGCTTTGACCTGTTAATAAGACCGTGACGATGCCCACGCGCTGAGTGGTTTGTCTCAGAGTCTCCTCGGATAAGCGAATCGTCCAGATACGGAAAAACGCATATCCGACATCAGCGAAGGTAGGCGGCGACTATGGCTGTAAAGCAGAAGTACTGACAGTTGGCTAGAAAGCGGAGGTATCTCCTGCGCGGAGGGAAGATGGCGTTGCGAAAGTACGCGTCCTTCATATCCAGGGCGGCATAGTAGCCCCCAGGAGGCAAGGATGGAATAATGGTTCCCATGGATACCGTGCGGAACTTCAACCTTATCCTAAACCGGTTGAGTCCGTGCAGAACTAGGAAGGTCTGAGACCTGCGTTCGAGTGGGGGACTAGGGCATAACGGGAGTAAAACCCCTTGCCCCTTTCGTCCATCGGCGTCTGCACCTCTTGTACGAGGAATTGCTCGTGAGAGGGGTCCCTGAAGGGGGACCGGGCTGGAACAAATTAGAGGTGGTACCTATGCGCCACCGTGCGCAGGATCCAGCGATCTGAAATTAACTGGGGCCACGCCAGGAGAAAGCGGGATTGGGATCCCGGCCTGTGACTGGTACACCGCCATCAGGCGCACCCTGGAAGGTTCGTCTTTGGTCCCAGTGGTAATTGCGAGGGACCTTGACCTTGGCTCTTTAGGGGTCCTGACGTTCGTCTGTGACCACCTTGGCCTCGCCGTTTGCCAAAGTCGTGTCTCTGGCTAGGCACAGAGTATGGCGGCTGGGGACAGAAAGGCCTGCGTTTGGTCGCTGGCATATGCATGCTGAGAGAGCGCATTAGGACCCTATTGTCCATCAGGCTTGGCAGCCTGGGGCTGTCCTTGCCGCTTGCCAACAAAGGGTAAATCCTGCATGGCCTACTGCAGCTCCGGCCGGAGGTTTGAAACCTGAAGCCATGAGATGCACCTCATGGCGACACCAAACGCCAGAGTCCTGGCTGCAGAGACTGCTGCGTCCAACGAGGCCTGGAGGGACGCTCTGGGTACCTTTTTTTCCTCCGTCCTCCAAGACGGTAGCGAACTCTTGGCGGGAGTTTTGAGGGAGAAACTCCATAAACTAAACTACCTCCACCCAGGTGCTATAATTATTGCAGCTAAGCAAGCCTTGTTGCTTTGCTACCCAGAGCTGCAGGGTCTCTGCAGAGTACACCTGGCGGCCAAACAGGTTCATTTGCCAAGCCTCTTTCGGTTTCGGGGCTGGCGCCCGCTGGCCATCATATCAGAATCGTGGTCCTGAGCATAAGATCTGCGCATGTGGGATGACACAGATGCGTGTCCGGATGGCCATGGAGGTACTAAAAGAAGGCACAGACAGAGTCTCTGACTCTATCGGACCTTGCCCGACTCGGCACCGGGAACCGGCACCGAGAGGCGTAACGGTACCTGGAACGAGATCCAGACCCACAACCAGAATGGTGCCTGGAGGTCGACCGAGATCTCGAGGCTCGGGGAGAGGCTACAGGAGTCAAGGTACCTGTCGCGGACCCGGGAGTCGGAACGGTGCCGATAGCAGGTCGGCGAACGGGACACCGACCGGTGCAGCGAGTGCGACCAGTACCGATGAGGAAAACAGCACCGGGACTGCAAGTGGTGTCGGGCGTGCCGACAGGATCTGGAGTGTCTGCGGGACCGTGATCATGAACGGTGCCGCTCTGCTGTGTTGACAGAGGACGGTCACATGAAGAGAGTGTATCACCCGCACCGGCGGTGCCGGGGTCAGGCAGCATCGACTCTGTCATGGCAATGAGATCCCTCGCCGTTGGTAACGTCTCCAGCGTGGAGGGAACAGCAGGCTCAACCACAGTGCATACTGGGGAGCTGTCAGGCACCGGCTTCGACGGCCCTCGTGGGACCGGGATCGACGGTACCTAGGTCGTCAGAGCTTCGGTAGGCGTCGGTGCCGGGCGATCCGAGTTAGATGAGCTGTCCGGCTGCGGTGCCGTCGGCACGGAAGCAGCAGGAGCAATAAGCTCAACCACGGCGCGCGCCGGGGAGCCGTTAGGCACCGGATTCTACGGCCCTTATGGGACTGGAATCGACGGTGCCGACGTTGTCGGTGCCTCAGAGGCGTCGGTGCTGGGAAATCCGACTTAGACGAGCTCTCTGGCTGTGGTGCCGTTGGCACGGAAGCAGCAGGAGCAGTGGCTCAACCACGGCGCGTGCCGGGGAGCCGTCAGGCACCGGATTCTACGGCCCTTGTGGGACCGGGATCGACGGTGCCGACGTCTCGGTGTCGCAGCAAGTGTCGGTGCCGGGCGATCCGACTTAAACGAGCTCTCTGGCTGCGGTGCCGTTGGCACGGAAGCAGCAGGAGCAGTAGCTCAACCACGGCGCGTGCCGGGGAGCCGTCAGGCACCGGATTCTACGGCCCTTGTGGGACCGGGATCGACGGTGCCGACGTCGTCGGTGCCTCAGCAGGTGCCGGTGCCGGACGATCCGACTTAGATGAGCTCTCTGGCTGCGGTGCAGTTGGCACGGAAGCAGCAGGAGCAGAAGCTCTACCACGGCGCGTGCCGGGGAGCTGTCAGGCACCGGATTCAATTGCCCTGGGGGACTGGAATCGACGGTGCCGATGTCAGCGGTGCCTCTGCAGGTGTCTGTGCCGGGCAATCCGACTTAGGCGAGCTCTCTGGCTGCGATGCAGGTGGCACGGAAGCAGCAGGAGCAGGAGGCTCAACCACGGCGCGTGCCGGGGAGCCGTCCGGCACCAGCAGGACTTGTAGGCTCTCTCGACCTCGGAGGAAGGGAGCGGTGCCGAGTCGACTTCGGTGCCGGCGACGGTCGGTGCCGAAAGGCCTTGGTAGTACCGGCGGGGTCCGGTGCCGAGGAGGCGCTTCTGCCAGCCGCTTGATCATCGCTCGGCGCCGAAGGTGGAGGGGTAAGTGAAAGTCCCGCTCCTTTTTGTTCTCGGCTTAAAAGCCTTGCAAATGGGGCACTTAGCTGTCAAGTGCAATTCCCTGAGGCACTTCAAACAGGAGTCGTGTGGATCTCCCTTCAGCATCGGCTTCTGGCAGGCCGAGCCCATTTTAAAACCCGGTGAGCCGTGCATGAGCTCCGGCACCGGGTTCATGGAAGGGGCTACTTCCTGAACCCTGCTAACAATTACT
The DNA here is from genome assembly GCF_025201925.1 of Gopherus flavomarginatus. Lineage (NCBI taxonomy): Eukaryota > Metazoa > Chordata > Testudines > Testudinidae > Gopherus > Gopherus flavomarginatus. The sequence goes on along the minus strand of NC_066618.1, from coordinate 25,564,566 downwards.
AAACTAACTATGTTAGCAGAGAAAAAACGTATAACTATACAAATATATATATAAAAGGATTATAACTGCATAACTATATACGAGAACTACGAGTAGCTAGGGAAGTGGAGGTCAGCTAAGCCGCGCTCCACTGTTCCAACGACCGACACGGGCGGTAAGAAGGAACTGAGGAGCGGGTGGGCCGGCAGGGGTATATATCAAGCGCCATGATGGCGCCACTCCAGGGGGCGACCTGCCGGCCCACCGAGTTGCTAGGGTAAAAGTTTTCCGACGAATGTGCACGCGCGGCGCACACACCTAACTGGAATGGATATGAGCAATCACTCGAAGAAGAATAGACTTGTTTTACACAGGCAAGTGTACCAATTTGTGTTTGATTTCCCATATTCACATGACTAAAAACTATCTACCCTGCCTCAGACATCTATGTAAAGAAAACGCAATACCACACTGAATGATCATAGCAACGCCAACAGAAAGGTGTCCAAACACGTCTGAATCAAAGTGCCTCAGAATTCAGGGTACATTCAGAAAAAACATTTCCCACTAGTTGCCTTGCTTTGTTAAGGATGATAAAGCCTTCCTGATAAATACTATTTCTAACTGTTGCCATGGTCCTTCAGATCAATTAGAAAAATTACATCAAGAAATGCTATCACAAATAAACGAGCCCTTTAGGAAGGGCAGAACATTGATCCAGTCAGGTTTTAATTATTTGGCTATTGATTGAAATAACGGGTGTTGTATTAAGTGTGGTGATTCCATCAAATAACGTATTTTAGAGACAAAATGCTACATGAGAACTTCTACAGAGATTTTGTTGGTCCAGACAGCATAGGGTTGCACAGATGTAAATATACAGACAGTGTTAGGTGTAGTCTAAACTTTTGGCTTTCATGAACTAAAATCCAAGATTATATTATTAATTTGCTCCAATAACAGATTTTACAATAAATTCACTAATTCTTACATGTGCAACAGACTCTCAGACTATATGTATGTTGACTGATTTTGAATAATTCAAGAAAAAAGTGATGTTTTCTGAGTATCTGTGATGGGGTTGGGAGAAAACCCCATCCAGGTATGGTGAGTGCACCCTGCACAGCCTCCTAAACCCAAATGAATATATTCACCCTTCTTAACAGAGTAATGAGGCCTAATGGCTAAGGTTAATGTACTTGCCCCTAATAGCTGGGCAATGCAGCACAATGGCCAAAGTCAATAGGTTTGTCCCTCTTAGCAGGACCTCAGCCCTAGCGGCTACAGTCAGTAAATTCACCCTAGGGAAACAGGACAGTAAGGCCTAGTGACCAGAGATCATAGAGATTCACCCCTTATAGCAGGGCAGTAATGCCTAGTGGCCACAGTCAGACAATTCATCTCCAGGGAGACAAGGCAGTAAGGCCTAGCAGCCAGGTTCAGTCAGGATGGGAGCTGCCACACACAAAGGGGGGGGGGGGTCGGGAGCCCACTGGAACCCAACCCAGGGCCCTGGTAGTGGCTGGAGTATGTGCCACGAGTCAGTAGGGGGGAGGTATTCTGGCCAAAACATCAACCAAGCCACCATCTAATTCCTGAGCTGCTCTCTACCATAATTCCTGCTGCTGCAGTCTGGGCATGTCTGCTGTCTTCAGGTTCCTCAGTCTGCACTGTCCCCGGCTATTCCAGACTCTGTGGGATCTACGTGGGTACCTTGGCACTTCCCTGGGTTGCAGAGTCTCCAGCACCTACAGCCTCAGACTCCAGCTGATCCTTGGTTGGAGGCAGTAGCATACATCCTTCCTCCCCAGCAGTCAGTCCCAACTGAGCTGAGCTACTCCCTTTTATACTGGTGCATGCCCAGTAAAATGTAGCAGCCTTGGTTTCCTCAGTGCACAATGTAGGGTTAACCCTTCCCCGTTCAGTGTGGCACCAGTGAACCCTGTCACAACATCACAAAGAAAACTACATGCCATCTTCAGGAATTCTTCCTTGTAGATACTTTGGTTTAAATGGAAAAACCAAATGCCCAAATCTTTTGAGAAATGGAAGAAAGAGTTTCCTGCTAAATTAAAAAGGGCATTAAGAGGAACAATGGTGTGGAGATATTTGATGCAATACAGTCTCCCTTTATAGTGAAGTGTGACAAATGGCTATAGAATCTAATGATCTTTATAAGACTAAGGACTCGGTTGTCATTTGGATTATGAGTCCATGCTGGGTTCAAGAGAGAGTAAAACCCTCCCCTTTTGCACACCTATATGGGCTATGTGAACCTCAGGTAGTTAGTAGGCACTGTACACCTGCTCCTGACTCCTCTTGAGCAGGTGGGGAGTGATGGGCCTGATCCCTGCCCCCACTCCAAACACATACAATGTGCTGCCCAGTATAGCTGAGCCCAGGTGGAGAGGGTAGTGCTGCAGCCATGGCGCGCTACTACTGTTACTGCTGGAATCAAGAGGGAAAATTGATTCTCCTGGGGCTAGTGCATCAGTGGACTGGCATTTACACAGGGCTAAATCAGAATTTAGCTCTCAGATAAGCACGGAGGTTCAGATTCTGGCTCTCACTGATGCTCCTTTAGGCATAAAAGAATTGTAAAACTGGTGGAACCAAGCCATCAATCATGTCCCCTGATGAGGTACAGTTGGCAAAATGGTCCTTCTGTAGTCACTAGCTTTAGAAGAGCTATCGGGAGAGGGGGTAATGACCCGAGTACTGCTCTTCTCTGGTCATCGTCATCTGCAATAATTATCCCTAGCAGCCAGGTATAAGTTAGAACCATTCTTTGGCTGCTCTAGCTCACGTGAGAGACCAGATCCAGAATCTTGGTGCCTCAGAGATACTGATGTCTGTATCAATATAGATTTATACTGCCCCTACCATTTGGGCTGTGCTGAGTTTAGCCCAGCCGTAGCTCAGAACTGGGGCTGTTGACTTTGTAATATAAGCTCAAGTCATGTACTATTTATACAATGCATGTAGACAATATATACTTTCCCTGACACGTTTATACTTGAAAATGTATTAATATAAAAAAGGACACTAGCAAGAACATTTTAATAAGCTCTAATTTTGTTTCCTTTCGTATCCTTTTAATAAAAATCAATTTCCCCACTAATTTTGTTTTCCAGTTGGTAAAAAATAGACCTTTTTAATGCAGGCTCCCAGAGTAATTGATGGTAAGAGGAATACTGTACAAAAGGTCTGAGAATAGAGTTTATTAGCTAAGTACTGCTTCAGAACCAGCATGGGATCTCGCTTAATGTTTCTGAGTGCCATGAATAATATTTTATTTTTAATTTCTTGGTTGTGGAATGATGACATTTGTTCTCTTAAACTGTACTGAAGAATTCATTAACAAGGCAGTTAAAGTCTGGAGGGCAGGGGAGGGCAGAGACAGCTAACATAAAATAAAATAAAAATCAACACTGGAATTATTGAAAAACAAACTGAAATATTTGTAGAGATGGGTCCAAGCTACAACATTCAGACCTAGATGAACCTCTGTATAATTTGAATGTGTTGGTTCAGGCCAATCTGTAATTATGCATAAGCATCAAAGTTGTAACAATATTGCCCTCTAAACCCTGTGGAGACCTTTTCTGATTTTGAAGGCTGTGGGGGAGACTGTGATTTCCACAAGGTTGAATTTTTCTGTGAGAAAACATTGATTTTGCAGATTTTTTTTTTATTTTCAGTTGGAAAAAACAAATCGAAACATTTTGCTATTAATCTGTATTGAATAAATATGCTAGCCACTGACCATAGTGCATCACGGGAGATGTAGTCTGGCTGGCAAGCCTGGCCCATAGGGGAGAATGGTAAAATGAGGCTAGTCTTGGAAAGATTAGATTATTATTGGTAAATATCAGTAAATGTCAATTTCATTGTACACACCTAAGCTGATTTAAAATAGTTCTATCAATATCAACATCACAAAGTAAGATAAATGTTGCCTGAGAACTTATTAGAGTTTGATTTAAGGCTATTTACTTTTTATATTTGACGTGATGTTGACAATTTGTGTTTTAATAGTTGATAAAGTTTTAACTTTTTTAACCTCAATGTCTATTGATACTAAATAATTATTGTTCCTGCCTAATCCACAATTTCCTGTGACTATGATCATTTAAATGGACACAAACGTAACATTGATATTATCCATCAAAATTATTAAAAAATTATTTTGCCTAGCCTAACTATAACTACTCTGAGGCAATGCAGTGGCTCAGGAAGACTCAGAATAATGCTGAACTGACCCAGAACATTTTGCCTTTATGATTTTTTCATTTTCATGCTATAGTTCAAGATGAAAGATAATCAACATGAGACTCAGTCACCAGGTACACCAGACTTGCCTTTTCATACATCCCCGCATCTCATTCTTGTGGACAGCCAGGGGCTGATTTCTCCTATAGGACAAAAGGGGTGTAGTATGGGCCAAGATCTGTCCCATTGTGTCTAACCTGTTCTTGAATATTTACTGTAATGGAGATAATAGCCTAATCTGTTTTGCGACTTTTTATCTTGTGTCTATTATTAGAGATCTTTTAAAAGTTAAGACTGATCACTTTACAGTTTTTATCATGTGTCTTTATCCCACATCTTTCATTAACAAATTCCTACCAGACTTGTGAAAGAAATTTTAAAATCCACTGCAGACAAACCATCTGGAAAAAAATCTGGAATAACGCCAGATCCATTATTATATGTAATTTCCCCTGTAATTATGCAATGCAAATTCCTTTTGCATCCAATTTACTATCATCTCTCATACTTCTATGGGCACTCAAATGTCTACACATTTCATCAGAGCTTTGCCTGAAACTGTACCAAAAAAAAATCTGTTTTTTCTATCTGCCATAATTAATCCCAATGTTTTTTTCCACTACTAGCCTCTATATATGTATATATACTTACATAGGGGTTAACTTGTATATTTGGCAATATTTGCAGTATATCAGCATAAGTTTCTGTGTTATAGCATTCTATTGCTATAACACATGGCATGGTTTCCACCTTAGCCTGAAAGAGTCCTGCTGCAATCCTCTGAAAGCAGCATTGTGGCTTTATTAGGTATACACATTCTTGATATAAAGTACACCTCTACTTTGATATAACACTGTCCTTGGGAGCCAAAAAATCTTACCGTGTTATAGGTGAAACCGCGTTACATTGAACTTGCTTTGATCCACCGGAGTGTGCAGCCTTGCCCCCTAGGAGCACTGCTTTACCACGTTATATCCAAATTCATGTTATATCGGGTTGCGTTATATCGGGGTAGAGGTGTATTAGAAATAACACGATCATTTGAATGTCAACACCAAGAATGCATTTATACCTTATAGTAATTTCATGGCAGTACTGATGACTGAGCTGAACAAGTTGAAAAAAAAAAAGTCCTGTGCAAGACTAATGGCATTTTGGGCTGTATAAGTAGGAGCATTGCCAGTAGATCGAGGGACAAGATCGTTCCCCTCTATTTGGCATTGCTGAGGCCTCATCTGGTGTAGTGTGTTCAGTTTTGTGCCCCACAGTAAAAGAAGGATGTGGAAAAATTGGAAAGATACATCAGACCTTCTGCCTGATTAAAAAACGTCTTTTCTTCTTCCTATGGAGCAGTGTTTACGTGAGGCTGTTAACAGAACAAACCAAACAGGAATCAACTGCTTTTTTGTTATATTCTTTCTTTTTCTTTGAGCCAAATTCTACTGTCCTGACTCAAGCAAACACTCAGTTTGGAGGTATCAATGAGGAATGATAGTTTGTATGTCGCGTTGTTGTAGTCATGTTGTTCCCCAGATATTAGAGTGACAATATGGGTGAGGTAATATGAAGTTCACTCACTTTGTGTAACAGGGAACACCCACTATGTGCCCTCAGCTGTGATCTTCCAAACAACAACAACAAATGCTGAACCTACTCCTAGCAATCTATCAATGAATGACCTTCCCCACATAAGGAATTATACAACACACAGCTGTGGGACCAAAATGTTGACACTTAAAACATGTTAATGGAGAGGGGAAAGCATTGTTTAATTCTAAACCACTGATGTCCAATTTTAATCTGATTTGGAGTATTGAATGTGATTAAAACTGATTAAAAATTAGAAGCTTTCACATCATTCAATCTACTTAATGTTTTTAACCTCTACCACACCTACAGAGTTTGTACATTTAACAAATTCGCCATTTTAAGTACCTCAAGGAGCTTCTATAAATCACTTCACATCTGTTTGCTTGGGACATAAATTGAGGACAAATCTTTATTTGCACAAAGTCTTGAAGACATCTTCTACTTGTCCATGTTCCATGTAACCAATAAATTAGTCTCCTTCCTTTATTTTCCCTACCTACATCTTTTGGCTCATAACAGAGGCATTAGCCCACATACAGTTTAGGATCAGATTCTCTCCTCATTCTCTGTTCAGTGTTGGAGGCTGCTGGAGGGCTAAAAACAGTTCTCTGATTCTGAGGGTTATTCTGTGCTGACCCTGTCCCTAAGTAGCTCAAGCACCAGTGGAGGATGGAAGTAGTGGAATGTACCTCTGCCCTGCCCTCTCAGCTATTCATACTCACACTTCTTCCCCCAGAGGTGTACTGCTAGCAACGGATCTGAATCCACCGGCTTAATACCAGTTGAGTTCTCCCTAGCAAATGGGGGTGGAGGGGAGGGAGAAGGATATGGCTTTGTTCTGCCTCATCAGCCAAAAAGGTACTGGGTCATATTTCAGAACCTGGCCTCTGGTGTTTATCAACAGATCACAGTCCTACCTTGAATGTTTATGGGAATCTCGATATTTCTTTTAGTTTTGATTTCACTTCTGCCATCAAAGAGTAGCTCTCTTATTTCATTCTCTAAATCATGAACACTGCAAACGCACACTCTCTTACACCCCTGGAAATCTTTCTCAACATTCTCAAAGCAAACCTTGAGGTACTTAACATAGCCATGTTACTTTATCAACATAGATTCTACTCTGAAGACTCGGGATGCATCCATTTGATCTCTGAAGTTTGTAAAGTCTGTCACTAGCTTCCCTATGTGATCTTTGAGGTCCAAAGGGCAAAAGATCATCAAATATCTGTTTTGGTGGATATTTTCTCTGCTTATGCTCAGTAGCACATTTTAATATGCATTAAAATGAAACAAAATCACCCTGACAAATAAGCTCAGATACTCAATAGGCAAATCAGTGTGAGCGAGCAGCTGTATCTGGAGGATACAGCATCAAAAAATAACTCAGATAATTGTGTAAGACTTCCATGGAGGGAAGATTGTTCATATCTGCTGGAAGCTAAGTCATCATCCATGGCTGTGTTCTTCCCAGCTACACTAAATAGCTGTTCAATTTTCTGCGCTTGAAAAGCAAGTGCTTCTCAAGCAGATATCGGGTGGTACATCTGTTTAGAGGCAGATGAATCAATAAGAATGCCTCTTGGTCAGGTAACTATTCTGACCCACTTCTAATGAAGGTCATTTTCAAGGGTGCCTCTAAGGCATGTTACTGTTCAGTCAGCATGCTCATCTGCTTCGGAAGCTGATAGCAGGGCAGACCTGTGTTAAAGTAGACAGTAGTAGGCAGGTGTCTGGACTCAGGTCTGTAGTACAGAAAATTATTATACAGGTAATTTATTCAATCAGCCATTCAAGCCAGTCTGTCTGAAAAGTCAATTAGATCCTGTAATATAAAAAAGGGGGACTCCAAACTGTATTTCATGTTACTCTATTTATATTTTGTCTATTTTAGCTCCCCAGTCTGAATCTCAATCAAGGGTGACTAGAGATAATGGTCTAGATTCTCCTTACAGTTCAGGGGCCAAAAGGTAGTTATAAACCTTCTTTTTCTGTCACATACTCACCCCAGTTCTGGCCCAGTTCAACTTAAAGCAACCTCAGGGCTGCTCTGTTGGTATTGGTTGATTTCAAGTGGGCTATTTTACTGGGAGAGTCAGTAAATATATAACATAGGAAGCAGACCTTCAATGTTGAATTTGAATTTGTGATATACTCCGAAGGAGAGCAAGAGAAAGTAACTAACTCTTCCAGTAAAATATGTACTGTTGTTCAATGATACAGACCTCTAGTCCCAGAGGATGAAATGCAACAGAATCTGAAGTTAAGAACAGTATTTCAACATGCAAAAGCATGGCTTTATTTTTCCAGACTGCTCTATCTTCAGACCTTATCTGTCATTTGGATGCATTTAAGAAATGTGCAGACCTACAGTCCTGTTAGCATGCTGAGAATACTGTGCCCTCTATGCCTGATTTTTTATTATTTTCAGACCTTTCTGAAGGAGCGAATATTTTCTTCATATGACTGGAGGTCTTCTGGACCTATTAGTGAAGACCAAGTATCCCTACACATGATCATTTCTTTTATAATCATCTATAGCAGGAAATATTTTTGCTTTTCTATGGAAGAATACAGTCTCCCTCCACATGTCGTCATAGAACCTTTCCATCTGTGAAAGTTGCCAGAGAAGGCAGTGAATCTTTAGAAACAGCATGTTGCTCACACAACTCCCCTACTCCCCAGTTGGCCCATATTGTAATAGATCATGTTATGAGCGGTGCTTCCTACGTGGCTGTGCCTTACACAGTCATTAGTACTGTGGTTGGTTTCTTCATTATTGTAATAAACTGTGAATAGGTCTCCATATCATATATTGAGACATGATTTAAAATGACAAAATATGATGCTTCACAAGAATATATTGAATCGCATGAAAAGTTGGTGAGGTTTTTCAGTAGAGACATATACACAGTGAAATAAGTAGCAAAGCAAGTCTGCATGTAATATTGGTAGTTATTCTTTGTTCACTGCTTACTATGAAGCTTTTGATCATTTTCTTTTTCAATATCTAACTGAATATGAATAAATTTTCATTGCTGATAGACCATAAATTTAGGCCTACACAAAACAGCAAATCAAAACTCTCACAGCCCCCTGACAAGGCGCTGTTCAGATACCTTTGCCTGTGTAGAAATGATTGGAATTTATTCTTTACCTCATACAGTTGTACCATGTTCATTTCTTTTGCCACCTAGACATCTGATTAAAAAAAAATTCACTCTTGCCCTCTGAGGAAAAGCAATATGTGTATTTATTTTCTGCTTTCTCTAGTCCCAGAAACTAGAAAACAGAAAGAGATTATATTGTTGACATGGAGTACAGTACTGCATTAAAGTGTATCTATCCTGTCACTCACCAGAGAATTTTCCAGCCAAACAAATCATTTAAATAAAATTCCCATGTAAGTTGTACTCAGTGATCTTCCTGTTTTATTCAGACATTTTGTGACAGAACAAATGCCCGTGTGTCATTGGAGGTTCATAGTTTTAAGAGCAGAGTGCTTCATGTGCCACTTTTTGACCTCAACTTCAATAGTTTTGTATACAGTTCTCCTACAGGCTTGTATTTTGCTTGAGTGGATTAATGAATACAAGAATAATAGGCCTCCAAGGTGATTTACATACATTGATTAAATGTCAGCATTGAAATGCAGTGAGTTCAATTACTACAGATGCTGAGAAGAAAGACAGCAAGATTGTGACCATTGTTTAAACTAGTTACTTATCAATTCTTTTCAGCATGTGATTACATTTTCTCATTTAACCAAAAGGATACTCAAACTAATGAAAACATACTGGAAGCTGCACATAAAGTTATTACATTTTCTAGCTTGCAAAAAAACATTATTAATCTTTTTAATGTCCTTGAATATATAACATGATGTATAATTAGGAAAAACACTCTTATGTAGCTTTACATCTATAACCTATAGTATACTTGAGAGAATTCCAGATGGCCAGGGATCTATGTCTAAACTGTGCTGCAGACTGGATTATGAGGGGAATGGATACCAGTGCATGCCCAAATTCTCTGTTGTAACCCCCACTCCTGCGCCCGCCCCCCCCATGTGAATTTTGCGAACATGAACTAAAAGGTTCCTAGTTGTGAAATTAGTCCTCTTCAAACAGGACTACATTAACACAAACTAGGAACCTTTTAATCCACACCTGCATTGTTCACACCGGGGAATTACAGCTGTGAAAGTAGAATGACTTATATTGTAAAAATAAGAATGAATTAAAGAAATGCTGTATGAACCTTTAAGCAGAAATAAATGTTGAAATACAGGTGTCAGGAAAAGAAACATTAAGGCGTAAACAATAAGGCCACTTAAGCTAATGGTGAAACATTAACTGTAGATTGGTAAAAGTTAGTAAGGAAATTAACTGTGCATGTCTTGCCCAGGTAAACTTATCAGATTCTGCTTCCTTTGTTATCTTGTTAAGTTCAAGCCCTTTTATCTGTACAAATAAGATAGTTTGTGTCTTGCATGGTGCTCACATTATCTGGATGTTATTAGCAGAGCGCTGTGCTAATAAAACAGAGTGGTCAGACAAACTGTGAGTCCTAAGTCTAACTTTGACACAGTAAAGCAGTTTGGTGCTCACTGCTATTCATACTCCCTTAGTTCTAACTGCAGGGCAGTGTAGACCAGCCCTGAGTGTGATTGATTTCTGAGAAAAAATTAAGTCTATATAATTTTGAAGACTATAAACATGGAAGGGGAAGAGGAATTGTTAATCATATGTTCTGTGTGTGCCAGCAAGACACTAAAGGGCTATAAGCATTTATTATCATTATTATTATTTTATTTTATTACTATGAGGGATATAACTAAGAAATTAAGCAAACCCAAGCCCTAACTAAGGAAATATTTCCTAAAGATGAGATCTACTAGACCAGGGATAGGCAATCTTTGGCATGGAGCCAGTCAGGGAAATCCGCTGGCGGGCCAGGCCGGTTTATTTACCTGCAATGTCTGCAGGTTCAGCCGATTGCAGCTCCCACCGGCCGCGGTTTACCGTTCCAGGCCAAAGGGGGCTGCAGGAAGTGGTGGCCAGCACATCCCTCGGCCTGTGATGCTTCCTGCAGCCCCCATTGGCCTGGAACGGCAAACTGCAGCCTGTGGGAGCTGCGATCGGCTGAACCTGTGGACAGTGCATGTAAACAAACCCTCCCAGCCCGCCAGTGGATTTCCCTGACGAGATGTGTGCTAAAGGTTGCCGATTCCTGTACTAGATTGTTGAATAGCCTATTAAGAGGAATGGTAAAATTCTTGTCACTTGAACATGTAAAGAATTTGTTAGCAAGGACAGGCCTGTATAGTATTCAAGACCTGTCTAAGACCTATTTTGAGGGATTAAGAGGTGTGCAAGCCTCATTTTAGCCATTTGCCTGGGGGTGAATTTTACTCAGGGAGAGGCATCAGTGGCAGCAGGAATACTGCTCATGATCAAGCACTGAACATATTATAGTGGAACATTAATAACAGTGGATTTTTCCCCTTGAAACAAAAGGCACAGAGGGTCTTTACATCCCCCCAAAATAACCAGTTGATATCTATTGTCATCATCCTCTTCATCTTGTTCTCTCCTTTCAGAGGAATATAAACCTACTCATAGCTTCATAGAATCATAGAATATCAGGGTTGGAAGGGACCTCAGGAGGTCATCTAGTCAAACCTCCTGCTCAAAGCAGGACCAATACCCAACTAAATTATCCCAGCCAGGGCTTTGTCAAGTTGGGCCTTAAAAACCTCTAAGGATGGAGATTCCACCATCACTCTAGGTAACCCACTCCAGCACTTCACCACCCTCCTAGTGAAAAAGTTTTTCCCAATATCCAACTTAAACCTCCCCCACTGAAACTTGAGACCATTACTCCTTGTTCTGTCATCTGGTACCACTGAGAACAGTCTAGACCCATCCTCTTTGAAACTCCCTTTCAGGTAGTTGAAAGCAGCTATCAAATCTCCCCAAATTCTTCTCTTCTGCAGACTAAATAATCCCAGTTCCCTCAGCCTCTCCTCATAAGTCATGTGATCCAGCCCCCTAATCATTTTTGTTACCCTCCACTGGACTCTTTCCAATTTTTCCACATCCTTCTTTTAGTGTGGGGCCCAAAACTGGACACAGTACTCCAGATGAGGCCTCAGCAATGCTGAATAGAGGGGAATGATCACGTCCCTCAATCTGCTAGCAATGCCCCTACTTATACAGTCCAAAATACCATTAGCCTTCTTGGCAACAAGGGCACACTGTTGACTCATATCCAGCTTCTTTTCTACTGTAACCCCTAGATCATTTTCTGCAGAACTGCTGCCTAGCCATTCAATCCCTACTCTGTAGCAGTGCATGGCAGCTGTAGCAACTTATCTGTAGATGAATAGTCCTGTCCTCCAGATGCATTGTTCTCCTTTGTGTCTCACTCCTTCGACTGACCCAGGTCATTTGCCATACCTCCTTTGCTCAAAAAGACCAATGCCAGGTGCACCGGGAGAATGAACAGAACAAGTAATCATCAAGTGATCCATTCCCTGTCACCCATTCCCAGCTTCGGGCAAACAGAGGCTAGGGACACCAACCCTGCCAATCCTGGCCATTAATGGACCTATCCTCCGTGAACGTATCTAGTTCCTTTTAATTTAGTTTTCTCGGGTCTAACCAGGATTTAAGATTTGGATTGCCGGTTTATAACACAGCACCATTTAAAAATGGAAATTAAGCATGCGTTGTAAAGGATTTTGGCATTTGCTAGTGACTATATACAAACTTGGTCCTTTACTAAATGAGGTCCTCAATAACTTACTATATAGCTGTGTAAATATATGGAGTTGGCAGCACCCTCCAGTACTAGCAACCATCTGAATCTCCAGACCATATCGTTATTGCTCTCATTCTCCTTTCCTTAATTCAGTTTCTCTATAATTCGGTTAGGAAATGTTTCTACTCCCTGCTCTTGGATTCTTCATGTTTCTGAAGGATTTGCTGTTCTCCTCCCAGGCACCCCCATCCCCAGCTTGGTATGGCTATGAATGCTGATAAAAACAACAGCCCAGATAGTCATGTTTCAGGTAGCATCTGGTCAACACCTTTTCATAAGCCAAGAAGGGGGTCACATCCCTCAGTTATAAGAGTGCATGTGAATGGAGAAGTAAGAGTGTACGTGGATGGGTGTTGTATAGGTAGCTCATATCTTCAGTTTTAGTGCCTCCAAGACTTAACTGGAGGAAAAATAGTGCAGAAATGTCAGACAGGTTTTAAATAAAGATATCAAATAGTTAATTTCCTCTTGTTCAGGAAAGAGAGAGTCTCCCTGAGGGCTTATGCTGCATCTTGGTATTTACTGAACTTTAAGCTACAACCAACAGGCTGGTTAATAACAATTCATGCAGCTGTCAATCTTTTTGACCAATGTCATCAATATTTCACGCTGCCAAATAACAACAATTAAGAACCAGGACTGGAAGAAGCACTTGGGGCAAAAGCGTTTCTAACACCATAATGAAATTGACTGTATAGGACAGACATTTCCATTCTAAGAAAGGCTTTTCCGTTATTTTTTTTTTCAGAACAGTGTGTATCACTGCTCTTTATTACACACTCAAAGCACTGAGGTGGGGGGCATATGCCATAATCTTAGCAAACGCCAGTAAAGATGATTCTTTGCACATATAATGAAGATAAAATAGCACATTGGACTTGAAAGAGCAAATTTATGTTTGTACATGACACCATTTGTTATGTATAGGTAAAGCTGGGACTCAGACTGCCACAGTCGCGCCCAACTCTTCTAAATGTATAAGAAAGAAATAATAATTCTGTTTAGCTCTTTTCAAATGATGTTTATTTGGAAGGTTATAATTAAATTGAAAATGGTCCAATGGTTTTTTAAATGTAGTGGACAAAATTCTTCATTCAGCATACATTGGGCCCTACCCCCAAATTCACAGCTGTGAAAAACATGTCATGGACTATGAAATCTGGTCTTTTGTGTAGTTTTACCCTATACTAAACGGATTTCACAAGGGAGACCAGCATTTTTCAAACTGGGCATCCCAAACCAAAAGGGGGTCACAAGATTATTTGGGGTGGGGGTTGTGGTATTTGTCACCCTCACTTCTGCACTGCCTTCAGAGCTGGATGGCCAGAGAGTGGCACCTGCTGGCCAGGTGCCAGCTCTGAAGGCAGCGCCTCTCCACCAGCAGCACAGAAGTAAGGGCGGCAATACGATCCCATCTTACTTCTGTGCTGCTGCATTCCGAGCTGGGCAGCTGGAGATTGGCAGCTGCTGACTTAGGGCCAAGCTCTGAAGGCAGCTGCACAGATGTAGGGGTGGCAAATCCATACTATGCTATCCTTAATTTTGTGCTGCTGCTGGCGGTGGCTCTGCCTTCAGAGCTGGGCTCCTAGCCAGCAGCAGCCACTCTCCAGCTGCCCAGCTTTGAAGGAAGCACCGCCACTAGCAGCAGCACAGAAGTAAGGGTAGCAGTAGTGAAAGCCCCCCTACAATAACCTTGCCGTCCTGCCCCCACAATCTGCTTTTGGGTCAGGACTCCTATAGTTACAACACTATGAAATTTCAGATTTAAATGTCTGAAATCATGATATTTATGATTTTAAAAATCCTATGACTCTGAAATTGATCAAAATGGACGGTGAATTTGGTAGTGCCCCAAGCATACACAGTACTGCCTGAAATGTGAAGCTTTTTTAGTGATCATTGAACCAGTTTGAATGAAATATGACTTTCTACCTTCCCATCACCTTGAGCTATTGTTCACAACATAGAGTACATCAACCTTTTGTAAGGTTCAGAAAAGTTTGGTTCCTTTTCATCATTTTTTAAAATTTCACACATCTCTGAACTACCAAGTTCTGGTCTGGAAGAGAAATCAAAAAGATGTTCTTACAGGGTAAAATTCACCTCAGGACATCTTAAAGTCACAAGTGGGATTTAAGTGACCATGTGCTTAGCCTCTGCCCAGGAGAGAATTACACACACACAGTCAGAATCAATAAGGAACAGTAATCTTGCAATAATGCTGGTCTCATGAGTCCACTAAGAGGTTTGGACATATTGTGCATCTACGTGCTTATCCAAATTTCTTAAATTCCCCATCGCTTCAAGGGGCTTTTCAGGTTCTAGACTTAGGGCCATAATATATGCTACTGCTCTTGAGATGCAAGTAGCAATTTCAAAGTTGAACAGATCAAGAGTGGTATATTATCCATAAAGTGCCCTATGCTATTTGTTGTATTTTCCCACAAAGGATAAGAATGAGCTTTAAGATCAGATGGCTATTATTTTAGATTAATGGAAACAAAGAAAGAACAAATGCAAAGTCTCAGAAAGAGCACAGTGTGTGTCTCCCAGACTGTACCAGCAGCCATTTTGACCATGTACCTGGGAAGTGCCCCTGCAAACAGTCTAGGAACCCAACTTTTCTCTTAAAGATGCAGTGAAAATATCACAGGTATATAAATATATATTGTACACCAGACTGGTATTATTTCATCCTCCAGAAAATTCTAATCTCCAGATTCATAGATATAAAAAGTAGTGTGTCATAGTCAAAAGTCAGCCAATATATGAATGAGGATATTCATATATTACCAAATAAACAGATGGATGACCTCTGAATGACTCCATGATTATCACTTAACATAATTGTTTGAAAATCAATAAAAACTAAAGCTGAGATTTTCAAGACAGCCTACTGGTTTTGGATACTCACTTACCATTAATTTAAAATTTAATGAGAACAGGGCACCAGAATTTCTTAAGTGACCTTTAAAATCTCAGGATTAAGATATATATTATTTAAAAATGAAAATAAAAATATGAGTGTCATAATCCTGAAATGGAATGGCTTTTGCACAAGTGGTCACAGACAGTAGATGTGTATCCAAGAGGGAGCTCTTTGGATGCAGCATTATTATTTATTTTTCTCCAGATGTATGTTCATGGCACTGAAGTTTTAAAAGAATCTTTAAAAAACTTTTGGCTAATTGAAAGTTCCAAATGAAAACCTAGCACTCTGGGATGTGAATGTGGGTTTGTGAGAGTCCCATGGAGGACTTTGGATTCTGTGGTTTATATATTATTGATGTTAGGTTTATCTATTATCGATGTTATTCTGTTTTTAGGTGTATTCAGTTTGTTGTGAATATGGAATAAAATATTAAACATAACACAAGAAAAGAACAGATTACATTGATCAGTCGAAGAAGCTTTCTTACTGGTAATAGCTGTAATGTTGATCATATTCCTTATTTAAACAGATGCTGAGAACACTTATTTACTATTTTATAGTAATTTATCTCTGGGATTGTCTGTCCCATGATCAGCCTGTCTGCCTATATTTTTAATTGTAGGGTTGTTGTTGGTTTGGGAGATGGGGATTGTCATTCTGAAGGCCCTTGTAAACACCAGCTCGGGAGCATCAATGTGTATTTATTAATTCACTGTACTTATAGGCTTCTCCATCACAATAGTATCCGATCTGAGCACTTCACTATCTTTAATGTATTTATTTTCATAACATGCCTGTGAGTTGGGGAACGTGTTATAATCCAATTTACAGACAGGGAACTGAGACACAGAGAGGCTAAGTGACTTGCCCAAAGTCATGCAAGAAGTCTGTGACAGAGCAGGTAACTGAACACTGGTCTCTCAAATTACATGCTAACCACTGGACCAACATTCCTCTCATGTAGGCCATGACCCATGGAGCACCACTCAGAAACATGACAGGCCTAGTTCCTAGGATTTTCCTCATGGAAACAAGAGAGCTACATTAGCAGAACCCATGGTGAATAGCAAGACCTACAAGCCAGAAACATGTGTCAGCAACAAGAGAAACCAGGAATGAAGTTTTACTGGGGGAGAGTACATGGCAATCTCAGGGTAAGTAATTGCCACTCACAGGTCCACACCAAGACAGTTCTGTCTTGGGGGATGTTTGTGTGCTGATTATATCATTCATTTTATTAGTTAGTGCCATACAAAATAAATCCCCTCCTGGTTTTACATTCACTACATCAGATGCAGAATTTCCAGTTTTGCCTTAGAATTTAGCATCAGGGAATCATAGGAATTAAAGGGGTTTGTTGCTCAGTTTAAGATCAGTTTATCACTGAGTGCATGAGCCTTTGGGAAAACAAAACGTCTGTCTATATCTTTAAATGGGAGAGAGACTGGCTGCAAGAGGTTTGTTTGAAGCCACAGGTTGAGAGTAATGGGAAGTATGTGCAAACAAGGGAATTACTTTTTTCCAAGGGACAATCCTTTATTGCTCTTTCCCTTGCAGACAGTCAATATTTGTTCTTGTAAGCCCCATGATATTTCTCCTCTCTATGGTTACTAATCCATCAATATCTTCTACCCCGCCGGCATGCCTATTTCCACTAAGTTCAAGACCTAGCTACCTGATCCTAGCTATGTGCCCTTTTATCAAAATTCCAGGCAAGTTTGCAATGATGGCTGAGTTTAATTACAGAAGAGATGGAGAAATGAACCTCCGTGTTTGTCCTATGCAGTGTACGTCCAACACTGGAAAATGAATAATTTTGAAATTTACAACTAATTTTCAATGAGCCTGTAGAACTCCTGTTGATTAGAGGTCACTGAAAAATGAATTTCCATTCTATGAGTATTTTTTTTAACATTTGTTTTTGTCAGGACAAGAGACCCTGACACATTATGAAAGATGTGGTCTGGCTCAGGACCAAGACCCATAGGGAAGAATGGAGATATGAGAGAGCCAAGCCTACAACTCCCATGAAGCACTGTGGCATCCCAGACGGATTTAGAGATTAATGTTGACACAGAACAAAATGTTTCATTTTGTGTTGACCTGAAATACAACATTTTATTTCAATCATCCTATTGGAAAATCTCTCCAAAATCAATAGTTTCCTACAGAAAATTTCAATTTAAATAAAACCTCATTTTTCTATGAGAAAATGTTTCATTAGAAATTTTTCAACCAGCCCTGCTATCTGCCATGGATGTTTGGTTTATAACTTGAAGACCAGGAGGCAAAATAACAGATATTCCTTTTCTCAAAGAATAATCCCACTAATAAATCTGTTTTGCCTATAATTAAATTTTACTATTAAAACTCACTTCAGTATGAGTAAGACCATGGTCTCATAAAACTGTGTATGAGCTTGTGTTGAGATAATTCATAGAGCCCTATTTAATGGGCATAGTGGCTGGACCAGGATGCTGTGCTAGGAAAGCCTGTAGCAAACATGTCTCCTCCGAAGTGCAAGTAGATAGCCATCCTCTTCCTCTCACCTGATGCATTCCATCAGTGCATTCAGACATTTTTAACGCTGGTCCTATTGGGTGCAATGAAGTGGTGGTGCTAAAGCTTATTGGGGAGGGTGGAAGTCGGGGACAGAAATATTTCTTTCTGATTATTTTTCCAAGACTGTGGCTTAGAAAAGTTTGCTGATCCTAAAAGCATGTGGAGAATCATAGAAATGGAGGGCTGGAAGTCCATCCCCACATGCCGAGGCAGGATTAAGTATACCCAAATAATGATTTGCCAAAGTGTTTCCCAGCCCTGAAATGTTTGAAACCATGCAATGACAAACCTTAAAATAAAGAGGTTACCTAATTATTTTTCAAGTCCATTTTTCACAGGAATTATGTAACATTTCAATAATTTGGCAAGACACCACATTAATAAATATCTCTCAGCTGATTCCATCTCCCAGCAAAGTCTGAGAAGTCATTTGAGTCACACTGTGCTGCTGATATTTCCAGAAGTACCACTATTCATACTGCATTGAGCTCTTACTACCCAATGAGTCACACAGTGCAGCTGCTATTTCCAGGAGTACCTCTATTCATTCTGCATTGAGCTCTTACAACCCAATGAGGTCAATATGTAATATTTTCTCACTTAACTTTAGTGAGCTGTTGCAGCTCTGATGAACATGAAAATAGATTGCTATTGCACCAGGATATGGTATGCAGCAGGATATCATGTAATGTTCCATGATGACCCAATCTAAGATGAAAAGCAAGGATTTTTCTCAAAGAATTATATGAAGGAACATTCAGTTTTCCAAGTGTACCATCCATATTGACTCAGCTCCTGTTGATGCAACGAGAGCCAACATTTCAAAGATCATTGCCTGGATGCTCTTACACCAAGAAAAGGCCAAATTTCATAGTACATTCAACCAAACTGTTGATGCGGTGGGTCAGCAAAATATATGCTTTTCTCTTTGGATCTAGACTCAGAGACTAAAATCTGAAACCCACCAAGGAGCACATTATAGAATGAGTTCCCTACTGTCTGTTCTATTAGCAAAGGAAGGTGAAAGAACCATTGGAAGAGTAAGGGCAATTTGTCAGCTCACACGAAGTTGGGATTCAATAGAAATTATATTTTATCTTCATGCTATGGAAGGCAGAGCCAGGCTAAAAGAACCCCAGCAAATTGATTTTCTGGTACAGCAAAATGACTGAGTGCAGTCTCTGCAGTGAATATATTTTAAATATATTCCATTTGGTACTATATACCAATCATGTTTGAAAAGCCTTTGTTTAGAAATGTATAATGTGTGTGCAAAGGTATCTCTTTGTAAATAAATAATCCGGAAAAAATAACATTAATGTAGAATAATAATTAGTAATAGTTTGTACCTGTCATGGTATATTTCCCCAATCTGAACCTTAGAGTCCAAAAGTTGGGGTACCAACATGAATTCCTTTAAGCTTAATTACCAGCTTAGATCTGATAAACTGCCACCAATCAGGAAATCCAGTGCCTGATACACTCTGGTCCCCCCAAAACCTTCCCTGGGGACCCCCAAGACCTAGACCCCCTGGATCTTAACACAATGAAAGTAAACCCCTTTCCTCACCATTGCCTTTCCCAGCCTTCCCCTCCCTGGGTTACCCTGGAAGATTACTGTGATTCAAACTCCTTGAATCACAACAGAGAAATTAGGTCTCCTGGAGAGACAGACAGATTCACACTCCGTGAATCTAAAACAAAGGGATTCCACCCTTCCCCTCCCTTCTCTTTCCCTGTTAAGTACAGACTCAATTCCCTTGAGCCTCAACAAGGGGGAAAAATCAGACAGGTCTTAAAAGCAAAACTTTTAATAAAAAGAAAGAAAAAAGTAAAAGGTGTCTCTGCACTTTAGATGGTAAAAGTTACAGGGTCTGTCAGCTTATAGAAACTGGAGAAAAAGCCTCCTCCAACAGAAATACAATTTAAAATACTTTCAGCCAAATACACATTAAAACTCTACCAGCCAGATACACATTTAATTTCTACCAGCCAGATACACATTTGCAAATAAAGAAAAACAATTAAAAAGACTAAACCGCCTTTCTACCTTTGTACTTACTAAATTTGAACAGAAGATTAGAGAGCCTGTAGGTACGTGTGGTTACTCTCAGAACCCAGAGAGAACAAAGCCAAACCCAAAAAACACAAACAAAGGCTTCCCTCCACTGAGATTTGAAAGTATCTTGTCTCCGGATTGGTCCCCTGGTCAGGTGTTTGGTTCCCTGTTTGTTAACCCTTTACAAGTAAAAGAGACATTAACCCTTAACTATCTGTTTGTGACAATACCTTTATAGCACTTTAATACAATGATCTCAAAAAGATTGATAAAATGGTACCATGTATATTATCCCACTATCTCAGATTGGTATACTGAGACATAAGAGTTAAATGATTTGCTCCAGGTTATTCAGCAAATCTGTAGCAAAGCCAAGCTATAGAGATCAGCTGGACTCAACCAGAAGCCACCACTAGATCAACACTTGAAATTTGCAAACATTGATTTATAGATGGTGATTTCATGTTATATTTTTTTCCAAAAATAGAGAAGGGAGAATTAAATTCCATTAGACCCACTTTTGTATATGGCTGCCAGCAGAATTTTAACTAGCTCATTTCCATAAATTAGGGACTCTGTGTGTGATCTCTGATCATGCCTTTAATTCAGTGTGTGACCATGTAAGCAGTTTCTTTAAAAATTACTGCAGATCCTTATTTCTTTGGGCTAATAAGATTTTTTATGCTGGGATGTAAAAATAAAATAAAGAAGCAGCTGTTATCAGTTTATTTACTTTCAGCCCTAGATAAGCTGTTCCAATGTCCTCCAGTTTTGAGATTTTCTCAACTGAAGTTTTTTTTGCATTAGATTTTGACTCCTGCCGCTAAAGTTTTGCATAGTTCAGTCTCTAAACTCATATGATGAAGATTCGTACCCCACTGAAGTCAGTGGCAAAATGCCATTGATACCTAGGATTTCACCCAGAGAGTGACTTTTGGATTATGGGTCTGAACAATAAGAACATACAAACTGCCATGCTGAGTCAGACCAATGGTCCATCTAGCTCAGCATCCTGTCTCTGACCAGTAGCAGAACTTCAGGGGAAGTGCACAGAATAATGAACAAATCCACTCCTCTTCTCCTCCATCCCCCGTCTCCTGGTAATCTGAGATTTAGGTTACATCCCTGACCATCTCGACTAATAGCCATTGATGAACCTGTCCCCATGAACTTATCTAGTTCTTTTTTCGAATCCAGTTATACTTCTGGCCATCACAAGATCCCATGTCAATGAGTTCCACAGGTTAATTTTTCAGTTCTACTATATCCTCTTTGAGATGGAGGACCAGACGTGGACCCAGAATTCAAGGATTTATAATAATTACCAACACTCCGTTAGCTTTTTTGACCATGTAGCGGGGTGGTTACCCTGCTCCTGGGATAAAAGGAGTGAGAGCAGCTGAGGGAGACTGGCTAGGTTGTTGGTGTGGCCAGCTCAGTCAGGGCATAGCTGGCCCTGTTAAGAGGGCTGTGACTAAGAAGCCAAGGGAGTCTCACTCCAGCCTTGGAGTGAGAAGGACCTAGCTGCCTGGGAGAGACAGGGTACCTTCGACAAAGCACTGCTGGGGAAGAGGCAGGCTGAGCAGGGGAGCTCAGGCCTGGCTACCTCCCAGTCTGAGGCCTGGCAGGAAGGCCTAAGGAGGTACTGGGGCTGCAGGGAGACAGTTGGGGCTAGAAGGCAGCAGGTCCAATCCCCTTACCAATGATGAGTGGCCATTACAGACTGCAGTTTTCCCCAGAGCTAGGAGGCTAGATGACTACTGGCAGTAGCCATTGAGGCAAGGTGGGCATAGGGGGCTGGGGTTCCTCTGAGGAGGGGAGACCCAGAGTGCGGGGGCACTGCTGTGGGGCAGCACCCCAAGATAAGGAGTACCAGGGTCCTGGAGGGACATGGAGCCAGAGATGGTGGAGACAACAGGGCTAGTAACCAAGGCAGAGAAACCAGCCAGCAGGAGGCACTCCGAGGCTGGAAAGAGCTATTTCCCAGACTGACCATCAGGAAGCACCGCGCCAGTGAGTGCATGCCATGCCATAGACCACTACTGCTCATTGAGCTGCAGTTTTCAGAGAATTATCCATGGTGACTCCAAGATCTTGTTCTTGAATGGTGACAGCTAACTTAGAACCCATCATTATATATGTGTAGTTTGGGTTATTATTTCCAGTGTGCATTACTTTACACTTACCAAAGTTGAATTTCATATGCCATTTTGTTGCCCAATCACCCATTTTAGTGAGATCCTTCTGTAACACTTTGCAGTCACCTTGGGACTTAACTATCTTGAATAATTTTGTATCATCAGCAAACTTTGCTATTTCACAGTCCTCTCCTTTTCCCAGATCATTTATGAGTATGTTAAACAGCATTTGTTTCCTATCTTTTAACTAGTTACTCATCCATGAGAGGACCTTCCCTGTTATCCCATGACTGCTTAGTTTGCTTAGGAGCCTTTGGTGAGGGAACTTTTCAAAGGCTTTCTGCTAATCCAAGTACACTATACCCATTAGATCACCCTTATCCACATGCCTGTTGACACCCTCAAAGAATTCTAATAGATTGGTGAGGCATGATTTTCCTTAGCAACAATAGAGGCATAGGCTGCCTGGATTAAGGATGAGTAGGGAGGTCTCTAACCTCCAGAGCAGAAGGATAGGGTGAGCAGGGCTGGATTTACACCTTGGGTTCCCCTAGGTGCAGGGGCTCATAGCCCTCCCCACGCTTGCCACTTGCAGTGGCCAGGAGCTGCAGGGTGCCCCCACTGCCTGCGGCAGCTCAGAGCTCCTAACTGTTGGGTGTACACCACTACTTTTAACTTTTAGGCACCCCACTGCCCAGCTCCCCAACACACACAGACCTCCTCCACTCCCCACAAGCCGCCACTGCTGAGCACCCTCCTTCCCCTCACTGTCTAAAGCCCTCCCAGAGACCCATTCTCTCAAGCCATGCCCTCCCCCCTACCCTGCTGCAATCACTGGCCCTGCTGGGAGGTGATTCTGTCTGCCAGGCTGAGCAAGGAGCTGTCCAGCAGGGCTGCATGAGGCCATCTGCCCCTTAGCTGTCCCTGCCTCCTGATGGGACCTGAGAGTGGCAAAATTTGAATTTTTAGGTGACCCTAGAATGCCGGTGCTCCTAAGCATGTACCTAATGGGAAATTTGGCCCTGACGATGAGGCAGGGAATAAGGGAAGCTTTGGGTCTACATTCTCTCCCATCCATTGGCCAGCACAGGTAAACCAATGTGGAAGGTGACATAATTTGCTGATGTTATAGACCAGCAGTAAAGTATTACCCCTTACGTTCCCTACAAAGCTGTGTGCACACAATCAAACAGTTCTGTTCTTCTAGAGCAAGGGAGAGAAACAGGGAAGGAATCATACCTCAGCGTGTGTCTCTGAGTCCGGAGCCCTTTCAGGACTACTCTGGGAAGGAGCTTATGCCTCCTTCAGGGCTGAGCCCAACATCACAACTGAGGCCCATAGTCACCTGGTTCCTCCTCTCAGACTCAGTCATGTGTTATATTTAACCATGTTCAGAGTTATAGGGGCTCAAGCTCTGCGGTTTGTAAATGACTTGGAGCAAGGCATGTTTGTACTGTGGAAAAATTGTCAGATTACACTAAAATTGGAACAATTGAGGAGTGGTGCTTTAAGTGACATAGATCTTCAGAAACATGGAAATGCAGGAGTCGGCTAAATAATGGCTGATGGGATAAAGGAGATTTCTTTGTACTTCCAAGGTGAACTGCAATGCAAAAATTCAAACCAGTTTGTTCATACCTTTTAATGCTCCTTTCTGAGGTATAATGAGGCCAAGTAACTGCCCCACCCCCCTCCCCCCCAAAAGATGGCAACACTTTTGGCGAATGTGGGTGAGTGGCACGGGATCACAGTGCTTTTCAAGTTTGGCCCAGTTGTCTGGTCCTCATGACAAAGGAGTAGCTGGACCAGATTTGCAGGACAGGAGCCACTGCTAGCAGGTGAGTGAGGGATGGATTTGTTCTCCAGTCCCATGAGAAAATTTGTGTCATACATCTTCTTTGGCAATTGCATAATGTGTTTGAAGAGGCACCACACATGCACCCAAAGGCTGCTGGGGGGCCAGGATCATCCCCTCTGCACTCTTACTATTTCTGCCACTGTTGGTGATGTCACAACTAAGCCCCGTTCTCCTCGGAGCAAAGAGGAGATTTTGATTCTCACACTCTTTAGGCCAGATCATCACTTTATGCAAATAGGTGTAGCTCCATTTCTTCAATGAAGCTGTGTCAATTTACACCTACCAGCCCCCTGTATTATTAGACTGTCTACCTCTTCACCTGTTGTACACTGGGGTTACCATATCTTTCATGCTTTTTCGTACTGTGCCTGAACCCCCATATCTTACCTCATTCTCCTCCATCCCTCTTCACTTGCCTCACAGAACTGCAGGTTTTGGCTCAGTGTTACTCCAGCAAGCCTCTTGGAGCCAAAGAATGGGTTGAACTCATAATAGTGCATCTGAAATAGTTTTAACACAGTTGCTCCCTATGTAATGCAAGCAATATCTGTCTCTGCCAATGCATCTAAGTAATGTAAAACAGAATGGCTCTTTTCTTAGAAAGGACATTATCATAATAAACCAATTCTGGTTAATTTATATTTTTACAAAGGCATTTCCTCTGGATGACCCTTTGGCTGCTGAATATTGAGTTAAGTTGGTACATGCTGTTAAAAATATTGGTCTATTTTGCCTTTAGCAATCATGCAGCAAAATATTGCTCAGCATGAAAACTAAATGATAAAGATAAGGCAGTTAATAATTGGAAGATATGCCACTGTATCTCATATTATTAAAATGAGTAACATGAGATGGTTCTGAATACATATCCCTGATTATTTTTGTCTGACTAACTAGGAAATACAGAACCAATGTCAAAAATAAACCAGAATCAGCTTTTATTTTATGGACTTGAAAACACTGTTTTCCAGAGAGAGTTTTTGTCTTCACATTAAGGATCTATAATTCCAATTCATTTTACTAAGTAGCTTTATCAGTAATTTAGAGCTAGTTAATGTATCCCATTGCAAATACGAGGTCCTGATTCATTCCATCTTCCATCCAGAGAGCTAAAGATACTACCATTGTATTATTGCATACATCTGACTGAAAATATCACTTCCCAAAACAGAGACCTGGTGGGCGAGGCAATATCTTTTATTGGACCAACTTCTGTTGGTAAAAGAGACAAGCTTTTGAGGTTACACAGAGCTCTTCTTCAGCTCTTCCCAGTATGTTCATAGAAAGTTAAACCTCGTGGGCCAGATCCTCAGCTGATGTCAATTGGCAACAATGATCGTCCTGATGAATCACAGCTTTTGTTTCTGTGATATGCTGGGATAGGAATGAAGAAGGCATATACATTAATGCAAGAATAAAGTCTCTCTAGAAAAAAAGAAGCAGCACTGTAAACATCTGCTGCATTTATTTATTGGAACACTTAGGTATCAGAAACCTTCCAGCCCATAGACCTACCTGCATTATGCAAAGTGACGGAGAACAGAAATAAATGACACTTGTACAAATGGTGCTAGGAGACCCAAGGAGGGGGAAAGTGATAAATGTTACATTCTTCCCTGTGGCACCCAAAACCACTCATATATTATGCTTTCCAGATTATTGCACATTCTTTGACCAAAATAACACACATTTTAATGTACATGCAGCAAAGAATCCTGTGGCACCTTATAGATTAACAGACGTTTAGGATCATGAGTTTTCGTGGGTGAATACCCACTTTGTCAGATGTATGTAGTGGAAATTTCCAGGGGCAGGTATATATAAGCAAGCAAGCTAGAGATAACGAGGTTAGTTCAATCAGGGAGGATGAGGCCCTGTTCTAGCAGTTGAAGTGTGAAAACCAAGGGAGGAGAAACTGGTTTTGTAGTTGGCAAGCTATTCACAGTCTGTTTAATCCTGAGCTGATGGTGTCAAATCTGCAGATGAACTGAAGCTCAGCAGTTTCTCTTTGAAGTCTGGTCCTGAAGTTTTTTTGCTGCAGGATGGCCATCTTAAGGTCTGCAATAGTGTGGCCAGGGAGGTTGAAGTGTTCTCCTACAGGTTTTTGAACTCCATATGGACTCCTCCTGAGGGTCGAAATGACAGTCTGGACCTACACATTGAATGCTTCCGCAGAAGTGCACAGGCAGAAATTGTGGAAAAACAACATCGCTTGCCTCATAACCTAAGTCATTCAGAACGCAATGCCATCCACAGCCTCAGAAGTCACCCTGACATTATCATCAAAGAGGCTGATAAAGGAGGTGCTGTTCTCATCATGAACAGGTCTGACTACCAAAAGGAGGCCACCAGACAACTCTCCAATACCAGATTCTACAGGCCACTTCCCTCAGTTCCCACTGAGGAATACACTAAGAAACTGCATCATCTACTCAGGACACTCCCCACGCTAACACTGGAACAAATCAACACATCCTTAGAGCCCCAACCAGGGTTATTCTATCTACTACCCAAGATCCACAAACCCGGAAATCCTGGATGCCCCATCATCTCTGGCATTGGCACTCTCACTGAAGGACTGTCTGGATATGTGGACTCTCTACTCAGACTCTATGCCACCAGCACTCCCAGCTATCTCCGCGACACCACTGATTTCCTGAGGAAACTACAATGCATGGGTGACCTTCCAGAAAACACCATTCTAGCCACCATGGATGTAGAGGCTCTTTACACAAACATCCCACACACAGATGGAATACAAGCTATCAGGAACAGTATCCCTGATGATGCCACAGCACAACTGGCTGCTGAGCTCTGTGCCTTTATCCTCACACACAACTATTTCAAATTTGATGACAATATATATCTCCAGATCAGTGGTACCACTATGGGCACTCGCATGGCCCCACAATATGCCAATATTTTTATGGCCGACCTGGAACAACGCTTCCTCAGCTCTCATCCACTCGCGCCCCTTCTCTACCTACGCTACATTGATGACATCTTCATCATCTGGACCCATGGGAAGGAGACTCTGGAAAAATTCCACCACGATTTCAACAGCTTCCACCCCACCATCATCCTCAGCCTGGACCAATCTACACGGGAGGTCCACTTCCTAGACACCACGGTGCAAATAAGTGATGGTCACATTACCACCACCCTATACCGAAAACCTACCAACCGCTATGCCTACCTTCATGCCTCCAGCTTCCATCCCGGGCACATCACACGATCCATTGTCTACAGCCAAGCACTGAGGTACAACCGCATCTGCTCTAACCCCTCAGACAGAGACCAACACCTACAAAATCTCCACAAAGCATTCTCAAAACTACAATACCTGCACGAGGAAATAAGGAAACAGATCAACGGAGCCAGACTTGTACCCAGAAGCCTCCTACTGCAAGACAAACCCAAGAAGGAAACCAACAGGACACCACTGGCCATCACATACAGTCCCAAGCTAAAACCCCTCCAACTCATCATCAGGGATCTACAACCCATCCTGGACAATGATCCCACACTTTCACAGGCCTTGGGTGGCAGGCCAGTCCTTGCTCACAGACAACCTGCCAACCTGAAACATATTCTCACCAGTAACTGCACACCGCACCATAGTAACTCTAGCTCAGGAACCAATCCATGCAACAAACCTCGATGCCAACTCTGCCCACATATCTACACCAGCGACACCATCACAGGACCTAACCAGATCAGCCACACCATCACCGGTTCATTCACCTGCACGTCCACCAATGTAATATACGCCATCATATGCCAGCAATGACCCTCTGCTATGTACATCGGCCAAACTGGACAGTCGCTATGGAAAAGGATAAATGGCCACAAATCAGATATTAGGAATGGCAATATACAAAAACCTGTACGAGAACATTTCAACCTCCCTGGCCACACTATTGCAGACCTTAAGGTGGCCATCCTGCAGCAAAAAAAATTCAGGACCAGACTTCAAAGAGAAACTGCTGAGCTTCAGTTCATCTGCAGATTTGACACCATCAGCTCAGGATTAAACAAAGACTGTGAATGGCTTGCCAACTACAGAACCAGTTTCTCATCCCTTGGTTTTCACACTTCAACTGCTAGAACAGGGCCTCATCCTCCCTGATTGAACTAACCTCGTTATCTCTAGCTTGCTTGCTTATATATACCTGCCTCTGGAAATTTCCACTGCATGCATCTGACGAAGTGGGTATTCACCCACGAAAGCTCATGCTCCTAAACGTCTGCTAGTCTATAAGGTGCTACAGGATTCTTTGCTGCTTTTACAGATCCAGACTAACATGGCTACCCCTCTGATACTTTAATGTACATGTGATTTTGAGTCTATGACCAGCTAGAAGATAACAGGCATGGTAGACAGAATAGCCTGTTACCACTGTGGTTCCTGTGCTTGAGGTGTCACAGGGCCCCCCAGGGCTCTGGTCACTCCAAAAGGGATGTGATGGAGGTGAGACTGTGAAACAGCTTTAAGAAGTACAGCTGGTAGAAAATTTCCTGCTGGGATATTTTTCCATCAGAAAAAGCTGTTTCGTCAAAAGCAAAAGTTTTCAGTGGAACGTACCAATTTCAATAACGTTTTGTTTAGAAAAAAAATGAAACATTTTGATATGGTTGAAACAAAACATTTTGATGTTTTTGTTTTGAAATTTATGTTGTTGTAAATTATAATATAAAATTAACAAGTCATAACTGGAACCAAAGGTTTTGATTTTATCAAAAGAGAACGTTTCAATTGTCACAAAACTAATGTATTCAAAATATATATTTTTTCCAGTAAATTTCATTTTTTTTCATTCTGATGAAGAACAAAAACAAATTTTGGAATGTTGGAATTTCCAACGGAATGGAAATTCCAAGTTTTGACCTTCTTTATTAAAAAGAGAGGCTGAAGATGGTGCTGCTTTCACAGTCCTTATGCACCTGGCTGCTCCAGGAAGGATTGTTTCTCTCTGAGGCATGTTCCCTCCTGTGATAACTCTCCATTGCCCCCTACCAGGGCCAGTGGCTTAAATGTCACAATTTGACCCTGAAGGAGAGATTATTCTACCATTCAAAATTCAGCTACATCCCATGGGGGCCAGTGCTGACTGAGCTACCATCATCTTCTGGAGGTTCAACATGTTTGACTGTCAAAGTTGTATAAGCTCAGAGGCTCCGCGGGCTGTCATAACAACCTTGACAGGCTGCTCTGTAGCCCCACACCCTGTTCTGAGGTTGGGAGGTGGATTTCACCCTGTGAGCCCAGGCTTTGTGGAGTAGTGTGGTTTCTTAGCCTCACACCCCAGAGACATCAGAGCCAATTTTCAACATTGAACAGATCAAGTATTTATAAAAATGAAACTTTAATTGCTTGCTTTTATAGAAAATAGATCCCCTTCAGTGAAGGCTCTCCAAAAGATAACAGACCGTAGCTACTTTATGTGCCATAAATTTAGGCATAACTCACATTACCGTCCATTAACTCCTACTAGAGACCTCAACAGCACAGACTATAGCTTAATTATGTTATCAAATTTTAATGGCTAATTTCTTTATCTTATAGCATATGCTACATACTAAATATTTCTTTTATTAATGCTGAAAAGAAGTGACTGCGGTAGTTGCCAAAACTTTTCAGCAAACATGAACTAATTTACTTTAAACTGTTTTAATAACTAGGATTAAAGTGTAATTCAAGGTGTAAGGACTTGAATCCTACCAAGGTGTTTTCCCCATGTGCAGTGGCAAGTCTATCACCCAAGGGCAGTGAGCAAATTCAGAATATGTCCTATATAGGTCACCAGAAGGAGAGGGAAACAAGCATCTAAATATTTTGTAAAGTAAAAATTGTCTCAGCATTGCAAAGTGCTCACTGCTTTCTATGAATCCTACACTTCACAACTCTGGGTCTTTATCACTGTATATCATCAGTAAACTATATATAATTTTAACAAACACAGTTTGACTTCCATTTCAATTTAAACCAACTTCAATATGTTTCTTGTTAAGCACCAAACTAGTAAATATCTAGAGATAATCTAGGGATTCCCATACACATACTGCTTAGTACTTTACTTCATGAGTTAGTCCCATTGACTTCATTTGGACTATCCAGAGAATAAGATACTCTTCAGCGGAATCTATGGCCCTCTGTTCTTTCCAGTAGTTGTAGTTAAGGAGGTGATGCATAGTTTGATAACTACATTTCTAGATATTATCCAGAGACATGGAATCAGGCCATGTGAGGATAGAAGCAACCAGTAGTTCTTCTTAGCATAAAGTGTCTGGAACTTCCTTCATAAAGACTGCAAAATTAGCAGTCAAAAAGTGCAATGCATGTACCATCTAAAGTTGGTTCAGACATCAACGGATAAGATGGATGCTCCAGTAGCTAATCACCCTGTTTCATGCTGGTAAAAACATTTGCCAGTGATCTGTTGAGACCTTTATTTAAGATCTTCTTCAAAAACACCCCAACATTACATTCTCTCCCTAGGATATGATGTGAAATTTCTGCTAGCACCTAATTTCATGTGAAGACATCTATTGCCATCCCTGGTATATATAATCATTTGAATTAGCTTAACTGTGCATTAGTTTTTTTTCCAATCTTACATACACTGCCATACTTACATGAGTAGGCCCACTGAAATCAAGTGCTATGGTTATAAGTAGAATATGGACACATGGAACGAGTACAAACAAATAAATTTAGTTTCTCCTGAACATAATATCTCACAGGTAAAATGAACAGTCAGAGTTATAATATAGATAATTTGCACTTCTGTATAGTGCCTTTCGTCTGAAGATTTTAAAGCATAAGCAGAGCCAGGGAATCACAGCTGATAGTGAGTGCAGAACTTGAATTTACCAGGGTATCTAAAACTAAAATTAAATCCTCATTAGAACAGCATTTATGGTGTAAATGTGGTCTGCACCTTAATGCTTATCTGCATCTGTTGTAGTTCAGGCCCCAAGAAAGGGGAAAGACATTAAAATATTTTTATTAATCATTTAATGTTTAATAGCGACCAAGAATGTGCAATGGGTCTTCCAAAACAAATACATGTGTGGCCCTTGCCATGAAAATCTTGCAGCTATATGTCAAGTGGTGCAGTTTTACTGATATATTTTTAGTTTGTCCAAGACTAAACCATTACAGGAACTCAGTGGGTAAACTGGGTCCAGTTGGCTCATTTGTGAAATTGTAGAATAGCTTCAATGTGTGAAGATGTTGATTTCATGCCTTCTGTAATGTGGTGGGAATGACAAGAGACTCATAGTCAATTCATCCAACTCATAGCAACTAAAACATTCTTTGGCAAAGCCTCATCTGAATCTCTTGATATGAAGGAAAGGGCATTTAAAAATAGGTGGGCATAGATTTGACCAGGGTTGGCTCTAGGCATTTTGCTGCCCCAAGCACAGCACAGGCAGTCTGCGTTCGGCGGCTTGCCTGTGGGAGGTCCACCGAAGCCGCGGGACCAGCGGACCTCCCGCAGGCAAGCTGCCGAAGGCACCCTGCCTGCCGCCCCCGCGGCCCCGGCAGAGCGCCCCCCGCGGCTTGCCGTCCCAAGCACGTGTTTTGCGTGCTGGGGCCTGGAGCTGCCCCTGGATTTGACTAAGTTCCAGGGGAGGATATGAAGTGAATGGTGAGTTTGTGGAGAGTCTTTTGCTACAGTTAAATGTAGTATCATTTTAACTCCTGATATATCCTCTATGGTGGCTCATATGCGGAGATAGAACTTGCTGTCTTATGGTGCTGATTCAATCATCTGGTAGCACTTTTTCATATCTAGCTAATATGCTGCTAACGTAGGGTCCAATCCTGCAAGGTGCTGAAAGCCTCCTGTGTAAACCTTCTTAGGACTGTATTTCTTTATTAAGATTTTGTTCCTGATTCAGTTGCCAATCCAGCATAGCACTAAAGCAAATACTTACATGCGCTGGATAGGGGCCTCAAGATGGCAAACTATTAGAACAAACAGGTATTTCAGTCCTGACAGATCTTTTTCTTCCTAAATTCATAATTGGCAACAATCCAGCTAGAGTTTTGTAGACTGTGAACTGATAACTTTAACCTTCAGAATTATTTTTTAACCGAAGAAATGATTTGCAGCAACTTTAGTGCTTTTGGGTGAAACACACTCCTCTTGAAAGGGTTTCTACACTACTTAAGATGTCAATGTTTCAAATTATGTGATGGTGGGTTTGAAACATATGCTACTAATACAAAATACATGTGTACTTTATATTGGAAAATACTGCCTGCTGGATGTATGAGAGGGTTAAAGAGACTACAGCCCCATTTGGCTGCCTGAAGAGAAATCAAGGGTTTTTACTGCTCAATAACAAAAAATTACAATTCTTTTAATGAAGACAGATAATTTATAGTGCACTTTTACTCCGCTTCATTTAATGCTAGGCAAAAAAAATTGTTTTTTGGTAGATGAGTAGTTTAATTAGTTTTGTGATCAACATTCTATAACTGCCAGCTAAGGGCCTTGCAAGGAACAAAAACGTATTCATTATAATAAACAGATGCTTTTTTATAAGTAATTCTCAGTAATTATAGTGGTGGTGTTTGTGCCACTATAGATCAGGCTGTGTCAGCATTCCCTTTGTGTAAACTCTCATCTTCTGGGGCAATCAGTCAGTGTATCCTTTTGGTATGAAATAATCTGGCACCCTTTGGGGATGTGATGTATTAGTTGGAGGGAGAATGAGGATTTTAACAAATTGAAGGATTATTCTGAATAAGAGCTAGACTGTGCCAAGCTAAGAAAAGGATCAAGGCTCTCTCCTACTCTCCTTGTTCAGGTGATTGACCTAGATTTTGGGTCTCAGGCTTGTGCAGAACACAGACTCTGCTCCTTATATACTCCCCACTGTGAACAAAAGGGAGGAGAGGACACAGAGAGTGGGTGAAGCCTTGATTCTACCACTTTCCTTGCTGGCTAGAGCAGCCAAGCAAACACAATGGAAGAAAGCAAGAAAGCTGCACTCTTTCAATGGGTGCAGTAACTTATACATTCCCTCAGAATGTGAATGGGACAGGAGAGGAAGTGAGGCTAACATAGGCTTTTCTCAGGCATGCTCCGGGAACGGTGCAGGTTGCACACCACCCCTTGCTCAGGATTGTGCCCAAAGGCATGACCTAGCTGTAAATAAGAGGGCAGTATCAGGTGACTCTTTTGCACTTCTCCACCACAGAGATGTATTTTCATTCAGATGGAATTCTAAAATAAAATGAGCTGCCAGAAGGAACAGAATCTCTGTGTTAAAACTGTTGCCCCTTCATGAGTGATCTTTTTTCCCTACAAAGAGACAGATCTGGAGGTTCTAATTAGGCCAACTTTGTAAACCGCTACCCCAGTAACACCCATGAAAGGGACAGGAGATCAGCTCCCCCTCTGAATTCCCTCTGCATTCTTCCATTGCTTGAACATGATTTTGCTTCCCGAGAAGAAAGCAAAGGTCTGGCCCACACACCCTTCCAATTTTGCAGCAACTTCAGCTCCATTCCTTAGAGAATGCCCTGCTCTGATGCTTTGGGGTTCACCCAGGCCAGTAATGGGTTCACTCATCACCTGCCCTGCAACTCTGGGTACCTAGAATGCTATGCTTCTGTGGCTCACTGCTCTGACACCAATAGCCAGCCCACAAGCATGGAGGTTTCACCCAAGCTTCCACTGTCCAATTACTTCTTGAAGAGGGACCTCAACAACCCTTCCAGTACCAAGTTCTCCCCCAAAAACATCTTTCTGCAGTGCTCAACCCCTCTTCCTGTAGCACCTACAAAACCTTATCAAGTTCATTGCTCGTTTAAAGAGAAGTACATAGCTGCTTATTAACTTAATCGGGGCTAACACTCTCTTCCCTTCAATCACAGCACTGAATTAGTTTAACAAGTTTATTAACATAAAAACATAGGTTAAGTGATACCAAGTAGAAGTAAAAGGGATAGAAATGGTTACAAACAAAAGTGAAAATATGCTAAGACTGAAACTCAGCTTAGACCATGGCTACACTTACAGTTCTGCAGCGCTGGTAATTACAGCTGTGTTCATACAGCTGTGTAGGGCCAGCGCTGCAGTGTGGCCACACTGACAGCTACCAGCGCTGCAGTGTGGCCACATTTGCAGCACTTGCAGCGCTGTTGGGAGTGGTGCATTGTGGGCAGCTATCCCAGCATTCAAGTGGCTGCAACGTGCTTTTCAAAAGAGGGGAGTGGGGTGGAATGTGACAGGGAGAGTGAGGGAGACAGAGAGAATGGATTTTTGGAGTTGACACTGTTCTCAGCTCCCTGCCTTGCAAGTTCTAAGGACTGGAAGACCCACAGTGTCTACCTTCAATCATTTTAAAAGTTCTAACTCCCTTCCCCCACTCCTGTCTCATTCACTAAATGCAAATTAAATACCCGTCAGACCAGATAAGCAACTGCTGAACACGGACTTCCCCCTCCCCCTCTGCCGTGTGAGAGTGCTGTTTCTCTCTTCAAGCAAACAGCTGTGAACATTCCAAAGTAATTCCCCTGCCTGCCTCCGCTCGCTCAGCAAACAGGAGCTGTGTTTGTTTTTTAAATAAGCAGTTTGGCTGAACTCCAAGCTCTCCCTTTCTTCTGGTTTGTTGTGGACAGGAATTCTGGGATACCTCCTTATACCCCGGAGGTCAATAAAAGCGCTGGTGGGAGTCCACACTTGCTGACCAGCGCTGGATCACCAGCGCTGGAATCCTTACACCCGAGGCTCGACCGGGTGTACAGCCAGCGCTGCAACCAGGGAGTTGCAGTGCTGGCCGTGCTTTGCAAGTGTGGCCACATCCTAAGTTGCAGCGCTGTAACCCCCTCACCAGCACTGCAACTCTCTAGTGTAGCCATGGCCTTAGAGTCTTATGTTCAAAGTTTCCTCACCATAGTTGAGTTTTTTTCAGGATGGCTGGAAAGTCCTTAGTTCAATCACAAAGTCCAAAGCATTTGGTTTTCTTTGTCTCCTCAGGTGAAGGATAATTTAGGATTCTCTCCTTCATTCTGTAATCCTGTAAACCTTTGAAATGTGTTCTTTGAAAAGTAAGCCCAAAGTTTCTCTCTCCTGCTGGGATGTAGATGCCATATTGTCTTCTCCCCCACTTGTCAGGTTTGACAGATTTTTTTATGTAAATATAACTTCATTGATTCTGCCTGATAACCAGAGCGATCAGACAAGCAAATCCACAGTCCTTTGTCCAGGGCAGGCTGGGTTAATGCCTTTCTTGCCAAACACAGTTTAAGAACATAATTCTAGTCCATATATATATCTCTTTGTACACAACTTGTGTACATACATCACGCAATGACTGCTGTTGCCAATTTGTACAGGACACCTTGTGTGTCACCTTTTAGATACAGATTATAATAACAGTTTGCTAGCTTCAGTGAGTATGTCAGGACCATCAAGAGTTGCTGACACTGAGTAGTGAACCACCAATAGGCATCTGTGTCACACCTGGCCACAGCTGACACTTAAAGAGGGAGCTTTATGTCAGAGTTGGGCCAATGGAAAAATAACACATTACGTTTCCATTATTGTACTTTCAGAGGAGTCTCCACTGAGAAAGGGGGGAAAAGAGGAGAGGTTGGGGTGCATCATCCCTGCTCCCTCTCCCCTCTGCCCATTCCTCTATTAGTCCATCCACTACCCTCGTCTTTGCACAGAGCCACAGAGCCATGAAGAGCTCTATGCAGGGTCCAAGGTCATGGAAGACAGCTGTCCCCTGCTCATTGGCATATGGAAAATGAACCCTCGAGGCATGGATCAGAAAGGCATGATCTGGTTCTCAGTTTTTTTTTCATTTTGTCCTCACTTAAGCACATTTCTATTGAAGTCAGTGTTAGTTATGAGCAGGGCTGGCAATTTCGCCGCCCCAAGCACGGCTCCGGGGAGGTCCAGCGGACCCTCCGCAAAAAAGCCTGCGGCAGGTCCACCGGAGCCGCCTGCCGCCCTCCCAGCAACCGGCAGAGCGCCCCCCCGTGGCGTCCACCCCAAGCACGCGCTTGGCGCGCTGGGGCATGGAGTCGGCCCTGGTTATGAGTAACAAATGAATACCTGCTGAATAAGGACCTCAGGGTTTGACCAATAATGTTAGGACTGACTCCGACCCTCAGTGACAGCACAGCAATAATTAAGCAGGCACCACTAGTAGCTGTGATTTGAGGGATGAGACAGAATTCCTCATACCATTCTGGGGGCCTACGTTGGGGGATGTACTTTACTGCTTCTCTGAGAAGGAGAGAAATCCACTGTGCTGCTACTATAAGATTAAATGACAGCTGATCTGGGATGAGACTCTCCCCACTCATTTGACAGGCAATCACACACCTTCTGAGACATGGAGTTTGCCCCCGTGTGTTATCTGGACATACCTCCCAGCATATGATTGTGCTTGGCAGATTTATTATTATTATTATTATTTATTATTATAATTATGATGGATGGTAATGATGTTTATTTTTAAGTATTTTTCAATTTGTATCCATTTAAATTTTCATAGTTGTGCAAAATTACAGATTTTCAGCTCTTTTTTTATTTTTAAGAATTTAAATTTTCAGTTGCAGAAAATTATGGGGTGGGACACACAATTATGTAATGAGATTCAAAAAGTTGAAGTTTTATAAACACTGAAACACAAATAATCAATACCACATGTCAAAATGTACAAAGTACTTATCCTGAAATCAAACTCTAGTAAGTTCTCAAGCAGCATTTTTCTTACTTTACTTATCTGTAAATTTCAATTATCAATAGAAATGTTTGTAGCTGGTTTGTGTATGTAATGAAATTAGAACTTACTGACATTTACCAGTAAAAAGTCCTTCCAAGACTAACTATGGAGCAGTAGTGCTGACTGCTTGAGTGAAGGGCAGAGGTTCTCATCTTTCCCTATGTTTAGACTGCAGAGCTACAATTCTGCACCCGCGTGAATTCCACAGCAGCAGAACACATGGAGCAATGGCCATAAAACACTGGAAAACAAGCAATGCTGTGTAGCAGAGCAGGAGGTTATGCTCTAAATTTACCTTGCAAAACCTCTTTCCCCCTGAGGCTGAGCTCTTCTTGGTGCAAAGTAAAGGGTGGGGCAGTCAAGAATCAGATTGCAGCTCCCTTATTTTGCAGTATCCAGCCCAGTAACCAACAGGCTGCTCTAAATTATACCACTGTCAGAATACCATTGAAAGACAGGACTAGTAGAGCAGAGTTTCAAGAGCGCTATGCCTGACAGGGGTTGGTGACTGCGTGATTCGGGAGCTGGTTCTTCTGGCTTTATGTCAGCAATGAATTCTCTGACAAGGGAATTAATTGTCCATTGGCAAGTTACAGAGAGAATCTGGCATTTTGTACCACCTGAGCACAGTGGCCAGAGTGACCAGAGACTCTGGAAAAACAACGAGGA
The DNA here is from genome assembly GCF_025201925.1 of Gopherus flavomarginatus. Lineage (NCBI taxonomy): Eukaryota > Metazoa > Chordata > Testudines > Testudinidae > Gopherus > Gopherus flavomarginatus. Next base: position 25,526,920 of record NC_066618.1, on the reverse strand, counting down.
GTCTTTGTGGCACCTTAGAGACTAACAAATTTATTCGGGCATAAGCTTTTGTGGGCTAAAACCTACTTCATCAGATGCATGGAGTGAAAAACACAGTAAGCAGAATATATATTACAGCACATTAAAAGATGAGAGTTACCTTACCAAGTGGGGGGTCAGTGCTAATGAGGCCAATTCAATTAAGGTGGAAGTGGCCTATTCTCAACAGTTGACAAGAAGGGGTGAATATTACCAGAGGGAAAATTACCTTTATAGTGCTAATGAGGCCAATGCAATCAAGATGGAAGTCACCCATTCCCAACAGTTGACAAGAAGGTGTGAGTATCAGCAGAGGGAAAATTACTTTTTGTAGTGACCCATCCATTTCCAGTCTTTATTCAGGCCTAATTTGATGTTCAGTTTGCAAGTTAATTCTAATTCTACAGTTTCTTGTTGAAGTCTGTTTTTGAAGCTTTGTTGTTGAAGAAGGGCCACTTTTAAGTCTGTTATTGAGTGTCCAGTGAGATTGAAGTGTTCTCCTACTGGTTTTTGTATGTTACAATTCTTGATGTCTGATTTGTGTCTATTTATTCTTTTGTGTAGAGACTGTCCAATTTGGGCAATGTACATGGCAGATTGGCATTGCTGGCACCTGATGGAATATATCATATTGGTAGATGTGCAGGTGAATGAGCCCCTGATGGTGTGGCTTATGTGGTTAGATCTTATGATGGTGTCCCTTGAATAGATATACGTACAGAGTTGGCAACGGGGCTTGTTGCAGGGAATGGTTCCTGGGTTAGTGTTTTTGTTGTTTGGTGTGTAGTTGCTGGTGAGTATTTGCTTCAGGTTGGGGGGCTGTCTGTAAGTGAGGACTGCCCTGTCTCCCAGTGTCTGTGAGAGTGAGGGATCATCCTTCAGGATAGGTTGTAGATCCTTGATGATGCGCTGAAGAGGTTTTAGCTGGGGCTATAGGGTCTGGCCTTTCCTCCCTTTTTTAAAGTAGTGTTTAAATGATGCTATTGCATATTGTTATCACTCAACACCAAGAGTAACTGTAATTCTTCTTCAGTGTTTGCTCATATCCATTCCAGGTAGGTGTACGCGCCGCGGGGGCACGTCTACCGGAAACTTTTTACCCTAGCAACTCCAGTGGGCCGGCAGGTCGCCCCCTAGAGTGGCGCCACTATGGCACTAGATATATACCCCTGCCGGCCCGCCCGCTCCTCAGTTCCTTCTTACCGTCGTGTCGGTTGCTGGAACTGTGGAGTGCGGCTTGCTGACCTCCATGTCCCTAGCTCTCCTGTTCGTCTTCGTCGTTTGATTGTAGATAGTTCTTAGTTGAGTTGTAGATAGTTCTTTAGTCTAGTAGTTAGTTAGAATCTTGTAAATAGTTATCGGATGTTGCCTGCGGGTGGGCCGTTGCCCTCCCCGGCACCCGGCACCGGGCCCATGCCTGGCTCGCCGGGTTTCAAGCAGTGCTCGGCGTGCAAAAAGCCGATGCCTACGAGCGATCCCCACGACGCGTGCCTTAAGTGCCTGGGGGAATCGCACATCAGCGACAAGTGCCGCATTTGCAAGGCCTTTAAGCCTCGCACTAAAAAGGAGAGAGACCAAAGACTTCGCGCTCTCCTCATGGAAGCGGCCCTGTCTCCAGCACCGGCAGCTCAGTCAGCCAGTTCTACTACGGCACCGGACCGCGCTGGCACCGGCAAGACTCCCCGGCACCGACCATCTCCGGCACCGGGAGCAGATCTACGTCCCTCGGCGTCTGCGACACCATCAAGGCAGGCCCGAGCGGACCGCCCGGCACCTACCTTAGCCGCGGCACCGCCTGCAGGACTGCTGTCGACTCCAGGCCCCGAAGGTCCATCGAGTCCAGCTCCACCTAGTTCCCCCGTAAGATCAGGGGTCGAGCTAAGGGTCCCATCGACGCCAGAGACTTTCGCCTCGGCTCGGGACTTAATTGCACTTACGGAGCTATCTCAGCCTCAGCCGGCACCCCCGGGACGCATAACTTCCAGGGGTAAGCCGATGCTTCGAGCGCTGTCTCCCGAGTCCCGGCACCGATCACCCCGGAGGCGTGAACGCTCACGCTCGGGGCGCCGCTAGGAGTCCCGGCACCGGTCGCCCAGACGGTACCGGTCGTACTCGCGGCACCGATCACCATCCGCACGGTCCCGGTCGGGCTCATCTCACCACCGGCACCGAGACTCCAGGAGCCGTTCGCCTCGGCGTTCAGCCCCGCGGTCGACCTCCCGGCACCGAACCGGTGGCAGGTCCCGAACCCGGTCGACCTCCCGGCACCGCGCTGGTGGTAGGTCCCGGTCTCCGCTGCCGGCCCGGCACCGCGTTCACAGAAGGTCGCGGTCCCGCTCCCGGCACCGTCATCGCTCCCGCTCCCGGTCGGGATCTCGGCACAGATCATCACGCCATTCCCAGTCCCGATCCCGGTACCGATGTGGGTCACGGCACCGAGCCTCGGCACCGAGGGGAGCGTCAGTCATGGTGCATAGGGCTGCATATCAACCAAGCTCGGCGCCCCCCTGGCCTTCTAGGGAGCCGTCGGTTTCCTCCCACACTGACAGTGTCTATGCCATGGCACAGGACAGGCACGCGGCCCTGTTCCAAGACCCTCCGCCACAAGAACGAGGGCCTCCACAGTGGGGGTTTTGGACTCCATGGGCATACTCTCAGGCCCAGGGTCCACAACACATTACCCCCCGCCCTATGGCGGAGCGCAGACCACCGGAAGCGTCGTCGTCTAGACCCCCTCACTCCCCGGAGACGGACGGTACTCACCGGGACCCAGAGCTCCCTCCGGAAACGGAGGTGCAGCCCCTCACGGAACCCCCCGTGGACACCTTGTTGCCGGGGGTCTCCTCATCCTCGTCTCCAGATGAGGCAGTGGCGGGCACCTCGTCCTCCAGCCCCCCCCCACTGGATTTGAGGGCGCACCAGGACCTCCTCCGCCGAGTGGCACAGAACCTGAACTAGCAGGCGGAGGAGGTGTCGGAAGTTGAGGACCCAGTGGTGAGCATCCTTTCATCCGATGCTCCCACCAGGGTGGCCCTGCCCTTCATAAAAACGATCCAGACTAATGCCACTAACAACTGGCAGTCACCGGCCTCCATCCCTCCGACGGCTAGAGGGGTGGAGCGAAAGTACATGGCCCCCTCAAAGGGCTATGAATACTTATATGTTCACCCGACCCCCTGCTCGTTGGTGGTCCAGTCAGTGAACGATAGGGAGCGCCACGGGCAAGAGGCCCCAGCGCCCAAGTCGAAGGAGGCGAGGCGGATGGACCTCCTGGGCCGCAAGGTGTATTCAGCGGGGGCGCTGCAGCTCTGGGTCTCAAACCAACAGGCCCTCCTCAGCCGCTACTCCTTCAATTCCTGGGTAGCGGCGGGGAAGTTTGTGGAGCTCTTGCCCCAGGATGCACGCCAGGAATTTTCCATCATCCTGGACGAGGGCAAGAAAGTAGCAAGAACATTGCTACAGGCCTCCCTTGATGCTGCTGACTCGGCCGCTCGGACCCTAGCTTCGGGGCTTACGATGCTCCGGATTTCTTGGCTGCAGGTCTCTGGCCTTCCTCCGGAGCTCCAGCACACAATCCAGGACCTCCCCTTCGAAGGCCAGGGCCTGTTTTCAGATAAAACAGACCCTAGATTGAAGGATCTAAAAGACAACAGGGTCATCATAAGGTCGCTGGGCATGCATACCCTGGCGACACAACGTAGGCCGTTCAGGCAACAAAACCAGCAGCAGCAGCCGCGGCCATACTCTCAATTCCGGCCACGGCAGGACCTTTCGAGGCGCCGAGGCAGGAACAACCGCCGCAGGCAGTCTGGTGGGCAAACGGGGCAGAACCAAGGCTCCACCAAGGCCCCTCCAGGACCTAAGCCTTCATTTTGAAGGTGCGCCCGGGGGCGCAGTACCAGTTTCCCCTCCGGATCCTTCCCTGCAGTTTTCCAACCGCCTTTCCTTTTTCCTCCCGGCGTGGACCCAAATAACGTCGGACCGTTGGGTCTTGCGTACGGTGCAGGCCGGTTATCGCCTGCAGTTTTCTTTGCCCCCACCCTCCCACCCACCTTCCCCGTCCCTCTTCAGGGACCCCTCTCACGAGCAATTCCTCCGTCAGGAGGTGCACGCGCTCCTTGCCAAGGGAGCCATAGAGGCGGTTCCGGACAACGAGAAGGGCAAGGGGTTTTATTCCCGTTACTTTCTAATCCCCAAATCCAAGGGCGGCCTCAGGCCCATTCTCGACCTGCGGGAACTCAACAAGTATATCGTGAAGTTGAAGTTCTGCATGGTATCCCTTGGAACCATCATCCCTTCCCTGGATCCCGGAGACTGGTACGCCGCCCTCGATATGCAGGACGCCTACTTTCATATCTCGATTGCCCCCCAACACAGGCGTTTCCTCCGCTTCGTGGCCGAGCGCCACCATTACCAATTTGCGGTCCTTCCGTTTGGCCTCTCTACGGCCCCGAGAGTCTTTACAAAATGCATGGCAGTCGTTGTCGCACATCTTCGACGTTGCCGCATCCACGTCTTCCCCTACTTGGACGACTGGCTGATCCGAGGCACGTCGGAGCTACAGGTCCGCGACCATGTCGACAGGATCTGCACCCTCTTTGCGACCCTGGGCCTCGTAATCAATGTGGACAAGTCTACTCTACTTCCCACACAGCGGATAGAGTTTATCAGGGCCGTTCTAGATTCTACCCTGGCCAGGGCCTTGTTACCCTTGCCCAGGTTCCAGTCCTTGTCGGACATCATTCTACGTTTGCGAGCGGCCCCGATGGCCTCTCTACGAACGTGCCTGGCCCTCCTAGGCCACATGGCAGCCTGCACATTTGTAACAGCATATGCTCGACTCCGCATGAGACCTCTCCAATCATGGCTCATTGCGCAGTATCGGCTGGCCAGACAGTCATTGGACACAGTCGTCACCATCCCTCAGAGTGTGCTGGACTCTCTTCGATGGTGGCTGGACCAATCGGTAGTCTGTGCGGGGCTTCCGTTCCATCCGCCCCAGCCTTCGGCATCCCTGACCACGGACGCCTCCGATCCCAGAGAACCCAGGGCTTGTGGACACCACAAGACATCAACCTCCATATCAACGTACGGGAGTTGAGGGCGGTCCGCCTTGCTTGTCAAGCGTTTGTCCATCTCCTTCAAGGTCGTTGTGTCGCGGTCTTCACCGACAATACAACGACCATGTTTTACATCAACAAGCAGGGCGGCACCAGGTCCTCTCCACTCTGTCTCGAGGCAATACGTCTCTGGGAGTTTTGCATAGCCCATTCGATTCACTTTTCCGCCTCCTATCTCCCGAGAGTGCGGAACACCCTGGCGGATCGGCTGAGCAGATCCTTCCGTTCACACGAGTGGTCCCTCCGTCCAGACGTCGCCCTCTCACTCTTCCAGAGGTGGGGTCGTCCCCGGGTGGACCTCTTCATGTCCAGGGTGAACAGGAAGTGTCGAACATTCTGCTCCTTCCAGGGTCGGGAGCCAGGGTCTCTAGCGGATGCATTCCTGATCCCATGGACAGCCTACCTGTGTTATGCTTTCCCGCCCATCCCGCTGATTCACAGAGTTCTCATCAAGGTGCGCAGAGACAGAGCCCGGGTGATCCTCATAGCTCCAGCATGGGCAAGACAGCACTGGTATCCCATGTTGCTGGACCTCTCAGTAGCCAACCCAGTTACCCTGCCCCTTCATCGGGACCTGATCACTCAGGACCACGGCAGGCTCTGTCACCCAGACCTTCCGTCTCTTCACCTGACGGCATGGCTCCTGCGTGGTTGACAGACTCTGAGTTGCGATGTTCAATCCCGGTTCGCGAGGTTCTCATGGGCAGCAGGAAGCCTTCCACCAGAGCTACTTACGCAGCTAAGTGGAAACGTTTCTCCTGCTGGTGTTCAGAGAAAGCTCTTCATCCTACGGAGACTCCTGTCACCACTCTCTTAGACTATATCTGGTCCCTTAAGACCCAGGGTCTGGCACTGTCGACCCTCCGAGTACACCTAGCCGCCATCTCTGCGTTTCATCCTGGAGTGGACGGCTGTTCGGTCTTCTCTCACCCTATAGTGGCGAGATTCCTGAAGGGGCTGGAGCGGCTCTATCCGCAAATTCGCCCTCCGGCCCCTTCATGGGACCTCAATCTGGTCCTGACTCGGCTCATGGCCCCTCCATTCGAGCCATTAGCTACTTGCTCCCTGCTCTACCTCTTGTGGAAGACCGCCTTCCTTGTGGCCATTACCTCAGCTAGACGAGTGTCAGAGCTGAGGGCCCTCATGGTGGACCCACCGTATACCGTCTTCCACAAAGACAAGGTACAGCTGAGACCTCACCCTGCCTTTCTTCCCAAGGTGGTCTCAGCTTTCCATGTGAACCAAGAGATTTTCCTCCCAGTCTTCTTTCCCAAGCCCCATTCGTCACGTAGGGAGCAACAGCTTCACTCACTAGATGTCCGTCGAGCACTAGCATTTTATGTAGACAGGACCAAACCCTTCCACAAGTCCCCCCAGTTATTTGTGGCAGTAGCGGACCGGGTCAAGGGGCTGCCGATTTCCTCCCAAAGGTTATCTTCATGGGTTACCTCCTGCATCAGGACCTGCTACGACCTGGCCCAAGTTCCGACGGGCCATGTGACTGCTCACTCCACCAGAGCACAGGCGTCATTGCTGGCTTTCCTCGCCCGCGTCCCGATCCAAGAGATCTGTCGGGCGGTGACCTGGTCATCGGTCCATACATTCGCTTCCCATTACGCCCTGGTCCAGCAGTCCAGAGATGATGCGGCCTTTGGTTCGGCAGTGCTCCAGGCCGCGACTTCTCACTCCGACCCCACCGCCTAGGTAAGGCTTGGGAATCACCTACCTGGAATGGATATAAGCAATCACTCGAAGAAGAAAAGACGGTTACTCACCTTTGTAACTGTTGTTCCTCGAGATGTGTTGCTCATATCCATTCCACACCCGCCCTCCTTCCCCACTGTCGGAGTAGCCGGCAAGAAGGAACTGAGGAGCGGGCGGGCCGGCAGGGGTATATATCTAGTGCCATAGTGGCGCCACTCTAGGGAGCGACCTGCCGGCCCACTGGAGTTGCTAGGGTAAAAAGTTTCCGGCAGACGTGCACGCGCGGCGCATACACCTACCTGGAATGGATATGAGCAACACATCTCGAAGAACAACAGTTACAAAGGTGAGTAACTGTCTTTTCTTCCCCATCAGTTACATAAAACTGTCTTGGAAAATTTTTAAAAGATCAGAAAACCTCAATTTTGAAGATGTATAATTAATTAAAATAAAGCAACCATGTATTAGCTAGTAGTTGTAAACCAAGAACAAATAGCATCTGTGTTTATGATACACTATACATTCTATTGCATTTTTGTAGTGTTATTTAATGTTTGTTTTCTAATTTGATGTCTTCTTTTGATTTCAGATTGTTTTACACAGAGTTTCTCTAACTGTTATAAACTGCAGATGACTTCTGTTTTGATGGGGAAAGTTAGATAATGTTAACATATTTTTCTGTCTAATTCTGTTGCTGTAGCTGGATCCCAGGCAATTTATTTTGGTTTCTCAAATCAGTATTTACCGTCTGCTATATTTGCATATATACCATTTGTGGTAAATGCTAATTGGAAATGTCAGAGTTCTCTTTCAATTTAATTAGCATAATTGCACAGACAAAAGAGTGGAAATCTCTTTTAATTTAAATAACATTTAATAAGATTGCCTGAAATATCATTGTTGATGGAGTTTCCTAGGTTACCTGAGGCATTTCAACTGTCAGCTTACAGCGTTTCTTGACATCTGAAAATGCTGGTGAAGTTGAAACAGTGGGGGAAAAATGCCATTCAACTTTTCCATGAAGAAATCCATCTATCTATATTCCACAAAATAGATTTGTAAACTTGAGCATCAGCATTTTCTGTTCTATTTTTTTTCTGGTCCTTGCTTCTGTTTCTGTGATGTGTTTATGGTGGGGACAGTTCTATTACTTGGGAGATATATTTCCTGGTCCACTATGCATGTGGGAAGATAGTGAAAGCAATCCAGTCCATCTTCTGCCTGCAGCATAGGTCGAGCTGGGTGGATCTGTCTGCTGGATAGATTTTCAGACTTTCATCTTTTATAAATATGGTCAGTCTGCAGCTAGTAGCTATCTACATGTCTGACACTAGAGTAGAGCATGAACTATGAATTTCATGCACAGTACTTATTCCAGTCTATGGGGTTCTCGGTCTCTCTCTCTTCCCCCACACACACAGACACACAAAAAGACCATGCAATTCCTCTGCTGGGATACTCTGTCAAGTCAAGTTTATTGCCATCAAGAAATTAAGTTCCAAAACAAAGCATCTGGGACTGCTGTATTCTGGGACATACATGTCAGTGAAGTGAAAGGCATGTCATATGTGCCAGCTTTTCATCTGTGATATGCAAGGTAGGCCATGAAACCAATTACAAACAGATATATGTGACTGATACCCTCCTTCATTTCACTGACATGCACTCTACAGACCCCATAAAATGCTTCACTCACCTGCATCATTCTGGGTAAGCCATTTCTGTTCTGCCATGGTATTCAAAAATAATTACCTCATGCTTCTGAAATGTTTCTGAAAATCAATGCATCCAGCCATCTCACCAGGGGATCAGGTTGGAGGAAATGCTAAAGATCTAATGCAAAGTTTACTGAAGTCAGTGGAAGTCTTTCCATTGATTTCAATATACTTTGTATCAGTCCCTAAATTCCCCTTTCAGGTAAACATGCCCGACCTATAGTGACTAAAATGGGTGTTGTGTACATTGATATGAGGGCAGATTTTAACTGAAGGTCTGTATAGTGAAGATGCAGAGGAAGGGAAGGGAAATAGGAAACCATGAAATAGAGAAAAGGAGGAGAATCTTGTCCATATTTAGAGTGAAAGCTCCTTTTGTATGTGGACTGTCTATTAATGTATGCTGATCAAAATAGCGAACTATGTTTTCATGAAAAAAATCAAAAATACAAAGTTGATTTCATTTTCAAGTGTTCAAAATCGACCCAATTTTTGCTTTTTCTAAAATTTTAAGATTTTTTTAAATTTTTTTTAAAATTTCATCAGTGTTATCAAAATATCCAAAGTTTTCATTTTTTGGTTTCTGTAACTGAAAATTTTAAATAATTATTACAATAATGTTTTCCATAAAAAATATGAAAAAAAACCACTGGGAAATAAAATATGCATTTTTTCTGTAAAAATTGAAATATGTATAACAAGATTAACAATTTCTCATAAAAATGTTTTTGAAAAGAGGCCATTTTTTCACAATTTTCTTTTTGTTCCAATAATTTCAATTGGCTTTAATTGTATGTTTATAAAACATTCAGCAAAATGCAGTTCAATTCTGATTGGGCCCACAGGGCACTACTGTAATAAAAGAGTGGCATTCAGTGAGACAAGCCTGGAAATTATAGACACTGGTTCCCATTTACATAAATATTAGGGCTTGTCTAATAGTGCATTTACACGTGTTGTGTACTAAATGGCCCATGTGAACTCTGCTGGCATGCACTAAAAGTTCCTTAGTGCATATTAGCATAGTACATTAACATGCACTAGGGAACTTTTGGTGCACACCAGCAAGGTGCACATAGGCCCATTAGTGCATGACACACTAGTGGGCACTTTGTCCCCTTTGGTACGGACTAATGCACGGTGTAAATAAGCCGTTACTCTCCTACAATTGCATACTCTTTCATAAATAAATGTCAAGAGAGAAACTATGAAATATTTGAAAATTAGACTAGACCAACACACTGGATAATGCATCACATGAACCATTCCTGCATTGGCAGGGAGATGAGCTAGATATCTATTCTCTCCCCTCATCCCCATGGCTAAGGAGTTACTGCCTTAAGTGTCAGAGAATTCTAAAATAAATGAAACTATCTCACTTCACATAACACTTGCAAGTCTGATCAAGAAGATAGCCTATTCCTTGGTGTGAATGCTGAGATGGTTGCTGAGCCGCATGCATGGGAAGCACTTCCATGAGTGATCAATGAGCTGCATATACACTGTAATATGTTGCCTTCCTCCTCCAACTTGTTTCTTATGTGAGAAGTGCACAGAAGGAACATATTTTGACTGCAAAAGAAACAAATCACTTCTCAAAGAATGTTTGAACTTTGCTTTCTGTTTTCATGGGACTTTTAAGCAATTTAAAATAAAATGTATATGAAAGAACTCACACTGTATATTCTGCTGCTCTGAGATTATAACAGAGGGAAATGCCTATCAGTTGAAGTATATTTAAAAGGAAGCTGATTTAAGGCTTTTTGTTGTTGTTGTTGCAAAATATAATAGATCTGATTCAATTCTGTAGGCACAGGGAGCAACTGGCAGAGTTGGCTGTGGTGGCAAAGACATTTGGTGCCAGGACAGAGCAGAAAATGCTGCCGCTGCCATGATCTGCTAGGAAGGGCAGTGCTGCTGGTTGCCAGTCCCGCGGCTCCGGTGGACCTCCCGCAGGCATGCCTGCAGAAGATCCCCTGGTCCTGCGGCTACACTGAAGCTGTGGGACCAGCGGACCCTTCGCAGGCATGCCGCAGAAGGCTGCTTGCCTGCCATCCTCCTGGCAACCGGCAGAGCGCCCCCCGCAGTATGCCGCCCCAAGCATGCGCTTGGCATGCTGGGGCCTGGAGCAGCCCCTGCTTGTTTAGTCTCTCCGCTTCCTTCAGATGGTTGTTGGCTTAGGCCCTTAAACTCTAAATGGAGCTCCATGATGACTAGGTAAATCAGTCCTCCCTGGGCAATCATGGGGGATATGCTGGTCCCCTGGTGTGGTGGGGGTTGAGAACACCTTGTGTCACTATGCACACAGTCTTGGTAGACTTTCTGATGCCTGGGGACATGACTAGAGGAAGAAGGAGTTGGGGATAGACTCTGCACATTGGATGTGCTACGGAATAGTTGAAGATTTGCAGTCTCCTGCAGCATAGACCAGAGAAATTTGCTGAGGTTTATTGCCCCTCCCCATCCCAGTTTCACATTTAAGGCATGTATTGTCAGGTCTGACTTTCTGGCTGAGCAGTTCAGCTAGCCCTGCTTCGGCTCTGTATTTGTTATCGGTGGTGCTGTCTTGCTGCTCATCAGAGTCAGAACTTATTGCAGTTTCTGTATTAGCAGCTTCAGACTCCGCAAGGCAGAAAAAATATTACTGGTGGAGTAAAATGCTGTTGAAAAGTGGGGAGTGCAAAGGTGGAGATGGCCAGACTGTGACTACCTCCTGGAAGAAGGGAGGGGGAGAGGAGTGGAATCAAGAAGCTTTCCACAAATGTGCATCATTCAGCAGGAGCCAGGCACAACTGAGTCAGACACAGGAGTCATTGTGCAGGCTAGCACTGACATTGGTGATAGCCCTTTAAAATGGGAATGGGGAGGGGTAGGTCCACAGCCCTGCCACCCAGGCAGCTGTGCTGAATCACTGTGAGGGAATAAATACTTCATGCTTCCAAAGGATGGCAGGCTTCTCACTCCAGTGCATTCTACCCAAGAGCACATGGAGGAAATCCAGTTGAAACAGCCCTATTTCCTTTGCTTCACAGACCCTCTAGGTTGGCTTAACCACCACAGTCTCGCTGTAACCCTTTAGGATTCTAAATGAATAAGGAACATTCTAAAACAAGAGCTGGAAATAATTGTTTCTTTATTTGCTTACCTAATCCCACATTCAGGGTCCTCCATGATGACTGATAGCATCAGTAACAACCAAACCACAGCTATTTGATTATTACCGGTTAGATTCACTCCCTCTGGGGCACCTGGCATTGGCCACTGTTGGTAGAGAGGATACTGGGCTAGATGGACCTTTGTTCTGACCTAGTATGGCCGTTCTTATGTTCTTATGTACTGCTGCTCCTTGCAGTCTATTAACAAGGTTGCTTGTGCTCATTTACGCTAAACCTTTGCAAGGTGAATGAATGGAAAACAATGCCCTCCCCTGAGCACTAAAGTCTAGGCAGGTCATCTTTCAGTGTTTCCTCGCTGACTTTGCTCTTTGTCCTGAAACCAGTCACTACTGCTGTGTAGGATACATGTCCAACTGTAATTAAATGGTCTCCAAGGAATAGCACAAATATTATATTTTTCAAAACTATGATCACATACTCCTCCTTCAAGTTTCTAAAATGCCAAGAGTGTTTCAAATGGCCTTTCTCTCACTGAAGCACTGTTTGATCATGAATACACACTGGATAACATGACATATTTTACAGTAGGGGCTTGATCTTGCAGAATACCATGTCCTTCACTTATAGGTGAGCCCAGGATAGACTGATCCTTTGGACTACACCAAACCCTGTTAATAAAGGAATGAAACAACAACAGAAATACATTGATCTAGCAGTCTTGTGCCTTTGAAAAGAGCCTGACTTTTTGTTTTTTCTGTAACATTCCTAATTAATCTGTCCTGCTGCCAAGGAAGTTATTTTCGACAACAGGATCTTTGTTGGGTTACTTTAAATCACTTAAAGACATTATATGCAAGGAAAACTATAAATCAGAATATGCACATTGCTTTCCTGATAACAAATGGCCCTTCTTTTGGAATTTGCTACAAGGTGCAGACATGTATTTTCTTCCAACTGCATCCTGATGTTTCATTTTCTCTCCATAACTTCCTTTCTTTTGAAAGCATCTGAAATTTCCAGAAGCCCTTTTGTGTATGAGGAAAGAGCTGACCATCTCGTCTGCACTATTTACAACTGTCACTGTCTCCAAGGACACTTCGGTGTAGATCGAGTCACAATCCAAATTCAAGTATCAGAGGGGTAGCCGTGTTAGTCTGAATCTGTAAAAAGCGACAAAGAGTCCTGTGGCACCTTATAGACTAACAGATGTATTGGAGCATGAGCTTTCGTGAGTGAATACCCGCTTCGTCGGATGCATGTCAGAATACATTGAATTTGGAAGTGGGTAACAATGGCATTGCACTAGCCACTCTCACCTCCTGTATTATATGCCACATTCATGGTTCAGTACTAAGAAGCCTTTTGGGGGGCATTTCAGATGCTTAACATGTCAGAATTTCACATTTAATTGTGAGTAGGCAGACAGATACACAAGGCAGATGTCAGTAGCCCCTGCCCCCCCCTCCGACAATAGTGCAAAAGTGTGTGGGGGACTTCATGTGTCAATAAGAGCCATTGACTTCCTTTCCTCCCTGCACTCTCTGACCTAGGGTTGTCAACCCTCCAGGATTGTCCTGGAGTCTCCAGGAATTAAAGATTAATATTCAATTAAATATTATGTCATGATGAAATCTCCAAGAATACCTCCCACCAGAATTGGCAACCCTACTCTGAACACAAACAAATTAGAGCCAAGAGTGGTGCTGGCTTCCCTTAAGAAAGGAAAGGACGAGGGTGGGGCTATAATCTCACCAGCCCACTGTTACAGCCAGCATTGGCGGCTTGGTATGAGAGGCAGTGCATCTGCACCTTTGAGAGGGTGTTACCATGGCTGATCTGGCCCAGGCACCTCAGTATTTCTCAGGGCATTGCCTCCAAACGCTGCTTCTGCACAGCCTTGCCCCTTCACACCCTTATTTTGCAGCTATAAATTAGCCCTTAATTTTTTTCCCGAATTGTTGGGTTATTTCCTTCTTTATATTTTCCTGTAAGTACCTTCAATGTCCTCCACACCATGCCATATTCTGGCAGCATGGACACTGTCAAGGTTTCTTTCCCCAATCTGAACTTTAGGGTACAGATGTGGGGGACCTGCATGGACACTTCTAAGCCTAATTACTAGCTTAGATCTGGTATACACTGCCACACCCAGAATTCCAGTGTCTGGGGTACTCTCTGTTCCCCCAAACTCATCCCCTCTCTGGGTTGCCTTGAGGGACTTCACCAATTCCCTGGTGAACACAGATCCAAACCCCTTGGATCTTAAAACAAGGAGAAATTTACCATCCCCCTCCTTTTCCCCCACCAATCCCTGGTGATTCCAGATCCAATCCCCTTGGATCTTAAAACAAGGAAAATTCAATCAGGTTCTTAAAAAGAAAGCTTTTAATTAAAGAAAGAAAAGGTAAAAATTATCTCTGTAAAATCAGGATGGAAAATGCTTTACAGGGTAATCAGATTCCTATAGACCAGAGGGACCCCCCCTACTCTTAGGTTCAAAGTTACAGCAAACAGAGGTAAAATCCTTCCAGCAAAAAGAAACATTTACAAGTTGAGAAAACAAACATAAGACTAACATGCCTTGCCTGGCTAATTACTTACAAGTTTGAAACATGAGAGACTGATTCAGAAAGATTTGGAGAGCCTGGATGTACATCTGGTCCCCCTTAGTCCCAAGAGCGAACAAAGAACAACAAAAAACAAACAAACAAACAAAGACTTCCCTCCACCAAGATTTGAAAGTATCTTGTCCCCCTATTGGTCCTCTGGTCAGGTGTCAGCCAGGTTTACTGAGCTTCTTAACCCTTTACAGGTAAAAGAGACATTAACTCTTAACTATCTGTTTATGACAGACACTCAAGCTAGAGCTCACTCCTTTGGTAAAAACAGAAGGAAATTGCTGGTAAGACACTTTTTTTGGAGGCCTTTCAAATCTGCATCTTGTTTTGTCACCCCTTTTCTGCCAGACCTTGTTTATTCTAAATAGATTGAAAGGCCCATCTATTGTCTAGGGCATTTGGGGAGAGTATGAAGGATAGCAGGGTGTTAATAATATGGTGGCAATTCAGAGGTTTGATTATCACTGAATTGCTAGTGGCATTTAATGTAGTGTGATCATCTTCTTAGATTATATTGTGACTTTCTGGATTTGTTAACATTATACAAAACACTCAAAACATCAGATATGGGTTCTTGCTGACATGACTGTAAATTAAAATGCACATAGAGGGAAAGTGTTACCAGAGATATATGTACAGATATTTTTCACTTATAGAATAAAAGATTCTAGAAGTAGAGAGTTGCGTGTTCCTCTAGTCTTTAGCTTACGTTGCACTGGAAGAGAAAATCAAACTACCCAGGTTCCCATATTTGGATACCATTGCTGTTAGTACTTGCCATTTCAGAAATGAATTTTGATGGATAGAACTCCATGGATATAGAGGAAAGATATCTAAAGCTCTTCATCCACAGCCCTTAGAATTGGGGCCATATGGAAACTATTGTAGGATTTTACTCAGTCCTAATGTTGAACCCTGATGCTAATTCAGTTTCCTCTTCTTGCTGTCCTCAGTTATGGCACAGACTCTCACATCATCCAAGTATAATACCCCTTCTTGGGGTACTGGTTTATTAAAAATACCAGTTCAGTGTCAACTCAAATCAAAACCCATCCTTCTCATTCTCTACTGTTTCCTCAGTCTCACTTTCTCAAACCCAAATCTTGATTCCTGACGTTTACTAAAACCACTTCTTCCTCTTGAGGCATCTGCCCTTGCATATCATAATAGTTAGCTCCAGCCAAGCCCTTCCATCAAGCTGGTGTGGTGAGCCTCTTCCCAGGTCCCCTTTGACAGCAGGGTCTCTGTGTAGAGCAGCTCACACAATCCCCCCACTTCTTTGAAACTTCCTCCCTGACAGAACTAAGGCTGCACTTATAATCTCCAGCAGGCCTACTTCCCTTCACAAGCTCCCTTCATGTGACCGCTAGACTGAGAGGTAAACTAGTTACTGGGGATGCAGAACCCAGGTCTCCCTTTAGAGGCCAGCTCGCCCTGTGACAGACACATATCAGGTAGCTGCATTTCTCAGTTTTAACTTTAAGTGATGTCACCCTATTTTCAGTGAAACTGTCCAGATCTTCTCCATCACTGTGTCACCAATGGACTGTTTTGCTTTGACTTTATAGTCACAGTTCACCGTTCTGACTTCCTAGCAAGAAAGATCTGATCACAGGTTCTCAATATTCTGGTACATCCAAATTTCAAGAAGTACATGAAATTTACTTGGAAAGGCGTTTTCTGCCGATCTGAGCTAATGACACTTGCTCTGTGTTTTCAGTGAATCATAGATTATTAGGTTTGGAAGTGACCTCAGGAGAACATCTAGTCCAACCCCCTGCTCAAAGCAGGATCAATCCCCAAATGGCCCCCTCAAGGCTTGAACTCACAACCCTGGGTTTGCTACAAAGGTGTTTACAGTGATAATGAGACCAGTAGTTCAACTGCTAAGGAGCCCGAGAATGAAAATGCTCATTTACTTAGATGGTGGGCTGAATTCAGATTTGGTTTTATGTGGGCACAAATTAGTCAATTAAATTGCCCCTGCTGACACCAGGGTCTGAATTTGTCCTCAGAGCTTAACTGCAGCATAATCATAGATTGTGCATCTCAGCCAAAGTCCACTTGCCAAAGGTCTTATCCACTTTATCAAAGGTCTGTTTGATAAATAGAGACGTTTCCTAACCTCCTCCCCCAACTTACAGTTCCCAGGATTGACAGTGAAAGCAGAATCCCTCACTGTACAGTAAAGTTGGGACAGAATCAAAGCTCTGGATCTGAACACTGCTGACATTTGGATAGCATCAGCCCCAGCACCAAGCTAGACCAGCAGGAATATGCCTCCTTCTGGATATGACATGGCAATGACGCTTGATAATGCTTTTGGATATTTACTCTTTTGGTATGATATATTTCTAGGGAACAATAACATAATGTTAAAGAGAATTATAGGTTACTCTCCATTCTCCCCAAACTCCTCAGCACCTTTCCCTAGGAAAAGTAGCTAAAAATACAAATGGTAAAAAAGTTAGGGAACGTGCTCCAATTGCGCCTGATTCTCATCTTAGTTAGATGAGTGTAAATCAGGAGCAGCTCCATTAAAGCGAATGGAGTTACATCAGTTTTAAAGTGGTGTGAGAGAACATCTAGGCCCTAATATCTCTAAAGGGGCACATTAACTGCAATAAGACTACAGGAATTGCTACAGCACTGCAAGACTGGATACCATTAGCTTCCTTTAATTTATTTTACTGCAGGGCTCGCAGCACTTGAACTGAAGTGGCACACATGAAAATAAAAGCAGCTCGCTTGCCATGTTTCCTGTATTGCTCAGTTACTCCAACAGCTAAAGAAATAAATACATGAATTGCCTCAGTAACAAGTGAGCTGCCATATAAACTCTTCAGTAAAAAAAAATTAAAAATCCCTTTGCCCATTTATTTCTTTGAAAATGCGCTTTACAGGAAATAGACACAGCACATTTGAACAATAAAAAAGAAGTAAATTCTGGTTGTGAGACTAGGAAATGGCTCCATGAGGCACTGGCCGAAGATGGACATAGGCTCCTTGCACACTGGCTTTGAAACTGTAATAATGAAACTACTTGATTCTGATGAGAATATCACACCATCCTCTCTGCTGCTTAAGACCATAAACTGAAGATCATCTGTGACTCCTCTCTTTCCTTTGCCCCACACTCCTTTCTTTCCTATGATGCTTCCAATAAATAAATAAAAATTAAAGATCACCAATGGTTAGTCAACTGGTGTTCTGCGACCACTACCAATCATGCTGACCTGAATTGTCTCATTGTTTCCAAGGGCTCCAATGTGTCTGTCTCCATCTCTTGTCTTGTACTTAGATTGCCAGCTTTTTCAGACAGGGGCTCTCTCTCTTTGTACAGGGCCTAGCAGAATGGGTTCCATGACTGGTGCTCCATAGGTGCTCCATTAATACAAGTAATAGCATTAAAGACACATCCTAATCCTGACTCTTATTTCTCCAAAACATTTCCAAGATCAGTCTGGTTTTCTCTTTCCCTATGGCTAAAAATCTTGGGGTGTGTCTACATTGCAATTAAGACCCACAGCACTGCCACTGCTGGCCTGGGTCAGCTGACTTGGGCTCATGGAGCTCAGACTACCAGGCTATAAACCTGCAGTGTAGATGTTAGGGCTCGGGCTGGAGCCTGGGCTCTGAAACCCTGCAAGGGGGATGGTCTCTGATCCTGGGCTCCAGCCCTTGCCCAAACATCTGCACTACAAGTTTATAACCCCACACCCTGAGCCTTACTCAGCTGACCCAGGCTCTAAGATTCAGTGCCCCAGGGTTTTTATTGCCATGTAGACATACCCTTGATGTGTAAACTCCTCTCCTGTGGCCTCCTTATTTTGCCTTCTTCCAGCTGATGCAAAATGCTGCTGTGAGCATTACATCTCATCTCTTTCAATCTCACTTTCCTGTTTAACTCCCTCTATGCTTTAGCTATCAGAAGCATACTATGTGTTATTGATTTAAAGAGCACGTCTTTGCCATTTTGCATGTGTAGCAATTAAAAAAAAATCAAATACCAGTGACTAACATCGTGAATCCTGTTAGACATTTGCTGCACAATATCTAATTAAACCTGATAAATCCATACTATGAAGAGGTTCAAGACCTGAGGGGAAAAATTGGTAAGGGGGTGTATACTGGAAAAAATAGTCGCTATTGGTGAGTGTACACACTAACTGTGCAATATGGGAATCATCATGTGAAGCTCTGTTTTTATATCTTGTCTACATAATGGCAAGTTTTAACATTATCCAAAAGAATCACTCACCACTATAGGACCCCAAATGATCAGCCATTAGAGAGCAAATCTTCATGTCTTAGCAATGAACCAAAAAAAGCAAACACTATATGTAAATATTATATAATGAACAGGAGAGAGAAAATAGGTGAGCTAATATATTTTATTGGAGTACCTTTTGTTGGTGAGTGACAGACAAGATTTTGAGCCACACCCCACTCTTCCTCCAGACCTGAAGAGGAGCTCTGTGTTGCTTGAAAGCTTGTCTCTTTCACCAACAGAAGCTGGTCCAATAAAAGATATTACTTCATCCACCTTGTCTCTCTGATATCCTGGGACTGACATGGCTACACCTACATTAGATACGTATAATAAACAGATCAAAAGAAATTTTGGAGTGTCTGGTATAATGCTGACAGAAGGTCTGATACTCCACTGCCTTGCATAGTCATTTACGCCAGTACAAAATGAATGCAAATCAGAGCGTTCCACCCACTTACACTGGTGGTAGCATTTTATACCGATGTAAATGACTACACAAGGTACAAGACCATGGAAAATCAGGCCCAAGGTGACATAATCCTTTCATCCTTACGTAGCTTCTGCAACTCCCACTGACTGCAGTGAGAGCTTTGGGTGTGCAGGGAACTCAGGAACAGACCCAGAAGCTGCCTAAGGGTGGGAATTGCAAGAGCACTTAGGAAGTTACGATCAATGGGACTGGTGTGTCTCACTTTTGCAAACTTGGCCTTAAATCCACTAGATGTTTATATGGATGCAATGAATGAACTGCATGGTTCTCAATAACAAGTTAAAGAAAAAGTATGTTTTTAATCTTTTAGCGAAGCCATTCCTTCATTAACTAAAAATGTGTTGGAGCAGTGGTTTTCAAATTTATAGAAGAAATAGTCTCTGAAAAAGATTAGCAGTTTTGTTTTAATTGTAGAGAAATAAATAATCTGCATTCTGATTGTAGTACTCACAAATGCCTTCCTCCATGTACCCTATGGAACTGAAATACCCACCTGCCCCTATAGAAACTTATTGCTAATTCTACTAGTGTCCTCAGATAAATATTGCTGCTGTGGAAAACCATTTCCTGCAATCAATCATAGCACCTTTTATGAACTTGCTCTGCCATTTATTAAGTACTAAACAAATGGTCCAAAGCAGGTAAATGGCTGTTTCTGAGGCCAGTACAAGTAATTCAAAGCAAGATAATAAATTAGCTCCATGTCTTCTTGATTGTGTACATTAGAAACAAGATAATAACTATGCTCTGAGAAGCAGGGTTAGTATAAAAACTGTGAAGGCCAAAGATGGTAAAGTAATCTAAATGTGCACTAAACACTTTTGTAATGCCAGTTGAGATAAGTCTTTTCGTTTGTTTTTAAGGATATTTAAATTACTGTTTTTTTAAAATACGCATTGCCCCTGATAGAGCTTTTCTAAAGGAAAAAATAAATTGAAGATTAACATTTTTCGAAGACATATAGTGATTAGTAGACATTAATGGGCCGTCAGTGATTGATTCTAGTTGCTCTGCTCTTTCTATGGCTTTGGAAGAGGTTGTCCATTGTTGCAACCTTGAGCTTGCTTTGCCGTTGGTGCACAAAATGTCTGTGGATAGCACAGATTTATATTCAATTTTACTTTAAGTCCAAGTTTTCTTCCTGTGGTGGTGCATGGCTGAGATATGGCATGGTCTGTATCCAGATCTATGGAGAGAAAACACAGATAGAAACTATTGCCTGAGCTCAGGTCTCTCCAGGGTTCCAGCAGCTGAGACAGAAAGTTGAAGGCCAGAATCTGTCTGAGGGTAAAGGCACTGCTGGTGTATTGTTAGAATGGTATTAATAGGATGGTTATGTGAGAATATAAAGGAAGCATAGTGGATGATTAGGAGGATTGTCTTGTGACCAGAACTGTTTCCAAATGGAAGGCACAAGTGAGCACTATAGGCCTGATTCTGCACTCTGTTGTACTGTTTTTAGCTGTTTAATTCTGTGGATTTTGTGAATTTCCTTTTCTGATTTACATTGATGTCACCAAGAATAGATTCAGATCAGACCCATTATTTGTTTGTGGTACAGTACTTTTTCTGTCCTGATGATCAGGCCTTGAGTGACTTTGTTTAGCAGCTTGTCTTCGGAGTTATGCAAAATGTCTCTGAAAAACCTGGTTTGAGGTTTAATTGCAAACTCAAATATCAAACTAGGGTTTTTTTAAATACTTGCTAAGAATCATGAACCCTTCAGTGAACCTGGCCAGTTCATGGGTTGTTGTCAAAATAATTTGTGGTGAACCAGATGACACTTAACAGCTTTGAGAAAGTTCTTCTTTAGAATGTTATAACATGAAGCGATATTCATGGGGCATAAACCTATGTAGGCCCAGGATAAGAATGGAAGGTATGGCCAAAAAAATGGCTCACTCCCTGATAGGCAACTCATATTTGTTTAAGTTTCCCATAAAGTGTCCACTGGACAGCACAGTTAATGACTGAGTGATAGGATCCACTGAATATTTTCTTACAGTGGCAGAAACAATCACATGTGCCATAACTGGGCTAGCATGTAAAGACACAGGATGAAATCTGGGCACCACTGAAGGGAATGTGAGTTTTGTCATTGACATCAATGGAATCAGGATTTCGCCCACAGTGACCACCAATATTTTCAAAATGGGTTTTTCAACCCATACAGATACACAGCCTAACACAGACAAATATTCGTCTTGCCACTGTCATTCTCTTGCATGACCTACGAATCAGGATGCTCTGCTCTGCTCTGCCCTGCTTTTTAGGCACCTACATGTGAATTATCTCATTTGTTATTATGCAAATTATTCTGAATCCAACCCATTCTGGGTGAACTTCCACTGGGCATAGCACATCCTGTCAAAAAGACACAGTGTCAGAGACTCCTTTGCTCTATGCATTAAATTAGGACTACATTTCATTGGCACCCTTTGTGGTACAGGACAGAATTGGATGTTTCTGCATAGTTTTGGGCTAATTACCAATCACATGTTCCTTTTATCAATCTGACATAAGAATGTGGCTTTCCTTACTCCTGCATGCACTCATCTACCCCTGCAGGACCAGGACTTAGGTTAGACAAGGCATGGTCCCTACACTGAGAAACTTACCATCATGATTAGACATAGCATGATTGTTAGAAGACAGATATGACTTGCACAACTTGTTAATTTACACTAAGGGCAAATTGTATATTTATTTACAGCAGTGATGTCACTGCCTTTGTGTTTATTTTGTTGTTGTCTTGACCTCCCAACACCTTGAATCCTTTTGTCTGTCTTGTTCACTTGTTGTGTTTTGTCTGACACCTACATTTTAAGTTCTGACGAGCAGGGATGGAAGGGGTCCTGATTCTTGATTAGGGTTCTGAAGCTCTATTGTAATACAAATAATAATAATGATAATTAGAAGATCTTGTCCTATGCCTAAAATTAGTAGATAATATAGTACAATAATTAAAATGTATATTATTTATCTGTAGATTATTATGCATTCATGTATAAAAGGAACAAAGGGGCTATGTGGTTTACCAGTGACCTTCAAGTTGTCATAAAGGAGCACAGTTTACTTTTTAATCACATGCTTTGTTTCATATGTCAATCAGGCCTCAAATTGCCATAATATTATTCTTTCTTCTGTGGAGTACACCTAATATGTGCTTTGCTCTGAGGAGGATGACAAGGACCTGCTTGGAGGAGCTCAAGGACAGATCCTCAGCTAGTGTAACTCAGCTGAGGTGCTGCCGCTCAAAATCCAATGATACGTGATTGCCATAAAACAGAATTTATAAAGATATTAATGAATTAAAGATAAACTCCCTCTGAGTTTGACCCACTTACTTTCCTGAGGGAGCTATCATCATCATCACCACCACCATCACAGGATATATAGATTGTATTTTATTTAATTTTAAAACTTTCCAAAACAAGGGCTGCTCAGTATTAAAGTCTCTCACTGTGGAGTATTGAAATGAAAAAAAAAAGGGGTGCATTTGTTGTTGTTCAGCTCCTTTCACACAGCTTGGCCCTTTTATATTTCTAAATATATCTGCCATGAGGAGGCAATTTTGCCAGACTCAAGGCAAAAGAAAAAAAGGAAAAAAAAAAGAGCTTGAAGATGTTTTTTGTTCTTCCTTGCCACAGCATCACATCAGGCATAATAATGATGTTAAAAACCCCTCTTCAGCCTTAAGGGTTGCCCTAGCTCTCATCAAGTAACCTCATTACCACAACTAAAGAGGCTCTACATTTCAGGAGTTAAAGTAATTCCAAAAGTTAACTTCATTAGCCAGTGTATTTTAGTAAATTTGAGTTTTATGTGTGTGCAAAATAATTTCCATTTTTGTCAATCCATGCTCATAATCACTAAGTAGTCTATAAACAAACAAATATTCTAAGATGAGACGCTAATATAACTTAGTCTAATTTATCTTAAATCCCTGAAGTCCTACACTACATGTCAAATGCCCAGTAGATGATTCACAGCTTGCTGCCTAAAATGAAAAAGGACCCCTGGGTTAGTGTAGGTAATAAATAGCATTGTGGATATCTGCAGTTAAGCAGAGCTGGGAGAACATAAGGACAGAAAAATATTAGAATTTACTTTTTATTTCACAGTACTGGTAACTATAGCGATGATAATTTTACATTTACATAGTTCCCTTCATGCCAAAAGTTCTGTATAGGTGGACCATTTCCATCACCATTGAAAAGCAGTCGCCTCAAAGGCTGAATGAGGCAAACTGCTTAAGAGTGCACAGCAACACTACACAACTGTACAGGAAATGACAACTAGTAGGTGGGCTAATACAATCAGTTGCCCCAAGCTCATGTTTGTTGTGGCAGATTGGAGCAGATCCAAAAGCACCCTTCAAAACTACCTCCCATCTCCCCTAATTCTGGAGCTGGCTGGGGACCAAGCCTGGCCTTGGTGCAGGTTTGAGTAGCCACAGGTTTAAGATTGCCAGAGCACAGTGTTCTCTGGCCCTATCACCTTTCCTGCCCCTTACAACGGCTTTACAACACAGAGGGAATCCTTTATTTTAGGGCAATCCTCAGCCATACCAGCCAATGGTAGGGATTTGGCTCATATCCCACTTGCAATATCACAAATTACTAGACACACTCTTGTGAAAAATGCCATGGAGTTCTTATTAATTACTGAGCAGAACTTCAATTTTATGTTCCATGTGCCAAAGGACACGTAAAGGATTAACGATGAAGGTTTAACTACACCCAGAAGTCATGCAGACTATATGTCATTTCTGAATTGTCTTCAATAAATTGTTTACGTCTGTGGAAATGCCATGTTGTGCTCCTTACTCGTCCCTTCCCCGCAACACAGCATCACGCAAAAGATGGCTGACCCAGCAGCTCCAGATACCATGCTGGGGTATCAGATGCATCCTGAGGGGGAAGAATGCCATCTACAGAATCAACACCTCATTCTTCAGCAGTATTTGATCCACACATTCATATCAGCTGCCCTTGATCGGAGTGTGAAAGCTAAGGAGCTACAATAAAAAGTGTATACTCTAGCTACAATAAAGTGTGAGGAGCAATGGGAAAGGGTCAGCTAACTGTCTTGCCAATAGTTTTACTCCAGCTATTACAAACAAATATCTTTGAGACAGAACATAAACGAGCAACATGAAAGACCGATATGATGCATTTAGATATAATAAGTCCCTCTGAAAATGATTGTGATTCTGTATCTTACAATCTTTTCATTATGAAGGAATTTGCAAAAATAACTTCACTGCGTATATATTTAGAACCTGATGCTACTTCACTTAAATGTTCTTCACCACAAAGATGAAACTCACCCAATTTCCTTTTGAAAGACATCTGATTTTCTCCATTGTGTTGGAGCTTATGAATCTTTTTGCAAAAATGAATAATACTACAAAGAACATGAATAAAAAAGCATAGTGGGATGTTGATAGAATTAGATGGTGGGATTGCAATAAGTGTTGGAAGAGGATGAAAGGGAATTTTTAACTTTATTTTCTATTCTGTGTCCTTACACTAGCTCCTCCATTCATTAAAAATTTTGTTAATCTCTTCTTTTACTGAGAATCAAGATCATCCTTGCCACAGCATGTAACCTCCAGCTTTCAAAGTCATTGTGTGTTTTACTTTAATGAAGCAGATGAATGTATATCACTGATTTTTTTTTCTTACAATCATACTGACAAGACAGTTAGATCAACAACAAACATTTGGACCACATATCCCTATTCAGGAAAGACTATAAAGAATATCATTTAATTAAGGCATAGCTCTGTGTGATTTATCAAAGTTACTTTTCTGTTTCAGGGTTTAAGCCATCACTGGAAACCTTTTGACAGCTTGTTAAGGTTAGGAGCTACTTTCTGCTCTCAGTTACAGCAGGCTAAATGCAGAGTTATCCCATTTGCAGTGTAGCTAGAGTCTAGTTCTTCACCTATGTAACTCACAGTAGTAACAATTCCTCTGTGTGTGTTTTTAAACCAAACATTGTAATGACTTAAACAAACAGTACAAATTAAAAATTCCCATGTTTGAGGTGTGTGTGTGAATATTAAAGCACGCTTTCCTATCATCATAAGGGGAGAAGTTTTCAAATGGCAGTTAAATGCCTAATTCCCACTGAAGCATTACAGGAATTAACCACCTCACTGCCATCTGTGCATTTGCAAATCTTCCCAACTGAAAATAAAGAGTTTGTAGCAGGGCACAGCACCCCCAGGAAAGCTAGCTATATGAAGGAGACCAGGAAGTGCAGAGTTAGGATGAAGCTGGCTAGGAGCTGAAGTAACACATTCTGCATCCTTTTAAAGACTGGATTAGCTGGAAGTGCTATTTGTGCTCCCCTAGGAAGCGCCCAGCAGGGATTCTGGAAGAGTCAGCCAGAAATCTTTCCAAGGCTTCCACAAGATGGCCCCTCGGCAACCCACCCTTTACCCCACTGACAGCCATGCCTGAAAAAACACAATCTGGCCCTTAATCTACATTAATACCAATTTTCCAGCAGTCTCTTCTGGCAGACTACAGAGCTGAGCAATTTCCTTTGCTTCTCCTTCTCCTCTGTCTGGTTGCCTGGATACTCAGAGTCTCCTTGAGGATCTTGCTGATTAAAGTGCAGTTGCAATTCGGTGATTTGAAGACCCTGATCTGTCATCTAGATAGAGAAATCCTTAGCAAAAATACCAAAAAGTGATTTGTCAAGTGGCAGCTTAAACATTGTTATTTAGAGATGGTTTTCCAACAAGAAAACTTTGGCATGTACTGATTTTTTTTCTTTCTTATATGGACAAATGTACTGAATGTCTTATATTCTCCTAAACGAAAGAATTTGTTAATTTTTAGGGGTTTTTTTCGTTGTGCAAACCAGCACTTTTCTTGTGACTACTTAATCTCATGCTTTGTCAAGCTACTATTTAATATATGATTTAATGGCTACTTGTGGAAACTAGCACAGTACTTCTGGAAATGATACTATACCACAATCTATCAGCATTTTACAATACCACAGTGTTATCATTTCCACAAGTCCCAGTTTTGGAAGGGGTGAATTACTTTGAGAGATGACATGAAAAATTTGGTCAAAACATCACAGTTCATAGATTCCAAGGCCTGAAGGGACCATTGTAATCATCTAATTTGACCTCCCGTATAACACAGACCATAGAACCTCCTCCAAATAATTCTTAGAGCCGATCTTTTAGAAAAAAACATCCAATCTTGACCCTTGGTAAGTTGGTTAATTACTCTCACAGTTAAAAATGTACACCTTATTGCCAGTCTGAATTCATCTAGCTTCAACTTCCAGCCATTGGATCATGGTATACTTTTCTCTGCTACACTAAAGAGCCCATTATTAAATATTTGAACTCATGTAGATACTTGTAGGCTGTAATTAAGTCACCCCAAAACCTTCTTTTTATTAAGCTAAATAAATTAAGCTCCTTGAGTCTATCACTATAAAGCATGTTTTCTAATCCTTTAATCATCTTCGTGGCTCTTCTCTGAACTCTCTCCTATTTATCAAAAACTTTCTTGAACTATGGGCACCAGAACTGGACACAGTATTCTAGTATCAGTCTCATCGGTGCCAAATACAGGGTAAAATAACTTCTCTCTACTCATATTTGAGATTTGCCTCTTTATTGCCTGTTCATCGCCTGTTTATTCACCACGGATCACATTAACCTTTTTGTCCACAGTGTCTGTACAAGGGTTAGCCAGGGCTCGACCCCCTCCGGGGCAGTGGGGAGCCACACCGGCTCACTACACACAGTAGTCGTTCGGGGGGAATTAGTCCGGCCATGGGAGTCTCCCTCGGCAGCCCTTGCAGTAACTGAAACAAACACAGTGAGCCCAGGCCCTAGGTCAGAGCGGGCAACAATGAGTCATGGCTCAGGCCCTCAGGCAGGGCTGAGCAGTGGCAGTACACTTAGTAGCAAGCCCAGGCCCTAGGTCAGGGCGAGGCAATACAACCAGGAGCTCAGGCTCTCAGGCAGGGCTGAGCAATAACAATAGGCCCAAGCCTCATCAGGCCTGGGGAAGGGGGAGGCTGCCACCCACAAACTGGGTGGCAGGGGGGACGCAGACCCTCCCACTCCACTGCGTCCCAGCCCGGGGTCCCAGCAGTGGCAGAAGACCCGCTGCTGCACCAGTGGGGATCCTGGCCACAACACACTGACATGGGCTCTGGCAATGCTGCTGTCAGACTGGGGTCAGCTGCCCCCGAGCTACTTCCAAACTCCCCCTCGGGTCACACCTGGGTCCAGATGTTGTCCTCTGGGGGGTCCAGGACCAGGGGTTCTTCGGGGCAGTGGGTGCTCAGCAGGCCCAGCAACTCCTCTGGGTAGCGGGCGCAGGGCAGGCCCAACCAATCCTAGTGGCCGCCTTGGGCCACGGGGTTTTCTTGGTCATGGGCTAGGCTGGAGACATCTAGTCTCTCTGGCGGCTGGGACTTTACTGATCTCAGAGGGCCGGCCTTTATACTTCCAGGTTGCCGCCTGACCCTCTGACGGGCGGGCTCAGAGCTCCCTAGCTCTGCCCACTTTGGTCTCTGAACGGGCTCTTCCCTCTCCAGGGCGGTGGGGAGCCACACCGCCTCACTACAGTGTCACACTGGGGAATCATGATCAGCTGACTATGCACCATGACCCCCAAATCTTTTTCAGAGTCACAGGACAGAATCCTCCATCATATAAGTATGGCCTATATTCCTAGATGTGTACATTTACATTTAGCTGTATTAAAATGCATATTATTTGCTTGATAGAAGCTTATCAAGTGATCCAGATCACTTTGTATCAGTGGCCTGTCCTCTTCACTATTTACCACATTCCCAGTTTTTGTGTAATATGTACATTTTAACATTGATGATTTTATGTTTTCTTACAGGTCATTCATCAAAATGTTAATAAAAAGAACCCCATGAGAAACATACACAT
Organism: Gopherus flavomarginatus; assembly: GCF_025201925.1. NCBI lineage: Eukaryota > Metazoa > Chordata > Testudines > Testudinidae > Gopherus > Gopherus flavomarginatus. The sequence goes on along the minus strand of NC_066618.1, from coordinate 25,498,913 downwards.
TTATTGATGATTCCCTGTTTACTATAACATTTTGAGAGCAATCAGCTAGAAAGCTTTTAATCCATTTGATGATTTGATGTAAGCCATATTAATTTTATATCTTTTTAGTTTTTAAGTCAAAATGGCATGCAATACCAAGTGCCATACATTCACACTATTTCCTTTATCAACCAAATGTGTAATTTCATCAACAAAAATATCTAATTAGTTTGACAGAATCTACTTTCCATAAACCCATGTTGATTGGCATTAATTATATTGCCCTCCATTAATTCTTTATTGAGTTCAGGATCAACCTCAGGTCTCCTTCTGTGCAGATCATATACAGATTAGAAACCACCAAATTTACTGCTAAGCACTCAGCATGTGTCACTCGCTAAATTCTCTTCAGAGCTATGCTATATTCAGTGGGAAACAACATGGTCAGAGGTAGAACCCAATGCATAAGTAAGTGAAAAGCCAGTATCCCACAAGATTAATTACAACATAAAATAACATTGCAGACTTAACATGAGAGAGCTCACTTCCGAAGTGTATTATGCTACACCTTCATGTGAAGGACATGACATTACCATTCATTAGACCCTGCCTTTCAGTTATTACAAGCTGAAGTACCGACAAATGAATTGCTGCTTTAATAACTAGCTGAATTTATACAGCTAGCTGTGTGAATGGGTATTTCCTCAGAGAAGCAGCATCCAAAGAGCACCACGTGAAATAGGAAGCCATGTTATAAGGTTTCTAACAAAACTTTGTTAATGTACTGCAATTTGAATCAGTGCCACGTCTTCTTTTCCAGTTCAGAACATCTCTTGAATTTCACCTTGCTAGTCATGTCAAGCTGAGGAGTATGTAATAGCTTTTGGGGGATTATGTTTGCTTGTTTGTTTTTATTTTTTGTTTTTTCCTGTGGTATGATGATAAAAATCAAACCTAGTTCCAGAAATGGTTAAAGTTACCTAAAGACTTTTATTAAGTACCCTTCTTTCTATTAGTCATGACTTTCTGAAAGTACTTGTTGAACGTTCGAGCAAAATTTATTCAGCCATTTTTGATTTACAGCAAGGTCAATAAAAAGTCCCTCCCATTTAAATAAATGTTAAGATACTCTTGTTGCTTAAAGTGCTGAACTTTACAAATTAGAGCTTTCAAGCCACCAGATATCCATCCCTATTCAGCAAAGCTGAATGAGACTTAAGCAGAGATTTAAAGTTAAGCATGCAATTTTAAGTGCTTTGCTGAATAAGGATGGACTGAAGCACATGCTTAAATACTTTGCTGAATTGAAGCATAATTACACCATTAAAACAAAGAAATAAAAAACAACAAAATATAATTGTATATATGCATTTAGAGACTCAGGGTCTGATTCACCATTGTATTACTTCAGTTTTATGTCTGTGTAACTCCAGCACTGCTACTTATGATGCTACAGAATAGCATACTGGGTTAGCTTCATGGCTAAGATCTTTTATCAGAGTGAATGTTGAGATCAAAGTCCTCAACATTCACTCTGGCCACTAGAGCATATGAGGTACAACAGAGCAAGGTTTCTCATCCTTTTCCATATGCCCCTGTCCCATCTAACCAGGATCTAGCAGGGATCCTCATCCCAATTAGAAAAACAGGAAAGACAGGGATGTTGTGACCTCCTGATATCTGTACACAACACTCTAGGGGTGTTACAACCCCCAGGTTGAGAATGTCTGCAATAGAGTTTTAATGATATGATCACATGCTATTTCTCAAGGAATGCACACATTTTTGTGCCAGAAAAAAATCATGCATATTTCTACCTGGTGAGGCCAGCACCTAGGTGCCTGAAGTCAGATACTTAAATAAGATCCCTTCCCTACACTGAGACTTCTTTCTTTTACACATGTAGGAGCAAATATTGTTTACTAGGATATGTACCAAACTGGTAGAACACTGGCAGAACACAAGTTTTGTGTACTTTCAGCAAGAAAGCATCATTTTTCTTTCCAATTCAATTAAATTTTGAGATAAATCTTAAGAAATATTAAGCAAAAAGACAGAACCCTTAAAATAAAATGTAAAACTGAACCAATGGCAAATTACTACAGTTTGCAGCCTGCCCCGTATACTGTAAAAGGTGTTCCCATTCCTAGGCTTTTAGATTTTGATATAGGTTGTGTGATTCCACAACCTATGATACAAAAATGAGGTGGCATGTGTATGAAATGAATAGCATAATGAAGTGAGAAAACAATCTTCAGAAAACTAAATATAGAAAGGTTCAAAGAGGATTAAATCTGCAGTAACTGAGGGTGTCTAAAGAGATTATGAAATGAACATAAAGTTTAATTAATTCAGTAGATGAGGAACTACTTAATAGCATAATTACTTGAATTTATTGCACATATTTCATAATCTGTGAAAAATGAACACTTTAACCCTGAAATTGCTCAGTTATACAGTCCATCCATTTACGTGGAATAAATTATTCATTTAATTATTAACAATTATGTAGGTTTGTCTCACTTATGTCATTCTGAAAACATATAACCTTTAACATCTGACTTACACCCCACCCCAAACTCCCTGTTATTCAGCAAAGTATAGGATCACAACACACAAATACTTTGTCACACAGTTTGCAGAGATGCTTGACAACTCATTGTGTCAGTGGGACATGATTTCATTTCCAATTTTTGCAATAATGAATCACTGTTCAAATCCAGTACAGTAATGATTAATAGTTTATTTATATATACTAATTCTGTATCTTATTATGGACCAAGATAACTTGACTAGGGAAGAGTTGTGAAGTAAATATGTTGTCTTTGCTCTTTATACAACAAAAATCATATTAAGAAAATGCATGGGTACAACTGGGTTCTGAATAGCCATGTGTTTACTAATGGCTTGCCCATATAGGGGTGTGATTTCTAATGCATACCAAGATGTTGTGCAGTAATTGATTGTCTAGGCCTTGCTGGTGTGCACTAAAGGTTCCTTAGTGTGCTTTAACATAGTACTGTTTCAAACAGTACCACATTACATCACACCAGCAGGGTCTACATGAGCAGTTCATGCACAGAACATTAGTGTGCTTTAGAAACCGCACCCTTGTATGACACATTAGACAAGCCATAAGTCTACACAAACATATAGGCCTCATTGCATAGAGTCTGGCAGTTTCTACAACATGGTAAGCACCATTAAATGGCTCACAAACTATTTAAGGGCATATTACCTTATTCCCAAACACTACATACTCCTGTATGTAAAATTGATGTTTAAAAAGTTACAAATGCATTAGTATCAAAACTACTATCTCTAAATATACAAAAAATAAACTGTCTATTGACATACTTTTGCAATTTATTGCATTGCTATTACTAATGTGTGTGTGTGTATTTGTGTGTATTATTATTATGGTAGCACCTAAAGGCTGCCACCCATATCAAGGCCCAATTCTGCTGTTATTGCTGTACGAACATATAGTGAGGTACACTACCTGCCCTGAAGAATTTACAATCTAAATAGATGAGACAGACAAGGAGTGGGAGAAAGGGAGTGGTATTGTCTGTTTTTTGCCAGTGAGGAAATGAGGCACAGAGAGATTAAGTGACTGGACCAAGATCACACAGGAAGTCTGGTTGAATTCCTATATCTGTCCCAGATCTCCAGTGTCTAAGTCCAATGTCCTGACTATAAGACCATTCTTCATCCCAGTGTATATGAGCATAAGTATGTACTTTTAATTTTACCTAATAAATCAAGCTTCCCAGACCTTCATATTTTAAGAAGGGTATTTACTTAAACTTAACTACATGCAGTGCAACACTCTCCCCAACAAAACAAGATTGTGCACCTGCTGTGTACAGGGTACATATTCTAACTCCATGGAACTTGCCAATATCTGCTCACTATACAGGTACCCAGAAATGTAGAAAACTTTTTTGCTGTTGTCTTATAAGTACCATTACATCCCTGGTCTATGACATGATGTGTATGCATTTGAGTATTTTTTTTATTTGTGGTATCACTGTGTAACATGGTATGTATTATTGTGGCCTCTCTCATTTTTGGATCTTCCTTCCATTGGATACAGAATCTTTGTATCTCACAAAGCCAGTAATTTTAGGAGGTTTAGGCAGGCAGAAAAGGTTGAGACAGTGAAGGACATGGACATTTTGGTGACACGCTTAGAGAAAGATTAGCTCATGAAGGAGATGGACAAAGTCTTTGAGCTAAAGGGGAACGAGGGTACAGCCAAGATCTAATCCCTGGGAGACATGAGACATTGTAATGAAGAAATCTAATGATAGAAGAGGAACCATTGTTAGTCACAAAAATAAGTAGTTGGAAGAGTGCAGAATGAATGCTGTTGGGCTGAGAGAAGTGTGAAGATGAGAATCAGTCAGATTTGACTTGGTAGAGGTAATACTGCTAGTAATCTTTCCATGAAGGAAATCAGCAAATGCCTTGCATTTGGAAAGGATCACAACTGATGGACTGGGGATTTTAGGATGCCGCAGAGAGAACAGATATTTCCAACATCTTTGGTAATTGTAGAAGTATAAGTCTTAGCTTTAGCGTCTAGAGCTGGTACTAAAATCAGTGAGATTTCTTCTATATTTGAGGCTAGATGCTGAGACCAAAGAGGGAACTCCCCATGGTGTCATTACTCTCTTTTGAAGAGCTGGACCTGGTTGTTATACCAGAATGATCATGTGGTTTGAAAAAGTTTTTAGAGGAGTCAGTGGGATAAAGGAATGGAGCTGAGTCTCACCTCTTGATACCAGTGGTGAAATTTAGTCCTAGAGGTTTTAGTTGTCAATGATCTTGGAATCAGGCTTTGAATTCTGCCCCATTCCTGTAGTGCAAAGGGGCTGTAATCCAGCTGCAAATGCCCATCAGATAATTCCCCTGGCATGTCATAGGCAAGGGAGGGCATGTTGGATCTCCTCTTTGCTGTGCTAATTGTCCAGTGGTGCAAGGTCCATTAAGGACCCTGTTTCCAATGGCACAACTCAGATGTCTCTGGCAGTAGCTCTAAGTGGGGCTGGTTCCAGCACTAATCCTTGAAGTGGAACCAGATCCCTGATGTACTTGCTGTCCCCTGAACTGGGCAAAACTGCCCGAGTACATAGAATTACTATATATATGCAACAAAAATGTCTTTCTCAGACACAAAAATATCCATTCCCTTGAGGAGGAAAAAAAATCTCATTTATACACCTCACATTCATTAATATCAACTGATGTTAATTACTTATCTGCTATAAATAGTGCAATTAACAAATAAGTCAAAGATTTTTAAAAAGACCAAACAGTCACAACCTTTTGAATAAAATTCGTAATGTGTTATTTTAAAACTCTATTACTCTTGATCAATTATCATCAAGATTAATCAGTTAATAGTCGGAAATGAGGAAATACTAATTGAAGAATCATAATTGAACAACAACATTAATCAATGCCAGGAAGATTGAGGAGAAAAGAAAATAAAGAAAAAAATGTTGTATAGATATTTATGCAGAACAATTACCATTTGCCTGTTGGACCAAGGTAAGCACATGAAGAGCATCCCCAAATCATAGCAAAAACTCAACAACTCAGCTAAATGAAATAACTGCTAAAAAAGAAAGAGCCAAAATTGCTCTAGAATAATCTCCCACTAAGAACACACATGGCCGCTGCTAAATTCTGCTTAAGTGAATCTTCATATTTTTTTGCATCAATGAATATGTTCATCTTTTGCTACAAAAGTAACTCAATTTATAATCTTCACTTCATCCAAGAGATGACAACGTTTTTAGATAAAAAAGTCCCCAAGTCCCACTTTTGTTAATTCTACCTCCTTCCCTATTTGATCTAAAAACATGTGTGCAATCCCAAGAAATATGAGAGAGTGTTAAAAAAATGATTTTATCTAAAAAAGTCTAGCAGTGGATCAATAATAGCTTTTATTGGACTAGCTTCTGTTATGTGAAAGAGACAAGCTTTTGAGCTTACATAGAACTCTTATTCAGATATGGGAAATGTGCTCAGATCGTCATAGCTAAATACAAGGTGGAACAGATTGTGTAGCATACCTAGTTAGTACATATAATAATAGACAATTCTGTTCCACCTTGTATTTAGCTGTGACACTGAGTACTTGCCCAGACCCGAAGAAGAGCTCTGTGTAAGCTTGAAAGCTTGTTCCTTTCACCAACAGAAGTTTGCCTCTTAATATCCTAGGACCAACAATGCAACTAGCAGGTTATTTCTCCCCTTTTAATGGTAGATTTATCATTTCAAAGTTCTACAGATGTCTCATATATGAAAATCAAGAGAGGATGTTTAAGTGTAGAAATTACCTACCCCAAATCATGCAAGGTTTTTTGTGTGGGTGGGATGGTCCTGAGCATATGGAGTATGAGGCAGAGAGACTGAGCTCCTGGAGCCAGAGATGCAGGGAGTTTTCTGGAAAAAACAGAAGTATCTAGAAACAAAATATTCTTAACTTTTATGAAATTCTTGTGTAATTGTAGTTATATTTTTCCTATTTCTCTAATAATCTTTTCACCCTGGCTTCTTTATAAGAATCTTTCACAGACCTCATCCATCTGTATTATACATTCTTTCACATTAGATCATATTCTTCTCTTGCTCAGTATGTGAAATTTCTAATAATAACAGCAGGATGAACATGATTAAGACAAACATATTTATTTTTGTCTTTAATTTACCTATAGAGTGTTATAGTAACATTCTTATAAAATTTAGTAACCTTTACAGAAACTAAATTAATAGGAAGATGATCATTTTATTATAAGGCTGGAAATAAATGTTGAACACTGTTCAGTGAATATTGTTCAGAGGTTTCAAGATTTGTTTTCCATATCAAAAATATATCCTATATCGACTTAATCTTGCAAGGTACTGAGAAATCTAGCCTCAATCTAACAAAGTACTTAAGCACATGCTTACCTTTAAGCATGTAAGGAGCCCCATTAGGAAACAGACATAAGCTAAAGTTAGTTACATACCTAACTTTAAATTCATGAGTAGTCCCATTGTCACCACTTGAAGTATTCTCACATGCTTAAAGTTACTAATGGGAATAAGTACTTCTTTGAAATGGGGCTTTATGCAGGGGACCAGTTTCTTAAAGTATCTTCCAGGTTTCCTAAATGAAACCATAATGGAACTCCAGTAGCCAAAAATACATTTAACTCTCTTTAATTGCTACATACCAAGATTTTACTTTTTCATACCACGTCTACCCACACAGTATTCTGTTAAAACAATGACTAGGTTTGATGGGCTTATATTTTATTCCAGTCATAACTTGCATTCCCAAATAAATTTTGGAACAAAACAGTACTTTTCATGGTCTCCATTTCCAAGTTTCTCAACAATTCTGCAGCATATCTTTTTGTATATTCAAAAGTAGGCTATCAAAATATAATGCCAATTTAAGCTTCAACCATTATTTATATTAGTAGTGCAGGGGGAAAAAACGCAGTGGTAAATTAATCTTTGTGCAGCAAAGAACTCCTTAAAATAGGTTTTCAGCATGCATAGTAATGAACTCTTGCTATCTCTCCTGAACAGACATCTTTAAATAACTATGTCCAAAGTTGTTTAAAATCCTTTTCCTAGAATTTCGGTTTCAGTAATGCAAGGAAGACTGATTCCTCACTTATAACACTGATCAACACAAGCCTCCTATTTTATCCTCTGTTTAATATAGGGAACTCATGAATCAGCTGTGACTTTTACATGCCTTCCCTTTGACCTTCCCACAGATAATCATAATAACGCTGGGCTGCTGAGAATCAATCAGTTTTCATAAAGGCAGCAGCCTTCAGATTAATCTCATATTATTAATTCTGCAAGTTAAAAAGACAAGCAGACGGACAAGATGGCTTTCAGTGCTATTTACTTCCCTAAAAATATTTCCTCTGAATAATAAACAAACAAATTTCCAATCTGGTGAAGCTGTAAATTTGTAGCCTTCGTAAAAATTAATTTAAATGGATGTGACTGTGAGGTTGGGATTGTAAAGATCAGGGAGATTCCTGTAGTTATAATTGCCTGTTCAGTTCATCTGCTGCTCTGTCACTCAAGAGTGGCACAGCTGCATTAACAACTCTAATCATAATCTAATTCTCAGATCAAATTCCCATCTTCAATATATACTTTAATAAAGCTTCCATTCCCCATCTTTTAGCCTTAATTATTGCTTCCTGTCTCCCTTGACAACCAAATTAAAAGGTACATGCTGCAGCTCTATAATAAAAAAAAATAGCACAAACACAACTCCTGTACTGCAAATCCACACTAACCTTGTGAAGGTTGGATGTCTTCTGATAACTAGATTTTTTTTACTGATAGCATAAGCACTAAAAGATAAGAAATACAATTTTATAATCATCTATTGATTTTTCTTTTTTTCTTGCTAATATAGAAAATTACCTGGGCAAGTTTTTTAGATTAGCAAAGCAAGAAGAGATAAATTCATAGCAGAACTGTTTCTAGAGTCAAATAGACTATTTAACTTCTTGAAACTAGAGTTCCAGGTGTGTCAGCTGTTGACAGTGGACATTGTACTGGTTAAATTTAAAAACTAAGATCTTAATTCTACAACGTACTGAATCACATGTCTATTTTAAAGAACATAACTGATCCCAGTGAAGTCAATGAAGCTATTCATATACTTAAAATTTGGCATGTGCCTAAGTACCTTACTAAACTGGAGTCTGAAGGCTCACTGACTTTAATGGGAGCTCTTTGGCACACAGTTTGAAAGACTGGCACTCTAATTTTGTTTGATATAGTAAAAAGATAATGCAAAGAAAAATTTTGAAGTGATAGTTAAATATTTTCTATACAAATGCCAGACACAAATGTTTATATTTCTGAGACAGAAATATGTTTTCACAAATTCTTAATATTGAAATAACATAATTAGGCTCAGAAGGATTAGATTTTTATCGGTAAATGTAGGTAAACATCTATTTTACACATACATACAAACAAACTGATGAAAAATATTTCTATCAATGATAATCCAAACTTATGAATAAGCAAAGTAAGAAAAATGCTGCTTGAGAAATTATCACAATTTGATTTATGGATATTTACTTTTAATAATTAAATACGACATTGACAATTTCTGTTTTAACTGTTATAAAGTTTTAACTTTTTGAATCTCAACATCTGCTGCCATTAAATAATTACTCTCTCATACTCCCCATAATCTCCTGTTACTGTAAAAATTTAAATTTATACAAAAAATGCTTAAAAATAATCATTGATATTAGCCATCAAAATTATAAAAAAAAGCTAAAATTCAGTTCTGCCAAGCCTAAACGTAATCAGGGAAATTACAATGGTGGGACATATATAGCTTACCACAAGAATAGGCATTAGAAAACAAAAGGATTGTCAATGTAATTAAATAATTAAGCAATCAATTTGCAAACACATAGAAGATAATAAGGTGATAAATAAGAGTCAGCATGGATTTATCAAGAACAAATCATGTTGAACCAACCTGATAGCTTTCTTTGACAAGGTAACAAGCCTTGTGGATGGGGGAAAACAGTAGATGTGGTGTATCTTGACTTTAGTAAGGCTTTTGATACTGTCTCAGAAGACCTTCTTATAAACAAACTAGGGAAACACAACCTAGATGAAGCTACTATAGGTGGGTGCATAACTGGTTGGAAAATTGTTGCCAGAGAGTAGTTATAAGTGGTTCACAGTCATGCTGGAAGGGCATAATTAATCACAGTTTTAATCACATTGTTAAACAGTAGAATTCTGAACTAGTGCTAGAATATCTTTTTTGAGGTGAGGAGACCACATCTGTACACAGTATTCAAGATGTGGGAGTACCATGGATTATGTAAGGGCAATAATATATTCTCAGTCTTATTCTCTATCCCCTTTTTAATTATTCCTAACATCCTGTTTGCTTTTTTGACCGCCTCTGCACACTGCATGGACATCTTCAGAGAACTATCCATGATGACTCCAAGATCTTTTTCCTGACTCGTTGTAGCTAAATTAGCCCCCATCATATTGTATGTATAGTTGGGGTTATTTTTTCCAATGTGCATTACTTTACATTTATCCACATTAAATTTCATTTGCCATTTTGTTGCCCAATCACTTAGTTTTGTGAGATCTTTTTGAAGTTCTTCACAATCTGCTTTGGTCTTAACTATCTTGAGTGGTTTAGTATCATCTGCAAACTTCGCCACCTCACTGTTTACCCCTTTCTCCAGATCATTTATGAATAAATTGAATAGGATAGGTCCTAGGACTGACCCTTGGGGAACACCACTAGTTACCCCTCTCCATTCTGAGAATTTACCATTAATTCCTACCCTTTGTTTGCTGTCTTTTAACCAGTTCTCAATCCATGAAAGGACCTTCCCCTTTATCCCATGACAACTTAATTTACGGAAGAGCCTTTGGTAAGGGACCTTGTCAAAGACTTTCTGGAAATCTAAGTACACTATGTCCACTGGATCCTGCTTGTCCACATGTTTGTTGACCCCTTCAAAGAACTCTAATAGATTAGTAAGACATGATTTCCCTTTACAGAAACCATGTTAACTATTGCTCAACAGTTTATGTTTTTCTATGTGTCTGACAATTTTATTCTTAACTATTGTTTCAACTAATTTGCCCGGTATCGATGTTAGACTTACCGGTCTGTAATTGCCGGGATCACCTCTAGAGCCCTTTTTAAATATTGGCGTTACATTAGCTAACTTCCAGTCATTGGGTACTGAAGCCAATTTAAAGGACAGGTTACAAACCTTAGTTAATAGTTCCGCAACTTCACATTTGAGTTCTTTCAGAACTCTTGGGTGAATGCCTTCAGGTTCCGGTGACTAGTTAATGTTGAGTTTATCAATTAATTCCAAAACCTCCTCTAATGACACTTCAATCTGTGACAGTTCCTCAGATTTGTCACCTACAAAAGCCAGCTCAGGTTTGGGAATCTCCCTAACATCCTCAACCGTGAAGACTGAAGCAAAGAATCCATTTAGTTTCTCCTCAATGACTTTGTCGTCTTTAAGCGCTCCTTTTGTATTTCGATCGTCAAGGGGCCCCATTGGTTGTTTAGCAGGCTTCCTGCTTCTGATGTACTTAAAAAACATTTTGTTATTACCTTTGGAGTTTTTGGATAGCTGTTCTTCAAACTCCTCTTTGGCTTTTCTTATTACACTCTTGCACTTAAGTTGGTCGTGTTTATGCTCCTTTCTATTTACCTCACTAGGATTTGACTTCCACTTTTTAAAGGAAGTCTTTTTATCTCTCACTGCTTCTTTTACATGGTTGTTAAGCCACAGTGGCTCTTTTTGAGTTCTTTTACTGTGTTTCTTAATTTGGGGTATATATTATTTTATTACAAATGTTTACACTATAAAAATGATAAGCAAAATAAACTGTATTGTTCAATTAACCTCATATAAGTACCATAGTATAATCTCTCTATTGTAAAAGTGAAATTTACAAATGTAGATTTTTGTTACATAACTGCACTCAGAAACAATGCAAAACTTTAGAGCCTATAAATCCATTCAGTCCTACTTCTCGTTCAGCCAATCCCAAAGACAAACATGTTTGTTTATATTTATGGGAAATAATGCTGATCACTTTTTATTTACAATGTTACCAGAAAGTGAGAACAGGTGTTCTTATGGCACTGTTGTAGCCAGTGTCACAAGATATTTACATGCCAGATGCACTATAGATTCATATGCCCCTTCATTCTTCAATCACCATTCCAGAGGACATGCTTCCATGCTGATGATGCTCATTTAAAAAATAATGTGTTGATTACATTTATTGCTGAACTCCTTGCAGGAGAATTGTATGTCTCTGGCTCTATTTTACCCTCATTGTGCTATATATTTCATGTTATAGTAGTCTCAGATGATGACTGAGCCCGTGTTATTAATTTTAAGAACTCTTTCACTGTAGATTTGACAAAATGCAAAGGAGGTACCAGTGTGAGATTCCTAAAGATAGCTACAACACTCAACCCAAGATTTAAGAATATGAAGTGCTTTCTAAAATCTGAGAGGGATGAGATGTGGCTCATGCTTTCAGAAGTCTTAAAAGAGTAACACTCCAATGCGGAAACTACAGAATCCGAACCACCAAAAAAGGAAATCAACCTTTTGGTTGTAGCATCTGACTCAGGTGATGAAAATGAACATGCATTGGACTGCACTGCTTTGGTTTGTTATTGAGCAGAACCTGTCCTCATCATGGATGCATATCCTCTGGAATGGTGATTGAAGCATGAAGGGACATATGAATATTTAGTGTGTCTGGCATGTAAATATCTTGCAACGACAGCTACAACAGTGCCATGAGAACACCTGCCCTCACCTGTCTTGTTCACATTGTGAACAAGAAGTGGGCAGCATTATCTCCTCCAAATTTAAACAAACTTGTTTGTCTGAGCAGTTGGCTGAACAAGAAATAGGACTGAGTGGACTTTTATGCTCTAAAGTTTTACATTGTTTTATTTTTGAATGCACTTATTTTTTGTACATAATACTACATTTGTAAGTTCAACTTTCATGATAAAGAAATTTCACTACAGTTCTTGTATTAGGTGAATTGAACAATACTATTTCTTTTATTTTTTACAGTGCAAATATTTGTAATAAAAATAAATATAAAGAGAGCACTGTACACTTTGTATTCTGTGTTAAAACTGAAATCAATATATTTGATAATGTAGACAACATCCAAAAATATCTATCTAAATGGTATTCTGTTATTAACAGTGTGATTAATTGCATGATTAATCACGATTAATTTTTCTAATCGCCTGACAGCCCTAAAAAAGCTGTATCTTTATCTAACCTTCTCATCAAATTCAAAGTCTTTCACCACAATGGCCAGGGAGACAATGGTTATGGTTGGCTGGATTTGGCAGATTCATGCCCAGCTTCAGTAAAGCAAAGTAACGTGTGTAAGTACATCCCTATTCAACAATAGGTTTAGCTGCTTTGCTGAATTGCAGCCTCAGTCATCTTGCTGTTTCCTCAAGGGCTGATCAGAAATACTAGGACAGAGGGCCATCCTTGGTGGCTGAGGGATCTTTTTGATCTCCTGTAGACCTCATTGCAATCAATGAGGAGTTAAATTTTCCATTGAGGAGAGCAGGGTGTAGTAGAGCAATTATGCATTCAAAAAAGAGTGTGCATGTGGGCCAATGAATCCATGCCATATCCGTTACCGCAAAGAGTGTTATCTTAGCAAAATGGAAAATTAATTTAGTCTTGCACAATATGTTTTGATGAACTCATGTAACTTATTATTTTGCATCTCTACATAGGTGCATACAAATACTTTGTTTCTTATACACTACAAATGATCATTGATTTCAACGGGAGTTCGAGATGCATTACAAAAATACATTCTAACTAGAACTTGTCAGGAAATTATTTTTTTCATGGAAAAAATTTAAAGAAAACCCAAACATTTTCAATTAAATTGTTTTGTTTGTGTGTGTGTGTGAGTGAATTTCATTCCATTTTAATTTAAAAAATCCTCAACAACCTTTTGTCAGAAAATTTACACCTGGAGGTAGGTGAATAACTGATCTTTAGGTTCAGTGGCAGTTCCAAAAAATTGAAGGGAAAAAAGAAAGAGTTTAAGATGAACTGACTTTGGCATGTTTTGGAATTTTTGGTGAACTGAAAAAGTGCCTTTTGCAAGAAGTGTTCCACAGTGGCTATTTGATCTTGGATCTCCTGAATCCTATCTGAGTATGCCAACCACTGGGCTAAAGGGTTTAGGGGGAAGGGAGAAATTCAGAGGTAGAGGCAGCCACTTCTTTCTCCTCTTCCAGTCATTTTATGAATGGCTAAACATTTCATCGCAAATTTGTTTAGGATTGACCAAAACTGCATTTTTTGTTTAATAAAATATTTGTCTAAACATTTTTGCCCAGCATTACAACCAGTTCTATTTCTAATTGCTTTATTAACTTTTTCTTTTAGATTGGAATTAATTGCTTTAGATAACTATGTGAAATAAAGTAATGAAAGTAACGTCACTGATTTGTAATTCTTTCTCTCTGGAATACCTTTTTCCCTCTTCAAAACAGGTACTATGTTTGCCCTTTACTAGTACCAAGTTCCTCATCTCTATCCTCGCTGAGTTCTCAAAAATCATTCCAATGGTTCCAATATTACCTTTCTTCAGGTCAGTTTCATAAGGGACAGATAATGTAAGTTTAAATTATTATTATTTATTAATAATTGCTAATACATTAGCTTCAGACTGGATCAGGTCCCATTGTCCTAGGTGCTGTTACAAACTCACAGATGAAGAGACATTGTTCTGCACCAAAGAGTTTGCAGTGTAATAGTTATCTAGGTATTTTTTAGCCTATTACTTCCTGATTCTGCACTGTGAGCTTTATCGTTCCTCATTAATGATGATTGCCTTAAGCATCCTGTTAACATTATCCTTCATAAAGCAGCAGCAACTTAAAGATAAAGAACCTTTATGGAGGCCAATTTGAAAGTAGTTATTAGCATTTCAGACTTCCTTTTGTTGTTTATTATTAATTCTCACTTCCTCTTGAGTAGCATTTACATGCTTCTTGTCTTTCTTTTGCTTTTTATGTATTAATATGCTTTTCTCTTGTTCCTTTCATAAACTATGTTTATACTGCATTTTGTTTCCTTACCTTTCTGACCCCATTTCACTATCCTTGCAGATTTAGAGGGGAAAAAATACTGGGTAATTTTGTCCACTATCTGCCCATACAGGATTGTATTTTCCAATGCTTCTCCCAGCCTAGTTTTAAATGACCCAAGTAATGGGACTTCGACCACTTCACTTAGGAAATTATTCTATAGTCTAACAGATCTTGCTGTTGGGAATTTTCCTCTGACATTCAGCTAAAATTTACCTTTGCTCAGTTTCATACTGTTTTTTCCTAGTTATACCATCTTACATGACCCTTACAGACATTGTAACTGCTAGGGATTTATAATTCTCTAATACTTCCCTTGTTTGGTTGGTTTTATTCTATGTAATTTCTCTTTTTTTTCATTTTTGGAGTGGGTGAGGGCAGGGTGATTTTTCACTTTTAAGTCTTTAACAATCCCCATCGTCTCTCACTGAGCATTTCTCTATCGCCTTTATATTTCTTTTGCAATGGGATTGTCCAAAATCTCATGAGCAACTAATTATGTTTACCTTTAATCAATTACATTTACTTTTCCCCCCTGAAGCTTGTCATACCATGCACCTAATCCAAATGAAAATAATCTACTTGTCTTCAGTTATCATTATCATACAGTGTATACTTGTATACTGCCTCTGGTACAATTATATAATACCCTAATACATTGTATCTACTGATGCTGGATCAATAAAAGAACGTGTCCTAATGCATCTGCATATTTCTGCTTTAAAAGTATGACTATATTTTATTTCAGTGCATTTGAAAAAGTAATGATTCTGTTCATGTGCTATAGACTATATCAATAAGAGTCCTGTTAGTTTCATGACTTTAGTCTAAAGTATGTTAGTCTATCTTCTTGAACTTAATAAAACTTTGTCCTCCTTTTTCTGTCATTTTTAATAAATCATCAATAGACTGTCTTGTTTCCCAGTGAATAAAAATGTGTGGTTCAATTACAGGAGCTGATGCTCTGAAGGTTAAATCACTTCACGGCATCTCTTGTACTCTGCACAAGGAAAGACTTTGATTAACCAAGCCTTTCACATTACCAATGATGGTCTACACAAAGTAGAGCATCTCAGAATGAAAATGAGCATTTAAGGTTGCCCTGGTTAATCTTTGTAGCATTATAACATTAGGGTTTCATAATTTTTTCAAACATATTCATAACAACAATGATTACTTTTCTAAGTAATCCTGGCTTGATTTTGTACAAATGACTGAGTTATGCTTAGAATGTACTCCATGCTGAGGTGTGGAAAATGGCATTTTCTTATGAAATCATCTACTATTCTCAGTAGTAGTTACTGAATGTGAATGAATATTATCTTTTGAAATAACCTTTTTCAGAGACCTAATTTCTATATTGGAAAATTTGACAAAGGGAATCCATTTAGCAATTAATATGCCAGTAGCTGCCAACTCCATAGTAACATCATTTTGCTCTTGTTATTATTGTTGTTTTTAAAAAAGGAACTATGTACTACAGAAATCTAGGTGACTTACAATATATCTTTATAGTCTGAGATTCAAGTCCTTTTATAGCCTTCAAATGTGTGAGAGAAACAAAACCTATAAAATATGTGCTGGATTTGGGAGAATTAGGGCAATTTTTCGGAAACTTCGCATGCATATGCACATTTAAAAAAGGGACTTGAGCATGGGTGCACATGTGTAGACAGTGAAGCATGATTACAGCTATCAGGAATTCCCCAGCCCTATATATTCATCATCCTTGACTTTATCCAATTTCTCTTCGTTCATGTAATTTGTTCCCTATGCAGATGAAAATTAGTGGAAATACCCTTCTCTATTCTTGTCATATCCTTTCTCCTGGCCCCTGGGAGCTAGCAATTCCTTCCCATTCACTCTCTTTGCATCCCAGGGATCTTGTGACAGGTTTCTCCCTATCACATCGGCAACCTAGATCTTTTTCCTTTCCAATGGCCCCCTTTCAGTGTTTATGATTTATAGTCGTTAGTCTGGCTATTTTCAGTCTTTGATCTGCTCCTCCTTGTACAGGGCAGAATACCTAGTATGCGTTCAGAGGTTCAGTGGCTCAAAAATGGCTCCTGAAGCTGCTATATTCTTACATCTTCCTTCATCTCCTTGTATAGTTAAGCCCCACCCATGGACACAATCTATGTTCTCAATATTCTAGCTAGTTTGGCTCCTCTGATATCTCTCAGTACTCTCTCTTGATGGCCACTCTCTTCTCTTCCAAAAAGAAAGCACTTTACACAACAATGGTGTAAGCAGAGTCAGGATGAGCTCTAACCTGACATCTGGTGGTGAATTATGGGAAGTGCGAAAGAATTTCAGGAATTGTGAATTCTCAGATATTTGCATGGGCACGCCCAGCATAGCCCAATGCAGCCTCGGAGGGTTATTTTGACAGCTCTGGGATCCCCAATTTCTTTGGTATTGGGGCAGGATTATGTGAATGAGGAACTACGAGACTGCTTTATGACAGAGATGTCTCGATATAACTTAAGTGACACTTGCTAAACAAGGGACATGGGTTCCAATACCCAGTGAATTGAGAGAGGTTGGGGACTGGTGTGTGTGTGTGTGTGTGTGTGTGTGTGTGTGTGTGTGTGTGTGTGTGTGTGTGTGTGTGTGTGTGTGTGTGTGTGTGTGTGTGTGTGTGTGTGTGTGTGAGAGAGAGAGAGAGAGAGAGAGAGAGAGAGAGAGAGAGAGAGAGAGATGGTATGGGCCCTTTTGAGGGCTGGGGACACCAATTGCACGGCCTCCTCTCTCCACTGTAAAAGAGTAGAACTAATTTTGATTCCATTAGGAGTCCATCTAGAGACTGCTGAGCTGAGATCATGATGGGCCAATGGTGCACTAGGACTCCCCTACTAAGAACTGAAATCATTGCATGCTGTGTTAACTAGCGGGGGAGCCTGAAGGCCTATCGTTACGCAGCTGGCAGAGTGGAGCAGTTTGTAGCGTGTTGGAGCAGCCCATGGAACAGTGAGCGGAGTGAAGCGGTTTGCGGGGATGGCTGGAGGAACGGCACAGCTGGTGGAGTGGAGCTGGTCGTGGTGAAGGCTGCAGCAGAACTCCACAGAGAGGCGGAGCAGTTGGCCCTGGCCCACATAAGGTGCCCCTTAACACCCTGTGTGGACTTCCCCCCATTTCCACCCAGGCTGGGGGTGGTAAAACTCTGCAGATAAACTCTTGAATTCTGGGGTGGCACTGACCAGAGACTTTTGAGTTGTTGGACTTTGGGGTGATTGGACTTAAGACCCTAAGGTGAAAAGGACATTGCCAAATGTACTTGGACGTGAGTTTTTGTTTATGGTGTGTGTTATAATCCTGTTTGTGGTGTTTCTCCAATGGGATGCCGCATTGTTTCCTTCCTTTATTAATAGGATTTTGCTACACTCAGACTCCGTGCTTGCGAGAGGGGAAGTATTGCCTCCTAGAGGCACCCAGGGGGGTGTGGTATGTAAGTGTCCCAGGTCACTGGGTGGGGGCTTGAGCCGGTTATGCATTGTGTTATTGAAGTAGAACACCTGGATACTGAACCCGGCCCTTGTTGCTGCCAGCTCAGAGGGGCAGAAGGGTTACAATGGTGTGGCTCACTGCCTCTATAATTCACTGAACCTGAGGATTCCTGAAGCAAAGAAACTGCAACCGATGACTCCTGGGGCATCCCAACTGACTGTTGCTCTCTGGGCCCTTCCTCCCTCTTTCAGAGACATCCAGGCTGCCATTGGCTCTCCCCACTTTGAAAAAGCCCCACTGAGTACCTAGAATCAAGGCTAACTCCTGTATGGATTTCCACTGAACTTACTGGCTATATCTCTGCTGGCTTATGTCGATCCTCAATGGTTCCAGATTCCTCCAGGGCCAAAGCAACTTAATGTTGTCATTAAGGGGCTAGGTAATCACCACTAGGTTCTGCTCCCCTGCATCTCTGGCTTTAAGGGATTTTGCTTCGTTCTATGTCTCATGCTATGTGTTCATATTATTGTATGTAGTGTAGTGTAGTAGCCATGTGGATCCAAGGATATTAAAGAGACAAGGAGGGTGAGGTAATATCTTGTATTGGACCAATAAAAGACATTACTTCACTCACTTTGTCTCCCTAAGGAGTTTACATTCTCATTTTAAGATTATAATCTTGTAATCCTTCCCAGACAGTTAGGCCAAGATTTTCAAAACCAGAAGCCTAAAGTTAGGCTTTTAAGTCCTCATTAGATACAATGAAAGGTTCCTGCTGCTCGGCACTTTTGCAGAGCAGAGCACTTACTTAGGGCTATATCAGAATGGCCCCAATCCTGCAATTGCATACACACAGGCACATGTGTGCCTGTCTGCATTCAAACAGTTGCAGGATCCTGGGATCTTAGACTCTTAAAAATCATAACTTAGATTTGGAATCTCTTACTCAAAGCGGACTACTGTTTACTCACACAAGTACATCTGGAACTACTTGTGTCAGTAAATATGTGCCAATGTGAGTCAGAGTAGCACAACCTAACCCTTGGTCAAATTGATCTCCAAGATAATCCATGCAGTTTAGGAAATAAAGAGTTGCAATGACAAATAAAGTGTTTATGATCATACCTAGTTTGCATAAGTAGTCTATAGAACACTGTCAAGGTTGGTTAGCCACAAATGTAACCTTTCTTTTCCCCTGCTTTGTATCTCTTTGCAAAGGCTCTCTCATCATTTCCATATTTTTCTTTAAAGAAATGCTTCAATGCTTTCCCCCTCACTTTTAAAAAGAGAAAATGGAAGAGCTTACAGTCAAAATGGCAGTGGCTCAGCTTTCATGACAAACTAGTAAATATGCATGCGAGACGAAGGGATGGGGAAATTCAATAAGGAAGCAGATTTCATTTTCAAGCTTTCTAGGGTGTTAATGCAAACAACAGTAAGGGGAAAATATGTAAAGGAGTATGAAAAATACCATGGCAAAGTTGTTTTAGGGGTGGAGAAGAACCATGCACACTATTTATCAGAATTCAAAGTACTAGTTATTCAATTTACAATTTTACTATATGGCATCGATTGCTTACATTAATAAATACACCACTGTATTTATAAAGGGCTATTAATATTATTTATTTGCATTACTGTGGTGTCTATAGACCCCATCTATGATGAGGGTCCCATTATGCTAGACACTGTACAAATACATATTAAGAGATGGTTCCTCCTCCAATAAGCTTACAATGTAAATAGACAAGACAGACAAAGATGAGGAGGCAAAACAGGGACGGAACATGTCTAAGGTCAGAGCCATAGCTAGGAATAGATCCCAGGGCTCATGAAAGCCCGTCTAGTTGCCATATCCACTGGACCACACTGCCTTTCTGAATACATCCCTCTAATGGACAAAATGTAAACCTACACTATGCCTGGGCACTCAGGCACAATCCATCCCTCAGCTCTGTGGTATAGAATGGGAGTACAGAGGCTGCACCATCCATTGCGGGCACCCATCTATCTATGACACATACTAGTGTGTATGTTTGTTTGGGAGGCGGGGATGTGGGCTCTCTGAGACAAGTTAAACCGAGGGAGCTGTCTTGATGCATCCTCGAGTGCAGGGACAGACACTGTAATTGGCCCTTGTGTAGGGTAGGACTCTTTGTATCATTCATTTCCCCCTCCCCCACACCCTAATGCACAACCTGTGCAAAGAGGAATAATCTGCCCTTACATTATCGTTGTTATAACTGACTGTGTCAAGCATTTAGAAATGACCCTATAGCTCACAAATATTAGCCATCATATCTAAGGAGCCCAACTGTGCAACCTTATAGCTCACGTGAGTACATTTTCAGTGGTATACGTGTTTACACAATTGGACCCTATATAAATGTCTGTAGAGTCTAGTCAATATATTTCTATATGGAGATCCGTTAATACTTTGTTTTAGTTATGTTACAGCAGAATAACCCTCATCACTAGCATGCTCATTCTCCTCAGGTCTTCAGCATAATACGGAACAAGTGGAAATCTTGTCAGCATGTGGTTTTCCTGCCCTTTCCTGGCATCTGTCAGATTTGTACTTATGTAGCAGCCAGCAGCACATTATTGTTTCCAAGTAAGGGAAACGTCACATCTCTTTGACATTGCAAGATATGACCCACTGCTTTAATTAGCATTTTTTACAGACTGCAATCTGAAATGACAGCAAATCTTCTGCATGTCCCCTCTCTCTATTTCAGTTGCAAATATAGTTTAAAACCAGCTGCTGAGCTTTTGAGAATTAAGTATGCAACGTTACCTTAAATTGTGCCTGTATAATTTTACAGATATTTGTAAACTCTGAAATGTTCACTCTAACTTGCTTTCAGATTGAAAGCATAAAAATCAATTTCCCAAACTGTGCAAATATGAAGAAAAGGAAAAACATAATTTGTTTTTGCTACTGATAGGATATGCCCAGAAACCAAAAATATTCATAATTCGCAGAACTTTAAGTAGCTTGCAAAATGTTCTACCACTTTACATCATTAATAAGATTGCACAAAGCAACATGAAAGACATGGCTGTACAGAAATGTAAATAAACATGTTTGCCCTTGGATGTTAGTTAGGTATGAGAGCCTGTGCAATGCTGCAACAATAGCAAACATCATGTTACCATTTCCCCATCCTTCAGAAGAAAATGTTACATCTCTATGACATTGAAATATTTGACCCTTTATTTTCCACTAGCCTACTGCTGAAAACTGTAATCTGAAACAAAAGCCTTCCACATGTCTATTTATCAGCACACCTTCTAGGGCTAGAACCTCAGCTGGTGCAAAGCAAGGCAGCTGGATGAGTTCAACGTAGCTAGGCTGATTCACACCAGGTTCTGCTCCCCACTTTTTTATTATTATTTTTCTTGACTCATTGTAGGCTCTAGAAATAAACCTGTGCCTCCAGAATGTTTGATCTCTTACTTTAGACAATGTTCTGATTAAACCCATTTAAAATATGTCTTCTGATAGCAAGCAACTCCCCCCATAAACAAATTATGCAAGAACAGATGAAAGAAAAGTGTAATGGTTTTGATCTCATTAGGGCATAACCATTAGTGGGTGAGCAATTAAAAAAGTAATTGCATCACCCTGAATATACTTTTCTGACAGACACGAGGGGGTCATTTCCAATATCCATTAGCCTCCGTCTTTAGTGGTATCATTACTCATATTCTGCTGCGTGCCATGTGTTATGTCTTTTCTCCTTGGGGGCATCTAGCATGCCTTCAAGTTTCTAAATAACAAAGAAAAGGATCCATTATGGACTGGTGGCAACTGCAACCTGCGGAGGGGAAGAACATTTTTTTAAAAAGATATTTAAAAGAAAAGGAAAAACTCTATATTCTTGCTACATTAAGTATCTTCTGCACATCATAGGTGTAGTAAGATGAGGCCCTGAAACATAAATCCTTGTATCAGAGGCCTAGTATGAGGCCTAAGGCCTGAACTAAAGTAATGGTTAAGACTTTGCTAACATAAAGTAAAGTTAAACTGTGAGCCAGAGGCAGGCCCTGCTCACAGAAGCTGGCAAGGAAAGGGGTGATGTTGCAAAAATACACATACCTAAAAGGTACCAGAACACTTGGACACTTGCACATTCCACACAGATAACAAGGAACAGGCTGACACATCCTAAAGACGGGCAAACAGGTAATATGATGGATAGAGTTGTTTTGTTCGAACCAACATGTACGAGGTGAGAGGCGGCACCTTACTGCGTGGAGGGGTTGTACCTTGCTACGTAGAGGGGTTGCACCTCAATATATCAGGAATGATGTGTAACTTATTTGTACTTGTGCATAAGAATACATCCCTGGGGCAGTGTCTTTGTCTGGCCTACGGGGTGGTGGAGAGTTCTGCCACTGACTGAGCCAGTCCATTGTCAGGGGGCACATATTCGTAGTATGTCCCATAGAGTCTGCAGGGAACTACTATTGTGCTTTGTTTGATAATAAACCTGTCCAGGTGCCTTTGTACCTTTTCAAAGTCTGTGGTCATTGAGGGTTCTCTCAGGGTCTGCTGTGCCAGCTATCTGCAGAGCTGGGCAGCACACAGAGGGAACATATGCACACAGCTGACTGTTATCAACATTGAACAGAGCAGAGCACCACACTGGTGGCATCTGACAACAAAAGGAAACAGAAATATCCACCAAAGCATTTATATTAGCTCATCAGTAAGGACCTCTGAAATATACCTATCAGCTTTGTCAGATAGAATTGTTCAGTGTGAAAACTACCTCTAATCAATTATCTAGTTCATCCTCTGCCATTGTGGTAAAACCTATTTCATTACTCATAAACCATCCCTATTAGGTGGATGTTGAGCATAACTATGAACATCTGCAATAACCCTTCCTTGGCAGCTTATTCCATTGTCCAGCTATTCTAGTCACAAAGCTTTTCTTAATATTTAACCTATGATTTTTTAGGACAGAAGAGACAGATACAAAACTACTCCCTGTAGGGTTGTAGGACAGATCCTCAGCTGGTATCAATTGCCATAGCTCCTTTAACCTGACAGGGGATGCATTATACCAGCTGAGTGTCATGCCCAGTCTTTCTATTTTCTTTAACTGAGAGTTCAATCAGACTCTTCATAAAATGGCTCATTTGCATTTTTTTAAAAAATCCATCTGCACATGGGAAACACCATATCAAGGGATGCCATGTTTGTATTTGATTATAAACACATAGATCATTTCACACATTCAGTAAAAAAATTTTGTCTTTTAAGCATCTATAGAGTATTATAGTTTGGGATTTTCTAAAGCCCTCAACACACTTACTCTGCTTCCACTGAACTCCTATTGACTTTACTGGAAGTAGAGTTAGGACAATTCTGAAGGTTTTCCAAATCCCTCACATAGTCTGTCAGAAAACACAGATCAAAATAGTCTCCTTCTTCTGCTTACAAGGAAAAACGTTCACAAAACATTAGGCTAACAAATATCCCGTTAAATAACGCTTGGTTGTAACCAGTCTGAGTGGGTAGTGAGAATATAACTCTAGACTGACTTTCCTAGAATGATTTTTATCTGTAAAATCCATCCTTTACCCTCTGCTGGTACAGACCACAGGACTGCTCCCACTGAAGTTAATGGAAGTTTTCTGATTGACTTCAGTGGAGAAAAGATTGGATCCATAGGACATGCTTACAAGCAAATAAGTTATTTGAAATTTCTTATTTACTTCATTTAAAGTGTTGTGTTTATTGCACTTTAATATGCAGTAATCATATACCATGCAATAACATTATATAAGCAATTTATACTATATGTGTCAGACGCAGAAACACTTGGGCATTTGTTTCTCTGCAAAACCACTTCTTGTGTCAAAATTTAATTTCCAGTTAAGCTGCTGCATGGGAGAGTCAGATCCTCAACTTATGTAAACTTATGTAGCTCTGAAACTAATGGAGTTATGCTGATTTGCACTGGATGAGGATCTGCCTCATGGTCCTTTCAGCAATGTGACATTTATTAAATCTTTCAGTAAAACTGGGGCTCTGTGGTAGCCCAAGCAAAGCTGTACTACCTCCTGTATATTTCCATAAAGAAATCTCATTTACTGTATTTATCACTTTAAAAGGATCATTCACATGCTCTTATCAAGCTTTCTGTCCATTTAAAATAGTGGCAATGTGTTGGCAGCCTCTCTCTTCCACAGAACAAAGACTCAGTCCTGTGTCAGTACAGCTTATGCCAACAGAGCACATTCAGCACTCCTGTTGAAACTTTTGATTGATATTTTTTCAATGAGTGGTGATGGGTGAACTTCAAAGGATTAGATTAATTTCTGATAAGCCCACAGAAGTCCAGAGGTATATCCAAAGCTGCTCCCTTTTCGCTGTCCCAAAGTTGCCCTGTCTTCCTGCTCCAGAACACAACTTGATGATTTCCCTTTCTTCTGAGCCCACCTCTCCATCATCAGAGTCTCTCAACCAACTTCTTAATCTAGAATCAGTTCTCCTGCTTATTCCTGAACTTGGGCACTTGCAGTTCCAAGTTGCTCCTGGCACTACACCCGCCTGAGCATCACTAAATAATTGCTTCTGAATCCTTGAGGCTTCTTCCTCCTTTAATCCCCCATTTTCACTTTCTCTAATTTCAAAGATTCACCAACCTTTTTAGTCCATCTTAGTATCTTGTCTTGTCAGGCAGTTTCTATTGGGCCATGTACTTATACTTATCCTGGGCCACATCTGTGCTTCTCCTGTTTGACGCGTGAGAGTCTGATTTCAAGGGAGAATTAGGAGACTGAATTTTCAAAGCAGAGCACAATGGATCCACTTGTAAAAATGCCCCCCTATGAGCCTCACATTTAGACACATGCAAATTGGATTTCTGGATGAGTGATCAGTAAATATGAGTGTTATTTATACGCACATAAATACCCATTTGCACGTGCAAATACAGTCTTATGCCAGCACAACAGATGAGCAGCCTTTGGTCTCCACTTTGAAAATTAGGACAAGAATTCAAAATTTTAAACACCAAACCAATAAAACAGCTGTTCCAGCAGAAGCTGGCAACCTGCTGAGACTCCGCAGGTGGGTAGGTAGGGGCAGTGGATGCAACGGAAGGAAGGGGCTTTTGGACACATGGTACGGAAGTTGAGACTGGCCAAAGTTTTAAGTAGTTAGTGATTGCCCTGATACTTGGGTTGTTTTTGTTGTGTACACAAATCCACTAGTAATAAGGACTTAATAGTGACCGATCAAAAATGGGTAATGTTCTATTGCAGCCTCCAACAGCAATGATAATCCGGTATTTTAATATTTTTAACACATTGCATTAAAATGATGGCTTCTTGCTAAGGTTTTAAAGAACCTCATATCTCCCCAATTGTGTTGAGTAGGTCTTAGCTGCTTGAGATGCTAAATATGATTAGATCTAAATGCCTGAGATTAGTAATAGTTTGGGTTTGGGATCTAGTAAGCATCCTTTCCTCAGCAGAATCTATCTTCACCTCTACACAGAGTGGATTGATCTGAATGGAAGTATATGTTTGCTACACTTGACTATACAAAGTAAAAATGCCAGGACTGTCACATTTCTGAAATGAACATCAACATTACACATCACTGTAAAGCAGCAGGGCAGGGCTTGACAGCCATGAAAATGAACAAACTCTTTAATTATGGTGTGGATGTTCTCTCTGCTAAATTGCTGCCAGATGTAAGGTAAAACTAGTGCATATAGCACATTCTGCATATGGATCTTGGGTTTGCTCAGCTCAGCCAGCAGCTATTTGAAAGAGTGCCCAAACCTGAAAGAACTTTTTAAACTTCAAAAGCCATAGACAAACATTAAAATAGACACATTTCTGTTGTGCTGTCAGTTACCAACAGATTAACACAGCATGTGGTCTTGTAATTCAAAAGAAATGAAATCTGCAATACCTGGTCATACCCGCCATGCATATATTTCCAAGCAGCCAACAGAGGTAGTCAATGCCATTGATCACCAGCTTAAAGTTAGGCACATGTTTCAGTACCTCAATAGACTGAGGTTTTAGCCCCTACCCTGAGAAGGGGACAATGTGAAGATGCACGACCCCATGAAGACAATCTTTCCCCAAAGAGAGCAACTGTGTGTGCAGCAAGACTGTGCAGCCTAACACACGGTGCTAGCTGCTCTCCCTGGTCTATCTGATCTGCTCCAGAGCCCAGTGCCAAGGCATTGCTGGGCCACCCTGTTCTGCCTCTCCAGCTACAGGGTGCTAGTCTCCCCAGAGTGCAGGAGGAGCAATTATTATAGGTCTCTGTATGTAATGCATATTTTCCTCTGTCTGTACTTGCATAAGAGATTGTCAGCCTGGCTCATTTATTTCTCCATATGCAATCAGATACAACACACACATGTAATCTTCCTTAAGAAGCATAGATGCATTTCAGGCCAAAAAACCAGGGGTGAAATCCTGTCCCTATCGAATTCAATAGCAGAACTCCCATTGACTTCAATGCGATCAGTATTTCACCCAAGAATATTTAAAAAGATTCCCTGCCCTGCCTCAATCAGGCACCTCCAGAAGTAACCAAGTAATTTACATGCTGGACTTAAAAGTAATGAAAAAATATACCAATAAGGTTGGAAAAATGAAAACCAGCTTTGATATATATTTTAGCAAATGTAAAGATACTCAGATATTTTGTAAAGAAATGATATTATTGTACCACCAAGCCCCCCTTCGTTTGTCTGTTTATTACTGTCGCATTATGAGGACTGTGAACTGTCTGAGACAGTGGCAGATTAGCTACTGGGCCTCCAGGGCCTGTGCCCAGGGGCCCCAGCCAAATGGGGGGCTCCAAAAAAAATCTGCCACCAGGCGAGCAAGATGGGGAAAGCCCCCACACTCCAATCCCACTCCGCAGCAGCAGCTCAGGGTGGGCAGGGTGGGAGAAGCCTCAGTGGCCCCCAACCCCACCCCAAGCAGAAGTCATGGAACTGCAGGAGAAGCCCCAGCACCTGAACCCCTGTTCAGGCCCTGGGACTGGAGGAGCTTTCACTCCCCACTGCAGCACCAGGGCCATGGTGCAGAGACAGAGCTTCTCTGGTCTTGAGGCCTCAGTGCAGCGGGGGTGGGGGTGGGGCAGAAAAGAGCAAAAGGAGTGGGGGTTGGGAGGGACCCTGGGTGGAACAGGGGCCTCCTGGGGAAGGGGCAGAAAGGGGTGGGAATGTGAGCAGGGCTGCAGGTGGAACAGGGGTGGGGCTGCAGGTGGAAGGGTTGCAGAGGGGCACCCCACTTGCTCTGGCAAAGGGCCCCAGGAAACTTTAATCCACCTCTGGTTCTGAGGCAGGGATAATCTTTGTCTTTGTGCATACAATATGCATTACATACAATACAGCCCTGATGTGTGCTGTTCTCAAGCACTACCTAACAGAAATAAAGCAGCGATAATAACTGCTACAATGTGCTGTTGCTCTTTTTCTACCTGATGCCAGCCACGGTGTTATTTCTTCTTTGTTGGATGCAAACAGAAATGGCTTCCAGCAATTTCTAGGAAGTTGTAGAGTGCTCACATCACAAAGGGACTCTTAGCTCAACTAAATCTTCCCAGGCTAGTTTGAACAGTTAGGTTGCCCAGACTGAACTAGTCGCAGTGCTACTGGGTACAATCACAAAATGGCTGAAGGGTATGTGTGGGAAGTTATTTTCAGATCGTTTGGTATATTAATTGTCTCTTTTAAAGTACTAGCTAGTTAATTTAATGTAATTTTGTTGCATCTGGGCTTTGTTATTTGCTGTATTTTTTTTAAATGAATGTTATTTTAAATAATTGTTATGGCATCTAGAGCTGGGGATTGACATCTTGTTTCTATTTTCTTCATAGATTTGGGAACCAGAAGGGAACATTATGCTATAACCTACTTAACAGGCCTTAGACTTTCGCCCAGCGATTCGCACATCTAGCCCAAGAGCTTGTAGCTGAATGACAGCTTTCATTTCAGAAAGACTTCCAATCTTAACTAAGAAGTTACAATATAAATAAAAAGAAATCAAATAATAGCAAACTAAATAATTAACATGTAGAACTGATCTTTCATTGTTTAGTATTTTGTTTAGGCGCACTGGAGAGACATCATGTTTTATTAGAACTCTTATTTGTTGATTCTGACTCACTCCAAGGGAGTTCTGTGTCTGATGCTTGGAGTGAGTCAGGAGTCTGTAGGGGAAACAAATGGCTGAGATCAGTGCACATGACAGTACTGGGGTCTGCTATATATAAAAATTTACATGAAAAAACTGCATTAAAATAACATTATTTTTGCTATGTTATGCACTCAGAATTTAGGAAATTCCAGAATTTAGGCTGCCTGTGGAACTTCAATTTGCCCCCCTTGCATGGATGCTTTATGATACAGTCTTTTAATTATATAGTCACATAGATATACACACACACCAGAAAATACTATGAGAGCAGTAATAGGTTGTCATCCTTTATGTGGACCAAGCACTAGAAGGGGATGAGATGCACACTTTGCCAGTGAGTTTGCACAGATATTTCTTGACCGTGAAGGAATGCTGAAACTCTGGAATCTTGGGCTTAATTTCAGGTTCTAGATGGGAGTGAGCAGTAGTGGCTATAAATCCTTTTGCATCTGTTCTCCCAAGCCTAAACCCTTCTGACTATGTCCCCTCCATCCTGTTCCTATGCCAGTCCTGTCTCTCCTCACCCCAGCTCCTCATGCCAGTTCCCTCACCTGATCATTCCCAGTCTCCATATCACAGTCCCAGTCTCCCCCTCCAAGCTCCTGATTTACACATCAGTCTTCCTCCTACACCCCTGTTCCCAAACCTTCCCTCCCTCCCTTATCTCAGTCTTTCCCCCAGGATTCTGGCCCAGTCACCTCCTCCCTCCCTGACTCCCAGTTCAGGATCCAGAATTCCACCCAGCTCACAGTCCGTCTTCCCCCTTACCTGAGGGATCTTGCACAAATCGATTTCCTTCATCCCCTGAGTCCAGCTCTTTCCTCCACTGCATTTCAATCAGGCTGTTTCCTCCTCCTTCTCCATGTGGCCTGGGTGCCACCAGGGGCAGTATGAAAGCACAGGAAAGACATTATTGCTGCTCTGTTTCTGCGCCCAGTTCCACCATGGCCCTTTACAATCAGGAGGAGAAATTGCAGGGATACTTCCGTTTGGCCCATACAGCACCAGACTGGAGCATGTGCAATTCAGAGAGAATCTTCAGAGAGCTTAGCTGCCAAACTCTAACTGAGCATGTGCAAACTGAGCAGATTTTTCCGAGTCTTATAACTTGGCCAAATTTGGCCAAATGTTCACAGGGAACAGCCAGAGATATGTCCCTGCCACAAAGGCAACCCCTGAAGGCAAATTTCAAGCCCTTCCTCCAAAGCATACATTAGCTCTTCTGAATGAAAATGTTAAGAAAAATATAGGCAAAACAAATTATTTTTCCCTAACCTCATTCTGAACAATGGCTGAACTGATTTTGCTGAAACTTTTCAAACAAATTAAGCCTGAAGGAGATACACAGTATGGAAATTTCAGCCCAAACTGTAAACTTGGCAAAGTTTTAAGCAACTGACAGCAGGATTTTATAACAGAAGCCTTATGATGTCAGGCAATCTTAAATAAGGCAGTAGTAACTAGTTCCACCTAAATTAACTTAGGCATCACTACAATATTTGATCTGAATCAAAATTCAAAATGCAAGACCCCCTCCGCATGCGATCCCATTTGCATTTCTTGGAATAAATAGCAAATGAGAATAAGCATTCATTTCATGGGATGGGGAGCAGAGGCCAAGTGGAGGCAAGCCTGGGAGGATTTACTGATGTGTGACAAAGACTTCTGCTGATAGTGAGAGATAAAGCCTATTTTATTTATTCCCTGCTGTTCTCTGCTGACTAGCGGTTTAACCAACACAAACCCAAAGGCTTGCAAAATTCCATGCTGTCAGTACACTTCTATACTGGCCTCACCTGAGAATCCGTCTGTTGTTTTCAGTTACACCTTCTGGCAATTGTTAGAATTTGCAGCCCTTTGGCGAAAATAGATTTTCGAACATTGTATTTTGTATTTATTTTTCTCACTTTCCTATTGGCACGGGCTTCATGCTGAAGGCCATTGTTTATTACAGAGAGCACCGGTCCTTTTGGGCCTATGAACTTGCTCAGTTTTAAGTAAAATTTGCAGAATAACCATTTCCAAAAATAAGAGCATTAGAGATATTAAAACTGAGTAAACAATTTGCAATGAATAATTTCCTTGACAGATGTACCGTTCATGATCAGATGTTCATATGTATTTGTTTAATAGAAAATAGTGGATATTAATTCCATTACTGTAGAGCCTACTGACCCCAACTGAAATTAGGACATTGTTCTGAGCATGGCAAACACACACACAGTAGTACTAGGTCCCTGAACTGAAGAATTTACTGTCTCAATAGACAAGATAGGGAAAAGGTGGGAGGAGAAACAGCGGCCCAGAGAGGGGAAATAACTTGTCTAAGATCACAAATAAAATCAGTGAGAGCCACAAATGGAATCCACATCTTCCGGCTCCTCATCCAGAACTTTAGCCAATGGACCAGACCAGTACTAGCAAAACAATTGAGTGGATGCTGAGGTTAAATTTGATTTTCTTAATATCACAATTGCACATGCAACTTGGTACTATTTGCAAAGAGTGTGGTCAGATCTCTGTCAGGTTCCTTTCTTTATTTACCTCTCTTCAAGGAGCCTAGTGAAGGGTTTGGGGAGCCCTGTCCCCCTGTTATGTCAAGCACAGTCTCATCTTATGTAAAATATACCATAACACAGCTGGGGTGAGAAATAAAGCATGTGAGGTTAACATTTGCTTTCTGAGAACATTCATGAGAACAAACCTTAAATACTTTATTGTTTCACAAAAGTCAGACACACAAGGTATGAGTGGGGCCAAAGCCAATTTATTCTTAAATTTGAGCAACTATGGAAAAAAATGGGAAAAAATATGGTGCAGTATTCACCCAGCCCTCAACATAATCTACACTGTTAAAACCATTAATAAGAACATAAGAGTGGCCATACTGGGTCAGGCCAATGGTCTATCTAGCCCAATATCTTGTCTTCCAACAGCGACCAATGCCAGGTGCTTCGGGGGAAGAAACAGAAAAGGTAATCATCACACAGTCCATCCCATCACCCATTCTCAGCTTCTGGCAGACAGAGGCTAGGGACACTTCAGAGCATGGTTTTGCATCCCTGCCCATCCTGGCTAATAACCACTGATAGACCTATCCTCCATGAACTTATCTAGTTCTTTTTTGAACCCTGTTATAGTCTTGGCCTTCACAGCATCCACTGGCAAGGAACTGCACAGGCTGGCTATTCTGAAATCTCAGACTGAAGAAAGATTTGGGTGTCCCCTACTAAAAATAGACAAATAGAATTCTGCAAAAACACTGGCTCATATTAACAGATATTTGACTTACATAGACAATGGAAAGAACTCTTATTTCCATAGATACATTCTCTGTGGCTTATCTTGCACGTGGTCTCCAATGACAGAGCCATTTTTTGAATGGGTACTGTACTAGCAACAGGGTGAGTTTACTGGTGTTGAATGTAAATATACAAACAGGTTTTCATTCTGTGCATAGGGAAACCTCTGGAACTATATGACCTGGGTATAAACCTTAAAGGGGAAATTGCCTGTTGTCTTCTTCAATAACATATTAAAGCCAGCTGGAAGTACTTGATCACAGGAGGAAAATAAATGGAATCTGCATGACTGGGGATGACAACATATGATCTCGTTTCTCAATCATCCCTTTCATAATGTGCTATTTACATTAGAGAAAATGGCATTAAAAAAGAAGTATTAGCTGACCCAACAACAATTTCCAATGCAAAAATGGTGAGAAATATTGTTGTGCTTCCTGCAAGTGGTAGCAACTGTCAGGACCTTACAAGTTGGCGTCACATTAGAGGAGAAATCAGTGGCACGCCATCTGGGTATAGTCTTAGTCTAACTTGTTTACTCATATACACCAGGCCTGGAACAGAAAAGGTCACACATGAAATGCAGCCAATCTTCTTTCAAGGATTTCAGTCTAAAGCAAAGTCCAGTTTCCAGGAAGAAACTCTGCCCCCAAGAATTGACTCTTGTTGACTAATGCAGCAAGCAAACTCCCTTGCCATAGTTGCCCCAAAGAACAAACTTCATCAAATTAAGAACAACATGGCATTTTCTTCCAAGACTACAAACTTGTCTGTATGCTAAGAAAAAGAACTTGAAAAATATGTGTAACATCACCATCTTGCAAACACTGCTACAACAATATTTTGGCTACCTAAAACTATCACAGGTTTTAGTAGCAACACTGTACTTTACTGAAAAGTCCCACTGCCCAGGCCCATTGACATAAGTTAATACAGAAAGGCTTAAAGATTTTAAACCACAATAAACAGCAAAACATATGAGATTACTACAAAGCTGTATATAAATGTTTAAAAAAATGTGCAGGTTGTAAAGTCAAGAACCAAAAAGTTAGGAAATGTCAGAATTGAGGTTGCTCGTGCAAACTTAATTCTGCCCCCTTGTGTGTAGGAATTACAACAGTCTTTCATTACATGATCACATACTGTTTTTTTCCCCAACAGTATCCCTCTCTCATTCTCTGCTCTTTGCTTTCAGTTCAGTAGCCCAAAGAAGTCAGAGGAGCAATTGCAAGAAAAGTCCTGCTCAACTCCAGGTTGAAAGCATGCTCAGTGGCTCTGTGGGGCTAAAGCATTCTTAGTGGCTGGCCCACAGCTCTCTGGGGATGGCACATGATCAACGCACATTAAATGTTTGGAAAATTTGCTGACACTCTCTAAAACCTCTAATGAGTATGTGCAAATGGTCATTTTCAGAGGAAAAATGGGGGAAGGGGTTTTATTGGGCACAGTAAAAGGCATTGATAGACCTCTATGCCAAATTTAAAGCCCCTGCTCCAAGGCATGGAAGCACTGGAGTTTCTGAAGAAAATGGTTGTAAAACACTTTTCACATGGTTTCACGCTGCCTCAAGTGGCTCACGACCATGAGTGCCAACCTCAGGACAGACTGTTAAAAAGTGGGGTAGAGACCTGTAGCAAAGCGAAGACTCACTGGCAGAGCGCCTCCTACTGGTCATCCTGGGAATTAGCTCTTGTCCAGCCCAGAGCGCCCTCTGCTTGCTGATGTCTCACTTGCCCCAGGCCCCGTGTCCCTCCCGGACCCTGGTGCTCTTTATCCTGGGGTTCTCACCCAGCAGTACCCCCCACTCTCTGGGTTTCCCTTCCCAGGGGAACCCCTAACTCTTTAAACCCACCTTGCTACTGTCAATCGTCATCTAGCTCCCTCTCACTGGGGCAAACTTCAGTCTGTAAAGGCCACTCAACATTGGCAAGGGGGTCGGGCCAGCTGCCTCTGCCTAAGCGTGGGCTGCACCTCTGCAACTCCAGTACCTGCTTTGGCCTTTAGCAAGGCCTGCAGCCTGGGAATTTACCACGCTGCAGCTCCCCAGCCCCTCTTGCCTTTCTCCAGCACTGCTCTACTCCTGGTACCCCGAGTTCCCAGGCAGCCCGGTCCTTCTCTCTCCACAGCTAGAGAGAGAGTTTTTTTCCTTCTGTCCCTGCAGCCCTTTTATAGGGCCCGGCCTGGTCCTGACTGGCTGGCTCTCAGCCCCAGTCCTCTTCAAAGGATGGCTTTTAACCTTGCTTGGAGTGGGGTGACTGCCCCACTACACACACACCCTCAAGATCCGCACCCCTTGGGGTAGGGGGGTCTCCTCGCCTGGACCAGTCACACATGCGCCTCTAGAGCCACTTGTTTCTTTTCCAACTCCTCCAGCTGCTCAAGCAGACTGGTCTCCTCGTCTACGACAGCCGCATACTCTTTAGTGAGGTCCATGGCATTTGCTTCGGCCTCGCAGCGGGCCTGCTCTGAAGCCTCCAGCCACACACACAGGCCAGAGTCCCCCGGGCCCTCTTCCTTCAGATTCTGGGTTCCTACTGTAACCTGCTCCACAACAGCCTGGGTCCTGGCCTCCTGCTGGGCACACTCTGTTCCAGTATCTTTTTCTGCCTATGGGTGGCTCTCTGGCAGGTCTACTACCATTATTACAGCACCCACTCAGACAGTCCTTGACCCATTTGGGTCCTCAGGCCCTTCTACCTGAGTTCACCCTCCTTCGAGGGGGCAGTTCCTCTTTATGTAGCTTCATTTGTGGCAGTCAAAGCAGGCTCACTGCCCTTTTGATGCCTTGGGCCCTGGCTTCTTCTGTTGGTCCTTCTCAGGGACAGTCCTCCCTTGGCTGCCCTTGGTCGGGCTCCTTAAGGTAGGGCACTCCCTCCATAGGTGCCCCCACTGCCCACAGGCCCAACACCTTTGTCACCTCCTGACTTCCCTTGCCAGATGGCCTCTCATAGGGGCTTGTCCCTTCCTCCATTCTGGGTGAGGCTCCCTGCCCCCATCCCAGTAGGGACAATCCACCCTTACATGTCCCCACCTCCCACAGGCGTAACAAACCCTGCTGTCCCCCACCGGCCTCCTGGCCCAGGCGCTGGACTTCTCCCACCAGTCTCGGTGGTCTCTCTGGAATTCCCTCGGCAGGAGTTTCACCAGGGCCCACTGCTCCTCTGTCAGCTGCCCCAACTGGGCCTGCAAGGCCCACTGTACCTCCTGCTGTCTCTCCTGGTTCTCCAGGACCACACGGAGCAAGGTCTCACGCCTGTCCTGTGCTCCGTCAGTCCCCTACTGTCAGGGCCCTGGCACCGGAGACCAGCCAGGGACGGCACAAGAGCCCTCAGCAATGAAAACCTCTGTATATGCTGGGTCCATTGTTCCCTCCTCTTCCAGGCAATAGTCCCAGTCCTATCCCTGCTCCTTGTATCAAGGGTGACCATCTATGCCTGCATTCTCCACCATGTGTAGCGAAGCGAAGACTCACTGGCGGGGCACCTCCTACTGGTCATCCTGGGAATTAGCTCTTGTCCAGCCTGGAGTGTCCTCTGCTTGCCGATGTCTCGCTTGTCTCAGGCCCTGTGTCACTCCCGCCCAGCCTGGCCCTGACTGGCTGCCTCTCAGCCTTTTCCGATTGGCTCTCAGCCCTAGTTCTCTCCAAGGGCTGATTTCAACCCTTCCTGAGCCGGAGCGTGGTGACTGCCCCACTACAAGATCCCAAACTGTATCTGTGTTATATAATTAGATGTTACCAACCCAATAACAAATGTGAATTTCCAAAACACTATAATAGTCTTACCATGGAGTCACAGACAGTCCTCTTGGATGTTCCAGTCTATTTTGCTCCCCAGGCAACCCGGACTATGTGATAGATGGTCACTTTATACCAAAAATCACAATAATATTCAAGTTACTCCCAGTCCCAAAAGACAAGTCACTTAGCCCAGGTCATTTGCACTCTGATTTCAAACCCAATTCTGTCTCCAATCCTGTAATAAACTAACTAAAGGTTTAAGTACTAAGGAAAGAAATGAGAGTTATTTGCAAAGTTAAAACAGGAAACACACACAAAAATGAGTTACAATCTTAGATTTAAAAAGGTAATATAAGCTTCTATAATAAGCAGTTCTATATGTCCTTTAGGGATAACCCAGGCCAAGCAGCATGGGGATCTCTTGCTTACGTTTAGGAATCTTTGCCCCTCAGAGTCCTGACAGCATAAAGAAACCCAGTTTCTCTGTCAGAGATTTTTATGCCCTTTCCCCCAGAATCCAGGTTGATGGGATACATTTACGTGTAGGTCTCCCCTTCCTGGAGGGAGTAAGGAATCAACAAGGTCTCCACCCTTTGAGGCTACACAATGCCTCATTTGCCTTCAGTAGGCCATCCCATGTGCAGGACAAGCACTTTATCTTAATTAATTCATCTTTTTTCTGTTTGGTGAGTACCAAACTCCCAGGAGGCACATCTCTGCATCCTTAGGCATGAAAATACTTTTCAAAATCTGGTCCTAAGTGACTTTCCGAAGGTGGGACGGGTCCATGGCAAAACCAAAAATTGATACCCGATCTCCTATGGCTGTGCCTAGGGTGCTAATCGCAAGACCAGCCACCTCCTTTTTCATTTTAGCCTATATGAAACTTACCGGAGAAGCTTACAATGCAAACATTCAGTCTAACTCAGGAGTAGGCAACCTTTCAGAACTGGTCCGCCAAGTCTTCATTTATTCACTCTAATTTAAGGTTTCGCGTGCCAGTAATACATTTTAACATTTTTAGAAGGTCTTTTTCTCTAAGTCTATAATATATAACTAAACTATTGTTTTATGTAAAGTAAATGAGTTTTTTCAAAATGTTTAAGAAGCTTCTTTTAAAATTAAATTAAAATGCAGAGCCTCTCTGACCAGTGGCCAGGACCTGGGCAGTGCGAGTGCCGCTTAAAATCAACTCGCGTGCCGCCTTCGGCACACATGCCATAGGTTGCCTACCTCTGGTCTAACTTTATATCATGGGATACAGACATTATAACTAGAATTAATAAATGCAGCATTCCATAAAGTCAAAACACATTCTTGTAACATTAATATCTATTTTAACTATATTAACTCACAGGTAGAGCTGACTGGTTTCGGGCTATGCATTTGCCAGTATTCAGTGAGGCTCTGAGCCTTAATATGAACTAGCACCTACTCTCCCAGCATCACACATGAAAAAAAATGTGTTTTTTCTCACCTCATTTTCAGAACTGGTGCACTGCTTTTACTGATTTAAAAAAAAAAAAAAAAAAAAAAAAAAAAAAGCTTCCTCCAGAAGCAGACATCTGTTGTAGAAAATTTCAGCCTAAAAGACTGAAGTCTGGTAAAATTATAAGCAACGGAAAACAGGGTCTTATAATGGAAAGTGTTAGGCAACTGACTGCAGCACTACTGGCTTGTCTATAATAAGGCTTCTACTGATTCAGTCTCTGGGAAACGATCCCAGGTATTAAAAAGGTGACAAGGTGGTTTTAAAAAACCCAAAATTCAATGCAAATAATTTTCTATCACATTTTTTCCATTTGTGCAGTTTTTTTCCCTACATTTTCAATCGGCTCTGTGGCTATTACAATAGGGTGTTTCTATATAGTGGTTATTTATCAAAACATAAGAACAGCCATAATGGGTCAGACCAAAGGTCCATCTAGCCCAGTATCTGTCTACCGACAGTGGCCAATGCCAGGTGCCCCAGAGGGAGTGAACCTAACAGAGAATGTTCAAGTGATCTCTCTCCTGCCATCCATCTCCATCCTCTGACGAACAGAGGCTAGGGACACCATTCTTTACCAATCCTGGCTATTAGCCATTTATGGACTTCACCACCATGAATTTATCCAGTTCTCTTTTAAACACTGTTATAGTCCTAGCCTTCACAATCTCCTCAGGTAAGGAGTTCCACAAGTTGACTGTGCACTGCGTGAAGAAGAACTTCCTTTTGTTTCAAACCTGCTGCCTATTAATTTCATTTGGTGACCCCTAGTTCTTATATTATAGGAATAAGTAAATAACTTTTCCTTATCCACTTTCTCCACATCACTCATGATTTTATATACCTCTATCATATCTCCCCTTAGTCTCCTCTTTTCCAAGCTGAAGAGACCTAGCCTCTTTAATCTTTCCTCATATTGGACCCTCTCCAAACCCCTAATCATTTTAGTTGCCCTTTTCTGAACTTTTTCTAGTGCTAGAATATCTTTTTTGAGGTGAGGAGACCACATCTGTACACAGTATTCAAGATGTGGGCGTACCATGGATTTATGTGAGGGCAATAATATATTCTCAGTCTTATTCTCTATCCCCATCCTGTTTGCTTTTTTGACCGCCTCTGCACACTGCATGGACATCTTCAGAGAACTATCCATGATGACTCCAAGATCTTTTTCCTGACTCGTTGTAGCTAAATTAGCCCCCATCATATTGTATGTATAGTTGGGATTATTTTTTCCAATGTGCATTACTTTACATTTATCCACCTTAAATTTCATTTGCCATTTTGTTGCCCAATAACTTAGTTTTGTGAGATCTTTTTGAAGTTCTTCACAATCTGGTTTGGTCTTAACTATCTTGAGTGATTTAGTGTCATCTGCAAACTTTGCCACCTCACTGTTTACCCCTTTCTCCAGATCATTTATGAATAAATTGAATAGGATTGGTCCTAGGACTGACCCTTGGGGAACACCACTAGTTACCCCTCTCCATTTTGAGAATTTATCATTAATTCCTACCCTTTGTTCCCTGTCTTTTAACCAGTTCTCAATCGGTGAAAGGACCTTCCCTTTTATCCCATGACAACTTAATTTACGTAAGAGCCTTTGGTGAGGGACCTTGTCAAAGGCCTTCTGGAAATCTAAGCACACTATGTCCACTGGATCCCCCTTGTCCACATGTTTGTTGACCCCTTCAAAGAACTCTAATAGATTAGTAAGACACAATTTCCCTTTACAGAAACCATGTTGACTATTGCTCAACAGTTTATGTTTTTCTATGTGTCTGACAATTTTATTCTTAACTATTGTTTCAACTAATTTGCCCAGTACCGATGTTAGACTTACCTGTCTGTAATTGCTGGGATCACCTCTAGAGACCTTTTTAAATATTGGCATTACATTAGCTAACTTCCAGTCATTGGGTACCAAAGCCAATTTAAAGGACAGGTTACAAACCTTAGTTAATAGTTCCGCAACTTCACATTTGAGTTCTTTCAGAACTCTTGGGTGAATGCCATCAGGTCCCGGTGACTAGTTAATGATGAGTTTATCAATTAATTTCAAAACTTCCTCTAATGATACTTCAGTCTGTGACAGTTCCTCAGATTTGTCACCTACAAAAGCCAGCTCAGGTTTGGGAATCTCCCTAACATCCTCTGCCATGAAGACTGAAGCAAAGAGTCCGTTTAGTTTCTCCACAATGACTTTACCGTTTTTAAGCGCTCCTTTTGTATTTCGATCGTCAAGGGGCCCCACTGGTTGTTTAGCAGGCTTCCTGCTTCTGATGTACTTAAAAAACATTTTGTTATTACCTTTGGAGTTTTTGGCTAGCCGTTCTTCAAACTCCTCTTTGGCTTTTCTTATTACACTCTTGCACTTAAGTTGGCAGTGTTTGTGCTCTTTTCTATTTGCCTCACTAGGATTTGACTTCCACTTTTTAAAGGAAGCCTTTTTATCTCTCACTGCTTCTTTTACATGGTTGTTAAGCCACCGTGGCTCTTTTTTTGTTTCTTTACTGTATTTCTTAATTTGGGGTATACATTGAAGTTGGGCCTCTGTTATGGTGTCTTTAAAAAGTACCCATGCAGCTTGCAGGGATTTCACTTTAGTCACTGTACCTTTTAACTTTTGTTTAACTAACCCCCTCATTTTTGTTTAGTTCCCCCTTTTGAAATTAAATGCCACAGTGTTGGGCTGTTGCGATGTTCTTCGCACCACGGGGATGTTAAATGTTATTATATTATGGTCACTATTTCCAAGCGGTCCTGCTATAGTTACCTCTTGGACCAGCTCCTGCGCTCCACTCAGGATTAAATCTAGAGTTGCCTCTCCCCTTGTGGGTTCCCGTACCAGCTGCTCCATGAAGCAGTCATTTAAAGTATTGAGAAATTTTATCTCTGCATTTCGTCCTAAAGTGAAATGTTCCCAGTCAATATGGGGATAACTGAAATCCCTCACTATTATTGAGTTCTTAATTTTGATAGCCTCTTTAATTTCCCTTAGCATTTCATCATCACTATTACTGTCCTGATCAGGTGGTCGATAATAGATCCCTAACGTTATATTTTTATTAGAGCATGACATTTCTATCCATAGAGATTCTATGGAACATGTGGATTCACTTAAGATTTTTACTTCATTTGAATCTACATTTTCTTTCACATATAGGGCCACTCCTCCTCCTGCATGACCTGTTCTGTCCTTCTGATATATTTTGTACCCCAGAATGATTGTGTCCCATTGATTGCTTTCAGTCCACCAGGTTTCTGTGATGCCTGTTATATCAATATCCTCCTTTATCACAAGGCACTCTAGTTCACACATCTTATTATTTAGACTTCTAGCATTTGTGTACAAGCACTTTAAAAACGTGTCCCTGTTTATTTGTCTGCCCTTTTCTGATGTGCCAGATTCTTTTTTATGTGGCTGTTTATCATCTGATCTGGCCCTTACATTATCCTCTTCCTTCCTCTGCTCCTGACT
This sequence comes from Gopherus flavomarginatus, assembly GCF_025201925.1. NCBI lineage: Eukaryota > Metazoa > Chordata > Testudines > Testudinidae > Gopherus > Gopherus flavomarginatus. The sequence goes on along the minus strand of NC_066618.1, from coordinate 25,458,554 downwards.
ATAACCTGGAGATTCTGTATCATCAGACTTTCCCCTAAGAGAAGTCTGTGTCCGATCCACATGCTCCTCTGCAGCAGTTGGCTTTCCCCCATCTCCTAGTTTAAAAACTGCTCTACAATCTTTTTAATATTTAGTGCCAGCACTACAATAAACAATAAAAAGCAATTTGATCTGGAAAGGCCTTGACATGCTGTTCCATATTTTTATGAAAACTGTTCTTTGTTCACTTGAGGGAAAGGCAGGAAAGTGCTGTCAATGAAGGAAAATGTTTATTTGGATTCATGGATCAGAAATAAGGCGGGGTGGGGAAAGGGTGACAAAGCAAGAGAGAGAGACAGAGTGAGTAAGTAAGTACATGCTCTTTTCAGGGGAGGCAATAGGGTACATAGATGCAGGTCTGGGATTGGGACCCAGGAGACCTTCGTTCTATTCTTGACTCTGCTATTGACCTGCTGGGTGACCTTGGTTAAGTCACTTCACCTCTCTGTGCCTCTACCAGGCAGATGGGGCTTGTTAGCTGTGGCTGACAATCCACCTAGGAGAAAGATAACTTCAATTTCAAACCAAGAACCTCAGGCCTGGTGAGCCAGTTTGTAAAAGTCATGCCAATCACATGTACTCTATGGGGCTGCCCTATTGGCCCAAGTAACAGGAAAAGGTGAAAACAAGCCATATATATTGCAATCTGCCCTAGAATGTTTAAGTGAAGATTGAGGTCATTTGGGAGGAGGACAATCTGTAATACAGAGACACTCTTGTGCTTGGCCTCAAGAAGGGATTAAAAAAAGAGATGAATACTTCACATGATCATTTTAAAACACCTTCAATTGCATTAGAATTAAGGGAGGAAATGAATCTCGATCCTTCGTTACAGATATGGCAGCTGTAACTGAACTGACATAGAAAGAATGGGCTTGTCATTAAGGCATTAAATTTAATTGAGAATTAGATGCCTCTGTACTTTTGAAAATCCCCATAGCTGCCTATCTGTATCTATCGGTGCCTAAATACCTTTAAAAATATGCCCCTTAGTCCCAAAGGAATCAAGCTGGACAAACAAAAACAAAGACATGCAAACAGAGCATGTTTGAAAATTTGCACACCGATCCCCTTTGTGCCTTACTTTCCTCGTTTATAAAATGGAGGTAATTCCATCTCGCAGGAATGTTTTGCAGTGAAATTAATGCTTGAAATTCACTTTGAACTAGTTCCATTGAGGGTGCAGTGGCCCAGTTCAGCTTGGTGCTTAACTTTAAGCATATGAGTAGCCCTTTTGAAGACAATGGGATTTCCTACGTGCTTAAAATTAGACCACGCCTAAGTAATTTGGGCCCAAATGAGTACGAATTATTATAATTATTATTTAATCACCCTGATCATCATTTTGTTGTAAATTTCTGTAATGAATGTTTCATGTAAACAGTACTTGAAACCATGTCAATTAGTGAAGTTCCAAAAAGTGTGGTTAAGAAAATCCTTCAATACTAACAACAAACACACTGTAGGCTGAAAAGCACTGTAAAGGTATGATATGATCCCTCGGGTTTTTCTTTCTTTTCTTTCAGAAGTGCTCTTTACAGGGAAGACATATTTTACAGAAGTCAAGTACAGTGACTCTAATTTGCATAATGCTATTTATCACTCCCTCTACTTACAGACACTTTACAGAAAGTTAGGGAAATAGTGGAGGTGTGCATACTCTGCACTGGTGATTATCTAAAGGGGGCGTCTGGAAGTGTGACAGACCAAAAAAAAAATCTGTAATATATTTTCACCCATCATTCCTATTTTTGTTATGGTAACTGGTGCAATAAATCCCAGCAGACAGCAAGAAATAAAAGGGAACTACAGAAGCAGATACAATTTTAGTGCCTGGGGGTGTCTCTATGCCATCCCATAGAAACACTTGCAAGAGACAACGACATGCTGTTGCACCCAGATCTCTAATGAGTTAAAGATACAGTTTGGCACAAGGAGGAGGAGAAAGGGGACATGACTGATCAAGGAAACCTGCAGATAGTGAGGATAAAAGGTGAAGATCATGCAGACCCACACAGATTCTGGCCAGATTCTGGTCTCTCTTCAGTTCACGGAGGGTAGATCTACATTTAAAATGCTGCACCAATGCAGTTGTGCTGCTGTAGAGTTTAAGTGAAGATGCTACTATGCTAATGGGTTAATCCATTGCCACAAGAGTCAGTAACTAGGTTGACAGAAGAAGCTCTTCCGTCAACAGCGCTGTCTGTATGAGGGTTAGGTTGGTAGAACTATTGTCACTGGGGACGTGGATTTTTCACACCCCGAGCAACCTAGGTTCACCAAAGTACGTTTGTAGCATAGACCTGGACTGAGTTTTCTTTCCTGCTAGGTCCTTTTGGAACCATGCTGCCATTAGCCCTGCACCTGTGCAAATTCTCTGAGAGAGGGGTTGAACCAACTGCATCATGGTATTCCAGAGGAAATCTCCACAATACGGAGGAGAGAATACAGAATTAAAATTTAGAGTTAGTCTTGAAATGTTCCCATGTCTAAACCTGGTTTTTCCTCTTTAAAAACAATGAAAATATGTTCATTTTAGCAACCAAAAACTGAAAAATTCTGTGTGAAATCTGAAATTTTGGATGTTTGGGAATAACATTTTTCCCTTACCCCAAAATGAATATTTTACACACAAACTTTTTCAATTTTTGGCAATCAAAATATGAAAAGAATTTTGGTTTTTAGTTTTTTTGACAAGAATATAAGGAAAAATCATAATTCATAAAGAAACATTTCCCACAGAAATTCTTTTTTGTGAAAAAGCTGTTTTTGCCCAAAAAAACCCTTTGAACCAAAAAAATTGACCAGCTGTCTTTAAAAAGTTTGAAATTATTAATAGAATATTACATATCAGCTGAAAATCTTATTAGCTGTGAAACTTATTACCTGAAAAGCTTATTAGCCACCAACACCTGAGTTTAAGCTCTTAAGATTCTATGTGTCTCCTTATCACAGCACCTCCAATTTGAAATACTCAACCACACCAGCATCTCAACACATGTCCCCATAGCCCTGGGCTCTCTTTTCATCTCACTCTACCACCTGCTGTGTGGAAGGATGAGAAGGTGAACATCCTCTTGAAATGCACCAATTAGCACCTACCTCATCTTTGTGAAATGCTGTATTGCTAGGGATTAGCTCAATGGAACCCACTTGGAGTGATAAAACATCATTATATGTAGAGTGAGAAATCCAATAAGAAAATTCAGAACTTCCACTGTACAGTAAAAGCCAAATCAGTTTAAAATGTTGTGTAGGGACCTGTAGTTTTCAATCTCCCAAACAGCCTACTAATGATTTGTGATCTTAACCCATTTTTTGTATTAATTCATCCTTTTAATAAGAATTGTACTTCATCTGTAAACATCTTATGGATTTGCAGACTTTCCATGGAAAATATTTGGACATGAGGATTACTAATTCACCTATATGAGTGATTATTAAACTAAGTCTACAGCTCTTTACCTCCTTAAAACAAGTGGAGTGCCGAATGTAGATTTGTAAAACTAGCACTGCTTACACTGTCTGACACAATGGTTTCAAATTTAAAAAAAGAATCCTGATTCATCTAATGGATAGCAAACCAATGCCCGTGTTCCACTATGAATAATAGAATGAAGGCACGCCCACTCTTCCTTTGGAATATAGGAACTGTTATATCATCTAATTCAGTATCCTGTCCTTGACAGTACTCAGTATCAGATGCTTCAGAGGAACATGTAAGAACCCTGAAGTAGGCAGATATGCCCTCCACATTAATCTCATCCTGATCTCTGATAGTTAGAGATTGGCTTAAGTCCCGAAGCACAAGGTTTAATATCCCTTCCTGAATTGTTCTTGTCATTAATTATGAAATGGAAAATCATGGGAGACGGGAGAGATTCCAGAAGACTGGAATAGGGCAAATACAATGCCCATCTATAAAAAGGGAAATAAAAACAACCCAGGAAACTACAGACCAGTTAGTTTAACTACTGTGCTAGGGAAGATAATGGAGCAAGTAATTAAGGAGATCATCTGCAAACACTTGGAAGGTGGTAAGGTGATAGGGAATAGTCAGCATGGATTTGTAAAGAACAAATTGGGTCAAACCAATCTGATAGCTTTCTTTGATAGGACGAATCTTGTGAATAAGGGAGAAGCAGTGGATGTGGTCTACCTAGACTTTAGTAAGGCATTTGAAACGGTCTTGCATGATATTCTTATTGATAATCTAGGCAAATACAATTTAGATGGGGCTACTATAAAGTGGGTGCATAACTGGCTGGATAACCGTACTCAGAGAGTAGTTATTAATGGTTCCCAATCCTGCTGGAAAGATATAACAAGTGGGGTTCCACAGGGGTCTGCTTTGGGACCAGCTCTGTTCAATATCTTCATCAATGACTTAGATATTGGCATAGAAATTATGCTTATTAAGTTTGCAGATGATACCAAACTGGGAGGGAATGCAACTGCTTTGGAGAACAGGGTCATAATTCAAAATGATCTAGACAAATTGGAAAAATGGTCTGAGGTAAACAGGATGAAGTTTAAAAAAGACAAATGCAAAGTGCTCCACTTAGGAAGGAGCAATCAGTTTCACACATATAAAATGGGAAGAGACTGTCTAGGAAGGAATACAGCAGGAAGGTATCTAGGAGTTATAGTGGACCACAAGCTATAGCGGACCACAGTGTGATACTGTTGCAAAAAAAGCAAACGTGATTCTGGGATGCATTAACAGGTGTGCTGTGAGCAAGACATGAGAAGTCATTCTTCCGCTCTACTCTGCACTGGTAAGGCCTCAACTGGAGTATTGTACCCAGTTCTGGGCACCGAATTTCAAGAAAGATGTGGAGAAATTGGAGAGCATCCAGAGAAGAGCAACAAGAATGATTAAAGGTCTAGAGAACATGACCTATGAAGGAAGGCTGAAAGAATTAGGTTTGTTTAGTTTGGAAAAGAGAAGACTGAGAGGGGACATGGTAACAGTTTTCAGGTATCTAAAAGGGTGTCATAAGGAGGAGGGAGAAAACTTGTTCACCTTAGCCTTTAAGGATAGAACAAGAAGCAATGGGCTTAAACTGCAGCAAGGAAGATTTAGGTTGGACATTAGAAAAAATTCCTACCTGTCAGGGTGGTTAAACACTGGAATAAATTGCCTAGGGAGGTTGTGGAATCTCCATCTCTGGAAATATTTAAAAGTAGGTTAGATAAATGTCTATCTGGGCTGGTCTAGACAGCATTTGGTCCTGCCATGAGGGCAGGAGACTGGACTTGATGACCTCTCGAGGTCCCTTCCAGTCCTAGAATCTATGAATCTATGCTTTAGAACCATATCCATAGCCAATCCCTTTTTCAATTTTGTTAAATTCTTGGGTCATGATTTTCTGTGCCAATGAGCTCCACAGGATAACCACCTATTGTATGAAGCAGTATTTTCCTTTATTGGTTTTCAATTTTCCCCCATTTTAATTCCACCGAATGTCCCCTTGTGCCTGTGTTATGAAATAGGGATAACAGAAGTTCCTGTTCTACCTTGTCTATAGCATTATTTATTGTATATACTTTTATTATATCTCCTTTCTAAGGAAAACATTCCCAATCTATTCAATCTCTCTTCATAGGAGAGTTCTTCCACGCCCTTGATCATTCTTGTCGTTCTTCTCTCAGTCCCCACTTCCTGCACACTGGATATGCAATTTCTATTATGTAATCAGTACTCAGCACTCTAAACCATGTTTCAGGATGCTTGTCGTCCTCTGAAAAATTCACCTTAAGGACACAGGGTTGGCACAGGCCTATGCACCACATAAGCCTTAAGGCCTTAAGTTGGACCAAAGTGGTGCACAGACCTTTGCACGTAAGTTAATTTGACCCCTGTGAGGATACCCTCTTGGCTCGTGTCCCTGTGTATGATGGACTAGTGCCAATAACATAACAAACTGCTAAGTATAGGGTAAACGAGGTTGTTCATACTACAATCCCCATATAGTTTGGGAAACGGCAACTCCTGCTTTTGGTCTCTTTCAAATTAATAATTACAACTTCATACATATTGAGGTGTGTGTGGAGGTGGAATTATAACCAAGATCTAAAGTTGTGGCTAAATTAACATTCATAGACTCATATATTTATATATTCCAAGGCCAGAAGGGTCCTCTGTGCTCATCCTATCTGACCTCTGGTTAACACTGGCAGTAGAACTTCCTCCAAATATTTCTTAGAGTGTATCTTTTAGAAAAACATCTAATCTTGATTTTAAAATTATCAGTGATGGATAATCCATCATGACCATTGACAGGGCCGTAGCAAAAAAAAACGTGGCCCCCTCCGAACATATGTCTGGGTCCCCTTACAATGCAGAAACTGGAATGCGGTATTTATTTTATACAATATACAGGGTTCATATTATGTATACATAGGCCTACAGTGTACATGTATTCCGTATTTACGCAAAGCGCTTCTTTCGAGCCTTGTTCTCCGCAAATTGGTTAATCAATGCGTCATAACCAGAGATCTGGCAATCTTGTTTTCGATTGAGATAACTGCAAGCGCAGAAAGCCTGTCATCTGTCATTGTTGAGCGCAGGATATTCTTGATCAGTTTCATTCTGCTGAAGCTCCTTTCAGCACCAGCGACAGTAACTGGTGTGGTCAAAAGAATTCTGATGCAAATGCAAAGATTCGCATATATCTCCTGAAGGCTGTTCTTGTATATGTACATTAAAAAATTGTTTGCCATGACAAGTCCTCTCTCTTTCTCGATGACATAAATAAAACGATTCAATTCCATTATGAGTTCGTTGGCATCAATGTCTCCCATTTTTCTTTCAAAATTTTTGCTGTGATTCTCCAGTTCATTTTCTCTGTGACACTGCTTCAGGCTGTTAGCATTGTACAGAAATCCAAACAACTTATACCACTCCACGAGTTGATCAAATCGCGACGAAACAGAAGATATGGCCTGATCAGTGAGAACAAGAAAGAACTGCAATTTGAATTTTTCTTCAGCAGAAAGACGACTCGAATCATCATCACATTCGTAATCAAACAGTCTCTTCTTACGTCGCACCCTGGTTTCTGGAAACACCTGCTCAATACCCATATGCTCTGCTATTTCACGTGCATTTGTGACCACAGTTATGTCCTGTATTTCGATAGTCTTCCAAAAACTTCATTGTAGCACCGACTTCTGCCTGCAGTACGTCAATTGACACATCTGGTGACTGAATTAATTTGCTGGTTTTATTGACATGAAATAGTATATCGTACCACGTGTACACAGTCAGAACAAAAGGCCACGTAGTAACATGGTCTAAAAGCGTACCGGCTTCTGTTGCTGTATTGCCATCTTTTTTTCGAGCTCATATTCTCGCAAAGATGACAAAGCATTGCACAATTCTTCAAGGTGATAACGCAATGGCTTCAAAGCTTCAATTCTCGACTCCCAACGAGTGTCCAATAACCCTTTAACAGATATTGGCACATGTTCTTGAAGTATATCCCAATGTGAAGGTGAAGAAGAAAAGATAACGTATATTCTGTTAATCAGACCGAAAAAGTCAACGGCATATTTCAATGACTTTGCCGTGTCTGAGATCATAAGATGCCAAGTGTGAGCTCCACATGGTACATACAAGGCACGGTCATTTATTTCTAGCATGCGGGCTTGAACTCCTTTATTCTTTCCTCTCATATTTGCGCCGTTATCATAAGCTTGGCCTCTCATGTCAGCAATGTCTATTCTTAAGTTGTTTGCCTTTTCAAGAAACGCTTCCAATAAGCCCTCGCCAGTTGTATCATGAACATTAAGAAAACCAACAAACGCTTCACAAATATTGACACCATCTTCACCATTGCATTCAACAAAGTGTAACACCACAGACATCTGTTCTTCATGTGACACATCGGGAGTACAGTCCAAAATAACTGAATAATATTTTGCTTTTTTAAGCTGCACTATGTTGGCATCTTGAATGTTACTGGCAACAAGTTGAATCAGCTCGTTTTGGATCTGTGGACTGAGGTACTGAACATGTGTCTCTGCCTTCTTAATCCTCTGTAAAAGTTCGCTGAGGACAGTATCACATTTTGCAAGCAATTCAAACAGTCCCAAAAAGTTGCCATTCGAAGGATCACCGAGCTTTTCATTACTTCCTCAAAATGCCAAGTTTCTTTCGGACAAGAAAATAACGATATCAACCATGCGTTTGACAACATTTCTCCAGAAATCTCTTTCTTTCAGAAAAGCCTGCAATTCGAGTTGGTCAATAGATGTACGGTTTACTATGCCTGACCGAAGGTCAAACCATTTCACCATACAGTCTTGATGACCTTTGCCTGTTTCATGCTGCTGAAGTCTTTTTGACAGTGCTTTCCAAGCAGATGTTCCACGACGTAGCGGTATGTCGCCAGTGCCAAATAATTTACAACAAAAACAAAAAATGGCATCTTTCTGAACTGAGTACATTAACCATGAAAGTCTTATTTTCTCGCCATTTGCCATGGTTCGATAGAAATGAGTACTTGTGAACCTCCGTCTTTCCTCGTTAAATGGAAATTCGTAACTTTCATTCTGCTGCAATGGGCCACGTGCAACAATGTCACATACTTGCCTGTCCGATATTATAGACGGCCAGTCTCCTGGATCATCAGTCAGTGGTTCAGATTCAGATACTTCTTTCCCGGCAGCAGCTGGAATATCTGTCACAGTTTGTTTGGTAGAACAACTGGCTTCACCTTCTACCTCACTTGAAGCACTTCTGGATACTTCTGGATACGATTTGTCACTGCTAGTGCTGTCCGTTTCATGTGCCTGTACCTGTACGTTGGATTGCAGCGCAAAATACATTGACAACTTTGGAATTTTCTCAAGTTCCTTCTCGGCATCTTTTGCTGCCTTTCGTTTACTAGCTCCGCTCTTATACATTCTCTTAGACATCACAAAGCACGCTTCTGTGTTGGAAACAATAAAAAACTAAACTAAATTAATAACATTTATCCGCCGACCGGCATTATGAACGCAAATACACATTCTTTGAATGGGTCCAACTAAAATTCGAAACTGACCGACAGACAACTGATGTAGCCAATAGCATTATGATGTATCATAATGACTTCATGGTTTTGTCAGTAAAACCGACATGGATTGTGCAATACCGTCAATAAATGTCACTTACCTAGTTATACTTTACATTTTTTTTGCCACTTTTAGGGGCCCCCTTCCTTGCAGGGCCCCCTCTGGTTGGAGGGTACTGAGGGCGCTCCCTACGCCTCTGACCATTGATAAATTGTTACAGAGGTTAATTACACTTCCTGTTAAACAATTACACATTATTTCCTGTCTGAATTTTTCTAACTTCAACTGCCAGCCATTAGATCTCTGATAGATTGAAGAGTCCATTATTAAATATTGGTTCCCCATGTAGATACTTTAAGTATCTCCTCAACCTTCTCTTTGTTAAGCTAAACATATTGAGCTCTTTGAGTCTATCACTATAGAGCATGATTTTTAATCCTTCATTTATGCTCATGGCTCTTCTTTGAACCCTCTTCAATTTATCAACATCCTTCTTAAATTGTGGGCACCATAACTGGACAGTTTTCCAACAGCTGTTGCACCAACCACATTCTGTTTGTGAATTTGAAATGGTGGATAAGAGACTTGATTGATTTCATACATTTTGTGGTTGACAGGTCAGGAGTCTCAAATAGAAACAACAGAAACTGAAGGATTCCACATAATCAAAGCCAGACTAGCAGGAACAGATGATCGCTCAGTGGCTTGAGCATTGGCCTGCTAAACCCAGGCTTGTGAGTTCAATCCTTTAGGGGACCATTTAAGAAACTAGGGTAAAAATCCATCTGGGGAGTGGTCCTGCTTTGAGCAGGAGGTGGACTAGATGATCTCCTATAGTCCCTTCCATCCCTGATATTCTATGATACAACACATCTAGAGAGGCTTATGGCTGAAGATACCTTTCATCTCATTGTTTCTTGCTTCAAAATTAATGCTATAATCACACACTGAAGATGCTTCACTTAGAGCCGGACTGACAAACTTTCAGGTCATTTATTGGGGTGCACAGCAAATTGGGAAGCATCAATTAAGTGCTAAAGCCCCACAAGTAGAGATAGGTTTTTAACTCTGACAGGCTACCAGCAACTGAAAATGTGTATGAGTTATTCTTTCAGCTTCTGGATACGTTTGGGCTCTGCAGAAGAGTTCTTTATGAGCCTGTATTGTAGTCCTCCCAGTGTCTCTTGAGAAAGGAGAAAAGCTTCCAAGCAATTTTCCTTTATTTCACTCAATTTCACAAGCAGGAATAGTTCTAGTTAGAAGCTACAATTTTCAGGTTGAGTAATAGGATCTTCTGTTTTACATATGTACAATTCCCCGAGGGACACTTTGGGTTTTAACCTGGAAGATTTAGCCTTAAAAAAACAGAGCACTACTACCTGAGCTAAAGAAGCTATCCTGTATGTGGACTACCAGGGGATACAACACACACTTTACAAACAGAGCTGGTTAATTTTTTTTCAAAAATTCCAGAGGTCAATAAAAATTAATGAAACATTTCAAAAAGCATTTTTTTGTAAAATATATACACAGTGGTTTTTTGACCAGTTCTATTTACAAACATGATATACTTGCAAGAGTTTCAATCTGCAATTCTTGTACTTAGGCAAAGCAATGGGGTGAGTAAAGAAAACAGACCCCCTCTTATTTTTATACTAAGAATAAGCCCAGAGTCAACCTCTGCAATTTATGCAGACGTTTATTCAATGGAATAATTAATTAAAACTTCTGTTGTGTTGCCAGGCCCCTAAAGTAACCAGGTTGTGCCATTAAACAAAAGTCGACTGCCATCCAGCACACATCCTCATTCTCCCTGTCACTATCATCCATCATTTCTGTCTCTCCAAATAGGAATGGTCGTACCATCCTTTTCCTTCATCAGTTTACGATTAAAAAAAGACAAATAAAGGCCAAGGGGTAAGATAATACAAATACGTTGATGCAACTTGCTCTACATCAGAACTCTTAAAACAGGGAGGAATGAACACATTGTAAAATACACTGAACTGAATTGCACAAACAGGTTCACTTGGATTCAGTAATAATTGATACTTTGATATAAAAGAATATTATTGAATCAACATGATAAAACGACATTTAAAAAGAATTACAATATTAAAAAATCAAAAAGCATGTTTATAATTAAACAATGGGTATGCACAACACTTTCCATGTCCCAAGCACCGTATAAACATTAACTAATTTATGCTCACATCATTCCTGTGAGTGCTGGGTAAGTGAAACCCACCTACCCTTTCATTGTATATGTATAAGTATTAAACCAAGTGTTTCAAAGTTTTGCTGCAACTGTGAGTGATCTCTCTCTCCCAAGTCCAGCTCACAGCATTGCTAATCAAGCTGGAGGAACAGCGGCTAGTCGCCACACAACCTGAACCCGCTCCCAATTAAGTCAGTGAGAGTTTTGTCATTCACTTCCACCGGAAGCACAATTAGGACCATAAGGGGTATTCTGCACTGCTTTGCCCTGGTGTAGTCATTTAATGCTGTTGAAAACAGATGTAAACATAACCACCAGTGCACGTTCATGTAGGATTCCTCTTTAGCAACATTCTGCACTCACTTTACACTCACCGCAGAGGTCTAAATGATCAGATGTAGTGCACAGCAGTGGTGAATAAGGGCCTAGATTTAGTAGAGATTTGTAGCTCAGTGCAGGTTTTGTGTTTCCAACTATAGACTTGAATGATGCCTGTTTATTGTCTTTAGCTGCATTTCTTCAGCAAGGAAAAGGTCCAGAGGCATTTGGGGAGTTATCTCCCTTGGCCTGATGTTATTGTTTACATAACAGAAACACTAGTCTGCACAAAATGTTCAATTAACAAGTGTAATCACTAGTTAATTTGGGACTGTGTGATCAGTGATTCTTGAGACCTATACACCTACTTTGCTGCTATCCAAAGAAGAAAAAGCAGCTGAAATATGGTTTTTCACAATTTCCCCTCCCTCACAGCCCTAAAACCCACAAAAGCAAATACTAGTGTTCATCAGCAGCAATGCTGTGCTGTAAGTTCTTATCCTTTAAAGGCTCAGAAACTAAGCCCACTTACCTCCACTCTGTTACTTACTCCTACTAGGCACTTGCCCTTTCTCACATTGTGGGATTTTTTTTCTGAGCCCTTTCACTTTCCCCTCGCACAGCCTTCATGGCCAACACCCTCCCATTCCACCTAAATGTTATGGAGAAAGAGAAAAAACAAAACATCATCTTCTTTCTCATTTAATCAATGATTTTAAAGCATTGGCCTGCTGGGTGATCTTAGGCAAGTGATTTTCTCTCTCTGTGCTTCAGTTTCCCCATCTGTAGAATGGGGGAAATGATACTGACCTCCTTTGTAAAGCGCTTGGAGATCTATGGACAAAAAGTGCTATAATAAGAGATAGATACCGTTGTTGTTATTATTATTACTATTCGTTATTATTATTATTTATACATTTTTAAAAAGTTTATTAAAATCACTGTCAACCCCCTCCCAAAAGATTATATTTTACCTATCCTCCTTTTCCATAGTCATGATAAGTATTATAGTTATTATTTGGTTATTAAAAATAATCAGCTAACATGCAAGTCTCTGTTTGGAAATGCGAAAGGAATATATATATATATATATATATATATATACAGAAGTGAATGGGACTTTTGATAATGACTTCAGTGGGATCAGACCTATAATTTCACAGAGCTATTCTTGTTGGCAACATTCAGATATAGGCCAACCAATGCACTCAGCTACATTTGATTTTTCTGATTCTTAATCATAACTATTTGTATTATCATTACACCTGGGATCCCTAGTTGTGGCTCAGTACATTATTGTGCTGGGTGCTGTCAAACACAAAATAAAAAGACAGTCCCTGCCAAAAAGAGCTTACAATCTATGGCTGTGTCTACACTATGGACCATACAGTGGCACAGCTGCAGTGGTACAGCTGTGCCACTGTATGGTCTCCTGTGTAGCTGCTCTATGCTGGCATAATTAAACCACCTCCAACAAGCAACAGTAGCCATATCGGTGGGTTTTCACACCCCTGTCCAACAAAAGTTTTGCCAACAAAAGTGCTAATGTAGACAAAACCTAAGTATAAGACACGAGACGAGAGACAGACCGGTGGGGGAGAACAAGAAAACATAAGACAATAGCAGACAGCACACCAGCAGCCTCACCATTGTCGCATTTTTTGGAGTCATCGCAGCACAGGAGAGTTCTCAAGAGGGTTTTGAAGGAGGAAGATGAGTTTCTTTTGCGAATGTTTACTGGGAGTGTCTCTCAGCATGGAACAAAGCCTGAAGGTGCTTGTTAGAAAATTTAACAACAGGGAAATGGCAGCTGACTTCATGGGCCAATCAGAAGTGGGGGTGGACTTTTTCATACTGAATGAGAGATAAGTAAGGTGGGGTTTAAGGATATTTAACTCCCTCCTTTCCATTGTGATGTACACATTTTTTTTCTTTTATTATGTTACGTTCACAAAATTGTACCAGATTCAAAGAAGAGGTGGTTTGCTCAGCTGAGGGCTGACTCCAAAGCCCACTGTTATCAGTAAAATGACTCCCAACAACTCTGGATCAAGCTCCTGCTGAGATATACATAAATCTTCAACTTCCAGCAACTGTATTGTTCCAGCAATTTGCTTTCTAGATGTATCTGAACCGGTACCTCTGCCTGTTTAATTCTCCATTCTTGATATGATGGGTTTTGTCAAGTTGTATCACATCAAATCAAATGCACTAATCAGATGCACTCTGACACATATGTCATGCCCCTGATCTAAAGAAATGGCTTTTCTCTCAAGAGACAATAGCTATTCACAGTGGATACTTTGAACTCACCTAAGACCATTCAGATGTGTGCCATTCATATCCCTATTTTCAAGTTTCATATCCTTCTCAGGCTTCTAAAATTCCACTTACTGACTCAATTAGCTATGGAAAAACAAGTATCCTCTAAATAATGCAAAATACCAAATGCATGGTGAATAATTCTCTACATAAGAAGCAAGATTGATTTTGCCTTTGATTATCCTTGTTACATAGAAATACCTTTTCCAATTAAGGTTAAAAAGTTAATGTTACAGAGTCAACAACTTGACAAAATAATATATGAATCAGGAAGTATAAACTCATTGGAATTCCACCTGTTACCCTAGTCAAGCCACTTCTGGAATATCAGACAGGTGTAGAGGTATAGATGCATGATCCAGAGCACTGATTAGCAAGACTTCTGAAATGGTTACTTTTGATTGTACTGATGATACATGTTTAAATAAGCTACTTACAGAATTCAGATAGCAACACTTCCTTCTGCAGCAAACATGAGCCTAAACTGGGCATGAAGGGGGAGTTGAAAAGATTTTAAAATAAAAATTTTCAGTTCCATAGTACTTGTTATAAGAGTTAGTAGTATTGGTTCTAATATTCTGGCCATACACCTGCTTAGGTTTCTATAGTCTATTTCTCCTGCTTTTTCAGTTGGACGCAATATGCTGCTTCACTTGTGGCCTTAATTTAAAGATATGATGAGCACCTGTAGCTTCCCTTGGCTTCCATTGAAGTTGTAGGTGCCAGCATCTCTCAAAACCAGGCCCCACCTGTCTTCAAATGTGTTTTGGCTTGTAAATTTGTCAAAACAAGTGTAGACCCATGTTTGTTGATTCTGTATTCCAGAGAGGGCACATACAGATTTTGTAGGGCAGCAGAAATAGAAGGGTGAGCGGCTATCAAAAAATCTACCTGGCAAGAGGATCCACGTTTACATGGACACTCATTGCTGATACCCAGCAACATGTGTGGCATGTCTTCATATTCCTACACATCACATTCAAAATAAGGTGCCAGATTAATAGTGGAACAATCTACTGTCAAGTCTGTAGGATTTTGATTAATTAATAAGAAGCATGACATAAAAACGAGGGCTGAGAACTAGTACTGGACTAGGCTAGATTAAATTACATAGGGAGGAGGGGGAAGAGTAGGATTAAAATTGAGGCAGAACTATTCAATAAGCATGGGAAAAATATTTGTCTGAAATCTAGAGAAGATAGAGAGTAAGATTCTTTGTTGTTTGTTGTTATTTTTTTAAATGATGTTTAAAAAATCCAGAGAGAATGAATGAACTGATAAGTATAAGACAAAATCTTGTTTTTCAGTTAAAGAAGAGAAGCAGAGAAATGTTAAAGAAACATGATTATTAGAAGTTTTTGGTCACTTTTCCCTTTGCCACTTAGAAATTTACTTAGCAGATGTCAAACTAGCCCTAGAAGATATAGATATCATATCTTATATGTGCATATATCATAGGGGCCAAATTATGGCCATTTAACTGGAGTCAAAATGAAGGACAGGGAATCCTTCTTCAGCTTCCCAGAGCGCACCTGTGCAAGTGGGATCCATAGGTTGGTAGGTAAGATTCCATGAGAAGCAAGTCTAAGGAAAAGCAAGTCTAAGAGGGAAAACTTGGAAGTTTTTCAAAGAGGCATTAAGAGAAAACAAGAGCAAACTATCCCACTGCGTAGGAAAGATAGGAAGTATAGCAAGAGACCACCCTGGTTTATTCAGGATATCTTTTATGATCTAAATCAGGGGTAGGCAACCTATGGCACGGGTGCCAAAGGCGGCACGCAAGCTGGTTTTCAGTGGCACTCACAGTGCCCAGGTCCTGGCCACAAGTCTGGGGGGGCTCTGCATTTTAATTTAATTTTAAATTAAGCTTCTTAAACATTTTTAAAGCCTTATTTACTTTACATACAACAATAGTTTAGTTATATATTATAGACTTTTATAGAAAGAGACCTTCTAAAAATGGTAAAATGTATTGCTGGGACGTGAAATCTTAAATTAGAGCAAATAAATGAAGATTCAGCACACCACTTCTGAAAGGTTGCCGACCCCTGATCTAAATATTAGGGCTGTCAGTTAATCACAGTTAACTCATGAGATTAACTCAAAAAATTAATTTTAATAAAAAAATTAATCACAATTAATTGCAATTTTAATCTTACTGTTAAACAAGAGAATACTAATTGAAACAGTCAACATGGATTTGTCAAGAACAAATAGTGTCAGACTAACCTGATAGCTTTCTTTCTTAAAGGGTAATAAGTCTTGTGGCTAGGGGGGAAGTGGTAGGTATATCTTAACTTCAGTAAAGCTTTTGATACTGTCTCACATGACTCTCTCATAAACAAACTTGGGAAATGCAACCTAGATGGAGCTACTATAAAGATGTGTGCATAACTGGTTGGAAAACCATTCCCAGAGAGTAGTTATCAGTGGTTCACATTCATGCTTGAAGGGCATAATGACTGGGGTCCCACAGGAATTAATGTTGGGTCCGGTTCTCTTCAATATATTCATCAATGATTTAGATAATGACATAGAGCGTACACTTATAAGGTTTGCGGATGATACCAAGCTGGGAGGGGTTTCAAGTGCTTTGTAGGATAGAATTAAAATTCAAAATGATCTGGACAAACTGGAAAAATGGTCTGAAGTGAATAGGATGAAATTCAGTAAGGACAAATGCAAAGTACTCCACTTACGAAGGAACAATCAGTTGCACACATACCAAATGGGAAATGACTGCCTAGAAAGGAGTACTGTGGAAAGAGATCTGGGGATCATAGTGGATTACAGGCTAAATATGAGTAAACAGTGTAACACTGTTGCAAAAAAAATGCGAACATCGTGGGATGTATTAGCAGGTGTGTTGTAAGCAAGACACGAGAAGTAATTTTTTCGCTCTACTCCATGATGAATAGGCCTCAGCTGGAGTATTGTGTCCAGTTCTGGGTGCCACATTTCAGGAAAGACCTGGGCAAACTGGAAAAAGTCCGGAGAAGAGCAAAAAAAGATGATTAAAGGTCTAGAACATTGGGTCGACAACCTTTCAGAAGTGGTGTGCTGAATCTCCATTTATTCACTCTGATTTAAGGTTTTGAGTGCCAGTAATACATTTTAACGTTTTTAGAAGGTCTCTCTCTATAAGTCTATATTATATAACTAAACTATTGTTGTATGTAAAGTAAACAAGGTTTTTAAAATGTTTAAGAAGCTTCATTTAAAATTAAATTAAAATACAGATCTTATCAGTTTAGTGCAGTGGCTCTTAACCTGGGGTGCACGCACCCCCTGGGCGTGTGAGATGCCCTTTCTGGAGGAGTGAGACGTGAGGTTTTTTTAGAAGGTAAATCATCAAAAACACAAATTAAGCACAGACACATAAGTACAACTATTTTGTTTCATCAAAGCTATGTATTTATTATTATACATTTTTAACTATTACTGTAATATACAAAGTGTTTCAGTTTTTAAGTTTTCAAGTTTTTAAGCTAATTGTAGTGTAATTTTTTATAAGGGCTGCAGAACGCTGGGACCAGGCCAGGAGCAGAGCCCTGGACTGGCTGCTGTACCCCAGGCCGGCAGGAGGGCTGAGAAAGTCCTGGCCGCCAGCTCCACTGAGCACGCTGCCAGGCAGCTGGAACCCTGGACCAGCAGCAAGGTGAGTAAGGCCGGTGGCTGGTTTCCCAGGCCAGCAGCAGGCTGAGTGGGGTGGATGGCCAGGACCCCAGCTGGCAAAGGGCCGGCGGCCAGAACCCCAGACCAGCAGCTAGGTGAGCAGCTCAGACCGCTGCCTGGCTGGGGTTCCGTCCACTAGCTCCTGCCAGCCAGGGTCCCGGCCGCCAGCCCCACTCAGTTGCTGCCAGCTGCGGGCTCCGTTCACTCAGGCCAGCAGTGGGCTGAGCGGGGCCAGCATCCGAGACCCCGGCTGGCAAGGGGCTTGTAATAACCTTAGTCCCAGATTTGGACCTTAGCGTCCAAGATATGGGGGTTAGCATGAAAACCTCCAAGCTTAGTTACCAGCTTGGACCTGGTACTTGCTGCCACCACCCAAAAAATTAGAGTGTTTTGGGGCACTCTGGTCCCCCTGAAAAACCTTCCCTGGGGACCCCAAGACCCAAATCCCTTGAGTCTCACAACAAAGGGAAATAATCCTTTTTCCCTTCCCCCCTCCAGGTGCTCCTGGAGAGATACACAGACACAAGCTCTGTGAACCCAAACAGAGTGAATCTCCCTCTCTGTTCCCAATCCTGGAAACAAAAAGTACTTTCCTATTCCCCCCAGAGGGAATGCAAAAATCAGGCTAGCAATCCAACACACAGATCTCCCCGATTCCTTCCTCCCACCAATTCCCTGGTGAGTACAGACTCAATTTCCCTGAAGTAAAGAAAAACTCCAACAGGTCTTAAAAGAAAGCTTTATATAAAAAGAAAGAAAAATAAGTACAAATGTTCTCTCTGTATTAAGATGATACAACACAGGGTCAATTGCTTAAAAGAATATTGAATAAACAGCCTTATTCCAAAAGAATACACATCAAAGCACTCCAGCACTTATATTCATGCAAATACCAAAGAAAAGAAACCATATAACTTACTATCTGATCTCTTTGTCCTTACACTTGGAAACAGAAGACTAGAAAAAAGAAACTACTTCTCCAAAGCTCAGAGAAAGCAGGCAGGCAGAAAACAAAGACTCAGACACTCAATTCCCTCCACCCAAAGTTGAAAAAATCCGGTTTCCTGATTGGTCCTCTGGTCAGGTGCTTCAGGTGAAAGAGACATTAACCCTTAGCTATCTGTTTATGACACGCCCCCCAAATTGCAGACAGTGGGGAAGCTCACTGGCGGCGATTTCCTTCTAGAACTTGAAAATAAACAGATTAATACAACACATACACCTTTACCTATACTTCTAAGTATATAACTAACAGACTTCTACATTTTAAGAACACTTTTTAACTACTGAATTCTGGGAAACTTTTACGGGAGAGTGCATCAGCTACTTTGTTAGAAGCTCCTGTGATGTGTTGAATTTTAAAATTAAAATTTTGGAGAGCTAAACTTCAACGAAGAAGTTTCTTGTTGTTTCCCTTGGCAGTATGAAGCCACTTTAGTGCAGCATGGTCAGTTTGTAGTTGGAACCGCCGTCCCCAAACATATGGGCGTAGCTTTTCCAGGGCGTACACAATGGCATAGCATTTCTTTTCACTGACTGACCAGTGACTTTTCCTCTCAGACAGTTTCTTGCTGAGAAACACGACAGGATGGAAGTTGTGATCTGTTGCTTCCTGCATGAGCACTGCTCCTATACCACGCTCAGATGCATCTGTGGTTACTAGGAATGGCTTGTCAAAGTCCGGGGCCCTGAGCACAGGGTCAGACATGAGCGTTGCCTTAAGTTGGGTAAAGGCCTTTTGACACTCATTAGTTCACTTAACTGCATTTGGCTGGGTCTTTTTGGTCAGGTCGGTCAGTGGGGCAGCGATTTGGCTGTAGTGTGGTACAAATCGCCTGTAGTATCCGGCCAAGCCTAAGAAGGATTGGACCTGCTTTTTGGACCGTGGGACAGGCCACTTTTGGATAGCATCCACCTTGGCCTGTAGGGGGTTAATGGTTTCTCGACCCACCTGGTGCCCCAGGTAAGTCACTCTGTTTTGGCCTATTTGACACTTTTTGGCCTTAACAGTTAGTCCTGCCTGCCTGATGCGCTCAAAGACCTTTTCCAGGTGTAGTAGGTGTTCGGGCCAGGAGTCTGAAAAAATGGCCACATCATCGAGGTAGGCAACTGCAAATTCTCCCAGTCCAGCTAGTAGACCATCTACCAGCCTCTGGAAGGTGGCGGGTGCATTTCGAAGGCCGAAAGGAAGGACATTGAATTCATACACCCCCGCATGGGTGACGAATGCTGACCTCTCCTTGGCAGGTTCATTTAGCGGTACTTGCCAGTACCCCTTGGTTAAGTCTATTGTAGAGACGAACTGGGCACGTCCCAACTTTTTCAATAGCTCATCGGTGCGTGGCATTGGATAGTTGTCCGGACGAGTTACCGCATTTAGCTTACGGTAGTCCACGCAAAAGCGTATTTCCCCATCTGGTTTGGGTACCAGAACCACTGGAGATGCCCATGCACTGGTAGATGGGCGGATTATACCCATCTGTAGCATGTTCTGGATCTCCCGTTCTATAGCAGCTTGGGCATGAGGAGACACTCGGTAGGGTGGGGTTCTGATTGGGTGAGCATTACCTGTATCAATGGAGTGGTATGCCCGTTCAGTCCGTCCTGGGGTGGCTGAGAACAATGGGGCGAAGCTAGTGCACAGCTCCTTGATTTGCTGCCGCTGCAGACGTTCCAGAGTGGTTGAGAGGTTCACCTCTTCCACGCCACCGTCTTTTTTTCCGTCGTAGTAGACACCGTCAGGCCACTCAGCATCATCTTCCTGGACTGTAAACTGACAAACCTGTAAGTCTCTGGAATAGAAAGTCTTGAGAGAATTAACATGGTACACTTTAGGCTTTAGTGAGGAATTGGGAAATGCTATGAGGTAGTTTACAGCTCCCAGGCGCTCTTGGACCGTGAAGGGCCCTTCCCATGATGCTTCCATCTTATGGGCCTGTTGCGCCTTCAAGACCATAACCTGGTCTCCTACCTTGAAGGAACGTTCTCTGGCATGTCTGTCATACCAGGCCTTTTGCTCTTCTTGAGCATCCTTTAGGTTCTCTCTAGCAAGGGCTAAAGAGTGTCGGAGGGTGCTTTGTAGGTTGCTTACAAAGTCCAGAATGTTAGTTCCTGGAGAAGGCGTAAACCCCTCCCATTGCTGCTTCACCAACTGTAATGGCCCCTTAACCTCGTGACCATACACAAGTTCAAATGGTGAAAACCCTAAACTGGGATGTGGTACAGCCCTGTAGGCAAACAGCAACTGCTGCAACACTAGGTCCCAATTATTGGAGAATTCGTTGATGAATTTTCGTATCATGGCCCCCAAAGTTCCATTGAACCTTTCCACCAGGCCATTGGTTTGATGGTGGTACGGGGTGGCAACCAAGTGATTCACCCCATGAGTTTCCCACAGTTTTTCCATGGTCCCTGCCAGGAAATTAGACCCTGAATCTGTAAGGATGTCAGAGGGCCAACCTACCCTGGCAAAGATGTCTGTTAGGGCCAGGCACACAGTGTTAGCCCTGGTGTTGCCTAGAGCGACTGCTTCTGGCCATCGGGTAGCAAAGTCCACTAAAGTCAGTACGTACTGCTTTCCTCTGGGCGTCTTTTTTGGGAAAGGGCCCAGAATATCCACAGCTACTCGCTGAAATGGGACCTCAATTATGGGGAGTGGCTGGAGAGGGGCCTTGACCTGGTCTTGAGGCTTACCCACTCTTTGGCATACCTCACAAGACCGGACATACTTGGCAACGTCCTTGCCCATCCCCTCCCAGTGGAAGGACTTCCCCAACCGGTCCTTGGTTCTGTTCACCCCAGCATGGCCACTGGGATGATCATGGGCTAAGCTTAAGAGCTTCCCCCGGTACTTAGTTGGAACCACCAACTGTTTTTGCGGCTGCCATTCTTCCCGGTGTCCACCAGAAAGAATTTCCTTGTATAAAAGTCCTTGGTCTATAACAAACCGGGATCGATTAGAAGAGCTGAGAGGCGGTGGGGTGCTCCGTGCCGCCGCCCAAGCTTTCTGAAGGCTGTCATCCGCTTCCTGCTCAGTCTGGAACTGTTCCCTTGAGTCTGGGGTCACCAGTTCTTCCTCAGACTGTGGACTTGGGCTTGGTCTCTCTGGAAGCGATGTAGGTGATGGGGTTGTTTCCGTTGCTGGTGAACCGCTCTCCGCTGGTGCACCTGAGGGTATTTCAGGCTCTGGCTGAGCCTTTTGGGTATGGCTGTCTGTTGCTTCTGCCAGTTTTGGCTCGCTGGCGCCCTCTGGCGTTGAGTTTGAAGATGTAGTTGCACTTGCTGGTGCTGGTTGCTGTTCCAGTTCCGGGCCTGGGACTGGAGATGCTGTGGCTGTTTCAGTGGTAGGCATGGAATCTGGGTCCACTACCTCTGTCTGGGTCTCTGGTAACACAGACGGGGCCTCTGTGGACGGTTCAGGAACAGGAATGGGTCTGGAAGCTTGCCTGGTTTGGCTACGTGTAACCATTCCCACTCTCTTGGCCCGCCTCACCTGGTTGGCCAAGTCTTCCCCCAGTAGCATGGGGATAGGATAATTGTCATAGACTGCAAAAGTCCACATTCCTGACCAGCCTTTGTACTGGACAGGCAGTTGAGCTGTAGGCAAGTCTACAGCTTGTGACATGAAGGGGTAAATTGTAACTTTGGCCTTTGGGTTGATGAATTTGGGGTCAACGAAGGATTGGTGGATAGCTGACACTTGTGCCCCCGTGTCTCTCCACGCAGTAACCTTCTTTCCGCCCACTCTCAAATTTTCCCTTCGCTCCAAGGGTATTTGAGAGGCATCCAGGCCTGGGGATCTTTGGTGTGATGGTGGTGTAATGAATTGCACTCGCATGGTGTTCTTGGGACACTTGGCCTTGATATGTCCCAGTTCATTACACTTAAAGCATCTTCCATCTGATGGGTCACTGGGCCGAGGTGAGTTACTGGAGACTGGTGAGGTTGAAGGGTAGGGTATCTGTGGCTTTACTTGGGTGGTATGTGGGGTCTTTGGCTGTCCTCGGTTGTAGGGTTTATGGTCTGTGTGCCCCCTGGGGTAATCGTTTCCCTTGACAGTAGCTTTTTTGCTTTCTGCCAGTTCCATCCATTTGGCTCCAATCTCCCCCGCCTCAGCGATATTCTTGGGGTTTCCATCTTGTATGTACCGTGTGATGTCTTCAGGAACACCATCCAAGAACTGCTCCATTTGTATGAGGAGGTTCAGTTCTTCCAAGGTTTGAATGTTGTTTCCTGTTATCCAGGCCTCATAGTTTTTTGCAATGTAGTAGGCGTGTTTGGGAAATGACACCTCTGGTTTCCACTTTTGGGTTCTGAAGCGCCGACGGGCATGATCTGGGGTTATCCCCATCCTGTATCTGGCCTTGGTTTGAAAAAGTTTATAGTCATTCATTTGCTGCTTAGGCATTTCAGCTGCCACCTCTGCTAAAGGTCCACTGAGGTGTGGCCTTAATTCTACCATGTACTGGTCTTCGGGGATGCTGTACCCAAGACAGGCTCTTTCAAAGTTTTCCAAGAAGGCCTCGGTGTCATCACCTGCCTTGTAGGTGGGAAATTTCCTGTGCTGTGGAGCAATATTTGGCGCCGGGTTGTTAGGGTTGGCTGGCACAGGCAGCCCAGCTTTTGCCATCTCCAGTTCATGTTTTCTCTGTTTTTCCTTCTCTTCATTCTCTTTTTGTTGTTTTTCCATTTTTTTTTTGTTGTTTTTCCATTTCTTTTTGGTGTTTTTCCATGTCTCGGCGGTGGGCCGCCTCCTCTTCTTTTTGCTTCCTTCTGTGGGCCAACTCATCTTCTGCTTGTTTCCTTCGGTAGGCCATCTCTTCTTCTTCTAGTTTTCTTTTCTGTGCTGCCTCTTTGGCTGCCTCTTTGGCTGCCTGTTCTCTTTGGTAGGCTGCCTCTTTGGCTGCCTGTTCTCTTTGGTAGGCTGCCTCTTTGATCTGTTCTTCTCTTTCTTTCATCTCCATCTCTTTTTGTTTTATTTCCAGTTGTCGCCTGTGTTCAGCTTCTTTGATTTGTTCTTCGGCATCAATTTTTGCCTTAGAAGTCATGGTTCCTGTTTTCTTGTGTTGGGGTGCCCTCCGGTGTTTATCTTCTGAACTGCAGGTTCTCTGTTGCCTCCTGAAGTCTGCCTAGCAACAGTGCCTTTAGCTAATTTTCCTTTTCTCTCTCTAGCTAATGTTCAATGAAGGGAAACCAGAAAAACCACTTTATTTGCATGCCTATAAGTGCTGGTACTTGCCTCCTAATGGGAGGGCTATTGCATGACAAAAGACCCTTAACATGCAAGCCACAAACTGCGAGAGAGAGCAGAAAAAAAAATTCTCTCTGGTTCCCTTTTAAAACCAACTGCTTCTCTCTGCTAAAAAGCCCTTAGCAGAGAAAAGAAAAATATAATATTTCTACTGGCTTCTGGATTCTGTCTATATCCCACCAGCTGCCACTCATGTAATAACCTTAGTCCCAGATTTGGACCTTAGCGTCCAAGATATGGGGGTTAGCATGAAAACCTCCAAGCTTAGTTACCAGCTTGGACCTGGTACTTGCTGCCACCACCCAAAAAATTAGAGTGTTTTGGGGCACTCTGGTCCCCCTGAAAAACCTTCCCTGGGGACCCCAAGACCCAAATCCCTTGAGTCTCACAACAAAGGGAAATAATCCTTTTTCCCTTCCCCCCTCCAGGTGCTCCTGGAGAGATACACAGACACAAGCTCTGTGAACCCAAACAGAGTGAATCTCCCTCTCTGTTCCCAATCCTGGAAACAAAAAGTACTTTCCTATTCCCCCCAGAGGGAATGCAAAAATCAGGCTAGCAATCCAACACACAGATCTCCCCGATTCCTTCCTCCCACCAATTCCCTGGTGAGTACAGACTCAATTTCCCTGAAGTAAAGAAAAACTCCAACAGGTCTTAAAAGGAAGCTTTATATAAAAAGAAAGAAAAATAAGTACAAATGTTCTCTCTGTATTAAGATGATACAACACAGGGTCAATTGCTTAAAAGAATATTGAATAAACAGCCTTATTCCAAAAGAATACACATCAAAGCACTCCAGCACTTATATTCATGCAAATACCAAAGAAAAGAAACCATATAACTTACTATCTGATCTCTTTGTCCTTACACTTGGAAACAGAAGACTAGAAAAAAGAAACTACTTCTCCAAAGCTCAGAGAAAGCAGGCAGGCAGAAAACAAAGACTCAGACACTCAATTCCCTCCACCCAAAGTTGAAAAAATCCGGTTTCCTGATTGGTCCTCTGGTCAGGTGCTTCAGGTGAAAGAGACATTAACCCTTAGCTATCTGTTTATGACAGGGCTGGTGGCCAGAACTCCAGCCAGGCAGCGGGCTGAGCGGGGCCAGTGGACAGAACCCCAGACTGGTGGCGGGCTGAGCAGCTGAGCCCGCTGCCAGTCTGGGGTTCCATCCACCAGATCCTACCAGCCGGGGTCCTGGCTGCCAGCCCCACTCATCTGCTGCTGGCCAGGGGTTCCATTCACCCAGGCCGACAGCGGGCTAAGCAGGGCCAGCGACTGGGACCCCGGCTGACAGAAGAGTGCCAGTAAAAATCGGCTGGCGTGCCGCCTTTGGCACGTGTGCCACAGGTTGCTAACCCCTGGTCTAGAAAATATGACCTGTGAAGATAGAAAAAAATGGGTTTGTTTGGTCTGGAAAGAGAAGACTGAGGGGGGACATGATAATGTTTTTCAAGTATGTAAAAGATTTTTACGAGGAAGAGGGAGAAAAATTGTTCTTCTTAACCTCTGAGAATAGGACGAGAAGCAATGGTCTTAAATTGCAGCAAGGGAGGTTTAGGTTGTACATTAGGAAAAGCTTCCTAACTCTCAGGGTGGTTAAGCACTGGAATAAATTGCCTATGGAGATTGTAGAATCTCCATCATTGGAGATTTTTAAGAGCAGGTTGGACAATCTGTCAGAGATGGTCTAGATAATACTTAGTCCTACCATGAGTACAGGGGACTGAAATAGATGACCTCTCGAGGTCCCTTCCAGTCATATCATTCTATAATTTAGCCCCAGGGATACAAGGCTAGGGAGAAAATGGAGGCAACTAGTATTGCCTGAAGTGCAAATGGCCCTCCAAAGGTGTGTCTGGGTAAGGCAGTGCTTGGGTCATGGCTCCTCAGTGCTGGCATGACTATACTTGAAGGAATACTAGCTATGCCTCTTTTACAAGTATAGCAAATTTCACAGTACAGATATTCCCCCATCTTTTCTGTAATCATTGAGCTAGGCTCTGCTCTCAGTTACACCCAGACAACCCCATTTAAATAATTGGGATTGCATGGGTGAAGAATTTGGCTCAGCATGCTTTACAAAGCCATCATTCCTCCCAATCTGGCTGTGGGTGATGTTCCTCCTCCCCACCCAGCATGGCTGAAGAAGTGTGAGAAGGGCCCACAACCCATCAAACTGCCTCAATCCAGGATCCCAAGTCTGGGGACAAATGAAGGTACATTTGCATACTATGAATAGAAGAAGGTGGTGTCTATGTTGGTTGGGCCAGATTTTCAAGTACTCAGCAGTCACAATTAGGGCCAGATTTTCAAAGGAACTCCTTTCCCATGTTCGCACCTAAATAAGGGATAGATTTTTAGAAGCATCCAGCAGCATCAGCTCTACAACTTGTGGACAGATCTTCAGAAGAGTTCAGCATCCAACATGCACCCTCGTTCCTCACTTTGATTGAAATGGGAGCTCAACTCTTCTGAAAATCTGGCCCAGGAGTACACTCTTACTGAGTTACTGGGTCAAGTTCTCTTTGGGTGTAAATTGAAACAGCACTGTTCAAGTCAATTGATTTTAATGGAACTGCACCACCATGCACCAGCAGAGAACATAGCCCACCATTTGGAAATAGTGGTGTAAGTAAATCTAACTTTACCCAGTTGGAGTGTTGCTTGTAAATAAAGTGGTGCATGGTTCTTGTGCTGGCCCTCTGCATAGGGACGAATTTCACCCTAAACTCTCTGCCCAAGTCTTTGGAAAGTATAAATACTAGAGCCTGAATTAGAACACAGGAACTGCTGGCTCCCAGTCGCCTCTAGATTATACCTTTGCAGGGATTAAGGTTGTGGTTAACACAGAGCAGCTGCAATGCTTCACTTTGAATGTTCACTTTTTTATTTACATTTAACAAAAACGTGATTGAATCCTGGTGGTTTTCCTTCCAGTGATTTAGATTTGTAAATAGTAAAGAAAATGGAAAAGCTGTGCACTCCCAGTTTAGCTGCAATCAACAGCTGCAATAAGAACAAACTGTGCAGGGAGAAAAAAAGCTTAAAACAATAGTTGAAGCAATTATGTCTGCCAATAACCCCTTCAACCGCTACCACACCTGCTTTCCATCTATCCTTATTAACAAGTCTAATGTAAGAGATTAAAAACTAGAGATGTTAGGAATCCAAATACTCATTACCAGCTGGTATGTGCAGATGTCAAAAATTAGGCATTTCAGGTGGGCTACCTGACCTGAAAATAACATGCACAAACCTAGGTCAAGTGTTGCAGATCCCACATTAAATACCTTGCAGAGACTGCCTGGCTAAGTTGAGCGAAATATCATCTTATCAGCATGCAGCACTAATGCCAGTGGCTAAGGGAGGAAAAATGCAATAGAAAAATGAGGAGCGAGCAGGGAAATATATATAATTGGAATGTATACAGACTTTCATTCCAAAGGGTCCCCCTCCCATCTCATCCTAAGTAAAGCAATTATCCTATGGCCCATGCTGCACACCCTCAATAGTAGCAAACAGGTGTTAAATTTGGTATTTGACAGCTATAGTGATGACATGCATTGTCTTCACAGCTGTGGTAACTGGCAGCCATTGTTACCGTAAGAAATGCTGGCAATTGGAAGAATAATTTGCATTATTTTGTAATTGCATAGAAATTAATATGTGCAACCACTGCAGCCATCAGTCAGATCTCTGGGCCGAATCTTCAATATCTTTTGCCTCAGTGGAGACTATAGTCCATTTATCATGCATGTTGGCTTTTTGCATTGACTTGTGA
Source organism: Gopherus flavomarginatus (assembly GCF_025201925.1). NCBI lineage: Eukaryota > Metazoa > Chordata > Testudines > Testudinidae > Gopherus > Gopherus flavomarginatus. Next base: position 25,430,883 of record NC_066618.1, on the reverse strand, counting down.
GAGGAGAGAGATGTATGTAGATCACCTTTCCAGATTCTTGTTTAATGAGGTCTTCAGACTGTTACAGTTAAAGATGAATCCAAGCTAAAGCATCACATATGCTCTTTCTTCCCAGGCTCCGGGGAAACTCAGCTCCAGATCTGAAACTCATGACTGTCCCCTATCTCTGTACTGGCCTAAAGTTGAACACAGAATCCAAACACTGAAACCTTGGATGCAGATCTAATCCTAGAGTTGGACTTTGAAGTTCAAGACAATCTCTATATATAATGAGGTAATGTACCAGAAGGACAGCCTTTCTTTTTCCAGGCACAATTTTCACCCACAAAATTTGTACCCATATTTCATGCTTAGAACTGAATTCCAGCCAGAAGCCAGAGTATTTGAAAGCAAAATTTAGCTTCTTTGTCCAGCAAATACTGCAGTCATGTTGATGACTTTGTCTCTGCAGAAAATAGTGATTTTCAATATAGCTTGGTCAAACCTACAGTACTGTGTATCCTGCAGGAGATGTTTTTCAACCTTTCTTCACTAATGTAGCGAAAGAGGCAGTATATTTTTCATGATTGGTTATGAAATTAACCATTAAAAATATTACAAATAGAGCTATAATTAAAAAAGTAAGTGTTTATAAAGGAAATTTGTAAATCAAACTGTTTGCCTAACTTTATGTTTAAATGCATTCTAATAAGCAATGTATTTTCACAGTGCATCTACCATAAATTACTCATCAAAGTTATTTATATATTAGGAACACACAGCCCATATCCATAAATATTATGTTTGGATTGATTTATTTTAGTATTTATACACAGTCTGTTCTTCAAGCTTCTGGGCTTTTAATTAATCTGGATTTGGGGCATAAATTCTTTATGCCTTGATTAATACCAAGCAGGTTTTATTTAATTAAAGAGACAGACTGGTGAGAGACATTTTAATCAAAAATTTCATATGCATACAGTACATCTGTATTTTTTTAATACAAACTCAAGCACATTAAAAAAAAAGATTTATTCTTTCTCAGATGTTTTCCTTTTAGGATGATGCCATATTTCTAGTTCACATGAGAAGTTACTCTGATGCATTCATTCCATCTAGCCTGTCCCTTGCTCCGCAGAACCCAAAACAAGGAAACAAAGTGAGTGAGAGGGAGAAAAAAAATCACATGCAGATAAAAGATTTGTCTCTGAATTTTCCAAAAACTAAGAGGCACAGAATAAAAGCCAAGTGTGATTTTAGGTGTCTCCTGAAAGTTGCTCATTGCTCCCTGAATTCCCACTGAAGCTAGTGGACAAGCAGAATTTGGCAGGATCAGCCCTTCATATACAAAATGTGATACCTTCTTCCTGTCTGACCCAGAATCTTCATTTCCTTTTTAGTAAAGATGTTAAGAGGCCTTGGAGTCTTCAGGATAATCCTTGGTTTTAAAAAAGCCTAATTTTGGATTATAATATACACTGGAAAAAACCTGGATCTATCAATCTACTACTATATATGTCTGCTATCTATTAGGCATATATAAATATGTCTACTACTTTCCCTGTCCCTAGAAAAGCCTAATCATGTCTACTTTAGAACATTTCATTGTAGTAAGATGAGGCCCTGAAATATAAACTCTTGTGTCAGAGGCCTAGTCTGAGGCCTGAAGCCTGAACCAAAGTACTTCCAGGCATTGCTAAGCAAAAGCTGGGCTATGAGCCAGAGGCAGGCCTCACTCACAGAAGTGGCGAGAAGAGGAACTTGTGCCAAGATGACATCAAGGCACTCCACAGACATAACAAGGAACAGGCAGGTGCATCTTAAAGGCAGAAAAGCATAATGGATAGATCTGTTTGTCTGGAACTGCATGATCAAAGGGGAGACAGTACCCTAATGAGCCAAGGGGCTGTACCTCAATATGTCAGTAAGGATGAGTAATCTATCCTGTAACTTCATAAAAGTATGTCCCAGAGTGCGCATCTTTGTCCAGCCTAGGGGACAGTGGAAAGTCCTGCCACTGACTGAGCTGTATCCATTGCCAGGGGGCACACATTCGTAGTATGTCCTGTAGAGTCTATAGGAAACTTTTACTGTGCTTCGTTTGACAATAAACCTGGCTCGGGTTCCTTCGTACCTTACTAGAGTCTGTGGTCTTTGGGGGTTCTCTTGGGGTTTGCTGTGTCAGCTATCTTCTCAGAGCCGGGGCAGCACACAGAGGGAACACGCACACAGCTATTATCATCGAACAAGAGCAGAGCACCACACTGGTAGCTACTGACAACATTCATAATTTCAGCTAGTTTATTTACAAATTGGGTCCTGATTCTCTTGTCATTTCCACTGGTCTAAATCAGAAATAACTTTAAAGTCAGTGGACTAATGCTGGTTTAAATGAAAGGAAAATCAGATCCATGGATATCATTGTGACCAATGTTTAATTTGTAATGAAAGAGGTACTGGGGCTCAAGCAAGTAGGTGCAGGAGCTCCAGCAATTTTTTTTTTTACATTCATAACTGATGCAGCAAGCCCAGAAGTGAACTGCCAAGTCGAGACGGGCCGGGGCTCAGACCTGGCAAGCCGTGGCACAAATTAAGCATGGGTTGTGACTATTCACAAAAGATATGGGTTTCAGGATCAAGCCCTGGACTGGCAACTCTGCGGGGAATTCTAGAAAACATTTTTGCAAACTAGGTGTCACAGAACTGAAGAGGAAGTAGTCACATGCATGAATTCTTTTTTTTTTTATTTGCTGCCCTTAGTAATTTCTGTTAAATTCATTGCCTAAACTAATTTGTATTTAAGCAAAATGTAATGAAATAGCAAAGCAAACTTTCCCCATCATTTGATAACCTCACTTTAGGTTGTAGTAGAAATACAATTACTTCATTTTGCATTGAACCGGCACACTTCTCCTTTTAGTGGCAGATGGTGAAGGGGGTGGTGTAATTAAACAAATATCACAACAGTAGTGAGCAACAATATTTTGGGAGGGAAATCACTCAGCTAAAGTAAGGGGAAAAGAAGGGTTACTCTGCCAGACAAGGAAAACAAGAAAAGCCCTTTGAAATCGACTGCTATTGTCAAAAATGACATGATATCCTGCCTATCTCGCTCACAAGCCCCCACTTAAGTGAAAGAGAATACCTGGAATCCTCCTTTTCTTCTGATGAAGACTAAAGTGATAACACTATGAGAAACTGGAGAAACCATAATGAGATGTGTAATAGAGTTGGTTACTGGAAGGCCATATAGGTTTGTTGTATATAGCAGAACTACAGTGGTCATTTGGTTAGTGCTCAGCTGTATGCCTGAAGTTATTTTCACACACAGTTTAGGTCACTTTGATGTCTAAATCTCTGATTTTCAGGTTCAAAGTGACCTAAAAGGAGGTGCTAATAACTACAAGTACAAAGGCATGCCTGGAAAAATAGAGGTTGATGACTAAAAATTGAGCATGAACAATGAGACATTGGTATGAGACTACATTGCTGGGACAACTTTAAATAAAGATAGCTTGGGCTAAGAAGCATGTTAACTGGGTTTCACAATAGTTCAACACTGCACAGAAAAATGGTGGCAGAAAATCTCAAACTGGCATCATTAGGAGACAGCAGCAAGAATGTGGGAAGTGAGGACAAATAAGACATTTTGCCTGCTTCACAGTTTTGCCTACAAGCATCCAGACAGATCCTCAGCTGGTATAAACTAGTATAATTCCACTGAAGTGAATGGAGCTATGCCGATTTACACCAGCTGAGAATCTGCCTTATAAACTTCAGATCTCCATTATTAAAGCAATGTTTGTAGCTTATCAGGTTATCTCTTAAAGCATTGGATGAAATGCACTCTGTTCTTAAGTTCTGATCCAGAGGCCCTTCCCCTGGTTAGTTCCCAATGCACCCACACCGTGGGCTTAGTAGGGCTGGTGTGGAGGATCTTTCTACAGAACGTAGGGGGTGTGCAGGCAACCACACACAGCCCCTAAACTGGTGATTCCCTGTGCAATGGCCCTCCACATCTCAGTGCAACTAGCCATTAAGAACAATGAACTAAAATACTATAGCACAAATGTCTGCCAGTCTGTAGAGTAAAGATCAGCAGGTTTGGAAACAACTACAGTTTTTAGTGTGTTTCCAAAAGAGAAATCAAGGCGATCTCAACAATAATGTGTGCACTCTCTCACAGACAGAAGAGCACATGCAAGTGGACAATGTAGTGTACCTGCTTCTGAACATTCAGGCCACAATTTTCCACTTTAAGTTACATGAAACACTAGTCAAAATAATGTGAATAATGCCAGCTGGGTCTAAAATATATAACCAGAGTTCAGGACAAGCCCTTCTGAAGTGAAATTAAACATATATAATAATAAAAAACCCCAAAAGCAGAAATTACAATTTATTCCAAATGTAAATGCCTGCACAGAACAGCATATAGGACGTTAACCTCGATGCAGCAGGTGATAGAGTAATACTATAAATACACATGCACTAACATTCCTGAGGCTGTTTTAAATAACAATCCAGTCTCATTAGTTAAATTAAAAATAAATACAGGATTAACATTTCAAATATCACTAAGATATTGAGTCACTATCCTAATGTAGTTCACATGGGGTCTCTAAATAAATACTACAGTAGATTAGAATAGAGGTTAAAAGAGGAGAATTAACAATGAATTTCACTGTTTGCTGATTTGGGATACTGATTGCAGATATAGGAAGTTCTTTTACAAATCTCTTCAGTGGCCACAATCCTCCCTGAAAGGTTAAACATCACTGCTAATGTGTGATCAGTCCACGCATAGTGCCAGATCCAAAACCCAATAAGGTCAACAGGAGTCTTTCTGCATATTTCAGTGGGCTTTAGATAAGGTCCAGGCATTGTTATTTATTATTGTAAGCAGGGTCTGAATGAGTTCTCCTCTGGCAGCTAGCTGTGGGGGAAGGGAGAGACTGCAAGAGCAAACTGTATTTACATGAATACACCTGCTGTGCCTAGGTATCCAGCAGGAAGAGTCGTGTTGCTCAAAGTGATCAACTTTGGCTGGTGTTGGGTTACAAACCACTTTACTACTGAATGCAGGGGTAGGGAAATGTTGTTATCAATGTTGTTGTCCTAATTGTATGAATAAAGGGAAGCAGAATGGTGCTTAATGTGCCAAATGAGGGGGTCACCCTCATTTGAAAGGACCTCATTAAGCCAGGGGCTGGAATGCCAGAGGCCTGTGAAAGTAAGAAGGATGGGGACAAGTTTCCTAGCCAGGAGATGTGGATGCTCCCTAAGGGTCCCCAGTCTGGTTGTTCCTCCCCACTGTTCAAAGATAGACCTAAATAGGCTTTATTAGGAGCCTTTTGTTATGTTAAGTACTCCCTGAGAGCTGAAATCACTTGTGGTGTTTCTGCCCAGCCTGCTGAGACCTAAAAATCCCCCAGAGACTGATCTACAGAGGTCACAGCAGAGAGACAGGTGGCAGCATGAGGTGACTGATGGGTGGCCAATGAAAGCAGTCAGCAGCTGGCAGGGCAGCCTGGCAGTGAGGAACAGTGGCTGACAGCATGGCCTGGTGGTAAGGAACAGGAACTAGAGAGGCAGCCAGCAGAGAGGAACAGTGGCTGGTGAGGTGGCCAGCCAGAGCAAGTACTCAGATCGTAGAGCAAGCCAGGTATCTTCTTTCTGGGGTGGGAGGTGCACTCACGCAGATGCACTTCTGAACCCTGGGTCCTCACTGACCAAGAGCAACCATTGTTCAGTAAAGCAACTTTTTACTGTAGAACTCAAGAACATGAGACAGAAGGTTACTGGGTGTGGGCTCGAGCTGGTTCTGTGTTGTATTGTTGAAAAGTAATCTCTAGATATTGAACCTGGCCCTGGTTGCTGCTGGCTCTGCCTGGCAGAAAGGCTACATTATTATTTGTACTATGTAAAATCAAGGAGCCCCAGTCATGGACAGGGCCAGTGCAACCATTTAGGCAACCTAGGAAGTCGCCTAGGGTGCTAGGATTTGGGGGGCGGCATTTCTTCGGCAGCGACCGCGGCGGCTGGATCTTTGGCCGCCCTGGTCTCCATCGGAATTTAGGTGGAGGGAGCTGGGGCAGGGGAGTGCAAGGAGGGCTACCTGCAGCAAGTAAGGGGGGGGGCGGCATGCAGGGGAACTCCCCGCCCCAGCTCACCCCTGCCCCACCTCCTCCCTGAGCACACCGTGGCTCTTCACTTCTCCCGCCTCCCAGGCTTGCGGTGCCTAAGCTGATTGGCTACGGCGTGCTCGGGGTGGAGGTGGAGCAGGGGCAAGCTGAGGCAGGAGGGGCCTCCAAGTAGGGGGTGGGGAGCTGCCACAGGGGGTTGCCTCAGGGCGGAGGGGGAAGGCGCCTCAGTGTGGGAGCTCGGGGACAGGAGAGGGCACAAGATGGAAGTTTCGCCTAGGGCATGAAACATCCTTGCACCGGCCCTGGTTATGGATTATGGCTACATTGTACTAGGCACTGTACAAACATAACAGAAAAAGATGGTCCCTGTCCCAAAGAGTTTACAGGCTAAGTAAAAGGCAAGAGACAACAGATGAATAAAGACAGACCTAAGGGAGAGTATAAAGAAATAGTGAGACAGAACTGGTCAACATGATGGGCAGCAGTCAAATACAGTGTAGAGTATGAATCTGCTCTCACTTCCATACATTTTACACTAGTATAACTCTTTTGACTTCTTGTGAACAAAATAATCACTCTTCTAATATTTGCTGGGCAAAGAATGATAAAGGGTTGTCAGTGCTATATGAGCAAATGCATAGTGGTTCAAAGAAATGATTGCAAATAGTGTGGGTACTGAAAAGTGCTCTAGATGCTAAAGAGCTGATCATTGGGTGGCACCAAAAATTATGAAGAATTTCATTCATATATTTTGTGGCTTTTCATCTGAATTTCAAAATTATGAAAAAAACCCTCTCTGTAGCTGGTTCAAAGCTGACATTTTTTTACAAAGAAAAAGTGGGAACATGTCTATTTCCACTGACTTTTTAAAAAAAAATTCAACCATCTCTAATCAACATGTTTTGGGATTGGACCCTGGATATGCAATAGACAGAGGAGGCCCTGTTCAATGGAATGCTGAATATTCATGACAGGGAGGGAAATGTGATCTTAGAATAATAGACCAAACTCTTAGTGTAATTCCAATAAAATCAAAGGAGTGACACTAGTAGATAATCTGGTCCGCAACTGAAGTCAAATGAGTGACACCAACAAAGAATTTCTTGGAGAATGAATTCATGAAGTTATTTGTTACGCTCTTTTTTAGACTTGCTCAACCGCCTTCCTTTCAGATTCTCATTGTTGGGAGTGCCAGTACTGCTAATCAGACAAGTTATGTTCAGATTAAGGTCAGCAATAAAGGGTTCCATTTACCCTTTGAGTCTCGCTACAGCCTGACCTGCAGCTTCCCCAGTGCAAAAACTAGATCTCACCTAGTCTCAGATATGGTAAGAAGTAGCAAAGTAAACAAAGAATCATACTTTCCACATACTTTGCCTTACATTTTAGGATTTCAAAGATCTTGCAAATAATCATGGATGAAGCCATTGATTAAAAAGTAATAGAGGATAGTGCCTTTTTTGTGAAACTGGCAAAAGTAGAAATTTGTCAGAGGAGGAAATGATATGGGTGTATATGCCAATTTAATTTTAATTGATGGATGCTCCTCTTGAATATGCTGTTAATTGTGCATAAAAAAAGTAATCCAGTTACCATGACAACAGCTATATCACATGGCAGTCTTGTTACATTGTTTTTTATATATACAATACATTTTTCTTTTTGGGTAACGTTATTGTTGGAGAAATAGTTGTAATAGTCTGAGTATTATAGCCAGACTTCCAGCACAGAATGAAATCTTGGATTTCATTAATTACTTTATTACCACAAATTGTTGGAAGAAACATGTGTTCTTGGATGTTAATTAATAGCTCGTTATTATTATACAAATTAACTTGGCAGCACTATGTACTGTATATTTGTGGAATAATGAATTACATTAAAGGGAAGCCAAGATGGCAAACACAGAAGTGCATGCATCTATTATCTACTCCTTAGAAATACATAAACCTTTCCTAGGGCTTCAAACAGAAATCCTAACGAGAGACGTGTTGAAGAGTCAAGAAAAGGGGATTTAGGAGAAAAAAATAATGTATATACAAATATCAGAGGGGTAGCCATGTTAGTCTGGATCTGTAAAAGCAGCAAAGAGTCCTGTGGCACCTTATAAACTAACAGACGTTTTGGAGCATGAGCTTTCGTGGGTGAATACCCACTTCGTCAGATGCATGTAGTGGAAATTTCCAGGGGCAGGTATCGTTTCCAGGCTCATGCTCCAAAACGTCTGTTAGTCTATAAGGTGCCACAGGACTCTTTGCTGCTTATATACAAATAGTGAATATACACAAACAATGTGAAGCAATCTGCATGTAACTTGGTGAGAGGAGCACAGGTTTCTGAGGGGAAGAGATTAGAGGAGGCACCCGAAAGCCAGTCTGCATGCTTGTGATTGGAATGCTACTGCAGCTGTAGGCCCTCTGTAAATAGTTATCATAATAAAGAGACAGTTTAGTTTAAAACACATGGGGTCCTCACATGTTAATACCCAGCACATGGCACATGAAACAGAAAGCAATACCTGTTCTACAGTCTATAACCCATAGGCCTTTGTTCTTTAAAAGGTTGTCATTAAAACTAGGAAAAACTAGCAATGTGCTGGAGCGTAGTGAATTACTAACAATATGCTCAGCCCCCTTGTTCCAGTGGGGATTGCTATTGCACAAAGTCAAGATTTCAAGAGGCATCTATGCAGTCCTGATTTACGTTTCACTTACACTGATACAGCTCCATTCACAGCAGTGGAGTTACTCATGATTTACACTGCTATGAATGAGATCAGGATAGATCCCTGAAGCTCCAAGGAAAGGAGGGAAGTTCTTCAGGAGGCAAAAAGAAAACTTTAATGAATGCACACAATAAATGAACTTTCTTTGCACCGATTCCTGAATTTTACATTCCTTATTGTTGTTGTCTGTCTGAAATGGTCTCATGGTGTTGGGGTTTCCAATCTATCCCTGTTGTGTCCAATATACTTCAGTGAGTCTCAGCAGTCAACACTTTAATTGAAAAAGCTTTTATTAATCCAAAGGCTGATTAGCCCAATGGCATAACAATCAACTATCCCCACTTAACCACTGTAAGTGATCATCACTCACTCACAGCAGGGCCAGAAGGAGAACTCACTACACATCCAGCCTTGGCTGCCTGATAACCCTGTACAGAGCACCCAGAACTACTGAGAACGAGTTTTAACCAGATCTTAATTACTCCCTGATGGCCCCTGCATCCTGGTTAGATCAATCAGAGGCCAAACAAATTCTGTACAACAACTACATCACATAAGCACCATTTTATGTTACAGCAGCCATCTTACTTATGCAATGATATATTCCTTCATATGGTGGTGGCCACTGACAGTGAAAAGCACCTCAAAAAATCTATTTTGTGGCCAAAAGTAGTTCAGCAAATTTCCAACATGTGATACTTCAGAAACAGAAGGGTTAAGTCAGGATTAGCTTCAAAGGCAAGGACATCACCATTAGGAATCAGGGCTTGCATCAGAGCCAATCTCTGGGCACCCTAATGAGCACAGCTGGTCTGCCTGATTGGCTACATAGCCTGATCTGTGGGAAGAGTTAGCAGACCAGCTTGTAAACCCAGCAGCAACAGCAACTCAGTGGCTGTGATGGCTCCTTACTTGGGGCTGTGATAGCTCCTGCACCTGCTTATTCCCATCCTTGAGCTGAGCCTTACACCTGCCTTGCCTCACTCCAAGTAACCTGGACCTGACTCTTAGCTCTGATCCCTGGGTTCTGACTTCAGTTCTGATGCTTGGCTCTGGAATCTGGTCTCTGACCTCAGTTTTGACCCTTGGTGCTCATTCCTGACTACTGACTCCTGTTCCAACCACTGTGCATGACTGCCTTGTTCAGGTCACTGAATTGCTATGGAGAGGGCAAATGCAGCCTCTTTCATGCCTGGGAGCTATGGAAGCAATGGAGGAAGACAGCTTAGTGCTTCCTCAAATGGAGGTCTGTCAAGATTCCTCCCCCACTCTGAACTTTAGGGTACAGATGTGGGGACCTGCATGGACACTTCTAAGCTTAATTACTAGCTTAGATCTGGTACACTGCCACCATCCAGAAATTTCAGTGTCTGGAACCCCTCCTGTCCCCCCAAAACCTTCCCCTCCCTGGGCAGCCTTGAGAGGCTTTTTCACCAAGTTCCTGGTGAACCCTGATCCAACCCCTTGGATCTTAACATGAGGAGAATTTAACTATCCCCGCCTCCTTTCCCCCACCAATTCCTGGTGAGTCCAGATCCAATCCTCTTGGATCTTAAAACAAGGAAAAATCAATCAGGTTCTTAAAAAGAAAGCTTTTAATTAAAGAAAGAAAGGTAAAAATTATCTCTGTAAAATCAGGATGGAAAATACTTTACAGGGTAATCAGATTCATATAGCCCAGAGGAACCCCCTCTAGCCTTAGATTCAAAGTTACAGCAAACAGAGGTAAAATCCTCTCAGCAAAAAAGGAACATATACAAGTTGAGAAAACAAAAATAAGACTAACGCCTTGCCTGGCTATTACTTACAAGTTTGAAACATCAAAGGCTGATTCAGAAAGATTTGGAGAGCCTGGATTGACGTCCGATCCTTCTTAGTCCCAAGAGCGAACAACCCCCAAAACTAAAAGCACAAACAAAAGACTTCCCTCCACCAAGATTTGAAAGTATCTTGTCCCCCTATTGGTCCTCTGGTCAGGTGTCAGCCAGATTTACCAAGCTTCTTAACCCTTTACAGGTAAAAGAGACATTAACCCTTAACCATCTGTTTATGACAAGGTCTGTTCCCATTTGACATAAATTGTCCAGTGAGATAGGATGGGCCTTTGAACAATAAAATGAAGAAAATAAAATATATGGGAACTATGTAAAATGTGTGTATTAGTGCAACTTTCAGATTTCATTTTGTACGTTGAAAAAAAAAGTTCTTTCAGTCAGAGCTACATTTGCATCTTGTACATTTTGGGTATTTCTGATGAACAGTTTGGATTTTGATGTGACTTAGAACAGCCTCAAGGAGGCTACAGAAACTAACTTGCTCTAAGTTTACTTTCATAGACTTGACAAATTTAGGAAATCAGAATTTGGATCACATACCTGTATTTTTAAAGGACATCCAGCTTTGTAAAGCAAAAATTGGAAGTTTTGCTTGGTTCTACGTTAGTGGCTTCTTGTCCATGGGTGGCAAACATTATCTTCAACATACCAAGGTAATACAGTGTATAGGGAAATCACAATCAGCAGCACATGGTCCTTCTTCAAAAATTTCCTTCTGATATATTTAGATAGCAAAAAGTGATATAGATGAGGTGTGGAGGTAGAGAGAGATGAAAGGTAAAAAAAGTCAGTCTTAAAACAGCCAAAGGAATTCAGTCAAATCTGTCAAATTATCTGATAACACCAAAGACTTGGACTAACGCAATACTGATTTTATCAAAAAAGGGGTTTGATAACAGTTTTACCTCTCAAAATAGAAGACAGTTACTTTGATGTCACCTTAATGTGGACCTTTCATCTAAGTTTCCATTATCCTCCCAAATATATATATTTTAAATCTAGCCAGACACTTTCAGTCACTTTTGTGCTTTTGCCATTTTAATTAGCTGTCTGGAATGGTTATATTACCAGAAATATTTTCATCATTATTCTATAAAGTTCAAAAGAAGAGGAGTTTAAATAAAAATATTGGGTTGGAATGAAGATAACAAACAAAGAACTAGAATTTTGAGACAAAATACTATGACCCTGATTGTCATCTTACTTAAACCTGTGAGATGGAAGGAAGTTGATAGAGTTATGCCAAGATAGATTGGGGTCAATGTAATCAGAATCAAGCCCTGCAATTGCTAGTCATGGCAAAGTCTGAGTGCTCTTCTGCATCGCTAACTCCAATGAGTGACCATCAGGGATCCAAGTCTTCCATGATCAACCCCTCCAAAAAATTATCCAATAAAAACCATACAAAACTATGTGATTCCATGATTAAAACGAAACACTGAAATTTAGTTTCCTTAGCCACAATATATATAGATGTCAGTTGAACACAATATGTTATTGATATATTTACAATTTTAAGCAAGTTTGAAGCCTACCAGTGCGGTCAATCATTTTATAAAGAAATAAAATTAACAGAAATGCAATTTGTATTTCTCTGACTTTGAACATAATCTGCAGCTTTGCTGCATATAGTACAGAACAGCACATTACCAAACTCAGCAACTTGGTCGTTAGGGGTGATTTTTAAAGTTTTTGTAATCTTTTCATAACTTTAATTACTCATGTGAGGGGGCTGAAGTGAAATTTGAGATGAATTAAAACATGAACCCCTATACACCATTGAGTAACCTCTATATGCCAGGAACAGTCTATCGGAATATATTTAGCTATGTAAATTCAAAGTGCATTCAAAAAATAACCACAAGAAGGGAAGGTTGCCTGATCAGGCTGTAATGGTGCTTTTCAGTTGTGCCACCAACTAGGCTTGGCTCTTCTGTAGATCGTGTTCAGTGCAGTAAGGGATATAGCATTGACTCTTGCAGGTATAGGAGAGACCTAGCCTTCTTCTCCATTCAGAGGTGTGATGATGTGTAAAATGCTGCTAAAAAGGCTATTCTTCAGTAAAGATCACACATAAATGCTTTCTGTTGCTCTTGTTGTCAAGGAACTATTGGTCTTTACATGATTCTAGGCAAGTCGACTGAAATGAGAAAGGATTTAAAAAAAATAGAAAAATAGAGAAGAGGCCACGAAAATGTGCACTGCAAAGAGAGGAGAGAAAATACGGAGGGACAGGTATGGAACAGGAGATTGAATAGCATGGAGAAAGAATATGCCTGGGTCAGGAGCCTGGGTTACAGAGGGGCTGGGGAACGTGATGATGGCAAGGAAATCAATGGCAATTTCTACATCCCACAGTGTCAGAAGATGATAAGTAGAGTAGACAAATAATAGATTCTTCAGTTCTCTGGCAATTCCGGAAAAAAAAGAATTGGGACAAAGCTAAAGACAGGTCACACAAAATGTTTTATTTGACCTGAATGGAATACTTTATTTGAATTTTGAGCAGTTTTAGCTTTATTATTTTTAATAACATCAAAGGAAATTTTGAAACAAAAAGTCATTTTAAACCAAAACATTGAAATATTTTGTTACAGAATGGTCAAAACAAAATATTCTTAAAGGTTTTTGTTGGGTTTTGTTGTTGTTTTGACTGAACCAATTTGGCAAAATAAAGAGGAATTTGTTAAATGTTTTGGTGTTACCATGTCTGCATTTTTCATTGGGAAAAAACAGGTTTTGTGCAAAAAATTACACCCAGGTCTAATGGTAAGCTAATCTAGTGGCTATAGTTCAAGGAATGTCAATTATTCAAATTTTAGAGATGTGATTTTCATGTTTTCTTATAGCCAGGGGCGGCTCTAGCTTTTTTGCCACCCCAAGCACAGCAGTCAGGCAGCCTTCAGCAGCATGCTTGAGGGAGGTCCCCAGTCCTGTGGATTCGGCGGCTTGCCTGTGGGAGGTCCGCCGATCCCGCGGCTTCAGCTTACTCGCCACCAAATCCGCAGGACTGGCGTACTTCCCGCAGACAAGCCGCCAAAGACTGCCTGACTGCCGCCCTCACAGGAACCGGCAGGGCATCCCCTGCAGCTTGCTGCCCCAGCATGCTCTTGGAGCACTGGTGCCTGGAGCCATCGCTGCTTATAGCTCTCTGTGAGAAATCACCTGAAATTTCACGAAAATCAAATGCAATGAAAAATTTCATACACGTTTTTAATACAAAATGTGAGTGATTTTGACCAGCCTCTATGAGAGAGAAGCATCCCCAGCTTTCTTGCTAATGGAAAGCAAATTTAGCAGCAAAAAGAACAATATCGGAGGCAGCTGGTGCAAGAAAAAAATTCTGACAAAGAAAAAGTAGCATTGCCCAATTGGTGGACCCCAAAACAAGTGATGTTATAATACATTCCAATGTAATGAGAAGACATTAAAAGATGAATGTGGTAATTTTACTAAAGTTTAATGCATACAGCTCCCCATACTGAGAAATATGACTTCAACTATGAAACCCAAGAAGTAGAGACATCTAATATTTTGTTTACACATCATGTACCTTTGGTGGATATTCAGGGTCCAAGTTTTCATATATTGGGTGTATAGTGACCACCAAACAGACACTTGGGCACGTAAAACACCCAAATGTGGAATTTTGAGGTGCCATTAAGGCACTTATGTCCAACATTAGGCCTCACAATACTGATGATTTGGGAAAAAAATAGTATCTGAAATTAATGTTAAACAATCAGAAAGGTTTCTAAGAAAGTCAGCTTATTAATGATAAATTAATATGTGACAATTCAGTGATGTAGCTACAACAGGAGTCACAAAGAAGTTAACATTTCAGACTGTTACAGCAGATATCCTCTGCGTAAGGGGGGGATTTGGAGTTACTTCTGAAACTCTGTTGGCAAAGACTGCCTTTCTTAATGGTGCACATGTTACCTGCAAATTTTAGAAACAATTTCAAGAAATAGAAAAGAAATATGACCAGAATTAAAGAATATGAAACAAAACAGAGGATCATTTGACTATAAAGGCTCCAGTTCACAACTTAAGTCAAAACAGCACCCATCTCATAGAACAATTTCTTAAATGTGTAGTGGAGAAAAATAATGTTGCTAAAATGTGCTTTATTCAAATACTTTCATGATGAGGACCATAAAAATAAGTGAATGGATAGATCAGGCAAACCCAAGATAACCCAAGTGCGCATTTCCACATAGTAAGGCCCTGATCAAGGAGAGCACTTAGGAGTGTGCTTAAAATTAAGTGCATGAATGGTGCTTTTGGCATCAGTGGCACTACCCGTGTGCTTCCAGTGAAGCACAAGGGAAGTTTTCTAAAGCATGAATTGCAGTAAAGTGCCTAACTTCCATTGACTAACTGCTATTCATATTGTAAGAAGATTATCTGCCCCTTTAAGGCCCAGGGATGGAGGGAACTGGTGCAGGGAGCAGCTGGCCCTGCTCCAGAGAAAAGGTGCTGGGAATCAGCTGATGTAGCTGGCTACTACTTCTTGACAGGCCCAGACTGTACCTGGACAATATAGATCAGGGCCCAATTTCAGTGGGGGAGAAGCAACCAGGATAGAGCAGGGAGTACACTCTCATTTAAACAGAGCAGGACACTGCAAGCCAGCTAGCCCTGTCCCTGTGGATCCCTGCAAGGACAGGAAAGGCCCTGCCAAGTAGCTGTTAGAGACCGTAGGACCCCAGTCTCAAACCTTCACCAGACAGTTGTGTTACATTTGCACATTTTTCTTTATTTCTTTGTCAAGATAATAAACAGAGCCCTGAAGAAAGGGACATAAACTAAACTAGGTGTGGCTACCTGTCTCCAGCTGGTGATTAGGGCCACTAGCCTACCCCTATCTTTGAAATTTCTCCACCACATGCTTAAATGTGTTGCTGGATCTGAGGCGATCTGAGTCAGAGTTTTTGCACCAATCCTTGTCATAAACAGATAGCTAAGGGTTAATGTCTCTTTCACCTGAAGCACCTGACCAGAGGACCAATCAGGAAACCGGATTTTTTCAACTTTGGGTGGAGGGAATTGTGTGTCTTTGTCTTTTGTCTGCCTGCCTGCTTTCTCTGAGCTTTGGAGAAGTAGTTCTACTTTCTAATTTTCTGTTTCTAAGTGTAAGGACAAAGAGATCAGATAGTAAGTTCTATGGTTTCTTTTCTTTGGTATTTGCATGAATATAAGTGCTGGAGTGCTTTGATTTGTCTTCTTTTTGAATAAGGCTGTTTATTCAATATTCTTTTAAGCAATTGACCCTGTGTTGTATCATCTTAATACAGAGAGCACATTTGTATGTATTTTTCTTTCTTTTTATATAAAGCTTTCTTTTAAGACCTGTTGAAGTTTTCTTTGCTTCAGGGAAATTGAGTCTGTACTCACCAGGGAATTGGTGGGAGGAAGAAAACGGGGAGATCTGTGTGTTGGATTGCTAGCCTGATTTTGCATTCCCTCTGGGGGAATAGGAAAGTACTTTTTGTTTCCAGGATTGGGAACAGAGAGGGGGGAGTCTCTCTGTGTAGTTTCACAGAGCTTGTGTCTGTGTATCTCTCCAGGAGCACCTGGAGGGGGGAAGGGAAAAAGGATTATTTCCCTTTGTTGTGAGACTCAAGGGATTTGGGTCTTGGGGTCCCCAGGGAAGGTTTTTCAGGGGGACCAGAGTGCCCCAAAACACTCTAATTTTTTGGGTGGTGGCAGCAGGTACCAGGTCCAAGCTGGTAACTAAGCTTGGAGGTTTTCATACTAACCCCCATATTTTGGACGCTAAGGTCCAAATCTGGGATTAAGGTTATGACATGGTGTAGCAGCGGTGGGATATAGACAGAATCCAGAAGCCAGTAGGAATATTATATTTTTCTTTTCTCTGCTAAGGGCTTTTTAGCAGAGAGAGAAGCAGTTGGTTTTAAAAGGGAACCAGAGAGAATTTTTTTTTCTGCTCTCTCTGGCAGTTTGTGGCTTGCATGTTAAGCGAGAAGCCATTAAGAGACTGTTGAGGGTCTTTTGTCATGCAATAGCCCTCCCATTAGGAGGCAAGTACCAGCACTTATATGCATGCAAATAAAGTGGTTTTTCTGGTTTCCCTTCATTGAACATTAGCTAGAGAGAGAAAGGGAAAAAAGGCACTGTTGCTAGGCAGACTCCAGGAGGCAACAGAGAACCTGCAGTTCAGAAAATAAACACCGGAGGGCACCCCAACACAAGAAAACAGGAACCATGACTTCTAAGGCAAAAATTGAGGCCGAAGAACAAATCAAAGAAGCTGAACACAGGCGAGAGATGGAAAAACACAAACAGGAACTGGAAATAAAACAAAAAGAGATGGAGATGAAAGAAAAGGAAGAAAGCATGAAACTGGCAGCCTTCCAAAGAGAACAGGCAGCCCAAGAGGCAGCACACAAAAGAAAACTAGAAGAAGAAGAGGTAGCCCACAGAAGGAAGCAAGAAGAAGAGGAGGCGGCCCACCACCGAGAAATGGAAAAACAACAAAAAGAAATGGAAAAACAACAAAAAGAGAATGAAGAGAAGGAAAAACAGAGAAAACATGAACTGGAGTTGGCAAAAGCGGGGCTGCATGTGCCAGCCAACCCTAACAACCCGGCGCCAAATATTGCTCCACAGCACAGGAAATTTCCCACCTACAAGGCAGGTGATGACACCGAGGCCTTCTTGGAAAATTTTGAAAGAGCCTGTCTTGGGTACAACATCCCCGAAGACCAGTACATGGTAGAATTGAGGTCACAGCTCAGTGGACCTTTAGCAGAGGTGGCAGCTGAAATGCCTAAGCTGCAAATGAATGACTATAAACTTTTTCAAACCAAGGCCAGATACCGAATGGGGATAACCCCAGATCATGCCCGTCGGCGCTTCAGAACCCAAAAGTGGAAACCCGAGGTGTCATTTCCCAAACACGCCTACTACATTGCAAAAAACTATGAGGCCTGGATAACAGGAAACAACATTCAAACCTTGGAAGAACTAAACCTCCTCATACAAATGGAGCAGTTCTTGGATGGTGTTCCTGAAGACATCACACGGTACATACAAGATGGAAATCCCAAAGGTATCGCTGAGGCGGGGGAGATTGGAGCCAAATGGATGGAACTGGCAGAAAGCAAGAAAGCTACTGTCAAGGGGAACGATTACCCCAGGGGGCACACAGACCATAAACCCTACAACCGAGGACAGCCAAAGACCCCACATACCACCCAAGTAAAGCCACAGATACCCTACCCTTCAACCTCACCAGTCTCCAGTAACTCACCTTGGCCCAGTGACCCATCAGATGGAAGATGCTTTAAGTGTAATGAACTGGGACATATCAAGGCCAAGTGTCCCAAGAACACCATGCGAGTGCAATTCATTACACCACCATCACACCAAAGATCCCCAGGCCCGGATGCCTCTCAAATACCCTTGGAGCGAAGGGAAAATTTGAGAGTGGGCGAAAAGAAGGTTACTGCGTGGAGAGACACGGGGGCACAAGTGTCAGCTATCCACCAATCCTTCGTTGACCCCAAATTCATCAACCCAAAGGCCAAAGTTACAATTTACCCCTTCATGTCACAAGCTGTAGACTTGCCTACAGCTCAACTGCCTGTCCAGTACAAAGGCTGGTCAGGAATGTGGACTTTTGCAGTCTATGACAATTATCCTATCCCCATGCTACTGGGGGAAGACTTGGCCAACCAGGTGAGGCGGGCCAAGAGAGTGGGAATGGTTACACGTAGCCAAACCAGGCAAGCTTCCAGACCCATTCCTGTTCCTGAACCGTCCACAGAGGCCCCGTCTGTGTTACCAGAGACCCAGACAGAGGTAGTGGACCCGGATTCCATGCCTACCACTGAAACAGCCACAGCATCTCCAGTCCCAGGCCCGGAACTGGAACAGCAACCAGCACCAGCAAGTGCAACCACATCTTCAAACTCAACGCCAGAGGGCGCCAGCGAGCCAGAACTGGCAGAAGCAAAAGACAGCCATACCCAAAAGGCTCAGCCAGAGCCTGAAATACCCTCAGGTGCACCAGCGGAGAGCGGTTCACCAGCAACGGAAACAACCCCATCACCTACATTGCTTCCAGAGGGACCAAGCCCAAGTCCACAGTCTGAGGAAAAACTGGTGACCCCAGCCTCAAGGGAACAGTTCCAGACTGAGCAGGAAGCAGATGACAGCCTTCAGAAAGCTTGGGCGGCGGCACGGAGCACCCCACCGCCTCTCAGCTCTTCTAATCGATCCCGGTTTGTTATAGACCAAGGACTTTTATACAAGGAAATTCTTTCTGGTGGACACCGGGAAGAATGGCAGCCGCAAAAACAGTTGGTGGTTCCAACTAAGTACCGGGGGAAGCTCTTAAGCTTAGCCCATGATCATCCCAGTGGCCATGCTGGGGGGAACAGAACCAAGGACCGGTTGGGGAAGTCCTTCCACTGGGAGGGGATGGGCAAGGACGTTGCCAAGTATGTCCGGTCTTGTGAGGTATGCCAAAGAGTGGGAAAGCCTCAAGACCAGGTCAAGGCCCCTCTCTAGCCACTCCCCATAATTGAGGTCCCATTTCAGCGAGTAGCTGTGGATATTCTGGGCCCTTTCCCAAAAAAGACGCCCAGAGGAAAGCAGTACGTACTGACTTTAGTGGACTTTGCTACCCGATGGCCAGAAGCAGTCGCTCTAGGCAACACCAGGGCTAACACTGTGTGCCTGGCCTTAACAGACATCTTTGCCAGGGTAGGTTGGCCCTCTGACATCCTTACAGATTCAGGGTCTAATTTCCTGGCAGGGACCATGGAAAAACTGTGGGAAACTCATGGGGTGAATCACTTGGTTGCCACCCCGTACCACCATCAAACCAATGGCCTGGTGGAAAGGTTCTATGGAACTTTGGGGGCCATGATACGTAAATTCATCAACGAATTCTCCAATAATTGGGACCTAGTGTTGCAGCAGTTGCTGTTTGCCTACAGGGCTGTACCACATCCCAGTTTAGGGTTTTCACCATTTGAACTTGTGTATGGTCACGAGGTTAAGGGGCCATTACAGTTGGTGAAGCAGCAATGGGAGGGGTTCCTGAAAAAAACAAGTGCTTATTTTGCTCACCTTGAGTAAAGTTTAGTGAATGTATAATTGTTTGCAGGATCATAATGTTAATAATAATTGTTTATTGTGATGAAACACCCGTCATGGGACATTGGCCCCACAAAGGTGTAGAAAGAGTTAACCTCAGCAGGAAGTAGGGCAGAGCAGAGGTGAATCGCTGCTGGGAGCCCAAGGGATGAGGTCTGTGTTCCTAGCTGGCTGCAAGCATTGAGCAGCTGAGTGCCTGGAGGAAAGGGTGAGAAGGTACTGGGGCTGTGGGGAAGTGTCCCAGGGGATTGTAGAGTGGTGCGAAGAACTAGAGATGCAGCAGGAAGTAGCATGATTATCAGACTGAGACACTAACCCCTGGAGGAGGGGGACACGGAGGGCTGAGTTGCTTAGAGAGCACTGTGGTTCCTGATGCTGCAGGAGGTACTGCAGGCAGAAGCAGTGACAGTGTGCAAGCTGTGGACAGGGGGCGTCAGCCTTGAGCTAATCCCCAGAGTGACCCGGAGAAAGCACCAGTCCAGTGGTGAGTGATGTGCCCCGTGACACACTCTAATTCCAATATGTGCTTTCAGCAGAGAATGTACAGGACAGCATTTTAAGATTAAAGGCCGTGTATAAGCACTACAGTAAATGAGAGATATTACTAAATATTATATGCAGTGTAACATCCAATATTTGCTGTCAGTATGTTGACTTTAACTACTGTCATCCTATATTTTTGTCTACACTGCTGTTTTCTATCCAGCATTCTCCTACATGTGCTTTGTATTTTTGCATGATATTTTTATCAGGCATGTATTATCTTGCATGAAAGAAGAACACAATTTCTTAACTCCACAGGACTAGCTCTGTAGTTTCACTCTTTTGTTCTCACACTATTTGTGATCCCACTTAGTTTAGTATCATCAACAAATGTTAACTTATTTACCTTACACCTTAAGGGAATAAAGTTAGATGGTTTTCATCATAAAACAAACCCTTCCATAGTCCTAGCTGATACATCTCCCCAATTTGATGTTACGCGAATCATGATTACTTTTGGTTTGTTATGTATTAATCAGTTTTCCCTCTGGCATAGTTTTATTAGATGACACCTTTCCAGTATTTAATTAGTCTCATGTAGGTATGCATTAAGGGCTTCCTCAAAACCTAGCTACTAAATACTGAAGCAGAATTGTCCAGTGGGTAGAGCAGTGGAACAGGGTTCAAGAGATCTCCATTCCATTCATAGCTCCGCTGCTACCTTGCTGTGTTAACTTTACATCTCTGTACAGTATCTGTTTCCCTCCCAGCCTTTGTGTCTCTTGTCTTTTTAGACTGTAAGAGCTTAAGGGAAGGGATTGTCTCTTATTATGAGTTTGTACAGTGGCTAGTCCTGATCCTGATTTAGATATTTCTAGGTGTAATACAAAGTACAATATATGAGACTTTATCATTATTATCTAATTGTATTATGTTAACACTAGAGTCCCCAGTCAGGATCAGGCCCCGTTCTCTCAGGCCCTGTGTGCACACATAGTAAGAGACCATCCCATTTCCATAGAATTTACACTCAAGACTGCTACAAAATATTCTGTCAAAGTCTTTTTTTTTATGGAAATTTCAGTTGTCAACCAAATACATTTTTTTCCACAAAATGTCTGCTTTTCCACAGAAAAATTCAACTTCTTGTCAAAAACCTGAAAACCAAAAAGGTTTTGTACTGTGCTTTCTTCCCAAAAATTCAATATTTTCTGCAATAAATAAATAAACTCTGACCAATTCAACTTGCACTCCAATTAAAACACAGGATAACAAGCGGTTACAACAAACAGAAGGAAAAGAGGTGGGAGGATGAGGAAAGAGTATTAAGAAAACTGCTTGCATAAGTCAGCAGTGTGTACAGGCAAATGGCTTCTAGTTAGTTATAACAGTGTGTTAGTTTTGTTTGTTTTTTAAATAAATTCTAAGACACAATAAAACAAATACCCTAAGACAAGGATTCTCAAACTGTGGGTTGGGACCTAAGTTCCCTCTAAGCTGCACAGCCATGTAGCTGCCTATTAAGCCCCATGCAGGGTCTCAGGATTGTGACAGGGAGAGGCACCTCTCCCCGCTGACCTCAGCATGGACATGCGCTAGACTTGCCACAGCTGAGGGAGAGGACCCCCTCCCCAGCCCGGCCCAGGCCCACCAGAGCTACTGGGGAGAGGAGCCCTTCCCTCAGCCATGCCCAGCCCCACCAGAGCTCCTGCAGCCGGGGCCCCGGGGAAACCTGCACTCCAAATCCCTCATCTCCAGCCCCACCCCAGAGTCCACACACACCTCGCACTCCAACCCTCTGCCCCAGCCCTGAGCCCCTTCCTCTACCCTGAAACCCTCATCCCCAGTCTCACCCCCAGAGCCATTGCCCCCAGACAGAGCCCTCATTCCCCCACTCCCTCTCTGTCCCGGCTCTGAGCCCCCTCCCACACACTGAACCCCTTGGTCCCACCCCCACCACATGAATTTTGTTATGTGCACTAATATGAGGGTGATGGGTCACACATCACCTCCATATTGGTGCACATAACAAAATTCATTCCACACATGGATGTAAAAAGTTAGAAGGAACATTGATTGAGACCCCAAAGGGGTCGCCAGGGCTTGCGTTAGATTTGCGGGGACCAGGGCCGAAGCCCAAGTCCCATCACACTGGGCCAAACCCTGAGGGCTTCAGCTCTGGGCAGCAGGGCTCAGATTACAGGCTCCTTACCTGGGGCTGAAGCCCTTGGACATTGGCTGTGGCTCCCACAACCTAGGGTGGCAGGGCTTGGGCAGGTTCAGGCTTTGGTCCCCACTCCTGGGGTCATGTCGTAATTTGTGTTGTCAGAAGGGGGTCATGGTGCAATAAAGTTTGAGAACTCCTGCTCTAAGAGACATATCAGAAGCCCATATTGGCCACCTACCTAAGAATTATTAACTGGTAGTTTGCTACTGGCTAGTGATTCCCAAAGCACTGTGTATTGAGAGTTCCAGGTCATTGCTTCCAGCTGGTAAAGACAACTAAACACACATTAAAACTTTCCTAATATACTCTTCCATGTTAACAGTTTCTGTAGCTGCCACAGGGATATTGGGTGATTGTCTCACTGACCATTGCCCTTCCTATCCACAATCTCTAAATTATGGACATGTTTAAAAATTTCAACTAAAAGCATCACAGCAGTATCACAGCAGTAGTGGTCTTTAAGCAGGAGTTATATAGGTGCAATGTCTATGAGACTCACTGACTGTTACCTAAAGTCAGTGGGAATTGCAGGTGTATAGCCCTTGAGTTTCAGATTGCTTATTTATATGGATTTAAATATCCAGAGTGAAATCCTGACCCTATCAATGTCAGTGGGACTTTTGCCATTGACTTCAATGGGGCCAAGATTTTACCACTGAACTTTAGACACTCATGTTTGAAAATGTGGGCCTCTATTCAGAATTAACCCTCGTTGTTCAGTTTTGTATTAAATATGTAGTCTTCTAATCTGAGTAGAAGGAAATTGGTTCAAGGACACTGCAGATTGTGCTTTCCACAAACAATATATTTCTTCAGAGGCAGATTATAGCAAACTCTAATTTGGTTCATACAGATAAAATCAGAGGATCTCTCTAGGCTAACTCTGCTTATTATTTATAAAAGGAATGTTTGCTTAGTCCAGAAGACAGTCTGAGAAAATGAGACCCTTTTTCAAAAAGACTAATACATTTCATATTGTGACCCTGCTAAAAGCATATACGCTTATAGTTTCTGTATCTCTAGGTCAGCTGGCATTCATGAGTCTTCAGAAGGAATAAGAAGCTTCATCCTTAAATAGCCTCTTACAATCACTAACCCCCTCCCTGAGAAGACAAGGTAAAATCTGCTTAATGTCCTGGCTTCCCATCCAAATATGGGTATTTTTAAAATCTAGTCCAGGAGTTGGCAACCTTTCAGAAGTGGTGTGCTGAATTTTCACTTATTCACTCTAATTTAAGGTTTTGCGTGCCAGTAATAGATTTTAACATTTTTAGAAGGTCTCCTTCTATAAGCCTATAATATATAACTAAACTATTGTTGTATGTAAAGTAAATAAGGCTTTTAAAATGTTTAAGAAGTTTAATTTAAAATTAAATTAAAATGCAGAACCCCCTAGACTGGACCCGGGCAGTGTGAATGCCACTGAAAATCAGCTCGTATGCCGCCTTCGGCACCCGTGCCATAGGTTGCCTACCCCTGAGCTAGTCTAACTGTGTCATCAGGATGTCTTGATTACATTAGCTGTTTTTCCTAGATTATACACAGAATTGTCTACCATGCATCTTTCAGGATGTCTTTAATTCTTAGTTGATTGGTGAAGTGTTATAAGTAAAACTACCATATGTCAGTGAGACCCAAGAATTTCATTCCATGCCAGTGGCTGCAGAATTTACCTTTTGATCAGGACTGTTCAAAAATTTTCCATAAAATTTGCTTTTCAACTGAGAATTGAGTTTTTGACAGAACAAATTTTTTCAAGAAAATGTCTGCTTTATGTGGCCATTTTTTTCATAAAAAATGAATAAGTAAAAATATATTTTTATTCAGAAATGCTGCCATGGTGCCTAATGAGAACTGAAGCTCAATTTTCTCATGTTTCATTCTCCTATATGGGATGGGATCTACAGTCAAACTATATCTCCAATAATGCTTCTCAGCCAGGGACTCCTATGATGCACCATTTGCCCTAAGGCTATGAGGAGCACTCTCTAACTGAGTACACAAAGGGGTCTTTCTGGAACAACTCTAGCAGCTCACCTACACTTAATGGTGCAGCAAGGCCCTAGAGGGTCCTGGTGCAAGAATAGGCCTGGGGCCCCCTTCCTGATTCTGAAATCTAAAATTATACTAATCTTTCCTGTCTTGGAATATCAGACCATACCCATCTTATCCATAAATACATGAACACAATACACAGGGTATCCAAAATGGAAAAGTTCTATTACACATCGATAAACAGTATAAGTATCTCAAAGAGAGAATGCAACCTTAACATCACAAAGTTAAACATTAGAGAGTCAGGAAATTCAAAGTGTAAAGATTTTATAGCAACATTAACTCAGAATGTAGCACATTCATAGCATTTTATATTCCTTTATCACTCTTAAATGTACTCCTTTATAACACTGCTTTTGTCAACAGTACATAGTCGCTGGTAATCACCCACCCAGACCCCAACAACCCCCACTCCACATCCCAGCCCACACACCCTTCTCATTATTCCCCAATCCACATCCCTAGCCCACACACCCAGCCCAGTCCGCCCCTACATCTTTCTGGATAAGTTCCTCGCTGTTGAAACAATGGCCACAGTTCAAGTCCTGGGATGGTGAGCGGGGCAGGAGCTCTCTGCGGGGATTGGCCACGGAGCAGCAGGTGTAAGCTGGGCACCAATATGCAGCCTCAAGAAGCAGCACACTGGTGGTACCAGCAGGAGCAGCCCTGAGTTGCTCAGTGCCTGAGGAGCTTCAGCCATGATCTTACTCGCGCCTGGGGTGGAGAGCAGCTGGGAAGGGGCAGGAGTGCTACATTCTCAGCTGTCAGGGGGACACTTCCTGCTCTGATGTCAGAGCCCTATCTGCCTATAGATAGACTGTGGCATAGCTACAGTGGTGCCTAGAGTGGTCTCTGCTGGTTAGGCCCCTATAGCCTTATTCACCCTGGTGCAACTGCACAACTTATACCATTGTAGTTATGCCCCTTCTACCCATCCATGGAGGGAGACTATCTCAGGACCTACTGTGTTTTATATTTGAGGTGATTTAACTTCCAGGTGAAAGGAAACTTGAGGTTGGTGGATAAGAGGTTGGGTTGATGGATAATTTCAGAGGTAAACTAGTATGTGTGCCAACAGCACTGCTGATTAAGATCTTTTCTTTCATGGACCAAACCCATGAGATGTTGAACTCCCTCAACTCCAAACAAAGCTAAGAGAGCTTTGCATTTTGCAAGACTGCATCCCTAATGGAGGGTTTGTGTCTTTGTACCCGAGGAAAATTTTGTCTAACTTCTGCAGTCTAACAGGTATATATAGGGTGAAGACCCAGGCCAGTTGGGAATAGCAGAGTAGTAGAAGGCAGATATACTGGCTGCTGGATAAGCAGTTTTCTGTTCCCTGACTGACCAGAGCAGGGGCTGCTCCAGGCTAATGGAATCAGGTAAGGCTGTTAAGCACCTGACTCTAATTAAGGCCCCTCTGATGCTATAAAAGGGCTCACTCCAGTCAAGCCAAAGAGAGCCAGGGACCTAGAGTAGAAGAAGTGTGGCTTAAGGGTTGTGTAATGAAGACACCCTGAAACCACTGGAAAGGGAGCCCTAAGGTAAGGGTGAAGAAGGCATTGAGAGAGAGAAGCAGGAGAGCTGTGGGGAAGCGGCCCAGGGAAATGTAGCAACTCTGGCAGTGAAAGGTTGGCTGCCAACAGCTGCTACCATTACGGTCACTGAGCTGGAACCTGGAGTAGAGGGTGGGCCCGGGTTCCCCCCAACCCGCCACTATAGAAACGCCTCCTGGGAAGGGAATACAGGCCCCTGTCAGGACAGGAGACTCAACTGTTCTTGAATAAGCCTGTAGGAACAACAGAGACTTTGGGAGTTTTCTCACCAACCTCCTTGCTGGCTTATGATGAAAAGGGCTCAGTAGACTGTATCCTGGCCCTAGAGAGAGAAGGGCTACATGGAGGGTTGCAGTAAGCCTCTGAGGCGAGCATAAACCGCCTGGAAGTGAGGGACTCACGAGGACAAGGCCGGAGCTCTGCCACAATAGATATCTCTGAAAATGAATGATTAGCTTTGGTCAGATAACCGTCCAATGCAAATGTGAAGAGCTGCATAATAACCATGTGTTATAATGTTTTTCAAAGGAACTCCAAAGTCTTGCTGTTTCCTTTTCTTTGTATGTTTTCAAACTAGTTTTCATTTGCTATAGACAAAGTAGGTGGTGCAATTTATATGTGATAGTAATTTAATGTTCCATTGCACATAATGGTTTCCTAATCACTATCTAAAATAACAGAGAAAGGGAAGGAATTGACTTGGAGAATTACTGGAAAAGTCAAGACAATATCTGCTTTGTTTGGCTTGCATACTGGCCTATTTCAGTTGTCCTTTTCCCCTAAGAGTCCTTTACGGATATCAATCTTCAATGAATCAGACTTCTATCAGCTTAGGTTTCAAAAGATTCTTTGTTACCTTGACAGAATAGTTACCTAGGCCACAGATTTTTTTGTGACATGTCTAACGTATTCCTGTTCTCATGCTAGAACTCAATCAACCAATTTCAAATACTGCGCACATACACCATGTAAGTATACTGACTTGGTATGCTAAGGCATGTTAATACCATTTTCTACAATGGGAAAAACAGCTTCCAGACTTTAAGATAAACATACCTATAAATTGTATGGTCCTCCTCACGGGTCTGATTTGTCATTGCCCTGCACTTTGTGTAGTCCAAAGTGGATGTGAAAAGTTACTATATCAGAATGCTAGCATTTTATTTATACCGGATTCCATTGGTTTAAATCAGTGGTTTTAAACCTTCCTGGGCTGTGTACCCCATTCCAAATGATGTAGTCTACCTCATATCCCCATCTGAGATAGGGTCATAATATACCTATGATTAGATTGCCAAGTCCTACTAAATAAAATGTGACTTACTAAATAAAAGGATTTTTCTCATGTTCCCCCTGACGAGAGCTCACATACCCCTATAGTCATCCGTACTCCAGTTTGAAAACCTCTGGTTTAAATGACTGAACAAGGTTAATAGCAAAGATCTCACTTTAAATGTTATGAGAACTGGCAGGTATCCTGCTATCACTAGAAAGTGAGGAGGTCTCATCATGGGCCTGATCCAAATCCCACTGAAGTCACTGATTACCTTCAAGGGGCAAAATGTATTTGTTAGGTGCAACATCAGTTCTACAGATGGTTGCAGCAGATATTGCAATCACATGCAGTATCTTTGGGGGAGCATATTTCATTAAGTTTATGAATGTTTTACATATTGTTATAGGCCAGAGATTGTATGCAACTATATGAGGAAAGGTCTACTGCAGCTCCTTCAGGAACTAAAAACAGTATGAGGTGACTACTACAGTTCCTGAGATAGTAGTAAACAGCTCCAGAGAAGTACCAAGCACTTGGTGGTTTGTATATATTGCTTTAGGCTGGGTTTTCTGGAGACTGGGGAATAAAGAAGAGGCTTTTGGTATATAAAGGCTGAGTTTGGGGAGACTCGATCTTGTTCAACAAACAGAGAGGATTTTGGGTCTCAGCAGGATGCCAGGTCTTGCTGAAAGTTTGGAAAGACTTTAGCATACTAGGGCTTCATAAGACTAATGAGAGAGTCCTGGAATGTTTAGTAAGCAGGTAGGGACTTCTATTGTTTTTATGTTTTCTCTGTATGCTTTTTTCCCCAAGAAAGAGCTGTGTGATCACTGGTAAAAACAGTCATTGTCTGGAATGCGGGGAGGAGGGAGGAAACAATGCACACTGGTTGGCCTTTAGGAAAAGTGGCTTCCTAGGGTTATCATAGTGGAAGGCAGGAGATGTCCAACCTTAAAAACCCCAGTCAGGAAGGAAAGAGATGGTATCTTCTCAAGAAAGGTGACAGCTAAGAGCCGGGAAACATAAGGGGGCATTCCCGAGGGACCCCGGAGGGGGAAAACTGTGACAATGATTTTCTTATCACTAGAATTAAAACTAGAAGTTGACTAGAAGTTGTTAAAGGGCCATAATAAAGATAGCATCCAAGCTTCCTGTGTTTGTCTTTTATTCATAGTGATTATGTTTAGCATTAGAAAAAAGCAAATGTTAAAAAATAGACTTTTTGTTCATTACTTGTGTATGTCTTCCAGCTTTGTAGTTCTGGATTTCTATTGCTATTTGATATATACATGATTTTTATGGGGCTGGGGACCAGTCAAATTGATAGATACATAGCTTAGGTATATGCTTGTTCTATAACACCTTGAAAAGCACATATGGAAGGCACTCTGTTCATTCATAAATGCTATGCAACGTATACATTATTCAGGGTAAGCAAAGATTCACACAGGACTTATGGACCACTAAAGTCTCATTTAAACCCTATTTTTGGCTTTAAGTGGCTCATGAGCCATAAACTGGATTTTGCACAGGCATGAATTTCACCCTGGGAGTCCATCCCTGAAAAGTGTTCAACACTTCACAGAATCGGTTGCTTAGTAAATTAATCTATATTGCTTTATGTGGAAAATGCAAGTCATGTCTGTCTCAATGATTTACTGTATTCATCTGAAGTTTTTCCAGAACAAATTCACTTGCCTCTCATTCCTTGCTGACCTTCACACTAATATGAATATAGAGAGATTTTACAAACAAGAGCACAGTTTAAAAGGAATTCATTTGATTAAGTGTGACATGTTCCCAAAGTAGACCTTAAATAGCAAGGAAATACCAAGTTATGGGATACCTCTCTGCCCACATTTGTCTACTGAGAGTGGTAGACTACCTGCCATCCCAAAGGAACTTCCTTCTGCCTCCAACTGATACAAGGATATGCACTTTACACTACGGCTTACTGACAATGGTTAAAATGGTGATCTATCACTTTAAATTCTCAGGGTGTTTCCTATGCCTGCTTGCGGGTTAGGAGGCTCTGTGGGGAAGCTTGTGACAGAGTCAGTCTGCAGACAGACAGCCTAAAGTAATGTAGGGTGGGTTGTGTCTTTCCCTCCAACTCTTTTTTTAAGGGAGCAGCCTGGTTTGTCTCCCTCTGTTTTGGGGTTCTTGTGTGTAATTGTGCAGAATTCAAAGAAATAAAGTAGTGTTACATCGCAACTTTCTAGCAATAATATTTGTTTGAATCTAACTTCTCTCTGTGTATGCCATGAACATGACACACACAACACATAAATCCTTCACAACATTCATGCAATACCTTACTTACAGCTTCAGCAACAATATCAAACATTCAGCATTAACACATGGACACAGGTTATCTGTTTTCTAGGTGGCAAATGTAGGAGGGTTGGAGGGAAGTATGGAGAGTACCCCTGTTCCCTCCAAACTTCCCTGATGTCATGTGTAGATACGGAGGGAGCGGAGATGTTTGAGGTGGGGAGAAAGCAGCGTGGTAATTATGAGGGTTGTGAATTCTGTGCTTAAGGAGGCCATGTGGCCATCTCAGTTGTACTGGACACCACAAGACAGTCTTTCTTCAGAAACCAGCTGAGGCAAACTTCACGACACAAACATTTCCACATTCTCCTAGCTATAGAGCATAGAGGGCAGCAATCTTTCCCTACATCTTCAATAACATTAGAGCCAAGAGGTCTTGTCTTGGGACAGTCTTGCTTTCATCTGGCTACCGGATTTCTTAACTATACCACTTTTCATCTGAATCAGGCTTCCGGTTGAGGGGAAAGGAGAGGGATTTCCAACAAAATATCCTTTAGTCTAGGAGAAGGTGCAATGAGCTTGTGCTACAAAATACAGTTGTTCTACGTTTTGGACATATATTACACATTTTGATCTCTTGTAGCATGTTCTGTGCAGATATTTCCCCACAAAACCTTTAGTGAAATGAGGGCCTTTCTTCCTGCTGCTTCAGTCTTACTGGGAACAATAGGAAATGGTAGCTGTCTTCCTAAGGCTACACACTCACAACAAACACACATGCTAATAAGTAGTGGTCATCTTTGATGGCAAGAGTAGCTCCAATCCCACTGGCTTCCTTTAGTCCCATTGTAAGTTATGTGAAATGGTGCCTATACGGGAGGGGGGGAATTAATTGTTACGCTGTGTTTGCTTAACTGCAGCCTAATTTCTTCAAATTCATTTTTTAAATAAGCTGCAAATTAATTTGTACCATATGGAAAGTATGAATGATAACAAATTAGCCATTTGTTGGCAAAAAAGGATTTCAAGAAAAGGTCAAAAAGTAGAGGAGAAAGATCTGTAAAGTCTCATTTTAATTCATTCTAACTCATAAACTAAGTGACAGATTGAACAGAAAATCCCCAGAGAATTCAGCCTTTACCCACAGAGTATGCGTAGTAAATTTGATGAAGGTACACTGCATATTTCATACAAAACAAAGAAATTGACAATATGCTTTAAGTGAACAATTGAACCCAAGAATAATATAAAGGCACTACCATGCCTCTATAATGTATGTATGTAATATGTGCATGTGTATGTATATGTATAAACATACATACATGAAGCCCTTCTGCCATTAGATAACAGCAGCAGTAAGGACCAGGCTTAATATACAATGGTCACTCCTGACAAACATTTAAACTGACTTGAAACCCTATCCAGAAAACTGGGAAAAACTAAACAAACCCTTCCTGAGTCCCCTTAATAGGCAGAACTTCCCCACTCACAAACAGTTTGAGACAGTGTACAAACAAGGAAAACTTTGGGAAAACAGCACCAGTATGTATGTGCAAATAAAGAGTAAAATATCCTCCTTCCAGTAACTCTTGAAGTAGTCTGTCTAACTCCCATACCACCCAACAGTGAGAATGTCCCACAGGTGACAGTCCCTTGATTGCTCCAACTCACCTATCCACCAAACCCCATTCACAGTTTTGGATCAGCAAGAGACAGTCATCCAAGTGTCTTTTATCTGGTCTGTCTCCAGTCCCAAGGATTCTGCTTTCCTGCTCCTGTCTGAAGATGCCAGCACCTAACCCAGTTTAGTCATTCAGCTGATTCAGCAAGGTCTTGTTGGAGTCCACTCAACTCTGCAGCTGTCCACGGCATCATCTCTTGCCTTGAAGACCACAATCTATCGTCATCTCTCACCACAAAGCCCAGAAAGTTCATAGGACCTTTCAGCAGAGTCTTGGCAATTTGGAAATGAGCTCTTTATACCAAGATAAGAGCTTTTTTCCCACTTTGCGTGTTTCTGGGGACCCCTACTTCCCAAAATTCAAGTTCATGTAAAGTTTATGATGACTTCCTAAGTGTCCATAGAAGAATTATGCATAGTTAGCCTGTACAAATGAGTATCACTATGTAAACCATTTTCTCTTTTCAACAATAGAAGAAGTATTTCCTCTCTGGAGCTTCTATCCATATGCAGTACGTTACATAGGGGTGTGTGTGTGTACATATACACAGTCTTTGCACACACTGATAAGTTTGATGCTGTGGTATAGAAAAAATAAGATGATTTCCCAAATGTAAGTATAAAGACATTTTTCAGATTTAAATTTTTATTCAGAGCTAAAACTATTACCTTATTTCTCAATAACAGTGGTATTTTTATTAGTTCAATAATAGTATCTAGTCGTGTGGAAAATCTTTACTACTGCACACTTTCAAAAATTAATTTTATTTTTGCTTTGTTATCTGGATATCTTTCCACCATATCTTTAAATGTATTTTTTCCATTCCATTATGAAAGTTCTTTTTCAGTGCTATGGCTTCATTGTTTCAGCGGGCAGCAAGTTATTATGAGGTTTAAATTTAATAGAAAATGTATGATAGCTTACACTGCAGTCATCTGTCAAATAAATTTTACCCTCTTCCTGCTTATCTGTGGGAAGTTACTGTAAAGTAGCTGAGAAAATTCTACTTGCTTTGCATCATAAGTCAAGTTCAAATAAGTTACTTTCTGTTGGCAAAATCAGAGAAGTTCTAGGTTTGTTACAGAGCACAAAATGTGGAGAACTCAGTTTATTCCCCCTTCATTCAAGGGATTGGCTTTTGAAGTGCAGGGAGCCAGCCAAAATAAAATAGCCTCATGAACCACAGGATGACAAGTCCGTTCTGTTACATCCTCCTCTGAAGCATCTGATACCAGCTAGTGCTGGAGACAAGATATTGGACTTAGAAGGATTATTGATCTACTCTGGCATGGTAGCTTTTACATCTTATGCTTTAGCAATGCAACATCGTCAAGCAATGCAACATCAAGACATGGTGATGCAGTGGCATGACATCATAGCTCCTACCTAGAGCCCAGTCAAATAGTTAAATACACCTGATTCATAAGTATAGTCATCATTAAAACTGCCTAGATCATTCCACTACGATTTGTAGTTCATATTTTTTATTATTCACAAGTATTTTCTGAGTATGTATGAAAGGATTTGGAATCCCACAAATTTTATCATATTTAACATAAATAATTCATCTGAAAATCCATATGGAAGTGAAAATTATTTGCTGTATGTTACCGTCATGTTTAGCAAGTTTCAGTTATCAAACCAAGGAGCGGAAACCATGCCATGTGACTTACAAGGCCACCTATATAACACAAATAACAAATGCAGTTTCATAATTTAAAAAATATCATAATTTAAAAATTATTAATCAACACCTCTGTGAATGTCTATGAAAAATGAAAGCATTCAAAGAAAATCAGGATCTTTTTTGGAGGTATTACTAATCATAAATGAGCTAAGTTCATAAAAAATAAAGGGCCTGAGCCTGCTTACACAGATATACTGTAAATTGGGAGTTATCCTATTTTCAGTCAACAGAAGCACATTGGGGTAAGTGAAATAAGGAGGAATCCGTTATTCATAAGTAATAGTTCAGCCAGCAATATTCATGCTGTATGTCATATAGGGGATAGCGGAACCAAATTTACGATGTCTTGGTTTAATTCAGCAGTTTCTGCTGGGCCTAAACAAATTATTATAATCTATTATTACAGTAGTGCCCATAGACCCGATGGGTAGGAAAGATAGAAAATGTGGCAAAAGACGACCTTGGCTTAACCACGAGATCTTGCATGACCTACAAAATAAAAAGGAGTCATATAAAAAATGGAAACTAGGTCAGATTACAAAGGATGAATATAGGCAAATAACACAGGAATGCAGGGGCAAGATTAGAAAGGCAAAGGCACAAAATGAGCTCAAACTAGCTATGGGAATAAAGGGAAACAAGAAGACTTTTTATCAATACATTAGAAGCAAGAGGAAGACCAAGGACAAGGTAGGCCCACTGCTCAGTGAGGAGGGAGAAACAGTAACAGGAAACTTGGAAATGGCAGAGATGCTTAATGATTTCTTTGTTTCGGTCTTCACTGAGAAGTCTGAAGGAATGTCTAACATAGTGAATGCTTATGGAAAGGGGATAGGTTTAGA
Organism: Gopherus flavomarginatus; assembly: GCF_025201925.1. Classification (NCBI taxonomy): domain Eukaryota; kingdom Metazoa; phylum Chordata; order Testudines; family Testudinidae; genus Gopherus; species Gopherus flavomarginatus. Next base: position 25,396,984 of record NC_066618.1, on the reverse strand, counting down.
AGATAAAAAAAAAAAGAGCAAGTTAAAAATCACTTAGAAAAGTTAGATGCCTGCAAGTCACCAGGGCCCGATGAAATGCATCCTAGAATATTCAAGGAGTTAATAGAGGAAGTATCTGAGCCTCTAGCTATTATCTTTGGAAAGTCATGGGAGACGGAAGAGATTCCAGAAGACTGGAAAAGGGCAAATATAGTGCCCATCTATAAAAAGGGAAACAAAAACAACCCAGGAAACTACAGACAGTTAGTTTAACTTCTGTGCCAGGGAAGATAATGGAGCAAGTAACGATGGTCTACAATTTTGGGAAGTCGTCTGCTTCAGAGATACAATGTGATATTTATTATGTATTTTGATGTGCTGAATTCAAATATGACAATTAAAACAACTGATTGGCTACTGTTTCTAAGATATTTAAGTTTTTACATTTTATGTCTATGTATACTATGTAGATAGTAGAGTTTTAATCATAAATTATAAACCTAGGTCTTTTCATGTGTTTATGGTTGCTTTACATGATAATATTTCACCTGTCCTGTTTATGTAACACTTTAAAAATCAGCAAAAGGGTTATATAAATGAAATTTATTATGAAACAAAAGGCAAAAAACTATTAGGTACATAGTTTAGTCCTATTCAGTGTCTACTCGGCGCTTCTTGGCTTGTCTCTTGTATTCATTACATGGAGCATCTCTTGTCACTGTCCAGCAATAGTCTGCAAGCATTGATGGGCTCCATTTGCCCATCAAATAGCCTGCCAGGAGATTCCACTGCTGTAGTCTGGAGCCCAACAGCTCTGCCTTACTCTTGGGTAGTTCTAAATCCCTGACAAGGTCATTCAGTTCACCTTGTGTTATGAGGTGTGGTTCAGAGGAGGAGGATGGGAGAAAATGTGGGTCCTGTGACATTGATGGTTCAGGACCAGAAGTTACATCCTCTTCCTCTTCCTTGTCTGACTCAAGTGAGAATGATTCTGGTGCATCAGGAACCAGTAGTCCTTCTCCGTGGGGTACTGGGCATATAGCTGATGGAATGTTTGGATAATGCACAGTCCACTTTTTCTTCTTTGACACACCTTTCCCAACTGGAGGCACCATGCAGAAGGAACAATTGCTGGTATAATCTGTTGGCTCTCTCCAAATCATTGGCACTGCAAAAGGCACAGATTTCCTTTGCTTGTTCAACCACTGGCAAAGATTTGTTGCACAAGTGTTGCAGCATATGTGTGGGGCCCACCTCTTGTCCTGATCTCCAATTTTGCAGCCAAAAGAAAGGTGATAGGCTTTCTTAACCATAGTGGTTATACTGCGCTTTTGTGATGCAAAAGTCACTTCACTACAAACATAGCAGAAGTTATCTGCACCGTTCACACAAGTACGAGGCATCTCTGCTCACTTTGACTAAACAGAAATGTGTCCCTTTGCAAAATCAAACACTGACAAATAAGAGAGCATGACACTGTATCATTTCTAGAGCTGAAATAGGGCAATTTGTTCAGCAGACTGATGTAAGCTTCGTTATGATTGCATCATCCATGACTTCTAGGAATAACATGATGCAATTCATATCATGTATGATGCAATACCAGCTTCAGATTGCATCATTCATTGTTTTGCCTAAAAAGCAAGTACTGTCCAAACCCAGTCATAGATTTATTCATAGATCCAGTCAAAGATGTATTTTAGTCATTTCTGGTTTAAATTGAGATCCCTTCCCTTTATAACTCACTTATCCTCCGCCATTCCCAAGTCAAGGGTCGTATATACTGACCCAATAGCATATCTTGAAAACTAGAGCCAATCAACAATTTTAGACACCATTTTCGTTCTCAGTGACCCAGAATTAGTAAAGTTGGACTACATTTATTTCAGAAGCATTTTGGCTGTAGAGCAGTGTAATTAAACAAATCATCTGCAAACACTTGGAAGGTGGTAAGGTGATAGGGAATAACCAGCATGGATTTGTATAGAACAAATTGTGTCAAACCAATCTGATAGCTTTCTTTGATAGGATAATGAGTCTTGTGGATAAGGGAGAAGCGGTGGATGTGGTCTACCTAGACTTTAGTAAGGCATTTGATACGGTCTTGCATGAGATCCTTATCGATAAACTAGGCAAATACAATTTAGATGGGGCTACTATAAGGTGGGTGCATAACTGGCTGGATAACCATACTCAGAGAGTAGTTATTGATGGCTCCCAATCCTGCTGGAAAGGTATAACAAGTGGGGTTCCGCAGGGGTCTGTTTTGGGACCAGCTCTGTTCAATATCTTCATCAACGACTTAGATGTTGGCATAGAAAGTACGCTTATTAAGTTTGCAGATGATACCAAACTGGGAGGGATTGCAACTGCTTTGGAGGACAGGGTCAAAATTCAAAATGATCTGGACAAATTGGAGAAATGGTCTGAGGTAAACCAGATGAAGTTCAATAAAGACAAATGCAAAGTGCTCCACTTAGGAAGGAACAATCAGTTTCACACATACAGAATGGGAAGAGACTGTCTAGGAAGGAGTATGGCAGAAAGAGATCTAGGGGTCATAGTGGACCACAAGCTAAATATGAGTCAACAGTGTGATACTGTTGGAAAAAAAGCAAATGTGATTCTGGGATGCATTAACAGGTGTGTTATAAACAAGACACGAGAAGTCATTCTTCCGCTCTACTCTGCACTGGTTAGGCCTCAACTGGAGTATTGTGTCCAGTTCTGGGCACCACATTTCAAGAAAGATGTGGAGAAATTGGAGAGGGTCCAGAGAAGAGCAACAAGAATGATTAAAGGTCTTGACCTATGAAGGAAGGCTGAAAGAATTGAGTTTATTTAGTTTGGAAAAGAGAAGACTGAGAGGGGACATGATAGCAGTTTTCAGGTATCTAAAAGGGTGTCATCAGGAGAAGGGAGAGAACTTACTCACCTTAGCCTCTAATGATAGAACAAGAAGCAATGGGCTTAAACTGCAACAAGGGAGATTTAGGTTGGACATTAGGAAAAAGTTCCTAATTGTCAGGGTAGTTAAACACTGGAATAAATTGCCTAGGGAGGTTGTGGAATCCCCATCTCTGGAGATATTTAAGAGTAGGTTAGATAAATGTCTATCAGGGATGGTCTGGACAGTATTTGGTCCTGCCATGAGGGCAGGGGACTGGACTCGATGACCTCTCGAGGTCCCTTCCAGTCCTAGAGTCTATGAATCTATGAATCTATAAAAACGGGGCCTCACTGTGCTAGGCACTTTGCAAAACAGAGTCATAGATGATCCTGGCTTCAAAGAGCTAAATGGAAAAGACAGAGACAGGTCAGGGAAAGCAGAGTGAACAATGTGATGGCAGCAAACATCATGTTAGTTCCATGAGGGCTTTTTTCCCCCTAAAACTTCCATACAAAGAGTTATAGATAAATTTAACAAAGCAAAACAAAAAACCAAACAAGTCTTACAGTGACTAATGTCAATAGCCATAACAGAAGGAATCTTAAATTTGGGATCAATACTGTAGCCTAAGTTCATACAAGGAGCCCCATGGGCGCAATGGGGTGACTAAAGATTACTCACACAATCAAGGCTACAGAACTGGGTATTAGAGCATTTAACCATCTTCAGTGCACAGAACCCCAACATCAACCTTAGGATGAATTCTGAAGTTCCTTTCATTAAATAATGACAGTTACTGGTAGGCGAAGTCTGTGTGTACCCCTGGAGCTGGGAGTGTGATTCCCAGCTCAATGAGACATCCTGGTACCAGCTCTTAGTGAACTGGCATGCTGAAGCCAGGAGCGTAGCAGCAGTAGCATGGGCAGTGGTGAGCAACCGCAACAAGTCCAAACTCTCACATTCTCTGTGGCTACACACCTGGGGAGAGTACCCTTTGCCCACCCCCTCACAACTGCCCATGCTACCCCAGCTACACTACTGTGTGTAATGTGCTACTGCAATGAGAGCTAGTGCAAGTATATATATGTGAACTTGGAATCACACCCCCAGTTCTGCGTGTAGACACAGCCTATAAGTATTGTGATAACCTCCAGCTGTAAAGTCCCTATTGATAAAACAGACATACCTTATTTCTTCCCACTTCTGAGCCCTTTAATTTAATTTTCAAAAAGGGCATTGGAATATACTTACGTATTCATAATGTATTTTGGTGGGTTACATCTTTAGCTGACTTTAGGTCATTTTTGGATGGTTCTGTGAAATAATTTTCCTTTAAATGTAACTGAATTCTGTCTTTTGTTATATGGCTATTATACACAGGGCTGGCCTGAGGGGTTTGGAAGTGTTGGTGTGATGATTCATACAAAGTGTCACAGTTTCATGGCAATTGCGCCTGTATTCGCGCCCCATGGTGTCATAAACAGATAGCTAAGGGTTAATGTCTCTTTCACCTGAAGCACCTGACCAGAGGACCAATCAGAAAACCAGATTTTTTTCAACTCTGGGTGGAGGGAAGTTGGTGTCTAAGTCTTTTGTCTGTCTGCCTGCTTTCTCTGAGTTTTGGAGAAGTAGTTTCTACTTTCTAGTCTTCTGTTTCTAAGTGTAAGGACAAAGAGATCAAATAGTAAGTTATATGGTTTCTTTTCTTTGGTATTTGCATGAATATAAGTGCTGGAGTGCTTTGATTTGTATTCTTTTTGAATAAGGCTGTTTATTCAATATTCTTTTAAGCAATCGACCCTGTGTTTTGTCACCTTAATACAGAGAGACCATTTGTATGTATTTTTCTTTCTTTTTATATAAAGCTTTCTTTTAAGACCTGTTGGAGTTTTTCTTTACTTCAGGGAAATTGAGTCTGTACTCACCAGGGAATTGGTGGGAGGAAGAAATCAGGGGAGAGCTGTGTGTTGGATTTGCTAGCCTGATTTTGCATTCCCTCTGGGGGAATAGGAAAGTGCTTTTTGTTTCCAGGACTGGGAACGGAGAGGGGGAGTCACTCTGTTTGGATTCACAGAGCTTGTGTCTGTGTATCTCTCCAGGAGCACCTGGAGGGGGGAAAGGAAAAAGGATTATTTCCCTTGGTTGTGAGACTCAAGGGATTTGGGTCTTGGGGTTCCCAGGGAAGGTTTTTCAGGGGGACCAGAGTGCCCCAAAACACTCTAATTTTTTGGGTGGTGGCAGCAGGTACCAGGTCCAAGCTGGTAACTAAGCTTGGAGGTTTTCATGCTAAATCCCATATTTTGGACGCTAAGGTCCAAATCTGGGACTAAGGTTATGATATGGTGTGCAGTGGTGGGATAGACAAAATCCAGAAGCCAGTAGGAATATTATTTTTTTTCTTTTCTCTGCTAAGGGCTTTTTAGCAGAGAGAAACAGTTTGGTTTTAAAAGGGAACCAGAGAGAATTTTTTTTTCTGCTCTCTCTGGCAGTTTGTGGCTTGCATAATAAGCAAGAAGCCATTAAGAGACTGTTAAGAGTCTTTTGTCACACAATAGCCCTCCCATTAGGAGGCAAGTACCAGCACTATATGCATGCAAATAAAGTAGTTTTTCTGGTTTCCTTTCATTGAACATTAGCTACAGAGAGAAAGGGAAAAAAGCATTGTTGCTAGGCAGACCCCAGGAGGAAACAGAGCCTGCAGTTCAGAAGATAAACACCGGAGGGCACCCCAACACAAGAAAACAGGAACCATGACTTCTAAGGCAAAAATTGATGCCGAAGAACAAATCAAAGAAGCTGAACACAGGCGACAACTGGAAATAAAACTAAAAGAGATGGAGATGAAAGAAAGAGAAGAACAAATCAAAGAGGCAGCACACAAAAGAAAACTAGAAGAAGAAGAGGTGGCCTACCGAAGGAAACAAGCAGAAGAAGAGGCGGCCCACCACCGAGACATGGAAAAACACCAAAAAGAAAAGGAAAAACGCCAAAAAGAGAATGAAGAGAAGGAAAAACAGAGAAAACATGAACTGGAGTTGGCAAAAGCTGGGCTGCATGTGCCAGCCAACCCTAACAACCCGGCGCCAATTATTGCTCCACAGCACAGGAAATTTCCCACCTACAAGGCAGGTGATGACACCGAGGCCTTCTTGGAAAATTTTGAAAGAGCCTGTCTTGGGTACAGCATCCCCGAAGACCAGTACATGGTAGAATTAAGGTCACAGCTCAGTGGACCTTTAGCAGAGGTGGCAGCTGAAATGCCTAAGCAGCAAATGAATGACTATAAACTTTTTCAAACCAAGGCCAGATACAGAATGGGGATAACCCCAGATCATGCCCGTCGGCGCTTCAGAACCCAAAAGTGGAAACCAGAGGTGTCATTTCCCAAACACGCCTACTACATTGCAAAAAACTATGAGGCCTGGATAACAGGAAACAACGTTCAAACCTTGGAAGAACTGCACCTCCTCATACAAATGGAGCAGTTCTTGGATGGTGTTCCTGAAGACATCACACGGTACATACAAGATGGAAAACCCAAAGATCTCGCTGAGGCGGGGGAGATTGGAGCCAAATGGATGGAAGTGGCAGAAAGCAAGAAAGCTACTGTCAAGGGGAACGATTACCCCAGGGGGCACACAGACCATAAACCCTACAACTGAGGACAGCCAAAGACCCCACATACCACCCAAGTAAAGCCACAGACACCCTACCCTTCCACCTCACCAGTCTCCAGTAACTCACCTCGGCCCAGTGTCCCATCAGATGGAAGATGCTTTAAGTGTAATGAACTGGGACATATCAAGGCCAACTGTCCAAAGAACACCATGCGAGTGCAATTCATTACACCACCATCACACCAAAGATCCCCAGGCCCGGATGCCTCTCAAATACCCTTGAAGCGAAGGGAAAATTTGAGAGTGGGCGGAAAGAAGGTTACTGCGTGGAGAGACACGGGGGCACAAGTGTCAGCTATCCACCAATCCTTCGTTGACCCCAAATTCATCAACCCAAAGGCCAAAGTTACAATTTACCCCTTCATGTCACAAGCTGTAGACTTGCCTACAGCTCAACTGCCTGTCCAGTACAAAGGCTGGTCAGGAATGTGGACTTTTGCAGTCTATGACAATTATCCTATCCCCATGCTACTGGGGGAAGACTTGGCCAACCAGGTGAGGCGGGCCAAGAGAGTGGGAATGGTTACACGTAGCCAAACCAGGCAAGCTTCCAGACCCATTCCTGTTCCTGAGCCGTCCACAGAGGCCCCGTCTGTGTTACCAGAGACCCAGACAGAGGTAGTGGACCCGGATTCCATGCCTACCACTGAAACAGCCACAGCACCTCCAGTCCCAGGCCCGGAACTGGAACAGCAACCAGCACCAGCAATTGCAACCCCAGCTTCAAACTCAACGCCAGAGGGCGCCAGCGAGCCAAAACTGGCAGAAGCAACAGACAGCCATACCCAAAAGGCTCAGCCAGAGCCTGAAATAACCTCAGCTGCACCAGCGGAGAGCGGTTCACCAGCAACGGAAACAACCCCATCACCTACATCGCTTCCAGAGGGACCAAGCCCAAGTCCACAGTCTGAGGAAGAACTGGTGACCCCAGCCTCAAGGGAACAGTTCCAGACTGAGCAGGAAGCAGATGACAGCCTTCAGAAAGCGTGGGCGGCGGCACGGAGCACCCCACCGCCTCTCAGCTCTTCTAATCGATCCCGGTTTGTTATAGACCAAGGACTTTTATACAAGGAAATTCTTTCTGGTGGACACCGGGAAGAATGGCAGCCACAAAAACAGTTGGTGGTTCCAACTAAGTACCGGGGGAAGCTCTTAAGCTTAGCCCATGATCATCCCAGTGGCCATGCTGGGGTGAACAGAACCAAAGACCGGTTGGGGAAGTCCTTCCACTGGGAGGGGATGGGCAAGGACGTTGCCAAGTATGTCCGGTCTTGTGAGGTATGCCAAAGAGTGGGAAAGCCTCAAGACCAGGTCAAGGCCCCTCTCCAGCCACTCCCCATAATTGAGGTCCCATTTCAGCGAGTAGCTGTGGATATTCTGGGCCCTTTCCCAAAAAAGATGCCCAGAGGAAAGCAGTACGTACTGACTTTAGTGGACTTTGCTACCCGATGGCCGGAAGCAGTCGCTCTAGGCAACACCAGGGCTAACACTGTATGCCTGGCCTTAACAGACATCTTTGCCAGGGTAGGTTGGCCCTCCGACATCCTTACAGATTCAGGGTCTAATTTCCTGGCAGGGACCATGGAAAAACTGTGGGAAACTCATGGGGTGAATCACTTGGTTGCCACCCCATACCACCATCAAAGCAATGGCCTGGTGGAAAGGTTCAATGGAACTTTGGGGGCCATGATACGAAAATTCATCAACGAATCCTCCAATAATTGGGACCTAGTGTTGCAGCAGTTGCTGTTTGCCTACAGGGCTGTACCACATCCCAGTTTAGGGTTTTCACCATTTGAACTTGTGTATGGTCACGAGGTTAAGGGGCCATTACAGTTGGTGAAGCAGCAATGGGAGGGGTTTACGCCTTCTCCAGGAACTAACATTCTGGACTTTGTAAGCAACCTACAAAGCACCCTCCGACACTCTTTAGCCCTTGCTAGAGAGAACCTAAAGGATGCTCAAGAAGAGCAAAAGGCCTGGTATGACAGACATGCCAGAGAACGTTCCTTCAAGGTAGGAGACCAGGTTATGGTCTTGAAGGCGCAACAGGCCCATAAGATGGAAGCATCATGGGAAGGGCCATTCACGGTCCAAGAGCGCCTGGGAGCTGTAAATTACCTCATAGCATTTCCCAATTCCTCACTAAAGCCTAAAGTGTACCATGTTAATTCTCTCAAGCCTTTCTATTCCAGAGACTTACAGGTTTGTCAGTTTACAGTCCAGGGAGATGATGCTGAGTGGCCTGACGGTGTCTACTACGACGGGAAAAAAGACGGTGGCGTGGAAGAGGTGAACCTCTCAACCACCCTGGAACGTCTGCAGCGGCGACAAATCAAGGAGCTGTGCACTAGCTTCGCCCTATTGTTCTCAGCCACCCCAGGACGGACTGAACGGGCATACCACTCCATTGATACAGGTTATGCTCACCCAATCAGAACCCCACCCTACCGGGTGTCTCCTCATGCCCAAGCTGCTATAGAACGGGAGATCCAGAGCATGCTACAGATGGGTATAATCCGCTCATCTACCAGTGCATGGGCATCTCCAGTGGTTCTGGTACCCAAACCAGATGGGGAAATACGCTTTTGCGTGGACTACCGTAAGCTAAATGCTGTAACTCGTCCGGACAACTATCCAATGCCACGTACCGATGAGCTATTGGAGAAGTTGGGACGTGCCCAGTTCATCTCTACAATAGACTTAACCAAGGGGTACTGGCAAGTACCGCTAGATGAACCTGCCAAGGAGAGGTCAGCATTCGTCACCCATGCAGGGGTGTATGAATTCAATGTCCTTCCTTTCGGCCTTCAAAATGCACCCGCCACCTTCCAGAGGCTGGTAGATGGTCTACTAGCTGGACTGGGAGAATTTGCAGTTGCCTACCTCGATGATGTGGCCATTTTTTCAGACTCCTGGCCCGAACACCTACTACACCTGGAAAAGGTCTTTGAGCGCATCAGGCAGGCAGGACTAACTGTTAAGGCCAAAAAGTGTCAAATAGGCCAAAACAGAGTGACTTACCTGGGGCACCAGGTGGGTCGAGGAACCATAAACCCCCTACAGGCCAAGGTGGATGCTATCCAAAAGTGGCCTGTCCCACGGTCCAAGAAGCAGGTCCAATCCTTCTTAGGCTTGGCCGGATACTACAGGAGATTTGTACCACACTACAGCCAAATCGCTGCCCCATTGACCGACCTGACCAAAAAGACCCAGCCAAATGCCGTTAAGTGGACTGATGAGTGTCAAAAGGCCTTTACCCAGCTTAAGGCGATGCTCATGTCTGACCCTGTGCTCAGGGCCCCGGACTTTGACAAGCCATTCCTAGTAACCACAGATGCATCTGAGCGTGGTATAGGAGCAGTGCTCATGCAGGAAGCAACAGATCACAACTTCCATCCTGTCGTGTTTCTCAGTAAGAAACTGTCTGAGAGGGAAAGTCACTGGTCAGTCAGTGAAAAGGAATGCTATGCCATTGTGTACGCCCTGGAAAAGCTACGCCCATATGTTTGGGGACGGCGGTTCCAACTACAAACTGACCATGCTGCACTAAAGTGGCTTCATACTGCCAAGGGAAACAACAAGAAACTTCTTCGTTGGAGTTTAGCTCTCCAAGATTTTGATTTTGAAATTCAACACATCACAGGGGCTTCTAATAAAGTTGCTGATGCACTCTCCCGTGAGAGTTTCCCAGAATTCAGTAGTTAAAAAGTGTTCTTAAAATGTAGAAGTCTGTTAGTTATATACTTAGTAGTATATGTAAAGGTGCATGTGTTGTAGTAATCTGTTTATTTTCAAGTTCTAGAAGGAAATCGCCGCCAGTGAGCTTCCCCACTGTCTGCAATTTGGGGGGCGTGTCATAAACAGATAGCTAAGGGTTAATGTCTCTTTCACCTGAAGCACCTGACCAGAGGACCAATCAGAAAACCGGATTTTTTTCAACTCTGGGTGGAGGGAAGTTGGTGTCTAAGTCTTTTGTCTGTCTGCCTGCTTTCTCTGAGTTTTGGAGAAGTAGTTTCTACTTTCTAGTCTTCTGTTTCTAAGTGTAAGGACAAAGAGATCAAATAGTAAGTTATATGGTTTCTTTTCTTTGGTATTTGCATGAATATAAGTGCTGGAGTGCTTTGATTTGTATTCTTTTTGAATAAGGCTGTTTATTCAATATTCTTTTAAGCAATCGACCCTGTGTTTTGTCACCTTAATACAGAGAGACCATTTGTATGTATTTTTCTTTCTTTTTATATAAAGCTTTCTTTTAAGACCTGTTGGAGTTTTTCTTTACTTCAGGGAAATTGAGACTGTACTCACCAGGGAATTGGTGGGAGGAAGAAATCAGGGGAGAGCTGTGTGTTGGATTTGCTAGCCTGATTTTGCATTCCCTCTGGGGGAATAGGAAAGTGTTTTTTGTTTCCAGGACTGGGAACGGAGAGGGGGAGTCACTCTGTTTGGATTCACAGAGCTTGTGTCTGTGTATCTCTCCAGGAGCACCTGGAGGGGGGAAGGGAAAAAGGATTATTTCCCTTGGTTGTGAGACTCAAGGGATTTGGGTCTTGGGGTCCCCAGGGAAGGTTTTTCAGGGGGACCAGAGTGCCCCAAAACACTCTAATTTTTTGGGTGGTGGCAGCAGGTACCAGGTCCAAGCTGGTAACTAAGCTTGGAGGTTTTCATGCTAACCCCCATATTTTGGACGCTAAGGTCCAAATCTGGGACTAAGGTTATGATACATGGTTCACAAAGGTCATCCATTTTAGGCTTCTGGCTCCCAGCCATCACCTTTACTGGGTGTCAGCTCACGTCTCATGGCCTCCTGACTGGGGATTTTTAAGGCTGCACAGCTCCCTGCCTTGCACTGTGATATCCCCAGCAGCCAAACTGCCTAAGAGGCTAGCACCTGTACTTTGCTTTCTCTCCAAGGGCTATGGTCAGTGTATTGCCTGCAATTGTAAGTTACCACACAGTTCTAAGTAAGCACATTTATTCCTAAGCATTGCAGAAAAAACTTATTGAAACAATAAAAGAACCTAAAAAGATTGCCAGAGATAAACCTCCCTCTCCACCCGAGGAGACTGGTAGGTTTTTGTCCTTACAGATTCATCAAATTCCCTTTTGAACCCTTTGAATAATTTCTATGTCAATTTGTTAAAATTAAGAGTGAAACCAAGACAAAGAGTAAAAGAGCCATATTTTTTTTTCATTTAAAGTGTTAGGAAGATTGGAATAACACACATCGATGTGTTGCACTGAGAACTGCATAATTTAAAAAAAAATACCTCCAAATTAATCCAAGAAGCTTAACTATATTAGTGTTGCTGGGCCGTACTTTGATGACCACATGCTGCAGGCAGGGCCGGCGCTTCCATTCAGGCAACCTAGGCGGTCATCTAGGGCGCCAAAATTGGGGGGGGCGGCATTTTGCCGCCCTCGGCGGCAATTCGGCGGTGGGCGGTCCTTCCGTGCTCCAGGTCTTTGGCGGCAATTCTGGGGCAGGTCCTTCACTCGCTCCGGGACCCGCCACCGAAGTGCCCCAAAGACCAGGAGCTCAGAAGGACCCCCGCCTAGGGCGCCAAAAACCCTGGCGCCGCTCCTGGCTTCAGGATATTAGACTTAACTCCTTAAGACAGGACAACTCAAAGCTTTCACTCTCTGCATTCTAAGGACACAGCCAGACATGCCAAACTCAAGAAAAAAACAGAAATTGGGCTTGGTTTTGGCTTTATTGACTTGTGAGTTGCTTGTTGGCTATTTTTTGGCTTGTAGCTTGTTGTGGCTTTTTGCTTCTTTTTTTTTGATTGGCTCTTGGCGAGCAGGGGCAAGCAGGGGCAAAGTGGGGAGAGAATCAAGGGTGCACACAGGCCCATCACAGGCCCAGACTGCAGGCCGGGAGATCGAGTCACATATAGTGTTGAGATTCTTAGGGATTAGCTTGATTTGGCCTTGTTTTGAAATGGGATTAGCTTGATTTTTGGGTTATTGTGAAAGTCACGGTGCTTATTTATCACTTGAAAGTTGGCAACTGTGGCCCCAACCAAGCCAAGTAATCAAATTCCACAAGGAAATTTGCATGCTTGAAGTTATGCATAAGCTTAAGTCCCTTAGACTAATTCAGCAAAGCATTTAAGCAGATGCTTATGTCCATAAAGCACTTAAGCACATGATAAACTTTAAGCACATATGTCAGTCCCATTGAACTCAATGGGACTTAAAGAAAGACCTGAAAAGAGCTTTGCTGAATAAGGATGGACTGCTGAAATGGGCTATAGGTAGGACTCACTACCCAATATAAAACAGTCTAAAGACTTGATCCAACTAAGTGTTGAGTGCCTCCTCTTGGGAGCCCAGCATTTTGGCAGATCAGCCTCCAAAAGTATATTTCTCTCTGAAATGTAGCTACGTTTGCTTGACAGCCTTTTCTGCATTCCACAGATTTCCCAAACTGAGACATCACAGCACTTGAGTGGCATGGTTTCTGCACTGTAATTAGAACTGTGCAAATCATAACCTAGGAACAAAGTATTCATTCAAGCTGGCATATTTATTTCTATTTATTGTGCAATGCTTGCTTATGAACTGAGACATGCTTCCTGCTGCAGCACTTGTTTGCACTTTAGCTGTCTATTACAAAGCTGTTTCACGTGTTTTATAACATTCAAACCTAAGAAACATGAATTCTTCTAAAATTACCACTTTGCCATTGGAACATGGTGTAACCCGTGGTAACAGTGTTTCTCTTGTTTTAAATAGCAGGTGTTGAGGACATAGCAAATGGCTGCCTATTCAGTTTAGGCCTCCTAATGGATCTTTTAGGGCTAGTCAACATTTTCATTTAAATTACACCAGGATATTCTACATTCAACTCACACAGTAAGCTTTGCTGGAAAGCTACGGGGATTCAATAAACCCTACATTACTCAATCTGTCTCTGCAGACAATTTTAATGCTAACGGCCTAGTCTGGTTTTATGTTTTCCCTGTTTAGCTTGGATTTTTACATGCATTAAACAAGACAGACACCGTGGGCCAAATTCATCCCTGCTGAAACCCAACTGAAATCAGTGAATTGATACCAAGGATGAACTGGTTCACTATGTGGCTATATTCTGTCCCTCAGAAAAATGTATGTCCTCATCTTAGGGACATTTTTACTTAGGAAAAGGGTAGGTATAAGCTGGTAAGCAACCCACTCATTTTCAAATCTCATTTCACACCCTTAGCTTCAGCTTTTACAGCTGCATGACCTATTCTTTATATTGTGCATACAAAAAGGAGAGAATATCACCTTAATATTTATTGATTTGAATGCAAAACAGTGGAGCCTTGACAAATTCGATCGTGGAAACTACAGTATGTGGAAACATAAATATTTACAGGTTTAAATATAAAATGACATGAAATTGCTAACCAGAATTTCACTGATATAGAAGCATTTGGTTACTTTTCAAAAGTTACTAATATTTTTTGTATAGATCTGATTAGATTGACTTCCAGTTAGTCACACTGTGTGAAATTCACCTCTATCCCTTAGCCATCTCAAGGCCTGTGAACCAGTTATGTCACATGTATGCCTTATTTTGAGGACTTCAGTGGGTCTCTGCACCAGAAGTGAATTTTACCCTCTGTAGTTCAAGGGGAGAAAGTGATTTTTTTGGTAGGCTCAGGGGTTGCATCTTTAATCTGTGAGCCCTAGAACATCTAGAGGGGGAGGGATAGCTCAGTAGTTTGAGCATTGGCTTGCTAAGCCCAGGGTTGTGAGTTCAGTCCTTGAGGGGGCCATTTAGGGAACTGGGGCAAAAATCTGTCTGGAGACTGGTCCTGCTTTGAGCAGCAGGTTGGACTAAATGACCTCCTGAAGTCCCTTCTAACCCTGATATTCTATGTACCTAGTTGAAATTAATGATATTTTACAAATGTGTGACCAGATGCCATCTTGACTTGTCTATTTACATATAATCTCCCATCCTCCCTCTCCTCTCTTTGTCTATCTGTCCTTAGATTGTGTGTAGCTTGAAAAAGAGACTGGAGAGATACAAAAGATCCCCTGCTAATAACTACATGAGAGTAGGCAGGAGCTTGCACACATCAGTCAGCCACAGTATTACTGCACAACATAATTAAAGCCTCATTCTGAAAGATATGTGTCGCAGTTCAGCACAACCACACTTGTATTCTCCCTTTGTGATCCAGTAGGGGACTGGCATCTCTCTCCTTCCTGACTGAGGTCTTTTTCCCAGGCTGCACCATTCCTTGCCTAGACTGTGATATTCCCAGCAAGTCAGACCACCTATACAGGGCAGTGTCTGCACTTTGCTTTCTCTTCTCAAATTTATGAACAACGTAATTGCCAGCATTTATAAATTACCACACAGCTCTTTATAAGAAAGCACATTTATTATTATAGTGAAAGTGTTACTGGAAAAAACATATTTAAACAATAAATGATCCTACAGGAGTTCTAATAAGCTTACCAGAGGCAACCCCCCATCACACACACACACAACTCCAACAAGGGCTTTGGTAGGAGTCAGTCCTTCAAATCTACCAGAGTTTTTTCCGATGGTTACAAGCTAATAATAACCTTAGCTCAGAACTTGCACACTCATGATTAGTTCAGACTGTCCTTTATATAGCTTGGGCCTTTGATCCTGAGACTCTGGGAACAGGTAATCAGCAGACAAAGGTCCAGTTTTAAGGGTGTAGTTTCAAAAGGCTGGGTTTTTGCATAACTGGGAAATTTCCATTCACCTCCCCCTGGAGATCCCAGGAAATACATTTCACACATATTGTCTCAGAAGATCATTCTGGTCTTCCACTTTGTTTAGTATGGCCCTTTGATCATCCAGGCCACAATAATGCATAACCTTTGCATTTAATACAATGGACTCCAAAGATACTTAACATTAATTCAATAAGGTTTTTCAAGACTGTAGCAGGAAGTTGCCATATATGCCACAACATGTGTTAGTCAAATCCAAATTATTGGGCTCAATACAGGAGTAACTGGATGAATTTCTATGGCCTATGTTCTGCAAAAGGTCAGGCTAGAATATCTAATGGTCTTTTTGTCCGTAAAATCGATGTATTTATTAATTCTGACTGCACAGAATCATTTTGTTTTTAAATGCAAAATTGAATATTATTTACTTATTTATTTGACTGTTCCTTTTGGTTAGTATTTGTTCAACTGTTAATACTATAAGAGTACAGTCAGTGTCCATGGTATCAGCTCTTCTCCAGCATCTGTTTCATATTATAGAGCTACACTGAAGGTATAAAAGCTCTGCTGATTTGGTGGGGTTTTGTGCAATATTAGTGCAATGAATATAATACACCCTGCACTCCACTGCATTCTCTCCCTAAGGCATGATGACATTATACATTGCAACAGTTTTGAAGAATAATACAAAAAGCCCATTGACTTCCTGATGTTTTAATAAACTTTAGAGAATTCAAAGCACCATAGTATTTGCAAAAGGGCAGAGGGCAGTTAGAAAACGCATTGTGTCAGTGAGTCACAGATTAACAGGTACTAGACTTTTGACACATAGCAACGATGAGCAGGAGAATGTAAATTTGCCTGTTTCTTGGTTGATGTTCAAAGGGATGAAGCGAAAGAGAAAGTTTTTCATTTTTTCCCAAAACCTCTGATTTTTAATTTTTTTTTTTAATTTCTCATTAGTTTGGGAACTGGTTTTGAGCTTTTCTGGAAAGGATTTTGTCAAGGGAGATTACTCACAACCAGGGTCACGTCACTGATGTGCTGGCTGCTACTTTTTTAACAAAAGGATCCCACTGAAGTATCCCTCCTTAACTCTATGGCCAGGTCCAACTACAGCGTTAAATCGATTTAAACAGCATTAAATCGATTTAACGCTGTAACCGTCCACACTACAAGGCACTTAAAATCGATTTTAAGGGGTCTTAAATCGATTTCTGTACTCCAGCTAAACGAAAGGAGTAACCCTAAAATTGATATTACTAAATCGATTTAGGGTTAGTGTGGACGGATATCGAAGTTATTGGTCCTATTCTTTTACTGAGCTACCCAGAGTGCACCGCTCCGGAAATCGATGGTACCCTGGGACCATGGACGCACACCACCGAAGTAATGTGCCCTAGTGTGGACGCGTAAAATCGATTTTATAAAACCTGTTTTATAAAATCGATTTTACTAATATCGATTTAAAGCTGTAATGTGGACGTAGGCTATAATAAACCCTGTGCTGCAGGGAAACATGAGCTCCCAGAAAGAAGTGAGAGGATGGGGAAATCTATTCACTTATATTTCCTTTTAAACCAAACTTCTTTTCTTTTAAACATCCCCAAGGAAGAAGGTAACATTGCTTGGTAAACAAACATGTCCAAGAATTTTTGCTGGATGTGCTTCTGCTTTATCTCTTACAGCCACTGAATTTATTCGTAGGTTAGCACTGTGCTCAGCTTGTACAATTTGACAAGGGAGATGGGAGTGCTGATTCTGTAGGGGGAAAAAAAATTGGAGGGGGGGTGAGATCCACCAATGGGAGAGTTCGGGAAAATACTGAATCTGCTTTTTCGGTATAACCTAGTCTATTCCAAAAACAAAAAATAGCGGCCATGTAGACAGCAGCTCCAGCCAGTAATATTGATTCCTTTAGCAAGCAGCATTCTTTTTTTTTTTAAATAAAAAAAATGGTAGCACATTAGTGGCATATTGCTCAGAAGAATATATACACACACATGGTATATAATCCAAACCTTACCTCCCCACACTCTCAGCAGTTTGTCTTTATCGGTAACTCAGACTACAATCTCTCAACATAAGCATTCTTCCCAAGCTTGGTTGTTCCCCAGGTTTCTTAGCTGTACCTTCCATGTCGCAGTCTCTAGTTCCCTTTGTTTCTAACAAAGAAACTCCTAGACCTCTTATGTCCTCTTTGGAGTTAATCGTATGTAGCAGATTCAGTTATACTTTCCTTGCATCTTTAGAAAAGGTTCAAGCATTTAACATCAGAATCACTCACAAGTAGAGTCTTGTATCTCTAAACCAAGCGTTAAAATCTCTGACCATGTTATATATTCCCCTCTACACCAACTTGCAGGGCCTGCTTTCTCACTTTTGTTTTTCTCCTCTATGCAGCCAGTGCAGGACTCAATTTCCAAAGTCCTCTGTTGCAGGCTGTATCATTTTCCTTTCCAGACTGACAAGTTCCATGATCCCTGAACACCCTAGAGTATAGAAGAACATGAAAATGATCTAGCCCCTCCCCAAGCCAAGCACCTAGGTAACAAATAGAACATCCCAACACAAAGCCATCCCATTTGTTCACTGACTCATAGGGGGGATTTGTTGTTATTCTTTATGTATTCCAGTAGTGCTCATTGACCAGGGCCCCAGGTCTAGGCAGAACAAATGACAGAGAAGAAATAACAATCCTTGCCCTGAGACACTTACAATCTAAGTATTAGACCAGAGACAACAAATGGATACCACAAACAGACAGAGGGTGCACCAGGAACCAGTGAGACAAAATACATGCCTGAGAGTCTCCCGGCCACACATTTTCTACTCTGAAGTAGTTCTTTTGCAATAAGCCCTCCCACACTATTCCTCATGCTACATGTTGTCAGGTAGAATGGCTCTCTATCACCTAAAGAACCAGATTAAAGTTGAATGAGTGATCTTGAGGAGAGAGATTCTATAGCTTGTTACCAATCCCCTGTGGCATCTAGTACCCTTGAATGTCTGTTTAAAAATATTTCACTCAATATAATGTATGTGCATGTATATATGTATATATATATAATTTATGTATATAATTTATATATATAATTTAAATATGGACAGAAATAAGACAGTCTATGATTAAAAAATGCAACCAAAAACATATTTTTAGGCCAAGGTTTGGAAATAAATCACTAGATCCCTGTTTTAAACCTTGACTTAAGCATATTAGAAAAGGTTGTTAAAAGTTCAGGACAACTTTGATCAAACTTGTATTTGCTTCATTAACATTTATTCCGCTACTGATGGGAAGTAAGGTGCTCTTTTTGAATTACATTATAAGTAGTGTTTTATCAAATTATCTGTCTGAGAATGTGCTGATTTTGGGGGGAGATTTTAACTGCGCTATCTTTTATACCAAAGACAGAAACCATTTAGAGTCTCATCCTCCATCTGTAAAAGAATTGTCCTCTCTTACACATTTATGATTTAACTGATGTGTGGAGGAATTTTAATCCATCAAATAGGCAATATACATGACTCAGTACAAATGCTAACCTCCTCTCTAGCAAGGCAAGATAGGTTTTATGCGTATCGGAATCATTTACATCTGTTAAGAATGAGCTATATTCCTCCAAATGTGCTTTTTTCCCCACCTCCTTGATCACAGTTTTAGTAGTTCTTAATTCTGTTTCACCTTCCTTACAGCTATTAACACGTATCTTTTATATAACTCTTCTGATACACATTTTCAAAGCTCAATTTTCATGTTGTACCTGCAAGAAATCTGAATACTTTTCATATGAAAGTACTGAATGCTCCGCATCCAAATCTAGGCTTCAAAATCAAATCTAATTTAATATATATGTGTCTAATTCTCATTTATATTAGGGCCCCTTTACATTACTCTGAATGTGTAAAGAGGCTTTAAATGGGAGTAAATTATATTTCACTCACTTAAAGGCCTCTTTTCATGACTAGTGTACTGTAAAGTTACTAGAGTGTAAGTGAGAATTCAGGCCTACTCCTATACATTGTAGGCTCCTGATCTTGTGAAACAATTTAGGTCTCTGATTTGTAACTTGCCTAACTTTAAGTCCCAAGGTTACTCATATACTTAAAGAGAGGCGCACTCATAAGTATCTTGCTGAATCAGGACTCTGTTTAGCAGACCCGATATGAAGATTACTTTGCTGGATTACAGCCTTCACAGACCCACTCCTGTAGCATCTAAGTCAGTGGTTCTCAACCCTCAGCCCATTGGTCGCTTGGGGCCCAATCAGAACAGAGTTGCAGCCCATGTAACAGCTTCAAGGCCATATAGGTAGTATATATATTGTGTGGATGCTGCCCACATAACACAGAGAGAGCTGCTTATGCGGCCCACAATGGTAAATAGGTAGAGAACTGCTGATGTAGGTGCTATGCTTCTGGGGTGGGATTTCAGACATTGCAAGGGTTTGTCTTCAGGCACTGAAAAAATCAGTTTTCACTTAAATCATGTCAAACCATTTAAGTTAATGAAAATATTTATAATATGATATTTTTTAAAAAACTTCATGTTTGCCAAAAAAAACTACATTTAAGGCTTCAAGCATATAAGAGCACTCTAAAATACCGGCTTTTGTTTTCACATCTCAGCCACACATATACCATGTTCTAAATCTGATCAAGTTCAAAAATGAATAATGGTCTTCTTGAGAGCTCTTAAGACACAGTACAATATTTTGCTTATGGCACTTAGCAGTGACCATACATTTTCAAATCTCTGTACAAATGTGAACTAATTATAAATTTATTGGCCTTCACAATACTTCTCTGAGATACTTTGAATGTCATTCTCCCCATTTAACAGGAGGGGGAATGGATTCAGTGTCAGGATAAGGCCCAAATTATCAAACATATCCACTAATTTTTGGTACCATCCCAGATTAGAGCTGTGCAAATATCTCAGGTTTTTTTTCTGTTTGCTGGCCAAACTGAAAAATTGGAAAAATAATTCATTCATTTGACCTGAAATAAATGATTTTTTTTACAAAACATTACCTGCCACTGCTGCAAATCAGTCCTTGCTCTTTAGTATTTTTATCCAGATCAAGTATTCATTTGACAGTTGTATCAATCAACACAAGCACCCAATTCTAGGCTTAAGCCTTGCACTTGAGGCTTGTTATGAATTTGCTACCAGTTTGAGAGGCAACATGGTCTTTAGAACTGAGCATGGAACTGCAAGTCAAGTACTTCCAGTTTCTTATCCTCATTCTGTCACTAATTCGCTGTATTACTCAAATCACTGAGGCCAAGTGTTGATTATTTTGGGGTACTCCATTTGGGACACCTAGGCTCTGATTTAAAGAGGTGCTGAGTACCCTATGTTCATATTAATGTCACTCGAAGTCGTGGATGGTACTCCGAATCTCTAAAATCAAGCTTTCTTAACCTGGGCTAAATCTAGACAAAATTTTTCAACTAAAATATATTTTTGACTAAAAATGCAGATTCAGGTTGACCAACATATTTGCCTATTTCATGTTGGACTGGCCAAATTGTTTTGGTCAAAAAAAATCAAAACATTTTATTTTCACGTTTTTTCACATTTTTTAAAATAAAAACTTTCAATTTTTCAGTACTTTATTCAATTTTATTTAAAAAAAAGATTTTTAAAAAATCTTAAAAACCAAAGAAAACATTTAATTTTGGATCAAAATAAAGCTGAACGAGCGTGTAGAGATTTGGTGTTTCATGTTTCCATTTGTTCA
The DNA here is from genome assembly GCF_025201925.1 of Gopherus flavomarginatus. Lineage (NCBI taxonomy): Eukaryota > Metazoa > Chordata > Testudines > Testudinidae > Gopherus > Gopherus flavomarginatus. The sequence continues at coordinate 25,375,982 of NC_066618.1, read as the reverse complement.
GACTCAACTGACGTACCAGCTGTTGATCAGAAAGCAAACCAAAATATAGAAGTTCCTTAAGAACTTCCAGAGATGAACTCGAATCAATGTCCTTTGACCTGAACTACACTGTCAATTGCTCTTGGCAATGGCAAGGCATTTGGGACTGATAAGCATCATCAGGGATCTACAACCCATCCTGGACAATGATCTCACACTTTAACAGGCCTTGGGTTGCAGGCCAGTCCTCGCCCACAGACAACCTGCCAACCTGAAACATGTTTTCACCAGTAACTGCACACTGCACCATAGTAACTCTAGCTCAGGAACTAATCCATGCAACAAACCTCGATGCCAACTAATCCATGCAACAAACCTCGATGCCCACATAGCTACACCAACGACACCATCACAGGACCTAACCAGATCAGCCACACCACCACCGGTTCATTCACCTGCACGTCCACCAATGCAATATAAGCCATCATATGCCAGCAATGCCCCTCTGCTATGTACATCGGCCAAACTGGACAGTCTCTACGGAAAAGGATAAATGGACACAAATCAGATATTAGGAATGGAAATATACAAAAACCTGTAGGAGAACACTTCAACCTCCCTGGCCACACAACAGCAGACCTTAAGGTGGCCATGCTGCAGCAAAAAACCTTCAGGACCAGACTTCAAAGAGAAACTGCTGAGCTTCAGTTCATCTGCAAATTTGACACCATCAGCTCAGGATTAAACAAAGACTGTGAATGGCTTGCCAACTACAAAACCAGTTTCTCCTCCCTTGGTTTTCACACCTCAACTGCTAGAACAGGGCCTCATCCTCCCTGATTGAACTAACCTTGTTATCTCTAGCTTGCTTGCATATATATACCTGCCCCTGGAAATTTCCACTACATGCATCCGACGAAGTGGGTATTCACCCATGAAAGCTCATGCTCCAAAACGTCTGTTAGTCTATAAGGTGTCACAGGACTCTTTGCTGCTTTTAAGCATGAGGGTGAGTCCCACTGATTTCAACAGGACAATTCACAAGATTAAAGTTAATCATGTACTTTCTGAATCAGAGCCCCAGGTTGTAAATGATCCATATGCCAAAGTATCTGATATCCCCTCCCCAAATGTTACCCCTTTCTTGAGTTCCATTCCCATTCATTTATAGGGGAAAGATAGTGCACCAATTATCTTGCACTGGTAATAATGTGTTAATATAGTGACTCAAGGAATCCTTTGAAAAATGCATTAAACCCACCTTCAATAGCATCTATTTGGAAGTCTTCTTTGCTGCTGTTTTAAACACATACTTTGTTTTATTCTTGGAAAAAAAGGAAAGTCATTCTTCAATGTTTAACATGTAATTTGTAAACAAGCTAAATTGCTTGTATTTTGTCTTCTTGTTTCATAACTCTTCTGCGTTTGCAATCAAAGACACCTCTTCAATATCTTTCTGGAGGTAAGATTTCCAATTAAAATATTAATAAAGGGAAAAACATATATTCCACAGGAAAGTGCTACTAACATTAAATGTTTGTTCATATAACAATATAATGAAACCATTTGTTAATAATATTAAAATGAGAGCGATCAAACCCAATGATGACTGGAAATGGCCTGAAGCAGCACTCAAATATTGATTTAGTAGGAAGTTATATGTTCTTCATTATTAAACCCTGCACTAGTAGTTGAAAGCCTTCATTGCTTAGATAACTAGTACAGCCAAAGCAGGTTGAACATGACAAAAAAAATTGCATTGCTTAGTATACTAAATTATATTTTAAATAAAAGATTTGTCCTTTGGCTGAAAGGCTGTTTTACCATTATCAAGAAGGGTATTCTTCTGGTTGCAAAAGGAATGGAAGTAAAAACTCTGATCCTTTAATGTCTCTTTCTCCTGACTTGTAGCAAACATTGATTTCTAAGACCCCATCCATTTATAGCTGGAACCATGTATTTTTCTGCTGATGCAGAATTGTGTAACTATGTGCACTAATGGATCTGAATGTAGAACTGGGGTCTAAGGGTTTACTCTTCTTTCTTTAACTTTCTGAAAGTGGTATACATATTTTAATATGTTTAATATAGAAAAGCAAACAGAGAAATTGCAAAAACTAAGTCTTTAAAGAAGAATGACCTTATATAGTGAAGAATTGGAAAAAAGTTACCAGTTGAAATGTAAAAGTGGCAGAGAGTCCTGTGGCAATTTATAGACTAACAGACGTATTGGAGCACGAGCTTTCGTGGGTGAATACCCACTTCATCAGACCCATGCACATGCATCCAACGAAGTGGGTATTCACCCACGAAATCTCACGTCCAACGAAGTTAGTATTCACCATGAAAGCTCATGCTCCAATACATCTGTTAGTCTATAAGGTGCCACATGACTCCGCCACTTTTACAAATCCAGACTAACACAGCTACCCCTCTGACACTTGAAATGTGTTTTCTTCATTTAAATGTGATGCTAGTTTTTTTGTCAACTATCAATTGATTGATATATAGTATGAGAATTAACAGCTATTCAGGGAGACCTTTTGCATTTCATTAGCATAGTTTAATAACATTCAGTAGAATTTTTTTTTTAAATTTCAATGAGACAATTTAATTTCTCAGAAAACAAATATTGCATCATATGCATTGTTGTAGCACAACCAAAATATAATTCTAGCTTTTGGATTCTATCTATAACAAGGGGCTAGATAAATTACTTTTGTGGCTGATCACCAACAGTAAGCAAACCAGATCCTTTATGAAAAATAACAGGTTTTTAATTAAAAAAAGAAACATTCAGACATCAAGGAACTTTTCATAACTCCAAGTCTTTAGAAACTTAATGTGTTTGAAGAAATCTGGCATTTGCAGAACAGATCCAAAAAAACAACAGTAGATGAGACCTCTGTAATCTCAAGGTTATAATAAAAGTAAAGAACCCTCATTTTTAAATCCCCTATCCAGTGTGAAAGTAGAATGAATTATATTGTGAAAATAGAAAGGATTAAAGAAATGCTGTCTGTACCTTTAAGAAAAACTGTTGGAATGCTGCAATCCAGGTGTCAGGAATACAGACATTCACATAGAACAATTGCACCATTTAAGGGCAATTGGTGAAGTATTAGCCTCAGATCCATAAAGAGTTAGTAAGGAAGTAGGATATGCATGCTGTGCCCCAGGTGAATTTTACAGTTTTGCTTTCTTTATTCCTTTGTCTGATTCCCGCTCTTTTATCTGTATAAATAAGACTGTTTTGGCCTTGCATGGCCGCTCACATATTCTGAATGTTATTGGCAGAGCGCTGTGCTAATAAAACAGAGTGGTCTGACAAATTGTGAGTCCTGATTCTAACTTTGACAATTTGGAGGTCCCACCGAGATGGCAAACGTCTTCACTGGGGCTGTGTGATTCCTGACTGTTTTTGTGGGATGACCGTGGCAGCCGGCACCTGGGCATTTGGCCCAAGCGGTCCCCCACTAGAGCGGAAAGGCGCACAGCCACAGTGAGGTCTACGCCATCGAACCTGTTGGTTCCCACTCTGTTCTGGTAGGGATCCTGGGATCTGACATCAGGAATCTGGTCAGGTAATTATTTCTGTGTTTTGTCCGGACTGAGGACTGTCCTGTCTCTGTGTCTATCTGTCCTCTTGTGGAGTGTTTGAGTCTGGGTGCCGTCTCTGTCTGGGGATCGGCCGACCAAGGGGTTCCTGTCCCCGCGGTCTGAGTGAGTGAAATCTGCACAATTGCAGCCGCACCACACCTTGGGTAAAACCTTTAGTGTGAAAGCAAGGGCAATTGAGGCAGTAGCCTGTGGGCTCCTTTTATGTGTTGCAGCAGGCATCGCTCTGACGAACCTGAATTTCCTTCTTGTGTGATTGGTGTGTGAAAGTCCTCCTGTACTGGTAACCAGAGGTCTAAGTCGGGACAGTTCCCTAAATGAACGCCGGCTCATTTTATGTATTTAGGATGGGTCCAGACTCCTGTAAAAAGGGTCAAGACTCCTGTAAATTTCTGGGAAAATGGTCTAGGCTAACTCAGGGGATCCCAAAACTCAGTGGCCACTGTTAAAATCTTGGAACAAAGACTGAGTGGACGTCTTAAAGGACAAACTCGGCCAACCTAAAACTAAATTGGCTAAAGGAGAGGTTAATTGTTTCATGCAGTGGTGGGAAGAGGCAAATCATAGGTGGACAAAATCAAAACTGGCCTCTCACTTATTCAAATAATAAGTTAAAAGCTTTATTAAAAGCCTCCTCTCCCACCACTAGACCGAGCGCTCCCCTTTACCCCATTCTCCAAACCCCGGATCGATCCAAACCCCTTCATACTCCCATCTCATTGTAAAAAGGACAAAAAGTCCCTTGTTCTGTTCCCCTTTGTTGTCTGCCTCAGAAACCGATTCTTTATAGTGTCCCACTACCAATTCAGCAAGGCTCGGGGCGGGGGGAGCTCCTCAACTAGCCCCCACCCTTCCTGGTCCCTTTCCTTGAACATTTCTTTCAAAATTGTGAAATGACCACAATATCATTCACAAACGGTTCATTGAAAAAAGCAGGATCGGGCCCAGACAAGCAGGCAAGCAACAGAAAAGAAACAGGTTGAAAGCCCTAAGGGAATAGTGTCAGGAGTAAAAAAAGTAGTAAGTGCAGGCATGAACCCCTGGAACAATACTTAAAAGGGTGAAATCTAAGGTGATAAAGGTGTCATTTTGGAACATAAACAAGTGATTTAAGAAAAGAGAGTGAAAAGTTAACTATAGAGGCTGGAGAGAATTAAGCAGTTAAACTTTGTGGAAAATGTTAAAAAGGACCATGTTAAAGAGAGAGAATTCTTGGTTTCCTTGCAGACATTCTGAAGGGAAAATGGACCCTTTTCCAGAAGAGTGCCTGTAAATAATCCTTATATATATACAGCTATGCAAAAACAAAGCAGTGTAAAAAAAAAATGTTAAGGAAAAGAAAATGTGTATGTATCTATTTGTCTGTGTATGTAAAGTTCTAAGAATCTAAACCAACACATCTGGTTTGTAAAACTACTGTTTTGTAGGTGTAAGATAAATTGATTTTGTTTTTGTTTTTAATGCCACTAAAAATTCATTTGACTCTTTGATTCAAAGTTGCAAAACTGACAGACCTTTTTGCAAGACACAGGTAATTAGTGTTGTTTGGCTTTGGGATTTAGCATTTAACCCTTAAGGGGTAACTTGATTCTTTACAAAAATTAAAATGTTTTTAAATAAAGACCAAGTCATGGCTGCAATAGGGCAGTCAGAATCAGGAGAATAGGTAGAGATTCTGGAGTCTTTTTGTTTGTTTGGTTTGTTTTTTTTTTTTGTAACAATAGCAGATAAGAGCTGTAATGACAGAATAAGAAGTTAACAGTGACCCTCTGAAGCAACAGCAGAGGTGAGGTGCACAAAACAAAAAGAAGCAATGTTAAAAACACTGAGCCTTAAAATGACTATGTGTAATCAGACTGTCACTTTAATAAAAGTACATGAAAACTCTGTAAAAACAAAACAAAGTTATACCTTATGTAAAAATTAATATGGCTAATGTTTTTGAAAAGTTATAGTATAGAAAGAATGTGCATTTTCCGTAGGACATGTGCAGCGTATATTGTAGAAAGGGATGTAAAAAAAAATGCAAATGAAACATGCTGCTGAATTAAAATCCTATTAGGGCTCCAAAAAGAGCCACAATAGGCTGTGTTTTCTTTTTCAGATCCCTGTGTGTTAAAACAGAGTCTCTGAGCTCTGCTGATGGCTTTGAATCCAAAAGCCTAGCCTGTGTTGATGCAAATTACCTAACTGATAAAGAAAGGTGAAAACTGCCAGCACAAATGAAGCTGCAAATAAAGAACATACCTGGTCAGCAAACAAACTGCCTACATAAAAGGCATGGTATAACAAGATACCTTTAATTAATTTGATGCTAATGTTACTGTTAATATTAAACATTAAAATAACTTTAATGTTAGTGAGTACCCCTGTAACAACTTGTAGTGTGTATGATTTTTGGAAAAATCCTTTAAAGTAATATGGTAATGATGCTTCTCAGCTATTACCTGTGAATAAACTTAAAGCTTAACACAGCAGGGAAAACATTACAAACTTGGTCTGCTATATAAGAGGCAAAACTTGAGGTACACCACCTCATGAATTTAATAACTAAACAGTGAAATACTTTTTGCATAACCCTTAAAATGTAGAAGCCATTAAAACCTGGCCTGCCTTAAAAAAAAAAAAAAAAAAAAAAAAAAACACCACAGGAAAATATGGGGGTAATTCCTCTGTTTTGCCTGCAGTCAGGAAGGGTATTTGTAAAAGAATGAAATCTTTAAGCAATAATCAATGCCACCCCAAAAGGGGTAGAAAACTGTTCTTTTTGTCTTTCAGATAATCCAAAGTACTGTATAATGGACTATGTGTATGTGTTAATTCTTGGGGAAAAGTGTTAAAAGTGCTAGCAACCCACCAGAAGACAAATGTAAATGTAATGTAAGTACTGTGTTTACCAATAATCACATTTACTATTTGCCACAACAACAACAACAAAAGAGTCTCCGCTTACTGTAAGCACTGATTTAGCTGAATTCTCTATCAACCTTGGCATTAAATGGCAAACAGTTACCAATCATCTGTTAAAAGGTAAAAAGGTAACATGGCTCCTAAAAAAAATAAAAACAAAAATGTGGAAAACTGAACTGTTCATATTATACACGCAAATGGAGACATGTTAAAAATTGCCACTGCATAAAAGCATAACAGCTTACCATTGGTATAACATTTTCTGGATGGTCTCCCACAACTACTGGCATACTAATATTACTACCCTAATTGTTTTTGGTTTTACATTGTATGTGTTTAATTGAAATGTTTAAAATGTGCTGGTGAATAAAACAAATGTATGTAAAGCTAAAGCCACAGGCCCAAATCACCTCCCAGTATTTTCTATTACGTGGACTAAATAAGAAGTGACACTGGCGATTAATAATCTTAGTGTCAAAAGGGGGATATGTAGGAGCAGGATTTTATAATATCCCATAAGAATTAAAGTATAATTTGATTTCATCCTGCTAGTCACTATTTTTAAATAGCAGAAAGAAATGACCCCCTGGGACTATAGGATTCTGTTTTCCCATATGCATTACAAATTGGGCCCTCTCTAACTCTTTGTTTTAAGATTTAGGTAGTAAGAGACAGGATTCTCTATTGTGTCTGTGTTAAGTAAATTAGAGAAACATTGAAGGCCTGGGTCTCAATGTAAATTGTCTTAGTTATCAATTGTAAAACTTAGCAAGGTTTAATTTGCAATGCTTTTTTTGTTCTATATAAAATACTACTGTTTGTATTCTCAAATCTATTTGTGTGAATGAGGAATGTATGCATCAGGAAAAGATAAGGTGTGAAGGCCATTGTTACAGCCAGAGTCAAGGGACGGCTGTTAAACTGTCTGGCATCTCAGAGTGGATACATGCTTCGCAGTGTAAGAATGCACAGACCCCAGTGAACCAATCACCACCTCAGGACCACGCAGAGTCAATTTTTTTGACTCCAGAAGAAGACGTAGAGGAACAGCCTGCAATACCTTACAATCTACGCTCTCGTAAGGGTTGCCAGAAGCAGATGACTACATAAAGCAAGGCCCAAGAAGAAGCAGTAGTGAGCCAAGCGCCTGCTGCCTGGTGGACATAAAACTGTGAGTGCAGTTCCCTCAGTTGAGGTTGTCAGAACCAGAAGGGCCTTGCCTCCAACATGCAGCTCTGGTAGCGCCTGTTCCTCGGCTGCTGGTATCTTAAGGTCTGGGGTGCACACAATGACAATTCTTTTATCCAGCAGCAAGTGTGGATAGCTCAGATCCTTATTATTTCTAAATGCTGGGTCTGCAGCCACATCCCAGCCCACTCTCAAACTGGTGTTCCTGTCCTGGCTATCCCACTCAATTCCCCAGACCTCACTGGAGGACCTTGTCTGGTTAACACAATATGGAACAGTAATGACACCTGGGAAGAGGCTATTGGCAGTTCCTTTACCCCACTTGGGGGAGCAATACACCAGGCAAAAAGGCTCCTAAGTAGTTAAATAATGGCAAATAAAACCAGAGAAGTTTAAGAGCCCTGGCCAAGGAAACAGAGGCGATCGGACAGGTGGCCCTCCAGAACCGTCAGGCATTGGACATAGTGCTCACGGCCAAAGGAGGGACCTGTGCTCTCACTGGAAAACAATGTTGTATGTTTATACAATACCAATAAGGTAATAGATCGCTACAGCCACTTAGAACAAATCGCATATCTTCCTCATGAAGAGCTGAGTTCTTTATGGAAGTGGCTAAGTAACCTGTTCAATTTCTCTGGCATAGGAAACTGGTTGTTTCAGGGAGCCCTAACTATCCTGTTTGAAATCTTAGTGATTTTTGTATGCTTTCAGTTAATCTGTTGTATCCAGAATTGTGTCACCCAGATGGCTGCCCCAAAACAGAGTGCTAATATAATGATTTTGAATATCACTGATGAACAAAAAGATAAGAAACGGTTAATTTGTGGAACCCAGTAATTGTTGGTCATGGCGTGCGCTTGACCAAAAGGAGGGATTGTGAAAGTAGAATGAATTATATTGTGAAAATAGAAAGGATTAAAGAAATGCTGTCTGTACCTTTAAGAAAAACTGTTGGAATGCTGCAATCCAGGTGTCAGGAATACAGACATTCACATAGAACAATTGCACCATTTAAGGGCAATTGGTGAAGTATTAGCCTCAGATCCATAAAGAGTTAGTAAGGAAGTAGGATATGCATGCTGTGCCCCAGGTGAATTTTACAGTTTTGCTTTCTTTGTTCCTTTGTCTGATTCCCGCTCTTTTATCTGTATAAATAAGACTGTTTTGGCCTTGCATGGCCGCTCACATATTCTGAATGTTATTGGCAGAGCGCTGTGCTAATAAAACAGAGTGGTCTGACAAATTGTGAGTCCTGATTCTAACTTTGACACCAGTAAACTGCAGAAATATCATCCTAACTTTAAGCAGGTCAATAGTGCCATTGATTTCAGTGGGACTACACATGTACTTCAGGTTAAGGACATATGTCAGTGAATTGCTGAATTGGGACTTCGTACATCATTGCCTATTCTATAACGTGAACATTTTCTATTACCGATAAAATATTAATTCTCTGTAATTTATTTATTCTTCCAGCTGTCTTCAAGGTTTGATTCTTTGGCCTTTGTTTCAGTGGTAAAATGGTAGTCAGCTGTGAAGCAGACGACAGGGCAGGTGCAAGATCACCATGATTCGCTGACTCTCTAATGTATGTACCATATTTGATTACTGTACAGTCTGACCAGAAAAGCATAGGAACATGGGAATTAGTATACTGGATGAAACCAGCAGTCCATCTAGTCCAGCAATGACCAATTTCAGCTGCTTCTGAGAAAGGTGCTACAAACCCTTCAGTAAGCAGATAGCAGACATACTGACCACATACAATTTTCTCCTAACCACCACTAATTTGAGGTTGACTTATACCCTGAAGCGTGAGTGTTCAAGTACCTTCCTGACACATTCAAGGGTGCAATCCAGACTAGGGAGAGACTGTGTCACCGCCTGACCCAGAGCCCTCAGTGCCTTACAATGCTTTGCTGTTGTAGCTCCCAACCTGGGCTATTCACAGACAGATTACCTGCATGCAGGTCATAACCTGAGAGTCTGTGTACAGCCCTGGTCCAGCAGCACTGACCCCAGCAGCCTAATCAGCAGCACACCAGCCATGGTTACTACCTGCAGGGTGATCCCAACACACTCCCAGTCTTGAACTTTCCCAAAAATATATGTTCTGCACTGCCCAGCCCTTTCCTGGACAGTCCAGATATTAGAGGTCTGTTGCCCCTGTAAGGGGTCAATATTTAAGCGTTTCCTACTACTTAAGTGGAGTTACCAAACAATTTGGTTTAAATGCAACACTGGATTAGTTCTGATTAAAAAATAAAACAAGTTTATTTAACTAAAAAAAGAGAGATTTTAAATGAGTACAAGTATAAAGCTTTAACCTCACAAATGGTTACAGGAGAAATAAAAGTACAACACTTTCTAGTAGCTAAAACTCAACAAGTTAGACTTCATTCAAGGTAAAATCCTTGCCACATATTCACAGAAACCCAAATTCTCAGACCAGGATCTCCCTCCAAGTCAAAAGGCTGGTGAAAGAGAGGGAGGTAGAGAGATAGGGAGAGATGTCTTGCGGTATTTTTGACCCTCACTTTAATCATAGAATCACAGAATCATGGAACTGGAAGGGACCTTGAGAGGTCACCTACGCTCATGGTAGGAATTAGTATTAATATTCTAATCCCTCTTTGAAGTGGATTCCTCTGAGGATTTCCCCTCCAAAGCAAATTTTATTCAAAAACTAAAGGTGGCGACATGGAGTCTGGTGGCTCCATGCTCTTCCTTTTCCCTGGTGTACGCTGAAATGCAGATTTGCCTTATCTCCTGCCATTTCCCTCTCTTGCTGCCTCAAGGGTCCTCTTTATTACTTATATGTAAATTGAGGTACACACTGTCCTTTGTTTAGGATAGACCTGTTTAACAACTTTTGCCTAGTCAGGGCTGTGTGGGATTGAACATGTGCTACTAATATTATACTGGGGGACTTCATAACTTCACATATAACGTTGCTACAAATATTTCACCACGATATTATTGACCAGGTAGTTGGTGTTTTTTTTTTTCAAATGATACCTCACAAGGCATATTTTGTACAATAGTGTGTAGGGTGGTGAATACCTGGGTAGTGTCATATCCAGTGATGGATCAACGCACGAATATCCAAATGATAATCATGAAGTCAAAGCTACGTTGGACTGGTCATGTCAGATGCATGGATGCCAACAGAATCCCCCACCAGTTTCTGTATGGTGAGCTCTCCCAAGGCATCCGGGTCATCCACAGAAATGTTACAAGGACACCATCAAAGCCAATCTGCAGTACAGCAGTATCAAACCTAGGGACCTTGAGGACGCCGCCAGCGACAGAACACAGTGGCATGCAACAGTCAGAAATACCTGCATCGCCTTTGAGGAAGACCACTGCCAGCACCTACAAGAGGCACGTGAACGACGTCACAGAGCATCAGCAGCGCACAATCCACTGACCATGAACTTCCCATGTACCATCTGCAGCAAAATGTGCACCTCTAGAATTGGCTTGTACAGTCATCATAGGGCACACCATGAGACCAGCTATAGATGATCTGCACAGATTTGTCATCATTGGATCGATGGACTATGAAGAAGAAGGTGAATACAGGAATGCTTTCGGTCACACTTCCAAAACTCCTGTGCTTTTTTTTTTAAACTAATATAATGTTGGATATTTTCTTATTATCCATATAAATATCAAGCCTTTTTGTTGAACCTGTCTATGCTCTGGGTCTCATTAAATCTTGTAGCAATGAGCGCCACAGAAAAATTGTGCATTGTGTAAAAAGTATTTCCTTTTAATCATTTCCATTTAATTGATTGTCCATTTGTTCTTGTATTATGAGAAAGAATGAATAGACATTCCAAATCTACCTTCTCCACACCATTTATCATTAGCCCTCTGATTTGTCTCTTTTCTAAAGTAAACAGTCCAATTTGTATAATTTCTTTTTATTTCAGTTTCCTTGCCCCTCATCATTCTTGTTGCCTGCCTCCAAACCTCCATCATTGCTGTTATATCCTAAGGGACTTCTTTGGAGAATAATGTCATACACACCTTTATATGAAAACAGAGATGAGTTTTCATATTACCAAACTAGTTTGTATCTGTTTTTTTAATAGAAACTAAAATCTACAGTTCATTTTGGTTTATTAAATTACATACATATCTTAAAATTGTCCTATCGCGCATCCAATAAGTTATTTCTCTGAGAAACTGAACAGAGACATGAACATAGTGAATCTATTTACATATTGGTGTTAAATATTGAACACATTCTTATTTAAATTGTCAGCTTGATTAAACTGTAGTTGTCATTTGTCTGCTAGGCCTAAAACCCTGGTATTCTAACTAGAAAAGATAAGCTCTTCATAAATGGACACAATAGCAGCTTTTTTGTCCCCTAACTCATTTAAAGTCAGATTCATCCAGGGGTCAGCAGAGATGGACTGACTTTTACAGTCATTTTTAGCTGTCAGATCTTTTTGGGGGGGTAGGGGGGACAGGGGGAAGATGTGTTTTAAATGGAAGAGAAAAAACCCACAAAACATTGTATACTCTACCTCAGAGATAAAAATGATGGGCTTTCTGGCATGCTGCATCTAAAGACTTGATGAAATAGGGACAGCAGCAGCAACGGCCTGATTTCAGAATGTATGTTAAATACTAATTTGTGTCAGGGATATTTTATCTCCTCCTTCTCCTCCTCCCCATAATCTTTTTTTCACAGCATGCTCACACAGCAGAAGATAATAATTAAGCTTCTGAGCATTGTCTTCCACTGGCAAGAGTTACAAAATAATTAAATGAGACTGAAGAATAGCCAAAAAACTTTTTACAAATTCAGCTCTTGCATCAGTTTCCTGTAAATTGAGGCCATGTAAGTTGTGGCTGCTACTTCCTAGAGCTAGGAGGAGAGCAGTGATTCCGTTTTGCAGAGAATTGTGTCCTTTCGAAATGTGTATTCATTCTGATTTATCAAAATAAAATTCAAAATTCTCTGTGAAACAGAAATCTGAAAAAAAAACATTTTGAAATAATCATACAATTTGGATAATTTCAAAACAAAATTCCACCTGGCAGGCTAAAGGAGAGCCAGGAGTCTAGAAACCACAGTACAGCTAGGTGCCTGAGAGTCAGCAATCCCACTTCCCCTTCAGCCTGGCATGCAGGCTGCCATAGACTGTGGAAGCCCAGTGGTCCCCAAAGCCACCAAGCCTGGAAACCTTATTTAAGTGCTTGTTCAGTCCCCACTGGCCAGCGGCACAAAATCAATCAGAAAAGTCTGCCTGTCTTAGGAATGTATCCGGGACCTGTTACCATAGCATCTCAGCACCTTAGGCTTTAATGCAGCAGTTCTCAAACTGGGGTCTGTGGACCCCTGGGGGTCTGTGAGGCTACTCCAGGGGGTTCGTGAGTTATGTTCGGGGCTGCCGGTGCCACTGATCAACTCCTCGCCCACCCTCCCAGTGCTTCCTGCATGCTGTGGAAAAGCTGTTCAGCAGTGTTGAGGAGGCACTGGAACGGAGGGGGAGGAGCGGGGATGGGGCACACTTGGGGCAGGGGGTGGAAAGAGGCGGGAAAGAGGAGAGGCAGGGGTAGAGTGGGGGCAGGAAGAGGTGGGATGGGGATGGGGCCTTTGGGGAAGAGGTGGGGCAAGGGTGGGGCCTGGTTGAGCGCCCCCTGGGGAATATTAGAAGCTGAGTTGGGGCGTCCGCTAAAAATTTTAAATCAAAATGAGGGTCCTTGGGTTGCTAAAGTTTGAGAACTGCAGCTTTAATGTATGTATTCTCACGACATGACAGCGAGAAAGGGAAATATGATTATTTCCCCATTTCACAGATGGAGAACTGAAGCACAGAGAAATTAGGGGCCAGATCCACAAAGACATGTAGGCACCTAAAGCCTAGAGTTAAGCACCTAAGTCGCAGATTTGAGCATCACTGTGATCAACAAACTCTCTGTCCAATAGCCACTTAACTCTTTATGTGCCTGAACTCTCTTAGTACCTAAATTTCCACAGTAAAAGGTGTGACAATGCTGCCCGTGGGAGCCAGCTGAGGTCACTCAATCAGGGTGAACTGCAAACAGAACGGGGCAAACAAACCCCAAACACTGGTGGATATTCCAATACTTAGATTTACCAAGTCAGCACAAAACAGCTTCTATAGTATCTCACTGGTTACTCAGAAGTCCAAATAATGCAGTCCCCTTAAAGTACCCAGCCTCAGGCCTCCATCCAGACACACATGTCAGATATGATGATGATTACTGAAAATCTTATCTCATCATATAAACAAAAAGGTTCTTCCAATCCCAAAGGATCAGCCACATACCCAGGTTCAATTATAACTTAGATATTACCCAAAATACGTGCTTATAGCCAATTCTTATTAACTAAGTTAAAATTTATTAAAAAAGAAAAGAGAGAGAGTGTTGGTTAAAAGCTCACTGTACATACAGACTTGAATTCAATTCTTGACATTCAAATATATAGCAGAGATGAGCTTGTAGTTGCCAAAAGTCCTTTTAGAAATAGTCCATAAGTTATAATCCAATGTCCATAATCATAATTGGAGACTCCAATCAGTGACTGGGGATCTCAATCCTTATGGCTAAAGGTTTCCCCCTCTTGAAACCGAAAGCAGATTTGAGAAGAAGAAGGATTGTGTCCCAGGCTCTTTATACATTTCCTGCAGTCTTTTGGCCTGAGAAAACCATACGCTTAACTTTCCTTCTCCTAAACATCATGCAATTAGAAAGGGATAATTTAACCATTAAACAGTTCAGATACAGGTTACCATGACCTTCAAAGAGACATATAGACAATAACACTATTTCACTCAAGTATCTTCCTAAATGTTAATATTCCTTTTGTGATCTTTGAATCAAAGCTATAGCTATAGACAAGACTTGTTTGCTTATATCACAAGACTGAGCAAACATCTACCCTTCTATTTCTAACAATGCAGACTTACATTTCAAAGCTCTGTTCATTTACATATCTTCCTAACCAGTCTTTAAAGTTCGGCCATGGGTCAGGTCAGTTTGTGAGTTAATTAACTCTTTCTGGTCCTGTCACCTTTCATTGAGATATAATATTACACTCATAACATCACAAAAGGCCACTAGGCACTTACATTTCTGCCTCTGAGTATGTGCCTAGATGTCTATCTCACACCTAAGCCCCAGCTCAATCCTCAAACCAGGTACAGATAAGAATTGCCCCATCTGTCTCGCCTGCTGGGTCCAATCTGGTAAGCATGTTCTGTGAATGCCTAATGCCACACAAAATGGCCAGGAGCTTGGAAAGAGCTGTCCTCTCTTACACAATTTAACCCAGTGAGCTGGGTGCCCACCTACTGTGTAGGAGACCCTGGTTCAGTCCCCCTCTCTGCCTGATGAGATGGGATTTGACATCTCTGAGGTGAATGCCCTAATCTCTGGGCATTATGGTATAGTTCAGTGTCTCCTGTTGAAGCTGTTCCATTTTGTATAAATAATTACATATGCATTGGGTCAAAGGGAGAATGACTCTGTAGTCCAGAGGTTAGGGCACTCACCTAAGAGGTGGGAGATCTCTCTTCAAATCCCTTCTCCTTATCTGGTGGGAGAGGAAATTCAACCAGTCTCCCATAACCTGAATTAGTTCCCTAACCACTGCTAAAGGTTACAAGGCATGACACCTCCTACCCCCAAGCTGTTTTTTGTGGAGCTAGACGTGTGCTACTGCTGTCTTTGCAGGAACTCGCATATGCTCCTGGCTCCAGGGGTAGGTTTCTGGCTGTGGACAGACAGTGGAGATGTCTACATATGAGCTGAGGTCTGTGATTGTAAGCTTGCATAGACTACCTGCACTAGCTGTGCTTGGACAAACAACTAAACTAGCAGTGTCTCTGCTGTGACACCTGCAGCTGCTCTCCCCGGCCAACCCAAGTACAATCCTACCTGATCCCTCGAGTACGTATTCAGGAGGCTAGCCCATCCCGCCATGGGCACACTGCTATCTTTAGGCACCATCTCATGTGCAGCTAGCACAGGAACATGCTGGGAATCACACTTCCCAGCTCAAATGTATATGTACTCAATGGCCCTAAGTCTGTGAGAGGGTTCAAAGCTTAAGAGACACTCTTCTCCTCAGCATCTGCTATTGTCTAACTTGGGCAGCTCCCCACCTAGCATGCTGGCTTTTGTGGATCCCATTCTCAGATGCCTAACTCTCTCTGTAACCCAGCATTTGTGGATTCCACTGATTTTCAAGGCACTTAAAAGTTAGGTATTGTAACACTTGAGTCTCTTTGCAGGCATGTCTAAAATCACAGAGAAAGTCTGGTAGAGCATGGAATTGAACCTGGATCTCCCAGCCTACCACCCTAACCACTGAACTATCCATCTCAATAAAAAGCAAGCTTTTGATTTAGATACCTAAAGACTTTTGGCAACTTGCTGAGATTCTGTACCCTTGTGCAATGGGATAGAGAGGCTACTATGCTACCTTCAAGAAATTACCCGCTATGCCCAGTTGCAGCTGGGCCTTGTTAAGGAAGTGGGCCTTCAGATGGAAGGATCTCAGTTATAGGAGAGATCTTTGCTCCTATGGTTGGGTATGCTTTGCTTGGGATGATATGCACCTTCAGGGCTTGGTACTGAGCAGCATATGAGATGGAAATTTTGAGCTTTGACTGGGGCTGACTGTTGTTGTGGTGTTCTCTGGAGAGCCAGGGTATTTTCTGGTGGGAACTCTCTGAGGCAGCTGAAATAAAACTATTCACCCCAACAGGAGAGGTGTGGCTGATGCCCTTGTGACCCTATTAGGGCAGCCACCATGCCTAATATCTATAATTTTTGGAATTCAGTCGAGCTACCTTGTTAATATTACAGATAATATTAAGGTAAGATGCCAAACTGTCAGCTCAGTGAATGCTCTCACTGTCTTATAATTATATATGAAAACTGAACTCTCATGGCTAGTGACTGCAATACTTTGTTATTCTTACAGCAAAAATGGGTAGGGAGATTTAATATGGGGAATTTAGTATGATACTACATATTACGCAGATATGAAAGGTAATTTAAATAACAGACAAGTTTTTAATGGTAGTAGTTATCAGGCAAACACCTATTCTATTATAAATAGGTTCTTATACTTTGTTCATCACTGTAATATCTGAACATCTCCTAGTAGTGCATTAAGAGATCTGACTACACATCAGTCCCATGTTTATTCTCTCATCCTCTCCCCAAGGGGAGAGAAGTGCGTAGAGCAGAGAGTTTTGCCTTGGAATTTGTAATTGTCTTGGGAAAAGAATCTGCTGTATGTACTGAAATGTGCGAGTTCACCTTTCTCAGGTTGTTCCTGGAAAAGAAACCATAGTTATACAATACAGGACAAGCTTGGCAATTGCTACATGGTCAGTGCTTTCCCACAGACCTTCTGGTGCCTGAGTCTACTAATGACCTAAACTCCATGTAGCAGTGCCCTGGGAAAATTTCTGTCACTAACAAATGGTGAATCAGATAGACTCTCAAAATAAATCTTTTGAAGATTAACTTAATTACCTAAAGCTTCTAGGAGCTTGGGGATTTGCAATGAAGTACTTACAATAATAGAAAAATAAGAACTAACTCAAACTAACATATCATCCCATTATTGCAGTGAACAAGTCATAGGTATTCAAATGTACGTGTCATTGCATGTGCATATAAGTTGCAAGGATATTAATGTAAAATACGTTCAGAATTCTGATCCATCTATAGATTTATTTTTCCTAGGTCTTATCCTGCATAAGTCTTAGCATAAAAGCCTAGCCCCACTGAAGTCAATGAGAGTTGCCATTCACTTTAATGGGCCAGGATTTAACCCTTATGGCTTGTCTACACTACCCCCCGGATCGGCGAGCAGTGAGCAATCCAGTGGAAGTCGATTGATCACATCTCATATAGATGCGATAAATTGACTGCTGAGCGCTCTCCCGTTGACTCCGATACTCCACCAGAACAAGAAGCTCTAGTGGAGTCGATGGGAGAGCACTGGCTGTCGACGTATCACAGTAAAGACACTGTGATAAGAAGATTTAAGTATGTCGACGTCAGCTATGCTATTCACGTAGCTGAAGTTGCGTACCTTAGATTGACCCCACATAGTAGTGTAGACAAGGCCTGTGTCTCTGCATCCCTGTTCAGGTATTACCACTTCAATAACTAAAGTCAATGAATATTGTGCAGCTGTAAAAAAATTTACAGCTTGTTCCACAGGCTTCAGAATGTATAAATGGCCATCAACTAATTTCCTCAATTAGCCAAATAGAATATAAAACAGTGACTTAGCTCTGTTTTTTCCCCAAATAGCCTTTTAGCTGAAATAAAATCTTTCTTTCAAGCACAGCAAGTCTACGTAATCTGTATGAGTTCTGAAATTGCTTTTCATTTGATACCCTGGTGTCTCTAAGAATACTGTTACAAAATGACCAATATACTTTGTGGGATAGAGGCTGTTGAGAAATATTTATCTCCATTGCAGAATGTCTTCTAGCTGGCAGCACTAGAGGATAGTGCTCTGTCCTAAATACATGTAGCTATTTCCCAATGAGTAAAGAATGATCCAAGACACAAACTCTTCAGAAACACCAGTAAGGCTTAGGTGTCTGATCTATTGTTATGTTTCTTGTCAGACAGCTTGGAAAGCAATTTCTTATTGTCCTAGGCTAGATCAGCATCATTAGCACAATTTGAAACTAGATCCAACTTGAAAGCCCGCCGTGGAAGTCTCTCAAACCATTCCATCAACCTCTACAAAGTAGACTTTTGCTGCCCATCTAACTCTTTAAGAATGAGGTCCATAATTTTCTAATCCGGAGTGCTCAATCAGTCACAGAGCTATTCACACTGAGGGCTTGTCTACATTTCCTCATGGGATCGATCTAAGATACGCTCTTCCATTGACTCCGCTTGCGCTTCTCGTTCTAGTGGAGTACCAAAGTCGACGGGAGAGCATTCAGCATACTAGACATTATAAATCAACCCCTGCTGGATCAGTCACTGCCCACCTATTCAGTGGGTAGTGTAGACAAGCCATGAGAGGCTACCCTACAATGTCTTGATGTAAGCAACATTGCCCTCCCACATCTTTGTAACACGTTTCCCCAGCATTCGATTTAACTGAATGTACCTACCATTAGTTCTTTCCCTAGGAGATGACAGAAAGAAATCCCCAATGGCTTGGAAGTCTGTATTTCTCCCCTCCCTCCCCTGGGTCAGGATTAGCTTCCTGTTTAGGCAGTAACATTCCACAGAAGAAATGTGCATTTTCAGAATCAGCTTCTATCATGAACTGTAGTTCTCACTATATTGCTACAATAAGTTACGCTGTATCTTTGTGAATGACAAAAGCCATTAATCTAACAACCATAATAATTTATTACCATAATTAAGTAGGATTATTTAATAATGTCAAAGTCTACATTTCCTAATAGATCTAATTAACACAGTATTTTATGTTCATTCAAACTTTGTATGCTGGCTCTTTAAAATCTATTACCCACTAACACTAGAGGCTTGGTCAGACCCAAATGAGGTTCAAAAGGGACTCAAGACACTTAGGGCTAAATCTGGAATGGACAAAAGTGCAGGACAAAAGTGAGGACACACTGTTGGCCCACTAATACTCAAATACTCTTCTGCTCCTAGAAGCCTCTTTTCTTTCTACTAATATTATCCTTCCTTCCTTCTGTGAACACTACATGCTGTTGGAACAATGGTGAAGTCATACGTCAGTACTATATGGTGGAAAGCTGTTTCTTCTTGTCCACTAGTACCACCTAACCTTGGTCATGCTGCAGAAAGACACTTATACGTCTCCTCCTCACAAGTAAGCGGCACAGTAGTCTACTCGTCATTATCATCTTTCATGTGGAATGTAATTCTTTTGTTGACCAATCCATAGAGTAAGCCTTCTGGAACAGCACTGACAACTCTTATGATATTTGGAGTATTTCAAAAACCTTCAGAAGTCAAGTAATTATATGAGAATTCAGCTTTCATTCTTATATGAACATACATATAATTTCTATCTCTCCTGGCTATAAAGGAAACCACAAACCCAAGTGAAACTTATAGGCTCAAAACCAAGAAGGCAAACAAAAAGAGTTCAAAATTTATATTAAAAAAATAATTCATGATTCTTAGTCAATCTCATTATTTTGGGAAGGGCTGACTCGTGATGTTTGAACATTTGAGGTAGGCAATACTGAGACATAGTGAACAATTCTATACTGTCCTCCTCTTAAAGCAGGTTAGGAGCATTCCCAAGATCCTCTGTATTCCAGAAAGGACCTCCCAGTCCCTGCCTCACTGCTTTGTCTATATCTTTTCATCACAATCCTCTAGTCTGATTTCATCCTCAAATGGAAGGTATCTGTAATAATAACAATACTTTGCACTTCTATAGTGCTGCCCATCTGGTGATCTCAAAATGCATCATTAACATTAATTAAGCTTCACAAGTTATTGTAAGAATAATGATGCTAAATATATTTCCCCAGACATTTATAGTTTACATTTTCCAGACTCAGATGTTGATACACCCAGCTGGGAGGGTTTTTTTTGTTTTGTGTTTTAAAATTCTAGGAGGGACTATTTTTTTGCTTGACATAGTTACTATGCAAATAATGCCGGACTATTTAGGAGATTAAAAAGGGATTGTTGGCTTTCAGCCTTGCTAACTCTCCAGATCCAATGATGATGTAAAGGAGCTCTTTGGGGTGCATTTTACTGACCACCACCCTTATTTAGCAATTCTTTACTATCCATTCTATCTGAGCACTTTTTTTCTTCTATCTATTGACTAATATTCCATCACCTTTGTATTCTTTGGGGTCCAGCTTAAAGGAAAAGGCATTATTTTAAGTAGATCATGCCAGAGAAACCAGATATCTTTCTTTGCGAAGATAACTGATGTTCAAGGCAACATAAATGCTGTACATCTAATTTAACTGGATTTTTGTAAAGCATTTGATACAGTTGGACATGAGAAATTATAAATTAAATTGGAGAAGATTAATAAAAGAATCCAAAGTTAGGTAAGGAATTGCTTAAGGGGGAAACTGTCAGGGCCAGATTTAGGGGCAGGCAACCCAGGTGACCACCTGGGGTGCCAGGCTTGGGGAGCACCAGGCTTGGGGTGCTGTTTTTTTTGTTAGCAACAAATGTTTCTATAAGTTTAGAGGATACGATTTTGTTTATTTGGCATGAATAAAAACAGATTTACAGATCCTAGCATGCAAATTTATTGTCTTATATGACAGGAATAAATCATGCATGCAAATTGTGCATCAAAGTTGTGAAATGGGGTATAAATGCAATAAAAATAAAGCATTCAAAAGTTTAACAAATGGAGGGGGATGCTGAAGATGCTTGCAATGCCATTTGGTCTACGACAGGACCCTGGAGATTGCAATGGGTCATGCTGAAAGGTGAACTGTCAGGCTGGAGGGAGTTTCCCATGAACTGGTCCTGGGACCAATCTTATTTAATATTTTCATTAATGATCTTGACACAAAAAGTGGGAGTGTAATAATAAAATTTCTAGATGACACAAAGTTGGGAGGAGAAGGACTGGAATATCTTACTAGGAGATTTTGACGACCTTGAACACTGGAATAATAGAAATGGGGTGCAACTTAATAGTGCAAAGTGCAAGATCATGCACTTAGCAACTAACAAAAGGAGTTTTTGTTATAAGCTGGTGACGTATCAGTTGGAAGCAACGGAGGAGGAGAAAACCTGAGTGTATTGATCAATCACAGGATGACTCTGAGCTGTCAATGTGATGTGGCCATGAAAAAGGCTAATGCAGTCCTTGGATCCATCAGGTGATATGTTTCCAATATAGATGGAGAAGTGTTATTACCATTGTGTAAGACAGCAGTGAGATCTCATCAGGAATACTGTGTACATTTCTGGTCTCCTATTTTTACAAAAGATTAATTCAAACTAGACCAGGTGCACAGAAGGATTACTAGCATGATCAGAGGAATGGAGAACTTACCTGTTGCGAGAACTTACCTTAAGGAGCTTGACTTGTTTAGCCTAACCAAACCAAGGCTGAGGGGAGATGTGAGTGTTTTCTATAAAGATATCTGAAGGATAAATACCAGTGAGGAAGAGTGGTTATTGAAGTTAAAGTCCAATGTTGGCACAAGAACAAAAGGATATAAACTGGCTATCAACAAGCTTAGGCTTGAAATTAGATGAATTTAATGAAGTTCTGGACCAGCCTTCTAAGAGGAGTGATGAAGGCAAAAAACTAACTTGTTTCAAGATGCAAGGGTCTTTCAGTCCTGTCTTACTGAGACATTGGGTCTCAGCTTCTGGTTCCTTCCAATCCCGATGATAGGTTTGCACTGGTTTGTAACAAGTTGAATTTTCAAGGCTATCTTGCAAGAGGAGGGGCTAGAAGGGCTTTCTTTTCTTTGTTTTTAATGATAGCTGAGATTCTCCAGCAACCCTGTAGGATGGCTCTGTTAACAAGAGATTCAGGCAAGGCCAGCTGTGAGTTTTGACTAAATGTTTTTTTGTTGGAAAATACTGATTCTTCAAACTGAAACGTCACAATAATATATGGGTTTGGATGGAAATGTAATCAAGACTATTTCCTTAATGTCACTATTAATCTATGGCCAGAACACAACTTCTTTAGCCCTCCTTTTGATTTGGTCATTCCCATGTGATCTGTATGTATTTGTTCCGATATTTTCCTTCTCATCACTGTGGGAACCACAATCTGTGTCACTTTTAAGAGCACTCCTGAAATCACTGAAAACTCATTTTTATAGTGGGAATAGGCAGGTGGGAAGTGTTGACTTTTTCCTCTTTTACTTATTGCTTGTACTGCTGCCTGTAGTGTTTCACCTTTACCTGTTTCTATCTCCAATTCATCCCATATGCCTTAAGATGCAGCACATGACACTTTTGTCATGATCACATATATGTTTACTGCTTGTTCCAGATCATTAGGCTGTGTGTAGTCCCATGAAGCATATGCTTTTGAGGATGTGTCTGCCATTATTAAGTGTCACTCATATTGGATCTAAAGGCTCACATCATACTTTTGTATTTTCAAAAGCAGCCACTGTGGTGCTTTTCCAAGTCCCTTTTTGTGTATTGCTATCAATGGTTTGTGCTAAGTTTCTGCTTTGAAGCTACCACCATACAGAAAGTCATGAAAATGTGTGCATATATATGCCAGACCTAATGTCTCTTTTTCAGTTTACACCTATATCTTTTCTTTGGTTGCCATAGCCATTCATACATATGAGACTGATAACTAGTTAATTCCATGACCCTGTTATAGTAGTCCTCCCAGCCTTCCTTTAGAGGCATGATGTCTTTCAAAGGGTCAAAAGGTTGCAGCTCTGAAGCTGATGTCAGAATGTACTTTAAGTCATTGAACTCTCTTTCATACTCTGGCATTCATGCCCATGCCATGACCTCATGGAGGAGATGTCTTGGGTGAGTAGTAAGAGCTGTATAGTTAGGTATGAATTTGCTGACATAATTCAACATGCCTAATACAGCCTTTGAATTCCCTTTTATCTTCAGGTCTCAGCACGTTCAATATTGCCTGAATCTTTGATTCACTGGGCAAGAGTTCCTTTGAGGTCAGTGTCTCTCCCACCTATGTTACTTCTGTTTGAAATTGACATTTGGCCTTATTCTGCTTAAGTTATGAGCTCTCACAATTTTCAGTACTCTCCTCAGTCGTTCCTGAATGGCTGTGCTGTCCTAAATTTTTATGTCATCAACGTACACTTTCATGCCTGCTAGACCCTCATAGTACAGTAAAATACTTCCGCAGCTGAACATATTCCGAAAGCTAGTATTAGGAAGCAGTCTGCTGAAAGTCCAGATCTTGGAGTTCTCCGTGTGTAAGTGGATACGTCAAAATCCAGCTGATACATCTAATATGCTAATTAATTTGGCTCCTTCCATCTCAGGCAATGGTTCACTTACTGTGGGCAAGTGGAAGTGTTCTCTTTCTGTATTTTTGTTGAGCTCCTTGGGTCCACACACAGCTGTAGTCATCCTCCTTTTTTCTCTACAGTTACTATGCATTGATCCCAATTTGCTGGTTCTTATATTCTCTGAATGACACCATATGCTGTCATGTTTTGCATCTCTTTCTTCTAGACTCTTTCTTTTTGTGTAGCATGCACTATGGGTTCTGCATCTTCTCTTAACCATATCTTGTATGTTACTGGGACTGACCCATTTCCTGTGACTACAGCTTCATCTGATGCTGTTAATAGTTTCACATGTGGTCCCGTGTTGTCCTTCTGTCTCTCTATACAATCTCTTAACAAAGCACTTCACATATATTTTGGCCCAAGCCTGAGCATGCCTTTGTGTACCACCCCAAATTCTTGTTTTATCATTTCCCCTCTGTGTTTCAGTGTCAGTGTGCATTCTCTGTTCCTGCATTAGTCTTTTGTGGATATGTTTGACTCCTCCCTTTTTACCTGCTCCTTACAGCTCTGTATTTCAGTGTCTATTATTAGATTTACTTGTGCCCCAGTGTCTATTTTGTATGTCACATACTTGCTATTTGTGAATATTTTATTTAGCCAATCTTTTGAGTTTTCAGCCTCCTCCATTATTGTGCTTTAAGAACAGCTCTTCCTCTTCACTTGAGGAATCCAGTTTTTTGCTTAATACATGCATTTTCCTGCTTTCTCTGCATGGTTTAGCATAATGGTTAGGCTTATTACAATTTCTACATATTTACCCAATAGGTGGCATTTCTTATATTCATGCTAGTTGCTACATCACTGTCACTCTTTCCTGCTTTCTGTGTTTCTGTATTCAGAGAGTTTAATTTCTGTGAACTTCTCCTTTGGTGGTTTAGCTCTGGTACTCACAGTCATATGCTCTGTGCCTTTCTCTACACTTTCCATTTGCATTCTGTTTGTTTTGCTCCTTGCCATTTACATATTGGATTTTTTAGTGCTGGAGCCATCTCCCTTAGTAACTGTTCAGAGACCCTTTTATTATTATAACTCAGCACAATCTGGTGTTTAAGAGAGAGTCTTTTAAGAGGTTATATTCACAGGCCTGACTTTTTAGTTTTAAGTTTGTGGAAATCTTTTCCATTGTTTCCCCTTCATTCTGGCTTCTTATCCTGAACATATATCTCTCATAAGTGACATTATTTCTAGGGACACAGAGATCCTCAAATATTTTCATTATTTCTGCTGCAAAGCTCTCCTCTCTTGTTCCAACTCTGTATGGAATGCTTTGTACACAACTATGGCTTCTGCGCCTGCCACAGTTAAGAGTGGCACTCTCCTTTGCAAATCCTCCTGTTTATTTGCCCCTGTGGCTTTCGTACACAGTTCAAATTGCTTTTCTAGGCATATTCAGCATTGCTTCTAATTCTCAGGGCTGGTGGGAAGTCACTTGCAGTTTCACAGGCTCACTAGGTCTTCCAGCACACTGTGCCTTCATCCTCTGGAACCCTGTAATATCTCACTGATGAGCAGACTGGTGTCAAGACAAACATTTTCTTAGGAACTGGAACTATGTACAAAGAGTCAACAAACTTCCTACTTCTCTGGGTAGTGACTGCCCTGTCCTGGGCTTCTTTGTTTCTGCCCCAGCAGGAAGTATGTCACAGGAAACCAAAAACTGTATAAGAGAGTACAGAAAATGTGGCATCTCTACACTTCCCAGAGGTCTTACTTTATAGCACACTGAAACCCCCAAAGGTTCAAAAAACGGGAGTCAAACCTCCCAGAATCATGAGATTGGTCACAAAATCATGAGGATTTTTTGTAAAAAAAAAAAACAAAAAACAAAAAACAGCCCCTTCCCTGCCCCCCCCCCCCCAAGAATACAGTGCTTTGGGATCTGCTTTCTCACCCTGCCCAGCCACAAAGTATGTGACACTTAAAGGGTTGCCTGGTCTCACAAAGTGATAACAAAGTGATTTTGGCTTCTGCTGAAGGAGCTTTTGTTAGGAACCCCAATTGAGATCATATTACACAAGAGTATAAAGTGTTTTCTGAATGAATGAATTAATTAATCCAAGTGAATTAATGCTGTGCCCCTAGCCCTACATTTGCTTGTCCCTGGTCCATCACTTACTTATGCAGCCCCCACCTCCATGGAAATTCTATGCCCCCTCATCTCTACATCAATTAATTTTGTGTCCACCCAACCGTTACATCTGTCCCAGCCCCACATCAACTCTGCCCACCAGGTATGCAACAATTCTATAACCCAGCCCCACTTCCGCCCCTCCTGCTGCTGTGGAGACTTTGCATCCCCCACAGATATGTGCTGAGCTGCTGCGTTTTTCTGCTCCCTCCTTCCTTCTTATTCCTTCCAGGTTAATCAATGGACCTGCATGATTTGCACTTCTTAAAACCAAGCCCGATGTGTCTCAATATTGGCACCCAAAGTGCATGAAGACTTATGAAATGTTAGCCTTAGTTCTCAGTCAACTTTTTGGGACTATTCTTCTCTTTTGTTGAGTATCAAATTTGTCCAAAATGTATTTAAAAGTTCACTTACTCCTACATTTTCACAGCAGTACATGAAACTTTATCCAGAAAGTTCCAAGTTTGTGCAAGTTACATGGCTTAATTCCCACAAAATAATGTTGGAAGTGTGCAGTCTAAATTAAGACTAGGCTATCATATTAAAAGAGTCCAGACGCAAAATGAAATTTATGTCCATGGACTTTTTTTTCAGTAAAACCTCATAAATCTCAATTTCTAATAAACAGGAATTTTGACAAACACCTGTCTCCAACCTAACAGGCTAAGCTGCTAAAGGTCAGTGCTAAGCCACGCAAAAATAAAATAAAAAGAGCAGCCTCCATTCTTCCTGTTGAAAGTTAATTACTTGATTATTGCTGAAAGACCTGAGAACTTGCAGAGCTTATCCTTTTCATTCCCACTTCATAGGGAACTTCTTGCACTCTTTAAGTGCTCCCCTTTTGTTCTGAGATCATTTCAGAAGTGCACATGAGATGACTTGGCAACATCGCATTGTCTAATTGCAGCAACTCATTTTTTTCCAGTTTGCTTGTGCCTTCCTGTCAAAAAGACAAGCTGTTTTATTTCTTTCCTCTTTGAGGATATCATAACATGTGGAGTAAAACACCAGGCAAAATTAGCTAGAATTATGTTATAAGTCCTCACAGGAAGATATATTTTCATCAAGAATTCCTAGCATTCAAGTTTGGAAAATGACCTACTTGGCGATATTGCAAGAGGTAAATGGTCAAATACATGGTATAAAATAAAAATCAGAAATCCTAAGGATCATTGTACAGAAAAATAATTTATTAACTACAAGGCATTATCTCCTTTACAATATATCTCATGCTTCTTGTATGTATGTAGTTTTATAATCTTCCCTACACATGATTTAATTTTCTGTTGTTCAGGATAAAGTTTTAGTCCACTATACGTTTTTGAGGTGTGTGCTTTACAACACTGAGGACAATGAGATCTTGGTCCAGGACTATGGTTGCTAGTCAGTACCACAGTACAGATAGTAAATAATAATATAACATATATTATTTATGCAGCCTAGCAAAACCTTTTTTCATGAAATCATTTTAATAACCTCACTCATATAACTGTAGTTAATGTTATGTAGGTGTTTTCCTTATACCTGTTTCCAGGGATTTATTACTGAATTCTAAATCCATTTCTGCAGTGAAACTTGCAAAAATGATCTGTATGAACATTTTGTAGGCAGCCTCTGAGCACATTTTTAAAACTAACTTTAAATTAGGGCTGTCTAAAAAAATGAATTGCGATTAATGGTGTGATTTAAATTAATTGTGTTAATCGTGTGATTAATCACACTATTAAAAAGTAATAGAATACCATTTATTTAAATATTTTTGGATGTTTTCTACATTTTCAAATATATTGATTTTATTTACAACATAAAATACAAAATGAACAGTGCTCACTTTATATTTATTTTTATTATGAATATTTGCACTGTGAAAAAGCAAAAGTAGTATTTTAATTCCCCCATTCCAAGTACTTTAGTGCAATCTCTTTATCATGAAAGTTGAACTTACAAATGTAGAATTCTGTACAAAAAAACAGCATTCAAAAATAAAACAGAATAAAACTTTAGAACCTACAAGTCCACTCAGTCCTACTTCTTGTTCAGCCAATCGTTCAGAAAAAACACGTTTGTTAAAATTTGCAGGAAATAATGCTGCTTCTTGTTTACGTCACCTGAAAGTGAGAAAAGGCATTTACCTTTTCAAGATATTTACCGGCCAGATGAGCTAAAGATTCATATGTCCCTTCATGCTTCAACCATCATTCCAGAGAACATGTGTCCATGCTGATGATGGCTTCTGCTCGATAACAATCCAAAGCAGAGTGGACCAATGTATGCTCATTTTCATCATCTGAGTCAGATGCCACCAGCAGAAGGCTGATTTCTTTTTTGGTGGTTCAGGTTCCGTAGTTTCTGCATCAGAGTGTTGCTCTTTTAAGACCTCTGAAAGCATGCTCCACACCTCATCCCTCTCAGATTTTGGAAGACACTTCAGATTCTTAAACTTTGGGTCAAATGCTGTATCTATCCTTAGAAACCTAATATTGGTATCTTCTTTGCATTTTGTCAAATTTGAGGTGAAATGAACAAAGTGTGCTGGGAAATCATCCGAGTGCTATAACATGAAATGTATGGCAGAATGTGGGTAAAAGAGAGTATGAGGCATACGGTTCTCCCCTGATGAGTTCAGGCACAAATTTAATTAACGCTTTTTTTTTTAATGAGCATCATCAACATGGAAGCACGTCCTCTGGAATGATGGCCAAAGCATGAAGGGGCATACAAATGTTTAGGACATCTGGCACATATATACCTTGCAATGCTGGCTTCAAAAGTGCCATGCAAATGTCTGTTCTCACTTTCAGGTGACATTGTAAATAAGAAGCAGTGAGCATTATCTCCTGTAAATGTAAACAAACTTTTTTGTCTTAGCTGAACAAGAAGTAGGACTGAGTGGACTTGTATGATCTAAAGTTTATACTGTTTTGGTTTTGAGTGCAGTTATGTAACAAAAAAATCTACTTTTGTAAGTTGCACTTTCATGATAAAGCAATTGCACTACAGTACTTGTTTGAGGTGAATTGAAAAATACTGTTTTTGTTTATCATTTTTACTGTGCAAATATTTGTAATAAAATAATATAAAGTGAGTACTGTACAATTTGTATTTTGCATCGTAATTGAAATTTATATATTTGAAAATTTCAAAAAACATCAAAAATATTTAATACTTTTCAATTAGCATTCTATTGTTTAACAGTGCTGCGATTAATTTTTTAATCACAATTAACTTTTTTGAATTAATCACACGAGTTAACAGTGAATAATCGACAGCCCTACTTTAAATAAAAAGGCATTCAGGTTGACTGTCTTGTAACCTATCGCAGGTCATAGGAAAATACAGATATTTCAGATATGTTTTAAAACTATAATACCTTTAAGGAAACATTTCAGGGCATTGTTCTATAATCTCTGTAAAAGAGCTGAAAAGAAGCTAGAAAATTAAAAAATTAAGTGGAAGGTAGAGAGATGATAGCAGAGAATACAGCTGTATCCTAAACAATCAGGAAAGGCAAAGACATATGCTTTTTGAAGTGAATGGTAAAACTCCTATTGGCTTCCAGGGCACAGGATCATCCCCATAGTTGAAAACCTGTAAAGGGATAAGAGGGATCATAGAGACTGGCATCTAGGCACCCATCTCCCGGTGACTCCAGTCGGAGTTGTGCTCCTAAAACCATTTGCACTTTTGAAAATGGCCCCCACAGGAAATATAAAAGATCTATTTCTACTTGAAAGTAGGCTACATTTATTGTCTTTGATACCTATTTTATTTACTGTGTTAATCATGCCAGCAGTTACTGGCATGAAATCAAGTTGAATGTTCAAGATGAGTCGTGTGAACACAATTATCAATCCTGTTTGAATTTGAGAGCTATTAATCATCCTGTGATTGTCATACACTGCTTTTATCCTGCTTAACTGATTGATCCAATATTCTTTCTGGTACCAAGCTATTCCTGGGTATAAAGAACAAGACTAGGAGCCACATGGAGAAATATTAATTTACACCAGATAAGGATCTGGCCATAAGTTAGTTTCAGTTTTAATTCAGATCTTTATGAACAACATGTTCAAATCTATACATAAATTTTATTTGCAGCATATTTTAATGTGGCATAGTAACAATATTTCCTGCCAATCAGGTCTGTAGCCTGGTAGCCATGTTCAACTCCTTCCTCTCTCTCTTCACATGTTTGAATACAGTCTCCAAATTTGATCAACTTTTCCTCTGTAACAGTTATAAAATTGGACCTTTTCTTTTTGTCCAGACTGCTAAAAATCTCACCCAGATCCTCACTTAATTACTCTGTTCTGGCCTTCCTGACACCATCGTTGTCCAACACATTTGCCCAGCCAGTTCACCTTCCAATCCCTTCTCAAGACCCCCTTCTGCCATGACACTTGCAATACATCAGTTAACATTTAAAGGCCAGGCTAAGGGGGAGTTAAGAAAAGTCAATATTTATTTATTTATGTAATTACAGAACTAAAAGAAAAAAGCAAATGTTGAGAAGTGTATAGTATACAATTGTATACTTCTTAGATTTTGAACTCTTTGGATCTGGAAGGATGTCTCCCTCTATGTTTATTCAGCAAGTGTGTGGCAGTGTATGCATACCACATCTCTTGTTGGGGTGGACTGTGTGTGCTGACACCACAGTTATAGCCTATCAGACTGTCTTGGGCCTCACCATGATTAGGTCCAATGGTCAGAGTCAAAGCAGCAGCCCTTGGGTTCCTGGCTGCATGGCCTAATGGCCAGAGTCAATACCATGGCCCTTGAGTGCAGGGCAGTGTGGCCTAGTGGCCAGAGTCAATATAGCCACCCTCAGGGACAGGGCAGCATGGCCTAGTGACCACAGTTAATATAGTAGCCATCAGGTATACAGCAACATGGCCTAGTAGTCAGAGTCAATACAGTGGCCCTCGAGTGCAGGGCTGTGTGGCCTTGTGGCCAGATTCGGGAACCACCATTAGAGGGGGTGGCAGCTGGGCTCAGTGAGGAATCCAACAGCAATATACTGACCTTACACAGTTGGGAGGTACCACTCACTCACCTTCCCTGGGTCACTTCCTATGAGTCTTCCTGGAGCTGCAGTCCATAGGGCATCGGGGTCTCCAGGCGCCTCAGTTCAGGAAACTCCCTGCGACTCGGATGGCAACAGGTCTCCAGTCCAGGTCTTGGGATCTCCAGCTCCCGAGAATGAGGGCTGTAATGACTCCTAGGCTGGAGCCTGCACCAAGCATCCTTCTTCCTTGGTGGTCAGCCCAGACTGAGCTGGGCTGCTCTCCTTTATACTAGCACAGTATTTGGAGCATGCCCAGTACACTCTGAGGAGTGGGAATTCCTCTGCCTATAGTGTGGGATTAACCCTTTCCAGCCTAGTGTGGGGCATGCACACCCTGTCACAACAGTCATAATAGGATCTTGATCCTGATCAGGACCTCTGGATGAGACTATAATATAAACATTACATAACAGTATTAACATATAAAGATCTGTTCTGTGCATTTTCACTTAGATACTTGCATGAGAACTCAAATTCTACATCAACTGCTAGCTCAAGGTGTATATTACTATGTAAGTGGTAGCACCTACAGGCTCCAATCAAAATTGAGACCCCATTGTGTAGGTGCTGTACAAACAAAGAGCAAGAGACGTAAAATATTGTAAATTGTTCCTTATTTTGATATGAAAAATGTGTTTGAAGACAAAACCAGAAAATACTTTTGGACAAGGCTTTAAGGACCAAACACAATCTCATTAGGGATTTCCTCAGATTAAGAATTTCACAGCTATAAAAGCACAAGCCAGTGATTTTTTAGTAGTATCATGTTCTTCATGGATCTTTATTGCTTTCAGAAGGAACAAACCAAACTAGACTTTTACCCCTTCTTTGTTGTAGGTTTAATTGTTTGTCCTTCACTTCCATGTGCACTACAATTAACAGCAATGGCTGCAGCCCAGGATTATGCAGGCATGCAATGTATAACACAGAATCATGCACAGCCAACTTTCCCTGTCTCCCTCAAATCCAGACATCACCCCTGTCTGTTCCATTTTGTTTCTTACAGCTGTCCCCATACTCCATTTTGTTTTTGTTCTCCTTCTGTGGCCGCCCTTCCCTGGCTGTTAAGTTGCTTACCAGGGCCACTGCCCTTCTCAAAGGGAGGGCACCCTGAGTTGTTTAACAAGAGCCATTGCCCTTCTCAAAGGGATGGCCACTTGTGCTGCGTGCTAAATGGGACCATTGCCCTGTTCAAAGGGTTAGTCCTGTTATCACCTCGTTGAACCTGGGCTCGGTGTAGGGCAGGCAATGTCCAGAGCTGCAAGACCTATTGTGTTTTTAAGATCCTGGGCATGAGTCATAGGCCTCATGTGCTTTTGAGTCACCTATTGCACAGGACTCTGCCCAGACATGTTTCTGTGCTCACCTGCCTGGTTTTTCCCTGTGCCTCCTCCCCTGTGACAGAGGGAGCCTATCAGGCTTACTGGTGGGAAACTGCCTGAGTTTGCCTTTAAAAACAGACATTTTTGAAACCAACATCAGAAAGGTTCCTGCATTGCTGCCTGGTCTGATCAGCCAGGGGTTCTGGGGGGTCCTTTCTTTGCTCTCGTTTTATTTTTGAGCGTACCCCCGTTTATTGAAACCCCCCCCCACGAAGAACGAATTGCTATCTGAGAGATCTCCTGATTATTGAGACTGTACCGAGCCCTTCTTGCGTCTTCTGATGTTGCTGCTGCTTCTGCCTTTGCTGCTGCCTTGGGGACTGGTAAGAATCCCTCTGTGAAACTTTCCTTACTTTTATTTTATTACTTTAGTTGCTGGCTCTGTTTCCCCAGCACACAGACTCAAGCTAAACCTTGGTCTGTGTCTTAAAACCTCTCTTAAACTCCGCTGCGCTTTGCTGCTAAAAATAAGTTTGTGCCGCTGCTAAGCTCTGCTCCTGTGGGCCTCGGGGCTCCTTGGTTTTAGCTGTATCCCTTGGCTTCAGCCACCATCCCTTGGCTTCCTTGGGAGCTGTATCCTGGGCACATACCACTCTGCCCTCTGTGACTTCCCCATAGCATAAGGTGCACCATAGGTTTTGTTTTTTTAGTTTAATAAGTCATAGTTTGTTAAGATTGTAGAGCCTGTAAGTTTCAACTGCCTTGTTATCGTTTACTGTTTTGTTGCTCCGTATAGTTGCTTGTTATAGTTTTGCTTAGAATTGTGATATTTGTTGTTTTGCCTAGTCGTTGGTTAAGCTAGATAAGGTTTTTGCTGCTTCAAATTCGTCTTCCTGCTGTCCCAATCTCTCCCTGAACTTTCCCGTGTCTGTTTTTCTCCTCCGCCGTGTCTATAGACGAGGTTTTTGCCACTTGAATTCGTGTCCGTTTTCCCCCGCTCCAATCTCCCCCTCTGTGTGCTTCTCCGTGTCTCCCTGTTATAACTCCTTGCTGCCCCCACCCCGCGTCTGCATCACCCTCCGAATTCCCCAAACCCCTTGCTGCCCCCACCCCGCGTCTGCATCACCCTCCGAACTCCCCAAACCCCTTTCTGCTTCTCCCCCTGTATAAACTTCCCAAACCCTTTGCTGCTTTTCCCCCGCATCTGCACTCTCTCCGAACTTCCCAACTCCTTGCTGCTTCCCCACCCCGCGTCTGCATCACCATCCGAACCTCCCCAACTCCTTGCTGCCTCTCCCCCTGTGAAACTTCCCAAACCCTTTGCCGTTTTTTTTCCTTTGTTTTTGGTGTCCGCTTGTTGCTTAAACCTCTCTCCAGCCCTTCTTTACACTTCTCCGCTGCCCCTCCCCTACCGAAGATCACCATCACGCTGCTCCATTGTCCTTACCCTGCAGGGCTTCAGAGTCTCTCGCTGCCTCCAGCCGCACTCTCCTCTCATCAGTTGCCACTAATCATTTACTCCCCTCTCCCCTCCTGTTCCTTGACAGATTATCTGCTATCCTAGCCTCACAAATTAAGTCATTACTTTTCTTTTATACCGTTACATTGCATAAATTCACTTATATTCACATTTTACTTGTAATTATAACGCCCCTTTGGTTGCTTCCACTTTTCTAATATACTTTGTATTTGCATTGATACCATTGTGTTACATTGTGTATAAGGCCACCAACCACTTAATACATTCTATCTAAGATTGTTGAACATTTTATATAGAAGCTACCATTTTATTTTGCATTTCTTTTTGATACGCTTATTGACTGTACTGTACCCCATTGTGCTGAACCCCACTTACTGTACCCTACTGTTAGAACTCCCTACACTGTTCAGTAAGAACCCCCCCCATCATTGTCTGTTGTAAACACCCTATAGACCTCATCCCATCGTATTTAATTGTTAAATTCCCACCACTTCCTTTTCCCTTTAATAAAGACATTAATTGGCACCCCATCTGTGTGGTAATTGCTCCCCAAGATCCCATATACCTGCAGGCAGGGACAACCCCTACTATAGTTTTATCCTGGGCTTTTTTTGAAAGAGTCCTAAATTGTCTGGTACTTTGAGAGGAGGACAAACGCACTAAGTGCTGCTATGAGACCATCCCCACTGAGCTCATTTTCTCTGAGCAAAGCCAGGACATAAGGCTGATGTGTTGAGCCATCTCGCTTGCACTTTACAAAAATGTTGACAATTGGCATTGAATGACTCTCTTCGTAACGGATACAGGATTGTGACTTTCATAATGGCTCCACATATTAAAATATGAATAACCTTTCAGAGAAAATCTCTTTAGCAATTGATACTTGAATTATGTTTGTAAAACATCTGGATTGTGGTGGTGAGTAGAGAAATTAAAAATGGCCCACGTCAGTGTTAATCT
This sequence comes from Gopherus flavomarginatus, assembly GCF_025201925.1. Taxonomy (NCBI): domain Eukaryota; kingdom Metazoa; phylum Chordata; order Testudines; family Testudinidae; genus Gopherus; species Gopherus flavomarginatus. The sequence continues at coordinate 25,341,325 of NC_066618.1, read as the reverse complement.
CCAACACAATCCTCTATTTTTTTTCCAATTCGCTTCTTTTTAAACAGAGGAAATATGTGTAAATTGCTCTTTGTCACCACCACTACCACACCCTTTAAAGATGGACACCCACATCCCCATATCCTCAGCATAAGCAATCCACCATATATGCATACGAAGATGAGAGCATAAGACAGTAGAACACTAGTTTGGAATAAGAAAGAAAGATGATTAGACTTCTCATCCTGGCACCACCTTTCACAAGATGAGATAAGGATCATAAATTAGAAATGAAAAAAATATCTATTTCAGCAAGTAAGCCTGGGACAGTTCCTGCTCCAGAGTCTCATGAGTCAGCCATTTTGGAGAGGATCGTTGTTGTTTTCTGGAGAGAAGCAGGGTTTTGAGTGCTAAAAATGGCTACTTCTATATTAGGGAAACAAGTTGCGTGAGGTACATTTTTTATTGGAGTGTGGTCAGATTCTCTCCTTTTGCGTCCTCAAATCAGTTACTTATCTACTGAGAGTCCATCACCTCTTTGGCATCCTTTTAGATACTAGCACCATATTCCCCACTCACCACCTACAGGGTGAGGAATGGTCATTCTTCTCTATTTCAATTGGAAAATGGTCCAATCTAAGTGAATTACATTACAGTCCCTTGCCATCAAGACACTCACTTTCACAAGTTTTCAGGGCAGCCTATTCTGAGATTGTCTTGCTCCACAACTTCCGCATATAAATATTTCTATCTCTCACTGAGCTCCTAGCAACTCTGGGCTCAAGAAGCCATACGTGGGCTCTGAGGACCATGAGCTATTTGCAACAGGTACACATTTATGCTGCTTGACCATCTGACAAGTAGTAGTATGTTCTTCACTCATGGTAATCTTGGTAGACTCCCCAACCTGAACAGAGTATTGTTGGTCTACTGCCTTCATTGGTCACTCCTAATTTCACCTGGGTTTTAAATCATGGTATTAGGCTGGTTTAGAATTTGTTACTGAGTTTTTTATCTCACTAAAATTATCAATGAGAAACCTAATGCCCTCATTGCCTGACTCCCACTCAGTGCAAAGTCCTTTGTAGTCTGTGCGTAATAATCCATGGACCATAGAAGGGAATGGAAAGACTCCCATTGATTTAAGTGGCCTTTGTATAATTCATCTGTTCCTGCCTCTCTCACCCGCTCTGCAGTTTCTCTCTATTTTTAGCTACCATTCTAGTAGCCAATTTGATCGTGTGACTCCAGAGAGTTCTCCCATTCTTGTTTAAAATAAAATCTGCACTCTAAACAATGTGTTTTTTTCCCCTCTACCCGTTTAAAGCATAATAATCCATTTACGGTAAATGGTTGGCATTTAGTCACTGTCTGTTTGGGATAATTACTTGTGTTTATCAGGTTTACTGAGAGACAAAAAATCCAACCAGACTTCATGTCTCTTGCACCACATAATGGGAGGAAGATGGCATTTTCCTTATCGTTATCTCCAAGGTTATTTTCACTGAAGCGCTGGTTAAATCTATTTACATATGCCCACATACATCCATCAACCTCTTTACAATAAAATGCTGCTGAAACTTGCAATTTTCTCCTTTGCCTGGAATCATATTTTTTTCTCTTTCAAATATTATTTCAATATATCAAGCACCATCTTCATGCGTTCTTGCTTTAATCTATGGATTTTAAGAAGTTATTTTATTGCATCTCTGAATGTAAGACCTCAGCTGCATGACACAAACAGTGTCGGGAGAAATAGTGAACATGCTGTCAAACACTGAAAAGAGAAGTTTTAATGAGACTAGTGGAATTCAGAGCAATACGCTCTGAAGTGTGCAGCATAAGGCTTGAAGAACGAGGTTCCATGCTTATCTTGATAAGTGATACATTTAGTACACATGTATGACAATTGGATCAAAATGAAGTGGCCTTGAATTTGAAGCAGAACAAATAAGCTAAAGGGGAGTGGCACCTATACAGAAGAGAGAGGCTGGGAGCAAAGTGAGGCCTGAGGGCAAAGAAAATGTATAGCAGTAGCAGCGCAGAGAGAAAAAAGGACTTGAAGAGGTACTTGCTTCGAGAGAGAGGGAGGGTTCCCCTGAGTATTAAAGGTAACACGGCCCTGGAATTTTGTATTTTTCAGAAAACTTTATTAATGTAGTCTTCACACAGATCTAATTCTCCTTCTGCCAGAAGCAGGGGGCTCCCATCAATTTCAATGGGATTATGTGAGACTGGGATAGGACACACTGGCTTCAGTTGGTGTTCTTTGTACAAAAACATTGTACAATGGCCACACTGGGTCAGACTAATTGTCCATCTAGCCCAGTATCCTGTCTTCCAGCGGTGGCCAGGACCAGATGCTTCAGAGAGAATGAAGAGAACAGGTCAATTATCAAGTGAGCCATCCCCTGTCATCCAGTCCCAGCTTCTGGCAGTTAGAGGTCAAGGATACACAGAGCATAGGCTTGCATCCCTAACCACCCATTCACTTCCTCTGAACCATCAGTTGTTGTTTGGACTTCTATTATATTCCCCCTTTAGTCGTCTCTTTTCTAAATTGAACAGTCCCAGTCTTTTTAATCCTCATATGGAAGCTGTTCCATATCCCTAGTCATTTTTGTTGCCTTTCTCTGTACGTGTTCCAGTTCCAATTTGTCTTTTTTGAGATGGAGTGACCAGAACTGCATGTAATATTGAAGGTGTGTGTGTACCATGGATTTATATAGTGACATTATATTATTATCTTATTACTGTCTTATTATCTACTCCTTTCCTAATGGTTCCTGACATTCGGTTAGCTTTTATTGACTGCTACTGCACATTGAGCAGATGTTTTCAGAGAACTATCCATGTTGACTCTAAGATCTTTCGTGAATGGTAACAACTAAATTCGACACCATAACTTTGTATGCATACTTGGGATTATGTTTTCCAATTTGCATTACTGTGCACTTATCAGCATTGAGTTTTCTCTGCCATTTTGTTGCCCAGTCACCCAGTTTTATGAGAACTCTGTGTAACTCTTTTCTGTCAGCTTTGGACTTAACTATCTTGAGTAATTTTTTATTGTCAGCAAACTTTGAAACTTCACTTTTTACCCCTTTTTCCAGATCTGCTGAGGTCCCAGTACAGATCCTCGGGAACACTACCATTTACCTCTCTCCATTGTGAAAACTGACCATTTATTCCTACCCTTTATTTCCTGTCTTTTAACCAGTTACTAATCCATGAGAGGATCTTCCTGCTTATCCCTTGCCTGCATACTTTGCTTAAGAGCCAGTGCAGAGGGACCTTATCAAAGGCTTTTTGAAACTCCAAGTACATTATATCCACTGAATTACCCTTGTCCACATGCTTTTGACTCTCTCAAAGAATTCTAAAAGACTCATAAGGCATGATTTCCCTTTACAAAAGCCATGTTAATCTTTCCCAAATAAATTGTATTAATCCATGTGTCTGATAATTTTGTACTTTACTATGGTTTCAACCAGTTTGCCTGTTATTGAAGTTAGTTTTATTGGCCTGTAATTGCCAGGATCACATCTGGAGCCTTTTAAAAAAAATTGTGTTACATTAGCTACCCTCCAGTCATCTGATACAGAGGTTGCTTTAAGTGAGAGGTTACATACTGCAGTTAGTAGTTCTGCAATATCATATTTGAGTTCCTTCAGAATTCTTGGATGAATACCAGTTTATTCTGTTTAATTTATCAATTTGTTCCAAAACTTTCTTTAGTGACACCTCACTCTGGGGCAGTTCCACAGATATGTCACCAAAAAAAGAATGGCTCGGGTATCAGAATCTCCCTGACATCATCCTCTGCAGTCAAAATGGATGCGAATTTGGATCAGTATTTGGTCCTGACATGAGGGCAGGGGACTGGACTCGATGACCTCTTGAGGTCCCTTCCAATCCTAGAGTCTATGAATCTATGAATCTATGAATAATTTATTTAGCTTGTCTACAATGGCCTTTTCTTCCTTGAGTGCTCCTTTAGCATCGTGATTGTCTTTATATCTTGCAACAGGAGGATTAAGGAGCTATATCCTACCTGAAGGAACTATCTTCTTTACAGGAACTCAGTGTTTCTCAGAGTAATTCACTCTGCAGGGCAGAGTACCCTGTACCACTCAGATGGGATCTGAAGTCTCTAGGGCTGTATTTGTAAGTCACTGTGATACAGCATGGCCAGAAGAGAGGGTTAGAAGGGAGCCTTATTCCCTGTAGAGGGAAGAAAGTTTACTGTAGATTAATTAAAGCACCTGAAACCAGTTAGAGCACCTGGTAATACCAGTCACCTGATTAAACCCCCCCTGCTTAATAATAGGAGATATACTTATTTCCTAGAACTGGAAGGGACCTTGAAAGGTCATTGAGTCCAGCCCCCTGCCTTCACTAGCAGGACCAAGTACTGATTTTCACTCCAGATCCCTAAGAGGCCCTCTCAAGGATTTAAGTCACAACCCTGGGTTTAGCAGGCCAATGCCAAAACCACTGAGTTATCCCTCCACTGCTTCAATCAGACAGGAGAAGGAGATTAAGCAGAGTGGATTGGTGTTGGAGCAGAGAGCAGTTTGAAGGAGTAGAAACAGAGTGGATTGGTGTTGGAGCAGAGAGCATTTTGGGGGGAAGCAGAGGAAAGTTTGGAGAAGTGCTGTGGTGGGCTAAGAAGACCAAGACCCTAGGTAAAGGGACACCTGGCTTGTGTAGAGGGAGAGCAGGAAACCCCCACAAGCTGAAGGCAGGAGAGGGAAGTAGCCCAGGGGCAGGAACCACTAGTTCGAATGGTTTACTGCTATCCCTAGGGCCCCTGGGCTGGAACCCGCAGTAGATGGCAGGTCCAGGTCCCTCCCTCTCCACTCCCCTCCTCTAGGACACTAGTGGAGCAGTTAATATCCCAGTTCAGGGGCAAGAAACAGTGCCCTGACCTCCGCCCCCAGCCCACAAGGAGAGAGAGTGTGAAATCCATCATAGTAGTGCCGGCAATTTGCCAGTCACTTTTAGAGAATTAGGCTCTATAATGTTTATAATTTTCATCTTGTCTGAATGCCTATTTTATTCTGACATTAACATTAAAGTACAGGCTAGAATCCCACCTATTGAAAAAAGTATAGAGACCACAAATTAAGGTTTAATATTATACAATTAAAAGCAAAGTCTAATAGTCTGAAATGCAGTTCTATTCAATGAGTCTTAGAAATGATTATAGGTTTCTTAGTCAATACATTGACCATCCCCACTGCATGACACTAACATATTAGCTGAAGAGCATTTATTATAGCTTTTTACCAACTTTGATTTAAAGTCATGCATTCTAATATGTTTTGACAAGTAAATTGCTTGCCTTTTTTCCTTGATAGCCAACCATATAAATAATGCATGTATAGTAATAGCTAGAGTAATAATGTAAAAGTCAAGTAAGGCGACACATACCGCATGTTAATGATAAAGGTGCACTATCCATTTCAGGAAGGATGAAGAATTGAACAACTGCACAAAATAGGAAGGGGAACTGTGCAATCCTAAAAATAAAATAGTTTTTAAATGACCATGATAATAGCCAATGGATAAAATAAGCATAAATTACATTTTAAATGAACATACTTCTGGCATTCTAAAGTTATTTCCCTTTCGCAATTCATCAGGTTCTTAAGCACATAAATTCATAGATTTTAAGGCCAGAACCTACTAGATCATCTAGTTTGTCCTCTTATATAACATGGAGCACACAATTTCATCCAGCTGTTCCCATATTGAGCCCAATAGCCTGTTATAATGAAGCAGATCTTCTAGAAAAGCATCCAGTCTAGATATGAAAATGTCAACGGAGACATGTTGAAGTGGGACTTACAGGACTAAATAGCTATGGTCAGTGACCCAGTTTTCATCCCCTTGTATCCTCAAACTCTCACATATTTCCACAATCAAATTTGCACAAAAACTGTTTGAAGAATCTGAACTTTTAGATTAAATTTCTTGTCCAGTATTTTCTGTTATACGTGTCCTCTGTACTTTTGGCCAGGGTCAGAAGCAGGAAGTACTGCAAATCTCTTTGGGATCTTCTATTTTCTCTAATTTTTCTGTATTTTCCACTCCATACAAGTCTTGTGGTACAAGTCTTGTGGCATATAAGATCATTGTAACTTACATAGAGTAAGCCGCTCTCATAACAAAGCAAGAGAAAAAGAGAGAGAGACAGACATTGTGGGGAACAGCCTATGCATTCCTTGATTTTGGAATTAAAACTAGAGAACTCATGTACTGTAGTTCTGGTGTCCTATCAATATGATCCAGAGATAATCTATGAAAAGAGCTGGATATTTATTCACTGTGAATAATATTAATTAAATATTTAGCCATTTTTACTTATATGAATCATTTGCAAACCAGTTGTGATTTTTATGAATGTATTTGCTGTTCATAGGTGTTGCTGAATAGTTTATTCAAATAAATGATGTTATGAGGTATTTGCAAACTGATACTTTTTAAATCAGGAGGCTAGCAAATCATGAATAACAAAATTCTGGATTAAAGTTTTTAGCTGAATAATCTTCCATGATAAAACTTGTGACATTTTAAGGATTCATGAACATTTTCAACAATAAATGGGTGATCATCTGAATATGTGTAAACAATAAATAATGGCACGTTTTTAAGTCTATCCCTATTCAAAAAGACACTTATTTCAACATGATTTAAGCATCTGCTAAAACTCCATTCCAGCATAGAGGTGCTTTCCCAAATCAGGGCTCGTATGACCTCATGAATAACAGTGAAGTGAACACAACACATTTAATTGCCAAAAAAAATTGTAAATCCTTTTCTGTTTGATTTTCCAAATTCTCTTAGAAATCAAAAAATTTCTTGAGTCTGATTGTCCTCCCACTTAATGTGTATCAGGAGTAGAGCTGGTCATAAAATGGAGATTTTTTTCCAAGGAAAAGGTAGATGAAAACATTTTTTAAATGATTTTGTGTATATTTTCCATGGATAATTTCTAATTTTCAGTAGCAATTTCCACTGAAAACCAAAAAATGTTGGTTAAAATCTGAAATATTTTTATTTTAGGGTCTCAGTGGAGCCATAGTTCAAGTGCCTCATGCCCCATTTTTTTCTATAAGCCAATATCACTGATTGGACCACATCTCTTGGAAAATTTTAGACCAGCTCTACTTAGTAGTCATTGCATTCTATATAACTGAATTACACTAGTGCAAAAACCAGCATAACTAATGGAGGATATAGTCCCCATATTTCTCAGCTGTCTAAAATGCATATTGCAAAATGATTCAGTCCTTAATTTTCTGTTTTTGCAGGTTTTTGTTTTTGACTCTTTGGGTTTTAATCGATCAAATTGTATTAGGGCCTTGAGAAAGCAATGCACTTCAAAAAAGGTGGATTTTAGGCATGACACTGGTTTAAAATACAATTATTTGTTCAATAAATGCCACAGATGTGGAGAGAGCACATTTCCTTTGTTTTGTATTTTTAGTATGATATCTAGCTGCCAGCATTCCTTTCTGATCAGTTTATCAGCATGTAATTTAAATGCTCATATCTTCCAAGAGAAACTGCATGATTAGCCACTTAAATACCCCCATTTTGTTCTTTTAAACAACTGCTATAAAGATCAACTCTTTGCCATATCAGCAAATGATTTGAACATGAATTATGCATCATGTAGACTGCACTTATAAATAATCGGATGGAACTGATAAGAATTTTTAAAATATATAATTTTATTGAAATGTTGAGACACAAATATAACACATTAGTAATGTCATACTATTTTAGGGAAAAGAACATCCACATGTTGCAGGCAATTAAAATCTTCCCCTCCTTCCCACATCTCCCCATCAAATTAAAGGAATTAGAGACAGAAAAATGGCAAAAGGAAAAAGACAGCATTATTACTTGGAACTTCAATAGATGGACTGACTTTTATGGCCTTGGGGGAATTAAACCTTAGAACTACAAACTTTTTTTTTCCATAAGCATCTGTTCACATTTTCCAATGGCTTTGTTTTGACCATGATTTGGGGCTTAGGAGGGGGATATCAAGCTCTTTTAGCATGGTTCCTCATGGAATGTTCATGTTAAACTTACATATTCAACTATTTGCCAGATAATTTAGGTTGTGCCCTTATCAGGTTTTTTTTTTCTCTATAAATTTCCCACCATTGTTACCATTGGTTCTGCTTTACCAGCAGTAGCGATGGTAAAAGCATTAGCAGAGATTAGAGCTCTAGGTGGCCATCAACGTTCTAACCACAATGTCATCTACCCCTGCTCAGGAAAGATTTTTTCCTGGTGTGTCGTATGGTATGCCTTAGCAAACTTTATTTAACAAAAATTTCTGATTTGGACTATTGGATGATATTGAAGATAAGTTAGATATTTGCATCTAGATTCTTATTTAATAAGATTTTCTCTCTATGCAATGAGGCTTTCTACATAATTTTGTTGATACTAATCTACTGTGCGGTGATAAAATCATTCTTTTTCTGTGTTAGGCAGACTTTTCACATGGCCCAGCTGACAGAATCTATAGCTCTAGCCTGGACAAAGGCGAGGAGATTTGCAAAGGGAATGTCATGCTTTAGAGTCAATAGCATGTGGCTCAGCAGTTTCAGTGTATTCTCTAGGCCATGGCCTTTTGACCAGCGACAGTTACAGCTGGAAAACTGTTGGTGTTCATTTAACTGTTCTAATTATGTTGTGACTAAAATAGCAAACAGGAACCTAAGCATCCGTTGCTGTGGTAGATTCATTTCAGTGCCTAGGAATCAAGTAGCACTTTTACCATGCCCCTTGATCCCCCACAAACACTGTGCACATCTATCAACAATGGGTCACATTTATCCCTAGTGTGACTTCACTGGCCTTCATGGGACATACAGGTGGCCCCAGGGCCGGCTCAACTGTTTTTGCTGCCCCAAGCAGCTTGCTGAATTGCTGCCACAGACGGCGGGGACAGTCCATGTGCCGTTAGGGCGGCACGTGAGTTTCCACAGCTGCGGCAATTTGGAGGCAGCTTCTGTCTTCATCTGGAAGACAGAAGCTGTGCCGCTGCGGACAGCTGAACATAGAAGATGCTGCCAAATTGCCACTGCCACGGAAACTCATGAGCTGCCCTAAAGGCACATGGAACGCCCCCGCCATCCTCGGTGGCAATTCATCGCGCTGCTTGGGGGCAAAACCACAGGGACTGCCCCCCCTTGCAGATTGCTGCCTCAAGCACCTGCTTGGGGTAGTGGTGCCTGGAGCTGGCCCTGAGTGGCCCACAAGTGCTCGATACCTTTAGGGTTGAAGACTTCATTGGGAACTGAATCTACTGAGCACCTCCAATGAGGCATTCAGACCCTAGCATGATTGGGCCCTGAAGGTATGGAAAAGGCTGGGAATAGGAATACTCCCACGGACCAAAATTATTTTTTACTTACATTGAATACAAAGCTGCACTCTAGTTTGCATCTATCTAGGGTCAATTAAATTGTACTAAAATAACACTTTCAATAAAAGTTATTTAACATTCTAAAGGGATAAGACCACATGTGAAACCAATTGGCCAGAAAATGAAAATTGCAGTAAGGCCAAATTTTTTTTATTGCAGCTACAAACCAGTGAATGCAGAATGCTCTTTGCAAACTGGCAAAGCCCTTAGGAGATTTTTAGGAAGCCTCCTGTTACTCAGCAAATTGGAAAAAAAATTAAAAAGAATAATCAAATTTCCATATCAATTTTCTAAAGGAACAGAGGGAACAGAAAACCTCAGGAGATCAAACTGAGGCTACTGTACCAAGGAAAAGAAAACAGAGTGCATTTTTGCTAACATCTGTGGAGGAAGAAAAATAACTTAGAAAAGCATTTTTCGCTAAGGAATATAAAGAGTCCACTGAAATAGAGCAACCGCTACATCTGGTAGAGGATTAAATGGGAAAGAAGTTGAAGAAAATACCAATTGACTTTTCATTTTGCTTGACCTCTCTAAATAATTCTGTATTGTATCAGCCTCTTATATTATCAGTAATGATATATCTGTCTCAGTGGCTGCTGATAGGCAGAAATTAGAACAAACATTAAATCTTAAGAACATAAGAATGGCCATTATGGGTCATACTGGGTTCATCTAGCCCAGTATCCTGTCTTCTGATAGTGGCCAATGACAGACGCCACAGAGGGAATGAACCAGAACATATAATCATCAAGTGATCCATCCCCTGTTGTCCCTTGCCTCTGTTTGCCAGAAGCTTGGAAAGAGCACCATCCTTTTCCATACTGGCTAATAGCCATTGATGGACCTATCCTTCATAAACTTATCTAATATTTGTTTTGAACCCGGTTATAGTCTTGGACTTCACACCATCCTCTGGTAAGGCATTCCATGGGTTGACTGTGTGTTGTGTGAAAAAATACTTCCTTTTGTTTCTTTTAAACCTGATGTCTATTAATTTCATTTGGTGACCCCTAGTTGGCATGTTATGAGAAGGAGTAAATAACACTTCCTTGTTTACTTTCTTCATACCAGTCATGATTTGACAGACCTCTATCATATCCCCCCTTAGTCATCTCTTTTCCAAGCTGAAAAGTCCCAGTCCTATTAATCTCTCCTCTTATGGAAGCCATTCTATACCCCTAATCATTTCTGTTTCCCTTTTCTGAACTTTTTCCAATTCCAATATATCGTTTTGGAGATGGGGCGACCACATCTGCACACAGTCTTCAAGATGTGATCACACCATGGATTTATATAGAGGCTATATGATATTTTCTGTCTTATTATCTATCCCTTTCTTAATGATTCTCAACATTCTTTTTGTTTTTGTTTTTTTGCCTGGTTCTTGCCTTATGCAGAGGGCTAAATAACACTTCCTTATGCACTTTCTCCACTTCATTCATGATTTTATAGACTTCTGACATAACCCCCCTTAGTCATCTCTTTTCCAAACTGAGCAGTCCCACACTTATTAATTTCTCCTTATATAGAATCTGTTCCATCCTGTGACTGTCTGTATCCCTACGTCCTCCCCTTTTTCAAAACTATGATACATTTTGTACAAATGATGATTTGTAAGATATCATCTGAAAACTCATGATTTGCTGATCATTATTGTCCTGATAAAATATGTGTGGCAACATTGTATGTAACATTATAAGATTCTACTGTATAATGTTATTAAGACATATTCCAAATCTGGGGAAGCAGCCACAAACCAGTTCCTCAGAGTCAAAAGGCAAACTGATGCTTCAGTCAGGTGTCAATGAAATCAAATGGACCATCACCTGATTAACTGGCCATTCTTTGGCAGGAAAAAGGGTGTGAATGAGAAATTAACATCCTGGCAAAGAAACAGCTGGTGGTTCCTGTCCCCATAGACTTTGAACCTCAGCTGGAGATATTTCTCAAAGAGGAGGAAAAGGTATAATAACGGAGAACAGATGCTCCAAAATATTCCTCCCTTTCTGTCTACCAATGGCAACCACAATACCTGAGAAACAAATAAACAGTTTTGGATTGAGGGAGGGGCCCTATCTGAAAGGAATTCAGTCTGTAAGACTGCTGAAGCATGTGGTGAGAGAGAGACCTTTTGCTTTGAATTCACTTAGCTTGTTAAATTAGGTATTAGTTTGTGGTTTTCTTTTTATTTCTTTGTAACCAATTCTGACTTTTATGCCTCATATCACTTAAAATCTATCTTTCTGCAGTTACTAAACTTGTTTTATTGTTTTATTTAAATCAGTGTGCTTTGGATTGAAGTGTTTGGGGAACCTCATTGGAGATAACAGGATTTGTGCATATCATTTTCAATTAATGAAAAGACAGAGTTTATATGAGCTTGTGTTTCCCAGGAGAGAAGGCTGGGCAGTACAATACACACATTTCTGGGACAAAGTATGGGACTGGGAATTTGCTGGTGTTGCTCAGCAGTGTAATTCCATAGCACTCATACAGTATAGCTGGGAGTAATTTCCATGCTGGAGGCTGTATGTGAGTAGACCAGGAGAGGTTGCTCTCATAGCAACGCATAGTGTAATAGGCACCCCAGGTTGGAGAATCGAGGGGACATACCTGTCCATCAATCCAGAGTGTATTCTGTCTAATGTCACACATACCCTTAATCATTTGTGTTGCCCTTCTCTGTACTTTTTCAATTTATAATATATCGCTTTTGAGACAGGGCAATCAGAACTGAATGCAGTGTTCAAACTGTGGGTATACCATGGACTTATGTAGAGGAATTATGATACGTACTAACTTGTTATCAATCCTTTTCCTAATGGTTCCTAACATTCTGTTACTTTTAATGTGCAGTGGCAGTCAAAAAAGCTATGTTTTCAGGCAACTCACCACAATGACTACAACAGGGGCTGCTCCAGGCACCAGCACACCAAGCACGTGCCTGGGGCGGCAAGCCACAGAGGGCACTTGGCGGTTGCCACGAGGGTGGCAGGCAGGTCACCTTCGGCGGCATGCCTGCGGAGGGTCTGCTGGTCCCACAGCTTCGGCGGACCTCCTGCAGGCGTGCGGCCGAATCCACAGGACCGGGGACCTCCCGCAGGCAAGGCGCCGAAGGCAGCCTGCCTGCCGTGCTTGGCAAAATACCTAGAGCTGCCCCTGGACTACAAGATCTCTTTCTTGAGTGATAACATTTAATTTAAATCCTACCATTTGTATGTATATTTGGGATTATGTTTTCCAATATGTGTTACTTTGCATTTATCAACAGTGAATTTCATCTGCCATTTTGTTGCCCAGTTACTCAGTTTTGTGAGATTTCTCTGTAACTCATTTCATTCTGCTTTAGACCTGACTATCTTGAATAATTCTGTATCATCTGCAAACTTTGAGACCTCACTGTTTAACCCTTTTTCCAGATCATTTATGAATATATTAAACAGCACAGATCTTTAAGGCACCCCGCTATTTACTTCTTTCCATTGTGAAAACCGACCATTTATTTCTACCCTTTGTTTCCTGTCTTTTAACCAGTTACTAATCCATGAGAGGACCTTCCCTGCTATCCCATGACTGCTTATTTTGCTTAAGAGCCTTTTGTTAAGGGTCCTTGTCAAAGTCTTTCTGAAAGTCCAAGTATACTATAACCACGAGATCACCTTTGTCCATGTGTTTGTTGACTCCCTTCAGAGTAGTCTTATAGATTGCTGAGGCCTGATTTTCCCTTTAAAAGCTGTGTTGACTCTTCCCCATATGTATCTGATAATTGTTATTTACTATAGTTTTAACAAAGTTGCCTGGTACTGAAGTTAGGCTTACTGGCCTGTAATTGCTAAGATTTCCTCAGGAGTCTTTTTTAAAAATTAGTGTTACATTAGCTATCCTCCAGTCCTCTGATACAGAAAATGATTCAGGAATAGGTTACATATCATACTTAGCAGTTCTGCAGTTTCACATTTGAGTTCCTTCAGAACTTTTTGATGAATACCTTCCTGTCCTGATGATTTATTACTGTTTAATTTATCAATTTGTTCCCAAACTTCCTCTATTAATATATCAGTGTGGCACAGTTCCTCAGATTTGTCTTGTAAAAGAATGGCTCTGGTGTCAGAACCTCCCTCACATCTTTTGCAGTGAAGACCAATGCAAAGAATTAATTTAGCATCTCTATAATGGCCTTTTCTTCCTTGAGTGTCTTTTAGCACCTCGATCCACCACTTGCCCCACTGATTGTTTGGCTGGCTTCCTTCTTCTGATGTACTTTTTTAAAAAGTGCTATTAGTTTTTTAGTCTTTGACTAGTTGCTCTTCAAATTCTTTTTTGGTCTGCCTAATTATACTTCTATATTTGACTTTACAGAGTTTATGCTCCTTTCAATTTTCTTCAGTAGGATTTGAATTCCAATTATTAAAGGATGCCTTTTTGCCTCTAACAGCCCAATTTACTCTGTTGTTTAGCCATGGAGGCCCCCCGCTTTTTTTGGCCCTTGACTATTTTTTTTTTAATTTTTGGGTACACATTTTACTTGAGATAATGTTTTTTAAAAAGTATCCATGCAGCTAGGATGCATTTCACTCTAGTAAGTGTTCCTTTTAAGTTCTCTTTAACAGTCTTTATTATGTGTGTGTAATTCCCCTTTATGAAGTTAAATGCTACTGTAGTGGCTTTCTTTGGTATTCCCCCATCCCCAGGTTGTTAAATTTAATTATATTACAGTCGCTATTACCAAATAATTCAGCTATATTCACCTCTTGGACCAGATCCTGTGCTCCACTTAGGACTAAATCAAGCATTGCCTCTCCTCATGTGGGTTCCAGGGCTAGCTGTTCCAGGAAGCAGTAATTTCTGGTGTCTATAAATTTTATCTCTGCATCCCATCTGAGGTGACATGTACCCACTCAATATAGAGATAGTTGAACTCCTGCATTATTATTGACTTTTCTAATATTACAGCTTCTCTAGTCTCCCTGAACATTTCACACTCACTGTCACCATCCTGGTCAGGAGATTGGTAGCATACTCCTACTGCTGTATTATTATTATTCAAGCATGGAATTTCTATCGTAGAGATTATATGGTACATTTGGATTCATTTTGGATTTTTACTATATTTGACTCTATGCTTTCTTTCACATACAGTGCCACTCCCTCACCAGAACAGGCTACTGTCATTCCTATATATTTTGTACCCTGGAATTACCATGTTCCACTGATTGTCATCATTCCATCAAATTTCTGTGATGCTTATTATATCGATAGCCTCATTTAACACCAGGAACTCAAGATCACTCATCTTAGTATTTAGACGTCTAGCATTAGTACACAGGCATTTATTAAAAAAAATCACTTTTTAAGTTGTCTCCCTTCATGTGATGTAATTGAATGGAACACTTTTTCATTTGGCTGTTTCTCTTCAGTTCCTACCTGTACTATATCAACTTCTATCCTCTCCTCTTTACTAGGATATAAACTAACACAACTATGCAGAATGTAACTGGAGATGAATGCAAGCATCAAATTTATATCTGGATTCAGAAACTATCTGAATTTTTCCAAAGTTTGAGAGAGTTTAGATCTGTTTTCTAATTATAGATACACTCAATACATCTTTTGGTTATTCTTTACAAATAATAATCATGTTTATTACATATCATATTTGTAGTTATGTATATCTTACCTTTCTATAGTGCCTTCTAGCATAACAGATCTGAATGTGCTTTCGAACTACACCTCTACCTAAATATAACACTGTCCTCGGGAGTCAAAAAATCGTACCGTGTTATAGGTGAAACAGCGTTATATCAAACTTGATTTGATCTGCTGGAGCGTGCAGCCCCATCTCCCACCCCGGAGTGCTGCTTTACCGCGTTATATCCGAATTCATGTTATATGGTGTGGCGTTATATCAGGGTAGAGGTGTATACATGAAACACCACTGAAATGCAACCACCCATGGGATGGGAATCAGAAATGAACAGGTGTGCTTCACACTACAAAACAATTCAGGGAGCAGAGAAATATTGGCTAAATTGAATCAAAGCTCTGCCTTGTAAAAAAATGCCATAAAATTTGTGAAGTCTACGGAGAGCAGACAGGACCTTGGATTTTTTAATGTTGCATCCAAAAGACCTGCTGATGGTAGCTTATATAGTCGTTTATTTAGCTTAACAAAGAAAAGGTTAACCAGTGACTGAATTACAGACTTATAGTACCTACATGAGAAACAAATATTTGACAATGAGCTCTTCAATCTAGCAGAGGAAGGTATAACATGATTCAATGGCTGGAAGTTGGAGCTAGACAAATTCAGACTGGAAATAAGGCACACATTTTAACAGGGAGGGTAGTTAACCATGGGAACAATTTACCATGGCTCAGGCTGGAGCGCCACCACAGACAATTTTTAAATCAGGATTTCATTTTTTTTTCATAAAATCTGTGCTCTAGGAATTATTTTGGAGGTAGTTCTATGAGTGGTGTTATTACTAGATCATGATATTCAGTGAATCTTGGGAAGTCTTTGGGGGAAGGAGGAGGGATAGCTCAGTGGTTTGAGCATTTACCTGCTTAACCTGGGGTTGTGAGCTCAATCCTTGAGAGGACAATTTAGGGATCTGGGGCAAAATCAGTAGTTGGTCCTGCTAGTAAACGCAGGGGACTGGACTTGATGACTTTTCAGGGTCCCTTCTAGTTCTATGACATAGGTTTATCTCCATATACTATATCTGCCTTGGAAAAATGAAGGGCTGAGTCAACCCTACCAGGATTTAAGACAGTAATTCCAAGATATTTAGGTGCTTGTATCCTGAAGCTTAGCCAAGTAAGCCACTCATCTGGAGTATACTGTAGTGTTAGTGATCCACAAAACATTTATTCTCCATATACAGCTTATATCAATGAAAAATACTTACCAATATGCCCAGAGATGAATAACCTGACACAGAACCGTATACAAAGTTGACACAAAATACCATGAAAGGTTTTTTAAAGTGTTTATTTGCCTCCTTCCTAACATTACAGGAACTCCTCACTTAACATTGCAGTTATGTTCCTGAAAAATGCAACTTTAAGCAAAACAATGCAAAGCGAATCCAATTTCTCCATAAGCTTTAATGTAAATGAGGTGGTTAGGTTCCAGGGAAATTTTTTTTCATACTGATACACAGTGGTGATGATTGTGAAGCTGGGTTGAGGTGCTGGAGTCAGAGGGAGGGATGTTTCCCAGGGAATGCCTTACTACTAAATGATGAACTAGCATTCGGCTGAGCCCTCAAGGGTTAACTGATGGTTAATGTAGCCTCACTCTACAAGACAGCAGGCATGGAGGGAGGGAAGAGAGCATAGCAGACAGAGACACACATCCTGTGTCTGAGAGCCAGAGATGGACATTTACCCTTTAAGTAGCTAACCCCAGTTTCAAGTACACTGCCTTGTTAATTAGATCAGCTTGCTGAGACTGCAGCTGCGGCCTGGAAGCTTCCTCCATCCTGAACCCTGTCGTGTGTACCCCCTACTCTATGAAAATGGGTAAGCGGGGTGCATGAGCAGGGGGAGGGCGGCACCCTGACATTAGCCCCCCCACTTTCTCCCTCCCCCCGCACAACAAGCAGGAGTCTCTGGGAGCAGCTCCAAGGCAGAGGTCAGAAGCAGCACATGGCAGTGGGGCAGGGACAGCTCAATGCCAGCAATTTCTAGCCTGCTGGGCAGTTGCAGCACAGGGAACTTAGGGGAGCTGGTAGGGGGGCTGCCAGTCCACCTTGATTACAAGCTCCCACCAGCTAGCTCCAATGGGCTGCTCTTCCTGCAAGCAGTGGACAGAGCAGGCGGCTGCCAAACGATGTTAGAAGGGAGCATTGCACAACTTTAAACAAGCATGTTCCTAACTGATCAGCAATGTAACAGCGTTAACCGGGACAGCCTTAAGTAAGGCGTTTCTGTGCTATAATTTTTTAATGCACTCCACTGTAAGCTGAAATACACAGAAACATATAGTGAAGTACTTTGAAAAATGTAGAATGTTGCTTGCATAGAGGTATGCAGAAGGAATATTTTTAGTGTTAGACAAGAAGCTATTGAACTTGTACACAATACTTTGAGATCAGAACTTTTTTCTTTAATTTCTTTTGTTTATTTTTAGAGGTAATATAATCAGTATTGATGTATGTTTCATTTTGACATCTTAATATAGTCTCCATAATCTGACTTTGACAGTGCTTTGGTGTGTTTTGACAGTGCGGATGTCATCCCCCATGACTTACACAGCCATAGTTTCATTTGCATGTTGACACCATGGTGGGTTAGCGTTTCAATAGATGTCTTGGAAAGATGCTTATTTACATTAATATTTTATTTTGCCATTGTTTTGCTGTCTTAGGACCAAGTTCTCCATTAAATAGTTATTCCCAACAGAGGAAAAGATACTCTGACTTGTAAAATATTTTCATTTAGCATTTCAAAAATGTAAAGGTTTTGACAGAAAAAGAGAGTTTTTTCATGGTGTGAATCAGCACGCTTTTCAGGTGAAAGCCTGCAATATTTCAAAATGGAATATGTTTGGCCTGAATCTGCTGTAGTTTACATCAGTGTAAATCAGGAGTAGCTCCACTGAAATCATTGGAGTCACTAAAACAATGAGGAGTCCGGTGGCGCCTTAAAGACTACTAATACTCCTCCTTGTTTTTGTGGATACAAACTAACATGTCCACCCCTCTGATAATTGGAGTCACTAGAGTTTAAAACTAGCATGAAATCATAATCAGATCCTATAGTCCCAAACAAAGGCTTTTGTTAACATACACATATGGTGAATTACACACGCCAATATCTATTTCTATGTTTAATCGCATGTATGTATATAACAATATATCCCTATCCATACATATTTGCTGCACATGAATTATTCACAGAGGAGCAGAGATAAGCTTTTTTGTGATTCCTTAACTCTTTTTTCTAAGGTATGCACAAATTATATATACAGACTATATATGTGGGGTCTGTGTAGGTCTGATCCTACAAACACATATGACATCAGGCTCAGAGATGATAATTTCTATTCAACATTTCACCTCTTCTGGACTCCAACCTGAAGAAGATTTGGGGGGAAGTTTTAAGTAGATTAATAAGGTGCTTTTGAGACACAAAACATGCATATGTATATAATGTGACAGACTCAAACCAGTGGGGTACAGGAATCTGGTACAGGGCAAATATACTGGTCACTGGGTTAGTAGTTTTCTGTTCCCTGAGTGACCAGAGCAGGGGCTGCACTAGAGTAATCAGGAACCTGCTAGAACCAATTAAGGCAGACAAGCTAATTAGAAAACCTGCAGCCAATCAAGGCAGGCTAATCAGGGCACCTGGGTTTAAAAAGGAGCTCACTCCAGTCAGGGATGGGGGAGCCAGAGGAGAGGAAGTGTGTGTGAGGAGCTGGGAGCAAGAGGCACAAGGAGCTGAGAGTGAGAGAGTGTGCTGCTGGAGGACTAAGGAGAACAAGCATTATCAGACACCAGGAGGAAGGTCCTGTGATGAGGATAAAGAAGGTGTTTGGAGGAGGCCATGGGGAAGTAGCTGAGGGAGTTATAGCTGTGATGCAGCTGTTACAGGAGGTACTATAGACAGCAGCAATCCTCAGGACCCTGGACTGGAACCCAGAGTAGAGGGCGGGCTCAGGTTCCCCCCAAACCTCCCAACTCCTGATCAGACACAGGAGGAGTTGACCCAGACTATGGGGAAGATCACTGAGGTGAGCAAATCTGCCAGTAAGCGCAGGACCCACCAAGGTAGAGGAGAAACTTTGTCACAACTGGTGTTGGGGTGGGATTTGGTGTGCACAGCATGGCAGAAGAAGGAGGGTGATTTAAAAAAAAAAAAAGGTAGAGGGGTTTTTTTTTTCCCACCACAATGGATGACTTAGTACGGGCATTGATACAAGTTACGGCGTCCCAGCAGGAGGCTACCTGTATCCAGGCAGCTACCCAACAGGAGGCAGTGCAGCTGCAGCAAGAGACTAATTGCCTGCTGATGGACCAGACTTCTCAAGATCGAGCTATGTTGCGGGAACTGGTAAATCAGGTAAAGACCCTTACAGAGTTGAACTGCAGCCATGATGGGATGCAGATCATACGGGCCAGCCATTGGCTGCAGAAAATGACATGGGAGGGTGATGTAGGGGCATACCTTCTGGCCTTTGAGAGGACAGCCCTATGGGAAGCCTGGCCTCGAGATCAGTGGTCTGGCATCCTTGCCTCATTCCTGTGTGGAGAGGCCCAGAAGGCCTACTATGATCTGCCTGAAGAGGCTGCAGCAGACTACCCCCAGCTGAAAGCGGAGATCCTGGCCAGATCTGGGGTAACAACCGCTGTGCGGGCCCAGCGGTATCACGAGTGGAAGTACCAGGAAAACAAAACCCCGCGGTCCCAATTGTATGACCTCATCCACAGAGCCGGCTTTAGGAAGTGCGGGGCCCAATTCGAACATTTTCGGAGGGGCCCTGGCAGGGATGACTTAAAAAAAAAGTGGAAAAAAAAGCCTTTCATTTCTTTCATGTGTTATTTACTTTCCATAAAGATATAAATAATAAAATTATATATTATATACATTGCATCATATATGCTGTTGATTGGTTATTAATGACTGCCGTTTCACATGTGTGGGTCCCAGCTGCTCCCTGCCCCCCTCAATGAGGCAGGTGTGCAGGGTTACTACCCTGGGAACTGCAGGGCACAAGTGGACATGGGGCTGGCTGAAGGCAGGGCAGGGGCTGACTGGAGGTCGGGTCTGGCTGCAGGCAGGGCAAGGGGTGTGGGGCTGGTTGGAGATAGGGGATGTGTGGAGCAGGCTGGCTTCAGGCAGGGCCACAGAGGGATGCAGCAGGGGTTGATAGGGCTGGAAACAGAGGAGTGTGAGACTGGCTGGCTTCAGGCACAGGGGTGCAGCAAGGTTTGGCTGGAGACAGGGCAGGGTGTGCAGGGCTGGTGCGGGCAGCAGTGTGTGTGGGGCTGGCTGGATTTGGATAGGGCCACAGGGATATGTGGCAGGGGTTGACTAGAGACATGGCAGGGGGTTTGACAGGGACTGGCTGTGGGCACAGGGTGCAGACCTGGCTGCAGGCAGGGGGAGCGGGCTGGTGTGGGCAGGGCAGGGGGTGCAGCAGAGGCAGCTGGAGCCCCAGCCCTTTAAATAGCCCCCAAGCTCCCTGCTATCCCAGGGCTTTGGGGGCTATTTAAAGGGCCCGGGGCTCCCCAGCTTCTACCCCGCCCTGGACCTTTTAAATAGCTGCGGGAGCCTTGGGGAATGCAAGGGGGTGGCAGGGCTCTGGCTGCTATTTAAAGGACAGGGGTGGAAGAGGTAGCTGGAGCCCTGGCCCTTTAAATAGCCCCCCCCACTACCCCAGGGCTCTGGAGGCTATTTAAAGGCCCGGAGCTCCAGCCGGGAGAGCGGGGCCACAAGGCTTGTCGCACTCCAGCCAGGGCTCCAGCCAGGAAAGCGGGGCCGCGGGGCTTGCTGTGCTCCGGCCGTGGCTCCAGCCAGGATAGCGGGGCTGCGGGGCTTGCCGCGCTCCAGCCGGGGCTCCAGCCAGGATAGCGGGGCCGTGGGGCTTGCTGCGCTCCGGCTGGAGCTCCAGCTGGGAGAGCTGGGCTTGCCGCGCTCTGGCTGGAGCTCCAGCCAGGAGAGCAGGCCGCGGGGCTTGCCGCACTCCAACCGGGGCTCCAGCCGGGGCCCCAGGGCTTGCCGCGCTCCCATCTGCACTTCGCTCAAGGGAGCGGGACCACCTGGAAGACCCTGAAGCAGATCACAGCCAGGAACCCGGGGTAAGTTTAAAAAAAAAAGTGTCTAAGGCGCGGGGCCCTCTTAGGTGCGGGGCCCGATTCCTGGGAATCGGGCGAATTGGCCTAAAGCCGGCCCTGCTCATCCATCTCGCACGAAAGTGGTTGTGAACGGAATCCCGGAGTCCGTAAGAGATACTAGAGGTTCTGGTCATCGACCAATACATGAAGGGACTACTGCCAGACCTTTGTGCCTAGGTAAGCCAGAATGAAGCCTCCACCTATGAAGAGGTTGTTGGACTGGTAGAGAAGTGAAGAACGGCAAGGGAGCTGACCCGACCAGTTAAGGAAGAGGAACCCCAGGTTAAACTAGCAGCACCAAGCCCTAGAGCTTGGGTGACTAGGCCACCAGGAGGGCCCAGGTGGAAAAATAGAGGGGCTGAAGGCTCACCAGAAGCCACAAAGAGTCGGAGCACTGAGGGAGAAGAGGATCATGATGTTAGATTGCCCAAACCAAGAGACCGGGGAATGTCTAAGGCTCCATACAGATGTTATGCCTGCGGGGAGTGGTGACATATAGCTGCACAGTGTCCCAATGCTGAGAAGCAGATGCAGTGTAACCTGGGGTACTGTGTGTCCTGCTCAGAGTGTCAGCTGCACAGTCTCCATCCCGACCTGAGGGCACCTTTAGTACCCCTTCCCATTATAGAGGTCCCCTTTGAAAGAATAGCCATGGACCTAGTGGGACCTCTGGAGAAGATGGCTTGGGGCCACCAATATATATACTTGTTGTATTGGACTGTGCTACTTGCTACCCAGAAGCTGTCCTCCTGCGGAACACAGCCTCTAAAACGATAGCCAAAGAGCTGGTGGGGATCTTTGCCTGAGTGGGGCTACCAAAGGAGATATAACAGACCAAGGAACCCCATTTATGTCAAAGCTAATGAAGGACCTCTGTACGCTGCTCCATATACATACCCTGAGAACTTCAGTCTACCATCCGCAGACTGATGGGTTGGTAGAAAGGTTTAATCGAACTCTTAAGGCTATGATACGGAAGGTGGTAAGTGGGGACAGGAAGGATTGGGACACCCTACTACCCTACCTTATGTTCGCTATCCAGGAGGTACCTCAGGCCTCAACTGGGTTTTCCCCCTTTGAGTTATTATACGGGCATCATCCCCATGGCATACAAGAAATCGCCAAAGAGATCTGGGAAGAGGAACCCAATGACGGGAGAAATATAATAGAACATGTAACACAGATGCGAGACTGGATAGCCGGGGTCACCCCTATTGTAAGGGAACATTTGGAAAAGGCACAGGAGGCCCAGAGAACCTATTAAAATCCCCAGGCAAAAGTCCGACAGTACCAGCCAGGGGATCGGGTGATGGTGTTGGTACCCACACAGAAAGCAAGCTTCTGGCCCAATGGCAGGGGCCCTATGAGGTGGTTGAACCCGTGGGGAAAGTAACCTACATGATGCGGCAGCCAGCACACCGAAAACAAGAACAGATTTATCACATCAACCTTCTGAAACCCTGGCATGCACAAGAGGCATGCATAACTGTCCAAAAAGACCTAAGCCAGGAAAACAAGCCTTCTAAACAGGTGAGAGTGTCTCCTGATTTAACACCAGACCAGAAGAATGAGGTGTCTGAGATGATCCTCAAGATGTGTTCTCGACAAAACCGGGTCGAACAACCGAGACATTTCACCACATCGTCACGAACCCTGGGGCCAGAATAACAACGAGGCCCTATTGGGTGCCAGCGGCCAAAAGGGAGCAAATAAAAGCAGAAGTAAAAAAAATGCTGAAGTTGGGGATCGTCGAAGAATCCCACAGTCAGTGGTCCAGCCCAATCATGCTGGTTCCCAAACCCGATGGCACCACAAGGTTTTGCAACGACTTCCGGCGATTTAACAAAGTATCTCAGTTTGATGCTATCATAACCTTAGTCCCAGATTTGGACCTTAGCGTCCAAAATATGGGGGTTAGCATGAAAACCGCCAAGCTTAGTTACCAGCTTGGACCTGGTACCTGCTGCCACCACCCAAAAAATTAGAGTGTTTTGGGGCACTCTGGTCCCCCTGAAAAACCTTCCCTGGGGACCCCAAGACCCAAATCCCTTGAGTCTCACAACAAAGGGAAATAATCCTTTTTCCCTTCCCCCCTCCAGGTGCTCCTGGAGAGATACACAGACACAAGCTCTGTGAATCCAAACAGAGTGACTCCCCCTCTCTGTTCCCAATCCTGGAAACAAAAAGTACTTTTCTATTCCCCCAGAGGGAATGCAAAATCAGGCTAGCAAATCCAACACACAGATCTCCCCTGATTTCTTCCTCCCACCAATTCCCTGGTGAGTACAGACTCAATTTCCCTGAAATTTCCCAGTAAAGAAAACTTCAACAGGTCTTAAAAGAAAGCTTTATATAAAAAAGAAAGAAAAATACATACAAATGGTCTCTCTGTATTAAGATGATACAATACAGGGTCAATTGCTTAAAAGAATATTGAATAAACAGCCTAATTCAAAAAGAATACAAATCAAAGCACTCCAGCACTTATATTCATGCAAATACCAAAGAAAAGAAACCATATAACTTACTATCTGATCTCTTTGTCCTTACACTTAGAAACAGAAGACTAGAAAGTAGAAACTACTTCTCCAAAGCTCAGAGAAAGCAGGCAGACAGAAAACAAAGACTCAGACACTAAATTCCCTCCACCCAAAGTTGAAAAAATCCGGTTTCCTGATTGGTCCTCTGGTCAGGTGCTTCAGGTGAAAGAGACATTAACCCTTAGCTATCTGTTTATGACAGGGGGTTAGCATGAAAACCTCCAAGCTTAGTTACCAGCTTGGACCTGGTACTTGCTGCCATCACCCAAAAAATTAGAGTGTTTTGGGGCACTCTGGTCCCCCTGAAAAACCTTCCCTGGGGACCCCAAGACCCAAATCCCTTGAGTCTCACAACAAAGAGAAATAATCCTTTTTCCCTTCCCCCCTCCAGGTGCTCCTGGAGAGATACACAGACACAAGCTCTGTGAATCCAAACAGAGTGACTCCCCCTCTCCGTTCCCAGTCCTGGAAACAAAAAGCACTTTCCTCTTCACCCAGAGGAAATGCAAAATCAGGCTAGCAAATTCAACACACACAGATCTCCCCCTGATTTCTTCCTCCCACCAATTCCCTGGTGAGTACAGACTCAATTTCCCTGAAGTAAAGAAAAACTCCAACAGGTCTTAAAAGAAAGCTTTATATAAAAAAGAAAGAAAAAATACATACAAATGGTCTCTCTGTATTAAGGTGACGAAATACAGGGTCAATTGCTTAAAAGAATATTGAATAAACAGCCTTATTCAAAAAGACTACAAATCAAAGCACTCCAGCACTTATATTCATGCAAATACCAAAGAAAAGAAACCATATAACTTACTATCTGATCTCTTTGTCCATACACTTAGAAACAGAAGATTAGAAAACAGAAACTACTTCTCCAAAGCTCAGAGAAAGCAGGCAGACAGAAAAACAAAGACCTCAGACACAAAATTCCCTCCACCCAAAGTTGAAAAAATCCGGTTTCCTGATTGGTCCTCTGGTCAGGTGCTTCAGGTGAAAGAGACATACTTGACAAAGGGGTACTGGCAGATTCCCCTTGCAGAAGACGCAAAGGAAAAGACTGCATTCTCTACACCAGAGGGTCTTTCTCAATATACTGTTCTCTCTTTTGGACTACATGGGGCCCCAGCTACTTTTCAGCACCTCATGGACAAGCCATTACGCCCTCATAACAGTTGTGCTGCTGCCTGCTTGGACGGTGTGGTCATTCATACCCCAGACTGGGAAACTCACCTAGAGAAGGTGGAGGCAGTCCTTGATACCTTCAGGCGAGCTGGCCTTATAGTAAACCCTGTTAAGTGCACTGTAGGGTTTACAGAGGCCAAATATCTTGGCTACATTGTGGGAAAAGGTCTGGTAAAACCCTAAGTGAACAAGTTGGAGGCCATCCAAAACTGGCCCCGATCACCTCGCAAGAAACAAATCCGGGCATTCCTAGGTGTAGTGGGGTATTACCGGTGATTTATCCCCCACTTTGCCACAAGGGCAAGCCCCCTGACAGACCTAGTAAAAGCCCATGGACCTGATCTGGTAAGATGGTCTGATGCAGCAGAGGAAGCATTCACAGACCTGAAGACTGCCCTCTGCAGTAATCCTGTACTGATAGCCCCTGATTTCACCAAGGAATTTATCCTGCAGACAGATGCATTGGAAGTAGGGTTGGGGGCTGTTCTATCACAGATGGTCGGGGAGGAGGAACACCCAATTATGTATCTCAGTAGGAAACTCCTTCTGAGGGAACAAAAATATGCAGTGGTGGAGAGAGAGTGCCTTGCCGTAAAATGGGCCATGGAAGCATTGCGCTACTACTTGCTCGGGCCAGATTTGTCCTCATGACCGACCATGCCCCTCTTCAATGGATGCAGCGGAACAAGGAGAAGAACACATGGGTGACCAGGTGGTTCTTATCCCTCCAACCTTTCCAGTTCCGTGTACAGCACAGAGCAGAGAGCCATCACGGCAATGCTGATGGCTTGTCACCTGTGCACTGTCTGGCATCCCAAGCTGCCCAACCCCTTGGTGTTGAGCAGGGGGGAGGGATATGTGGCAGACTCAAACCAGTAGGGTACAGGAGTCTGGTAGAGGGCAAATATACTGGTCACAGGATGAGTAGTTTTCTGTTCCCTGAGTGACCAGAGCAGGGGCTGCACTAGAGTAATCAGGAACCTGCTAAAACCAATTAAGGCAGACAGATTAGAACACCTGCAGCCAATCAAGGCAGGCTAATCAGGGCACCTGGGTTTAAAAAGGAGCTCACTCCAGTCAGGGAGGGGGGAGCCAGAGGAGAGGAAGCATGTGTGAGGATCTGGGAGCAAGAGGCACAAGGAGCTGAGAGTGAGAGGCTGTGCTGCTGGAGGACTAAGGAGTACAAGTGTTATCAGACATCAGGAGGAAGATCCTGTGGTGAGGATAAAGAAGGTGTTTGGAGGAGGCCGTGGGGAAGT
The DNA here is from genome assembly GCF_025201925.1 of Gopherus flavomarginatus. Taxonomy (NCBI): domain Eukaryota; kingdom Metazoa; phylum Chordata; order Testudines; family Testudinidae; genus Gopherus; species Gopherus flavomarginatus. The sequence goes on along the minus strand of NC_066618.1, from coordinate 25,315,056 downwards.
AGCCCAGGGAATTGTAGTTGTCATGCAGCTGTTACAGGAGGCACTATAGACAGCTGCAATCCACAGGACCCTGGGCTGGAACCCGGAGTAGAGGGCGGGCCCGGGTTCCCCCCAAACCTCCCAATTCCTGATCAGACATGGGAGGAGTTGACCTAAACTGTGGGGAAGATCACTGAGGTGAGCAAACCTGCCAATAAGCGCAGGACCCACCAAGGTAGAGGAGGAACTTTGTCACAATATAGTAAACACTTGAGGCTCAGTTAATTAATGCAATGGGCTTGAGATATTTTACTAAAGCTGCTGCAAAAGTACAAAGCATTATTATGTAAAATAGACATATTTATTTTTATGCACAACCCTTTCACAAATATTGAAACATTTAAGAGAAAAAAGAATAATACTAAAATAACTTCAAATATAATGTAAAAATATTTTTTGACATATAGAACACACACGTGTATATATGGTAAATGCGTGAAGCTCGGTTTATCAATGTAAATGAGTTGAGATATTTTCACTGAAGCTGCTACAGAAGTGCAAAGCATTATTAATGTGAAATATAGATGTTTGTATTTATGCATTATACCAGTCTGTAGCCCATCAGTTTGTGCTAGTTACTCCTCCCTTTCACAAATATTGAAACATTTATGTGCAGTAAAATAAAATAACTTCAAAGCTAATCTAAAAATATAGTGTTTTGAGCCATAGAACACACATGAACATGTACAGTGAACACGAGGCTCAGTTTATTAATGTAAAGGACTTAAGATATTTTCATTGAAGATGCTATAAAAATGCAAAGCATTGTTATGAGTGAAAAAATGTAAAAAAAATAATCTCAAAATAACGTAAAAATGGCAGTGCAATTATCTGAAGAGAAAATTCAACCAGAGTTCATTATTATCCCCCATTTCTTTTGGAATCATTCAACAAAATTTGACAGCTCAAATCACTTAAGGAAGTGGTATGAATTGAGGTGCTAATTCTTCAGCATTATGCATGTTGGCATTGGTTTCATCTGTCATCAATTACTTTTCAGTTTGGGAAAGGAGTCACCAGTGTAATTATATGATCTATGGTTTAGTGAAGGCTATTTGATCTCCCTTCAAGTTCTATCAGATCAAAGCCCTTTCAGAAAAACAAGTAATCTTTCTTGAATGTGCTATGGGTAAATCAAAAGCTACTAGACCTAAGTTTGGGAGTAGTATTACAACAACCATGCCTATACTAAGTATCAAGGAAACTTAATAAACTAGTAGATATTTCTGGAGATTGAAACTAAGACAGCTCTCTACTTCTGATACTACTCTGTCAGCATATGGAAAAGACATTAACATCCCAAAGTCAATAGAGCAGTGGTTCTCAACCACAGTCTTTATAAGATACATTATTTATAGTTTCCTGAAGGAAACCGAGGTGCACTCACAAGTGTATGCGGTGCCTATCCAGATGGAGGCACTGCCAAGTATAGATATTCATATGAATAAGTAAGGCAACTACTGCAGCAGGGTGACTAGAGGATTCCCACCTAATGCCCCATCTCAGCTGGGACCTCCAAGATCTCCTTTATTCTTAATGATGTTAGGTGACCTGGCAATAGGTGAGAGTTGCCTGCTTCTGAGGCTGTGTCTACACTGGAAACTTTACAGTGGCACAGCTGTACTGCTGCAACTGCACTGCTGTAAGGTCTCCTGTGTAGCTTCTCTATATTGATGGCAGAAAGCTCTCCCATCAACATAATTAAGCCACCCCCAACAAGTGGCGGTAGTGTCTCCTGTTGAGAGAGTGCTGTCCACACGAGTGCTTCTGTCGGTGAAACTTACGTCAGTCAAGGGGGCGTTATTTTCACATCCCTGACCAACAAAAGTTTGACCGACAAAAGTGCTAATGTAGAGATAGCCTGATTAACCCTGGAAGGAAAGGGAGCTACGTGTTATCTGGAGAAACATGAGCAAAATTGAAAGAGAAATGCAGCAATTTGGTAGTTAACAGCAGTGATTAGCCAGATTGGCCCTAGATACTCATATAAATGTTGAGATATATTTATAGATTAAAAAACACTTGAATTTTAAATACCATTTTCAGAGCAGCCTGTCACTGTTGATTTAACATTACTTGAAATACTGTAAGATCTTGCCTACCAGAGACACAGTCTGTAACTACAAGGCCTGATAAATGAGCAGTTTGAAGTGACATTGTTGAGTCAATATGCATATTTATTAACTCCTCTGAAGTCCTAACACAAATTCTTGTACAGATTAAAAAAAGGTTTCACCCCAAGTGACTAGGCATAACAAAAAACATGTGTTGTCAACAACAGACTCAATTACTAGAAAAGTCACTAGGACACATTTTGGGAAAAACCCTTGGCTTTCTGCTTCAAAACTAGTTCTTGACTACCTGAGCCAAATGGGAAAAAAAAGAAGGGATAGTAGGGATAGTAGTAGTAGAGAGCTTACCTTTTCTGTAGACTAACCACTAAAGGGCAATATCATTCACTCACATATACAAGTCTTTTGCATTAGTTCTGCTTTGTAGACAGAGAATGCTTCAGAGAACAGCCAGAAAGAGTGGAGGAAAATGGCCCATTTTGCGGAAGACCTACTCTGTCTTTACACGCTGCCAGAAAGAAAACAGGCAGGATTTCTCAATACAATGGTGACTGGGGCAGGAGAATACCTTACAGCACTCACTTGCTACCAGGGATGAGAGAGACTCCTCCCAACTTGCACTCCCAGTCAGTGGCCCCATCTGAAGTCATCTGAGAATTTATTGCAGCCATGTTTTTTGTTTTTGTTTTCACCTTTTTCTGAAATACCAGGTTATAGCCTGCTGGAAGCAAGAGACTGACTTGAATTACCAATGGCCTGATCAATTGGAAAAGCTTATGTTCCTGTTCCTATGAGATGAAGGTGCTGTAGTAATCTGGACTGGTATGACAATTTGTTTGTTGAGTGAGGAGGGAGTGAAAATATGTGGTTGTTTAGCACAAATATTATGGGTGAGCTCAAAGGTCATTACTGTGCAATTGCAGCGTAGATAGTTTGCCCTCTGAGAATGTCTCATGTGTGCTTGTATGAGAAATACATCTACTACATGTAGAGCTAGTCAACAAATTATTTTTAAAATGGTGAACATTTCCAAAAAAATCAAACACTTTTCGTTTCAAAGTTTTTTAAAAGCAGGGATTGTGAAATTTCATGATTTTTTTTTTACCAAAAGTGTTGGTACAATTTTGAAGGAAAAAAAAAGCCATTCTTTAACAATGTGATTTTTCATTTGTAAAATTTCAACTAGCTCTAGACACATCAAATATAGCACGTTTTGCCATGATATGAAGAGGAAAGGGTAATATTGGAAGCTTTAAAGCAGAGGCTTCACTAACGTAACTTCTTCCTTGTCCAGTACATGGGCTTTGACCAATGTATTAGGATTTTTCCTTAGGAAAAGACGTTTGATTTCTTGAATCTTCCTTTTCTTTGACTTGCAAGTAAATGGGATTTGATGGCAGGCTAGCTCCATTCTGAAAATAAAATGGAACCTTTAGCACTTCAGAGTGCATAGAATGCACTATAAAAAACATACATAAATCATACAAATGGTAATTATTTTGAAAATCATGTCTATTGTCTATGCTCATTTTACTTTTTGGAAGCAAACTAATGATTTAAATAAGTTAAAATTAAATGTTACCTTACTTAGCATGCAGAATGCCTTCTTGTTGTTTTAGTAATAACATGCAAATTGCACCCTTACCACTCAGGGTGCATAATCACCTGAGTGCCAGAGTAAAATTTCAGCTTATTAATTACATTAAAATTTATTCAAGTAATTAAAGCCAACATATTGCAACTATGAACCTGCAAATAAAATATCTATTAGACAAATGAGGACACAAGCAGTAAGAATGATTCTGCTCTCTTGGTTTGTTTAATAAATCATTAAGAAATGCATTGGCTGTTTATTAAATAAATTCCCATTGTTGTTAACCTGGCCCTGCTGGTTCAGAAATGGGTAGGTGCCTCTGAACAGAGGATTTTAGAAGGATCCTGGGTAACTGTGATGTCTTTGGAACACTTCTACTTCTGTACAGATGCTCCCTGGGTTACGCAACCCCGACTTACAAAAATCTGCACTTACAGAAAAAGTTCTGTAAGGTTTTTTTGTTTGTTTGTTTGCGTAATTTTCAGGTATACGTTCCCGACTTATGCAAAATTCGACTTACACAAGGCATTCCAAAACAGAATGCTTGCGTAAGTTGGGGAGCGTCTGTATTCACAACCATCTTAATATTAAGTGGCAAACTAAAATTATTCCCACCAAACTTCTTGTTACACTTATGGTGTTGTCATTGTGTGCAGAGCTGGAATATGAAGACACATGCTGTATTACTCTTATTCCATCTTTCACCCCCCCCCACCCCATTTGTTTGTTTGTTTGTTTGAACCTGCCTAGTCATGGTTATTTTTGCTGGGTTTGCTCTATCTTTTACCAACTACTCCTAATGTAAATCCAGAAGAGTTCCAGTTGAACTCGTAATGTTTGACTGTGTTTGAAACTTGACAAAAATGAGTTTTCCCATAGCAAGTAAGTACAGTTTTTTAGAGATGTACCTGACATACTTTTCACCTTGAACCATGGACTTTCTCTGATGTAACTTTAAGGGAACCATTATAGTACTACTTTATCCCAGTTCCGCTCAAGACATTCCAAGAAGGAAATGCTCAAGTCACACAGTATCCTCAAAAGTGGTAGAAGTCTCAGTTTTTAAAATGCAGCTTACATTTTCCTCTGGCTAATACATTAGACTGATGGAAATAAAGGTTGCAGGACACTTTCAGGGAAGTAAGTGCAATTGTAACAAAGCCAGCACCTTTTATGGCTATGGGTAGGTGTGGGGGAGAGCATGATTTTTCCTGTTCCCAAACCTCTCACTTACAAACCCCAGCTGATATTTTAAGAGGATCCGGATGCCTAGTTCCCATTAATTAGTATAAAAAACTAAGACATTTCGAATTTAGTGGGAATTGGGCAATTAAGCAGCTTTGGAAATTTCAGTCTCCATTCTTCAAGTGGTCAATTTACCAAACAAACTTTAAAATAGCATAATCTCTTGTTGGAAGTGAAAACCTACTGAGGAAAACTGAGAGGACCCTAAACTCTGGCAAGTCAAGTGTAAAAGTATAATTAGGCAGACCAGAAGCAAATTTGAAGAACAACTAGTCAAAGATTCAAAAACTAACAGTAAAAATGTTTAAGTACATCACAAACAGGAAGCCTGCTAAACAATCAGTTGGGCCACTGGATGACTGATGTGCTCAAGGACCAATCAGGGAATAAAAGGTCATTGCCTTTTGAATTCTTTGCATCAATCTTCACTGCAGAGGATGTGAGGGAGAATCCCACACCTGAGCCATTCTTTCAGGCAACAAATCTGAGGAACTGTCCCAGATTGAGGTGCCATGTTTTAGAACAAGTTGATAAATTAAATAGTAATAAGTCACGAGAACCAGAAGGTATTCAGCCAAGAGTATTGAAGGAACTTGAATATGAAATTGCAGAACTATTAAGGATGGTCTATAATATTTAAATTAGATTTTGTACAAGGTGACTGGAAGATAGCCAACATGACACCAATTTTTAAAAAGGCTCCAGAGGCAATCCTGGCAATTACAGGCTGGTAAACCTAACTTCAGTACCAGGCAAACTGGTTGAAACTATAGTAAGGAACAGAATTATCAGACGCATGGATGAATATGATTTGTTGGAGAAGAGTCAGCACAGCTTTTAAAGGGAAATCAGGCCTCAGCAATCTATTAGATTTCTCTGAAGGGAGTCAACAAACATGGATAAAGGTGATCCAATGGCTACAGTGTACTTGGACTTTCAGAAAGACTTTGATAAGGTTCCCTCATCAAAGGCTCTTAAACAAAGTGAGCAGTCATGGGATAGCAGGGAAGATCCTCTCATGGATCAGTAACTGGTTAAAAGACAGGAAACAAAGTATAGAAATAAATGGTCAGTTTTCAGAATGCAGTGGGGTCCTGCAAAGAGCTTTACTGGGATGAGTGCTGTTCGTCATACTCATTAATAATCTGCAAAAAGGGATAAACAGTGAGGTGGCAGAATTTGCAGATGATACAAAGCTACTCAAGATAGTTAAATCCAGAGCAGACTGCAAAAAGTTACAAAGGGATCTAACAAAACTGGGTGACTAGGCAAACAAAATGGCAGATGAAATTCAATTTTGAGAAATGCAAAGTAATGCATATGGGAAAACTTAATCCCAACTAGACATACAAATGGTGAGATCTAAATTAGCTGTTACCACTCAAGAAAAAGATCTTGGAATCATTGCGGATAGTTCTGTGAAAACATTCATTCAGTGAGCAGTGGCAGTCAAAAAAGTGAACAGAATGTTAGGAAGCATTAGGAAAGGGACAGATAATAAGACAATATATATCATAATGCCACTCTGTAAATCCATGGTAGCACAGCTTGAATATTATGTGCTGTTCTGGTTGCCCCATCTCAAAAAGATGTATTATAATTGGAAAAGGTACAGAGAAGGGCAAAAAAATTATTAAGGTTAAGGAACACCTGCCATATGAGGCGAGTTTAAAAAACTGGGACTCTTCACCTTTGAATAGGAACAACTAAGGTGAGATATGATAGAGGTCTATAAAATCATGAATGGAATGGAGATAGTGAATACAGAAGTGTTATTTATTACTTCACGTAACACAAGAACTAGGGGTCACCCAATGAAATTAATAGGCAGCAGGTTTAAACACACAACACGTGTTCAACCTGTGGAACTCATTGCCAGGGGATGTCGTGAAGGCCAGAAAAATGTTAAAAAATGAATTAGATAAATTCCTGGGGGAGAAGTCCATTGATGGCTATTAGCCAAAATGGTCAGGCATGCAACCCATGCACTGGATGTCTCTACCCTCTAACTGCCAGAAGCTGGGAGTGGATAATCAGGGATGGATCATTCTATGGTTGCTTGTTCTGTTAATTCCTTCTGAAGCACTTGCCATTGGCCAATGTCAGAAGACAGGATACTGGGCTAGATGGACTATTGGTCTGCCCCAGAATGGCCGTTCTTATGTTCTAACAGCCTTTTTTCTTCCCTTGAAAATGTAATCTTTCCTCACTCATATCCATTCAGAATGCTGTTGACAATATAATTTTCCTAGCTCATCACATTGTCTATCTCACCCCTCTCTTTGCGTACCTCCAATGGCTCCCCCTTCTCTATTGCATCATACAGTCTCTTCTTCTTTTTTACGTTGAAGGCTTTCTCAGTGAATCCCCACCCTGCTTATCATCTCTCATTTGCTACTGAGCTGCTGACTCTCACCTCTGATCACCCCATAATGCCAGCCTCCATTGTTCACTTATTACATTTTCAGGCATCTCTGTGCTTTTTCCCATGCTTCCCCCCCGCATTTGTGAGGTACTCCTCATAGACATCCACAAAGCTACCTCCTTGGGACAGTGATTTTTTCAACTATATGCAACGTTAATTCTGCTAAGGTTTCTAGATGAAATTTCTGATGGCATCTGAAATATCTCAAATTGAAATGCATGTGTGTGAAGTAGTCAAATAGGATTGTCCAACAATAGTTAGCCTAAATTTGCTCCCATTAATGGCAATGGTAAAAATCCCACCACTAGGAACATGACTTTATTAGTATTCTTGGTGGAGATGCCAAGGAATGATGGAAACTGAACTACCCTGTTTCCCATAGAGAGGGTCCCTGCTGGTCAGTGTTAGAGTATATTGGTGGAACATTAGGGAAACTTGCATTTCTACTACCCAGGCTTTACTCTTTTCGCAATAAATTGAGGAATTCAGACTTCAGAGCTACCAATCCAACACTCTTTTAAACTAAATTGTTTTGAAACTTAGAGGGGGGAAATTGAGATTGTGTTATATATTTTTAACTATCAACACATTCTCTGGTCACAGTATCTGATCATGTCTTTCATCAGCTCTTGAAGCTCTCAGTGTCTTATACGTGTTTGTCATGGGACAGTAAAGCTCTGATGAAGAATATTTTGAAGGTGTGAACCGTAGAGGAAAAAGGAAAGTTCTGACCTCTCATTTGCCAGAGATGAGAAGAGGGCATTCTTTCTCTAATTAAATGAATCTTCAGCAAATATGATGTAAACCAATTAACACTATTTTCTCTCTGACCAAACCCACTGTTTTTCTTTTGCATGCTAAAGAGGCTTTGACTTCCCCTACTAATTAATTTTTCTGTTTTTCCCCCGAAGCTCATTTTTACTTCAATTTGTTGCTGACCTCCACTTCTGATCATGGTGAGCCTGGTGCCTTTATTCAAAATTAATGTTGGAGAAGAGAGGCGTAGCTCTAAAAAAGTGCTCATCAAGGAGATTAATTATTTAATACAGTGGCACAATATCAAAACTTATTATACAAGTGTAATGCATTAATTAAGTTCTTCAGCTAAATGATGTTAATACCCAATGTGTTTCAGGGCCATTTCTCCTGTTACAGGATCCAAGTATACGAGATAAGGAAGATGTACTTTTAAGGGTGATATATTTTATATTGGTATTAATATAGATTTTCTAGAGATCTTGAACCTGAAATCAGATCTCATGTAAGCTGGTGTAGATTAATTCATGACAATGTAGTTACATCCACTTGAATTCATGCCAAAATTCTCCAACATGGATGCTTAAGTTAGGCACCCATAAATCCATAATTAGGTACAGAAATAAATGGTCTGATTTGCAAAGTAGTCAAGCACCCATCATTCCAAATAATATCTAAAAAGAAATGATAGATGGAGTTGTCTGCAGTATCCCATCATTACTTTCCCATATGTGTGGTTAGGAAGCAAGAATGTTTTCACAGTTACAGGGCTAGCTACACCTGTGTTCCCTTCGTGGTCTTTCAGAGTGTACCTTGACAGGTGTGAGGCCTTCTTCTTTTGCATTTCCTGGAGTAGAATTTCGCAATTCTCCATTATTTGACCAAATCCTGGGCTTCAGTAGCCTATCCATTAAATCCATTAAATACTTATCCATTAAATCCAACTGGGTTTGGCATCTGCAATTCTTCCCTTTGAGAGTCTGTAGTATTCAGTGACAAAGCAGCCTTCTTTTAACCAAATAAGTAAACCATAGGAACAAAGCAGAACAGAGAAAAGGATTTAAAAACCATAAACAGTCCACGCACATGTCTATCTTACCTAAAGCCCTACCGGTCAGGGACAGCATTCTTGGTGAACCTAACATTTTCGGATACCCCCACTGGGTGTTTGGGTGTCAGTATGGTTTCCCCCAGACAACTACTACTGAATAACTATTCCCCTCTTGAGAAAGTGTTCCTTTTAAAATGCTACAGTCCTTTGGATTTTCTGTTGCCCAAGCCTTGGCCCATAATGGCATGGTCCCTTAATGTCTCTCAAGTGTTTGGGGAGAAGTGGTTTTACGTGAGACATTCTGTCTTGTTTTCCTTACAGCTCCCTATTAAACTAAACCAACATTTTCATACACACAGTGAATATCCCAATAATTGTGTCAACAAACTTTATACATTATTACAAAGCAGCTCCACTTTTATCACAGATGTCTCTTAAAGTCTTTTAGAAAGTCAGAGAGGTCATAGAAGCATTTCAGTTACCTTGTGCAGTATCAATGGCCACGTCCAGACTAGGTATTAAAATCGATTTTAGATACGCAACTTCAGCTACGGGAATAACGTAGCTGAAGTCGAATTTCTAAAATCGAGGTCCTCACCCGTCCAGACGGCGCGGCATCGATGTCCGCGGCTCTCCGTGTCTATTCCGGAACTCCGTTTGGGTTGATGGAATTCCGGAATCGATGTAAGCACGCTCAGGGATCAATACATCGCGTCCAGACTAGACGCAATATATCGATCCCCGAGCAATCGATTTTAACCCGCCGATGCCGCGGGTTAGTCTGGACGTGCGCTAACAGGCACATGTTTGGTTAGGCAAACGGGTTGAGCTGCTCTTAATGATAAACCAGGATCTCTTCTACTTTGCAAACATCCTTGCTCACTACTGCTTGGCAACTGAAGCTCCACTTTAAACCCAGCACCATATATACACTTCATTGTGACTACTCATGGGCTTAAATGCTTTTGCTTTTCTGGACTGAGGTTCTAGTGCAGTAACTAGGTACTGAGGTAATGTACAGTGTTTCACTATATATGTGCATAGATATACACTATCCATTACCTCACTACTTAGTTACTGCACTAGGGCTTTAATCTAGAAAAGCATTTAGGCCCAAGAATAGTTGCACTGAAGTTAATGGGGCTACCTACATTCTTAAACTTACCCACATCATTAAGAGCTTTGCTGAACTAGGGCCTAAAACTAGAGTTGATCAAAAATTGGACTTTCCAGCCAACAGGAAATACTAAAATTTGTTTTCATCCATAACTGTGTTTTCATCCCCAATTGGAACAAAATTTGAAATATTGAAATTTTTCATTGAATTGAATATTCCAAAGAAATTTCATTTCCAAAAAAATTCAGCATTCCCAAAGCAAATTGTTTAATGGATTCAGAAGAGTTTAAGTCCAGAAGGCACCATTAGATCAGCCAACCTGAGCTCCTGTATCACACAGGCCATAGACTTTCATCCAGTTATTCCTGTATTGCACCCAATTATTTGTATTTGACTAAATCAAGATTTCCAGACTGACATCGTCTCGAGCTGAAAACTTCAAAAAGATGGAGAATCCACAACTTTCACTGGTACTTTGTTTCAATAGTTAACCACTCTCGCTATTAAAAATGTATGCCTTATTTCAAATCTGAATTTGTTTGGCCACTGGTTCTTGTTCTTCCTTTCTCTTGTGTTAGGGACTGGTATGTAGGCAGTCTGGCCTACTGCTCAGAGCAGGAGTCAGGTGGCTGAAGCAGGTATCCAGGTCAAGGAATGGAGTCAAGGGTCAGAACCAGAGTCAACTTCCAATTACCAGAGTTAGGGTTTGAGCCAGAATCAGAGCCAGGGTCAGATACCAAATGCCAGAACCAAGGGTCAAGCCAGAGTCAGAAGTCAGAGCCAAAGGTCCAAGTCAGGAAAGATAACCAATGGCCAGAAGCAAGGCATAAAGAAACCAGATAAGATGCAAGGATCAGCCACAGAGTAGGAGGAGTGCTGGGGGCAAGAGCCAGGAACGGAGCAGGAACAGAGTTGGATGCAGGAAGCAAGGTCCAATGCAGCAGCAGCAATTTCCTGTGCCTCTTTCTGACTTAAATAGGATGGCTGGATTAACCAGGGGAGTGGGCTACCCTCTAATCAGGGCTCCTATGGATGGTGCTTCAGCTGAGGCTGTAGTCCTGCTAGCCCTTCAGCCTACCATGTTTCAGCAGCCATTGGGTGGGGTCAGGATGTGATGGCTGTCAGGGAACTCACAGATCTAGATTTGAGATCTGAAACATCCCATCACCCCTCTCTGGTGTGACAATGGACCAGATTTCTCTGAATGGTTCTTTTGAAAGCCTTTTATGAGTTCAGAGACAGGGACATTTTCAGCAGGCTCCCAGGAACACTCTTCAGGCTTGTAACCCTCCCAATCAACCAAATACCACAGCATACCCCACTTGGTTTTAAAATTGAGGAATTCATAGGTGATATGTTTATCATAATCCTGAACAAGCACTGGTGGTGAGGAGGTGGTTGCTGGATCTGGTGAGGAGAAAGGTAGCCACATAATGCTTCAATAGGGACACAGGAAATACGTGTTCAATTTGAGAAAACGATAGCCAGGTGGAGTTCAAAGGCAATGGGGTTGATTTGTTGGCAGATATGCTATGGGCCAAGACATTGGTCATCAAGTTTATGGGACAGTCTATTGGTACAGAGGTGCTTTGCTAAGAGTCGTACTTACTGGCCAATGGAAACATTGGCACCTTTCTGTCATCCTGGCTCTGCATTCTGTTTATAATCCTGTTTTGCTAGCTCCAGGCAGGTCTTTAGCTCCACCCCTAGGTATGATGAATCAGTTTTGTCCATTCTGAAGCTGCCAGGTTGTGGATAATTCCGGGTGAAATTGGGGATAAAATCGGTAGTTCACAAAACAAGAGCTTTTTCCTGTAGAGGCGAGTTCAGTATTATTATATGCAAACTCTGCATAGGATAACAGTGAAAACCATTCATTCTGATGATAGTCGATGTAACACCAGAGATAAAGCTCAAGAATTTGGCTCATGCTTTCTGTTGGGCCATTCGTTTGGGCGTGATAAGCTACGGAGAGGCAGGAACATGCTCCCAACAATCAGAGGAAACTGGCTCATATTTGAGTATGAGGGTGCAAAGCAGCTGAACTACAACTCCCATGAGGAATCACAACAGTTCAGGTGAATGGATATTCCAAAACTAAATATTTAGATTCAGTCCGACAAATCAAACATTTCCAGTTCAGGTAGATCCAGCCTGAAATGGATGTTTTTGTTTTGATTTTCCTAACAGAAAATAGAGGGAAAAAGTGCAGATTTTGTGGAAACTGCATTTTCCATTAAAAATACATTATAACAGAAAGTTCCTGGCCAGCTTTACCTAAAACCTTACATTACCTTGGTTACCGCATCCTCCTTTTAAAAAAAGATACTGCAGCTACATACAAGTGTAAGCAATCTATGCAATACTTTGCATTGCTGTCTCGTGTAAGGTGGTGCATTGGTTAATTAAGACTTTGCAGTCAGGCAACAACAGCCAAGCTCATGAAATCCCCATTTAAATACAATTTATGTCAGTTCAGTGACTTTTTGCAGTATAATGTTGAAGCCACAATGATTCTTACCAACTACTATACTCAAAATGTATCAATATTTGGATGCAAGACAGCTTGGAATGAGACATGGTGGCCTGCTTTTATGCACAGCATCTTATTTTTCTCCTTACGACTGTTGTGTGTTCCAATGGAATCTGAGTGAATTGTTTTTCAATGACCTTTGTTAGTTTGTGCTGGCTGAAGCTATGCCTTCTGGGAGTGATCAACCATGTCACTGAATGCCCCCTAGTCAGTGTGATAAAAAGCTGTTTGATAACTGCTTAACCCATTTTCAATCCATGCCTCTGAGGCCAGAAGTGGGGGTGGAGGAGGAGGAAACAAACCTAATGTGGAATTAGAAGCTCTATATGATTCCCATCAAGATGTGGAAAGAAAGACATTGATTGAGACACGTCTGTGGTTCATTAGCATTGTTTGTCTTTGAGAAAGTTCTTGTCGAACTGACAGATGAAGAGACACTGCTGAATGAAGAGAAAATGAAGATAACGGTGGTAAAAATAGAAAAAAAAATAATGAAGGGCACGCTGTTAGAATTAATTACATTAAGATTGATATCACTTAGCAGAAGAATGTTACCTCATCTCTCAAAAATGCTCAATTACTTATATAGTACACCAAGAGCTCTCTTAGTTTTATGGGCATTAATAAATGTCTCACAACTGTAATATTAGACTATTCCATGGGTTTTTTGTGTTCAAAATCTGTTTTAGATTTCTGTTTCTCAGCGATAAATCCCTTTATTTACATAAATTATGTTATACCATCTTCAAAACATCCTCTAGCAGAAACCTTCCAATTGGGTTATAAGTATCCCATTTTCAATGCATTTGGGCCTTGCCAGAACCAAGCTTTTAGCCCGTGACTTAACCAAGATGTGTAGGGTGTGAGCAAATGAAAAATGAAGAGAGTTATCCAGATTTCTTTGAATTTGCAATCTTCTAAGGTGGAGGTACCATAATAAAAAAAATAAGAATTAATAACAAAGTTTCCATTAGAGTTTTAGACAAAGTTATAGGATGGTTCAACCACTTTTCACACCTTTATATCTAATATAAAAAAACAAAAACAGGTCAAAAGGTGACAAATTCTCTGCTGCTATAAATTGGCAAGCTCCAGTGAAGTCATTGGACCGGTCCCAATATACACCAATGGAGAATTTGGCTTACAGTGACCTAGTGTAATTACATAGCCCATCATTCAAAAAATCCTGGCACTTAAAAGCAAGTGTAGCCCAAATGCTGTACTTGGTAGCATTTGATTTTTTTTATTTTTTGCCCCAAAGAAAGGGAGAGAAGCAGTGGGGAGGAGACATGGACATTAGCTGTACTACTCTGCATCTCTGTACCTGTGTAAAGAGTAGTGTAAGAAAACTTAGCTAGAAGGGCCGAGAAACATCCAGAAGTAGGGTGGTAGTCACTAGACGTGCTCAGCTGCTGCTTCTGAACCTGTGCAGAATGTTTTCATTGTAGGCAAGCAGCCTGGAAGGTCACTCCCATTCAACCTACAAGAGTAGAGCCAATCACAGCATGGGGAGAAGTTATACGTATAGGAGTTAAAGAGCCTTGTGGAGGCAGTGATTGACACAGGACCGAGAGATGTGTCTGCCCTGAGGTCTGGGTCCCAACACCTATAGCACTTTGTGAAACAGGCTACAGATTTCTATTTCACCAGCATCTGAAGGCTAGTCAACAACCCACGAGGTTGAATTCTGCTAGCTATGGATCCCCAGACTGTTTTCTGACTGGTTTCTCTGAAGTTTTTGGAAAAGAACTGAGATGCTGACTTTCTTCTCAAGAGCTGAAGAGTCCAGATGATACACACTATATATTGTGATCACACTATACAGCCGAGAAATCATCTCGGAAAGATTAGGGTGTAATATGTTTAGAGGTGTGTGTGCAAAAATAAAGCATAAATGTTGTGTTGAAACCTTGCATTGAACTATATGTAACAGTGACAAAAGGGGGAAGTCTGTGTAAGGAACGTCACCAGACTTACTGCCTAAAAGCTTTTATGTAAAAGTTATTTTTAGTATTGCAAAGACTCTTTACAACATTTTATTGCATTTACAATGTCGTCTGTGTGCATAAAATGTTTGTTTACTAAGAAACTGCATGGTTCTCTCTCATTGGAACTGGCTGGGGTGATGATTAACACCTGCTTGTCAGGGTTTTCCATAAAACTCTATGTAACACTTTCTGATAAGTCCTGAAAAGAAAGAACCCTAGCCTATGCTTTAGCAAAGAGTTAAGCTGAAGTGCAGGAAAAGGGGGAGTTTAATAGAGTTATATATATTGTTACTTCAGAATCCCCCTACCCTTTACACAGGGACAAGGAGACTTTTCCTTACACAAAAGGAAAGGCATCTTAAAGCTTACACTACCCTCATCATAAAGCTTAAATGCCGCAACCAAAATTTTCAAACTTAGGTGCCTAAGATAATGCACGTAAATCTGTATTTAGACATTTAAGGGGTCATGCAGCTGCAACTCAAGTTGAAGGCAATGGGACCAAAGGGTTCTCAGTACCTGTGAATATCAGACACCTTATAGTTTACACGCTTTAATGTGGATTTAGGAGCCTACCTTTAGGTGCCTAAATCTGAAAGTCAAGGAGCCCAAAGACTGTACCATATGCACCTTAGAAATATGAAAAATGCCCATTACTATGAAGAACTACATTCTTATATTCCTGATACATAATTCCTTCTTCAATATCAATACTGTTTTATAAAGGTGTATAGTTTTCTTGAACTAAATTCTCCACTCAGTGCCAACAGATAAATCAGGCATAGCTCCACTGAAGTCTACAAAACCATACCACAGTAAAACAGCTATTAGTTAAGAGGAGACTCAGGCTGCTTATCACATACATTTTCTTCCCTTTTGTGACAAAAATTCTTAAATCCATTTGCCTTGTACTTTTCTGAACAATTCCTACAGTGATCTTTCCCATGGATTTGGCCTAGCAGAGACCAATATATGTGGCACTGCCTCAAACCAGTAGGCAACATTCTTTTCCCCAAGGAGGCATGAGGCTACCAGGGTGCACAGAGACTGCTGTGCAGACTCTCATGTTTACAGGACTAGCTCTACCTCTGTCTCTTTTCTGGGCTCTGAGTGCACTGCTTGAAGTATCAGGTCTTGTCCCTTTACCTATCCCAGGGTTCAGTTCTGCAATTCTCCCACTCTTAGAGCAGGCTCTGGCTAAAATACCTTGTGTATCAACCGTGCTTACCCAGCAGGTCTGGCTGAGTTTGACACCTGTGGTTCTTCCCCTCAGGAGTCTGTGAGCTGTGGTGGATGCAGTGACCAGAGAACCACCTTACACCCAAGCATAACTTATTTTTATCATAGGTACAAAGCATTTAGAGAAAAATGATTTTAAAACAAAAAAAAATCTGCACATGTCTGGTTTACCTAAAGCTTTCCTTCCCTTACTGGTAGCACTGGCAGGCCAGATTTCTTCAGACATCCAGCATGTACCTCTCTCACAGCCTGGTTACTTCCCAAACAACTCCCCAACAACTACCCACCCTGTCTTCAGAGAGTCACTTTTTAAACTGCTATACTCCCTTTGATCTATGGTTACCAGGCATTTTCTTGTAACAATCCTCATTGTTTTGTAATAATCCTCAAGTATTTGCAGAGTTGTGATTTATCTTGCACTACTCTATTTCCTCCCTGCTAGTTTTCCTTACAGCTCGCTTTTGAACTAAACCATTATATTTACACAGTGAACATCCCATTAACCAGGTCAACATACAATATTAATAAATTATTACAGAGCCGCTCCACGTCCATCACACAGTTAGCTCCTGAATGTAAGGGTAATGTGTAGTGGTGGGGTGGGGGAGGGGAAACAGTCTGTTTCATTTCTTTCCTGCCTCTTTTGGCATACTATATAGTCCTAGGGGAGGAGAAAGGAGCAGCTCTTGCACTCCTCTAAGCACAGGGACTGGAAATCATCTTGGCCTTTACCTGGTCTGCATAGAGGTCAAAAGTCTTCTTCCACTTTCTCCTTCACTGAACATTCATGAACACACCAGGCAGAATTTGTTCTTATAGCTGTATCATACAGATAGCCCATTTAGATAGATAAATATGTCATGAGTGCCTAACATACTTATTGTTATGTATAGTTATATATTTTTATTGTGGTGGCACTTCAGGTACTCTACCCAGATCCATTCTCCTAAGCACTACACAGGCACAAAACAAAAAGACAGTCCCTGGCCTGATAAGCTAATGGGTTTTACACACACACACACACACACACACACACACACACACACACACACACACACACACACACACAAGAATGTTTATCTGTAATTATTTCATAGCATCATAAATAAATCAACATTTTAAAAAGAATAAATAATAAATAAATAAATCCCCTAGGGTCAAGTGCTTGTCTGCAAAGCCCTACTTGCAATTCACCAGAAACAGATGAAATCTGTCAATTAGGTACAGATTTCCAAGACTATGCATAAAACTTATCATTATTCTCATGGTGATCTAAGGCATAAAACCAAAGATAATCAATGTTTAAAACAAGAACACTCTACACAATATCAAGGATTTAAAGAATGCAGAAAGAAAATCCAAAAAGTGTCATTCTTCGAGCATCTTGACTACTTGGTGAATTACAAATGCATACATTTCCTGCAGCCTGAAAACAATTTAATTATGCGAGCTGAACAGAAAATCTCCCATTGGCACAGATTGACTTTGAATTGTTATCACATAAGTGAGCATTTTGAAAATACCTTTGCCCAGTTTTGTTGAAAATATATCATACTTCTATTATGTGTGAGACTTAGCCATGTATCATATCACTCTCTTTCATAGCATCACAGAACCTGATCACAGTTGCAGAGTATTAAAGTAATCATGCAAATTTTAAGAAAACATTAATGGTTAGTGCTAATCCAACAACATTAACCCAAACATAAAATGAATCAGAAAGGTGGCTTAGAACATACTGTAGTCGCCTGCTGTAAGCGACTCTGTGCCAAACTTTTTAACCCTTGGAAAGAAGTACAGACTTCTACGTAGATAGCCAGTTTTGTACACTAGAAATTTTTGTAATGAACACTTGCCTGCTCTTCGTTTTTTCTGAGACAGCTGAGTTATTTTACCTGTAAGCAAAGTAGAGGAATTTTTAGAATAATTAATTCTAAAAACTTTAATACCTCATAACAATGAATTGTTAAGTGTTTCCTCTGAGCTTTTTACATGGGCAAATTTCTTGTTTAATTGAATGTTTAATCTGTCTTGTTGCAGTTCACTCTAATAAGAACAACTGTTCTTGTACAGTACCTCTCATACTACGCATCCCAAGGCACTTCACAGTAATATGCACATCTCAGATAAATTACAGAAAAGATAAATTAGGCTCATAAAATGGAAAGTAGAATTAAATCTAAAACTATTGTAAGACTTGTAATGTTATAAGCCAAGGCAGACAAACTGCCCTAAATACAAACGGCATGGCACCAAGAGACCAAAACAATGTAAAGATTTTATACCATCAAAAGCCAGCATTGTTTGACCTAAAGGTGAACCACAGAATAGAGACAATATTTACTGTATAACCAGGTCCAAAATTGATGTGAGGTCTTCTGTGTTAAAGTACAACTTTAAACATAGGCAGAGATGTCACTGGTAACCAGGACAAAGAGCAGAGGCTAGAAAAACTCTGGCTGCAAAATTCTGTCTATGAGAAATAATAACCAAACCATGAAAGGACAGATTCTCTCTGTCTAGTTGCTTAAATGGTTCTCCTCACTGTAGTATCTGAGTGTCCCACAGATAATCGTAGGTTTTACCTTCACAACACCACTGTGTGATATAGAAGATGGGGAACTGAGGAACAGGCTATATTAATTGGCTTACCCTAGGTCCCAAAGAAAGTCTGAAGCTGAGATGAATATGGAACCACAGTCCAAGTCCAGTATCTTATCAACTAGAGCATATTACTGCTATTTTCTTTCTGAGTAGTCCAATTGAAATTAAGAGGTCTACTTGTGGAATAAGGTACCTTTCAATATGAGAAATGGCATTAAAAATCTGTCCCCAAAAACACAAAGTGGACCAAATTAATCCTGGTATAACTCTTTTGACTTCAGTAGAGTTATGTTAGAGTTGATTTTGGTGCAGTGTTGTTAAAATGAGTGAGCGTCCCTCTTTACAATAGCAATCAAGGGGGGCGGGGAGTACAGTCCAAACTTCCAAGGGAAAAGTTAAGTGACTTTTCTAAGGATTTCAAAATAAATATAAAATACATCAGTCTTCTAAAGTAGTACAAGGCAGCTTCCTAATGCCGTGGCTGATCAGCTACACTTCAAACAGATAGCAGGCAATCAGTCTTCAATGTCATGGCAACCAAACAACCATTTCCTAGCAGGCATGGTTTCTCAGGGACACACTCAAAGCAATCTATGTAAATATTGTACCTGTAAGCAATGTGAAACAATAACAATGCTAGAAAATTAGGTGCTTCTTTTATATTCCGTGTTATGCCTCTTTTACCCTCAAGTGATGCATTAACAAGTCTCTGCAAATGTTTTCTTTTCTTATCTCATTCATAATTGTCACTTTACTTCAAAAATCCCTCTGGCAATTGATGGCTGCACACAATTTTGAGGTTAAGAAGTCCATAGCTTTACTAAAAAACAGAGAAAAATTCCCTAGGTAAACAGGGATCAATATTATGGTGATAGGCAGCATGTCAAATCTATTAAACATCTCTTAGCTATTTGCTTCCATGACTGTACAATCTGTAAATAGATACTCTCTCACTAGGACAAATACTGAACCTCATGGTATAAGGAAAAATTCTACAGAGGTCAGCTCAAATCCTAACTCCTGTTATATAATTCTTTCCCCATTAAGTTGTTGCCTATAGTAGTTGCTGTTGTAATGCTCAACAAGGCCAGCTTTGAAAATTTCAATATCTTCCACTCCCCTAGTCTTATTTTTGTTTTCTCAACCTGTAAATGTCCTTTTTTTTGCTGAGAGGATTTTACCTCTGCTTGCTGTAACTTTGAACCTAAGGCTAGAGGGGGTTCCTCTGGGCTATATAAATCTGATTACCCTGTAAAGTATTTTCCATCCTGATTTTACAGAGATGATTTTTACCTTTCTTCTTTAATTAAAAGCTTTCTTTTTAAGAACCTGATTGATTTTTTCCTTGTTTTAAGATCCAAGGAGATTGGATCTGGACCCACCAGGGATTGGTGGGGGAAAGGAGGGGGGATGGTTAATTTCTCCTTGTTTTAAGATCCAAGGGGTTTGGATCTGTGTTCACCAAGGAATTGGAGAAGTCCCTCAAGGCCACGCAGGGAGGGGAGAGTTTTGGGGGGACAGGAAGTGCTCCAGACACTGACTTCTGGATGGTGGCAGAGTTACCAGATCTAAGCTAATAATTAAGCTTAGGAGTGTCCATGCAGGTCCCCACATTTGTACACTAAAGTTCAGAGTGGGGAAGGAACCTTGACATGTCTGAAATGGGCCATCTTGAGTATCACTACAAAAGTTTTTTTTCTCTTGCCTATAATAGCTCATCTTAATTAGCCTCTTAGAGTTGGTATGGCTACTTCCACCTTTTCATGTTCTGTATTTATATATATCTCCTTATTATATGTTCCATTCTATGCATCTGACGAAGTGGGCTGTAGCCCATGAAAGCTTATGCTCAAATAAATTTGTTAGTCTCTAAGGTGCTACAAGTACTCCTGTTCTTTTTGTAGATACAGAGTAACATGCTGCTACTCTGAAACCTGTCATAATTTTATAATGTCGACATGGTCTAAGTTTCTAGCACTCATGGTAGCAAAGAAAAGCTTGAAAACATGGAGTGGGAGTAATCAATTAAGAGATATCTGACTGAGTTTGCAAATGGCCTGAAACAATAGCTCTCAGTGATATAGGCTGCCCCATGCATCTCAATAGGCTGTAAACTCCAAAACCCACATCTCTTAGGGTGTCAACATAGCACAGAAAAACCTGTGGCTGGCCTTTGCCAGCTGACTCAGGCTTGTGAGACTTGGCCTGCGGAGATGTTTCATTGCTGTGTAGACTTGCAGGCTCAGGCTGGAACCTGAGCTATGGGACCCTCCCACCTCTAGCCCGAGCCCAAAAGTCTACACAGCAATGAAACAACCCTGCCGCAGCCCAAGGCCAAGTCGACTAGCACAGGCCAGCCATGGATTTTTCCATTGACCTAATTGGCTTTTGAATCAGGCCTTTAACATTGGGAATATAAACTCTCATAATTTTACCAAAAGTTTCATAATATTTGCTGTTTTTCTTAAAGCTGAAGCTCCTGGAGTTATGAGATTACATGGGAATCCCAATTTTCATTAAAAATAAAAAAAAATCCCACTAAATTACTAGCCCTTGTGCGATACATTATGTTTTAAAACATACAGCAGTGAGTTTCAGAGGTTGGATATACAGACTTGGGCCTGTGGGTCTCCCACTACAGCACTGAAAACAGCTGTGTAGATATTCAGGCTTAGGCTGGAGCTCAGGATCTAAAGTCTAGGGATGGCGTGGGAAGGGAGAGGGGGATGGTTTCAAAGGCCAAGTGACAACAACTACACAGCTATTTTTAGCATCATAATGCAAGCCCCAGAAGCCCAGGTCTACGGGCCCATGCTCTGAGACTTGCTGCTGCAGAGAAGAGTTCAAAAAGGTGACATGAGGGCAGCTTGAGGCCAAAACCCAGAAGCAAATGATAAAGATTCTCAACGTTATGAGTTTTATGAAAATCTCATGATTTTTCTCTTGAGGGGGGCACTGGCTTGTAAGTTTTTACCATTTGTGGTTGGCAATAAAGGAAAGGAGGAAACTTTCTGGTAGCTTAACTTATTTCAGACATCACAAAAATATGTAGCAAAGTCCTTTCATTTTAAAAAATGGAAAGAAACTAAACTCTCCTCAGTGTTCCATGCTCTAGCTCACTTCTATCATCTTAACCCTCATTCAAAGGGACCTAGCTGTAAAATGGAGAACACTACAAAGTGGTAGGCAACTGCTTTTAATGCCAAAAAGGTGCTGTCGTGCTTTTCTTACACTGTAACAGTAAGAAAAGGCAAGCGTCTTAGAATCAGTGTCTTCTTCAGGCCATAGGAAGGAAGAACAAGGCACAGGAGCAGGGTGTTGAAATCGGCTCACAGAACAAAGTGAAAAGATGTGAGACGTCGGGTTTAGGGGTGGATTATTAATTTGAAACTCAGACCAAGTTCAGTGTCAGATTTTACAAGTTAATGACCCCTTCAAGAAAACCCGGCTTTCCAGTGACCTTGGATTGATTTACAGTCTTGCATTGACACCTTTAATTAGCTGTTTGGATTGGATATGATGTGAAATGAGATAAAGTGTCTTGATTCTGGATGACATTTGCTTTCGGAGCTTGAGTTTGCTGACCGCCAAAACTGAAACTCACTAAGGATCAGGGATAAGTTGTGAACACATGAAGATCAAAACTGAAGAAACATATTCACACAAACCCTGTGAAGCAGAATTACTGAGTTTCTGCAATCTGCAATGAATACTTCAAAATAGTCTCCCAAGGTAGGGGATTATCTGTTAGAGGTAGCCTCTAGTGCAGATTTAACCTGAAAATTAGACTATAGACATTATTACATCTACACCATTACCTGTGAAATATACTAATTAATCCCAAACATTGCTTAAATAATAAATTGATAGCTGTCATGCTGTCTAGAATGGCTCACGAGTGAGAATACCAAGCTCAGGACAGACTGTTAAGAAGCAGGGCACAAGCCCCATACCAGCTGTGAGTTCTATAATTAGATTTCACATACCACCTGTAAACTCCTCAGGCACTATGCAGCCTTAACATGAAGTCACATACAGTCCTCTTGGACATTCTGATCTGACTTGGCACCCAGGCAAGCTTGACTCCATGATAGATGTATGCAGTGTTGTTGTTACCATGTCGGTTCCAGGATATCAAGGAGCTAAGGTAGGTGAGGTGATATCTTTTATTGGATCAGCTTGGTCCAGTAAAAGGTATTACCTCACCCACATTTAGGGTGACCAGACAGCAAGTGTGAAAAATTGGGACAGGGGACAGGGAGTAATAGGAGCCTATATAAGAAAAAGCCCCCAAAATAGGGACTGTCCCTATAAAATTGGGACATCTGGTCACCCTACACACCTTGTCTATCTGTGATAGATGGTCACTTTACACACAAAATCACAAAATATTAGGTTACTCCTATTTCCAAAGGATCAGTCATTTATCCTAGGTCAATTTGCACCTTAGATCTCACATCAAAGACATTTGTAGCCAATCCTATAGTAAACTAACTAAGGATTTATTAACAGAGTTATTTACAAAGTTAAAACAATTAAACATACATACACACAAGTTTCCATCTTAGATTTCAGATGGTGATAAAGCTGCTGAAATAAGCCAGCTCTATGAATCCTTTAGGGCTAACACAGGTTAATCCTGGGGATCTTTTGCTGATGTTTAAGAATCCTTGCCTCTTAGGTTTTGTCTACACTACACAGCTTTTAGCGACATGGCTGTGTCGTCACAGCCCTGGTGCTAAAATTTGTGCAGTGTAGCTGCTGTTTGTTGGCTCTCCTGTTGACAAAAAACTTCCACCTCCAATGAGCAGTGTTTGCATTGTCTGCAGGACAGCCCTCCAGCTGACAACGTGCTGTTCACATTGGCACTTGTCATGGCAAAACTTACGTCTTTCGGAGGGAGGAGAGGAGCTAACATCTTTGAAAGACAAAAGTTTTGTCATTCAATTGCCAGTGTAGACAAAGCCTTAGGCTCTCTTGCTGATAACGCAAATGCCTCTTGTTGGGGGTGGAAGTTTTCTTTTGGCAGGAGAACTGACAAGCAGCTGCTACACTGCAGGGCTGTGGCAAAACAGCCATGTCACTAAAAGCTGTGTAGTGTAGACAAAGCCTTAAAGTCCGACAGCATAATGTATTTCACACTTGGTGATATTTATTTCCTGACTATATTGACAGTTTCAGAGCAAACATTTTTACAGTCACAGAACAAACAGGTATTACTTTATAGCATGGGTTACAGATATTGTAAGTGAGATTAATTCATGCAGCAATTTACAAGCTTTTCATAAAGTCTAAACACATTGTTACAAGTCTAATATCTATATTATCAATACTAACACACAGGTGAGTCAGACTGGTTTCCAGCTATGCATTTGATAGTGTTCACCTGAGGCCTAAGGTCCTTGGCATGAGCTGGCACCTAGTCCACCAGCATCACAGTAGTCATTAGTGTTTCCTATTAATTAATTAATCCTTTATAAAGACAGTCACATAGTCAGTCTTACTGACTAAAAACCTAGAAAGATGATTGCTGACAAACATATTAGTTGTATTCATTTTATGATTGTTTTGATAAGTACATTTCTGTGATGGCATAAATTAGACCTGGCAGATTAGCACATGTTTTGCACTGTCATGCGCATGACCTAGCATCTGTTTGATCTGCTGGACTCTATCTTCTTGGGCCATTGAAGGAGGCTCATCATAGCAATAAAATCCTCACCGTGGGGGAATGAAGAAGACAATTACATCAGTCTGGACTTTCTTTAGAAGCTGGTTCAACAGGCTATGCTGCAGCCTGGGATTCTCAAGCAGAAAGGGGGAAATGATCACCTGATTGACCCGAATGCAGAGAGAGTTCATAGTTATATGTTTAGGAGTGTCCCAGAAAAAAGAGATTATTAGAAAGTACAGAACTGTAAAAAATTAAACAGCTCTGCCTTATAAAACTCAAGAAGCATCATAATCAGAGCCTAAATCTTTACAGATAGGTGGCCTGGACCATGTTACCTAAAAGTCTCTGACTGATCCCCAGTTTTGCATATAAGGAAGAAAATTTCACCTGAAGGCTAACTCCTGCATGTAGATCTAAGGGATACTATTGGCCAAGGGTACCTAAAAACCAAATGATCGCGAATGAGGAGCAAAGTGGTGGCACTTGCCAACCTTGAATGTTCTTTGTGAAATAAGTCTTTTATAGAATTCATGCCGGGAGAACATAGCAAATGTCCCATGAAATTTCATATACGTTTTGTTCTGTACAATTTAATAGCCCATGTATTGCTCTCATAGTGAATTGTGTGTGTGTGTGAAATGATAGGATTTAGCCATAAATCAAGTACAGTTCTGAGAATTTGAATCTCTCATTGCAAACACTGATCTATATCAGGGCAGCATGTTACGTTCCAAACTTAAGCATTTCAAAAATTGTGACGGTAAACATACTGGAAAATAAGAACTGCCATACTAGATCAGTCTACTGATCATCAGTTTATTATTTGAATTGTGTCTTCTAGATCTTTTCCTTGACTAGTTACAGTTAATTTAGAAATCATCAATGTGTGTGTGAGAAGTCCAAATAGTTCTACATCAAACTATTGTGTTGCTCAATTTCCTAACCGTACTTGTTTCTTCTGAGGTTTCTACAGTTCTCTCTTTAGATGGTGCCCTATGAACATTTTCATCACCTCATCCAAATCATTGATAATTACATTAAATAACACCACTCTTACTACATATACTAGGAGCAACCAGCTATTAACCCCCTTTCATGATGAAAATTGAACATCTATTACTTACTCTTTCTACCTTTTGATCAGTTTCTAACCTGTGACAGACCTCTACCTCTCCAGAAAAACCTCTTGTTAGGGATTTTATCAACTATTTTTGAAAGTCTAAATTATATCTACCATCATGTCCTGAGGGTCCTTGTTATATGAGAGGAGCCACATACTTTTTAGGTTGTCTAGTGTGTGTCAAGAAACACACAGTGCAGTAACTCTGATGATACTATGTGACTTATGTGTCCAGTAAAAATTAACCAAGACATCTTGAATGTTTAACAGAGAATTCTCTCCAGCTATTTGTGAATGATTTCCAGACCAAGATTTAGCTGCAGATACAACAGAAGAAATAATTTTGAATAATAAATAAAGAGGGCTGGCCTTACCATGAGGCGAACTGAGGCAGTCGCCTCAGGTGCCAGAGTGTGGGAGGGTGCCACTATGATCCAGAGTGTAGAAAATTGTGTCTGCTGCTGGTGCATATGTATTCTCTCTGCTCTAGATGCACAGAGATGGTGGAGTGCTGTGCTGGAGGAAGGAGGGCACAGGAGACATGATGGGCAGGCAGGAGAAAAGGTGAGAGGGAATAATAGAAAGCAGCAGGAGCTGCAGGGAGAGAGAAGAGGAGGAGCCTCTGATGTATCTCTCTAGCACCCCCAGGAGCCTGGACTGATTAACTCCAAGTTCTCAGGGAGCTTCCTGTTTTCTGCTGCTTCCCTGAACCCACCTGAGGAGAACAAGCAGTAAACTGAAGTAGTAAGAGCCAGTTGCCCTTAAGACACTGATATCTTCTCTCACTCAGGCCCTGCTACCAGCCTGCTTATTTGTCCCCTTCAACTGAGTGTTGAGAGCCACTATAGCTGGCACAGAACAGCAGTAATGAGTGAAAGAAGAAAATGCCCCTCTGGGGCAGCATTCAGAAAAAGAAAGAAAGCAAAGGAAGCTTTTCTATCTAAGCAGGAAGGAGCTCTCCTGAGATACACAGACACAAATGTTCACGGTGAGCCTTCCAGCCCCAGTGAGGATGTGAGTGGTGAGGAGATGCCTGATCTTCCAGTTAGTCAGAGTGCAGGTGACCTGGTAGATACTGCAGCATCCATATCTCCATCTCAAATGGATGTAACCATGCACATTCCTGAAGAAAAAAGTGTAGATCAGAGAACAATGTGATGGAGGCGCAAGAAATAGCTGCTGCTGTGTTTAGTTCCTTAAGTCTAGTTGATCCAGGACTGAGGACTCACTTGAGCAGTAGCCTGAGAGACTTCCTTATATTGCATGGGCCACAGCAAGTGAAATTCCCCCAAGACAATGAAAATAGAAGTTTCCATCCAACACATTACTGGTGTGAAATCCACAATGGTGACAAAGTGGAGAGGTGTTATACCAATATAATAAAACCCAGCAGGATCTTATTAAGAGAGATAAGGCAAAGATGCCATATTTATTATAAATATAATAATAAAGCAAAAAACAAAACTAAACAATGTGGTTTGACTAATTCCTATTACTACTTATTCCTTATACA
This sequence comes from Gopherus flavomarginatus, assembly GCF_025201925.1. Taxonomy (NCBI): domain Eukaryota; kingdom Metazoa; phylum Chordata; order Testudines; family Testudinidae; genus Gopherus; species Gopherus flavomarginatus. Next base: position 25,288,086 of record NC_066618.1, on the reverse strand, counting down.
CACACATATATATATATTCATTCACACAATCATTTATTCAAGTTCTGAATAGGTGTTATAGTTACCAGCCTAGAAGTTGCTCATGCCAAGTTACTGGCCAGGTATCTTGGTCATGAGGATGGAGTCGAGTCTGTGTCAGATGCACCTGATGCTCCTGGAGGTTGGCAGCAGAACCAGAGACTCAAAGTCCTCAGTTTTTAGAGTCCATTTTTATAGGAATTAATTCCTATGTTAGCCTATGGGAACCATTTCATCCTGCTGTTGCTGGCTCAATCAGCAGGTGGCACATTCCTGGTGGCACCACACTGTCTAAAGTGGCACATTCCTTCCAGGTGTTTGAGGTGGATCCCAGTTTACCCTCCGGGGGTAGTCTGGTGGTCCACTTGACACATTCTTCGGCTGATGGATCCTTTCTAGGCTGGCACCACCCTAACCATTCACGTACATCAGCCATTCATCAACATACATTCCATATTTTAACCATATTTTAATTTACTGTTTCCACCACTTTTGGGGTGTGTGTTTATTCCTATGAGACTCCCGGCCCTGTAATCACAGAGGGTAGGGGTCTCTTTGTTTACATTGTATCAATTACAGCTTAAGACTAGCATAGTGTTTACCTCAAGAACAAAGACAATTAAGTTGTTTGTAAGTTTTACATAGTAATAGAGTATCTTTCAGAGGACAGATACAATCAGTGTTTTCTTCAGACAGGAGCCCACGAGCCCCAACAGAAGAACTAAAAGACCTCTGCACTTGGTGAAACTGGGGGGGTCACTGTCACTTGAGGGAATCACTGTTAGTACCCTCTTTAATATCCCTACAGAGGCCATGGCTTATGTACCCAAAAACCCAGAATGCTGCATACTATTTTTGTTGCAAATTCTTCCAGTCTAATATTCCAGCCACATTGGGTTCTACAGGAACAAAGGACTGGAAAAATCTGGCTAGAAATCTGGCATGCCATGAGAAGGCAGCAGATCATCAGAGAGCATTCCATAGGCGGAAACAGGGCCGGCTCTAGGGGTTTTGCCGCCCCAAGCAGCCAAAAAACAAAACAAAACAAAACAAAACAAAAAAAGCTATGATCATGATCGTGATCATGATCTGCAGCAATTCAGAGGGAGGTCCTTCACTCCGATCAGGACATGCCAGCCCTCTTCGAAGTGGCCGCCCGAAGCACTTGCTTGCTAAGCTGGTGCCTGGAGCCAGCCCTGAGTGGAAGAGCTTGAGATGAGACTAAGGTTAAAGGCCACCATAGATGATCAGCATCAAGAGAAGATTGCATCAGAGTCTCTTTACTGGCAAAATGTTCTGAAAAGGCTCATTGCCATTGTGAGAATTCTTGCTATCCAAAACCTAACACTGCATGGCGCTTCAGATCAGCTGTATGTTCCAAACAATGGAAACTTCCTTAAAATTGTGGAGCTGATGGCTGAGTTTGATACTGTACTCCAGGAGCATCTAAGGAGAGTCACCACCCAAGAAACGTACACACACCACTACCTTGGAAAAACAATTCAAAATGAGATCACACAATTACTGGCAACAAAAGTCAAACAAAAGATTGTGGCAGATCTGAGGTCAGCAAGCTATTACTCTGTTATTCTGGACTGCACACCTGATATCAGCCAAATGGAACAAATCATTTTAATGGTATGTCTTGTAACAACAACAGAACCTAGTGAAAATGTCCCTGCAATGGTAACTGTCAGAGAGCATTTTATAGAATTTATTCACATTGACGATACTACAGTAGCTGGTATGACAAATGTGCTTCTTAAAAAGCTGGAAGATACGGGAATTGTGATAGTTGACATGAGAGGTCAGGGCTACTATACTGGTGCTAACATGAGAGGAAAGAACAGAGGAGTGCAGACATGGATCAGAAAGTTAAACCCTCGAGCTTTTTTTGTCCCATGCAGTTCTCATTCATTGAACTTTGTGGTCAGTGATGATGGAGCATCAGCTTCTATTGAGGCTGCTAAATTTTTTAATGTAATTCAAAGCAGCTATGTATTTTTTTCTGCATCAACTCATCGATGGCAAATTTTGAAGCAACCTCTGGAAACATCCTCTCTGGCACTGAAACCACTGAGTGCCACAAGATGGGAAAGTCGATAAAGCCTATCAAACGCCAAATTGGGAAGATCAATGATGCCACAGTTGCCATTATAGAGGATAATGTTATGACAGGAACTGTTCGTGGGAGAACAGTGGCAGAGGGAAATGGAATCACCAGAAACATACATAACTTCACATTTCTATGTGGCTTAGTGTTGTGGCATGACATACTGTTTGAAATAAATGTTGTAAGCAAGAGACTCCAAGGTGTTGACCTTGGTATGTCTGGAACAATGGAACAACTGGACAAAGCAAAATCATACCTACAGTCTTACCGGTCAGATCAGGGATTTCAAAACATTCTGAAGAGTGCACAGAAGTTGGCAGAGGAACTTCACACTGAAGCTATTTTCCCACCCATTCAAGAATACAAGAGTCACTGAAGAAGAAGACATTTTGATTACGAGGCACAGGATAATCCCATAAGAAACCCAAAACAACAATTCAAAGTTGAATTCTTTAATCAGGTGCTAGATTGTGCAATACAGTCAGTTGAAGAACGTTTCATGCAGCTCAGGGAACACAGCAGTATATTTGGGATGTTGTATGATATTCCAAAACTCCTCACTATTCCTGAAGAAGACCTACACCAGCAATGCAGGGCACTAGAGACAGTGTTGACACATGATGACATGCGTGATATTGATGCGAGTGATTTAGGTGATGAACTGAAAGCCCTTTCAAGATACATTTCAGCAGGATCAACTCCAAAGGCTGTTCTGGAATATATTGCACAAATAAGATGACCACCCTCTTTCCAAATGATTTTGTTGCTCTATGCATACTACTAACACTTCCTCTAACAGTTGCCAGTGGAGAACGCAGCTTCTCCAAGCTGAAGTTAATAGAAACACATCTACGCTCCACAATGACACAGGAGAGGCTGATTGGCCTTGCAATCATCTCAATAGACCATGAGCTGGCCCAGACTGTGGATCTTCAGGAAGCAGTTCAAATCTTTGCAACCAAGAAGGCACGGAAAGCACCACTTTGATTATTCAAACAGATAAAAATGTCAGTGTTTACTATGCAGACAAGAAAAGTTACATTTGCTGTTCAGGCTTTTGAAAGTTAAGTGTTACTTAAAATTTTTAAATGAGGCATTTTAAGTTGTTAGTTCTCCTTTATTGGGGTAGGTAGCAGAGCAGTACCATGAGAGGAGTAGAACAGGAAGAAGGCAGAATTGAGACCTTTCAAAGTTTTGGCCCAATCAAAGGGGTTTCGGGGCCTCATTTGAGCTCCCCGCCTCAGGTGCCAAAATGTTGTGGGCAGGCCCTGCAAATAAATAAACACAAAATCTTAAACTGCTTACAGGCAATTTGCAAAAAGACAGAAAGACAAAATTCATTACTCACCAGCTCTGGTAGATTAGATCCAACTTAAGCCTTTCATTCTGACAGGAATTATCAAGACACTTAAAAACCAAAAGGTCCAATGTGTTCCTGTGATTTGCATATGTAGCTAACTCTCAATTCAAGGACTGTGTGGCAAGTGGGACCAGTCATGTCCATGGTAGTGAACCCCTTCCCCCAGACTATGTGGAGGGTGTTCCATGAAACTGGCGATCTGTGAAATGGGGGAAGTTGGAGAGTGGGTAGTCTGGGGCAGAAATGAGAAGGCTGGGGTTGCTCCAGTGGGGATTCCTCCTTTTAAGGGAAGTCCCCATAGCTGTCACTGCCTAGAAAAGCCTCAGTAGCTGGGGATGGGGCTGCTGGGAACATTGATCTGGCTCAGCGGCACAAGGGTTCCTTATGGACGCCTTCTGCGGATCCCCCAGGATTCACCCAGTTTCAAGGCTGGCCCTGCAGATTATTCCCCAGCAGGGCAAACCACGAAACCTCAACAGAATGGTTCAGGAGAAAGTGGCACAAAGAAAACCTTGTGGGAATTTTCTGTCCCTTAGCCCAATCCAGCAGAGGCAATTGGGTTCTTGGAAAACATGATTTTTCCAACAGATAAAATGTTCTCTATTAACTGCAACAGGAGACAAAAATCATAATTATATTGGTGTTTACCTCACATTCCAAGTAGCATACTGTAAAGCAATATGGGCCTGATGCAAAGCACATTGAAGTCACTGATTTCAAAAGACTTTGGCTCAGACATTGTAAGAGCAGAAAGGGAGAGCTGAACAGAAGCAGTATTAATATTAGTTCTTTTTGTAAAAAATTAAATATACTAAATTAAAATTTCCATTTTTGTAAATACAACAGACACCAATGCCACGGATAGCACAAGTTGTACCTCTTACACACACATACACCCCTCAATGAGGTAGGCATTGATCTCATTTTCTAAGGGAGCTTGTCCCCTGACTCTGATGACAGAGACGGATTGGTCCACTTATTTTAGCAGTGACCAAAAATGATAACATCTGTCAGTCTTCATGAAAATCTCTATGTTTTGGAACCCACTAACAGTAAACAATTTTCTGAGAAATGTCACTGTGGGATTCACAGCAGGGTTTGAAAGCCACTTGTCTTTCAAGAGATTGCACACTATTGAAGTTAACTGTCCAATGCATACAGAATACAGACATCCATTTCCCTTTCAGTGGGTCTCAAGCCATAACAGCAAATGTAATTATGTAATGGGAAGAGCCTGTTCACTGAAACTATTGGGTTTATTTATAAGAATAAGAGTACTGTAAAATAGTACTTTGGAGCTATTGATTTCTATAGTGAAGAAACACCCAATGCTTTTCAAATGCCAATTTTGTTTCAAATTAGCAGATAATACAAGGGGAGGGGCAAATCCCATACTCATTTTGTACCAGTTTAATCTTCAAACTATTGTTAAATGTAAACTACAATGCTGTTAGGGTCTCAATGTTAAAATGCTAACAAGCTTGTGATCCATAGTAATGACATGGCACAGTGTATTTATTATTAATTATTATTTTATTGTATTTTATTACAGATGAGCCTGAACCAAAACCCTGGATCAAAATACTCTTACATTTTATAAGTGTTCAAAATGTAAATGAGGTCTTTGGATTTCCCACCAACTAGGGTAATACATAGATTTATAGATTTCAAGGCCCAGAGATCAGGCAGAGAACTTCCCAGGAAACAGCAGGAAAGTTTAGGGGTGCAGTATGGAAAAGCACTGGAGTACAACTGGAATGGATCAGGGTACACCCAGGGAGGGCACAGAATAGTGAAGGAGTCTCATCCAAACAATTCCCAGACCAGCTGAAATGTCCAAACACAGACATGTCCAGCTTAACAAGAGGTTACTTCAATTATGTTGTAAAAAGCTATATGCATAACTGGAGATTTACTACAAAAACACAGTTTGAGCACCATTTAATTCACAAAAGAAAATTAAAGAATTAAAGGATTTATTCTGTAATTCAGCATTAAATATTTAGATTGTCCCCTTCCGTCTAAATGAACTGTCACACTGGCAAAACAAGAGGTGAGGGTCTGTTGGATCTCATCTGGTTATTTCAAAGGGGAACGTTCATTTTATTTGAAACACTCATTACTATGTTTGACTTAAAAGGTTTCTCTCTAGTCTATATTTTGAACTAAGCCGCTTTGCAACATCCCGTCAATTCAAACCACATCTTTTGTGAGCACCCACTGAATTAGAGGATATGCTTTTTAGAATAAGGGAAATAAAAGGGTTGGCAGAGAGTCAGTGCTTTAGAGAGATTAGAAGGAGAACTTAAATTCAAATACATGGGGAAAATGGTCCCATGACCTTTAGATTAATCTTGAGGAAGAAGACTAGCTTTACATTTTGTGGAATGCAGTCCAATTGCATTCAGAGATCACTGAAAATCTGTATAAAATATTATTCAGGACAACACTCAGATATACTTTGCCATATAGATTAAAAATGGACGTTTTATTGTTCATACTTTCAAAAACAATCACTTGCCCTGGGTGATAATTGGTGGTCATGTCCGTGTACTGAACATTTCTGGAACTGGATCTAAGATCTGGCTCCAAAACTATGGCAATTATAATAGATAACTATTTCATCACCTCTAGTATTCCCACTTAGTAAGAGAAGATACTACAGGGACAAAAGAAAAAAATTATTAGATCCTCATTCACTTGCTGTGATATCCTTTGTGTTCTGTTCAGGGAGATAACATACCAGTCCCTCTCCTTCCATAAACAGTGCAAGCAAGTCTGGCAAATATTAGAAATGGACAAAGTAACTTCCTGAAGAACAGCCAACAACATTTTTAATGTCTGTAAAAGACAAATGTGCAGATGGACCAATTCAAAGCAATAATTTATTGAGACAGTTATTATTAATTCTTATATAATTAGTGTCACAATAACTCCTAGAAACCATAAAAAAGCAGCTTTGTCTAGTTCCCTGTCACGCTAGGCACTATACTTAGACACAGTAAGAGACAGTCCCTGCCTCAATGACCTTACAGTCTATATATACAAGACAGACAAAGTATAGGAGGAAAGAAGTTTCGCAGGTGGGAAGCAATTTTAAAGATGCGCCATCCTGGCTGAACATTGCCCACCCCACCTCCACGGCAAAGGACACATTATAGGACCCTATGTATCACTTCAGCTCCATTTTAGACTTCCATGTAAGGCTTTAATGGGCCTACTCTAACACAGTCAATGGAAAGACTCCCATAGATGTCTATGAGCATTGGATCCAGCCTTCAGACTGTGAGCTCTTTGGGACAGGGACTGTCCTTTTCTTATGCATCAAGCAGAATGGTGCCCCTATCTCTGACTGGGGCCCCAGGCTCTACTGGATACAAATAATAGTAAGAAAAGTTATGATGATGATGACAATTATAATCATTTAAATAGTACATCAGCTACTGGAATGAGTTTTAATATGATCCATTTTGTTCTTATTTGGGAATTCCTTTGCTTGTTGTTTGTGTTGAATGTACTGACCCCTTTCGTGACCTGGATGGAGCAATGTTTCCCTTCTAACTCACTTCTACATTTTCCACAGGAGAAGCAGCTGTCTCATTCTGAGATACAAGAACCAGAAGGTGGCAGTAAAGACAAGAAGTCAATTCTCAAATGGTGTGAATATGACGTATCTACACTGAAGAGACAAGCAGGGTGACATAATATCTTTTATTGGACCAAGTTCTGTGGGTGAAGGAGAGAAGCTTTTGAACTTTCACAGAGCTCTTCTTCAGGTCTGGGAAACTAACTCAGTGTCGCTATCATTTTTCCAGACCTGGAGGAGAGCTCTGTGTAACCTCGAAAGCTTCTCTCTCTCACCAAAAGAACTTGGTCCAATAAAAGATATTACCTCACTATGACAGTCTGTACCCTTATGTTCAACTAAAACTATGATAAATTTTATACAAAGTATGTCTTGCGAGGTATTATTTTAAAACTCATAATTTGTTGATCGTTATTGTCCTCATAAAATATGTGTGGTGACATTGTACATAAAGTTATAAGATTCTACTGGATGTGATTTTAAAAGAAAAAGAGAACTAAAGAATTGGGAACTGACACCTCAAATCATATATCCATTCATTTTTACATATGGCATGGACAACACCTGAGGGACAAAGGAAGCATCACTGAACTGGGGAGAGATCCTGATTGAAAAATTCAGCCAGTGAGACAGCTAGAACATGTGGTGAGAGAATTCAGTTTTGCTTTGAATTCACTCTAACTCGTTAAGGTACATATTAGTTGCTTTTTACCGCTTATTTACTGGCAAACAATTCTGACTTTTATGCCTCAATGCTTGTAACAACTTAAAATATATCTTTCTGTAATTAATAAATTTGTTTTATTGTGTTATCTAAATCAGTGTGTGTCATGATTGTAGGGTTTAGGAAACTCCATTTGTGTGTGTAGACCAGGAGTGGTTGCTCTCACAGTGAAGCAATGTAAAAGGCATCCCAGTTGGAGAACTGAAGGGACACAGCTGTTCAACAGTTCAGATTGTACCCTGGATAATGTCACACATATCCTTAATCATTTTTGTTGCCGTTCTATGTACTTTTTCCAGCTGTAGTAAGGTCATGGGCAATAAAAAAAATTCATGGAAGCCTGTGACTTGTCACTGAGTTTTACTAAAAACATACATGACAAAATGGGGAGCCATTGGGCAGCTGCACGGTTCTAGCTGGAAGCTCCAATGGCCCCCACCATCCGAGGGGGCTCAGAGATCCAGGGTCCCCTGCTACTCGCAGCTCGGAGCTGGGGGTACCCCACCATCCACGGCGTCTGGGAGCTGGGGGCTACCTCCGCTGCATCCGGCGGCCAGAAGCTGCAGGGTACCCCCACCACCAATGGTGGCTCAGAGCTCAGGGGGCTCAGCTGCCGCAGGTGGCGATGGGAGCCTGCAGCTCCCAGCCATTGTGGTCTGAAGTCACAGAGGTCTCTGGAAGTCAAAGACTCTGTGATTTGTGCAATCTGTGTGACAAAATCATAGCCTTAGTTATAAAAGCATCCTAACACTGCACTGTACAGATAGAAAAACTCAAGCACAGGGAGTTTTACTGACTTGTATAAGAACATTCCATGACTTCATGACAGAGTAGAAAATAAAAGTCCAGGACTGCTTTCTTCTAGGTCTCTAAGTATTCGACTACATTTTAAGTGTGGAATGAGTTAGTGAGACACAGATTGGTGAAATGTAGAGTGCAAGCAATCTTCTGCGGAACACCATGGGTTAAGATGTAGACAAGCCAAGGAATGGAATTCTGTCTTCAGTCTTGAAATTGTCATCTGCAGAATCTCCTGAGAAAAAACAGACTACAGTGTATAATGCATTCTTGATAAAATATATGTTCTCAACAGAGAAAATATAGAAGCCCCAGAAATTTCCTGTGGAAAATGTCATGTCCATTGTATTTCTGAAAAGATTGACTTTACAATACCAGCATGGATCTGGATGTTGAGCTCTGCCACCCTTCTGTAGATGGGGTCAGGAGACATGATAGGTGTTAACAGCTGCTAACAAAAAGCCATTTGCCATGCAGAACAACTTTATTGAACCCTCAGATTAATGAACAATATATGGTACTCTTCAAATAATCAATCAATCTATCAATCAATCATTTGGGATGTTGGTTTAATTATATAGCCTTCTCATAGCAACAGAAGCAGGGAATTTATCCTTTCATTCTGACTCTTGCCTTTACTGGCTAAATGAAAACGTTTTGAATGGAGAGACAAAGTTCCAATGCCTTTACATAATCTATCTATCATAGAATAGCATGTTCCCGCAGTCTGTAGCTTTTCCATTTCATTTAACTCAAAGAATAAAAACATATTTGTGCATTGTTGTTTATAATTATTTTGTTATAACTGGATTGTCTTCCAACTGTGTAACATTCATTTAAGTTTACTAAGTTAAATCAATGAGCATAGGTCTGAACATCAGATAATGCAAATTAATTTTTGTTCATCTGCAAAAATGACATAAAACTGGTCGCAACACATAACACAGGTAGACTTGATATTTCAAACTTCTGAAGACTGCCTCATTTGAGTCAGCAGCAAGATAAATTCTGCCTATTTTACAATAATTAGATTTTCCATTTGTGAGGAAGAAGAAAATCAGAATTGGCTACTATAAAAATATGATGATGTAGTCAGGCTACATTCATACTATTTTGAATTATATGTGCCTGAAAGGCTAAAATTTACCTTCATGTGGAAAGACCAAAACAAAACTGGGCTTACACAGGACTCACATGGTTTAGGCCTCATGTTGGCCTCACTTCACAGGGATGAATTTTATCAGAACTCAAGTGAGGGTTCCTGATGAAGTCTCCATCCTTTCCCTTTACTAACTGAGGCCTGGTCCACACTACGATGTTAACCCGATTTTACCAGTGTTAAATCGATTTAACGCTGCACCCGTCCACACTACACTGCTCTTTATATCGATTTAAAGGGCTCTTTAAATCGATTTCTGTACTCCTACAAAACGAGAGGAGTAACGCTAAAATGGATATTACTATATCGATTTAGGGTTAGTGTGGACGCAAATCGACGTTATTGGCCTCATTCCTTTACAGTAGCTACCCACGGTGCACCGCTCCAGAAATTGACGCTAGCCTCGGACCACAGACGCACACCACCGAATTAATGTGCCTAGTGTGGACGCACACAATCGACTTTATAATATCTGTTTTATAAAATAGGTTTAAGCTAATTTGAATTTATCCTGTAGTGTAGACGTACCCTGAGATCGTCTGTCATTCTGTCTCGCTTTCTCTTGAGTCAAAATGTCCATCAGGCTATACTGAGATCACTTCAGACTATTGACTGTATACAGTAAACTCTAGAAGTCTGATCTAATGTGCCACCCCATTACAGCAGAGCTAAGTTGCACGCCCACTCCAGAAAAGAGCTATGCATGATGTGAGTACAACAAACAGGGGCCACACACTTTCACTTCTTGTAACAAAATGTTACTAGGCCTGTTCCTGCTAAAACAAATGGGAGTTTTGCCACTGACTTACATGGGAGCAGGAATGGGCTCAGATGCTGCCTTTCCTTTGCATGGGAGAGAATAAAGAGCTTTCTCTGCCATGCAAAGCCTTTGCAAGGGCTATGTAGAATTGCAGTGTTTGAGCTCAGGGAAGGGCAGGGACACTCCATAGGCAAGGGGTAGGAAGGAGGCAGGCTCACATCCCCCTTACCCTTTTCACCAAACTGTGAAGCAGGAGAGAGGTAAAGATATAAAAGGCTAGAGTAGAGGATAGCTCTGCTCTCAGTGCCTTCTGGGTGTGTATAGAGGGCGCTTAGACTCTGCATTGCTCCTTACTCTGGGCTATACTTACAGACATGGTCTAGCCCTGAGTTTATCAACCTTTTTAATACCAGGGACTGACTTGCTGCCTTCCTCAACTGTGTCAGGGAGCTTTCAGGGACTGGTGACGATCCACGGGCCAGTCGTTAAGAAACACTGGTCTAGCCCTTTGTGATTATCCAGATTTTTAAGCTAGAGCAGGGTTCTCAACCAGGGGTATGTACCACTGAGGGTATGCAGAGGTCTTCCAGGGGGTACAACAACTCATCTAGATATTTGCCTAGTTTTACAACAGGCTACATAAAAAGCACTAGTACAGACAGTACAAACTAAAGCGTCATACAGACAATGACTTGTCTATACTGCTGTATATTCTATACTCTGAAATGTAAGTACAATATTTATATTCCAATTGATTTATTTTATTATTATATGGTAAACATGAGAAAGTAAGCAATTTTTCAGTAATAGTGTGCAGTGTCACTTTTGTATTTTTATGTCTGATTTTGTAAGCAAATAGTTTTTAAGTGAGGTGAAACTTGGGGCTACACAGGACAAATCAGACTCCTGAAAGGGGTACTGTAGTCTGGAAAGATTGAGAGCCACTGTGCTATAGAATACACATATATTAGCTCTCTCACTGTTGAGGATGATACGTTAATTTGATGTTTGAGTTTCACATTAATCCTCACCATCTCAGACTGGAGAAAGACTGCGTGAATTTCACATGAAGATGTGACACAGGTGACTTGAAATCTCTCCATGGATTACACATTACATTCATCCCACAGCTCAGGTGGGAACATGCCTCATTTTTATTAATTACCTTGTTTGCCGGGGGGAGAGGGGGGAGAGAAGGAAGATATTCCCAAACAAGCTGTGTTCTCATTCAGAGTGGGGAGCCTAATGGGTTAAAATGACCTCTGGTTTATAAGGGCACAGTGACCAATCCTTTTAAAAGGAGAAGAGAGACCCATTGTCCCCTTCTTGTGATACACAAATCTGCTTCATTTTAATCTAATCCACTGAGGTTGAGATTAAAATCAACGTGAGCCAAAATGCTTGATGCAATTTATTTTCAGAATATGAGGCCAAATCCTTCTAGCAGGGAGAAAATGACAGATGATCTCAAGGAGAAAAGCCACAATGTCTCCGTAAGACAGGCACAAGGTGGAGAGCTATTAGACAGTATAGTTCTAGCAATGTCGGTCCCACAATATGAGAGAGACAAGGTGGCTGAGGTAATATCTCTTATGGGACCAGCTTTTTTTGGTGAAAGAGTCAAGCTTTAGAACTCCACAGAGCTCTTCTTCAAGTCAGGCTTGGCTGTCATTCTGAGGAAAGAGGATTTCTAAGGAAAGAGAAGTCAAGAAGAACACTTGAACAGCGACACTCACAACTAAGTTTTCTCATACATGATTTGGGGAAAGGACCAGGACTGGGGAATATTGAATGATTTTTGAATTTATTTTCTCACAAGAGTATAATTCTTAGAGATATATTTTGTTTCTGTGTACAGTAGTTCAGCTCTTTTCTGGGGTCCAAAGTAAAATCCAATACACCCAAAAGTGCTCACCCCTCCCTTTCCTCTTCCCATAAAACAGTTCTGCAACTTTTGCAGCTTTGCATGTATTTCTAAGTAGATACTGTATTTCTGATTGAGTTAGGTGACACTTATTCAATCCAGGTGAATGCTAAAAATTACAGGTTGTTAAAAAACCACTGTATAAGTTTTGAATGTGTTTAGTAAGAATCAATATAAGGCATATTCCAACGTGGGAGTGACCATCCTCAGCCTCTCTGACCTGTCACAAGCACACACACATTTCTACTGTAGTGTTGCCATACGCAGAGATAAGTAGTAATTGTTTTGGGGCACTGGGAGTTGTCAGTATGGCTATGATTGGTTTATGCCTCTGTATTTTTGTATCTATCAACAAGCACCTGGAAGCAAGACACTGAAAAGCAAACCTAGTACAGAGGTGACATCTCCCTCCATGTGTTTGTTTCCTTTTTTTTCTTTTCTGTGAAGTGTAGTATCCTGAGTCCAACCAAAGGAGGGGGAGACCTGGCACATCCATCCCAGACATTACACACAATGCAGTATATGTTCAGGCCATCCTTAGGGAGTTTATTGTTTGTGCTATGTGGATAGATATGCAAGGAAGATATGAGTAACAAAGCCCATAGTTATGTGACTCAACTACGGAATGCCGTGCTTTAATTTAAGGTGACCCCCAACATCCTGGGCATGACATGACACAGTGAGCTCCAATGTCCTGTCATGGCCAATGCAGGAAAAAGGTTGGTGACGAAGTCCCCTAAGGCTTCATCTTCATTAGGAAAAACAGGTTTGTTCTTAATTATTATAGCCAGTTAATACAAGGTGAAATCCTAATAGAGACAAGACAATTTGTAGTTTTCACATGAGGTACCAGGCTGAGTTAAAAACTGTGGGGGAGTTGTGTCTTCATTAGGATTGTATCTTGAGTTAGTTAGCTTGTGTTAAGAACAGGCCTTTTCCCTAGTGCAGGCGAGCCTGAGAGAATGGTGCCATTCTCCAAGCTACAGTTATAGAGAGCTCCCCCGCTCCCTTTCCATCATAGCCGCCAATTCCATGGGTGCTCTGGGGGTGGAGCACCCACAGAAAAAAATTGGTCCCCACCCCGCCCCCCTGCTTCAGCTCACCTCCGCCTCCTCAGCGATTGCGCAGCCACATCCTGCTTCTCCCCCTCCCTCCCAGTGCTTGTGCTGCGAAACAGCTGCTTTGCAGGGCAAGGAGGAAGGGGGTGGAGGGGGAACGCAGTGTGCTGGGAGAAGAGGCGGGGCCAGGGCTGGGATTTGGGGAAAGGATCCAATAGGGATAGGGAGGGGTGGAGTTAGGGCAGGGACTTTGGGGATGGGATTGGAATGGGGGCAGGATGAGGGGTGGGGATGGGGTGGAGTCGGGGCGGAGGAGCCTGGGCATCCTCCAGCACCAAGAAAGTTGGCGCCTATGTTTTCAATAGGGACTACTAGCAACAAACAAGCTCTCTTCCACTCCCCCACCCTTGTAAAGGTATTTTCTAGCTAATGGGAACCAAGGTGGCCCATAGTTTAGCCCATACCTATAATGTTCAGAACTCATTAATGTTGTAGTTCATGTTTTATGCTGTACAAGCACAAGGTGTGTCAAATAGGTAGGCTTTTCGAGATCTGCTCGCCAGCATGCACAATCACTGCTATTCACAATGTTTTTCCTAATGCCTCAAGCCATGTAATTGTGTAATAAATCCTGAGATGCAGAATATTTACTCTTATTTTTCATGATTTGCTGTCTTGGTCATTTCAAAGTGCATCTTTTAACCCTTGGTAAGTATTGGAGGACAGAAGAATCTAGCTTTAAAATTAAAAATTGCTTCAAGTCTATTCCAGGCATAGTTAAAATAAAATAAGAAATAGATCCCTTCAAAAATGCCAATAAATGCCAGACTAACAGGCACACCAAAAACAATTAAAACCTCTGAAGCCTTTGGTTTTTTTGCTTCTTTCTAAGCATCCCTCACAGGGGTTGAGTGGAAAGAAAGCCATCTTGCTCAGGTTCTGCCCACAGTCTCAATTTTATTTTCTTTTAAATTAGTTAAGTATTTCACCCAGTGTCAAAAATCATGTAAATTGATAATACACTATTTAAATAAAATGAGGCTAGTGCTGTTTTTTCTTTTTTTAATTTAAACCTTCTGACCATTTGTTACTTTTTCCCTTCCTCCCACCACCCATTCCATTTCTCCCATGCACACTGGTTCTTCCATTATTCACTACCTTTTCCCAAAAGCATTCATCACAGACATTTATTTTGTCTCTTCCACTCCCTCACACACACTTTTTTTTTGGTCCTCTCCTATACAATTAATTATTATTATTGCAGTAGCTGTATCTCTTAGCTCCTGCCCTTTTCAGTTTGTTTCTATCTTATTTCTTTTTCCTCTGTCTCTGCTTTCCCCTTTGATTACTCTCCTCTTCTCTGGCTGATTCCCTCAGCACTTAATACTGTAGCTGATTTCTTTGCCCCCCAGCTCATTCCCTAGTTTACTCTCTTTCCAGACTTGTTTGTTTCTCCTCCTTCCTAATCCCTTGTCCCCTCTTATTTATATTCACAACCCTGCTTCTCTCAGGCCCCTGCTGTCTTACCATATCTCTCTCACCATATTAGTGGTGCAGTTTCAAGTGAAACTAACAAACTTTAATTTCTCTGTGTGCCTTCCCTGCATCCAAGCTAATGGGCAGAGCAAGCAGCAGGGTTGGTGCCAGTGGAGCAGAAGAGGCAGAGTGAAATTAACAAACTTGATAGCACTTCACATTTTGTTAATTTCACTTTTAACTGTTCCACTCATCTGGGTAACAGAGCAGCGTGAGCAGTCCAGATGTGTGTATGCAACTCTCACGGATGTCAACAAGAGTTATTCATGTACACTGTGGTCAGTGCATGATGCAAAATGTCATTATCTTTCTCAGCAGCAAAGGTGCAACATGGCAACAGAACAGTGTTCAGTTTTTTTAAGATGAAGAGAAATAAATTTTAGAAGTGTAAGACCATTTGTAAAGACAACAATATTTGGCCCAAACCAAAGCCCATTGTAGTCAATAGGAGCCTTTCCATTGGCCTCAATGGGTTTTGGATCAGTCCCATCTCAAGCTGGGTGGGAAACAGTTTTCCAGTCTTGTGAAACTTTCTGAGATTTCAAAAATGGTCCAATTCAGAGCAACAAAATGAAACTCTGACCTTTCAAAATTGTTTGCAAAGAACCAGAATGGGAACCTCCTAGAATAGCCAATAGCCCTGTGGTTAAGGCACTCAGCCAGGATGTGTGAAACCCATCTTCAAGTCCGTGGTCATTGTGTCTATCTACTTCTATCTGCTCGCTATCTCTCTCATTTTGACCAGAAATTTCATCCTGGACCTGTGACACCTGTCCTGATGAACGTTTCATCAAAACTGGTACCTCCCTGCAAGAAGTTTCAGATTTGACAAAATAGTATTTTCTGATGAAAAAAAGTTTCATCAAAAAATTCCCCACCAGCAAGGCCCATACAGACAGCATGACTAATATCAAGTGATAATTGGGTGAACCTTTGGCCAATTAAGATAGGCACAAAGAAGTAGCTGGTTTGCAGACTCACTATTTACTGAGTTCTTTGCATGGTCTACCTGACTTCTAGCCTTCATAGGACAAATCATGGAATTGCATTCTTATAAGAATAGCAGAATCAGGCCTTCTGAAAATAATAAAATACAGAGCAAAAGAGAGAAGGGATATACTCGGATAGCTTTTACACCAGTGAGCAACTGAGATGAGAGTATGGCCCAAATGGGGGGGAAGAACCTCTTTATATACACAAGTAATGATTAGGCATTACATTTATTCAGTAAAATCCAGAGGGAAAAATTATCTACCTGTTATCTCTTTCAAAAATTTGGCCTATTGTGTTATATGTGACATAATTAACAAGCCAGTATAACATGTTTCAATGGAACCAGCTATGTGCAATTTTCTCAAAACTGTGATTAAATAAATGATTGGAGGGCAAATGGAATGGCTTTTACTGAGACAGCTTACAATAAGACACACATTGGATTCTTATTATCTGCTATTAGCTTTGGCTTTCAGGGAGGAGAAAAATATATTTTGGGGATCATTCTTTGTACCATTTTAATAATTCCTGAAATAGGAATAGTGGGTATGGAAGGGGTTAGCTGTTTATTTTATTTTACTTTATATTTTGTTAAAAATACTGGGCTCATGAAAAGTTACCTCTAAAAGGATTCTTGTATGTGGTGATTTATTTATTTATTTTTTAAAACTCCACCAAAACACATAGATGTCAGGTGAAGTACAGTCTTGTGCTGAAGGTACTCGACTGGGATTTAAGAGATCTAGACTCAATTTCTGATTTAACCACAGAATTGTTGTGCAACCCTTCCAAGTCACTTAATCCCTCTATGCCTCAGTTTCCAATGGCGATAATAATACTTCCTGTCTCTATATAAAGTGTAAACTCTTCAGGCAAGGACTCTCTCATACTATAATATCTGTTTTACTGCACCTAACACAATAGGGCCCTGATGTTTGTTGTGTCTCTAGATGCTACCACAGTACAAATAAAGATAAAAATAGCATAAACAGCTGTGTACTACAGCTCTCTCTGGAGTGCAAAAAGCCCTTTGCTCTTGTCAGTTATTTCTAAGGGTGCTGATGTCTCATCAGGCCTATTCTAGACGATTGACTCTCTACTCCAAGGATACTTATTTGCATTTATACCATCTTCCAATTCTATCTTTCTATTCTTACAGTCCACCTACTCTCTACATAGCACTTGCTAAGCACAAGCCTTTGTAACTAAGGGTTTGTCTATATGAACAATTAGTCCACAAGAAGCTGGAGTGTGAATCTACCCTGTGCTAACCTGTTGTGGTCTAACTGTTCACATGCACCCCACTGACATTTGTTAGAGTGGCTTGATCTGGTCCACTTTGAAACAGTAACTCACACCTTCTTGTCAACTGTTTGAAATGGGCCATCCTGATTATCACTACAGAATTTTTTTTCTTCTTCTGATAAAAGCCCACCTTAATGGATTAGTCTGATTAGAGTTGGCATTTTTTCATGTCCTCTGTATATATAGATATAGATATAGATATATTTCTTCCTACTGTATTTTCCACTGCATGCATCTGAGGAAGTGGACTTTAGCCCATGAAAGCTTATGCTCAGATAAATTTGTGAGTCTCTAAGGTGCCACAAGTACTCCTTGTTTTTTTTGCTGATACAGACTAACATGGCTACCACTCTCAAACCTGTTAGAAACACATCTGTTAGAAAACTCATTTTTCAGGCATGATTATGAAAGAATCATTATCTGCATGTGGGAGAGAGGAGAGAAGATGTGGTATGGTTTCACACTAGCTGACTTCACTGTGCTCTGAGGCTGGGGTCCCAAATCACATCTCCTTGGAGTGGATTGAGCAATTTTAGATTGGTTTTCATTGCCCTCACTGTGTCCAGAATAGCCACTAGTAACAGTATAACTGCAGGTGACAAAAATCATGATCTTTTATGAAAAATGAAAATCTACTACATCCATGAGAAACCCACAGTCCTACTCATAAGGCAGGAATTGTCTTTAATACCCAGATAGTTCACTGCCATTTATCACACATATTAATGCTTACTGACTGTTTTTTTTAAAACTGCCTGCTTTGTATTGAAATAGCTAGCAGTGGTAGAGCCATTGGGCTTTGATTCCCTCTTGCAGCAAGAGGTTCAGGTCTCAGTTGTTATCTTTGATGTTTTCTGTACTACTAATGACTACTGTGGAGCTCCTCTCTGTGGGAGCTATGACACAGAGATCCATTTCACTACTGATGTGTGATACATTTTCTCGAGTTCTTTAAGTATATATCAGTAAACTGGTAGGCATAGATGAAGCAAGGCACATAATTTTATCTGAATTTCAGAAAACATTTTCCTACTAACTTTCACAGAAGATGAATCTGCTAAACCAGTGGGAACACTCCCACAAGTAGTTCAAGGGAGGAAAGTAGCAGGAATCAATTACATGCAACAATCTGCGCTCAAGTGAGCTAACAGGCACAACATAACTGTGCTGTTTTTATTAAACAAGGGCACGCCTGTATAACCAACTGACCTGCAGTCATCTTTTAAAGACTCAGTTGTTAAAACCTTGCTCAAAACCCCCTCTCTCAATGCCGATAATCAGTACTTCTATCACCTTATCTGAAATCTCCCATTGTTGTGAACAGGCAATCTCAAGTAGTATCTGGAGTCCTCAGATCATTTTGACTGTGGTCAAGTTGTTTTTTGGCCTGGGTACCACTTGTGATGTTGCTTAAAGTTTTGCTTCTTTTGATGGGTGAAGACAAGCTACAAAATGTTCACATTTGGTTGCCTAAATCCTTTTTTTGACACCTAAATAAATGTGATCAATATTTAGAGTTACTAAGCTCTTACAGGTCAATAGAAATGAGACAACTTTTACACGGTTACCTGTGATTCCTCCCCCACCCTTCTTTTTCTTCAGGAATTTAATAGAACTCAAGTTAATATCCCTTGCAGGCCGGCATCCCCTGTAAAGATGTAGTGTTTATCAACTCCCTCAGGGATTCCCATATGGAGGTCTTCAGAAATGTACCTTGTCACTCCCCTTGCTCCATATTTAGGGAGGTCAGTGCCTGATCCAAACTCACTCGAGTCACCATTAGAAGTCAACTGACTTCAATGGGCTTTGAATCAGGCCCTTTATGGGAAGACAGAGATTGCAGTGTCCTCAATATACTGCCAACATGCAGCTTTATCTCTCTGTCTCAACTAACTCAGTCACAGCAGTTGATCAGGTAATATCCTCACGTACTTTGCTCAGGTTTCGATGACTACACAAGATGTAAGCAATGGAGAATTGGGCCCTACATGTCTTCAAATTCTTTATAATGCTTCACCAAAAAGGGCAAAATTCTGCTTCCAGTTACACCACTGACATTGTGTTGCGGGGGTGAAACTGAGCGGAACATTTGGCACAAAGCCCGGAATTTGACCTAGCATTTTTATGGACATGCTATTAACACACATCATGAGCCAACTCTGCACTCAGACCGCTTAATAAAAATACTGCTGCTTTTGTCTTTATATTTAACCTGTTACATTAACAATAAAGCTGGCCAAATTGTTCACTATGTACAATGTATCGGATGAATTTAATCCTTTTTATCATGAACAGATTGGGATGTAATTTTCTGGGTTTATTATTCACAGCTGTTTGAGAAATAGTCTATACAAGCAAACTTTATTTTACAGCAGGTTTGGGAACACATCAGTGTAAGTATTTGCTATTCATTAGTCTCTCCATATAAATAAAAACGTACTCGCCTGAAACATGAGACTAAAGGTGAAATTCCAGTGTGTGCAGAGAGCCACCCAAAGACCTATGAGCCACTTAAACCCTCCAAATAGGACTTGTGCTGCATAGGGGTGATTTTCACACTAAGTCTATGGCTACATTTGGAGCTGGGAGTGTGATTCCTAACTTGTATAGACTTCCTTGTGCAAGCTCTCATCAGGCTGGTATGCTGAAAATCGTAGTGTAGCCATGGCAGGATGGGCAGCAGCAATCAGTGGCATGGGCAAGTTGTCCCAAGTATGTATCTACAGAAGGTGGGCAGGTTTGTACATGGGGCTCACCCATGCCATCACTTGCCACTCATGTACTACCCTAGGTACATTACTATTTTTAGCATTTTTAGCCCCAAGTGTACACATAGCCATAATGAGTAAAAAGGGATGTGAATACCCTTTTTAAAGAGGAGTCCCAATTAACTTTCTTTGCTGTATTCACTCAGCTCTAATTAAGAAGTAGCGATAATAATATGGGAAGTGCGACATACATGGCATCGTACACTGAATTGCTCCCCCGTTTCAAATACACTATATTCCCAGGTATCTTATCACTACAAAGGTTACACTGTTTGCAAAAACAGTGCAACACAACAGTACCAGTGCTGGGCTGAATTAGCATCAATTAGCATCTAAATTGTGTTTTTAAATGAATGCATTAATGCGTGAATGCAGTTTAAATCACCCCCCCACACACACACTTCAAGCTTTATTTAGTGCTAGATTTGTAACAAACAGCCAGTATCAATCTGACTAACTTCAGTCTTAGAGTGACTGCTGGCCTGCATATATTTAGCTGGCACCCACTGATTAAAATAAAGTTCATATGTTTCCTTTAAATTAATGACACAAGTTGACATACTTTTTATAATGTCCATCCAATTTTACTGCTGCACTCTTAGGGCCAAGTCCTACCCTGATTTACAACCTCTGCCTAATGCCTTTCCATGGGGTGTTTAGTCTGGCAGAGATTTGGCCCTTAGTTCTCTTTCAATGCTTTATGAGTGTATATGTGCACTGCAGTAAGTCACTGGCTATGGTTTGACACCTCTTGAGTCTTTTCCCGTGTAGCATTATATATCAAACTGCTGTTCTTGAAGGGCAGTAAAAGACACAAGCAGAAGCTCACTACCACTAAGCACTGGTGCAGTACCTTAACTCACAATTCTCATGCAAGAACTTTTCAGTGATGGAAATTCTAGAGGTTTCACCTATGTGGTATTTCTGATCCCTGAAATGGATTCTTAACATCATTATGATATTGTGAACACTTAGCTCCATTTATGGAGTTTTTATTATTATTTCATTTAATGGAAACAAAAGTTCTGTGTGAATTTCTAAGTTAGAAGATGTTCACACGTAAAAGTGATGGGTGAACTAAGGAAAGATTCAGAGGTTCTCATTGAATGAGCACATATAAGTATGGAGACTAGTCCAAACTATCAGAACCTTTTGAGCCTGGAGATTTGGGATGGAAGATTTGCAAGAGTTACAGTTATTTCTATTTCTGGTTGGGAATTTCTCTTTCTGGAAATGCCACAAACCAAATTCAGCTATGGTATAAGCTGCTGTTATGTCATTGGAGTTGTGCCTACAGTTAGAGGTTAATTGGAGCCCAATTTTCACAATTAGGCTTCCAATCTCGGCCTACATCTGAAAATGTAAAAGCAACAAAATAAAAAGGAGATTTTCTTAAAATTGTAATTTAACATATTTGAACTTCCAGAAATGTTTAATTCAGTTCAGTTTGTGTTCAAGTTAGCCTGAAGTTCAGTTCCTGTTTTATTCCAACTCATTCATTCATCTTGATGTTAGTTCAAGCCCCCTGATTTTCCATGCTAACAAATCCAATGCAATTTTTACACATCGGTGCATATTGTTTAGTGGCTATGGAAGGTAGGAATTTTCAAAGGAGGGATTATTTTTCCTTTGTTGTATGTTAATTCTAACAAGTCAGATACCATTTATCTTTGGGTCAAACCACAAGTTATTAGGCTAGAATACAGGAATAGCGGGTGAAATTCTCTGGCCTGTGCTATGCAGGAGGTCAGATTAGAATTCAGTGCTTCCCAAACTGCGAGCCATGGCTTCCTTTGGGAGCTATGAAGGATTTATGGGGGAACTATGAGTGATTAGGGGGAAAAAAATAATCAATATGGCCATTCTTGTTTTTTTTTTCTAATTAAGAGACTGTTAAACTAGGCTTAAATATGATCTGTGTCTTATCTATTCATCTGCACCTTATCTGGCTACTGCCAGACCTGGGACCCTCTCTGTGGCTGCTTTCCCCTTCCACCCTCCAAACTCCCATTCCTGCAGGCCGTCAGCGGAGACACTTCCTGCCAGGGGAAGCATTCAACAGGAAGTCTTCCAGCTGAAAGACCCCTGCTGGAGTGGAGAGCAAAGAAAGGCTCCCAGTGTCTGCAGCAGCAGCACTAGCCAATAGAGGAAGGGGGCTGATGAAGAGAGAGGTGAGTCTTATCTTTATAAAGTAATCATTTTTGCCAAGTGCTAAGCCTACATGTAGCACACGCTCAGCTGAAGACAATAATGATTTTAATAAAGTTAAACAGAAAAGGAAGACAATACAATGAGAGTTGCATTATGTTTGGATTTTCATGTCTCAATATTACTGCGGAAAGTCCACAGCCAGAATGTACATTTGTTTTCAAGTGTTAGCAAATGAAAGTATGAGGCCAGGGAAACTACAAAGACATTTAGAAACCAAACATCCTGAGTTCATAAGCAAGAACTGTGATTTTTCCATTCAGAAACAAGAAGAATTAAAGAAGCAAAAAGAAGCAACTGTTCCTTAAAAAGCCTTAGAAGTATCTTATGTTGTGGTCACAAGAATTGAAAAATGCCAACAAGCACACCTATTGGAGAGACCCTTCCCTTCCAGCAGTAATAGATATGTGTAGAGTTATGACTGGAGAACAAACAATCTTGTCCCTGAAAACCATTCCTATGTCAAATAATACTATCTATCTATGCACTGAGGACCTTGCAGAAAATATCTAGGACCAGTTGATAGAACAAAGTAAGAAGAGTCAGTATTTTGCACTGCAGCTTTTGTATATTGTATTTTGCACAGACATAGCTCAGCTTTTGTATATTGTGAAATTTGTCAAAGCAGGTATGGTCATAGAAGAACTTTTATTTTGCAAATAAATCACAACCTGAACAACTGGTAGGAAATATTGAAGATCCCCAGCAAACTCATAGTGGATGAAGGTCTTAACTGGGCTATGTGTGTGGGGCTGTGCAGTGATGGAGCAGTAGCCATGACTGGAAAGAACAAGTAAAGAAAGTGGCACCAGCAGCAACTGGGGAACAATGCAGGATTCATCCCCAAACTTTAGCATCAAAAAAGTTGAAATCTGAAATACACAAGGCCCTCAAGATTATTACATTTGCTAATTTTATAACATACATTGTTTTAGCATGCTATGCAAAGAGATGGGCTCTGACTATACTCAGGTTCTATTTCGTTGTGAAGTTAGGTGGTGGTCACATGGGTAAGTGTTACAACTCATCTCAGAATTGCATGAAGAAATCAGAATTTTCCTGAAAAAAGACTTTGCAGATTACAAGTGTAAAGTGGACTTCTTGACTATGTTAGCTTACCTGGTGGACATAGTTGGCAAATTGAATGCAATGAATCTAACTCTTTAAGGTAGGAATACAAATATACTAGATATGAAAGAGAAAACTGGGGGATTCATGCAGAAGCTTTGCTTCTGGAGATGCCACATTGAAAAGGGAATTGCTGACTTGTTTCCAGTGCCATCAGACTTTGTAAAAGTGCTATTAAACACCAAATATTAATTCGTTTGTCTGGAGAATATTCCCATTTTGCAGAATATTTTACTGGAATTGAAGAAGACACAACAGATCCTATATCTTGACAGGAAGTTAGATTAGAAGACTCTGGCTGTCCCTTTTAACCCTATGATTCTATGAATCTTCGGTTACTGAGAGGTTCTAAACGTGTTCTACGTAACAGGTGACACCGTTCCAACCATAAGTATCTCATCTGAAGAAAATCTTTTTGAATTGTTAAGTGATCATATACTGAAAACTAAATTTTCAAGTCTTACAAACCAGGAATTCTGGATTTCTGTTAAAGGAGAGTATGAAGGACTCAGTGATGAAGCTATGAAATGTGGCTTCCATTTATCTCTGTGAGTCTGGGCTTTCAGAAATGATTTCTGTGAAAACTAAGCACAGAAATGGTTTAAACTTGGAAAATGACTTCATACATTGTTTCATCATGCTATGTAAAGAGATGGGCTTTGACCACATTCAGCTTCCGTTTCACAGTGAATTCAGGTGATGTTCAGAGACTCAGGCAAACATTATGCAACTATGCAGTTCAAAACTGGCCATTCTTCTCAGGGCCGACGGGGGAGGAGGAGAGAAGCCAGTACAAATTACTGGGGCCTGGTGGTCTGGTGCCCGAAAAAAAAATTTTTCATCAGGGCCCAAACCTGCTCTTGGCAGCCCTGATTCTTCTTACTAAAATCTTAGACTAGGTCATAAAAACCTGCATAATTTCAAATTAAAAACCTTGACTAAAAACCTGGACTAACTCAGATTAGATTATATAGTTAAACTCCTTATCGTTGAATAAAGTCACAAAACCATCTGAACTTCAGTGTATCTCTTGAATCTAGTGCCTGAATCAGTAAAAAACAAAACAGAACAAAAAAGTATTTGATCATGGTGAGCTACAAAGTTTTAAAATGAAGGAACTGCAGTATTACTAAAAATTTGGCAATCACAGGACTAGATGATCAGAATGGTCACTTCTGGTATTAAAAACTATGAATATATGAAAAGGAAATATCTCATTTCATGGCAGCTGTTTCTGCCATTCTTACTTTAAGTGAGTAGCACTTTCCTTCACAATTAATTGCATTAAAATCAGTGGGACTGGATACTACTTAACATGAGTAAGGATGGCAGAATCATACACGTACAGATGAATCTATTTGGATCCAATTCTGCATCAAGTTGCCTCTAAAATATTAACTTAGAAGTGTACTATATAGGAATAAAACCTTATGAAAGCTGCTGTAAATATTCAGCTTAACATTATAAAACATCATGGAAATCACCAGAAATAATTTAAAACAGATTTAGAAATAATCATCTAAATATCAATTAGTCTGAAAACATCACTATTAAAATGAAATGGAAATAGAAAGAGCCTCGTGAAGGATGTGCAGCAGTAGTTGCAAATGTGTGATAATTTCATTTAATTTCATTCTGCTATCAGGCTTCTGAGATGTAATGCTATTCTTTAAATATTCCACGTCCATGCCCTGTCTTGCAGTTTATTATTTATACAATAGATGAAAGTTTCTGAGTTTTTTCCTCTTGAATAACATAGTACTGTGGGAAACCGACTCATCAAGGTTAACCATTCTTCTTGCCTACTCCCTTCAAAAATTACATCCTCAAGAGGAATTGCACAACTGAGTGGGATATTGTGGGCAAATTTAATTAACTAAATGTCAGAGTCCACAGTTGTTGCAGATGACATAAAGGAAAAAAAAGAGATAGGGCATAACCTTGAGGTAGATGCTATTGCTGCCAAATGTTCTGCAGGATTGTTCACCTGGACAGGAGACTTTCAGTCCATTGGTAGAGTTAATACATATGCATGGGAGTGTGTCTCTGTAAATCCCCCAAAATAGAACTCCAAGAAAATATTTCTTACATGTGTTCAGGGAAAATATGGGGATAAGAAAATAAAACATGAAGGGCTCTGTCCTGGCAAGTCTTGTGCCCACATATCTATAAGATGTTAATGATCTGACCCAATGTCACTTTGTAATGCAGGAGCATCCAAACTTTGCCTAGCTGAGGGCCACGATGGCAATTTGCCAGGACCTTGAGCCAACACTTAATTTGCATCAAATGGAGGAGCTGTTTTATTGTGTAGGTGCAGCCCATAGAGGCGATAGGTCCAAGCACATAAGCCCCCCTACCCCTCCTGCACACACCCTTTTCCAGTGCCTCCCTGCCCACTCTCTGTGGAGGAGTACCAGGTACATACCTCCTGTTCTCCCCACAGTCTGAATCCAGTATGTGGGGGGCACTCATGTGGCTGCCTACGGGGAGGGCCAGGGTCTTACTTCCCTGAGCAGCAGCATCACAATACAGCCCTAAATAAAATGGAGTACCATGTATGAAGCCAAAGCGTAAACACCCAATGCATTACCGGCACACAAACCAATTTAACAAAAGTACTTATGCATGTCAATAAAAACTTTGACAGATAGCTAAGGGTTAATGTCTCTTTCACCTGGAAAGAAGTAACCTGAAACACCTGACCAGAGGACCAATCAGGAAAGAAGACTTTTTCAAATCTGGGTGGAAGGAAGTTTGTGTGTGAGTCCTTTGTTCTTTGTCTTCTGCCTGTCTCTCTCTCGGCTATGGGAGGATTTCTGTTTCCTGCTTTTCTAATCTTCTGTTTCCAAGTTGTGAGTACAGAGATCATAAAAACAATAGGGGTTATTGTTTTTTTCTTTTGTATTTACGTGATGTAGTTGCTGGAGTGCTTTGAATTGTATTCTTTTGGAATAAGGCTGTTTATTCATATTTCTTTTAAGCAATTGACCCTGTATTTGTCACCTTAATACAGAGAGACCATTTTTATGTATTTTTCTTTCTTTTTATATAAAGCTTTCTTTTTAAGACCTTTTGGAGTTTTTCTTTAGTGCGGAACTCCAGGGAATTGAGTCTGTACTCACCAGGGAATTGGTGGGAGGAAGAAGTCGGGGGAATTCTGTGTGTTAGATTTACTAGCCTGACTTTGCATACCCTCTGGGTGAAGAGGGAAGTACTTCTGTTTCCAGGACTGGAAACAGGGAGGGAACACCTGGAGGGGGGGAAGGGAAATGGTTTATTCCCCTTTGTTGTGAGACTCAAGGAATTTGGGTCTTGGGGTCCCCAGGGAAGGTTTTTGGGGGGGACCAGAGTGCCCCAAAACACTCTAATTTTTTGGGTGGTGGCAGCTTTACCAGGTCCAAGCTGGTAACTAAGCTTGGAGGTTTTCATGCTAACCCCCATATTTTGGACGCTAAGGTCCAAATCTGGGACTAGATTATGACGGGGGGCACTCATGTGGCTGCCTACGGGGAGGGCCAGGGTCTTACTTCCCTGAGCAGCAGCATCACAGTACAGCCCTAAATAAAATGGAGTACCATGTATGAAGCCAAAGCGTAAACACCCAATGCATTACCGGCACACAAACCAATTTAACAAAAGTACTTATGCATGTCAATAAAAACTTTGACAGATCACTCACAGCTATTTAAACATTGCTCCAGTTATGAGCTGACAACAGCAGCAGGATTAAAGAGTTAATTAAACTATAAAAGGAGCGTCAAACAAATGTGGAGCCACAGAAAGCGTAGAAAATATCTAACCACTGGAATCATTAAACAAGGCTTCTGAGAGAAACTGAATGAAAATTAACTAGTTCAAGTTAAGCAGAAAAGTGAGAAGGAAATTGAATTATTTCTCCCCTGAGAAAAACTTCTGAATGCTTATAAATGACATAACTATACCACTCAGGTACTATGGGCTATCATAAATACTTGGGGAACAACCCCTTTAGACTATTAATTATTGGAACTGGAATATAAACTTTAAATACTTTAAAAGAAACTAAGGGGACCACTGAGATATTTATAGTGGAATATAATGAACAGTAGCAGAATTATAAAAGTGATGAAGGCTTGGCAGACAATATCCTATATTTGATATTCCAGGAAGATGCAATCAAGGTGTTTTATTATTGTAATTTAGTAAGAATATACAGCCCCATCTTTAAAAATTTATGGAGAATACACTTGTTATTCTTAGGCAGAAACAATCTTCAGACTTCTTCACACAGCCTCACAATGGGAGAATTTGTCCTATAACCTGAACAGTGCTGGGAAATCACCATTACCAGATGTTCTTGCTAATGTTATGTTCTGATAAGAATGAACTAAAATAAAAACATTAGATGCAAATACGCACATAAAGCATTTGTAGTTTGAGTCACATTCTCTAGAGTGTTAATGCTTTTGGAGACATCAAATCATCATAAAGTATATGTTTGATATAAGAATTGTTAGAAATAAGTGACTACCACTATCACAAGTTATAAATAACATGGCTGGCTGAACCTCAAGGCCAGATACTTGTCTGACGTAAATTTATATGATGCTGATTTACATCAGCTAATGATCTGTCTTACCTATCTTTTTGGAAAATATCTTGAGAATTAATGGTTGTGCACTATTCTACAATCAATAATATGTACGTTTAAGATGAAAATAATTTGCAATTATAAAGCTCCTTTTCTTGGATGGTCTTAAAGCTCTTTAGAAATAATAATGAGCAAAATGTCTCTCTTTCTGGAAGGAAGTCAGAGAACTTTTTTCCTATCCTTTCATCTTCAGCATCCTGCACAGGTTCCAAACATTGTACTGCCACTAGTCACAATGGATCATATTGTACCACTGATGCTTAAGCAAAATTCCTTAGATTTAAATGGTGGTATATGCTTATGAACTGATGGAACAATATGCACCACCAAGTGCAAAAGGAATGACTAACATGATGGGCAAAAAAGAGTTCTGAGTCCTGCTCCCTGTGTACTCGGTAACATCTGGCCACAGGTCCAGTGGGAGCAGGTCATCATTTTTAACAAAACAGGATAGTATGTGCTGGGAGTTGAACAGGTTCCAAGTGTCTCTGGGGCACATTGCTTACTTTTACACTGTGCAGACATAACGCTTCAAGCCACCTTGAAGCTCGTGGTCCTTGCACAGCTAATAACTTAAAGGTACAATTGAGGCTTGAGACTGGTAATAGTGTTGTTGCCATTTTACAGACATAAACTGAGGCACCAAAAAGTGAAAGGAGTCAGTGGCCTAGGTGTGAACAGAAGAAGCCAGGAATCCAGATTCTGACTTGCTTTTCCACCTGCCAGATAACACTGCTTCGGAAGTACAAAAAAATAAGGGGCTATGCCTGCTGCATAACAATGACCTCCACGAACAGATTTTGACTGGTCATAAAACAGTACATGGTGAATGCACTGCAGTCAATAAAAATGAAAACTTAGCACACAAAAAGACCAGGTATAGAGTGCCTTCAGCACCTATCAAAGGATCAGGCCCAAATAGTGAAAATTTAATGAACAATTAATCTATAATCTGTGGAAAGAGCCTGACAGGTACTAGTGTGCTCTTAGAACCCCTGTAAAGGATTGCTTTATGGCTAAAATGAGAAGAGAATCATACAAACATAGAATGATGTAGATATTGTCTAGTAGTATAGAAAATATCATCTTGCATTTGGCTTGGATATAACAATCCTATTTCCTAAACTGAGTCTCTCTATAAAAGTGGCATCATTCACTATCATATGGGCTGCACAGTGTATCCCACAAGGAGAATATTCATAAGCAAAGGCTCTCTTTACTGTAGAATGAAAATGCCCCAGATCTTGAAAATTACATATCTAAAATGCAGGCTGAGAAAGGAAGACAGATTATTTCCCCAGTTTAAATTTCAACAGACTCAAAGGACTGGAGGTATTTTATTGATTCAGATATGACTTTCAGTAATAATATATTAAATATG
This sequence comes from Gopherus flavomarginatus, assembly GCF_025201925.1. NCBI lineage: Eukaryota > Metazoa > Chordata > Testudines > Testudinidae > Gopherus > Gopherus flavomarginatus. Next base: position 25,258,634 of record NC_066618.1, on the reverse strand, counting down.
ACCACAAATACATAAAAAAAGAATTGATGGGACTTTGCTATACATGTCATTCTAAAGCCTTTGGAATTAACTCTAAAAAGAGATTCCAGGTATTTAGGGAGGATTTCTTGGCATGTATTCAGAGCCAATTGTGCCACCCACTCTTGTAGATTGGTTCCCATCAAATTGTCACAGGCAAGCAATTGTTCATTCTTGAGAGCTTATGTGGTTCTTTTGTTGTTTAGATCTTGTGAGTCTGCTAAAGAAGTGCTTGCTGGTATGAGCTATGTCAAATTATTTTGTAACAATTTGAGTTCTTGTATATCTATTATTTACCACTTCAGTGATTTGAAGAAAAAAGGAATTGTAGTGTTTATGCTATTGAACTGAGAAAGAGAGAGTGAGCAGGAGCGCATGTGGGGAGAGAGAGACTCCTCTGAAGAAACAATGCCAATGTGACTAGATTGTGCTGCTGCTTCTCGTTGTACTTTGATCATTTCTGTTACAGTACATAGTGATGATTGGACAATTTGTGGCTTGTGCAAATGTAGCACTTCAAGAATTTTTGACTTCTTCGTTATCTGGAACTTCTCATTTCTGTTTTCGCACTTTCACAACATTTCCCCTTGTCCTGTAATATTTAGAGTCCAGAGGCTTTTGTCGTCTGCTGATTTTCATTTATAAGGATTTCTGAAAAGGTGAGGCTGAATTCACAGAATTGTACGAGTTAGAGGTAAAAAAAAACCTGTTGAACTACTCGGTCCTTCTCCCAACCCTTGCCAATGCCAGAGTGTGCCTTTCACTTGAAGCTAGAGATTTCCAGCTTGCATACACATACACCAGGCAAGCATGCTAAAAACAGTAATGTGGCCATCATAGCACAGGGGCGGCTCAACTGTGCAGTCACTCGCTGTACCCAGCCCATGCTATCACTTGCTACACCTGTGCTGTTGCAGCTACATAGCTAGCTCAATGAGACCTAGTGCACGTGTGACTACACAAGCTGGAAATCTCACCCATAGCTATAAGTGTAGATATAGTCTATATTATCTAGTCCAGGTTAGTGTTAGAAATCTCAGGTGATTGGGATTTCCCCATCTAACACAAGCTCAGCCCAGATCAGACAGAGGGGATACTGGTAGGGAGAGGGAAACATTCTGAGGGGCTGGCCAGAACACTCACCTCAGTTTCTATTGAAGTCATCTGCCTTCTCATTGCTAAGGTTGTACACAGTGTCAGGGTCCTGTTAGATTCATCAGAGACCATAGATATGCAAATACCTTCAAGAAAAGTCTTCTTCTATCTTTTATCAAAGGCGTAGATGTGTTAGTCTGGAGCTGTAAAAGCAGCAAAGAATCCTGTAGCACCTTATAAACTATAGACATCTGTTAGTCTATAAGGTGCTACAGGATTCTTTGCTGCTTCTATCTTTTATTAGCCAAAAGATTGCCCCGCTTCCTTTTTTTGGCAAAGGGCTTACCATGGCACTCCATGTGATTTTCACTTTGAGGCTATACTAGTCCCATGCACTCTGTGTGGGGCTTGGGGGGAAGACCATATGGAAACTCCAAACAATTCACCATACAGAGGCTGACCTTTTGATTGAAAAAAACCAACGAGAGCACATCACACTGTGCTCCGCTGACTCCCCATTTTGTTCCAGATCTCCATTTTGGCTTCAGTCTTTGTCTTTAAAGGTTTTAATAGCCAGGAATCTCAGTGATGTATTCCTTTCAAATGACCACTAGATTGTCAACTGACAACTGCAGTGCAAGAAGTCGTGCATGAGCTGTTAGAGTATGAATCAGACTGCTAGCGTTCTGCAAATGCACATTTACCCTGTATCTGAATGTTTGCCTGGATTCGCTCTGACAAAACACATCAGGACTTTTTTGTCTTAGAGACTCCTTCTAGCTTTACTGCCTCTCATGACACTCGTTAAATGCAGATACACAGGATGGTAATTGCCAGGATCACTTGCTTTCTTTTGAGTCTTGCTACTCTAAATTGTACTTTTATAGAGAAGAACAGAGAATTATTTCTTGTGAACTGAATTGCCCTTTCTCATTGCCTTATTTCTATTTTTTTTATATTTGTACTGCTTTTCCCAGACTTTGGTAATTGTTTCTATTTTCATTCATTCTGTTGTTTGTACAATTTGCATAATAACTTTTCTTCATTCCCATCCCCAGCCTGACAGTAGTGTGTGTTAAGACCTGATGGGATTTGAAAAAAGCCTCTGTTACAGACAAAAATATTTTTTCCACCTGCCAGAACATTAATAATCTGTCTAGAGAACAACCTATCATGAAAACACATTTTCCTCTACATTGTGTAATTGCAGTAAGAAGGCAATATTTTGTGCTTAAACACATTTATCTCCTCAGTTACTTTCCCTGTTCCAATATTTTTATTATATTGGCTAACTGAAAACTTACGATTTTTCACAGATCATCCAGAGCTGCTGACAGAGCTAATTGCTAAATTGACAATGAACTGTGCTCTGGGTGACTTTATTATCCACCTTGATGTCACCTCCAATCCTTTTGCCTGGAAGCTTATAACACTTTAACATTCATTGAATTTGACCAAACAAATTGACCATCCTGTTACACGTAAGATCAAGATTTAGTAATTGGACTGTGTCTTTTACCTGGGAAATTTCAAGCCACTTCATCAATTCACATAGGTCATTCACTTGCATTATTTCATTCCACTTTCTTTTCCCCAATCTATTTGCTTTTTAGTAAGTCATTGTTCTCATCACCTTTTAGTCCATTGTAGGTTGACAGAGCTCACTGCGTCTCCAGAACTCCCGGGGATAATACACTGTGCACTAATGGTGTCAATGAACTGTGTAATGTAGTGGTTCGGAATCACCACCAATACTCACTTGCATGTGCACTTGTGGAATTATTCTGGTGTCCAGAGAAACTTGACAAACCAAAGCATTCTTGAAGGCCACTTGGGTTCTTTGTTGCTGAGACAGAAACGATCTCAAATATAAATAAATATTAAAATCTGACAGCAAAATAACTAGGATCCAAATAGCTAATAAATTAGTTCATGTTGAGGAGAGAAGTTGGGAATTAATATGGCTGGGCTAACGTTTAATTGTGCTCTTTTCTAAGATAAAAACAAGAAGGAGTCCGGTGGCACCTTAAAGACTAACGGATTTATTTGGGCATAAGCTTTCGTGGGTAAAAAAACCTCACTTCTACAGATGCATCTTTTCTAAGGTATGCTGCCTATTTACTTTTCCCCTGCTGTAAGGTTTCTTTTGTTTCTCTGTCTCTTTTTTAGCTCTGCAGCCATTACTGAGGTTGTTAATGTCTTTGTGTTAGTCAATGCTACAGCTGCTTTTATCAAGCTGGCAGCCTACATTAGTTCTGTGATATTTTTGTGAAATGGTTGCTTTGACCGATTGCACCCATATGACTCAGGAAAAAGCAGCAGCTAGAAGGAGCAGGTGGTATTATGAACTCTCACCCAGGCTGGCTTGATGGATGAGAAAACTCAGAAGAGCCTGTGAAAATATACAGTTCCAACTCAGTTTGCGAACAAAAGTGCATACTGGATTTGCACTCACTATTATGCTATAAAATTGTACTAATTGTGTAATACTAAACCAGAGGTAACCAGAAAAGACAGCCAAGCCCAGGCTTCTCTCTCTCATATGTACATATATATAGAGAGAGACAGAGGAATAGCCATAGTGGATCAGACCAGTATTCCATGTAGTCTAGTACCCTGTCCCCAATTGACAATGGCCAGCAGCAGGTGATTCAGAGGAAGTGTTGAGAATCTGCACAAGGCAATCAAGGAATAGCCTTCCCATGGGGCAAGTTTATTTCTAACCTCCATTATTTAGAGCTTGGCCCATGCCTTGACATATGAGGGTTTATGATCCTTTGAAAATGCTAATCATTCCTCTCGCATTCTGATTACAGTGACATCAGTGATATCCACACATTCCTTCTCTGGCAGTGCCTGATCAAAAGCCCACTGAAATCGATGGAAAGGCTCCCTTTGACTTCTTCAAATGGCTTTTGACTATCTCGCTAGTCAAGCAACCACCTAGCTGTAGCATTAGAAAGGCCATGTGAAGCAGGAAAAGAGAAACTGCAACAGAGTGAGCCTGTGTGTGCTAGTCATGGATCAAAACAATTAATGGTGTTGTAAAACTTCTTTGAGGTTTCAAAATATTTGGCTCTCTCTTTTTTTAGTTTTCATCCACCTCAGTATTCCTGGCTTTGCCCAGCACCAGAAACCCCCATGGGCTAAGGCAACTGTGCACAACCCTTACTTAGTCTAAATGTCACGGGAGTGAAATTTGGCCCTAAATAGTCTGTGGCATCCTGGCAAAAGTTCTCTCTTCCTCACTTCCTCTTTATTCTTTCTCTGTCTCATTTACACATACAGATTTTAATGTAGGTATTTGATGCTTCAGAATTCAACTTGAGTATTTTGTTTGCATGAAAATAATCCCCTGCAGAACAGATCGCTAGTAACATCAATAGCAGGACATACTAGAATATATTCTTGTTTAACTACATTTTACCGAGAGAGAATAAATGATCATTTACAGCACCTGAGTTCTGAATCCACATCTTTTGTACTTACAAATTCAACCTGAATCACACACGTAAACATGGCATGAAAGAAATGATTCAGACACTAGCCTCTAATACCTGTTAAAAGCAGGGTTACTAAATTTTCTCTCTCGTTGTATTGGTTTTTTTCTAGACTTTATAGCAAATAATGCCAATAATCTAAATATTTTATAATCTAGAATCTTAGATATTATCAGATTTTCCTATTGTGTCTGAGAAACTATAGTTACACCTGCTCGGTTATAGTAAAATGTCCAGTATAACCTCTCTAAATCAATGTGAATTTGGCCCCTTCTCTATGTAGAATTTCTCTAGTGTTGCTAAATCCATACCCAATAATTTCAAAGATCTATTTCCATAAGTTGGTACAATACATGGCCCTTTAACACTTCCAAAGTTAAATGTATACTAACCTTGATGATGGCTTTAAACTGTTTAGGCTTCTCTAATTGTAACCTGAAAATGTATGTGATTTTTTTCCCCCCACACATGTCCATCATCACAAAATACTAGAAACAGATAAAAACAAAAAAAAAGCAGGTTTTCCATTACTGGAGTCATGGCTTTGGGAGTGCAAGGTGCACCAAGAGATAAGGATTCAGAATTAAAAAAAGAGCATGATAAGACTCAGAGGCCATTTCACTTTCTGAAACTACCTGTTCTAGGAGACTTTTCTGGGTGTGCTTTTTATTTTTTATCAGGGTGCTATGGTCAGTGAAACAGTAGCAATTGGCAACTGCAACTAGACTGGAACCAGCAAATAATACAGCTGCAAAGAACTGTTCACCAGTGAGTCAAACTCTGGTGAACAAACTGTTATAAGTCCCCTTAAAATGTGTGGCTTATAAGATGTTTGCAGAGAAAGAGCTCTTAAATTACAAAGGGATCTAAGCCGTTTCAGGATTTGAAATGCATTGTGAAAGTTTAGCAGTACTCAGATTCACATATTCTAAGAGAGCTAATGTGACAATAATGCACTATTCTGTGAAATATTAAAATATGGTTCAGGATCTGAATTTACAAGCTGGGTCTCCAATCTAGTTTGTGTCACACACATTCACAGGAGCAAATCAGGAGGTGATTTGAGAGGTGAAATGACAGCTTGGTGCAGCCTAAAATGCATGTGCCCAAAGGTACACATGTGCATATGTTTTCTGTTCATTTTTGTTCTCTATTGCACATTTTCCTCAATTTAATTAGCTAATTGATTGTAATTAAGCTCAATCTAAGCCTGTGAGTGTGGAATGCATTTTGAAAATAAATATGAGAGAGCAGACTTGCCACAGAAGCTTTTCTAAACGCTCACAGTTCTATAGAAGGTCTAAAAGGCACCTTATAGAGCTCACAAATGCAGTTTATTGTACAGGCTTTCTATGCCGTTATATCTTTTAAAATGGAGGAGAAAGAAACTGCTGAATTTGAAGACACAGAAACTGAACTGGCAAAAAATTAGTTCACCCACTGCTGTTATTTGTATGATATTAGCAGCTGGAGGCCACAATCAAGACTGGGGCCCCTTCGTGCAAGGTGTTCTACAAATACATAGTAAGAGACAGTCGCTGCCTCAAAGAGGTTTTTAACAAGAAACAATAGACGGATAGAAGATCCAAGTGGAAGACTAGATAATAATAATAATAATATTAATAATAAGTCTATTTTTGCATAAAAGCAGTAGTCTCAGTTTGCCACCTGCCTAGCCATTACAGCTGTCCTCGTTACAGCTATCCTCATACTTTGCAGAAATTCTCATGATTCCCAAACCATCACATAACATTCAATTGCCCAAACTATAATATAACAACCAATGGCTAGACTTCTTACCCTGCCCCCACCCCAGACTGGTCTATAAAAATGAATAGTTGTGAAGTTATTTTTAAGACAGGTAAAATGGACACGTAGCATCTTTTGGCTTTTTTTGCAAGGAGCCGCGGTGGAAGGCTTATACAAAGCCAGTCTTCAACAAACTTTATTAACAACAAGCAAGAAGAATAGACAAGAAGATCATGTAACTTGCCCTCTCTAAAGAAATACTCAGAGTACAAGTTCCGATACGACAGAATATTTAAATCAATGGGGTTATAATGGCTAAAAGCACCAAGACCATAGTCTTGAACTGACCTCCAAGAGCCTCAGTGAGTTGTGTGCTCTCCGTCCAACGTAAAATAATGGGGAATGGAAAACTAACCACGGTCATCCACAGTTCTTTGGTCTTCCTTGGACCACTTTTTTGCAATATTGTCTCTTCTGAGAGACAGAGCATGTGGCAGAGCAGAATAGCTGGGCAATGTCTGTCAGTTGACCTGACTGACAGAGATCAATTATTGCTAAACTTAGTCCAGTCATAATATTCTTTGCTGCACCAGCTGCATAGCTCTCTGCTACACTGCTATGGGCTGGGACAGCTGCCTACCCATTGCTATTTCTCTACAGTTTGGAAAGGGTTTTGTATTATAACTAAGACTATAGATTTGTCGGTGATCACAGCAACTGTGAATTTGAATAAAATTCATGAAATCTGATAAATGAGTGTAAAAACATATTTGATTAGGCCCCCGAACCGAGTAGTGTTGCAGACATTCAGACTTGTCCCCTCCGCCCCTCCATATAGATGTAGGGAGTGGCAGATGGGCCAAACCTGACCGGCACTGCAACCCTGTGTACTGGGTCGCAATTCCCAGAGCAGGGAGCCAGGCCCAGCCCCATGGGACAGAAGCTGCCCCTGTGGGATTAGTGCAGGATGGGCTTTCTCCTCTTCCTGTGACTTATTTTTCCCTGCACCTCTGCCATGAACTTTACTAAAAAGGCCCATGCCAAAATCCTAGCCTTAACAGGGTAATGTGCTATTCAGAGCAGCTTTTTCATAGACTTACCCCTTCCCCTGGGTCTGGATCGATCATATACTCTGACTACAGTCCGGCTAGATGGGCTAGATCCTCAAAAGTATTTAGGTACCTAAATGGCAATGAATTTAAATCAGACACCTATATACTTTTTGAGGAGCAGGACCAAGGTGACTATACTGTGAAAGGATGGGGTGTTTTTGCCTCCACATGGTTTCCTCACCCTCTTGCCTGCTCTAGTCTCCACATCATATAGCAGAGAAGGGCATAATCTTGTAAAAAATCAATGAAAAGAATGAAAATCATTACAAGGGATATGTGTAATTAGAGAAGTGCAATGCAAAACTTAAAGGGTTTACAATTAAAACAGAAGAGATAGAGCTATAAAATGCTAAGCTCCCACAACTGAAGTCAGATTTTCAGAAGAGCCCAACTCCCCTTAAGCACCTAGATGTAGTGGTTCTATTTTTAAAGAAGCTCACATCAAAATCTGTCCAGATAGGTTTACAAATCTGTCAGATATTATACCGCACACTAGTCCAGTAATTACAAGGGATCATCCACTAGAGAAACTGTCATTCCCACTCCCCAAGTAATTTCATGAAAACATAGATTATTTTATGGGATTGCCTTAGATGTTTTTCTTTATTTTCTGGAAAATGGACAGCGGTATCTGGCAGCCAAAATGTGCCATCTCATCATGAAAAATTCAAATACAGAATATTCTGCCAAAATAACCTAATTTAATCTTGTGAACTGCACAACATGATTTGATTTTTCCCATTGTAACATTTCAGCAAGCGTGCAGCAAAAAATCAGTGTGTGCCAGTGGAAATAGTACAATATCTTTCTGAATGAAATGCAAGAATACTGGCAGGTTTTGCATGCAAATACTCAACTACTGAAAAGTAGCAGTTTTGCCAACTTCAGCAAAGTTGTTTGTGCTAAATTTTTGGTAATGCACTGTAGTTTTCTTTCCAATTATAATTGTCCAGCAATAGTTGTCCTCCCACTTTCCCCAAAGAGGCTTCAGGAGATGTGACAATAATAGCTGATGAGGGAGGAAGGCTGGTCCAGGGGTTAAGACACTAGCCTCAACAATTGGAGATGTAGATTCAATCCCCTGCTCTGTCACATCCTTCCTGTGTGATCTTGAGCAAGTCACTTAGCTTCCCTGTGTAGAAGTTTCTTATTTCTTAATATGGATAATAACACTTCCCTATCTCACCAGAATGTTGTGAGCATAAATGCATTAATAATTATGAACGGTGCATCTGTGATCTCCTGGCTTAAGTATTGTAATTCTCTGTAACTAGGTATGAAACTTTATACCTTAAAAATCAATTCAGAACCCAGCACGGACTTGCTGTGTGTACCATTCCTGAGCGTTAGATGAAGTGTGTGCTCTGTAATTATACTTATACTGAAATTTCCATCTTCGTGAGTATACACTAAGGTGAGTTTTCAAACATTCGCGTCAGTTTCATTGGCTACTTAGAACTCATCCCATCCATTTTGAACATTAGCGACAACATGCAAGTGATTGCCAAGGGATAAAATTTTTACACTTTATACCTGGATGGAGATTTTAGTGGTGGTGTTCACAGAGATGTTTAACAGATAAAAGCAGGATGCTATAGTTAGTAGCAGTATTTGCCTCCCTTGGGTAATTAGTAAGTGCATTGTTATATAATTAATCAAATTAATTACAATGAAATGTTCAGCATGGAGGGCTACTGAAGGCACTTCATAATGTAATTTAATCTGATATTTGTGTTATGGTTATAAACTACTGGTGGGTTTACACAGGATTTTGGATTTACACTGAAACTTTAGGTACAATCTAATTTAACTTATGCTTCTGTCTCTCTATACTTCTGTCTTGCATAGTCTTTACAACCTGTTTTACTAGAGGTAATTTTTTTCACTATATTTAACACAAAACTCTGGTTTGGGAAGTTCTATTACTATCTATAATATTTACTGTTTATAACTCTATATGGCTAGAGATAACCACTCAGGGGATGCAAAGATGGGTCTATTTATGCTCCACAGTGGTGACAATTTGTGGTGGAAAGTGTGATGTTTCAACATTCAAAATCTAGTTCAAATTAAAATTAATTTTCGTAGACAATTATTAATGTTTATTATTATTTAGTAAGTGCCAGGAATGTGATTGATGCTGTAAAAGAGAGAGAAAAACACTCTTTGCCACAGGGCATTTACAATGTGAAAGACACATCCAGACAAGGCAAGATGTACTGGGAAGCTGATTGGGGTTGAAAAGGCGTAGTCTAGTGTTGTTGGGCCTCACAGAAGAAGTGAGTCATTAGGAAGGATTTGGGTAAGAAGAGGACCTTGCATACTGGAGACTAGGAGGTCATTCTATTCATAGATTTCAAACGTTTCTGCTGTGGAAATGGACATTTAGCAGATTTTTAATACAACATTTCAGGATATACCTTTCATCATGTCCATCCTGTGCAAGCAGATGGAATTTGATTAGATAATACTCCCCCCATAGCAATTTCAAATGGCAGAAAAGGTAAATTTGGCTGCAGAGGTAATCATGGTTATAAGAGTTGAAAGTAGTTTGTTACTGTTTAGCAGTTATAGTAATTTTCTTGTACTCCATCATTCTTCATAGCAAAATGTGCCTAGTCTGGAATTTGAGAAGATCTTGATTCATAGTGAGTAGATTATCTGATGAAATTGGCCCTTTTCACTGTTTATGAACTGTCCAAAAAATGATTCTGTTTTCTTCTAATGCAACTGTTGTACATAGGTATTTATCAAACAGTTTGTGAATAGTTTTCAATTAATGGATTGTTCATGAACAGTTAACTTTGGCTAGTCTCTATTCACTATTTGTACTTTGTGATTGGTCACCCAAGTCAGATGACATTTCGACTCTCTGGCTGTATGACTGAAATTTTTTAATCTACAGTGAAGTCCTGGCCCCACTAAAGTCAATGATGAAACTCTCACTGATTTTAATGGAGCCAAGATTTCACCAGTGGAGTGTCTGCTAGAGAATAAAGGATACCAATTTTCAGATGAACTATACTTTTTTCTGGATTTGTAAACAATTTCACATATAACCTGTTGGCCTACCTAATAATTTGTGAACAATAGATGAATAATACCATAAATAATACAAAAGCCTTATGGCCAGAAGCTCCAGAGGGGAAAGAGCTCCCTACTCCCTCTATTGGTGAAAAGGGAAAAGAGTTGCCATAAAACCTACCAACCCATAATTCCTCTAGTGGCACTTGGGAAGTTGCTATAATTATACATGAATTTGGATTTTGGAAGTTGGTGAGATCCCTGAGAGGCTCAAAATGGTGAAAAAAGTTCTTATGGCAAAAGCAGTCAGGACTCTACACAAGGGTCCTAAGTGTTCTTGGCTCCTTTCCCATGGGAAATTCTCTGTGAGCAATTACACAGATTGAGGACTTCACTGTGAGAGGATGGTGCAGAACACACTATGGTGAGCGATACTGCAGAGAACAGCAGCAGAGCCGAGTGGCCTTCAGGGAGGCCCCACCTACCCAGCATTTGAATAAAGCTGAATTATTCAACTGGGTTAGATGGTGACACTTCCAGGTAAGACCAGGCAAGCAGTTCTCTTGGAACTGGAGACAGACCTGGAAAGGGACATTCAGATTACTGCTTCTTGCTGATCCAAACTGTGAGTGGGGTTTGGTGGAAGGGTTAGGTGGTGCAGACAAGGAACTATCAATTGTGGGACATTCTCACCATTGGGTGGGAAGGGAGACAGAGGGACTACTACCAAAGTTACTGGAAGGTTGTGGATTTTACTCTTCATATATCCCATTGCTGTGTTTTCCTAAGGATATAACTGTTCTTTTCCCCCTAAAAGAGATTTCCCTGTTTTTACAGTCTTGCAGAGCTTGCAGGTGGGGGAAGTTCTGCCTGTTAAGGACATTCAGGAAGGGTGTATTCATTTTTCTGAGTGATGACTCAAACTAGTTTAGTTATTTGTCAGTCCGGGCCCTGGATATATTGAACCCCACTTTGTTGCTACTGTTAACCACTTGGCAGAAAATTTACAAACTCTGCACTTATTTTGTGAAAACATGAATCATTTGGTGGATTGTTTAGCCAGAGCTATCTCAGAGGTTTTGATTCAGTGCAGATAAGCTCTAAATACTTCAGATACTTTTTTGAAGCTTATCCCAACTGACTTTCCTATAAGATTCAGTATTTCCTGTCTCTAATTAGACTAGCTACTACAGTAATAAGACCCGTATAAGTACTTAATGAGAGAGAGAGAGAGAGAGAGAGAGAGAACATTTCTGATTGTGGATGGAACCCAGAAGCGTAGAGGCCCAAACTGAAAAATTATGGCGAAAAAAATGTTAATTTTTTCTGAACCATAAAAAATAAATACATTGAAAAAGGTTTCAGTTTAGGGAGAAAGCTTTGGTGATTATTAAGGTAGTTGTCTTATTTTGTTCAAAGTGGTTCCTAACCCAGATTCCTATTTCTCTAGTGCTGAAAGCATCTTTTTAATGCAATTTATTTCTGTCTACTGTGGAGTTATTGGTCCACACTTAGTTCTCAGTTACAGCCATGGAACCCCCTAGATTGTGATTAACCTTGCCTTGGTGTGCAAATGGGGATAACAGGAAGTGGAAGTTCTTTTCCTTTTTGGCACTATACAGGAACTAGTCACAATCACAGCCCAAGGCTAAACACGATGACACCTCCTCTTCTGCACTAGCTGTGGGGAGCTGGGCTGACTCTAGAAAGAGGCTCAGGAGAGGCAGAGGCCAGTCTTCATTCTGCTCCTCTAAAGCTAAAATCAATCAAAATGTTCCCAGGAGCTCTTTTTTGGACAATGCACCTCACACGCTCACTACCATGGACAGTGGTTGAAGAGTGACACTTTTGCTCTATGCATACCTATGGTCACCCCTGTATGAAAGAACAGTCACAGTGAAAGGGAACTAAGAACCTTTAAACTTTTATGGCTTTTTGTCTTCATTAAGTAATCACCTCTGCACTAACATGTGTACTAATGGTGCAATAGCTCTGTGCAACTTAAATATGCCCTTAAACCAGACTATCTGATCTTTATGCACATCTAAAGATTTATGATCCTAGGCTGATGTCAGCTCTTAAACAAGCCAAGGTGAAAAAATGTGAACCATGAACACCTAGCTACATCTCATTTATGCTGAAGGGTGTAAGTGTGGATCTAGTGTATGCATCACCTGTTTGGAGCAGGATGGGAACTCTATCTGCTTACAAAACATTTTTGTAGCTCCTCAGTATATCTGATGTATATTAGTTCTTCTGAAATCTTACCTTGGGCAACTACTGGGTATATGAACCTACTTGACAGATAATTGGTGAAACTGACATTTACATTTTGGCAACACTGGTGTAGCATGTAAAGCCTGTAATGACATGTGATTTGACTTAGTTCTCTGCTGGCCACCCTGAGAGTTCCATTCAATCTCTATGCTACACAGTAGACCAATGAGTATCTGGGGAGGGAACCCCCAGGCTACAGCAACAAACAGCCAGTATGCCACGATCTTTGAAATCATTTTCACATGTGACAGGAATGTGGGGATGACTCTGGTGCTTGGCCTCACCAGCACATGGGTGCAGCCAAGGGATGATAAGCCACTTTATGCTCCAGGCATAAATCAGAGCAACTCCAACCCAAGCATGCCACCGATGCACAAACAACACAAAGCTGCTCCTGAGCTGGTTGTAATTTCCCTAGTAGGTTTATGGCCCCTATATACAGCCAGAATTACTCCCATGACTTTTTAGTTGCAAAGCCAGAAAGAAAGGTTCTGTCAAAGAAAAGGTACAACATTTCTTGTGATCTTATGAGGGGCTGTGTAGCTCTGTAGAGGTACTGAGCCCTTCACCTCTCTTTGTAGACAGTGCATGTCAAGGACACCCAGTACCATGCAGAAGGTATTCAGCACCTTTCAAAGTCAGGTCCCATAAATGCGAATATTAGCTAGGTAACAGACAAGGAGGACAGGACAGGACATGCACCCAGGGGAGATTATTCCTGTGAGCACGTTATCTAACCTCTATTTGAACAGTCACACTGACATCCCAAACAGCCTTTCTTGGCAGTTGTTCTATTGTCATAATGTATGAGAAAAAGTGCTCCCTAGAAGGATGTGCATACAGGAGTTAGAGTCTCTATGTGGAAATATTACAATATAGGGCCAGGTTGTACTCTCCTGAAGGTCAATGAAAAAATTCCTATTTACTCCAGTGATCAAGGGGTTAGGACTATGATGTGATGGGAGATTCTGTATTGAAGCCAGAACTAAATAATGAAGTGAATAAAGGAAATATATTACTCAACCTGTGTCTCCGTAAAGTATTCTCCTAGTTTTCCCTGCCCACTATAGTTTGCTCAGTAAGCTGATTTTGTTGGAGTAACAACATTCCAATTAGTAACTAACGAGTTCTTTCCTAACAACAGTTTGTGTAGAAGAAAGGAACTGGCTAACAAATGTCACAAGAGAACCAAAGTCCTCCATTGATCATGGAAACACTGTTTATTATAATCATGTAACTTACTGTAATGTCACTAATAACTTATATTTTCATATTTTAGGGCCAAAAGGAACCATGATGACCATCTAGTCTGACCTCCTGTATAACACAGGCCAAAATATTGCTCCAGTAATTTCTGTATCAAGCCCATAACTTAATTTAATTATCGCTGTAAGATATGAATACTGAGGCTAGCCAGAAAACAGAATTCCAGTTCCCTGGGGGGAAAAATTGAGGTTTTGAAAAAAAATTATCCTAAATCAGGACAGAAGCCAAAAATTTCTACATTTTTCGTGGCACTTGGCGGTCTGTTTTTTCTCATTTCAGAGGCACTGAAATGAAATGTGCTCCTCAGGAATCCAGAAGCCCTGGGAACCCCAGCTCTCCAGCTGCCTACCAGACAGGCTGCTAAAGAAGCAGATAGTTGAGAGAGGAAACCAGGCAGGTTCCCATCAGAAAACCTGCCTAGCTACCATGCAAATGTCATTGAAATCAAAACATTCTACAAATCCGCATTTTGCAGTGGAAAAACATTCCATCAGAATTTTTCTGACCATATTTAATGAAAAGCTCATCCTACTTTTTTTTTCCAAATACAAAAAAGAAGTAGATATTGAAAACTTCTACCTTTTCTGCATCATAATTGGTAATTTTACTATCATTGCCTAGTACCAGACCTACTATAGCTAGGATTATATTTGTATGATTAAAGAATTCTCTTTTAGTGTTCCTAACCCTATTGGTCATAGATTTTTCATGGATATCTTTAGATTCTCTTATCAATTGTCTGAATTTCCTAACTGCTGGGTGGGGGGAGTTTCTCATCTACTCTGACTTCCTGTCTAATACAAGCTGTAGAACTTTCCCAAAATTTTAGAATAACATGCAATCTTGAGTTAAAAATTGTCAGTGATGGAGAATCCACCATGACCTTTGGTAAATCATTCTAATGGTTTATTACTCTTGACCATTAAAAAAGTGCGCCTTATTTCCAGTCTGGTGCGCCCCCGCAGCTCCCATTGGTTGCAGTTTCCAGCCAATGGGATCTGTAGAGCCAGCACTCAGGGTGGGGCAGGGGCAACACGCAGAGCCACTGGTCATACCTTTGCCTAGGAGCAGCCAGGACAGGTCACCACTTGCGGGGAGCTGCCCGAGGTGAGTGCATCCCAGATCTGGCACCCTGCACCCCCTCCCATGCCCTAACTCATTACCCCACACCCAAATTCCCTCCCTTTTATTTAACTGGCATTAATTGGCACTCCCCAGTCCCCTCCTACATGCCAGATAAAACAGCTTTTACTGTATGTCTTTCTCTGCTAGATTGAAGAGCCAGTTGTTAAATATTTCTTCCCCATGTAGGTATTTATACACTGTAATAAAGTCACCCCTTAAGCTTCTCTTTGTTAAACTAAATAGACTGAGAGTATGTCTACACTGCAATTAAACATCCACAGCAGACCTGTGTCAGCCTTGCAGCCTCCAGCCCAACCCTGAATGTCTACACCACAATTGAACAGCCCTGTAGCCTGAGCTCCACAAGCTCGAGTCAGCTGACATGGGACATCTGCCAGAGTTGAACTGCAGTGTAGGCATACCCTAAGTTCCTTGAGTCTATCACTATAAGGCATGTTTTCTAATTCTTTAATCATTCTTGTGCCTCTTTTCTGAACTCTCTCCAATTTATCAACATCATTCTTGAATTATGGACACTAGAACTGGACACACTACTCCAGCAGTGATCACACTGGTGCCAAATAAAGAGGTTCCTATTTGATCTTCCCACTGTTATACCAGGATTATTTTTTGTTAAAAGAAGATTTTTTTTGTAATTGCTGAACTGTGAAGAGTTTTGAGGATTTCTAATAAAGCATATTTAAACAATTCCCAATTGTCATTCACATTTTATCTTTAAATACTTCCTTGCACTCAATTTTGTTTGAGATTCTTTTCAGCTTTGGGAAAGTGGCCCTTTTAAAGTACAAAGCATATATGTTATTAAAAGGGATTATATTCTGTTTGCACATAGCAAATGAAATTACATCATGATCACTTCCACTTGGACAACCATCAGTATTTAGTGCAGTGATAAATTCACTTTTATAGGTCTGTTACGTTATTGACATGAACTGGAACCGTATAGATCATTGTTGCAACCAAGGTCCTGTAGTGGCACCAAATCTTTTATAAAGGGGGTCAAATAAGGTGTCTAAGACAAGGTTATGGTTTGCTGGTTATGATTATGCTGTCTATAAGTGTGTATCATTTTTGTAGTTGAAGTTATGAGTATTGGCTCTATACTGTCTGTATTTCAAACTTATGCTATGCTTCTGGGTGACACCTCAGACAAGTTGGTATCAGCTCTGCCTAGCCTGATTGATGGCCCATTAAGGACCATCAGCTATACAACTGACCCATTGAAAGAAGGCAGATACACCTTGTGACTCAGCAAGGTATGCAGAGGCATGCCTATGGACAGAACCATGGGGTTTTTCCATGTCATGTGATGGACAACTTGTCTTTGGGACAAAGAAAGCAGAGACCACATGGCAAGAGACTATAAAAAGCTGCTGCAGCTCCTCCATCTGGTCTTCAATCCCGCTTCTTATCTCTGGAGGGACTTTGCTACAAGCAGATACTCTACACAAAGGATTGATGACCCATCCCAGCTGTGGATGTACTCCAGAGACTTGATTTGAACCTGTGGCTTGTTCCCTCATTGCTACAAGCCTGAACCAAGAACTTAGCCATTACTGCATGTAATTGATTCCATTTAACCAATTCTTATCTATGTCTTTCCTTTTATGAATAAATCTTTAGATTTTAGATTCTAAAGAATTGGCAACAGCGTGATTTGTATATTGACCTGGGTCTGGGGCGTGGTCCTTTGGGATCAAGAGAACCCTTTTTTCTTTTACTAGGGCATTGGTTTTCATAACCATTTGTCCCCATAACGAGTGGCACTGATGGTGATACTGGGAAACTGGAATGTCTAAGGGAATTGCTTGTGAGATTTGTGGTTAGCCAGTGGGGTAAAACCAAATTCCTCTCTGTCTGGCTGGTTTGGTTTGCCTTAGAGGTGGAAAAAAACCAGCCTTGGGCTGAAACTTCCCTGCTTTAAGCAATTTGTCCTGAATTGGCACTCTCAATTGGGTCCCACCAGAACCAGCATCGTTACAAGGTCTACTATACAATTACCCCAAGTTGGTTAAAGTACATTCATGTGTAGAAAGCTGTAATTTATAATTTTTAGAATCTCCAAAGATTTTTAAAAAGAATGAGGAGTACTTGTGGCAAATTAGAGACTAACACATTTATTTGGGCATAAGCTTTCGTGGGCTAAAATCCACTTCATCTGATGCATGCAGTGGGAAATACAGTAGGAAGATATATATGGGTGTTGCCATACCAAGTCTAAGAAGACTAATCAATGAAAGTGGGCTATTATCAACAGGAGAAAAAAAAACGTTTGTAGTGATAATCAGGATGGCCCATTTCAAACAGCTGACAAGAAGGTATGAATAACAGTAGGGGAAAAATTAGCATGGGGAGGTAGTTTTTACTTTGTGTTGGCGCAGGCCAAGGAATGTGTTGGCCGCCACTTCCTGCAACCCCCTTTGGCCTGGAACAGTGAACCACGGCCAGTGGGAGCTGCCATTGGCCGAACCTGCGGACGCTGCAGGGAAACAAACTATCCTGGCCCGCCAGCGGATTTCCCTGATGGGCCGTGTGCCAAAGGTTTCCGATACCGGTTATAGAAGGATGTTTAAGGAGCTGCTCATCCTATTCCTTCAACTGATATGGCAATCTATAGCAAACACCCACTATTAGCCTATCTTGTGATTTATACATTAGTACATTTATCCATAAACATTCCAGAGCCTGTCCTTTTGAATTGTCAATAATTCTAATGCAGGTAATGGCATTGCATTAAAGAGTGCCACCTGGCCTCCCTGTTTGCCCTCATTCTTTTGTAAATAGGTTGTACCCGATTATTTTAACATTCCAGTCATGTGAATCATCCTGCCAGGTTTCAGTAATACCAATTATATCAAATTTCTTTTCATAAGTGAGTATTTATAATTCTGCTAGTTTATTATCCAGGCTTCTATCACTGGTATATAGGCCACTACCCTTTACATCCCTTGATGCCTTGATTCTTTACATCAACTTATTTTATAGAGCCATGAACAGAGAATTTTACATTATTGCACAGTTGTTTGAATGTCTCTGTAAGCTGTCTTGAAAATGAATTCTGACTTGATGAGAGTTACATTAGAAAATCCTGCAGCACTGTCAAAAAAAAATTTCAAAAAAGAAGTGAAATGACCAAATTAATTCATTTTTTGTCAACAAAAAGACATAATGGTCATATTATTAATAACTTAAAGACTATAATGCATCATAGTTATATCAATCAAATTACATTATTTTCATCATTCATGAATAACTATGTACTTATTGGTTCCCTAATTATTAAACCAGGCCACATTCAGAAGACTGACACTTCCCTTTTCACCACAAACCATGGTAAGAAATGACACACTAACAGTTATTATGAAAATATGGAATTTAACTTGGAAAGATGTAAATGTAGATAATCCTGTAAAAATATTTGATCACATCAGAATTCAGTGACCAGATTACTGAGTCCGCTACATCCAGTATAAGTCTTGCAAGGGGGAACTTGTACACCTTTATCTAAATGTTTAATTGTTTGTACATTTTACTCCATTGCAACACTAAAATCAAAATGATCTTGTTTTTGAATATTGCAAGAAAGGGTGTGTTAGGGGTGATCAGAGGGAGCTGATTTCTAGAGATGTAAGTTCTTCATTTCTCTATAATGAAGCTATGGGAAGTCTCCCTCACTTTACGAAGTATTCCAATGAGGTATGGTCATGCAAAGCCACTAGGGAGAAAAGCTAAAGAGTAAGAAGTTTCCGGTACCTAATTGTCCACCTACGGCCTTGAACAGATTCCTGTGTGGATGGAGGTAGCCTCTTCCATGAAAAGAAGTATCACCAAGGCTGCAGGAAGAGAACGGAGCGAAACCTGAATATCAAGGAGAAGTGAGTTAGCAGTTATAATTATAAACCATTCATGAAGAAATCCTGAGCTCCTCCCTCCTGCTGAGCTGACAAATGTGGGAGCTTGGCCTGAAACAATGATTCAGCCTTTAAAGAAATAGGGAAAAAATCACTTTCCCCAAAAATGTGCATTTAAGTAATAACATTTAACCTAAAAGAGAACTGCCCCTTCCCTTTTCTTTATTCCCCAGATGCTTCTTCACTCCTGTCCTTGTTCTCGAAGTTCTGAAGGCAAAGTATATCAACCAACGAAACATTTTATTAGGTTTACGAAGCATGTGCGCGTGCACTCACCCAAAGCCAGATTCTCCCCAAGTTATATATTTTCAAACTACTGTAACTCAAGTGACACCACAGAAGTCACTCCTCACTTACAAAGCTCTAAATGAGATAAGGACCAAGCCCAGACTTTCTTACCTTACCACGTAATGCTACATCAGGGGTCGGCAACCTTTCAGAAGTGGCGTGCCGAGTCTGCATTTATTCACTCGAATTTAAGGTTCCGCATGCCAGTAATACATTTTAAAGTTTTTAGAAGGTCTCTTTCCATAAGTCTATAATATATAACTAAAATATTGTTGTATGTAAAGTAAATAAGGTTTTTTAAAAGTTTAAGAAGCTTCATTTAAAATTAAATTAAAATGCAGAGCCCCCTGGACCAGTGGCCAGAACCTGGGCAGTGTGAGTGCCACTGAAAAACAGCTTGCGTGCCGCCTTCAGCACATGTGTCATAGGTTGCCTACCCCTGTGCTACATGTTTAGGAGCAAGAGACTAAACAGTTAGAGGAGATCAAGAGCCATCTGCTTTTCATATTGTAAAACTCAGTCACAAGGGCAAATGTTGGCTACAGGTATATTCTGTAGCTGTTGGAGTGGCAGCTATAACAATGTGTACTCTACTGATGACTGATATAATACATATGTGTCTGTATTTTACACAAACAGGAACATTTCTTATATTGTGCTTAACCCTGCACAATTTTAACCCTGCACAATTCTTGAATCAGATCAGGTTTAATGTGATATTTAAACTTATTGTATTTACAGAAGGATAAGTATTAACATTCAGTACTTATAGCAGAATACTGTTCCCTAGTATCTGTGCCATTTTTATAGACACATTATGGTTGTCTAGAAGACTTGTATCAGGTGAAAATGGATTCTTTATCCTTAAATATAATTTGTAATCCTGAAAGGTAAAGCTTCATATATAACAGGGATTGGCAACCTTTTGCACACGGTCTGTCTGGAAATCCACTGGCGGGCCGGGCCAGTTTGTTTACCTGCAGCATCCACAGGTTTGGCCAATTGCAGCTCCCATTGGCCACGGTTCACCGTTCCAGGCCAATGGGTGCTGCAGGAAGGGCGGCCAGCACATCCCTCAGCCCATGCCACTTCCCACAGCCCCCATTGGCCTGGAACGGTAAACTGCGGCCAGTGGGAGCTGCCATCAGCCGAACCTACAGAGGCTTCAGCTAAACAAACCGGCCTGGCCCGCCAACGAATTTCCCTGACAGGCCGCATGCCAAAGGTTGGCAATCCCTGATATATAATAAAGATTTTGTTTTTTCAAGAACAAAGTTTCAAATTCTGACAAGATTCCAAAACAGAGCTCATATTATACACCACGTATTTTGTGTATATTTTGTGTATACTACTAAAATATAAAAAAAGTAAGTCTTCCTCTGCATTTTTGCTTATTACAGAAACTTTTAGACAATACCAAATTAATCAGAATGAATGAGTTTGTCTATTTCTGTTCTAAGCATTTTAACCAAAAGTTAACCTTTCTAGTATGCCAGTCAACACACAGATAAGATCCCCAGCACAGACAGCATTTGAGGGGCAATGTGGCAGGACTGGAAGTCAGGTGCCCTGGGTTCTATTACTGGCTTAGCCACTTACCTCATGTGTGACCTTGGGCAAGCCTCTGTGCTTCAACCCCCTTTCTGTCTTGTGTATTTAGATTGTAAGTTTTCTAAGTCAGCAACTATGTGTCTCTTACTATGTGTCTGTCCAGTATCTAGCACAATGGAGCTTTGATCTCAGTTGAAGTCTCTAGGTGCTATAATTATAACAATATGCTGGTTACCAAAATATAATTCCAGTGCAGCTATCTACCTTGCTACATGCTACAAACATCATTTGTCTGTGCAAATGAATCTTCAGGTTCGAAGCTTTCATAGTTGGAATTTCATGCACCCCAACATCAACTGCTTCTGCAGAAGATTCAGAATGGGAAAGAATGAGATATAGTGCAGGCTTTTTTATTGTTATTTGGCTTTTATTATAGTAACAGTGACTGATAGAATTATTCCCTTATCTACAAAAACATGAGCAGATTTATGCCATTTTAATTTTCACAACTAAGTCATGCCAGAGAAGCCTAGATTATTTAGCACAGGAATTTGAACTTACTCTTCCAGTGTTAGGGTATTGAGGTTTGGAATGTCTCATTGGTATCACAGCCATTAAGGAAATGTATAATTTTTTTTAAGTATTTGCTTATACTCACAAAGAGTACCAAATTCTGGGACCACCATATTCCACCCACTAGCATTAGATGCATGGTTGGATTCTGGCCCTTGCTCTGGCTATTTTGTGCTATTCTGGCAGTGCAAAGCAGCCACAAAACTGTAATCAGCTCAGTCCTGCCAGGTGTATTGCAATTTGCTCAACACTCAGGCCTGGTCTACATGGGGAGGGGGGAGGTGAGGGGGGATAGGCCTAAGATACACAACTTCAGCTACAAGAATAACATAGCTGAAGCTGACGTATCTTAGTTCAACTTACCTCACGTCCTCACAGCATGGAGTCAATTGCTGCGGCTCTTCCGTCGACTTTGCTTCTGCCTCCCACTGAGCTGGAGTACAGCAGTCAACAAGAGAGCTATCAGGGATCGATTTATCGCATCTACACTACACACGATAAATCAATCCCCGATAGATCGATCGCTGCCTGCCAATCCAGCGGGTAGTGTAGACATAGCCTCCAACCTGTAAGCCACCCTATGGCACATTCCTGAGACTGAAAGTCATACATTGTGTGGGGCTGCAGGAAAGGTGTGAAATTGCACCTTTCAGTTAACAGAGACTGTGGTGCCCCATTTACAGTCCAGAAAGTCCCTCTGCCCTGTCTGTCTCCAGCTTATTCCTACCAGGTGTTGTGCATCCCCATGTCCTACCCCCGTCAATGCTTGGGACAGGTTGTATTAACCTTAGGCTGAAGTTTAGCCATATACAAGTTACTTGAAAAATATGCAGATGATTTAATTAGCTGATTAGCATGGTTGCAAATAATTTACATAAAATACCACACATGGAGCTGCAGAAAACCTGGCAGCTGTGCCAGCTCCTTCAGGTTTTCCTTGCATAAGGTAATCACTAGGGCATAGAGTCAGGTCCATTGCTTTATATCATTGGTTTCCAAACTGGGGTGTACTCCTTATCAGAGAGGTATGAGGTGGAGCATGAGGCTGTGTCTGGTCAGATGTCTGGGCTGGGCATGGGTCCCCCATGGTCACAGGAGCACAGCGCTGCCCAGACTAGCCCTGCCTTGCCTGATTAGCAACCTGCTGCTCTACATACACCCCCTCCTGACTCCCTGACTACTGGAGGCTCCCTGTGCACTCTCCCCCTGCTGCCCTGCCCCTGCCCAGACACCCTGGTGCAGCTCTGCATATTTTAAATCTTCTGGAGCCTGCGGAAGTCAAAAGGTCTGGGCAGTGAGGACAGAGGGTAAGAAGCCCTGGTCCATTCGACACCATGTTGGCATGGGCTTCTCCCAGGATGGAGCTAGCCATGCCAAGTTGCAGCCCCAAGTATGGGCAAAGAACTCCCCTCAGTGAATCACTTTCTGTCCCAGATGTGTGGGAGTTGGGGGTGGGGGGAGGAGGGGAACTTATTATATGTTTCCCATGGAGAAGGGGGGCACATAGTAAAAAAATAATTTTGGGACCTATGCTCAATAGAAATTCTATTCCCTCCTGGCATCCAGCATAGGGAACGTGGTTAGGGCATAAGGGGGTGTTTGTGTTCCAGTATCCCCTGGCTATGGGAACAGCTGTAAGCACATAGGTATGATTTGAGCAGCCTTCAAGCATAACTCGGCCTCACCAGAGAACATGGATCCTTGTTGCTAAACCTAAACCCGATGTTTTTGTACCAGTGACACTGACGTAAATACAATTGTTCTGGAACTTTTTTAAAAAAACATTTTTAAGATGATTTTGAGGATGACTGATTGGGTCAGAAAAAGCCACAGACTTTAAGTAGAAGGTCAACTGTTGTGTTTGAATAAATATTGTCTGTAATTAGCATGCCAAGAATTAAAATAATGCATAACTATTCCTGCCTGTCTATCTGCCTGCCACTTTAGCTTCCTTTTTCATTTGTGGTCTTCAGGTTTTTCCTGTGCTTTGGGCCAAGCACAGTCTGAGACCTGAACATGCCTAGTGGGACAGAACCTGTGGGCTTGTCTCAAAGCTCAGACTGGAGACACAATTTGTTACTTCTACTCCTAGACTAGAAGATTGTTATCTGTCCTGGAATGGCTCATCTCACAGTCAATATCCCTTTAAATGATCTTAGCCCACAACTACAACAAAGTTTACTAGAAAATATTAGGGAAATCATATCAAACTAAAAGAAAACATTATAAAATCACATCTCTCCTAGTTCTGAGTAGCAGTGTAGCCAGGTAAAGAACATACTTGCAATTATAGGGGAGTGACACCAGCTCATGCTCACTTACATAGTAGGGCTCACCTGTCTGTCATCCTCCTCTATCTTCTTCTCATCAGCCCAGTACTTGAGTGGCCCTTATCATCTCCCTATTTCCTTTTCAGGCCTCCCAAATACAGTCTTTGCTATGAGTAGATATGAGCTTCTATTAACATATTACCTATGAAGCCCCTGAGGATGTCAACTTAGGGACAATTGCTGCCCTGACACGGTAGCCTTTGTAAATAAAAGAATGTAAGAATGGCCATACAGGGTCAGACTAATGGCCCATCTAGCCTTATATCCTGTCTTTTAACAGTGGCCAGTACCAGAGCTTCAGTGGGAGTGTACTGAATAGGACAATTTGGAGAGCTCAACGCCTGGCTTCTGGCAGTCAAGGGGTTTGGGGTCACGTCCCTGATCATCCTGGCTAACAGCCATTGATGGGCCTATCCCCTATGAACTTATCTAATTCTTTTTTGTACCAAGTTATACTTTTAGCCATCACAACAACCCAGGAAATAAGTCCCACTAGTTAATTTTGTGTTGTATGAAAAAGTACTTCCTCTTGTTTGTATTAAACCTGCTACCTCAAGTAGGTCTTATCTATGAATCTATAATACACCCATCTCTGTAACATCCTGGCATAATGGTCGCATTCAAGAATTAGTAGAAGCACTCTTAAAACTCAAAAGAAACCTATTCTATGCACTTCTCAACAACAGAATTGTGATAATGATACTTACTATTTTATAGTGCTGTATATGTTCAAATCCTCTGTAGAGACATAAATTGTTAATCTTCATAAAACCGCTGCCTATATATACATTAGTACATTGGTCAATACTTTTAGTCTAGCCCCATAACATACAGATTTGGGCAGTGTTTTTAAAACTGGTACATGGAAACACTACTCTAAATTCATTATGCAAAACTGTGATGGTGATCTCTGCATGTTGAAGCAGAATAACTTTCTAAATGAAGGGAAAAATGTGTTGATTTGTTGAAACAAGACACTGCCACTTTTTGGGATGCAGCTCAGATCAGAGAGAAGTTATGTCTGCTTGTCCTGTAACCCTGAGTGCCTTAAAATGCTCTGCTGCTATAGCTCCCTGTCTGGATGCTCCCTGTCTGGATGCTCCAAACCAGCATACAACCATGCACTGTGTATGTGTTGAGCAGACCTGGTTCAGCAACTCTGACTCCAGCAGCCTGCTTGTTACGCCACACTCATGCTCTGGTCTCCAACAACCTTAGTTACTACTAGCCAAGTGACCCCAGTGCACTCCCAGTCCCTGTTTTCCCTGTAACTGTCTGCCCTTAAATGTCCAACCATCTCCTGGAACATTCAGAGGAGTAATAGAGTTTCTTGGTCCTTTAAAGAGACAAAAATCACAGCTTATTATTTTAACTCACATTAACAATCACTTCAATTCAAACACAGCATTGGGTTGGCTTAGATTAAAAGTAAAAACAAGTTTATTTAATCAAAAAAGGAGTGGTTTTAAGTGAGTTCAAATACAAGGGATTAAGACAAAATGGTTACCAGAAAATGAACGTAAAATACACTTGCTAGTGGCTGAGACTTAACTCAACAAGCTACCTCTTTAGCTCAAGGCAGATTTCTTACCTTTTTTTTCTTTCCAGCCATGGCTCTCCATCAGAACCATCTGCAATAGCGCAAGGTGCTGTTTTCCCTTGTCTTCCTGGGTGAAAGATCTTTACCTAAGCAGGTTTCCCAACTCTATATAGTTCCCAGAGACTTCAGCCCCCTTGGCTGAAGGACCCATCTTTCTCAGCTTGCAGCAGCCCTTGCATCTGTTCAGCTGGCATCGTCTCTCTCTTTATATCTTCCCAAACTGTTTTGTCCCCAGACCACATACAGTTCTTCCCTTCCTGTGGACTTCCCATTCCCCTGCTGATTTGTATTTAAATGGGGCTTCCACTGTGTCTTCCTGCCAACAAACAAATACACATTCCTTTCTCTAGGGCAGACTGGGCTTATGTATTGCTTGCCAAACAGATTTTAGGAACATAATTCTAGCACATATCCATAACTCTTTATACACATGCTATACATACATCACACAAGAGTGTTAATGATTAGGGAGTTATTAGTTTTCTAATGATATCTTACATGATACCTTTTAGATACAGATTAAGACAACAGTATGTTAGGTGTAGTGAGTATGTCAGGCCTGACAAGAGCTGCTGACACAGAGTTGTGAATCACAAATTACCCTCTTTGTCACAGTCATCATCAAGGTTTTGCATCACAGAATGTGTAGGATGAAGTTGGGGTATGTACTGGTTTTCGGTACATGTTGGAGGTGGAAGCGAATACCTTACAGGTCATCAAAATGTGTTATCAACAGCACCATAGGCATCTGAAGAGGCAAGGAGAGCCATTTCCCTAACTTGTTCTTTTCATGCTTTCAAAGATTTGAGTGGGTGAGGTCGGTCCTAATGCAATCTTAACTGTCTCTAAATGTTGCTTTTGTTTATTAATATTTACTATAAAAGAGCCAAAGGAGAGCTAGCATTTACCTAACTGTGATGTTTGGATCGAGTAATAATCATAGTAATTTACGATAGCTTCAGCAATGAGAGAGAAGACCTTCCTGGAATCCAGTCACACAGTATGATGGGACTTTCAGAAATGTTCAGCATTGGCCTTACTTTGCTCCCACCGGAATCAATGGTAAAAATCATACTAGTGTTGATAGGAGCAGAGTTAGGCCAATGCTGAGCTCCTTTGAAAATCCCACATTAATTTAGTACTGAGCTAAATATACCTAATCAGCCCCTGTTCTGATTCCCTCTCAGTCAGATCACTGAATAATGCAAGCAATGCTAGTTATTGTGAATTTCACCATTTGCTAGTTGACAAAAACATTTTTTTCTTGTCCAAGATATTTTTCTCAGCTATAAATTATCTTACTTTTCCCCAACAAAATGATTCAGCGGAAAGACATTTCCAGATGGACATTGGAGTGGGGGAGAGAAATATAATAAATGTAAAGACAATACATTCCAACTGCCATAACTGAGGAAAAAAACAGCAAATCAAGTCTTGTTTAACTGGCAACCAAGAAAGAGATCAGAAAGGATCTGAGGAATAAGGAACTTAAGCAATTCTGAATATTGTCTGACTGATCTCTTTAAGACCGTCTCAAAAAACTATAAGAGGTTCAGTGCTGGCACTAAAATCTTATTATTTTGATCTTCTTAATTTGGTGAGACATTAATATGCTCAACCAAAGTCTTTGAAATATCCGCATGGCTGTCAGCAGAGGCTAATTTATTTAGACTGGATAAAACAGACATGCTTTTCTGGTAGCCCTAATGCAGATTGATATGCTGTCTCCATAAATAAAGTCTACCAATGTTTAAAATAACAACAAAGGTCTGTTGGCTGTTAAGAATAAGAGTCTTGAAAAAAGGCAAGTCAACCAGCATATCACAGGACAAGTGCAGTCAGAAGGAGTACTGGCTTTGTCCTATGAAGAGAAAGATGCTGTTTAACCAGGATGATAGAGACTATGGGGCTTCTGACTTCTCACCTGTCTGACTGAAAATGTTGTTATTTATTATTTACATTACCACTGCACCTGGTAGCCCCAGTCATGTGCCAGAACCCCACTGTGCTAGGCACTGTACAAACACTGAACAAAAAAGTGGCCCCTGCCATAAAGAGCTTCCAGACAAAGTATAAAATGATGCAACAGATGGATACAGACAGCCAAGAAACCACAGAAACAGTGAAACAATATCAGTCAGTATGTTGTGACTAATTTTGGGGGCCAGCTTTGTTTTTTTTTATTAGCATCATGCCTATGGAGAGCTCTAAAGAAGAATTTGAAGGAGGATAATAAAGTATCTTTGCAGATGTTTACTGGGAGCTTCTTCCAAGCATGAGAAGAAATATGGGAGCAAGCACAAAGGTACTTGCTTGAAAATTTAACAAGTCAGCGATGGAAGCTGGCAGCATGGGCCTATCAAAAATGGGAGTCAACATCTTGATAATCAATGAGAGATGATGAGTAGAGTGGGATAGTCTGTGTGTCCTTAACATTGAAGACAAGCAGTGGGGGAGCCTGGAGGGTTGCAAAAAAAGGGGTGATGTAGTCAAAATGATGTGCTAGGAAAATGAGTTTATGCAGCAGAATGCTGAATGGATATGAGCTAGAAAAGACTGCATTTGTCAAGGCCAGAGAAAAGAATGTAGCCATATCTAAAATGTGAGATGATGAAAGTTTTAGCTGTGTGGATGGATAGGAAAGGCCATATCTTCAAGATGTTATGCAGTAAGAAACAGCAAAGTTTAGACATTGCCTGACTGTGAAAATCGAATGAGGTCTGCATTGAAGATGTTGTCCAGGTTATGGGCCTAGGTGGCAGGCACAATGATTGAGAAAGAAATGGGGGAGATGGTTTAGGGGGAAAAGATTAAGAGCTCTGTCCTGTTTAGCCATATTGAGGTTGAACTGTTAGCTAGATGTCCATGAGGAGATGTCAGAGACAGGTTGAGATTTTAGTTTGGCCAAAAGGAGACCTGTCTGGAGTAGAGTGATAGTTTTATGAAGCCATGGCATAGGCATAGGGACAGTAGTTAAACTTCTGTCAGTCGGTGAGATTACCCAGACTTCCAAAAATGATTTTGGAACAATGCTAAACATATACATCCTTATATTTGAATTCCTTCTTCAGTGTTATAAGGTGAAGGTTGGAACATACATTATTTGAAAAATAACTTTCCATTGGCTTACAAAAGAGATTAGATTTAACCCATTATCTCAGTGTCATAACTTGGATATTCTTAATATACCTATTCTTGCACTAATATTAGTCATATTAGTAGATGACTTGACATTAGTAGACTAATTTGACAGATTAAGACAAAATAAGATTTACTCTGGCATATATCTGTAGCTAATTATCTTTGCAATATTGACAACTATACTCACTCCCTGAAGGATCTTTTTGCTATGCTATCCATTTCACTCTGGTTAGCATGGCCCGCTAAGGTGCTGTTGATTAATTAGATTGATGAGTTTCGTTGTACTTATACAAGAATTCAGGAAGCCAGGAGTCCTTTTTAAATGGAGAACATGAATCTTAACATCTTGCACAGTAATTCTGAAATGCTGCATACTCTTAGGGAAGCTCACCAAAACATATTTACTGTATTCACACTTCAGAATTTTGAAATAATAGAGATGATCTTTAAGAACCTGTTGTAGAAGCAAGTTTGCTATATGCCCTGTTATAAAGATGTCATTTTAACAAAGTATTTTGGGGCATATGACTATTTCAATTACACTCTTTAGTAAGGATGAGTATAAGCATTATCTAAACTGTTAACATATGTTGCATCTCAACTCTCTTTCCTCAAGAGTTAGATGATGTGATGAATTAGCCCCTGAAGGTTAATGAGGAAATTCTCTAGGGCCAGCACAGCTCTGTTCCAGAGTTTTCCTTTGGGTACTACATGTGGCATGGAGATATGGTTGCTGAGGGAGACATAGTCTTCAGATTACAGTCTGTGGTTTGGGAGAGACACCTAGTTACTAACTTTGCTCTGTGCCTGACACCTGAATTCCAAGAGTAGGGTGGGATCCCCTTTCTCCTCAGGATTGAAGAATTTCTGGGAAATGTTGTCCCAGAGCAGCCAGCATGCCATCCTGGAATAGACAAGGCATTCTGGGAGACGGGCTACATAAAGTCTGCCTTTCTGCAAATTAGAACTAGTCAAAAACTTTCAACATTCAAACTTTTCCAATGAATAACAGACAGTTTTTTGGAAAAAATGATCACAAAAACTTCATTCTGTTTGTTGACCAGCTATGGAACTCATTGAAATTTTTCTAATTTCAAAATTTTATTAATAAAGAAGGGGGACAACATTTTAATGAAACTGTTTCCTAGGTTTCACCAGGTCAACTGCAGCTGAGGCAAAAATTTGGAGGGAGCTGGTGAGGCTGATGGCCTATCCAAGAAGATAGGACAAGGAACTAAGTTTGTCTTGGCCTGGTTGTTTTTCATACACTGGTTTTTTAACTGGAAAAGACTGAAGAAGGCTTCTCGAGGGATGGAAGGGATACTGATGTTACTATTTAATCAGAAAAAGGATATTAAAGTTGAATGTCTGTGGAGGGGCTGTGTTACATGCCTGGATGCTCTGCAAGGACGAGGCCCACACACAGGTGAGTTAATTGGCTTTAATGAAGGTTAAGTGACACACCTGCAACGGGGACTCCACGCGTTGCTGCCACTGACTTGGGGAGTCCAACGCCCGAAAAGCTCGGCCAGGTGCGAAGTCCAACGCGCAATCCATGGCCCGCAGCAGTTATAGCATCATGCTAATAGCATGCAAAGCAGCACATACATATGCAATGGGGGACTTTCCAACAGCAATGGCCGCCTCCACTGGCCTCTGGCCAGGGGCTTTCTGCAGTTCCCCAAAACACCGGGGCTTCCCATACAGGGCAGTTCTAACCTGTTATAAGCAGCAGCTGCTAGCATACTATGTCCGCTAATAACCTCTCCTTGAGACAGCGCAGGCCCTATTTAGACCGCAAGAACATCTCCCGAGGTCCCCTACAGGCTGCATTCATTCATGAAAGAACTTGGGAAGGGGAAAGCCCTGTTAGCAATTTTTGATTATTTTGGGGAAGAAAGCTCTATTGTCATAGCCTACTGTTAACATAATAAGAACATAAGAATGGCAACACAGGGTCAGACCAGATAGTATCGTGTCTTCAGACAGTGGCCAGTGCCAGATGCTTTAGAGAGAATGACCAGAACAGGGCAATTTATCTAGTCATCCAACCCCTGTTGTCCAGTTTCAGCTTCTAGCAGTCAGATATTTAGGGACATCTGGAACATGGGGTTGCTTCCATGACCATTTTGGCTAATAGTCATTGATGGACCTATCCTCCATGAACTTATCTAATTCTTTTTCAGACTCAGTTATACTTTTGGACTTCATAACGTCCCCTGGCAACGAGTATTGTTTTAAACCTGCTGCCTATTAATTTCATTTGGTGAATCTTGGTTCATGTTTTAGCTGAAGGCTAAATAAGACTTCCTTATTCACTTTCTCCACACCATTAATAATTTCATAGATCTCTATCATATCACCCCTCAGTCATCTCTTGTCCAAGCTGAAGAGTCCCAGTCTATTTAATTTCTCTTCATAAGGAAGATGTTCTATACCTCTAATCATCTTTGTTGCCCTGCTCTCTACTTTTTCTTATTCTAATGTGTCTTTTTTGAGATGGGGTGGCCAGAACAGCATGCAATATTCAAAGTGTGAGTATATCATGAATTAACATAGTGGCATTATGAGATTTTCTATCTTATTATCTATCCCTTTCCTAGTGGGTCCTAGCATTCTCTTAGCTATTTTTGACTGCAACTGTACATTGAGTGGATGTTTTCAGAGAACAATCCACTATAATGCCAAAGTCTTTCTTGAGTGGTAATAGCTAATTTAGACTCTATCATTTTGTATGTTGTTAGGGGACTTATTCCTTCACCTTACCATTTCCCTGGTCCTTCTCGCGTGAACAGAGAGCAACAATACCCGAAATTCAAAGGTGCAAACAATTCAATGTTTATTGTGGTGAACTTCCATCAAGCTTAAATCCAAGTTCTTCCTCCTTATTTTCAAATTCCAATTTACTTCTGGTTTGCCCCTAATTTATATAGTAATATTCTCAGCTATACCTTAACCAATCATTTTACTGAAATTTACCTAACCAATCCTAACATATTGTAACACGATTAACTAACCAATTATATCCCACCACCTTCATTAGTTTACACCCAACAAACTTAATTATACAGCAGACAGAAACAATCACAGAACTAGACAGATAGCAAAGTGGGAACTATAATGACAAAACAATACAGAAGTGAGGATATCACAACTACATCTATAAAGACATAAGGGTTTCCCAACTATGTCTATTGATAAGTGAGTTCTTACCAAACAGAAAACTATCAAACTAAATTTCCTTTTACATCTTCTAG
This sequence comes from Gopherus flavomarginatus, assembly GCF_025201925.1. Taxonomy (NCBI): domain Eukaryota; kingdom Metazoa; phylum Chordata; order Testudines; family Testudinidae; genus Gopherus; species Gopherus flavomarginatus. Next base: position 25,226,796 of record NC_066618.1, on the reverse strand, counting down.
GCTCTTCCCTTTATCTGGAGGTGATAGATAGGTCACCTTTCTAACAGCCCCAGATTGCCTTATTTCAATATGACTAGTTTGGAATGTGAGGATGTGACCATATGCTCCCAGCTTATGGCTGCTCCTACTGCTTAACCAAAGGCCTTAGCTTAAGAACAGGGCCTCAGGCTGTCACAATGAGAGAAGGCTCTTACACAGGCAGAAAGTAATTTTGATTCTTTCTTTTATACCTTTATAACTAGCTAAATGATAAACATATATCTACATTCTTAAAGTATAGGCCTTTAGAAACAGACCTAAATATCTATATCCTAACATATGTATAGCTAGAATCATGTTTTTCAGTGTGTATTACTTTACATTTATCTACACTGGGGGTAGGCAACCTATGGCACGTGTGCCGAAGGCAGCATGCAAGCTGATTTTCAGTGGCACTCACACTGCCAGGGTCCTGGCCACTGGTCCGGGGGGCTCTGCATTTTAGTTTAAGAAGTTTCATTTAAAATTAAACATTTTTAAAACCTTATTTACTTTACATACAACAATAGTTTAGTTATATATTATAGACTTGTAGAAAGAGACATTTTAACATTTTTAGATGGTATTACTGGCACGAGAAACCTTAAATTACAGTGAATAAATGAAGACTCGGCACACCGCTTCTGAAAGGTTGCAGACCTCTGATCTACATTGAATTTCATCTGCCATTTTGTGGCACAGGCACCCAGTTTTGTGAAATCCCTTTGTAACTCTTCACAGTCTGCTTTGGACTTAACCATCTTGAGTAATTTTGTATCACCTGCAAATTTTGCCACTACACTGTTCAACACTTTTTCCGGATCATTTCTGAATATGTTGAACACCACTGGTCTCAATACAGATCCTTGGGGGACCCCATTATGTACCTCTCTTTCCACTGTGAAATTTGATCATTTATTTCTACCCTTTGTTTCCTATCTTTTATCCAGTTACTGATCCATGAGAGGACCTTCCCTCTTATTCCACGACTGCTTACTCTAGTGAGGGAACTTGTCAAAGGATTTCTTAAAGTCCAAATACACTATATCACCTTTCACCTTTGGCCACATTTGTTAACCCCTCAAAGAATTCTAATAGATTGTTAAGGCTTGATTTTCCTTTACAAAAGCCATCACGACTCTTCCTCCAACATACTGTGTTCATCTATGTCTCTGATCATTCTGTTCTTTACTATAGTTTCAACCAATTTGTTTGGTTTGGCTTGACAAAAATGGGTAGGTGGTAAACCTTTCCTTTAACTTCATTGGCATTGTTCAATCAAACTTCATTGTAGACTAGTTGCAGTTTCATAGATTATTTGAGTTGGAAGGGACCTCAGAAGATCATCTAGTCCAACCCCCTGCTCAAAGCAGGACCAATCCCCAAATGGCCCCCTGAAGGATTGAACTCACAACCCTGGATTTAGCAGGCCAATGCTCAAACCACTTTGCCTGTACAAATGATGATTTATTCTGCTAATACAGAAGAAGAGAGCTTATCTGGAATTACGTGGCTGGGTATGAATATTTCACCTAGTAACAGTAATGAATTGCTATATATGTTCCCTTCTGGTTTTTATTCATATCTAATATTATTTGCTGTTGTATTTTAGGAAGAACTTTCTAGCAAAGTAGCAAAAGTGAAATAAAATTTCCCCCATTTATTAAAGCTGGTCAGAAGTTTTTCAGTGCAATAGTTTTATATCAGAAAATTCTGATACAACTAAATCAAAACTTTCTGCAGCATTGTGTCAATTTTGACTATTTTTTAACAAAAATAATTGAAATGATTCATTATAAGATTGAAATAACTAGTCTGATAAGTTTGAAAATCTGAAACAACTTTTTAGTTTAAACTTTGGTATATTGTAAAGTAAATCAACACAAAGTATTTTGATTTTGTCAAAGTGAAACACTTAGATTGACAGAAAACCAATTATTTCAGAATACTTTGTTTCCTTAGGAAATTCCAAGATTTTTATATTTAATTTAGATTCAGAACTAGCCAACTTCAAAACAGTGGAATTTCCTGCTGGATGGAAAATCTAGGTTTTGCTCAGCTCTACTAGTCATATTCTTTTTTCCTCTATCTAGTTAGGGGCCTGGTCCTCAGCTGGCGTAAATTAGCATAACTCATTGTCGTTGGATGTGTATCTGGCCTTCTCTAGGTAGACAACAGTAGTGCACCCATCACCATGATACGTAAGCTCCAACTGAAGAAGTAATACTCTGTAAAATAGCCTGGGGGCATCCTTCTCTCTGTTACCCCTGGATTCAGTTAGCTAGTGACAAGTCATTTTTTACACTATTCTGTCCAAGTGCCACTGCACACTACACTGGATTTGGGTAACATGCTACCTAATGCCCTAATATGTGTTTGCACTCCCTGCCCTGTACCAGAAAGAGAGCCCCAATGGGAAGTTAAAGCCTGGTGGCTACATCTTCCAATTCCATGGTAGGAGGGGATTTAGATCTGACTTCACTGCTCTAATCACACAGTTATCAAAATTGTTTATTCTTCAAAGAGAACTTGGTAGTCTAAATGCTTTAGATATTTCACTCCTTCCTGTAAAATAGATTCAAATCATGGGCTGGCTAAAAGCACTTTCTCTGAAATGGCTCTTCCCAGTTTAACAGAGCATGAGACAAGTCAATGTCCCCCTTTCAGCTGCTGATACTAGATAACTGTATTTAAGGTAAGAAGAGAATGGAGAGATGGGATAAAGGAAAAGGAACAAGAGAAAAATAGGCCCAGGCTAGTCATGTGCTAATGTAATTTGCCCATTAGATCATTCACTGTCCTGTGATGCATTCACAGCAACTCAGGGTCTTATCCTATGAGATCGATGAGAGCTGATGGTTAGCAACTCAGGACTGAGGTGTTTTCCCACCAAGATAGCTCACTTCCTTATGCAATAAGCCTCTTTCAGAAAGCATAAATCTGCCAATGAATTAAATAGAATGAAGACATCACAGGTTTGGGTGAGCCAGTTTATGTACTTCCCAGACTAATCAAGCCAAAATACACAACTACGCTTTATTTGCTTTAGCAAACTTTATTGCGCGAGTTCAGTGTTAGTCTGAATGGAAATGTATTAACTTTGGCTCAAATAAACTAGCTTCACTGAACAATATAGGGTAAAACACCCAACACTTACTGGATGTGGCATCTGTCTGAGTTCTGTCCTCCAAAGTCAAGTTTTATGCATGTGTCAGTTGTTTTAGGGACAAACTTTAATAGGTGAACAGGAAATAAGAATAAGAGAAGACTTAAAAGAAGAGAATAAAACAATAACAAATATCAAAGCAAAACCAGCACAGGAGACTCCCCAGAGTTCAATGCCTTTCCCTAGAGCTAATAGAAATATAACAAGTAAAACAACATTGATAAACCCTTATAAAATGGGGTAACTGACATCTCACCTGCAGGCAAATTTATAGTCCCACTTGGTATGTTAGTTCCTCCCAGATCTCACAAATTAAACTGGATTAGGTGAGGCTAATACTTTCACAGGAGACTTCCAAGGAACACTTTATGAAGAGTGACAAAAAGAGGTTTTCTTGATTCAATAAATTGTCAGTAGTGAGCCTATGCCTCAGCATTAGTCCCAAAGTCTAGGTGCAGTAGGCATAGATAGGACTGCCATATGCCTTGATGATGGTCCCATACTCTCTAGGAAGGGAAGGCAGTAGGAAGGACTTGTAGCGTTATTATCAATCAGAGAAAAACCTTAGGCTATCTCTCAGCCATTCTGCCTCCCCTTTTCCTACAGTCTGGTAACTTATGGTATCATCTGTTCTCACAGCAGGAGCAGAAGTAACATCTGCAATTGCTGATGTTGCAGGGAAGTGAAAAAATGAGAAGCCAAAAAGTAAGAAAGAGCTTTGAAGAGGAAAATACAAAGGTGCATGGGAAAGGATGAGAGACGAAGGCAAAGGGATGAAGATAATCCTCTTGTCTGTTCTGTGGGTTATTTTTACTAGGGCTGTCTTTCAGAGGAAAGACTTACGTCTGACAACTGGAGCTCATTAAAGATTCTATGACACTCATATAAGAACCAGGGTGTGTTAGAATAGCTGAACTGTCTGAAATGTGCTCTTGGAAAACTGCATTTTACCTACTTAACTTCCCTCTGCAGTTTCATTTGGATATTGTACAGTATCCTTCATTTCCTTTGATGTAGTATTTTGTTTTTCACTGTAGACAAAATGCTACAATGCTGTGTCTAAAAGGGCTCATGTGATCTTTGAGTGTATCACCAGGGAGATATCAAGAGGTTATATTATCTGTGTGATTGGCAATGGTGTGAACACTAGAATTCTGTGTCCAGATCTGGTGTCAACAATTCAAGAGGGACGTTGAAAAATTGGAGAGAGTCCAGAAGAAGCCATATAAATGATTTAAAGTTTGGAAAACATGCCTTATAGTCAGAGACCCAAGCTGCCCAGTCTATTTAGCTTATCAAAAAGAAGGTTAAGGGGTGACTTGATCAGTCTGTAAGTACCTACATGAAGGAACAAAAATTTGATAGAGGGGTCTTCAGTCTGGCAGAAAAAAACGTAGCAAGATCCAGTGACTGGAAGTTGAAGCAGACAACTTTAGATTAGGTGCAATAAGATTTTTAACAGTGAAAGCAGTTAAGCATTAGAACAGTTTACCGAGGGTGGTGATGGGATCTCATTCACTGGCAATTTAATTCAAGGTTAGATGTCTTTCTAGAAGATCTGATCTAGTTCAAATGGGAATTATCACTGGTCATTGGCTTCCCTGAATTATGCAGGACGTCAGCCTAGATGATCACAATGGTCTTTTCTGGCTTCATAATGTGTGCATTGTGAACATCCATATCCAGTTTGAGACAACCTTTGAGATGAACCTGGTTACATCAGTGGGCCCTCAGTATCATTAAGTACAATTTTTGAGTTAGTGGGCCAAATCTGTCCTTAGTGTAACTCCAGTGAAGCCATATTTGGCCATCTACTAGGGATGAATTTGACACTTTACATTTAGTTGATTCCAACACACAAATAGAACAAGTAAAGCAAAATCTTCCAGTGCTCTCAGGGTGAGAATTATCATCTCTAAACCTGTAGTGGATGCTTGCAATCTTAGTTTCTTTGATTTCTTATTGGAAGTGCGGATGCTTGGAACGCAGATGCTTCTTTTCTTTCTTATGCTCTAGACTTCAAAGCAATTTTATTGAATAGTCTTCTGCTGTAGATAGTAAAGCTTGAATAACCTTATCCTTTCTGCTGGATAAGGGAAGTCTGCTGATCTCTTTCATTTGTTCTTCTAGCTTTTTTTTCTTTTTTTTTAGTATCAAAATATCACAGACTTTTAGCTGCCTTTTTAAGGCCCATATTAAAAGTTGCACTTTTGATGAAGGTAGGAGCATTTTCTGATTCTGAACATAGAGTAAAACATTGCTTTTAAGCTTAACCTAGTGCACAATGTCCACTAAAAGGGAAACTTCTAAAACAGCCATTGTTAAAGTGAATAGTACTTTCCTTTTACCCAAGAATTTTGCAATGATTTGCAAAACACAAATTCATAATAATAGTTTTATAATTGTGCATTATAGCTACATGGGTAAAATAATAGGAACATTAAGGTGATTTGACCACAGTCACACAGGGTAAAACTCACTGTAGCAAAGAAGGGTAACAGACAGACTATGTACCACTTAAATTCTCATAGGCTTCAAAACATGCGCTGCATTGGCCTTCTACCGAGAGGGCCAGAGTCCAAGAGTCCTTCATCCCAGATCGTACCAACTCCCCCACAAAGCAGTTTAACTGAAGAAAACTCAACATTGCAATAAAAAAAAACCCTTCTAAAGTGTGTCTGTATTAACATTTCCAGTTCCAGATTAGGGAATATAATTCTTTGAAGTCAAATAACTAATTTATGAGCTGAATTCTGCTCTGAGGGAATGCAATAACAAAATACCCATTGATTTCAATGTGACAGGAAAGGGCCCTGAAAGAGCCAGTAAATTTGTGATAAGCAGAGGTGGTGAAAATTTGTTGATCACATTTCTTGCTGAAAAATGAAGTTTCCCCAATACACATTTTTTCATGGAAGAATATACCCTGATGAAAAAAAATGTGGGTAACTGTAAGCTTTGGCTTTTACAAATCAAAAAGTGAGATTTTTGAATTTTCATCCCCCTCCTCCTTTTTTTCCATTTTTACCACTGAATGCTATAAAGTTTAATCATGTCCAAGAGGTTTCCCCTACATTTTTCTTTCCTCTCCCCCTCTACTGTAACTTTACAAATCTTTGAATGGGAAAAGGAAAAGGGAAATAAAAAGAGGGGGGGAAACATTCTTTCATTCTATTGCATCCAGTATTGAAAAAAGGAAGGGATAAAAAACAAAATTCGAATTTTTATTATTCAGAAACAGTCAAATTATAAATTCAGATCAAAACTAATTGTTTTTAAACTTTTCCCCTCAAACGTAAACTGAAAATGACTTTTTTTCTTTCAAATATCACATTTTTTCCAGCTGTAGTGCTAAGTCTTTCATATCACCCATACTACCTTTGATTGTGATTCCAATCTTACAAGCTAAGGATGGCCACTGATTTCAACTAAAGCCTTATACTTCCTACACTGCTGTTCAACAACTGCTTTTCCCTCTTGTCCTTGTGTTTAAGATTTTTAGTTCCTATGTGCTGCATTTTCCTGTCATTCTTGTTGTAAAATGGACACCATACTGCAAAACACCTGAGCGGAACCAAACATAAAAATACAATTCAGCGGGTCCCAGTGATGGGATTCCTGTATTCTTTATCAGAGCAAATAAGCCAGTGGGCACCCAGCCACACCTTGAAGACTTATTCTGAAAAAGAAAACTCAACCACTTGAGCACATTACAGAGAAAATTCTCAGCCATTGACAAGTGATTGGTCTTTGCAAGCTGGGGGCCTGTAGGTACCCAAAGATGCAGATAAATCAATGGGATTTAGGCACATAGGAGTTTTTGAAAAGCCTACTAGACACTTATATACTTCTTTGGGCACCTAAATATCTGTAAAAATCTGACCTGGCTATTGAGGACTGTCTCACATTTCTGACCATTCAAAACAGATTAGCTTTGGTTTGTTTGAGGGACTGACAAAGATTAGGGCTTGTTCTTGTTCTATACAAATTAGTTTAGCAATGATGAATCCGAAGAAACACATTTGTTCCCATGGCATTTTTTGTGAATTCAGTAAAACACTGCTTCTACCACAGCAAATAAAACATTTTTTAGTGAAAATATAGTGGTTGAAAGAAAACAAATATTTGGCAAACCCAAGGTCCTTAGTTGAAGATAAATAATTAATTTCACAGGGTTTTTTAAGTAATTCAAACTTAAAATAGCTCAATAAAACTTAGAACATATACTATTTTTTAAAAGATTTATTCATTAAGACTAAGAATTAGATATCCTCCCCTTGGAGCACATCTTCTGTCATGTGATCTCCTTCTAGAAATCATGGAGGGATCTTAAACCAAGCCCCTAAGGGATGCCTGAACAATATACCCATTTAATTTCTCAACATTATACATTTTCACTTAATTAAATATACAATAGACATAGTCAGTTTGAGGGACTGACACAGGTTAGGGCTAGTTCTTGTTCTATACAAATTAGTTTGGCAAATTAGTTTGGGGCGTATGGGGTGCCCAGAGAGGGGTAGTACCTCTGATGGAGGGACTTGTCGTACCCCTTCGGGGGTGGTCCATCCATTTTGGTCCCCACCTGTCACTCACCTCTCACTTGTGGCTCCAAGTAGCTGCAGCATGCGCAGTGGCCACACCCCGGGCAATGGCTTCGACAGGCCGGCTAAACCAGGTGAGTGTAACTGATGGGACTCAAACCCTCGGTGAATTAGGGATATGCCTACCCTGTATGCAATGTCAGCTCCGGCAGACTGGGTGAAAGAGATCACTAAGATCCAACAGCCAAGAAGGCAGTTCTGCAATGCTTTGTGGACAGCGAAGGGCTTGACGAGGCACGAAAGACTTCAAGGCCATCCACTGCAACCAAAGAAGTTACCAGTAGTGACAATTTTTCGTACCATTGGTGTCTGGCTTCTAAGGTCAAGAAAGTGGGATTGCTCCCGTGCAACGGCTCTACCACTTAAAAAGCTTTCACGCACAGGTCCAGTACAAATTATCAAACATCATCATACCATCCAAGTCCTGCGGCGATGGGGGAGGGGCAAAGCGACAGGTGGAGGTTACCACTGGGAGTCGTAGCCCCAATCCTGCATGCAGGCGGCCTGTGGATATGTGGTCGTCCAGCTCTGTACCTGGGGCAGCAGAGTTGCCCGGCAGCATCCCAGGAGTCTGAGCAGCCCTCTTCAGGACAGCACTGCTCACGCTAGTAAGGGAGGGGTCTAGAAAAGGTGGCCTAAAAATTGCCTGCCCTACAACAACTGGCCAGCAAGCTGCAGCTGGCAGTTTAATCCATCCTGGGGCCGAAACCAAAAGAAAAATGAGGAAACTTACCATTGGTGTATGGAATGTTCGTACCCTCATGGATCGAGAAGCTGTTGCAAGACCTGAGAGAAGGACAGCTCTCATAGCTCGAGAACTAGCCTGCTATAACCTCGATATAGCCGCATTAAGTGAAACAAGATTGCCTGGGGAAGGTTCCTTGAGCGAACCAGGAAGTGGTTACACCTTCTTCTGGAAGGGTAAGACTGAGACAGAGGACAGAATACATGGAGTTGGTCTGGCAATAAAAACCTCATTGATGCATCAACTCCCAGATCTTCCTGTGGGTATCAATGAAAGATTGCTGAAACTACGCTTCCCACTAGATGCCAAACGTCATGCCACCATCATCAGTGCATATGCACCCACTCTAACATGCTCTGACAACTCAAAGGAACAATACGATGAAGATCTCAACAGACTGATCAAGGCCACACCTGTAACAGACAAACTACTCCTACTTGGAGATTTCAATGCCTGAGTTGGGGCTGACAGGAGAACTGGAAAGGAGTAACCGGGCCACATGATGTAGGCAAAATGAACAGCAATGGACTACTCCTTTTGAGCCTTTTTTCTGAAAATGACCCGAACATTAGCAACACTCTGTTCCGACAAACGGACAAATACAAAACGATGTGGATGCACCCTAGGTCCAAACAGTGGCATCTGATAGATTATGCCATAGTCAGAAGGCGAGTCATCTAAGACGTACTGATCACCAGAGTAATGCGAGATGCAGAGTGCTGGACAGATCACAGATTAGTCAGGATGTCTCTTCCAACTTCATATAGCTCCCTCCCAGCACAAACGCCCTAAGCATGTGCCACCTGCTTTCAATATAGCCAAACTGAAGGATGCTCAATGTTTCAACAATTTCCAGAAGAGTCTTGATGACAAACTGACATCCCACAGACAATTGATCGGTACAGTAACCGAAAAGTGGGACCAGTTCAAGCAGATAGTGACTGAAACAGCAATAACATCTCTTGGACCAAAGAAAAGAACACATCAGGATTGATTTGATGAGAACCAAGAAGAAATATGCTCAGCACTGTAAGTGAAGAGAAAAGCCTTTATCGAATGGCAGAATGACCCTTCCTCAGTCTCTAAACGGGACCATTTCAAGTACCTTCAGAGCCAAACACAGAAAGACCTCGGTCAGATACAAGACAACTAGTGGGAGAGCAAAGCCAAAGGAATTGAGCACTATGCTGAGACTCACAACTCAAAGGTGTTCTTCAGTGCTGTTAAGGTTGTCTATGGACCTTCTAAACCAAGGACCACCCCATTGCTCTCATCAGACAGCACAACGCTGATTAAAGATAAAGAAGGCATCAACGAAAGATGGCGAGAACACTTTAGCAACCTTCTCAATAGACCATCAACCGTGAATAATAACGTCCTCAATGAAATTCCACAACAACCTGCTCTGACAGATCTTGACTTTCCGCCCACTATAGATGAGATTAAGAAAGCTGCTAGCCAGATGAGTTCAGGAAAAGCTCCTGGAAAAGATGAGATACCAGCAAAGAGATACAAAGCAGCTGGTCCAGCAGCATTAGCAGTGTTCCACAGAGTGATCATCAGCATCTGGGAGGATGAAAACATACCATAGGACCTCCGCGACACTACTACTGTCTCTCTTTTCAAGAACAAAGGCAGCAAAGCAGAATGTGGAAACTATAGAGGCATATCCCTCCTCTCCGTTGGTGGGAAGATCATCGCCCGCATCATCTTGAATCGCCTAATAGCCAGTATTTCCCAGGCAAATCTACCTGAAAGTCAATGTGGTTTCCGACCTGGCTGGAGCACAGTCGACATGGTGTTTGCTGTCAGACAAATACAAGAGAAGTGCATTGAACATATTCTGTTCATGTTCTGTATGCTGTCTTCATAGATTTGACAAAGGTTTTTGATACCATCAACAGGGAAGCCCTTGGACCATTCTAACACAACTTGACTGCCCAAGAAAATTTGTCCAGATTATACGCCTTTTTCATGACAGCATGACAGGAGAAGTATTGTCTGATGGAGCCACATCAGCCCCCTTCAACATCACCAGTGGTGTGAAACAAGGATGTGTTCTCGCTCCTGTCCTATTTAACCTGTTCTTCGCATGCGTCCTTAACCATGCAATGAAAGATCTGGACCGAGGTATATACTTGAAATATCAGCATGATGGTTCACTTTTTGACCTTCTTCGCCTGAATGCAAAGACTAAAACAGTGCAGAAACTCCTTCTTGAGACACTCTTTGCTGACTATGCCCTCATGGCTCACACTGAAAATGACCTTCAGCACATTGTCAACAAGTTTGCTGAGGCCTTGCAACTTTTCAGACTAACTATCAGCCTTGGAAAGACAGAAGTTCTTCATCAACCTGCACCTGGATCAAATGCTTCTGTCCCGAGTATCTCCATTGACAGCACTCAGCTTAAAGTAGTGGAGAACTTTAAATACCTGGGTAGTGTCATATCCAGTGATGGATCACTGGATAATGAGATCAATGCACGAATATCCAAAGCAAGCCAGGCACTTGGCTGTCTGCGTGTCAAAGTTTTAAACCATCGCAACATCCGGATGTCAACAAAACTGCTTGTGTACAGAGCTGTTGTCCTCTCATCTCTTTTGTATGAGTGTGAAACATGGACACTGTAAAGGCGTCACATCAAGCAGCTTGAAACATTCCACATACACTGCCTCCGCAACATCATGAAGATCCACTGGCAAGACAAAGTGCCCAATCTCAAGGTCCTCGAGAGAGCACAGATGACAAGCATGGAAATGATGATCATGAAGTCACAGCTACATTGGACTGGTCATGTCAGCCGCTTGAATGCCAACAGAATCCCTCGCCAGCTTCTGTATGGTGAGCTCTCCCAGGGCATCCGGCATATAGGTCATCCACGGAAACGTTACAAGGACACCATCAAAGCCAATCTGCAGTATAGCAGTATCAAATCTAGGGACCCTGAGGATGTAGCCAGCGACAGAACACAGTGGCGTGCAACAGTTAGAAATACCTGCATCGCCTTTGAGGAAGACCGCTGCCAGTGTCTACAAGAGGCACACGAACAACGTCACAGAACATCAGCAGAGCACAATCCACTGACCGTGAACTTCCCATGCACCATCTGCAGCAAAATGTGCACCTATAGAATTGGCTTGTACAGTCATCAGAGGGCACACCATGAGACCAACAATAGATGATCTGCACAGATTTGTCATCCTCGGATAGATGGATTACCAAGAGACATAATCTGTAAAACCAATGCAGCTGTTAGTGAACACAACAAATTGTTGGTTAAACCAACAGACATGGACAGAAATGCCATTCCTTCCTCTCTAGTTAAGGAACTAAAATTGTCATAAATGTTAGAAAGCAACATCTTAATATACCCCTACTCCTACACACATCTTGTTCATCTTCATCTTGAATTCTTATGACACAATGTCCTAACAGATAAATCACAAGATGGGATATTAGTTGGTGTCTCCTATGGTTCACCAAATCACACTTGAAACAGAATCACTGGCTCCTTATGCACCTATCCATAGTGTTAGAAAAAAAACCTGCATAATCATAGGGCACTTCAGCCTGAGTGTCATGTGTTGGTGGTCTCATGGTGCCAGTTCTAAAGCATCATTGGAATTCCTAATATTATAGGTGACAATTTCCTAACTCAAAAATTGTTGCATCCAACATGGGGGGATTCTATATTAGACACCGTCTTGGCAGATAGAGAAACTGATCACAGAACTAAAATGGCAGTCCTTGAATGGATAAACAGGGTAATCGTCAATAGGAGCAGAGAAATTATTTTTCCTCTTTGTTTAGAACACTGCTGGAATAGTGTGTCCAATTCTGGTGTCCACAGTTGAAGAAAGATGCCTGATAAATTGGCAAGGGTTCAGAGAAGAGCCACGAGAATCAAGGGATTAGAAAAGATTTCTTAGAGTGATAAACTCAAGGAGTTCAATCTATTTAGCTTAACAAGGAAAATGCTAAGGAGTGATTTGATTACAGTCTATAAATACCTGAGTGGGAAAGAAATATTTAATAATGGACTCTTCGATTCTAGCAGAAAAAGGTATAACATGATCCAACAGCTGGAAGATGAAGCTGGACAAATTCAGATTGGAAATAAGGTGTATATTTTTAACGAACAACTTACAATGGTCGTGGTGGATTTTCCATCACTGACCACTTCTAAATCATGATTAGATTTTTTTCCCCTAAAAGATCTGCTCTAGGAATTATTGCGAGGAAGTTCTATGGCCTGTGTTATACAGGAGGTCAGAGTAGATGATCATGAGTCCCATCTGGCCTTGGAATCCATCTTGGGGGGAAAAATTAATAAGTTATACACTTTTGAAGAAACCTTTTAAGTCCAAGACAAAAATATTTTAATTACAATCCAGTGTACCAGTTGATCACCGGCAAGTCTCTTACTTTCCCCTCAAATAGCTTTATTTCCACTATACAAAATAATAATTTGTTGGCATATTTTTTGTTTGTTCTTAAAATAATAATAGAAGTCAAATGGATTCTTCCTCCAGTAAAAGTAGTGCCGAAAGCAAAATATCTACAAGGTTATGTTGACTTGTTTTATTGCACTGTATGCCATTTGAAATGGAACCCTGCCCGTAGTCTACTTTGTTTATTTGCATGGTACTCCCGTTTTCTGTGAATAGCACTTGGCTTCATCATAGGGTATGTCTACACTACGGGATTATTCTGATTTTACAGAAACCGTTTTTTAAAAACAGATAGTATAAAGTCGAGTGCATGCGGCCACACTAAGCACATTAATTTGGCAGTGTGCGTGCATGTACCAAGGCTAGCATCGATTTTAAGAGCATTGCACTGTGGGTAGTTATCCTGTAGCTATCCCATAGTTCCTGCAGTCTCCCCCACCCATTGGAATTCAGGGTTGAGATCCCAATGCATGATGGTGCAAAAACAGTGTCGCAGGTAATTCTGGGTAAATGTCGTCACTCAATCCTTCCTCCGTGAAAGCAATGGCAGACAATCATTTCGCACCCTTTTTCCTCTGGATTGCCCTGACAGACGCCATAGCATGGCAACCATGGAGCCTGTTTTGCCTTTTGTCACTGTCACCATATGTGTACTGGATGCTGCTGACAGAGGAAGTACTGCAGTGCTACACAGCAGCATTCATTTGCCTTTGCAAGGTAGCAGAGATGGTTACCATCCCTATTGCACCGTCTGCCATTGTAAATTGGTGATGAGATGATGGTTATCAGTCATTTTGCACCGTTTGCATTTGGAAATTGGAGATGAAGCTTATCAATCCTTTTGTACCGTCTGCTGCTGTCATGGATGCTCCTGGCTGGCCTTGCTGAGGTCAGCCGGGGAGGCATGGACAAAAATGGGAATGACTCCCCGGGTCATTCCCTTCTTTATGTTTTGTCTAAAAATAGAGTCAGTCCTGCCCAGAATATGGGGCAAGTGTACTAGAGAACCAGAGAGCACAGCCACTCCGTGTCAGAGCCCCAAAGAGCCCGCAGAAATGATGAGCTGCATGCCATTTTAGGGGGTGCCCCTGCAACAACTCCACTCGTTGCTTCCATCCTCCCCCAACCCTCCTGGGCTACCATGGCAGTGTCCCCCCATTTGTGTGATGAAGTAATAAAGAATGCAGGAACAAGAAACACTGACTTTTTATCGAAATAAAATGAGGGGGAGGCAGCCTCCAGCTGCTATGATAGTCCAGGCAGGACAGGAAAAGGTGGGGGGAAGAGAAGCGCAGCTTCCCGCTGCTATGGTAGTCCAGGGAGTACAGAATCTTTTCTTTAGACATGAAAAGAGGGGGGTGGCTGATGGAGCTCAGTCTCCAGTTGCTATGATGAGGATGGTTACCAAGCCTTTTGTACTATCTGCCAGGAATGACCAGGAGTCATTCCCATTTTTACCCAGGCACCCCCGGCCAACCTCACCAAGGCCAACCAGGAGCACTCACGGGATGATGAGGATGGTTTTCCACCATTTTGTACCGTCTGCCATCAGGAAAGGAAGGGGAGGGGATGCTGCTGTTCAGTGTCGCAGCACCGCGTCTACCAGCAGCATGCAGTAGACATACAGTGACATCGAAAAAAGGCTAGAAATGATTTTTTTCCTTTTTCTTTCCGGAGAGGGAGAGGGGGTAAATTGACCTGATATACCCTGAACCTCCCCGGACAATGTTTTTGACCCTTTAGGCATTGGAAGCTCAGCCAAGAATGCAAATGCTTTTCGGAGACTGCAGGGACTGTGGGATAGCTGGAGTCCTCAGTCCCCACTCCCTCCCTCCATGAGCGTCCATTTGATTCTTTGGCTTTCCATTAAGCTTGTCACACAGCACTGTGCTGAGTCCCTGCTGTGGCCTCTGTCTATCATAGCCTTGGAGATTTTTTCAAATGCTTTGGCATTTCATCTTTTGGAATGGAGCTCTGATAGAACAGATTTGTCTCCCCATACAGTGATCAGATCTAGTATCTCTCATATGGTCCATGCTGGAGCTCTTTTTAGATTTGAGACTGCATCGCCACCCGTGCTGATCAGAGCTTCACGCTGGGCAAACAGGAAATGAAATTCAAAAGTTCACGGGGCTTTTCCTGTCAACCTGGCCAGTGCATCTTAGTTCAGATTGCTTTCCAGAGCAGTCACAATGGTGCACTGTGGGATACCGCCAGGAAGCCAATACTTTCGAACTGCGGCCACACTAACCCCAATCTGACATGGCAATACCGATTTCAGTGCTACTCTCCTCGTTGGGGAGGAGTACAGAAATTGGTTTAAAGAGCCCTTTATATCAATATAAAGGGCTTCGTTGTGTGGACGGGTGCAGGGTTAATTCAGTTTAACACTGCTGAATTCGGTTTAAATGCATAGTGTAGACCAGGCCATAGTCTTAAGAGCTAAACAATGGTATAATCAAAATATCCATCAATTTACTACAATCATTCTATCACAATGTATATTTTTTTAGTTTCTACTGCTTGATTCACTGCTTCATGTGTATGTGCAGTAATTGCATTCTATTCAGACCCTCCAAAATGAGTGTTTTATTTTTCAGAGTCTTTAGCAGCCTCACTAAAAAAAGGTTCTACAATTTTCAATCCAAATGCATTATTTCAAATTGTTATCTGGGAAATTTGAGACCAGAAACACTAAATAGAAATTGCAGACCCATAGACTTCAGTAAACTGCTTCTCTCCATTTTTCTATTATATCTTTGGCTTTATTTATTGAATGATTCATTTATTTTCAACTTATTTATTTGCACTGGAGTAGTGCTTAGGGACCACCAGTCAAGAATCAGGATCCAGTTATACTAGGCACTGTGCACACACATAATGGAAAGATGGTCCTTGTCCCAAAGAGCTTACAAAGTAAGTAATCCCAATTCTATATTGCACATAAGGTAAAATGCTTCTGTCAGGTTCACATGTGAGTAGATGTGACTGGCAGTAAAATTTGGTCCAGAATGACATGAATTGCTTACACCTCCATTTTCTGTGTTGACAAGTACATGTTTAGATTACCCCTTATGATACAGAGGTCACGCAATATATCTCCATACTTTTTTTAAAAAATAATTAAGTTTCTTTCATTTTATTTTGCATTGGAAACCTGATGTGCATATCAGGTAACTTCAAATTATGTTTTCTCCCTGTGACTGGGGGCAGGATGCAACTCACCTATTGAGCCTCTCCCATTGGCTGACTGTAGTGCTGATCTACTCTACACACCACTGCAAATGTAGATGTACCTATTGTAACACCCCAATATTCACCACTATCATGTAATTAGGATATGTTTTGTGCAAAGTATGCCTTGTGAGGTATCATCTAAAGTCTTGATCTGCTAGACATTAATATCTCATTGGATTGCATGTGCTATTGTCATATGTGAAGTTATGAAGTTTGGCTATGCATGTGTTACTGAAACATGTTCTGAGGTTGAAAACATCCACAAGCAGCCTTTCAGGTACAACAGTAAAAAAAGGCCAATCAATGTTAATGGCTCATTGAGGAAAAACACACAAGCACAAGGATTACCTCAGGAACAGGGTACAATAGAAATCTCTCAAAGACAGCACTACACAATAGGACCTGTTTGACCCAAGTCACAGCAAAAGAGATTTCCAGCAAATGGGAAGAAGATACAAAAAGGGGGAAATTATACCATGTTGGTACCTCACTCACCCTACAATAACGCACCTGGAAACACCTGAGGGGCAAGGACTGAACTGTGGGAAGTGATGGTCACAAGCTAGAGGGATTTTTAGCCTATGTATGAAAACCTGGGAAAGCCAAGGCACCTTGTGCCTTAAGAATCTGCCAGCTGTTAATCATTCAGGGTGAGAATTTGCTAATTCATATCCTACCTATTTGGTGTCTTAAGATCAGTTTGCAGTTTTGTTTATTTGGTATGATAATCTGCTTTGATCTGTTTGCTATCACTTATAATCACTTACAATCTATCTTTTGTAGTTAATAAACTTGGTTTTGTTTTGTCTAAAACCGGTGTGTGGAAATTATAACTTGGGGCAGAAAACCGTTGCATATCTCTCTCCACGTTGAGGGAGGGGGCAAATTTCATGAACTTATGCTATACAGTTCCCTGTGCAGCACAAGATGCTATAATTTTGGGTTTACACTGGGAGGGGGGGTGCCTTTGCAACTGGTAGTTGCCTTAGTTGAACCTTCCCATCCAGAGCTGATCTCAGCATCTGAGTGTATAACTGCAGCTGGGTGTGTCCCTACCTTGTGTGTGCTGGTTAAGTGCAGTCTGAAGCCTGGGGAAGGGCTTGACAGGCTGCGTAGTAGTACAGTGTAAAGGGAACCCAGACTGGTGGGCTCACTGATATCCCAGTTCCAAGTGGCACCCTAGGGGGAACCTGTCACACCTATAGTGTTATGATCTGAGCTTAAATGATATGTCCATCCTGTAATCAATATTAAAAAATGGTTTATTGCAGCCAGTATCTGAAAACTATCATTCAGTAAGAAACAACATAGTATAAAAAAGTTTGTTGCTCGCATGCAACTGGTGTGTTAATTTAAAACAGAAAACTATTTTAAGAATCTATTTATATTCTACTCTAACTGCCATCTAAAAGAGAACCTCATGGAAGCTGCACAGTTGATTCAGAAAGAAACCAAGTAAACTGAAGTATAAAGAAGTAATTATCTAGCTCCAGGAGGATGTGGTGTGGTCAAATCCACCTACTTTGTTGGACTGTATGTAGCCCTAAAGCCTCTCAGAGAGAGAGAGTTAGCAAGAGAAGTTTTCTAGGGAAGAAAATGTTCCCAACAGAGAAGAAAGAATGTAGCACTTGCTTGAAGAAAAGGGGGAAAATCTGCTGTCTACCAACAAGAAAATGTGCTGTCCAAGGAAACATCATTTAGTAACAGATTAACAGATTCTGAAACACATCTATTGGCAGTGGATAAGTGGTTCTAGGTCACGGCTGGAGATGATGATTGAAATAACAATCATCAATATGGCAAAGACCTTCTGGGTCATTTTGGTGAGATTGTGAGTTCCTGAATATTTTGCAGCTGCAAACACTGTATTAGCGCTTTACTTGTATCCTCTTTCTGAGCATGATGGATGGTAAATATTCCACCCCTTTATGTTGTCTCATGCTATCAAACAGACCAGGAACAAAACCAGACCACGCCAGAACTGTTGGTATGAAACAGAGGACCTCAAAACTACAATTATGATGTTAATGCTAGATTAAACCAATATCATAACATACAGCTACCAGTGTTTAGCAGAAAGTTTTGCTGAAGCACTGAAACAAGCCTTCACAAGGAAAACTTATGTCTGTAAATACCAGCTGTAGTTAAATTCTTATCAGTTTGTTGAAAGGAAAGAAGGATGGTCCAGTGGTTAGAGTACTAAATTGAAACTCAGGAGTCCCATGTGCAATTCACTGCTCTGCTACAGACTTCCCATGTGACAATGGGCAGCCTAGAGACAAGATGGGTGAGATAATATCTTTTACTGGACCAACTCCTGTTGGTAAGGGAGACAAGCTTTTGAGCCACACAGAGCTCTTCTTTACGTCTGGGAAAACCAGCATGACTACAACTACACTACACTACTTGGGCAAGTTACTTACTCTCTCTGTGCCTCAGTTCCCCCTCTGTGAAATATGGATAATAGAACTTCCCTACCTCACAGGGCTCAGATACTACAGTAAAGGAGGCCATGGAAGTCCCTAAAATATACAGCAACATAGTACATATATTTACAAAAGAGTGTTTAGCCTTTCTAATGACTGGCTGGCACTTATGTATCCATATTTCCTCAGTGAACTGCTTGAAAAAAATTGGTTACCGGGCTTTTACTTAAGTTTTGATTAATCAAATGTGCCAATCAGATCGTGTGTGTGGGCCCCTGCATACATTAAAAGTTAATATAGTTATACTACTGTAAAGGTGCCTTATACCATATAGCTTATTCCTCTTCCCCTGTGGAAATAGTTATACTGCCATAATACTGGTTATAACTGTGTTCATACTAGGGTGGGTTGTACTGCTGAGATTATACAAGTATAACGTGGTATAAAACTTTTGTGTTCCCAGGCTCTCAGTTCCCCAGCAGCCTGCCAGATGAGCTGCAATAGAGCCAGGAGGGCAGGAAACCGGGCAGGTTTCAAAGCATGCTTGCTTTCTGTCAGAACTCCATTGAAGTTGAACTATCTTATTGGAACATTTCAGTTTCAACGAAGCAGCATTCACCAACAGAAAAAAGTGGAGAATTTCTGAGCAACTCTACTCCTAAATCATTTAGAGACTTCTGAAAATATTACCCAAGAACTGTGATGCTGTATAGGGAGAAGGGCAGTCACTTAGGTAGTCTTGGAGATTACCAGCACATCTTAAAAAACAAACAAACAAAACTTCAGGTACCTCTGCACTTCCTCGTTTCAGCTTACTCCTGAAGCAGATATAACAAAGATATAGCACAAGAGAGAAACAGTTTCTGTAATGTATTGGGTTAGACTGGAGCTGGGCAGTACTGCAAATTAAAATCTGAAATTGTGAGATTTGGAGCCTGATTTCTAAATCAAAGTGATGTGGATAGAATCATAGAATATCAGGGTTGGAAGGGACCTCAGGAAGTCATCTTGTCCGACCCCCTGCTCAAGCCTTTCGGTCTCTAGTCTGTAGCAGTGCGTGGATTTCTTCCATCCTAAGTGCAGGACTCTGCACTTGTCCTTGCTGAACCTCATCAGATTTCTTTTGGCCCAATCCTCTGATTTGTCTAGGTCCCTCTGTATCCTATCCCTACCTTCCAGCGTATCTACTACTCCTCCCAGTTTAGTGTCATCTGCAAACTTGCTGAGGGTGCAGTTCACGCCATCCTCCAGAGCATTCATGAAGATATTGAACAAAACCGGCCCCAGGACCAACCCTTGGGGCACTCTGCTTGATACCGGCTGCCAACTAGACATGGAGCCATTGATCACTACCCAAGAAGCTTTAGATGATAAAAACCAATAAGTTTTAGATGAACATCCAAGCAATACCCTCAAGCATTTTGGAAGGCTGCTGAGGATATGTCTACATTGCAATTAAAAACCTGAAGCTGACCTGTGACAGCTGATTCAGGTTCATGGGGTTTGAGCTAAAGGGATGTTAATTGTACTGTATATGTTTGGGCTTGGCTGGATCCTGGTTTCTAGGACCCTCATTGGTGGGAGGTTCCCAGAGTGCAGGCTGCAGCCAGAGCCTGAACTTCTACACCACAATTAAACAGCCCCACAAGCTCAAGCCCCGCAATCCTGAGCCAGCTGGCACAGGCCAACCATGGTTGTCTAATTGCAGTGTAGACATACTCCAATTGTTATCCTGGCAACTCAAGTTTCACAGTGCCATCTATGAGAGATTTTTAAGTTGGAAAATCTTTAGCTAATGGCTGATTGCATGACAAGGGAAGCGACTACCAAAAAAAAAAATTCTGCAAAAAGAAAAAATTATTTAGTACCATGGTGAATTTTTTTGCTGCTTCAACGAGTGCCCTCAATGCTTGTTGTCACTAAGGGCTAAGTGAATCACTTTCTAAATATATAGAGAGATCTCCTGTGAAATCACTTTGTCAGCAGCTCAGCTGCACAAGGTAGAGATAATCTATATCAAAAATTCCTGACAGGGGCTGTGCTTCTTTAGCAGATCTTTGAAACTTTCCTACTCAGTGACCTCAGGCTTCAATGAGTCACTGTACAAAAGTCAGGTTGCTGTGGGAAGATAATGAATGCAAAGATGTATGCTGTTGCCATTGCAGGCACGGAAAATAAAATCTTCCCTGAAATGAAAATCTACTGCAAACTATTAAGTTTTAGTTGGTACTGGGGGATGGGGCGAGGGCAGGAGGGTGGAAGATTAGCTAAACCTACTTATTTCATAGTATATCTTAAATGCCAGTTGTTTTTAGAATGCATTAGTAAAAATTCACGTTCAGCAGTTCTATGCCTGATTCTCTCTTGTTTTAAGGCCCCTTTATGCCTGTCTTCCATGAATGTATCTGTTAGTACCACAAGATGACAGATTATAACATCTTGGAAAATTCTAAATTGACCACAAGTTGCTATGGTAACTGAGTAAAAAGGAACCAATCATATTGCCTGTGAAAAACACGTTACCCTTTAATTAGGGGGTGTGGAAGTATGGATTGGGAAAAAAAAGAGTTGAATATGTATGAGCCTTATTGGGTGTAAATGTAACTCAGGACATTTCCCTGATCATCCTACTAGCCCTTCTCTCTGCCTATTCCATTTCCTCAGTGTGTCACCACTAAATAAGGTGATCACCTTTGTTGGATGAAAATAAGGTAAAAACTACATGAAAAATAAGGTGCAATGTTTTATTTTTAAGGGGCATTTTAGGGAAACACCATTTCCCTTAATATGTCATGTATTTTTCTCTCAGGTGTACTTTTTTCTTCCCTCAAGTATACTGTGCAAGTATCATAAACTTCAATTTAATGTTTTTAAATGATATTTGTCATCAGTTTTAATACATTTCAATACATCTTATAATAAGGGATGGGTGGTCACCATAATGGACAAGTCAATTAAATAAGGGATGGTCCCTTGAAATAATGATGGATGGGCTGCTGGATGAGCCTCTCCCTAGCTGGACTCTCAGTTTGTAGACAAGAGCAACAATCAGTGATGAAAGCACTTTCAACAGATAAAAGAGAGTTTTTGATATATTTCTGATCATTTCCCTCAACCCAACTTATAGAATATATTAGGCTTAGAAGGGACCACTGGTGATCATCTAGTCCAACCTCCTGCTTAAAGCAGAACCAATCCCCAGGCAGATTTTTACTCCAGTTCCCTAAATGGCCCCCTCAAGGATTGAGCTCACAATCCTGGGTTTAGTGAACCAATGCTCAAACCACTTAGCTACCCCTCCCCCTTCATCAACTCCACTTCATTTGGATTGAGCTTCAGCCAGTTCACTTTCATCCATGTTTCAGTCTCTGCCAGACACCAGGAAAGGCCTTGAACTGTTCTGGGTCAGAAAAGGTAGCAGTATGCAACTGCATGTCATCAGCATACCTAAGCCACAGCAACACTGGCTTCTTCATTAACTCCCCTAACACCAACATACACACATTAAATGAGAGAGAGGACAAAGTGAAATCTTACAGAACTCCACACGACAGTGTCCTTGGGGGAGAAGAACAAGTGTCCACCACTCTCTACAATAATCCCTCCTGACCACCAGAGGATATAACTGAGCATGGAATGCCATTCCACTGTGGTTCTGCCCAGTGCTGCTACTCATCCAGCAACACAGGGAAGGAGGGCTTTAGGAAAGCACACAATTTTTTTTAACAAACACACACAAAGCCTGAAACATAGTTAACAAAGACACCTGTTGAGTTCAGAAATAATTTAGCTCCATGTTGAGTAGGTTGGAAAATGACAATAGTTTCACTTGGGAAACTTGGGGAGGTGGAGTGTCAATTTTCCACCCAATATTAATTGTTAAATGAAAAACAAAACTAAACTTTTGTTTTTGTGGGAATTTTTCATTTCCTTTAGAAAGACATTTCTTTTAGGGAAAAAGTTTGATTTTGAAAAATAATTTTTAGTTCCAGGCTTCTTTTACAAAGCATCCAGTGTGGATTTTTCATCTAGGACCTATATTTGAGAGGCAAGCATCTTTTCCCATTGAGAGCAACTGGCCTATTTACCATTCTGTTACTCCAGTGCTATGTTGTTACAACTGCATTGAAATTTCTGTAAGCACACTGGTATAAAACTGAGATAACGCAGTGCTCTGTCAGACCTCATGAACAGAGGAAAGTTAGTTGCTGCACAAGAGGACTTCTATAAAATGAGGCTGTCCATAAATTATGTAACACATTAGGGGAATTGGGTTCTTAATTTTGTGTGTTTGTCTCAGTTTTACCTGGGGTAGCTGAGGCTTGAAAATCACCCAAAAAAATATTAGGTAATTAATGGACTGCCTCTATCACAGGAAAGGCAGTGGGGGCCTGTTCACAATGTGAGGAAAGTGGTGGTGTTGAAATGCGCAGATAGGTATTAAGGAGTCCCTCTCTTTTCCCTGCCTTCATTCATGTGTGGTGTTGAACTCACTGGCACATTTTCAGATTCCAGAGAAGTGAGATTACCTGCAGATATTTTGATGGTTCAAAGCAGTGGATATTTTAGCCCTGCTCTACCTCTATTTAAAACACTAGATGCTGTAACTCTGCTGTTCTACTGTACGTTGATCAATGTGATTGCATCTTGAAGCTGGCTGTACATCGTTCAGCAAAGATACCTTTGATTAATCCCCTCCTGGTTACTTTAAGTGATAGAAAGCCCCCTGTGGACTCAGGTTTGCTCTCCTTCTTTGTAGAGATCAGAGACAAATAGTTTCTTCCTGTGTTATTCTTGTCTTGTGTAAAGAGGATTTGTACAAGTCACTCCCTGGTGTAAACAGTACTGAAAAATGGTTCTAAAGGATTAAAGCTTTTCTAATGATCTGGCCCAGGGAATGTGTCTTTGAGCAGGCTGCATTCATGTACCCAGGTTTAGGCTTCAAGTAATGAGGCACTGCACTAGTAATAAAATGTTGAGAGCATATGAAAAACACAAAAACTGTATCCGTCAGTCTATTTATTAATATAAATGAGTGACATTCTTATCTGCAAAGATGTAATTTAGACTGTATAAAGATGTAATAAATATTACACACAGGAATGCATTACTGTAACGTACTTTTTGGTCTATATGTAGAGAAAAAAATTGAGTAAGAAATGAAAGACTACAGTTACGAAGAAATACTGTAGTACCATTGAAATCTCAAACTGTCTCCATCCTGTCACTTTAAGGCTTAAGGCAATACATTTTTTTTCTATATCAGAATGTTGTCCAATGTCACTTCTGATTCAGTAAACAGAAATTTCTGTATGCCTGTCAGAATAATCTCTATGGCTCACTGAATCTTTAACAACTTAATCCAACATGAATATATTTCCTTTTTAGATAGTCCTGGGAAGGAAGAATCACTTTTGCATCTTAAGTAGAACTTCAGTGAAGAGTTTGCACTTATACCAAACAAAGTCCTGAAATATAGCAAATTCATTGCCATGCTGCTACCAACTATTCATCCATTAGTTTTTCTCCTAACCATAAGCCTAGGGAAAAACTAAGAGCTATGCCACCTAACTAGCAGGAAATTTACATTTTTTGAAAAAGCAAGCCCCAATGGAGCTGCTGGAGTATAAGGTCATGCTTGCTCAGAGCAAAATCACTCATTCTGTACATGGCTTTGTCCCTGTGGGAGGGAGACTGCATAAGAGAGTGAAAGAGATACAAACTCCACACCAAAACAACATTTTCAAGTACTATTTTTCCCCTCCATAAAATAACTCAGAAAAAAAGATAAGGAAGAAATATGAAGATTGATATCTCTTTGTCTAAATTGTGACTGTGGCCTAAATGCCAGGGTTGCAAAGTCCAGCATGCAAATATTAGGATAAATATTGCCTGTACAACCTGAATTCAGCCTTTGTGCCTATGCACTATGATGTGTTTAATTACTTTATCATACTATTTCTTCCACAGGACCCCTGCCTCCTTTAATGCACAGATGAATGATGCTCGCTGAATAAGCAACTATTCAATATTTGTTCAATGTGTGACCCTAGGCCTTATTTATTGCACACTTTTTAAAGCCTAGTATGAGTGCCAAATTAGTAATTTCCTCAAGGGCTTTTATAAGGTGCTCATCACTATATTATCTGAGCACTTCACAAACATTAACAAACTGATTTTCTTACATCCCGTGAGATGAGATGGTATTATTATACCCACTTTACAGACTGAGAACTAGGCTATAAAGAGGTATATTAAAGTCAAAACTATCCTTTAATTCTGAATCTCCAATTTGGGACATCAAGGATATGACTTTTCACAGTACTTTGCATACTATAGCTTTGCATGGTGTCAAGTATCAGAGGGGTAGCCGTGTTAGTCTGGATCTGTAAAAGCAGCAAAGAATCCTGTGGCACCTTATAGACTAACAGACGTTTTGGAGCATGAGCTTTCATGGGTGAATACCCACGAACTGACCTCGTTATCTCTAGCTTGCTTGCTAGCATATATATACCTGCCCCTGGAAATTTCCATTACATGCATCTGAGGAAGTGGGTATTCACCCACGAAAGCTCATGCTCCAAAACGTCTGTTAGTCTATAAGGTGCCACAGGATTCTTTGCTGCTCATACTATAGCTCTTTTCTCTCAACTGCCAGCGAGCTCCCAGTCCCAGTCTCCTTGCCTAGTCATTCCCAATCTCCTCATTCCAACTCCCAATGACTCCCACTTCTATTTCTTGACACAATGTACTCAAGAATTTTGTTGTTGACATGTGTATGCTCCGTTCTTATATGATTTACACAGCTTTTAAACTGTCAGGAGCTAGGAGTGGATGGCAGCAGATGGGTCACTCAATAATTGCCTTGTTCTGTTCATTCTCTCTGAACCATCTGGCATCAATTACTGTTGGGAGACAGAATACAGGGCTAGATGGACCATTGGTCTGACCCAGTATGGCTACTCTTAAGAGTCTAAGTTCCAAAGTCCACATTGGTGATGAGTTTACTCCACCACTGTGATTCAGAGATGATTGGCAGTTTGTTCAGACAGAGTAGATCCAATTTCTTAGCTGCAGATGTATCTGATAGGTCAGGGGCTCTCAAACTGGGGGTCTGGACCCTCAGGGGGTAGTGAGATTATTACATGGGGTCACTATTTGTGAGCCTCCAACCCAAACCCTGCTTTGCCTCCAGCATTTATAATGGTGTTAAATATATTAAAGAGTGTTTTTAATTTATAATGGGGGGGGTCACACTCAGAGGCTTTCTATATGAAAGAGGTCACCAGTACAAAAGTTTGAGAACCACTGTGATAGGTAAAGACAGCCTAAATGTCCAGGTTTATTGGACAAGATCCTCATTAGATAAATCAGCATAGCTGCATTATCCTGTAAATGCAAAGCTTCCCAGACTGAGGAGGAAAGTTCCCAACATTGGTCCCAATTCAACAAAGTGTTATTCAGCAAAACACTTAAGCACATACTTAACTTTAAGCAAGTGGGACTTAAGCATGTGCTTAAGTGCTTTGCTTAATAGAGAAGTACTGAATAATCTGGGCTCTGACGAGAGAAGGAATGTAGCAAATGTAAAGAAAAGAGAAAGCAAGAGAAATACTTTTATCTCTTAGTGTGCAACAGAATAATTCCTTACAAGCCCTCTTAAAATTGTTGCGAATTGAACTCTGAAAATCTGGCATGGCTCTATGCTAATTTCTTTGTTTAACTATATGTTGAATTGGCCTGCTGCACATTTATTTAACAGGTTGTGTGTCTTGTTCTCCTGATATGGTCCTTTCATCTATTTTGATTAATTTCTTGTATTTAGGTTATGCTTTGCTTCCTCTGTACCACACTTGCCTCCCCCTGTCCCTTTTTTTATATATGTGTTATATGTGATCAGGGAAGTAAAAGCGAAGGAGGCAGATGGAGAGCATTCAGGAAAGTAGCCACAGATTCTGCACTTACTGTTGAAATAACTCTCTACAGATGATGTTATGCTTCTCTTCCAATTTCATTTGGCAGTATTTACAAGCATGTCAGATTTCTGACCTCCCTTGTCCTAGTCTTGTCCTCAGACATTAATTAGTTTATGCTTTGTGACTGACTCCTGCTGACTAGTATCTCTGAAGTTAATCATGTCACTTGGGACATTTGTGTAAGCTTAAGTTTTACGAAACAGCACTAATTATAAAATTAGTTGTAAGGTTATGTGGTTCTAGGAGCACACAGTTTCAAGAGGACACAAATCTAGCTTAAGATTTCGACTGTCACTCAAAGAGAATGCATGAATCAACTGTGCACTAGCATCATACTGCTCAATGATTCGTGAAAGCCTTTATTCCTGTTAGTTCACTTAAAGGAAAATTCAATTCTCTCTTCCCCTTTCATACAATGGAAACAGCAAATTTCCACTTCATAAGGGCACCAAGGAACTAAGACTGTTTGGAAAGCCTTGGTCTGCACCAAGCCTTCCCACTATTCACTGCAGAGAAAGAGGGATGGGGTGAGCCAGGGGGCTGGAAGAGCTGTAGATATGGTGGAAGTGGTCTTCTGGTTCCCATCTTCCTATACCCATTAATAAAGCCATGACCCAGCTCTGGAAGTGCCCTCTCTCCTACTTTGGATTAAAGGGGATTAATACCACCCCTTACCAGTTCCTGAAGGCAAAAATCTTTTACTTGTTTATGGCTCTGGAACTAGGATTTTGCCCTTAAAACAAATAGTCTAACTGGTTTGCTGTGTCCTCACTCTGAAATGTTCTCTGAGTACAAGTCATGGTGAAGTTTTAGCTAAAATCCTGCCGAAAATTGAAAGCTAGATCTGCAATTAAAAAAACCCACAACAAACAAACAAAATTACAAAAAAAAACCACTTCTAATGATTCATTGATGTGATTAATCAAAGCCTGATTCCTCCACCCTTAACATTGTTGAGCAGTTCCTTATTCCATGAAGAAAAGTCAGTATAAGTAATGATGAAAGATCCTGGCTGTCATTATTCTAGGAATAAAGCATTCTGTCTTCTCCCATTACCCTACTTTAAAGAGGCCCTCAATCAGGATAATTATACCACTTGGGATTAAAGCTAATGCCAAAGCCAAATAGGATAGAACCAGTCCAAAAATTTACCCTCCAGATGAACTACATACTTTTCTTTTTCTGGTTTGGTACATCCTGAAGTACCAAAAATACTTCAGGAAAGGCTGCCCGGGAAGTAATGATGACCCGGCTGAAATCAGAAAGTACTTGATGTCTCACCAGGTTCCTAAATGATTTGAAAGTGAAAAGAATGAACTTTCAGTTCTGCGTGTGTGAGAAAGGGTTAAGTAATGTGTACATATCTATTGAAATGCAGTTTTGAAAGTCCATTTTCCTGCCTATAAAATACATAATATGCAATTTTTCAAGAGTGTGAAAGTTGTAGCAATGCACATGGAACTTGAAGGGAGGAGCACAGGCTGCAGGAGGGAAGAATTTGGAGATGAGTCTGAATGCACATAGCTTCAGTGGTTGCTACTGTTGCTGTATCTCTGTGAACATATCTCTTTATAAAGAGCAAGAGTAGATTTACAAGGATGGAGGCCTTTCATGTTATTACTCAGCATGCAGTACATAAAACAAAATGTATCCCAATGTCTTCTGTGTGTGTGTGTGTTGCTCTGCTTCCTCTGAAGCATCAGAGGTGGTTAAAGCTAGAGACAGCACACTGGATGGTGTAGGCTGGTGCTCTGAGATGGTACAGAGCATTCTCTCTCTCTCTCTCTCTCTCTCTCTCTCTCTCTCTCTC
This sequence comes from Gopherus flavomarginatus, assembly GCF_025201925.1. Classification (NCBI taxonomy): domain Eukaryota; kingdom Metazoa; phylum Chordata; order Testudines; family Testudinidae; genus Gopherus; species Gopherus flavomarginatus. The sequence goes on along the minus strand of NC_066618.1, from coordinate 25,198,360 downwards.
TCTCTCAGGTGCTTGGCTAGCTGATTCTTCCTCACATGTTCAGGGTCTAACTGATCGCTATATATGGGGTCAGGCAGGAATTTTCCTCCAGGTCAGATTGGCCATGACTTTGAGGGTGGGAATAGGATGACTAGATAGAAAGTGTGAAAAATCGGGACAGGGGGTGAGGCCTACATAAGAAAAATCCCTGAATATCAGGACTGTTCCTCTAGAATAGGGGCATCTGGTCACCCTAAGGTGTGTGTGGGGGCGGGAGAGTTGCCTTCCTTTGCAGCATGGGTTGCAGATTGCTTGCCAGGATCATCTGGGCACATCTCACTTAATCATTTCTCTACCAATATAGAGGTCTGGGGCACTAGTGCATCTTGGTCCCTCCTATTCTCTGCCTGGGGCACATAAGAGTTCAGTCTCCTGAGAGGCTGTGATATTTGATCTAATTTCAGTTGTTGGGTTTAGGTTGCAGGTGCTGGGTAGTGTTGGTGGCCTGTGATATATATGAGGTCAGACTAAATGATCTGGCGGTCCCTTCTGGCCTTAAATTAGATGACTCTGAAAGTGTCAGAAGATAAACCTTGACCGTTAAACTGATTGCCAATAAAGCATCAAAAAACAACCTAAAATAGGAGCAAGTCTGTCCCTTACAACACACCTAGTGCAGTGTGTGTGAATAGCATTCCAAAGAACATCTGTTCCTATAACTAATGTTCCTGAGGCTTGACAGAGTGAGGATTTATGCCAATGTCAGTCACTCTGCTGCTGCCAGATCTTAAGTGCACATTCCAGAGATAGCACCTATTTACAATGGCCTCTAAAAGACAAGAAACAAAATTGTTTCCCTTCCAAAATGATAGTGATGAAATCCAGCCTGTACTAAGAACACACAAGCAATAATGCACACCAGAGTGTGCTGATGCACTGAAATTTTGAAATGCTCCTTAAAGTTTCCATAACCCAGGGTGTGTAATTACGGTATTTAATCAACTTGTGCTTATTGTATATGTTTTTAAAGAGCAGTTAACCCATTTAAAGTGTACAGAGTTGTACAGTACTGATTGCATAACTATACCTAAATGTTCTCTGAAAATAATTATAGTATGTGGGATTTTAGTCTGAGAGACATGACTGGTAAATATGGAGTCTGAATTTGGAGCAGACTGACAATTGAAAGTTGTTGACATTCAGTGGCTGTTGTTTGACCCATATTAAATGTATCAGTGAGTCTATTTCAGAATGGACGATTGTTCACATTGTTATGCTAAGAAGTACTAGTGATTACATGGGCCACAAACCTATTTGAGACTGAGTGTGAACGCCCTCTTCAATTAACATAACTGTCAAGATAAGTTAATCACAAGCATCTAAGACAAAAGGGGTTGTGAAGCTGCCCAGGAGTTTGGGTAAAGTGCATGTTTGTGAAGGAAGGGAAGAACAGACTGAGTGCTTGTCTACACTGGCACTTTACAGCGCTGCAACTTTCTCGCTCAGGGGTGGAAAAAACCACACCCCTGAGCGCTGCAAGTTTCAGTGCTGTAATTTGCCAGTATAGACAGTGCACCCCAGCTCTGATAGCTACGCCCCTCATGGAAGTGGTTTTTTTAAAGCTCTGCTGCAACTACACAAGCCACTTTAAAGCGCTGTCGCAGCAGTGCTTTAACATTGCCAGTGAAGACATGCCCTATGAGAACAGAAGCAGTGTAATGGGATGGCACCCACCTCTCAGGAACACCCCTAGGCTGAGTGTGCCTACAGTTTTTCCCCAATTTCTCGGCCCGTGGTGCCGTCAGCTGCTCCACTTCTCAGGTGGGTCTTCAGTCTAAGCCCACCAGCCGAGTCACATAGCCCAAGTGCAAACAAACAAACAAACCCATTTGGGGGTATAAGCCCAAAATGTTCTGCAGCCCTCCCCAGGCTCAGTCCTTTAACAATCCATCCGGGCTCATCATGGTATCCCTCTGTTGGCAATGTCTCTTTAGCTCTCCCTGAGCTCTCATAGACGCTATTGGTCAGACTCTCAGGGTAAGTCTACACTACCTGCCAGATTGGCGGGTAGTGATCAATCTATCGGGGATTGATTTATCACATCTAGTGTAGACGTGATAAACTGATCCCCAATTGCTGTTGTCAACTCCTTTACTCCGCCGCGGTGAGATGTGGAAGCAGAGTCAACGGGGGAGTGGCGGCAGTTGACCCCAGGCCGTGAGGAAGCAAGGTAAGTTGATCTAAGATACGTCGACTTCAGCTACACTATTCTCGTAGATGAAGTTTCGTATCTTAGGTCGATCTCTCCCGCCCCCCCAGTGTAGACCGGGCATCAGCGCCCCTGTTGTCCAGCTTATGTGTGAAGGTTCTTGCTCTGGGATGGAGAAGCACCCCCAGCGGTTCCTCCCAGGAGGCTCTTCGCCTTTAGTTCTCTCACTCCAGCTGTCCAGCTGGGTCAGTCTCAGTTCAGCCCTCTCCCAGGGGATAATATGTAAACATACAGTCCCTTCCCTCAGCCAGTCTAAACTCCCTTCTCTCAGAGCACAGCTACTTCTCTAGCAGTTGTTGGGGACTCAGGCCCGCCCACTACTCCAGGTTCCAGCCCAAGGACCCTCTAAGAGCAGCCATGTGTCATGTCCCTTTAACTAACTGTGTTTCCCTGCATCTCTTCCTCGTAGCCTGTCTTAATTGAGTCCTGGTAACCACCCAGAAGCTATTCTCTCACTTCCCCAGTCTCTGCCAGCAACCACATGCCTTAGCCCTTAGAGCCAGCCAGCCAACCAGGAGCACCTCTTCACCCCTCTCACCCAGTTCCTACTAGCAGGCTGATCTATCCAACCCTTTCAGCTCCTTTTATATGAGCCTGCTGGGGCCTGATTGGCTGCTCTCTGCAGCCCCTCTCATTGGCTGTGTCCCACACAGCAGCTCTAGGCAACTTAGAGGACCACTCTGTTGCTCTTTTTCTGGAGCGAGGTGAGGTAGGGCCACAAGGCCTCCAGCAGGAGGCCTTTGGATCTATCCACCCTATCACAGGCAGACTCCAAGGCAAAAAGCGAGAAAGCCAATCAGCATCCTGTGCACACAATATATGACCCTGGAAAAGCTACAGAGAGAGAGTTTTTGGATAATATTGACTGGGGGAAGTGTTGGCTAAAGAGGTTCTAGGCTGCTTGAGGATACTATTCTTCTGTTTCTGGTTCCTCCTGCATTGGGAGCAGCCAGACTTTGTACATTCTTGTAAATAAACAAGATTGCATCAAAGAAAATACCAGATTCTTGTCAATTTCTGCCCCAAACTGGGACATCCCCAAGGCCCTGAACTTTGACTATAACACTTAAGTCAAAAAGGGCAGCAGTACTACCAAAAACATAATTAGCACTAAATGTGTCAGTCTCAGCAAGAGAGTTAAGGATGGAATGGATATAGAGGTTAATCTATCCTATCAATTCTTCAGGAGAGGTATTCAGTTGAGGGAGGATGCTCCATGGCAGGACAAATGTGGAGGCTAGCATTGCTGTTGTCCATGCTACAGGTGTTCCATAGATACCAAGGGCTTAACCGCTGAAGATAGTCAATTTGATACCTGCCACGGAACACTACTATTTTTATCTCTATATTTTTTTAAAATATTTTTCTTTAAACCAGTATTTGCAATATCTGGTGTAATCAGAAACTTGTCAAGGGGTCTGGTGAAATTATGGCTTTGAGACAAATAAAGGGTTAAAGTAAGCGTTTTATGTCTTCTACATTGCAGGCAATAGGCATCAGCTAAACTATTATGTCTCCACTGTCTTTTTCTCCCCCAGGGTGCAGTGAAGTACAGGTCTGCTGTTACAAGTATGCCATTTCATTGAGTAAGTTTGCCCCAGAGACATAAACCATCTTTTATTTGTTTTGCAAGATTTTCTTCATAGAAAGATTTGTTTATAAGTTTTCAGGGTTTTTTTTATTTATTATTAATCTTCAGAATGGGAAATTCGTCTTTGGCCTTTCCATTCTCTCTAGGTTATGTATCCTTTGCTTGCCCACAGTTTTATTAACCATTTGTTTAGAGGGAAAGAGATGATGGCCACGAATCATGTGGATTGTGTCCTTCTTATAATAAACACATCTCCTTAACCTTAAGGTTGTTGATGATCGGGAACAAACAGTGTTTCTCAGGGGTTATTTTTAAATCCAAGTTCAAGTCTGGTATAAGAATATAAACTCTTGGCAGTCTTTTCCCAACCTGGAGTCCTACTCATCTTACTTCCCTGGAGAAGCATATAAGAAACTTTGTGGAAGAGTTCTTGGAAAATCAGTCCCCTTTGCTTCTCTTTCCTCCTTGTTTCCTATCCTGGGATTGCCTAGCACAGTATGCCTACAAGCTGCATAAAGCAACCAAAACACCTGTTCCATTCATGGGTTACATATCTACTGCAGAAATAGATGACACACACGATTAGCCCACACACCCACATGACATTGCTCTTCTCCAGTGACATGTGTGCTTCATTTCATGCAGAATGGAAAATAATTTTACACTCGGATTCTAAATGTTGGACAGCTACATAAACTCTGCTGCAAGAAGACATACTATGGATCTGTGCCACCATCATATCAGACAGCTGCTTGAATCAGGGAGGAGCAGGTAGAGGTGTGAAAATTGCTTGTTACAAATGTAAAGCAACTTGTATATCAGGCATTTTCTCTGATAGTTATGAAACTTGAAAATAATCCCAGTTTCATGGAAAACTTCATTAACATTTACATATCTGAGTAAAAATGGTCCCATTTTCCAATGACTATAGGTCAACACTAGGAAATATTGGGTTGCAATCAAGACCAGTGGGGAGCTGTGGTCACTCTTTCCCTGAAACCTGGAGTGTCTTCCAATGACATACTGTTGTAGCTTCCAAACCTGGACTGCTCACAAACAGCTTTCCAGCATGCAGGTCACTCCCAGATATGTTTGGGTAACTGCAGCAGCTTTTCTGTCACACCTTGGCTCTCACCAGCCTTGGTTATTCTGCAGGGTGACCCCAACATGCTCCCAGACCCAGCTTTTCCCCACTAAACATATGCCCTGTACTGCCCATTCCCCTTCTGGACAGTCCAAACATATTAAGTCCATTATTCCTTTAAAGTGTTAATATATAACAACTTGCCACCTTAAATGAAGTTACCCAGACACTTCAACTTAAACACGCTGGATTACATAAAACAATAACATGTTTATTAATTACAAAGAGATAGATTTTAGGTGAGTACAAGCTGATGACAAACAACTGTGATGGGATCAACTCACATATCACTGTCAGTGGACAAGAGCTGGAGACAGTGAAACAGTTCAAATATTTGGGGGCAATCATCACTGACGAAGGATCCAAGGCAGAAATTCGGCAAGAACTGTTCAAACAACAGCAGCAGTGGCAAAGCTAAAGCCAATTTGGAGGAACGAGAACATCTTCCTGGAATCCAAACTGACCAAGAGGTTTGTAGTAAGATGAGGCCCTGAAACATAAACCCTTATCATAGGCCCAGTATGAGGCCTGAGACCTGAACTAAGGTAATGGTCAAGACTTTGCTAACATAAAGCCAAGTGAAACTGTGAGCCAGAGGCAGGCCCTGCTCACAGAAGCTGGCAAGGAAAGGGCTGATGCTGTGAAAGGATACATACCTAAAAGGTACTGGACACCAGAGATCAGAACATTCGCATACTTGTGCACTCTACACAGATAACAAGGAACCTTGTACATGTTGGTTCGAACAAAACAACTCTATCCATCATATTACCCTTTTGCCCCTGTCATTGGGATGGATCAGCCTGTTCCTTGTTATCTGTGTGGAGTGTACGAGTATGCAAATGTTCTGATCTCTGGTGTCCACTACCTTTTAGGTATGTCTCTTTTCACAGCATCAGCCCTTTCCTTGCCAGCTTCTGTGAGCAAGGCCTGCCTCTGGCTCACAGTTTCACTTGGCATTATGTTAGCAAAGTCTTGCCCATTACCTTAGTTCAGGCCTCAGGCCTCATACTGGATCTCTGATAAGGGTTTGTGTTGTTCGAACCAACATGTACAAGGTGAGAGGCGGCACCTTACTACATAGAGGGGCTGTACCTTGCTACGTAGAAGGGTTGCACCTCAATACGTCATGAGTGATGAGTAACTTGTTTGTATCTGTGTATAAGAATGCATGCCTGGGGCTGTGTCTCTGTCCAGCCTAGGGGACAGTGGAAAGTCCCGCCACTGACTGAGCTGAGTCCATTGCCAGGGAGCACATATGTACTGGCTAGTGCACCTTAGCAGCACCTTGGACTTCGTTTGCGAGGGAGCTGGAGACTGTGTTTCTCTTCGACAATAAACCTGGCCGACATGCCTTCGTACCTTACTCAAGTCTGTGGTCTCTGGGGGTTCTCTCGGGATCTGCTGTGTCAGCTATCTGCGCAGAGCTGGGACAGCACACAGAGGGAGCACATGCATGTAGCCGATTGATATCAACATTGAACAGAGCAGAGCACCACACTGGTAGCATCTGACAACACAAGGTGGGTCACTTGCTAGAGGATTCTCTGCACCTTGAGGTCTTTAAACTATGATTTGAGGACTTCAATAGCTCAGACATCGTTTAGGGGTTTATTACAGGACTGGGTGGCTGAGATTCTGTGGCCTGCATTGGCGCAGGAGGTCAGACTAGATCATAATGGTCCCTTCTGACCTTAAAGTCTATGACTCTATAAAATCCCATTTACTATCTTTATGTATGCATTTTACACTACTGTTATATAAATCTGAGCATTTTGACTCAAAACACTTTTTACAAAAGGTCAAAGTCAAGTAGGAAAACCTTAATGTAAGGAGAAATCAAGTTAGGATATTTCCCTGATGGCCGCAAAATGTTAATACACCGTTTACATATTGTTCCCCATTTTCATAACTGGAAAAGTACCTTGGTATACTCATGGATAAATCAGCCCAATAAATTCTGATATAGCCAGCCAAATATAATACACTTCCAGTGTTTAGGCAAAGATTGATCTGAAAATGGTAAAAAATTACTACATGCTTAAGGTTGAGAATCCTTGATATTACATCCAGCAAAATGTCACATGCAATGACAATTATGGCATAAAAACCACAAACCAGAATAGTTCTCCAATCTGACCTACATTACCAAAATGCCCACATATATCTGGGAAACAACAGTTTTAAATACTTGAATGGTTGAAGACCCCATTTGAGTGAAACATTACCTCTTTCTGTAACCTTGGGCATACTGTAAATTTTTTATTTTATTTTATTTTTTTTGGTGAAAAAGGCCTTCATCTAACCTTACCCTCAAAAATCATTGTGTTCATCTCTGCTTGAAGATCTCCAGATAGAATCGCCCAGGACTGTTGCAAGACTTAAAACTAGTATAAAAGTTTCACAGTGTCTGTGAGAAACAAAGTGTGTGCTAGTCGACCCATCGGCTTTGGGAATCATAAGTGAGCACCGTATTTTGAAACCATATCTGAACACTGCATCTACCAACTAGTGCATCCCTGGCACATTATGTTAATCTTTTTTAGGCTCATGGTAAGCCAGAAGTCTTGGAAGGCTTTAGAAAAACTGTCCATGAGGCTTTCATAGATGCTACTATGAATAATATAATTAGAGATGGACTGAAACAAAAGCACTAGAGAACTAAAATTTAAAATTTGGGGCATTCAAAGTTCTGAATCCCAATTTTTTGGTTTGTACCCTTCTCTACAATGGAAAGCTGTTCTTTCAGCACTGTTGTCCCAGCACCAGCTTGTTAGCATTATCAAAGGCTGCAATGTATTTCCTGTGAATGGAAAAAGCTCAGAGTGTACAGCGAGGTGAGGAGGTACCACGGTACCTTACCCACTACCCATGGCCTGGTAACTGACGGTGCCCAAAGTTTATCAAATGAGTTATTAATTTTTAGTTTGCCCCACCCTTCTTCCCCCATTATCCACAACAGCTCCTGGAACATAGTGTGCAAGGAATGACCCAAAATAAGGTTCCACTCATCAGCCTGGTACATCAGCCCAGTACAAATTGCTGGATACTATCTGCGTACTTTCTAGATGTTACTTTACATAGTCCTACAGGTTTTCCATAGAACTACCTAGACATCTGCTGAGCGTTTTCTACAGCTCACTTTGCATTTGATCTTGCATAAACAGGTCAGAGTTCTGTAAAGAACATGTAAAGTGCAATACCAACAATAAACTATCTAAGCAGATGATTACATATTTGGGACCAAATTCTGATCCTCTAGTTCACATTAGCTCTGATTTAATAAGAGACTTAAGCACAAATTTAATTTTAAGCTATTTCTTGAGAAGCGAACGGGGGACTGCAGACAGGGGACTTTGAGAGGGAGAACAAGAGATCCTGCTGCTGAACAGGCTACCATGTGAGTGTGAGAGTACTAGCTGTTGGTGTGAGTGAGTTTGCTCAGCTGTTTGGATTTTAATTTTAATTCTGATTTCAGGGGACTTCAGTTTCAGTTTCAGCTGCTGTGGCAATTGGGACTGAGTGCCTGACCTTGTTCCCTTGATTGCCTTTGATTAGCCTTCCCCAGTGTGACTCATGAGGGGATAGGACTGACCTAGGTAAGCAAGCTCTAAAAGCCAGAGGCAGAGTGACTGGGGGGCTGCAGACAGGGGAGTTTGAGAGGGAGTTTGACAGAGGGAGGCCTACGATGGTTAGGAAGACCCGCAACACCTGTGCCAACACTTCTTCTGTCTCCCCAACCTGCGCCTGTAGCCAGACAGAGCGCCTGAGCATAGATGCTTCTACCCAGATCCTGGTGTGGTTTTGCAAGGACTGTGACTTGCAATTCCCACTTACTGGTACCCAGGCCGGGGGGACCATCCAATGTGAAAGGTGACTGCTGGTGGAATCTCTCAGACAGCGAATGGGAGAGCTACAGGAGGAGGTGGCTAGGTTGAGAAGCATCCAAATCCACAAGAAATTCCTGGACAGTTTCCACGTGGAGACAGCTGAGGTATCTGTCCCAGTACCCAGGACAGCTGACACACCACTGGTGGAGGAGGAGATGGCTCAGGGTGGACACTGTCAGCTGATTACTTCTGGCAGCAGGCAGTGCTCCACGCATGCTCCAAACCCTTCCGCCATGGTAATAGGAAACCGTTATGCTCTTCTTGATACAAGAGAGAAGGAATCACCCCTACAGCAGAGGAAAAGAAGCCTCATATCCCTAAGTCTGGGAGATCTGCTGCCACCACTGTGAATAGGAAATGTAGGGCAGTGGTGGTCAGAGACTCTCTTCTGAGTGGGACGGAGGCGCTCATCTGTCGCTCTGACAATTCATCTTGAAAGGTATGCTGCCTGCCAGGGGCCCATATCCAAGATGTTACGGAGGCATTGTTGAGGATTATCCAGCCCTCTGACTACTACCCCATGCTACTCATCCATGTGGGCACCAATGATACTGTAAGGTGTGAAACTGAGTGGATCAAGAGTGACTACAGGGCTCTGGGAGTACAGGTGAAGGAGTTTGGCACACAAGTGGTATTCTCTTCCATTCTTCCTGTCAAAGGTAGGGGCCCGGGCAGAGACAGGTGCATCGTGGAGGTAAATGCCTGGCTGCGAAGATGGTGTCACCAGGAGGGCTTTGGCTTCCTCGACCACGAGATGCTATTACAGTAAGGACTGCTAGGCAGAGATGACGTTCACCCTTCAAAGAGGGGAAAGACCTTATTTGGACACAAACTGGCTAACCCAGTAAGGAGGGTTTAAACTAGGTTCGACGGGGACAGGTGAGCAAAGCCCATCGGTAAGTGGAGAACATGGAGACCTGGGAGATGAGTAGGAAATAAGAGAGAGTGTGGGCTATAATGGTGGAGAGAAAGGAAGGTCAGGGCAAAACTGGGAGGCAAGATCAAATCAGTATCTTAGATGCCTATATACAAATGTGAGAAGTATGTGTAATAAGCAGGAAGAACTGGAAGTGCTAATAAATAAATACAACTATGACATTGTTGGCATCACTGAAACTTGGTGGGATAATACACATGATTGGAATGTTGGTGTGGATGGGTACAGCTTGCTCAGGAAGGATAGACAGGGGGAAAGGGAGGAGGTGTTGCCTTATGCATTAAACATGTGCACACTTGGACTGAGGTGGAGATGGACATAGGAGATGGAAGTGTTGAGAGTCTCTGGGTTAGGCTAAAAGGGGTAAAAAAACAAGGATGATGTCATGCTAGGAGTCTACTACAGGCCACCTAACCAGGTGGAAGAGGTGGATGAGGCTTTTTTTTAATCAACTAACACAATCATCCAAAGCCCAAGATTTGGTGGTGATGGGGGACTTCAACTGTCCAGATATATGTTGGGAAAATTGTGTCCAGTTCTGGGCACCACATTTCAAGAAAGATGTGGCGAAATTGGAGGGGGTCCAGAGAAGAGCAACAAGGATGATTAAAGGTCTAGAGAACATGACCTATGAAGGAAGGCTGAAAGAATTGGGTTTGTTTAGTTTGGAAAAGAGAAGACTGAGAGGGGACATGATAGCAGTTTTCAGGTATCTAAAAGGGTGTCATAAGGAGGAGGGAGAAAACTTGTTCATCTTAGCCTCTAAGGATAGAATGAGAAGCAATGGGCTTAAACTGCAGCAAAGGAGGTTTAGGTTGGCCATTAGCAAAAAGTTCCTAATTGTCAGGGTGGTTAAACACTGGAAAAAATTGCCTAGGGAGGTTGTGGAATCTCCATCGCTGGAGATATTTAAGAGTAGGTTAGATAAATGTCTAACTGGGATGGTCTAGACAGTATTTGCTCCTGCCATGAGGGCAGGGGACTGGACTTGATGACCTCTCGAGGTCCCTTCCAGTCCTAGAGTCTATGAATCTATGAACTCCCATTGCATTCAAGGGGCTACTTGCATGCTCAAAATTAATCATGTGCTTAAGCATGTTTCTGAATCTGAGCCATTAATATAATCTTCCTCCATGTGTTGCATAATTGACGTCAGAGCTATTAATGATGCGAATAAGGGGATCAGGTCTTTTATATATAAGTATGACTCAACCTAGCAGCAAAAGGATTTAAAAGTGTTTATGCTATTTACCATTGACTCTAGTAAAATCCATAAGGGTGTTACGATGTCAGGTGTTATTCTAAAAGACAAACACCACAAAATGAATGTTACCATGAAGCACTCACACTATTTTAATAAATCCTACAACGTGTGGCTAAAAGGAATATTGGGAACTATAATTTTAGCAAGGTGACCCTCAGAAAAGACATTGAAAAGAAAAAACTCTGATCGTCTGGCTACTACACATAATGCTACCATTCAGAGACATACAACTTTGAATAGACTGCATTTAGAACTTTTAGCATGTTGGTGAAAAGAGAGGGTATGTTAATTGTATAATTGCAGCTTTATATAATGATATTTATGATAGGTGAATTTATAATTTACTATTACCGTATGTTATAATGGATTAATATCCACTTATTAGTCTGTGAACAGCACTGTATCCATAACACTGAAGCTCCCTCAAATGTAGAATAATCATGCTAATAGAATAAATGTACTGTTCACGGTAGCCTTTTTTATGTGAAAGAACATTTGAGACATCAGCTTGGATACAGACAGTCCTTGATAGGGGGCATTTTGTCCAGCATCAGACTGCAAGATTTGTCCAGAGTGATTCTGTGTTTATGATGAAAGTCAGACTCCTTAACATAATCCCTGATAAGGGAATAAACAGATTATAGTAGTAAGGGCCTGACCCTTAAATTGCTGAGTGCCTCCTCCAATGGGACAGCCTCCTTGCAGATTCAAAGACTATCTGAAAAATTATCCATGTCAATGATCAGTTATATGAATAAGAATAATGGGGATTGGTTATTTATACCAAACCAATATATAAGGAAACCATTCTCCAATAAATGCATGATAGAGGAATATACCGAATATACATCATTAATTTAGATGTGGCCCCGTGTGACCCAGAGGCTCATTTGTGGTTCACTAATTTGTGTCAGCAACTCCTCAGGCCTGACATAGTTATTATACCTCACACTGGTGTCATATTAAGTTAAAAGGTGACATATCATTTGAACTCTAACAACACACTGATTATTAATGTCACTGTGACATGTTTGAAACAACATAGTAGGTTAAATTATGGATACTGTTATATTATGCCCTGGAGACTGTAAACAGCAAAGGTGACAAAACATGTTTCTTCTATGTAAAGGGGGCTCTGATCTGCTGCCTCTAGGTCAGCCGGTGGCTAACCTTCCTGCAGCTTTGTAAGGGGGGAGGAGTGAAACTAAGAGCATCTCAGTGCCAGAGGTCAAGGGGCTCGCTGGTATCAGGTAATGAGATTCAGCTGTACCCCAACTCACTATGGTTATAATCTGTATCTAAAAGGTGCCATGTAAATTATCATTGAAAAATAATAACTCACTGATCATTCATATTTTTGTATGATGTGTGTATGTGTTGGGTGTTAAGAGTTAAGGATATATGCTAGAATTATGACTATGTGTATTTAAACCAGGCATGTCAGGGAGAGTTGATAACCAGGTCTGCCTTAGACAAAGGAAAGTGTCTTTGATTTTCTGACCAGCCCAACCTCCAGGCAAAGACAATGAAAGTCCATTTTTACATATTAGGTAAACAGAGCTATTAAGCTAACAAGTAGGGGTAGAAGGAGCATGGAGCTTCCTTCCCCACCAGACTCCATGTATCCTTCCTCACAGCTTTACTTCTAGCGGTAACCCTTGGAAAATCCATTTCAAAGGTTTGCCAGTCTATAAAGATGGGGGGGAGGGGCAGGAGAGGGGAAGCTAAATCTCAAGTGATCAGAAATTGAATCAACTGATTGTATACAATACTTCTGTATTATAAGGGTGTATAGAGTGAGGTTTTTACTGAATGCTAATGATACACTGGTGATTAATATAATTGTGAAATGTCTGTATTAAGACTATATAAGAAAATATGGATATTTAATGATATTATGCTTTAAAGTTTGTGGCCAAACAGGGAGAAACGGGTTACCTCCCAGGCAGAAGGCAGCGATTTATCTGTCTGCTATGTAAATTAAGCACAGTGGAATCAAAATACGCAGAAACAAGCAAGAGTATAGAAAGTCCACAGGAAGGGAAGAACAGCATGAGGTCATCCTCCCTCTTTAAATGAGTCACTGAACTTTGGAAGATAGAAACAAAGACACAAGCAATCTTTGGCATCCATCACTAGACAGATACAAGGGAACAGATCTCTTGAAAGCTGAGAAAGATGGGTCCTTCAACCAAGTAGGATGGGAAGGGAATAGTTTGAATATGTGTGAAAAACATCTTGAACAAAGGCTGATTCTTGCTATATTAAATTTTAGATTTTATATGCAGTGTTTTCACTTTTATTTGCTTGTAACCCTATCTAACTTTACGCCTTTTACTTGGCATCACTTAACCTATGTCCTATTGTTAATAAAAATAATTTTATTTCTACTATAAATGAACTTAGTATTGTGCAGAAAGGGAAGGGTGTATTTAACACAGTTACATCAATACACTGATGTGCTTATGTATCTTTAGAGGAACAAACCAACCGTATTATTTCTCAGAACTGTCCAGTAGAGGACCAGACATTACAGAGCTCATGATTTGGGGAAAATTGGGTACTGGGAATGTTTTGAGGTCACCTTGCTGGCTGTAACCAAGAGTGGTGGAAACTGCTGTGGGACTAAGACAGGCTGCTGGAGTCAGAGCAGCTGAACCAGGGTTGTCTAGCACACAGATACTCAGGATGTGACCCATACCCTGGTAGGCTGTCTGTGAGATACAACAGCAAAGCATTGTGAGGCACCCAGGGTTACAGGGTAAGAGGTGACAAAACCCCTTAATTGTGTGGATTGCACCTGACCCTATAACAGGCAGACACCCCAACTATCAGCCTCCACCTCTCCCCTCAGCAATTTCAATAAGGCAGCATGATAGTCATTCCAAACCCTGTAATATATTGAAGTATAATATCACTATAAAATATTGACTGTATTGTGAAAATAAATAGGGTCCAGGGTACTGCACTGCTTGTATTATTCATCTTCATATTTAATTCAGTAAAACCCTTCATTTTTTAAAAGTCGACTTGAAGCAGCTGCAAAATTTCTAGATTGCTGCAAAATTCCACACTGAAGTGCCTCACAGAAACCTGGGGACCATGGCAGAGAGGATAGTCCAATGGTGGGTGTGCTAGCCTCAGCCACAGGAGATTTGAGTTTAATTGCTACAGACATCTTGGGAAAGTCACCAAGGCCCAGAACCTCAAAGGTATTTAGATGCCTTCCTCCCATTGATTTCAATGAGAGTTGGGTGTCCAAATACCTTTGAGGATCTGGGCCTTAGAGATGGGAGCCATAAGTAACCTCACAAAATTAGATCCCATTTGCCACCGAATAAAAGACCCTTGTTCATAGTTAAATGATAGATTATCAGCCAACAGGCTGCAGATACAAATAGTGCTTTCTCTCTAAAGGAACTCTAGGCAACATATATCAGTGGTACTGCTTGCTGAAAGGAGCAGACTTCTGCAATATGTGGGTAGGTGGACAATGAGGACTGATTGCTCAATATATGCTTTATTGTGCCTTTGTTTTACATGCACCTATTGTCCGATGATGCTGATTTTGGTAGTCACGCCTTTTTGTTGTTGTTTTTTCACATTTATTGAGAGGTGTCACTCATTGATTTTTAATACAAACCAAACCCAACTATGTGCCAATCCCTTCCTGAGCTGGGAAACATTAATTTGGTAAGATAAGAACTCTTAATTTATTCTCTTAAAGCACAGTGCACAAAGGTCAAGCCAAATTTTAATTACCAAAGGAAATAAACCTTAGTGTATAATCAAAGGCTACAACACCTGATCGCAACCCTAATTATTGTCCAAAACACCTGACAGAATGGTTACATGTACATTTGTAATACACTAAAGGCCATATTCTGTCCTGACTGAAGTTAATTGTCAATATTGCCATTGACGTCATTGGGACCAGAATTTGGTCCTAGGTCTATGCACTGAAGATATATCACTTGTTATAATTATGTGTTAAAATAGATCTCTAAAATGTGTCTCACACAGAACTTATAAGGAAAGTTATTCAGAGCAACCTGAATAGAGTAGCTGCTCAGGGCAGGAAGATAGAATGGATGACCTAATAGGCCTTTTCCTTCTCTAATATCTATTATTCTGTGAAATGGCTTAAGCAGTTTAAACTGTAGACATGTACAGTTGTCAGGCTGAAGGGAAAAATAATAAAGAACTGAAATAGACCTTCACAGTGCAAATGATACAAAACATTGATCAGGAAAAGACTGGCTAAGTACGTTACAATGGATAAAAACTCCACTGTCAGAGTTCTTAATAGCAATTTATATAAACAAATAGAATTTCTGCATACACAAATAAATGTATCAAATATAAATATAGCACTATAGAGGGCCAGAGATGGAATGCTGCCCTGCCTGATCACTAGATTTAAAAAATAAAAATTATACAAATGGAGACTTAGCAGAGGGCAGCAAGAATGATACAGAAATCCCAAGATCCTCTTTGCAACATCCAATGGATTAGACAAATTATTAGGTATCCTTTGAAAGAAGTGGAGGCCTCATCAAGGGCGGAGAAAATTCTGCAAGACACAGGGAGCTAGAGTAGAAACTGTCCAGTTCTTTGAGTGAGAGTCACATCATTAAAGGTGATAAAGAATTGGATACTAAAGTGACGTAGGGTTCTTTATACACAGGATTTTAATACCTTCCATGCCAGTCTTCTGTTCCAGTTTCTGTGCTGAGATAAGAACACCATGTCTCTAGCAAAGAGAGATACTTGATGTTCAGACTCAGTTATGAACAGAAAAAAAACCTTTTCCTCCCCTCAAAATCAAAGTTGAAATGAAAAGTAAGTCATGGTCAACCATGTAACCTAGTGTCAGGATTAGAATTAAATGAAAATCCCATGAGAGGGCTCCATGTACACTAATGCATACTAGCAGTGGAAGCCAGACTGTCCTTAGATTTAGTTTTTTAGGTCAAGTCATACAACGTTGCAGCCAGAATGACAACCAGGAGCTTGAGTGAACCATTAGCCTGCAAGCTGGGATTAAAGGGGTTCTTACACTGCCACATGTCTCAACTCATATGTTGGATTCAAATGTAATTTATTTTGTGATATTTATAAATGTTCTGTTCTAAGTCAAATAATTGTTTATTAATTTAATGGGCGAGGTGGGGGGAGTTGAATGAGCAGGTGCCATGGAAAGTTTTGCTGGCTTTTACCAAAGAAAGTTTTGCATTATTACCAAAGAAAATTGGGATGAGTGTTCTGAACGTTACCTTGGGGAGGATGGAAGGTAGTTACATATAATCTTGGAGCAACCTTTTCTGAGAGCAGATACAGCCCCAGACTCCTCTGGTGAGGGGACTGAAAGGTGGAGTTATCTTGCAGAGGCCCAGTTCACTCCCATTCCCAGAGAGCTATGTATTGGCTTTGTGGGGCATCTTCAGATCTCTGGACCAAAACAAAAAGAGAGATTCAGGGGCCCCAAAGACTAAGAATGTAAAAAGACTAGTTCAAAAAAGAACTCAATAAATTCATCTGTCCATCAATGGCTATTAGCCAGGATGGGCAGGGATGGTGTCCCTGACCTCTGTTTGCCAGAGGCTGGGAACGGGCAACAGAGGACAGATCATTTGATGATTATTTGTTCTGTTCATTCCCTCTGGGGTTCTCATTCCCTCATTGGCCACTGTTGGAAGACAGTGTACTGGACTATATGAACTTTTGGTCTGACCCAGTATGGCCATTCTTATGTTCTTAATGTAGACAAATACAAGAATAACAATAAACTGTTTGAATTGTGACTGTTAACTCTTTCCTTAAAGTCAACAGGTCTGGGGACTGGGATTCTCAAAGTTAAGAGCTCTCCCTGAAGAACACTATGCTTATATCACTACTCATTTTAAATCAAGAAGTCTTTTGCTTGAGCAACCCTGCTGACTGCAACTTTGGAAGTATCATGGGTGGAAAACTGGGCTTGCAATTAGGCAGGTCCTAAGTCTGTTATGTCTTATGGCATAATGGCTGCTTAAATGCAAGCTAATCAGCGGCCATTATGGATACATGTTTTTCAAAATCCATGCATTCCACACCAGCTATATTTTGCAAGGGGATTGAAGGTGTAGGACACAATGTAGTAGTCTAGTCCAGAGCACACGATATGTAAATCCCAGCAGTATAGCACTGAATGTAGATAGCTAACCATGTTGTGAGTTAGATTCAGATTTTGTTAATTAATGAGTCGGAAGTTGGTATAATAACCAAACTTTCATGTTTCCTGCTACTACCAAAAGAAGTCATCATATTAGTTTTTAACAATAAAAGATGATGAAATGATAACAGGCTAGTGAATAGTCTGTTTGGATGGTGTGTTACCGAAGTTGCTTGTGAAATAATAAAACAGTCCCCAAACTAAATCTGCGTGCATGTGTATGTTTGTGTGCAATGAAAGGGAGAGCAACTATTTTTAATGAAGAATTTAAAATTTGCAATTAAAAATTGAGCTCCCAGAATAATTGTAATTGAACCCAGATATGAGAACACATTTTTCATGGTTTACCCAACTATTTATTATGTAGAACTTGAAAATATATATATATAAGTGGCAGTAATTCTAAGAACATATTGTTTCTTTCAGATAAGAAATGTTGTATGAATTCCTGAGAATTATAGAAAAATGCATAATGAAAAGTTATGCCATCAATAATGTAAAATGAAAGGAAATAAATGGAACAAGTTAGGCCTGCAGCATTTTATTTATATAAAAGAGCTCTTCTATAACCTTGTCCTTTTATAAAAAAGAAAAAAATGAACAATTTCCCCCCCCAAATTATTGCTGTCTCTCAAATTGGTGCAACAGAATAAATCTTAATTAGTAAAAGTGTGAGAAAAGTTATAAACAACGTGCTTGAAAATAGCATTGACATTTGCCTTTGTTTGGAGTTAGAAACCATGAGAGAAAACATCTCATCATCATGGATTCAGCTGCTGCATGTGTGTGATGTTTTCTCTCATGGTTTCTTAGTCCATTTGTCCCTGTTTTTCTAAATTTACTGCCATTCAGTAATAACCATCACTGCCTAGTGAATGTCTACACTGGAAGCTGAGGTCTGACTGAAGCTTAGATAGACATACCTGTGCCAGAACGGCTAAAACAGCAGTGTAGATGTGGTGGCACAGGCTTCACATGGGCTAGCAACACAAATACATACTGTCATGAGCCAGGATATGGGCAGCCAATCCTAGTGGTCAGAGCAGAGGCAGTCAGACCAGGAACAGCACCAAAGGTCAGAGCCAGAGTGAGGAAACAAGAGTCAGAGACTAGGGTCAGGAATCAAACAGGCAAGCAGGGCTGTAGCGGATTGGGGAGGAGCCAGGGGAGGAGCAGAGTAGGCCTAGGAGAGATCACAGATGCAGGCATGTGCATTGGGCTGCCAGAGAGCAGCTGTTGGGCTTAAGAATAGGTTTGCTGATTTCCTCAGCCAGTAATCAATCAGGCAGCCCTACTGTCACTCAGCTTTGCTCATAGGCCACCTGGATACTGGGCAGGTGCGCATATTCAGTAATCTAGGTGAATAGCCCTAGGCACAAGCAATCGATTTAGTTAGCTAGTATTCACACATACTGTACATGTGTCCCATCTGTAAAAATGGTGCTTAAAAATGTGCACTGGGAAAAGGGTGAGCAAAGATATTTACATGAGCAACTGCATTTTCCACAGCAAATATTTACCATTTGTGTGGGTAACCTTAGTTGGATCTTTGAATTTTATAGGTACTTTCTATACAACCTTTACAAGTGAACAGATTTCTTTGTAGCCTTCAGAAAAAATAAATCTTCAGAAAGAAATGCTAATTTGTTGTGGTCAATTGGGGATTTTTGTTGAAGTGTCTGTGATTTTTGCTAATTCTCACTCATAAGAATATAAGAACAGTCATAATGGGTCAGACCAATGGTCCATCTAGCCCAGTATCCTGTCTCCCAACAGTGGCCAGTACCAGCTGCTTTAAAGGGAGTGAACAGAACAGGGGAATTATTGAGTGATCCATCCCCTGTTATCCCAGTTTCTGGCAGTCAGAGGTTTAGGCATACCCAGAACATGGGGTTGCATCCTTAATCGCCATTGATGGACCTATCTACTATTAATTTACTTAATTCTTTTTTTAACCAAATTATACATTTGGCTTTCACAACATCTCCTGGCAATGAGTTCCATATATGAATGCCTCCCATACTTATGGGGCATCTGAAGTTGTCCAGCCCAGAAAAGCAAAGTTCATAGTTGTTCAAGAAATCACGTCTTCTATGTGACAACAAAGGAAAGATTTCTAGAATCAATTTAGAAATAGGTTATTTTATGTCTACCAATATCTTGTCTCCTTAATGCTACCTGAATACTAATTTCTCATGTCCATGAGCACTAGAATTGAAGTAGGAGAGATATGGAATTGGGATTGTGTGGCTGGAGGAGCAAGAAAGTAAAATTTTGAAAATGTGATTGAGCAACACAAATTTCACTGAATTTGTAAACTGTATATTCAAATTTAGCTACAAAGGAAACCAAGAGAAGTAATCTGTGATTCTGAACTCCCAGTTTGGCAAGAAGTAGGGATCTTCAGATGAGTTTAATTCAGCATCCCAAGAGTGTGGATGAGGTGAGACAGTCTGCCATCAACTTTTCTATCCTGAAAATATGGCTGGAGGAGGAATATGTGTGCCTTATCACTTTCTCAACCCTCCTCATTGGATAATTCAGAGTAGCACTCACAGCAGCTCTGGATGAGGCTGTATATCCTGATACAGCCAACATCTCAGCTGATGCTAGGATTGAACTGGGGCTTCCAGAACTAAAAAGCAGGCATCTTTACAGTTTGAGCTAATGACTCAGGTTCTCAGGCAAAGAACTATGATAAAGCCATCCTCCCTTAGGAACAGAGAGAGAAATATAATTCACATTGACCCATGGTTTATATGTCCCTTGCTCCAGGCTGGGGAAAAGAGTTTAAAATGGATGACACCATGGCTTTGCCAAAAGCCTTGAGGCATAGCTGCACTGCCTCTGGAACAAATCAGGAAACTGTGAGTCAGAGTCACAGTTTGTTTCATAGATCCCTCTGACTCCAGAGGAAAGCAATTAGTGCCAGCCTTATGCAGAATTACGCCAGCCACTACACATGTGCTAGTTTGCAGTGTGGTAGGAAGAAGCCATGGCTTTGCTCAGTTCCTGCCTGTCTACTCCCCATCCACCTATGTACGAGAGGAGTAAATGCCTTGTGAAGACTGCTCTTCCCCTCAGTGGGTTCATTATATAGGTGGGCCACAATTTGGCCCCAAGTCAGCTATATATAAGAGGTCAATAGAATAGAAATATGCTAGTTTGCATCAGTTAAGGATCTGATCCTATAAAAACATAAGAACGGCCATACTGGGTCAGACCAATGGTCCATCCAGCCCAGTATCCTGTCTTCTGACAGTGGCCAATGCCATGTACTTCAGATGGAATGAACAGAACAGGTAATCATCAAGTGATTCCCTGTTGCTCATTCCCAGCTCCTGGCAAACAGAAACTAGGGATACCGTCCCCGCCCATCCTGGCTAATAGCCACTGATGGAACTATCCTCCATGGGGAAAAATCCAAGAACATTTTTTAGCCCCAGTTGTTGGTGGGCCAGAGCTATAACATATGCAATAAGAAGAAAGCTATGTTTAAAAATCCTGGAGAGAAGGACAGTTAAGTAAAAAAGAAAAAAAATGTTGGTTTTCAATGTCAATATTTACAATTAATCAGCAGTTTTAAACAGGAAAATGTTTCAGGAAATTATTAGGGTTATTATTGATATCAGTTATGGAACCAAGCAGCAGAGTTTGGATGCGGACTTTCCCAAAGTTAAGAGTCAAGAAAATGTCAGTAGTGCAGACCAGATACCTCTGTAGTTACTTATACACTGCATCACTTTCTGTTGAAGGAGGTGGGAAATCGAGCCAGCCCGCACTCCAGCACTGCCTTGGGAGAGCAATAGAAACTACCCAAATGGGCAAAGAGTACAACATTTCTTGTGCCTATTTTTACTTCCAACAAGAGATTGGAGTGATTCTTGTGTGCTTAGGAAGATGTTTTGTGTGCTTTATTTCAGCTTTGTTCAGCTGAGTTTTGGGAGTTGTGTTGAATGTGTCACCAGGTGGGGGATGAGTGGTTATTTTAAAATTAAGCAGAGTATTGTTTTATGAATGCAGATTCCATAGGTGGTAGAAGTAAGCCAGTGTAAAGGCATGGCCTGATAAAAGGACTGATAAGGAGAACTGGGAAGATGTTTATGTATTAGCTGAACTGTTATGATTTCAGTTTAAGAAAACTAGTGTGTATCACTTGGAAGTGAGCCGATATTAATAGCAGTCTAGGGTCCAAACACCAGCTAAGCACCTGAGAACATCCATCACTTGCTGTGAGGCTACTGTTTACATGTTTGATGTGAAATTATATCTTTGGTTGGGACGAGTGCCTTGTTCAAGACAGAGCAGTGTGCTTTTGCTGAAGAATATCATTCTTACAACACTTAACACTGAGATAAGGTGAGTTTTTGGTAAAGATCTGGAAGTGTTTCAGATGCCCAGGGACTGGCAAGTCTCCAGATACTTTGGGCACTTTGTTGTTTTGGTAGCTCTGCTCCTGTACCAGAAAATGGGATTGCAAGTGGGGGACAGTAAAGATGAGTGGTAATAAGAAGTGTTGTCTATGTTCTGAGGTATCACTGGTCCCCGATAATGTGGGAAGTGCTTCATTTCACATCCTGGATCAAGGGGGAGGGGAAAAGAGGCTGTTTTCTATGTCAAACATTCAGCTGCTGAACTGGGTGGGAAGGAGGGACTGTGTTGTTCTTCTGTTGTGTTTAATGTATTAGTCCTACTGCTGGGACTGTGTTGTTCTTCTGTTGTGTTTAATGTATTAGTCCTACTGCTGTTGTTGCTCAGGGCTCCAAAACATCCTTGTGCTGCTGTAAAAATTGACATGTCTGGTAGGTGCTTTTGGCTACTGTTTCCCTCATAAAGGCCTCCAAATCCACAAACTCACATTAGAAAAGACCCAGAAGGAGTGATGGGGAGTGAGGGGGAAAGGATGCAAGGGAATCATTGAGATGGAAAATATGCTGCTGTGTCTTCTTTAGGGTTATGGTGTCTCTTGCTATTTAAAGCCAAATTGATGCAAGTGGAGGGAGACTTAAGTGACCTACATGTGAAGTGTCCCACTCCCAAGTGTGAATAACCATTTATTGTTGGTGAGCCTGAGTGCTCCTTATGAACTTCAGATATTTTCGAACAGCATCAATTGTTTTTTCATTTAAGGATACATTAATAACTGTTATGTTTTTGAGTGCTTAAGCCTATATGTTTGCATTTGCGCCCCATTAAAACCTGCTAGTCTTTTTGATTTTCTGGTATTTATCTACATTACCTTTTAAAACATTGTTACTACTGCACTGGGGAAAGGGTTTGCTTTCTGACTGGCATAGTTCAGTGTGGGTTTTCTCTGACAGAGTAGTATTATTTAAGTGTAACCCATGACAGCTCATAGCATTACCTTCTTGTTACCTCTAGCTACCTGCTCTTCAGGAACTGAACTAAGAAGATTGACTTTTTTAATGCAGGCTAATGAACAACCACCCAAAAGTAACAATTTTTCAAGCACTACAAAAGTGGGAGGGATTTGAATCAGTGAGTTAGAGGTGAAAGGGTCTGCATCCTATTAACAGTGGTCTCTTTAGACATCCAGTCTCTCAGAATCAATATTCATAATGGAAGAACTCCAAGACAGGAGGAGATTGGGAATAAACTAGGCCTGCAGAGGGAAGACAAGTATGCAGAGAAAATAAATGGGAATGAAAGATGGATAAATAGAAAATGGGGAAAGCTTGCATTTTTACTGGAAATGAGTTACAGGAAGGTCAGATTAACTTTGGGATTTATGAGCACTAATGTGAAAGAAAAAAGATGAAAAAACAGAGGGTTATTAAAGTGCTTATATACAAATGGAAGGAGCTTAGCAGCAAAGATAAGAGAGCTGATGGCGTATACACATTTGGCGTGTGTGATATTATGGGAATAGCCAGAACTTGGCTAGGAAATGACAAAAATGAGAGGATTAATGTGAAAGGAGATAGAGTTTGGAGTAGACAGACAGGCATGAGAAGGGGGAGGTGTATGCCCATTTGTGAAAAGTCACGGGGTTTGGTAGTCTATGAAAGAGCAATTCAGGAATGGTACAGAGATATTTGAGAGAGTAATGCTATCATTGGCATATGCCGTTACTCCTCAGTGCAATAAATGACTGAATTTCAAAATCATTGCACAAATTAAAATAAAACAAAGCAAAGCATGTGTATACTTGGTAAGACTGGTGCTAATGTGAAAACACTTTAATTCAGCATGTAAATATACTAGTGAGGAGACGGCAGAAGCCAATATGAATACAGATCTGCATGATCTGAAAATGTTTTATTCTGCCTTGTTGTTGGCTTCAAATACAGTAGCGCACCTTAAGATTGTCAGAAGCACGGTTAGCATTATTTCCCTCTGAGAGTTTTACTGCTTAAGGGTTCAGACCTGGCAGATGCTAAACTCTCACAGTATGGTGCTGATGCTCTGTGTTCTCAACGCTTGTAGACATCAATGGGAGTTGAGAGCCTTAATCACTCTGTGGCATGAGGCCCTTAGTCTACAAATTGTGAGGGTGCTTTGCTGCTGTTTAGTCCATTGGAAAAAGATGCACATTTGTGTTGGCAGAGAGTTAGGTGCAGAATTTCACTCAGTTTCTTAATCTGCCTGGGGAGTAGATACTGCAAGAAGGAGAAGAGTGAACAGAGTGAAACATCCACAGTGGGTTTTGAGAAAGTTACTGATAGGGAATAGCAAGGAAACCTTCAAAAGGAAAAACTTGGCTTACTTTTCTTGTTGGTTTCCTTCTCTGAGAACAGGCCTGGCAATCTTTTACTGAAACAATGGGGAGTAATTCATAGTGATGAAGGAAGTAAGGAGGGAGAGGAAAGAAATACGTTTTAAAAACTGGCACTCCTCTACCAAAGGAAAAATGTTTTGTGACAGGGTCAGGCCATATGGCTACAAGAGAATGGTCGAAGGTAGATACATTAGCTCCAGGTTAAGCGGGTCCCTTTTTCCTGGGTAAGATAACAGGGACTATTCCAGAACACTCAGGAACTTTCTAGAACTAATTAAAGCAGGCAGGCTAATTAGGATACCTGCAGCCAATTGGGAAGTTACTAGAATTAAATAAGGCTAATCAGGACACCTGGTATAAAAAGGCTCTCACTCCGGTTAGTGAGGTGTGCGTAAGGAGCTGGGAGTGAGAGGACGTGCTGCTGGAGGACTGAGGAGTACAAGCGTTATCAGACATCAGGAGGAAGGTCCCACAGTGAGGACAAAGAAGTGTTGGGAGGAGGCCATGGGGAAGTAGCCCAGGGAATTGTAGCTGTCGAGTAGCTGTTCCAGAAGGCACTGTAGACAGCTGCAGTCCCAGGGCCCTGGGCTGGAACCCGGGGCAGAGGGCAGGCCCGGGTTCCCCCCAAAACCTCCCAACTCCTGATCCAACACAAGAAGATCTCTGAGGCTAGCAAAATCCACCCGTCAAGGTAGAGGAGGAACTTTGTCACAGTTTGTATTTTAGATATGTTAGATCAGACCACGCTTGATGATGAATTTGCTGATGCCATACATTTGACCATCTAGTGTCTCAAGAAAGTATTAAAGCCTGTTCACTTGGCTGCCTTACAATTTCTGCTATAGATGAGTCTTTTCCCATCTATGAAGTAGCTGTGGACCTAGGAAAGTGACTATATTGAGTTGGAGGTGGAAGCATACCTTTAATTTAAAAAACTTCTGCTAATCATTGTTCATCCACCTTGCAATGATATCTGCTGCCTTCTTATCTCCTATCAAGGTAAGTCACAAATGGTGAAAATCATTTCAATCATTTTATTCTCATGAAAAATACAACACTTTGGTTCAATAGATAAAACTACCAATTCTGAAAAGCTCTTAGCTGGAGTGAATGCAGCAAGGAAAATTACCCTAATAGAGAGAAACATTTATGAAGCCCTGACTAAGAATCTCTAGGCTAGCTCTTATAGCAGTGGTTCTCAACCTATTTACCACTGTGGGCTGCATATGTGGCTCACAATGTATTAGGTGGGCTGCTGTCATAACATTTTTCCCAGATCTGGACCTTAGCGTCCAAAATATGGGTGTTAGCATGAAAACCTCCAAGCTTCTTCACCAGCTTGGACCTGGTAAAGCTGCAACCAGCCAGGAATCTATACAGTGCCTGGCGCACTGTGGTCTCCCCAAAATCTTCCCTGGGGGACCCCCAGACTCAGATTCCTTGAGTCTCACAACAAAGGGGAATAAACCATTTCCCTTCCTCCTCCTCCCCTCCAGGTGTTCCCTCCCTGGGTTCCTGGAGAGATATACAGAAGCAAGCTCCGTGAATCTAAACAGAGGGACTCCACCCTCCCTGTTTCCAGTCCTGGAAACACAAGTACTTCCCCCCTCACCCAGAGGGTATGCAAAGTCAGGCTAGTAAATCTAACACCAAGAGATTTTCCCCCCTGACTTCTTCCTCCCACCAATTCCCTGGTGAGCTGCAGACTCAATTCCCTGGAGTCCCCACTAAAGAAAAAACTCCAACAAGTCTTAAAAAGAAGGCTTTATATAAAAAAGAAAGAAAAGGACATAAAAATGGTCTCTCTGTATTAAGGTGACAAATACAGGGTCAATTGCTTAAAAGAAAAATGAATAAACAGTCTTATTCAAAAAGAATACAATTCAAAACATTCCAGCAACTACACACATGTAAATACAAAAGAAAACAATATAAACCTTATTGTCTTACTATTTTTGTACTTACAACTTGGAAACAGAAGATTAGAAAGCCAGGAGACAGAAAGATCACTCTCAGAGCTGAGAGGGTCAGACACAAGACAAAGAACAAAGAACTCACGCCCAAAACTTCCCTCCACCCAGATTTGAAAAAGTCTTGTTTCCTGATTGGTCCTCTGGTCAGGTGTTTCAGGTTACTGGTGTTACCCCTTTACAGGTAAAAGAACATTAACCCTTAGCTATCTGTTTATGACAGCTGCATCCAATACTACCTATGTGGCCCTGAGGATGCCACACGGGCCGCAGCTGTGTGCTGACTGGGCCACAGGTTGAGACCCATTGTATTATAACCATGGGAAGACACTGTTTAGATTCCAAGTGGGTATGAAAATGGTCTGTCTATCCGTTGTAATTTTGTACATAGAAACTGCACTATGAAAAGAAGTTGAGTTTTAATCCCTGGATGAGACCATCTTGTAAGAAGGATAAGATTTGTGAAAGCAGGTCCTTGATAGGATTCACTGTATGCTCTGTGCTCCAGTACGTGAAGAACCTAGTACGTGAAGAACCTAGAACATATCTTCTTAGAGGTACTGGCTGTACTTTGAATCTGAGAAGCCTGAAGACTAGCTTCCTCTTTCTGTAAGAACTCTTTGGCTGGACAACCATATTATGTGTTTGCATTGGAGCTAGGCACAAGCAGACTAAATTGAAGTCAAAGAGCTCAAATTACCCAGTTAAAAGATAAAAGCAGATAAAGGAAAATAAATAAGATAATCACTGCTATACTGAGGAGGAAAGACTACAAAGAAATAAGAAATACTGTAAGAATCCCACTAAGGTGTAGCTCGACTTCTGATTTCCATTGTCTTTTGCACACAGGCAGCACACAAATCTGGAAGACCTGCAGCCAGGGACTGAGGCTTAAAGAATGATCTCTTCCTTGATAGATCTAAACTGCCAAGCAGGAGTCACATTAGTAATAGATGTTCAGAACTATTTTCATAGGAGAAAACACTAATGGAATTAATTTATCTAGGGACCCAGAAACCAAAAGGGAGTAGCAGAGGAGACATGATTCTCTTGCTGGGTAAGAGGATTAGAGGAGCGAGCTCTAGTCATCCCTCAGAGATTCTGAAACTCCGTGGATGAGTCTGTACTTTGCCCATCCACTTACTTGCACTTGGTTGTAGTTTACGATGCATTCTAAAGTTACAGCAAATCTTGGCTACTAATCTGTTGGCACTGGTAACATTTGCAAATTATTTTTTAAAGATCTGTTGTCAAGGTTATACGAAAGACATCAGCTCCTCTTCTTTCCTTGCTGCATTATCTTTTCCCGTTTCCTAATTGCATATCCTGGATCAGTATGCAATGTTTCATGGTGGCTGAACCAGTTCAGTTGAAATAAGAATTAACCAGAATCCTTATGTACAACAAAAGTCAAACTATGTTTCAGGGATGAAAAGATAACTTTGGATAACTTTGCTCATTGGTTTCCATTTTGGCCATCTCCATGCTTTCTAATTCTGGCCTGGATAGGAAATGGAAGTGACTCAAGAAAAGTTGTATGCAAGGCCTGACAAGAAGAAAATATGATAAATAGCAAGGAGACAGATCCTCATAACTTCATATCCAGCCCAGTTTTGCAGAGTGAAGAAGACTGAAAAGCTCATATTATAGAAGCGTCAAGCAGGAGACTGGAGTAGAAGGCCTCACAAGATCCCTTCCAGTCCTAGACTTCTATGATTCTATGGTTTGAGTGTATCAGAACTCAACCAATGCTCTCAAAAACCCAACTAAACTTTTCAAACAAAGCCTGGGCCCCCTTCTAATCTTAAGTACATTAGTGTGAATCAGGAGTAATGCCCTTGAAATCTCATGGATTTACACCAGTGGAAAACTGGTGTCTATTATAAGAAAATCACACCTCTAGTGCATGCAGGAATAGGCCCTTTGGGATCTCTATGTATTGCTGAATAGATACCTCCTACTCTCAGTACACATGCTTAATGTAATTGATAGTTACTTTAATACAAAACCCTATGAGTTTTGTATGAGTTTGATCTTCCAGAAAGGTATTTTTACAACTGTGTCCCAACCCCCCTTTATGGGGGTGGGGGGAGTATGGTGTGCAGCATTGGAGGGTAAATCTGAGTGTCAAGGCATTAAATAGAGTAGTGGAAATGTTTCAAAATAATATCAGAAATCATGTACTTTCAGCAAAACTTCAAACAAACAAGCAAAGAAACAGCACAAAACTAGACATAGTTTCATATCCTTTAATTTTAAACAATATACACAATTTTCCACTTCTGTATCCATCCCAAACTCAGTTGGGAACAAAGAAGGCCTATGCTGCAGCATCGGAGCATTTATAATATGACTGGGAAGGAAAAGAAAAAAGAGAGAGAAGATATAGGGCATCCAAGGAGAAGAAGGCAAAAAAAGAAAGGTTAGATAGAGGAGTGTAAAACATTTATTAAACAAACCTGAAGGTAAATGAAATAAAAATAACAAGGGAATTAAAGTTAGATAATAGTTTCTTTAAATACACCAGATAAAGAGTCAATGGGGCTATTATTGGGAAGTTAATGACAGATCAGGTTGGTAGTCCTAAAAGGCTGAATGAATTCTTCACCTCTGTACTCAAGAGAGAAGCTGAAGAACGCCATCTAGAAAGTAGGATACATTATCCTGGAGGAAAGTGAGATATTAATGTGTTTTGACTCCAACTAGTACAAACATAAATTTAGTCTGGAAAAAGTCAAGACTACAAAGCTGATAAACATGTTCACATTTAGGACTTTGTAAAATAGGGAGAATAGTAGGAAAGGATTTTAATTTTTTTTAATAGTTTGCTAATGTTGGAGGAAATAAAATGTAGCTCTTAAATGTGAGGGCAGGTGAGGAATTAGAACTCAATGGTGATAGGTTTTATAAGACTGGATTTCTTTATGGTGAAAGCATTGATAAGGGCCAAGATTAAGTAATATTACTGCTCTAACTTCTTCCTGCTCCGTCAAATATTTCTTAGAGCACAGGTAATATTTAGAGATGTGAAATACAGAATAGTTAGCATGAATTCATACAAGAGAGACTGAAGAATTTTAGAAAAGACCTATTAGATTTGTGACAGGTTGTCCGTGTTAGAATGCCACCTGATGTGCTGAGATACCACTGAGCCCGCCTGTTATGTCAGCCTGGGCACCCTTTAACCTGTCTTGCTAAGCCAGGCTATTAAGGCTCCTCCAGTAAACACACAGGCAGGGCTACACCCAACTGCAGAACGAAACCGACACTGAGATCAGTTCTGGGGCAGCTCAGCTTAAGGGACTTGCCCCAGCACTCAGGTGTCCACCTCCCTTGGAGTGCAGAATAAAATGAAATCCACCTCCTCCCTCAATGTGGAGGAAGGTATTCACAGACTCTTATCCCCCCGACCCATTATCAATTGCATAAACTGGGTTATATTGTAAACAAGAAATAAGTTTATTAACTACAAAATTGTGGATTTTAAGTGAATATAAGAGATAACAGACAGAACAAAGCCAATTACTAAGCAAATAAAACCAAACACACAAATTAAGCTTGTTTCACTAAAGAAATTGATTATGAATACTAATTTCTCACCTTAGATATTGTTACAGGCAGATTATAGAAAATCTTGAAAGGCAGCTGCCCTGGTCTCCAGCTTGAGACCTCTGGTATTGTTACTCGCAAACTAGACACCCTTCCAGCTTGGGCTCAACCCTTCTCCCCCCCATTCAGTTCTTGCTTCCAGACGTTTTTCATTGTCTCTTTGGGTGGGGAGGCAGAGAAGAACCCCGATGATGTCGCTCTCATGCCTTATATAGCTCTCGTATATGGCAGGAACCCTTTGTCTCCTAGTGGAAGAACACTGACATTGCAAGGGTTGGGTCTAGTACCAGGTGACTCAGACCCATGTCTCTGTAGGGCTGTGGCAGCCATTACTCATAGGCTCTTTGGAGAGTCCACAGGAAGACTAAGCTCTTTCACAGTCCATTGTCTCTGCTAATGGCCCATTAGCCCTGTCTGGCTTTTCCATTGTTGTACCTGAAGGGCTGGTTGGGGATGACACCCAAAGTAACACATTTGAACTACAGATATATTGTTAATATTCCTAACTTCAAATACAGAAACGATACAGGCATACAAATTGGATAATCACATTCAGTAAATCATAACCTTTCCAATGACATCTCACATGAGCCATCTTGCCTAAAGTATATCTCAGTTATGTTAGATCCATATTATAAGCATATTTTCATAAAGAATATGGAGTGAAATGTCATACGATTATACAGGATTGCTTCTCACACTTTGTCCAATGGAGTCTTAAATGTCTGAAAACACAATTAGTGAGTGATGAATACATCTGTCCATTTGCTTGGAATCACAAGGAGCATAACGCACCAATTTTTTGAAGACTGGGTTTGTTGACTCTGATATGAAAAACTGGACTGCATTGTTGGTATCTCCAAATATATCTCCCTAGTTGAGTGCCACTACTACCATGGAAGCATATTTGCTAGTAGTATCTAAGTTTGAGGAACTGGGAGCTGGAGGTAAGGTGTGCTCAATGCAGGAGCGTCTATTCTCCCATGGGCATTGATCCACCAGAGACTGAATATGTTAGCCCTCATGGGACATTGTACTTTTTGACCCAGACTTTTACCAGCAATATGAGGGTGATAGATAACTTAACAGTAATTAGTCTCCAAGGGTGACAATGACCAATTTAAAAGCATTCAACAATTAAAATAACCCATATAATGTGGCTTCTGTAAATTCATACATGGTGAACTTGTTTAAATTCTTTGCATATGCTGCAGAATTACTAGGGAAAGTGACAGATGAAATTTCTCTGGATTTCAGGAAACCTTTTCTATCTCAGTGGATGTGCTTCAGTGTCTCTTGTCAGATTAAAAATCTTATGTTCTTAGAGTCTGAGAAGCATGAAATGAGTGATTCTGTCACCCTAAGGAGTTACTACAGTCAGCGACACGAGTCTTGAACTGAAAAAAAGCAGAGACAGGCAGGGCCACTGGAATAGTCGCAGACTTTTATTTTTAGTCATTTAAAAAACAAACTTTGTACTTTTTAATTCCATATTTTTCAGTCTTACTCACTTCATAGAAATGAGTGAACTGATTCAGAAGTAATAAGAAACACACACACACCGAGCCTTGGGCTGGTTTTAGAACTGAGCTTTAGAACTGAGTCATACTTTTTTTTTAAAAAAAGTTCTGAAATATTCTGAGTAGTAATATAAGAACATAAGAATGGCCATACTAGGTCAGACCAAAGGTTCATCCAGCCCAGTATCCTGTCTGACGACAGTGGCCAATGCCAGGTGCCCCAGAGGGAGTGAACCTAACAGGCAATGATCAAGTGATCTCTCTCCTGCCATCCACCTCCACCCTTTCACAAACAGAGGCTAGGGACACCATTCCTTACCCATCCTGCCTAATAGCTATGAATGGACTTAACCTCCATGAATTTATCTAGTTCTCATTTAAACCCTGTTATAGTCCTAGCTTTCACAACCTCCTCAGGTAAGGAGTTCCACAGGTTGACTGTGTGCTGTGTGAAGAACTTCCTTTTATTTGTTTTAAACCTGCTGCCTATTAATTTCATTTGTTGGCCCCTAGTTCTTATATTATGGGAACAAGTAAATAACTTTTCCTTATTCACTTTCTCCACACCATTCATGATTTTATATAGCTCTATCATATCCCCCTCAGTCTCCTCTTTTCCAAACTGAAAAGTCCTATCCTCTTTAATCTCTCCTCATATGGGACCCATTCCAAACCCCTAATCATTTTAGTTGCCCTTCTCTGAACCATTTCTAATGCCAGCAAACCTTTTTTGAGATGAGGAGACCACATCTGTACACAGTATTCAAGGTGTGGGCATACCATGGATTTATATAAGGGCAATAAGATATTCTCCATCTTATTCTCTATCCTTTTTTTAATGATTCCTAACATCCTGTTTCCTTTTTTGACTGCTGCTGCACACTGCGTGGATGTCCTCAGAAAACTATCCACAATGACTCCAAGATCTCTTTCCTGATTAGTTGTAGCTAAATTAGCCCCCATCATATTGTATGTATAGTTGGGGTTACTTTTTCCAATGTGCATTACTTTACATTTATTCACATTAAATTTCATTTGCCATTTTGTTGCCCAATCACTTAGTTTTCTGAGATCTTTTTGAAGTTCTTCACAGTCTGCTTTGGTCTTAACTATCTTGAGCAGTTTAGTATCATCTGCAAACTTTGCCACCTCACTGTTTACCCCTTTCTCCAGATCATTTATGAATAAGTTGAATAGGACTGGTCCTAGGATTGACCTTTGGGGAACACCACTAGTTACCCCTCTCCATTCTGAAAATTTACCATTTATTCCTACCCTTTGTTCCCTGTCTTTTAACCAGTTGTCAATCCATGAAAGGATCTTCCCTTTTATCCCATGACAACTTAATTTATGTAAGAGCCTTTGGTGAGGGACCTTGTCAAAAGCTTTCTGGAAATCTAAGTACACTATGTCCACTGGATCCCCCTTGTCCACATGTTTATTGATCCCTTCAAAGAACTCTAATAAATTAGTAAGACATCATTTCGCTTTACAGAAACCATGTTGACTTTTGCCCAACAATTTATGTTCTTCTATGCATCTGAAAATTTTATTCTTTACTATTGTTTCAACTAATTTGCCCGGTACTGACGTTGGACTTACCAGTCTGTAATTGCCAGGATCACCTCTAGAGCCCTTTTTAAATATTGGCATTACATTAGCTATCTTCCAGTCATTAGGTACAGAAGCTGATTTAAAGTACATAAATATCAGAAGCAGCACTGGCTCAAGACAGACGAGATCGGGCGTGTTCAGGGTGGTATGGCCGTAACTACTTTTCCAGCATGGCCAACATCCATTCACTTCTTACAATGCCTTTGAAAGTCTGGAAGACTGCATTTGTGGACATTTCTGAAGGACGTGCTTTGAAATGCATTGAATTAAATGTCGATTGTATTCAAAGCACAAAGTTGTCTTCTGAAAGAAATAAATTGTGATAGATTAAACGGAGGGTGAGGTGCTTTGTGATTGGATGATCCAGTAAGAGTGACTTGCTAATGGCAATGCGATCATCCATTGGAGCTGAGTTCACAAAGTACTACCAGGAGAGTGGTGCCAAGGGTATACAGTGGGAAAAATGTTAACTAAGTAATTTGCCTCTTTCAGTGTTTGTTTCAGAGACAACTGGTGAACTCACTGCATTGTTTATATGAGCTATTTACATTGACATTTGTAAAATAAAAGGTAGTGTAATATGCGAATGATTTGTGTAGTTGCATTTCTTCTTTCCTCTTGTTCTGGGTAGTAGGTGGGAATTATAGGCTTGGGGATCTGACAGTGATAAATAGGGATGGCTCCATTCACTGCAATGGAGCTCCAATAATTTATACCAACTGAAGATCTGACCCTACGAATTTCCATATAACTTGGAAACAATCAGAAAATCATCGCCAACTGAATCTGAACCAAACACGTGTAACCAAAGAAGAATAGTGTATCATGTATGGGTTCCATTGTTCCATTCAATGAGGGTTTGATCTTCTAAAGTGTATGGAAATGTTGGCCCTGATCCAGACAAGTACTTAAGTATTTGCTTAAATTTCAGCATGTGAGCAGTCCCCACTGACATTACCCTTGAGTAAACCATATGTTTAACTGCTTTGCTGGGTCGGGGCCAGAGTGCTCATCCCCTTGCAGAATTGATCTCTGAGCGTGCAGTAAACATACATTTTTATGTAAGTATAAAGTTTAATACTCATTATGGCTGCCAATGCCAAACCAGGGCCAAGTTTAGTATGCAAATGCAATTTTTATGACTGGCAGGGCATTTTTGGTGTTGTCAAATGGATAACCAAGGAGGTATTCAATTATATCAGTAACTCTTGATAAATAGCTGTGCCACCTGTTGAAACATTACCCAAAGTCTCTGATCTTCCTCTTTTTGGTTTAACTCACTCTAAGGTGGTCTCTCAAATGCCATTAACTTTCTCTTCTATTTGTTGCCTTTCTCAAGTGAAATTTCAATTCACAGAAGACCAGGGCCTCACTTTAACTATATTGCGTATTTCATCATCTCAAATTGTTAAGTAAATGCTTTATTCGGTCATAATTTTTTTTATTCCCCCCCCTGACATTTCACCCACTATATTATGGGCATCATCAGATTATTTAAATCCAAAAGCCGTTACTGTGGCTCCAAAGCTTCAAATCAAACTTGAAAGTCAGTTCAGCTGATCTTTTATAAATATGCAGCATTTATAAAGAAATAAGTGTCAATACAGAATCCCAGAGAGCATTGCAATAACCTGCACTCACTATATTTAACTAGGGACATGAAAGCTATTTAGTGTCCAAGAAGTAGTTAAGTATTACAAATGATGACTTTACAAATTCATGAATTATTGATAAAATAGAAACCTCACTGGAATTTGAGTAACTTTTATTTGAACATAATTCTCCATATTTGTGTACAGCCATCTTAACTGCATTTTTCAATTTCAGTTTCAGGTCTTCAATATGCAGCCACTGTTTCTCATTTTGCAAGCTTCACAAATACTCCAGACTACCCATGATTAGAAACTAAGCATCACACAGCACCAAATATCCAGCCTCACAATCTAACAGTGCACAGTGCTTTCAATTTATACTAGTTCCCTTCAAAAAAAGAAAATGTATCAGCAAACTGTAACGCTGTATAGAATATGTGGAACAATTTGTAATATTATTGATACCAATAATATAACATTGCAATGAATTGTCCCAGATGTGCTGTGTAAGGTGTCAGTTAAAATGTTATGATTTGCCAAATGTGATTATCTTGGTTATGTTTGTATTTGTTTATATTGTTTATGTGATATTTGTATCACCTTTATATTGTGAGTTAGAAATATGTTGGGTATATCTGTATTTTCAAACTTGTTCTGTGTTTCTGGGTGACATCCCCAGATAGATCAGCATCAGCATTGCCTAGCCTGTTCAATGGCCCATCAAGGGTCATCTGCTGTAGAATGAATGTATTGAAAGGAGCCAGAGTCTACACCTTATATGCAAGACATGTAGGGGCATGTAGACATGCCCTTCATAAGCAAGACATGTAGGGGCATGCCTGTGGACAGCGAACTCTAAGGCTTTTCCATGCCATGTGCTGTGAAGCTTGTATTTGGGCAAAGGACCTGCAAGGCACATGGCAAAGAATATAAAAAAGCAGCTGCATTTTCTCCATTTTCTCTTCTTACCCTTGGAGCACTTTTCTGTAAAAGAAGCTGTGAACAAAGGACCGAATAACCGATCCAAGCTGTGGATGTGTTCCAGGGGGACTCTCAAGCAAACTCACCAATCCCTCTAGGAACCTAATATATGGTTTTTGAGGTCTCTGTATGTATCTGATTGCTTTACCATTTAAAAATCTCTTGTTCTTTTTTTTCTTTCATAATAAACCTTTAGTTTTAGATGCTAAAGATTTGGCTGGCAGTGTAGTATTTTGGGTAAGTTCCAAACTAATATTGACCTGGTAATGTGGCTGGCCTTTTGGGGTCAAAAGAACATTTTGTATAGTGAGCAGAGTTTTTAAATAACTTCTCACTTTACTGGACCTATGTGCTGATGGCCAGAGAACTGGCATGTAATAAAAGGGGGAAGTGTAATTTCTTTTTTAGCTTCTTAATAACCAGTGCGGGGAATCAGACGCACAGTTTGTGACTGGTTGGTGAATATAACTTCAGTGTTAACAACCAGTTTTGGGAAAATCTGATCTTCTTTTTGCAGCCTGCGTTTTTTCAACCTTGGCATTTTCAGTGAAGGATACTTTAGGCACCTTGGGTCACACACATTTCTGCATGTTTTATAGAGACAAAGTGATTGAGGCAATATTTTTTATTGGATCAACTTCTCTTAGTGAGAGAGACACATTTTTGAGCTCCACAGAGCTTCTTTAGGTCTGGGAAATGTACTCAGAGTATCATAGCTAAACATCAGGTGGAAACAGATTGTTCAGCATAAAAGTTAGCACATATTTCAAGGCACCATGCCGGTGAAGTGGCCCCTTAACCGCTGTCCAATCATAAGGGGAAAAGGGAAAAAAAGGCTGGGGAGGGAGGTTAAATTAGCTACATATTGTCGTAACAAGTCATAAATCTAGTATCTTTGTACAGTCCGTGTTTTTTGTACCTAGTAAAGTTATTAATTTAAGCTCCCAGGCTCATCTTTTCAAGGTATTGTGCATGTTTCCTTTGAGGATAAGGACTGTGAGGTCAGATATAGAGTGATTGCTTTGTGAAAAGTGTTCACCCATTGGCGATATAGTGCTTCAAAACAGGAATAAACCTTCGTCTGACCGCACATCTTTAGTTGTCATCTACAGCCCCACACTGGAACCCATATAGGGTATCATCAAAAAATTACAACCCATAGTCAACCCATCCTGAAAGAAATCTTTCCTGAACCCCATCATCTGGCCATCAAACAACGCCCAAACCTCTCCAAACTCATCATCAGAAGCAAACTCCCCCCAGACCAGGACACACCAACTCAAAGCAGCACCAGACCTTACTAGAACAGATGAAAAACCTGCAGGCATATCTCCACTGCTACAATGATCAACTGCCCCTGCCCAAAACACACCTTTCAAGATCATGTCTATCACAAATGTGGTGTACCTCATCCAGTGCACTGAATGTCCCAATAACAGCTATGTGAGTGAAACCAGACATCACTATGCTCTTTAACGAACTCTCACAGAAAATGATAAAAGACAAAAACACCCTGTCACCTGTGGATGAACACTTTTCACAAATCAATCACTCTATATATGACCTCACAGTCTTCATTCTCAAAGGACACCTGCACAACGCTTTTAAAAGATGAGTTTGGGGGCTTAAATTAAAAACTTTTCTAGATACTAAAAATCATGGACTGAACAGAGAGACTGGATTTATGGCTCATTACAACAATCTATAACCCACTTAACCCATCCCCCATCTTCTTATTTTTTCTATGTCCCCCTATGACTGCAGAGGTGTTAAGAGGCCACTTCAGAGTGCACAGTCCCTTGAAATATGTATTAACTCTTTTGCAAGGAGGCATGGATCAGCATTCACGTTGCACTCTCCATTAGTACCTGACCCACGCTAGGGAAGCTAATGATTCAACCAGTGGACCAAATTTGATGATGAATCCTGGTCACATGCCACCTGAGGCAGGTGGCACATATGCTAAAAAGATTCTTATGCTGTATCTTGTCTTTAGCTGTGACACTTTGAGTACATTTCCCAGACCTGAAAAAGAGCTCTGTGTAGCTCAAAAGCTTGTCCCTCTCAGCAACAGAAGTTGGTTTGTACGAGGAGACTTTGGCAAACCAGTAAAGTGCCTAAAACCACTATGGCTTATTGTTAAAAGCAAACTATTAAACAGTCTCAGATTGACCAAGGCAGGAGGGGGGGGGCGAGGAGTTTTGGGTGCCACAGAAAGGGCAGCTTGACCCCGTGTCCGTCCTGGTAAGAATTGTGTTGAAGTTGCTGATACATGCATTTTAAAAGAGCAGAATGTGCCCCAAGAATGTCTATTGGGGTCTCAAGGCTGCAAACTCTGGAAAAAAAACCCACCTGGTTAATCAATAATCAGAAGGAACCTCTTGCTTGATCATTGAAACTACTTACTTAACAGGGTTTCTTTAAGGGACACGTCGTTCTATTACTAATGTATAAATAAGAGGAAAAAGCTTGAGATAGTGGGACTCATTTGGGGACTCTTTTTGGACTTTCCCTCTGGATACATCTTGTGGTCCCTGCAGGCAGACAGAAGATTTGGCCACCGGAAGCCTGCCGCTGTGTCACTCGAGAGCCACACTCAGCTTTGGTAATTATCAAGGGTTGGGGGTGTTTTACTAATCTTGTTGCTGACATGTGTAAGTGCTTGAGACTACGTAAAGTTTAGCTTAAAGTGTAAGCACTCTTGTGTTGTCCTGTTTGTGCCAGCCATCTATCGGTCAGACAGTCGTGTCTCCCCTGATTTATTTCCTGACACCACCTCGCACAGAGTTAAAGTTACCAAGAGCTTTGGGTTGAAAGAACCCCGGGTAACAGTTCAATAAAAGATATTACCTTACCCACCTCTTCTCTCTAATATCCTGGGACTAACACAGCTAAAACAAGCCTGCATATTTTATAAGCAAAGATTGACCTGAAATGCAGGGGTCAAACCAGATCCAGATTTTCCATCCCTACGTCTGAACTTAATGGGCATTCAGATCCAAGTTGTCAGTTCAGTCATTACAGAAATAGAGATCAGCCATAGAATCTTAGACTCAGATCAGGGAGATTTCCAAACCATCACTCTCAAATTCATTGGTGGGTTTGACCAAGGTGATCTTTACCAAAAAGTCACTTCCATGAAAGGTTTATTACTAAGGGCTTCTCTTCACCTACAGCACTGCAGCAGTACAGGTACAGTCTGCACCAGTGTAGCACTTTAGTATAGACACTCCTATGCTAATGGAAGAACTTCTTCTGTCAGGATACACTGCACTCAGGGTTGTGAGTCCAAATTTCTATGTGTCCTGGGTGCGGCCAGAGAAAGTGGGATTTTCAGACTGAGGTGGAGTACCAGGGAAGTTATGTCAGCTCAGAGCATATCTTCACTAACAGGCACTCATCCAAGATTCTCTTTGGTGCCATGTTGCTTTTATAGATGCTGCTTGTGGAGGACATCTGAGTACTTCTGTTGACAGAGAAAATGACTAATGAAAGAAACACTTGACAAATGAATGGGATGGAGATATCCAGTTTATTTAAAAAAAAAAGTATATTGGGACCCGGGAAAAAAGTGGAAATGTAATGGAGAAGAACGTAATGCTAGGTGAGTGGGAGGTGCTTTATTTTTTTCTCAGATGTTTGAAACTTGGTCCTGAGTCTGGCAGAAACTATGTCTGCATTGCTATCCATTATTTATTATTTATTATTATTATTAATTATTGTTATTATTGCAGTCAAATGAGGGGCAATAGTCACAGATCAGGACCTCATTGTGCTAGACAGTGTCTGACAAGGACCTCACATTCAAGATACAATAGCTGGGTGACACACATAAATGGGTGGGAGGCACAGGGTAGGAAGAAGTGACAGTATCTCATGAATGTTTTATACAATAACCAGAGGTCCCAGCTCACCAGAGATGAACTACTGACTATTGAAGTAACAAGAGTTTTCTCGTGAACTTCTAGAAGTCAGAATTTCACCACAGATATCTAGCCATTGATAGAAGGCTGCGCTCTTCAGCCCTCACAGAAGAGATAAACTGGGAGATTCGGCAGCCAGGTTCTGCAACCTGCTGACTGGGCAGGGGCACAAGCCTGGGGCCATATCTGAGGGATGAGGGACAGGGGATTGAGCGCGTTGAATGGGAGGGGGCAGCAATTGACAGAGGTCACTTTCATAGATGACATTGTAGGAAGAACATGCCAATCTAGGAATTAGGCAAGCAGCTGACTGTCTGACTCCACTAAGGATTCTCTTGTGTAGTCAGCCATGCTACTCAAGGCCACAATTACAGGCTCAGAGAGAGCCATTGCACTTCGATTCTCTGTACCTGCCATTTGGTCCATGCTTTGTGCTGATGCCTCCTTTCCTGATCTGAAGAAGAGTTCAGTGTAAGCGTGAAAGCTTGTTTTTCTCACCAGCAGAACTTGGTCCAATAAAAGGTATTACTTCACTCACCTTGTCTCTCTAATATCCTGGAACCAATATGACTACAACACAACATACAGCCTTTAAAATGTGTGTTTTAAAAGCCTGAACACAATGTGCATGTGTTAATTAGACAAGCTGGAGACATGTGATGTGTATTTACCCAATCAGGTGCAGACATTCAAAAAATCACCCTATTAGCTGGCAACACATCATGTTTCACATGGTAGCCCCTCTGCGTGTCCTCCCACACAGCATGGTTTAGTGTTAATTGCTGCACCACCCAGTGCTCTCTGAGCTTTCAAATGACCAATATATGGGTGTCATAGAAGCAGAGATCAGCCAGATTTGCCAACTCACTGTCTCACTTGCTCTTTAAACACTGGTACAGTCTGCTGCCTGCCACACACAAACCTTTAACTTTGACTAGGGCAGTGGGTTCTCAGTCTTTCCAGACTACTGTACCCATTTCAGGAGTCTGATTTGTCGTGTGTACCCCGAGTTTCACCTCACTTAAAAACAACTTGCTTACAAAATCAGACATAAAAATACAAAAGTGTCACAGCGCACTAGTACTGCAAAATTACTTACTTTCTAATTTTTACCATATAATTAGAAAATAAATTGATTGGAATATAAATATGGTACTTACAATCAGTGAGCCTGTTTTTCACTTGTGAGCCTTGTCTGAAGCCCAAGTCCCATCACCCAGAGCTGAAGCACATAACTTAGCTTTGCAGGGCTCCTGTGGCGCTGAGTAATCATCCAGCTTGCTGCCCCCTACTGCCAGCCCTGTGCCCTTGCAACCCCCCTAAACCTGTCCCAGGATGCCCCTGGGGGCTGCAACCCCTACATTGAGAAACAGTGATCCAGATGAGTTGAGCACCCTCTGGAACACCTCTGAGTAGCTCCAGGGGTACATGTACCTCTGGTTGAGAACCACAGGACTAGAGGACGCCAAGGTGGCAAATTGTTTTTAACAAAATTGCAAACATGAGAAAAAAAGTGAGAGAAAAAGCATCTGGGCTATAGCATGGAAGAACAGGGTCAAGCCCTTGCTTCTTTCTCTCTTTACAATGAATTCCCACTCCAGACAGCTTGCTTTCAAAACACCAGAAAACTAGCTGAGTCTGCAGCAAAAAACAGGGTGTTAATAGGGAGCACCAGTAAGAAGAGAGAGAAGCAAAGATAAGGAAAAGAGAGAAGCAGGCTCAAGGACGAGTGAGGGAATAAAATGCCTGATGTCAAATCCAGTGGGAAGGGAATTCAGGGAGTATGTGACCCCCTCACTCCCCACCAACATTCAAAGAGCTCATAAGATAAACCAACCAAGATACTAGTGTGGGGCTGGTTACTGTTCATTTCAATGGGAACCTGCAATGTCTCTTGCTAGCAGCAGGTGGTGCTGTGTCAGGTTATAAAAAACAGCACTGATAAAATGGCCTCTGCAAGCAAGTACTGCTTGCTGGCTTCTCCTGGACCCAGAGAGAAAGTCCTCCCTTCAAGTAAGAGACACTTTTTCTTATCCTATAGAGGCAAGAAGAAGGAAGCAATTTCTGCAGCTGATTTCTCCTTATAGTTTTAATGGGGCTTGATACTGGTTTCAGTGAAGGGTAGCTATAAATTACATTTTATTTGGATTAAATCCTGAATAACTCTCCCCTGGGGGCTGTTTCATCCTCATTCGTGAATAGTTCAGTCAAAATCCCCTTGTACATTTTCTCTGCACTGTGCTGTGAGCACAGCAAACCTCTGTTAGGTATCCACTGCAGAGTATGACCATTTTTCTGGACAATGGGTTAATGGGTGGAAAGTCTAAGGAAACAGTCTAAGAAGAATGGGTCACTGCTAAAAGGAGGAGTACAGAGGAGCAATTTTTCTAGCTGTCATTTTCCAGTCACTCAGGGCGAGTGTAATGAATTTCTCATTTGTCCAGGCCTCTAGAGCAGCCAGGAAGTTTTCAGAAAGCCCCTTTCAATTCCATCCCACCCTCTAAATGACCCTTCTCCACAACTCAGTTGTCTCAATGTGTGCTCAAGCAGCTCCATGATTGACATCTTGGGGCATCCTTTAACTATTGTGAAAAGCTGATCATGATTGGCAAGAAATGTTGAGGAGGGTCCTGGTAGGCAATTGCAGATCACGGATGTCTCTAGTAGATTTGCTGGTCTGAAGGAAGAGATAACTTGAATGATGTCTAACTCTGTGCTGCCTCACCATTTTCCAAACACTCTTGCCCACGCCTACAGGATATATTACTGGACAAAGCAGGCAGTACAGTGAAATTTACTATAATACTGACAAGGTCTGTTTTCCAGTTCTGGGTTACAGCTCATCCATGAGACAATTACACATATGTGTGGGAAACTAAATCTCTGCAGAAAAGCAACATTTTGAAGTAGCAAATCCCACCCAGTAAAATTATCTCCAAGAAGATTACTAACTTTGTAACATTTCAACATTAAAAGAATTAGGGTAGGGGTAGGCAATTATTTTTTGTCATGATCCAGATTTCTTAATAAAGGTATAATCACGGTTCAGACTCCAGAGAAAATAATAATAATAATAATAATAATAATAAATAATAACAATAATGATATTAAGTAAAACAAAAGAT
Source organism: Gopherus flavomarginatus (assembly GCF_025201925.1). NCBI lineage: Eukaryota > Metazoa > Chordata > Testudines > Testudinidae > Gopherus > Gopherus flavomarginatus. The sequence goes on along the minus strand of NC_066618.1, from coordinate 25,156,002 downwards.
TTCAAGGTGTATTCAAAAGCATCTGGCAGACCAAATTTTGCCCACGGTCTGCCTATTGATTTACCCCTGAGCTAGGGTAATACTTCAATATTCCCCAGCAACCAGTAGCTCCCTTACTCCCATCCTAACACTCTTCACTTTCAGGAAAGGTGTGCCCTGGAAATCCCAACTCTCCAAGCAGAAGCAAAACCCTTGGGCCACTCAACTTTTGTCACCACAATTCTCACACTACATTTTCAGAAGATATAGGTGCCCACAAAAAAAGATCATATCTGAAAAAGCATATACAGACCTGAGCTACCAACATTAGACTTTGACCATATTTTTCAAAGCAGCCAAAGTAACTAATATTTGAAGGTGACTATCATTGTGTCAGAAGTTAGAGTTAAATATGTCAAACAGTGTCAGAGGTGGATTAAGGCAGCATCCTTCTATCTGGGCCTGGTAAAGGAGACTTTTGCGCAGCACTCAGTGACTAAGAAATAGGTGCTAGAAGGAATAGATTAAGGAGTCATTTGTGGGATGGGGGACAGGGATGAGGAATCTGCACATTGAAGCAATAATTCGGAGGACTCCTGACCCCCAAGGAAGCATCCTGCAGAATGTAATAGAAAATGCAAAGTGTTCTGGAGATATTTTGAAACTATAGAATTGAATAGAGGATTATGTCCTTTTTTTATCAATTTCTATAGAATGATTTAAGAAATGTACAGAAAGGTTTTCATTTTTCTCTTAGTAGTAGTATTATACTAAAATCTGTGGGGTTTTGAATAATTTCTATAGAACCTTGTTGGTTTAATCTCCATTAAATTCAATATGGATTATTTCCAAAAGAGAAGATTTGATTTCTCCTGGGCCCATTTAACACTGGGAATCCCTCTGTTCCCTACATTGCATTTCTAAAGCAAAGCAAAACAAAACATAACAGGAAGGTACATAATCTAGGAGACCCTAATGATAAACTAACAGGAGTTCAATTTTACCACTATTTTCATCAGATGCTAATTTTGCATTTACAGACTACAATTTATTGGATAGTGGTCTGTTTTCTTTCTTTTTTTATCATGAAAAAAGGATTTTGTAGTCACATTTATGATACCAAATGCTCTCACATTTTCTAATTAAGAGCTTTGTTCAGCAAATTGTCGACGTTTGCACATGGCAACCACAGGAAGAACCGTGTTGTGCACACATAGAAAAGGCTCAAAGAGTGGTGCTGCAGACTGTTACCATCACATAAACTGAAATGTGTACAGTAAGATTTTTGGGACACTTTCTGGAACATCACTGGGACTTCCTTCAGCAAAACAGTCTTTCATTAGAACATCCACCTCAGAAGTACCAATCCAATTCTTGCTTAATTTAACATTATAGCCTTGTTGTTCTGGTGGTTGGAATTAGCAAATTTTCATGTGTAGCAGGAGTAGTGGGGGCATCCTAGGAACTGGGTGAAGTTTTGCACATGAAATGAAAGTGACTTTTCTATAGAATGAAGCACCCACAGCGAAGGAAACAAATTACTTTTAGCCTGGTACTACCTGTAACTCTTGCTAATGGCAAAAATTTTCACTAAGTAAATCCCAAAGTACAAGACTGGAGGAGGCTGGTGTACATGTGTTGACTGTACAAATAATGCTTCTCAGAGTCCTTGAAAAAAAATGAGGGATGTGTTTCTGAGCTGTGCAGTTAGAGGGAGCTAATGCTCCTTATGTAGCCTTTTTTGTAGTTTGTGCAAGCAGAACTCATGAATTAACCCCCCAACACACACACCGCTGCACATCTCCCAACATGGAGATATATCATTGGCTTCAACTGGAGCATTATAGTAATGGAAAGCAGGGAAGAGCCACTGATGTAAATGAATCGGTTACAGTAAAGATTAATACAGAACTTCTGTTGGCGTTGCTGAAACATGGAAGAAATCTGATTTAACCGGACGCACTTATGGAATAACATTCTTAAAGATGTGCTCAATGGTGATTTTGACTACTCAGCTATATCTACAGCTATTATATTGCTGGAATGGTTATGGGTTTTGGGGTGAATTTGCAAAGTGCCTCCTTTCCCTTTTTGCTGTGTTTGGGTACTACAAAACAAAAATCACATAGCAAAAATGCTGAGTTCCAATTCCTCTTTCCTTGGTCACCTCTGCTCTTGCCCCTTGTGTGGCGGCAGCATTCTAGAATTGTAGTTTGGTCATCTCATCATTCCTTTCCACATATTCTCCTGTCGGGGCGCCCCAAGGACAGCAGGCAGGCTGCCTCGGGCGGTTTGCCTGCGGAGGGTCCGCTGGTCCTGCTGGGCCTGCGGGAGGTCCATCGAAGCTGCAGGACCAGCGGACCCTCCGCAGGCAAGCCACCGGAGGCAGCCTGCCTGCCGCCCTCGCGGCGCTGGCAGAGCGCCCCCCCCCCATGGCTTGCTGCCCCAAGCACATGCTTGGCGTGCTGGAGCCTGGAGCCGCCCCTGTCTCCTGTGCAGTTTTGAAGTATTTCAATTTATAGAGCTTTCACTTCCCTTGGGAGACTACTTCATGGTCTAATATATCTCACTATTTGGGATTTTTTTTTTTTGGCTGTCCAGCCTAAATTTTCCTTTGCTTAATTTTTGCTCCTAGTTATACTTCTTTGTACCACCCTAAAAATTAATGGATCCATTTATGCCAAGGCCGGAAATGATGATTGTGATCATCTAGTCTGACCTGTAACTCAGGCCATTGAACTTCCCCCAAATAATTCCTAGAGCAGATCTGTATCTATATATCTCTATCTCAATAGATAGATAGATATTAGAAAAAACATCCAATCTTGATTTAAAAACTGTCAGTGATGGAGAATCCACCACGACCCTTGGTAAATTGTTCCACCGGTTAATTACTCTCTGTGTTAAAAATTTATGCCTTTTTGCCAGTCTGAATTTGTCTAGCTTCATAGATTCATAGATTCATAGACTCTAGGACTGGAAGGGACCTCGAGAGGTCATCGAGTCCAGTCCCCTGCCCTTATGGCAGGACCAAATACTGTCTAGACCATCCCTGATAGACATTTATCTAACCTACTCTTAAATATCTCCAGAGATGGAGATTCCATAACCTCCCCAAGCAATTTATTCCAGTGTTTAACTACCCAGACAGTTAGGAACTTTTTCCTAATGTCCAACCTAAATCTCCCTTGCTGCAGTTTAAGCCCATTGCTTCTTGTTCTATCTTTAGAGGCTAAGGTGAACAAGTTTTCTCCCTCCTCCTGATGACACCCTTTTAGATACCTGAAAACTGCTATCATGTCCCCTCTCAGTCTTCTTTTTTCCAAACTAAATAAACCCAATTCTTTCAGCCTTCCTTCATAGGTCATGTTCTCAAGACCTTTAATCATTCTTGTTGCTCTTCACTGGACCCTCTCCAATTTCTCCACATCTTTCTTGAAATGCAGTGCCCAGAACTGGACACAATACTCCAGTTGAGGCCTAACCAGCGCAGAGTAGAGTGGAAGAATGACTTCTTGTGTCTTGTTTACAACACATCTGTTAATGCATCCCAGAATCACGTTTGGTTTTTTTGCAACAGTATCACACTGCTGACTCATATTTAGCTTGTGGTCCACTATGACCCCTAGATCTCTTTCTGCCATACTCCTTCCTAGACAGTCTCTTCCCATTCTGTATGTGTGAAACTGATTGTTCCTTCCTAAGTGGAACACTTTGCATTTGTCTTTATTGAACTTCATCCGGTTTACCTCAGACCATTTCTCCAATTTGTTCAGATCATTTTGAATTTTGAATTCATAAAATTCTCTTCCTTCAATGAGGCATTAAAATTCTGATCCCATGCTGCTTCTCATGCAGAATTTAAGTAGGAACATGAAGTGGAACAAATGACTTTCCTGTTGTAAAAATAAGAGAATGAGAAAACATGTATAGAATGGGTTAAGCCCATATCGCTCTAGGGAACTTACATGGTGTCCATTACTGTAGTATCTGAGCACCTCACAGTCTTTAATGTATTCATTTTCATGACACTTGTATGAGATATCCCCATTTTACAGGTGGAAAACTGAGATGCTGAGGTTACATACCTCACCCAAGTTCATACAGGAAGTGTGCGTCAGAGCAGGGAATTGAACCCAGATGTCCCTGATCCCAGGCTAGCACTTGAACCAGTGGACCGTCCTTCCTCTTGTTTAAGAATATAATTTTGTGCTTCTCTGTCATCCTGTTATTTTTTAAACACACATATAGCAACATCATTAAAAAATACATAATCAGTTTGTAAACAACATGTTTCTATTAGGCATGATGTGAAATGCCTGCCCATGATCTTGGATATTACCCATTTGCTAGTGGTACTGTTTTCTCCGTGCCCTAAGGGTTACGCATAAGGATCTATACAAGACATTCTGGCCCAAGGATCAATTCAAATCACACCTGAGAAATACAATAACATAAATAAATAGGTGAGGAGTCAGACCCCTTGTCTTACTGGAGAAGCCAAGGATAGGATTGAATTAAACTGCTGTCTTCTATAAGTGGTCTCTTCAGTCAGACACATTGGCTGGGCAGTGGGGGAGATGTACAAAAGATACCTATGTTATACTTCTTCGGTTGGTAAAGCGCCTTTGTCTCTAGAAAAGAACTCAGCCACTACAGAAATAAACTAGAAATCAATTCAGATTTTGTCAGTCTACTCCAGCACTGACTGGCATCAACAAGCATAAGAGTAAATGATTTGGGGGCAAAAAGTATTAAGAGAGAAAAAGGCCAGTTGAGAGAATTAAATATGTTAATATAGATAGTCCCATTTAGTTTATTTGTCTAATACTTAGTGTTTAGTAGTAGGCCAATATCTGACTCGGTTTAGGAGTAACAATTGGGGGTGGAGGGTTGCCATTTTTTAAGATTCTTTTCTTTTGAAATATATTGGAAATTGACCCCTCTGAAGCCCTGAGTTTCTGGGGCAAGCTCTCTGTGAGAGTGTCTTCTGGTAAATCCATATACAATTTCCAACCCTGCAGAAATATTACATTTCAAGTATTTTCAGTATATGAAAACCTGTTGTCAAACAACTACTACTACTTTGGGATTTCATTGGTTTCAACATAAAACTGGAAACCCTACCCACTGTTAATTCTGAACAACAAAATTGCTCAAGTGCGTAGAGTTGTAATAAGAGCGCTGCAAAGCTAGCTTGTGGCGTGAGGCTGGCTTCTAAGTTCTGAGATACATCTGAATAAGATTAATTCACAATATAATATGACTTGTATTATCTTTATTTGTTTCAACCCTTGTCCATTCCTTCCTTTTCTTTTCCTTTGTCTTTTTTCTTCATTTTTACGATTTTCTAATATGGATTTATAAACTCTTCAGGACCATTTCTTTTTCTCTACAGATGTCAAATTGCAGAGTTCCACATAAATAGTGAATAATGTTAAATTCATATTATTATGATATTATTATTATACAATGGGACCATGATCTCCCCCAGCATTTTTCTTTAGATTTTCTTCAGAGATGCATGTAAAACTCATTCCAGACTAGAAGGGGAATGGTGTACATCAGCAGTTCCCTTTCCAGACATTCCTGTGGAAAACGGTTATGGTTACTTAGCTGGTTATGTTACCTTTATCTGTAGAACATCACTGTAACCTCCCTCTCTACATTAGGGTAAACCACCAGAACATGTTAAACTGAATTGTGTAGCAGATTCAAACTGAACTACAATTTTCATAACAATACCTGGCCCAAATCTTTGAAGGAGTCTGATTCTGCAGTAGTGTATATTGTGGAGGTTACAGGAAAAGTTATGTATGCTGTCATAGTTCTTAACTACAGATGCTTTGGCTTATCAAGGCCAGGTTGTGGGCAGCCAGAGCTAGTGGTCAGAGCCTGAGTCAGGAGTCAAGAATCAGCTGGGTCAGGATATCAGGAGATCAGAAGCAGGAGACAAACTGGACATCAGAACCACACAGAGGTCAAGAGACAAGCCAGGTCAGTATGCCAGGAAGTCAAGCAGGAACAGAAGGCACAAGGTACACAGTCCAGGGCAAGGTTGTTCCCAGTTGTTCAGAAAGCTTCCTGTTGCTGGCTTAAGTAGGGTCAGTCTGGTGGGCCAATTGGCTTCTTTGAGACTCTGCCAATAGGGCATCAGGGTGGACCCTCAAACTGGTTAGAACTTCCTGGGTCTGCAGTTGTTAACAGGCTGCCATGTGGAGGGTTGAAGCATGCCTATTCCTGTGGATGTGGGTTCAAGGGTCATGATAGGGCTAAAGTGAATATAACAGGAATAAGGTGGCTATGCACGATTGTTTGGGGCTGATGATCCTTAAAATAGTCTAATAACTGCTTTTTTGGCATTTGATACTGCTGGAGTGGCATTTGCAAGGCTCTCATGGCCAAAAGTGGTGGATCCAGCAAAGAGTAAGAGTTTTTTGTACTAAAATAATTCAGACATTACATACTCTCTTTGTGTACTGTAAGTAGTGGGGCGTAGGAGGCATCAAGATGATTTCCAGTAAATATTTTCCAGTACAATTATTCTGTTATTTTACTCCCACCCACCACTATCATTTTCTGAAATTTGTTTCATTCTGCAAAAAACCAGCTTTGTCGCGTCTTTTCATTTTCCAGTGTCAGTCCTCTGTTTAATAGTGTGAGCTAGTGGGTTGGGGTAATATACCCTAGGGTTTAATAACTGATATAGATGTAGTCTTCTAGAATATCTAATAATTTGTCTACTTTGTGTGATAATACGTTTGTACTTCATTGAAATTTATATCTGTGTATTCAAAAAGGAAGTATAGCTGCTCTGAAAAAAGACGCTGGACTTTCTACCTGGAAGACTTATTTCTTTGGCCTCAGTTTCTGCAATCAGCACTTAAAATAATTGTCTCTTAAGAGTTTTTTTTATCTTTGATAATGCATAAAGCATCACACTTCACCAAATTATTGTCTAATAAGCTTGTTGCAAGAACCTGCTGTATGTGCTAAGAAGTCTCATTAGTCATTGTATAATAGTTTGATGTCCTCTGTTGCAGAAATCACTGTTTAGAATTTTACCTTCAAGTAGCAAGGCTTCAAGTTGATGGTCTTGAAAAATGCTACATTCTCCACATTTTTAAAATGAAGAGTAATTTCTCTAAATAGATAGGTTGTTTTTATATTTCTTTTCTGGATAATTTCATTCTTTCCCCCTTTGTGCCTTTTTTCCTCCTTTCATTGATGGTTATCAAGTAGTATAACACTTTCACGTATTTTCCTGAACTCTGAATTATTTGACTACATTCTAAAGCAGGTGACTCAAACTCAAGTGACCACGAGGGCCACAGGAGGGCTAGTTCATTGGCCCGAGGGCCGCATCACTGACACACACCCTCTCCCTGGCCCCAGCCCTGCCCTCTCTCTACCCCTTCCATGAGGCCTGCCTCTTCCCACCCCTTCCCTCCCCCCATTCCAACCCCTTTCCTGATGTCCCCACCCCAACTCTGCGCCCTCCCTGGCCCCAGAGGGTGCATGAGGGGTGTGGCGGAGGCTCAGGGCAGGGAGTTGAGGTGCAGCAGGGGGTTGGGGTGCAGGCAGGGGGCTCAGGGTGCAGAAGGGATATGGGATGTAGCAGGGAGCTCAGAGCAGGGAGCCGGGGTGCAGGGGGTTGGGGTGCAGCAGGGAGCTGGGGTTCAGGCAGGGGGGTCAGGGCAAGGAGTTGAGGTGCAGCAGGGGCAGGGGGCTCTGGGCAGAGGATTGGGGTACAGAAGGGGTGCGGGATGTAACGGGGTTGAAGTGCAGGCAGGGGGCTCAGGGCAGGGGATTGGGGTGCAGAAGGGGCGTGGGATGCAGCAGGAAGCTCAAGGCAAGGAGTTGGGGATGCAGTAGGGGGCTCAGGGCAGGGGATTGGGGTGCAAAAGGGGTGTGGGATGCAGCAGGGTGCTCAGGGCAGGGGATTGAGGTGCAGGCAGGGGGCTCAGGGCAGGGAGTTAGGGGGCAGGAGGGCTTCAGGCTCTGGAGTGGCAGCGGCACACACCAACGCCAGGGCAGGCTGCCGGCCCCAGCCCCAGCCCCAGCCCCACTCCGGGAAGTAGCTGAAGCCATGTCCCTGGGGCCCCTGGGGTGGGAGAGATGCAGGGCTCTGCGCACTGTTTGCCGCACCTCCAGGTACCTCCCCTGAAGCTCCCATTGGCTGCAGTTCCCTGTTCCCGACCAATGGGAGCTGTGGGGTGGGGGCAGTGCCTGGAAGCCAGGGCAACACACAGACGGAGCCCTCTGCTTCTCCCCCCAGCCCGGCCACAGGGACGTGATGCCAGCTGCTTCAGGGAGCGGCACAGGGCTCAAGGGGGGCAATCCTGCGGCTGTAGTTTGCCCGCCTCTGGCCTAGAGGTAGTCCAGGGGGGCAGGCGCAGGCCGCTTGGTGGGCCACAGGAAATAGCCTCATGGACTGTGTGTTTGAGGCCCCTGTTCTAAAGTGATGTACAGAGCCATGCTAAAACTTTACTAATCTCGAATTATCAATCACCCCGTGATGGCTCAGTCTCCATGATGGCACAGTAGGGTATTCTAGTACTCTTCTTGTATTAAAGCAGGCAATAGATGTATGGCATTGTTATCTAATAGAACTCCAGTTCCCATGATCTTGGACATGAAAGCTTATACTTCATCCTCTGAAACTGCCTGTGGCTTTAGTAAATAGTTCTAGCTTAGGGTTTGTCTTCACTACCAGGATGAATTGCCCTAAGTTACGCTACTCCAGCTACGTGAATAATGTAGCTTAGGTTTACTTACCCTGATGTCTTCACTGCACTGCGTGGATGGGAGACGCTCTCCGGTCAACTTACCTTACTCTTCTTGGGAGCTTGAGTATCGGAGTCAATCAGAGAGCACTCTGCTGTCGTTTTAGTGGGTCTTCACTAGATGCAGTAAATTGATACCCGCTGAATCGATTGCAGCAGTGTTGATCTCCCCAGTAGTGAAGACAGGCCCGTAGTTAGCCAAAGAGCCTACAATGGCACGCACATACTTTTTGAGCTCTTTCACCAACACCTCTTGTTGTCTGATATCCGTGTCTGACCTTCATATTTTTATTGTACCTGCATCATTTCCAGTGTATTTTATTTATTAAAATGAATGTTGTATGATGCTTTGTTAAATGTTCCCCCAAAATTAGCTACAACTTTCATACTTATTACTCAAGAGCACTTTTGCATATGTTCTAAAATACTTCTTACTATTTGTATAGTATGCAGAATAACTGTCAGACCCAGAATTATTGCTTGTTGAAGGTAGTATTTTGTGAAGTGATGCAGAGATCCCACTGCTGCAATGTAGTACAGTTATTCACCCACGAAAACTCATACTCCAAAACGTCTGTTAGTCTATAAGGTGCCACAGGATTCTTTGCTGGTAGTACAGTTGGGACTCTGGAGGGCCAGAGCCAAAAGCATGGAGGAGGAGTGAAAGGGCAATTGCTCTCAGCACCTTCATACACCCTTAGTTCAAGGCAGACTTCTAATAGAAACTCTGCTCAGGAGCTATCACTAGTGGAATCCGTACTAAGTTGTCCTTTTGTGCTTTCAAACCCCATGTTGTTTCGGAAGCAGTGCCAGCAGAAACTTCCTGGCAACATGTCTAGTGAGATGGCTGTGCTACCTTCAGGAATCATAGAATACCAGGTTGGAAGGGACCTCAGTCATCTAGTCCAACCCCCTGCTCAAAGCAGGACCAATCCCCAGACAGTTTTTTGCCCTGATCCCTAAATGGCCCCCTCAAGGATTGAACTCACAACCCTGGGTTTAGCAGGCCAATGCTCAGGGGAACCCAGAGAGCAGTGGTTCTTTGCACTGTGTGTTTATAGGACTGAACCCACAAATTGGAGTCGGGAAAACCTATCTCCCGTGGAATAATCAGGAAGAAACCATGTTGAAACACCTTATTTCCTGTGCTAGTTCTATGGGATGTCTCCTCTTTTCTGTCTGTGAAAGGAACCAGCCACAACAGATAATCTTTGTGATACAGAGGCCGATTGGTGCAAACTGGCAAAGGGATCACTACTCTGTCAGCAACGCCTGAAAGACCTGACAAACTCACTACACCCAACAGATGGCTTTCATAGCATTTATCCATTAGTAGTGTCTTGTGGGGTGTCAAATGAAAGCTAGTCTCACACGGGTCATTAATGGCATTGTGAAATGTATGTACTGATGATATTTGAACAGCTATGTATGCATGCTGGAATTATGTTTTAAAATCTAACCAGGCAAAGCTGACAAACAGGGTTTTTTTCCAGAGAGGAGATCAGATGCCTAACTTTCTGTCAAATGTTAATGAAGCATTGTAAGGCAAATCTGTATATGGCTTAAACAGGGATGGGAAGATAGCGGACATTAAACCACAAGGGTTGACTTGTCTCTGGGATGCAAAAACAATTAACTTTAGGGTAAGATATTATGTTATCTTGCTCTTGAGGCGGTAACCAGACAGTGCATTACTTATGCCCATGAAAACAGGATCTTTACTAACTTTGGTTGAAAAGCTGAAAAAAAGGTCTAGGTGAGAAATTACTTGGCTTATTATAGTTAAGTCTTAGGCTAGTAGAAGCATGTGATACTTTTGGTTTATATGTAACCTGTAGTTCTTATTATTCTTGCTCACAAGCTCTTAAAATCTTAACCTCTATTAACAAACGTAATCTTGCTTTCACTTAGCTCACAGTGCTGTGTTGTTATATTGGAGCTGACCCTCAGTTGAATCAAACAAGCTGGTGGTATATACTACTTCCCTGGTGCGTGTCCAGTGACAGGGGCTGAGCACTGCAGGAGGACACTTCTGAGATGTTTGGGGACTAGGGTGAACCAAGTGTTCACCTACAAGGCCAAGTGGGGGCTGGCAGAGCCCAAAGGAGAGTGCCTGAGTAGCTGAAGTGCTGGCAGTGTCAGGGAGCTGACATCCAGCTATCACAAGAAAGAACACCTTTCACTGGCGGCAAGAGGGTAGCACAGTGACCCACGTTGTGGGCACCCTGAAAAAGTCTCACAGCCTTAAGGCTCTATTATCAGAGAAAATTCTCCAGTTTGTACTTTGTATTTCTGATCTCCATTTTGAATAAGCAAAAATCACTCCACCCTGAGCTGGACACTGCAGACCCTGAGCATGCTCAGTAAGAACTTAGGAATTCTTTAAAAAAAATAAAAAATAAAAGAGGTAATCTGGCAAAGAGCCAAATGGCTGTGGGTGTGGCTTGGCAGAACTGCAGCTCTTGCGCATGTGCAAGATTGGCAGCTATTGAGCATGTGAAAAGGCATGTCAAAAGCAAAGACCAAACATCTAATAGTTAGGAGCCTACCAAATTCGCGATCCGTTTTAGTCAATTTCACAGTCATAGGATTTTTAAAATGGAAAATTCAATGATTTCAGCTATTTAAATCTGAAATTTCATGGTTTTGTAGTTGTAGGGGTCCTCACCCAAAAGGGAGTTGTGGGGGAGGGTTGCAAGGTTATTGTAGGGGGGGTTGCAGTACCGCTGCCGGTGGTGGTGCTGCCATCAGAGCTGGGCAGCTGGAGAGCGGCAGCTGTTGGCCAGGAGCCCAGCTCTGAAGGCAGACCTGCCAGCAGCAGCGCAGAAGTAAGGATGGCATGGTACAGTATTGCCACCCTTACGTCTGCGCTGCTGTTGGCGGTGCGCTGCCTTCAGAGCTGGGTCTCTGGCCAACAGCTGCTGCTCTCCAGACATCCAGCTCTGAAAGCAGCACAAAAGTAATGATGACAATACCGCAACCCCCTAAAATAACCTTGTGACCCCTCTGCAAATCTCTTTTGTGTCACGACCCTCAATTTGAGAAATGCTATGAAATCTGCATAGTTTAGGGTAAAAGCACACAAAAGACCACATATCACTGGGGGTAGGACACCAGATTTCACAGTCCGTGATGCATTTTTCAAGGCCGTGAATTTGGTAAGGCCCTATCAATAGTACAGTACTACTGATCATGTGTAGTAGGGGTGACAGAGAGGTCAGGCAGTTAAGCCTCTAGCTGGTCAGAACCCACTCATACCAGTCACAGCTTGTTTTACAGGCCAGAACTATCAATCAGAATTCTGTGGGAATGGTCAAGATTGAGCATGTGCAAGTGAAGTAACTGGAGCTAAGAACAGGAAGCTACATGAAGAGAGTTAAAATGTAGCATAAAAGGCCAGCTGCCAGCAGCACTTTCGGAGTCCAGAAGTTGCATCTGAGAAGGAGAGAGCCCTGCAGGAAGAGCTGGGAAGCCAAAGAAAAACTGCTGGAGAGAGAGAAAAGAAAGCTGGAGCTGACTCACCGGGAACCAAACAGCAGCAGCAGCAGTAATTGGATTTTTTTTTTTAAAAAAAGCAGCAATGGATTTATAAAGTAAGCTTAATATTCTTGCAATTATCATTTAAAGTCAGTTTAGGATAGTACATAGTATTTAATATGTGTGTGTTTTGAGAGTGTGTGTGTGTGTGTGTTTTAATTATGTTTTACTTTAAAGCAACTTAAGAGCTGCTATCAGCAATTTCTTGCAAACTGGCCATTTGCAACAACTTGCTTCACTTAGTGTCATTAGGCAGGTTAGTGTAATCGCGACCCAAAACTAATTTTTTCAGGATAACAGCTCCGTCTGTAAGAAACAAGAAGGCAATAGAGGTATACAGTGCAAAGCTATGGCCCAACCACTACTCCAGTCTTCTATGCTCCCCTCTTGGTTAGGGTTACCATACGTCCAGGTTTTCCCATCCTCCCTCCATCCAGGCGGATTTTTCAGGCAATGTCTGGGATTTCTGTGGAGCAGATATTGCAGCTCAGAAAGAGCTGTCTCCATGTCCCAATTGGTCCCTTTCCTGCAGCTGCAGCTGCTGGATCCTGCCCATCCAGGCCCTGGCTCCTGTGGAGGAAGAGAGGCGCAGACTGATGATCTGGCGCTTTGTCCCGGGCATGCATCAGCCATCCTGCCACCATGACAGGGAACGACAGTGCCACCATCTCAAGAGTGAGGCCCCAGGTACTCCTCACAATATGTGCACACATCCTCCAAGATCCTCCAGATACTTCCTTCAGCACCCCCAAATGCCCCTCCCAGTACACACATACCTCTCTGCACCCCCAAATACTCCCTCAAGGAACCCAAATACCCTTCCAATACACATACCCGCATCCCACACTCCAAATATCCCCTCATGAACCCCCCAAATACCCTCCCAGTACACACACCCCCTTCCTATATCCTCCAAATACCCCCTCCCAATAAACAGTCCTTCCAGCACCCCCAAATACCCCTTCCCAGTACACACACTCCTTCAGCACCCCCACCTCACAGTACACACACCCTCCACCCCCCCCAAATAACCCCTCCAACACCCCCAACTGTACCCCCCTCTAGCAATCCCCAGACCCCCTCCGGCAGTGCCCTCTTTTTGTGAACCTGAAAGATGGTAACACTAATCTTGGTGAAAGTGCAGAGTCTATGCCCTTTGATTCCTCTGCTGACTCCTCAGGACTGGAGAAGGAAAATGAGAAAAGGAGGAGGAAAGGGAGAAGAAAAGAAAAAATACAGTCAGAAGAGGGGAAAAGTAGTACCAGTGAAAGTTGGTTCCAGACCAATGGATGAGTCCCCTAGTAGTGTATCTCCCCAGCTCCTAGTTTCTGGGGTAGGATCTGCCATTAGTCATTTCCCTCCATGATCTCTGTCTCCCTTGGTCTTCTTGTACTCTGAACATTAAGGAGACAGATTCAGAAATTGGCCATTTAGATGTTGTGTTACAGATTGCTTTGACCTCCATTTAGTTTTACCTCGTTAGAAGAGCATGCTTTGTTTAAGTAGCAATGAGGTTATTCATAAGTAATTCAGTACCGCTGAGAGAAAAAACAATTGTAAGAACATTAAATTTTCATTAACCATGTTAAATGTAACCTGACAGTCAAATAGTCTCCAGTTGTATGGGTTTTAGAGCAATATTACTTTAAGTAACAGAAGAAAGCAGGATTAGGCAGTAAGGAATACTTACATTGCTTAAGATGAAGGATAAAAATGGAATCTTTTTAAGTTAGCATGCTCTCAGCGGGGGTCCTTGATCACTCACAAGGCCATCTGCAGCTCTTGATATAATGTAGGCTTGGCATGAATACTCCATGGCAGAGAGCGAAGCAGTAGAACAGTAGTTTGGACAAAAAATAAGGTTCCTTGTTTCTCTGTAAACTAGAGGGGCACACACTTTGTACCTTCTGTAGGTTGAGCACATTGCAAATATCAGGGACTCCTTGCATTCCTTAATGTCCATGACCACCACTCCGCAGGTCCCCTGGGTGCCACCATCCCATGCCTCTTTATTTCAGGGACTCCCTGCAACTCTCCCAACCCCTCCCTGACACCAGGGGCTCTGTATGCCCCCATTTCCCCTCACCCCCATGGCCGGGGCATTGTGTTCCCTGCATACCCCTCTCCCCATCTCCCTCCCTGCATTTACCAGGTCCCCAACTATGTGTGTATGGTATGTTTAGGCAGCAGTGAGGGGAAGTAGAGAGATTCTTCTGCCTGAAGCAATGAGGCAGTCTGGAGGACTTGATTTTCCCTATGAATCAGGCTCTTTTGGTGTTCCAGTTTACACCAAAATCAATAGGCTTGAGCCCATTACCTAGTACATTCCCTGTGCTATTGGAATTACTTGGCTGCCACCAGCTATCACATTACAACAGGCAAACAGAATTATTCCTGAGGGAATTCTGCATTGCTGTGCGCATGCATATTTCATGTGCCATGCATATTTTTTTTTTTTGCAGAAAATAGCTTCTGCTGAAAAGTTGCTGTAGGTGGGCCCTGTGACACTAGAACACAGCAGCTGCTCCTGGCAAGCCTCAGCCAGGATAGGGAAGAGAAAGAACCTGCCTTCTTCACAGCACCTGTCAGGCCAGGTCAGGAGATGGACAGTGTGGGGATACTGGGAAGTCACAGATAAGGGCTCATAAGGGCTAGTGGGGCAGGACAGACTGGGGCAGGGGCTGAATGGAAGTGGAGGCACAGGGCCACAGGGGGCAGGGATGTGCAGAGCTACATGGGCAGAGGGGGAGGGGGTTCAGAGCTATAGGGGAAAGAGGGATGGCTGAGTAGGGGCACAGAGACACATGGGGACAGGGACAGATGTGCCTGACTGAATGGGAGAAGCTAGGGGTCAGCCAGGGTCTGCATGGGGATGCTCTCTAACAATCTCTCCCCACCCCACCCCCAAAACCTGTTCCATACTTTTCCCACCCATACCCAACAACCCCTCAAGTTCATACCCAGGCTCCATCCCAGCAATTATTACCCCTTACTCCCCAAAACCTTCACACTGTCTCTGAAGGGTGCGGGAAATACAGCTCTGTACTGTAGTTTAAATTAATTATTACTCAAAGTTCTTTATTAATATGCCTAGTAAGGAATCTATTTGTCAGAAAAAATATATATCCTGAATATTTTCCAGACATACTTGCTGACAGACATTTGAAATAAATTGCCAAAATAATTGAAACTGGTGTGATTATATTTGACGAATACAATATGCAGAATTTTACAGAATTTTAAAATATTGTGTGCAGTGTTTTTAATGTTTTGGTGCAGAATTTTTAATTTTTTGGCATAGAATTCCCCCAGCAGCAAGAGAATACTGTTGAGTGTAGGGCCTTCCTTTGCTTGGCAGACTAAGTTTCTCTTTGTTACCCTGTACACCTCTACCCTGATATAATGCTACCCAATAGAGCACGGGTTTGCATACAACACAGTAAAGCTCTGACACACTGCTCTGAGCAGCATGTTAAGGGTGTTGGGCCAAGCCGGGGTTGAGGGGTTTGATAAGGGGCAGAAGGTCTCGGGGGCAGTCAGGGGCTCTCCCCTCCCCCAGGGTCTGGGAGGCAGGAGCTATGGGAGGGCACTTTTGGTGGCCCCACAGTCCCAGAGTGGCCCGGGGGATTAGCGGGAGGCTGGGAGCAGCCCGCTCTGCTTCCCTCGCCCTGGCCCCAGCCGTGTCGCTCCACTCTGCCAGCTCCCAGCCACAGTGCTCTGCTTCCTGCCGCCGGTGAGTGCAGAGGGCATCCTTTCCCCAGCCGCCCCCCAGTGACACGACTGGGGCCGGGGCAAGGAAAGCAGAGCAGGCTGGGGCCGCGTCGCTCCACTTCCCGCTGCAGATGAGTGCAGGGGGGCATCCTTTCCCCAACCTCTCTGTACTCACCGATGGCGGGAAGTGGAGCACCGTGGCTGGGAACTGGCAGCATGGAATGGACTGGGGCCAGGCTGCTCTGCTTCCTGCCTCTGCCGATGAGTGCCTGTCAGGGGGCTGGGAGGGGTGGATAGGAGTCGGAGCAGTCACGGGACAGGGGGGTTGGGTAGGTGGTGGGATCCTGGAGCGATTAGGGACAGGGGTCTCTGGAGGGAACAAGGAATGGGTGGGGGCAAAGCAAGTTTGATATAATGCGGTCTCATCTATAACGCGGTGAGATTTTTTGTCTCCCGAGGACCGCGTTATATCAGGGTAGAAGTGTATTTACTCTTCCATTCAAATCCCTGAAATTCTGGTAACTATTTTTCAAAATGGGGTGCATATATAACAGATGTGTGTGTCCCGACTTAACCGATGCTCAATATTTAGCATTCACCCAGGTACAAGTATGGAAAGAACTAACAGTTCCGTTATTACTCTTGCAGCCAGTTTTTATGGTACTGATTCGTCTGCCTAATTATAGAAAACAATGTTATAAAAGTCCCAAAAATGTGACTAAATGTATTATCACTTTGACTTCAGTCACAGATAACATGCATCCAACGAAGTGGGTATTCACCTACGAAAGCTCATGCTCCAATACATCTGTTAGTCTATAAGGTGCCACAGGACTCTTTGCTGCTCTTACAGATAACTAGACTATGATGCTAAAAGCTTTGAAGGTGTTCTGTTATTTACCAGTTCTTCCTTTAAAATACAGCAAATAATGGCCGTTCAGAATTGGTTCATGCTAAAGTTTACACCTGAGTACAAAAGAAGTCAAGCAAAATAAATAATCTTCAAACTGTATATAGTATAAAAATGCTGCTGGCTGAAAACAAGCAGAATTTGCCTGCATATGGCAAAAAAAACAGCCTAGATTGTCAAAATTAACTGAAAAACCTTCATTCCTCACAAAGAGCTACATTCAGGTTCTGACGTAATCGAGGCGAACTCCATTGACTTAAATGGACCTGCATCAACAGATACCAAGTCTGCATTTGACCTACAGTCTGCTTTTCTGTTACTGAGGTAGCTTTAAACTAGGGATTGTCAAATGGGCTTGATCCAAACCCAAATCAGCTTTGAAATATTCTAAAGTTCAGTTACAAGAAACTTGCAATATAACAAAAAGAGACTGTGGCCACTAGGTCTATTGACTTTCACTTCTTTGCAATTAAAGGAAATGAGAGGGCCATGTTTCAAAATGTGGCCTCCAAATTTGCTTCAACGATGTTATGAATCACTTTTGGATACCCCAAAATCTATATTTGTGCATGTACAGATACAATAACTAGACAGTTAATGAAATCACCAGGAAGTCTGTGTGGCCCAGAAAGACAGAGATGTACAGTTCTTTAATCCTGTTTGCCTGCCACTTTCCCTTGAGAAATTCAGAATCCCAGCGGTTTCTTTGAAACTGAAACCTGGATATGAAATAGGCTCCTCCAATCAGAGAACAATAAGAAAAGCATTTGCATCATGTGTTCAAACACAATCAACAAACAACTTGAATATTGAATATCAAATATTAACAATGAACTGTCTGCATAGAGGTTACTGCAGCTGTTGGGAAGATGTGAGGAACTGATACCTTTGAACTCTTAAAATGTATGTATTAAATGAACTGTGGAAGGACCAATATGAAATGATTTTCATAGTAAATACAACTATTTTTAAATACTGAAAAACAATAATTAAGTTTACATGTTGGTTTAAAAAGCTTTTAGTTTCAAGGGATGTGGGTGGCTTGGACTCCTCCCATTCTGATTAGTTCTGACCCTGCCTGAGATTGTCTAACCCTCATGTCTACACTACAAAGTTAAGTCATCTTCATATATATTGACATCGAGTCTCCGATTTAAGCAAGTTGATCTTGCATGTTCACACTATGCTTACTGTGTCAGCGGAATGCATCCTTACTAGCAGGGTTTGCATCCTTCCATGGAGCACTGCTCTGTGGGTGGCTATCCCACAGTGCACGTAGCTGAGTGAAATTTTGGGTTGGGCTTGCAATGCCTTATGGGACCAAAATATTGGCGCAGGTGATTATGGGAACATGGTGTTAGCCTCCCATAATGTGCTTACTTCCCTCCCTCCGTGAAATCAACGGCAAACAAACCAAGCCTTTTTTGATCCTGTTTTCATAAGCCACAGTCACTACCCTTTACACAGCCAATACATGTGATGCCAGGCAAGGAGCCCTGCTGGAAGACATAGAGCGGAGCAATTTGCAGGTGCTGGCGATAGTCATGCATCACCTTGACATGGCTGAGTGCCATTTCTGGGCCCTGGAAACAAGCACTGACTAGTGGGACCACATCGTTATGCAGTTATGGGGTGATGAGCAGTGGCAGCAGAACTTTCAGATGCATAAGGTCACTTCCCAGGAACTGTGTGAAGAGTTTTCTCCAGTCCTTACGCACAGCAATATTAAAATGAGAGCTGCTCTGACAGTGGAGAAGCAAGTGGCGATAGCTCTGTGGACGCTTGCAATGCCAGACTGCTACAGGTCAATGGGGCATCAATTTGGAGTGAGTGAATCTACCATGAGATCTATTGTGATCCAAGTTTGCAGGGCAATCAGCAGATTTCTGCTAAAAAGGGTAGTGACTGTGGACAATGTGCAGGACACAGTGGATGGTTTTGCCGCTATGGGGATCCCTAATTGCGGTGGGGCGATAGACAGAACACATATCTCTATCTTGGCACCAGACGACCTTGCCAAAGAGTACATAAACTGAAAGTGGTACTTCTCAATGGTATTTCAAGTACTGTTGGTTCACAGGGGCCATTTAATTGACATCAACACGGAATGGTTGGGAAAGGTGCATGATTTGCACACCATTAGGAACTCCAGTCTGTTCAGAAAGCTGCAAGCAGGGACTTTCTTTCCAGACTGCAAAATAACCGTTGGTGATGTTGAAATGCCAGTTGTGATCTTGGGAGACCCAGCCTACCCCTTGCTCCTGTGGTTCATACTGGACAGCAGCAAGGACCAGTTCAACCATAGTATGAGCAAGTGTAGAATGGTGGTAGAATGTGCCTTTGGACATTTAAAAGATCACTGGCATTGTTTGCTTACTAGGTTAGACCTCAGAGAAAGCAATATCCTCATTGTTATTGCTGCCTGCCGTGTGCTCCATAATATCTGTGAAACAAAAGGAGACAAGTTTTCGCTGGGGTGGGGGGTTGAGGCAGATTGTCCAGCAGCCAATTTTGAGCAGCCAGACATCAGGGCAATAAGAAGAGCACATCAAGGGGCTCTGCATCTCTGTGAGGCTTTGAAAACCAGTTTCAGCAATGAGTCAGAGTAATCTGACACTTATCTGTGTTGTTCCTTACCAAACTGTCCCCTCCATTGCATTTTCTCTCCTGTAAACTCCACCCTACAACCACGCACTGTGTGTTGAATGAATAAAGAGCCTTTTCTCCTCAATCCATTACATTTTTTGTGCACATAAATACACAGACAGCAAAGAAAAGTAAGACAACCTGAGGCAAAAGGGCTGATAACACTGTGTGGGAGAAACAAGGAAAGCTTGCTTACACATGTACTGCAATGACAATCAAAGGTGTGAGAATGGGTGCCTTCTGGTCCTTTTACCCTCCCCTAGTATTGATTGCAAGGATACTGAACTTCTCCCCACCATAGGACATTTGGGGGAGGAGGATGTAGAACTGGGCGATGATGGCAGCAGCTTCAGCATAGGCTGCAGAGGGATTCTAGCACCCATGTGCCTTTCTTGAACCTCAACTGGATGCCTCAACATGTCTGATTGCTCCCTCATAATCCACAGCATCTCTTCCTGTGAGGCATGTTCTTGTTCCCTGCATGGTCTCCTGTCCTCTCTGTCCATGTCTAGGTTTTTGGACAGTGTAATGCTCCGTGCTCTGAGCTACATCTTGTCACTCTTGGAGGCACCCATTAACTCACTGAATATGTCCTCCCAGGTCTTCTTTTTCCGCTTTCTAATCTGGGAAAGTCTCTGTCCCAGTGTGGAGGATGCACTGACAGACAAGGTTTCAGCTGCAAGGAATACAAAGCACAATGTTGACAGTGCATACATTCTTTCTGGTGCAAGGTTAATTTTTTTTTTTTTTATAAAACAAACAATCCTCAATACACTTCACTGCAAGCCACAATGTAATCACAACTGCTGGCTGTTGCAAGAATCAGTTTGTTGCTCCAGCCATGGTGATTAAGGCCACAAGGCATGGCCGGAGGTCTTGTGCTGCTGCTTTTGTGAAGACATCCTTGGGATCACAGGTTAGAACTTGAGAAAAGCCCCCTTTCCTCTAACAACCTGGATGGTGCAACCTGGATAGTTTGTTTTTTACAAAAGTGGCACCGGGTTAGGGGGAAAGGAGACAAACACACACACCCTTTTTTTTTCAATGCTGTTTGCAATACATGGTGATCCCTTCCAACCACAACCAGGGCATGTTTGGGAAAGCGTGGTTGTGTGATCCAGATTTCTTCAAACAGGGGCAGATTACTTATTAAATGGTTTGCGGTTTAAGGGCTAGCATTGAAAATTTCCCCCATTCCCCCTAGGTTACCTTATGCAATATCACTCTCCTGAGCATAACAGAGGAGGCAAGGGAGCAATAATGCCAGCAGAGTTAATACTGGAGTGGCGTGGGAATGTGTCCTAACGTGGTGGACGAAATAAGGCAGCCCTTCCCAGATACCTTTTGTAAAGGGTTGCAAAGTACCTCCATGAAAGCTTCCTAGAGATCTCCATGGAGGATTCCCAAGCCATCCGCATGCACGTAAACAGTCTTTTTCAGAGCGCACCCTCTGAGTAGCTGGAGTGGCCACCAATACCCACTACCCCTACTTTTTTGTTCAGATTAAATATAACAAATAATAGCATGTAACCCCTACAGTTTGATTGAAAATGTGTGCTTTCCAGAGATGCCTTCCCCAGCATCATGCTCTGCCACCAACTGGTCTTGTGACGTGATGGGCTCTGGGGTTAAAAACAGTTCTTGGCTGTCGAGGAGGATGGATCCTCTGCTTCCCTGCCTCTCATGAATCTTTAGCGCATCTGGCATGTAAATATCTTGGAACGCCAGCTACAACAGTGCCATGCAAATGTCTGTTCTCACTTTCAAGTGACATGTAAACAAGAAGCAGGCAGCATTATCTCCTGCAAATTGTAACCAATCTTGTTTGTCTGAGTGACTGGCTGACCAAGAAGTAGGACTGAGTGGACTTGTAGGATCTAAAGTTTAACATTTTTTTTATTTTTGAATACAGTGGTTTTTGTACATAATTCTACATTTGTAAGTTCAACTTTCATGGTAAAGAGACAACTTGTATGAGGTCAATTGAAAAATACATTTTTTTTTGTTTTTTACGGTGCAAATATTTGTAATAAAAAATAAAGTGAGCACTGTGCACTCTGTATTCTGTGTTGTAATTGAAATTGATATATTTGAAAATGTAGTAAACACCCAAAAATATTTAAAATAAATTATGTTCTACTGTTGTTTAGCAGCGCAATTAACTGTGATTAATTTTTTAATTGCTTGACAGCCTTAGTGTAGATACATGCATTATTAACTCAACCTAATGCAGCTTATGTTGACCTAACTTTGTACTGTCTATACCAGGCCTAAATAGCTATCACAGTGTCAGTTTGGGAGGAAAAAGAATTTCTGGGATTATGGAGATACTTAAGATGCCACAGCAGGTTTAATCTTCCCCAGCTTCAGAATATGTTATGAAATTGTGAGGGAAGAAATTTCAGAAGATGAGATCATATTGTCCACTATGGCATTCCCTTAGTTTGCTTTTAAGAGCAGTGGAAGATAGGAGCATGTTCTAAAAGAGGTCGATGGTCACACATCCTGCCCCCATGCATTGTTGCCCTTGTGCTGCTCTGGTGGTGCAAGAGGGATAGAGCTGCCCTAACCATTTAGCTAGGAATCCCTCTGATGGAGTTCAAACCCAGGTGGTGAGTGAATCCAGGACAGTTGCCTCAATACCTCCTGCTTACCTCACCATCTCTAGCATTGGAGGTAGGGTTGCCAAATTTGGTTTGATGTATTCCTGAAGATTTCATCACATGAAATAATCTTCGATTAAAGATTAATCTTTAATTCCTGGTGACTCCAGGACAATCCTGGAGGGTTGGCGACCTTAATTGGGTGTGTTCCTGGATGGGAGGACGTGAGTTAGAACAAAGTGCATTTCAGTGACCTCCTACCAATAGAAAGGCTGTTAGGGGCCGCTCCAGTTGGCACAATTTAGAGCAGCCTAGGGTCTCAGTTAAGCTGGGGGCAATGAGGGCCACATCATTCCCAGCAGGGCCATGGATCAGGATCAGAATAGTGCCTTCAGCCATTTTCACATACCCCCAACCTGGGGTCTGTGCCAAGTACTATTTGGTCTGACACAGATATCTGGCCCTTTGTCAAATACTATGTAAATCTTCTTTTTCAATATATGGTCCAAATCCTGAGGTCCATGCATTTTTCAATCTGTGCCTATTCTGGTGAATTCTTATTTGTGTCAAACTCCTGTTGACATAAATAGGAGTTTTCATGGGTATCAAGTGAGTAAAATCCAAGTG
This sequence comes from Gopherus flavomarginatus, assembly GCF_025201925.1. NCBI lineage: Eukaryota > Metazoa > Chordata > Testudines > Testudinidae > Gopherus > Gopherus flavomarginatus. The sequence continues at coordinate 25,133,203 of NC_066618.1, read as the reverse complement.
AAGAACAATGTTCCCTCTAATTTTTTACATTCATGCGTGGAATGAATTTTGTTATGTGCACAAATATGGAGGTGATGTATGGCAGGGGTGGGGTCAAGGGGTTTGGAGTGTGGGAGGGGGATCCGACCTGGGGCAGAGAGCTGGGGTGCAGAGTGGTGAGGGCTCTAGCTGGGGGTGCGGACTCTGGGATGGGGCTCAGGATGAGGGGTTTGAAATGTGGAGAGGACTCAGGGCTAGGACAGAGGGTTGTGGTAAGGCAGGTGAGGTCTCTGGAGTGGGGCCAGGGATGAGGGTTTTGGGGTGCAGGAGAGGGCTCAGGATTGGGGAAGAGTGTTGGGATGCTGGGGGTGAGGGCTCCAAATGTGGGTGAGGGCTACGGGGTGGGGCCAGAGATGAGGGTTTGGGGTGCAGGCTTCCCCATGGCTACAGTGGGGAGAGAGGACTTCCTCCATCCATCTCTCACTGCAGCAGCCGAGGGCTGGGGGAGAGGTGCCTCTCCCTGACCACTGCAGCCCCGGGGCTGGAGCCAGGGGAGAGGCACCTCTCTCCTCTTGCGTAGCTCCTGCACAACTTAGAGGGAATTTAGGTGAAGGACCTCCCATTTTGAATAACTAATTAGCTACTAAATCAACTTGGAATTTTAATTTGTGGATCGTTAGCACTTAGAATACTTTTTGTTAAACTTACGTATTAGTAGTGACGTTTTAGAGAGCACATTGTATCAGTTGAAATATCTACATATGTGAGTAATGCAGAAAACTGAATCATAGAATCATAGAATATCAGAGTTGGAAGAGACCTCAGGAAGTAATCTAGTCCAACCCTCAAGTAAATCATCCCAGCCAGGGCTTTGTCAAGCCTGACCTTAAAAACCTCTAAGGAAGGAGATTCCACCACCTCCCTAGGTAACCTATTCCAGTGCTTCACCACTCTCTTAGTGAAAAAGTTTTTCCTAATATCCAACCTAAACCTCTCCCACTCAACTTGAGACCATTACTCCTTGTTCGGTCATCTGGTACCACTGAGAACAGTCAAGATCCATCCTCTTTGGGACCCCCTTTCAGGTAGTTGAAAGCAGCTATCAAATCCCCCCTCATTCTTCTCTTCTGCAGACTAAAAAATCCCAGTTCCCTCCGCCTCTCCTCATCGATCATGGGCTCCAGCCCCCTAATAATTTTTGTTGCCCTCTGCTGAACTCTTTCCAATTTTTCCACACCCTTCTTGTAGTGTGAGGCCCAAAACTAGACTCCAGAAGAGGGCTAACCAATGCTGAATAAAGGGGAATGATCACGTCCCTCGATCTGCTGGCAATGCCCCTACTTATACAAATCATACAGATTGTACATTTCTGAATACATAAAGCATGCCATGAGTAGATGTGTTTGTATACAAATATGTCAGCAGATAAAAGCTGATAATGTTCTGAATCATTTCAATACATATATCCTCCAAATCATGCAGCATACCTGGATGTATCAAAATGAGGTCGATGACAATCATTTGCTCCCAAGTGCAATAGAAATAAGATTTAATGTTTTGCCACTTGCTGAATTCTGAACCTTTCTCTTTTTGGAATGAGAAGGATGTTCAAAAGAATGTATATCATATTATAATCTCTGTATACTCTGCAGTTCACATTCACTACATAAAAGCCCACAAAACTAAGTAACCTCATAGTTAAGGGTGTAAGGGTGCCAATCCTGCAAGGTGCAGAGCACCTCCAACTTCCGCTGATTGCAAATGATTGCCATCACCCTTGTGTTGTATACAATGGGAGCTGGCGATGCTCAGCAAATTGCAAGAGGTACAAGGCACATTGCAGGATAGAACCCTAAAACTCCCATTACTTATACACAATAGAATTGTAGCTTAATATTATCCTAAGGTCAGTCACGCTGCTGAAAGGTTTGGGTTCAGTTACTAACTAAGAATTCCTTTGCCTTTGCAAGTTTGTTGCATTCTTACTGTACATTTGAAATAGGTTTCACAGTGAAAATTAAATATTTTTAAAGTCCCTTTTTAAAAGTAAATCTATTTTCAATTCTTTATCAAAAATGATGTCAAGATAGAGTTTAAGGTTGAGAATACATATGAGTGACTTAAGGGTGAATACAGTGACACTGACTCTCCCCCAAAAAAGCCCTGGGAATTCAGAGTTAAATTAAAAAGAAATCCAAACATAATGAAACATATGGAAATGCACAGCCAAGGCATCCAAAAGTCTTAACTTTGCCCTTTTTATGACATTTTTGCAGTAACCATTCAATTCATGATCAGTGCATTTTGGTGTTTGTAGTTCCACAAACTGTAAACTTCACTGGCTTCTATTTGCTACCCCAGGTGGAGTTCAAGGTATTATTTTAATTTATAAAGCCCTTAACAAGCTGGGATCGGATCTCCCTCTCACCCAATGCACTACAGGTTCTCCAGCTGGAACATCTTCATTATAGATGGAAAAGTGTCCTGGGAGGGCATTTTCCAAGAAGGAGTCCTCCTTTTTCCCCTCTGGTCTGCTGTAGCCGAGAGTTGATAACATTCTGATCATGTTTCAAAGCTCACCTTTTCTTGTGGGTATCTGGAGAGGAGTTGGGTTTATGGAATGAGATAGCAGGATTTTTTTATGAGAAGTGTTGTTTATGGGGTAATATTTTGTATTGTTTGTGAGTACTTTTACTTCCTTTATTTCACTGTGTGAAATAAGAAGGTAAATTTTGTAGAGCTCGCTTAGTTTAAGATGACAGCTCAATTTAAATAAGTGGATAAATTATCTTTAAACATTCTTACTCTGGACCTGCAAGCCTGCTAGAAGCTCCATTGGATGGGAAACCAAAGGATTATTTTATGAAGAACGAAGTGACAGTAAAATATCTGTTAAAAACATGTTTTTGTTATTAGAGGACTAAAAAATGTAACTGTTGGCAATTCTTCAGCTCATTCTATTTCCGTTCTTCTTTTTCATTCTATTGGACAGTGTTGTGACATAATTACAGATTGACTTCAGCACATAAAAACTTTCCAATAAATTTCAGTCTTGTTTCAGATATTGGCACAGTACTGGAACTGCTCTTGTGAGGGTTTGTAATGATGAAGTGTTGCTTCAAGCTAACTGAGATATGCTTTCTTTTATTGTCTTACTTGATTTATCAGCAGCCTTTGATACAGTTGAGCATCGGGTCCTATTATGTTGCCTTTAGCACCTCATGAGCTTTTCTGGCTCGGTGCTGGCATGGTTTACTTCTTATTTAATGGAGCACCATCATTACAATTATGTATCACGTCTCTCTTACCATCTTGATGCCTAAAGCTTTATTGTGCAATTGGATTTTGATGATGCAATTTGCCATGACAATGCTGCAACAACTGTAAAATCCTCACTATTGTGTGTTAATTTTTGTTATCTATAACATATGCACGACATGAGTGGAGGTGATAGATGTGTGAGAAACTGTGGAACTATGCAATACATTTTATGATAATATGACCTATAATGAAACCTGGAACTTGAATCTAGCCCTGAAAGGCTCTAAGATATATATAGCATTACAGATGTGATTTTTTGTGTGTAGAAAAGCTATTTTAGGCTATTTAAAGAGGTACTTTAAAATGTATTAGTTTTATTTTTCTCTCCTCTGAGCCCTGTGTTGGACACATGGTAGTGAAGTACTGTTTTTCAATAACATATATGGCACCTACCAAATACAGTGTTTATATACTCATTCATCCTATATATATAGTATGTATGTGGACTAAGCAATGTGTTTGTAAGGATGAATGTGTGGGGATCAGCAGGGTAAGGTCTGCCACATCCCCAAATCTAGGGCTAAGATAGAATGCTATTGAGAAGTCCTCTGTGCCTGGTACTTCAGCCTACTTTCAAGATGCATATTGATAACCTGGAGAGCGTTCAGAGAAGAGGCACAAAATGGATTGCTGTATTTTGAACCCATTGCCTCTTGTTCTGCCTTCTGTGGCGAGAAACAACTTTTCTCCATCTTTTTTCTGGCAGCCTTTCATGTATTTGAAGGCTGCTACCATGTCCCCCCTTAACCTCCTCTTTTCCTAACTAAACGTACCTAGTTCCTTCAGCCTTTGCTCATATGGCTTGCATTCCATCCCTTTGATCATCTTTGTCATTTGCTTCTGGTTCCTGTCCAGTTTCTCTTCATTCTTGCTATATATTGGTGACCAAAGCTGGACACAGTACTCCAGCTGAGGCCTAACCAGCGTCTGAATAGGGTGTGAATAGCATCAGGCCCCACTGACTTGAATTCATTCGAATTGGTCAGAAGATGTCTAACGTGTTCTTTACTTATCCTGATCTGCATCCCTTCCCCTTTATCGTCTATGGTAACTTTGCTAGTCGTCCAGTCATGTGGTGGTGGTTTTTTTCTTTTCCATTACCAGCTCACCTTCTCCATTGAGCAGCGGACCCACACCATCTCTGTTCTTTCTTTTTTGTCTGACATATTTGTAAAACCCCATCTTGTCATCTCTAACATTTCTTGCCAGCTGTAACTCGTTCTTTGCCTTGGCTTTCCTGATTTTGTCCCTACACATTTGCTCTATTCCCTGTTTGTCCTTGGGGACACAGTCCTTCTTTCATTTCCTGTATGTATCCCTTTTGGTTTTTAGATAGCTAAAAAGTTCCTTGTGCAGCCACATGGGCTTCCTGTGACTTTTCTTATATTTCCTCTATATATCCTGGGACCAACAGGGCTACAATAATGCAGCATAAGAGCCATTATACTTTATTAATAAGGAGAGTCATAATTTCCCTTTTGAATCACATCTTAATATGCCATTTCTAGACACAAGTCCCTATTATTCATTGAGAGATCTGGGTACATATTTGATTCAGGTTCTACTGGGCAGCTCAGATGATGTTGGGCACCCTATAAAAACTTGGATATATAGTCAGGCTGGAGAACCTATTTAACTTCCTTACTCTCACTTACTTGGGGGACTTTATATTCATTCCCACCTCCCCATCCCACAAAACATCACTACGTTGTACTACAGTATATTAGTTAAAAGAAAACAAAAAACAAACCTCCACAACCATTGTATATTATAGTACCAAAAAAGTAACTTGATTTTTTTTCTTAGCCTTTTCTTCTCACTGTTAAAGGAATCCTGCAGGAATAGCAGCCAATTCCAATTATTCAGTGAAGAATTACCTAGTATTTCAGACAAATCTCGCTCACCTACAGTTATTGGAGAACTTACTATCTTTAAAAAAAAAAGGGCTAGTTGATTAACTCAACACAAATGTATATGTAATTAACCCATGGAACTCATTGCCTCATGATGCTATTGAAACAGATACCGTAGTAACATTCCAGAGTGGGTTAGACCTTTAAATGCTGAGCAGCAGCATTTTCACTTACACTGAATCTGAATCCTTCTGATAACGACACCATGTATCAGGTGTCACTAACATGAACATGCTCCTCCATCTCTTTCTATTGAGCTACTTGCCAGGATGGCCACCTTGTTGTGTCTCTGAAATTAAGCACCAATAGGTTGTTGACTTATTGCTCAACCTCTAACCTGGAGGACCAGTGGACTGTTTTTTGTCTGAGCCATGCTCTTTGACCTATCCTTGGGTGACCCTACCGGGATTTAAACCTCCTGCCGGCATAGCACACAAAGTCATTGGAACACACAAGCCTTTCACCATGTCAAGGTGCAGTTCCCAGGGAAGTTTCACTTACATTTGTGAAATTAAATATGACGAGGGATATCAGTCCTCATGCTTCAGAACATAAAGTGATCATGGGCTCAGGCTAGGTAAAAGGTACTTTCACAGATTAGTAGCTCACAACTGAGTATGTTAAGGCAGTTGTTCTCAACCAGGGACCTGGGGCCCATAAGCAGGTTTCAGGGGGTCCACCAAGCAGGGCCAGCATTAGACTTGGTGGGGCCAAGGACAGAAAGCCGAAGCCCCACCACCTGGTGCTGAAGCTCAGGGTTCCCAGCCCTGCCACCCAGGGCTGAAGCCAAAGCCTGAGCAACTTATCTTTGCAGGGTCCCCTGTGGGGTGAGGCCCCGGACAATTGCCCTGCTTGCTACACCCTAACACTGGCCTTGGCTTTTATATGCAGAAAAAACAGTTGTTGTGGCAAAGACAGGCCATGGAATTTTTATAGCAGGGGTTGGCAACCTCTGGCACGTGGGGTAAGCACCCAGGCAGGCCAGGCCAGTTTGTTTACCTGCCACATCGGCAGGTTCTTCTGAGCACAGCTCCCACTGGCCGCAGTTCGCCGTCCCAGGCCAATGGGGGCGACGGGAAGCAGCACTGGCCGAGGGATGTGCTGGCCGCAGCTTCCCGCCATCCCTATTGGCCTGGGACAGCGAACCGCAGCCAGTAAGAGCCGCAATTGGCCGAACCTGCCAGGTAAACAAACTGGTCTTGCCTGCCAGGGTGCTTACCCTGAGGAGCCACGTGTCAGAGTTTGCCAACCCCTGTTTTATAGCATGTTGGGGCGGGGGGGTTCAGAAAGAAAAAGGTTGAGAACCTCTGAGTTAAGGGGTTGCAGTGCCTTCCTATGAAGAATATGGCATTGTCTACTCTTGTAGACAGGATACTGGACTAGAAGGGTCATTAGTCGCTTACAGTAGTAATCATAACATATTGTAATGGCAATATGTCAAGTCTCAGGATATATTTTCAGAGGGACTTTTGCAGTTTTTCTAAGATGCAAATTCTGTCCCTGCCTTTGGTCTAGCCTATATTATACCAGCATAGCTGTGTCGGGCAGATGTGCAAAAAACCACACACCCTAGCGATATTGCCAGGCTGACGAAACACGGAGTACCTATAATGGCAGTCATTTCGAGAGGAGATGAATTCAGCCAGCATAGCTAACATAATTCGGGGAGGTGATGTTCCTATACCATTAGAACCCCTCCTTCTGTCATTGTATGCTGCAACTACACTAGGAGGCTATGCCAATATAGGTTCTGTAGTGAAGAAGTGACATAAGTGGCTACATAGGATTCCTATGTAATAGAACAAATATATATCTGCTGCTTGGAGGAAGAGGGGGCTAGATGTGGGTGGTCGAAGTAGGGGTATATGAGTCCCTCTGCACATCAGTGGTTGGGGATAGAGCATGGGTTAGCCAGGGAATGAAGAGAGAATATCTGTCCTTCACAGACTTGCTCCATGGCCTGTGGGGGAGGGAAGGAGAGGGTGCTTCCTTCAGCACATCAGTGTAGCACCCAGCCTCGCTACTTGGGCGGTTTTGAATTTTCCCCTAAATTATATTTTTATAAAAATATATGGAATGAACATAACATTTTCCATCACCATCACTATGATCATTCTTCTTGTGCTTTGTGTCCCTTGCTTCCATCTTTAGTCCAGCACACTAAGTCTCTTCTCTTGGGTGTTGGATCTAGGCTCTACTGTGACATAAATAACAAGAAGTTAGATGAGGTTATCTTGTGTGATAGGATTCATGAACTCAGATTTTAAGCCCAGAAAGCACCATTATGGTCAGAAAATCTAGTCTGCAACCAGTCATAGGATAAATCTGCTTCTCTCTATTCTCATTAGAGATGGGCTAATGCCATAAAATTCAGCCAGATTTACAGGGTATTTGGATCAAGAATTTTGGTATAGGTTTGTCTGTGCTTCTTCATACTTCCCGGTTTCCATTAGTTTGTTGAAATAGATTTTTAAAATGTGGGAAGAAGCCCCTTTTGAAAGGACTAGCTGTTATCCTTGTGAGGCCCATATTTCCAAGTGTAGCAGGGCAAAGCAATGTGGAATCCATTCATTAAATGACACATGAAGCGGCAAGAGCCTTTTCTCTGTATTGCCTGCAATAAAATATATTCAAATCACTCCATATTTCATTAAAATTATCAGTGAAATGATTTTCATCTAATGTTATTTCTGCTTTTAATAAAAAAAAGGCCGCACAGAATGAATAACTGAACATTTTTTCTCCCTTTCTTTCTCTTTTACAGCTATGATATTGAAAATATCCCACAAGTGAGGGAATGACCCATAAATTGAGTTATGAAGGTCATATTCTATGAAGTGCAGCTATTTTCCATATTTCTGCAAAGGTATGATCAGTCCCATTGGGTATAAACTATTTTAGTTCATGGTAAATGTGAGGACTATGTGCATTGAGCTTGATATAGAATTGTTTACAGTAGGCTGTATTGACTTTGAAGTGCCGGTTTTGAAAGCCTGTATGTTCTTGGTTCTTGTTTTTTCAAAGTATATGAAGTATATTAAGCCTTCAGCAATAGGCTTTACTGAAATTGTCAAGTTTAAAGTAGTTTTGAAAGCTTTTTTTGGATGCCAGAGCCGTGACAATTAGATTATCTTACTGTGATGCTGCCCATTGTTTGCTGATTAGAAGAGAAGCTTTGAAACCAGAGACATGATTAAATCAGAAATGGTCATATGAAGAAAAATAATATTTGGGAGACAGATTAATTTTATTTCTTTTGATCTTAAGCTTATTGTGAACATAGATAAATGTAAGCTTTGCTGCAAGTATCCCAGATGGGTGTCAGATACCCTAAAGAAATTGGGAGGAGGTGTGTAGCTAAGCAAGAAGAGATGAGTATTGCCTCCTGGTTGTGTACTCAGAAACAAAGGTAATTTTTAGGAATATGTATAAAATAATTATAATTACAGTTGAGGCAAAAATAGTTGTCAAAATAGTACAGCAAACAAAGGCTGGTGTCATGATGAGACAGGCACCTTGAAGGCTCTTTTTTACTTGTAATAAAATAATCGGTCCAGATTCTTTCTCTTTTACTTTTGAGCATTAGCATAATAAAAAACAGGACATATCAAGGAATGGGCATCATTATGAACTATTCCCTGCAGTAGAGTACTGGGAATTAATATAAAGCACAGGGTTGATCACATAATAATGCCCATGTGCATTTTTTTTCTTAACAGCTTAAATATGTGCTTAATTATAAGCTTCCCTACTGCAGAATTAGTGAAGAATACAAAGATAAAGAAAATAGAATTATTTAATTTGGGTCAAAAAGTTTAAAAGAATAAACACAAAGTACAGGCACTTTTTACATACTACTGTGATTTGAAAACTCATAATCATAGTACATTTCTGTATCCGCTACAGATGTGTTGAAAGTAAAGTACAAAACTTAAATAGCATAGGAGAACTCAAGCTGTGGATGAAATGCCACACTGAGAGAAATTATTTTAGTGGCAACTTTTTTTCTAATTTAAACTAAATGTTAAGCCTTCGATGATCCTCCTGAACTAAAAAGTAATTCTGTCTGTGTTGAGATAAAGTGGAAGCGGAAAATAGTTCCAGATTTTCACAGGTTGTTGTTGATTTAGATGCTTTAGTTACCTTGCTTGTTCTGTTTCAATGCCGTTTATCAGAATTCTTTACAAACCACCTTAATTGCTTTCTCTTGGATCAGCCTATTTAGTTACTGCCCCTCACACGCTGCAGGTGTCGCCTTAGAGATAGCAGGGTTCTGGCCTCATCAGTGCCCTGCCGAGACCTTTATCAGTTGCAGGCAGTGAGTTTTCTGATTGGATTAAAGATTGATTATATTCTAATCACGCCATCTAGACAGGCAGACAGGCAGCTTGTGGTCAATGGGATCTTGTAATCAGTGCTGGAATAATGAGATGCATACAGCTGGGTTTGTTGAACATCAGATTTCGGCCCACAGCCGCTGCTGTGTTCAGAAAGAGACCATTTACATCAGAGACGTATTTGAGAAGAAATGGGATAGTCGGTTTGCCAGTGGGAACTTTACTTTAAAGTATTTCCCAAAGCATTCAGGCTGCTGTTAGAATGACAATAAGTGCCTTAATTTCCAAAAGCTATCTGCAAAGGTCTCCCCGCAAAAAGTCTGCTAAAATGGCTGCAGCCTCCAAGTTGTGTACGTAAAAGAGCCTAGAAGACATCAGAAATGTGCCATATCCCACATACAAACACAAACAAAACACATGTGTCAGACAAACACAAAACAGGGTTTGTTATGTTGAGCCAATTCCATTTTACCTTCCTCATGAAAGTAGCCCCACTGAAATGAATGAAGTCACCCTGGGGTGAATTTGTCACTGATGTCTCAACTCATGAGAGAACCATGAAATCTTGAAGTAGATTTGCAAAGAATAGAGTATATGTAAACATAAGATATTTGGTTTTGTCTCCAATGATGATTTATGCATTGATGTGTGCTCAGTGGTATGTATTCAAGGCAAAGATTTCTCCAAAAAAGGAGTCTACAGCTTGGAAACTTTGTTAGCTGCATATTGTTTACATATATGTTTCTGTGACAGTGAACTATGAGTGTCCAGTAGCTAGGTTCAGGACCACCTCTTGTTTGTTTACTGTATTAAAATTAATTGTCTAAGTTTGTTTCACCATCATCTGCCACTACTTCAAACAGTGATTCTGCTTTGGGTGATCTTGGTTTTCCAGTTTTGGGGAAACCTGTCTACGCTATGAATCCTTTAGGGCAAAAATCAACAGGTACATGGACCAGGAACCACTTTTGAAGAAGATTGATACATCCTTACACTCTGTTGTAAATGAATCAGTAAAGAGAGTTTGGCAGAAACCTTGCACTTCTCTTCCCCTGTTCTGAGTGGCTGAGAAAAAGTATATCTTACCTGCGTCTGACGAAGTGGGTATTCACCCACAAAAGTTTATGCTCCAATACATCTGTTAGTTTATAAGGTGCCACTACACTACACTACACTAGCCAATTGCAAAAGCAGTTTCTCCTCCCTTGGTTTTCACACCTCAACTGCTAGAAGAGGGCCTCATCCTCCCTGATTGAACTAACCTCGTTATCTCCAGACTGATTCTGGCCTGCATATTTATACCTGCCTCTGGAATTTTCCGTTACATGCATCTGACGAAGTGGGTATTCACCCACGAAAGCTTATGCTCGAATATATCTGTTAGTTTATAAGGTGCCACAGGTCTCTTTGTTGCTTTTTGCAGATCCAGACTAACACGGCTACCCCTTTGATACTTGACAGGACTCTTTGTCACTTTTTACAGAGCCAGACTAACACGGCTACCCGTCTGATACTTTACATCTTACCTTAGGATTCAGGCAGCTGTGTATCTGTCTCATACATACAAATGCACATGAGAGCTTTAGCAGTCAATCAATAAAGCACATTATGGTGAGCAGTACTTCTAGAGGAAAATTCACTGCTGGGAATTCAAAAATCCAGGACATCAGTACTACTATATGTAAGGTTATATACTTCTGGAAATGGCAGTCCAAGCAGTGATGTGATATCATCTTTACTTGCCCCCTGAATAAAGATGAATAAATATTTCTGTATACAATATGGCCTGAGTGGTATCCTAATGTTCAGAGATATTTACCCAAACTTTGGAGAAACTGCACAAGAAAAAAACTTAGGAAAAGAGATTACACAGGATCACAAAATAGCCCTGTATTATACTGATGTACATTGTGTCAGAGCATGAACTGTTTAAATATAGAGTTTTAAAACTGTATTTCAGCATTTGTTGTAAACATCAGCACTTATTGTAATCTGTTGAAGGTAGTGATTATCTTGTGCACTCAGTTTGCACACTATAATTACAGTACCTAATCCTAATCATGAAAGGAGTCTGTTACCTGCCAGAAATTTAATATTTTATTTTTAAAGGTGCGTAACTGCAAAATCTTAGCATATCAGTAAAATGCACAGCAAATGGATAACTTCCTCTAGATTTCTCACTATAGAATAAAAAGGTTCACTTTTACAAGTTTGTCATAAACTCTGCACTATCTTAATTCAGCATGCCATTTAATTCTGTGGATTCTGCCCTTGATGAATAACAAGCATGAAGTCAGTTGGCTAAATTCTGAAGTCCTTTCTCAGACAAAATACCTTTTGGCTTGAAGGAGTGATTGCTTAAGTAAAAACTGAGCAACAACCTCAGGTTTTGGTCCCAGGATTGGGCTCAATAGATTCTTGTTTGCTGTAGAAAGCTTGAATGCAATATAATCATAACCATCATCCCCCACCACCCGCTTAATATTGATACTGATGGACTAATCATTGTCATAACATTTCTTCCCAGATCTGAACCTTAGCGTCCAAAATATGGGTGTTAGCAGGAAAACCTCCAAGCTTAGTTACCAGCTTGGACCTGGTATCGCTGCCACCAGCTAGGAATTATACAGTGCCTAGCTCACTGTGGTCTCCCTAAAACCTTCCCTGGGGGACCCCCAGACTCAGATGCCTTGAGTCTTCAACAAAGGGAAATAACCCCCTCCCCTTGTTTCCTTGTTACTTCCTCCCAGGCTCCCCTCCCTGGACGACCCTAGGAGATTACCTGCTTCCAGTCCTGGAAACACAAGTACCGAGAGATCTAATCTCTCTTCCCCCTCACCCAGAGGGTATGCAAAGTCAGGCTTAGTAAATCTAACACAAAGAGATTTTCTCCCTGACTTCTTCCTCCCACCAATTCCCTGGTGAGCTGCAGACTCAATTCCCTGGAGTCCCCACTAAAGAAAAACTCCAACAGGTCTTAAAAAGAATGAAAAAGGACATAAAAGGGTCTCTGTATCTAGGTGACAATATACAGGGTCAATTGCTTAAAAGAAAAATGAATAAACAGCCTTATCCAAAAAGAATACAATTTAAAACATTCCAGCAACTACACACATGTAAATACAAAAGAAAACAATATAAACCTATTGTCTTACTATCCTTGTACTTACAACTTGGAAACAGAAGATTAGAAAGCCAGGAGATAGAAAGATCACTCTCAGAGACGAGAAAAAGAACAGACCAAGAACAAAAGACTCACACCCAAAACTTCCCTCCACCCAGATTTGAAAAAGTCTTGTTTCCTGATTGGTCCTCTGGTCAGGTGTTTCAGGTTACTGTTGTTACCCCTTTACAGGTAAAAGAACATTAACCCTTAGCTATCTGTTTATGACAATCATTCAGAGAAGAAATTAGGGGGGCATTTTAAATATCTAAATGTGAATGCAGAATATAACATTTCCTAATCTTTGTTCTTTTTAAACTTGAATAACCTGGTACAGACTTCATGTGCTCTCTTTGCTGAGCTCAGCTTTTCAAGCAGAATAACTTGAACTGTATTTTACAATAGCATCTCTTATTCAAAGAGGTGAATTTTTTCCCCTGAATTACATGTGTGCAATCCTACTTAAGATCATGAGATTTCTTGCCTGTGACTGCCAGTGGAATTTGGTCTAGTATATTTTAAAACAGTTTGAAAAGCAATAAACTAGACACTGCAACTAAGGTGGCTGTAGAGGCAAAGGTGGCAGCTCAGCTACTAAGCAGTCATTAAAGGTAGCAAACATTTCGCCTGGGACAGCAGGAGCTCTTTCACTGAGGAGGGAATCTTGTACAGAAGAATATCACTCTTTCTCCTTTCCACCATGGGAGTTTTGGTAGCCAATTAGCAAGGCTGACCTTTCCTGGCTTTCAAATGTGACTCCATTATTGAGAAGACCGTAGCTCACCCAGATACTTTTGTGGTATTAACATGCTATCCATGCTGATTGTGCTGCTTGCTGCCTGTGCTCTGCTACCCAGTGCATGGTTCTACACAGCGTGCAAAGGATAGGTTGAAGATTCTGTCACTTTGAGATGCGCCGTCATCGATAGCCAGCTGTCTCTGAGGTGAAGACGAGAGCTGCTGCTGGGAAGAGGAGGAGGAAATAGACTGTGTCACACTCTCTAACCTGGAGATGAGGGGCAGGAAAGCCACTTCATCTCAAATGATCACAGGGGAGCCCATTTCCCAGAACCTCTCCAGCACTTCTACTACTTTTAGAAGGCATCCACGTGAATGTGCCTGTGTATTGGCACAGTCATGTAGGGAGGAAAGTAATGGATCCCCCTGATGGCACTGGCTGCTCGAGCAGATTCCTGAGGGGAGTGCATCAGCAATGACAGCTCCATGCTATCCTCTTTGGAGAGTCATAAGGAAGGAATGCTGTAAGCTGGACTTTGAGTTAGGAGCTCTGGGGGCAGTGACATTCTCTACCTCTACTCTGAAACAAGCAGGATCTGTCTTGATTCCCACTGCAGGCAGGAGCACAGCTGGCAAGGGTTCTTGGTAGAGCAGAAGGTTGTGATTTTATTCTTATTTTCAGAAACTTTGACAAAACTTCCTGGCAGCTGCTTTGTCTTTTGAAGGTAATCTCTAGAAAGAAAAGGTCTAGAGTAGGGGTAGGCAACCTATGGCACGCATGCCAAAGGTGGTATGCAAGCTGATTTTCAGTGGCAGTCACACTGCCTGGGTCCTGGCTACCCATCTGAAGGGCTCTGCATTTTAATTTAATTTGAAATCAAGCTTCTTAAACATTTTAAAAATGTTATTTACTTTACATAAAACAATAGTTTAGTTATATATTATATACTGATAGAAAGAGGCCTTCTAAAAATGTTAAAATGTATTACTGGCACGCAAAACCTTTAATTAGAGTGAATAAATGAAGACTCAGCACACCACTTCTGAAAGGTTGCCAACCCCTGGTCTAGAGACTTTGGCCTTTTAATGAAAGCTTAGGATTCTACCAGTTATCTGGCAGATTAAAAAGTGTATTGGGAACCTCTGGGCTGTTCTGACCATCCTAATAACTTCCCAGATGAGGCTTTACTTTTTCAGAACTGTTCCTGTGTGCTAGAGCTCACCACAACCTCATCAAATAAACCTCATTGTGAGATTTTAAAGATAACCTGGTTTGTCCCATCCCCCCAAATTAGAAGTTTCGAAACACAAATTACACTCTATTTTATTGAAGTTCCACCCAAATCAAAGCCTGTTGTCCAAATTACCTCAAAGCACTCTCTTCTGTCTATGGACCACACATACAAAATTTGAAATAGAATTGACCTCCTCTAGGGACTTTTGGAAGGGTTCTAGAGTGACAAAATAGGTCCAGTCTTTAATTCTGGAGATGCAACTCTCCATAATATATAGCATATACAAGATTGGACAGACTGATTCTAGTATAAGAACATAAGAACATCCTGTATATTTCTGCTGTTATATCCAATGACAGGGCTTTTGACATCCTGGGAAATAGATCACAAAATTAGAAAGAAAATCCATCTGGTGAATTGTCAGTGGATAGTTCAAATGTCTGAAGAAAATGATTATCATTCATTGGTATGAAATAATCATTCAGTGCTAGTAATGATCAAGACAAAGAGGAAGTAAACTTTAGCAAACTGCTATGACAGCCATTGGCAAAAATCTGATAGTTTGTTACTGTGCCTTTCACACCCTCCGAGAGTGAGTGCCAACCTCAGGATAGAGACCTCAATCTGGTTGTGTGTTCTATAATTAGCTTTTACCAACCCAGTAACAAGTCAGAACTCCTAAAGCACTATACCAGTCTTACCATGGAGTCACAGACAGTCCTCTTCGGCATTCCAGTCTATCGTGCCATCCAGGCAAGCTGTACTAAGAGATAGTTGGTTGTCTTACACCAAAGATCACAAACAATACAAGTTG
Organism: Gopherus flavomarginatus; assembly: GCF_025201925.1. NCBI lineage: Eukaryota > Metazoa > Chordata > Testudines > Testudinidae > Gopherus > Gopherus flavomarginatus. The sequence continues at coordinate 25,117,703 of NC_066618.1, read as the reverse complement.
CTTCCAGTCCTAAGAGACCAGTCACTTACCCTAGACCAATCTGTACCACAGAACTCATACCAAAGGTGACATTTGTAGACAATCCTATAGTAAATTAACTAAGGTTTTATTAACTAGGGAAAGGAGGTTAGAGAATTATTTACAGGTTAAAGCAGGCAATATGAATACACAAATGAGTTACAGTCTATCGTTCCAAAGGTGACAGAGCTGTAGTAATTTCTCAGCACTGAATGTCTTTTAGAGCTAACTCAGGTTAACCCAGGATCTCTGCCCTGTTTCCTAGCTCCAGCCCTGTAAGAGTCCAAACATCAAAGAGAGAGAGAGAGAGAGGAAAATTTTTTTTGTCATCTAGCTTTTTTTCCTTCTTTCAGAATTCAAGCTGATGGGATGAGCCTTTTTGCCCCTTTCTCAGTGTGATGAGGCAATTGACAAACCTTTGTGTTGTGTTGTCCCGCGATGCCCCATTTGGATTTAGTAGTCTATCCTGATGGGCAGGAGATAACACCTTTTGTAAGAATTCAGTGTTTTGCATTAGGTGAAGTGGTTTCCCTGTTTGGTGAGTTCCATAGTTCCGAACAGACATTTTACAGTTATGGAGCAACTTAAGTATTACCTTATAGCATGGGATATGGACATTACAAGCAGAATTAATACATGCAGCAACTTACAAGCATTTCATGAAGTCTAAACACACTTGTAGAAGTCCAGTACTCATTTTAACCATGCTAACACTTAAGTGAGCTGGACTGGTTTCCAGCAATGAATTTGTTAGTGCTCAACTGAAGCCTAAAGCCTTGGCAAGAGCTGGCACGTGGTCTGCCAGTGTCACAATACCTTTGGTGGTGGGAGGAGGGGCAGGGATCATGAGAAATTGTAGCAGAAAATAAAGAATGGTCTTGCTGAACACACATTTTGTATTTAATTACAATCTTCTCAAGGACAGAACACACATCCATTGGATTCCAGGAACAAAAAAAGGACCCGGTTCTGCTCCATCATAGTGTACAGTTTAAAGCCTCATAATGAAGACATATACAGCACAAATTTTCTTTAAAGTTCCACCTCTTGGAGTAAGAAGCATCTCAGAATGAACATCCACAGATAGGTCATAACATTCTTTTATAGAGGGAAACCACACACACAAATGTACATTACTTATTTTTAGTTGTTATTCCGCATAAATCAATACACATTTTGCAATGTAACTTAGGTTCAGAAGAAATGGAATTGGAAGTCAATGCAAGATGTGAAAATGTGCCATAAAAATGATATTGGTAGTGATCACTAACCCCTAATAGCATAGTTGAAGGTTAATCTAAAGGTTGTCAAGAAGAGAAAAGTTGCTCATCATTTAATGTTCTGCTGATGAAGTCACAAAGTAATAATATCAGTGGGGATTCTGAAATTGGTACAAAGCATTAGGCAAGGCGGAAGATGAAATGATATGGAAGAAGTTGTTGAAGATAATAAAGTAGCAGTTTCGCAGCTGAAGGAGGAACGGTGGAGACTTTCAACTCAATAGATAATAGGACTGAGCTAGACTGTAAGCATAAAGCATGAACAACCAACCTGCTAGAAATAAAACTTGGAGTTAACAAGGCAGTATGCTAACAAGTACTGAGAAATCATGTGAAATGCTTCAAGGCATAATAGGATTTGCAGAGAGGAAGTGAATAAGGTAGTGAAGAGCTCTGTTAAAATTTCAGCTGAAAAGAGCTCAGGATGCGCATTTTGTATTATGAATGGAAAAAAATAGTAAAATATTAAAGCTAGGTAAGGTTTTGAAATGAAACCACAAAACCAGTCACGATCTGATTTAATGTGGTGCATCCGGACTACATGTATCCGACGAAGTGGGTATTCACCGACGAAAGCTCATGCTTCAATACATCTGTTAGTCTATAAGGTGCCACAGGACTCTTTGTTCTATTCTGAGTTAAGTTTCTCTAAACCATCTTAATTATGTCCTGTCCAACATAACCAGTGCAGTATGCAATATTAAGCTTATCCATTGTTTCCATGTTAACATTTAAATATATTATGGCAACTGTGGTGCTGGTGAAGTAACCCAGACTGATGTACAGACATGTGTGCAGGTATGGTTTTCCTTGCATGATTTAATTTGGACACAATCTCTCTATTCATTTTCACGGATCAAGGCCTCTCTGATTAGAAAAACAGCTACTATGCATATGCTTACAAGGAATTTGGTGTGTTTGGATTTTGGACTTCATTTCTTGCAACTGATGGAATTTGATTCACCTTGATAGGCAGTGCACCAGAAAAATATTCACCCCTCAGAGAGGCCAGGTATAGCTGAACCAAACCCACCAACTAATCTCAAGGCCATCTCACTACTGCTAGTTTCATGCTGCCAGTGGTTCCTTTTTCTTCTAGGAGCCTTACGCCTTCATTCCCTACAAGACCCATCAGTTCCTTTACAACCTGTGCTCTGGACATCTGTAGTTTGATTCTTGTCTGGACACTGCACTCTTTCCTTCACTCATTTTTTTCTGGCTGCATGCTTTGCAGATCAGTTCCACTAGCTTGTACAGCTCAATACTGATTTTTTTCTGTACTGTATTGTACTTACATAGTTTGTTTTTTTATTATCCTACTTTATCATATGTCATTTCATTTGCTGGTTGCAACTTACTGCTCTGAGAGTTGGTGTGATAAATAAGCCCACAAATTTACCCTTGTTGTGAGCTCAACTAAACAGTGAGTGCAGGTTCATAAGATGTCAAAGTAACCTATAACCACAAACATTGATGGGAAAAGGTATGAAAGGGAAACAGACTGAATTAGTACAAACAAAAAGGCCTGCTAATATAACCCAAGGATTGTGTAAAGAAGAAATGTTTGGAACTAGAATGCAGCGAACCAAAATTGATATGTTAGAAACTAGGACTAATTGGTGGACAGAATAATGTGGGGATGGGCTATGCCACCCATGACTCCCTTTTGAGGTCCTTAAAGAAAGAGACTTTGCGGAAAATTGACTACTGGAGTGAGGTTCACTATCTTGACTGCCACCACCACTATCTCCTGGAACCCTAGACCTTCTTTGTCCTTATCCTGGGAGATGTCCTGACCAGATGGGGCCTTGAAGAGATATCCAGATGACATCACCTCCTCCTAAATCAGGAATATCAACTGGTATGTGAGGCTCTGCCCCTCCCCATGTGTCATTTTTCTTCCCCCACCTTATTTCTTCTTTTTCCTATCCCTCTCCTTTTCCATTTTGTTTAATAAAAGTCTGCCTTAGCCAAGACTGTGTATTTTGCAAAACTGATATAAGCCTGTGACCAGGAAGAGGCAACTAAAAACAGTGTCTTACACAGCATAGGCGCAGACTCTGTGGGTGCTCTGGGGCTGGAGGGGCCGTGTAGCAGAGTGGGGGTGGAGCACCCCAAGGGGAAAGCTGAAAGTCAGCACCTGTGCTACACATTCCAATGCTGGTATGTTTGCTAGGTCTCAGTGTGACTGGTAGGACCATGTGCTCTGCTGATGTTTCTCCAGCAGTGAGGTTGTAAATGACAGTCAACATCAGAGACAGAAGCTGCATTTTCTATCTTTGCTGTTCTTTTCTCTCTCCTTCTGAGTGTGTCTTGTTTTGTCTTCTAGGATACGGAATCAGACTTTGACAATAACAGCAATGACAGCTCCAGACTGTCTCTACTAACTTCTTCTCTTTTCCTCGAAAGGACAGCTACCACCATTTATATGCCATATAAGAGTTTGTCAAACAAGGGGTTCATTCTTGCTAAAAACTCTTGCCAGTTAGAGACAAAAGGAATAGGGGATGTTGTTAAAATGAAAACTTTCTTTAATACTTTACATTTTAAATGTTTTACTGTTTTCCTTTTCTGTATCTTCAATAAAAGGTTAAAATGGTTTTTAATGGTTGCTTTGCTATGGGTGCTAAGCAAGCTGAGGTCTGTGAATACCAAACCCTAAACCTTGTTTAAAACAGTTTGATGTTAGACAGCAACTGGGTTATGTTAACATCTTTGGGCCCCTGTATTCCATCTAAATTAATACATTAACGTCATCTTCACACTTGTGTTATTTCCCAGGTTCCTGAGAATACTTTTTCCTCTTCCAACTTCCCTGTCTATTCCCTTCTTCATAATACTGCCAGAATTTATTCTGCCATTGATCCTTTACCTCTGTTTGATACCCTGATTAATGCTTTTATAGCTTCCCATTTTAAGTGTTTCCAATGGGCTGAATCCTGAAGTCCTGATGCTGTCAAAGTCTCTTTGAAGTCAACAGAACTACTTGAGTGCTTTTGTGCTATTTCGGATGCATAAAGTAGCAGAATCAGGCCCTTTGGAATTCATTCTTGGCACTTTTGTATCCCCATTGACTTGCCATTCTTTCTCACCTTCCCTCTGTCTGAGCCAATGATTTGTTTCCTAGGGGTACATTTGCCAGAGAGTTTGGGATGCTGAAAACATCCCTGCTTACCTCATAAATGCCTGGTGCCCAATCAGGCAAAAGCATAAGCAACTTACTAGACAAGAAGAAGGCCAGAGGATGATCTCTATCAGGGAAAAGGCATGTCTGCTATGGTCAATACAGAAAAAAATAGCAGTACTGTACTTAAAAATAAATTATATTGTAAGACATGAAACTAGATTGGCATAACAGCTGTTTTCTCTCAAAGATACAGTGATGTGTGTAAGAGACAGCAAGATCTGGAAGACTGAGCCTGGATTTTCTGCCACCTTAGTATTTTAACTGAATAATTTATCTCACATCACTGCACTCTTCAGAGAAAACCTTCCTTTCTGAATTGTTTTGAAAATCCCTCCTGAATTATTTTAAAGGAGATCACAAAACAGAGAGATATAACATGGCACGGAGACTACAGAAGGCAAAGAAATATTCCTTCTTTAAAACCACCAAATAGAATGCTCATTACTTTTCCACAATAGAATTCCACATTTTGTCATCTGCTTTTTATTATACAGTAGGCATTGAACTTAGTTTAATAATTCCAATTGTTACTCTAGATGAAAGCTATCTGAGGTACTGACTTTCCAGTTAGAATAGTTTAGGTGATATTAAGATGATAGAGCATGAGGGATGACTAAAATGAATTATAACTTGTTCAAACAAAATCCAATTCATTACTAGAAACAGGACTGTGTGGAAAAGCCAGTTCACCTCACGTCTTAGTGTTAAAATGGAGACAAGTTCAACCAAAATGTCACACTGAGTTCAGAATGAGAGTTTAATATTACTGTTTTCAGTATAAAATGTGCATAGAAGCTCAGTAGGATAACATGAATTTTTGTTTAAAAGGACAAGTTTTCTAAGGCAGTAGTCTAAATTGTTCCTCTCTGTTGTGGTTATAATAGGATAATCCATAAGAGCCATCAATAAAGATCTAGGACAACTAAATGCAATGGTGAAATTTCATTATAGAAGCCTAAGACATGACATATGTAGTGCTTATTGGTTTTGGAGCACAGTGCTTACACAGCAAACATAACCGACAAATTAATCTAGGAATTCTTTTTTTAAAGCAGTTATGACACTTAATTATGCAGCGTGCTCTCTATTCACCACTGCCATAAATATTGCTACTTGTCCTACAGCATGGCACGGCCGTGTGTTGCTAAGCAATTCTTGACATTAATGGAGAGAAGTTAAATAAACATATAGGCTGCATAGAAATGCATGCATATGTAATCATGCAATCAACAAGAGTCCTCCTTAGCTCGCAACAACAGCTTAAAATAGTTGCTCTATATTTTCTTTGCAGTAGTTGGTTTTTTGCTTATTTGGAGCTCCATTCTGTACTTACTCATGCTGAGCAGCGTGTACTCACACAGATAGTCCCATTGAAGCCCAGTAGGGCTTCTCTTACATGAGTGCAGGTTGAAGAATTAGGCTCCTATGGAATTATTTTACATGTTTCCTGGCAAAATATTTTCAGTCTCATCCAAAAACGTATGGAAAACTGGGTTTCACAGAAGAGACAAAAGTATCAGCTTGTGGGTACAGCAATCAGTGCTATTAACGTCCATGTGTAATGTATCCTAGAACCAGATTGTGTTTGGCACTTCTGTAGTGTGCAGTAGGGGTGAAGTACAAAGGAGCCTTCCTCTTCCCTCAAGTAGGCCCTGTGAGGGCCAGGCAGAATTTCCATTTCAGCAGTTTGGGCAGGGGTGACTCTAGGCATTTTGCCGCCCCAAGCACGGCAAGCTCCCGCCCCAAGCCTTTGGCAGCTTGCTTGCGGGAGTTCCCCGGTCCCGCGAATTCGGCAGCAGCCTGCAGGAGGTCCGCCGAAGCCGTGGGACCAGCGGACCCTCCGCAGGCATGCCACCAAAGGCAGCCTGCCTGCCGTCCTCGCGGTGACCGGCAGAGCGCCCCTTGTGGCTTGCACTTGGCGTGCTGGTGCCTGGAGCCGCCCCTGAGTCTGAGGTGCACAAGACTGCTTCCTTCTTGCCTCCTGGGTTCACAGCAGGGATGAGGAGAAACCATGCTTCTAGCTTCTAATAGGCAGGCCACAATCTGACCCTAAGTTAATTTACTGTTTTCTATTGAACTTTTTAAAAGTGTCAATGGTATAAATTGAAATTTCCTATCATAGGTAGAAATCCTTTTCCTGTTATGTCTGGCATGTAAGGATGAAGTCAAGCAGTAGGACACCACACTACTATCCAGTAGAATCAATGAGGTAGCCACTGTTTCAACAAGTAGTTTGCTTGTTCAAGACAAGAACTGCCAAAAGTGACACATTTCTGAGGATATTCAAAGTTCATTCTCTTTATTCCAGCATAGAATTGGTCCCTAAAGACTAGCTAGTGCTATTCTAGTTCATTCCTCAGCATCTGGATCACTTAAGACCATTACACACCAAGGTCTGTATGTTTTCTAACACAGAGCTTCTAATGTGCAGTAATTCCACTTCCAGTTAATATCTTCTCAACTTCAGAATCTTTAAAATCATGCAAGTTCTCCAGTATTTAATGAGGACACTGTGCAACCCTGAATAGGAAAATAAAGTCAGGAGAAAATATATGTATATAAAAACCCAGACTTTCAAAAAAGCTGCTCATGACTGTTACCAAAGAAAATGGAAATTATCACCTGGTTTACAATATTATTTGACCAATGTGTTCATTCATTCTTTTCGACAAAATGAATGTTCTGTTTAGTGGAAAATTGCATGGCCGGCAGGAATGAGAATGATATCAGCTCAAAATCTGGCCTACTATATATCAGAGCAAACACGAACCACTTTCGTATTTAAGTGAAAGGCTGGCAAAATGATTTAAATGCAGTTTGCATTGGTTTTAATATCACAGGTCATCATAAACATTTGCCACCATTTGCGTGAATTTTATAAAATGCTAAATACATTACCTCATAGTCTTATACTGTATATCACTACACTCTAGGCCACATACTGGTCTCAATTACACCAGGCTAAATCCTGAGTAATTTCTTTGAATTTATTCCTGCATTCACAGCAGTGTAATTGAGATCAGATTCTGGCCCATAGCTGTACCACAATCGTGCCTCAAATACCAAATTCTACCTCCAATTGAATGTGGTTACACCAAAGGCAACTAGATTAGGAAAATTTGCACCTATGTGACTACACTGGAGCAATCTGTTAATACAGATGAAATGAAGCTTGTTCCAGTATAATATCTGTCCTGGCCAGGGCTCTGCCTACCCTGGAAGGAGCCAACAAGACAGCACTGAGTCAGAGGGCAGGCATTGCTTTTACAGGCAGTCTGATAATAAAGTGCTCAGATACTGTGGTGTGGTGGGTGTGAATATACGAACTTGGAGGGATGGATGGATGGATGGAGAGGTAAATAATGCTGTAGCCAATCCATTGCCTGACAGTTCTCTGCCCATCGCCTCGCTGAAGGTGTTATGCCTCTCAACATATTGCACCTGAAAGAAAATCCTACCCTAGTGTTTTGTGTGCTTTCTATGGTAAATGTGAATGGCTAGCCAACTACAAAAGCAGTTTCTTCTCCCTTGGTTTTCACACCTCAACTGCTAGAAGAGGGCCTCATCCTCCCTGATTGAACTAACTTCATTATCTCTAGCCTGCTTCTTGCTTGCATATACATACCTGCCTCTGGAAATTTCCACTACATGCATCCGACGAAGTGGGTATTCACCCACAAAAGCTCATGCTCCAATTCGTCTGTTAGTCTATAAGATGCCACAGGACTCTTTGCTGCTTTTACAAATCCAGACTAACACAGCTAGCCCTCTGATACTTCTATGCTAAAGACGTTAAAGTATAGTATATAAAGTTCCATGTCACTCTATAGATCAATGAATTCGTCTCAAAATTGCAAAGATGAAAGACTGCCATTTCACGCACGCAGATTTAGCCCAGCAAAAGATGCTTTTAGCTCTAACACCTAATATCATATAGAAAATATGTATTAATTGCAAACCTCCCGCCTCCTATATATTGGATTTGAAGTCTTCAGTGCCCTAAAAATTCCAAATAATTTTGTCTCTGAAGCTATGGCACACCATATGATCAATTGATTGATAGATAGATTAGATAGAAACAGAATGTTGCTTAGTGTTGGTTCTTTTATTCTGTTTTAAAGATATAACAATGAAATACCCTGTGCCCAGGTAGCTCAGAAGAAGTAAAAATTCTCTGTCATGTTACAGAGATTTTCCCAAAATGCAGAGACAGTTTGTCCTGCAGTTTCTTACTGTCTCCGGGATCAAGGAAGAACTATGAGAGGAACTGAGCATGTGTCTGACTCTGTGCTACCTGGGGCTACCCCTGTAATGATACAGAATCAGATCATGGTAGTACCCAATGTTCTAGAGGCTTTCCAGGCACAGTCATCAAGACGATTCATTTCTTGAGATAAAGTAGGACTCGGGTGGTGGTTTTATTGGTTGCAGTTTCTTCTTTCCTAACATTTCTTATAAGAATGCAGAAAATTGGAGCTATCAAGCCTTTCCATTTGTAAAAATGAACATGTAATGTGTTTGTCATCAGGATGTGCCTTTGGGCAAGGGTACTGTCTCCTAGAGAGCAATCTTTAGGCTATATATAGGAGACATGGGTTGCTGAAGTTCATGGGGACTCTCCAAGGAGATAAGTCTTGTAATATATTAAAGGATCTGATGTGCATACACCTGGTAAAACAGTCCAATCACTCAGTTCAAGCTTTAGTCTCCAAAGGAAACTTTACAGGGAAACTCAATGGGAGTGATTTACACTAGTGGGAGTGATCTGAGGTGTCAGTAAAACACTACAGGACAGTAAAATGACAGGAGTGGGCAGTCCATCCTTAGGGACTTTATTTGAACTAACAAGGTGTAAGAAACTCTAAAGGGAACTTTAAAAAAAAGCTGGTTAAAAATGTATGCAAATTGACTAACAATATAAAACCCATAATCTAACCTTCGCTCCTCAAAAACCCTCAAAATTCGATATGTTTTCCATAAAAGGTGTGTGTGCTTCCTAACTTGAATCTGGAGTAGATGGATTTGCTGGTCTTGAACATTTATAAGTCAATTATTTGTATTTGTTTTCAAATGGCATTGCAGCAATCTCTTTCAGGACTGCATAGACTAGAGTTGCTGGAGGCTCACTCCTTTTCAGACATTGGAGCAGAAAGAAATCATGCTTTTCCGTTTGGACCTGGAATAAAAATACTGTTCTCTCTCCTGACTGAGCTCTCCCCACCATTTTAGATGTTTGTTGATGCTGCCAACTAGATAATCACAGCCGCTTTTTTCCAAGCCTTTATTGTTTTTCCTTTTCAGGATTTCAGCAGCTAATTCTAGAGGCAGGTTACTCATAAAATGAAACTTCCTTAAAAAATAAAAAAAGCTAACACGCTGCTTTTTGTCATGCCGTGAGGTTAAATGTACATGAACATTCATAAACATGTTGTGAATAGAGCCTTCAGCAGTGAACCAGTTTCCCAAGACTTGTCTTGTCAGCCATGTGAAATACTGTCACACTTAAGAAAAACACTTGTATAATTTTGTTCTGAAAAAGTCTTCAGATTTAATTCACAGATTCCAATGAGTAAAAATTCTCTTCGACTTGTTACAGTAGCTATTCTTGTATAGTACTTCAAATATTTTCTACACTGAGAAAATGCACTTTCCTTTAGAAGTTAGGGGCAAATTCCTGTAAAAAATTCCAATAAATGATGGAAATACATTTCCTGCTGTTATATGCAATATGTAAACTAAGGATCTTCAATTTTAAACTAATCACACTTTTCATGCTAGTGATAATAATATGTTTTTAAAAAGCAGTTGATACATCACCTTGGAGTATTGCAGGAAAATAGTTTTACAAAAATTGCAGTTTCAGAAGATGTCTATCATTTATTGAACTAGCAAAAATAGACGGCAATTCAGCCTATTAAAAACCTCTGTAGATAGTGGTATTCTGTGCTTGTAATGAACCCAAGCCTTTGCTGCCACTCCACCATGCATAAACCTTGGGCAAACGAGGAACATTTAGAAATTTAATTTATCTGATATGAAATTAACTCCATGGTATCTGGAGATACTAGGATGGGTTACAGTGCAAGTTTTTTCTTTGAAATCATTGTTGACCCCAGTAGTTTTAAACCTGTGATCCGTGGACTCTTAGAGGTCTTCAGACTATGTCTAAGGAGGCCATGAAAAGTTGTCATTACCATAGAATAGTGGTTTTCAACCTGGGGTCCGGGGACCCCTGGGATCCAAAGATTATGTCAAAGATTTCCAAAGGGGTCTACACCTCCATTCAAAATTTTTTAGAGGTCTACAAATGAAAAAAGTTGAAAATCACTGGTCTATCCTAAGCTAAAATTGGTGATAGTACCAACAATATTCAATAACCAAAGTCAAAAGTGAAAGAGAAACTTAAAGATTAAAAAGACAGGCTTATTTGGTTTGCTTAAGAGTGAGAATGGTTTAGAAAAAGCATATATGTTACAGCAAATGCAACAATCCATTAACTCAGTTAATATTGTCCTAAGGACTCCAACTAGGGTGACCAGATGTCCCGATTTTATAGGGACAGTCCCGATATTTGGGGCTTTTTTATATTGAGCTCCTATTACGCCCACCGCCTGTCCCGATTTTTCACACCTGCTATTTGGTCACCCTAACTCCAACTGAATGCGAATCTGAAAGGTTACCATGTATATTGTTCAACAAATCTCCAAAAGAGCGTTCCCAGCTTCTTTGTATAAGCACACATTAGTGCAAATGTGTGTGTTTTAAAATTTGTGCTAACATCTATTCCTTTTTCTCCACTTAAACATTAACTCCATTCATTCATTGATTAAATGAAGTAGTCAAGAGTTAAATGAAAGGGTTTGCTTTCTGTTGAGTGTCATAGAATAAGATTGCCTCAGTTATTCCAACAGATTAATCCTGTGCAATTCTCTCACTGCAGGTAAAGCAGTTGAAAAATAAAATCATAAGAAGGAGACATGATCACAATTGACAGAGGAAGGAGGAGGAGAATATTTCTTTATGCTTCAGAAAAAGGTGCAATGTTATGTTGGGAAAGGTAAAACTTATCTTCAGCACAGCTTCTTTTCTAACAGTCCAAATCCTTAGTCCTGGAACCAGTGCTGTGTTTTGACCTGCAAAAGCCTGCAGCTATATTTAAAATATGTAGTATTTTCTTTTCCTGATTTTCTAGGTCCCACACTCTCCTGAGAGCTGATTCCTTCTAGCCTCCCTCATGGGATTTGGAACTGTTTAAAATGGAATTTAGGCTGAAAGTGGGAATAGACTGTAGCTAAAATAATCAAATATTGTACTTTAATGTTGATATTATTGCAGAATTTCTGATATTTCTAGATAGACCTGTTGAAAGGTAGTTTGGCCACCGAGGATGGGCTAGGAGACTCAAGGGTTCTTCCCTATGTTCCAAATTTATTTCACATAGACCACTAAAAGTCTTTCAGAGGGTAACAAATTATGTTAATAATTATCCTGAACTGGTGAGCCTGTATTGGAATGTTGGAAATGCTTTGTAAACATTCTTAGAATTTTAAGAGTATAATTTGGAATTATACTTGAATGGATTGTCATTTTTATTACACTTCTCCCACCCACCCCACCCCCACTATCATCACTAGAGCTATGTCAATAACTAACTTTTTTGGCATGTTGGCAGTTCCAGGAATTTTTTTTTATGTAAAATAAATATTTTTTTTCTGAATTTTTGGAGTGTGACACTGACAGGCTATCCCATAACAAAAACACAGATTAATTCACTTGTGTGTGGATATCAAAGAAATGTCAATGTTTCTGTCTTCACTTACTTATAACCTATTGTTTAATGTCACATTACATTATTTGTACCCAATAATTAGATAACCCTAGATTAAAATGTATTGTGGTGTTAAGATGTAAATGTACTGGATGTGTAAACTTCATGAAAACTAATGAAGGATTGTTTCTGGCTATCACATTGTGTTTGCATTATGTTTACCCGTCACATGAGATTGGAGCTTTGGAAATGTAAAAGATTGCTAACTTCAATGCATGAGTTGTGTTCAACAGTGGAAGTTCACAGACTCAGTCTGCATTTAATCAACAAAGGAAGAGGACATGCTGTGATGAAAACACTTGCCCCATTGCTTTCCATGGAATGCGAATATAAGAATGGATCCAGGAATCAATCCTGTATCTCTGAGCTGTTTAGACACTTTCAAGGAGCATTCCAGGTGAGATCCCCAAAGCTATTTTGGGGAACCCTGACGGACTTATGGAAAACTAGCAGTTCATTACATCTCTGCTTTCATTTTGGACTTACAAACTTTGACTGTCCTGCTAATGCATTTTACCTGCTTTAACCTTTGAATAGGGTTGCCAACCCTCCAGGATTGTCCTGGAGTCTTCAGGAATTAAAGATTAATCTTTGATTAGAGTTTATGTTATGTGATGAAATCTCTGGAGTTCATCCAAACAAACTTGGCAACTCTACCTCTCAATAACTCTCATTTCTTTTCTTAGCTAATAATCCTTTAGTTAGTTTACTAGAGAAATTGGCTACCAGCATTGTTTTTGGTATGAGATTAAGAGTATGTGATATTTGATATTAAGGACACTTATCATAAAGTCTAGTTTGTCTGTGTGGCAGGGTAGGCTTTAGAGCCTCAGAGGGACTGTTTGTGATGCCACGGTAAGATTACAATATTGATCCATGAGTGCACTTTTGTTACTGACTTGGTGAAGTCTCAGAATAGAATATGCCACCAGTGTGAGGTGTCTGCCTTGTTTTCTCACAGTTAAACCCAAGATTGGCACTCGCAGTTATGGGCCGCTTCAGACAGCATGATGTGGAGAATCAAAAATAATTTTTTAAAAAATTGTTAAAGGTCAAATTAAATGTTTTATGACTGGGCACTTTTAACCTTTTTTAATAAAAGCAAAGGAAATGATGGGTTAGCTCTGCAAAACTAGAGGGGTAGTTTCCTCCTTTATACTCAATAGCTGAGGATGTGGGAGACCCGAGATTAGGTGTCTGCTCTGAATCAGGCACAACAGAGACGTGAAGTTGGGTGAGTGCGCTAACCACTGGGCTACTGCTTATGGTCTCTCTCAGTTGAAGCAGTTCAATGTTGTAAAAATACTTAAATATGCATTGGGCCAGAGAGAGTAAGTGAGAATGACTCTAGGTAGCCTGTCAGTTGGGCCTTTGATCTGAGATGGTGGACAGCTGGGTTCAAGTTCCTGCTCCAGAGTGGGGATTTGAAGCTGGGTTTCCCACAACATAGGGGAGTGCCCGAATTGCTGAGTAATTCAGTAAAATAGCACAGCATTACCTTCTCCTCCAGTTTTGTGAATGGTTCCTGAGACACCTTGGGAATCTAGCCAGAATTTTATTTTATTTTATTTTTTTTGGCTGAAACTATTTGGCAAATTTTACCGAATTTGAGAATCGCTTCAGTCTACTCCAAACTGCATTTTTCGACAAATAAACATTCATCCGAAAAATTTCACCCCACTCTAATCTTCAGCATGTGTGCTGCTTTGCAGAGGAGCTTTATCTGATTCTTTTACAGCTGAAGTTCAAATGGTTCCAAACTGTAATCTCTCTGCCAGTTGTTAAAAGAGATATCTGTATATATCTCTCCCTCTCACCTTCACCTCCTCCCACCTTCTCATGCCAAGTTTCTGTATCTCCCTGGATAGTAAAATGCTGTCAAGATGAAACAAACAGTACCCTGGGCTCACAGCAGCTTAAAGTTTGACCCATGCTGGGCAAGAGGCATCAAACCTATATAGGGCACTTCAAACAACTCTTAAAGGAATGTATAATAAGCATCAGCAACTCCCTCAATGACGTGAGCCATTTCTTTCCAGCATCATAAGGCAAAAAGGAGCCTGTTATAATATCACCAGTTAATTATATGGCTCCTCTCCTCAACAGACACATAAAAGAAACAGTGAAGAGCAAAAAGAATAGACTGCAGCAGTGACAGATTGAGACTCTTCTTGTTAAATTAAACCTGTTCGAAGATACAGTGTATTAGAGTGGACAGCAGTGATAATGGGCACTGTTTCTTTAGTGTGTCTATGTATAAATTAGCTACCTTCAATTTCTATTTGGCCAATAAAGCTTCTGCAATTTTGCTTCTAGTTCCCTATACACTACAGTAATTACACTTGTGATTTTATTTACTTCTGACGGCAAATATGAATAAATTGTGTCACATCACTTTGCCCATGTTCTGCCTGGTCTCTCGTTCCATTATATGTTGTGTCATGTCCTATACTCCAATGATTCTAAGCAACATGATGCCTGTGGCGAATGTGTCTCTCTGTGACATATTTCCCTTTTGATCAGGTCTTTAAACATTAGTCTACTGTGATAGACCCAGGCCAGTTGGGTACAGCAGAATAGCAGAAGGCAGATATACTGGCCACTGGATTAACAGTTTTCTGTTCCCTGACTAACCAGAGCAGGGGCTGCTCCAGGCTAGTGAGAACACCTGACTCTAATTAACCTGCAAAGAGTCAGGTGAGGCAATTCAGTTAATGTGACCACCTGACTCTAAGGCCCTGCTGATACTATAAAAAGGGCTCACTCCAGTCAGACAGGGAAGAGCCAGGGAGCCAGAGGTGAGGAAATGCGGCTGAAGGACTGGTTACTGAAGACACCGTCAGACCATCATTAAAGGAGCCCTAAGGTAAGGGTGAAGAAGGGAGAAGCAGAAGAGCTGTGGGGAATTGGCCCAGGGAAATGTAGCAACTCTGGCAGTGAAAGGTTGGCTGCCAACAACTGCTACCATTAGGGTCCCTGGGCCGGAACCCGGCGTAGAGGGCGGGCCCGGGTTCCCCGCAACCCACCACTACAGGAACATCTCCAGGGAGGGGAAGTCAGGCCCCTGTCAGGACAGGAGGCTGAACGGAGACTGTAGGAGTTCTCTCACCAACCTCCTTGCAGGCCTGTGATGAAAAGGGCTCAGAGAGCCCTGTCCCTAGAGAGAGAAGGGCTACGTGGAGGGTCACAGTGAGCCACTGAGGCTAGCATAAACCGCCTAGAAGCGCAGGACCCACGGGAGCAAGGTCAGAGCTCTGCCACACTACCTATTTTCTGAAAGAAGCTTCAAGCCCCAATAGAAATAGAATATCTATAGTATCCATAGAATGTAATGGTGCTTTGTCACTTCCAAAATTACTTTTGTTTGCAGTGTTGTTAGAACGATGTTGGTTCGAGGATATTAGAAAGACAAGGTGGGTGAGGTAATATCTTTTATTGGATCAAATTCAGTTGTTGAAAGAGACAAGCTTTCATGTTTACACAGAGCACTTTAAATCAATTTGGAGTGACTTAAAATGTTGTTAACTATTACCCCTTTGTACTTTTTATAGGGCTCTCCTTTCTTAATCATAGCACCATGCCATCATTACTGAAACTAATTCTTCAGTGGCCCTTATGCTTTGTAGCTTAATTGATTTTTCTCTTCCTAATTCCTGTTTTTACTTCCATTACAAAGCCCACCAGGATTCCCACATGGGCAATGGATCAGTGTTTTCAGACAGCTGTGTAAAAGAACAGAGCATTCTCAGGGCTTTCAAAAAGTAGCCTAAAAGTAACACAAAGATATCCAAAGACAGCACAAAAAATAGGATACAAAGCAAACAAGAAATTTCATTTTGCCAATTGAATGTAAAAATTGTGAAATCCTGTGGTAAGTATATTTATATTGTACCTCCTTTTCTGGAACTACATTTTCAGAATTAATTCTAACAAAATGTACAAAATTATTACTTTTGGCAGATAAAATTTTAAATAAAAAAAATCATTTGAAATATATGGTAGTTTCAAAAGTCATAGAACATAGTGTGAATCTTTACATAAAAGTATTATGTTAGTTTTTGTTTGTTTTAAACTTCTCTTTTGAACCTTTGAGCAATTTTCAAACTGAAGGAAGGTAATTGGAAGAGCAATATGCAATCATTACAAACACCAGGCTCTTTTTTTTTTTTAAAGACGCTTGAACGCCTGTGTAGTAGACACAAATGAACATATTTCAGAAACATTACACTTCTTAAGATTCTGACAGTCCAACAAAAGCACCTTCCAATTTTTAAATAATTAGCTCTCCTAGTCTGAGATGTGAACATCTGGAAATCAGAACTTTACTCAGCAAACATCAACCTCCTTGTGCACCTTCAAAGCACAAGAACAGATGCTGCTTACCATTTCTACGTAGTATAGTTTGGAACATATTATCAGTAAGTAATACGCTCTTTCTGAATTGGAAAATACAAGTAGGGCAAACTAATGTGAAATGACAGAGGGAAATGAAATGCCATATGAACAAAATTGTTAATGCATAAAGCTCGTCTTAACAGGAAGAATATACATATGTGGTGTGTGTGTGCGTGTTTTCTATTGCAATCGTTATTGGGCAACTGGGCACTGTTTTTTATTCTTTCCTATATCATACGAAACAGTCAATTAAATTAATAGGCAATAAATTTAAAACAGATGAGGAGCTATAAATCCAATGTATTATATGTAGAATTCACAGCCAGATGATATTGAGGGAAATCGTTTATTAAGATTCAAAAGACTCAGACTCTTCAGCTCAAGTCTGCAAACTCTGAGCACAGAACTCAGTGAGAGGTATGTTTGTGGAGGGCTTCTAAGACTGAGCCAAATCCTGAAGCCTATATTAATCTTTACACAGCAAGCTCCCAGTTTGCCTGGGTTTTGTTAATCCCACCAAATCACTTCTCTGATCCCTGTTTTATATATTTGGCTTTTCTTTGAGGTAAAAGAGATAATCATTTCTAAACTGAAAAAAATGCAAGATTTAATCCTAGTTCTTCTGCATGTACAGATTCTTCTATCTCCAGCTTTGGTGATCCTAAAATTACTTATGTTTCAAAAAAGAAAAAAGAGAGCGAGCGAGAGAGAGAGAGAGAGAGACCATTAGATATGTAACAGCATTGGATTCTTGTCACCTGAAGTCAATCAGAATTCTGTCCCTAACTTCAGTGAACAGACAATCAAGCTCTCAATGCCCACAAGATAATCATATGACAGGATGCATCCCTTTTATATTTTGTTAATACAGTTAAATAAATTTTAAAATGGGGATTGGAGTCTTGGTGTATTTCTTAATTAGTTGGTGAAAACAATTCATTCCTATTTAAAGTTCTGGTTCTGCAAACACTTAAGCATGTGTTTATCTTTAAGCATGCAAGCTATTCTATTTGCATGTTTAAAGCTAAGCAAGCTTGTAGGTATCTGCAGGATGAGGCCTTAATTAATTCTAATATTTCTTTATTATTTCTTATGTAATTATATGAAATAGCGAACTTTGTATCCAAGTATATGACCTTTAAAGAAAAAATAGATCTCTGCCTCATTTATATAGCAACATTCATCTGAAGAGAATTCCATCTGTTCAAAATAGGAATATTACTGTTTTCATCATGATTGATATGTGGGTATTTTTAATATTATTTCCTAAAACTCAATAAAAATAGTATATTATTATTTGCTAAAATGCAATAAAAAAAAAAGTTGATGGATAAATCTCCATCTTCCACAGGCCACTCATTATGAACTGTTAGTTTCTAGGTAGGTTGGTTTTTTTCTTTTTCTTTTTTTAATATAAGCTAATTTCCAAAATCTCAAAATAAATGACTATGAGTTGATTTAAAAGTAGCACGGCTCACATATCTCTGTGTCTGGATCTGTATAGGTTGTTCTCCAGATCTTCAATAAGAAAAACAATTTTTGAAGCTAATTTAGTGCATATGAGTAGTGTTATATTGACAGCACTAGGGACTAAGGTCTAATCCACAGAACAGGGAGTAGCAATGCAAGTTACCGCAGACCACTTAATACAATTTTGCTTTGACTTAGAAGAGACTACATCTCTGGTTTCTGTGCCTATTCAGTAGTACACCGCTACCTCGATATAACACCACCCGATATAACACGAATTTGGATATAACGTGGTAAAGCAGTGCTCGGAGTGGGGCGAGGCTGCACACTCCGATGGATCACAGTAAGTTCAATATAACACAGTTTCACCTATAATGTGATAAGATTTTTTGGCTTCCAAGGACAGCATTATATCGAGGTAGAGGTGTATTTGTCCTCTCGGGTGAGGCTACCAACTGAGGTGCCTATTAGTACCCATTGTAATTAGGTTTGTGTTATCCATTTGGATATGTCAGAAACAGATTGATATCATCAACTCATTTTATGGGCCTCTGTCAGCCATCAGATGTAGCAACTGACCAAGGTCAGATTCATACAGGTGATGTTAAAACAGAGAGGAATGCACCTTCTCCCCTCCTCTTCTCCCCTCCCCAAGAGGTAATACAGATTCAAGCTCCGTGAATCTAAAACAGAGGAATTCCACCTTCCTCCTCCCTTCTCTCTCCCTTTCTCCCACCAATTCCCTGCTGAGTACAGACTCAATTCCCTTGAGCCTCAACACGGATAAAAAATCAATCAGGTCTTAAAAAAGAAAAGCTTTTAATAAAAGAAAGAAAAAAGTAAATGTTGTCTCTATAATCAAGATGGTAAATGTTACAGGGTCTTTCAGCTTATAGACACTAGAGAGAAGCCTTCCCCCCAGCACAAATACAAATTAAAATCCTTCCAGCAAAATACACATTTGCAAATAAAGAAAACAATCAAAAAGACTAAACCGCCTTTCTACTTGTACTTACTACTTGAACAGAAAATTAGAGAACCTGTAGGTACGTCTGGTCACTCTCAGAACCCAGAGAGAACAACGGACAAAGAAAAACACAAAAACAAAGACTTCCCTCCACCGAGATTTGAAAGTATTTTTGTCTCCTGATTGGTCCTCTTGTCAGGTGTTACAGGTTCACTGTTTGTTAACCCTTTGCAGGTGAAAGAGACATTAACCCTTAACTATCTGCTTTTGTCAGGTGTTCCAGTTCACTGTTTGTTAACCCTTTACAGGTGAAAGAGACATTAACCCTTAACTATCTGTTTATGACACACCCCCTAAATCGCAGACAGTGGGGAACCTCACTGGCGGTGATTTCTTCCTAGAACTTCAGAATAAACAGATTAATACAACACATGCACCTTTACATATACTACTAAGAATGTAAACTACAAGACTTTCTACATTTTAAGGACAATTTTTAACCAGTGGATTCTGGGAAACTTTCACGAGAGAGTGCATTAGCTACTTTGTTAGAAGCTCCTGAAATGTGTTGAATTTTAAAATCAAAATCTTGGAGAGCTAAACTCCATTGAAGAAGTTTTTCGTTGTTCCCCTTGCAGTATGAAGCCACTTTAGCACAGCATGGTCGGTCTGTAGCTGGAACCGCCGTCCCCAAATGTAGGGGCGTAGCTTTTCCAGGGCGTACACAATGGCATAGCATTCCTTTTCACTGATGGACCAGTGGCTTTCCCTCTCAGTTTCTTGCTGAGAAACACAACAGGATGGAAGTTGTGATCCGGTCCTTCCTGCATGAGAACTGCTCCTACACCACGCTCAGATGCATCTGTGTTTACTAGGAATGGCTTGTCAAAGTCCGGGGCCCTTAGCACAGGGTCAGACATGATCGTCGCCTTAAGCTGGGTAAAGGCCTTCTGACACTCATCAGTCCACTTAACTGCATTCGGCTGGGTCTTTTTGGTCAGGTTGGTCAGGGGGCAGCGATTTGGCTGTAGTGTGGTACAAATCACCTATAATACCCGGCCAAGCCCAAGAAGGATTGGACCTGTTTCTTGGACTTTGGGACAGGCCACTTTTGGATAGCATTCACCTTGGTCTGTAGGGGGTTTATGGTTCCTTGACCCACCTGGTGTCCCAGGTAAGTCACTCTGTTTTGGCCTATTTAACACTTTTTGGCCTTAACACTTAGTCCTGCCTGCCTGATGCGCTCAAAGACTTTCCCCAGGTGTTCTAGGTGTTCGGGCCATGAATCCAAAAAAATGGCCACATCATCAAGGTAAGCAACTGCATATTCTCCCAATCCTGCTAGTAGACCATCTACCAGCCTTTGGAAGGTGGCGGGTGCATTTCGCAGCCCGAAAGGAAGCACATTAAATTCATACACTCCTGCATGGGTGATGAATGCTGACCGTTCCTTGGCAGGTTCATCTAGCGGTACTTGCCAGTACCCCTTGGTTAAGTCTATTGTAGATATGAACTGGGCACGTCCCAACTTCTCCAATAGCTCATCAGTGCATGGCATTGGATAGTTGTCTGGACGAGTTACCGCATTTAGCTTACGGTAGTCCACGCAAAAGCGTATTTCCCCATCTGGTTTGGGTACCAGACCCACTGGAGATGCCCATGCACTGGTAGATGAGCAGATTATACCCATCTGTAGCATGTTTTGGATCTTCCGTTCTATAGCAGCTTGGGCATGAGGAGACACCCGGTAGGGTGGGGTTCTAATTGGGTGAGCATTACCTGTGTCAATGGAGTGGTATGCCCATTCAGTCCATCCTGGGATGGCTGAGAACAATGGGGCGAAGCTAGTGCACAGCTCCTTGATTTGTTGCCGCTGCAGACGTTCCAGGGTTGTGGAGAGGTTCACCTCTTCCACGCCACCATCAATTTTTCCTTTGTAATAGACACCTTCAGGCCACTCAGCATCATCTCCGCCCTGGGCTGTAAACTGACAAACCTGTAAGTCTCTGGAATAAAAGGGCTTGAGAGAATTAACATGGTACACTCTGGGCTTTAGGGAGGAATTCAGAAATGCTATGAGGTAGTTAACAGCTCCTAGGCTCTCTTGGACCATGAATGGCCCTTCCCATGATGCTTCCATCTTATCGGCCTGTTGCGCCTTCAAGACCATAACCTGGTCTCCTACCTTGAAGGAATGCTCTCTGGTATGTCTATCATACCAGGCCTTTTGCTCTTTCTGAGCATGCTTTAGGTTTTCTTTAGCAAGGGCTAAAGAGTGTCAGAGGGTGCTTTGTAGGTTGCTTACAAAGTCCAGAATGTTAGTTCCTGGAGAAGGCGTAAACCCCTCCCATTGCTGCTTCACCAACTGTAATGGCCCCTTAACCTCGTGGCCATACACAAGCTCAAATGGTGAAAACCCTAAACTGGGATGTGGTACAGCCCTGTAGGCAAAAAGCAGCTGCTGCAACACTAGGTCCCACTCATTGGAGTGTTCATTCACGAATTTACGTATCATGGCCCCCAAAGTTCCATTAAACCTCTCCACCTGGCTATTGGTTTGATGGTGGTAAGGGGTGGCAACCAAGTGATTCACCCCATGAGTTTCCCACAGTTCTTTCATGGTCCCTGCCAGGAAATTTGTCCCTGAATCTGTAAGGATATCGGAGGGCCAACCTACCCTGGCAAAAATGTCTGTTAGGGCCTGGCACACAGCTTTATCCCTGGTGTTGCCTAGAGCGACTGCTTCCGGCCATCGGGTAGCAAAGTTTACGAAAGTCAGTATGTACTACTTTCCTCTGGGGGTCTCTTTTGGGAAAGGACCCAGAACATCCACAGCTACTTGCTGAAATGGGACCTCAATTATAGGGAGTGGCTGGAGAGGGGCCTTGACCTGGTCCTGGGGCTTTCCCACTCTTTGCCCATCTCACAAGACCGGACATACTTGGCAACGTCCTTGTCCATCCCCTCCCAGTGGAAGGACTTCCCAAACCTGTCTTTGGTTCTGTTCACCCAAGCATGGCCACTGGGATGATCATGGGCTAAGCTTAAGAGCTTTCCCTGGTACTTAGTTGGAATCACCAACTGTTTTTGCGGATGCCAGTCTTCCTGGTGTCCACCAGAAAGAATCTCCTTGTATAAAAGTCCTTATTCTATAACAAACCGGCATCGGTGAGAAGAGCTGAGAGGTGGTGGGATGCTTCGTGCCGCTGCCCAAGCTTTCTGAAGGCTGTTATCCGCTTCCTGCTCAGTCTGGAACTGTTACCTTGAGGCTGGAGACACCATTTTTTCCTTAGACTGTGGACTTCGGCTTGGTCCCTCTGGAAGCGATGTAGGTGATGGAGTTGCTTCCGTTGCTGGTGAACCACTCTCCGCTGGTACACCAGGTGGTATTTCAGCCTCTGGCTGAGCCTCTTGAGTATGGTTGTCTGCTGCTTCTGCCAGTTTAGGCTCGCTGGCGCCCTCTGGCATTGGGGTTGAAGATGCGTTTGCAAGCGCTGGCATCAGTGCTGGCAACGGTCCTGGTGCTGGTTGCTTTTCCAGTTCCTGATCTGGGACTGGAGGCACTGTGGCTGTTGCAGTCGTTGGCAGGGGATCCGGGTCCATTACCTCTGTCTGGGTCTCTGATAACACAGACGGGGCCTCTGTGGACGGCTCAGGAACAGGGCTGGGTCTGGAAGCTTGCTTGGTTTGGCTGCGTGTAACCATTCCCACTCTCTTGGCCCGCTTCACCTGGTTGGCCAAGTCTTCCCCCAGTAGCATGGGGATGGAATAATTGTAATAGACTGCAAAAGTCCACATTCCTGTTAAAGCGCTGTTAAAGCGCTGCTGCAGTAATGCTTTAATGTGGCTGTGTAGTCGCGGCACTAGCGCTGGGAGAGAAGTCTCCCAGTGGGGAGAGAGGTCTCCCAGTGCTATAGAAAACCCGCCTCTGTGAGGGGAATAGCTGCCTGGTGCACCATCTACACCGGCACTTTACAGCGCTGAAACTTGCAGCGCTCAAGGGGGTGTTTTTTCATGCCCCTGAGTGAGAAAGTTGCAGTGCTGTAAAGTGCCAGTGTAGACAATGCCTTAGTTTCTCCAAGAGAAGGTTAAGCAGTGATTGGCTCACAATCTACAAGTATGTACATGGATGAAGAGATTTCTGATAGTTGTGGGCTGTTTAATGTAGCACGAAAAGTCATAATAAGATTCAGTCATTGGAAGCTGAAGCTAGACAAATTCTGACTAGAAATAAAGCTCACATGTTTAACAGTGAGAGTAATTAACCATTGGAACAAGTTACCTAAGGACTTGGTGGATTCTCCATCACTTGAAGTCTGTAAATCAAGGCATGTTATTTCTCAAAAAGGAATTGGAATTGCTGTCTGAGGTTCTATGGCCTTTGTATACAGAAGGTCAAATTAGATGATTGTAATGGTCATAAGATCTTTTCTGAGCTTAAAATCTATGAATCTATGCACAATAATCCATTACATAATGAGGACTCCGGTGGTACCTTAAAGACATCAACAGATTAATACAGTACTATATTTAAAGTCAAAATTATATTCCATTGTATTCACAAGGAATAGGGGAAGAGAGGCCCTCTAGGGCTCCATGTTAAATAGCTGTGAAGTTATAGCGTTAAATAAAAAATGTAAAATGACACTTCCCAGGTGTTACAATGTGGTTGTGAAAATGGAGATGTTTCACTCCAAATAACTGTGAGTGACATTATACCCTTGATTTTCAAACAGAACTCTCAGTTCAGTGGAGACATGTTCTACAGAGCTGGCAGCATAATATGGCCCTTGGACTTGTCTATACTTACAGCACTGCACTGTAGCAGCGCTCAGTGAAGACGCTCTGCTGTCAGCATAGGTACTCCACCTTCCTGAGAGACAGTAGCTATGTTGACAGGAGAAGCCCTCCCGTCAACATAGCCTGTCCACACTGGAAGTTCGGTCAGTATAACTATGTTGCTTAGGGGTGTGGAAAATCCACACTCCTCAGTGACACAATTATATCAACATAAATTTGTAGAGTAGACCAGGGATTAGTTAACTTATTTCTTATCTCACACCAGTTTTTCAGTATTGTCACTCTGACCTTAGTTTAGTTGTGACTGATTCTCATCGGTTAGTGACAGAAGAATCAGGTTTGCAGAGCACATCTTTAAAAGCTGAGAGTTGCCTGGCACAGTGCTGATTGGAAGATGAATGAAGGGTTAAAATCCATGTGCATCTTATATAACAACCTGGTATATGGATTGTTCCAGCTCTTTTCCAAACCTGAAAGAGCAGAGTTTGGTCAAGAGACCAGAGGCCTAGCAAATAGTTATCAGCTAAAAGAAAGCTGGGGAAAACAAGATAATTGCCTTTGCTAAGATATGCTTGGTCAGTAGAAATGCCAGATATTGAAGCAATAACTGAATAATTATATTTCATCTAATGTTTCAGATTGAACAAAGGATCCCTTTTCCTATTGTGTCAGTCTCTTCTGTAGGGAACGTTCTTCCCACAGATCCAACCTTGAGTTTATGAAAAGTTGGCACATGTCAGTATAAGATATGGCATTCTTCCACCTCCCTTCCCACGGACCAATGCCCTGCCTTAAAACATAAAGGAGACAATCTGTATTATCCTATACTTTCACTGTTTCTTTGCTTTAACCCCTAGGAATGTACCTGTTGGACAATCAAAGGAGTTGCTCCATTCCTATGGACCTCAAATCAGAATTCAACATATATATTTTATACTAATAACATTTTATCAAAGTATTAATGTTAACTTGCTAACTTGAGACCATGGGCAGAGACATTATGTAACCTTTTAACCATTGGCTTATGTATTATCTTGTCTTGCTGCAAAACCTATCCCGGGGTGTGGAACTACCTACCCTGTCATTTTCCCCCACTCATGGAAAATCTATGTGTTCTATTGTAATCAATTAATTGACAGTGTCTCTGAGCCTAAAAAGCAAGATGACACTCCGCTAGCGCTGTGCATAATAAACTCCTATGCTTGACCTCTACACGGTGTGGATTTATGTCCTTCAATGAATATTCAGTCTCAAAGAGGGTAGTGTTGATAACTATCACGATTTTTTGGTATTTTTCTCAGCTATTGGAGTCATTTAATTATACAAAAAATTCAGCTTTCTTTTACTTTAAAAAAAAGTATCTAGCCCTCGTTGTTGTGGACCAAAGCTTAAAAATGTGAACCCTAAAGGCTCAAACACCAGAGGGCAAATAAAAAGACCCCCCGGCTTCAAAATCATGACATTTAAAAAAAAATTAAAAAAAAATACAATCTCATTTTATGGGGCTTGAATTTGGTTGGAAATACAGAGATGTCAACTGAAAGCAACACTAATGTTATAGAACAACTGTAGGGTCCTCAAAAGGGATTTAGTTTCTGGTTGACGTGTGCTGAACATAGTACTTTTGAAGGCCTTCTAATACTTTATTTTACAATCCAGTGTGAAATCTAAATTGTACTTGTTTCCTTAGAAAATTCTCCAGTGCTATTCATAAGAAATAATTGCTAAGTACCGTATTTGGGAGCTCATTTGAAAGAGTTTACAGCAGTTGATTAATTTGACTTTTCCAATATTACCATCTGTGGCTAAACTTGACTAGCAGTCCCATGGTGAGCTCTTATCAGACATGCATTCATGTTTTCCTGGCCCATGGCATTTTTACTGAGGACCAGAAGAAAAGTTTCCATATGCATGGGAGAGATTTATATCTCTGGGAAGAAAATGCAAAGAAAACTGGTGAAAAGTAAGAAAGGGGAGAAAGAGTAGTTAGGAGAGAGAGAAATATAGGTTTTAAGTTAATACGCTGGGACAAACACTAACCCATTTCTCATGTCATGCAATTAAGGAAGAGTTTGCTATGTATTTACAGAGTATACAGTAAGAGAGACAAACAAATACCTTGGAAAAAGAAGGATCAATATTACATACTGAAGTAACTGAAGATATTATATCAGTAGTCACCTACCAAATTTTAGCATATACTAAGCACATAATAACTAGAAGGCCATATCCTAAACCAGAGTAAACTAGTGCAGCTCCATTGACTTCAATGGAAGGTATGGTATTAGCCAATGTAAGCCTTTCTGCAGAACAAACCTAAAGATGCTAATCACCATGATATCAAACCAATATTTTACTGTCGATGCATTATTAATGAGGCTGTGTAAGTTTCAAACTTAAGAGTGGTGACAAGAAAGGTGGCTCTACCAGAATGACTCTGCTATTGAGAAGAGAATTAGACAACAGTGGAAAGTTCATTCAGAAGGAAAGAAAATTAACTTCCATGTTAAGAGCCAGTTTCTTAGTGCCATGATGATATTTTAGGGAAAGACCAATCTCTCTTTGTGACTTTCCAAAGTGTCCCAGAAAATGAAGTGAGTGCGGGAGAGATTGATAAAGAAGAACTGGAGGGAAAAGTGAAATCTGAAGATAAAGGAAGAAGGAATATTACAGATTTAAAAAGAGAGAGGCAGACAGAGACAAAGTTTTGATGCAGAACTTCACCGTTTTCAGGTTGTCAAAGTTTTCCAAAATATGAATTCTGACCATGACCATGAGCGCTCTTCCGCCAACAAACCTCCCGGAGCTGGATGTACCGAAAAAGAGCATTTACACATGCTTACTTTTAGCAACAAGGCTGTGTACACAAGCCCAGAGCTAAATAAGGCTCCATTAGGAGCCTTTTGTTTTGTTAAGTGCTCGCTAGAGCTGAAATCACTTGTGGTAGGGCAGCGTTCTGCCCTGGCTGCTTCAGCAATGAAGTTCACCCACTAGAAGCTGCAAATTGCTGAGAGCTGAAAATCACTGAGATCTGGGGGGAACCTCAAGAAACTGACCTACAGAAGTCACAATAGAGAAGCAGGTGGCAGCCAGAAAGTGACTGTGTGCAGTGCAGCAGCCAGCAAGGCGGCCGGCGGAGTGGAACGGCAGCTGGCAGGGTGGCCAGTGGAGTGGCGAGTGGCTGGCGAGGCACCCGGCAGAGTGGAATGGCGGCTGGCGGAGTGGAATGGTGGAGCTGAGAGTGACTGGCGGGGCAGCCAGCCAGAACAAGTGCTCATATGGTGGAGCAAGCAAGGTGCCTTCTTCCCCCTCCTCCCTCCGCCAGTGGGAGGTGAATTTACAAGATGCACCTCCGAACCCTGGGTCCTCACTGACCAAGGACAATTCCTGTGAGTGGAGTGTGTTGAAGGAGCAGAGAGAGGCATTGTAAAGGAACTCTTGGTTGTAAAACTCAAGAACATGAAGCAGAATACACTGCTGCATGCATCCTGGGGTGGGTGTCCTCCTCACAGTTTTATGTTTATGAATCCTGCATGTGGCATTTTTCCTAATGTTTGTGAGACCAGTTTGGGGAGAATCACAGTGAGATCCAAAGAACTGCAGCCTAAAACCCCAGTCAGATGGCAATGGGCTGTGGGTCACTTCCTGCCCTGAGAGATATGATGGCTAGTGGCCTGAGACCAGAGAGGGCATTCCTTGAGCAGGCCATGGGTGGCTGGTAAAGGTACAGTTACCCTGAAACTGTGACACATGAGCTATTACTGTGCAGAGTAGAACTTGCTCTATGTTTACCAGCAAGATACAATTCAGTGCAACAAGCGTTCAGTACAATGAACAGTGGGGGGTGGGGTGAAGAGAAAAGGCAAATGAAATAGATACTATCAAAGCTGTTCTTTTGCTCAAAGTGAACAATAAGATTTGTTCTGTGATTCATAAGAAATAATAGATTTATTATTGTATATATATCTCCTCACTATATGTTCCATTCTATGCATCCGATGAAGTGGGTTTTAGCCCACGAAAGCTTATGCTCAAATAAATTTGTTAGTCTCCAAGGTTCCACAAGTACTCCTGTTCTTTTTAAATCTAGGAAAGATCTACTTCCTGTAGCAGAAGCAGCTACTGTGTAGTCTGCTACCAAGGAGAGAAACACACTGTGCTCTCTCATTGAGACTTTTGTTCATTCGTGTTTTCCTTAGGGCTTGTCTACACTGGCACTTTACATCACTGCAACTTTCTCACTCGGGGGTGTGAAAAAACTCCCCCCGAGCGCTGCAAGTTTCAGTGCTGTAACATGCCAATATAAACAGTGCACCGGCACCACGGCAGCACTTTAATGTTGCCAGTGAAGACGTGCCCTTAATCTGACACATAGGATTTTACAGCTTAAGGTATGTGTGTATGGAAACATAACAAACAGCACTGCAACATCCTAGAAACTGTGTCTCAGCAATTTTAAACTTTATAGTTCTTTAATACTCAAAAATAGTACTTCTTAAAAACAAGCTAAAAACAGTGTCAAATTCCCGTTAAATTAATTCTCTACTTTGCATGGTATAAAACCTATTGGGGAATGCATTTTTAAGACACTGCTGCATCTGATTATTAGCTTAAATTTAAGAAGATAATATATACTTCACCAAGTGTTACTTTATCACTTGTTTAGTGCTAAAATATAATCCTATTCTATATAAATGGCCGGATTATAAAGTAGATCTGCTCCTGAATTGATCAAACATATTTTTGTTCCTCTTTTAAAACACTTGATTTGCTTTATTTATGTTGTTGTAAGGATGGTGTGCATTTCTGAGTTGCAAATGTTTCTTTTTAAAGTTCTTCCTTTGGACACTCTGAAGGGGCAAATGGCAGATTAGGTTTTTTGTTGTTTGTTTGGAAAAGAAGTTTTCCATGAATAACAAAGCAAAAACTGTAGCATGAAGAATGTCTTGAATGGCCTTCTAGCATTGTACAAACAAACCATGAAAACCTGAAATAAAAGAAAATAGAGTAAATCTGTTCAATCTGGCTAAAATCAGGTGTCGGATCAGTTTAATGTCCAATACATCCTCTGTGGGATTATATGTGTCATCATTAAAAAGTCAGTTATGCCCATTCTATGCATGGCTGACCACATATAGTTCACATACCATGGAAAGGAAATTGTTGGCAAATACTGACTTTGTAATGGCAAGCAGTATTATATTCTGCATAGTGATGATGGATTTGCTAATCTAATAAAGTTTTTCCATAGTTAAGATTCAGGAGGAGGCATAGTGACAAATCATTACATATTTTATCACTGCAAAATCTGCCTTCCAGATTGTAAAAGGTATCTTAACAAGGGAGTATGGTGAAGTATGTAATTAAACAGATTCAGCAACATTATTTTGCTTATGTCCATGTGTGCATTCACACAGTCTGACATTCTCCTGAAGTTTCTACCTCCCTGACCCCTGGTTCCCTTTTGTCCTTTTAGTGGATTGTGCTTGTCAGGGAAATAAATACTCTGTTACCACCACAGTACTGTAATGCTGTAAAAATTTTTCCTGACAAGCCACCTTACTGATGCTGAGTGCTACTTACATCTGGAATGTATAAAATAACAAAAGAAAACAACTTCGAAAAAACACACTGTATACAAAAGAAAGAGGACTTGCCTGTACCCTGTGGGTCAGTTCCTTCTGCCAGCAAAGCTTTCCAAAATCTCTTGATTTCACAGTGATGCATTCTGGAGGCTAACGCAATCATACTAGAATTTCTCAGACCTGGGGCTCTCAAAAGAATTCTTACAAGGTTAGGTTTTTTGTCAAGTGCTCTGGTTGAGGACTCGGAGGCATTTAATGTACACAAAGAGGATACTGCCATTTTCTTTACAACGCACCTTGAAGGCCTGTATTTGTGAACTTCATTACTACAGCCTCTCTTACTCTGATTTACATATACTACAGTCGCTGTTTGAAATTGCTTTCACAAAATGACTGCTTCTCTAGTGGAGCTAAATTGTCAATGTCCGTAAGAGGCTTCTTTATTTAAAGGGCAAGCCTCACTCTGTACCCTTACACAGCCCATTATCTCCCACCTCTTTTCAGTTAGTTATATAACCAATCTTTCTAAATCCATCGACACTGCAAAATGTTACCAAGTTATCTTATTCCCCCACATGCAATTAGCACACTGAAATCACTGCAACTGAGGAAGATGTTTCTTTTGTTCACTTTTGTTCATGTTCTTTCCACAGGTACTAATGCGAAGAGTGGAGTAGATGGTACATCTGAGAGAAGGGTACATCTGAGAGAAGGGAGCAGAAGGAGACTCCACCGATTGAAAGGCACGAGATGCATTGTCCTAGGGATGGGGGTTCCACAACCACCACTCCCAAGAGGAGGAAGAGGGTGGTGGTGGTTGGGGACTCCCTCCTCAGCGGGACTAAGTCATCTATCTGCTGCCCTGACTGTGAAAACCGAGAGGTCTGCTGCTTGCGAGGAGCTAAGATTCATGATGTGACAGAGAGACTGCCGAGACTTATCAAGCCCTCGGATCGCTACCCCTTCCTGCTTCTCCACGTGGGCACCAATGGTACTGCCAAGAATGATCTTGAGCGAATCACTGCAGACTACGTGGCTCTGGGAAGAGGGATAAAGGAGTTTGAGGCGCAAGTAGTGTTCTCGTCCATCCTCCCTGTGCAGGGAAAAGGCCTGGGTAGGGATCGTCGAATTGTGGAAGTCAACAAATGGCTACGCAGGTAGTGTTGGAGAGAAGGCTTTGGATTCTTCGACCAGAAGGAGGAGTGCTAGGCAGAAATAGGCTTCATCTAACGAAGAGAGGGAAGAGCATCTTCGCAAGAAGGCTGGCTAACCTAGTGAGGAGGGATTTAAACTAGGTTCACCAGGGGAAGGAGACCAAAGCCCTGAGATAAGTGGGGAAATGGGATACCGGGAGGAAGCACGAGCAGGAGAGTGCAAGAGGGGAGGACTCCTGTCTCAGACCAAGAAAGCAAGTTATCTTAAGTGCCTATACACAAATGCAGGAAGCATAGGAAACAAGCAGGGAGAACTGGAAGTCCTGGCACAGTCAAGGAACTATGATGTGATTGGAATAACAGAGACTTGGTGGAATAACTCACATGACTGGAGTACTGTAATGGATGGATATAAACTGTTCAGGAATGACAGGCAGGGCAGAAAAGGTGGGGGAGTTGCACTGTATGTAAGAGAGCAGTATGAGTGCTCAGAGCTCCGATGTGAAACTGCAGAAAAACTTGAGAGTCTCTGGATTAAGTTTAGAAGTGTGAGCAACAAGGGTGATGTTGTGGTGGAAGTCTGCTATAGACCACCAGACCAAGGGAATGAGGTGGACGAGGCTTTCCTCTGGCAACTAGCAGAAGTTACTAGATCGCAGGCCCTGGTTCTCATGGGAGACTTTAATCACCCTGATATCTGCTGGGAGCGCAATACAGCAGTGCACAGACAATGCAGGAAGTTTTTGGAAAATGTAGAGGACAATTTCCTTGTGCAAGTGCTGGAGGAATCAACTAGGGGCAGAGCTCTTCTTGACCTGCTGCTCGCAAACAGAGAAGAGTTAGTAGGGGAAGCAAAAGTGGATGGGAACCTGGGAGGCAGTGACCATGAGATAGTTGAGTTCAGGATCCTGACACAAGGAAGAAAGGAGAGCAGCAGAATACGGACCCTGAACTTCAGAAAAGCAGACTTTGACTCCCTTGGGGAACTGATGGGCAGGATACCCTGGGAAAATAACATGAAGGGGAAAGGAGTCCAGGAGAGCTGGCTGTATTTTAAAGAATCCTTATTGAGGTTGCAGGAAAAAAACATCCCGATGTGTAGGAAGAATAGTAAATATGGTTAGCGACCAGCTTGGCTTAACAGTGTAATCCTTGCTGATCTTAAACACAAAAAAAAGCTTACAAGAAGTGGAAGCTTGGACAAATGACCAGGGAGGAGTATAAAAATATTGCTCAGGCATGCAGGACTGAAATCAGGAAGGCCAAATCACACTTGGAATTGCAGCTAGCAAGAGATGTTAAGAATAACAAGAAGGATTTCTTCAGGTATGTTAGTAACAAGAAGAAAGTCAAGGAAAGTGTGGGCCCCTTACTGAATGAGAGAGGCAACCTAGTAACAGAGGATATGGAAAAAGCTAATGTACTCAATGCTTTTTTTGCCTCTGTCTTCACAAACAAGGTCAGCTCCCAGACTGCTGCACTGGGCAGCACAGTATAGGGAGAAGATGACCAGCCCTCTGTGGAGAAAGAAGTGGTTCGGGACTATTTAGAAAAACTGGATGAGCACAAGTCCATGGGGCCAGATGCGCTGCATCCGAGAGTGCTAAAGGCGTTGGCAGATGTGATTGCAGAGCCATTGCCCATTATCTTTGAAAACTCATGGCGAACAGGGAAGGTCCCAGATGACTGGAAAAAGGCTACTGTAGTGCCCATCTTTAAAAAAGGGAAGAAGGAGGATCCGGGGAACTACAGGCCAGTTAGCCTCACCTCAGTCCCTGGAAAAATCATGGAGCAGGTCCTCAAGGAATCAATTCTGAAGCACTTAGAGGAGAAGAAAGTGATCAGGAACAGTCAGCATGGATTCACCAAGAGCAAGTCATGCCTGACTAACCTAATTGCCTTCTATGAGGAGATAACTGGGACTGTGGATGAGGGGAAAGCAGTGGATGTGTTATTCCTTGACTTTAGCAAAGCTTTTGATACTGTCTCCCCATAGTATTCTTGCTGGCAAGTTAAAGAAGTATGGGCTGGATGATTGGACTAAGGTGGATAGAAAGCTGGCTAGATCATCGGGCTCAACGGGTAGTGATCAACGGCTCCACGTCTAGCTGGCAGCTGGTTTCAAGTGGAGTGCCCCAAGGGTTGGTCCTGGGGCCGGTTTTGTTCAATATCTTCATTAATGATCTGGAGGATGGCGTGGACTGCACTCTCAGCAAGTTTGCTGATGACACTAAACTTGGAGGAGTGGTAGATACGCTGGAGGGTAGGGATAGGATACAGAGGGACCTAGACAAATTAGAGGACTGGGCCAAAAGAAACCTGATGAGGTTCAACAGAGACAAGTGCAGAGTTCTGCACTTAGGACAGAAGAATCCCATTCACTGTTACAAACTAGGGACCGAATGGCTATGAAGCAGTTCTGCAGGAAAGGACCTAGGGGTTACAGTGGACGAGAAGCTGGATATGAGTCAACAGTGTGCCCTTGTTGCCAAGAAGGCTAATGGCATTTTGGGCTGTATAAGTAGGGCACTGCCAGCAGATCGAGGGATGTGATCATTCCTCTCTATTCGATATTGGTAAGGGCTCATCTGGAGTATTGTGTCCAGTTTTGGGTCCCACACTACAAGAAAGATGTGGAAAAATTGGAAAGAGTCCAGCAGAGGGCAACAAAAATAATTAGGGGTCTGGAGCACATGACTTATGAGGAGAGGCTGAGGGAACTGGGATTGTTTAGTCTGCAGAAGAGAAGGATGAGGGGGGATTTGATAGCTGCTTTCAACTACCTGAAAGGGGGTTCCAAAGAGGATGGATCTAGAATGTTCTCAGTGGTACTCGATGACAGAACAAGGAGTAATGGTCTCAAGTTGCAGTGGGAGAGGTTTAGGTTGGATATTAAGAAAAACTTTTTCACTCAGAGAGTGGTGAAGCACTGGAATGGGTTACCTAGGGAGGTGGTGGAATCTCCTTCCTTAGAGGTTTTTAAGGTCAGGTTTGACAAAGCCCTGGCTGGGATGATTTAGTTAGTTGGAAATTGGTCCTGCTTTGAGCAGGGGATTGGACTAGATGACCTCCTGAGGTCCCTTCCAACCCTGATATTCTATGATTCTATGATTCTAGATGGACCCTGGGAGAGTAGATCACCAGAAACATCAACAATGATTAAGGATAGTCTGACAAAACCTCCTAAAATTCTAAGTACTCTGTACTGTAAACAAACAGAATCAGACCTCCCATAAGGATATAGCATGGCCACAATTTTCCATTTTTTCCCCTTGAGTCTAGAGTTTGGTTATGTGTATTAGTTCATTAGCTCTTCTTCTGTTGTATTTTGCAAGCCAGAATGTGTTCCTTACTGCCATGGGACGTGTACTCAGGAAAAACCTCCTCTCTCCCACTGTCATACTGCTGCATAGGCACTAAAATGGAAATTGGAGTTGGATCTCTTTGGTATAAAAAAGCAGAGATGCCAGCAGGGCATTTTCCCTGATGGCTCCAGGAGTCTGGAACCTACCACCCGCTGGATCTGAAATAGCACCTGACTTGTCAAACTTCCAATCATACTGCAAAAGCCATCTATTTGATAGGTTTGGGGGATAGTGTTGAGGTTATATATCCCTGAGAAAGAAGAAAAACATAGATGCTGACTTCATGGGTGCTCAGAATGCACCAGCCACCCACTGATCAGCTGTTTGGCGGGTGGGGAGGGGGCAGGAAGAGGCAGAGTGAGGGTGGAACCTCTGAGGAGGGGGTGGAGCAGGGGCAGGAAGAGTCAGGGTGAAACGTGGGGCCTTGGGATAAGGGATGTAGTAGGGGTGGGGCCTAAGGGTGGAGTATCCACACAGAAAAATTAACTGTTACAGTGCCTTTAGTTGTGTAGCTGATGGGTTAGTTGCCTCTGGTGGGTGATGTTGATGGTGCCAGATAGTGCCAACCTGTCGAATCTGTGCAGAACCTCAAATAGCAGGTTTTGGAAGCTGGGACAGCAGGAGAAATATGAGAGAGCAATGAGAAAGAGGACAAAAAAGAAGCTGACAGAGGATCAACTGGTTAACTAGTATTTTTAGTATGATGCTGTTTAAATGGCTAGCAAGCAGCTCTGGTTCTTGCTACTGCTGAGCAGTGTTCTTGCATAGACTTGTTAATAATACTATCTTTGTTTTATTACTTCAATTTCTTTTACAAAGAGCTGTGGATTGCACTCTCCCTGACTTTCCCTGATAAGCCTGTGTGCTAAAAGGAGTACAATGAGACTATTGGTGCAAATTACTGAGCAGATAATGTTGTCTGACATTAAGGTCAGTAGTGTTGTTTGCAATGGGGAAGGTAGTTAAATTTAAATAAAAGATTGTTCAAATTAGAGAGACCCAGTATTATTGGCCAGTCACAAAGGATAAAATTATAAATATGGTAATAAGTCCTTCTACCACAGTATGTTACTTTGTTGTTATTGAAGTACTGGAGAAATGTAATGCTGGTTAAATATATTAAGTTGTTTTCAAATTATTGTCTTATGTTTTGACTTATTTTAAATTTTTATTCATGCAGTGTGCCACACTGGAGAAAATTTCAAAAAAGATGTCAATTTTTTTTATTATATAAGTAAAATGTTTTGCTTTTTCTTAGAGTTTCTCTTGAGAATTTTGAGAAGAAATTTAGAAAGTATTTTGCATTCAACTCATGCAAAACAACTTCCTGGGAGCAGGTCAAGTTCTTCCTATGCTTCTGCTCATTTGGCTTTGACAGTGGAATGTACGTGCAAACCCCAAAGTGGAGGAGGTAAGTCCTATTTCACTGGGTTTCTTATTAGGCAACTTGAGAGACAAGTCCATTTTGCATGAAAGTCTAGGACTGAAACAGTCTTACTCTGGCCACGATGAAGTTTTACAAGATTTAGAGGGACATTATAGTAGTGTCACTCTTGGCTTCCCTGGTAGCATAGAGAACAGAACTGTCACATTGTCTATCCTAGGCTCCTATAATTCCCCGATTATGACTTTTCTCCTTCCTTTTTGACAAATGAAACAAAAATGAGGTTTGATGAATATTGCTTTCATATTTGTGTGTGTGTAATTTAAGTAAAGGTTTAGGAGCAAGATACACACCCACATTTAATAAATCCTTGTACTGCAGAAAACTGGGGGGAGGGGAGAGGGGGAGACAGATAAATCAGAGAAGTGCCGAAACAAAAATCCCTTTTCTGCTAGTTCTCAAAACTCAGGTCTCTAACACTTGGCCTAACAGAGCTGTCCCTTAGCTGATGGCACTAGCAGCTAAAGGATGACGTTACTCACACACAAAGCCTTAGACCTTATATGTTACAAGAGGGCTGAACTCCTGTGATACTTTGCCTGACATAGTTCAGAGAATAAGCCATGAGATTGAGAAGTAAGAGAGCAACGTTTTAATTCTGTGTCTGCCGCTGACTTGCAAAGTGATTTGGGGCATATTACTTCGTCTCCCTGTGCCTCAAGTTCCATATGTGGAAATGGACACAATGATTTCCAAAGATGGGCAAAGTGCTTCCAAGATCTAAAGGTGAAAGGGGCAGAGCATTATTGGAATAGGGACACTGGGGGTCCAAAGTCACAATCTGACTGGACTTGTCTGATATCTCATCATAGGGGAAGGAAGGAAAGGAGGGCGTATAGAGCTGAAATATTTAGATTTCTGTAAATTGTTGGACTTTGTCCCACACAACATTTTGATTAAGAAACTAAAATGATACAAAATCAGCACGGCACACATTAAGTGGATTAAAATTGACAGGTCTCAAAATATCATTGTAAATGGGGACTCATCATAGAGTAGGTGTGGTTCCTGCGGGATCCCTTAGAGATTTGTCCTTGGCCATACACTATTTAACATGTTTATCAGTGAACCTAGAAGAAAACATAAAATCATTGCCGATAAAAGTTTGCAAATGACACAAAGCCTGGAGGTGTGGTAAATAATGAATCAGATAAATCACTGATATAGAGCAATCTGGATTGCTTGGTAAACTTGGCACAAGCAACCAATATGCATTTTAATGTAGCTAAATGTAATATGTGTAAGTGTACACATCTAGGACCAATTAATGTAGACCATACTTACGGAATAGGGGACTCTGTCCTGGGAAGCAGTGACTCTGAAAAAGACTTGGGAGTTATGGTGGATAATCAACAGAATATGAGCTCACAGTGTGCTGCTGTGGCCACAAGGGTTAACATAATCCTTGGATGTATAAACAGGGAAATATCAGGTAGGAGTAAGGAAGTTATATTATCTCTTTATTTGGGAATATTGTGTCCAGTTCTGATGTCCATGATTCAAGGAGGAGGTTGAGATGGTTCAGAGAAGAGCCACAAGGATAACTAAAGGATTGGAAAATGTATCTTACAGGGAGAGATTCAAGGAGCTCAATCTATTTAGCTTAATAAAGAGCAGGTTAAGGGGTGACTTGATCACAATTGATATGTATTTACATGGGCAGCAAAACTTTGATAATGGGCTCTTCAGTCTAGCAGTCAAAGGTGCCACATGATCCCATGCCTGGAAGTTGAAGCTAGACAAATTCAGACTGGAAATAAGACATATCTTTTCAACAATGAGGGTAATTAGTCATTGGAGCAATTTACCAAGATCTGTGGCAGGTTCTCCATCACTGTCAAATTTTAAATCAAGATTGTATATTTCTCTAAAAGTTATGTTCTAGTTCAAACAGGAATTAATTCAGGGAAGTTGTATGGCCTGTGTTATGCAAGTAGGACTAGGTGGTCTTAGTGGTCCCTTCTGACCTTAAAATCAGTGAATCTGTTAATCTCTCCAACCTCAAACTGTTCTAATTTATATTGGTTATGGAGCAGATTGAGAATCAGGGAGCCATAATCTGCTCCCTGATGGCCATCCTTCTACTGTGCCAAGAGTTTGGTCCATATTGTATGTATATAGGTTGACTAATGTACTATGTGCTTTTATTTTTGAAGTTTTATTCTATTAATGCTGAGTGTATTTATTCATACTGTAATACTAAGAACAGGCCAACTGTTATGTAAGTTTCAGTATATGTATGGTTTATTTTAGGTTTGGCAGACATTGCTTTCTTCCTACCAGCATCACCTCCATCATGCACATGTTTAGTATTAGCCAGCTAGTTTCTTATCTCAGTGCCTTTTATCCAGAGGGGTGGCTGGTTGAGAGTATTTCCATGTGTGCACCTTATGCAATTGAATCTCATCTCCAAGACATGCATAGTTGTGATCTGAATGATGTTTGAATCCCGAACCAATAGTTTTCTATATATAAATCCAATATTTGTATATTGTTCTGAAATAAACTTGTAATTCACATACCTGTGCTTCACTTCAATATGAAAGGCTACTTATATTGACTTCTCTATTTATATTGTTTGTGTAGCCTGCCGGAATGACACTTCTCAGCTCGTTTGCAATAATCCATCAGAGTCTTTCTTGGAAAGCAGGAATTTATTTTGGAAAAATAAATTATTTTCTTATGCATATACTTGACTATTTAAGAGGTGCATCTTGTTCCTGCCTCGTGATCTACATTCCAATTCTATTTCTCAGGTGTTTGAAGTTTAGTGCGTGTTAGTCATGCCAGTCAAGTAGAAGGGAAAATACACTGAACGGCTCTTAAGTATGCTCTCTGTCCCATAAGATATACTAAAATGACTTACATAGCTGGATACTCCTAGCTAGCTTGTAATCATTTGGAATACACACCTTTTATTTATGTCACTTATTTAGGCTAAGAGTACAAAAATTGATATAATTTCTTTAAATTTTCAATAGACTAAGAGCTATTTGATTATATTATTATTATAATATATCCCTGTTTTAAATGCCATGTAGAGCTAAGATATTTTTAACTTTAATTACTATTTAGGTACAATAAAATATACACAATTATTATTTTGTGACTTTAATGAATTCGATTTTTCTAGCACAATTTGAATAGGCCATTGAACAACCATACACTAAAATACATTAACACCAGGTCATCTGCTTTGCATTTCTAACAATAAGCCCACATTTTCGTAAAGGGTAATCTTAAACCACACTTATTTCAGTATTACCAGAACATCTTTATCTTAAATTTCCAAATGTTACAACAGTAGAAGATGGTTAAGAATTAGACAATAATTCTTCATCTCTCAGTGATTTATAACACAAAGAAAGACCTTTCCTTGAGACACTGTGAGCGTGAGGGGGAAGTGGTTTAAGAGGGCAGCTTTTCCCCTTTCTCTTTATTTACTCAGCAAGGCCATCATGTTAGAAAAGGTTGAAGTTTTATGATTGGACATTTGGCTGTGTGTATTCAACACACACACATGCATACACCTTTCTGTATATTGCGCGTGTATACACAGGTATAATATAAAATAAAATGTATGTTCTTGGAGTTGTTAAAATAGAGAAATAAAAGGAATGAAAGACTAGGATTTCCATAGTTCATATGAGTTGAATTATTTATTTTTAGTAGCACCCAAAATGTGCTAGATAATTCCCAAAAATAGAAGAAAGCACACTCCTTGTTCCAAAAAACACACACTTTAACCATGGGTAAGTAAACGGCCATAGGAAGAAGGGAAGGAATAAATATACAGTAGTGTTAACAAATACTTGAAATTACACGCATGTGAAAGAACAACTCCTTGGTCTTCGGCCTTTGAGTTTATTTGCTAAAAATTTTACTGACTTTGGCTTTGGGGTTTTATTTAAGGCTGTAGCTAATACTGATTTAACAGGAAGTACCTTCAAGTTGTTGCTATTATAGTGTGTAACTTTAGCACCCTCGTGGCCAAGATGGAGTCCACTCTGCAGGCAGCTCTGGCCAAGAAAAGATGCATGCAGGAATGCAGCAGAGAAAGTCTCTTCCACTCCAGGGTCACCTGTTCCAAACCCCTGGGGTGAACTCCCCTTCCCCCTCCCCCCCCCATGCCAAACTATACAATGAATATAGGAAAGGGAAATATTTATTTACAGAGGGATGAAAATAGGAAACCAATAGGGAAAAAGATATGAGGAGTGGTAAAAACTTGGGCAGCAGTGACCATGACATTGTTGAGTTCAGGATCCTGAGAAAAGGAAGAAAGAAGAGCAGCAGAATACAGACCCTGGACTTCAGAAAAGCAGACTTTGACCCCCTCAGGGAACTGATGGGCAGGATCCCCTGGGAGGCTAATATGAGGGGGAAAGGAGTCCAGGAGAGTTGGCTGTATTTTAAAGAAGCCTTATTGAACAAACCATCCCTATGTGCAGAAAGAATAGCAAATATTATAGGAAACCAGCTTGTTTTAACAGAGAAAATCTTCGGTGAGCTTAAACACAAAAAGGAAGCTTACAAGAAGTGGAAATTTAGACAGATGACTAGGGGGGAGTATAAAAATATTGCTTGAGCATGAAGGACAATGCACAACTGAAGTTGCAGCTAGCAAGGGATGTGAAGAGTAACAAGAAGGGTTTTTACAGGTATGTTAGCAACAAGAAGGTCATGGAAGGTGTGGGACTCTTACTGAATGGGCGAGGCAGCCTAGTGACAGATGATGTGAAAAAAGCTGGCATACTCAATGTTTTTTTTGTCTTGGTCTTCACAAACAAGGTCAGCTCCCAGACTGTTGCACTGAGCAGCATAGTATGGGGAGGAGGTGAGCTGCCCTCAGTGGTGAAAGAACAGGTTAAGGTCTATTTAGAAAATTTTGACATGCACAAGTCCAGGGTCCGGATGCAATGCATCTAAGGGTGCTAAGGGAGTTGGCTGATGTGATTGCAGAGCCATTTGCCTATATGTTTGAAAACTCGTGATGGTCAGGGGAGGTCCCGGATGATTAGAAAAAGGCTAATGTAGTGCCCATCTTTAAAAAAAAGGAAGGAGAATCTGGGGAACTACAGCCTCACCTCAGTCCCTGGAAAAATAATGGAACAGGTCCTCAAGGAATCCATTTTGCCTTAAATGGGGCCAGGATTCCACTTCAAATTGGTAAATGAAAATAGAAAAATTTACCAAAAACACAAATTGCCTGTCAACCATCGGAGGAGATAACTTAAAAAAAATAAGTGCTAATATTCTGTGGGCTTCCTTTTCCCATACCATTATATCTTCTCCTCTTTTCTTGTTCCATGCCCTTGTTAACTAAGTATTCGACTCTAGTGTCTGGCCCAGGATAAGGAACTATCACTTGATGAAATCACACTGTAGTGCTAAGTAGTAGTGCTTCTGAAAATCCTCAGTTTGCTCCCTATTAAGAGCATGTAGTGTTCTGCATGGTGCTAGAACCCCAGCACCTTAGGCTCTGAACACAGACCTTTATTACTTTGAGTTTAAAAGGGCACTCTGTTGGTTGATAATATTAGTATGTATTCAATCCATATGCAGACTAGCCACGAGAGAGAGAGCAACAGATTTAATCAGTGTTTTTCAGTGGAGGCTTGTCCCACGTATCTGAGGTGCACTGTACTCCAAATACCCATAACACCATGGATCATCGCTGGAGATTGAAGCTGTGACAATCAGAACCAGAAACCAATTCCATTTCCCAATGAAGTCAACAGGAGTCTTTCCACTGGCTTCATTGGACTTTGGCTCAGACTGGAAGTGAAGGAATTTAACTCGAAAGTAGAGATTCTCGTGAGGTAAGTCCCAGGTTCTAGCATCAGTGATCGTTAAACTAAGTAGTTCAGAGCACTCGTGCCACAGGAGTTTTTCCCCACATCTCACAATTGTGCCTGAGCACCACATTTGCATGTTCTCATCCACCATAGTGAATAATTGTGCTTGTATTGTGCTGTAATTTTCTGGGAAAATCTGTGACCTAAAAGCTCCTGTTACTCTCTTGTTTTGTTTTATTCAGAATAGCCAGAAACCATTTAAAAAAGGGAAATAAGATGGTCTGCTGTTCATAATGTTCTGTTACCTTCAGATCAGTGAGTTGAAAGAGCTAAAACCAGGATAAAAATTGAGTAATGTCCTGCCTCAGCACAGAAGGATGGACTAGATGAGCCCTGATGATCCCTTCCAGTCCTATAGTTCTATGATTCTATCTTCCAGTTCTATAGCAGTCATTCCAGATGGGGGAAAAAAAGGTATTTTCTATTGGTTGGAAAGCTGCAGCCTTATCAGGCAGGTTTTCAGCAAATTTTGATCTCTATACATTAAGGCTGACAGACAGGCATCCCAGTTTAGATACTAAAATAGCTTTATGTAGCCATGTATTCCCAGCTG
Organism: Gopherus flavomarginatus; assembly: GCF_025201925.1. NCBI lineage: Eukaryota > Metazoa > Chordata > Testudines > Testudinidae > Gopherus > Gopherus flavomarginatus. The sequence goes on along the minus strand of NC_066618.1, from coordinate 25,075,799 downwards.
ACCTTTAATCACTTTGAGATATACACCTTTTATTTATAGGCATATGAAATGCATACAATTCTTAAATAGTATTAAATGGACTAAGAGTTATCATTATTATTATTACTACAAAAAAAGCTTTTATACTTCTATTTTTAAACTATGTAATTCTGTGATGCTTTGCCATTTAATTAATGTGCCAGTACAATAAAATAACACACAAAATCATTATTTCATGACATTAATGAAGTCTACTTTTCCAGCACAATTTGAATAGGCAATTGAACAACAGTGCACTAAAACACATTAAAACCAGGTCATCTGCTTTGCATTTCTAACAATAAGCCCACATTTCCATGAAGGGTAATCTTAAACCACATTTTTTTTACAGAACAGCCAGTACATCTTTATCTTAAAATTCCAAATGTTTCAACAATAGAAGATTGTTAAGAACTAGACAATTATTTTTCAGCACCCATTGATTAATGACTTAGTCTATGACACAGAGTGAAAGTGTAGAACAAAGGAGTCCATTATAATAATGCATAGGCATTAAACCATCTTCATTAATAGGGTCTTTTTGGATTCTGCTTAGCATAAAACAAAATATGCCATAAAGAAAGTGAAGTATTAACTTTAAATATCTCTTTAAACTCAATGAAAGGGAGGCCTAAATAGTATTCCTGCAATAGTCTTTAAAATGTTTTGTTTGCTTCTGTTCACACATGCCCTCCAAGTTAGAGTAACTGAGGAAGAGAGCCCAGATTTTAGCATCGTCATGGGTAAGATGTATTTTTCAAATAAATTTACAGTTGTTAAAGTACAATTTTTTTTTCATTTTGGGATACAGTATTTTAGAATTAAAAGCAAGATACAATAATAACATATAGTCAGATTGTTCCATGTCTAGTCACATTAATTAAGTCATAATCCTTACTTCTTTGTGGCTATTGGATGCTGCTACTTAACTTTAATACAGGTATCAGAATATGGGCCATTAAAACAATTTACTTCCTGTGATTCAGTCATCTAAAGTACCAAATCTGGAATAATCTGGAAATAAATCACAATAATTCAAACCATTTTAAATAGATCAGACAATTGTGCTCTTATTCAGATGCACCCACATGACTCCAGGAGCTGTCTCTGGCCACCACTTGCGCTATGTTGGCCCTACCTAGCTACTTACACATAGGCTTAACTTTAGTATCGTGAATACTCCTATTGACTTCTGTAGGATTTCTCTTCACAGCAGTAAACTTAAGCACATGTGTAAGTGTTTGCAGGATCGAGACCTCACACTAATTAAATATATTCATTCTTCTTGTTCTGTTACAGCAAAATCCATGGTCGATCTCTTCAGACATTAGGATAATTTTTATTTACATATAATAGTTTTGTGCTCAGTTCTGTCCTGACTCTGTGCCCCGTGTTTTTAGTAAATATTTTCTCTTGGAGATTCCTCTGAATCTTCCCAGGCCAGGACCTTTGTTGTAACTTTGACCAATGTTAACGGCAAGGCACTGATAATCCTTTGAGAAACATCTCCAGAGGATCCCTTCTGATATTCCCAAATTTCACAATCTCTAGCCCTTATGAAACGGGGCAGGATGGATATAGAGTAGGTCAACCTAATGTGACAGCTTCCAAGGAGATTTGGGGAACTGCCAGGGAGCAGAGAGGGGGAAATAGTTTGATGTCACTTCCTATGCCTTTGTGATAGGGGGTCAGAGAGATAATGTTCTCTCCAGTCCAAAGAGGTGAGAGCTCCTGAGGTGGAGGGGAGTTATGGAAGGAAAAGGCTTTACCACCTCTGTCCTTTATGGAAGGGTTGCTTTAAGGCACTTGATTAGTCTATCCAAAGTATGTGAGATCACTTTGGGTGATTTGGAGAGTGATAGGTGGCCAAGAAGGCGATGGAATCCCTGGCCTTTGTAGGGAGGTGGAAAAGATATTGATCATTCTGGAGAGGCGAGGAAATGTTTTAGGAACTGATATGTATAGGAGAGAGAGGAAGGGACTGTTCTCTTATGAGAGTCAGAGACTTACAGAAGTGGGTAATTTTTTATGGCAAGGGGACGTTTTGTAGATACTACAGGAAGGAGAGTTTTGAATTCTGGATGTTGCAACTATGTCATGTCTATATGAAATTCTTACTACTTTGAGATTGGTGACTGCACTGTTTTTAGCAGGTCAGAATTCTGAGTTTATAGTTGGCAGTCACGGAATAAAAGGCACTTTGACCTATTTTGGTTTTGACTAGTTTTACTGGGAACTAGTTTTACCTAGGACTCCATTGTGCTAGGCGCTGTACAAACACAACTATAAAATCATTGGTGACCATATTTAATATGGATTTCATACCAGCTTTTAAAGTATGTTTCCTTCTTGATTTTTAAAATTTTGAGTGCCAGATTGACAAGCCTGGAAACTGTTTATCCACAGAACACACACTTCTGCAGCCTATGCTCTGCTGCCCTGTTTTCCCCACACAGCTTTCCCATCTATAAAGTCAGAGAGTAGATGATTCTGAGGCTGATGCAGGGAGAAATCCTGGACATGGGTGAAGCCACAGTAAGGAGCTACAGAAACTTAGTATCATTGATTTAGATACCTAAATACGGAATTTGGTGTCCGACCTTAAGCACTATTGTTGTTATTACTTTATTATACATTGGGGTCAAACACTGAGCAATCATAAAGTAATAGGTGATCCCTGCCCCCCAAGGGCTTACAGTCTAACTACATGTGACAGTCACTTAGGGAAAAAGAGGCATAACATATAAGCAGAGTAATCAGAGTAATAATTTGTCAAACAATAGTTTTGAAAAGATTTTCGTCTTATACGCAATTGTTGTAGACTCAACGTAGAAACTGGTTCCAATTGATGAAGTTTTTATTTTAGTTTCATTTGGGTAAGGAACAGCCACAGAGCATTTTGATTTTCTGACTCCAGTTTCATTTGGTATTATGTCATATACTGTACAATACTGTATATCTAATAATAGTAATTACTGTTATTTTTGTTATCTAGACAGTTCTAACAATGCTTTGATGAACTGGTTTTTGTTGTTGTTATTGTTGTTTCTTTTTTGCTTTGATTGCATTTAAATAAGTGTAACTGATAAAATATTTACTGACAGCTTACCTGGCAAGGACATACATGGTTCAAAAAACATGAGTCACTGTGTAATTTGTACATATTTAATAACATTAATTTGTTGGTCAATGTTTAACAGCATAATGTTATATTATGCATCTGTTAACTTATTCAGAAACAGTCATGCTATAGCTTCTAAATTATCAGTTGGGTAAAAAAATAACAACAAAAATATTCCCCAACTTTATTAGGTTGAAACTGATGCAGAATAAAATTAACATTAATTAAAATGTATTGATATCACAGAGCAACCCATTATTTTGGACATGAATACAAAAGAAAATTCTTTTTGCTGCAAAAGTTTTATTTTCTTTTTACACTCCCTCAAATGCAGTAATTAAATTGTTTTAAAAATAGCAGAGAAGCTCATTGTCATGGGTAACTCTGCACTCTTTCCTCAACTGTTTTGGTGGTTATTGTTCTGAGCAGATGTCTTTTAGGTTTAGATTTTCTTTTCTGTTCTGTTCTTTTCCATGGCCCCATACTCTACAGACACTGTAGCATGTGCATAATTTTGCTCTCATTTGAATCCTCTTTGTGCTCCAGGGAGGCACAAAGTTATATGAGCAAGTTAAATATGGTCTCAGGTGTTCAGAGGATTGACACCTGTGTCTGTACATACCACATTAGTACAGGGCAAACTGGGAAAGGTTCAATTCAGATAAGTAAAATCAAGTTCAGATGTTTCTCTCTACTATCCCAGCTGCTTAAGGTAAGACTGGAATTGTTACAAGAATTCAGGTATTCACCAGCTTAGGTATATCTGAATGTGGCTCAAGACGTGTCTCTCTTCTGGTATTTTGACCCTTCTTTTTCCACTCTAGTCTGATCAGCACTGAAAAACAATAGATCTTTGTAAACCTTAATCTTGGTTCTATACACATTTTATTTAAATTTTGATTGGTTTTTGTCCTTCTCAAGCTAGTCCTCCTGTCTTTAGTACATAATAGAAATAGACAAACTGGATTTAAAACATTATGAGCTTTAGGGTGTTTCAGATCTGAGTCTATTTCCAGGTTCAAACTTGTGACCATCTCCAGTAGATAACTCTTGGCATAGAATCATAGATCATTAGGGTTAGAAGGGACCTCAAGAGATCATCTAAGTCCAACCCCCTGCTCAAAACAGGACCAATTCCCAAATGGCCCCCTCAAGGATTGAACTTACAACCCTGGGTTTAGCAGGCTGATACTCAAACCACTGAGCTATCCCTCCCCCTCCTTAGCATATTGTAACTAAAAGGCATTTCCAATAGGAACTGGATCTTACGTATATTTTGTATGGAATGTTAGCAGATGCAGGGTCATGCTTTTATGTTTTGCTTTCGTTTACTTACATTTTTGTGGTCAACAGTACAGTCAAAGTGCATAGAACAGGTTGATCCTAGACAGCAGCCAGCATCCTCACAGTGCCCCAATCCAAACCTTGAGGGGCTACTTCTATATCCAGTCTCTATCTCCATTTGATCATCACTTCTTTGCTAATGCTGTCAAACAGTCTCTCATTTAGTGAGACTTAATTTTGAAGCTGTGGGGGAAAGCTGTTGCTTTTGTGTTGAGGTGCAGCCTTTGACATTTTACAACATTCCTCTACTATCTAGAAATAGGCTAATTGAACAACAGCAAGAGCCACACTCAAAAGAGCTGACCCAGGCATGTGTACTTTGATTTCAGCACCTTCAAATCTTAGGCTACGTCTAGACTACCCGCTGTATCGGCGGGTTAAAATCGATTGCTCGGGGATCGATATATCGCGTCTCATCTAGACGCGATATATCGATCCCTGAGCGCGCTTATATCGATTCCGGAACTCCACCAACCCCAACGGATTTGCGGAATCGACAGGGGGAGCCGCGGACATCGATCCCGCGCAGTGAGGACGGGTGAGTAATCCGATCTTAGATATTCGACTTCAGCTACGTTATTCACGTAGCTGAAGTTGCGTATCTAAGATCGATTTCCCCCCGTAGTGTAGACCAGCCCTTAATGAAAGACAGAATTGCCCTGAAATCTTTGTTTCGGTGTGTCTGAAGATTCCTCCTGTCTTTCACCAAGTTACACAAGAAGCTTTTCTTCTTAAGCATTCATATTCACTACAGATGACCTACTTCTGCAAGCTGTCTATGCCTCCTCTTCCAGAATGTTCTCCTCCTGACACAGTTCAGTGCAGGTGTCAAGAGGATGCCCTCACCTGGTGCCCTTATTCTTCTTTTGTTTATTTTCATAGTAGGCAGAGAAAGGCAGAGATTTTTTGTCTTGGTCTATCAACGTAAACCAGCTTATGGTATCTGAATTATTGAATAGATGCAGGCAGCAGGGCTTTATTATTTTTTTCTATTGCAATAGCACCTAGAGATCCCCAAAAGATTGGGACTCAACTGTGCTAGTTGTATAAATGTAGCAGAAGAGACAGTCTCTGACCCATAAATCTGCAATCTAAATTTTAATCCTTATTGATTAACTTATACATTTTAAGATGAGAAGGGACCACTATAGTAATGTAGTGTGGCCTCCTCCATAGCACCGGCCAAAGACCCTCACACAGCAATTTCTTCATCAAGCCCATAACTTCTATTTGAGTTACAGCATATCCTTGAAAAAGATATTTAGTCTTGACTTACAGACTTTAAATGATGGAAAATTCTATTACTCTCCTACTGTGTGTTTCAAGTTATCCCAATACATAATTGCAATATGCTTTATTTAGCACTAAAACCACCATATACTAAAAGGGAGGAATACGCTTGGAAAACAAGCAATGCTGAAAGAAAGTAGAGGTGATGGTGCACAAGTGATGGAAACTAGAGGTGATGGTGTAGTCGTGGGCTTACAGTCTGATGTGACAGTAAAAAAAGGCTAGTGCTATTTCGGGTAGCATATGAAAAGGCGTCACACAGCAAAATAGGAAGCTTACATCACAGGACTTGGTGTCAAAAGTTCAGGGGTTTAGTTACCGTTTGAGCAAGTCACTCAGGGCCTTTGTGGTAGGGGGAATAATACACATAGGTATTACTAGAAGTGAGACCGAATGAAATATAACATGGGATATTTATGCTGAATGTAAAGGAAAAAATTCTTCATGGTGAAATGTATCAAGCTATGGAATAAGGAAAATGGTGGAAAGCCAATTATTTGGGACATTAAAACTAGACTGACAAAAATTCTGGTATTATACAATAGGAACAATAGTGCACTGGCGGAGAGATTGAATGACTGAGCTAATAGATAGATCTGCTGGGTTCCCATCCTGCTCTTACTGAAGACTGGCCATAACTCCTGTTTACTTCAGTGGGATCAGAATTGGCAATTAGTAAGCTATGGGAGGGCAGCCATTTGAGGGAGACATGATCCCACATCACAAAGTCAGTGTATCAGGCATGAATATTTTTATTTTCTTTATTAAAAAAGATTAAAACAACATTGGAAAGCCAATAGAAACAAAGATGTCTTGTCTATGTTTGGTCAATTCATTTCACATTTGCTTGTGTGTGAGAGAGAGCGGACAAGCGGTTTTTACCCCTTTCCAGTAGACTAGTTAGAGTTTGAATAGAATCTGAATCTCTGAAATAAAAGGCTGATATGTTATCCTCCAACAAATAGAATCAGGACATCATAGGAAATTCTCAGATTACTCCTGTTTTGTCTGGAATACATGCCTACTGAAAAAACCAAGCAAACTGTAAACCAATTCACAAAATCCTTATAATTTTGGGTCATATCCTAACACAATAACTACATTTGACCTTAGCAGCTTTACCCAGCACAAGCAAACAAGTCTTGAATTATTGCTCTCCTGCAATGTAACAATTCCATTGCTATGACCCCTGGTGTCTTGCAAAATACAGTAGAACAATAATTGTCAATCCTTCCTATACAATGTGTTGCATTTGACAGAGGTTAGCATTAGCTACCTGACCTTTGGCTGGTACTCAACGAGGTAATATCTCTTCTCCAGTTCAAGTGATAAAATGTTAAACAGAATCAATTTTGGCCACGCTTTTCTGCAGATAGAGACAAACCCAATTTTTACACTAAAGCATGCTTTTAACAGACTGAAAAGAGATGACAGTATTTCTCAAACTACATTGGTAAAGACACTATTTAAATGTAAAAAGTTTAATTTTTCTTAAGAAAAGTGGCGTCATTCTTCTTTCCAATTTGTGGTATGATTAATTTAACAAAACTTTGAAGTATACAGGCAACGAAGGAGTTTGTTACAGATCTTATATGAGTAATGCATAAAGAAAAAAGGAAGGCTGACTCGGTATGGATTCACTGTCAGCTTGTGAGAACATAATCAGACAAGGAAAGAAAATACATAAGCATGGGGGGTTGCACCTTTTTTTGGACTGTGCAAGGTCAGCGTTTGCAGTTTCCGTTCCAGGCTCTGAAGGGTAGTGTGTTGTAGTGGGCACACACTTTTCTATCTATCCCCTCTCCTCCCAAGTTTGACCCCCTTCTGCTCCTTCCCTTCCAACCTGTCTCTGTCCCACTCCTCTCTCTTCCTCAGTCCCATTCTCCTTGCCTACCCAGTCCCAGTCTCCACTTCTCAGGCTTCTCATCTCAGTCTCCTTGTCCCACCAGTCCTTGTCTCTCCCTCCGAGCTTGTTGACCAAGTACCAATCACTCCTGACTTCCATTCTCTCTCTTCTCCACACCGGGTCCTAGTCTTATGGCCCAGCAAGTCCCTTTCCCCCTCACCCAGCTCCTCATCTGATCTGTCTCTTCTCTACTCTCCACTGGCTCACAGTCTTTCTCCCCAGGCTCCTCGTTCAGTCTCAGTCTCCCCCACATACACATCCTCTCAGGCCATTTGTCCCAGTCTTTTTTGCCTGCTCCATGGCTCCTTTTCAGATTTGTCTCTCCTCCTCCTCCATTCCCACCACTTGCTCCTAGTCCCAGTCTCCTTGTGCAGCCAGTCCCAATCTCCCTCACTCATGTCATCCAATCTCAGTGCTTCCCCAGCCACATGGCTGCAAGTCCTCCTTCCCTTTTCTCTCATCTGCTCCCAGTTCCAGCCTCCCTGCCCAATCAGTCCCAGTCATGCCTCCCCCTCTCAAGTCTCACCAGACTCCTTGTTCCAATGTACTCCTCTCCTCGGTTGTCTACCTTTTGTCCCCTTTTCATTCAGATCAGATGACTTCCTTCTCCGTGCAGCTTGGGCAATAGCAAGTGGGGGTGGCAGGGACGGGGGAGGAATTTTTCAAAATAATTCAGTTTGAGGCACAGAAACCTCAACCCATATGATTACAGTGTGGCAAAGTTATACAGAAGTTTATAATGGGAAGTATCCGACGACCTGAAAAACAGGCAGTGCTCCAGCCTCACCAATAATAATACATGTATAAAAGTACATGGTTGTGGAGAAAAGCTGGGAAGCATGATCTAGGGGTACAATCAGAACATAAGTAAAAGGAATGCAAAATATGTTGGTTTGTTTTAAAGCTCATTATTTTTAAGCCAATATAATGTTATAAAATCTATTATCTTGCTTGCTTTTATTTATTAATTTTCTGGGGAGACACCTCAAGTAAATATTTTTTTTTACTCAATCAATGAAACAAAATGCTTCTCTTTAAAGTATTTTTATTTCAAGTCTTCATAAACATATTTTCCGTTTTAGGTTGATATCCATCTCTAGCACCTACTTGTTAAACTTTCAAATTAGTACCTTTGTGCTTTGTTCTTGCTACCTTTTATTCTTAGGAGCTCCCTGTAAACATCCGCAAAGCTACCTCATGATCCCCCATAAAACTCTCCTGTACTGTGATGCCTGCACAAAACTTCACAACAGCTTGGTGCTTGTGTGCTGAGACCACTGTCTGTCATGCTGACCAGTAGTGTCTTATTGTTTCCTTGTGCTCCCCTGTCTGTTGTATCCACCTGTTATCTTTTGACTTACACTTAGATTGTAAGCTGTTTGGCACCTGGTCCATCTATCTTTTGTGCTTGTAACACCCATTGAAGTCAGTGGAAAGACTCAGATTTCAGTGGGGTTTGGATCAAGTCTTCATTAAATGGTAAACATGCCTAATATAGAAACCAGCCTAAGCAGAAGAATAGCTGTTATGGGTACTTTGCCTTAAAAGAGCTTTGGATCAGGCCAGATGTGAAGTAGCAGTTGTTATGGCAACTACTCACATTTCTTACTGAATGATTCTGGTCTGGTATTCATGTGTTTAATGCCTATTGACGGCAGGCCCTTAGTAATACAATAAACTGTAATACATGATCTATGCACTGTATTTGCTTGTATATGCATGCCCAATCCTACCACATGACAAGCACCATCAGCTCATATCATGGGTAGTGGGACTTGAAAGCATTTAGCATCAAGCAAGAGGAACATTTCACCTTGCAGGATTGGGTCTTAAAAGTAATAACATGTCTGGGATATTACAACTTCAGTATCATAGAAACCAACCTTTTTGTCTATTCTTTTTTGATCATGTGTTTTTATTTTGTTCTTGGACCTTGCCCTGTTGAAGATCTGGGGAATGTGAATGCACAATACTGTTACACTGAAGGTTGGGTGAAATCTTGTTGAAGTTGGTCGGTGTCACAGCCACCCTTCTTTCAGGAGAAAGGTAAGAAGTCGTCAGCTCCTTTTTAGAGCAAGATAAATGAAACGATAGGAGCCACCACTTAAATGGACCACATGCAAGGCCAGTCAGAAGCTGAGCTATGTGCACAGAGGGGTTTCCCTGGGGACTGAATGCAAACATAGGGGGCTGGATAGTGTTTGTGGAAAGGCGTTTGTCTGTGTGCAGAAGCAGCTAGAGAACAAGCGGAAAGAAAGCCAGGAGACATAAGAGAAGCACCTGTAGAGTGACCATGAGAAACAACCAAGAGAGAGGGGTTTTGGGGTAGAGAGCTATCTGGAAAGAGATTTGGAATTGTGAGCACAGAAATGATATCCTGTTGATTGAATCCTGCTACGTTCAGTGGAACAGGACTTTGATGTAATCCTATTTATTTACATAAAATGTACACACAGAAATTCCTGACTCCATCCTCAGTTTCTCCTCTTAAAGGAAACAACCACAAGAGCACAAATATTGGCTAAGCGCTTGGATTGAAAAGGGGTAGCATTATTAATGAACATTTGGTGCCACTTAAGGCATGGGAGAGGGGTTGGTAGTCAACAAAAGATATAAGCTGTCCTTTTTCGCAATAAGTTTCAAGAAAATTATGCAAAAAACAAAATAACTATTTTCATTTTCAATTAAATGGGCAGCTGGAAATTATAATTTTGGATAGTTATTTCATTTCTTTTATATGTTATATGTGAACCCCATAATTGTTCATCTTTGCTGCATTGGTGTGTTTGAAGGCATTTATACAATTTAGGTCAGGGATCGAAAACCTTTGGCATGTGGCCCACCAGGCATGTGGCACATGGCCCTGGTAGGCCGGGCCAGTTTGTTTAGCTGCCACATCAGCAGGTTCGGCTGATCACAGCTCCCACAGGCCGCAGTTCACCACTCCAGGCCAATGGGAGCTGCCAGAAGCTGCGCAGACCGAGGGATGTGCTGGCCGCCGCTTCCCGTAGCCCCCATGGGCCTGGAAAAGTGAACCGCAGCCAGTGGGAGCTGTGATCAGCCAAACTTGTGGTCATGGCAGGTAAACACACCGGCCCAGCCCGCCAGGGGGCTTACCCTGGTGGGCTGTGTGCCAAAGATTGCCGATCCCTATTTTAGGTACATTTATTTTCTTCTACAAATAAAGAAGATATTCCTAGAAATAGGAACTATTTTGTGGAGGTACTATGGCTTGTATTATGCGGGAGGTCAAACTAAATGATCACAATGGCCCCTTTTAGCCTTAGAATCTATGAAAGAGAAACCTTTTTCCATGGTCTGTGCTTGGTATCAAAAAGCAACCTCCCATTGTGTGCACAAAACTTTACAAGCACAGGAACTCCTGCACATGTGCTCTTGGTCTAACACATGTAAATTTTGATCATCCATGTGTACATAACGAAGAAGTGTGCTAGTATTTATGCTAGAAAAGTGTGTACACTGATTTGTCACAGGCAAATTTGCACACACACAAAAGGATACCCCTTTGAAAAGCCTGAAACAGAAAAGGTATTAACCAACAGAGGTAAGTGTACACAATTTAATGACAGATGAACTATAAAAAGGCTTAGAGTTTGAGTTTCATTCAGGAAAGCCCTCAGATACTCAGCCATTTATCTAAAACATGTCCAGACTATCTGCACTTCTTGAGCCTGCAAAGCTGAACTGGAAATTGGACAAGACAGGCTTTTCTGAGAGATGTCTAGTCTTTCCTGTTTCTGATTTAGACAGCTAGACCGTGATACCATCTTTCTTTACGCTACTTTGACACTTCAGTTAGCAGTCCTGACTGAAACTGGGAAGTGCAGCAATGCACAGAAATGATAATGGAAGCCTGGGATTAATTTGGGGGAGCATTCTATTTTATTGTAACCAGAGCACTATCTTGTTTTCATAGGGCCAGATCCTATACCCATTATGTATTCCGGGTAACCAGGCTCTGCTCTAAAATCCTTTCTCCCACTCAGCTATGGAGCAATAAGAAAGCTGCTCTACAGTCTTTACTGCAGTCTTAGGGCTGTCATTCTCCCACATTGCTGCAGTCCTCTGTAGGGGGAATGACTAGCAGATTTCTGTGTTTGTTGATTCCGCAGCCTTGATCCATTTCTCCCGTGACACATCTCCAAAAAATAGATGCCTAGATTTTAAGGGCAGAGGCACTATAATGATCAACTAGTTTGACCTCCTGCATCACACAGGCCAAAGAACTTTACTCAATAATTTCTGCATCAAGCCCATAACATATCTTTTAGAAAGAGATCCAGTCTTGACTTAAACAAGAACAATCCTGTGAACTTGTCCAAAGCAAGCTCTGTGCCATATCACTGGGAAAGCTTCTCAAATCCTATAACCTTGTGCAATGCATCTGTCTTGGTTCTGCTGAATCTGTGGGTCAACCAGGCCAAAAAATAAAAGAGGTCATGCTTTTTAGAAAAGAAAGGAATGAACAGCCTGGATTTACTTTTCTTGAATTAATTTAAATTTGTAGCTAGAACTATCAGTAAGAAAACTAATTGCATTTGGATTTTTTTTTTAATGGTGAGACTATACAACTACAAGAACTGATTGAAAACTAAGTCACAAAATAAATACTGATCTACACCCACAGCTCACTAGTAAAGAAATTGAGAAAGTGGCCCATTTAATGTATGTTTTAAATAAATGAGACAAATATACATTCTTATGGCTAAGATGGGTGAAGAAAACTATAAAAAGGAACACCTGACATTTGGAAGGGTGGGAAAAAATATAAATGGCAGAAAGTATTGATCGCTGATAATGAAATATCAACTAAGTTCACAGAATGCTTTATGTTACCTCCTCCACTTTGATCAGGTTCTAATGTTAAATTTAATCTGTAAAGCTATAAGTGGGACTCAGACAAAAAAACTCAAAGACCTGAGGTTGTTGAAAATAACTGCTGATGCTTGATTCAAATGTCAGAACAAAATTATAGAAAGGTGCCTCCAACTACCGTATTCCAAAATGAAATTGAAAATCAATGGATACACTCTCCCCAGGAATTTTAAGGGAATAATATTCTGTATAAAAACTGTATGTAGCAAACAGCCACATATATTCATATTTGTTGGATAACCATAAATTATAAATACTAAATAATGCTCACATATCTCCTGTGAGCTCCTGGGGCCTATTATCTTTGATCCTTTTGCTTTCGGAAAGAAAAAACATGTTAAGCTCCCTACAACATACATATTTGGTAGGGACGAAACACAAAAAGTTTTAACAAAACATTGAGTTTTTAGGTTCCCTTTATGGGACTGGTCCAGATGTTTGGGGTTGTTTCAATGATAGCCCTCTCAATTCCTAACAAAACAGAGTATTGGTATTTTCCTTGGTATCTTGTCCACTTGGGAAGTGGTCACTGACACTATAGATCAGCTGTTAACAGTGCGAATTGCATTGTAATGCAGAACAAATGAGGGTTGAATACATGCCCTCCTGGTATTTAGCAAGGCACCGCTGCCACTTACAATTACAAAGGACAAGAGCAAGAGACACTTCAGCAGCGGGAAAGCATGACCTGAGAGCTGCAGCTCATTTTGCACTGCACTTACTCAATACAGCACTGCCCTATAATTTCCTATAGCATTGTTATCTGTTAGCCGTTTACACAGTCACACTTTCATTATGTCCCTAGTTGCCAACATCAGCCGCTTGTCACATCTATTGATTGCACTCAAACTCCAATTTACATGGATCACTTGGGACTGTCTTCAGAAAAACTGATATCCCTTCAGATGAGTCTGCAGCTTTCTACCAGGTACCTCTAAGGCACAACAAAATGTCCTGTGGAAACCAATGTGACTTTAAGCAGCACCAGCAGCAAGTATGCCAACATTTGTCAAAATCCAGGCTGCTCCTTGCTCCCGCTAAATGTCAAGGTGTCATTCTCTTCTTGCTATGTGGTATATTAATTGTGAAGTTGCTTAAGGCCATGAAAGGTCAGCAAGGTTATCAAGCATGTGGTTTGTAAACTTCCTATCTGCCATCAACAATAATGTGACTAACTTATTCAAGTAGTCTGGGTAAAGAATTAAATGCAAATGATATCATTACAAAGAGAAAAATGCCCAAGTGTTGAACTGCTGTTATTAGTTGTTTGTATTTCAGTAGCACCTAAAGAATCCCATCAAGTATCAGGTCCCCAATATGCTAGGCATTGTACATACACAGAACAAAAAGTCAATTCCTGCTTTAAAAAATCTTATACCTGAACTACTGGATGCATTCAGGCAGTTGTGATTGCCACCAATGTATCTCCAAGGAATTCAGTATTCAGATGTGTGTGTCATTTACTTTGTTTTCATATATAGCACTATTGTGTGCAATAACTTAGGGATTTCAGGAGAGACAGAGGCATAAGGAATGTAAAGGAAAAACAATTTTTGGCAAATCTCAGTCAGTATTGAATTATCTTGTGTATTTCCCTCCTGTAATCAAAGTGCAAGTACAACAGAACAAGGATACAAGTTTGATTTCTGAATCTGAGGGTCTCCCACACTACAACCAGGTAAAGTGCTGACTATCACTAGGTGAACATGTGATCAAGATACTGTTGCATGTCTCAGGTGTGATGCTTGTTCTGAATCTGTAATACACTGTGCATAATGTGTGTCCACGCTGGTAGAGTTGCGGGTATTTCACTAGTAGCCTAAGAGACATAATTTCTGAAGCTGCTCATATTAAAAACAATGTCAAAACTCCTGTTGTCTTCAACTGGAAAGAGGATCAAGTCTATACATGGTAAGCAAATGAAGATATATGCCAAAAGCACTATTTAAAAGATTGCATTAACAAACCACTATGACACATGCAGGGCCGGCTCTAGCCATTGCACCGCCCCAAGCACGGCGGCACGCCACGGGGGAGCGCTCTGCCACTCGCTGGTCCTGCGGCTCCGGTGGACCTGCCGCAGGCTTGCCTGCCGATGCTCCACCGGAGCCGCGGGACCAGCGGACCTTCCGCAGGCACACCTGTGGGAGGTCCACCGGAGCCGCCTGCCGCCCACCCGGCAACCAGCAGAGCGCCCCCCGCGGCATGCCGCCCCAAGCACGCACTTGGCACGCTGGGGCCTGGAGCCGGCCCTGAACACATGAATTGCAAGTGTATTAGGAGGTAGGAGGCTGAGAGCTGTTTTAAAGGCTAGTAATTCACTTGCCTTCTCCCTCTTGCACCATATATTTCAATGAGTGTATTGTGAGATTTAGATTCCAGAAGGACTAGGAGGAATCTGAAGTGTCTGACCCAGCTGGATAACAGAATCCTCACTATGCCAAGCAGGCAATAGATGGTGTAGGCAACTACACAAACCTTTTCAAATCATCTCTACAAGGATGGAGTGCTGATAAAAGTTTGCAGTGAAATGTTCCTGAAATTATCTGTGATGGAGTAAAATCATGCACCGTTTTGCAAGGGACATTGAATCAATGCCTATTACTAACCGGTAAAATGTTAAAATCTTTCAGTGGTTATAGTAAGAACAGAAAGTGAAGGAGGAAGATTATAGTGAGCCTGGTAAATTTTAACATATAAGATTACAATCAAATAAATTCATCCTAATAGTCTGGCCTGTTTTGAACAGCACAGATATATTCCTGACATGTCGCCATGCCTTCCCTTCAATTTATTACATTGATAAACATACTGAACCATTAATTCCATCTGTTTTTTGTTTTCTGCTTTTTCTTCATGCTGTCACACATAGCTCTGGGGATATGACATTAGTGGTTAAGAACGTCAGTGCTTGCAGGGAAAAAAAAGGCCCAATCCTGCTAAAATTGAGAGTCTTGCCATCATATTTAATAGGAACAGGATCAGGGACAAAGACCTAAAAATATTAACCCTTAGAACAGGATTAGATTAATTCTCAAAAAGGGCAATGGGAACAAACATACTCCAGTGTAGCTTTAAGTAATTATACTTTTTTAAAAAAGGTAGTATATTAAGGACTCACCTTTCAAAAATTAGAAAAAAAAAGTCTACATTAAATGTGA
Source organism: Gopherus flavomarginatus (assembly GCF_025201925.1). Lineage (NCBI taxonomy): Eukaryota > Metazoa > Chordata > Testudines > Testudinidae > Gopherus > Gopherus flavomarginatus. Next base: position 25,060,063 of record NC_066618.1, on the reverse strand, counting down.
ATGATAGTAATACATTATGTAGTGGATCACGGTGGATTACAGTAAGCCATTACTTCTGAATTCCTGCACAAATATATTGGTAAAGTATTATACTTCTCTTCCCATTCAGAAGGTCATGAAAGTCATCAAATTCTGAACCTGGACACTTTCACTGTTCCTGCATTATACAACAGCACTGTGCTGCTTTAAAAATTTACAGCTGAGGTCAAGGCCAAAGGAATCAAATAAGCCCATGCAAGTAGTAGAGTATAAAGGTTTATGATGAGGGGTCAGTTATGACAGTTGTACTGTATAATGCCAGCAGGCTAAACATGGGCTAGCTGGTTGCCCTGTACATTTGAGGTCCCATGTAGCTGATATTAAACATCACTTCCTGAACTGTGGCAGACAAATTTTTAAAAGTAAAAAAGGTCAAAAAATCCACCTTGGTAATCAGTAATATTTGATGAATGTGCATGTGCTGGGGGTGAAATCTTAGCCCCACTGGTCAATGTCAAAGCTCCCGTTGACTTCAGTGGAGCTAGAACTTCACCTTGTGTATATGAACAGAGCAACACAGGCAGATAAAAATAAAATACAGGGAAAATATTGTAGGAACTACTGAGGGCCTGACTGGGCTTTGAATCAAGCCCTCAGTAAGAGACATATTTTCCATCCAAATTCCCTTCCAGTCTCAAGGAAGCCAAGAGATTTTTATCACCTTTCTATCACAGTGTGATTAAGCATGCATCCAATACCGTAAATGTTGTCCAAAATTATGTTTTTTCAATATTTGTAGGTTTTAACTGAAAGTTTTTATGTGAGTTATTTAAATCGAAGAACAATGGTGAAGATAAAAGAGCAGAAGATCTTTTTCACTGTTTGCTGAAACTAATAATTCAGTGTCATAAGTGATGATGTAGTGAGTCAGCAAACATGAAATATTTCTAGGGAGCCCTTTGTTCTGCTATTTTTTTCCCCACCCAGTGCCTCTGGTTGTCAACAGGAAAACATAAAATAAATTTTCAGATTCTAAATAAGGCGCCTTTAGGTATGATCCTAATACATCTCCTTGCTGAAAAATTGAAGAAAATTAAGTCAAGCATTGATGTAGAATTTATTTTTCTTGAAAGAGTTTAGCTTGGAATCCTAGGCATTTAAGAAAGATGATACTAATGAAATTGATTCAGTACCAGGGTAAAATAACGAGAGTCATGTTGCACTGAAAGATTTTTGGTTTTAGGGGTTTGTGGGAAGCTTTTATTGTTTCCATTAATTTAGATTCACACCCTTTTTTGTCTTGCTTTGAGTTTGGAGTTCTAACAACCTCAAAAAAAAAAAAAGGAAGAGAAACTCAAAGACAGTTTGTTTTGCTGATGGAAGCATTTAGTGGTACCTGATGTCAGAGCACTTTGTGATAAGAGTAAATATAACTGAGTTTAAGAAACTCTGAAAAATTAGAGATAGGCCTGAGACAAAATTCAAATTCAGATTCAGATTAAAATCCTCCCTTGCTGCCAACCTGGGAAGAGTTCATCCCCAGAGATTTGGATCAGGCCCGTCTCTATTGAAAGTATGCAGCATGTAAAGAAACATTAATTATTTTAAAATAAATGGTGTCAGCTTCACGAAGGTTCTTTCTGATACTTGTGCTTTGGTAGCTGGTTGTCATTATCTCAGTGCAGAACTGTGATTTATCACTGGTTTGACATGTAGACTTTGTTACGGGCTGAATGCTGATCCAGTGAACAAAGCTCAAGTAAAAGAAGTTTGGATAACGGCGCGGGGGAAAGAATCCTCAGCTCAACGTAAACTTCAGCCTCCTACTTTAGCCTAGGAGATGGACATAGGCCCCTATACAACCAGCAAGCCATTGCAGCGCATTCACGAGCCATGTCTGTGGCCCTCCCACATCGCCTTTCTCCTCTGGAAATAGAGACCAGGATTCTCCATTGAATAATGTTATTTATGTGGTTTTAAAATAAAATGTAAGGCTTTCGTCCAATTATTGAGTTTTGGTTAAGGTGATTGATCAGGTTTCAGGGAAGTGTCTTTGAAGTGACTTGGAATTTTCAGGTGATTTGTTCCCTCTCCCTCTGACTTTTGGAGCAGGTATGACATGGAGCTGGATTAATCTTGTTACTTGATGATCTGCTTTTATCCATGCACAGAAGATAAGTGTCCTGTTTCATTATTTTAGACACATCGTCAGCCTTTGATACTGCTGGGATTTTGTTGACCTGAGTGAGGATCCTGGCTGGGGTGAATGGAATTGCTCTGGAAGGGTTTAGCTCTTGAAAGCTCCCAAAGGGTGTTACTGAGCAATAGGTCATCTGCCCTGAGTGTTCTGTTATGCAGGAATTCTGTTATCCCTCCTGTTCAACATGCCTCTGGGGGAGATAGCGTGGTGATTTGCGATGCAATGGCATAAGTATACATATGACAAGCAGCTCTAGGTCTCTTTTCCTACAGACACAGATGGTGCAGTGTGTTTGCTTTCCTGATGCCTCGCTGAGATCAGATTTGGATAAGAGCAAATTAGATGAAGTTCAGGCCAAAGAAAATCCAGGTGACACTGATGTGGTAGGGAGTAAAAGAAATATCTAAAGAGTGTTGAATGAGCTGTGTTTGCCCACATTTTTGAGGCTGTGTGTCTGCATGCTCTTCAAGAGCTTGACAGTTTAGGAAATCTTCTTTTGATCTCCAGTTTCTCCTGCATTCTCAGTAGTGTTGGTGGCTGAAATCTGCATCTGGTGAGGTGATTGCAGTCACTTATCTCTAACGTTTGTTTATTTGTATTATAGTAGGACCTAGAAACCCCAAGCAAGATTAAGGCTTCATTGTGGTAGGTTCTGTATGCACACACCGAAAGAGACAACCATGGCCCTGAAGGGTGTATAGTCTAAAGCAGGTGTCTCAAACTCAAATGACCACGAGGGCCACATGAGGACTAGTATGTTGGCCTGAGGGCCGCATTACGGACACCTCCCCCTGCCACCCTTGGCTCCACCCCCACTCCACCCCTTCTATGAGGCCTCACCCCTGCCCTGCCTCTTCCCACCCCTTCCCTGCCCCCATTCCAACCTCTTCCCCGAAATCCCCACCCCAACTCCGCCCCCTCCCTGTCCCCAGGGGATGCAGGAGGGGTGTGTGATGTGGCAGGGGCTCAGGGCAGGGGGTCAAGGTTCAGGATGGGCAGGGGGCTCAGGGCAGGGGGTTGGGGTGCAGGAGGGATGCAGGGTGTGGCAGGAGGTTAAGGGCAGGGGTCAGTGAGCGGGGTGCAGCAGGGGGATCTGGGCAGTGGGTTGGGGTGCAAGAGGGGTGTGGGGTGCAGCAAGGGGTTCAGGGCAGGGGGTCGGAGTTCAGGAGGGTTGGGGTGCAATAGGGGGCTCAGGGCAGGGGGATCAGGGTGCAGGAAAGTTGCAGGTATGGCAGGGGGTCGGGGTGCAGGAGGGGTGTGGCAGAGGGCTCCACGCAGTGGGTTGGGGTGCAGGAGGGGTATGGGGTGCAGCAGGGGGTCGGGGTGCAGGACGGGTGCGGGGTGTGGCAGGGGGCTCAGGGCAGGAGGTCGGGGTGCAAGAGAGGTGCGGTGGGGGCTCAGGGCAGTGGGTTGGGGTGCAGAAGGGGTTCGGGGGGGAGCTCTGGCCCAGCGTGCACCAGGGGCAGGGTGGGCTCCCTGCCTGCCTGCCCACCCTGCCCCCACGCCCGCGCCGCTCCGGGAAGTGAACATGGGGAAGGGAAGGGTGCAGGTCTGTGTATTGCTGCTGCTTCAGGCACCGCTCCCAGCAGCTCCCATTGGCCGGGAACAGGGAACCGCAGCCAATGGGAGATGCTGGTGGCAGTGTCTGAAGCAACAGCAATATGCAAACCTTGCGCCCCTCCCTTCCTCGGGTTCTGGCTAGCGCAGGGGCAGGGCGGGGATGCCCTTCCCCTGGTCCACGTCGGGCTGGAGCCATTCTATGTAAATGCTGGGGGAGAGTGTGGAGGGGCCGCAAGGAGCTCGCAGGCTGCAGAAAATCACCCTGTGGGCCGCATGTGGCCTGCGGGCCACGTATTTGAGACCCCTGGTCTAAAAAGACAAGAGACAACGGCTATGTCTACACTTGCCATTTAAAGCGCAAAATGTCCCTTTTTTGTACTAAAACCCTGGGAGTGTCTACCTTGTTAATGACTCAGAAGTTTCACCGCAAAAAGAAAACCATTTTCACGAGAGGCATACGGCTCTTACTGCTGATCTTTTTGTGCTGTTGTGAAAGTGAAGACACATTCTACCAGCATAAACACTTTTTGGTCTCCAAAGGATATCCCACAGTTCCAAAAACAACCACTCTGGCCAGCATCTCCGCTGCTCTGATGCCAGGTAAATGGACATCCACCCCTCCCCCTGTAAGCCCTGGGAAGTTTGAAACTCTCTTTCCTTTTGCTTGTAGGTGTGGCGGGGAAAGCAGCCAGACAGCAGGGCTTTTTAAAAAAAAATGCCACGAAAGAAACAAGGAAGTAATGAGGCTGCTGGGACATGAAACAGTGCAGCATGGGGCACTGAGCAGGATCCCAAATGCCTTCCGCTCACCCCTCCTCCCCTTCCCACAAGACCTATTGAGAGAGCTGCACTGTGGGATAGCTTCCCTACTACACTGCTCTCATCAGCAATGGAAGTGTTGCTAGTGTAAACACTCTCTGACGCCTGAGGAATTAAGTGAGTACACAAACCAGCACTTTTCTTTCACTGGTTCCCTATCACTAGTGAAATTTACAGCTCAAAAACTCTGCAAGTGTAGACATACCCAAAGGTTGGGAGAAAGGAAATATTATTATCCCCATTGTATAGATGGGGAACTGGAACACAGAGATTTAAACTACTTGCCCAAAGTCATGCAGGAAGTCTGTGGCAAAACTGGGGATTGAACCCAGGTTGAGAGCCTTCCTTTAGTTATCCGAGCCTTCTACTATCTACTTTACATAGGTCAGAGGATTTCTGCTATCTACTTTACATGGGTCTACTACTGAAGACCATTCAGAAGCTACAGCAGTTGCAGAATGCCTCTGCTTGTTGGTGTGGGCAGGAGGACCCAAAGATGGCATTGGTTCTCTATTCTTGAATCAGTGCAAGTTGTTGGCTCTGATCTATAAAGCTTGACATGTTTTGTACTCTTTTTGCCTGAGACATTGCCTTTCTCTTTTGAGTTACCACAGAGAGCACCTGTGATCAGCTGGGACCCTGACACTTTTCAGAATGAACATCTAAGAGCTGGTGGGAAGGCATTTACATTGGTGGGATCTCCGTTCTGGAACACGATTCCTTCTCAGCTCTGTCAGAGAGTCTTTGGCATTCAAGGCACAATGTGAGGCTCATGTCATTCATTATTAACTGTCATTATTATTAATTTTGTCTTTTCTAGGATGATTATGTGGGTTGAATAAATTCTACTGTGATCATTTTTATAAATTAAAATATAAGAAAAAACAAGGCAGATGGTGATGGTGGTGGTGTTTAATCAAATAATCTGTGGGCAAATATGTGTGCCATCCAGTTTGCCTTTAACTTTAGGACAAGTCTACAATAGTTCATTATTAAAACACAGTAGAGATATTTATATGAGATGCTGTCGGTCAAATGAAACCAGTCCAAATTAACCCACGTCTGATTCTAAACTATCCAAGTGTGAACAGAAAACAGACACAATAGTCCAGCTTGGCAATCAAGAGACAAATTTTCTTATACGAAATTTACACCAAAATGACATAGCCATTTAACAATTACAGGATAACTTTCCCAGATCATCACATGGAGAAATATAATACACTGAGATTGTTTACTAAGTAGTACTCGTCTCCTTTACAGTCCTTTGCTCCTGATTCTAGACTTATCCTGTGGTGAACTTGACCAATACTTGTGCCGCATGGAGCCTCTCTGAAAATAGATTCTGCTCATGGGGAAATCATTGCAGGATCAGGGCCTGAATCACTTTATAAAATTGCCATGATATCATATAGATGTACAAATGGTGAATAGTACCTGCATACAGACACATCATATCATTTGCACGTATACTTTGGATGTGTGCGCTCTCTTGCATACATATTTCTGCTCATGATTTTGTGGTGGCTCATATACTAGCTCTATCTGAATGTTTTATTATTACAGCGTGTTTCCAAAATTCTTGTTTTTAAATAATTTTTAAAATAAGCTGGCAGATCGTAATGGTTCATTTTATTTTAAGTAATAGAACATCACTACAATAGCATGAATCTGGCAGGGAGTCTCAGATGATGTTATTGCAGTTTAATATACTTCAATCATATTCTTCTTAAATATCAGTCACTAACAAAGTTAAAACAAATATGGATTGAAGAATAGTGACAGGTGCAGGAGGTCTGAACGAATCATTTGTGATACTGAACATATGCCTTACTCAGGTCTGCAGACTTAAACTTTGGAGAGGGATATCCTTACTATAATAAATACTGCAAACCTAAAACATCACATGCCTATGATTTGGTACTACATTTCTATTACTGCTATTGTACAACACTACATTATCTCTGCAAAACAGATAATTTATTGCATGATTTTAATATAAAATATTTCTGTGGTTCAAAAGAAATGGTTTGCTATTGTAATCTGTGCTAGCAGCATTTGGTTTTGTAGATGGTAAAATACTTTTCTACCAACTTTGCAAGACTGGTTTTCATTCATATATTAGCAAAACTGTTTTGTTTTTTTTCCGGGGGGGGAGTCACGGGAATTCCTAGTCTAATGTTTACAAGATTTCCAAAGCAAAGATATTAGGAAAAATAAAATATTTTACACTTAAATGGCACTTTCATTATCCCCATGTGGTAGGTTAGTAATCACATCCCTATTCCACTGATAAGGAAGCTGAAAATTAGAGAAATTAAGGCTAAGATTTCAAATGTTTTCCAGTAATTTTGGATGCCCCAGTTGTCTCAAAATGAACATCCAAAAGTTGAGATGGCTAACATGAGTAGACACTTTATCTTTTCCAAAATTGAGCCTAAGAGAGTTGCCCACAAATTATCTATGGCAGAGACCATGCTTCATCTTACTATTAACGATTTCAAGAAATTGGCTAGTATTTACATTAGAGAAACAAGGTGGGTGAAGTAATGTCTTTTATTTGACCAACTTCTGCTGGTGAAAGAGACAAGCTTTCAAGCCACACAGAGCTCTGCAGGTCTCTGTGTAGCTTGAAAACTTGTCTCTGTCACCAACAGAAGTTGGTCCAATGAAATATATTACTTCACCAAACTTGTCTCTCTAATATCCTAGGACCAACTCGACTATAACACCACTGCAAATATCATTTATATGTTCCACTGCCCTCTGCTGGATACAATTATGAATACCTGGCTGCATGTCATAGACTAACAGAGATTCATTATACTTTAGTTCCACTGGTAGGAAGCTCTCTCTCTTTATGAAATTTCTGAATGCCCATACTGTGCAACACTTACACCAGGTGGACATTTCCAGCACATGATGAATTTGGAGGATTTAGGAAGACAAAAATGATTTTATGTATTTCAAGATTCGTAGCTGTTTGTTACATACTACTTTTCACTGAAAAAAGAATAGGAGTACTTGTGGCACCTTAGAGACTAACAAATTATTGTAGCATAAGCTTTCGTGGGCTACAGCTCACTAGCCCACGAAAGCTTATGCTACAATAATTTGTTAGTCTCCAAAGTGCCACAAGTACTCCTATTCTTTTTGCGGATACAGACTAACACGGCTACTACTCTGATACTTTTCATTGGTCACTCTCAAATCCCGTTACAAATTAATATAAGTATTGCTATCCCCCTTTTTCATATGGGGAAACTGAGGCACAGAGGTAAAGTGATTTATGAGGTCACATAGCAGGTCTGTGGCAGAGCTGAGAATGGATCCCATATCTCCTAGTTCAGCATTTTACAGTGCCTCCTCATTAGCCAGAGTGATGATGATGACTGTTAAAATAGACCTTTACACAGATTAAGCTGCTCAGGCTAGAGACTGACTAAGACAGTAAAATTTGGATCCAGAACGAGATTTCAAATGTCCTAAAATTCAGGAGCGTTTGAGCGCAGGGCTTTGGTTTAGCATGTTATAAAGAGAAGAAGTATTAGCAAAGTTGAAGCTGATCTCTAGTAGCAATTTAGTTACCCACAGCCCCAGTGGTGGATAATAATTTTGCTGCCCCTAAGTCCTGAAATAATTGCTGCCTCTGGCCCCATATGAACTTATTAAACATCAATATTTTGAATATCAACAATATTTTCACTTTTTCTTCACTATTACTTTCAACTTTTTTTCTGTCTCACTGTCGGCACTAACTGATACAGCAAAGGAATCTATTTTGCACATTTTTGCTATAATTTCATTTTCCCTTTCTTTTGTATAGCATTTTTTTTTAACTGAGAACCGCTTAATTTCTTGCTTCCAGTCATATTATGAACGTTTAGGATTCTTGCAAGTATGTTTACTAAATGGTGTCACTCTGTTTTTGGTGGTTTCAGTATGCGCTATGATTGGTAGAATTGCGGCGTCACTGATGCTATGATTACAAAAATGCTGCTATTATAAATTTGCTGTCCCTGCAAATTTGCCACCTTAGGCCTAGGTCTTGTTGGCCTAGATGATAATACTCCGCTGCCCAGCCCCCAGATTCACAGCTGTTGGAGTAGGGGTAGATCTCTGTTTAAATGTTTAGAAAGTGTTGGGCCTATCCCTAGCTGTGGCTGTTGTTTCATGGTCTCTTTTACTGCTCAAATTGGCATTTATGTAAACGATAACTGCGGTTACTATTCATGATGATTTGTAACCTTTGGGAACTAGGTACTTTCCCCATTAAAGAGACTATGGTCTTGAAAATTGGATCTCTCATCAGGCAGATCTGACTCATCTTGCTCCCTTGCATGCTATACTATATACTGTTAGGAACCTGTTTTTGTATAAGCCATGGGGCCTTTAGGAAAACCCAGCAAAGAAGACAGTCACAAGCATAAGAAGGAAGGGGGAGCTTATTGTGGGAATTTAAACTAGTGTGTCCTTGCTCCCCAAGCCAGAAGCAGCTGTGGCTATACCCTGAGTTCTATTCCCTTAGGTTAGTGAAGGGTCAAAATCCTTTAAACACAACCTCCACCCATCTGAACCCAGTATAGCTCAGATTTCCTAATGTTCTTTTAATATGCAAATCAGCATAACATGGGGACTTGTTTGCATTGAAACAGTTACCTACAGAGTGACTGGCAACCTGTAAACGTTAAATGTGGATCCTCACCCCTCTTTCTTCCCTCCCACTCCTTGATGTCTGGCCTCAGACTACAGTGGCTTTCACTGCAAAGAGTCACGCTGACAGGCTTTTCAGGTGCTTGTAAGTAGGACAAGAGTGGATTAGAGCAAGCATTTTGCAGCAGAAGGCTCTGGAGTCTCTCCTGTACAGCCTTAGGATTGCATTTTGTCCTGTTTCAATGCCCTTGAGCATCTTTTATCTTCCAGTTTCTAAGGTCCTGATTCTTCTTTTCACCTTCATAGGCACAAGGGAGCAAAAGCAGGCAGAAATAGGAGGGGATGGGAAGCATAAAAGAGAGGGAACAGCAGCTCTGATGCATACTTTCCCCCCCTCCCCAGGAGTCCTCAGAAGCCCTCCTCTGCCTCTGAAGAGGACACATTGGGAAGCTGTCACTCTCTGCAATCTGTTGACCTTGGAACCACACAAAGATCTCTGTAGGAGCTAAGGAAGTAGCATTCATTAACTCTCACTTTGTGTCTGTGTAACCCACATGCCTTCTGGGTGTGGTGTTCTGTCCCATCTAGTGGCACTGAGACCGCCTAGAGAGAGAGATAAAATGAGTCTGCTTTACCGCTTTAGCTAACAGGCAGTTGGCTTTTAGCTCATGCAGTAGAGCTTCATGCACTAAGCTCCAGAGGGCCCAGGTTTGATCCCACCGACGACCAGGGTCTTCTTGTCATTACATCTGCACCCCCACATTGGAGCTGGAGTTTGCGTAGAGGAGTCATAGTCAGTCATGAAGTGGCTCAAGAGGGATCATCTAGTCTTCTCTCACCTTCAAAGCCACCAACATCCTAATGCTAAACTTAGCAATCAATATCCACTCCACACAGCTTGTAAGAAAGGGAAGGGAAGCCGAGGTGAACCATAGAGAGCCAGCCATAGTACAGAAGTAGGACTTCATTCCTGTGCAGATTCCAGCATCTACAGGTTTTGGAGATTCTGCCCCGCTTCCTCTACCATTCATTCAGACTCTTCTTCACAGAGGGGAATGCCCAGTGGAGACACTGCAGACATGGAGGGTCCAGGAATCCCCACCATGTGAGTTTTGCCATGAGAGGGAGCCCCAGCCATTGGAAGCACTTGCCCCATACATTATTATAAGGGTCCGTAGTAACAGGGTGCAGAATTTTTCTGGTTTTTTTTGAAAACCAAAAGCTTTTCAAATTTCAATAACCAAAGAGCTTAGACAAAACCAGATTTTTTTCCCCTCACAAATATTTTCATGTAATCAAAAAAAATCATCAAAAAATTAAACACAAGATTTCTGACCAGCAGAGGCAACATGTGGCAGGGGATGGGGGCAGCATGAAGGATAATGTGCTCCCCAAGATTGGCCTGCCAAAGGCAGGGAAGGAGAGGGGCTCTGTCCTTCTCTTCCTGTGCCTCTTCCCCGCCATGTTCAGCCGCTCTCCCTGGCAGCCAGGCAGGGAGCAGGACAGAGCGACTTCTGCCTGAGAAAGCCTGGCTAGGAGACAGCGGTAGCCTGCCGGTCTTTGCTGATGGAAACAGGCCTTAGCATGCTGGCTCTGTCCCCAGCAGCAGGGTCTGGGTGGGGGGCAGCCTGCTGTAAACATGCCGGGGGGGAAAAGGGGCTCCAGCTTGCTTGGCCTCATCCCCAGCAATTGTGAGTCATGATGGTCACACAGAGTCCTGCTAAGATGCAGTCAAGATCTCTCTCTCTCATATTTTAGCTATTGGTTACTGCCTACTGGCAAATAAACTACTTGGTCTTTTCTTCAGTTCTTTTAGTTTGAGAGCCCCTGTGTGAAGAGGTGAATTGCATCACATCTAGACTGTATTGAGGCTTTGGTTTGTTGCGGTCACTGTTGGTGGGTCATTCCCTGTGCTGAAGGAATGCCTTATAAGAATTTGAGGCTAAGCTCTGTCAATCATGTGTTGTACTGGCTGCAGTCAACTATAGAGATGGGTCACATAGGGAGTGGCTGTCCTTCAGATAACATGATGCTGACGATGAAAGAGCATTATATATGAGGACTGGCACCTTGAAACATATCCTTCAATCTACTTCAGCTTGTGCAGGTTGCAGTGCCTCTGTGTCGTGTGTAGGTTTTGTTTTCCACATGAGGCATGCTGAGGTGTGGTAGATGAACTGCAGCTTCTTGAGAGCTTTGCCTTTAGCTCCAGATAATGCAGTCTGAAAGAGTCCAACCTACAGGTAATGGACAAAAGGATCACTGTAGTTGGGCCCTCATCTGAGAAGAAAAGACAGTCTCCTTGTTAAACAATGGAATCTGGTGTTACTGGTAATTGCCATTATTTGGGTGTCCAGTAACAGGAATGATTTCAACAGAACCCCAAGGCTGCATACTGCATTGACCATTCATGGGCATGAGACCGCAATTGAGAGATATTGTATTTACAACATTCTCTATTTTGTACTAATATTTCTTGGGTTTTTCCTGGGTTGAGCCCAAGTTACTTGACTTTCATCCAGTGGGATATTATCTGTCTGGGATGAGAGAGAGAGAGAGAGAGAGAGAGAGAGAGAGATGTGTGTAATTGCCCTGGTACATGTCACCTCACAGTTTCACTTATAGGTTTCACATAGAAGTTAAATAGAAGTGTGGAGACAAGATTGAGTTTAGCTGGATGAGGAGCCGACGCCATCCACGATAACATGAGAAGAATGAGCATACGCATTTAAGGAATTCTGTCAATTCTAGCAAGTTGTGCAACACCCTGTAATAATGGTGTCAAAGGCAGATGGTTGACTGATGAATCTTCACTTCCATCCATAGCCACAAGGAGGTCGTCCATCAGTATAACCAGAGCTGTCTTTGTTCTGTGATCATTCCTGGAGTTGCCTGGAAGGGAACTATGTTGTCATTAGCAGAGCTCAGATGTTGCTCAAATTGGCTTGCTGGTGCTTTCTTGATAACTTTGCCCAGGACTGAAAGATGAGGTAGTGAGTAGCAGTTCACGGGTTTTTAGGACCAAGTGACAGCTTTCTGAGAATGGGCCAGACTGTCACCTTTTTTGGGTTGGGTTGGTAGAATGCCCTCCCTGGAGACTAACAATACCACAAAGACAGCCATTCCCATAGCCTGGCAAAACTCCAGTTAGAAGTAGAATAAAATTGTGTAAAACACTTTAGAACCTTAAAAGAATTATTCAAATTTGAATTAACTCTTAGAAATAGATGACTGTCCAAGAGTACTCTTTTTGTTTTTAATTAGGATGTGCCTTTCTTTTAAAGCTCATAACCAATATTGCGCACATACAACATTTAAATATGGAAGGTAATTGAATGCTAATTTTTATTTGTCTATTCACGGATCTGATTTCTACAGTGCTCTAAAGTGCTGTGTGTTAATTGGTCCACATAAACCCTTCTGGTGTGCGCTACATGTTCTCTAGTGTGCTTTAACATAGTGCTCTTTCAAAAAGTGTGCACCAGCAGGGTTTACATGGACTTATTAACATCCAACATGTTAGTGCGCTTTAGAAATCACATCCCCATACAGAACATTATTGTATCATGATAAAGTACTTATTTTCACCACATTAACAGAAGAGGACAGCACTGGTCACGACTAGAATAACTAGAAGAGAGATTAGAGAAGGTCTAGAGTCAAAGCCAAAAAGACCAAAAAAGTTACTGGTTACTCCCACGTATTTTCCATGTGCCTCCAGATCCAGAACATGGAAGTAAGTTGTTTAGGGACTTGTTTAGCTGAGCTCTCCAAGAAGCCAAACAATTCACTGCCCTTGCATGGTGGTAGACGTGTGTATGTGTGTTTTCTGCATCACTTGTACAATATCCTGCAAAAGGCTCTATATGCGTGGACCCATACTTCCACAAAGAGACCCTTTCTTTGACTTCAAGGCAGTATTGGTCCAAACTTGCAGACCCTTTCAGAGGATCAAGACTTTGGGTTGTAAGGCCATCAGGGCAGAGACTGTTTGTTTTGTGTCTTGTGCAATGTAGATTACACTGTCTGTGGATAATCAATACTTTTTACGCAGAATGCAAAGCCCAGCTTTACAAGACCTGCTTTTAGAGGATCAGATAGAGGGCTTGTCACATTGCCTAGGCACATGTGAATCAAATTAAGACCTTTACACAGAATTTATTTGATTTTATTAAAGGTTTAAATCAAAACATTAGTATCATTTTATGTTCTCTTTATATATTTAATTTTAAAAAATCTATGTAGAGTTCAACCTCGTCTAACCAAAAAGTTTCAGGGGCACAAAACATTTGAATATACAGGGGTCTGAATAACAGGGAGTGTTACAAGCTAAGCCTGGGGTGTAACCTAGACGCAGACAAGAGGGAGTTTGAGATTAAAGAGGTTCCAATAAGCAGGGCTTTACTGTACTCCTATGGCTTACTGCAAATGGAGCAGACACTAAGGACATTAATTATTTAGCATAACTTTTTCTCTAATATTATTTTCTTCTGTGTTAGCAGTCTAGGGTTCCAGATTCATATTCTTTAATCACATGACAACTAAGAAGGGAAATGCCCTTAAGAAAAAGGTTCCTTGTCACTTAAATGGGCGATCTACCTGCTGTGTAACCTTTTATTTTCTTAAGAAATATGCACTGTTTTGTGGTCAAGCTTTTCTAAGGAACGCTGTTGCCGTCTTTCTCCTCCATATGAGCCCCTCTCTACCAGTTATCTTCATTGCCTGGTTTCCTAAACGAAGTGCTGCAGAGTGTAATATGTCCATTTTGAAATCAGACTGAGTTCCAACACACTCATTTCTTTGCTACACTCACAGGGAAGGGCAAAAGAGCTATTTGCCCTTCATCATGAATTTAGCAAACAAATATGCCTTTAAATAACTAAACATGCAATGGGAATCTTGCATAAGATTTGGGGGTACAGTGTTTCTTCAACAGTAACCCAGATTATTCCCCTGGAAGCAATAATCAGTGCAATAAATGAACTAGTTAATAACTATTTGGTTAGGGGAAATAGTCCCAGCATTTCTGTGAAGCATAATATTCTCTGTCCATATGGTCTATAGCAAAAAAAAAAAAAAAGCCTTGCAATCCCTTTTGTAGCATCCCTTCTTGTAAACTGCCCCTTAGGCTTTTCCCAGATAAACTGGCAGTATGTTTTTATTCCCTACAGTGCAGTTCTCCCTTCCTTTCTATCAGGTTCTAGGCATATCCGTCAGCCCAAATGGGAGCTGAGTTTGCAAGCTGACAAGGGATGGAGAGGGCTGGTGGTGCTGATGTCAGAGCCAAGAGACAGTTGTGATTGGATCTAATTAGACTTTGCAGCAGCAAATAGACAAGCTCCCTGCATGATTGGCTTCAAAGTGGCTGGTGCCAAACAACTAGCAGAGGTGCAAAAAGTAGAAGCAGTGCATTTACAGCCCTGATAAAGGAAGGCAGCTGGAGTGAGAGCTACCGGGCTCTTGAGCAGCTTCAGTGTATACCTTTCCTCAGTTCTCACTACAAGCAGTTAAGCATGTTAGCTCAGAAAATCAGAGACACTTAACCCAGCTGATGCCAAGCGACAGAGAATAATTAGAAGTAAACACCAGTCAGTACTAAAAAGTGAACCTTATCCACAGATCTATAAAGCAGCAAGAACCAGAGGTGAAAATATACAAGAAAGAAAAGACTCTACATTCTTGTTTACTGAACTACAGTTATGACATCAGTTCTGGGGAACAACAGAGCTTCTGGAGGTCCAAGTAGTCAACTAAAATGCAAGTCCAAAAGGAGGAGAAGAAGGAGATCAAAGAGGAAAGGTAAGGTTTGCTTTCCCTCTGCCTTTCTTTTCTTTCATTCTCTCTGTTCCTTGTTCTCTCTCTCACAAGCTCTCTGGGCTGCTGCTGTTTGTTGTCTTTTTATTTTGGATAGATGCACTTTTTGTAGCCTCCAGTATGCTGTCTACACAGAACGCTGGGTACAGGGGTTGAGAAATACCCCACAATTTCATGTAGGCTGTAACAAAGAGAGCCTTGCAATTGCTGGAAGTAAGGGGATGCCTGTAAAAGGGGAGGGATTGTTATTTTGTTAAAGGAAAAGGGAAGTGTTTTCTTTCCACCTTTCTTTGTACTGGATTGAATCAGTTTAATTATCCAGGTTCTGCAGCGCAACTCAACAATCCATGGCTAGTGCTTCCTTTGACCCTGTGAGAGGTAATGTTATCACATGATTCTTAATGAAATAATACATCAAGCAGTCCCAGAAATTAAAAAAGGGAATAAAAGGAAGCGAGACTTTTGCCACTTCTTTTTTTCTCCCAAATACAAATCACCTTCAGGTTCAGAGTTGTTCATACAACTGACACTGGCTTTCCAATAACATGGGACCAGTTTTTATTTATCTGAGCATTTCTCCTATGACAATTATGAACTGCCTAATAAAACTCACTTGCACATATCTTATAAAGCAGAAATTTAGTATGTAAAAGAGGAGAGAGGATACACCATCTTGTTGGTAATGAAACAAGCTGGAAATCAGTGTGGGGAGAAAAGCAGTTTTCTGACAGGTTGTACTTACAAACTGTTATTTTCCTAAGCTTGCTGTAGTAAAGTTAATAAATGCATTAATTCTGATCCACTTCTCTAACCAAACCTGCATTATAGAAATGCTAGATTAGTAATTACTCTAATCCAAAAAAAAAGTGAAGCTATAGAATGTCATGGCAAACTGTAAGTATGCCTTGGATAAAAGCTTTTCCCAAGACAGTCTTGCTTTCTCGTAGAGAGGGAATAAGACACTACTGCCATATTCCTGGTGCTTTGCCTGAGCAGTTAAAGTTAAGATACTGTAAGTACTTGAAAGTAAAATGAAATTGATTTAATAAGCAGAATGTCAGAAATGCCCAACTGCAATTTGTTAGACTATAAAGATGCTAATACAAAAGGATTTACCGGAGCTGTAAATTCCACCTAATACGTAATTGTCATTGCTTCGGAGGCCTAAGATAAGTTTCTGTCAGCTAGCTCATCAGCTCAAGCTGTTCTTTTAAAGCGTTTGAGTACATTATTTCTTCTTCAGATTCTGGAAATTAACCAGACAGTTTGGAAGCCCTAAATGTCAATTATCCATGTGTCTTTTAATTATTGCCTCACATGAAAGCCATTGGGCGCGCATCCTGATAACTTTCTAGAAAGGCTTCAAAACAGGCTTTCTCTGGCGACTTGCAATAACTAGCCAAATGCTAAAAGGGGAACTCTGCATAATTGGATTGTCACTATTATATGTTTACCAGAAACTCCATCTTTTTGTTCAAAATTTTAGTAACAAATAGTGCCCTAAAAGTACCGGTAAGTAAAACAATCAAAAGTGTACGTGAATGTGTACTTGAAATAGAAAAGCAACCCTGACATATTTCAACAAATCTTTAATATTTTCTAATAGCTCATGCCAAAGGGGCTTCTCCAGTTGTGCTTTATGCTGTGTCACAAAAGAAATATTATCTAAAGTACCAAGCAAGGGAAAAGTCCACCCCACAATTAATGTGGACTAAATCTGTTAGTTTGTCAGGCTCTCTGTTTTTACCTAAACCTAGCTCTACTGACTTTGTAATAAGTTATATGTGCTTAAGCAAATCTACTTATCTGGACGTTAAAATTTGGCCACAGACTGTTATCCTAAACTTGGGTAGAGAAATGAATCAATAATTTATTTAACTATAGAAGGTTCAAAGCTAATTACACTTGTTAGTTTTGTTTCTAAGACAACAGAAAAAAGTGAAGAACTTTAATAAGGTGCCGTTTCCTATAAACTCTGTGTTTTTGCTGAAATAATATGGAAGTTAGACATCTTCTTCAGACAGCAAAGTTGCTAAATGATAACTATTTGCAGAATGCACAACTGGAATTTGATAGAATTCCTGAAAGGATTTGATACATTTGTCCAATAGTAGATAGACAACTTTCAGGATCTAATTTCTGATTCCTTGGAATATGTACATTTGTAACGAGTTTCTGAATATTTTAACTGGTTAGCATATGAATTGTGTTATTATTCGAATTTCCCTGCCCATAGGCTCATAGTGCACACTCACAAAAATTCATATGCACATGAATATATGATGACAACTTAAGGAAAACCCAATATTAAACCTGTTGGATCTGTTTTTTAGGTCACACCAGTTTCCATACTGATTATATGTTTTTTCTTTTACTAAGACTAGTCAATTGCTGATAAAGGTGTTGTTAAATGCATCAGATACATTGAGTATTCAACAAGAAAAAAAGAACACATCTTTTACATGATTAAATATGGGTCCCACTGTTTTTCAGATACTGCGCACAATGTAATCTATTTTAATCAATTGAGAAAACCTTTTAGAAAGGATTATACCAAAGGTTTATGCATTTAACTATTTTCCAGGGTGTGTTTTACTATCTACAGTAGGTACAGTTTTGGCAGGTGTTATTGAAGAAAATAAACGGGGTCTGTGACTGTGTGCGTGCGTGTGTGCGCATGTATGCTTGTGTGTGTGCATGTATGCTTGTGTGTGTGTGTGTATGTGTGCACACAGAGACACTCACTTCAGTGATAAATTTTAATTTAGTAGAAATTAGTGTGAGAAAATGAAATATATCTGAAGACACACACTCTTCAGGGGACATTACAAACAGATCATTTATTGAAATAAATTCATTATGCCAGCTATATATTACATATATGATGTGTTTATATACCAGGTTAGTAAGTTGTACTACTTTATAAAACACTTAGACATGCTTTGGAATAGAAGCCAGTATTACTCTCTATTTGATGCCATTCTTCATCTCTTTCTGATTTTACTTTCCAGGTTTTTGTTCACTTTCTTACACTGATTAATGTGCATTTTAATGCAATGCCTTATAACCCTTTGCTGTGTTTTTCATTGATCCTGGCACCATGCTTTAGGAATTACATTACCTCAGAGACAGTTACATCTGAGGGAAACAAATTCCATTCTACAAAAGTTAAATTTCTGCATTTATTTAGGATAAATATAGTGAAAGGGACATACTGTCACAGGGACAGGCACTATTTCTGTATATGTAAATCAGGCAGTGAGGAATGTAACTACCATCTACTGCATAGTTTCAATGTTCAAAGATATTGTTCAGTTATTATTTAATATTCCCTGTATTATGTTTATAGTGAATGAGTCTCAGGGCTTAGTTAAGACCCTAGTATTAGTGGTATAATCAAATGTCTATGCAGTGTGTATCACATTACAAGTATATTTACATAGAAATTTAATTTAGTTTTGCACTACTTGCAGAAAGTGTATTGGAAGGCTAAAATATTTTGATATTCATAGCTATTTTGTAAGCAATTATGGTTAGGAATAGTTGCAGTATCATTCAGAAAATAACAATTTTAACTCTTAATGGTAAGTAAATATCATAATTTCTCAAAGGGCAGATGTAAAATAAAGACAGATATTTGCCAGAATATCAGCATGCTAATTTTCTGTAAATTACTAATGGCAGGTCTGTAGCAGTATTAATTTCAATCCTTTAATCTCTGTCTCTTAAGTGAAATATGCTTAATAGTTTGGATAAATCCATGTTAACAATTAGCAGCTTGTGTCCCTTTGCAAAACAACAAAAAACACCTTGCATATTCATATGTGTACAAGTTTGAAACATAATAGATTATAAAAAGATATTGGTAAAATTCACTTCAGAGCCCTGAACAAATTCTGTGCAGAAATAGGAAGGGAAGGGCAAGAACTTTAAAAAGAAAGTTTGTTATCAGATGAAAATACTTTAAAAGGGACTAAAATAAAAGAGTTGTAACATGCTGATCATGCTGTAAAAGGCCAAGCTTTCCTCATCTTGGTGGAAATCAACATTTGGAATCTTAACATGAAGTTGGTGGGTTGGAATGTACCATTGCTTTGTTATTTTCCAGTACACGACAGCAATTACATTTACTCATTGTTTGAGTGTGATTTCTTCAAAGCCATTGGTTAAACTTAATCGTATAAAAATGGAGTGAATCACATATAAACACAAAGTGAAATGCTGCAATAGAGAGAGAGAGCTGAGCTCAGTATTGATATTGAGGGGCAAGAAATAAAAGTTGGCAAAATAAACCCAGTAAGTGCAGCGGACGGTGAGAGAGCCAGGATTATGATGCAGTGAAATTCCAGAAAAAATTAATGAAATAACAAGATTGTGCTAAGGATGGAAAGAGGAAGTCAGCTTGATTCTTCATCACCCAGCAATGACAAAGTAATAAATGAGCATGTTTCATCTTGGTTCAGGGACACAACTCCTTCTCCACGACAGGATTGTGGCATGCTTCAAGATGCGCTCTGCTTATCTCATACCCTGACAGCTCAAGAGGAAGGGACTGGATTTTGTGATAAAATTAAATTGATTAAGCCTTTATCCATCTAATTTTCAACCTTTTTTTTTTTTTTTTAACTATTACCTCCAATTTGTAGTGATCCGTGTAATGACAGCAATTTGAGATTGCATCAAGGGCATTAGCTACGATGGCTGAACTTAAATTTAGAATAAAAATATGGGATTCACGCGTTGATATCTAAATAGTGGAGGATTTGGTTATAGCAGAATTGCCTCTTCCTAGCAACAGCATGTAAGTGAGGGGACAGTAAAATTGAGCATTTTACCTTAGCAGAGAGAGCAAAATATTTTGGATTAACATTAAAATGTTTATGTAAAGGAGAAAAAGTACTAGCATATAAATCAATAATATATCTACACTGTACCTGTGCACTCCCTGTAAATAGCTATCTTCATTTTTTCGAACAATTAGAAATTAATTCAGGGGTTTTGCTTTCTATTATGGCCATTCAAAATCTCTTAAAGACACCCACAAAGCATCACAATGCAGAAAATGACTGTATGTCACTTAACATCTGTCATTCCTCTTTGTGAGTTGAGCAGGTGAATTTTCCCACGCAGTTCTCCACACCCAGGCACACAAATTCCAGTTTGTTAAGCGAGATTAGTGCCATTTTTAAAACATTTACGACAGCCCTTTCTGAAGTTCTACTGATACAAACGGGAAACACTGCACTAAAAATTAAAGGTCAGTTGAAATTGCCTAATGAAATATCAAAGCCACTAAAGGTCTGTACAAACAGTTTTATTAGCTTTACTTCCATTTATGTCTGTACGTGATAGTAAAAGAAAAAGTGAAACATTAGAATATCTAATATCCACTAATTGAACTACTTGGAAACCCTCCTGGCCAGTATTCTATAGGTTTTGTGAGTAGTAATGAACCTAAATTGATTCCTACGTTTAGAGCCAACAATCTCTACAACCTTCCAGGCAGTTTACAGTCTTTCCTTTGTAAACTATTAGTTATCCCGACAATAAAGCTGATATGCATCAGCAGATACATCAGTCTAAAAGGGTCCATGATAGACTTGACATTTTTTATGTATCACAGCCTGATTTCCCTGTAAATTACATAAGCTCCAACAGTAAATAAAGTGCTTATATTTCTTCCCTATCTAATCTTCGTTCCCTGTTGGCTGCATTGTTTAAAATTCAGACAACCTAGCAGAGTTTGCAAAAGCATGTTGTAATTGTGAATGTAACAAAAGAGCACTTTGTTACCTCGTGGAAGCAGCTTATCAACTCATAATAGTGACTAAGCCCTTGTAATTCATAAAGTAACCAAATGTGATACCTTTAGTGTACAAGTGATCTGATGGCTTGTTGTTAAGTTTTCTTAATATCTTTAAAAGGTGTATGTTTTTCTTTTTTACATGAAACAAGAGAAAGCATTTACTATTTATTTGACTCTGAATTAACCATAAAGTCATTCAAGGCTAAGAACTGGACATCCTTGTGAACAGCTTAATGAAAACTTGTGCTGAGTGTGCAGCAGTGGTGAGAAAGGCGAACAGAAGGTTAGGGAGAAAAACGAACAGGGTGGAAAATAACACTTAAAATATTACAGCGCCATTATGTATATGAATGGAACGCCCTCGGCTGGTATGCTGTTTAATTCTGGTCATCTGGTTTCAAAAAGATATCACAGAAGTAGCGGGATCTAGAGATGTGTAACACAAAGAATTAGTGATGTGGAAAGTCTTTCATCTGAAGAGAGGAAACATGAGACGGGAGATGACAAAGATATACAATCAATGAATGGTAGTAGGGAAGGTAAATCAGGTGGTCCTCTTTGCGTATTCTTATAATACAACACTGAAACTGAAAGACAACACATTTAAAACTGATAAAAGGAAATATATATTTTATATAACACATAATGAACCTGCGGAACTCACTGCCTCCAGATATTTTTTACTTCAAGATCTTAATAAGATTTTTTTAATCCTATGTATATGGATACTGGGCTTGATCCTGCACAACTGAAATCAGTGAAAAATTTGCCATTGATTTAAGTGAATGCAGAATCAGGCCAGAATGAGAGCATCCATTGATGAATTAATAGGATTTTTTTTTTAAATAGGAAATATAAATCCTTGTTTTTGCAAAGCACCAGCCACTAACTAAAGTGCCTGGATAGGTTAGGAGAAAACTTGCCCTACAGGAAAACTATTCCACACCTGTTCACTGTAGTGTTTCTTTCACCTTACTCTGGTGTCTTGGCCATTGTCAGCAATAAAGTACTTCAGATTTTGGTGTTGTGGAAGGTTTAAAATGCCAACAGTAAAATAGCTAGAAAAAACATATGGTTAAAATGACATGTGTGGGCAGATAATGATTTCTTTTTAAGCAAAAGAAAACCAGTGATATGAAATGACAGCCAGATATTAGTATTATTTCTTTGTATTATCATAGTACCCAAATACAGTAAGTCTTTTATAATCTGTATATTTACATCAGTGGATTAGTCTTGCAACCCTTAAATAGTCTTATTTATGCAAGTGGTCCCATTGAACTGAGCATTGGGACCCAAAGTAGTTTTAAATGCATCTAATTTTGGATATCTCACACCTGCTAATATTGTTAGGCTGTCCTGAGAGTAAAGGAGGTTGTTGGTTCTTTTTCTTTCCTGGGGTTCAACAGTGGTTCACAACTAGATTTCAGTCTGAAATTCGCAGAACAAAGGAACTTTACCATCTTTAGATAATCTTTGCTCTCTGTAAGAGAAACTTTGTTCAAAATTATTAGTGGAGTCACGGCTCTCTCACTGTTAATGAAACACCAGCATGAAGAGTCAAAGGTGTAGGAGGAAAAAAATGTTGAATGTGACAGACTTTATATCTCCATCCTTGTGGAAAGAGATTTACACCAAATTAATTTAACATAATTGCCTGGTTCTTACCTCTTCTTAGAAGCTGAAAAATGGCTGTTTATCCTTTAAATGGTGATTGGAGGGGAAAGGGGGGGAAGGCAGTTAGATGCCATGGGAAATATGAACCAGAAATAAATATCAAACAATGGCTCTGACATCCGCACTGATGACACATCACCCTCATACCAGGCCTTAAGCTGCCACACTGCTTGCATTGTAATCTCATAGTAAGGTCCTGCTCAGCATGAGCCAGGGTAGTAGAATTGTGACTACTGTGTGTGTGTGTGTGTGTGTGTGTGTGTGTGTGTGTGTATATATATATATATATATATATATATATATATATAAAAATGGTCTCCAGCTGCTCTAGACGTCTAGACATGCTAAATTGATGGGTATCATAAACCCCAGGTTGTATTAGGAAATAGCTCTTAAACACGGTGGAAGCCAAACAGTTCTTATTATTGGTTTGTATAATATTATGTTTAAGAATTTGATGTATACCTGTAGATATAGATAAAAAATATAAATTCACACATAGAGACATAGTGTGTGCATATATACACAGACATGCATATCTATAATAATCCCAAATATATTGTAGTTAAAACAAATACGTGAAACCATCCAAAGAAAATAGCAAATAGAAAAAAAAATGGAGAAATAAATAAATGGAAGGAACTCTTTCTAATCACAGTTTCCAAATTCTATCTACAGTATATGAAATGAGTACATTTGCTACATGTTTTTTATACTGGGTTACTAGAGACGATAGCTAATTTAAACAGGTTTTTTTCTAATGAACCCAAATTTTGCAGACCCAGAAGTTGAATGAAAACATTTAACTTTAAAAATTAGAGGATCTGGTTTAATCTCCTTCATGTGCTGATCTTGTTTCAGCTGCATCTATGGCAAAATGCACACTTCAGTGGGAACAGAAGCAGACCCTAAGATTGTGTTTTGTATTACATTCATCCTATATTCATCTTCTTATTACACCTATTATACCTGCCACAAAATACATATAGATTCCTGAGTAGTTTATAAGTAAAATAAACTTTCCTTTAGCTGATATCCAGGATGTATCTTCCTTTCCCCTTGTCAATCACTTCTATTCGGATGTTGAAATTTGTACAAATGGTAAGTTAGGGGTGGAGGGGTCACAGCTGTCTGTATTCTCTCTATCCATTGTTAAGCAGCAGAGACAGTAATTAAATTGCAGCTCAGCTCTTGCTGTTTATATCTTTAAAAGTTTAAAAAGAACAGTGTGAGCAGAAAATGTTCCCTAATGTCATTGACAGATTTCCTCGAGCTACTAACTGCTACGCAATGTATTAATCGATCTGTGGCACAGCATTTATTATGCTAAAGCATCTGATATATTTGTCTCTAAAATCTGTTACTTTAAAATCATGATATTTGGCTCATTTTCATCACAGATCACTTTAAAATGACCAATTTTACAGGCATCTGCCATACTCCACAAAGATTTATTTTATTGACTGCAGTAGTCACAGAAAATACCTTATGTGCATTTGGCTGAAAGCCATGAACGTAGTCACTTGATGATAAAAAGCAAAAAAATCCTCATAATACAAATTCTCCAGTATTCCACACATGCTGAAATGGGAGGTACCTAGTATTCAAGTATACACACTACTTCAGTTCTCCTAGCACAAGCCAAGAGCAAGATTGCTTACATGAACTTGTGTCTTAGCAATAGTGTATAGTAAAACCATACCTTTCCTCTATATTCAGTTACTAAGAGAATGGTGAATTTGTAGATCTAAGCATGTCTGGGACAAATTGTAAACTGTGAGGATGAAACGCAGTCAGACACCACTTGTCATGAGTATCCTGCTCTCAATGGATGACAATTTATTCTCAACCCAGATGCGTTTGTTAAGGTCTTCACCTACTTTGATTAGTGAGAAGTGAAATTGAAATTAGGAGTCTTTGCTTTTATAAGTGTGGTTTGCAAGAGTAATAAGACTAATAACGGCTTTTACAGAACACACTTTAACAGATGAGTTAGTGCACATTTTGTTAGCCAGATGTTATGTTCTGAATAAATGGCATCAGATTCCAAAAAATAATATGCAGTGATATGCTAGAGGGCTCGTGGCAGGACTCCTGGGAGTGCCTTGTTAAAATTGCACCCTCAAATTGGAAGGCAGGTTGGAGTGTTTTCCCTGCCTGACACCGAGACTATCCTCTTTCTTTAGGTAATTCCAACTCATCCAAGCCAAAAAGGACTCTTACTGCCATGGTTAATAAAAATGCATCATCATCATCATCATACTCGGTACCTGTGCTTTTAATATTCAAAGCACTTATGCAAAAATTATCAGATTAAGTCTCACAATTAGAGAGGCAGACTACCTAAAATTCACAAGTGAGGAAACTGAGCCAGAGTGGTCCATGGACCTCAGGGCCTGGATCAGGTTTAGAATTCAGGAGTTTAAAAAACACTCAGTTCTGTGCCCTAAACCCTTATTCACATTTCAGAAGCAATTTTTTGCCTTTGAAATGAATCAAATTGCACCAAATTTTCTCCATGGAACAGCCATTTCAAATTAATGAAGTTGACCAATGTGCCATACTGCAGTATCAATATTCACAATACAGGAACAGAGTATAAACAAGATCAGCAAATAGATATATTATATTTCTTTTTTAAGCAGTGTTGCCTTTGTCTTTGGTAGTGCTTACACAAGTGATTTTTTTTTCAAATGGGAAAACAATGGGTAGGGGGCCAGATCCTCAGCTTGTGTTATATTAGTGTAACTCTTTTAATTAGGGTGTAGCTAACTTTTTCCCACAATCACTACTGCTGTACACGTGGGACAAAGTTTATGGAAAGCTGAGAGAGAAGATATTGTTGGGAACCACTTCTTCAAATACTAGTAGCATATCACAGGCTTTTTGTAAGACTAGTATATTTGAGTAACATATGTTTTCCCTTTTCTGATGTTAAAGGGGAATTTGTATACAGGACTGATTGAAATGGTTAGAGATTTTTCTAAAACACATTGAAATGAAATGATTAATTTAAAAGGTGTAATGACTCTCAAGTTTATCTAATTTTGTGCAACATTTATCAGAAATCTTCATAATCCCTACATTTCTTCTTTGCCAGCAACTCACTCTGCCTATGTGTGCCCATTTCCTGAAAGATCACTAGGTTGCTGGATTGTTAAGAGCAGTTTCCATTATAAACTGTGTACACTTCTTAGTCATAAATAATTGCTATGAGCTAAAACATGGCAGGTAATTCAGAGATCAAGAACAAATTTGAAAAGAATAAGCACGCTGATTTTGTAGGTTACAGGACTAAAAAATTACTAGTATCTGCTGTTATTTTTCATTCTGAAAACTGAAAAAAAGTCTTTTTTTTTTTTTTTTTTTTTAAAGACCAGAGAAGTTGTGGTTTCTTAGTTAGTGACTTTATTTAGGAACAAAAAAAGGCATAAAAATAAATGTCACCAACAAATTCCTTTCCTTCATTTATTTAGACATATTCTCAAGAATTTGTAGTATGCTGACTTGAGCTGCATGTGAATTCGCAAAATAGAAACTGTCTCAGTCTTTCGCAGTAATGACTGAAAAATAAAGTCGAAGGATAACTGTAAAGGCTGCAAAGAAACCATTATTGTCACAATATATAGTTATTAAGCAAAGCCTATGTAACCCTTCAGACACATAAACTGCATGATTTTATTGTCTTTCTCTTCAACCAGGCTCCACCAAAACATCATTCTCTGTCATCCCCACCTCTTGTTCTTGTCTTACATGTCTACAGGTCTGTGGGACCAGGGTTTGTGGACTCAATATTTCCAAACCTGTTCTTGAGTATCCACATTGCATGTAAAACTGGGTTTACAATTGCTGGACCCAGGTCTCAGAGCCACATCAAAGTGTCCAAACTGCGCTATGCAGACCTTTTGACTTGGGTCTGCGGCTTGAGCTGTGTCCATACTGCAAAATGAAAGAGCTAGCCCCTTCTCTCCCCAAAGAGTCTAAGGACCTGGGTGCTTGCTGACCTGAGTCAGACTGAACTGTGGATGTGGATGGAAGGGGAGCTTGGGCTCAAACCTGAATCAGAGCCCAGACCTAGTGTGCCATGTAGACATATCAAAGTCCAGCCATACAAATCATTACTCACGGAGAAAACGTATTCAAGCAAATATTGGGAGTACTTATGAGTGATTCTTAGATTGTTCAGTGTCTTCAGGGCAGGGATCCTGCTATCTGGTTTTTCAGTGCCAGACTGTTTCAAGCCATTATGACCCTGATTCAGAAAAACACTTCAGCATTTTCTCAAAAATCCCATCCTTATTTAGCAAAGTACTTAAATACTTGCCCAAACCCCTTTGAAGTCAATGGGACTTAGCGCAAGTTTAAAGTTAAGCATGTACTTAAAAGCATTGCTGACTCAGGGCCTGTATAGGTAATAAATCATAGTGATTGTCCTTTTGGTAAATAATTCAGATTTTTAAATATTCAATATATATATTTAATAGTGTATGTTTTAAAAGGCTCCTTCATACAAATTTTCCCATTCATGCACTTATACTACATGAAGGATTCACTTTTCCCTGAAAACCTACTCTTTACAATAACAAAAGAAAGATTGAAATAGTTCCCAATAAAAGCAAACGAATTGCAAGACAAGGGGCTGACATTCCTTCCTCCAGCCTCCCCCGTCTGTGTCTGTTATATAGCCTCATATTTGCGTATATGCAGCAATAGTGAGACACAACAGGGTGAAGGATGGTTCATCAAGTTTGACTTTAAGCCACCTCGCTGTTGGTGGTTTGCAGCATTACATTATTATTGCCTGTGCTGGTTTGGTATGGTTTTACATAAAGGTACGCTTGTCCACCTGTGCAGTCAGACACAGACCTACAGACAAACAGTATCCTTTTACTCTAGTATACCGCAGTGCATTGTGATTCAGATTATGCTGATTCACTGCATGAGTTTAAAAAAGAGGCTTTTCAGTAATCTTCAGTGTATGTTTTGTATGTTCATACACATATAGGTAGACAGACATATTATACCATATACTGTTATGCATGCAGTCAAGCATGCACGCAGTCACCCAATCTGTACACACAAACATACTGTGAAGTTAACAATATTATGGTGCCCTGACTGAATATAGGAAGCGGGCTTCATTCAATTCCGAGACAGCTTCTCTGTGCTGAATATTACATAAATTTCTCCACAACAGCTTGTTTCAGAAACTTTCTCTAATAATGTAGATTAAATTTAAATTGTTTCTGCTGCTTTAAATGGATATTCATCAGATAAAAGCCCAGACAATTATTATGATAGTTTCTCTAGCAGGTGGAGTATGTTTTAGGATTTGATGGACATGGGATTTGATGGAGTAATCTCAGTGAAATTTTGTGGATTATTTTCATGATGGGGGTTAGCATAAAAAGTGAGAATGTAAGCAGATTTTGAGGTGATTTCATTATGTTTTTACATTTGTTTCCTTTTATCATTTTAAACCTAGAATAAGTTCATGCTTTGAACAAATGTAAGTCTTTTAAGGCAAGCAATGAACCACACAAATAAATATATGCCTAAGCAATATATTATAAAATAACATTAATCATATGCAATAATGTTTCTAAAGTAATTGATTTTATTGCATTTATTTTCTTAAACAGTAGGAAGACCCCAAAGAAAATGTTATTTTATACTTTTGCAAACGTTACATTGTGTTATATGTGCTTGTGCAGTATGCATATTACAATACATATTTTAGTTCATAAGAAGTCGCTAATACAATTGATAACATACACATCGTGGTCTGTTGGAAAATGCAAATAGAAATCAAAGCACAACTTCACTTTTTTTTTTTAATTGAACAGAAAAGAAAAAAGAAAAGAAAAGAAACAAAAAGATTGGTAGCAAAACTGAGCCAAAGAGACCTGAAGTCTGATCCCATTCCCATTGAAATCAGAGTTTTTCCACTGGAACAGGATCAGGCTTTATTCCGATCAGGAATCCTGTCCCATAGATCATGCTCACAGCTAGTCGCATTGTTTTCAATGCAAATTGACTTCAGTGGCAATACTTATATAATTAGTGTCAAATAAACTGGCATTATAAATAATGGGTCACTGCCAAATTAGAGTTTCCAAAAGAAACTGGAAGTTAGAATTGCACACGCAAGAAAAGCCCTTTAGTCCATCTCTAAAATGTACGGTTAGAATTTAACATTCCAAGGGGTTCAAAAATACCCTTGGATAACACACAAGAAGTTCTCATACTAGACTCCACATCTGTTAATTGCCTTGTTGCCAAATATCAGTAGTAGCGTGGTATCTGATTTAACAGAAGTAGACATATTAAAATGCTATTAATTTCTTTACACTGTTTTGTTACCAATAAAACTTCAGAGCTATGGATGCATGTTTGTAATTAATTTCTATTAAAACTCTTATACAGAGACACAGTAGTAATGTGCATATTAATATACACAACAGCATGTGCCCCAGCAATGTTTATATTAACCTACATGCATATTCATTTACAGGGGCTGAACTCAATGAGAGTTTTGAGATTGGCTTCACTAGGAGCTGGATCAAGCATATACTTTTTAATTTACATTGGGCCAAATTCCAAGGGTAGAATTTGGCTCATCAGGTTTTAATTATTTACCATTAAGCATATGTGATGATCTTCCCCCTCTGATGTTACTACTCTCACACTCCTGCATTGTATGAGCTCACCTCCAGCTGCTTTGCTGTGTCTCCTATTTTGTTTTTTAAAGCTTGCATTTTATTTCTTTATGCAGCTATGATAATTGATAGATTAATTAACAAACCTTCAGTTCAGAATTTTCCTATCATTCTCAAGCCATTTATAACCTTAGCCGACAAGTCGAGATTGAAAGTCAGCCTTGTAGTTAATCTCGTCATATTCTTCCTGAATATTGTTTCTGCTTTATTATGCTGGTTATATTCTCTTACAATGAAAATCACCCTGATGTGAAGTCCTCCCATCATGAGGCCCTGATCCTGCAATTAACTCAGTGCAGACAGACACCTAGTGGAGCTCCATGCAGGTACAGGAGACATGTGCAGACTAAATTGCAGTGTCGCTGATCTCAAGTGTTCAAAACCCATGATGGAATTGGCTTAAACTTGTGAGATTGTAAATAAGTAATAGATTTGGGGTTGGTTTTCTGCCTTCGGGCTTTTGAGGTTTTAGGGCATACTCACAGTTTTCAAGATTTTCTCTGAAAACACGAGGACTAGAAAAAGGAAAGCTGTGATTCTCACCTAATCACATGCTTCCAGTAGGTGGAGCTTTAAGGAAATCACCAAAATTTCAGTGAGACTCCCAACACTACTGGGAGAGTTGGCAACACTGAGTTTGGAGCCTAAATTGTCTCCCAGTGATATGAGATGGTGGGAAAAGGCAGGACAGAAGTAGGGCAGCGGGGGAAGTGGATCTCTGCACCACTGCACCCTGGAAGAGAGAGCTCCACCATGACTATGAATATCAGGATGCATGAAGGGGAGCACAGCAACCACTATTCCATCCCACGGACAGCAACTGTAACCACAGAAGGACTGCCCTGCATCTAAACGACTCATGCCTAAAAATAGTGTGAGGGGCAGAGTGAGGGCAGCCAGCTTCAGCAGTGTTAGTGAGCATGCTCAGTCCCTGTGAGCATGCTCAGTACAAGCCAAGCAGCAAATTGGGGGGGCACATGACCCTCCATGCCCCGCCCAGTGCTTCCCCTCATTCACCCCTACAGAACTCGCCTCCATTAAACTTGCTATATAACTTCTTTGAAACAATCGTGATCTAAAGGCTGGGTGTTTCAAACCACTGGTTGCCATTGTGTGTTTGCAGTTGAAAACTGTGGGACTGGAAACTCTTCCTTCTGATCTTTTCCAGCTCACTGCACAAAGGGAAGCATGCGAGGTAAATTCTGGCAAGATGCTGTACATTCCTATACAAATGGAATAATGATGGAAAAAATATTTATTTGCCTGTCCCTTATTCTGAACTAGTCACTGTTTCAATCTGCACCTAGTAACACAGAAAGGATGTATTCCTCTGAAAGTGACCAGCTGTCATCAAGCATCCCATAATTTATATAGCAATTATTGTTTACTCACCACTGAAGCGAATACCCTCATGGACTTGCCAGTCCAAGGGACTCAGTCCTTCATTTCAACATGACCTGGGTCAAATGTGTAGCAGTCAGACTTTTTCATAATAATTCTTAAGTACAAATAGAAAAGACATTGATAGCAGTTGTGATACTGCCAGACAGCAATCCACTGAATTATTTTGAAATGATTCCTGTTTTGTTATTCATACAGTCTGAGCCTATAAAAATCTCTTGTGATAGTCTGTGCTACTGTGTGCAGGAGAGTTCACAGAGGCAGCCTGGTTCCCCGGCTTCAGCTGAGCTCTACACAGCAAGGGAGGGGAGAGCAGGCCCTCCATGTGCCAGGACTGCGCACTGCTCTGATGAACTCTTGCACATAAATTCTGGAGAGCATTGTGAATTTTAAAGGGGCAGGTCAGGGGGCATCTCACTGAGTGGTTACTGGGTCTTACTACAAAAAGAATGGGGTAGTTTCCTGAGAAGTTTCAGCAATACTGGTTGTGGGAAAGAGGGGACCAACAGGCTGTCCCCCAAAGAAGCTGGATGCCTAGAGGTGGGTGAGATATGTGGCTGTGTCCTGAAGCTGAATTTATGACACTGTGAGTGGAACACCCTCCTCCTCAAATGAATGATGAAGAGAATCAGGAAATCCCCTCCCTGTCCCCCCACAATCCATGTTTATCACGTACATACACACGTCCTCTTCACTTTGAGCAAAAATGACAACAGTGGCAGCATAGCCTCACAATGACACTTCTGTGTTCTTAATTCCACCCAACAGAGACAGTTCTCAGTGCCTGTATTTCCTATGCACAGGGGAAAGCTGTTTTAACATTATACTTGCAGAAAATAAGGATAGTTATTGTGAATTGAGACAGAGGCATTTTAAAATCAATTAAAACAATTCCAACATCCTAGCTGAATTCTTTTCTTTCCAGTTTAGAGATACAGGTGTATTCACATAATACAAAAAACAACAGGGAGTCCGGTGGCATCTTAAAGACTAACAGATTTATTTGGGCATAAACTTTTGGGGGTAAAAAACCTCACTTCTTACCCACAAAAGCTTATGCCCAAATAAATCTGTTAGTCTTTAGGTGCCACCGGATTCCTTGTTTTTTTTTGTGGATACAGACTAAAATGTTTACCCCCTGATACTTTACATAATACAAAGATACATAACTACCCTCTTTTACAATATTGTCCCAAATACTGGCCTCGTCATCCCCTCTCTTCGTCCTTCCCTCCCTCCTGTAACATGCAAGGGCCTGCTCTCCGTGCACTACTGTGTAGAAGTTGGCTAAAGCAAGGCAGCCAGGCTCCCTCTATAAAGATTGTGGGTATGAGTGGAGAGAAAAGGCTACACAGTTGTGGTAGAGTCTAAATCTCTCAATTTCCACCGAGAACAACACGAACACCAGTTATAGCTGGAAGCCAGTTACAGCGCCATCAATTTCTGCACAGATGATTAGAGCAGCCTGGCAGTTGCTCTAACTTGTACCAGTTAAAAGTGACCCCTAAAGAGTGGGACCATGCGGAGGGAGGTGTATTAGCTAGATCTCCTGCTCTATTCCCACATGTACCAGGGCAGTGGTTTTCAATCCTTGGGGGTCTGTAGACTATGCCTAGGGGGGTCTATGAAAGGTTGTCATTACCATAGAACAGTAGTTTTCAACCTGTGTTTTGCAGACCCCTGAGGTTCTGCAGACTATGTCTAAGATTTCTATTCAAAATTTAGTAGGGGTTCACGAATGGAAAGAAGGTTGAAAACCATTGTCCCGGGGTTATCGCCAGCTGGAGAGTTAAGCAGTCAATGCACCTTTTCCGCCACCTAGTGGTGTAAGGGGAGCAGAATATAATATCAGTTCTGCTTCATTGTCCTTTTAGATTACAAACCCCTTCAGCCTGTAACATGTCTTCTTCAGTTTTTCACCTAGTGCATTGCTGATGCTCACTAAATAACTGCGGTAGGCTGGTGTAGAAAACACGCCAGCGGAAAGGATCCAGGTGTGTCAGGAAAGGAACTTATGTAGGCAAAGAAGATTGCAAAGTACCCACACTCTGAAGATGGTGAAGTTTGGACTTAACGTTATATTTCCCTCCTTATAAGGGTTATCTCTAATGTTAGGACCTAATTTATCTCCCAACCGCACAATTCTATTGCTTTCCCACTGTTGTTGTTATTTTCCATTGGTTGTTTCCCACAGAAATGCTGAATCAGGAAAATGATGGGTGGTAACTGCTATTTATGTTAAAGAAATAAATCAAACTGCATACAGGCCATGAATATAGCAAAAACCATCTCGGGAGGGAGAGAAGGAGGAGATAGTACTTTGTTCTTTTCCTGTATTTCTTTTTTTGCTGACATGATGCAGGGGTTATTTACAAAGTTGGCATTCCCCAACAAGTATCACGCACTGGATTCTGAGATACCAGTTTCCCTCATGACTGTAACTGTGGTATCTCAAATACAACTATATCGTACCTGTAGGGAAATGTGACATTTTAATTGAAACCACTGACATATATAAATAATGTGACCACTGTTTATAACTTTGAAGTGTAGTAGCACAGTAGAACCTCACTCATGCATGCTACATACCAAATTTTATGAATTAGCAAATAAACAATATTAAAAACCCAACAAGGATACAGTGTCACAAGTTTATTTTATTTACTTTAAAAAGTGTAGGTATAGTTCTTTATACTGTTGACCGCTCCATGTGGTGGAAGGTTGGATGTGTATGCCATCTTATGCCATATATTGGCTGCAAACACATATTTACGTGTCTGTTTAGTTTCTGTGCTTTCAGATGTCACCATCCTTTATTAATTATTTGTAGTGTTCATGGTATTCTTGTAAAAGTAGAGCCTGACCTTGCAACCCTTAATCTCAGTAGTAGGTTTTACACATGTAGGCAGTCCCATTGAGTGGGATTATTGGATGAGCAAGCATTGCAACAACTGGCCTCTTACCATAACGTATTTTGTGAAAGTAAAATATGAGATCTCTGCTATTAAGCCTGGGGTGACACCTCCACATTCTTGGTTGGAATGATCTGTTTTGAGTAGTGAAATGAGACCTAAATTATAAGCTCTTTGGGGAAAGGACCATTTTATGGCCATGTGTATATACAAGATCTAGAACAATGGAGGTTCTTGGTGCTACATCAATATAATTAATTACTACTACTAATGAAAGAGTTATATTATGCCACATAAGAGACAGGCAATTATCCAGCTAATGAAACCTTCAATGATTATTTTTTATTTAAAATATAATAAAGTCTCTTACTCTCTGTGCATACTCTGCAATTTAATGTGATGAGCCCAATAACTACTGAAGAAGAAAAATAGGGAATTGGGGAAAGTTGTACTTGATACTTGTAAATTAATAATGCAAAAATAAACAGAACATTTAGAACATGGAAATCAAATCTGCTCTTTGTTTTAATTTGTTGTATTTGCTAGAAATGGCTAGGATTGGAAAATGATTACTAAGAAGCATATTGGTATACTGTATATTTCAAATCACAAAAGAATGTTTAATTTAAAATAAAATCATTAACAAAAGAATGCATCAATATATTAATGAATAGGAATGAAATGTTTCTGATGATGCAAAAAAAATAATATAGTGAGTCATTAGCATTGGTGCAACTAGCTTCTTTTTATAATTCACAGTTACATATCCCTATTAACTGTAAAATATTCCCAGATTTAGGACACACTGTCCTCCACAAAATGCTTAGCTGGGAAAGGTTATTAACATTGAATGGGGACTGTTCTCTCAGGATAGCTGCAGCTAAAATGACCAGGGAAAGAAATAGCACAACTTCTCAAATTAGCATAATTAGTAATTATCTCTTAATAGCCCCACTTGGCTTTGGAGACTTGGCACTTGAAATTCCACTTAAAGTTCAGTGAGGAAAAACAAATTTCACGCTGAAATGTCTCAATAACACAGCTGAGCTGCTGAGGTAATCGTCTGGTTTAGGTAAAGGGAAGAAGATGAACATATGGATAGCTAAGATCTTTTCTGTAAGTACTGTGTTTGTGTTTGCATATGTAAAGCACTCAAGACTTGATTGTAGAGTTGCGTCCTTCTCTTTTGTGGAGGGAGTAGGGATGAGTTAACTTTTCCATATTTCTCTTTTAAGAGGAAAAAAAGATTAGAGTAATAACAAAGTAAAATGAAGTAACCTTATCACTTCGGCATTTTGCAGAGTTAACTGGAAAAGATAATAAGCTAGGACAAACAAACTAAATGGTGGAAGAAAACAGCAGGCTTTATTGTAGCCAGTGGCAGAACTAATCCCTTCCCAAAGGGCAGTGTTCTTGGACATTTTACTCAGGACAAAGTCAAATAAGCGATAGTAACCCTAAGACTTTTCTTTTTGTGGCAAGGAAACAGATGTGTCTCTTAAGATGCTTTTGGCTGAAAGAAAACAAACGCTGAAGAAAAATATTTACAATTTTTATATAGTTGAAAGCTAGTCCTCTTTGTCTCCAGGCAAGGAGTAATTTATCAGCTGATTCTGATCTGAGCAATCCTTTGTTATTATTAATATGTGTTTGATTTACATGCTGCACAGCTGGTTTGGAGCCCCTAACGAGAACAACATGTACGCAATCAATGTGGTGCTGTAAACTAGTTGTGAATACGAAAATAAGTTTCCTCACTTTAGCCTCTTTGACAGATGGACAATCCATGTTAGGAGCCATCATGCTGATAATGGACCTATCTGGGTTTCTTTAAAAAAAAAAAAAAGTGTCAGATTTTGCTGAGTTTAAATTGCCTGGATCTGAACACATATGGAAGGTGAATTGCGCTTTCATTTCTCAGCAGCTCAGCCTCCTCCAGGTGAGTCTGGATTTGCCTTTGAGAAAAAGCCTGAACTCTGCAACGCCTATAGAACAAAAGGCTCCTCCATTGCTCAGAAATAACTCTCCCTTACTGCCAAATCGACAGAAAACTAGAAAATGTGAAGATAAACTAGTCAGAAAAGGCTGACAGCTGTTATAAAACTGATAGGCTGACACTCTTGTGACCAGAGGAGGAAAGAAGGCTTGGCTTGGAAACTCTAATTAAGCCTGGCCAAGGTCCATTAGCTCATCTTCACTTGTAGCTTCTCAGCCTCACACCCAGTGGATCACCCTTATTATATAGGGTGCTAGGTGAGAAATGCGATTAAGCAATCTGCTAGTCCTGTGTTTCAGAGGAACAGTCTCTGAAAGTGTTTCAAATCCTTTATCAACCAATAAAATTCATTTCAAAATTCAGAAAGTGTATGAAAGGCGAGAAAAAAAAAAAGAAATGGAACTGGATCAAAAGAGATGAAATGACATTTTAAAAGTATGGAAATAAGGGGCTTGTTGAGTCTGAATTAACAGCATAAAGAAATAAAAAAAAAATGCAGAAATCTGGTAAAGGCAGATGAAATATTTGCAGTCTGAAGAAAAGCAGGAGAATATAGACAATGTCGTAAGGAGACAAGCACATTCCCTTCCTTCTCCACTCACATCCATTCCCCGAATGGGCACTCGACAAATAAATTAAGCTTAAGCACTAATTATGGAGAGAGACCAGACAAAAAATCTGATGGATATCTGAGATTTTGCAGAAATATCTTCTGATATGCTATATGTGGGCCGCAGCTGAGAAGAAAATCCTACCAAAGGAAAGTGCCCCCTCCTTGAAGACAAGCCTCTTTGTTGAATGATTGATGTGTTTCTGCTTTCTATCTTCTTTATGGTATCAGGAACCGGAGGTGTTGTTTCAGGACCAGAGCTATTAAGAATTAAAAAAATAAATATAATCTGTTAACTCCAGTTTGACGTAGCACATGATTCTCTTTACTCCCCAAAAGAGGATTTTGTGTGCCCAGTTTTCAAAATAGGCCTATTTCATGGTGACCACTTCACTTGAAGAACCCTCTGTGCTCAAAGTGGGTAATGGTCGGCACATCTTGGTAGTATGTAAATGCTCATTTGAAGGCTGGCCTTATGGTTAGGGTACTAGACTGGGGGCCACAAAATCTGGGTTTAATTCTTGGCTCTGCTACACACTTCTTGTTTGATCTTGGGTAAGTCACTTAATCTCTCTCTGTCTTTGTTCCCTGTCTGCAACAAGGAGATAATTAGGGTCCTACCAAATTCACCGTCTATTTTGGTCAATTTCATGGTCATAGGATTTTAAAAATCGTAACTTTAATTATTTCAGCTATTTAAATCTAAAATTTCATGGTGGTATAATTGTAGTGGTCCCGATCCCCCCCAAAAAGTTGTGAGCGGGGGGAGGAGGTCGCGGTACTGCTATCCTGGTTCTGCGCTGCTGTTGGCGGTGGCGCTGCCTTCAGAGCTGGGCAACTGGAGAGCGGCGGCTACTGGCCAGGAGCCAGTTCTGAAGGCAAAGTCACTGCCAGCAGCAGTACAGAAGTAAGGATGGCCTGGTATGGTATTGTCACCCTTACTTCTGTGCTGCTGCCTGCAGAACTGGGCCCTCAGTCAGTAGCACCACTGTCCAGCCAGCCAGCTCTGAAGGCAGCAGAGCAGAAGTAAAAATGGCATGGTACGCTATTGCCACCCTCACTTCTGCACAGCTGCTGGTGGGGCACTGCCTTCAGAGCTGGACACCTGGCCTACAGCCACCCAGCCTGAGGGCAGTGTAGAAATGAAGATGGCAATACTGCGACCCCCCTAAAATAACCTTTTACCCCCCTGAAATTCCATTTTGGGTCAGGACGTTCAATTTCAGAAACACTGGTCTCCCCTGGGAAATCTGGATAGTATAAGGTAAAAGACCAGATTTCACAGGTAGGAGACCAGATTTCATGGTCTGTGAATTTGGTAGGGCCCTAGAGATAATATTTCCTTTCTCCCACCCTTTGGTGGCTACCTGTCAAGGCTTTCTCTACACTACAGAGTTTTGTCAACACAAACTACACTGATGGTCAAAAACTGGTATAATTACGTTGCTTGTGCATATTCACACAACGCTCCTTCTGTCAGCAGAGTGCATCCGCAGTAGGTGCTCTAGCATTGACAGAGAGAGCAATGTATTGTGGGTACCTATCCCACTGTGCTACTCGCCACCTTCTGCAGTTATGGTGGAATGGGTGGCAGTATATCATTGGTGTGGAACTGTGTGTGTGGAGCTTGCCCCAGCACTGTGGCACAAAGACACCAAAATGAGGGCTGCCCTCTCAGTGGAGAAGCACATGGTGATTGCTGTGTGGAAGCTGGCGACTCCAGACTGCTACCAGTTGATCATGAATCAGTCTGGAGTTGGGAAGTCCACCACTGAGGCTGCATTTTTGCAAGTGTGCAGGGCCATTAAGTGCATCCCACTCTGCAGGACTGTGACTATTGGAAATGTGCATGAAATAGTGGATTGTTTTGTGGAAATGGGATTCCCTAACTACGGAGGGAAGGTGCTTCAATTTTGGATCCAGACCATCTTGCTGCAGAGTACCTCAATAGAAAGGAGTACTTCTCTATGCTATTGCAGGCCTCTGTGGATCACTATGGCCATTTCACTGCCATCAACGTAGGGTGGTCCAGAAAGGTGCATGACACATGTATCTTCAGGAACACTGACTTGTACAGAAAGCCCCAAGCAGGGACTTTCTTTCTAGATGAGAAGATTCCAGTGGGGGATGTTGAAATGCCCATAATGATCCTGGGAGTAGCGTACCCCTTACTCCCATGGCTCATGAACCCTTACAGAGGGAACCTGGGTAGCAGGAAGGAGTGCTTCAACAGTAGGCTAGGCAGGTGCACAAAGACCACAGAATGTGCCTTTGGCAGATTAAAAGCATGCTGGCACTACCTTTATGGCAAGTTAGACCTAAATGAGGAAAATATTCCCAGGGTCATAGCAGCCTGCTATGTGCTCCATAATATTTGTGAAGCTAAAGGTGAAAAGTTTCCCCCAGGGTGGAGTGCGGAGGTGAATCACTTGATTTTGAGCAGCCAGATACCAGGGCAATTAGAGGGGTACATTGTGGAGCTATTCGAATCAGGGAGGCTTTGAGGCACCATTTTGACAATGAGCTCCGGTAATGTGGCTTTCTGTTAACTTGCTGCCTCGCATAAAATTTTCATGATACCTGACCATGATTTGTACTCCACAAATGATCAAATTGCCACTGTGTATTAATTACAGCAGCAACCACCATGTGTAGGAGATAAATAAAGATTGGCTATCTTTCAGAGAGTATGTTTTTATTAAATACCAATTAGCAACAAACACACACAAAAGGCTTGATGGGAAGGAAGATAATGAAAGGCAGTGTAGGCTCTCATAGCTGTAAGTCCAGCTATCAGTTTGGAAACTGGCCGAAGGAGTGGAGTGAAAGGGATACCGAAACGGGTCAGGAAGTTGCAAGGAATATGTGGGCAGAGTTTGGGAAGGGCATGGAAAGCAGTTCTGTATTGGCTGCTGGGGGGGGCGAGCATGTATGAATTCAGTCTGCAGTATGATAAGGGACTTAACATTTCTGTTTGCTCCTCCATCACTTTTATCATCTGCTCTTGGCCCATTAAAATATGCTCCTGGCTCTCCTTTCTGTCCTGCCTGTCTATTTATAAGTTTCTTTTAAAGTCTCTCTCCATGCTCTGCATTCTTGTTTTTCAGTGTCTGATGATTGGAGCACCTCTCAAAACATGTCCTCCTTTCTCTTTGTTTTCTTATCTGGTAGAGGCACTTTGCCGGTGCGTAGGGGGTTCCCCTGAAGGCCACATCTGCAAAAGCGCAAGAAATAATAAACAGAAGCATGATTGTTAGTGCATGCACAGCATCGAATCATTATAGTAAAATGCACCTTTTAAAAAATATGAATCAGTTTCTCACTGTCCCTTGGAAAGCGCACAGCTCGGCAAATGCCCAAAACATGATGAGTTGGGCACGGGGGCAGGGAGGCCACTCAAGATGAGGCAAAAGATCTTGGTGTTTTTTCAGAGGAATCACTGCAGGCAACTAGGGACAATAATGTAAATTCTGCCACCATTTTCCACAGGCAGGGGTCAATGAAGCTGATATCTCACTCCTGAGGGTAGGCAAAGCTGCAAGGGCTCATCTCCTGCATGTGTACAGCTTCAGACCGGGTCCCTATGCTGCCTACCTGTGTGCCACTTTGGTCCCTAAGTAAATGATTGCCGATTGGCATGGAAAAGTTTCCTACGGGGGAGTAGGGGGGAGAGGAGGGGAGAAAGTGGCACATGACTCCATGTAACCCCCTCACACACACACCTCGCCTCTGTTTGTGGAGGCAATGCCCCCCGCACCCTAACAAACTTTACCTAGGCAGAAGCCAGTGTATCTGGGTGCAGGGCAGCAGAGTTCAAACTGCTGACCAGAGCGGTCAGCAAGGTCATTGTGGGACACCTTCTGGAGGCCATTTACAGTAACATAACCAAGCTCAGTGTCTACACTGGCATTTTGTTGATATAACTTTGCTGCAAAAAGCTCTACACCTCTCATCAAGGTGGTTTTATTTTGTCGGCAAAGCAGGAGAGTTTTGTCGGCAGAAGGAACATTGTTGTTTGTACACCTCCACTGTTTTGTTGACGAAAGCTGACTTTTGTTGACAAAACTCTGTAGTGTAGACAAGGCCTTAGACCAGGGGTAGGCAACCTATGGCACACGTGCCGAAGGCAGCACACCAGCTGATTTTCACTGGCACTCCCACTGCCCGGGTCCTGGCCACCGGTCCAGGGGGCTCTGCATTTTAATTTAATTTTAAATGAAGCTCCCTAAACATTTTAAAAACCTTATTTACTTTACATACAACCATAGTTTAGTTATACATTATGAACTTCTAGACAGAGAAATGTTAAAATGTATTACTGGCACACAAAATCTTAAATCAGAGTGAATACATGAAGATTCAGCACACCACTTCTGAAAGGTTGCTGACCTCTGCCTTAGACTGTAAGCTGTTTAGGGAGTGGCCCATTATGTGTATGAACAACACCAAGTACAGCTGGGTCCCGGTGTCATTTAGGAGCAGTAGGTGCTATTGTAAATAATAATAAATAATAATTAGCACATTACATCTGACTTCTGAGCATTCAGGAAGATATATGTGTTATTTTGCAAGTGTAGTTTCAGAGACTACTTCGATATCTGGCCCCGAATGGCAAGAATTAGTTATATATAGCACCATTCTGCAAAGTGCTAAGCATCTTCAAGTGAGGTGCTGAGAGTCCTCGCCTCCTACTGGGATCAGTGGGACTTGAGGGCACTCAGTAGCTTGTACAGGATTGGACCTTTAAAACTGGGATGGATTTGAGGACAGAACCAAGAAGAGGAGAAACACACAAAATTACATGAACAGAGAAATGCCTAAGGATAATTTGTTCTTTTAAAAAAAAATGCCATTGGGTCATACTGGCTTTGCAGGAAGCATTTAATTGCATGAAGATGATGCTGGCAGTCTCCTCGTTCCAATTCCCTTCTCCAACTCCGAACTATCAATTCTGGCTTATTTTGAATTGCTAGTAATTCAGCACAAGAAGTGTCAATAAGAATATACTGTATATTACTTTTGGTCTGCTTTCAAACAGAGTTAAGTACAAGCTATATTTTCTGAAAAGACTAAGAAAATATCAGTATTTTAACTGAGAAAGTAAATTAGGAAATTGAATAGACCCTATAAGGCCTACTCTTCTTTGTCTAATAAAAGTAGGTCAATGTTTTATACTGTTCACATTAGTGTCATTAGTTTTAGTTCTACTAATAAAAGCTAATGGCTGGGTAAGCATTAGTGGGTAGCAGAATATCAAATAAGAAATTATAATAATAAAAAAAAAAACTGAATGGCAATTTTTTTTAAAAAGCACTACATTGTTGGAATGTTCCTATACAATAACTTACATTATACCTTCTAACACCCTGATTTAGAAATTCCCATATGCACCATAATGAAAGTGCAAATGAACTGGAACATGATAAAAAGTCTTGTATGTCTTAAGCTTCAGGTCAGCCATCAAACACTCAGCAGATGCTAAACACCAGCTTTATCTTGCAGTCCTTTATACATAACTTCCATTAAATTCATGCAGAGTTTTGTCAGCTGTAAGACTACAGGATCTGCCCATAATTTCTATGGTACTGTTCTTGCCATAAAGTAGTTCCTCTTATGGCTCCTCTTCACATTAATGGTAGCCAAGTGCTTGTGTAATGCTGACAGACCCCTGACCGTTGGTGGGCGGGATTGAACCTGGGACCTCGGGAGTTTAATGCAAGAGTCTCTGCCACATGAGCTAAAAGCCAACTGCCTGTTAGCTAAGGCTATGGAGCAGACCAATTTTATCTGTCTTGTTACGTGGTCTCAGTGCCACTAAATGGGACAGAACACCACACCCAGAGGTGTGTGGGTTACACTTGCATCAAAGGAAGAATAGCACCATGAAAATTTAAAAATGCTGGATGGTAATTGTGAAATGTGTACCTGAAGTTGATGAACATAAAGATGAGTGTAACAGAAAGTCAAAGGGAAATGTACTGTTAGTATGTTTTGGTTTTTTATATATAATGACATTGGGCTTCTTCCTGAAGTCAGACGAGTATTACACCACTATTGCTAATTTCAAATATTTGAAAATCATGAGTCTGGCTCAAAAATCATGCTATTTAAAAGAAAAAAAGCATTGGGTTCTTTTTACTTAGCTTTTGAGCCTTTAGATATGCTTGGGTCATGTTTTCAAGATTTTTTTTCTGCCGCCATGAGGTCTAGAAATTTACTTTTTTTAAGAGAAGAAGCAGCTGAGATCCTGCTGTCTCACAAGACTCCAGGAGCTGAGGCTTTAAACAAAGAATCAAGTATTGTGGAACTTGCAATCAAATCATGAGAGCTGGCAAAATGGTTACTTCTGGTCTGTATATTAGGAAAATGAGGTATGGAGGCAAAGACTAACAAATAGAAGCCAAAAGTTAGACTCCTAAATCCATATTAAGACACCTAAATAAATGGCCTAGTTTTCCAAAATGTTGAGTAAGCTGCAGCTCCTGCATTGAAGCTGCTGAATACTCAAGATTTCTTATTTCTGAATCTAATTTTCGGTTGTTCTTTTTAATATTGGCTGGAAATATTAACTTAAATGAGCTGCTCAAAGTCACACAGGGACTGTATGAAAAAGCCAGGACCAGGACCCATATTTCCCGACACACAGCCTTGTGTCTTAACTGTGAAAACCATCCTTCTTATCATCCATTTATCATAATTACTGTTTTGTAGTACTATGTCTATGACAAAAGCCCAAAGGTTTATGTAAAATACATGTTGTTTTCTCAATAGAAAATAATAATGCAGTAAAATACATACATCTAGTTGTCCAATTGTTAAAATGCACTTTCTTTACTAAATAGATTGCTGTTGCTCCTGGGGGGCCATTATAAT
This sequence comes from Gopherus flavomarginatus, assembly GCF_025201925.1. Classification (NCBI taxonomy): domain Eukaryota; kingdom Metazoa; phylum Chordata; order Testudines; family Testudinidae; genus Gopherus; species Gopherus flavomarginatus. The sequence continues at coordinate 25,017,044 of NC_066618.1, read as the reverse complement.
TTATTGTGCCAATATTTGACTCTTTCCTCTTGCTGGTGAGCTGGTACCTTCCCACCACTGGGCAAGACAAACTGGATATGTAATATCTCATCCTTTTCAGTACTCTAGAGTAGCTGTGGGTGTATTTCAAGGACATAGAGTCTTCTTGACTGATGACAAAAAGAGACAACTGTTACTGAGCCAGGAAAGAATCTTCTTGGCTAGTGGAAAGTCTTGACCTCTAAGAATGCACAAAATATATTCCAAAGTGATCCCCAGATTCATTTGGTCCCCATATCAAGAGGATAATTGTATGACATGCCTAAATCTGTACATAAATAATTCTTCATACGCCAAGGGAAACATTTGTCCTCAGTTCCTGTTTATTCTTTCAAAGTCACACAAATTCTGTATTACGTACTGAGATAAGGACCCCCCTTCTAAGTAATTTAAAGCCTTATTAGCAAGTGGAAGGGCTGTGCTTGCTTTTTCCTTTCAGTGATAAATTCAGCTCAAGCCTTCTAGGCCATGAGATTCAGAATACACCCAAGTGGCAGAGGAGTGTCAAAGTTAGAATCAGGACTCACAATTTGTCAGACCACTCTGTTTATTAGCGCAGCGCTCCGCCAATAACATTCAGAATATGTGAGTGGCCATGCAAGGCCCAAACAGTCTTATTTATACAGATAAAAGAGCGGGAATTTAGACAAAGGGACAAAGAAATCAAAACAGTAAAATTCACCTGGGGCACTGCATGCATATCCTATTTCCTTACTAACTGTTATCGATCTAAGACTAATGCTTCACCAATTGTCCTTAAACGGTGCAATTGTTCTATGTTAATGTCTGTATTCCTGACACCTGGTTGCAACATTTCAACAACTTTGCTTAAAGGTACAGACAGCATTTCTTTAATCCTTTCTATTCTTACTATATAATTCATTCTACTTTCACAATCCCTCCTTTTGGTCAGGCGTACGCCATGACCAACCCTTACTGAGTTCCACAAATTAACCGTTCCTTATCTCTTAGTTCATCAGCGATATTCAAAATCATCATATTAGCACTCTGTTTTGGGGCAGCCATCTGGGTGACACAATTCTGGATACAACAGGAGATTAACGGAAAGCATACAAAAATCACTAAGATTCCAAACAGGATAGTTAGGGCTCCCTGAAACAATCAGTTTCCTATGCCAGAGAAATTGAACAGGTTACTTAGCCACTTCCATAAAGAACTCAGCTCTTCATTAGGAAGATATGCGATTTGTTCTAAGTTGCTAGCGTGATCTATTACCTCATTGGTATTGTCAGGTATAAACACACAACATTCTTTTCCAATGAGAGCACAGGTCCCTCCTTTGGCCGCCGGCACCATGTTTAATGCTTGACGGTTTTGGAGGGCAACCTGTCTGATCACCCCTGTTTCTTTGGCCAGGGTTTTTAAACTTTCTCCGGTTTCATTTGCCATCATTTCAACCACTGCTTGTAACCTTAGGAGTCTCTTTGCGTGGTGTATTACTCCCCCAAGTGGGATAAAGGAACTGCCAATAGCCTCTTCCCAGGTGTCATTACTGTTCCATATTATGTTAAACGGACAAGGTCCTCCAGTGAGGTCTGGGGAATTGAGTGGGATAGCTAGGACAGGAACACCAGTTTGAGAGTGGACTGGGACATGGCTGCAGACCCAGCATTTAGAAATAATAAGGGTCTGAGCTATCCACACTTGCTGCTGGATAAAAGAATTGTCATTGTGGACTCCCCAGACCTTAAGACACCAGCAGCCGAAGAACAGGCACCACCAGAGGCGCATGTTGGAGGCAGGGCCCTTCTGGTCCTGACAACCTCAACTGAGGGAACTGCAGTTACAGTTTTATGTCCAGCAGGCGCTAGGCTCACTACTGCTTCTTCTTGGGCCTTGCTTTATGTAGTCATCTGCTTCTGGCAACCCTTACGAGAGCGTAGATTGTAAGGTATTGCAGGCTGTTCCTCTACGTCTTCTTCTGGAGTCAAAAAATTGACTCTGCGTGGTCCTGAGGTGGTGTTTGGTTCAGTGGGGGTGGTGCATTCTTACACTGCGAAGCATGTATCCACTCTGAGATGCCAGACAGTTTAACAGCCGTCCCTTGACTCTGGCTATAACAATGGCCTTCACACCTTTTCCTGATGCATACATTCCTCATTCACACAAATAGATTGAGAATACAAACAGTAGTATTTTATATTGAACAAAAAAAGCATTGCAAATTAAACCTTGCTAAGTTTTACAATTGATAACTAAGACAAAGTACATTGAGACCCAGGCCTTCAATGTTTCTCTAATTTACTTAACATAGACACAATAGAGAATCCTGTCTCTTACTATCTAAATTTTAAAACAAAGAGTTAGAGGGGGCCCAATTTGTAATGCATATGGGAAAACAGAATCTTATAGTCCCAGGGGGTCATTTATTTCTGCTATTTAAAAAAAGTGGCTAGCAGGATGAAATCAAATTATACTTTAATTCTTATGGGACATTATAAAATCCTGCTCCTACATATCCCCCTTTTGACACTAAGATTATTAATCGCCAGTGTCACTTCTTATTTAGTCCACGTAATAGAAAATACTGGGAGATGATTTGGGCCTGTGGCTTTAGCTTTGCACACATTTGTTTTATCCATCAGCACATTGTAAACATTTCAATTACACACATACAATTTAAAACCAAAAACACAATTAGGGGTAGTAACATTAGTATGCCAGTAGTTGTGGGAAACCATCCAGAAAATATGTTATACCAATGGTAAGCTATGATGTTTTTCTGTAGTGGCAATTCTTAACATGTCCCCATTTGTGTGTATAATATGAATGGTCCAGTAGGTTGCTAACACTTTTTAAACACTTTTCCCCAAGAATTAACACATACACATAGCCCATTATACAGTACTTTGGATTATCTGAAAGACAAAAATAACATTTTTCTATCCCTTTTGGGGTGGCATTGATTATTACTTAAAAGATTCCTTTCTTTTACAAATACCCTTGCTGATTGCAGGCAAAACAGAGGAATTACCCCATTTTTTTTTTTTTTTTTTTTTTTTTTGTTCTATAGGCAGGCCGGGTTTTAATGGCTTTTACTTTTTAAGGGTTATGCGGAAATTATTCCACTGTTTAGTTATTAAATTCATGAAGTGGTGTACCTCAAGTTTTTCCTCTTATATAGCAGACCAGGTTTGTAATGTTTTTTCCTGCTGTGTTAAAATTTAAGTTTATTCACAGATAATAGCTGAGAAGCATCATTACCATATTACTTTAAAGGATTTTTCCAAAAATCATACACTCTAACTTGTTACAGGGGTACTTACTAACATTAAATTTATTTCAATGTTTAATATTAACAGTAACATTAGCATCAAATCTATTAAAGGTATCTAGTTATACCATGCTTTTTATGTAGGCAGTTTGTTTGCTGACCAGGTATGTTATTTATTTGCAGCTTCTTTTGTGCTGGCAGTTCTCACCTTTCTTTATCAGTTAGGTAATTTGCATCAACACAGGCTTGACTTTTGGATTCAAAGCCATCAGCAGAGCTCAGAGACTCTGGGCTTGTCTACATCAGAAAGTTGCAGCGCTGGTGAGGGAGTTACAGCGCTGCAACTTAGGAGGTGTACACATCTGCAGGGCACCACCAGCGCTGCAACTCCCTGTTTGCAGCGCTGGCCGTACTCCCGTTTTGTCTCGGGTGTAGAGGATCCAGCGCTGGTGATCCAGCGCTGGTAATCAAATATAGACACTTACCAGTGCTTTTCTTGACCTCCGTGGAATAAGCAGGTATCCCAGCATACTTGAGGAAGCCTCTGGTAATCAAGCTGGTCTCCTTCCCCGGTTTGCTCTCGCGTTCCCCGAACAAGCAGGTCTCCTTCCCTGCGGTTTGCAGGGTGGTTCCGGGAAACGCGAGAGCAAACCGCGGCGAAGCTGGTCTCCTTCCCCGGTTTGCTCTCGCGTTCCCCGAACCCCCGAGCAAGCAGGTCTCCTTCCCCGCGGTTTGCTGGGTGGTTCGGGAACGCGAGAGCAAACCGGGAAAGGAGACCAGCTTCGCCGCGGTTTGCTCTCGCGTTCCCCGAACCACCCTGCAAACCGCAGGGAAGAAGACCTGCTTGCTCGGGGGTTCGGGGAACGCGAGAGCAAACCGCGGCGAAGCTGGTCTCCTTTCCCGGTTTGCTCTCTCGTTCCCCGAACCCCCGAGCAAGCAGGTCTCCTTCCCCGCGGTTTGCTGGGTGGTTCCGGGAACGCGAGAGCAAACCGCGGCGAAGCTGGTCTCCTTTCCCGGTTTGCTCTCGCGTTCCCCGAACCCCGAGCAAGCAGGTCTCCTTCCCTGCGGTTTGCAGGGTGGTTCGGGGAACGCGAGAGCAAACCGGGAAAGGAGACCAGCTTCGCCGCGGTTTGCTCTCGCGTTCCCCGAACCACCCTGCAAACCGCAGGGAAGGAGACCTGCTTGCTCGGGGTTCGGGGAACGCGAGAGCAAACCGGGAAAGGAGACCAGCTTCGCCGCGGTTTGCTCTCGCGTTCCCCGAATCTCCCTTGAAGCCGCCCAACAGCACTGCAGTGTGGCCACATCTAACACCACTTGCAGCGCTGGTTGCTGTAAGTGTGGCCACTCTGCAGCGCTGGCCCTATACAGCTGTACTAATACAGCTGTAACAACCAGCGCTGCAAAATTTTAGATGTAGACATGGCCTCTGTCTTAACACACAGGGATCTGAAAAAGAAAAAAACAGCCTATTGTGGCTCTTTTTGGAGCCCTAATAGGTTTTTAATTCAGCAGCATGTTTCATTTGCATTTCTTTTACCCCTTTTTACAATATACACCGCACATGTCCGAGGGAAAATGCACATTCCTTCTATACTATAACTTTTTGAAAACATTAGCCATATCAATTTTTACATAAGGTGTAACTGTTTCTTTTGTTCTTACAGAGTTTTCATGTATCCTTATCAAAGTGATAGTCTGATTCCACAGAGCCATTTTAAGGCTCAGTGTTTTTAACATTGCTTCTTTTTGTTTTGTGCACCTGACCTCTGCTGTTGCTTCAGAGGGTCACTGTTAATTTCTTATTCTTTCACTACAGCTCTTATCTGCTATTGTTACAAAAAAAAAGAAACCAAACAAACAAACAGACTCCAGAATCTTTACCTATTCTCCTGATTTTGACTGCCCTATTGCAGCCATGACTTGGTCTTTATTTAAAAACATTTTAATTTTTGTAAAGAATGAAGTTACTCCTTAAGGGTTAAATGCTAAATCCCAAAGCCAAACAACACTAATTGCCTGTGTCTTGCAAAAAGGTCTGTCAGTTTTGCAACTTTGAATTAGAGTCAAATGAATTTGTAGTGGCATTAAAAACAAAAACAAAATCAATTTATCTTACCCCTACAAAACAGGAGTTTTACAAACCAGATGTGCTGGTTTAGATTCTTAGAACTTTACATATTTTCACAGACAAATAGATACATACACTTTTTTTTTTTCCTTAACATTTCTTTACACTACTTTGTTTTTACATAGCTGTATATATATTTGGATGATTTACAGGCATTCTTCTGGAAAAGGGCCCATTTTCCTTTCAGAATGGCTGCAAAGAAAACAAGAATTCTCTCTTTAACATGGTCCTTTTTAACATTTTCCACAAAGTTTAACTGCTTAATTCTCTCCAGCCTCTGTAGAGTTAACTTTTTACTCTCTTCCCTTAAATCACTTGTTTATGTCCCAAAATGACACCTTTATCACCTCAGATTTCACCATTTTAAGTATTGTTCCAGGGATTCATGCCTGCACTTACTGCTTTTCTTACTCCTGACACTATGCCCTTAGGGCTTCCAACCTGTTTTTCAGTTTCTTTATCTGTTGCTTGCCTGCTTTTCTGGGCCCGATCCTGCTTTTTTTTCCAATGAACCGTTTGTGAGTGCTATTGTGGTCACTTCACAATTTTGAAAGAAGTGTTCAAGGAAAGGGACCAGGAAGGGTGGGGGCTAGTTGAGGAGTCCCCCCTCTTGCTGAATTGGTAGTGGAACACTAACGAATCAGTTTCTGAGGCAGAGAAAGGGGAGCAGAACAAGGAGCTTTTTGTCCTTTTTACAATGAGATGGGAGTATGAAGGGGGTTGGATCGATCCGAGGTTTGGAGAACGGGGTAAAGAGGAGCGCTCGGTCTGGTGGTGAGAGAGGAGGCTTTTAATAAAGCTTTTAACTTATTATTTGAATAATTGAGAGAGGCCAGTTTTGATTTTGTCCACCTATGATTTGCCTCTTCCCACCACTGCATGAAACAATTAACCTCTCCTTTAGCCAATTTAGTTTTAGGTTGGCCGAGTTTGTCCTTTAAGACGTCCATTCAGTCTTTGTTCCAAGATTTTAACAGTGGCCACTGAGTTTTGGGATCCCCCTGAGTTAGCCTAGACCATTTTCCCAGAAATTTACAGGAGTCTGGACCCTTTTTACAGGAGTCTGGACTCATCCTAAATACATAAAATGAGCCGGCGTTCATTTAGGGAACTGTCCCGAATTAGACGTCTGGTTACTCATACAGGAGGACTTCACACACCAATCACACAATTAGAAAATTCGGGTTCGTCAGAGCGATGCCCAGTGCAACACACAAAAGGAGCCCACAGACTACTGCCTCAATCGCCCTTGCTTTCACACCAGGGGTTTTACCCAAAGTGCGGTGCGGCTGCAATTGTGCAGATTCCACTCACTCAGACCGCGGGGACAGGAACCCCTTGGTCGGCCGATCCCCAGACAGAGACGGCACCCAGACTCAAACACTCCACAAGAGGACAAATAGACACAGAGACAGGACAGTCCTCAGTCCGGACAAAAAACAGAAATAATTACCTGACCAGATTGCTAATGTCAGATCCCGGGATCCCTACCAGAACAGAGTGGGAACCAACAGGTTCGATGGCGTAGACCACACTGTGGCTGTGCGCCTTTCCGCTCTAGTGGGGGACCGCTTGGGCCAAATGCCCAGGTACCGGCTGCCACAGTCATCCTACAAAAACAGTCAGGAATCACACAGCCCCAGTGAAGACGGTTGCCATCTCGGTGGAACCTCCAAATTGTCAAAGTTAGAATCAGGACTCACAATTTGTCAGACCACTCTGTTTATTAGCGCAGCGCTCCTCCAATAACATTCAGAATATGTGAGTGGCCATGCAAGGCCCAAACAGTCTTAGGGCTTGTCTACATCACAAAGCTGCAGCGCTGGTGAGGGGGTTACAGCGCTGCAACTTAGGAGGTGTACACATCAGCAGGGCATCACCAGCGCTGCAACTCCCTGTTTGCAGCGCTGGCCGTACTCCCGTTTCATCTCGGGTGTAGAGGTTCCAGCGCTGGTGATCCAGCGCTGGTAATCAAGTGTAGACACTTACCAGCGCTTTTCTTGACCTCCGTGGAATAAGCAGGTATCGCAGCATACCTGAGGAAGCCTCTCTGGTAATCAAGCAGGTCTCCTTCTCCGGTTTGCTCTCGCGTTCCCCGAACCCCCGAGCAAGCAGGTCTCCTTCCCTGCGGTTTGCAGGGTGGTTCGGGGAACGCGAGAGCAAACCGCGGGGAAGCAGGTCTCCTTCCCTGCGGTTTGCTCTCGCGTTCCCCGAACCCCCGTGCAAGCAGGTCTCCTTCCCTGCGGTTTGCTCTCGCGTTCCCCGAAACCCCGTGCAAGCAGGTCTCCTTCCCTGCGGTTTGCAGGGGGGTTCGGGGAACGCGAGAGCAAACCGCGGGGAAGCAGGTCTCCTTCCCCAGTTTGCTCTCGCGTTCCCCGAACCCCCGTGCAAGCAGGTCTCCTTCCCTGCGGTTTGCTCTCGCGTTCCCCGAACCCCCCTTGAAGCCGCCCAACAGCGCTGCAGTGTGGCCACATCTAACACCGCTTGCAGCGCTGGTTGCTGTAAGTGTGGCCACTCTGCAGCGCTGGCCCTATACAGCTGTACTAATACAGCTGTAACAACCAGCGCTGCAAAATTGTAGATGTAGACATACCCTTATTTATACAGATAAAAGAGCGGGAATTTAGACAAAGGGACAAAGAAATCAAAACAGTAAAATTCACCTGGGGCACTGCATGCATATCCTATTTCCTTACTAACGGTTATCGATCTAAGGCTAATGCTTCACCAATTGCCCTTAAACGGTGCAATTGTTCTATGTTAATGTCTGTATTCCTGACACCTGGTTGCAACATTTCAACAACTTTGCTTAAAGGTACAGACAACATTTCTTTAATCCTTTCTTTTCTTACTATATAATTCATTCTACTTTCACAGGAGCGAACTGAACCACTCAGCTCAGACTGAGTCAGGTGAAATCGGCACGTAGAGTTGTAGGCAGAATGGCAAGAATTGTTCCAGTACAGGTATTTCTGAAACTAAACCAGAAAGGGCAGTCTGCAGTGGGGAAAGTGTGTGCATATTGGTGGGATTGTTAGCTTGAGGGTGACCAGATGTCCCGATTTTGGGGGCTTTTTCTTATATAGCCACCTATTATCCCCCACCTCCATCCCGATTTTTCACACTTGCCCTCTGGTCACCCTAGTTAGCTAGCATTTGAAATGGAGATGGTGTCTGGTGGTGGCTGAAATGGGACAGGGATAGAATCTCTGCAGCAAGCAATGGTGTAGTGGAAATGAATACATGGTGTTAGTGCTCTAGAGCTGGAGTACACAACTCTGCATGCAGACAAATGGAGACTCGATCAAGACCTCTGTGGAAATTGGGCCCTATTTCCATCTCTTCCAACCCTGCCATTGCAGTGGAACAACATACCCACAGTCTAGCAGAGACTGCAGCGTAGCTGGAGGGCTGGCTGGCTGACAGCCAGACAACATGGGGTTAATGTTTGTGGGTCTGAGGAAGCCACTGAAAGAAATGGATGAGATTATTTCAGCACCTCCTTGATTAAAAGGATGTGCCCACTATTAGTAGTTAGGGGTCACAAGCTGGGAGTCTTGACTAATCCCTCAGCTGTTTATGGATATCTAGGTAGCAGTGACTGCGAAGAGTACATTTTACCGCCAGCGCTTCTGGCAAGAAGGTTGAGGTGCTTTTTATTTCTGATGTAGACTTCACCATGGGTATTCATTCCTTTGCCACCTGAGGCTAATTTACTAATGGGTTCTGCTAGGAGCTACACAGTCAAACTATTCAGAAATTGTATATAGAGCAGACTGTGACTGCCCCTTATTAAGAAGTATTTCCAATGGTGAGCGTGTTACTCCTCAACTCTGGTTTACACAATCTCTTTGATTTCCAAATGACATTTAAGATGTTGGTTTTGTCCCCCAGTGATGGGATAGTGTGCCATCAAGAGCAGAACTCCTTGTGATCACTCCACCCCACCATCTGGCTTTGTTCTTTATGGCTTCAGAAGGGTGCAGTAGATACATATAGAAACTCCAGGGTCCTGGGATTGAATGTTGATTGGGGAAGGAATTTGGAAACTGTACTTTAAAGGGCCTGAAACCTTGCAAAGCAGACATGGCAAGGCTCCCCTCACCCAACCGATTGGGAAAAAGTTGGAAGAAGGGGAACAGCATGAAGGCTGCCTTTTCCCTCAAAGTAGACAGACACTGACAGTGGAAGGCTGGCCTGCAGAGCCTTCCAGATTGGAAGACTAATTGGGAAGGGTGTTCAGCTGAAGGGAGCTGGCAAAAGCCTTACAGCTGACTAACCTAAGGCAGGAGGCCTGAGAGACAAACCCCAGGCCCAGAGAAAGGGCTGAGGGGGAACTCCTGCTCAAAAGAGAGAGAGATTGACTGTCTGAAGGTAAGGGGCACAGAAAACTGCTAGCAGTACAATCCCACTGCTCCAGGGAAGATCTGAGACTCCATCTGGAGAAACAGCTCTCTGTAGCTGGCCACAGGAAAAGCTGGGAGGAACCACCAATTTCGAGGCAGGGAAAACAAAGCCTGAAGATCTTGTGAAGATGCTAGTGTGTGAGATAAAGGTAGGAGCAGCACAAGAAAAATGGCAGAGGGATTGAAGGATCAGTTAGCCACCTACACAGGATCCCTGGTCTGGAATCCAGAGGAGAGGGTGGGCCTAGAGTCCCTTGCCTCTCCCCCAGACCAAGAGGGGAAGCATGGCTGTCAAGAATAAAAGAAGCCAAGAACAGGAAGTACCAGATAGAGACTGATTTGAAGGCCATTCGTTGTTGAGTTTCCTATTTTCTGGATTTTTCTGTTAATCCCTGGAAAGGTAATGGACAGAGCAGACCTGGCCATGTACAATGACAGGGCATTGTGACACCAAAACAACTACAAGGAGTGCTAGACTACAAAAAGTGCCACAACACTGCATCTGGTCACACAGAAGTCCTGTGGAGCTGCGGGGGGCATGATGGAACCTACCCTCTCCCTCATGAGCCCTAAATGATTTGGGTCCTGATAATATGGAGAATGACTCTCTCTCCTTTTGATACTGGTATCAGCTGTGGTGTACAAATTAGCTGTCCCCTGGTTAAAATGAAAGGGGACCAATGGCAGTGTGTTCTCAGTGAGGGTCCTCAGCTTTGGAAATATCCCCTTTCAGCCGTTGGTCTGTCAGATATGGATGTTGATAACCTTCCAACCATTCTGGAAAAGGTGCTGGTTTCCCAAGAGCTTTTTCTGGAGTAGAGGTTTGATTGGCTGGGAATCTCTGCTTGGGACATAAGGCTACAGTGATTGAAAATAGAGGATTAGGGTGCAATTGTTTGTGTTTCTGAGGCCCAGATCCTCAAAGGTATTTAGGTGCTTAACTCCCATTGATTTCAATGTGTGTCCTCAATTCCTACCGAAACCTCATTGGTTTGCCAGGCAAGTGCCTTGCATCTCACTGCATCAGCCTTTAAAATGATGGCACCAACCCAGTCCATGACTTTGGGGTGGAATATAGAGAACCAAATCCCTTATGCACCCCTTACGCATTTCTGTTTGCTGGCTACATGCAAATTAAAAGAACACAAAGGAGGCCACATTTAAAGTTATTGACTCATTTTTGCAAGTAATAGTAAACATTGCATAATATAAAGGTATTAAAGAGATTTGTTGCCATATCAGCTGTTTGAGACAATAAACCTCTCTAGTGAAATTACCTGCTGGACATGAGACCCCTTAAACTAGCTGCAGGAAGCATAATCCAAGCTTTTATGCAATGTATAACAATATGGAGCAAAAGTGAGAACACAAATAGATCACTTTTTCTTAGGTAAACATAGTTTCACTTAAAAATCTGTTCAGGTATATGATTCTGGGTTGTGTGCGGTTTTTCGTAGTGACCTAAAAATATTGGAATTTGAGAAGAAAAATCTTATCAAAATAATTGTATATTCCAGGATAGATCTTTCCTACCCTTCTGCCCCAAAGTGGGTGAGGAACTGAATTGGGATCCAGGACAGCTGGATTCTATTATTGGCTGGCTCTGCTGCATTCCTGTATACATTTGGTCAAGTCTTTTTGCCTGTCTGGATTCCTATAAGTAAAATGGGAATAAATCTATTAATTCTTGTGAACTGCTCAGATGCAGTGATGCAGGCTGTTGAAAAGTTAGTCAACAACAACAAAGCTAGCTAAAGTGCAGGTGTGTTGTGAGTTGTCTTTGTAGGGGGAAAGCAGCAGTGAGATCCAGCTATGGTTCCGATAGTGGGAGACACCCATATTCTCCAGGGTACTCAAGTTGTTAACCCCATAGAGCTCCACAATTAGCATGAAGGCGCTTACAACACATGGTATTGCAGTATACAGTAAGTAGTAAACCATACACTATCATTCCAGCCTGTTGCTGGGGAAATGAGTAGAGGTTTAGGCCCTATAAACGGAGTCGGGGGATGTGGGGAATCATGTGCAGCTGCGGTCTCAGCAGCATTGTCCGAACCAATCATTGCACAATATGCATTTGGAGCATGAACGTTGGCTTGCAAACAACAAAGAGTAGTTCAGTGTATTTTAAATGGGCATTTTTTGCTTGTGTTACTCAATCCTTTTGGAAACTTGACACTGACATCTGTTTCCTTATCAAAGAATATGGATGTGTGTGTGTGTATGCGCACACATATATATATATATACTGGTTTAATAAGGAAGGTTTGTGCTTTGTGGGCCCGATTGTCAAAGGTCTTTATCATCTCCAGTTCCCATTGACTTCAGCTAGATTTGTAGGTGCTCCGTTCTTCTGAAAATCAGGCCTTACAGGTTCTAGCCTTCTGAATTTGATGCTCTCTCTTTAAGGAAACAAACAGCACTGAATCCTTTATTTTGCTGGGGGGAAATACTCATTTGGGTTTAAACTTTCAGAAGGGTGCTCAACATCCTGGGAGACTGGGCCCAAAGTATCTCAGCCCAGGGACAAACACATTCTGTAGAAGTTTTTAAACAACTGGTTTGCTACAATTATGACTCTATAAATCATGAGTGGTAGTTCACTTTGCAGCACTATGAGTTTTCAGATCTCAATAGAAGGAGGAACTGATAAATACTTCTCTGTTCCAACGTATAGTCCATGTGGTAAAGGGCAATTGTGTGTGTATATATAGACACACAAGTTAGTGTATTGAAGTATGCCATTTTTAAGACTCTGTAAAAATTGGGCAACAGTTTCTTACATAGCTCAGTAAAAAAAAAAATTTAGACATTTTGATTCAAGGAAGTGGATAAATCCTGAGGCAAAACTCAGGTGAGGACATTTTCTCCTGAGGTACAGTTCTCAAATTATCATCATTATGAATCTGCCTGTACCTAATTCCTGTATTAACCAAGGATCATTGGTGCCTGGTATCTTGCAACAAATATTCACATCTAGACTGGGTATCCCAATATGAGAAGCAAATTGGTTGCATTTAATTTGGCATAAAAGTTTGAGTTATGATATCAGAACTCTGATGTTAATCTAGTTAACAGTCAATGTTGCTCCAATTGATATGTGCTCACAATTAGAAATCATAGTGTTAGCTGTAAAATCTCAATGAAAATCTTACTTTGCTCATTTAAGACCCAGTTCCCCTTCCCATTACTTAAATGGGAATTTTCCTACTGATTTATATAGGATTTGATCCTGCAAAGAGGCATGCAAATACTTAACTTTACATGAGTAGTCCCACTGAAATCAGTAGAACAATTTGTGCTTAAAGTTAAGCATCTGCTTAAATGCAGGATCTAGTTATTTTCTGTATATTACTGTAGATAAACATTTTAGGTGAATAATAATTAGAGCAACTGTAAATAATGATATAATGTAAATTACAATAACTTTAAGAGGAAATACCTTACTGATAGTGACAGTACTTCATATATAACTATGTAAGCCTTTTTAGTTCTAAATATAGTGCATACAGTAAGAACAAATAAACAAGGAATTATTCATAATACAAGGCCAAATTCTGGCCCTCTTTGCTTATACCCTCAAAATGGATGCAACATAATATTGTAAAAGAAACTGGAGTCATGTGAGTGTGACAAGTAGTGTAGGGACACAGCTCAATCAGGGAGCTTGAGCTGAGGCTTTGTCTACACACACAACTTGCACCATTTTAACTAAAATCAGTTTGCAAATGGAGTTAGTAAAACTGTTGCAAATTCTTGTGTGGACACACTTTATCAGGTTCTCAACTGGCATATACAGATTTAGTTTAATTCTCTACATTGATATTAAACCAATTGAAAAACTGATTTAAGTGTGTCTGCAACAGTTTAACTGAATCAATTGAAATGCTGATTGCTGTGAATCTGGTGCCAGTATTGAGAATAGGCCTTTAAATGCCTGAACCTCATACTCTAAGGGCTTGTCTACATCAGAAAGTTGCAGCGCTGGTGAGGGAGTTACAGCGCTGCAACTTTGAAGGTGTACACATCTGCAGGGCATCACCAGCGCTGCAACTCCCTGTTTGCAGCGCTGGCCGTACTCCCGTTTTGTCTCGGGTGTAGAGGATCCAGCGCTGGTGATCCAGCGCTGGTAATGCAATGTAGACACTTACCAGCGCTTTTCTTGACCTCCGTGGAATAAGCAGGTATCCCAGCATACCTGAGGATACCTCTCTGGTAATCAAGAAAACTCCTCTGCCCTGTGCTCACCTGACCCCTCCTTTAAATCCCCCGGGAAATTTAAAAAATCACCTTCCTGTTTGCCAGTCACAGCAGCTGGAAGCGGACGTTGATGAGGAAGCTGAGGATCGTGCTCGTGGTAAGTAGATTGCAATGCTCTGTCCGTCCCCCACCCCCCCCTTCCAAGCGGGAAACCTGCCCTGCGGTGTGCTCTGTCCGTCCCCCACCCCCCCTTCCAAGCGGGAAACCTGCCCTGCGGTGTGCTCTGTCCGTCCCCCACCCCCCCTTCCAAGCGGGAAACCTGCCCTGCGGTGTGCTCTGTCCGTCCCCCACCCCCCCTTCCAAGCGGGAACCGTGTCCTGCGGGGTGCTTCTTCCTCACCGATCCCCCCTTCCAAGCGGGAAACCTGCCCTGCGGTGTGCTCTGTCCGTCCCCCCCCCCCCCTTCCACGCGGGAACCGTGTCCTGCGGGGGGCTTCTTCCTCACCGATCCCCCCTTCCAAGCGGGAAACCTGCCCTGCGGTGTGCTCTGTCCGTCCCCCACCCCCCCTTCCAAGCGGGAACCGTGTCCTGCGGGGTGCTTCTTCCTCACCGATCCCCCCTTCCAAGCGTCAAACCTGCCCTGCGGTGTGCTCTGTCCGTCCCCCACCCCCCCTTCCAAGCGGGAAACCTGCCCTGCGGTGTGCTCTGTCCGTCCCCCACCCCCCCTTCCAAGCGGGAACCGTGTCCTGCGGGGTGCTTCTTCCTCACCGATCCCCCCTTCCAAGCGGGAAACCTGCCCTGCGGTGTGCTCTGTCCGTCCCCCACCCCCCCTTCCAAGCGGGAAACCTGCCCTGCGGTGTGCTCTGTCCGTCCCCCACCCCCCCTTCCAAGCGGGAACCGTGTCCTGCGGGGTGCTTCTTCCTCACCGATCCCCCCTTCCAAGCGGGAAACCTGCCCTGCGGTGTGCTCTGTCCGTCCCCCACCCCCCCTTCCAAGCGGGAAACCTGCCCTGCGGTGTGCTCTGTCCGTCCCCCACCCCCCCTTCCAAGCGGGAACCGTGTCCTGCGGTGTGCTCTGTCCGTCCCCCACCCCCCCTTCCAAGCGGGAACCGTGTCCTGCGGGGTGCTTCTTCCTCACCGATCCCCCCTTCCAAGCGGGAAACCTGCCCTGCGGTGTGCTCTGTCCGTCCCCCACCCCCCCTTCCAAGCGGGAAACCTGCCCTGCGGTGTGCTCTGTCCGTCCCCCACCCCCCCTTCCAAGCGGGAACCGTGTCCTGCGGGGTGCTTCTTCCTCACCGATCCCCCCTTCCAAGCGGGAAACCTGCCCTGCGGTGTGCTCTGTCCGTCCCCCACCCCCCCTTCCAAGCGGGAACCGTGTCCTGCGGGGTGCTTCTTCCTCACCGATCCCCCCTTCCAAGCGGGAAACCTGCCCTGCGGTGTGCTCTGTCCGTCCCCCACCCCCCCTTCCAAGCGGGAACCGTGTCCTGCGGGGTGCTTCTTCCTCACCGATCCCCCCTTCCAAGCGGGAAACCTGCCCTGCGGTGTGCTCTGTCCGTCCCCCACCCCCCCTTCCAAGCGGGAAACCTGCCCTGCGGTGTGCTCTGTCCGTCCCCCACCCCCCCTTCCAAGCGGGAAACCTGCCCTGCGGTGTGCTCTGTCCGTCCCCCACCCCCCCTTCCAAGCGGGAACCGTGTCCTGCGAGGTGCTTCTTCCTCACCGATCCCCCCATCCAAGCGGGAAACCTGCCCTGCGGTGTGCTCTGTCCGTCCCCCACCCCCCCTTCCAAGCGGGAAACCTGCCCTGCGGTGTGCTCTGTCCGTCCCCCACCCCCCCTTCCAAGCGGGAACCGTGTCCTGCGGGGGTGCTTCTTCCTCACCGATCCCCCCTTCCAAGCGGGAAACCTGCCCTGCGGTGTGCTCTGTCCGTCCCCCACCCCCCCTTCCAGCGGGAACCGTGTCCTGCGGTGTGCTTCTTCCTCACCGATCCCCCCTTCCAAGCGGGAAACCTGCCCTGCGGTGTGCTCTGTCCGTCCCCCACCCCCCCTTCCAAGCGGGAAACCTGCCCTGCGGTGTGCTCTGTCCGTCCCCCCCCCCCCCTTCCAAGCGGGAACCGTGTCCTGCGGGGTGCTTCTTCCTCACCGATCCCCCCGTCCAAGCGGGAAACCTGCCCTGCGGTGTGCTCTGTCCGTCCCCCACCCCCCCTTCCAAGCGGGAACCGTGTCCTGCGGGTGCTTCTTCCTCACCGATCCCCCCTTCCAAGCGGGAAACCTGCCCTGCGGTGTGCTCTGTCCGTCCCCCACCCCCCCTTCCAAGCGGGAACCTGCCCTGCGGTGTGCTCTGTCCGTCCCCCACCCCCCCTTCCAAGCGGGAACCGTGTCCTGCGGTGTGCTCTGTCCGTCCCCCACCCCCCCTTCCAAGCGGGAACCGTGTCCTGCGGTGTGCTCTGTCCGTCCCCCACCCCCCCTTCCAAGCGGGAACCGTGTCCTGCGGGGTGCTTCTTCCTCACCGATCCCCCCTTCCAAGCGTGAAACCTGCCCTGCGGTGTGCTCTGTCCGTCCCCCACCCCCCCCTTCCAAGCGGGAAACCTGCCCTGCGGTGTGCTCTGTCCGTCCCCCACCCCCCCTTCCAAGCGGGAACCGTGTCCTGCGGGGTGCTTCTTCCTCACCGATCCCCCCTTCCAAGCGGGAAACCTGCCCTGCGGTGTGCTCTGTCCGTCCCCCACCCCCCCTTCCAAGCGGGATCCGTGTCCTGCGGGGTGCTTCTTCCTCACCGATCCCCCCTTCCAAGCGTGAAACCTGCCCTGCGGTGTGCTCTGTCCGTCCCCCACCCCCCCTTCCAAGCGGGAAACCTGCCCTGCGGTGTGCTCTGTCCGTCCCCCACCCCCCCTTCCAAGCGGGAACCGTGTCCTGCGGGGTGCTTCTTCCTCACCGATCCCCCCTTCCAAGCGGGAAACCTGCCCTGCGGTGTGCTCTGTCCGTCCCCCACCCCCCCTTCCAAGCGGGATCCGTGTCCTGCGGGGTGCTTCTTCCTCACCGATCCCCCCTTCCAAGCGGGAAACCTGCCCTGCGGTGTGCTCTGTCCGTCCCCCACCCCCCCTTCCAAGCGGGAAACCTGCCCTGCGGTGTGCTCTGTCCGTCCCCCACCCCCCCTTCCAAGCGGGAAACCTGCCCTGCGGTGTGCTCTGTCCGTCCCCCACCCCCCCCTTCCAAGCGGGAAACCTGCCCTGCGGTGTGCTCTGTCCGTCCCCCACCCCCCCTTCCAAGCGGGAACCGTGTCCTGCGGGGTGCTTCTTCCTCACCGATCCCCCCTTCCAAGCGGGAAACCTGCCCTGCGGTGTGCTCTGTCCGTCCCCCACCCCCCCTTCCAAGCGGGAAACCTGCCCTGCGGGGTGCTTCTTCCTCACCGATCCCCCCTTCCAAGCGGGAAACCTGCCTGCGGTGTGCTCTGTCCGTCCCCCACCCCCCCTTCCAAGCGGGAAACCTGCCCTGCGGTGTGCTCTGTCCGTCCCCCACCCCCCCTTCCAAGCGGGAAACCTGCCCTGCGGTGTGCTCTGTCCGTCCCCCACCCCCCCCTTCCAAGCGGGAAACCTGCCCTGCGGGGTGCTTCTTCCTCACCGATCCCCCCTTCCAAGCGTGAAACCTGCCCTGCGGTGTGCTCTGTCCGTCCCCCACCCCCCCTTCCAAGCGGGAAACCTGCCCTGCGGTGTGCTCTGTCCGTCCCCCACCCCCCCTTCCAAGCGGGAAACCTGCCCTGCGGTGTGCTCTGTCCGTCCCGCACCCCCCCTTCCAAGCGGGAACCGTGTCCTGCGGGGTGCTTCTTCCTCACCGATCCCCCCTTCCAAGCGGGAAACCTGCCCTGCGGTGTGCTCTGTCCGTCCCCCACCCCCCCTTCCAAGCGGGAAACCTGCCCTGCGGTGTGCTCTGTCCGTCCCCCACCCCCCCTTCCAAGCGGGAAACCTGCCCTGCGGTGTGCTCTGTCCGTCCCCCACCCCCCCCTTCCAAGCGGGAACCGTGTCCTGCGGGGTGCTCTGTCCGTCCCCCACCCCACCTTCCAAGCGGGAACCGTGTCCTGCGGGGTGCTTCTTCCTCACCGATCCCCCCTTCCAAGCGTGAAACCTGCCCTGCGGTGTGCTCTGTCCGTCCCCCACCCCCCCTTCCAAGCGGGAACCGTGTCCTGCGGGGTGCTTCTTCCTCACCGATCCCCCCTTCCAAGCAGGAACCAAGGCATCCCACTAACATAGGAGAATTTTAAGCAAAAGTACTCACCCCATTGCTAGACATGTCTTAGCTTTCTTGAACTCTACAGTGTTATGTGAGGTATGTGAGAGGGATGCTACCTACAGTTTCCAATGTCCTTCAAAAGTTGATAATAAACAATGATGCCCCTGTGTATTACATGTCTCTATCTCTATTTTTTCTAGACAACTCGAGTAATGCGGCTGTGTCACCGGCCTCACGTAGATTGCAGAATTTGAGGCGCAATCCTAGGAAATCAAAAGAGGAGCTGATCAAGACCGTTCTGAACCACTACAACAGGGAAAGTAGGAAGACTGAGGAGTGGAGAAAAAGTGTACAGGAATGGAGGCTGACTGAAAGCAGGAGACAGGAATTGTCTGCCAAAAGAATAGCCAGGCAGATGATGAGACTCCTGTCTCGCCAAACCAAGTCTTTTGAGTCTCTTGTAGCCATGCAGGCAAATATATACCGTGATAACCCACAGGCTTCCAAAAGCAATGTTCCTTGTCCCCCTGTGTATCCTCAAAATAGCTTTATGCAGCACCCAGTTCCTTATTATCATCAGCTGCCCCCAACACCTATAACATCACCTAGTAACCAAGATATGTTTAATTCTTACCCAGTGCACTCCACCCCCATCATTCTGCAGCAAAGTAATGGTGAGTTGCATCAGACGGTTACAATTGAGTAAAATAGGAAATAGTAAAACCTCTGAATGTACTGTGAACCACCCATACCCCCTTACCTGTTTTTTACTGTATGACAAATAAAAGGTTTTGGTTTGTATTTCTTTCCATATGTTTTATTGGTGATAGAAATGGTTAATTATACACAGCAAGGTAAAGCAAAGCACAACACATGCACCAAACATTACTGCTGGCTCTCAGCATCAAATTGCTCCCTTATAGCATCCCTAATCCTTGAAGCCCTTTCCTGGGCCTCCCTATTAGCCCTGCTCTCTGGCTGAGCAAACTCATTCTCCAAACGTATAACCTCGGAGGTCCATTCCTCACTGAACCGTTCACCCTTCCCTTCACAAATATTATGGAGGGTGCAGCACGCGGATATAACTGCGGTAATGCTGCTTTCCATCAAATCTAGCTTCCCGAACAGACTGCGCCAGCGAGCTTTCAAACGGCCAAAAGCACGCTCCACAGTCATTCTACAGCGGCTCAACCTGTAGTTGAAACGTTCCTTGCTCCTGTCAAGCTTCCCAGTATATGGTTTCATGAGCCATGGCATTAATGGGTAAGCGGGGTCTCCCAGAATCACGATGGGCATTTCCACGTCCCCTACTGTTATATTGTGATCTGGGAAAAAGGTCCCGGCCCTAAGCCTCCTGAACAGGGCACTGTTCCTAAATATGCGTGCATCGTGCACCTTTCCAGGCCATCCAGAGTAAATGTCAGTGAAATGCCCACGGTGATCCACAAGCGCTTGCAGAACCACAGAGAAGTACCCCTTGCGATTAATATACTCCGATGCCAGGTGGGGTGGAGAGATAATAGGAATATGCGTCCCATCTACTGCCCCTCCACAGTTAGGGAAGCCCATTTCTGCAAAGCCATCTAAAATGTCCTGCACGTTACCAAGAGTCACGGTTCTTCTTGTCAGTGTTCGATTAATGGCCCTGCAAACTTGCATCAGCACCATTCCAACGGTGGACTTTCCCACTCCGAACTGGTTCGCCACAGATCGGAAACAGTCTGGAGTTGCCAGCTTCCAGATTGCAATAGCCACCCGCTTCTCCACAGAAAGGGCATCTCTAAATCTCGTGTTCATGCGCCGCAGGTTGGGGGCGAGATCATCACAAAGTCCCATGAAAGTGGCTTTCCTCATACGAAAGTTCTGCAGCCACTGCTCGTCATCCCATTATTGCAGGACGATGTGATCCCACCACTCAGTGCTGGTTTCCCGAGCCCAAACGCGCCGGTCCACGGAGCAGAGCACGTCTGTTATTGCCACTAGCATTGTACTGTCTGCATATTGATGCGATTCAGTACCATCGTCCGACTCCTCAATGTCAGTCACACGCACATTTAGCAGCCTAAGGATTAGATCCACAGTAAGGCGAGATGTGCTGGCAATAGTCATTAGTAAGGTATTCAGTACCTGAGGATCCATTCTTGAAAGATAATGCAGAAAAACCGCTTTAGAGTCACAATGCTGCCACAGTGCTCCGCATGTGTACCAAAGCAACGCTGGCTGTTGGAACAGGAACAGGAAGCAGAAGGAAAATCACACTTCCTTCCCCTTCCCACAAGCCCCAGCGCCGCTGTGGGACGAGGTGCCCTGTGGGATAGCCGCCCACAATGCATCACTCCCAACAGCGCTGCAGTGTGGCCACATCTAACAGCACTTGCAGCGCTGCTAGCAGTAAGTGTGGACACTCTGCAGCGCTGGCCCTATACAGCTGTCCTAATACAGCTATAACAACCAGCGCTGCAAAGTTTTAGATGTAGACATGGCCTAACTTCAAAGCCTCTACACAGTAGAAGCAATGGAGCGCAGAGAGCACAGTGATTCTGTGGGTTTCAGGGAGAACCAGAATAAAGTGGACTGGTTTGTCCTGAAAACAATAAGGAATCCAGTGGCTGGACTCCTTGTTGTTTTTGTGGCTACAGACTAACATGGCTATCCCCTGATTCTTGGTTCTTCCTGAGTTTCTTTTCCTAGATGTGGCTTTTCTAGTGTATGCACAAGACTAACTCACGGGCCAATATTTCCTACTAACCTAGGCAGTGAAATTCCACTGACTTCCCTGGAGCTGCATCTTGTATCACCAGGAAATTTGGCAATAATCTTTAAACTGTCAGTAAAGTGGGGTTTTACAAATCTTCACAAAGGGACTCTGCCTCTTCAATTCTACTGTTAACTTCTATCCTTATGCCAGTGGGACAGAGAGGCCTATTTGTGCCAACTGCTAATGGGTTCACTATTCTTTACAAACGTCTCAGATCTGATAAACTCATTACACCAAATACACCACTTTGGTGGGTTTTATCAATGAATGGCAGCATGTGGGGTCACTACTGAAAGCTTGTAACTTATCGATGCTCATAATCATTGTGAGATGTGATTTAAGGAATAATGTAACTATCTTGAAAATGGTCTTAGAATAAAAGTGAGTTACCAGGCAATCGTATGCCTCACTGATGACCCATTCAAGCAGGAGAGAGTTGTCACCACTCACTGGCTAGCTGATCATGTCAATGAAAGACAATGGAAAGCAATCAAAGACAAACTATAAACACTGAAACCACATGAAAGTGAAGAGGAATGATATGACAGCGAGAGGATCTCCCTGTCTATGAATAAAGACAAAAACCGGATTCAGTATATCACAGACACTCTGTATCCATTCCCTGAGGGGAAATTCCTGAAAGACTGGCTCCATGGCGCTAGCAAGTGCTGCAAAAGACTAAACTTTGGGGTGAGACTCTATTAGTAGTTAGGAAAGATTAATATTAATAAATGTAGACCCTATTAGGTAACCATTTGTTTCCATCACTCTCATGTGTTTCTATTTGAATCTCTTTTCTGTCTTAAATACATTTCTTTTTGTTTTACTACAATAGAACTCAAGTGCTGTGTGTGATACAGGAGCGATGGCTGGTAAACTGGGGTCACTTTTCCTTTTGAAATGGAGGAGCTGGGATTTCTGTGGGTATCCAGTTCTTGGGGGCTGGATGTCACAGGGGGACACTTCAAATGGATTTGGGGGCTGAGGTGCATCTATTGTCAATCTGCGGGGCTAGTGTAGCCCAGATGAGAGTGCTTGAATGGCTGACTGGCTGCTTGTGTTAGGGAGTTAGCACTCAGTTGGCATAGGCATGACTCCCTTGTTCTGAAGGCATGTGACAAAAAGGTGACTCACAGCCCTGGGTGGCCTGAGAAGCATCGCTGCCACATGTTAGGTGTGCATGAATTCATTCTGTCATGGTGGCAAAATCCTTTTTATTTGTAAATTTCCCATGGATATGGGGTAAACATAATGAAAACTGTTTTCTTAACTTCCTTTGTTTACTGCCCCAACATTCCATGTAGGGAAAATATACCTATTGCCCATGTAGATGTAAGATTTGAATCACTACAACATTTATCCGGAAAGGCCCTTAGAAATCAGGGGCGAGTGATGCAGTTGCTGTTCTAACATGACGGATTGCAGTGTCAGGGGACCTCTTCCCATGTAAGTGGCACTGTATCCAATTATCCCAATAACCTAACTACACTGCAAGTTTCCATTACTAATTACAGGAATCTCATATTTTGAAACAAAGGGTTCGTAATAAAGCACTTTATTTTCAGACAATGTAGATCAGACTCCGGTTATTAAATATGAGCAGCAAATAGCACCTGGCAACATACTTGCATCATTAGATACCATTATATGCCTCATTCCAGGACATTTATGCATGTGCATAGTCCTGTTGAAGTCAATAGGATTGCTCATATGTTTAAAGTTACACACATTGCTGACCAGCTGTCCTGGATCAGGATGTAGTGACCACCATTGTCCACAGTGTGGTGATAGCTAATGGATGTATGGGCTTGGCCAGCATTAGTTCTATATGAGCACAGTGTAGGTCCCTGAGTTCCTCTCACTCAGGCCATGTCTACATCTAAAATTTTGCAGCGCTGGTTGTTACAGCTGTATTAGTACAGCTGTATAGGGCCAGCGCTGCAGAGTGGCCACACTTACAGCAACCAGCGCTGCAAGTGGTGTTAGATGTGGCCACACTGCAGCGCTGTTGGGCGGCTTCAAGGGAGGTTCGGGGAACACGAGAGCAAACCACGGGGAAGCTGGTCTCCTTTCCCGGTTTGCTCTCTCGTTCCCCGAACCCCCGAGCAAGCAGGTCTCCTTCCCTGCGGTTTGCAGGGTGGTTCGGGGAACGCGAGAGCAAACCGGGAAAGGAGACCAGCTTCGCCGCGGTTTGCTCTCGCGTTCCTCGAACAAGCAGGTCTCCTTCCCTGCGGTTTGCAGGGGGGTTCGGCGAACGCGAGAGCAAACCGGGAAAGGAGACCAGCTTCGCCGCGGTTTGCTCTCGCGTTCCCCGAACCCCCGAGCAAGCAGGTCTCCTTCCCCGGTTTGCTCTCGTGTTCCCCGAACCCCCGAGCAAGCAGGTCTCCTTCCCTGCGGTTTGCAGGGTGGTTCGGGGAACGCGAGAGCAAACCGCGGCGAAGCTGGTCTCCTTCCCCGGTTTGCTCTCGCGTTCGCCGAACCCCCAGCAAACCGCAGGGAAGGAGACCTGCTTGCTCGGGGTTCGGGGAACGCGAGAGCAAACCGGGGAAGGAGACCAGCTTCGCCGCGGTTTGTTCTCGCGTTCCCGGAACCCCCCTGCAAACCGCAGGGAAGGAGACCTGCTTGCTCGGGGTTCGGGGAACGTGAGAGCAAACCGGGGAAGGAGACCAGCTTGATTACCAGAGGCTTCCTCAGGTATGCTGGGATACCTGCTTATTCCACGGAGGTCAAGAAAAGCGCTGGTAAGTGTCTATACTTGATTACCAGCGCTGGATCACCAGCGCTGGATCCTCTACACCCGAGACAAAACGGGAGTACGGCCAGCGCTGCAAACAGGGAGTTGCAGCGCTGGTGGTGCCCTGCAGATGTGTACACCTCCTAAGTTGCAGCGCTGTAACTCCCTCACCAGCGCTGCAACTTTCTGATGTAGACAAGCCCTCAGAAGATTATATTGGAACATACACACATCCTGCATTTCCTGTTTAGCCATATGGAGAGGGCCGGGTAATTGTGACCCCAGGCTGAGAGCCCTGGGGGTTGAATGGATGGTACGGCTTGTGAAAAGGGTAAATATAAACACCCAAGGTTGAAAATCAATGGGAGGACGATTGGACAAAGCTGCCCTGGCAACTTAAATGTTCCCTTACATAGAACAGCTGATTTCCTTTGTGCTGTGGGCATTCTTGTGCCATCCTCTGAAAAAGTGATGTCAGAGCTTTTCCATGACATCATCCTCTGCTGCTTCTCTTAATTTGCTCACGTGTTCCTGTGATCTTTAAGTGGCAGTGTGGCTTTATCCAAAAGAGTGAATGGACCTGAGAAGAGGGGCTGTTTCCATGTTATAAACACAATTACACTCTTGCCATTTCAAACTGCATTGACCAGCAGACTCATCGTAAGGGCACCCTCAAAGTGAGAGAGATCTGCTCTTGCACCTTTGCCGTAACTGTGCCAGCATTTTTTCCCATCACACACTGATCCACCAAATTTCTCACTACCAGCTTTCATAACAGTTTGTGAGTGTAACTCTAAACCAGACATCTTGAGCATCAGCTCCAGACTTCCCTTATTATCCCAACAATGTTAAACTTGCTCCAAGTTTCATACAAATTAGCAGCTCATCAACTCTGTTATTAACCAAATGCGGAGCAGCTGCAGTGCAGTAACCATGATTACTGTAAAACTCCTTCAACTTGAACGTTCTTGCTCTTCTTCCTGTCATTTTACTCAACTGATTAGCTCCGTCCAGCTTATACTATTCATTTACTTTAACTGTCGTCAAAGGCCTCATACGTTTCTTCATGTCTGCATCTTTTGGACTTGGCTGTAACTAGCACTTCTTCAAATCATATATTTAACTAACTCCACTTGCCTTAATAATTTAGAATATCATCACTAGGTAATAAATGTCCATTAAAAAGAAATATTTTAAAAGATATACAAACCACAGAGTCTAATAGCAGTGAAACACTGTGGATTATTTCACTGACTCCTTCTGGTCAGATTCAGTAAAAACTGAACCTGGCTTCAAAACAAACCCAGAAAGCAGTGTTTGTTTTTTTTTTTGAAGCTTAGGCAGCCTTGAATGGGTTTCTGAGGGTGTGGAAACCAGACAGAGTTTATAATGAACCTCACTTCCTTTATCTCACTCAGGCATTATATGAATGTACATGGTTCAGACCACTCAAGCCAAATGATGTAGTTTTCACTCGAGAGAGCAAAGCTCTCAGTTCATCTTGGATTTAACATGGATGTTTGACATTTGATAATTAATTTGCTTCTGTGTTATGTCCCCCTCCGCTAGCCCCCCATTGGATTGTGCCTGTAGACTAGAAGCCCTTCAGAGCAGAGATTGTCTCTTATCTGTCTTTTTAAGGCTCTCAGTAAAATAGGGTCCTTGTCCTGTTTACGCACTGTCATAATATACATGTTGACTACCATCGATTACTTATTATTGATAACTAAATAAAAGTGTGGAAAGGCCACAAAAGTTCCTTCAAGGCAGAGGACAGGCTGTGGTTCAACTATGTAAGAGCAGGAAGTGGCAGGAAAGGTATGCAGCAGATCTAGGCTCCAGGCCAACTGTGCCTAGGCCACTGTGGAAGAGGAGGTTTGAGGGGCAAGCTATAAGACCTGTGGACTTGCAGTTGGGGAGATCCAGTGGCCATGAACAGACATGTCTGGCTGCATAAGGAATGTTGGTCATAGAAGGACTGTGGAATTGTCCCATGCACTGTCCACAGATTGAAAATGCTGGATTTCATACACAAAGCCCATTAACTTTGCCTTAGATTGGGGGTGGAAGGAATTTTTTAAAATCAGTCAGTCAATGAGTAGCTTGTCCTCAAAAGGAGCACATGGTCATTTAGCTTGTATGTTTAAGCTTGTCTCTGACTGGCTGAAGCAAATAATGTCTATTCTCTAAGCCAATCAGAAATTAATAGCAACTAATGGTACTATAGCACCTCTCCATCTACTGGGCCAACATCTGTTACAAAGAATGTTGAAATCTGCATCATTTAGTATAATAGCAATTAAATCATTATAATCACATTATTAAAGGCTCAGTGTCTCCTACTTTGAAACAAATATCTTGGCTTCACCTCTATATTTTTATTCTAGCAGGAGACCATTTCCTTGTTACAATATTCTGTTACAATGGTATTACCTCATCAGGTAGAGCTTTAATAAATCATGCAAAGGACTTTATGGGGAAAAAAATAATCTTTGGAGGGTAATTAATGTCCAGATTAGTTAGAAGGTGGGGAAGATGCAAGGAGTCTTCCTTTCCTGGGGTGTCATCCAACTCTAAAGGAGAGGAGAAGAGATGGAGCCACATACCAGTCCCTTGGGGTGCAGCTACACAGCCTGTGACAGCCTGCAGCAGCAAGCCTCGTGCCTGGGTTGACAGACTTGGGTTTGTAGGGCTTGTGCTACCACAATAAAAAGACCTGTGTAGACAACACTTTGAAGTCGTGGCTTGGGCTGGATGCTCAGGGTCTGAAGCCCACCCTGCTCCCAAGGCTTCAGAGCCCAAGCTCCAGCCTGAGTCATAATGTCTACCAACTAGTTCTAGAGCCGTAGTGCAAGCTCTGCAAGTCCCAGTCTGCTGACCTGCGCTGGGAGGCTTTTTGCACCAGGCTGTGTAGACGTACCCTCTGCTCGTGGATGTTTGCCCATCAGCTTCACCCACCCTATGAGTACCTATAAAGCAGTAGTCATTGAGACCACATGCCTGCCCTGTAGTGGATCTTAATGTTTGTTATAAGCCCCAATGGCTTGTTCTTCCTTTCCTGCCACAATAGCAATGGTTCTTGAAGTCATCATTCACTGGAAGAATGCCAGACCCAAGGGCAAGTGTGTATTTTCAGCATAGGAGGGGAATGGGTAACACAATGTGGGGGCTTTTGTGGGGGATGAACTCTCAATTGAGTAATGTATTTGTTCTTGGTTTATGGCCTGTCATGCTCCCCTTGAATTCAATGGTAACTTTGCCATTGACGTTAGTGAGTAAACCGCACAATCAGTATCTGGTCAATGTTGTTAGCAGGTATCAGGCCACACTAATGGAGAGTGGTGGAGGTATTTGTCTGGTTTTTTCTTTTTTTTTTAAGCAAAACATATTTCTCTTTCGTATTCAACAACTGGATAAACTCCTCCACCTGTTCCAAATTGAACTAATCTAAACCAGCTGAAATGGTGACAGTATGTGCATTTCACAGGATAATATCCACTGTTGGATGATGCAAATCTTCATTTTCATTTCTGTCTTTGAAATAGAATGGAATTATTAGTCAGTACCAACAGGGAATCCATTGATGCCTAAACTGCCCTGCTCTGACTGCTCTATTTTGTCACTGTCTGTCTGTGCCCCTTTGCAGTGTGGACATTGACCTTCAATGGCCTGCCCATTAGAAGTAAAAGTTCCACTGTGCTGATCCCATGAGCTGCCTTCTGTTCTCATTTACACCACTTATATGCTGACTTCATTGGAGCCAGTCCTGATTGATGCTGGAGTATGAGAGATCTTATCCCCTTTGGGTAGCATTAACTCATTCTACATCTGAGATGCAACCAATTTTTTTTGATATTTTTTTGAACCAAGCCCGAACGTTTATCCTTACAATGAGCACTCACTGTTTTGTGCTTGTCTGTCATGCTAGTTGCTTACTGTGTAGGATGCTGTGCATCCCCTAGGCCAACCCCTGAGAAGCACTTGGCTGCAAGATACTGTCGCTCTGGGTCTTGTAGGTGCAGAGGCAATGTGGGGGGGGGACACAGGAGGGCCACTTTCACCCCTAGATTTGCTGCTTGGCCTGTAATGAGTAGGCTCACACAGACTGGGCATGCTCCGTAATATCTGCTGAAGTCCCTGTCCTCACTCTGCCCTCACCCCCATTATTGGCAGGTACAGGTTGTCTCTGCATGGGCAGTACATCCTGCGGCACCTACTGTCCACAGTGCTCTCTGGTTGGATTTCTGCAGGGTGTTCTAGGATCACTATGGGAGCATCAGCAGCTCTAGGCTCTGCAGAGCCAGGTTCTAATCCCCAGGATATTATGCAATAGAAATTTGTATATAGACCTCAATGTGAGCAGGATTGTTTTTTTTTAATAATCAGTTAAGTAATTTCATTACATATTATTGTCCATATGGTACCAGCAGAAAGCAATGTAAAAAGTTTTTCCCAGTTCTGCCAATAATAAGGAAAGGATTAGCGTAGAAATGTAGGACTCAATGGTACTTGTAATGCACTGGGTTTAAGAAAATTGCAGATGGTGAGGAGTTGCACAGTGAGGTTGTGGGAAAGGGAAACTATGCCTCTCAGACACTTAGGTCCAAAGGCACAGCCCTAAAGGTTATATACTATCTAGTTCCCTTTTTCATCAGCCAGCTCCAATGGTGGATGCAAGGGACAGGGCAGCAGAGGTTGTGGGGCTAGAGCCCCACTTCTTCCTCACCTTTCCCTGCCCTTGAAACAGTCCTTTGTGCAGCTCAGAGGCCTGCAATTATGTCCTGCAGATGGGGAGCAAATTATAGGGGGCTCCTTCTACCCATATGGGGATGGCCACCATCTGTCCTCCACAATAATTAGCAAGGTCACATATAATTAATCTTGAAGAGGTCAAGAGTTCCACTGTGTATTTCCTAGTCACCTCGATTTTAACCAACCATGCAATTCAGAGCGCAGATCAAGCAACAATAATAGGAAATGGGGGAGGAGAGGAAATCAATAATTTAAGCTAGGAGAAATCATAATCAGTTTTTTGTGTAAAGCAGCTCCACAGACATGTAGCCCCAGAGGACATCTGAGTATATGACAGATCTCTGAAACTCTAGGCTCCTTATCTATATGGGATACAGATCATGTCTCATGCATTATGTGAATGAGATGTGCAGGTAATTCTCTTTCTCCCTAGGGGATTGACTGGGATGAGTTTTCATTGAAATGATAGGGTAGCATTCTCAGACATTTGTTTAAAGATTGGTTTTGGTCTCTTATTCCCAGGTATGGTAAGAAAATGTATGCAACAGCAAGGCTTTCATATCTGTAGAAGAGCATGAGAGAGAGCAAGAGAGGACACCTTTAGTTACTTATCTCCCCAAATCTTTATAGCTGCTCTCCTATCACATTATGCCTGAGCGTACGTTTGTTTCTGTATTGGATCCAATGATAAAATATTTTGGTGCTCAGAATATTGTGTTGTGCATCATTATCTCTCTCCATTCCTGCTGGACCTTAAAAATAATTTCTTACAAACTCGCTTACTCTGGCTTCTCACTCTCTTGTAATAGACAGTGACCTTTTAAACCGCTATGCCTATGGGTGTGTGTGTGTGTGTAAATTATAGCGTTTAGTTCCCTAGATGCTCCTTAGCTGTCATAAAGAAGGAAGTTTACAATGGGAAAGTGAATGAAGCAAGCATGTTTTTAACCATATGGTAATTATCTGCTATCTGTGCAAAAGACATAAAGTGTTGTTTACCGGATATGAAAAGAGCATCTGAGAAGGGATTCCCTGGGGAGGGAGTAAGGGAGATTTGGCACAGTGGCTGCTCTTCAGATGGCTTGTAATAGACCCTATAAATTTGAAATAAGCTGTTGTTAATCAGTGAAGATTGGAGACGGTTGGCACATAATGTTTCAGCGTTAAGGGGCAGGTGACTGTCTTGCCAAGCAGGCATTTTCTAAAACTGTAATTGAATTATGCAGTTGAGCTTTTAAAGTAAAAATGAACAAAAATGTGTAAAATGAGGTTCTAACTCTTTGAAGTGAATCGTGCATTTAATGAGTAAGAAGAAAAATCCTTAGTGGTGGATTTTTAGGTGTCATAGCGCGACAGTGAGGAGAGCTTCCTAAATTATGGGATCTGATTTTTACTTTTTTCTTTCTTCCAAATGAGCTTAATTCAGCTTCACATCTCTCCATTTGCCCATGATACATACTTATGCAATATGTTTCTGACAACTTTACTTAAAAGGGAGGGGAAAATGAGTCACGCTTATAACTATAACTGCAATGGCACAAAATTCAGAATCATTTAACTTCAGTACATTAAGTTATTCAGAAAAATTGCCAAGCCTCATTTGAACAAATCTCCTTAACCCAGTTTAGCATTTTAATACCAAGGAAAATTAGTTATGAAATTCCAGCAGCACCATTTGCATTGCTACATTTAAGGGGGTCCTTTAAACTCTCCAATGTTGCCTACAATACTTCTCCATTAAAAATGCACTCAGTGATGAAGTTTAGCATGGCAGGTCTTAGCCACCGGGCACTTATTTCCTTTTCTTCTTCTCTTTTTTTTTTTTTTGACTTGACATAAAAAAATAAGTTATTCTGTCACATGCCAAATTCTGTGAACATTTACTATTGATTGTAGTGCTTGCTACTGTGAGTTGTCCCGTTGAAGCAATGGGAATACACACTGTAGTAAGCACTACATTTGGAAATGAGCATTTGCATGATCAAGTCTGAAGACACTTTTTCATCTGGAGGTAACTCCAAAATGTTTTATTTAGAAAAAAATATCATCTGCAATCTATTTATTGTTAATAATATTTATTGTATAGATGATGATAGCATCCATAATGTATATGTCTGAGCTTGTTAAGTTTACGTTCATTGAGAGATGTCCGAGAGGCACAAGTTATGTCTACACAGCATTTTGGAGAGAGCCTCCCATCTCAGGTTGACGGACTGGGGTTAGTGGGGCTTGTACTTGCACTCTAAAAATAGCTATATAGACAACACTTTGAAACTGAGGCTTGGACTGGTGTATGGCTCTGAAGTCCACCTCTGTCCTTAGGCTTCAGAGCTTGAGTTCCAGCCACAGCCACAACTTCAAAGCACTGTTTATATAGATATTTTAGAGCAGTAGTTCTCAAACTAGGGCCGCCGCTTGTTCAGGAAAAGCCCCTGGTGGGATGGGCTGGTTTGTTTACCTGCCACGTCTGCAGGTTTGGCTGATTGCGGCTCCCACTGGCCACGGTTCGCTGCTCCAGGCCAATGGAGGCTGCAGGAAGTGGTGCGGACCAAGGGACATGTTGGCCATCCTTCTTGGAGCTCCAATTGGCCTAGAGCAGTGAACCATGGCCAGTGGGAGCCGCGATTGGCTGAACCTGTGGACATGACAGGTAAACCAACCGGCCCGGACCGCCAGAGGCTTTCCCTAAACAAGCAGCGGCCCTAGTTTTGAGAACCACTGGTTTAGAGCACTAGCACGAGCCACATTCAGGACCAGATTAACCTTTTGTGAGCCCCTGCATGTGGACTGTGGCCCCACCCCCCTGTGCTCTGCCCTAAGGCACTGCCCCTGCTCCACCTACGCTCTGCCCCGAGGCTCTGTCCCCACTTGCACAGAGGGGAGGGGCCAGAGAGGAGTGAGCAGAGGTTAGGATGGAGAGGAGCAATGGTGGACAGGTCCTCGGGGTGGGAAGAAGCCGCTGTAAACCCAGAACTGGCCCCATTAGTCTCCTAGTCTGGGAGGCTTGCTCCAAAATATTATGCAGAATGGGATACTGGAATGGTTTAAAGGAGACAAACGAGCTCTACATCTCCATTCCTAGCCTAAGCCATCCATCTGAGCAGATGAGAAAATGGTATATAGAGAAAAAGAAGAGGTGGGAACCCAGGACAGAGCCTTGTGGGATACCATAGAAAGTAAGAGAAGGGAAGAAGATGACCTACTGAAAGAGACTAAAGAAAGACTCGAGAGGTGGAAGAAAAAGTAGAAGAAGGAAAGGTCATGGCAGTTAAAGCAGGGCAAGATGTTGAGCATGAGGGTGTGATTGACAGTGTTGAACGCAGCGGAGAGATCAAGAAGCTTACAGGTGGAGCAGGGGGTGGGAGATTTGGACAGGAAGAGACCATCCCCTCAATATTTGTTACCATCCCTCATTATGTCACATCTCAGTGTTGAGTCAGATCCTCAAAACCCTTATTTGTACAATTAGTCCCATTGACGTCAATAGGGGACATTTACTTAGTTGAGGATTACTCACAGGAGTAACTGTTGTCAAGACCAGGCCCTAAAGATGGACCAGACCTTCCATCAAGCCCAGTATGCTGTCTTCTGACAGTGGTTAATGCCAGATGCTTCAATGGGAATGAAAAGAACAGGGCACTTATCAAGTGATCCAACCCCTGTCATCCATTCTCAGCACCTGGCAGTCAGAGGCTTAGGGACTTTCAGAGCATGGATTTGCATACCTGACCATCTTAACTAATAGTCATTAGTGGACCTATCCTCCTCGAGCTTATCTAATTCATTTGTGAACCCTACTATAGTTTTAGCGTTCACAACATCCACTGGCAATGAGTTCCGCAGGTTGACTGTGGGTTGTGTGAAGAAGTACTTCCTTATGTTTGTTTTATATCTGCTGCCAATTAACTTCCTTGGGTGGCCCTTAGTTCTTGTATTATGTGAAGAGGTAAATAACACTTCCTTATTCACTTCTCCATACCATTCATGATTTTATAGACCTTTATCATAGCTCCCCTTAGTCATCTCTTTTCTTGTATTATGTGAAGAGGTAAATAACACTTCCTTATTCACTTCTCCATACCATTCATGATTTTATAGACCTTTATCATAGCTCCCCTTAGTCATCTCTTTTCTAAGGTGAACAGTCTCAGTCGTTTTAATCTCTCTTCATACAGATGCTGTTACATACCCCTACTCATATTGTTGCCCCTTGTATCTTTTCCATTTTTAATATATCTTTTTAAAGATGAGGTGACCAGAACTGCATGCAGTATTCAAGGTGTGGGCATACAATGGATTTCTATAGCTGCATTCTGAGATACTGTCTTATTATCTGTCCCTTTCCTAATGGTTCCCAATGTCCTGTTAGCTTTTTTGACTGCTGCTGCACATTGAGTGGAAGTTTTCAGAGAACTATCCACAATAACTCGAAGATAACAACTAATTTGAACCCCACCATACTGAATGATACTTGGGATTGTGTTTGTCTGTGTGCATTGCTTTGCATTTATCAACAATGAATTTCATCTGACATTTTGGGGTCCAGTCACCCTGTTTTGTGAGAGTCTTTTTTAACTCTTTGCAGTCTGTTTTAGCCTTAACTATCTTGAGACATTTTGTATCATTTGAAAACTTTGTCACTCACTGTTTAGCTCTTTTTCCAGCTCATTTATGATTGTTGGACAGCACTGGTCCCGTAATAGATCCTTGGGGGACACCACTATTTACCTCTCTCCATTTGGAAAACTGACCATTTATTCCTACCTTTTGTTTCCTGTCTTTTAACCAATTGCTGATTCATGAGAGTACCTTCCCTTTTATTTCATGACTATTTAGTTTGCTTAAGAGCCTTTGGTGAAAGACCAGAAAGCTCTTGAAAAGGAAGTCCAAGTACACTATATTCACTGGATGACCCTTGTCCACACGATTGTTGACCCCCTCAAAGAATTCTTATAAATTGATGAGGAATGATTTCCCTTTACAAAAAACATGATGACTCTTCCCCAAAAAATCATGTTCATCTATGCGTTTGACAGTTGTGTTCTTTATTATAGTTTCAACCAGTTTACCCGGTACTGAAGTTAGTCTTACTGGCCTGTAATGCCAGGATCACCTCTGGAGCCTTTTTTAAAAACTGGCATCACATTAGCTGGCCTCCAGTAATCTGGTACAGAAACTGATTTAAACAATAAGTTACATACCACTGCAATTTCATATTTGAGTTCTTTCTGAACTCTTATTAGTGTTTAATTTATTCCAAAACCTCCTCTACTGATACCTCAGTCTGGGATATTTCCTCAGATTTGTCATCTAAACAGAATGGCTCAGGTGTGGAAATCTCCCTCGCCTCTTTTGCTATGAAGAATTCATTTAGCTTCTCTGCAATGGCCTTGGTTCCATGAATGTTCCTCTATCACCTTGATCATCCAGTGGCCCACTGATTTGTTTTGCAGGCTTTCTGCTTTTGATATACTTAAAACTTTTTTTGATAGTTTAAGTCTTTTGCTAGTTGCTCTTCAAATTCTTTTTGGCCTGCCTAATTATACATTTGCACTTGATTTGCCAGATTTTATGTTCCTTTCTATTTTCTTCAGTAGGATTTGACTTCCAATTATTAAAAGATGCCTTTTTGCCTCTAGCAGTCTCTTTAACTCTGTTGTTTTAGCCATGGTGGCATTTTTTGGTCCTCTTTCTCTTTTTTTTTTTAAATTTGGGGTATACATTTAATTCAAGCCTCTATTACTGTGTTTTTTAAACGTTTCCATGGACCTTGCAGGCATTTCACTCGAGTGACTGTTCCTTTTAATTTCTGTTTAACTAGTTTACTCGTGTTTGTGTAGTTCCCCTTTCTGAAGTTACATGCTACTGTGGTGGGGTTCTTTGGAATCCTCTGCCCCCACAGGGATGCTAAATTTCATTGTGTTATGGTTGCTACTACTAACCACTTCAGTTCTATTCACCTTTTGGACCGGATCCTGTGCTCCACTTAAGACTAAATCAAGAATTACCTCTTCTTGTGGGTTTTCAGGACTAGCTGCTCCAAGGAGTAGTCAATAATTGCTTCTAGAAACTTTATCCCTGAATCCCATTGTCAGGCTATGCCGAAAGAATGACAGGAGACATTAGATATGGGTTTAATCAATCCGCAACTTTATTATTGATGGATATTTGGGACTAACCGGCGGATAAACTGTGTGCAGTGCAGGTGCAAAATTTATGTCCCTCCATCAGATTCACTGCTGGACCTTGCCAATTCTTGGGGGGTGGGGACTTCCACAGCTCCTTGCCTATTTATCCAGGTCCCTCCAGCGATTTTCTTGCCAGGACCTTACCAACCATGCCCCCTCATAGAGGGGATTAAGGTGGACTATAATGATGTGGGGGTTGGCTCCCTGCTGTACCAGTCATAGGAGTCCCCAGCTGCTCCCAGCTTGCTCAGTTACCAAGCACCACTCCTTAATTGCTTTTACAAGCAATTTTTTCATTCTTTTGTGCCTTAAGTTATGGAGTACCTGCATTGAACATCCGCTATACACTTAAATAAAGAGTTGTGACATATGGCATACCACCTGTCATGCTATACATGAACAGAGCCCACCTGAACCTGCTGCAAGGAAGGCGAAACCCTCCAAACTGCACCTGGCCAATACAATGGTAAGGGAAAAATTCCTTTCCAGCCCCACTTCATGGGGCGGCTAGCGTAATGCCCACAGCAGATATAGCTAAACAACCGGCATATTTGTTACCTAATTAGGGAGGGAGGGTAGGTGCTGCCCAGCCTGTTCTGAGTAAAGAAGGCGGGGGGCAGGCCGCCTGACCTTTTAAAACCCCACATTCCTATGTGGTGAGTTATCCACCATGCTGACTGCTCTTCCAGCAGCTTTATGTCTTCGCTTCCGGCCAGCCAGCCAAACTCCTCCCTGCTTAAGTGCAAGGTGGTGATCCTGAGGTAACATGTTCCCAATCAGTACGGGAATAGTTGAAATCCCCTGTTATTATTGAGTTTTCTATTTTTATAATCTCTCTAGTCTCTCTGCACTTTTCATAGTCACCATCACCATATTGGTCAGATGGTCAGCAGTAGTATACTCCTACTGCTATTATTCAAGCGTGGAATTTCTATCCATAGAGGCTTTATGATACAGTTGGATTCACTTAAGATTTTTACTATATTTGGCTCTGCTTTCTTTCATATATAGTGCCACTCCTACACCAGTATGACCTACTCTGTCATTCCTATATGTTTTGTACCCTAGTGTTTACTGTGACTCATTGATAGCCATCATTCCTCCAAGTTTCTGTGATACCTATCTTATCAATGACTTAATTTAATACCAGGCACTCAAGTTCACCCATCTTAGTATTTAGACTTCTAGCATTTGTATACAAGCACTTATAAATTTTTTAGTTGTGATGTGATGTTCATGTGATGTAAGTGAATAGGACTCTTTTTTTTTTTCATTTGATGGTTTCTCTTCAGTTCCTATCTGTACTTTATCAACTTCTGTCTTCTCCTCTTTACTGGGATATAGAGAATCCCTGTTAATAGATCCTCTCAAGCACTGCACATAAGTCTGTCTAAATGTTTCAAAGAGATCTGCAAGTTTCGTATGCCTCTCTCTGAACCTCACTCCTCGCACCTGTCAGATTTCCCCCAGCCCTTAGTTTAAAAATTGCTCCATGACCTTTTCAGTTTTACATGCCACCAGCCTGGTTTTGTGTTTTTGTGGAGCCTGTCCTTCCTGTATAAGCTCCTCCTTTCCCAAAAGGTTACCAAGCAAAATAAAATAAAACACGCAAATCTAAGCCTAGTACAGTAGGAAAACTGAATACAGATAAAACCTCACCCTCAGATGTTTCAATAAGCTTCTATCACAGACTGGACGCCTTCCTAATCTGGGCACAATCCTTTCTCCTGGTACAGCCCTTGTTCCAGTTCAGGTGGTAGCTAGGGGATTTCTTATGATTGCAGCCTCCTTTGTTCTGTTCCACCCCCTTATATAGCTTTGGCACAAGGCGAGAATCTTTTGTCTCTCTGGGTCCACCCCCCTCCCAGTTCTAAATGGAAAAGCACCAGGTTTAAGATGGATTTCTGTACCAGGTGACATGGTCACACGTCCTGTGAGAGCCCAAACCTTCATTCCTCCCAGCCTGACTCACAGGAAGGCCAGCCTGACAAACAGAGCCATCCACAGTCAATTGTCCTGGTTGATGGGCTCCATCAAGATTCCAAACCACCATTAATGGCCCACACTTACAATAGGTCCTCAAGGTTCTATTTTATATTTCTAGTTTCAGATACAAGAATGATACAAATAGGATGACCACACTCAGTAGATTATAAGCTTTGTAATGATACGTTACAAAACACCTTTTGCATGAAGCATATTCCAGTTGCATTATATTCACACTCATTAGCATATTTTCATAAAATCATATAGAGTGCAACATCGCAATGATGTCTTTTATAAACTTCCTGATTGCACTTTTACTCAGTGTCCTGTACAATCTGTTGAATCATTTATCCACATCTCAAAATAGGCCACCTTCTCGGTCTTGATAAAGCAGCAACAAATTGCACAGAGCTGTTGCTATTTCACCAAGTACATCTGTTAAGAACCATGTGTCTTTACCTAATTTGGGGAATAATATTATTTCATTGATGACATGTCAGCTTACACATTATTTAAGGTGTAACAGCGTTCAAAATTTTCTGTTTTCCACAAACACATAGCAAACAATTTCAGTTCTCCACAGCTGCCATTCAAAGTATTTTCAGTCAAATGCATGAGGGTTGAGCTCTTCTGACACTTCTCTTCACTTCTGAGGAGAGATGAGATGCATCACTGCTATTTGTGAATTATCCCCCTCACTCCCCTCATATCTGAATTTTTTCTTGTATTGGGATTCATTGTCTGAGCTCAGTAGTGTCATCTAGTAGCGAGAGTCTGTGGGGCTGGCAGCAGGGGAACCGGGACCCTCCCTTCTCCACTAGGTTCCAACCCAGGGCACTGTAACTGTCAGGTTGGGTATGTGTCCTGGGGGTGGACACCACCAAGCCGCCTTCCTGGGTCACTTCCTCCCATGCCCTCTCCCCTCCAAAGTCACAACAGCATCTGCTTATGTACTTGCAAGGGGGCAGGGTTCAGCCAGGCAGTGATCCGGAGGCTTTTCTACTTCAGTTTCAGCCAATTGTCCCCAGGCTCCATGGGGCCTTCGGCAGTGGTGACTAGTTCCGGCGGCATGAAGCTCCTGCAGGAGCTAACAGTGGAGGACTGCTTCCTTCCTCCGACTGACTTGGGCTACTCCCTTTTGAGCTCTGCTTCCATTGTGAGCACAACCAGCGGATGCTGCTGGGTGGGGCTTCTGGACCAAGATTTGCTTCTGAACCCTTGGTTCCCTGGTCTGGGGCTTATATACCCCCATCTCACCTTGATAAAGGCCAAAATGTGAGAACCTGTTCTGGTTTCCTACGGACAGGTTGCAAATTTTTCCTTTCTCCCCCATTCTAGGTATTCTATTGCTTATATCTTAGTATAATGAACCAGAAGCAGTGTTTTAATGTAGGTGAATATTTTTGTGTACAACACGTTCCTGCATCTGACGAAGTGGGTATTCACCCATGAAAGCTCATGCTCCAATACTTCTGTTAGTCTATAAGGTGCCACAGGACTCTTTGCTGCTAACACATACATAGCAATCCAGTGCTCTCTGGTCCAGTTCCTCAGCTGGTGTAATTTGATGTCAATAGAGCTATTTATACAAACTAGCTCTGTTTGTCTTAAAGCTGAGAGGCAGCTCCTCAGCTGATATAAATTGGGATACCTCCACTGACATCAATTTACAGCACCTGAGGAACTCCCTCTTAGTTTTTAAGACAGAGTTTAACAGTAAATGAAAATGCACTTTTGAGACCATTCACTTATAAGTTCTTTAGGTTATTGGATTGTTCTGAAGTGCTGTGAGATACTCAGGGGTGAGTTCTTCTGACAGGCCAGGCCAGCAGCATATTCTTCACTCACCCCTTGGTGAGAGAGAACATCTTGTTTTAAGCAGTGGCCTGTCTCTCATCGGCTCTGGCTGTCTTATGAATGATATGAATAGACACCAAAGAGAGTCCCATTCTGTCCTGGGGTGGAAGCAAGTGTGAACAATGATGGGGAAAATTGTGTGCGTATGTGATGGCTGGCCTGTTAGCTAACACACTAGGGATGGAACTGGGAACCTCCAAAGCTAAAAGCACAGGTAGTAGGTGCTTCTGTACTTGTCCGTCTATGTGTAAATTGAGTCTTGTATATTTCACAACAAATGTGTATTTACATCTGAGCAAAAGGCCAACAAGTTATTGCAAAGCCCCCGGAGAGATTCTCATAGGGAAAGCAAGCAGCAGCTGTTGCCCTTTTACAACTGAAGACAGGGGAGTGCTGGAATTATATATGGGAGTACAGAGGTACAACCAGTTACCCTTCACTAAGGGGACAAGCTCCCAGCTGGCTTGTCTTAGGAATGGAGGATCACAGCCGATCTAGCTGTTTGATGCTGGGAGAGAAACTTTGGGTGAGCTAACTTTTATGAGACAGGAGAATGTCTTGTTTAGTTACACTTAAGCTCTAGAAAGCATGTCATGATTTTATTTTATGTGTAACCATTTGTTTTCCTTAATTCTACTTGCTTCTTCTCGATTCTCTGTTCATTGTTAAATAAACTTCTTCCTGTTTTTCTATAAACCTATTTAAGAGAAGTTGTGACCTAAGGTGTAACTGTTAAGCTGAGGTGCATGTGCTGTTCCTTTGAGAACAAAGGATCTGGGAATTCCGTGAGAGTCTAATGGATCAGGGGCTGGGCACTTCGCGGGGTGCTCAGAGTACTCAGGGGTTGTGTGTGGCTATTACTAACCTGTACAGAGAGAGCGGGGCCTGCGGAGGCCTGGGAGGCAGTCCTTGTGTTGCAGAGGCTGGTGTAATTGGGGAACTGACCTACAGCAGGCACAGACAAGACTTCTTCACACTAAGGGCAGTTGGTTTTGAGGTGCATCCCAATCCTGGGTACCCCTAGGAAGCATCACATCCTCCCTGTTTCACTTTCCCAGTCTCTTACCATCTTTCTCTGTGCATTTTCTGTTTAAAGTTGTGCTCCAATTGCTTCATCCAAAGTCCACTAAGCCAGTGGGAATCATGCCACCTATTTTGGACCAGGCCCTAGAGTCTTACAATAAGTCCAGTATTCAGAGTAATCTCTAGGCTGTGAGATGGTAAATGGATGCACTCATTGCTTAACTTTATACACATCGGTCGTCTCACTGAGTTCGGTGGAACTACTCATGTGCAGACAGTTAAGATTCAGAAAAATGGCAAAAATCATTGTGGAAGGGTTCGTTTTTATCCTTACGCTGTTTGTTACCAAATGCTGGAATGTTCATACTCTGTCATTCCTGTAAAAAGAACAAGTGTTTGAATATACAGGATGGAAAGTGTGTGATTTTGTTTTGCAGTAGTATGTGTTAAATATGGTTAAGGCGAATTCCATCTCTTCTTTGCCAAGATTTGAATGCAGATGTGGGGCATTAACATAGTGGATAATTGGATATTGCAAATGAATTATCCAAATGCAGTGACTAATGAGATAATGTCCCTAGTTGATACATTCTCTACTCTTCTATCTCTAAGCAGAAAAGGGAAGGGAAAAAGTGGTTTTAAGAAGTGTTCCCTTGAATTTATGATTTACATGATCAATAGCTGACTAAATTATTTAGTCACTAAATATGTACATATATGTATATGCACACACACAGACGATACTTACATGCTTATAATGGATGCATGATATATAATAAAATAGCAAACTGTACCAATAGAACATTAACAAAGGGGCTACTGTCCCAATTACAGAATAAAATGGAATTTTTCCTGGAAGAGTTTTGCTGGTACTGAGATAAGATTTTTAAAAAATCAAGTTAATGAAAATCCGATTCAGCTCTCTGAAATGAGATCCTTAGCCAGTATAAATTGACCTACCTCTTCTGCAATTGGGGGAAGCCTTGTCAATCTCCAGGAACCAAGGATCCGGACAAAGATTGACAATATATCTTCCCTTCACTTGTGCTATCCTCTTTTGGTGTCTTTCTGCACACTCTTGGTTTTGGCCTCCCTTCTCCCATCCCATTTATTCCTTGTTTATGTACGTATGTATTATGGTAAAGGGACCTTCTCACAGGTATTTTGATCAGTAAAACCTTATTATCTACTATAGTTAGTACAGAAGATGTTTCTGTAACTTCTTCCATGTTAATGCCAGATTTATAACAAAGGGTAGGATTTTCAGTAGCTCCTCACTGTGTTTAGACGCTTAACTTCCATTGCTTTCTTCATCCTGAGTGGCAAGGCATACTCTCCCCACTCCCTCCCAAATTTGCAGCAGTTGCCAAAATTATGGCTGCAAACATAGGCAAAAGAAAGAGTAGTATTGACTTCATATGGTGTAACCAATAATCCTGTTTCTTATTTGTCTATAATGCATATTAACAAAAAATTCTTGATATATTTTGTCAAAGATTCTACAATTGCAGTAAACATTACTTTAAATCTTCAGCTGTGAAAACTAGTTGTTTTTTTGTCATCAGAGATATACAAACTGCTTAGTTTGCACATCATTGCTTCTAAATATGGAATATATTTTCCTGTCACCATTATTATCAGAATTAGGATGTTTCCACTGGTAAAGATGTTTCTTAAGTGCTTGACATGTGATCATGTGAGCTGTTTTACTCACAGTCAGTAGGAAGTCTGGGTAAAATTTTAGACACATTTTCCCTACATGAAAAGATTTTTATAGTAGATATAAAGCAGGTGCTTATACTTGGCTTATCTAAGCCAAAAAAAAAAAAAAAAGCAGCTTTGGGGGGGTTAGTTCTGAACTACCTGTACTTCAGTAATTATGTGGCTTCTAATTTAATGTTTGATTTATCAATGTGGATCTTCAGATCAGATGGTTCATGTAATCTGTGGTATCAAATTAAATTCTCCTTTATGGGAATTTATGCAAATACTTTCTATGTAAAATTTGCTTGTCCCAGAATGTGTTTAAAAACTCCTGGAAGTACCCAAAAAAAAAAAGTTTACTGGATTTTGGGCATCTTGAAAATGATATATAACACTGGGTATAAAAGTCCTAACAGTGTTAACTATTTGAGTTCACAGGACGTACAAAGCACAGTAAATCTATCAAAAGACTCTCCTGGCAGACTTGTGTATGCCAGATGGATGTACATGCTGTTACATTAATTTTAATGAGTCTGCCTTAAAAGACGTGCCTAGGTGTGCCAAAGGCATAGTGTTAATATGCCTTAGAAAAACAGTAGTGCTTTATTTGAAGGATTCAGGGGGAAAGAGGGTAATGGTAACAGAAAGCTGTTAGATGCAAAAGGATATTTAGAAGGGTGATGGGCCGTAAAATATATATATATATATATATATATATATATTAGTAAGACTATTGTATCTTTAAACACATTGTGAACACAATATTCCAAAACTGAATTTCCATAGAGATTTGTAAACTGAGCCAGCAACTGGGTAATAGTTGGAAATGTATCTAGTAATTCTTTCTTAGGGTTCTTAGGTAAGTAACCAGATGCCTTCTCCTGAGCGTTTAAAAAAGAAGAGTGATTTTAAGTTTCTGGTACATTCACTGAGCTGAAAAGTAAATGTAAAACTATGACCCAAGAGAATGTTCATGCCAGAATTGATTTCTTTATGGCTCTGTTGTGTCACCTATGCCCTATTGCAAATCACTAATCCCAATCCCATTAAAATCAAGTTTTGCCTTTGTCTTCAATGTGAGAAGGTTTGGACCTATAAAATAAATAGATCATATCCCATAAGGCAGGTGCCATAAGATTACTGCCATGTCCCACAATTAATTTCTGAAAGAGGTAACATGATCTTGTGTACAGGTTACTGTTCTGGGAGTCAAGACACTTGGGGATTATTCCTAATTCTTCCACTGAATTTGGTCACTTTGCTGCTCTTTTTCCGTCTTGTCCATTCAGATGGTAAACTCTTTGGAGCAGCAATTGGCTCTTATTGTCTGTCAGCTCAGTGCCTAGCAGGATGATATTGGATGAAAGCTCCAGGTGCTACTGTAATGCAAATGATATCTTTGCTGGAAATAACACTCAGTAATTTAATTATGTTGAATCATGTTGAAAAAAAGCTCAAACCAAGATCCAAATGACAAATTTTACCTAAATTTTACTTTCATCACATCCTAAAGCTTGTAAAACAAAATATTAAATATGCAACTTCCATGACTCAGTAATGGGCTCTGAAACCTTTGCAGTCTCAAAAAAATGTATAAGAGAACAATTGATGAATTTTATCATATTACACAAAAGTTGCCCAATCTCTCAAAATATGCTTAGAATGGAAAGAGGAAGCAGTGTTGCATGCGGGAAATGTCACATTGAAATGAGTTCCATTAAGAGAATGTCGTGAGGCACATCTTGGAGAGATGTAGTGACTGCTGCTGCGTTGCTGCTATAGCAGCAAGGACATCATTATGAAGGATAATGTTGCAATTCAAGAAATATGCACGTTTAAAAAATTTGCACACGAAAACGAACAGCAGATACTTCGGTGTTGGCTTGACAAGAACCAGTCACAGGATTGGTTGGGATTATGAAGAAATGTCATCCTCCTCTAAAGAATATTGATTACCCCATTCATACTGAAAAGTATCAAAATATATTAAATGGTCTGGTCAAAGTAAATTATTTCAGGAAACCATTACAAAAATGCAATTTATTTTTCAAGAACATGACTGGTATTCAAGGCACAACGGTTCTCTATTTCGGTAGGGGTAAGTAACATATCTGCCAGTTATGGTTTGGGGTTTTTTGGTTTGGGTTTTTTTTTAGTATTTCAGCACACTTATTTCTATATAAAATAATGGGATCCCAGTGTCATGGGAGGATAAGAAGAGCCATATTAGAAAACTGGCAAAAAAATCAAGAGAAGGAAAAGAAGTCCCCCAAAATGCAGAGACTAAAAGAGCTATTTAGAGCATAGATTAAAGTAGGAGTGTCCCAACAGAATTTGGGAAAAGGATACGTCTAAGCTGATTTCTCCCTATAAAGAGAATATTATGAGCCTGATTCTTTTCTCACGTTTTTTTTTTTTTTTTTTTTTTTTTTTTTTTACTAGACGGATATATATCTGTGTAATTACAGAGACAAAGTGAGTGAGGTAATATCTTGCATTGGACCAACTTCTGTTAGTGAGAAAGAAAAGCTTTCGAGCATACAGAGAAATCTTGTTCAGGTCACTTCTGTGTAAGCTCGAAAACAGTAGCTGGTCCAATAAAAGATGTTACTTTACCCACCTTGTCTCTCAAATACCCTGGGACCAACATGTCTACAACAAAACAGCAAACAGCTTGTATTAGTGTGAGAGAAGAAGGATGTTTTGTGTTCCATAGTAAATACTGTGCAGATGTACTGAACCAGCTTTGTGTGGCTGAATACATTATCATTAGTCATTTTCACCAGTTGCTCTTAATGGTTCTAAGGAGCAGTTAGTAAAATTAACCAGCAGTACTGCATGCAAAGCCATCACAACTGAGATACAACTTGGCATCATTAGTGTCTGGAAAAACAAAAGAAAGGAG
This sequence comes from Gopherus flavomarginatus, assembly GCF_025201925.1. Classification (NCBI taxonomy): domain Eukaryota; kingdom Metazoa; phylum Chordata; order Testudines; family Testudinidae; genus Gopherus; species Gopherus flavomarginatus. The sequence continues at coordinate 24,972,912 of NC_066618.1, read as the reverse complement.
TAGGGAGGAGAACTCATGGTGATAAAAGAAATGTAAAGGTGTTTGGAAATGAGAGAGAAGCGATACACAGGCTCTTGTTTCAGCTAATTACAGAAAATAACTCCGCTTCTTGCTCCAAAAAGAATTTGGGGGCTTTGATTTACACAATAAGTGCTGGGTGTCCCTTGCAATGTTTGATTAATTAAGAGTGTGTGCATGGAAGAGAGAGCTTTAGAAGACCAATTCAAATAGTATATCATTTTGAAAGAAATGTAGAAGTTTGTCACTTGTCTTTAGCAATAATCTTAGAAACATGAACATACCTGGCATTTAAGAAAGGAGTTCGCATTTGGCACTTACGTATTATTTCTTCCAGAAAGACAATTATGACTTTTTTCTATAATAGCCTGTAGAGTACTTACACTTCTTGGCTATTACTGTTAGTTACTTATTCTTTACCTCATTTATTGTATTTTAGTAAACACACAACAAGTGATGTAGATTAAAACCCCTGCAGACTTCAAATGTGTCTGAATAAAATGAACTATGAATTTAAAAATGGTTGCCAATTGGGGTGGTATGTAAGTTTTGTTTTCCATTGGCATGACCACATCATTGAGTTATAACACTGGGGGGGAAATGATCCCCCTAATTACTAAATGCATGTTTATCACCCTAAAAGAAGGGGATGTTTTTTACACTTACACACACACACACACACACACACACACACACACACACACACACACACAGAGCAAGTTGTGGTCTTCTGTTGATAAAGACAGGATTTAAGTCTGATTGGCAGAGGAAACCCTGGGGCTAGCCACTGAAGATGGCCATTATCATTTATTAAGCAGGTGTTGAGATGAATTGGTCCTTTATCGTAATGCAGATTTACAGTGCATTAGGCAATCCATTTTTCAATTTAGTGTACTGCCTCTGATAAATTAACAGATGTCGATTGATTTTTTCCCTTCAGTCCCCCTGTTTACACCTGACAGCCAGTTCTTTATAGCTGAGCAGTTATTTGAAGTTATAAACATTATAATTAGCAATTTTTTAATTAGGCTGACAATTAACAGGAGACTTGCAAAGCTGCTAATTTGACATGTCATACTCTCCACAGTGTTTATGTTAACCACTACTTGAGTGAATTCAATTGAACAGAACCATAGTGTCTGAAAAATCAATCTCAGAAGAACCCTTTTTCCCACTTGGCTAGCATTATGGCACTTCAGGCAGAGAAGTGGGACTCAATGAAATTTTATAAGATGACAATTCCAACAATTGAAGTTTAAACAATGTGACCCTGTTAACTCAAAGCTGCTAGTAAGCACAACACCCCAAGCACAGGAGCACACTCATTTGTTTTAATCCCAGTGTGCTTCAAAACATTTTTTTAAAAAACAAAACAAACAAACAAACAAACAAAAAAGCGAAGATAAACCTGGTCTCTGTGATTAAAACAGAGTAAAACAAACAAAAAGAAAAAAGAAGAAATCATGCATTGCATGTTATGAGTTTCTATGGTCATTACTAATGTCTGTTGTAGTTTTGAGTTATCTTATTGGAACAATAGATGCATTTCCATAGGGCAACACCCGCGCAAGCACTCCGCCTTATGGCATGGTGTGGCATTTTAGGCTGATTGCCTTCTCCCTCCACCCCCCACCCCACCCCCACCCCCGTAGGTTTAAAATGATTTACTAAGATCTGGGACTGAGAAGGATGTCAACCCTCCAGGTTTGTCCTGGAGTCTCCAGGAAGTAAAGATGAATCTTTAATAAAAGATTATTTCATGTGATGAAGCATCCAGGAATATATCCAACCAAAATTGGCTAGATGCCCCCTTTCCGGGGTGTCATTTATTAGCTCCTTTTCCATAGTACAAGGAAAACCCCTCCTTGATAGCCCCTCAAGTCCAGCCCCTCTTTTGGGCTAATGCTGACAAAGTCCTCTCCCATTGACGGCAGGAATAATAGGCCAGGAGAGGCTAAGCCTCCCCTAACCCAGGCCCTGGCCCGGGCCACACTCCACACTGAGGCCTTGCCCTCACTCCCACTCCCCTCCGAAGTCTGCAGGGGCTCAGTTTGGGCTGGCAGCCTGGAGCTTGTGGCTTGGCCGGCTGGTGGCCCAGGCTGGCCTGGGGTCAGAGCAGCTCCTCCAGCTATGGTGGGAGGCTCAGGAGTCTGGCAGGCAAGGGGGGCAGAAGGGGCTGGGTGGGGGGTCCTCAGGCGGAAGGGGCAGGTCCAGGGGACTAGCCTCCCCAAAGGGGTGGGGGTTCATGCACTGCCCATGTCTTCTGCCAAAGTCAAGAGTTCCCCAGCCTTCGTCTTGGAACTGTGTTATGATTCAAATGTCTTGCTCTCCTCTCAGAGCAGGGTTAGTCAGAGAGTCCTCTAGCTCCTTTCCTGGAGGAGGGTTATTCTTCAGGTCAGCTGTAGCCCTTTGTCAGCTTTTCCCTAGCAAGACCCTTTTTACTCATTCCTTTCACCTGCCAACCTGGAGAGGCTCAAAGACTCTTTGTCCATCAAGATATTCACTTAAGGAATAATTCTTCTCTAGGGTCTCAACTCTTACAAAAGTTTCCATCCTGCCACCATCTACAGCATGAATTCTGCTAAAATCTAGCATAATGTTGTGCAAATTATTTCAGTTTTCCAACCTTTGGAATTGTGGGAAAGCAATGTCATTGATGTGAATTGTTTCTTTGAGGGAGAGGTATCAAGTGGTTTGTAAGACAGCATCTTCACTTAGACTTAGGCCCAAAAAAACTGGAATGAATGTACCCATGTGTCCATTTCTGTGAACTAAGTCACATTTTTAAGGCTCACTTTTAGTGTAAATGGGTCTGTTTTGACTGAGATGTCTCTTAGTTCCTAGAGATAATCTCCTTCCCTGTTACTTATACACTCTCTCTCTCTCTCTCACTCTCACTGCACCAGTGGTTCTCAACCTTCAGCCTGCGGACCACTGGTGGCCCAACTGGCACAGAGCTGCAGCTCATGTGACATCTTCAAAGACATAGAGGTAGGATTCAGTGTGGCCCACATAACACACTGTGGGCCACATATGCAGCCCACAATGGTAAATATGTTGAAAACCACAGCTTTAAACAGTTGAGGTTTTTTTGCCTCTTCAAGTCCTGCAAATCCAGATGGTTACTGCTTCATTTGCCAGCTGCTTCATTTGCCTTCCTATATTAGCTACTACTCCTGCTCCCCTGGTCCTTGCTCCTAGCAAAATATATGCTGAGTTGGACTCCCACACCTACCTTGGGTGGGGGTGAAGAGAGGGCTCCAGCAGGAATTGAATGCACAGCCTGCCACTACTCCCTTTAATCACGAAGTGTCATGGGACTCACTGAATCCAGACATCCACAGGATCTCAAAAGAAGGGGCTGGAAGTGACACACTTACTGATGTTAGGCCTGAATAAAGATATAGCAGACAAAACCAGGTATGCCAATCTGACCAAAGTTAGGCTAACAGAGGTTTGTGGGTAATCCCTGAGTGGAAAACACTGAGGCCTTGTCTACACTACAAAGTTGCAGTGCTGGTGAGGGGGTTACAGCGCTGCAACTTAGGATGTGTACACACCTGCAGGGCATTACCAGTGCTGCAACTCCCTGTTTGCAGCGCTGGCCGTACACCCGGTCGTGCCTCGGGTGTAGAGGATCCAGCGCTGGATCACCAGCGCTGGTCATCAGGTGTAGACACTCACCAGCATTTTTGTTGACCTCCGTGGAATAAGCAGGTATCCCAGCATACCTGAGGAAGCCTCTCTGGTAATCAAGCAAACTCCACTGCCCTCCAAGCAGGTCTCCTTCCCCGCGGTGTGCTCTGGCGTTCCCCGACCCCCCCTCTAAGCAGGTCTCCTTCCCCACTGTGTGCTCTGGTGTTCCCCGACCCCCCCTCCAAGCAGGTCTCCTTCCCCGCGGTTTGCTCTGGCGTTCCCCGACCCCCCCTCCAAGCAGGTATCCAGCCCCGCGGTGTGCTCTGGCGTTCCCCGACCCCCCCCTCCAAGCAGGTCTCCTTCCCCGCTGTGTGCTCTGGCGTTCCCCGAGCCCCCCTCCAAGCAGGTCTCCTTCCCCGCGGTGTGCAACAGCGCTGCAGCGTGGCCACATCTAACACCACTTGCAGCGCTGGTTGCTGTAAGTGTGGCCACTCTGCAGCGCTGGCCCTATACAGCTGTACTAATACAGCTGTAACAACCAGCGCTGCAAAATTGTAGATGTAGACATACCCTGAGAAGCAGCAGCATGTCTCACAAGCACTGGGAAAAAGTGAGATAAGAGAGAAGCTGCATTCCTGGCATAGTACTAGATGTGCTGTGTTAGGGCAGCTCCTTCGAAAAACTGATAAGAGCCCTAGTTTCCCAGCCTCCTTGTTTTCACTCCCTGGTTTTGTTCTTTGTTTGTTTTTAACTGCCCTACATTTCTAACTTTAGGCATGCATGTATACTAAAGGTGTCTAGTTTCTAGTTGTTAAAAGAAGGGGGTGGGTTGCTCCAGTAAATAATTTATAACGTGACGAAACTGTCTATATAGGCTTATACTAAGATGTAAAGAGCAGGCTGGTTCTCTCTGGAGACGAGCTGCTCTCTATTGATGCGTGCACTTGTCAATAAAGAGCTTTTGATCGGACCTTGCTGGTGTTGCCTGTCTCTCTCGCGATCAGACAACTAACTTTGCTGTCTGGGGGTTAGAGTCCCTGACACTGACATTATGTGGACTATCATGGTGGTGGAAGGGAGAGCTTCTACCATGGTATGTCTGTGATTTTAGTCACTTTCTAATACTTGCCTTCCTCCTAGAGGGGCTTGTGAGGCCTGGCAATTGAGGGACAAATCCTGAGATCCTTATTCATTTAATTTTATTTATTTATTTATTTATTTATTTATTTATTTTTACTCAGTCCATCCTTCGTCATACTTGACAAGGAAAGGCTGAATAAAAGGCTATGTAAAACATCTCAGGATTTGACCCAGAATTTCCGAAGCACTTTGTGTGAAATTCACCCTCTACACAGAGGGCTACTGCAAGACCTATGCCTCACTTAAATTCTGCTTAAGACCTGTGTTGAGGCCACTGCACAGGGGAAGATTTCACCCTTTCAGACTCTTGCATGAAAAGTACTGAGGAGCTGATGTCAATTGTCATTGCTGCACAGGACAAGCTCCAAAGGAGCTATGGTAATTGGCACCAGCTGAGGATCTGCCCCTAGTATAAATATCATATTTTCTCACCTGCCAATAATGACTTTCTTAACCGCTTATATTTCTGGTCAGTGACTAAACAGAGAGAGTTTTGACTTCATAGCCCAATACATTTTATAACACAGAAAATGTCAATGCTGCTTTCTCTCTGAAGTAATTAAACAAATAGTATGTCTTATGGTTCTATTGGAGTAAATGGAGAATCAATAGCAAACGAGTTGTAATTAAGTATGTGCAGTGATAGTATTAGCATCTTGCTGCTTACCATTTTTCAACACAAATGGGCTTAATTAGTAATGTGGAGAATCCTGTGTTTGACATGCTGAAGAATTCATTTTATGTGAAATGTTTCTTGTTCAGTCCACACAGTGAGTCAAGCATTGAGGCCAAAGAGGCGCCCTTGCTGTATCAAATACTTGAGTTTCTTCTCTCTGGACAAATAAGGTATCAAGAACCGCAACTAAATACCCTTTTAATGAACAAAACAAATGATCTCCCTTGAGACAGAGACTCAGGAAAAAAAAAATCTAGGGCTAGGCAAATGCGAAGAACCTATTGGTGAGAAAACTTGTCCTCTTTCTTTTCAAATGTTCTCCAGGCTAGCAGGCTTCATTTAAAGTTAATGAAAAATAGAATTAAAGCAGTTTTCTTTGGGAGCTCAAAATAATTTAATATGCTCAAATATGGGATATATTCAGTTATTTGATGCCGTATTTCCTTTTTGTTTTTTGTTATTTTTATATAATTCAAGTGCCATCTTTTGTCTCTTTTGCTGTGTATTTTCTGAGCCAAATTCTGTTACTCTGTACTGTAAAGACAATCTAATGCCATTGAGATCAGTGGAGTTACTTTGGATTAGCAGTGTGAGAGAGCAGAATTTGACTTTCCCCCTATACTTTTTTTTTAAATCATTCTTCTGCTGAAATCAATAGAATATTTGTTGTTTGGGGGCTCAATATTTGGTTCCTCCTCTCTTTTTCTTTCTCTTTATTCTCTTTACATTTTTGTTTTGTACAGTATTTTGGTTCGAGTGCACCCTCCTCTTATTCGTATCTGTCTGACTTCAGAACTGTCTTAACACACTACAGAAAGCAGAGACTGAGACTAACTCAAACTGCTCCACTGACGTCCATACTTAGAACACGTTGGATTCCTGGTAATTTATGGAGCACTTTTTTCACTGTTTCTTCTTTGAAAACCTAGTGGGTGTGTATAGGCTCACACTGTACAGGAAAGCCAGCCTCAAGGTGAGTCAAGGAGTCTTCTGATCTCAGCTTCAGTTGGTGTGGTTTTTTTCGTACTTTCACCTCTGGTATTCCCCTCTAATTGTTCCAAAACACAACTGTCAAAATCATTTTCCTTTTCTATCATTCTGAGCACGTTTCCATCTCTACTTAAGTCTCACCAGCTCCCATCCTTCTTCCAGATCAGACTGAAGCATCTTCTTTGTATCTTTGAGTATCTCCACAAGTCCATTCTTTCCTGCATCTCTGCTGCCACATCTGCCTGGAGTAGCCTCCTTATCAATATCCACCAAGCTTCTTTCATTTTCTTCAAGAAACTTTTTTAATAATCCAACTCTTCCATGAAACATTCAAATTGTAATGACTAGACACTTTGAGTCTAATCTGCCTTGTTTTTGTAGACAGAATGGAAATGAAGTTCTAAATTTTGGAGATGTTGAAAAGAAAGTAATGGGATTTGGAAAGTTCCAGATGTGAGATGAGAAGGAAGCGGAGGAGACAAAAATAACTCTAAGGATGCAAAGTTTCACTACTGGAAGGATAGTGGCAGGAATTAAGGGAAGGGAAGAAGTCTTAGGAGGGAAAATCGGGATTATTTTTGTGCCTGTCTGAATTTAAAATGGTGTCTTTTCATCTAAGAAGCATTATCAGAAACACAAATGGACACTGTTGGGGTGGACAAACAGAAATGGGAGCTTAGACCATAGCTGAGTCTGTGGGAATAAAAGTCACCCAGGGAGAGAATAGAAAGTGAGAGAAGAGCACTGAAGAAGGAGTCTGAGAGCACTGACTGAGGGAGGGGGAGGTAGGCCTTGGAGGTAGATGAAAGCAGAGAATCAAAAGAGCCCATTGCGTTGATGGCCCAACAAGGAGAACTGGATCAATAGTGCTAAAGGTAGCAGCTAGGTCAAGGAGCTAAAGAAAGAGGATACAATAGTAATACATATGTCACTGGAAGAGCTTAACCCCTAGTGGGAACAAACTCTACAGCCTTAATGCAATTGTATACACTGAGAGAAAAAAATTATTTTTTCCCTATAAGTGCCAACAAGTATGGGGGATATTGATGGGGAGAGGGAATGTTTGGACCTACTGCACAGAACAAACTGATTAACGTCAACACATCCTTCTCAAGTTCCTGAGTAATGTCAGAGAGGGTCCTGTCCCACTGGTAAAAAGGAGATGGAGTAGACTCTGTCTGCTAATGCATATACCAAGAAAAGGATGTGAACAACACGCTAATTGAGAAAACTATTTATTTTGAGCTGTTTATTTAAGCACAGGAGGATTCCTAATGGAGCCATCAGACCCCGCTCATTGGCTAATAGTTTAATTAGGCCCATCTGGTGGAGGCTGTGGAGAGAACTGTCCCAGCTCTGATATTGGCAGAGAGGTAATTAGTCATTCTATGGCCCAGTGACTGGCACGCTAACATCTCTAAAGCCAAACAGAAGCTCAGCAATCTGTCTCACCTGAGAATAGCTGAGAGCTATTGGAGGCATTTGTGTGGCTCACCTTGGCACACCAAGGAGAAATGACACTGTTCCACAATATCCTTGAGATAACCTCAACGAAGAAATTGGGGGGAGAGTTTCTGAAAGACAAGTTAATCTTGCCTTCATCAGCCAAACTTAATATAATGAAAATCTCTCTCCCCGCTCCCCCACCTCCCAAAAATGCATGTAAAGGGTAACAGTGTTCTCTATCAGTGTTTGGTAGGGAGCAGCCTTACTTCTGAAAACTTTCTTGCTATGTAAAAAGAATCCCTGCAAATAGAGTAAGGGGATACAAAGGCTTCACACCAATGTGACCACTGTCTTTAGCTGAGTTGGTGGTGGGGCCGGCTCTACTGCTTTTGCCGCCCCAAGCAGCACGCCAAATTGCTGCTGCTGACGGCGGGGGCAGTCCGTGTGCCGTTAGGGCAGCACGCGGGTTTCCGTGGCTGCGGCAATTCGGCGGCAGCTTCTGTCTTCAGTCGGAAGACAGAAGCCGCCAAATTGCCGCCACGGGCAGCTGAACATAGAAGCTGCTGCCGAATTGCCGCCGCCACGGAAACACGCATGCCGCCCTAACGGCACACGGACTGCCCCCACTGTCTGGCGGCAATTCGGTGCGCTGCTTGAGGCAGCAAAAACACATGGGCTGCCTCCCCTTTCCAATTGCCGCCCCAAGCACCTGCTTGGGATGCTGGTGCCTGAAGCCGGCCCTGGTTGGTGGGGAAATGTGTGGGTTAATTAAATTAGAAGCAGAAAGCACTTTAGAGTAGTAAATAACAACTACTGATTTAAAGACTGAAATCAGTGTTTCCTTTTTAGCCTGGTGTTACAGTAAATATTACTGTCTGAGGTGGTAAGATGATGATATGGCCACCATTTTCTATTCAGTGGGTGTACTTGAGAAAACATGGTTTAGTGCATAAAAAAGTTGTATTTCATGCCCGTTTTTCCAACATTATTTATGAGAAACCATTCCTTATTCTTCAGTTCACTCTAATATGACCCTCTCCCTTTACTGAAACCTGTAAAAAGCAGTTAATTTGTCAAATATTTTATCAACTTTTTTTACAGCCTCGTAATGTGGATGCTGACTAAACTAAAATCAAGCACAAAGCCTGCTCAGTGCAAACTTAGCAATTTCCACTATAAATGACACTTAGAGAAGCTGAGTAGCCTCAGAGGAGATATCATAAGTTTTAAAAAAAATAGCAGCAAGTCAATAAATCACCCCCTTTAAGAGATGTCAGTTCTCTAAGCTTTATATAAGAAAAGAAGGCAAATACTCAAAGAGTAAAAGAAACTCATGCTTACGAGCTTTAAATGTATTCTGCTGATGCTGTATCTTCTCTTCTGGATCGAACAATACATTGTGATTTCTTTTTAGAAGATTGTTTTAAGTCATAACCTAGTATTATTTTTTTCTAAACACCCTAGAATTCATAATGGAATATTTTTGTTCTTATTAACATTTACCCTGTGTTCCTCCCTTACAGTTACAGCCTTTTGATTATATAGACTCCTGAACTTGATGGTCTAGAAAGAACTGTTATAATTAATGTTATTAATTGGGCCTCTACTCTGTCTTGGCTTGGACATGTATGGAATTGTTGGTACATATTACACACTTCACAGGTGCAAACACCTATGTGTTTATTTTAAAAATCACCTGTCATCTATATGTGCAAGCAGAGTCGTCTGTAAGGGGTTGTGGGGCCCGGGACATAGGCATTGAGTTTCTAATCTGCCGGGGGGTGCTTCCTGCCAGCTCCGTCCAGGCCATGACCCCACTCCACCCCTTCACCCAAGGCCTCGCCCCTGCCCTGCCTCTTCCCCACCCAGCGGTAGGTGCTGATCGACAGGTCCCACCAGCGAGCAGGAGGCATGGGGGAGATTCTGGTAGGGGAGCTCCCCCCCCCCCCCCCCCCGCTAGCCATTCTCCTCCTCACCCCACCCACCTCCCACCTCACCTCCCCACACACCTTCTCACTATTCTATAGAAGCGTTGGGCCCTCCAGAGTGTGGGACCCGGTGCAGTCGCCTCGATACACTGTACCCCAGGGATGGCTCTGTGTGCAAGCATAAGAATTGGCACCCATGTACCCAGTGATTCCCAGTGGGTTTGCATGTGCAAACTGTGCACTTCATGTGTAAAAATACAATCAACACAGTTTTGCAAAAATCCATTAGTCCAATTGCCTGGGCAAGCAACCTTTTTATTGGGCAAGTAAACATCATTCATTTTTAGCATTCTTATTAACAACATCCTGATAAGAATCAACAAGTAAATTTTGTGCTTGGTCTAATAAATTGTTAGAATGATTATGCAATGCTGAACAAACTCACCCAGTGCAAATATTTACCAAAAGATTATCTAGTCTTAAAACAAATCTGACTAATCTATTCTGAATGTGTATGTTGAGTAAGCTAAAAGCATAGTAACAAAAATGCTTTGAAATGCAGGAGTCATACTATTCACTGCAACCTCTAACCAATGTTCTCTTGGAAGTTCACTCTTCTGTGTCCTGCTACATTGGGAAAACAGCATTGCTTACAACAACATTCTCAGCTGATTTACAGGATGTCTGATAGAAGCATTCTGACTACTAATTTATGCAAATTGTTTTGTCTTTACTGTTATCTTCTCCTCCCGTTCATTTGTCTGTTTATTTACTCTTTGCATATTGTCAAAATCCTAGATTGAGAGCCCTCTGCAATAGGGATTGTCTTTCTGCTACTTGTCTGATTTTTGATTTGGGACCTCAACTGCGACTGAAATAGAAATTCTTATTAATAATAACTATAAATGAATACAACCGAACTTTCCCAGTTTGTTACTTATAAAGATACTCCTGGGGAATTCTGTGCCAATACGTGTGTTCAGAATTCATGTCCTCTGCAGATTTCTTTGCTTCCTCACAGAAAAATGATTTTCTGACAGTGAAGCAAAGGGAAGCTGCAAGAGCTATCACACACACCCTCCCTAGCAGCACAAGTGCATCATTTTGGGCACCTATAGGAGATGACAAAGAGGTAAATCATTGCGGGGCTGGGGTCACCCGAGCTGGTGGCTCATACTTGCACCAGGATCAGCTACTAGTCCCGGCTAGGCTGGAGGTGGAGAAGGACAAAACTTCCTCTTCCCCTGCAAGGATTGGATGGGCCTGAGTCACACCCACCCCAGAAATCTCCCCGTCTGCAGAAAGCTCAGCATCCTACCCTGCTTCCTGTCCCCATTGCTGCTCCCCCATCCACTGTGCAGTCAGACCCTGACCCCACCACCACCATCAAGCCTCACCCTGTACATCCGGAACCCACCCAGCCATCCATACCTAAACCCCACCCTGATGAACCTCAACCCCTGCATCTAGAGCCCCCCTGCATCCAGACACCACTCCTGCACCAAGACCACTCCCCACTGAGCCACCTGCACCCAACCCCCAATGATGAGTGACACCCCTCTGCACCTGGATCAGCCCCACAAACCTAGACCCTCACCCCACTGAGCCCAAATAGCTGTACCCAGGCCCCCACCCCCTCAAGTCCCACTCCCCCAGCACCCATACCCCCTCATTGAGCCCCACACACCGTGCTTAGCCCCAACCACCGTCACCACGAACCCCTTGCAAAGTCCCATTGCCCCTACACCTAGGAGCCCTCTCAATGAGCCATTTTTTTGTATCCAGATCCCCCCCCCCACCTGGACCCCCCATTGAGATGCCCACACCCAGATTGTCCCACACAGAACCCTCTCAGCCCCACACCTGGATCCCGCCCCCCACATAGAACTCCACCACACCTAGATCCTGGGTGGCTGAGTCTGCCTGCTCCACACCTGGTACCCTTGGTGTGGAGGGGCAGGGCCCCAGGGTGTTTCTGGGGCAGGCCCAGCCCTTGCGCTGCGTCAAGGTTGGGTACAGCCTCACTGCCGAGTCCCTATCTTGGAGGGGAGGAGGGCTGCAAAGTGATCTCCTACCTCTGTTCAGCCAGTGGCCTGTGCTCTCCGCAGCCAGGCTGAAGCCTTCACATTTATTTATTGACAAATAAAACTTGCAGAATTTTAAAATATTGTGCACAGAATTAAATTTTTGATGCAGAATTTTTATTTTTTTGGTGCAGAATTCCCTTAGGAGTATAAAGAGCATAAGCACCACATCTGACTTGCAAAACTTGTAGCAGATTCCATCTGTCATCATCTTTACTACAAATGTGGTGACTCAGAGATAACAGATCCCATTATCTTATCTAAAGATAATTAGGGTAGCCAGAAGCTACATTGTAGAAATATGGGTATGTCTGCACTGCAGTTAAAAACCCAAGGCTGATCCTTGCCAGCTGACTCAGGCTCTCAAACCTTGAGCTAAGGGGCTATTTCAGGGATGGGCAACCTTTGGCATGCAGCCCGCCAATGTAAGCCCCCTGGTGGCCCGGGTTGGTTTGTTTACCTGCCGTGTCTGCAGGTTTGGCCGATCGCATTTCCCACTGGCTGCAGTTCACCATCCCCGGCCAATGGGGGTTGCTGGAAGCGGCGCAGGTCGAGGGATATGCAGGCTGCTGCTTCTCGCAGCCCCCATTGGCCTGGAACGGCAAACTGCAGCCAATGAGAGCTGCAGCTGGCTGAAACCTGGAGGACCATGGCCCAAAGGTTGCTGATCCCTGGGCTATTTCATTGTGGTGTAGATATGCAGGCTCGACATCTGGGACCCTCCAACCTCACAGGTTCTAAGAGTGCCCAAGCCCAAATGCCTAAACCAGGGGTTCTCAACCTTTTTCTTTTGGATGCCTCCCCGTCCCCTAACATGCTATAGAAACTCCAGGGCCCAGCAGGGGAGAGGGGGTCTCGGGGCTCTGGGCCGGGCGGGGGAGGGAGTACCCTCGAGCATAGGGGTAGTTTGACTTCTATTGGGGGGCGGGGCAGGAGCCAGCTGGGCTCGAGCCAGCTCCGCACAGCAGGATCTGGGGAGGGAACACCACCTGCATCCCATGACTCACCTCAGTAGGTCCCCCGGCCTTTCTGGGTTGTGAAGGGGCAACCAAATATTATAACTCAAAGGTAGGGGGCTCAGCTCAAAAAGTTTGAAAAGCTTAGGGTGCAGGCAGGGTGGGGAGGGCTGGCAGCTGTGGGCAGGCACAAGAGTAGATCAGGGTACAGGGAGGAGGTGTCTAGGGGCTGTGTGCCAGGAGGGCTTCCCTATGGTCCCTATTGCCAGAGGGCTCTGCCAGCCACAGAACTGGGTCCCCCTGCCCAGGGGACTCTTATCGGCTGTATGAGTAAAGGGGACTGGGACCTAAGGAGCAGCTTCAACCCCGGGCACCAGCAGCAGCAGGAGACGAAGGAACTCCATGCCTGCCTGCGCCACGGCACCAGCAAGAGGAGCAACTGCCTTGCTCCAGCTTCCTGTCTCCGACTTGGCCAGGGGGCAGGGACAGAAGGAGGTGGGGTTGGGGTGGAGCTGCCCTAAAAACTGCCTTGTTCTGTACTGCGATTTGGGGGGAGCAGTACCCCCCCCATACCACCCAACTCTACCCATGGGCTTAGGGCTTCTGCCCCACGGAGAGCACCGGGGCTCAGGCCTCCAGAATTCAGCCTCATGGCTTCAGCCCCTTATGAGGTGCTGGAGTTTGGGGCTTCAGCCCTATGAGGGGCACCAGTTTCAACCCCATGGCTCCCAGCTTCAGCTATGCAGGGGACAAGCCCTGCAGGGGCACACCGAGAATCGGGGTTTCAGCCCCGAGGTGGGAGCTTGGGCTTAGGCTCTGCGTTTCCGCTGTGGGACCCGCCTGAAAGGGCTTGCGGATCCCCCAGGGGGCTGCAGACCCCTGGCTGAGAACCACTGGTCTACTCTACAATTAAGGAGCCCCTTAGCACTATCCCAATCCCAAGTCAGCTCACAAGGGCTGGCCACTGGTATTTAACTGCAGTGCAGACACACCCTGTGTGGACTGTGCTAGCCACACCAGCTCGCTTCTTGTGGCACAGGCGTTAGACTGCGTGGGAGTATTTTCTGTACTTTCAGACCCTCTGAAGTCATTGCAGTTTCACATGTATCTCTTTGCAGAGTTGTCTGTAGCAGCTAATTAAGACTTTGCACCCCAATATAACAGTTGTAGATTGATAATGGATTACAGTAGTCTGTCCCGTAGCAGCAACTGCTCCAAAGTAGAAAGGGAAACCCTAAGTAATCTAACTTTGAGTGTTTTTCTTCATAAGAATATGAGAAAGGAAGACTTAAAATGTGTTCATTCAAAAAAAATGTAATACAAAAGAAAAACCCCTCAAACTATCAATTTATCTTTGTGACGGACTATATGGTTATTTATCTTTTTTAATTATGCGTCCAAAGGAACATGAAGTGGCAATAAATAACATTAGGCAACAAAGGGAACAGCCTGGAGAGCTGATTGTAACTTGCTCACCCCACCCTTTTTATGTTAACCTCTATAAAAGTGTGTGTGTTGGCGGGGTGGGGGGGGCGGTTGCTGGTACCATTTGATATATTCAAGATGCTATATTTCTGGAATCAAGTGAAACGCAGCTGCTTGCTGGTAAAGGGTATGCAGGATACGGCAGGATTACATTAGTATGATGCATGGGCTGTTACTCAGGGACCAGCTAGTTCTCAAATTTAGTACCAGATACACACATGGTCACACCTGAGCACATCTAAAAACACTGCGCCTCCACCTTAGCCTGCGATGATTATATTAGCATTTGTGAATATTCTCTGTTTTAGTTTTGTGGAGTTGATGCTTCTTAAAAATAAATAAATAAATCCCTATAACTTTAAATTTTAGAGGCTGCCAAGCGCGAAGAACATTTAAAGCTGCAGTATCTTTGCTTTAGCGTGTGGCAGTTTGCAGAAAATCTCGCCAAGCTTTCCAAAAGTAGTGCGTCATTTTGTGTGCTCCAATTTTTGGGTGCTCATTTGGGGTGGGGGTGGGGGACTCACAGGAGCTGATTTTCAGATGGTTGAGTGCTTATCACTTTCTGAAAGTCCAAGTGTCACAAACTGAGCACTTCAAATCACTAGTCACTCTTGAAAATCTTGCCTCCGGTGTTTGGGAGTGCGGGGCCAAAATTATACCATCAGATATGCCTGTGAAAATACAGCCCAACTCCACTGACTTAAACAGAGTTAGTTAATATATGCAGTGAAGTAACCAACAGCAGAATTTGGCCTTAAAGCCTTTCAGTAATCATGCTGACAGTAATATGACAATTTATCATGCAGACAAGTCTCACAACTATATCATAATTTCAAAAGCTTAGCAGTCCTTCATATTTAGTTCAGCAGTGAAGAACTGTTGAGATTTTCATGTGTGTTTTGTCTTTGCAGAAATGGAAGTAGGAATATGGAACATAGATCATCCTCCACATTCATTAGCATTTTAATGGCCTCTCAATCGTTAACAGATATGATGTAGCTACTGGAAAGATAAGGCTGCACTTTGATTTACTTCCACACTTTCCAGTCCCTGTAGTAGTCAGTCATATTTTGTTTTACTAAGTGTAACATCAGGCCTCTGAAATAAATTCTCAATTCTTTGAGAAAAATAATAATAAAGAAAATTTGAGGCCAAAAAACACCAATTTTCACTCTCTCCAGTTTTCATTGCAGAATGAAAATTCTAATCTCAATTGATATTTTTGTAGCATTCATTGAAAGTCCCTGTGGAACAAAAATAGCAAAGCAATCTGAAAATTAAAGTTGAGAAACTTTTGCAAAATATAATATGAAATAATAGCATAAAGTAGCAGTTGCTGTAATGATTTGTATAATGACCCAAAACAAAGACTAATGTAGTAAAATAATTGTAAATAAAAAAAATCACATCATTGTTTTTAATGTATGCCTCATCTTATTTTATTAGGAACTGAGACTATTTGAGTGGGTTTAGTGCATAACAAACACCTTTAAATATGGAGATGACCAACTATGATATAGCTATTTACTATTTGTATCATTGCAGCACCTGGGAGCCAAGTATTGGCTCCAAAAAGTGAGGCAGAATCAGAAAATACCCGAGCATCGTACTTGGAAATGCTTTTGGCATCAAAAATGAGGGGAACTACTTAAAGTGAGCTACAGTCCCCGGAGTCATGAAAATGAATATGTTTTGGAGTTATATACTGGCAATAGATATTTGCCTACCATCCCTAGTTTTGTTGCCTTGACAATCCAACATCCTCTCCCAGATTATTATTATTATCTTTACTGCAGTGGCAACCACAAGCCAGAAAAAATAATATCACCTTCTCAAGGACTAATAGTACCATCAAAACAGTCAATGGGAGTTTTTACCGTCCACTTAAGAGGACATGGGTTCAGGACCAAGACCTGTACAAATTCTTGAAAAAGAGGAAAAACAAATAATAGCATTACACTGGCAGAACAAACTAGGTTGAAACTTTTCTTCCTGTTTCCCATCTCCTTTCAGGCCATTGCCCAAGGACAACAGGAATTAAATGGCCCAGGAGTTTTGTAATGGGATAGGAATATGCTATGATCTAGTAGCTGTTTTGTTATCTAGTCCACCTTCAGTGGGAGTTGAATTAGACTCCTGTCTAGCTGGTGATATCTCCGCCCATTTCTCTCTGGACTGGTATGTGCATCACCAAAGCACCACTGCTTGTGGTTGGGTAGAGTGCCCTTGTAGCCATCTTTGGAAAGGGATGTAAGTTTGAATGCTCAGAGAGAGAAACTAACCCACAAAAGGTCCTTCCAGTTTGAGGTGCCAAGTAGCAGGTCAGGCTGCAGAAGGTTCCAACATCATTACCTGTGCTGTGCCTGTTCTGTGGTTAAAGAGAGGATTTCAGTTTCCAGAAGTATTGATGCAGCATTATCATGGCAAGATCCTGTCAAAGCTGTGGAGGGGAGGGGATGGATGGCGTGTGGAATAGGCACATTTTTTCTTTAAAAAAGCAAAACAATGAAACCAAGCAGCCTGAAAAGTCACCTTCCATGGCCTGTGTTGTACAGGAGGTCAGACTAGATGATCTAATGATCCCTTCTGTCCTTTAAATCTTCTTCATAACTCAGCAGGTAACTCTAACACACTGGTGACCTTAACACTGGATATCTGAGTCTAGACAACTTTTCACGTTTACGTCTGATATATTCAACCCCTGGTTGAACTGCGACATCATAACTGTCTAAATCAGCAGTATTATGTTCCCACGGTATGATTGCTTTCTCTGCAGTGGCGGCTCCAGGCACCAGTGCTCCAAGCACATGCCTGGGGCGGCAAGCTGCAGGGAGTGCCCTGCTGGTCCCTGCGAGGGCGGCATCAAGCAGCCTTTGGCGGCGTGCCTGCAAGAGGTCTGCTGGTCCCACGGATTCAGCGGTAATTCAGCAGCGGGTACGCCGAAGCCGTGGTACCAGTGGACCTCCCACAGGCGAGGCAATCTGCCGAATCCGCGGCACCGGGACTTCCCACAGGCACGCTGCCAAAGACAGCCTGCCTGCCGTGCTTGGGGCAGCAAAAATGCTAGAGCCACCCGTTTCTCTGTAGCATAATGGGTCAAATTACGCTAGCTAACATATTTTACAAAATACTTATCTTAAGATGGTATCAGTTAAGCGCTGTTAGAGAGTACCCGGAGTGCACCATTCATCATTTGGAGAGTGAGATCTCCTGTCACAAATTTAGATCTTAAAAATGTAAAATGCTTGTGATGGAGATTTCCACTGGTCTACAAAATCCTCACTTTCATCAGGAGAATAATTTCAAATGCTTCACAACCATTGTGAAAAATATGGGCCAATAGTGTGTCTCAAAACTCCATTGAGCTGAGCCACTGAAGACAAGAAAAATTGCATTTGTATTACTATGAACATTATCTGTCCATTCAGCACTGATACTTTGCAGGAAAAGACAAAGCTGCACTGACAGCTCTAGGAGCAGCCTGCACATTTCTTTGTCACTGCTTGTGATAACCCATGGCACCCCACGCATATTGTGTGTGTTTTTAAGGAAAGACTTGTGTGTTTCTTCCCTCTGTCCCTCTCCCTCCTTTCCCTCCCCGCACTGACCCCCAAAGCTTTGATAGAAACTTGCCGTGATAGATGCAGGTGGCAAAAAATAGTGTGTTTTGTGTGTAACATACAAGCAAGTGAATAATTTTCTTCCATAAGCAAGATGCCAAGGGACAGCAAAAACCTGATGGTAGTAGTAGCTAAGGTACAGTGATGGAGTGCTGCTCCCAACATACTAAATCATTGGCAGAGCAGCTTGGCACACTTGCAAATGCTGCTGCAGTATCAGAAAAAACCCTAGAGAAATACTCCCTGCATTTAAAAATTATACTTTGGATATATGTGTTTCATACAGGGAATTTGATAATTTATCCCTGCAGCGTGAAAACAGTGCAGTAATAAATGATGGCCTTGTTATATTAGCTGCCTCTATTTCTGTCTCTTGGATTAGTCAGATTTGTTCGCTCTAGCCAGGATTATACCATATATCACCACACTTCTGCACTCTGCTTGGGGTGTGGGCAGTTAAACAATTAAATAACCAGTGATTAAGTGCAGCACTAGAAAGCATCTCATCTAGTTCAGGTTTTACTAGTGACAGCATTAATGTAACAGCCATTTCTCTCTGGAAAGAGTTTGTAAGAGCATGGCAAATAAGGCAGCTCTCTCCAGAGTAGAGCTTTGACTTCTGTGGAAGTAGTCAAGGCATTGCAGAGTTTCCTGTTTTACTTCTAGAATAATGTAAGCTTTGTTATTTTTATTGTCCTTATGACCACAGTCACTGTTACCAGCAGCTATTTCAATAATCTGTAATGAAAGCCTGGCCCCATTTAAGTCAATTGGAAAATTCAGATTACCGCCCTGGATCTTTGCAAGATCATAAGTCACTAGCTAGCCAGGTCCCTTGACTATGTGCCTTGCTCGCCAGGTGACCCAGTTTACATGCTGACCTCAGAAATGCTGCTCTTGGGATCAGAGGACAGTAGGTGGAACTGGAAAGAGGGAAGGTGGGAAAGGTCGAAAGCGGGAAGTACTTGTTGGGTGGAGTTTCACAACAGGTAACTAGTGCTAGAAATAGAATCCCTTCCCTGGAAGGCATGAAATGTTGTTTGATTGTGGGCAGCAGCCAATCATGTGGAGGGGAAACTGAAAGACACAGATAACTAACGTGTGGTCTAGTGGATGAAGCCCCACACTGCGAGGAGAGTGGTTGAAATCCTGGCCCCACTGACGTCAATGGGAGTTTTGCCATTTACTTTGCTGCCAGGCTTTCACCCCTGAACTCCAGCATTGCTCTGTTATGGAATCATTTTGTCTTACTGCACACAGTTGTGTTGTGACTGAGGATATGTCTACACTACAGCCAGGACTGATGCTCTGAGATCGATCCACCAGCAGTCGATTTAGCGGGTCTAGTGAACACCCACCAAATCGACAGCAGATCACTCTCCAGTCAACCCCTGTAGTCTACCCCTGAGGAGAAGAGTAAGGTAAGTCAACGGGAGAGTTTCTTCCATCAACCCCCCTGCTGTATAGACCCTGTGGTAACTCAACCTAGGATAAGTCGACTCCAGCTATGTTATTTACATAGCTGGAGATGTGTAGTGTAGGTCAACTTACCGCGGTAGTGTAGACATAGCCTTAGGGAGCAAGGGTGCTGTGCAAAGGACACAAAGCAATCTCTGCTGCTGGTGTGATGCTGCTCATGCAGTGCAAAGAGAGGGGAGCAATCAAGGGAGACTGGACTCGGAGATGCAAAACGATATTAACAATACAATCAATGAAGTTTAAATTCTGAAGTTAAGTTCATCCATTGACTGTTAATTAGATGTCCTAAGAGGACACACTTATAACCCAGTAGGTTTGTTTCCCTCACGCCAGTGAGAAAACCAGATTTGGGGGCTGCTTAAATCTTTTCATCTGGATGATGATTTGCAGTCTGTAGCCACACACTCCTTCATTATGTAAATAGGTAGGACAAATGTTCCCTCTTTCCCGCTCCCACCCCTATTTAAATGCACTATTGTGAACAAAGACCCAGTGCAGTTGCAGGACTGGTATTAGATTGTTCACACCATTAGTTTAAATGAGATTCAATTGCACTCCATTCAAACCTTGTCATTGCCTTTGCCAAACTTAACATCTCTTTTAAGGCTATTTGTCTGCATTTCCAGACGATTTAAAGACACCTTGCTGCCTGTAAAGGATGAATTCAGATTTCATTAATTAAACATTACTCTTTGCTGGGCGTTTAGGTCAGATTCCTATTCCATCTTATTAGTGCTTAAACCTGCACCTTTGAAATAGGATGCCAAATTTTGGGTTGTTCTTTTTATAAACATTCATCACTTGGCATCATCCTTTGAAATTAGCTAATCTTAGTGTTTCTTTCTGTTATGTCTGACAAGTGGCGACCAGATATTAAAGCAGAGATCACCAATTAGCAGAGTGCCTCATCCAGTTGCTGGATTTGCTGTGCACACTTCGAACTCAAACCAAGAGCCCTGTAGTCCGTTGGCAACAGCTCCACCAATTGATCCAAACTGGAGCCATGTCCTACCCTGGCTAGCATGAGCTGTGCTTTGCTTATGTGAGCTGGAAGCTGCATTTTCCATAGCTTGAATTCTCCACTTTAAAATCTAAACTCTGTCCACCATTATTCCCAATGTAAATTCACATCTCGTATCCCTCACAGTACCTGCAATCTTGTGTGATTCTTTTTCTGAAAATCCAGGCTATAAATAGTGTTGTCCTGTCACTTTGATTAATATCATTATAAAAGTATGGCCCATCCCTTTCCTAACAGACCCTTGTGATGGGGGTTGTAACCCACACTAGCATGAAAGGGGTTAAGTAGAGCTAGAGAGCTCAATTAAGATGCCTGATCGCACATGGAACGTCGGCCAGCCCCAATTACTGATGAATCCTAGGAGAGTTGGTGGGAAGGAAGTTGGTAACAGAAAAGAGCTAGGAACTGCAGTTGCTTTCTGATCAGAGAATGGAAAGAGCCTGAGGACAGCAGAAGGGTGTTTAAGTTTATACTTTAAGTTAAGGATTTTGGTTAGTGGGATTCCAGGGAAGAGCCTTGAGGGTCCTGGCCCTGAAAAAAGGGTGAACCTAGAGAGGTTGTGAGGGAGAAGCCAGTGAATGCTGGGTAGGAAGAAGTCCATGGAGGCAGGAGCAAAGAGATGGAGCAGTCCTTAATTGATGTTTTTAGGATGCCTGGGCTGGAACTCTGTGTAGGGAACCAAGGCCCTCCCACTATCAGCCACTAGTGAGGTGGTGTTGAGTTGGAAGAGAAGGACAGAGAGCCCTGAGAAAAAGGAGTAGTGAACCCAGGGACCAAAGTCAGGGCTGAAATGCTGATAGAAGTTCTTAGAGTCTGGTTTGTTGGACTCTTTCCAACCCCAGAACGGATGGAGTTAAAAGTGTGACCTGGGCAAAGAACTGAGTCACAGGAAGAGGCAGACCACTGAGAACTGAAACAGCCATCAGCGGGAGATGTTGTAATGAGGGTCAAAGCAGCCATGCCATGTCTCGACCACAAAGAGGCACTCTAGTGGTTAATCCAACTCTTCTATGTGCATTCTACTTTTAGTTATATAGAGTGGAGTTCAACTCCGTCACAGAAGCCATAATCCATGCCCTGTCTGCATACGGCAGGAATGAAAAGTTAGCATGTGTTATGCTGTGATTCATCGAGCAGCCGCCACCACCACTTTGCTTTTTTTTCAATCCTTCCTAAAGACTCTTCCAACAGTAGTGCCAAGTGTCATGTGTTTGGCAGCCTTGCTATGTGTTCTCACATCTCAGCTTGATTTTCATGCAACCAGCTGAGCTGTTGAAAGGCTGTAGGCATTTGCCTTTTGGCTGCTACAGACATCTGTAATAGTTGATGATTAGGCAGCCAGGAAACTCCTCTCCTTGCCCCCTCTGTTAGATGAAAGCCCAGAATAAGCAGCTGGGAGGCAGAGGTGGTGGCTTAGGCTGGGAGAATGTAGTAGGTGCAGTTGTACCAGGTGAGGGTCTAATAACACTCCCAAACTCCCTCCTTCCCCACTTCAGCTAGCTATGCCAGGATCTCCACCTCCAGGAGTCCCTGTTCTCACCATGAGTCTGAGCACCACCTGCTTCCCCCTCTGCCCTAGAAATCCTACTAGCTGGTTGGGACTCAGGAGAACTTAGTTCCATTTGTGGCTCTGCCAAAACTTTCCCATTTCACCTTTTGCCAAGTCATACGCCTCATGGACCTCCTTTCCCTAGAAATAAACCAGAGGCAATACCAATTCCTTTCTCCCATCCTTTGTATGTCTCTTCTACTGAGATTGTAAGCTTTGTGGGGCAGAGACTGTATTAACCGTATGTATATACAGTGCCTAGCACAATGGGCTCATGATCTCATATAGGGTGACCAGATGTCCCAATTTTATAGGGATAGTCCTGATTTTGGGTTTTTTTTCTTAGACAGACTCCTATTACCCCCGCCCCTTGTCCCAGTATTTCATATTTGCTGTCTGGTCACCCTAGTCTCATATAGGCCGTGAGGTATCACTAAAATACTAGTAAATAATACAAATTCAGTGACTCAGTGTTTTCTGTGGAGGTAGCTAAAGAGCTCCTTAACATGGTTTGTACATGTGTCAAGGTTTTGAATTTATGCTTAGAATGTCACACAAATGTTAGTGCGTCACTTCTGCTGACACAGAGTGTCTAATAAAATGGATTTTATAGAGAAACAAGGCAGCCTGGGAAATAGATGGCATCTGTCCAAATTCAGGTCTCAAGTACAGAGGCTGGTTTAAGGGTGACTATGGGACCTTCAGCTATACTTGCTACAGCTGTTGTACAATTTGAGTTAACTCAGTGTCAAATATATGAAGATGCATTGTTTTGGGGGGACAGAAGGGGGAGGTTTTTTGCATCTAAATTAGTTTTCTGCCCTAACAGCCTACCTAGGAAACTGGTCGGCTTTTTCAAACAATCAAGTCTCAGTAACAATTAATACAAAAAACAAAAAATACTACACGTTTGAAGTTATTTTCCTATGTTTCAGTGTACTTTCTGCACCACTCTTACCTTTATGAATGATTAGACATCTGTTTGGGTTTTTTTAAATTTAGTTTCAAGTTTAACATAGTGCTTTCAGAATCGTAATGGCAACTAATGAGACTTGTGAAGAAAGTCTTTTACTGTGGCAAAGTGCCAGTATAGCAAGGAGTGGAAAGCTGAGATTCCTTTATCCTGTTTATGACCTGACTCCAAATGATACACTCTGCTTGAGAGATGGTAGTTTAATGGCCATTATTATCAAACAAGCCCGAGCCTCCTTTGAAGCTGTCAGCTTCAAAATCAACTCCAGTCGTGTATCTTCATTTGAAATCTTTGCTGAGCTTTTTATCAAAGCATGACCCAGACCTGCTTTCCAAACACCTTCCTTCTCTTGTACCAAGCGAACTACTACTTTTCCCCCTCATCTAGCATGCACAAAAAATGCTTTCAGGCTCAGAGAGAGGCAGTGGATGTTAAGAACATGGTGCAGCGAGAAGGAATATGCTAATTAAATTACTTATGCGCTTTAAAGGGATTTGCTTCCCTTGTAGAGTGTGCATCTCTGTTGGCATGTTAATTCAGTTGTAAAGTAAATTATTTACACTAATTATTAATAAATCATTAACAGCACATTTTTGAAGTATCCAGTTCAGATGCTAAAACCTAAATCTCTGATCTGTACAGAAACAAAATACTGCTGATTTATTTTGTGAAATAGCAGGACTTGGCTATTTCTGTCCCTCACTCAGAAATATAAATGCTGTGCCCTGGGGTTGATGACACGATCTACAAGTGTCCTCCAACCCCAGTCTTTCAGCTGCTAATGTTGGAACCTGATGCACAGGCATGCCTAGCAGCCCTCTCTCCATACTTGACTACAAAGGACTGAAGTGCTTGTAAGGGTTTTGCAGGCTCTGAGAATTTGGTATTTGAAATAACTTCTTTGTGGAAAAGGGTTAGGGAACTTTTTAGGAATCCCTTACTTTTTAACCCTCTGAGTTTTAATGTGAGTTAGATCAGTCCTCCCTGCTTCTAAACTACCACAATTGGTATGTTTTTCTCTCTGCACTTTATTGTCTAGCCCAGCTGATGGCAGGATATTTGTGTTCACTTACCACCTGATCCTGCAAGGTGCTGACCATCCTCATCTCTTGCTTGGCCTGCTCCCATTTGTTTGCTGTTTATCATCCCCCCTCCCCCAGCATAAACTTTGGTAGGTGCCTCCTAAAATAATATTCCTGTGCATAGAGCTTGCAGTAGGGAGGAAGTCGGGGGAGATAGGACAGAGCTAACATCAGAAATATGGGGAAAGGTGGTGACTTATGGGCCCGTAGAGGGAATTAAGGTGCCCCTTAAATTCCATGTGCGAACACCTCATATTGCCAGGCTGTGAACAGGGGGAGCTGTCTATGGCATTTCTGCTCCCTGCCCACACATGTTGGAGGAGAGTGGGTGCAAAGGGGCATGAAATGAATGAAGCCTTGACCACACACATGCTGTACCCCAACATGCTGGGCAGCAGAGAGGATCTGGTGCAAGTAATCATCTGGTGGCATGGGCCAGACACAAACTAACTCTCTCCATCCCCTCCCAGGGGCAATGGGAAAACTAAAGACAGAAACGAGTCTCTCAGCCTCATAGTTCCTTCTCTATGCTGCTTTTTAGTGATAATAAATGAAGGCTCAGTCTTCCCATTATGTGGTAACTCAACAGGGACTAGAACACACAGACTGGCAAAGTAGGCCTTTTTCTAATTAATGGAATAAAATAAATAATGTATTGGGTTAATTTCTTGTTAGCTTCAGAGAAGTGGGGCATGGGGAGGGACTTCAATGAGGAGACATTGTAACAATGAGAGCTGCAAGGGCTTGGTACCTCATGGCACTTGACTGTCCATTTGTAGCTCACCGTGAACACTACCCCCCAGTGAGATACCCACACAACACTGCTGTAGTCTGTAGGCAACAGCTCCACATGGTTAGCTAGAAAGGAATCTTCTTTTGGCTGAGCCCAGAGGAGCGCTCTCTAACTGGGCATCACGCCTTGCAGATCTTACACGCACAGGTACGTCTAACATTAATATGAGTTACACTTACACTACAAAGGAAGGATGTTTCCTCATATCAGATCCCAGATCTGACTTTCTAATTACTGGAGCTAGTGGAAAAGGAGGAGGTTATCTATTATACATGATAAACAATTCTAATCTGTCCCCAAAGGTACAAGCAGTAAATGATTATAATTGTTCCTAGGCAATGAAAACAAGGCAACTCCAGATTCCCTCATAACCAATGTCAAACCCTGGGCAACACGTATCATTTATACAGAAATTTCTGATTTGCAGAAAGACAGGGAGACAAGTTTCTGGAGAAACTGTATGGAAATGGGGTATTTGGGGGGGTGGAAATAGATAGGCAAATCACCAATAGATGGATGTTAAAAAGTCACTAGAAATGCCAACCTAAAACTACAGTACTGAATTCTGTTAGGGTACATTTACACTACCCACTGGATCGGCGGGTAGTGATCAATCTATAGGGAATCGATTTATCGTGTCTAGTGTAGACACAATAAATTGATCCCCGATCACTCTGCTGCGACTCCTGTAGTCCACTGTGGTGAGAGGCGGAAGCGGAGTCGATGGGAGAGCAGCGGCAGTTGACCACACGCCGTGAGGACGCAAGGGAAGCTGACCTCAGATACGTCGACTTCAGTGACGCTATTCTCGTAGGTGAAGTTGCATATCTAAGATCGGTTTCCGCCCACCACCCCCACCACCCCCCAGTGTAGACCAAGCCTAAAAGAGAACATACTTAGACTCCTTAGAAACCAAGTAGGATGTAGGCTCACCAGCAGACAGGATCTGAGAAAAGAAATGTAAAAGTATTTGTTCTTGCCTGATTAGACATCAGACTTTTCTGAGCTGTCCCTAGTTTTCTAGTAATCAAGACTACATTGGGAAGTCCCAATATACCCAGTCCTAGGACTGTAGTGCAATAATCCAGTGCTTCCAAATTTCAACAGCCCATTAAAAAAAATGAGGCTCGCATGATTGCTAGGGTTCAGGCCAAAACCAGTTATCTGAAAACAGTGGGAAGATGACAACCCTGTGATCCAAATGGAATTGAAAAAAGCATGAATGGAAAACCTGCCTGTGAGAGGTATGCACCCAGAGGACAAATACAAGGACTGTGGCAACCATTCTTAGACATTAATTGAAAAATAGAAATTAGAGGAAAAAGAACACCTCTTACGTCCCTGCATACCGATGAAGAACCAATTATTGGTTCTGAGCCTGTGAGTTGCTGAGTGCCTCCAGCAATTAGTAGGCAGCCAGGGTGCTCAACACTTCACAAGAGCTGTTTAAAATCTTGAAAGATCAGGCTCGTTATTAATATGAAACTCCTCATCTTAGAATATTCCTTCAGCTACAACTACACTATTGAGGTCAATAGGAAGGCTTCAATAACTTCAGTAGAAGCAGATCAGGCCTGTGTATGCATTGGAGTTGACTGTCACTGGCCCTTGCATGCATATTTGTAGTCTCCTCCTTATGTGCTCTGTAAGGGCCAGCCACAACTGCAGACCATTTGTCATGGGCAGCACAGTGACTCAGAGGTGGATTAAGATTTATCAGAACCCTATAAAATTGGGACATCTGGTCACCCTAGAGTGAACCAATGTGGAGTGTTGTGGCCACTGAGGCTGAGCAAGTAGCAGTGGGAGCTGTGCTGGAGGAGCCCTCCCTGTCTGGTGCCTTGCTGCCTGTGACCTTCCCAGGGCTCCCAGCCATCTCTCTTCCCACAGAGGGCATCTGCAGGCCACTGGGGAGGGGGCAGGAAACTGGACTGGAGCCCCCACCCCTGGGTTTCACTGACAGCAGTGTGCCCTGGGGGCAGAGACATGTGCTGGGGGCTGCTCTCAGGCACCCTGACCCCCAACCTGGGACAGGTGGAGGGTCCAGGGTTCCCCACAGTGTCTTGGGTATCTCTTACCCCACTGCCTGGCTCCAGCTTCTGGCCTGGCCAGGAAGCAGGGCTCTGGGGGAGAAGAGGAGGAGCAGGGTCACAGTTCCAACATCTGTGGCCCCCCTACTTCTACCCAGGTTCTGGCTCTCCTGTGGGGGACCCCCAAATTGGGCCCATACATTAATCCCCCACTGCAGTGACTGCTCCACGCCTTGTGCCTGGAGGGAACAGAGAGGGAGAGCAGGAGGGGCCATGACCTAGTTCCTCTTCACCATCCTGGAATGGGACTGGGCAAGGATGCTGAACCATTCAGAGCCACCAGGAAAACACAATCTCTCCTCAAGTTCTTCATGGGACAAGATGGCTCCATCACACTGACTGCAGAGCTGGGTCTTAAGGTCATAGTCTAGGCCAGTATATATAAAAAAAAACACACCAATTTGCAAAACACAGATGAGTGTTATGTATGAGAGTGAGGCACTGGTTAAAATCAAAACCTCAGAGCCAAACACCCACAATGCTGGGATTTTCAGTAGTCACACCCAGTTCTCATACATAAACACTGTTCTGTATTTCTGTAGAACCCGGATCAGGATGTATACACAGTTACAAAGTACAGTGATATTTCCCTTGCCAAAATGCAGCCGGGGGGGAATTGACACTCATAACAAAATATTTTACATTTAAAACAAAACAAAACCTCCAAGCACGCCTCCCAACTCCAGCTTGTGTCGCATACACTCACTTGTCCCTGAACGCTTGGCTCCAAAGCACTGAGTTTCAATTCACATAATCTTCAAGGATTCAACCTATCAAGAGGAGTAAATGACTCTGCAGAGGAGAAATGATCCTGCTTTGCTGAAAAAGTCCATCACATTTTCACACAAATGTAAGTTTTAGTAAAAACAAAAGAAACCAAAATATAGTGTTTACAGGTAATATGTATTGATCGGCCTAAATATATTAGGATTTGGTATGCAAAAAATGCCATAAAACTGGCACTGTACTGTATTGGTTTCAGTAACAAACCAGTTTCAGTTAACGTGTATTGGGTCCTAGAGAAATGTTTAAACTATCCTTCAAGGGTTTAAATGAAATTGGCTTCTATAAATACGATTTGGTTTACTTAAATGCATCCAGCTGTGACAAAGAACTGGTGGGAGCACAAATAAATCAGAAGGAATTAAAATGCATTTGTTTTGAGAAGTGACTACTGGCTTCAGTGAAAAGCTTTATTGGGGTTAGTGAAAACAGTGTTTTTTAATGAATCTTTGCTCATTTATTTAAACTATATTGTTTCCTTGTATCTGTATTGGTTCCACTAGTTAATGAAATGAATTCAATTAAAGGGATTCAGCAAAACCAACTCCATTAGAAAAATTAAATTGACATCAGTTGTGTAACACCTAGGTTCATGATGCAAAAAGAGTAATCCCATTGAAAATAAAATAAACACAATATAAATCCAATGTATTGGATAAAATATAAATTAATTGAAGGGATACGCTTTGTGCATATATTGTGTGTTTATACTGGATGGTATCTAATCCTAGGCATTGATTCAGTGTGTGGTACTTAAGCATGTGCATAACTTTAAGGATGCGAGAACATACGTGCTTAAGCGCGTTGTTGAATCAGAGTGGGAAATGCACCCAACCTTCTGCACTGGAGTTTGGGTTCAGAGAGGCATTAAGGAGAGGAGGAAGATAAAACAAGAGGGAAACAAATGGTAGTTGGCAAAGGACAGTTATGCAGTGAGATGTGTTCGTGTGATGTTCTGTTTCATTTTTTTAAGGTAGATTTAAAATCTACGAAGAACTTGTTTTGTTTGGGCCAAATCCTGTGTTCTCCTCTCAGTTTTTATTCACTTGCCCTAGCTCTTATCCAAAACAACTCACTCTCTGCTTAGAGAGGGATCTGGTGTGTTACTTTGCAATGAATTGATAGGCATGTAGCAAAAGTCTATTTGTGTATATGCCTTGATGCTCGTTTAGGGTGTGACCCCCTCCATCCTTGCTGTTTGCCCTCCTCTGGATTTATAAAACTAAAGACAGTTCTTCTGGACAGACATGATACAAGCTCTACAAGTATTAAACCTGAATAGCCATAATCCTGTTGATACCTCATGGAGTTGCTTTGGCTTTTCCTTTCTGAGAGAGGAAGGGACAAGGGGTAGAATCTTCATCCTACTGAAATCAATAGGGTCTTTGCCATTGGCTTGAATAAAGCCAGAATTTTACCTACAGAATGTCAGAAGCTTAAATCTGAGGGCTGAGATTTTCAAAGCACCTCAGCTGTAGTGAAGAGGTAAACCAGTTTAGGTAATTAGGTTAGCATTGAACACGTTTAGCTCAGTAGCTCTGTAGCTCACTCTCCTCACACTCTGACGGTCTCCAACCCCAAGCCCTGTTGCATGGTGGTTGTCTGAAGGCACTTCTGCTGTCTCTGGAGAGCAGCAGGGCAGGGGAAGCCTACTGCAAAGATGCCTCTTCCTCTCACTTTGGGGCTTTCCTGCCCCACCTTTCCTTCCTACACACCATGTAATTGAAAGGGACTCAGTGGTCTAGAGCTGTCAGAATTGGAGCACTTTTATTTCAGACCGAAGAGGTCTCTACAGCTCTCCAAAGAATTCAGGGCTGCATTTTATACATTTGAGATCTTTTCAAAAAATACCTGGTTTGGCTCTGTGCCCGTTTTCCCTCTCTATTTTTAACCATTGGCTACACTGTTGCTAAACCGTTAGATATCTTAATACAGAAGATAATGTCCTCAGAAAGCAGCAAAGAATCCTGTGGCACCTTATAGACTAACAGACGTTTTGGAGCATGTGCTTTCGTGGGTGAATACCCACTTCCTCAGATGCATCTGAGGAAGTGGGTATTCACTCACGAAAGCTCATGCTCCAAAACGTCTGTTAGTCTATAAGGTGCCACAGGATTCTTTGCTGCTTTTACAGATCCAGACTAACACGGCTACCCCTCTGATACTTAATGTCCTCAGAATTATCATCATTACTGCTTTTTTCCTAAATATATGTGTATCAACTTCTCATTCTGACTATAATACTTTATTCTAAAAATCAGCAATCTTTCAGCACAGTTATTTTTCATACACTTGCACTGTATATAGATTAATGCCTAAAACCCTGAGTTGAGTTACTTTCTCTTCCGCTGCTTTCATGTGGCTTGGGTAGTTAGCAATGATTACAAATTTATGTTTAGATTTGATAGCCAGAACGTTGCTGCAGCAGTGAGCTGGTGAATGTCCTTCAGGCCCCCAGAAAAAGAATGAAAGGGACTCAGATATGATATGCTCCATCATTTGTGACTGGTGAATGCAGTTGCATAAAGGTGTATGCCTCATTTTCCATTTAAAGAGGATTTGTCCACATCTCCCATGAGATGTCCTGATGCAATTCAGTCTGCACCAGTCTTTCTGACATAATCAAAACCTGGTGGTTTCTTGGCATGGTCATAGAATATCAGGGTTGGAAGGGACCTCAGGAGGTCATTTAGTCCAACATCCTGCTCAAAGCAGGACCAATCCCCAGATTTTTACCCCAGTTCCCCACTCAATGGATTAAACTCACAACCCTGGGTATAGCAGGCCAATGCTCAAACCACTGAGCTATCCCTCTCCCCCAATGACAAGCTGTTTGTTTTGAATGGTCGAAACGCTCCATGTTGCTCTCCATTGAACCTCAGCATTGAAGTTGAGCGTAAGGGTCTTGATGCAGTTCCATAAAGGGTTGAAGGATTTTAATCTTGTCTTTGGTGGGTTCTGCGGGTCATCTTGCAACGGAATCCATGTGTTTGCATCGACATGGTTGAGAAAATGAGATGTCTGGACAGCTCTTCTAATCTGTTGAGGCTGGATATGCGATATGCTGAGTGGACATCACAGATACCATAGCACTTCCTATAAAGCAGGAATTTATCCTGGCATCCCTAGCCAAAATTTTTCCTCCTCATCCCTCTTGTATAATGTGCCGTGGACTAATTGGTTGTTCCTCCCATCCGCCAAGTCAGTATTTCAGTGGTCGTGTATGTATATAAAGGGTTCTATATCAAGGGTGCCTATGTTACCCTGTTAGGTGTAAATTATTCAAATAAAAAAAAATTGAATAGTGCCACCTGATCAGACGGTAACTAGAGGAAGCCCTAGGAGTCATACTTGCATTAATTGCAGATAAGCTTAATTAGACTCTCACACCCTAAGAGAGGAGGAAGAAAGTAGGTTTGCTTGGAAGCTTGGTAAATAAGTTCCAGAAACACAAGAGCTGTCATGTTTGTTTTGTGGTCTCTTTTGTTTGCTATCAGTGTCTTTTAAAGACTGTTCACCTATTTAAAGGAAAAATGGACAAAGACTCTCCAAGTTTTTGATTTTGGTTGCACCAAACAAATCTGTAAGTAGATTTGAAATGCCAAACTGTTCAAAACAGGACTCTTGTTGAATTTTAATCAGCTGCATGATTGGTAACCCTGGTTTGCCATAAGTACTCCACAATACTTTGTATTTTTAATATTTTTCAATAGACTGACTTACCTTGTATAGTCTCATAGGTGGATTAGTTCATAAAAGATTCTTATTCTTAGTAATATTATATCAGCCATATAAAGACTTAAGGTACAGATAGTAAAACTGTAGCTTTACAGAATTTTATTTCATGTTACTTGGTTTTATTCTATATCCACTAAAATATTTATCAGGTGTCTAAAACTAGAAATCCACACATAGCGTAAAATTCAGGCCGTATTAAAATCAAACGGCAAAACTCCTGTTGACATCAATAGAGACAGGATTTCACCTCTGAAATATATACCAAGGAGGAAGCCTATGCTAACGTTTTATTCTTGTTCATGGATGAGAGCTTGGTTTGAAGATAAATCTACCAGCCAGTATTATACAGCTGGAACATTTAAACTCAGAGAATGGCATTCCCTTCTTCCTAGAGAAGTTAGCATAATCCCTGCATGACCAGGTGCCTGGAATGGGCCTCACTGCCACAATTAGGGCAGACTGCAAAAAATAGGGCAGACAATCCCAAGTGGTTTACTCTATAATCTATAATCAGATTAACCAAACCAACAACTGAATAGCTTCTGCAGTACCACACTTGTTAACCAGAAGCCAAACACAGTCCCACTTAGGCATTCCAGCCCTTGGCTCCCATCCAGCTAAATGGGCTTAATATGGTGAGGAGTTATTGAAAACCTATTTCACCGTATATGAGGTTCTTACTGATCCCAGAGGATTAGATACACATCCCTAGGTCAATATGAATTTTAGATCTTTCCCAATGATCACGTGATGCCAGTCCTTTAAAACTAAAAAACTAAAGGTTTAATAAGAAAAGAAAAGTTATAAATTGCTATTAGATCGTACAGATACAAGTGATTTTTCAGTGTTCATAGATCAGGATCATAGCAATATGGAATAAACTGCTAGCTTGCAAAAATCTCTCTGGAATTACCCAAACAGATTGAGGATCATCAGGCCTTGGTTAGAGCTTCCTTGTTAGAAATCCAGTCCAGAGAAATGAAGACAAAATGAAGATGTCTCAGGTGCCTTTTTATATCCTTTGCCATGTGTATGGAAATGTACTGTCCCAAGCAAAGTCCACAGCCCCTGTTTGTGGAAATTACTGGCCCAAGATGGAGTCCAGGGTCACATGAGCATATCACATGTCTTCACACACAGTTTACTGAATCACAGGGAGTGGACATTGGCCACTTGGAGTCTGAGACATCTGCAGAAATACCTAGTGGGCAGGAGGAGTTTCTTCAATGGCCTATTGTTAGAGTGAAATGTTCTTAATGGGCCATTAACACATAGCTGTCTAGCTTTGTGTGATAGGGTGGAGAGACCCTGTCCAGTGCAGGGTGAGTTCATCCTATCCTTATGTCATAAACAGATAGCTAAGGGTTAATGTCTCTTTCACCTGAAGCACCTGACCAGAGGACCAATCAGGAAACCGGATTTTTTGAACTTTGGGTGGAGGGAATTTTGTGTCTGAGGTCTTTGTCTGTCTGCCTGCTGTCTCCGAGCTTTGGAGAAGTAGTTTCTGCTTTCTAAGTGTAAGGACAAAGAGATCAGATAGTAAGTTATATGGTTTCTTTTCTTTGGTATTTGCATGAATATAAGTGCTGGAGTGCTTTGATTTGTATTCTTTTTGAATAAGGCTGTTTATTCAATATTCTTTTAAGCAATTGACCCTGTATTTTGTCACCTTAATACAGAGAGACCATTTGTATGTATTTTTCTTTCTTTTTTATATAAAGCTTTCTTTTAAGACCTGTTGGAGTTTTCTTTTCTGGGAAATTTCAGGGAATTGGTGGGAGGAAGAAATCAGGGGGAGATCTGTGTGTGTTGGATTTGCTAGCCTGATTTTGCATTCCCTCTGGGTGAAGAGGAAAGTGCTTTTGTTTCCAGGACTGGGAACAGAGAGGGGGAGTCACTCTGTTTGGATTCACAGAGCTTGTGTCTGTGTATCTCTCCAGGAGCACCTGGAGGGGGGAAGGGAAAAAGGATTATTTCCCTTTGTTGTGAGACTCAAGGGATTTGGGTCTTGGGGTCCCCGGGGAAGGTTTTTCAGGGGGACCAGAGTGCCCCAAAACACTCTAATTTTTGGGTGGTGGCAGCAAGTACCAGGTCCAAGCTGGTAACTAAGCTTGGAGGTTTTCATGCTAACCCCCATATTTTGGACGCTAAGGTCCAAATCTGGGACTAAGGTTATGATACCTTAAAGCTCCCCTCAGTCTCCAGACCATGAGACTTAAGGGCAAGAGTCCATAGAGATGCCTTGATCTGCAAGGCTTTAGGACCCAATGGCTGGAGTGTATGGAATCACGTTGCTCCAAAGGACAACAGGGTCACTTGACCTGCGTCCAGGGGTAACCCTTCTCTGCTGGGCAGTAAATCCTAGCAACCAGAGTCCACAGGGGTAACCCGGGGTTTGAAAAACAGTAAGGTCTGATGGCCAAAGTCAGTAGAGATACTCTAGGTCTACAGGGAAGTAAGACCTAGCAGTCAGAGTCATTAATGATACTCTGGATTCACCAGCAGCCAGGTCTAGTGGCCAGAGTCCATAAAGTCACCCTCTGGGTGGGGCTGTATGGCCTCACAGCTGGAGCCAATAGGGTCACTTTCTGAGTGCGGCTGTATGGCCTAGCAGCCAGTCAATGGAGATGCCCCTCTAGATGTGGCTGTACAGCCTAGCGGCCAGAGTCAACAGAGATGTCCCTTCAGGCGCAGCTGTATGGCCTAGTGGCCACTTGTAGGGGTGTGGTGGCCAGGTAGGGGGACCCAGGCCCTCTCTGGCAAGTGTGTCCATCACTGGGTCACCGGGGATCCGTCTGTAATACGCTGACTGGCCTCAGGACAATGGCTTGTCCCCCGCCCCAGGCTACTTCCTACCTTTTCACTCTTATCGGCAATCTGTGCATCTTCAGGGTCTCTGGGTTCTTTGGCCAGTGCAACCCCCTGTAGCTCCAACTTCCCTGGGGTGTCCACAGATAGCTGGACATCTGTGTGGGTCTCAGTGTCTCTGGCTTCCGGGAACTAGGGCTCCAGTGGTTCCTGGGCAGGACCTGGCCAGCAGCATCCTTCCTCTCTGGCACTCAGCAAAGACTGAACCATGCTGCTCCCTCTTATATGGCTGCTACACTTGGAGCATGCTCAGTAGGGACATGAGGGAGGGGCTTCCTCTGCCCACAGTGAAGAGTCAATCCTTCCCTGTCCAGTGCAGGGTGAGTTCACCCCGTCGTCACACCTTGATGTAAATATATTTGGGGGCTGTCACCCACAAATACAACCGATGTGTAAGATACAAATACATAGCCAATATTCATAACTTTGGATATAAAATAATAAAATGAACAGGATAATCATACCTAGCAAATCATAACTTTTCTATTGACATACTTTGTACAAGATTTGTTACATTTGTATAACAATGGTAGCAACAATGATACAAATGGTCATCTTTCATATACACAACATCACACCCTGGTGTTCACAGATTCATAACATTTAAGCCAGAAAGGACTTAATCTCCTGTATATTGCAGGCCACTAAATTTCATCCAGTTACCCCAGTAGTGAGCCAAATACCTTCTTTGACTAGAGAATAACTTGTTTGGTTAAAACATATCTCCACTAAAACATCCAGTGTTGATTGATCTAAAGATGACAAGAGATGAAAAATCTACCATTTCCTTTGGAAGTTTGTTCCACTAGTTTATTACCCCTATTAAAAATGTCACTTACGTCTAATTTGAATTTATCTGGCTTCATCTTCCAGCCACTGGTGTTGTGGACTCAGAGACAAATGTCTTGTAGGCCTTGCAATCCAACTGTCACATAACTGATTTTCATGAACAGAGCAAAGTAATAAAGTTGTAAATTAGCCCAGCTAAGAATTGAAGAAAAATTCAGGAGCAGGAAGTGCTCTTGAAGATAAGAAGTAATTTTTTATCCTTCTGTTTATTCTATTATTTCTTACTGATCTCTGCATCAGGCTAGCGGATACAGTTAACTGTGACTTTTCTCTAAGGCAGCACACTGGTGATGCTAATAGTGAGAAAATGTATTAATCGTTTGGCCTGTGGCACACTCAGCACTCATTCTCTCTAGCATGCTTCCCTTTTTCTCAACTGGATGGTAATTGACATATAATCTTAGTATCTCTACGAGGTTTAACACATAATCTCACTGTCTCTGCTCCATAAAGATGTACCTGTAAACCTGATGTCTCTGTTGCAGTAGGCATAGTTTACGTGCAGCTACAGCTGCCATGTTCATGTAATCTCATTGTATCAAAATATGTGTGTGTGTGTATGTATATATATATATATATATATATATATATATATATATATATATATATATATATATATATATATATATATATATATATAAATAAATTCTCTCTGGCTATGCATCTTCATTTGCATACTTTACTTCTCTTTAAATATTTTCTGTATTGCTCTGGTAGCTCTTCCAATTTGGAACTGACTAGAATTTGTTGGACCAAAAAGAAGGAACAAAAACCAACCACTTCCAGATTCTTTCTCCTTCAATGTTACTTAACAAAGCAGTAGCAAACTTTGACTTGGGGCCTGATGTGAAAACACGTATCTTTTCCCTTCCCAAAATATTCAAACTGGCTTTTAAAATTGAGGCGTTAGTGGAATGTATTAACTACCAATTTAGAATTTTTCCATGCCGTTTCATAGAGCCAAAGACAAGAAGTAACTCCCCCAAATGTATATTTATTACTGAAATGAAGATACCATAACTCAACAATCTGATATTAAAAACTAAATGGATGCTGCACTTTCCCACAAAGAACATGATGGGAGATGTTTAACTTGTTGGGTACATAGGAAATAAATCACTCAAGTCAGGCCAACCAGTCTGGATAGGATAAGTACTCACCCAAACTTTTGTTCAGAGTAACGCAATGTGACCATCTTAAGAGCTTTGAATAAATATGGATGCCGTTTTTTTTCTTCCACACACACTTCTTAGTTCTGAGATTGGAACTGCTGAATTAGAAGAGAGGTCTGTCACGATATTTCTAGCTTGCCTGGAAGCAGCAAGTAATGAAAATATTACCCCAAAAATCTTTTCTCACCACATTTCCAGCCCAGTTTGCTGACTTTTGAAGTTCACACAAGGCTTGGTCAAAAGCCCACTGTAGTTGATGCAAAGACTCCCATAGACTTCAATAGGCTTTTGATCAGGCCCAGGGTACTATATGATGAATGTGAGACTAGCATCTGAATTTTGGGGTGTTTATTCAGCTAAAGTGAATCTCTGAGTTTCACTCACCCCTCAGTGTTTCAGTATTCCCAATACTTTACTTCACTACGGTACTTATTAAGAAGATAGATTGAGGACTGTTATTTAGGAAAAGATTGTCACTCATCTTGTGTGGGCTACCCACAATGCACATGACAGCATGTGGTGGGTGGAGGAAGAGAAGCTTCCTGCATGTGGACTGGAAGTAGGTCAGGGGAGAGAGGAGGATTGATTCCACTTCCTAATATGCTTGACTACCTCTCCTGCTGCATTGACTCAGTGGTGCTAATCTTGTGTTGGCATAGACTATCTGTACTAGTAGCAGATTACTTCTGCCATGTCCCCAGGGGCAACAGGTAAATGGAGGACTATATCTTAGCTCCTCTGATTTACAATGTGGCCCCTTGGCTGCTTCTGGGCAGCACAATTGTGTCCTACCTCACCTGGGGCAACTTGTTAAGGGCTAAATTGTCAGTTAATTTTTGAAGGTAGTTGAAAAGCTCATTAAGGGTGACCACTGTAAATAAAGCTACATTGGCACAAAAGTTGTGTGTGTCATGGTAGAGTTAGTGTTTGAAGTATTTAGCCAGTTACAAAATAGAATGACTGGCAGACCTCATTAGCAAATTGGCCCCTTTTCTCCTAGTTTTGGTAACCCAATATTTTCTGTTTTATGGAAAACATCCTGGTTTCTTAACTTTTGTTAAAAAGTTCTGATTTTTAATAATAACAATAATAATTAATAATAAAAACTCATGAGGGATGCTCTAACAAATTTTGACTAAGAGTGCTATACCAAAAACCTTGAAGTATGAATGCAGCCCCTTTCACCTTGCTCCCTTGTCTTGTGCACCCTAGGGGTCTGCTCTGGGTTTAGGTGGATTAAAAAATGACTTTTGGTGAAGGCTGGATACGATGTTGAAATCTGTCACCATCTTGGAAGCATTTTTACTGTCAGTGATGGCTTGTCAAATCTTGGATACAGCTAACTTATTCTAAACATCTTAATGAAAGTATCTGTTTGTCTTTCCTTTATGGAGCAGCAGCTTATTAAGTTCTTCTCTATGCCATTACAGGAGCAGAATTTGAAAATGTTTTGAAAACATCCCTTAGAGCCACACAACAATAATTAACAGCATAGCAAGTGCTGAGCAGCAAGTAGCTGATAATGACAGAGTCTAATGTCGACTGAATGCAATTAATCATGGATACTACCCATAGAGCTTAGGATTTATACTCAGTTATTATGAAGCACTGATGAGGTCCCTTCTCGATCCTTCATAATGTATGTATTAAGAGTATCTTTTCTCCATAAGCAGAAGAAAGCAGAAGGAATGCTTTGAGACTTGTATTTTTTAATGTTTACTATCTCTCCATTATGCAGTTAGTCACTGCTATTCTCATAGGATGGTGGTATCATGGAGAGGCAGCAGCAGCTCATCCTTCTAATCTTTCCAGCAGACATGACAACAGGCAATATATAGCGCAATCCCAATGTGACTAATAATCACCAGCATTTTGGTTAGGAGGCTTTACCCAACCTAGAAACTGAGGCAAAACAGCTTACCCCCAGTACCTGTTCATCTTTGCTGAGGTTAAGTCGTCGTGATCAAATATTCTACAATGCGTATATGAGTGGCTTCATAATTTGTATAAAAACTGCATGATTTCTCTTGCTCTGTTACAATCATCATATTCCACTAGTACAGTGCAGCATTATAGCTAGAGCCCTACCAAATTCACAGCCATAAAAAAGGCATCATGGACTGTGAAATCTGGTCCCCACCCCCGTGAAATCTGATATTTTGTGTACTTTTACCCTATTCTATACATATTTCATGGAGGGGACCAGTGTTTCTCAAACTGGGGATCCTAACCCAAAAACGAGAGGCAGGGCAGGTGCAAGGTTAATGTGGGGAGAAGGAGGTGACAGTATTGCCGTCATTACTTCTTCACACCTTCAGAGCTGGACAGCTCAAGAGAGGCAGTGGCAGGCCGAGAGCCCAGCTCTGAAGGCAGAGTCACTGCCAGCAGCAGCACCAAATAACGGATGGCATGGTATGGTG
Source organism: Gopherus flavomarginatus (assembly GCF_025201925.1). NCBI lineage: Eukaryota > Metazoa > Chordata > Testudines > Testudinidae > Gopherus > Gopherus flavomarginatus. The sequence continues at coordinate 24,934,116 of NC_066618.1, read as the reverse complement.
TTGCCAGGACCGGCGCCAGGGTTTCTCGCGCCCTAGGCGCACGGCCACTTTGCAGCCCCCCTGCGCTGATCCCGCGGCTCCGGTGGAGCTGCTGCAGGCATGCCTGTGGGAGGTCCACCGGAGCCGCGGGAGCAGCCGACCATCCGCAGGCATGAGTGCGGCAGCTCCACCAGAGCCGCAGACCAGCGGACCGTCCGCAGGAACATCTGCGGCAGGTCAACCAGAGCCGCCTGCCGCTGCCCCGGCAAAATGCCACCCCCTCAATAATCCTGGCGCCCTAGGCGATTGCCTAGGCTGCCTAAATGGTAGCGCCAGCCCTGGGTATTGCCACTCTTACTTCTGCGCTGCTGCCTTCAGAGCTCGGTGGCCGGAGATTGGCAGTTGCTGGCCAAGGGCCCAGCTCTGAAGGCAGCAGTGCAGAAATAAGGGTGGCAATACCATACCTTGCCATCTTTACTTCCGCGTGCTGCTGGTGGTGGTGCTGCCTTCAGAGCTGGGCTCTTGGCCAGCAGCCCCACTCTCTCTCTGCCCAGCTCTGAAGGCAGCACTGCTGCAAACAGCAGTGAGGAAGTAAAGGTGGCAGTAGTGCGATCCTCCTACAATAACCTTGTGCCTCCCCACCTCCCATTTTTGAGTTAGGACCTTTATAGGTACAACACCATGAAATTTCAGATTTAAATATCTGAAATCACAAAATTTATGATTTTTAAAACCCTATGACCATGAAATTGACCGAAATGGACTATGAACTTGGGAGCGCCCTAATCATAGCTATTTGGCATTTGGCAATTGACTAGAATCTTAATCCCAAAGTGAGTTCATAGCAACGCAAAGGAGACTAGAGCCATCATGTTGCAAAGCACTCTCAGTAAGACTCAAAATACTGTATGGCTGGGTAAAGAAGATTCTCCACAATTTTAAAACTGTCCAAACCTCATTCATACCTAGTTTCTGATTTATTGCCCCACCTAATCTCAGATTGTTTGTTTGCAAATTACTTTTGCATTCAAAAAAGAAAATAGCATAGAGCAATGGCTCCCAAACTGGGGTATGTTTTCCCACCAGTCCTTGTACTGTAAGGTTTTTTTTTTTTTGGAAATGGTATCCAAATCCTCTCCTGTCTATTTTTCACTTAATTATAAGGCTGGGATTTGGAGCAGCCCAGACTCCCTTACTAGTCAAAGAGTGCAGAGAGCAGAGTTTAATGGGAAGATGTGGGCTTTGGTACAGCAAAGATCTCAGGGGTTGTTGATGTAAACTATTTAACCATTTGACTACTGTATCCTGCATATGTCTACTAAAACTCACCAAAAGTTCCACTGCTTGAAACACATCAGCTATAGCAGTGGTTCTCACACAGGGGTACGCATATCTCGGGGGGAACACAGAAGTCTTCTAGGAGGTACGTCAACTCATCTAGATATTTGCCTATTTTTTAAAAAGCACTAGCGAAGCCAGTACAAACTAAAATGTCATACATACAACGACGATTGTATGCAGCTCTATATACTATACACTGAAATGTAAGTACAATATTTATATTCCAGTTGATTTATTTTATAATTGTATGGTAAAAATGATAAGCAAGTTTTCAGTACTAGTGCGCTGTGACACTTTTGTATTTTTCTGTGATTTTGTAAGCAAGTAGTTTTTAAGTGAGGTGAAGCTTGGGGTACGCAAGACAAATCAGACTCCTGAAAGGGGTACAGTAGTCTGGAAAGTTTGAGAACCACTGAGCTATGGCACAGGTATCATTCATTCCACCAGACTGCAAAAGAATTCAGTAATGAAGCTCCTGTGATGAAAGCAATAACCTACAAGTCCAGCGAAGAGAGGATTAGTAGAAGATAATGGGGCTAGAAAGAATTAATTCTGTTTTGATAGTTGTTGATGGATTCTCTAGGACTGATTCTGAAGGCATGGGGATGTTGAAACTGCATTGACATTAATGGGAGTTCCACATGTGGCTGCAGAATCAGACACTCTAAACACATTACCAAACTACCTACTGAAAAAAAGGGTTGTTTTTTTTTACCATGTACAGTTGGCCTGTGGAACTCATTGCCACAACAAAGGTTGGGATTCTTTTAATTGAAAGGAATATACATACTTGTTCTTGTAGGAATAAGCCAACCTCCAACTGAGGGTTCTAGGAACAAACTTCCAATATGGTCAGTTATTCATAATTGTACACCTGAGTTTTCTTGCACTTACCTTTGACATATCTAACACTATCCATAGGCAGGGTACTATGTTAGACAGACCAATAGTCTGATGTGGTATAGCAACTCCTCTGTTCCAAATGTATTTCCTAAGTAAATCAACCCCCAGAAAAAACAAAGGTGGCTAACAAAATTCCTACAGTAGCTCTAAAATGTATAATACTTATTCATGGTAACATCATCTTAGAGTTCTTCTATCACTCTTTAGAGAGTGATAGATGGATATTGCTATACTAATGCAGTGCTTTTAGAGAGGAGTGATTCCCTAGTGACTGATTTCCACAGCTAAATAGAAAAATGCAACCCACAGTAAATCCAGTCTTCAGACGAGATGTAAAACGGAGCTTCTGAGAGCTTGTAATAATTAAAAAGTCCATAGAAGTTTTTAGAAGAGTAGAAGGTGCTTGTTCCATTGTCCTGGTCAGCTTTCATGCTTGAATATTACATTCCGGATACCTAATTTCCCCAACATTTTTAATTGGATTAGCTATGTTATTACTGTTGCAAAGTGTGGCTATATGTTATGAAAACGCCAGAGGTGGCTGTATTTCACTGGTGAGTGGTATACGTTTTTGGCTGTGAAGTGAATTCATCTCAAAGCACTATTTAAATATCTTATTTTTTGGTCATTTGTAGTAGCAGCCAGTTAAACTGCTAGCTATTTGGAGTGGAACCATTGTTAAAATAAAAAGTCAAAGGATCCACTTGCCAAGCTGTGAAAGTTGGGTTTAATGGGGTGGGGGTGTTTAAATCTGTCTCGTTGCTGGGCTCAACACACCGCTACACTAACAACTTTGATGTTGTGCTTGCTAGTGTTGTATGGTGAGATCACTATTGGGCTTTCATCGTTAAAAATAGTTGCCTTTTTTTTCAGATCGACAGATGAAAAGTGCTGTACTGTATGACAGAATCAGGTGGCTAGACCTGGAGATCTCATAAGTCCTAACATCTTTAAATTCATAATTCAGAATAACATAAATGTAAACTCTTAGTGCTTGGTGCATGAAAATGAATCCAAAAGCAGAGGGCTTTCACTGCGCTTAAACTCCTCCACATAGAGAGTTTTATGGGTGCAGTACTTGTTCTTGGGGCTCTTTGAACCTCCTGGGTTCTGTTCATTGCTTCTTTTTATTAGATTTGAATAGACTGGTACAGCCAGGACCAGCAGAGCTGGCCAATGGCTGGGGTACTGTATCCATGCTGATGTGGATCCCCGCACTCCAAGAAGAAAGGTGTGACCTGACTTCTCCATTTTGGACTAGGTCTGTAGGAAGCTCTTGTGGGACTTGTAGAGGTGGATGTTATGCCTATCTTTGTGTCTGCCTTTAATAAAGCTAGAGACCGTTCTGGGGGCCATAGTAAAACTTGTCTCTAAGTCAAAACAAACTGGAAACTTAAGTTCTCACTATCCCTTCTCTTTCTGTTTGATGTTCATTTGATGTTCCCCTCCTTTACTTTTACCCTGTGCTTTAGCCCATTGATTAATACATCACTGCAAATAAGGATTCAGCAGAAGAAAGAAATAACAGTAATTTAAAAATGAAACTTTCTTCAAAGCTGTGTACAAGATTAATTTTTGTACATTTCAAGCAACCTGCTCCATAGTCAAGCTACACATAAATTGCAATAAGAAACTAAACACAGACCTCCACACTACTTACCTCTGAAAATGCAATGCTTTGCCTTTTATTCACTGAAAACTATGAATCAGTGTTTTCACAGTTCTAAAATAACTAAAACCTGCTAGTTCATAGCACTAAATGTATCTAACTTGAGATAACTGACATCCATGCACATAATAAACACTTGTAAGACGTGAAAATGAGCTTACACAGTAGTACAACTGCAGGTTTCCAACAGCCATTTTTAACAGTGCAGCTATGTTAGACATATTAGTGGTGTATAGATTTGATGTCTGTTGCTTAGCTTGTTAATTTGAGGCCCAGTCATACCAGAATTCAAGACCCTGTGAGTTGTGCCATAGGTTTTAATGGGAGAAAGATCAGGCCCATAAATGATATTTGTGTAGACTTATGCCACTTGCTCAATTTGCATTTCACATCTCCTTTCCAAACTGTGGCTTTCCTGAATGTTCCTGACCCTTTACACAAGACAGTATTTAACCCTTCTGCCATCAGATGCTACTCTTCTACCACTAAAAAATTGGCAGTTCCCCACACGCATTCTGTGAGAAATGAGCTTTTTAGTTTTGAAGACCTGTGAAAATTTCAAAGAAAAGTCAAACTTTCAGTTTTTACAAAACAGTTAAAAATATCCATTTTTTGCTAGCATTGCAGATTTTTACACCTGTTTGTACTCTATAGTAATCAAATTTGTAAGCCTGGAGAAATAACTACTTGAATATACAGTGTTCCCTGTGCATGCTTAACCACTTCTATGCTGTTCTCAAAGTACCTTTTTCCAGTATTGAATAGGAGTGGCAATCTATGTTTTACTCTTATCTCAGTTATTAGCTTTGTACATGAAGGCGTAACACGTTAATCATAAAACAATAGTTAGTAGGTCGTGTTTTCTGATTGCTTTGGAAAACTAAACCAAAAGATAGTTTTTCCAATAAAACATCTGCTTCTGGTCAAACAAGATTACATTATTGTAAACCTAATGCACATACATGTTAATATTTTACTAGAATCAAAATAATTAGAAGGAACACCTGCTTTTAAAAGTTATTGTTCTGGATGACTGGGCATTGTATTCCAAAAACATATATATATATGAAGATTACTCCTGAGTGAAAGCTATAAGGGGCTCTTGTCTCAAAATGAAATACTGTTGATAAAAATTCCCCTATGTCCCCTGCGTGACATGATGGTCCAGCACAGTTGCTGTTCAGCAAGGTGTGATGTAAAGATCACCACAATCTTGGAAAGTCCCAATGAAGAAGAAATGCTCATCTTTATTATTCTTTACTTGAGAAAAGAAAATCTTGTCTGCTTTTTTGAATTTAAGATGAGCTTCTATTTTTTTTTATTATAGCACTTTTATATTGGCTAGAATATAAGTTATCAAACAATAATACAATGGTCGAGAGTTGAGAGTGCTAAGTAGGCCAGCCAGTGTTAATTGTTCTGAGGGCTGCTAGGTTGTGAACACTTGTCTACTACACAATGGACTGACACAGCAACTATAGGTACCTAGTCTGGAAACAACACCTCTTTGGTCATTGGTCACTGGTTGCCTAGGTCGAATGAGACCCAAAGTTGAAAATCCTTTCAATTTGTTTTGCTTGCACTTTCCACGCATACAACCTATTAGCCAAATCCTTGCTCAGTCCCTGCTAGGGCAGAACTCCCATTCTAACTTCAGGAACTGGCACTGTAACACTTATCCATTGTTCCTGACTTCTCCATTATTAAGGCACAACAGAATGAGATCCTTACCTCCACTCTAAACACAACTCTGCTACGTATTTCACCTTATCAGAAAGGTCAAGGATTTAATGGTTACGGAGCCTGAAATACCTACTGTGACAAAGTTCCTCCTCTACCTTGGTGGGTCCTGCTCTTATTGGCAGGTTTGCTCACCTCAGTGATCTTCCCCACAGTCTGGATCAACTCCTCCTGTGTCTGATCAGGAATTGGGAGGTTTGGGGAGGAACCCGGGCCCGCCCTCTACTCCAAGTTCCAGCCCAGGTCCCTGTGGATTGCAGCTGTCTATAGTGCCTCTTGTAACAGCTGTGTGACAGCTACAACCCCCTGGGCTACTTCCCCATGGAATCCTCCGAACACCTTCTTTATCTTCACCACAGGACCTTCCTCCTGGTGTCTGATAATGCTTGTACTCCGTAGTCCTCCAGCAGCACACCCTCTCACTCTCAGCTCCTCACACAGATTTCCTCTCCTCTAGGTCCTCCCCACCTGACTGGAGTGAGCTCCTTTTTAAACCCAGGTGCCCTGATTAGCCTGCCTTGATTGGCTGCAGGTGTTCTAATCAGCATATCTGCCTTAATTAGTTCTAGCAAGTTCCTGATTACTCTAGTGCAGCCCTTGCTCTGGTCACTCAGGGAACAGAAAACTACTCAGCCAGTGACCACTATATTTGCCCTCTACCAGACTCCTGTACCACACTGGCCTGGGTCTGTCACACTACGCACCTGTTAAAGAAATTCCTCCAGGTTAAAGTTGTGGAACTGCAGCTTACACTGCTACTCTCCATCTTGCATCACTCTGTGAATAAAGGACTTTGATCTCTTGGAATGTCAAGCCGGTCCATTTCACACTCACTAGAAAAGGAACACTGTTTGCTTATGGGGAGCAGCATCACTGAAACAAACAGGACTAATTCTGGAGTAATACAGCACTCAGCATGAATGAGTCAGAATCTGACCCAAAGTATAAAAACATCTTTAAAATATCCATATTGATTTCTGTCTCATGGTGGAAACATCTAGCCCCACTTGGTGCAGCAAACTGACCTTGCACTGAGCCCTATCTAAGTCAGGCACTGCGTGCTCCAGTAGCCTACCAGCAAGAAGCCGCACGATTAGAGCCCTGGGCATTTTGCTGAATAAGAGTCCAAGTCATGTATTGTCTATTTGCCCAACATAATAACTTCTAAATGTACAGGGGGAAAAAAATCTTTAAAATGGCCATACCTCTTTGGTTGTACATGAAGAAATATAAGCAATTTGAATATTAAATCAATTTATTTATTAAATCCCAAACTTGTAAACTTTCCATTCTTCATAGGCTTTTTCCTTTTACCTGCAACGTCTTAGAAACAAGCAAACCAAGTATTGCTTTTGTTTAAGCAAAGGCAGTTATTCCAATGCCAACTTGTTGTAGGCTAAATGTCAGCCTGGAGCAAATAGTAACAGCCAACTTGTGTCATCCCTTGAAGAAAATGATTTAACTGGGCAACAAACTGTTGTAGTCATGCTGCACAAAATTGGTACACATTTTAAAAGGAGGGTGTCATCATGAGTGTAATTATACCTAAAGTGGCATGACTTCACATTCATATCTGTGGTGATGTCACAACCATGTCAATGGCACATGAGTGCTGAAAAATGGAAAAACATCCCATTAAGAACCAGATGTCTATGTTTACCAGATAATCTCTTTTCTTGTTTAAAGGTTTATTGTGATGAGATTGTGTGACCTGCAAAGTGGTAGGAAGAATTTAATGGTAGACTGAAAAAAGGGTGTGTGAAGGAGGCAATCCTTCTTCCTGTAAACAAGGAGCAAAGTGACTTTCTAGGTCTTTTTTGAAGGAAATCCCTCTGTTTTGAGCTAAACCGTGGAGCAATCAAAGTAAATCCTGTCTCCAAATAATCCATCCCATATTATACAAATAATCTATCACAGGTTCTGCGTGGGGAAAGGGGACTGTGGAAGTCTTGGTTAACTCTCTGTAGACCTTGAGCCAACCCAGATATGATTGATTGACCAAACTGGTGTATGCCGTTAATGTACTATCATGACTGTTAATTGCACTCTGAGTGGTGCAAGATTCTGTATCTCTGCTTGTCTGCAATAGTATGGATCAGTTTAATGATGGTTGCAACAGAGACATTGGGGTGGGATGGGGAATAATAAAAGTGAGGATCCTCTGCTCAGTTTAGCCTGTTGGGCTGCCTAGGCTCCTATTCTTCATTCACTGCTAGAATCTTTCACTCAATACATTACTGAGGTCATGTGGTATTCTGGCCGTTGGGAACAAAGCATCTTTGTAATGATGATAAACGTTCAAAATACCTTCCCATTTCAGATGTTCTTATGTTCATCAAACTGCAGTTACCCATGAATTCTTTCCTGGTTATCCCACACTTTGTCATAGCTGGAACACCATGTGACACCCCTCACCCTTTAGCTTGTAACTCTTATATTTCTTTTGCATGCCCAGTACTGTGAAGGAGACACATAATGCTGCCATAGTCCACCTAAGGAGGATCCTTGATTAAGTGGATTGTAACTATACCCTGATGGCCAATCATGGCATTCTGCTGGGGTCTCTCTGCAAAGAGAACGTTAGGATCTTGGTAAAATACACTCTACCCCATATATCTTGCTGTCTTCACTTTTTATCTCATTGCTCAGTGGTCATGAGCAGCAGAACTATTGCAGCCTGCTGTTACAGTCATAATTTGTGTTTCTTCCAAAAGAATCACACTATTTGCTGCTACATTGCATGAGCCTCTTTTCTTAAGAATCACCAAGAAGCTCTTGTACTATTCACATGATCCCCATGTAGCAGTGGAAAAGAGCTGGAATCCCAGGCTTTAGTTCTGATGTCTGGAAAGGTCTCCCAGATGAGAACTTGGCAAAACTTTGGGTGTCATTGATGAATGAGCCAGGAGTGTATTCTCAACACTCCAACCATGGGCAAAGTTTATCTGGAAGTTCCTAAGGGGAAGAGTATAATAACCTACTCAAGATAGTGAATCAAAAAGTAAGACCATGTACATCCTAAAGTATATTGAGACTCAGAAGATCAATTTTTTAAAATGTACTCTTCTTATAGTTTAACAAGGGCTGTGTCATTAGAAAGTCAGATTGATTGTGTAAACATCAGTTAAGCTTGAAAGAACATACTCAATGAGCGTGAAATTCACAAGGGCATAAATCTATAACTCTGTGTAAAGTAGAAGCTGATGATTATTTCTACTCTTACTAGCCCTAGAGCTAGCGAAGGAAAGATCTGTGAATGGTTCTGGGAAAAACTAAAAAGCAGGTGCTAGGAGTATAAAATTTGGGACGTTATTGGAAAAGTAATCACAGGGAACTAGGGGCAGGCATGCCTACAAATGCTTTTCCAAGATGGAGAATTTGGGAGACTTTTCCTCATTCCAAATATTCACCCCAAAATCTGAAAATTCAGAAAGCAGCACGAGATGCCAAAATAAAACTGAAGAACCTGGGAATGTGAAATTTCCAGAGTCACTAGAGGAAATGAAAATCTTCAAGGTGCCTCTCACATTGCAACACAACTTTTTATCCTGTCAGCTTGATCTTCCCCTCTTGTTCCTGGGGGTGTAGTAACTTACCTGAAACTACCACCCTGTCATGCTCACTGGGCTGTGCTGGCCAGCATGGTGAAAGTCTTGAGCCAAGGCTCTGCTCATTCCTCACCCTTCCCTGTCCACCTATTTGCAGTGGCTGGGAGTGAAAGTAAGCAGTCATACAGCACCTGTTAGCCCTTCCTGACAACACCAAGGTCCAGCTAGCATAAGGGGCATGGGGATGTCAGGTGTCCCTTACTCTGCATGAGCATGCAACCCACCTCAGTCATATATTCAGAACTTACACCTGTTTTAAATATCCTGCACATAGCTTTAAATCTCTTCCTATGTAACTTCTTAGCTTTTGACACATGATCTATGTAGTTCTTTGTATCCATCTTGCTGCCTGCATTAAAAGCAGTGGTCTTTAAGCCTGTGCTATTACAGAGGGCCCTGCACCTGGACATCCAATTAGAGAGTAGCGTGGAGCCAGGATGGTCACAGATGAGGTTGTAGAAACGTAGGGCCCCATATAGACTGAAGGCAAGTCCACTTTATAATGTTTCTCACAACAGCATTGACCAGCTCGAAGATGAACAGCCAATGCTGTTAGCATGAAATGGAACAACCCCTTTACAAAGTAAGGAGAAGGGCAGCACTCACACCATCAAGTGGCTCTGCTGCTAATTGCTTGCCTTTAAAAAGACTGATGGATGGAAGGAATAATGCAAGTGATGTGTATTTAAACCAGACATGAAATCACCTGGTTATTTCCTAATTGCATTCATTTGTATGACTGAAAAAGTTGTTCTCAAGATTGCAGACAGCATTGTATAAAACTCAGCAGTCAATTTACCCCTTTCAGAAGGGCACAGGTTCCTGCCACAGCGAAGAGTGAACATTAAAATAACCATTGTGTAGGCCTAGGAAGAAGGTGTCACACGCTGAAGTAAAACATTTCATTGGAGGAATGAAAAGACAAATTCCCGCTCATCCAGAAACTCACTCAAATGTCATATTATTATATGTGCTTCTAATCCTTGGGATCATGCAGGTATTACTAGCATAAGGACAATCTGGGAAGCACATATCCCAGCTTACATGCTTCTCAGAGAGAGACAGATTCACAAAACAGAGAGGCTAAAACAAATATCAGGGAGGAAGGTGTGTGTGTGTGGGGGGGGTAGTAAGGGGGATGAGTCCTAGCCTCCCATGCTTTGATTTTCCTATTCCAGTTGTATATTTATATTGCAACAGATGGACCACAAATGGTTAACAGTCAAAGACAAAACCCACTGTGACCAGCAGGTCTCTGTGCAATCATCAGTAGAACTAGCTATTCTAGCCAATTTAATAGCTTGAAAATGAACTCATTAGTGGTCTTTTATCAGTGGAAAAAAGTCTATTAAATCCGGATGTGTGAAGAAGCAGTACAGAGGCTCATTTCCATCCCACTTGTGACCTGAACAAATCAGAGAAATGCTTTTCAAGGAACAGGGTCAGGCTTGACTGCAATAAGATATTTTCTACACACAGCACCAAACTTGTCTCTTTCCTTCAGGTTTGCAATGCAGTTAATTTTAATTTACAGTCTGTTGTTTTCCCCTCCCCCCATCTGACTCCACCACCATCACCATCATCCATAATTATGCAGGCTGTTTACACTTAGTGAGGAGAAAATGCAGTTCAGTCTGCTGGATTTCTGATATACCTGCATAAAACATCCCTCTAATAAATCTGCACTGCACATTACTTCTTAATGACCAGGGCTTAACAGAAAAGGCCAGATCCTCAGCTGTGGAAAATGGGGATAGCTCCATGGGAGTCAATAGAGTGATGCTGATCAAGGTATTTTTTGGTATGTTTAAGGAAGGAAGTTCAGTGATCAGAACCAAACAAGCTGAGCTTGGCGCCATGTGATGCACACCCATGTATATTGCATTCTTCTTGCCTCCACACCTTTCAAGCTACTAATATCCAATTGCGGAACACTCTGACAAAGACTCACAATAAGAGACACATGTCACATGGGAAGCTTAACATGCTCAGGAATTCATTTCTTTAGTGTAAACAATTATTTCTAGAAAATGTCAGTTTTGTGATTCTTTATTTCTGATTTAAGCAATTTTCAAACATAAAAGTGGTGGGCGCCCCTTATTTGTGTGGGACACAGGGAGCTTTGAGTCTGAAATGAGTGATATCCCTTGGAATAAGGTACAGCGGACGGGAATTGCTGTCTCAGAGCTGGTCTACACTAAGGGAGGGGATTGATCTCAGATATGCAACTTCAACTACATGAATAACGTAGCTGAAGTCGAAGTATCTTAGATTGAGTTACCTACCGTCCTTAAGGCGCGGGATCGACATTCGCGGCTCCCCCTGTCGACTCCACTACCGCTGTTCGCATTGGTGGAGTTCCGGAGTCGACAGCTTAGTACTAATGTAGGCACGAGGACGAATGGGTACAAACTGGATATAAGGAAGTTTAGACTTGAAATTAGACGAAGGTTTCTAACCATTAGGGGAGTGAAGTTCTGGAACAGCCTTCCGAGGGAAGTAGTGGGGGCAAAAGACTTTTCTGGCTTTAAGACTAAGCTTGATAAGTATATGGAGGGGATATTATGATAGGATAGATTAATTTGGGCAATTGATCTTGGATTATCACCAGATAAGTCTGCTCAGTGGTCTGTGGGGAGATGTTGGATGGGATGGGAACTGAGTTACTGCAGAGAATTCCTTCTTGGGTGCTGGCTGGTGAGTCTTGCCCACATGCTCAGGGTTTAGCTGATCGCCATATTTGGGGTCGGGAAGGAATTTTCCTCCAGGGCGGATTGGCAGGGGCCCTGGAGGTTTTTCGCCTTCCCCTGCAGCGTGGGGCATGGGTCACTTGCTGGTGGATTCTCTGCAGCTAGAGGTCTTCAAACCAATTTTGAGGATTTCAGTAACTCAGTCCTGGGGTAGGGGTTGTTATAAAAGTGGATGGGTAGGGTTCTGTGGCCTGCCTTGTGCAGGAGGTCAGACTAGATGATCATATTGGTCCCTTCTGACCTATGAGTCTATGAGTCTATGAGGAGCGCGTTCGGGGATCGATATATTGCGTCTAGATGAGAAGCGATATATCGATCCCCGAGAAATCGATTGCTACCCACCGATATGGCCGGTAGTGAAGACGTACCCTCACATCTTTCATTTAGCAGCTGTCCACACTGAGTTTTGAGACATTAGTACTTACCACAGAGAAAGGTTTAAACACAGGTCTTAGTAGAAAGCTGGTAGGTTTAAATAAAATACCTGTGTATGAGACTAGTGAATATGTATGTCCACTTAAAATATTTCTTACATGTAGTACCTCCACAACTGTGTTCTAGTTTATACGTATCTATATAATATCACTTCATCTTGGAGACAACATTATTTAACTGTGCCTAGAATAGGCTTTTTCCCTTTTTCCTTACAATTGTTTGGTCAAAAGTTAAATTCATAATGGAATTGGATTATTTTTAAGATTTAATTCCAAACACTTTATTCACATGTATTTAAATTTATAGGACTTAATAAACTTGGATTACTTAATGGCCTCTCAGTCCTGCTTTGCAACATAACCCTATTATTCCAGTCTTTTGGTCTCCCATGAATTGAAAATCCCAGCCATGGTGAATTCCGTCCAGAGTATGCTGTGGTTTTGCAATAAATCTGTGAACTATTTTGAGACCACCAAACTCATTTACTCTTGTTTGTTAAGCCAGGCATGAATTGCAGCTCTCCGGGGATGAAAAGTTACTTTCTTAACCCTCCCTATCACCTAGCGACTAAGGCAACGGTTTTGCTATAATGAGTAACTCTATAACAAAACCATAAGCAAGGTGTAATCTGATTCCCTTGATTAGTCAAGTGATAGGTGGACTCAGAATGTGTTTGAATGTATCCCCAAAAAATCTATATGTTCAGGTCTTAGATTAACTGTATGTGGAATACTTTCCTTATCTGTTCTAATTTCTCCCCATTTTTTTCTTCCTGCAATTCCACTGAAAAGCTCCGCAACCCTTCCCTCCACTGTCAGCTTGCTCTGGACCCAGTGACACATATAAACGATTCTCTTCCATTGTCTTGCATGCCACTCACCTAGGAGATATACAAAATCCATGAGATCTGGTGTCATTATTAGCTAGCATGGTAGACAGCGTAGAGTTGCTAAAGGCCTGTTGTAGATTTTATGGTCTATCAGCAAAGGGGACTTGCAGTCATTTACTTGTCCAAGCTGACCTAAATGTATAACAGTTTGAGTTTAGGATTTTTTCTTAACTAAACTGGTGTCACCTCTGCCTAGAATAGAGAATCCATCTTCTTGGCTCTTAAAAGGTACTTCTGCCTTCACATGTGTCCACTAAAGGTGAGACCTCAAGTGATAAAAATATAGCCATTGATTGCAATGAGATTTTTCCCATAGTATACATAAGGCACTGCCTAGTTTAAGCTGCTTAACTTTGTATCTCATTGCACCAGCATCTGCATCACAGGCTGTTGTGAAGCATTGTTACCTGTATACAATCACAGTAGAGCATTGTTCAATCTTTTTATTCACTGTAAATCTGTATGTAAAATTCCACTGTGCATTGTATAGCACATCTACAGACCAGTAACTGCACTGAATGTATTTGTTGCTATGAAGTAATTTTATGTTATCTGAAGTCCTATTTTTATATTACAAAGTCTTTTTCCACACATCACTGGGAATGTTAAACTTTCACAAAGCAAAGGGGAAAGAGGCATTAAAATAGCATGCATACTGATAACGTGCTGCCTTTTGTTCCATTGCTCTCACACAGTATGTACTGTACAAGGAAAGAACATGGTCACCCATCCCCTCGCTAGAGAAACTGTCATTCCTAATTCATTTCTACAGAGTACTTCAGCTGCCTTAAGCAAACTAAAACAGCTTTAAAGCAAAATTAATCTAGTTTGACTGTAGCAAACTAGCTTTTTCTAGAAATATAAAACATCCTTTTATTAAGAGGAGGAGGAGGTCAGGCTTCTTCTCTAGGCCCATTCAGGGGGTCTGCTGGTAAAATCTTCCCAGATCCCTCAGTCTCACTTGTGTTGAGGGGAAAGCAGCTTGGACAGCTATTGCACATGTGCATGAATAAAAATGACTGGTCGAGCCCTCTCAGCTGCTATTCACAATCTGATTGGGTCTCAGTCCAAGTTAGCATAATCTTACATAAAGTATTGTATATTCCTCCAGCTGCAAGTAGAAGTCTGCAATTTTCTCCTTGCTTGCAAAGGAGAGAGACAGGAGCCAGTCAACCAATCAAGGGCTGGGCAGCCATGCCAGTCCTGGGCGCCTCCTTTACAAGCAAGGGAGATGACAGGAGCCATTCAGTCCCAGCATGGGAAGGCTGCACATGCCGAAATAGTGGCTATGGAGAGCTTGTACCTCAACTGTCTCCAAGTTGCAGGATGGATTTAATTTTCCTCATCTCCACAATTCCCGTTGTGACTCTACAGACCTTCACCCTTTAGATACTTAGCACATATGTAAATTAACATTTTAACCACTTCTTAGCACCCCAAATAGACAGAGAGTGGTGTTCAAAATTATGCAAAGTGATTGTGAATGCATCTTTCTTCCTTAGCATGCAGGGAGTTCTATTAGTGAAGGCTTATATTTTGCTGTCCTGTAAAGATGGTTTAGAACGGTGTCAGACATATCGGTGCTTTAAATATATATCCATAGAAATTACTATAATAATCTTATGTTAAATTCATATGTGATTTTATTTTGTTTCCAATTTCTTCAAGAAAAATTGCAACACTGCTTGTATGTGATGATGCTCATTACGCATTACTGTGTATCAGCTTGTTGGAAATGTCAGTAATGCCATCAACCAAAATAATAGTAATAATTAGCCAGTGGCTAATGTTTCAATCACAGATCTTATTTTGGCATCTGATACACTTACAAATAATTTATAAATCTTTTGAAAGATCACAGTTTGTTTGTTTTTTGGATGTTGTGTAACGGAAATCTGCTTCTCTTTGCAATATTTTTTGCTTCTTTTAAACCAAGTGAAATACTTAATGTCAAATTCTGAAGTCCTTACTGATTTGGACTTCATGAGGAACTTTGCTTGAACAAGAATTGCAGGATTTGACCTTAAAAATGTCTGGAAAAATGAATAGCCAAAATCACTTTTTAATTTTTTTATTAAAAAAGATGACTCCCTTTTTCTTCTTTGTTTACATTACTTCTGTTTAAAAGTGCTAAACTGTTACACTGCATATATTTAAACAGCAAAGAAAAGGGATTGGTAGAGAAATGGCTGCAGCAACTGTAGCTATTGCACTTGCATATACAGCCATTAGAAGTGAGGTGAACCGGGTATCCAAAGGCTTGAGATGAAGAATATTTTTAGTTACAGATTAAAGAGAGATTTCACCAATGAAACCGTGCACAGGTGAAGAAAGTAGTTTTCTAAATCTTATATGTACTCCATAAAAATGATTACAAAAGAACTATTGCTCAAATCATATGCATCTGAAGTGAGGATTTTTACCCACGAAAGCTTATGCCCTAATAAATCCGTTAGTCTTTAAGGTGCCACTGGACTCCTTGTTGTTTTTGGGGACACAGACTAACACGGCTATCCCCTGATACTTCAAATCATATACTTCTCTATAACTTTAGATAACCATGTGTAGAATCTCGTAATACGTATACTGATTTTATTGTCATAGGGCCTTGTATATCTTTTCACTTGGACTTTTATATCAGATCTCTTCTGTTTAACATAATTATTTGAATAATTATGTATGCAACCCTAAGCCAGACATTTTCAATCTGCACCACATCCTCCCTTAGGTGCAATGCAGGAAGACATCTGTCTCTGAAGTTAGTTAGCTGTACATGCCACCAAATGTTCACGGTTGCTACATATTAAGTTTACAAAACATCCAGTGTGTCATGTAAGAACCATTTACTGTGTATTTTTGATGTGAATGTCTTTCAAAGACAGAGTGCTACAAGATGCTACATTTGTCTAGAGGTTGGAGAATGAAAAGTATGATTTTATATTTAAGAAATCATATGTGATCATATCCTCAAAAATTGTTTTGTAATGCATATGCATGAGGGGGGCAGGCTTAGGGTTCAGCCTTCAAGTGTTTGTTTAGTTAACCTAGTGTCAGTTTTGTATCTTTTTTAATTGTTTTATTTTTAGTAATTCCAGATAACAATAGGCTGGACTTCAAATACATTTCTCGAATATTGACTAACCAATGGATGCCAGTGAGCAGTCCAAGTATGTAACATAGTGTCAATATTTAAGGAAAAGTATTACTCTTACGCATTGGGCTGGATTCATGAGGGACTTAGGTGTGGCAATGCTCAGCATTGCAATGTCTAACTTCTAGGTGCGTAGAAAATCACTAGTATTCACAAAGCCTGACTTAAGTGCTCAGGCTTCCAATATAATGAACGAAGGGAGCTAGGCATCTCAGAATGGGGTTCACAAATTATACCATGCTGAGTGGGGAGCTGCCAAAGCTAGCTAGTAGGAAAGATGTGTCCTAAGCCCTAGAGTACTCACCTGCAATATGGGAGTAGGGGGACTGGATCCTGGATCTTCTACATCATGGGTAAATACTCTCACCACCAAGCTATAGAACAGAGTTTCTCAAACAGGCATCACCACTTGTGTAGGGAAAGCCCTTGGTGGGCCGGACCAATGTGTTTACCTGCCCCGTCTGCAGGTCCAGTCGATCGCGGCTCCCACTGGAGCAGCGATCCACAGCCAGTGGGAGCCGCAATCGGCTGGACCTGTGAACAGGGCAAGTAAACACACAGTATAGTTGTTCTTTAAAATGGGGCAGAATAATCCTAGAAATCGGAAAGGAAAACACTAGATTCTTCAACAAATTAGAAGCTTAGCGAGGGAGAGGAAAAAAATCTCTGTCTCTCTCTCCCTGCTCCCTCAACACGCTGCCTTTTAGGCAAGATCTTTCAGTGATATACTGTCCCCTGGTTGTTTTCACTTGCACTATGGAGAAGGAATTAGGAGAAGCTGAAGGCAATATTATTCTACCAATCTGCAGATTACTCACTGTAAGTATTAATATGGCCATGTATAGAATCCTAAATATCTTGCTATGATACTAACCAGATGACAGCAGCATCTGATAATGACTTACATTTCTTAGCTTGTCTAGTGTCACAATTTCCTTATTCAGATATATGAATTTCATAAAACTACCATAGATAGGACAGTAAATATAATAGCTGTGATCTTGAGCTGCTACTATCTAACTAAATGGAGCTTTGTAGAAGTCAGTGCATGATGATTTTGATTTACAGAAAGAGAGAGAGCATAGTTTTCCTATAAAGACTTTTGTTCAATGAAGGATATATTTAGATGTTTGCTGCACCTAAGGATCAGGACAGTATTAATGTTATATTGCATCTGTTGAGTGTGTTCCCTGTTAGTCTTTTATTAATTGGATTGGTCACTGTGTTTCTGAATGTTCTTCTAGTTCCTGCAAATGATTTTGGCATAATTGGTTCACTCTGATTTCATCCTATTTGTTTTTTTTTATAACAGCTTGGATGTCTTGGATAACAGTCTGAAAGGCAAGATGTTTAGTTCACAAACATTTATTGCAGCACACAAAGAACATGGACAAACACAAAAGCAAACTTTAAAGCTTGTATGTATCTGATAGTAAATTACCCAGGCTTTACCCAGGGCTGTCCAGAGGATTCAAGGGGCCTGGGGCAAAGCAATTTTGGGGGCCCCTTCCATAAAAAAAAAGTTGCAATATTATAGAATACTATATTCTCATGGGGACCCCTGCGGGGCCCAGGGCCTGGGGCAAATTGCCCAACTTGCCCACCCCCTGGGTGGCCCTGGCATTACCTGAGCCAGATCTCTGCAACCTTTTTTGTATCATTGTCCTGTGGATAAAAATCAGCAGTGGGAGCACCTTTCCCTCAGACATCCTTCTGATTGGCTGGCTGCAGGCAAGATGACCTGCTGCAGGGTTATAAGAGAGCTACTCTCTGATTGGCTACCTGCAAGTCAGGTGATCCATTTATGGGGCCTTAAAATTAAGCAGGGGTGGAGGTCCCAGGCCTCAGTTAAAATGAACACCTGAATCGGACTCTAATGCTGAACTGTTTATGGCAAAGTGAGGCTGTGATGCTAATGAGTAACTGAGAGCTGGCCTAAATGAGCTGTGTAATTCCTCCCTGCTCCCTCCCACACCATTTCAAGCTCTTTATTTTTTATTTTTATTTCATTTTTTTTTTGCATTTGTCTGTGTCCTGTTGCCCTCCACAATAAAGATGAGGGTAACAATATTCCGCATTGTGGAATTGTATACAGGTTGCGAGGATTACCTCTGAGTTGCAGTATCATATATATGTAAAAATGCACCTCTGAGAGGATGCTTATTAGCAGTTTTTATAATGTGAGACTCATTATAGTGTGGTTCCTTTTATACTGGAATTTTTTTAATTTTTTGTCTTTTAACCAGAGGTTTGAAATCTGTTAAAGAATTACATCTTTGCTCGTGCCATTTATTAACTGCATTTAGCCTATGAAGTTTGCTATGAATAACAAGACTGAAAATAATGTGGGATGTGTCATTAACCAGGCACAGGAAAGAAATGGGTGGAAGATGTGGCCTAATAATAGTTTTGGTTTGGTTTGGTTTTTTGTTTTGTGTTCTAGTGGTTTCTCAGGAGTGTACTAGTCAGCTTGAATAGAATATGAACGAACCTCAAACATCCCCCAAAATTCAAATTGAATTAGAACTGGAAGCAGAAATATTTAGCAGTTCCATAAACACATAATATTGACAGGTGTCAGCTGTTCCACATGAAGTGGCTCCAAACTTCAAGGCTGGCAGCAGCATTAGTGCTCAACTTTCAGCTCTTTCAAACATCATCCACTACCATTTACACCAAAGGAAAATCCTCATTTGCTATAGTAGAAATAAGGTTTATTGTTGCGTTCCATCCAGTGGAGAGTGCCAGTCAAATCATGTGAGGTGAGTATGACATTCAATACAGCAGAGTGTACTGGTACACATATACACTACTGCACCATCACTGTGTAGCGTGGCCTGTATTTTAGAAGTCCTAAAATACCATGTTGAGAGTCTGTTACTTGGCATGCTCCCTTCTAAAAAAAAGAGCCAAAAGAGGGAGCAAATTAAAGTGAAGGAAATCCATGTGGTGTATTTGTGAAAAAAAGAAGATTCAAAACTGTGGCATGGTCAGAGTATTGGATCACAATAGGAACAAAATGGTATTGCCAAAAGTGCTTGATTAATGGGTAATAAAATAGCAAACATAATGACAACGTCTTGATTGTCAGAGATGCTAAGTACCCGCAGCCCCTACTGAATCCAGAGCTCTTATGAATTTGTCTTTTATGGACTATTCTTATCAGAGTTCCCTTGATGCATTTTTTTCGAACTTCTCCCTATTCTTATGTGTTGTTAAATAACCTCCACACTTATTTTGTGTTGAAGATGTTCAGCACGTTTCTGGAATCACTTACGACCTTGTTGGATTGGGCCCCACTTTTGTTGCTGATCCCAGTCTCCGTCACTTTTTTGTTTCGTCACTGAGTCATTCTATCAGCTATGTAGTAGTTACAAGTTGTATCTACTAAGTACTCTGAATCTTCTCAGTTCTTGGATGGCACTCAGCATCAGCATTCCAGAATCTCATCTACTCTACTTCACACATATTCTCAGAGCAGCAGATCTGGTAGTGCCTAGAGAACTGTTCCTATTTAAAAATATGTTTGGATACTGTTTTCAGTCCTTTTACCATACATAACTTTATGGGGATTTTTAGTAGTGA
The DNA here is from genome assembly GCF_025201925.1 of Gopherus flavomarginatus. NCBI lineage: Eukaryota > Metazoa > Chordata > Testudines > Testudinidae > Gopherus > Gopherus flavomarginatus. The sequence goes on along the minus strand of NC_066618.1, from coordinate 24,914,066 downwards.
CTGACTTGACTATTTTATTTTAATTGAACATATGCATGTTTGTGTCCCGATGTCTTTCTTATTGTAGGTTACTATCTAATGAGCTCTAATTGGCTTAGGAGCTGTGGTAGGTAGATACTACCTCCTACATTTAATATGTGTTGCTATGGAGATAAGTTCTTCTGTATCTGACAAGTGACAAAGAAGCCAAAGAAGGCATTGGCAAAATAGTTCAAAGCCTGGAAATGTAACATTAAAAAATCTTTTGCCACTGCACTAAATAATTTATTTTGCTCCCATCTTGCTGTATTGTTTTATCTGTTTCTGCTCTTTGCTGGAACTACTATTTTTACATCCTTACTCCAGATGCAAGAGCTGGCAGGCAAATCCTACTGAAACCTACCCCAGTTCTGCTCCATGAATTTGATTATACATTGCTCACTGATGTAGCTGGCATTTGGCTCCCTTCTCTCCCGCAGTGCTCCCTAGTCAGCAGAGACTGAAAGGTTTTTTCCTTCATCATCGTCCTAGCCACCAGTCACTTAGACTTTCCTGATTCCCCCATCTCCCAGCCCAGTGCACGGTGCTCTGGGAATTGTATCTCCTGGGCTCCTGTAGTTTAGAAGCTTGTCTTCTTGTGGGGGTTGGAGTCTCACTATTTCAGCATGTCCTTGGTGCTTCTCTGAATCTCTCAGTCCTTTGCTTATGTAACTGGATCAGTTTAGCAGTTTAGGTGTTTTTTGTTGTTGTTGTTTGCATTCAGTCTGATTGACCAGCTAAGCCATTTTAAGTGCTCTCTTGCCTTCATTGTAAAGGGTCAGACTGTGACCAGTTCTGCAAAAGTGTTTGAGAGAGAACACAAGAATCCTTTCCTGATCATCACACCAGCCCACTGGCTCTCACCCTGAATGGGACAAGGGACACTGTACCCTTGAAAGATTGTTGCTGAAAGATGTGCTCTCGCTTTGCAAGAGCTCCTGCTAGTATGTGTCTCAGCAACTGCTGTGGGCTGTGGCTTAAAACTACAATTTATCCCTAAGTTTAACCTTCTTTCCAAATAGTGACTGGCTTAATTTTAGTACAATCATATTTGATATTTCTCTTCCCAAATATAGCTTCCTTATTGCCTGTTAATATTAATTTAAGATGCATGAGCCAAAATAAAAAGGAAAAAAAATGCTAGGATTGCATCTAAGTTTGACATATGTAGAATGCAATCTTTCAACATGTTCAAAATTTCAGCCCTTGGGTTGCTCACAAAGCAGTTACTATGAGCTTTGAAAGATAATTTTGCACAATTTCAGGGTTTCTTGAAAGCATTTTGCATAGGGAAATAGAAATATGAAAAAGGTATTGTGGAACAAAAGTTCTAAACATTTCAGTTTGGAAATATCAACACTTCAGATTAAAACAGTGTTTTGACAATCCTTAATCAAAATGGATTTTTTGGGTAGGTTTTTGTTTTTGTTTAGGGGAGGTGGGGTGGTTTATTGAACAACATTGAAACATTGTGGTTTGAGTCCATTCAACATTACACAACATCTGCCTTCGGTGCTCAATGCCTCCAGGGAGTTGTAGTTTGGGGGCAAGAGGCACCTGTTCCCTGCATGGGGCATCACCATAGTCAGACTACATTTCCCATGTTTCAGCTGCAGTCCTGTGAGTCCATGATGCACACCCAGCTTCATTTCAATTTTGTGGAAACTGCATTTTCTGTGAAATCATTTCAGTGGTAAATTCCTGACCAATTATAACACTGGGACATATTCACACATGATATAACTCTTTTGGATTTTGGAATGCTTTTGCCCCATTACCTGCACGAGCAGATAATCTATTCATCTACAGCTGACAATACTAAATCATTAGCAGGAAGGTTTCACTTCTTGCATTGAAAGGTTAGAACTTGATGACAAGCAAATGTATTTTTATAAGCTCTGCTAACCAATCAAAGTTATGACTTCTTATTCATTTCAAAAGATTCTTCCCTTGCAGTAGACTTCTTGATTATTAAATTATCAGCATAACTTAGTTATAAGAAAGCACCTATGTGAGTTTTTTTAAAAGCAACACAACAGAAATGAATGCTCATGATGTCCATATTTGAATATACTTACTCCTAAAGGGACACATGGAAACCCGGCAGGAGCTGATGCAAATCCCAATAGAGTCAATGGGAATCACATCTGCTTTCACCTGGGTTTATATCATCTATTCAGTATCCTTCAGCAGTTGTCAGCATCATTTAATTCGGTAGCTGGACTTGACTTCAATGGGGTCAGGATTTCACCCATCGAAGGGAGTTTTATAATTGACTTCAATGGGACCAGGTGTTCATCCAATATTTTTGGTAGCAGAAGCTCGCAGAGAACAAGTGCAGTCAAAGTAAGCCGGGGGAGATGGTTTTGTCCACATGTGAATGAAGCACTCCCGGAATACTTGACATAAGAAACAAGGCAAAATTCCTCAGGTATGTGCATGTCACTCCCATTCACTTCAGTTTGGTTTGTGTGTGGCTATTTGGGAGCCAGGTTATCCCTAAAATGGAATGTGGCTATTTGTAAAAGTGCCCAACATTCTTCACTAGAAGAACCTAATCTCAGAAACAGCAAGGAAGGCCAACAGCTGAGTGGGAATAATTGCATTTGTAATATCCTTCCTTTCCACCCTTGGGAGGATGCTAATGGCTAACGAGTGTGCTCTAGAAAGTGAACATTGTTGTTTTCTTCACATTTTTCTCTCTTTATTTCACTTCTCCATCACTTCCTAGCAGCAGCCAGGGCCGGCTCCAGGTCACAGCACGTCAAGTGCGTGCTTGGGGCGGCACGCCGCGGGAGGCGCACTGCCGGTTGCCGGGAGGGCGGCAGGCGGCTCTGGTGGACCTCCCACAGGTGTGCCTGCGGAGGGTCCGCTGGTCCCGCAGCTCCAGTGGAGCATCTGCAGGCACGCCTGCAGGAGGTCCACCGGAGCCACGGGACCGGTGAGCTGCAAAGCGCCCCCCGCGGCGTGCCGCCGTGCTTGGAGCGGTGAAATTGCTAGAGCCGGCCCTGGCAGCAGCCATGTCCTTGGTATTTTACCATTAGCCAAGAGGGCAAGAAACACCTTCCACTAAAACTATTTGTAAGTAACTAGTTTGTGAAGTATTAGACATACAAGTAGCTTCATCCAACTTGCATGTTTTCTGCTAAGACTTTTGGGACAGTGGTGGTGATGGAGTTGTAATCTACAAGGGCTGAGAAGTTATATACAATTTCCACTTTGAGTTCTTATTGCTTGCTAATTACAGCAGAGGAATTGATTGACTGAATGCTTTAAATGATCCTGAAGACCATTAATCAGTTTTGGTTCCAGTTTATTGAATCTTCTGGCAGCTTCCACATGCATGGATTGCCTGGGAGATTGCAGCAGGTGGGCTAATCCCTTGTTTAAAATTGGCTCAAATCCTACTATTGCCATTTTGTCATCTTGGGTAACTTTGTATACAGAGAGCTGGGGAATTAGTCCATGATGCGATTTCCCAGGGTTCTATTTTGGTCCCTCTGCTATCTTATGTCCACCTGCTTCCTCTTGGAACTGTGATTAAATGGTACAACTTGATCTTTTGTTGCTCTGCCAGTGATAATTTAACAGTGAGCTAGTCATACTCTTCTGATTATGCCATGGCTGCTTCTGTCCTCTCCTTATCAGATGTTCCTTGATGGGATTAGGATTCAGTCCAAATAAAGATTCTTTGGGTTTCAACAAACTTGAGTAGAAACCATGGTATATTCCTCTCCACCCACCAACCCACTTTGAATAGCCTTATAAGTGTCAAATATCCAAGATATACTACCTTGATGTTTTGATAATTTGGGGCTGGATTGTAGACTTCTTATGTCGAGGTGCACTTAGATGAACAATCCCATTTCGGTCAATACTCAGCCTAAGGACTACACAATCTAGTTCTGTGCTGGGATGGTTTACCCACTCCACGTGCCTATGGATGGAGGTACATGTGGGGAGTTGCAGAATGTGAAGAAATTAGCATGGTGCTCTTTATTGAGGTAATTCTGCAAGGTGTTTATAGTAACTATGGAATGTAAAGTTGGCTGCTGCCAGATATTCAACTCAGTGTTTGAGCCAATGAGATGTCTATTATTTGATCGTTGACTATTAGAGGTAAATATGCCCAATGGTCTGTGATGGGATGTTAGATGGAGTGGAATCTGAGTTACTACAGAGAATTCTTTCCTAGGTATCTGGCTGCTGAGACTTGATCGCCATATTTGGGGTCGGGAAGGAATTTTCCTCCAGGGCAGATTGGCAGTTTTGGGGGGTTTGTTTTTTTTTTTGTTTGTTTTTTTTTTTTTGCCTTCCTCTGCAGCGTGGGGCACGGGTCACTTGCTAGAGGATTCTCTGCACCTTGAAGTCTTTAAACCATGATTTGAGGACTTTGATAGCTCAAACATAGGTTAGAGGTTTATTACAGGAGTAGATGGGTGAGATTCTCTGGCCTGCATTGTGCAGGAGGTCAGACTAGATGATCATGAGGGTCCCCTCTGACCTTAAAATCTTTGACTCTATGATCTCAACTCCCACTGACTCCATAGGGACATGGGTGCTTATTAGGGTGACCAGATGTCTCAATATTATAGAGACAGTCCCAATATTTGGGGCTTTTTTTATATATGGGCTCCTATTACACCCCACCTCCTGTCCCGATTTTGCACACTTGCTATCTGGTCACCCTAAGGCTCATGACACCATACTGCAAGATGCTGTCTTAGCCCTAGTCTAACTACAAGGTTAGCTGCGTTAGGTCGATCTTATAAGCAATGTGTCTACACAACCAACACCGTTCCATCAACCTAAAGGGCTCTTAAAATCAACTGCTGTACTCTTTCCCGGTGAGGGGAGTAATACTAAAATCGACCTTGCTGGGTTGAATTTGGGGTAGTGCAGACGCAATTCAACAGAATTGGCCTCCAAGAGCTATCTGAGAGTGCTCCAATGTGACTGCTCTGGACAGCACTTTCAACTCCGATGCAGTAGCCAGGTACACAGGAAAATCCCTGGGAAATTTTGAATTTCATTTCCTGTTTGGTCAGTGTGGTGAGTTCAGCAGCATAGGTGACCATGTAGTCCCAGAATCACAAACGAGCTCCAGCATGGACCAAACAGGAGACACTGGATCTGATTACTGTATGGGGAGAAGAATCTGTGCAGGCTGAACTCCGATCAAAAAGAAGACATGCTAATATATATGCCAAAATCACACAGGGCATGGTGGAGAGAGGCTACAACAGGGACACACAGCAGTGCCGCATGAAAGTTAAGGAACTCAGGCAACCCTACTAAAAGACAAAGGAGGCAAACGATAACTCTGGGTCAGAGCCCCATACATGCCACTTCTATGATCAGCTGCATGTCATTCTACCATTATCCCAACGCTGTCCATGGACGCCTGCAAGGGGGAATCTCACACAACAGGGAGGAGGATTTTGTGGATGAGGAAGAGAAGGAGGAGAATGCGCAGCAGGCAAGCAGAGAATCCATTCTCCCTGGCAGCCAGGACCTGGAGCCAATACCCTCTGAAGGCGGGTTCCCGGACCCTGAAGTCAGAGAAGGCACCTCTGGTAAGTGCACATTTGTAACTACACTACAGGGTTTAAAAGCAATAGTGTTTAATGTTTGATTTACCCTGAAGAATTGGGATCATTTGTGGCCAGTACAACTACTGGAAAAGTCTGTTAATGTGTCTGGGGATGGAGCGGGAATCCTCCAGGGACATCTCCATGAAGCTCTCCTGGTGGTACTATGAAAGTCATTGCAGAAAGTTTCTGGGGAGGGCTGCCTTATTTCGTCCTCCACAATAGGACACTTTACCATGCCAAGCCAGTAGCAAGTAGTCTGGAATAATTGCAGCACAAAGCATGGGAGCGAATGGTCCTGGACTTTGGTCACATTCAAGCAACATTCAGTCTTTATCTTTCTGTGTTAGCCTCAGGACAGTAATATCATTCATGGTCACCTGGTTGAAATAGGGGAATTTTTGTAAGGGAACAGTAAAAGGACCCCATTCATGCTGGGCTGTTTGTGCTTGACTAAAAGGGATCATCCCTGAGAATAGCCACGCGGTGGGGTGGGGGGAAGGGGCGTGCTACACATCCACCCCAAAACCGCAGCCCCTCCTTTTAAATAGCAAACCCAACCAGCTTTGCCTGCTATGGGAAAGGAGGGTGCTGCAGTTTGATGCCATTCCCACATGTTATGAAGGCAGAAGAAGCCAACCCCGCATACCCTTTGGCTTGCCATGGCTGCCTGGAAACCAAATTCTGTTGCCTAGCCGTGTGTGATGTGTCACCATACCAGCAGGCATTCAATATTAAAGGCAAAATGCGACCTTGTACCTAAAGCAGATGTGCTGTCTCCTGTGAATTGCTTGATTCACTGTGAAAGAATCTCCCTTTTGTTCTCAGAAATGTATCATCTTAAATTTTATTCTTCCTTTTTATCCCCCTGCAGGTGCAAATGTTCCTGTGCTCTCCCTATCATCTCCGTCCCTGAGGTTATTGCAGATTAGAAGGCAAAAATATAAATGCAGACGCAGGAGGTGATGCTGAGGCTATAGGGGAGCAAATGGACATGATCAGGCATCTGGTGGAGCTGAAGGAAAGGCAACAAGAGCACAGACCGCTGCTGCATCCACTGTGTAACTGCCTGCCCTCCTCCCCAAGTTCCATATCCTCCTCACCCAGATGCCCAAGAACACCATGGGGGAGGCTCCGGGCACCCACCCACTCCACTCCAGAGGATGGCCCAAGCAACAGAACGTTGTTGTTCAAACAGTTTTGATTTGTAATGTGGCTACAATAAACAATGTGGCCTTGTCCTTCCCTCCTTCCCCACCCCACCCAGGCTACCTTGCCAGTTATCTCATTTTTTAAAAAAATTAATAAATAAAGAATGCATGGTTTCAAAACAATGGTGATTTTATTTCTTTTGCCAGCTGTTATTGAAAAGGGAAGGGGGGCTAGCTTACAGGGAATTAAAATCAAGGAGTTTACAGGGTTTGCATCAAGGAGAAACACACTCAACTGTCACACCGTAGCCTGGCCAGTCATGAAACTAGCTGTGCTCTTCTCATTGCCCTGGTGTCTGGCTGCTCAAAATTGGCCTCCAGGCAATTTGCCTCAACCTCCCACCCTGCCATAAATGTCTCCTCCTTACTCTCACGGATATTATGGAGCACACAGCAAACAGCAATAACAATGGGAATATTGGTTGCACTGAGGTCTAACCTAGTCAGCAAACAGTGCCAGCGAGCTTTTAAACATCCAAGGGCACAATCTACCACTATTATGCACTTGCTCAGCCTATAGTTGAACTGCTCCTTACTACCATCCAGGCTGCCTGTGTATGGCTTCATGAGACATGGGAGCAAAGGGTAGGCTGGTTCCCCAAGGATAACTATTGGCATTTCAACATCCTCAGCAGTAATTTTCTGATCTGGGAAGTAAGTCCCTTCTTGCAACTGCTTGAACAACCCGGAGTTCCTAAAGATGCAAGCATCATGCACCTTTCCTGGCCATGCCACGTTGATGTCAGTGAAACGTCCCTTGTGATCCACCAGTGCTTGCAGCACCATTGAGAAGTACCCATTGCGGTTTATGTACCGGTTGGCAAGGTGGTCCAGTGCCAAGATAGGGATATGCATTCCGTCTATCACCCCACCACAGTTAGGGAACTCATTCCAGCAGAGCCATCCACTATGACCTGCACATTTCCCAGAGTCACTACCCTTGTTAGCAGAAGGTCGGTGACTGCACTGGTTACTTGGATCACAGCAGCCCCCACAGTTGATATGCCCACTCCAAATTGATTCCAACTGACTGGAAGCAGTCAGGCATTGCAAGATTCCACAGGGCTATCGCCACTCACTTCTCAACTGTGAGGGCAGCTCTCATCTTGATATTCCTGCACTTCAGGGCAGGGGAAAGCAACTCACAAAGTTCCAGGAAAGTGGCCTTATGTATGCGAACGTTTCACAGCCACTGGGAATCATCCCATACCTGCAACACTGTGTGGTCCCACCAGTCTGTGCTTGTTTGCCAAGCCCAGAATCGGCATTCCACTGTATCAACCTGCCCCACTGCCGCCATGATGCCCAATTGCCACATCCCATACTTTCAGGAACATCTGTGTCCATGTCTTCCTCACAATCATCCTCCTGCTGGTGGCTCCTCGCCAGGCTATGCATATACTGCAGTATAGTGCGTGAGGTGTTTACAATGCTCGCATCAGCAGTGGTGAGCTGAGCGGGCTCCATGCTAGCCGTGCTATGGTGTCTGCCAGTTCATAAAAAAGGAGCGAAACGATTGTCTGCCAGGGGACTGGGGGATAGCTACCCACAGTGCACCATTCCTTGAATCGATGCTAGCCACAGTATTGAGGATGCACTCCACCGACTTAATGCACTTAGTGGGGACATACACAATTGACTATATAAAATCACTTTCTAAAGATCGACTTCTATAAAATCGTCCTAATTTCTTAGTGTAGACATGCCCTTAGGGTTAAAACTAGTTCAAAATTCTACTATGTCACAATGGTGGTGTTTCTTTTCTTATAGTAATTGCTAAGAACTGTAAAATGGTTTCTAAGATGGAAAAGAAGATTAGGGAAGAGGGGTGCATCTCTGATGAGGTTGAGCACTATTGAAGGAAAAGAGTACCATAATGTTGATATATGTTTTGTATCTTACATGGAGGTCCTTCATACTTTCATAAAGTACTTTCTCCAAATACCTCATCTCTAGCCATTATTTGCTGATTAAGTAGGAGCACTTTGTGTGGTCTTAATTCACCATCCCTTTGAAACAGTTTTCCTCATAAGCATCAGAGAATCCTGTTCATGCGTTTAAATCAAAATAAAAAACACTCATGGGCCTGCTTCTCCTTCCGCTTATGTAGGTTTTATGCTGGCATAAGTGCACTGAGATCACAAGTTACTTCTAACTTACGCCAGAATAATCAAAAGTAGAATCCAATGCCTATTTTTGTTACTACTCTTTTATTAGCAATTTTCTCATTTTTCTCTTTTAAGGAACAATTCATTGGCATTTTGCTCTGCATTTTCTGGGGCAGCATGTTTAAAAAGTGCATTGCAAATATTTTCATTATTGGCTTCTTCATTTTCACACAGCTGTCACCCTCCTGATGGAGCATGGCAAAGTAATTGCAGTTCTTCAGATGGAAATGCTCCAGGAATCGTATTTGTTTATTAAACTTCTTAAAATAAATGAAGGAATATTAGAGCTAATGAAAGGTGCCATATTCAGTCCTGGAGAATTAAGTCTTTTATCCACAGAACAGGTACACTGTAGACCAGTGAAGTATCTCCATTCTGGTCTGAGGAACTACTTCTGTGAATGAGTGAGTGAGTGTAGTCTAGTATCTATATCCATTTTTTTTTTAATTTGGCTTCTACTTGCACTGTCAATTAGTGCTGGTTTTGGTGGTGGCTTGTTGATGTTGAGTTGGATTTTCAAAAACACCTAGTTGAGTTAAGAACAAAAGTTCCTTAAACTTTCAATGAGACTTGGAGTCTTCAACCACTTAGGTGCTTTTGAAAATCCTAGTAGTGGACCTCTCTCCTCTAAGCACCATGCTGAGATCATCAGCAACTCATTTAAGTTTAGTTAGAACAAATTTTTCTTGATGTGAAAAGATAGCAGGAGGGATGGAACAAAAATTATGGGCCTGATGTGCTCTTGATCCTTCCAGCTTCATGGAATCTGACTTCCAAGAGGTTACTTGGGCTCGACATTAGCATGAGAGAAGAATCTGATTATATAGCTGATTAAGGGGTCAGATTTTATACATTTCAAATCTTGGAAGGGTCATATTTTTAATGCATGAATTAGGAAGATATGAAGTAGAATAGAGCAGCTATAAGTAAACCCTGAACATTTAGTAGAACAATGAGTTTTAAGATGCATAAAACATCTCTGTTTAGGCAAGTTCAAACTAATTTTATGAACTGTTCACCCAGCTCTACTTTCTGTTTCTATCTCATTTTATTTACCAGCTAAAAACAAATATAGCAAATATCTATAGCAGTAGATATCAGTAGACCTTGAAAAATACATTAAAATTGTGCCCATGGTTCCTCCTTCTTTCCATATATCACAGCTAAATTGAAACACTGCTATATTTTTTGAGCTGACAGCTTTAAAGAAAAGATGACATGAAGTTGAAACTTTAAGAAACAATGTATTTTGGTTCTTTTTAAGAAGTTTCAGCAAGAATATACTCTAAGCTACAGCCCAAAGCACTGATAACAAAAGCCACCTTCAAACTCAAGAACCTATTTATACCAAATCCCTTAACACTGTGTGTTGCCTGTTTCTGTAGATACTAATTAAAGTTATAAAACTCAGAGCACATATGGTCAAGAACACTCATAATGATTTCAGATTGAAAGTTGTTGTGATGGGGTGTTCACCCCACACCAACCTTGTAGGAGTTAAGATGGCTCAGAAGGGGCTAATTAACTGTATACATGGGGAAAAGTCATGCTTGATTGATAAACCCTAATTGCAGATGAAGCACAGCTGGGAGAAGGATTATAAAGAAAGGAAGTTGTAAGCAGGAGGGAGTTCTGGGGGTAGGGAAGTGTGTGTGCGCATTCAGTTGCTCTCTGGGCACAGAGAAGAGAGTAGAAGGAAGCCCAGTGAGGAGCAAAAGCCCTGGGATCCTGTCCTTGATGGAAGGACTTTGTAGGGAAGAAAACCTGTGAAAGACAGAGTAGGAAGAAGCCCAGTCAAAGAGCAATGAGGTTTGAGACTGTGTAGGCATTGGCTGCTGGTATAGGGTCACTGAGCTGGAACCTGGAGCAGTAGGGGGCCTGGGTTCACCTACCAGTCACTGGGAAGTGGCACAGGACTGCTGAAGGTAGGATCTGGACAGTTGGTGTGGTGGGATATAGAAGGTGAAAATTACATAGTGACTTGGCTGGAGGGATGAGTCCTGAAGAGAGAGCATCCCAAGTCCTGAGAGTGAGCAATGAAAGGAGTTAGGAGGGGAGGCTAGATCAGAGGAATGCTGATCCCCAGACCAGCCACAAGGTACCCCCTTCCAGCCATGAGTGAACTAGGTTGCAGGTGTATTGTATTTTTATGAACTCTTATTTCTCTTCATTCCCCCTCTGTGGTTATGAATGGTACTTTAGTCCTCTACAAGATGGACAGTACCAAATTGTACGTTGGATATATTGGACTAAATTCTGCTCTGTGGATAGCAGTGGAATAGCGACCAGCTCCAGGGATTACAATGGATTTAGTCACTATTTCTACAGGTCTATCTGACAATGAAATTAATCCTACTGATTTTTAGCTAGATGGGCCCATGCTACAAAGTAGGGCTTTGTGTTTGAACCTCACCAAAACTTGATGGCATGTGGATCCAGTATTTTGATCAGGCCCATCCATAATCGAATGGCCTTTCAAAACGTGCAAGTGAACACCAGCTTCAGAGAGAGACCTTGGCTGATGGTGTATTTAAATGTGGATTTCCAACTTACAACAAGAAAAGTAATTGCCTCCCTTAACCAAGTCAGCAAACAGCAGCTGTTCTAACAAAGACCAATGCACAGGAACTGTTTGAAATTATTAGGAACAGTTGTTAGAACTGTCTCACAGCAGTTTGCTTATGGTGTCGATTTTATGGCATTGTTGTTGGTGTCAAGATAGCTTCTTGTTCAGAATCCTCTGTGGCTGGTGCCAATGTTTGTTTTTATGGAAAATGTGCAAGGACGCACTTTAGATTTCCTGGGTCAGAACCTTATCTTAAACTGAGCTACCATAGGAGAGAAAAGCCACCAACTGTATCTGTTGCTCTATGAAAAATTCAGATTCATGCGGTGTGAGCCTTGTTGCACACTGCAGCTTATGTGGAGGCTCTGGATCTATTCAAGTGTGTTGCTATTGCCTTCAATAGAGCCAAGATTTCACACTTTTTGGGCCCTTGGTGACCAAGCGAGCGTGACCCAATGAGCAGTTAAGTGAGGGGCAGGTCCGCAGCTGGTGTAGACACACTGAAGTCAGTGGAACAGTGCTGATACCAGCTGATGAACTGAACCTGAAACTCATCATCCCTTTTCTATTTAGGGATGGCAGTGCCTGCTGAGCCCTTTCGAAGCTGGTGCTCTTGTGTGTGGTAATGAGTACAAACTTCACTCCGTTTTAGAATAAATAAATTAAAATTAAAATATGAAAATGCTCCTGGAAATCCACATTTAAATGCACCATCAGCCTGGCCCCTCCTCTCAAAATCTGCCCTGCTTTTGTTGAAATGCTAGCAATTTAACCTGTTGCACACAACACGAACTATCTGCTCATCTTCTTTCTCCTGTCCTGATGTGACAGGTTTGCAATAACAATGCAGCAAGAAAAACTGGCTTGATACCTCACAAAAATGGACTTTTATGCAGGATTTCTAGCACTTCCTGACTTTTGACATGAATGGCAACCCCCCCAAAAATACAAAACAGCTACCCAAATGGATTTAAAACCCTCACCAAAAAAAGGCTGAGGTTTAGCCCAGCTCCATGTCGGGGAGAAGATCCAGGCTGTTTCTTAATCTCACTGATAGCCATTCCCTCATTGTTATGTGAACTGGTAACTGGCCAACTCTTCTAAATTGCTGCTGCATGCATATCCAGGAAGATTTTGCTGCCATTCCTGAGACACTGGGAACTCTTCTCCCAAAAGCTGTTCACAGGGGAAATGTCAGTATCATAAATGCTAAGAGGGTAATTCAGGATACAAAATCTTTCCACCTTAGTTCAGTAGCTTGACTACATCCCTGCTTGATATTGTGACATAAACTATCACGGCTGATGGCTTTTTGGTAATCTATATGAAATTAGAGGACCTCAGACTTGTTTCTTAAAGACAGAGATATCTGCATTAAAATCACAGCAGAGACTCTCACCTCTGAATCGTGGTCTGTCCAGGTCAGATTTAAGACACTTCGCTAGGGCCAGCATGAGGAAAGCATATCCTAGTGCTGCCCCCTTTGTGTCTGCTGAGTAGAGAAATTCAGCTTCCTGTGCTACCAAATACCTTTGCAAACATGAGCATTCATTTTAGAATGTAAGTGTAACTAGAGAATGAAATGCTAAATTGGCTGAATTTGTAAGTCCCGCAAAGCACTGATGTCTGCAGAAAATTGGTAGAGTTCAGTTTGGAAGGTGCACTGTACATTTCAGTTGCTAATTACAGAACTATTTCCTGTTTTTGGAGTTAGTGTGAGTTCAGCAACAGTGGAGGACTGAAGACAGGGGAAATAAATTCTTTACTTTGGGACCTGGTCTACACTGGGGGTGGGGGGGCCTCTATGTAAGATACGCAACTTCAGCTACGGGAATAGCGTAGCTGAAGTCAACGTATCTTATTTCGACTTACCTCCCATCCTCATGGCGCAGGATGGACAGCCGCGGCTCCCCTGTCAACTCCGCTTCTGCCGCTCACCCTGGTGGAGTTCCGGAGTCGATGAGAGCACGTTCGGGGATCGATGTATCACGTCTAGATGAGACGCGATATATCGATCCCCGATGGATCGATTGCTACGTGCCGATCCGGTGGGTAGTCCAGACCTACCCTGGATCTAGATTGACTGAGTTGTTCTGTAATCAGAGTATCAGTTCTTTGAACAGTAAGATTATGATGAAATATCACTGTTAGTGCACTAGGGATGTCACTATCGCTATTGATTTTAAGACTATGGTAATGGGCAGCAATACAAAAAACCCTAAGATAGATAGGGAAGGTAATGTGATGTGTTTTGCAAAACTATATGTATGATAATGAAAATGTACTATTACTCTTAAGTACAGTTGATGTATCTTCCTTACACAAGACTTTAATGGATTCCATTTATCTTATCTACACATAGTAGTACTGTGCAATACAAGATGCGTTGTATGTGTATCAGAAGCCATTAGGAAAAAAAAAAGTAGGTTATATCATATTAATTAGATGTATGTGATGATGCAACTGAATTGTAATAATCATACAAAAGCAGAGTTAAGGCTGTGCATTCAGCCTTACTGCTGGTATTTCCTGACTTGAATGCTTAATCAAACATCATTAATGCCATTATTATTATTTGCATGTAATTGTCTAGTAAATCTAGACGCCAGCTCACAGAAAGTATTTTAATTTCACCCCTTTCTCCAACACTGTTGAGCTAGTGGCTGTCGATGAGCGCACTTATATACTGTACATACTTAAGAAAAACATGTTGCTCCTTTATATTGTTTAGAAGGCATTTTATATCTAATAGAAATAATATTTTGCATAATTCCAATTCTAGTTAAAAATGCAGTGGTTTATATACTGATTCTTTTCACCAGTGTTTCACTATAGTTATATAACTCATTAAAATGGTAATAACAATAGAAGAATCATTCAATTTATGCCTCTGTTTTACAACTGAACAAAAAACACTTGACATGGTAGTCACATCTACTGGAACCTTTTCATTCCTGCTAAAATCATTTAGACGCATTCCTAACTTTAGCCAAATAGTTGGGATGTGCCAGTAAGGCAAGGCCTGCTTCTGTCTAGAAGTAGCATTCGGTGGATGATAAGAGCAGATACCCATTCTGAGTGGGAAAGAGAATCCTTAAAGCACAATGAGGAATGCCTCATAGAAAACCCAGCCCTCCGTGGCCAGCTGACCCCATCACCACTGAAACATTGTCACTGCATTTTTCACATTCTCACTTGAAAACTTATTGGATTTCTAAAAGTTGTATTGGACAATATCAAATACATACTAATTTGTATTACAGGAATGCCTACAGGCCCCAACTGAGATCAGAGTTGCATTTAAATTCCATTCATACCCATAGTAAGAGCCAGGCCTTGCCCTGAAGCATCTACAGTCTAAACAGACAATGGGTGGTAGAACAAGGACATTATTCCCATTTTGTAGATGGGAAACTGAGGCACAAAGATTAATAGACTTGCCCAAGGTCACAGAGATACAGTCCAATGCCTTAACTGCAGCTGAGAGGCAGATGCATGATCACAGACTACTCTTCACTCTCACATCTGCTCCCTGTGGGTTCTCTCCTGCCCCCCAACTGTCTCCTCAAAAATAAGGTTATCACTTACATTGAAGACTTGTAACAAGCTACATGAGCATATCCACATGATGAATTAAAAAACAATTCATGGCCACAGTTCCTTGCAGAGGACACTTCAACTATTTGGAAATCCAGATGCTTGAAGTTGCTGTCTCTATTTTCTGTGCCTCTGAGAGATTAATTACCATCTATTCACAATCAATAATTAAATTAAACTACAATGGAGTTATTTTGCATCACATCTTTCATACATACTTTTCTCCAAATGCTTTACACGTTGTGGATTCAATTACAGAGTAGAGTTGGTACAATAATTATATACAAATGTTTTTCTCTGTGAATTTGAGCAATATTTTATGGAATAGTTGCTCATGGATAATGATTTTTTTTCATTGCTTGGTCACCTGTATAAATACTTGATGTATATTCTTAGAATAACACTTGCTGTGAATATTGATGTTTTTAAAAATTGTAAAATACTTTTTCATAACTTGGCTATCACTGACAGATATTGAACCATGAAATTGTAGCAGGAGAGAAAAAATGAGGGATAGTCATGGGGATTTTCAGCTGAGGTGTGAGTTGAGGGAGAGTCAGTAAGACAGATGAATAAAGCAGAGATTTCTTCTGACAGCAGGAGCTGCAGTGGAGAAACTGTCACCAGCAATGGTGAGATTTTGCAGAAGGACAGAAGAATCTATATTACTAGATGAGTGGAATGACTAGGGAGGGGAGTAGAGAGAGTCAAATTCCATGACATAGATTGGAGGAAGATGTAATTTTTAATTGGATCCTGAAATGAAAAGAGCTAGTAGAATTTCCCAAGATGAGGAGTGATGTGGTTGTGAGCTTTTGAACATGAGGAAAGGCAGAGAACAGCAGTCTACACATGCAGAACAGCTAGTAATTAGGCAAGTCATGGAGAAAGAAATTGTACTAGTCAAGGTAGAAAGAGATGAAGGCATGTATGAGAAATTCAGATGAAGTAGAGTCAAGGTGGTTGCATTGGTGATGCAAAGAGAATTGTTCTACAATAGCATGCAGGAAGTAGAGCATAGTGCTTTGTTTTGCTTCTTTAGTAATCCTAGAACATTCTGCTCTTAGTGATGGGAAGGTAAATGGTGAGAAACTGGTTCATTTGGAGAGAGTTCGGAGTCCCATCGTGGTACAATGCTGCAGTGGAGTCGAAGGCAATCAGGTGAAACAGAAACTTACTTTAATATTAGTGAAGAAAAAAGCTTTCCTACCTTAACATCGGAGAAACAAAATCTGAATGGCTGACGCCAATAAACAGTTCCGCCTTTCTCTTTCTAGGATATGATCCTGCATGGGGTACAAATTTAATTCCAATAATAATAATTAATGTTTACATAATGCATTAGATGTTGAAACACTGTACAAACATTGGGTCCATTGTGCCTGGTGTAACTCCAGTGACTTCCACAGAGTTACAGAAGGTATGAATTTGATCCAAGAAGTAATTTTAAGTCTACAGGTTATTGCTGGTGTTTGGGGTTTTTGTGGTAGTTAGGCCCTGGGACAGCAGAGAAGGTTCAAAATATGTTTTGTCCTTTGGGATGAATTGGTTTGGACAAACTGTTCCTCAAAGCTCTTAAAAATGAGATTAAGGAGTGGAGGATAGAGGTTTTTACCCGTAATGGGGGAAATATTCAATGACACAGATGGGAGTTAGACACCTGACTTGCATTGAATTTCAATGACAGTTATTCACCAAATTGCCTTTTATGCCTTTGACAACCTCCTCTATTGTGTTTATCTTGAGTACAGCTGGATGTACCTGGAAAAACATCCCCAGTAAGGAAATGTGGTCTCTTTTGGGGAGCCTAAGCTGGTCGAGTTTCAAGGTTGGGCTAAGCATAGTTAAAGCTAGAGAATCGCCCAGTGGAAATTATATGCATTTTTAACAGGCTGTATTGCTTTGGTATGTCTTGGGAAAACTTTTGTTCTCTTCCTAATGAAACTAAGTAAGGGCCCAACCCTAAAAGGTGCTAAGCCTGACTTACTCGGGAATTGAAGGATGCTCAGGACCTCAAAGGAGATGCTCAACACCTTGTAGAATTGGGGCTTAAGGCTAGAAAGCCCTTTTATGTGATTCTCTATGCCACTTCTGTTTCTCTGCCACAGTCGCTAGTCTGGCCTCAGGCTTCTCTTACACACCAAAGGAGGAGAGAAATTACTTTCTGAACAGGCAATGATGCAGTGATCTTGCTCTGAATGTCACCTAATGCATCAACCACTTTGTAGCGTCTCACGCATGGATCAGTTTACACTGCCCACAGGCTTAGTGGCAGAATTTTTTGCCATTTCTTAGGGGACTCATTCTTCATGGCAAGCCTAATGAGCACGTTCAGGCTAGTGATGATGAAGTGGGAGCCTAAGGAGCCAGCCTGCAGAGCTTGGCTTACGAGCATTCAGCTCTCTGCGACCAGGTCAGTCCAGCTCTCACACTGACGGAATATTCACAATGCTCTCTCCTGACATGAAAATACAAAAATACTTACCAGCCATGATATCGCACTGGTGATTTTTAGATAACGGATTAGTCAGCCATTAACATAAAGCAACATATATGCTCCATCAGTGGATGTACCATGTACCTGATATATCATGTTCCAGTGGGAAGTCAGCACTTCAGAGGAATGGCTGTGTTCTGCTACAGAACGGAGGCTGGAACAAAACCCAATAACAAAAGGGTTAAAGAATGACTAATTTTATTCAAAACAATGGATGAAGAAGCAGTTGTACTTGCACTATACATTTAGGTGCGTGTTGCACTGCCGTGTAAGGGAATACTGTGCAGATCGGTATGCTGTGGCTAGAAGAATATGATGTGAAAGAGAACCTGTGAGATGAGGGAGCCTTACTATGACTAACCAAGCCTGTTCATGAATAAAAGTGGGGTGAGCATCCAAGGAGGTGTGCTATATACATGCATATGGAGAAGGGCAGGAGCTTTTGTTTGCTCATTCTCTCTCCTATGTCCTATGACACTCCTGTGTGCCTCCACAGTGTGCTCCCTGGTTGGAGAATGCCAGAATCATTCATGCTCCTATACTCACAATAATGGAATTCAGTTAATTCCCTGTGGTAGCTAAAGGATCCAGAATGTAGACAGGCTCCATCACTTTCTTTTTGTCCCAAGGTGCTAATCTACTATGTAATCTATTTCCACATCTCATCCATCATATAAATGAAATGTGGAACAGCCCCATGTTTCTTCAGGAGGCTATTAGACTGCTAAGGCAAATATTTCAGACGTGATTAGATTAAGTATGTCTACATGGACCTCAGATTACAAATGTACTCTTCACTTTACTTTTAACTTTGAATGTAGAGAAACCTGATGGACCATCATCAGTGATGAACAGAAGCCTCTTAAAAATATTACGCAGTGTTCTCACAAGGCCTGACATAGTAAGGTCACTAACATGATACAATAATGCTGTTGTGTCAGTATTTCTACTTACTTCTATTTTCAGGGGCTTATAAATCTCTGATTTAAAAAAAATAATTATCTGAGCTGACACCTGGTAGGCAAAGTTTTGTGTGAAATATAAGGGTTGGTTTCAGTTTAAATAATTTTTTTGTAGTTTCCAATATTTTTTTAGTTATCTCAGGCAAAAAAAGAACAAACAGTTAAACAATACTTTCAACTTAGCAGGCTAAGGGATAAATGTTAGGGCTCAGTTCTGAGAAACTTTACTGATGGGGAAGCTGTCATTATTTTTGTGAAGACTAAGCTGTGATGGAACAATTTGTGAGTGTGAGGAAGAGCTTTCAGGATCCAACCCTAAATTAATGTGCTGATCATCTCCTGCAAGGTTCTGATGGTCTTCAACTCTCGCTGAAGCCATAGTTTATAGGGTATGTTTGCAAGAGGTTAATATGCTTTTTCTGCTTGTCCACATATTGTTTCTTTGCAAACTGACAGATGCCACACACTGGTACACGTTCCGATATTCAATGTCACAATTAATTATGCATAAGGAAAAAAATATGCAGACTTTTGGCTAAGTGCTGAAAATTCCTGTAAGCCGTTTTTATGGTATTGAGCAAGCATGCAACTGCCAAAAGTAGTTCTGTAATATATAGAAATATTTAGTGCATTTTATATTACTTGATTATGCAGGTACTGTCTCTCTCCTCTCTCCACCCCCACTGTTCTTTTCGAGTGGCATCTTTAAGACCAATTATTCTCTATCATTATTGTCTGCAGGAAATCCATCTTACATTCCCCCACTGTAGAAATAATCAGCAGTAACTATGCAATATTAAGCTGCTACCTTTTTAATGAGCTAAGCAGCATAACCACTAATTTTGGTAACTTCCCATGTGACAATAAAAATACATTAACTTTTATTTTTAATAAAGGCAATACAAAAACAGCAGAATTACTGTACGGATAGAGAATAATCATAAGCATATGTGTGAATGAATTAACATCACCTGTTAATTTTAATACTGTTGATTTGCATTCATACAGTCACAATTTTTTTTTTACTTGAGCCTTTAATTGGAACGTTACCTGCCAATGTTTAAATAGGTGGGGTGGGGCCACTCGATAAAATTTTTATAAGTGGCTAAGTCCCATTTTCAAAAGTACTGTGTAGACTAAGGACCCTCAGTCATGGAGGGCCAGACTTGCAAAAATGTTTAGGCACTTGATTGATGCAGGAAGGTGCCTAGGTGCTTTTGAAAATCCCCCTAACTTTTTTTGAAATCAGTAGGCGTTAAAAGCTTTTTGGAAAGCTGACTAAACACCTAGCTGCCTCATTAGGCACCTAAATACCTTTGAGAAACTGGCCTTTAGAAGCTTTTTTGAAAATGGCCCTTGTAACCTTTATGTTGAAATTTTCCCAATTAATATCAAGTTGTTAATGATAATAGTGCAATAAAACCCACCTTAGTTTTCAGGTTTGAGCCTCTAGGTTGGTTACAGAAAATTTACTTAGAGGGCCACTAGGTGACACTTGAAATGATAAAACCAAACATTTTTTTAATAAGGAAAATGATTAGTTAAGCAAACAGGCATGCAATTACTGTGTACACAACACTACAATTATAGTATCAGAGGGGTAGCCATGTTAGTCTGGATCTGTAAAAGCAGCAAAGAATCCTGTGGCACCTTATAGACTAACAGACGTTTTGGAGCATGAGCTTTCGTGGGTGAATACCCACTTCGTCAGATGCATGTAGTGGAAATTTGCAGGGGCAGGTATATATATGCAGGCAAGCTAGAGATAACGAGGTCAGTTCAATCAGGGAGGAGGAGGCCCTGTTCTAGCAGTTGAGGTGTGAAAACCAAGGGAGAAGAAACTGGTTTTGTAATTGGCAAGCCATTCACAGTCTTTGTTCAATCCTGAGCTGATAGTGTCAAATTTGCAGATGAACTGAA
This sequence comes from Gopherus flavomarginatus, assembly GCF_025201925.1. Lineage (NCBI taxonomy): Eukaryota > Metazoa > Chordata > Testudines > Testudinidae > Gopherus > Gopherus flavomarginatus. The sequence goes on along the minus strand of NC_066618.1, from coordinate 24,893,536 downwards.
GCTCAGCAGTTTCTCTTTGAAGTCTGGTCCTGAAGTTTTTTTGCTGCAGGATGGCCACCTTAAGATCTGCTATAGTGTGGCCAGGGAGGTTGAAGTGTTCTCCTACAGGTTTTTGTATATTGCCATTCCTAATATCTGATTTGTGTCCGTTTATCCTTTTCCGTAGCGACTGTCCAGTTTGGCTGATGTACATAGCAGAGGGGCATTGCTGGCATATGATGGCGTATATTACATTGGTAGACGTGCAGGTGAATGAACCGGTGATGGTGTGGCTGATCTGGTTAGGTCCTGTGATGGTGTTGCTGGTGTAGATATGTGGGCAGAGTTGGCATCGAGGTTTGTTGCATGGATTGGTTCCTGAGCTAGAGTTACTATGGTGCAGAATGCAGTTACTGGTGAGAATATGTTTCAGGTTGGCAGCTTGCCTGTGGGCGAGGACTGGCCTGCCACCCAAGGCCTGTGAAAGTGTGGGATCATTGTCCAGGATGGGTTGTAGATCCCTGATGATGCGTTGGAGAGGTTTTAGTTGGGGACTGTATGTGATGGCCAGTGGAGTCCTGTTGGTTTCTTTCTTGGGTTTGTCTTGCAGTAGGAGGCTTCTGGGTACACGTCTGGCTCTGTTGATCTGTTTCCTTATTTCCTCGTGCAGGTATTGTAGTTTTGAGAATGCTTGGGGGAGATTATACTTACGCTGAAAGATGAAATAGTATATCAATGGGTCATCAGTCCCCTGCCAACAGAGTGAAGTTCAGTTTTATAATCCTGGAACTTAATGGCTACCTTTTCATGTTAATTGGAGCTCCCCTGCAATTTATGAAAACTGTTCCTTTTATAATTTATTAGAATACTAATTAACATTAAATTGCCCTTACTGTAAATATATTTCCACCTCCTCATTGACTCTATTCATTACACATTATTTAAATAAACACCTAGACCAATATCCTTTCCATACTATCAATATAGGTAGCATTTTAATAACATTCACCATTCTTAAAAACACTCATTAAAAATCTGCAACAACCAGTTATGGACATAACCTAACCTTGGGTCACATCCTTACTAACTTCAGTTTTCTTACTCTAGCCTTGTTCTTACATCTTTCTCAGTTTCTCACACTCGCAAGCTCAGTTTCTAGTACTCGTCTACACTTAGGCTGAACTCCTAATTTCTATTTACCATAGGCTACAGATTTAGGCTTCTAAGTTACCTAGGTAATCTTAAAATTTCCCCCACTATGTCCACTCTATAACTTGTTTTTAACACATACTTTAAGGGCAAGATTTAAAAAAAATGGGGGACTAAAGTTAGACTTCTAAATTTAGGCTTTAAAATAAGTTGATTAGATTTTCAAATATTCTAAGTCAGTAGTTCCTAGACCTTTTACTAACACAATCCACCAACTGCTTTTTGTCTCTGTGACCTAGCACTGGCACTGCAATCCCAGCCCAGTGCCCAGGGGAGATCCCCTGAGGCTGGGACTGGAGAAAGAGCCTGTCCCACATTCACCACACAGTTGTGGTTGCTGTCCTTAGGTGCTGAGCCCAGCTCCCCATCCTGGGTGTTGTGACCTGGCACACAGGGTTGCAGCACTACTTAGGTTTAGTCCAGTTCCCACACTAGGCCAAACCTGAGTGGCTTTGTGATCCTGTGCACAACACCTGGAGTGGAGAGCTGGGCTCAGCCCCATGGGACAGGAGCTACTGCTATGGAGCAAGTGCAGGTTGAGCTCACTCTCCAGCCCCCACATCCAGGGCCTCCCCCAAAACTGGGCCTGTGAAAATGTATGTTTGCCTAGGCCAGGACTCAGTGGTGGGTTAATTTGGCCCTGGATGTGGCCATCCACTGTCTGGTTGGGACCCACCATTTGGGAAACAATGTTCTAAGTAGTTGGTAGCTCCCACCGAAGTCAGCAACTTTTGAAAATCAGGTCATTTTTCTTGAAGTCTAAATAAAAGAATTTAGGAGCTCAACACCCCCCTTACCGCCACCGCCCCCACACCACCACCACCAACCTTTTTAGATAATCATACCCTAATAACTTTTCAACACTAACTTCCAGTACGATAAACTTTCACCCAAAAGCAGTCTGACCCCCACCCTTCTCCCCACCATAAAGTTGGACATTTGCTGTCTTAGGAGGTCTTGACACAAAATACAAGTACAGCTGCAAATGTAAAATTCAGTGAAGACCATCTTAAAAAAATACTAAACAATAATTCAGTTTACAGGTCTCTTAATGCAGACCTACAGTAGAATACTCAGTTCTCACACTTATCATTCCACTGGTAGCACATGCTGTAGCATATTGGCTTCTTGAACATAAACTAGCAAGAAAAATCTTTAGACCTTGAAACAATGGAAACAAAATTCTCAACACTTTTTTGTCAATTTGTGTACCTTGGAAATTCCATTAAGGCTTTCACACAAATCTGTTCTGTTTAGTCCTGCCAATACACACTTTAAAATGCCTCTGACTACACAATAAGCTGTGATAATACACAACCGTCTATATGATAGACTGCAGTAATTCCAACCATGATTGCCACCATCTCACACTCCCATGAGATTTCATTTTCATCTTTGCTAATGCTACTAGAAATAATGGGCATAAATCCTGAAGTCTCAAAGCAAGCACAAATCCAGGTGAACTATATGGTAGTTTTGACTGCATTAGGACTCATCTTCCCATTATATTCCTACAACAGATGAACAATAAACCTCATCATTTGACTTCCAGTCACATGGTCTCGTCAATTACTGAGACTCTTTAGGAGATGATGAAATTGATGTATAGAGAGCTTAAAGGGCCATATTAACTTACAATTTTCATCTTTTTAAAAGTTCCTTTAAAAATGGTAAAGAAGTTACTTTTGGGTACTACGCCTGCCCCCTGGTGACCCTAACAAATTTTGTAGTTTTTAACAATTGCATCGAGACTGTACATAAACTGCTCTCAAATACCCTATTGAACAAATTGAAAAGATTTCAGAGATTCTCAAACCTCATTGCACCTCGACCCCCTTCTGACAACAAAAATTACTACAAAACACCCACAGTGGGGACCGAAGCCTGAGCTTCAGCCCCCAGGTGGGGGGCTTGTATCCTGAGCCCCGGGCACCAGGGCTCAGGCTTTGGCCTCAGCCCTGGGCCCCAGCCAGTTTAATGCCAGCCCTAGTGACCCCATTAAAACAGGATCACGACCTGTGGTCCCTCTAAGCTGCACAGTTGCATGGCTGCCCAGGAGTGAATCAAGTGCTGTGCACTTGATTAGCAAAGCTGCGCATGGTGGCACATGTGCAGGTGCCCCTCCCCCCGCTGCTCTGCAGCCAGGTTGCTCCTATCCTCTGCCCTGGAGCCCTGGCCAGCTGCTCCCGGGACCCTCCTGCTTGCTGTGCCGAGCAGGGGTTGTGGTTTAATGTCAGGGTGTCCCCCCCGACTCCCCCTATCCGTGTACCCCATCTCCACAGAGCGGGGAGGCGGGGGGGAGAAAGGACACAGGGCTCAGGAGCAGGAGCTCTCAGCTACTGCAATCTGAGCCTTCTGGTGTGAGTGCCTTAAAGAGACGGTGCATGGTCTCTCATGGACTTCCCCAGCAGCCAGCACACACACACTCTCTCATACACATACACACAATGTCTCTCATACACACACACACTGTGTCTGTGTCTCACTCACACACACTGTCTCTGACATGCTCACCTCCCAACACATTCTTTGTTTCTACTGATGGTGCACATCTGCACATTACCTCGATACTGGTGCACATAATAACATTCATTCCACGCCTGGATGGAAAAAATTAGAGGGAACACCGGTCACGACCCACTTTGGGGTTCCAACCTACAGGTTGAGAACCGCTGGATTAGTGAAAGCAAATTTTCTCTAATCATTCAGTTATAATATATTAGGAGTTTCTTGTAACAATACTAGACAACATTTTCAGTTAGAACAGTACAATTTGGTTTTTCACTTGATGAGGACACTGCAAGTGACGTAATAAAGATTCCTCATGAAGTTGAGAACAAAACCTCAATCTCCTGATGATGCAGCCCTGGCTGGTAGGCATGAGACCGCCCTTTCCATCTGACAAGAACGAAGGGGTAGATTGAGGACAGCATTTCAAGCTTTTCCCCTGAAATTCCATTCTTATGTCCCTCTAAGTCCAGCCCTTAGCATTATTTGAACCTAGTATTTTGCGGTCTAAGTGATACTGCACTGTAGCGTGCCAGCACAGTGTCCTTTAATGGATACAACACTGAAAGAAATTGACTCCATTAAACTGAAGTACGGCCTTTTAATTCCCTTTGGTTGTGAGCGTTCACTTATCACTATCTCACAGCATCCTACATCCAAATCAAACCTGCCAGTTGCTTAGAGCTCTAGTTGTATTTAATTTAGTTAGTAAAAAACAAAACAAAAAACTCCTAGACTTTTCCCTCCCAATTGCAGACAGTTTCCTTTCAGGCGATGCTGAGTAGGCGTGTTTTCTTCTGATATGAAAGGGCAGTCAATTTGTAAAGGGGAACATTAAATTTAGGACACTTAGTTAGTATGACTGAAAGCAAAATGAGGGCGGAGAGGCAAGGATCTGACATAGAAATGTCAGTATATACAGCGTAAAGCAGGTCATAATTCACCTTCTGTGTATGTGTGCATGTACTCTAGCAGAAGTGATACAGATATTGTCAATTAGAAGCAATTAATAATTTTCCAACACTGAGTTAACAGTTAAGGTGTACTGGGTTTTAGCATTTTTTTTTTCTGGAAAAATTCAGGTTTTCTCTTCTCCCCTTCCTTGGCCAAAGTTTTAAATCTGAAAAACACAAGGTGAGAATTTTCAGACTGGAACACGGGGGATCTGGGTTTAATTCCTGGCTTTGCCTCAGAGTTTCTTGACCTAGAGCAGGGATCAGCAACCTTTGGCACATGGCCAGGCACGGTAAGCACCCTGGTGGGACGAGCTGGTTTGTTTACTTGCCATGTCCACAGGTTCAGCTGATCGCGGTCAATGGGAGCCGCAATCGGCCAAAACTGCGGACGCAGCAGGTAAAGAAACCAGCCCGGCCCGCCAGGGTACTTACCCTGGCTGGCCAGTGCCAAAGGTTGCCGATCTCTGACCTAGAGCAAATCATTTAATTCATGTCCCAGCTTTCCTTCTGTAAACTAGAATGGAGGAAAGGGAGACATTATTTATCCCTTTCTCAGTCTTCTCTATTGCGATTGTAAACTCTTTGGAGTAAGGACCTGTAAGTGCAATGCCTAGCATCTTGGAGTCTCCACATGCTGCTGTAATTCAAATAACTCAACTGTGAGGTCTATTTTCCCCTTAGTCTGCTTGCATGGTCACCATTAATACTGAGTAAATTAGGCACATTTACAGAGGAGGGAGGAATAGGTCCTTCAAACCTCAGACACCCCAGGAGAGGATTGCATTAGGCATTTAACAGAGGAAACAGAAGACTATGTGTTTAAATAAGGGAAGATTGACAATGCCGCAGGGGAGCAGTTATGGCTTGTCACCTTGAGATAACCAGATAAGTGGTGGTGGTCTAGTGTAGGAAGGATAGAAGGGTCTTGAGGAAGTTCTGCCTTCCAAGATCTGTACACCAAAGCCTGGCACTCTACCATGCCTTTGGGAGCAGTGGAACTGAGCATTTGCATGGGAGATCATCTCCATAGTGGAATTCAGCACCAGTGCAGAGGTCTGTGCATTATTTAATTCCTCTTAAGCCCTCAAGGGAAACAGTGCATGCATATAGGATTTAAGTGCATAAGCTTTGTGCTGGGTCTCGGCCTGGGTGAAAGTTTCACCTTGTGAATTTACTACAGATGCAAAATGCCAGACTGATAGCTCTTCATACTGGAGTCCTGTCTTCACCCAGACAACAGAGAGAACGCAGCCAGCAGCAGTTCAAGGATCCCCTGTCTCTCCCCAATCAACTGGCTTAGTGATCTCATGCGGAGATCACCTCCAACAATGAGAATCTAGGTCAGTCTTCCTGACCACTCTCTCCTCGCCCTCTCTGCTGAGATGCCAACAAGGAAGGAAGTTAATACCAGTATAGTGATTTCCCCACACCTACATACGGGCTGTGAAGCATGCTCCTGTTCTAGCAAAACTAACAAATCCTTAAAAATAACTAGTTTGGTAGTTCTTAGAGGCCCCAATTGAGAGCAAGGCCCCGTTCTGCTAGGTGCTGTACATACACACAGTAGGAGACAGTTCCAGGCCCAATTTACTGTCTAAATAGACAAGGCAGACAAAGACTGGGAGAAAAGAAGTATTGTCCTCATTTTACACATGGGGACCTGAGACACAGAGAGAGTGCGCCTTGCCCAGGGTCACACAGGAAGTTTGTGGCAGAACCATGGAACTGAATTCAGGTCTTCTGAGTGCCACCCTCACTCCTCCCCCTTTTCCCCAGTGCCTCTTGCATGCTGCTGAACAGCTCATCACCGGAGGTCAGGAGGCACTGAGGAGGAGCTGATTGGCCTGGTCCGCTGGCAGGTGGGAGGTACTTGTGGAGGAGCTGATCTAGGGGCTGCCAGTGGGTGCTGAGCACCCACTATTTTTTCCCCATGGGTGCTCCAGCCCCAGAGCACCCCCGGAGTTGGCGCTTCTGGTGCTGAGAGTTAGAAACTTGTTCTACCTATTACCTGGGATGGCTCCCCAGATTATCTGATTAGGTTTCAGATGCCTCACAAGCCCTTGGGATAATCAGTATTCTACCAAATAAGGGTGGAAAAATTCAGACTGCAGTTTTGATGTATGAGGACAGAAAACATTAAAGAAATTATACACACCAACACTCTGTTTGGCATGGACTCTTTCTTTCCCCACGATTGATTTGCAGTGGTGTCTTGTAATTTATTCATGCGAGGAAACTATGATGGATGATATAAATTATTCTGTCTTTCCCTTTTGACTTAAATAATAATTGTCACTATCTTAGGGCAGTATGGAACTATAGGGATAAGACAATATGCTGCATTGTGTTGTAAATTATGGGTGTGGGGGGGGGGTTAAGGAAATGACAGTTGGGAAACAAAAGCTCACTATTGAGCAAGGATCTCCTCCTGAAGGAATGAAAATGTTAGTTTAAGAAAATTATTTGCCCCCCATATGTTAAATCTGTATGGTATGGAGGGATTATATCAAATGCACATTAAAATAAAAGATGATCAAATTTAGACTCCAGTGGTCCTATTTCAAACTTTAGTTCCTTGCAAGAAATTAAAAATCCATGGGTTTGATTTTGAAAATACCAGTTTTGGAATAAAACCATGTTTCCTAAGGCTATCTGCTCTGCAGCTCACTAGGGAGGGAGGTTTAGGAATAAAATTAAGAACTGGAAAATAGAATATAAAATAACACAGAGACAACCACTCTGTATCTTACTGCACCCCAGTTCATCCTGGGTATAAACTAGCTCTCTGCAGTGGTCACACCAATGATGAATTTGTCCCATTACATACTACAAATGACATGTATTTATCTTATTTCTAAGGAACCATTTCCATGCACCATGTTTTATGATGTACAAATAATAATAACAGTAGCACCTCAAGGTTCCAGCAGTGATCCCGTTATGCCAGTCACTGTATGCACATACAATAAGAATCCCTGCTCCAAAGAGTTTGCAATCTAAATAGACAAGACAGGAGGAAAGAAGCATTGTTAATAGGAGAATGAGGCACTGAGGGATTAAGTGATGTGCCCAGGTTCAAATAGAAAGTCTATGGTGCAGCTAGGATTTGAACCCATATCTCCTGAATCCCCTTCCAGGGTCTTAACCCAAGATTAGCCTTTGTCTCTGATTGGACTCTGACAACATATGTTCCCAAGGAGAGCCAGGGAAGAACATGCTATAGGCTCATAGTGCTTCCTCAAGCTAAAGCTTCTTCCTAAAGCTACATAAACACTCATTCTCTGTGAACATCTACTCCTAGGATACTTGTCCAACTTCAGATTTTAATATAGCAGATTACATTGTATGTTTCATAGGACAATGTTTTGGACTGCAAATCTTTCATGCATACTCCAAGCAAAATGTGGTCTCTGGACGGGCATAGGTACGAGACTGGCTCGGGTTCTTTCATTTTGGTTTGTTGTGAAACTTGTCATTTGGTACGCCAAACAAGTCAATGTGCATAACCCTGACACTGAGGAAGTTCATCCAAACCCATGCATGTTTGAGATGGCTCTATTACTTCCCACTGCTCTGTTGGTCAGATAGCTGATGGGTTGATGATCCTCTCCATCACCTGTGTCTCTGTTACTCAAAGCATCAATGGCACTAAGATTCTCATTTTCCTTCCTTACTCCTCACAACCCTTCCAAGTGACCTAAAGATTCAGTTGCTACTGCCACTGAACACAGATCCAGTAACTTAGAAATTTACTCTCACTGCAGCAATCTACCAAAGGCACCACCGTGTCAGCCTGACTTGCTCATTCAAGGCACTTCTTAATTTACCACGTTGTCCTCTGCGGGGGCTGCCAGCTCATTATCAGAGGTGGAGGTTGTCAGGGAAGTAATGGCTTTTCAACCCAGTGCCACTGCTGTTGAAATGGGCTTCATGCTGAGTCACAAGAGCAAATGACCTTACCTACAAGATCCAGGTAGAGAATTGAAGTGCTTTGAGGGATCTATAATAAGGAAGAAGATAAAATTAAAATACCTTTTAATGTTTTTGGCTGAAGTAGTGCCTCAGGTGCCCAAAAGACAGAACTGCAGCTGTTTTAGAAGAAGCTGCCTGTCAGCTAGGAAATGGACATTGTTACTGCTGCTACTCATGGAACAAAGAACGCCATTGGAGAATCATAGTATGTGTTGGGAGGGGGGACACAGGAATTAAGGGGAAGAGGCAAAATTCTTCATATACTCCCTGACTACCTATAATATCCAGAATCACTGTCTGTGATGTGAAGGGTCCCTTTGGCCCAATTCTAAGGGCCAATTGACCAGACTCCAACATGTGAAAGAAAAATCCATGTTCCAATGCCTAATCTGTGCCATGAAAACAGAGTGCCTACTAACAAAAATACACCAAAATTGTCTATAATAACAACATAGAAATGGACTGTAAAACCACTCATGATTTATGGGGAACCTATTCTTATGCTAGTGCAGAAAACATGCATATACTTTTACAGTAATCAGCACACACCAGGGGTTTCCCATAGTACCTGCAAACTGCTCAAGCTGATTTGCACAAAATTTAATTTGTGCTAATCAGCTCGAGGCGAGGGGAACGCAAAATTAGCTTGACATGTTAATTTTGCATTTTTGCAGCAATGCCTAATTTGGCTAACCCTGCTAGACCAATTTTATATATGTGGGATGTGGAGTGTGTGTGTGTGTGTTTCAGTTGTCTCAAATAGAAGTACCATGCTATGAGATGTTTCCACTTTTCCTTTGTATGAGAGGCAATCCTTTCTTGTGTCTCACATTTAAAGTATCATGCTTTCTTTTAGCTACAGTCTGCTGATGGTGCTAATGTTTAGTGACAGTTACTCAGTACTAATGATCACCTCTGGGGATTTTCAGAGTGCTTGCTTCTTGCTGGTCATTGGTGAAATGTAATCAATAAATCTGCCAGACATGCTTTTCATGTTGCCTTTCCTGTTGGAATTGAATGAGCACCACTGTTAATGATTTGTGATGGAGTCCCCTTCCCACCAAAAGTGATCCCGTATGGGAAAAATGCCAGTTAAATTGGTCTATGAAACATTGTAAAATGGTAAATAAATGAAGGGGAAACAAATGAGTATTACTTACCTTGGGGTTGTCCCTGGGTGTAATTCTTGCCTTAAAGGAGGAAGGAATAAAACTTATTTTAAAAATAGCTGTTCCAGCCTTTTTTCCTTTGCTTTTTCCTTTTCTGTTGAGTTGTTCCAGTCTGTGTCTCTCTCTTTCTAACTCATACCAATACACAGATGAGATATTTTCAATTTTTGTATTCCAGCAGCTATGTATGCACATTTTTCATTTAAAAAAGAAAGAAGCTTCTATGTGTTTTCTCTGTAAGTGAGCTCTGTAAGAATGTCTTCTGTCTTTATTGTGAGTGTTAGCAATTAAGAGTTAAAAGTAAACCATGTGTGATTTTTTCATCTGTCAGTTCATTATATAAATCACTGTACCTAGTAAACTGACATTTATTTTTAATTATTGATTAGAACAGTAATTTTCCAACCTTCTGACATCAAGTAATAAACAACATTTAGTCAGATGCCAAATGGCTTTCTAGAAATGAGTATACTGTGCCTATGATTAAAGCATTATTAACTTTGGGTCAGATCCTGAAAAGAACCATGTACTCACTACTCCCATGAGAAGTTAATTTTGTCTTCAAATGTCAGTAGGCATTAAGGGAGCTCAACAGTCAGAAGAATGGATCCTTATTTATGTGTTAATATGCCATCTAATTCCAGTTTTGCTTCAGCTTATGTTTCAGTGCAAAGGCTAGATGCATCTTCTGCTATCCTCTTGCTGCAATAGGAGGAGGCTGCCTGCATATATGTCCTTGTAACACCCGGGCAAACAGGCTCCAATAATTTTAACGACACATATGGTTTCAGCCCATTGATTTGTTTACTCTACTGCTTCTTTGGTTCATAAATGGTAGACAGGAAAGGCCATGCCCTTGTGTAATTAATTAGACTCTTTAAGGGTTAAACCTGTTAAAAGTCTGATTTCTGCAACTAAATCCAAATGTCAAAAGTAGTTAAACTTGAAGAAATCATGATTTTAAAAAATTTCCCCACGTGGCCAGCCACTATCTTACCTTGAATGATTGCTGCTGATGTTACACCCTGGACAATCAGAAGACAATTGACTCATATATTCAATGATGCTTTCAACCAGCTTCCTAATAAAAAGCTTTCAAATGGCTTTTTAGCATTTCTCTCCTCTCTCTCCCATAATAGCAAAGAATCCATTTGGAGTGTCTGGCTCTTGTAGGTTATTGCAGATCCTGCATGAAGCAACATGCATTGGCGATGTCTGCTAATTTGAATTAGAAATATGTGTTTTACCACCCTGACAGTTAGGAACTATTTTCTAATGTCCAGCCTAAACCTCTCTTGCTGCAGTTTGAGCCCATTGCTTCTTGTTCTATCCTTAGAGGCTAAGGTGAACAAGTTTTCTCCCTCCTCCTGATGACATCCTTTTAGATACCTGAAAACTGCTATCATGTCCCCTCTCAGTCTTCTCTTTTCCAAACTAAACAAACCCAGTTCTTTCAGCCTTCCTTCATAGGTCATGTTCTCAAGTCCTTTAATCATTCTTGTTGCTCTTCTCTGGACCCTCTCCAATTTCTCCACATCTTTCTTGAAATGCGGTGCCCAGAACTGGACACAATACTCCAGGTGAAACCTCAAGGTAAATTAGAACTGCTTTAAAAATTAGATTTATTGAATAACCCTCCCATAAAGAGATCATTTTAATTCTATAAATGAAAATATTTTAACCCAGACATCTGTGAAATCATTTCAAAATAATCCATTGAGGTAATGCAACCCCAAATTTAACCAAAAATTGAACATGAAAAGCAGATGGCCCTATGTATGAGGAAATCTTCACTTAAACTTAACTATAGTGATCAATAATAGGCTACCTTATGAAATATGTAACATCTGTATGTTCTAAATCCCTCATCACTGCAGTATATAGGTGTGTTTGAGTGTATATATATAGCATATTATTGTAAATAATTTATTTGATGGTTTTTAACAACTATTTGTATGGATATTTAATGCTGGTTGGGAAATGAGGATTTTTCTCCTATGAAAAACTTCAACTTTTTTTTCAGCTTTTCCTCAAAAATACAAAAACCTATCTAATTTTTCAATGAAAACTCCAACATTGTCAACAAAACCAAAAAATTTTCACCAAAAAATATCCATTTAGTTGAAAAGCTATTTTCCTTTGGGGGTGGGGGAGAGGCAAAAAGATGGGGGAGAGGGAGAGAGAATTGCCTAGTGGTTAGGACAATAGCCTATGACTTGGGCAACCTGGATTCAAGTCTCTACTCCCCCACAAACTTCCTGTATGGTCTTGGGAAAGTCTCTCTACTTCAGTTACCTCACCTATGAAATGTAGTTAATAGAACTTCTCTGTCTCACAGGAACATTGTGAGGACTGATATGTTTAGAAGATTGTGAGGTGCTCAGCTATAAAATTTTAAACCAGCTCTAGCTGCCACATGCTAGCTCCCAACCCAAACCTTGTAACAAACAGAGGATATCCTTAATCAGCAGTTTTAACAGCAAAAACAGTTATAAATAAACTGTGTTTGACTTTCAGCAGTGAATTATGCTACAAAGCACTATAACAATCTGATGTGATGGCATCTAATTTAACACAGTAGTATCTGGGTGCTGACAGAACACTTAGATCCACTGGAAGATTTGCTATTAATTATATGAAGAGCAAATTATGTGAAAACAAATCTTCCAGCTGGCTCTAAATACTCTGTTCAGATATGATGGTGCTATAAAAAAGCTTTAGATAGAGAACATATAATTTTTCTGAGACTTTCCATTCCTCACCTGGCACAGAGGTCCTTTTTAAAACATGTGGTAGATTTCTAGGCCTCCAGGTAGAAACAACCTTGTGTTTCTCCTGAGGATAACTGGTAAGAAAACAAACATGCTCTGCTATGCTTGGGGTGTTTCTGAGCAGCAGCAGAACTGCACAAGACCTCTGTGGCAGGTATGTGATTGGCAGGGGCACTCTTTTCTGTTCTGTCACATTTCCTTTTTCTATGCAGGGATCAGTGTTGCCAACACTTAAGACCGGGCATAGTAATACTGAAGTCAATGAGACTGCTCATGGTAGTAACCTCTATGCTCAGTAGAAAGTGTTGACAGAATCAGGCCCTGGGACAGCAATTTATCATTTAACACTCTCTTTTGTTTTTTATCATTCACATTTCAATCGTGGCACCATTACTCGTGTAACTGGCACAATTAACTTCAGTTGCTCTACTCCCATGAGTAAGGGTTACTCATGTGGGTAAAGGTTGTTGGATCAGGCCTCTGCATTGGATTTATTCCAAAGCACTTTACTTTGGTTTGCATCATTTAAAGAGCCTTTTAGACATGATAACGATTATAGCATTTGTGCAGACTGATAACACTTGCAATACTGCAAACCCCAAATTCAATATTTCCTTCAGTGTTATTCCAGTTTTCAGTAATTGCACACACACCAATGTATTTTGAATAGATTCCAACAACTTTTGCACCATGCAACTTGAGGAAATGTAGCAATTACAAAGCATTAAAGCTGAACAACATATAACTTTCACATGCCAAATTGACAGAAATCACTGCATGCATTTTATTATCAAACTGACACATATTGTGTAATTAATAATTAGAACAGTAATTCCTCGAAGCTGCCTGCCACTACAAAGGACTAAATTGTGTACTTCACGTCTCTGGAAGACTGTTCTTCTCATTGTTCTACACGAACAAACTGACTAGTTAGTTAATGGACACTGGCGGTGGATTCTGTAGGAGACCTTACGAGCAGGGAAGGATGGTGGCCATGACACCGAGTCTTAAAGATGAGGTGAAAAGTAGGAGGGAATATTTCAAACTAATTGTTCCCATTTGTACCTTGATATATTGTTTTTTTTTCTTTTACTCCTATTAAAAGTTGAACTGAACTTTTCTTTACGATATAGCCTTCAACTGGATTGAGATGAAAAATAAAAAAGTGAACAATTTTAAAATATGTGGGCAGTCATCATTAATTCATTTGGTGCTTGTTATGGTACCATTAATCATGATTAATATATTGGGTAATAATATAGACTTCCACTGATAATCTGGTTTGCTTCTAATTTTATTTCAAGAAAAATAATTGACTGCTTAAGACTTGACCTATTCTCCCTTGTTCCTCAGTCTTTTAGAAGCGATGGCCAGGGGAAAATGGATCACTCAGGTGGTTGGCAATGGCACATGGAGCTTTTTATTCCCTAGGTTACACATTGAATGTAGGCCACAGCAAAAGTGATAATAGTCTAATGACTCTGTGAAATAATTTAGTGGTCTCAGTCCAGCTGCTGGCAAGCAGGTGTTCATGTCACAAAACTGCCTTAACAATACTTGGCATCCTTGCTGGCAGTTGCAGCAGAGGGTTGAAGAATAAAATGCAGCCTGGTAATAGAACTTACTTCCGGTCTGTTAAGATAGGCACTGCACGTCAGGGTTGATACACTCTGAATGGAGGGCACAAGATTGAGAAGCTTGCATTGTTACTACTGAGAATGTGTCTTTTATGTGAGTAAAGGATTTCAGTTTCCATTGCTGCCAATCCAGTCCTTTTCATGAGCACTATTATTTTCTTAAGTGATGGCCAATTTTATTGCAATATATGGTGTCACATGTATTGGCAGCAAAGAAGTTTTATTATAAAGGCTGACTCTTTTGGCTTGGTGTGGTTTTGGAGTTTCATCCAGTGCTATCTTCCATCATCATGGAAACCATACATTTTAACATTGCTCTGCAGTTTGAGCCAGCAAATTAAACTGGAACCTCTTCCCTAAGCATACTGATAATGAATGAAAGTTCTCAGTTGCCAAAAGCTGGGAATGGGCAACAGTGGATGGATCACTGGATAATTACCTGTTCTCTTCATTCCCTCTGGGGCACCTGGCATTGGCCACTGTCAGAAGACAGGATATTGGACTAGATGAACCATTGGTCTGACTCAGTATGGCCGTTCTTATGTTCAGTTACTTTGCAGAGTATAAGCATGAAAGTTTCTGTCTCCTGATTAATTTTTGGTTGGATCTATGACTTTTTCATTGTATTCCATATTTCAAATGTTTGTCTTTATTTGTTAGAAAATAAGTTTTGTGTTGAAATAGATCTTTCTCCTAACAAGTTAATGTTTCTCTTCCCCCCCACAAACACACTTCCATATGAAACGTATATATGCAAAGCTTTTTGTGTGTGATGTACATGGTTTGGGAGATTAAATATATTTAACAAGGGGTAATATCTGTGGAATACTGCAGTGCTCAATCATCCCTCAGTTAAGATGAAGAACATTACAGAAGCTTTACCTGATCTCTGTTTTAGATATAGTATATTACTAAAAACTGAAAGCAAAACCAGAGTTCTGCTTGTGGACACTACTTAAGTAGCAGCTCCTCTCCACCCGGTTACTTTCTTTAATGCCAGTCTGCTTACAGGTTTCGATGGACAGGTCTGGGTTCTTCTGGATCCTGCCACCCACTCAGCAGGGTGACTCTTCTTTATTTTTTCCTACAAATTTATATGGAGGTGCCTCCACCCCCTCACTCCTTTCTGGCAGAGTCACCAGGGCAACTTGGGAGGAAAATTGTAACCACAGGGTAATCCCCACTTACTTGCCACGTAGCTGGAGACTTCCCAGACATAATACAAACACATACAATATATTCAACACAATAATTATATTAAACAGGAGACAAATATAACTTAATAGGGTAAAACACTGTTCTTAGGGTCATTTGTGCCTATGTTGATAATACCCGTGACTTTCCCCAGTCACGTGACCTGATGTAGCAAATGTAAAATCAGTGTCCCATTGGTAGGTATACTTAGTTGGGGCCCCTGATGACTTATGACCACAATATCTTCTCTGCAGTGGTTTAGCAGTGTGGCTGACTGAGTTCAGTACAGCCCAAAGGACTCACAAATGGGAGAAGGTGGTAAGTCCCTCCACAGGTTTAATACACAGCAGGTTATAAAATCCCCAAACGCATACTCCCTGGCTTGAGGACACAGTTCAGGGAGTAGGGGGTCCCCAAAACAGTTTTCCTGGTGCACTCACAAACTCCATGAATGATCCTCAGGTTCAGAAATGACTCTGGATTCCTCAGTCACTGCAGAGGGCCTGATCTCTGCTTGCAGGGATCCTTTTCAGGCAGGAGTCAGGCTGCTTCTGGTCCTAGGATTTCCCCTCACCACAAAGGAGTGCAGGGCTCAAGGTGCAGGTTACACAACTGTACTGAAATCCAAACTGTAGTCTCCTACCCCAGTGTCCAGACACACTCACAGCAGGCAGCAGCCCTGGACTAGCGGCCAGAGCAGAGCTGACCATGTGGTGTCTGGTCTCAACTAGGGAGCTGGAGGGCTAACTCAGCCTGGCTGGGGAGGTTTCCCAGGAAAACTCTACAAACTGGGAGCCATCAGTGGAGAGGGAAAAGCCCAGCTGAGGGATCTTGCTTTCAGGTCCCTAGAGGCCAGTTCTCAGGGGGAACCCTGCATGCAGACCTGGGACTCACCAGTTCCTCACATAGCCAGTCCTGCCCTTGCCCTGGCTGGCTCCAGACTGATTCAGAAATGGCTTCTCCCCTTTCCTGAGCTCGCTGGGAAGGGGGATCTCACTCCCTATTGGTTGCTGGACAGACTGAGTCTGCCTTGGCTCCCCCTCCCTACCAGGGACAATGTGCCTTTCTCTGCCAGCAGACAGAGCCCCAGGAATCTAGGTAATCTCCTTGGGGGGTACATTTAGGGTATGTCTACACTACCCGCCGGATCAGTGGGTAGCAATCGATCTAGCGGGGATTGATGTGTCGCGTCTCATCTAGACGTGTTACATCAATCTCCGAACCCGCTCCCCGTCCACTCTGGAACTCCACCAGAGTGAGGGCTGGTCCACACTACGGGGGGGGGAAATCGATCTTAGATACGCAACTTCAGCTACGTGAATAACGTAGCTGAAGTCGAATATCTAAGATCGGATTACTCACCCGTCCACACCGCGCGGGATCGATGTTCGCGGCTCTCCCTATTGATTCCGGAACTCCGTTGGGGTTGATGGAGTTCCGGAATCGATATAAGCGCGCTCCGGGATCGATATATCGCGTCTAGATTAGACGCGATATATCGATCCCTGAGCAATCGATTTTAACCCGCCAATACGGTGGGTAGTCTGGACGTAGCCTGAGAGGTGGAAGTGGAGTCGATGGGAAACAGCAGCCATCAATCCTGCACCGCAAGGATGCAAAGTAAGTCAATCTAAGTCGATCTAAGATACATCGACTTCAGCTACACTATTCTCGTAGCTGAAGTTTCGTATCTTAGATCGATCCTCCATGCTCTTTAGTGTAGATCAGGTCTTAAAAATAGGAAAAGAAAAAAGAATTAAAAGGAAGTGGGCTGCTTAAATTTTAGTCCAACCAACCCAGTAGAGAAGCGGTGTGGTTTTGTAGCATTAGTTCATTTAGTAATTAATATTTAATAACTTTCTGTGCCAATTGTATTTAAGTGTTCTATCAGCAAGATTTTGTATCCTGAAAAATTAACAAAGGTGCTGATATAGGGGATTGAATCACCCCTATGAGTGCAAGATGCATTTTTCATATACCCCTCCTGGGGCCAGCTGTTCCTGTGCCACTCCAAAAAATATCCACCTAGGGAGGATGGTGCTGCCACCTTCCCCAGACCGGGGCAGCTTTAAACTCTGCCCAGGGTTTGATTCAGTAGGAGCCCCACTAATGGAAGATGCTTGGGAAGGGTGGTGAATCAGACGTACCCTGTACCAATGGGAACCATAGGTAATGGCCTGACGAGCCTAACTGATGTCACTCCCCATCAATACTCCAGTCCTATTAGGTTGAAAGAGGAGTGTGATGCTTCCTCTCTACTCAGAGTGCCCTGTGTCCTGCTCACTGCTTCTCCAGTACAAGTTGAGCTGGCTCAGATTAAATGTGGTGTAGGTGGACTCAGCATGGGGAGAGTAAGATTGTTCCTTACTTCTCCCTTGCACATATGAACATCTCTAGCACCGGATTGGTCTCATTGTGACACTGGGTTGTGAGTGAGGGGCAAGAGCCCAGGATAAAAAATAACATTTCTTCCTTGTTATTGAAAATGTGTTGGGGTGGGGTCGACTTTTATTTGGTCCCTACACAACAACAACAACAACAAAAAGTAGTAGCTGCCACTGCTCAGATTAAATCCAAACTGCCTGTTAAACCACTAATTATCAGCTTGCCTTGTGGGTAAAATGGTACTGTTCAATGATTGTTTTTTGTTCGCTTGTCAGCTGCAAAAAACATATTATCACAGCTTTTCAAACCAGCCAAAAGAAGAGAAATTCTGTAAATTGCTTTCTAAACGTAGTTACTTTAGACCTAATACCTCTCTGCAGAGTGTCAGAAATTATATAATGCTATGTTGCATGCAAATTGTAGTTAACATAGGTATTCCAATTATTTGTTTTACATTATGTAATTTTATTGAAACGATTTCCTTTGTCGCCACTTTATATGTGGCTCAGTTTGACACATCCAACCTATCATGTAAAAAACGCATTTTATCAAGGCACTGTAAATAAAAGCAAAAGTTGTCAAATGGTGCTTAGTGCTCTGATACCATTATGAGATGAGAAATAGAAACCTCTTTCTAAGGAGGGTAATTTCGAGATTGACTGACTATATTTGACAAACATTTTTTATTTAATCTCTGTGGATAAAGGTTCAGGAGATCCTTCATCCTCATTGTGTCAGTTACTGATAACATGCCACCAGACGGTATCGGAGCTCACACCCTGGAATGCTAGTGCAGGTATCATTATGGTTATAACTGTGTTATAGCTAGAATGACTGAAGCACCATTCCTCCCATGCTAAAACTAGAGAATACATTTAATACTTAACACATTTACTCAGACACAGCTGTTGGATTTTTGGTTACAGTTACAGTTCCTTTGCTTTCCATTTTGGAAATGATATCATCATAGCATCATGTGAAACCTAGTCTACCAAAGCAATGGGAGCATAGGGGAAAGATTTCCTCTGGTGACTATTAAAAATCTGATTTTTATCCTCTCTTCCCCTCTAACTCCTTTCTGTATGCAAGAACTGCATAATTCTTGAAATAAACAGTCTTTTGTGGGCCAGTTGGTCAGTATAATCTACAGTAAATATATGTGACTATTTTTGAACTACTAAGTCACATGCCATGCTCATTTTCATCCCATGACTGCTTACCTAGACATACCACTGTTTTACTATTTCCTCTAGGTCTTCTTTTGCCATGTCATCTGCATATAGCATCTATTGACCTTTTCCTGGTGAGACCGTCCTGCTGAAAAAGTCTATCATATACTAAACAGCAGTGGAGTGAGGGCTGACCCCTGATGCAGAAGTAAAATTACACACATGCAGGATCAGGACTAGCTGTTCTTTGTAACAATTATATAATGATTTTAAATATATTTGACGTAATCTGGAATTGTCCTTTAACCCAAACTTGGAAAATTACCATGAAAATTTACCAGCCCATGGAACTAAATGTTTGCACATGCCAAAAAGACCTTGATGCTTTATTTGCCCATCAGAAAATATATTTGCCCTAGGTAAGTGAGTGAGTAGGATTTTACAAAGCTGCTCTAATCTGACTGTTGACTTCAAGTAAGCTCTCTTTATGATGGTGTGTGTCGTTCATTCTTTTCCTCAACAAAAGCCGACAAAGGCAAGGCATTCACCTTGCGAGTTTCCCAAAGTTCTTCCAGCTCTAATCATTGCCTGTCCTTACTCAGTGACAAATTATGACTTGGCTTCTATTGACTGAGAAGGGACCACAAGGGGTCAAAGGCAAGGAGATTCAGTGAGGCCAGTCATCCAAGAGAGGAAAGTCACACCTCATTAGTAGGCATGCAGGTAGTGGAGCTTTAGATTTGTTTCAGGCCCCTTGCAAAGGTGCTTTGACAGCTTGAGTTATGTTGACAGCCTCCCCTCAAAGGGGAAGAGAGTGTCAGGCAGAAGAGATGAAACATGTTTCACTGTCACCCTCCACACAGAATAAATGGATGGCCTAGAATCTTGCCATCAGCGACATTCCCATCTGGGGAAAAATGGAAGAGTTGAGTTTGATGTTATAAATCACCATAATTTGTTACAATTTCCAAAGACAAATATGACAGGGTGGAATTACTTTGCGGTGCTGAGACAGTCATTTGCAAAAGCCATAAAGTGCCAGTATAAATCTAAGGATGAGATATATTTAATCTGAGGAAACAGAGCACAATATCACCTCAGTATATTGTGTTTACCAAGAGCTTAGCTGCACTGATGCTATGGTATTGCGGGTTGTTCATTTCATTTTACCCTTTGAATCAAGCTGACTCTTGTATAAACATTCCAATGACTATAAAGAATTTTTCTATATATTTTTAAATTTGCTCTGTTGAGTGAGGGAAAAATTACGGTTTTTATGTCACCTGAGAAAAATGTCTGATGATCAGTTTTGACAAAACAAATAGTTTCACAGGTTTATAAGCAGGATCCAGAGAAGGCAGGTGTTCATATTTTCATAAAATGAGGAATGTCTCCTCACAACTATCCTGATTTAGTGGCTCTTACAAAAATAAACCCTCAGTTATATATTCTTGTGTTTAAAAGTGCATCTGAATCACTTACCATCCTCCCCACAGCCATAGTTTTGAAACTGGCTTTATTTACACCATTGTTAACAAACCACGAGAAATATTATAAATGGTCCTTCCAAATTTTGACCATTCAAAATTTGGGGGCTAGTGAGAGGTGGATCTTTGGGGTTATTTTCAAATTGAAACCTGTTTAAGAAACTTTTGAGGTGTTATTCACCTTGTGTTTAAACTTCAGAACCTGGAGCCAAAAACTTCTATTCCCAACTTCAGTCCTTACTGCTGGTGAAGTTGCTTAACTTCCTGTGCCTCACCTGTAAAATGAAGATGATGTTTACCTTCCTCACAGGGGTATTTTAAAGATTAAGAAATGAATTCCTGTAAAGCACTTTGATTACCTTAAATGGAAGGTGTTCTAAAAAGTACTGTCCTATTTAAATGAATTTTCTTTTTAGTACCATTGTTTCCTTACATTTCCCACATGAGAGAGCTCTGGCCCATGTTATAAAATGAATTTAAAAAAAAAAAGAGACAGAAAGAGAAGGATTCTCAAATGCTGATTTGGCACTTTCAGCTAAGCCCTGTCTGAGCCCCTGATTTTTACTTCCATAAATTCTGATTTTGGTATGTCAGTGAATAGCTGATGATCTGTTCCTCTATTCCACACTTGGGCGTTACCAAGAGAAAGGCGAAACATGTTTCACAGTTACATTCTATACAGCATAAATAAAATCCCAATAATGAAATGTAATACTCTGAAAATCCCATGGTGTGTAAAATAAGTGATAAGTGAACTCACCCACCTTAAAATATTCTCTTACCTGGAGCTTTCAATGTGTTAGCCTCCAGAGGAAACTATTAGGTATTTTAAGCATGCTGAAATGACAGTAACTTTAGTAAATGCTAACAAGAAAGGGTTTAGTGCCTTTTGCCTTGCACCCTACAGATCATGCAGCATTCTCCGTGGTCCCAGCATTTGAAACTGAAACCAAGAATGAGCAAGGGAATGAGAGAGATCACAGAAAGAAAGGGTGGAAAAGTTTGAAAGTAAAATGTTACCAGAGTGTGTTGATCTTCGTTTGTAACTTTCCTTTAAATCCCCTCATTTTCCTGCCCAGTGCTGACCTATAAGTCATGTCGCCTCTCCTAAAGGGTCTTCAATCCCTTTTGCTCTGATGCACCATCTTCCTTGTGACAGTGTGCCAGAGAATTCAAAGGGCCATTTCTACACACAACAGGAGGGAGAAGTAATCACCCTGAGGTGCAGCAGAGGTTTTAATGGCAGGAGATAAGGGCGCAGGTGGCTTTTTCCAACACAAATGGAACTCTGTAAGTGTCACCTGGCCCGTGCACTGCTGTGCAAACTGCTTTCCTGCCAAGCCCACCTCTCTACCCCCTCAAGACTCAAACAACCTTTAACTCGATGTTTGTTTAGGTTATTTTGTTAAGTCTTCAGTATTTCAACAAAAAGAGCGAGAGACAGAAGTACTTGAAATTCTATCACCCTTCACAGGCTGTTGCCACGCAGTGTAAAGCTGTGTTCAGTGTGGAAATGGTTTGGGGGCAATGTCAACAAGAAGGAACTCTGAGAGAGACCTGGGAAAAGTACATGAGCTGCTGCAAGCTCTTTCCTCTCCAGTCAGTCAGGATAAGAAATGTGTGTGATGTGTTGCTAGTAGGCGAGCGTGTGTTTCCAAAAGTGGGCTAGATCCACTGGCGGCTGAATCAGTTTACCTGCTCAGTATCCGACCTAGAAATCTATAGAATTCTTATTTCTAAATCTGTGCAATATTTTCAGTCACACAGCTCGTAATTATCTGCTCTGCTCGGTCTTGATTTCCCCCTCGCCCCCAAAGCTTGAAAACATCCCAGGGTTCAGGAAACGAAGAGAATAGCCAGTGTATAATTTCTTTAAAATTAGTAACATTGTAATACTGAAACCTGTAACATTGTAATTCTTTTTTGGGTGAGTGTGGTCAAGTGGATTAAGCAACAGGCTGGGAGTCAAGAGACCAGGGTCATTGTATGACCTTGGGTAGCTATTTAACCATTCTGTGTCTAAAATGGAGATAGTAATGCTTACCAACATATGCAAAACACTTTGAGTTCGATGGGTGAAAAGTAAGGCTAAGATTTTGTCATGGTTATTTTTAGTAAAAGTCACGGACAATAAACAAAAATTCACGGAAGCCATGCTCTGTCTGTGACTTTTGCTTCTGCAGCTCCATGGTTTCCCCTGCCATTGTAATGGCTGGGAGCTGTGCGGTTTCCCCTTTGCCTGTGGTGGCTGGAAACTGCAGCAGGCAGCCCCCTTTGCACAGCATCACGGAGCTGCAGGGTGACCATATTTCCCACAGAGAAAACGGGACACCTCCAGCCGCTCACCCGAGGTGCCCCCGCTCACCCCCCACACGAGGCTGTCACCAGTCATTGGAACCCTGAGGAGAGCACCCTCAGGAGTCTGTACCCTGTCACTGGAACCTTGCCAGAAGCCCCGTGAGGAGGCTGTTGCCCATTGCTGGAAACCTGCCAGGCCCTCCTGGCTGCCAGTTCCAGTCCCTGGGCCCCTGGGGTTGAAGCAGAGAATGTCATGGAGGTCTCTGGAAGTCACAGAATTCCATGACTCCGTGAAATAAACATAGAGTGCTATGGAGAGGGAACCCACCTCTAAGCTCAGTGCACCATGTGCCTGAACTCTCTTTTTGTCTGGGTGGTGATAAAAGAGCTAGTGACCTCAGCAGCAGTGTTCCACTTGTCCTTGGCACTTTGCAGCTGGTGATGATGGGGAAATGGAACCCAATGGAGAAAAGCATTATCCCAACTCAATATCGACTCAGGGCAGAGTTGATACCACCTAAGCTGCTCTGTACCTGAGTCCTTAGAGATGGCCTGAAGAAAGCCAAAATGTGTGCAGTTTATGTGGATTCAGTAGTCTGATTGTTGATGCCTCTCTTCTAATTAGTATACTTTGGGTTGGGTTCCCAACTCCACCCAAGCTCTGCTTGGGTGCAGAGGAGAAGAGAGGCTTTCAAGGAGCTAGTTACAGATCTCTTATCCAGCAACAACTGGAGCCAGTGAAAGTTAAAGTTGCAGGGGACCTGCTGTAACTTAAACCAGTGATGTAAGATCCTAGTGGAGAATAGTGTAGCCTCCACCCACACACACAGTACAGCCCTTTTGTCCCCTGACATGCCTCCTGCACTGAGGGTGAAAGAGGCTGCTCCATCCCGTCCTCCAGCCTTAGGCCAATACTCTCTGGAAATTCTCCTCTGACCCTTTAAAGCCAGAATCTGTCCTTGGTGTGCAAAATAGATGGTGCAGACCAAAGAGCCTGGCCCTTTTGTAGGTTCAAAGACAAAGATGTTTAACTTTGTGATTCTCTCTGAATGGATTACACCCTTACCCATGACAAAGCACCCCGAAGTGTGCCTGCTGCCTAGCCTTTAAAACAATGAGGACAGCAGGAGCAGGGAGGAAAACAATGAGAACAGGAAAGGCTTGGTCTGAAAGAGCTGGTAAGTGGGGAGTAAGAGCAGGCAATCTAGTATAGTGCTTGGAACTGGCAATCAGACTTCAGATACTTACTTGAGCACAAGGATTTCCATCATGTTAGGCTGCTGTGGAGGGCAAGCAAGTGGCAAAAAGTCCTCCTTGCAGCCCTTTCTCTCACTGACTCAATCTGTCGCATGCTGTTAATTCGAGACCTAGAAGTTGTGTAGCCATTCTGAGTGTCGGCCAGCTCACACTGATCAGCTCAGTACTAACGGGTGCAGTCTGCTGTACAATATGAGCTAAGTTAGTGTTCATTTTCTTTGGGGAATACCTCTCCCCCTCCTCATTTAGCAGTTCATTGAAAGAACAGTTTATTAGAAAAGAGTATGCAGGAGCTAGACTACAGACAGCAGATCATATCATAGTAGGTGTTTTAAGCATGCTGAAATGACGGTAACTTAGTTTTAGAATTAAAACAATAGTTTTAGAATTTCAGAAGAGGACAGTTTAATTGTATCCTTGGTCAGCATGAAAGACAGCCCACCAGTGGCCAAACCATTGTCATATTTTTTGTAGGCATAATAGAAAATGTGAGTATATTCTGGATATATAAACACAATAGTTTTAGAATTTCAGAAGGGGACAGTGTAAATGTATCCTTGGCTATTCAGTTATTTTCATTTGTGTAGCATGTTTCTCATAGAATCAGACAGCTTATATACAGAAAAGACCTCTTAGGTCAGCATGTCCATTCCAACCTCCTCCTCCACCCCTGTAGGGCTGTTTCTTACAAATTCTTCTCCGGTTTTCAGTGTCTCAAAAGGTGAAGCTTCCACCATTTCCCTTGGGAGATCATTCCACAGTCCAATAGATCTCCCTATTAGCAAGTGTTCATTATGCTCAGCCTGCGGTACCATGGATCATTACTCCTTCACTTTCAATTTGTTTGCCAGGACTCTCTTAGTAACAAAATATTGCATCTCAGAATAATTCATTTATTCCTTCTTCACATACTTTATATGTTTTTAACAATAAATCTAAATTGCAAAGCATCTTAAGCAACAGAGTTGTTTGCATTGCAATATTTAAAACTCATAACAGCACTGCATGAGGGGAAAAATAGATCCATGTTATACTTAATATAGTACCATCCTTGAGAACTGGGCATTGCAGAGACATTGATATATAACATAGGTAATAAAAATTGGGCTTTTATGTATTTGGGAGGTGAGGCAGAGGCGTATATCATCAACAGTGGCAGACCCCTCTAATAAATAAGGGTGGTATGTATTCAAGAGGAACATTTAAGGGAAAGGAACATAATCTACTGTCTGTATTTTTTAAGTGAATGTAGTGCTCTTGAAAGGTGCCAGACTGAAAGTCCTCTATCTGTCCACAGAACAGATACAGCACGGGCAGCTGCAATGCAAATTCCACATTGTGTTGGGGTATATTAACTACACTCTGGCTATGACAGGGTTAAGGGGAGCCAGAGAGCTGAATTAGCCCACTATACGGCATCTGAAGGAGAGATAGGTAATTAAGGATTAGACCCAGTTGGGGTCTAAAGAAAGGCTTGCAGGGCAAGAGGGAGAGGAGAACCAGGAGAGAGGTAGTTGGGAGTTTCTACTCTCTGGGAAAGGAACCACAGAGGGGCCTGCAACAAGTAGTTAGTACCCTGGGACTGTCCCTAATGGGAGAGGACAGCTGAGGAGATGTATATTTCTAAAGCAGGCCTGTAAGAAGAGAGCCTCCAGGGAAGAATCCCTGAGGATTGAGTGGCCTAAGAGGAGCTGGGTCTCCATGGGTTAAAGCCCTGGGAGACAGTGCTCTGTAATAGAGTGGAGAAGAACTCTGTGGCGTCCAGGAGATGGATAAAGAGTCTGTGGAAGTTTGAGCCCAGAAAGGGAGGAAGAACATAAGAATGGCCATACTGGGTCAGATTAATGATCCATCTCACCCAGTATCCTGTCTTCCGACAATGGCCAATGTCAGGTGCCTCAGAGGGAATGAACAGAATAGGTAATCATCAAGTGATCCATCCCCTGTCACCCATTCCCTGCTTCTGGCAAACAGAGGCTAGGCACACTTCAGAGCATGATTATATTCCTTTAAGTTTTGAGTTGAGGCATTGTTCCCCAGAAGGGTTGGGACCATCAATGTGCCAGCACTGAAGGGCCAAGTCAATGCACAGATCTCTGAGCAGGAAGGCAAGGCAGAGGGCTACGATGCGAGGTCTTACCATGGGGAAGCATTCTGAGATGGTGAATCTGTGAGACATACACTGTAAAGAGATGGACTGGATGATGTCATTCGTCTTCCCCTTCTCTAACCTCTATGTGTCTACGGATGTCTGACGTGTCTAAGTATGTGCTAGATACTGTACAAACGCAGAACAAAAAGGTGGTCCCTTCCCCCAAAAAATTACTGTCTCTGAATAAGACAAGAGATAACCAATGGAAAAAGCCAGACATACCAACAGGGAAGTACAAGGAAACAGTGAAATAATATTGGTCAGCATAAAAGACAGCCCATCAGTGGCCAAACTGTTGTCACATTTTTTGTAGGCATAATAGCAGAGATGAGTTTTCACCTTGCTTGTATTCACTCCAGGGCATGAACAGATATAGTAACTAGCTGGTGTGGTGTAAAATGTTTGGGGAGGATGAGCCTAGGAATTCCTATGACTAGCAGTAAAAAGGACTGCTTCCTTTACTGCCATATTTGCTAAGGCAAATGTATTTTCTAAAGCACATAAAACCCAGGTAAGGCTATGTTAACCTTATTAATTCATGTTGTATTTGGGAGTCCTGAGTAACACTCTCAACAATGATTACTCCTGATGTAGAAGTATTGGTTCTGCCCTGCCCTACTTGTGCTTTTTTTCTCGCATTGTACCTATCTAATTCTAGGAGACCAGATGTTCCCTAAAAAGTAAGAGAGGCCCAAATCCTCAATGTTATTTAGGTTCCTATTGTAGCAGAATTTAGGAGCCTAAATAACTTTGAGAATCTGGGCCTAAATGTCTATTTAACCCTGGGGCAATAAAACAGGTTTTAAGAACACTTGTAGGGACTTCACTATTGCTATCAGTTTTACATGGAAGGCACTTGGGTACAATGGTGATGGACGCAACAAAACCCTAGGACAGGTAGAATTTCAGAACTTGCACGGCTCAGTCACTATCCTGTTTGGCCAAAAAGATTTACTGCATATATTTCATCCTGCCTTCTATGTGGAAATGGATGCATTGCTGAGGTTATGTATGGATTAAATTTACAATTCCAGTACAAGGGGGAAAAAAGCCAAAGAGAGAAGCAATTTTTCTCAAGGGGAATAATGAAGAAGGATAAATAATTACAGCCCACATTTCTGAGCTCTAGAAGATTAAGGCTGCTGTACATATGACTGTATTGAGAATAAATGATTTTAGAACAATTAATTACAAGAGCCAACATCTCAAGAACAATGATGAAAGCAAAAAATACTTTGAAAAGGATACAGGGCTCGCAGTTGCAGCTGAACAAGCCAAAGAAGTCGGTAAATACGATTCCTCCCAATACTGGTACATGAATGTGGAAAGACACACAGAACAAGGCTGTATGTGATATGACAGGCTTTTCTTTGTCAAAAATAGAAAGCAAAGTCTAAGTTTCATAGAGCTTGAGGCCAGAAGGGACAATGTAATTTCACAACATTCCCCAGTGGTGGTACATAGACATTGCATGGAAGTGGTGACCAGTCTGAGACCAGTGGAAGTCTGTATATGGGATCTGTTGAGGAGCTCTTTTCATTCTAATCCTTTGGATTAGAAATCAGTATAAATAGCCCAATGGGTGTATCATATAATACACTATCTGTTACAGGCAAAGATCAACTTAAGAATCAAACAGTGCAGACAATGACACTTTATCCACAAATAATGTAAACACGTCAGCTACCTTGTTCTTCAGTGTAACAGGATGAGGTACAATACACTGGAGACCATTCAGAAGTTTCTCATTTCCTCGCAGCCACCTGACAGCTAAACAATATAATCTACTTTGCAATATATTGCCTTATCGTGGGAATTGTATCTCAGTATGTTGCAGTAAAAAGGAATTATTTGAATGGTCTACATCTCCATTGCACATATCTGTCACGTTTTAGATGGCCATTTAGATGATGTTATTGCACTGGATGAGTTAACATAGGAGACTGCTACAGATTACTCTTTTAGTCCAGCCCTGAAACTGACAGCAGCTGAAGACTGGCAAATGGTGCCTTGGGACTGCAGAATAAGATCCCATTATTATGACAGAAGTGAAGATCTTTCCGAGGATGGCACCCAGCCGGCAAAGGTGACTGAAGAGAGATCCCAAAAGCATTTCACTCTAGTAATGCAAAACTGCAGTAGGACAGATGCATTTTATACCATGTGATTTCCTGCTTAATCCATTCTGGCTAAACTCTAAAGATACAAGAGGCTGCTCAAGAATAATTTCTCCATTTCTGACAGAGGGAGAACTGTTTGGAGAATCTGAATCCTTTGTGGTTTAATCATAAAGCAACATTCTCAGGTAATCCAGAGCATAAAAAATGAGTGGACCCAACTGCATAAAAAGAACTGCTGATTTGACAAGGACTACAGAAGGAAAAAAATAGATTTTGAGTCATGAGACGGTAATGAGTACATTAAATAAAAAAAAGTCCAAAAAAGTTATTTTGGTTTCAAATACATAGATTCAGATTGGCAGAAGAACAGCCAGAGCTTCTGTCCAAGAGGCTGGGTGGTCCAGTGGCTAGGGTGCTACCTAAGAGCTTAAGATACTCAGGTTTGAGTCCCTGCTCTACTGCAGACTCCCCGTGTGACCTTGGGATAAGTCTCTTTGTGCTTCAGTTCCCCAGCTGTAAAATATGAGCAATTGCACTTCCCTACTCCACAGGGTTGTTATGAGGGAAAAATACATTAAAGACTCTGAGGTGCTCAGCTACATGGCCTTTTTCTCCATAGTAAGTACCATAGATAGGCATGGAAAGAGATATCTAATCGCACTCTTTGGTGGATTTCAGAACGTCATAAGGATTAGGAATCTAACTTTTTGCCCATTGACTTGGATGGCAACACTTCTGTGGGTACAAGATTTAGCCCTTGACCCAATCACTAGATAGTTAAAAGCTTATGCAAAGAGGTTAGAAGGAAGTGAAGCATTTTGAGTAGACTTTGCGTGTTTGTGTGTGGTTCTTTAGTGAGAGGAGTTCTTAGATAATTAGAAATATGGGTATAGATTACATATATATCCACAGTAACTGTTTGTAACTGGCTGAAAAAGTGTTTGCGAATAAGGGTATGGCTACATTTGGAATTTCAAAGCACTGCCCCGGCAGCGCTGCGGGAGCGCTGCCACGGCAGCACTGCAAAGTGTGAGTGTAGTCGGAGCGGCAGCACTGGGAGACAGCTCTCCAGCGCTGCATGTAAACCACATCCCTTACGGGTGTAGCGTGCAGCGCTGGGAGCCGTGCTCCCAGCGCTGCCGCCCTGATTACACTGACGCTTTACAGCGCTGTATCTTGCAGCGTGCAGGGGGGTGTTTTTTCACACCCCTGAGCGCGAAAGTTGCAGCGCTGTAAAGTGTGAGTGTAGCCATGGCCTCAGTAAAGTTTTAGGTTTAGATTTTCAAAACCACCTAAGTGACTTAGGAGCATGTTTGAATATCCCTCCCTTTAACCTTATTTCTGTGTGTAGATGACTTCTGTTCATGCTGTCTCATAATACATATGGGTGCTCAATGCAGCAAGTTCAAAATGGATTAAAGGAAATACCACTTCCACACAATGCAATGTTAGCCCATGAAGCTCACTGCCAAAAGATATAATTGAGGCCAATATATAGGATTTGATATTTCTGTGGATAATCAGAGTAACCAGAGTTATTCTAGCTATATTTTTTTTCAAAAAAGAAGAGTTTTGCAAATAATACAAACCCTCATGCTTTACAGCATAATTCAACCTCTAGTGGAGGTTAGGAAGAAATCTGCCCTGGTCAGAAATATGCCATAGCTTTCTGTTTTCCAGGCTTCCAGTACCTTGCTCTGAAGCATCTATTGCTGAGATAGGATCCTGGACTAGATTGGTCAGTGATCTGATTCCATGTAGGATTTGCTATGTTTTTATGTTCTTTTGTGCTCTTCTAATCCAGTGACTTTTATCACATCACAGTTAAGACCCTCAAAGAGTAGTTCTCTTTTGCTATAATTCTGTGATGACACAACACATATTATTGTTGATCAAACAGTACTGTCTTTCAGGAATATCAATGGGATCTTGAGTCTTGCTAATTACACAGCCCAGATGTCTTTATTATGACTAAGATCAATAAATACTGAAAAATGTAATTATAGTAGATGGAACCTGCTTTGAAAAAGTTGCCAAGTGAGATGTTTTCCCAGATTTGGTTTTTAAAAAGAACTTCAATTTAAAACATTTCTAAATATTGATGTTGATTTGATTCTTTTTGTAATCCAAAGGAAAATAAACAATTTCCAGCTACAGTGAGCGGTGTTTTCAGCTCATGCTCACAGCTGTCTTTCACATTCATAAAACCTGTACAGGACATAAAACTCCTGCCCCCTCAGCCCAGATACCAAGTAAATATCTTTGTGTAAAGTAACTACTGTGACAGACCCAGGCCAGTGTGGTACAGGAGTCTGGTAGAGGGCAAATATACTAGTCACTGGCTGAGTAGTTTTCTGTTCCCTGAGTGACTAGAGCAGGGTCTGCACTGGAGTAATCAGGAGCCTGCTAGAACCAATTAAGGCAGACAGGCTGATTAGAACACCTGCAGCCAGTAAAGGCAGGCTAATCAGGACACCTGAGTTTAAAAAGGAGCTCACTCCAGTCAGGGAGGGAGGAGCTAGAGGAGAGGAAGTGCATGTGAGGAGCCGGGAGCAAGAGGCACAAGGAGCTGAGAGTGAGGGTACGTCTACACTACGGGATTATTCCGATTTTACATAAACCGGTTTTATAAAACAGATTGTATAAAGTCAAGTGCATGCGGCCACACTAAGCACATTAATTTGGTGGTGTGCGTCCATGGTCTGAGGCTAGCGTCGATTTCCGGAGCGTTGCACTGTGGGTAGCTATTCCGTAGCTATCCCATAGTTTCCGCAGTCTCCCCCGCCCCTTAGAATTCTGGGTTGAGAGCCCAGTGGCTGATGGGGCAAAAATCATTGTCGAGGGTGGTTCTGGGTAAATGTCGTCAGTCATTCCTTCCTCCGGGAAAGCAATGGCAGACAATCATTTCACGCCCGTTTTCCCTGGAGTGCCCTGGCAGACGCCATAGCACGGCAACCATGGAGCCCGTTCACCTTTTTTTTTTTACAGTCACCGTATTTGTACTGGATGCCGCGGACAGAGGCGATACTCCAGCGCTACACAGCAGCATTCATTTGCTTTTGCATGATAGCAGAGACGATTGCCAGTCGTTCTGTACCGTCTGCTGCCGGTGTAAATTGGCAATGAGATGACAGTTATCTGTCCTTCTGTACTGTCTGCTGCTGTCATGGGTGCCCCTGGCTGAGATCGGCCGAGGGCGCAAAGGCAAAACTGGGAGTGACTCCCCGAGTCAATCCCTCCTTTATGGTTTCTAAAAATAGAGTCAGTCCTTTCTAGAATATGGGGCAAGTGTACTAGAGAGACAGTGTATCAGAGAGCACAGCTGCTCCATGTCAGATCCCACAGAAATGATGAGCTACATGCCATTCACGCGGGGTGCCCCTGCAACAACCCCACCCGTTGCTTCCCTCCTCCCCCAACCTTCCTAGGCTACCGTGGCAGTATCCCCCCCGTTTGTGTCATGAAGCTATAAAGAATGCAGGAATAAGAAACAGTGACTTGTTAGTGAGATAAAATGAGGGGGAGGCAGCCTCCCGATGCTATGACAGTCCAGGCAGGACATTAAGCGGTGCGCAGGAGAAGAGCCCAGCATCCCGCTGCTATGATAGTCCAGGCAGTACAGAATCTTTTCTTTACACAGGAAAGGGAGGGGGCTGATGGAGCTCAGCCCCCAGTTGCTATGATGAAGACGGTTACCAGCCGTTCTGTCCCATCTACTGGGAATGACCCAGAATCATTCCTATTTTTGCCCAGGCGCCCCCAGCCGACCTCACCTGAGGCAAGCCAGGAGCACTCACGGGCTGATGGTGATGACGGATATCAGGCATATTGTACCATCTGCCACCAGGGAGGGGAGAGGAGCAGATACTGCTCTTTGCTGTTGCAGCATCACGTTTACCAGCAGCATTCAGTAGACATAGGGTGACACTGAAAGAAGTCAAGAAACGATTTCTTTCCCTTTTCTTTCACGTGGCGGGGCGGGGGGAGGGGAGTAAATTGACGAGCTATTCCCTGAACCACGCCGGACAATGTGTTGGAACCTACAGGTACTGGGAGCTCAGCCAAGAATGCAAATACTTTTCGGAGACTGCTGGGGACTGTGGGATAGCTGGAGTCCTCAGTACCCCCTCCCTCCCTCCATGAGCGTCCATTTGAGTCTCTGGCTTCCCGTTATGCTTGTCACGCAGTACTGTGTAGCCTGTAGATTTTCTTTTCAAACGCTTTGGCATTTCGTCTTCTGTAACGGAGCTCTGATAGAACAGATTTGTTTCCCCATACAGCGATCAGATCCAGTATCTCCCGTATGGTCCATGCTGGAGCTCTTTTTGGATTTGGGACTGCATTGCCACCCGTGCTGATCAGAGCTCCACACTGGGCAAACAGGAAATGAAAATAAAAATTTCACAGGGCTTTTCCTGTTTACCTGGCCACTGCATCCGAGTTCAGATTGCTGTCCAGAGCGGTCACCGTGGTGCACTGTGGGATACCACCCGGAGGCCAATACCATTGATTTGCGGCCACACTAATCCTAATCTGATATGGTAATACCGATTTTAGCGCTACTCCTCTTGTCGGGGAGGAGTACAGAAACCAATTTAAAGAGCCCTTTATATCAATATAAAGGGCCTCGTAGTGTGACGGGTACAGCGTTAAATCGGTTTAACGCTGCTAAAATCGGTTTAAACGCGTAGTGTAGACAAAGCCTTAGAGGCTGTGCTGCTGGAGGACTACGGAGTACAAGTGTTATCAGACACCAGGAGGAAAGTCCTGTGGTGAGCATAAAGAAGGTGTTTGGAGGAGGCCATGGAGAAGTAGCCTAGGGAGTTGTAGTTGTCATGCAGCTGTTACAAGAGGCACTATAGACAACTGCAATCCACAGGGCCCTGGGCTGGAACCCAGAGTAGAGGGCGGGCCCGGATTCCCTCCAAACCTCCCAAATCCTGATCAAACACAGGAGGAGTTGATCCAGACTGTGGGGAAGATCACTGAGGTGAGCAAATCTGCCAATAAACGCAGGACCCACCAAGGTAGAGGAGGAACTTTGTCAGACTACATAGAAGTTTCAGGGGAGTGGGATTGTGAATCCATTCCCCAAATCCCAGGCAAGAAATCCCAGCAACCTTCTTGGCTGGAATAAGGCCCCAAGCCTCTGTGCACCGCTGTGGGGTCAAGATTGGGGTCTCTGGGCCTGCATAAATTTGGATGTAGTGACTACTCCACCTCTATGATCCTGCCTCCATCTCCCTCTGCACTGGTGTATGCAGACCTGGAGTTAAGCCCATCGCTTAAAGTTACACCCATGTTTAAGAGTTTTCCTGAATAGGCCCTTGAGTCATTCCATTTCAAATTTAGGCAAAGTAACCCTTGCGCTGAAAGCACTTTGCCAGCTCTAGTAAGAACTTCATTTATACAGGATCCACTAAGATGCAATTTCCTTTAGCATCAGCGGTGCAATCAGAAATGGGCTGAGTCCAGCTTTCAGAAAAATGTGTGTATATATGTACCATGGATGTTTGTTACATGGTGGCTTAGCTGCCCAGAAAGAAGGAGGAAGAGGAGTGAGGTAGTGGCAGGGGGAGAGAGGCCTTTTTTTTCCAGTTTTTTTGTTAGGGATATGTATTAACTTTGTGGAATCACTGAAGCACATTGTAACTGATGTATGAAATGAGAAATCTTTGCCCACTGCACAGAGAGAGAGAACATGACAGGCTGTGCATTTTCTACTGGGTTATTTGCTGTGCTAATCAGCTTAGACATAGCCACAGAACCCCACCAAGCTCACAAGTTTCAGCCAACAGACACTAACAAGGCAAAACTCGAGTATTTGATTCTATGGGATGACTTGGTGGTTTAAGCATCTGATCTGAAATACCAAGAATTCCTGGAACTACAGGTTTAAATCCCAGCTGTGGTCAACTCAAAAGCATTTATTTTGAAGGAAATAAATTGAGTAGTGGGCAGTTTAGCGTGAGGATCTCTTACAGATGAGACCTTGAAAATAATGGAGATCCTGGCTGATCTGTATAGAAAATTAAGTCCATGGTATTTTAAAACAAAAGAAATCCAACGACCTTGGTTTACTCTTGTTGCCAAAAAAATGTCTTCTCATGACCTGAGCTTTCCCTGTTCTTGCTACTTGTGTGTGGTTTGGTTTTACTTGTGTACTTACTGACCCTGGAAGGTGCCTCCCCCTCATTAGCCATTGCCTTGATTGTGTGCTGCAAAGTAGGTATCATTTTCTGTCTATCCATCTTGCTAAGGACCAAAATGTGATAACCTGTTGAATAGCACCCTAATCCACAGGCAGCCCCACTGTTTCCACTGACCTGCTCTAGAAATGAGCAGCTATTCCAACTCAGTAGGAAGATGAGCATCAGAATGTTGTGTTCTCTTCCAGAAAACACAGTAGTGACTTTCTACTATCTAATGCAGGGGTGGGCAAACTTTTTGGGTGGAGGACCACATCTGGGTTGGGAAATTGTATTCAGAGTCATGAATGTAGGTCTGGGGCAGGGGGCTGGGGTGTACAAGGGAGTGTGAGGTATGGGAGGGGGTGTGGTGTGCTGGAAGAGGCTCAGGGAAAGGGGATGGGGTGCAGGAGGGGTGCAGGGTGTAGCAAGGGACTCAGCACAGGGGATTGGGGGCTCAGGGCAGGGGGTTGGGATGTAGGAGAGGGTGTGGAGTGTGGGAGGGGCTCAGGGGGTTGGGGTGAAAGAAGGGTGCAGCAGGGGGCTCAAAGCAGGCGGTTAGGGGGCTCAGGGCAGGGGTTGAGGTAGGGGTGCAGGAGGGATGCAAGGTGCGGGCTCTGGCCTGGAGCTGCTTACCTCAAGCGGCTCCCAGGAGGCATCAGTGTGCAGTGGGGCTAAGACAGGCTCCCTGCCTGCCCTGGCCCGCACTGCTCCCAGAAGTGGCCCGTATGTCCAGCAGTGGCTCTTGGGGGTGGGGTGGGGTGGGGCAGGCTGCTTCGCTGTGTGCTGCCCTCACCTATGGGTACCACCCATGAAGTTCCCATTGGCCACAGTTCCCCATTCCCAGAATATGGGAGCTGTGGGGGCTGGTGCCTGCTGGCAAGGGCAGCTCACGGAGCTCTCTGCCTCCCCACCCCTCACAAAGAACTGCAGGGACGTGGTGCCGTCCGCTTCCGGGAGCGACGCAGGGCCAGAGTAAGCAGGGTGCCTGCCTTAGCCCCACTGCGCCACAGGGCTGGCAATCTCGCGGGCCGGATTGAAAGCCCTGATGGGCCAGATTCAGCCCGTGGGCTGTAGTTTGCCCCCCCCCCTCTGTTCTAATGGTTGAAAAACAGGAGATTGTGGGGGGAAATCATGTCAGTTTTTTTCAAAAATGTTGAACGTCATCAAAAAAGGGAATATCAGAGGGGTAGCCGTGTTAGTCTGGATCTGTAAAAGCAGCAAAGAGTTCTGTGGCACCTTATAGATTAACAAACGTATTGGGGCATGAGCTTTCGTGGGTGAATACCCACTTCGTCGGATGCATGTTGTCATTCACCCATGAAAGCTCATGCTCCAATACGTTTGTTAGTCTATAAGGTGCCACAGCCCAGATTGGTAGGAAATTATTATCCCCCTGCGCTAGCTCAGCTGCACTAACTGGCACATTGGTGCAAGAGCAGAACCAAGGTTCCATCCGTTCCTCACCCCTCCCTGCAGGAGTATCAGGCGCCTAGCTCCTATTTAATGCCTCAACACATGCAGTAGAATTGGAAAAGAGGCCACACAGAGGCATGGAGGGCTCTTATTTTCCGACACATAGTCACGGAGGTTGGGGCATGATCTGACCCTAAGCAGGACCCAAGCTAGATATGACTTAATAAGTTTTAAAAAAACAAACCTGTCACAGAATTCCAACTGGACATGACCAGGAAACCAACATGGACAGGGGCACAGGAGTGATGTGCCCCACGAAACACAATAGGTCATTACATTTTGAACTAGTTCAAGTGGTCTTTTAGGTCTAGCCCCAGTCAATAATAATAATAATAATAATTCAGCGGCCCTAAGTTGTGCAGAAATGGAGTTCCAGACTTTAGTCCTTCAGCTCTTAGTGTCAGTTCTATGGGATGAAGAATCACCACATTACTGAAACCCCAGATTATCTGAACCTAAAGTTTTAAGATGGTTTGGAATGGCCTCTAATGCTTCAGGAAATCAGACAACACCTCCACTGCAATTCAGTGGGACTACTGAATTGCCCCTACTTATATAAAGGAAAGGCCTGATCCAACTGTCATTGGAATCAACGGGAGTGTTTCCACTGACAGACTGCAATGACAGCAGGCTCAAGGCTTGAAGAAGACTTTTCAAGTCTGATTAGAAATAGTACCTAAGTAGCCAAACAAATATGTTTAAATTGTTGCTGACTTTGGCATAACTAAAATGTAGTTCTTTAGAGACTATCAGGCTACTCTGTATTACATTTGTCCTTTAAAAATGAGAGTTTTGATGCTCTCTACAGGGCTTCACAAAGACTTTGCTCAAATAAAATCTGTAGAAGGAAAAATGTACAGTAGTTTTTTTTGTAATGAAAATAAGGAGCTATCTAAGTGGCAGAAAAGTGGCACAATTTTATCCTTCTGAAACAGATCAATTTGTAACTGAAATTATTTAATTTCTGAAATGATTCTGTTTCTATTTTTAAAGTTAGCTGTTGCTTTTTATCTCACACATTTTTTCAAGCCATAGCTGTGAGTGACAGGATCTCTTGTGCACTCTGTGTGGATGACTCAAACTTTGAATTTAAAATTTGGAGATAGAAAATCTTCCTCGAGTGAGATAAGGAGCTGAGAGCTTGAATCCTCAGATTCAACTTTTCACTCTTGCACAGAGTGGGCTTTGAGATGTAAAGAGGAGAGAAGCATAAACCTCCAAGTGCTGGTTTTACTTACCCATTGTAAATTAATATTGACTGTCCAAAAACTCAGCCAGTATCAACTGGACCGTTGAACAAATGTTTTACAAAAGCATTCTCAGATGCAGTATTTAGGTACCATATAATGATATTTTAATACAAACTCCTATGAATTTGAATTTAATATAAGTTCTTCTATCATCTCTTGTATTAAAATTCACACCATTTAACATGTATTTCTCATAACACAGTTGAGAAAGTGGAATGTCTCTGGAAGGAATTTTTTGCTGCTGAACTCAGAAGATGTTAATGTTACTGGAGATGGTTTTAAACTATAGTCATTGATTCCAACCCTTCTGACTTTGAAGGTCAGATCTCTGTAGAGCAGGTTGCCTTAGCTGTGAATTTTATAAGCTGTACAACATGTACTGTGCTTGTGTTGAACAGCAATTTTCAACAGGCTGAAAATCTGTCAAATGCAAACCAGCATTTGCTAAATACTTAATAGTGCTTCATCACAAAGAAGGCTATTTTCCAGGCCAAGTTTCAACCCTCAAATGTTTTGACTGTTCACACTCCAAAAGGCTGTGAGAATATTTTTATTCTAAGGAATATATTTCTCACGCTCTGCTTGGGGAAGGTGTCAGACACACAGGGCAAAACTCCTTTTGACTTCAATGTGAGAGTTATCAGACTCAGATTCTTCCTCAACTCTTTTTAGCTCCAGTGTGTGTTTGCCTTTTTACGGCTCTGTCCGCTCTATAGCGATGACTGAAAGAGATCCCAGTTACAGTGCTGCCATTTTGTAGCAAAGACGAAACCTCATCTTTCAAACGTTCTCGTGGTTGCCATCTTCTTTGGTGGAGGCCTGATCCAAAATCCATTTAAGTCTATGGGAAAAAAACTCCTCTTGGTTTAAACAGTCATTGGATCAGATCAACATAAGGGGGAAAGAGAAGCTGACTGGCAAACTTTTGATGAACTAGTTAATGTTAAAGCAGCAAAGAATCTTGTGGCACCTTATAGACTAACAGACGTTTTGGAGCATGAGCTTTCGTGGGTGAATACCCACTTCGTCGGATGCATCCGACGAAGTGGGTATTCACCCACGAAAGCTCATGCTCCAAAACGTCTGTTAGTCTATAAGGTGCCACAGGATTCTTTGCTGCTTTTACAGATCCAGACTAACTAACCCGGCTACCCCTCTGATAGTTAATGTCAAGGTGCATACTTTCTGGATCTGATAGACTCATAGACTTTAAGGCCAGAAGGAACCATCATTGTCTTCTAAACTGACTCCTGGCACATTTGCAAGCCACAGAATCTCCCAAATATTCATTTATCATCTCTTCTGGTTTCCTTTCATTACTTACTCCCGTATCTTCATTTATCCTGTTCTACAGCTGAATCGCAGCCAGTCTTATTCCTGCTCATGTTTTCTTTCAGCATAAAAGCTGATTCTCAATACACTTTCAATATCCCCATTGCTCTTGGGTAGTTAATGGCACCATTGACATGACAAATTGGTTTTCTGTGGCACCACCCTTGCTCGGCTTGCATCATCAAAGAGCTGTCCTCACAGCATGAAATGTGCCAAGAGACAGAGTACAGAGAAGAAATTCCAAACCCATGAATTTCTAAGTTCCAGGTGATCATTATTACCCATTACTGTCTCTGTTGGCAAAAGGTGATCCTCCGAAGCTGATGCTTAGCTTAAAAGATTTTTCAGTTAATAGACATAAGGGAATAATAGATGCAGTGCCACATTATTATACTTTTGTTTAAGGTCTATAGTAAGAATAAGGTGAATTGATGATTGGATGCTGATATGTTCAGATCATAGATCTCAGAGGTGGACAAGACACAGTAGGCTATTTAGTCCACCTTCCTGCAGCCACAGATTTCTCATTACTGAATGTTAATGAATGTCGTAGTCATTCATTTGCTGAACATTTCCACTAACTTGAACATTCACTAGTGATGAGTGAATCCCAAAAGGTTAGCAAGCTCATTTTCCTTTTGGTTAAAATGCTTCTCTGTACCTTTTGTGTCTGCTAAATTGTTCTAGAATTCTCATGAGACCAGGCTTCCCTGGGAGATTTCCATAAATAACAGGTTCAGATTGAACTGGAAATACTGGGAGAATAGCATTTTTCGGCAGTTCATTCCCTCCCATTTGGATTCAGGAAGTGTTTTGCAACTAATTTTACCAAATCCCAATCTAAAAATGTTTTGACCAAACTGAGCATCATGCACATGTTTTTCTTGGGTTTCCTTTACTGAAATTGGTTCACCTTGAATACTGCATGTAGATCTGTTTGGCCCATCTCAAAAAAAGACATCTTGGAATTGGAAAATGTACAGAAAAGGGCAACAAAAATGATTAGGGATATGGAACAGATTCCATATGAGGAAAGATTAATCAGACTGGGACTTTTCAGCTTGGAAAAGAAATGACTAAGGGGGATATGATGGAGATCTATAAAATCATGACTGGTGTGGAGAAAGTAAATAAGCAAATGTCACTTACTCCTTCTCATAACCTAAGAACTAGGGGTCACCAAATTAAATTAATAGGCAGCAGGTTTAAAACAAACAAAGTATTTCTTCACACAATGAACAGTCAGCCTGTAGAACTCTTTGCCAGAGGATGCTGTAAAGGCCAAGAACAGGGTTCAAAAAATAACTAGATAAGTTCATGGAGGATAGGTCCATCAATGGCTATTAGCCAAGATGGAAAGTGATGCAAAACCATGCTCCGAAGTATCTCTAGCCTCTGTTTGCCAGAAGATGGGAATAGGCAACATGGGATGGATCACTTGACAATCACCTGTTCTGTTCATTCCCTCTGAAGCACCTGACACTGGCAACTGTCGGAAAACAGAATACTGGGCTAGATGGACCATTGGTCTGACCCAGTATGGTCATTCTTATGTACCTGCTTCCCTGCATCCTCAACTGAGACAGGAAATGAACCTCATAACAGTTACTGTAACTGCATTTGCTGTGAGTGAAGTTTAACCTTATGTAGAAAGCCAACACAAGTTCTGTGCTCCCGTTACAGTCCATTAGCCTTGTGCTGGTGCTCTTGGCACAGATATGAAGTCTTTGTGAGCTTGGGCATGTTACTTAGTTCCTTCATTCCGTAAGGATTTAGGCACATGCTTAACTCTATATACTATCCCTTTAAAATCAATGTCTACAGTATGTCAAGTTAAACAGGTACATAACTCTCTGTAAGATCAAGGGCTATGACCTCTCTGAGCACCAGTTTGCCTCTTTTTTGAAATGGGTAAATATTAATGCCTATTTCACAGGGCTATTATGAGGTTTAACTGCTATTCATTAAATGTTTTGATCTCCTTTGGGAGGTGGGGGGAGGGGGCAGAGGGAAGGAGCTATAGAATTGCAAAAAATATTGTCTTTCCACAATGATGCTTAACTTCCTTTGGCCACAGTCAGCCTCATTAAAATACACCCCAGGAAATTCTCCCTATTTTTTCTTTGCTTGCCAAGATTTTATATTTGACTTTAATCTCAGAGGCCTGGAACTGCAGTTGGTGCAAACTGACATAGCTCCACTGAAGCTGAGCTGATTTACAACACAGCTGAGGATCTGCTTCTAAAATTTATACTTAGAAACACGTCTCTTTCTCTACCCTTGCTAAAACGAAGCCAGTCATACATTTAGGATGAAAAGAAACACTGCAAATTAAATTTAGTCTGTGGCCTCTAACATCAGTTTTAACAAGTTCAACTTATTACAGGTTTCAGTA
This sequence comes from Gopherus flavomarginatus, assembly GCF_025201925.1. Lineage (NCBI taxonomy): Eukaryota > Metazoa > Chordata > Testudines > Testudinidae > Gopherus > Gopherus flavomarginatus. The sequence goes on along the minus strand of NC_066618.1, from coordinate 24,852,632 downwards.
GGGGGAAAATCACTGGGAGGAGGAAAAAACAAATTCCAAACTTTGACAAAAGTAGTTCATAAACCCTGTGGCATCCAGTTGTTTCCATGGTTTCACATCATGTGCATGAATTTTTAGGGTGCCGTATCACATGTGAAAGCAGCCTAGAAAAAAATCCTCCACCCAAAGGCCTTTATTTCACTTCTCTTTTCCCTTTTTCAGCTGCTACAGCTGAAAACCTCTTGAGTTTAATTTGGATTTGAGCACTTCAAAGACTGCAGAGATCCAGGTCCTGATCCTGCCCCCACAGATGTCAATAAAGAAACTTGCATTGACTTCAGTGGGAAAAGGAGCAGGCCCCTGATATGAGACTGAGTAACAATGGCTTGGTATGATTCACTTTTCCCCAAACTCCCCAGAAATAATCTAACATATCCACTGTGATGCAACAAATTTATTAAAGGCAAATAGTCATCTAGTGCTAGAAATCCTTCAAAGTACAGTGTTTTGACTAAATGACATTTAACAGTGTTGTAGCTCTAATGGCAAAGAAAACAGTAGCAGCTCAGTACTTAAACCTCTGTCCCAGGGTGAATATCACTTTCAATATCCCGTTAAATTTCTTTGAAGTGTTTGTACCTAGGCAGCCTCAGTGGATTTACTCAGAATTAGTTAATAGTGAGAAAGCATTGAACTAAATTTATCGGTTACAGTCTCTCATGATCGCATAAAAAATAAAATTAAAAGGAATCCTCTATAGAATACTTTATCAGGCTTGGTAATGGCATCATCTCTGACAGTGAGGCAATAAATGCATATTAGTGACCCCCAGATGAAACATGTTTACCGGTGAAGTCAAAGAGATTGATCATTCTATCTGTGAAGTGGCATTTTAGTTCTATGTACTGTTACTGTTAGTCACAAAAGCACATTGGTCTGCTAATGTATGGTGAAAAATAAATGTGTGAAACAGGATAGAATTATCAAGTCCTTCTCACTCCTTCCAGGAGACTTGAACCCATTTTGCTTGCAGACTGGTCCAGATCACACAGTCACCTGTATTTCTCATATTTATTAATAGTATTTGTATTACAGTATGGCTGAAAGACCACAACCAAGATCCAGGGCACCATCGTGCCAGCCACCATCCAGACACAGTCTTTCCCCCAAAGAGCTTCCACTCTAAAGAGACAGGACACACAAAGGGTGGGACAGGAAACAGAGCCACGAAAAGGAGAAGTGACTTGTCCAAGATCATATAATAGAGCAGAGGCAAAGAACCAATGTTTCCTGAAGCTCAGCCTTGCACTGTATCCAGAAGACCATGTCATGACTTGTTTTCTTCAGGATTGCTGAAGTCAATACAAAATCTTGGGATGTTTTTGATTTTATCTTCTCATGCCACTGACACCCCACCTGAAGTCACAATCCACAGTGGCATAAGCAGAGAGACAAAATTCCCTTTCTTGTTCCCTGTTTGGAAGCCCCTTTCCTCCAGCAGGTCCTCCTGAGATCCAAATGCAACTCAGGATGTATTGTTTAGAACATAGAACTCCCATTCTCATTGTTAGTGGTATGTAAATGGCACTTGGCTCTTCATCATGCTCATCTCAAAATCATTGTCCAGCAATCTCAGCACCAGACTATAATAAACTCCTGGAAGAAATTAATCCCAAACCAGACAGTGGTGATGCTGATGAAGGAAAAAAATGCTCTGAAGAAACCGTCAAGACCAAAACATCTCCCTCAAGGTGAGGCATCTGCTGTCTGAACATTAAGATGGTTTGGGATTCAAAGGGTTCTTGGATGCTTTGCTGCTCCTGGACATCAAAATGGTGTCAGTAGCCAAAAATGCCTGCTGCCATCTTTGGCTGACCAACCAGGAGGCGATACTTCTTCTTCCTGTCATCTGAGGATCAGCAAGACATGTATTTGTTACCTCTAGTCTCAATTATGGCACAACACCAAACCTGGATATTACAGAAAACATGATGGGAAAAAAAGCTCCCAGTGGCCTAATCCATGGTGGGTCATCACCTCAGGCACACAGAATGATAAGACCATATCAACCCAGTGCATCACATGCCATCTTTAGCTCCCTGTTTGCTACTATGTCTAGGTTTACATCCTATGGGCTAACATACTGATCTTTAGGACTCTCAAGAGACTGAGTCTTGGCTATTGCAGAGACTCCCATCTCTGTCCCGCAAAATTATCTGAACATAAGAATGGCCATACTTGGCCATACCAAGGGTCCATTCAGCCCAATATCCTGTCTGCTAACAGTGGCCAATGTCAGGTGCCCCAGAAGGAGTGAACCTACCAGGCAATGATCAAGTGATTTCTCTCCTGCCATCCATCTCCACCCTCTAACAAACAGAGGCTTGGGACACCATTCCTTATGCATCCTGGCTAATAGCCATTAATCTGTCACATTAATTGCAGTCACCAGAGATAACAGAGTTAGCAGTTGCAAGACCAAGATTCAAGTAGATGGAGACAAGGCCTTATCAATGGTTGGCCCAAGTATGGATGCTTTGGATTGACCCAAGAGTTCAGTGTCCCACAGGGAGAGGTAAAGGCCATGCTTTTAAACCACCTTTCCTGTAATAACACTTCCAAGAATAACTCTGTGTGGGGAGCAGGAAAGAAGAAGATACAAGTGAAGGAGGATAGAGGAAAACAAATAAAATTCAAGTAGCCATCAAAAGGATCTTTAGGAGGAGAAAGCACTACTTCTGGCTGCTTAAATGTTTTGATGCACTGGTTGTGATCAGTTACCCCTATAATTGGTGCATAATAAATATCCAGACAGATCCTGTGGGAGGGAGGTGCAAACTCAATCCATGCTGGGAAAAATTAAAGGAAACTCCACCTTAGTAACAATATCTGGAGAGAGGAGAATTTGGCTCAGACATCCTACTAAAGAGCAAGGGTAGAGAAAGAGACATGTTTCTAAATATAAATTTCCCCCACGCTTCCATGAGGCTTCTGCTTTAACACTTCCACTGCTGTAGAAAAGTGTGGCACTTCATAAAAGCATTTCACCCTTTACAAGGGGGAGGAGAGATTTGCTAGCTCAGACAAGTGTCACAATCAAAGACAATTTTTCACAATGAATGCAAAAGCTTCATTTAGTTTCTGCCTGACAATAATATTGGTCCTACTTGATTCAGGTGCTGGAATTCAGATCCTTACCTGTCTGTGGTTTTAGGTTTCTACATCAAAGATCCCTTTTTAACCACATTACCTATTTATACACTTCTTATTGCTTTGCAGAGAAGGGTCAATGTGGCTTAAACATTAGATTTATAACTGATCTAAGTGGCAGAAAACCCTGGCTTTCCCAATACAAAATGATTTTCAGATTTTTTTAAGCAGTACTGGAACCAGAAAATAAATGAATCATTTAGCTGGGACTTGTTCAACCCAAAGAAAGAAGCAAGGGATGGATAAAGGCAAATCAGGAACTCTATTTAAGACTCCAAGTCAACAAATCACGCATTAAATTCCTCAGTCCTCCCATTTCCCAGAAGAAGGTGACCAGAAATTAGAGAGAGAGCTCAGTAATGTTCTATGTTTCTCTCTTTAATCCAAAGTGATGTTCAGATCTAATAGCTGACACAGTGGAAAGCTAGAAAATGTCTAAACTGGGGTTTTCAAAAGAACCTAAAGGAGTTAGATGCCCAACTCCAAATTAATCTCAGTGGATTTGGATGTCTGGGCACTTCAGGACTCTCTGAAAATCCCAGTCCTGGTTATATTTCAGGATGAACCACTATATATGTTTTGTGTTTGGCCTTGGAAAAGTCACTTAACATCCTTATGTCTCTGACTGTCCAAGCAGGAACAGATTCCTTGGGAAATGTGTGGACCTGTCTTTTCAGTGAGTGAGAAAACAAGGGTGGGTCCTCTAGGGACAAGAAAGGGGAGACAAAGAAAACCAGTGAGAATCAGGGGATAGAGGTGAAGACTCTGAAGGGAGAGGGACTGGAGTGGAGAGATAATTTTGAACATCTGAGGAGGAAGGTCAAGAAGGAAGTATGATTTTCTTTAAGAAACACTGACATTTTGTTGGATCAGGACTTAGATTATAGCAGTGGCGGGCAGCCGGCAGGCTGCATGCAGCCCATCAGGGTAAGCTGATTGCAGGCCGCAAGACATTTTGCAGATATTGACTGTCCACAGGCATGGCCCTCCACAGCTCCCAATGACCGTTGTTCACCTTTCCGAGAAGTGGCGGACCACCACTGCATTACTTTCTATATGGAGAAAAAACATGGAGAAAAAACAATATAATGATGGACTCTTCAGTCCATCACAGAAAGGTATAACACAGTTCAATGCTAGAAGTTGAAGCTGGACAAACTGAGACTGGAAATAAGGCATAAATTTTTAACAGTGAGAATAATTAACCATTGGAACAACTTACCAAGAATCATGGTGGATTCTCCATCATTGACATTTTTAATCAATAGTGGATATTTTTCTAAAAGAGAGATGCTCTAGGAATTATTCTGTGGGTTGTTTGTTTTTTGTCCTGTGTTATACAGGAGGTCAGAGTAGATGATCACAATGGTCCCTTCTGTCTTTGGAATCCATGAATTTATTGAACTCTTTATTCTACACTTAAGGATAATATCACATAATAGACTCTTGCATATTTTAGCTCATTTCAGAATGCAAGAGCCGGGATTCTGTCCCCACTGAGCTTATGTTTTGCCTCTAGATCAAAAGACTTTTCTTGCCTCTTTTCTGTTCTGGGTTTTATATTTACTGAAACAGAATTTTAAAAAAATGTAGTCGTATCTGATTTTTCAATCTTTCTCTCACCATCTGACATTGTGTAGTAATAATAATACTGTGCATATCTTAAGATCCTGAATAAGAGGCACTAAAGTGCTTTTTAAAAGGCAGATAAGTATAAGTGTTGTTCCTTGACTTTAGCAAAGCTTTTGCTACGGTCTCCCACAGTATTCTTGCCGGCAAGTTAAAGAAGTATGGGCTGGATGAATGAACTATAAGTTGAATAGAAAGCTGGCTAGATCATCAGGCTCAGTGTGTAGTGATCAATGGCTCCATGTCTAGTTGGCAGCCGGTATCAAGTGGAGTGCCCCAAGAGTTGGTCCTGGGGCCACTTTTGTTCAATATCTTCATTAATGATCTGGAGGATGGCATGGACTTCACCCTCAGCAAGTTTGCAGATGGCGCTAAACTGGGAGGAGTGGTAGATAGGATACAGAGGGACCTAGACAAATTAGAGGATTGGGCCAAAAGAAATCTGATGAGGTTCAACAAGGACAAGTGCAGAGTCCTGCACTTAGGATGGAAGAATCCCATGCACTGTTACAGACTAGGGACCAAGTGGCTAGGTAGCAGTTCTGCAGAAAAGGACCTAGGGGTTACAGGGAACGAGAAACTGGATATGAGTCAACAATGTGCCCTTGTTGCCAAGAAGGCAAACGGCATTTTGCGCTGTATAAGTAGGGGCATTGCCAGCAGATCAAGGGACGTGATCATTCCCCACTATTCAACATTGGTGAGGCCTCATCTGGAGTACTGTGTCCAGTTTTGGGCCTCACACTACGAGAAGGATGTGGAAAAATTGGAAGAAATACAGTGGAAGGCAACAAAAATATTTAGGGGGCTGGAGCACATGACTTATGAGGAGAGGCTGAGGGAACTGGGATTGTATAGTCTGCAGAAGAGAAGAATGAGGGAGGATTTGATAGCTACTTTCAACTACCTGAAAGGGGGTTCGAAAGAGGATGGATCTAGACTGTTCTCAGTGGTACCAGATGCCAGAATAAGGAGTAATGGTCTTAAGTTGCAGTGGGGAAGGTTTAGGTTGGATAATAGGAAAAACTTTTTCATTAGGCAGGTGGTGAAGCACTGGAATGGGTTACTTAGGGAGGTGGTGGAATCTCCTTCCTTAGAGGTTTTTAAGGTCAGGCTTGAGAAAGCCCTTGCTAGGATGATATAGTTGGGGATTGGTCCTGCTTTGAGCAGGGGGTTGGACTAGATGACCTCCTGAGGTCCCTTCCAACCCTGATATTCTATGATTACTATTTCCAATATCGAGAGCTTTGGTATCTGATTGTTAGAGCTCCTGAGCACCTGGAGCGCCTACTTAAGTCAATAGCACCTTCTGAAAATCAAGCCTTAAGTAACTTATCAGATGAGTCTTTGGGAGAACCAGGGCTAAAACATGCCAGTCATAGGCATTAGCCACTAGACCATGTATCTCACATAAAAAACCACAGGCTAGTTCCTTATCAGCAGTTACTTGACAGAACTGCTTTGATTTCAGTTAAGCTACATCATTGTATTTCAAAAAATTTAATAGTTGGGTTCCACCCTTAATGTGCTTCAGTGCAACTAAAGACATCAGTGGAATAATGTGTTTAAGGGAAACTATTGTCGCCCCATATGGTGTTGATGCTACACAAAGAAGCTGAGATGCTGTTAGCAATGTTCACTGACAGATCATCCTTCCTCGTGTGTTTTTGAATCAACATTTCGCCCCTCATTTTCCAAGATGCATTATAAACAATCTTGCATTGTCTTTGATTTTGTTGATTGTTGTTAAGTAGAATGCCTGTAACAGTTGCAATGCAATGGGGAATGGGAATGGCAGCAGCAAAGTTGATGACACAGTGGAAAGCTGCCATAACTGATGTAGCAGTGATAATCCACTGAAATGACACCAATTTATTTCTCTGTTTTTCCAAGAGTATTATAAGTCTGGCTTTTGCTACAGTATGTGAGTAAAACAACCCCTCACTAAAAGTCCCCAGGACAATATGTTTGTGGCCTTTACAAATCATAAGTCTAGTTTTGTTTTCTTCAGCTCAGAAATAAACCTAGCATAGCTTTTGTCAGCTAAAGGTCATCTGTCAACTAGAGGTGCTGGGCCTTTACTTTCCTGTCATGGGGAGAGAAATTAGCATCCACAAGGTAGGTCATTGCAAGGATGCACAATATTAGGGACTATTTTCCTCAAAGGCTGGCTGAGAGGTTGTAGAATTTCCTTTCAATATTTGGACGTTCCCACAGTTAGGATAGCTTTTGTCACCTCCAAGCTAGATTACAGCTATGCATTCTGTCAAGCGTTTGCCCTTGATGGCCACTTGGAATGCACAACGCAGGTTGGTTTTAGGTAGAGTAGGCCAACATAGGCACATTACCCCAGTGCACTAACTATGAAGCACAGAATAGCTGTTGCATGACCAGTGCCCAGTGCAATAGTTGCAGTTTGCTGAGGACTCCTTCTGTCATTCTCCAAGGTTGAATAATAGTTGCTAGAGGCTAGTTGTTCTATTTGGAGTGTTCACCTTTGTTGTTAGAACTGCTCAGCTGTGTGTCGTAGACCTTTTACTGCTAGAGGCTTGCCTTAACTCATGTAGAAAGGTCCTAGGCTTTTGGATGCCTGCAGGGATCTACAATGCCATGGCCTACAATTCTGTGATAACTCTGAAGCCTCCAAGTGGTCATAGATGTCTAACAACAAATGACTTTCTTTAGCATCTGTAGATTGGTACTGATATTAAGGCTAAATTAGTGTTGCTCAGTTTGTTTTCAGCTCATGAGGGCTTAGGGAAAAACACAGTTTTATAAAAGCTCCCCTTCCCGTTTGGCATTTTATTTCCTTTGTTGTTAGACATAGATCAAGTTTCCTTCTAAAAATACTGATGGCCAGAAGTGAATAAATATTAATAAAAATATGCACACTATTTATTGTATGAAGAGTTCTGTTGAAGCAAAGTGTCCTCTGTAAAGAGGGAAAATATCAGAGGCATGGATTCTAAGGTACCCATCACTGGGGTATCAAAGTGCTGAGTTCAGGATAACCAGCTTGCATAAACCCAACACACGCTGCTATAACAATGGTTACAGTACAGAGAGATCTGCTCTGAGGCAACTTACATTGTCAACATTATAGTGTTACTATCTGTCTCATAAACAAGAAAATCTTGGTTTTCCACAGGAATTGAAGTTGTGAACCTGTCGTTATTGGGATTTTCTATTAAATAACTGTTCTTTGGGTAATCAATCCATTAAGCCAATTTCTAAACATCTGACAAACAGTTGATACCTTCAGGGGAGTACCTTACTTCCTCCATCTTTTCTGTGGGGTTTGATCATGACATCTAGCTGACTGGTGAGGGCACTCAACTGAAGAAGGGGGTCCCTTTGTTGACTCCAAAAGGCTTTAGATCAGGTCTGTTGACCTTTTAATGGAAGCTTAAAATTACTGTCTTCCTGTTTCTGTTCTAATGACAATCTACATTGATGCTACCATACTTGTGCTTTTCAAAAAAGTTAAGAACCAGGACAATTCTCTGACAATGATTTCAAAATGGATGGGAAATGTAGTTTTGAGAAGCGCTTATAAAACAGGAGTGCTTTTTCTTCTCCTAGAACTCACTGAGCTGCTTTTCTTAGATAATTTGTATAGTATTTTATTCCTCTATTGTACTCGTCTGTTTGTTTGCATGGGTTGCAGTGCAGTCATATTTTTCAGGCTACGACTTCCTTTCTCTTTTGAAGAGGAATAAATGGCCGCAAGGAATAAAAGCAGGTTTTTCTGTGCTAATTTTCTGACTATTTAAATGTAAATGCATGCCACTTAAAATAATTCCGTCTTATTCCTGCCAATGTGTTCATATTAAAAGAATAAATATATTTTCCAAATGACAAATTTAGGGAAAATGTGGCTATTCTTTTAATGTAAATACACTGGCACTGCTAATACGGTTTGCCCAAAGTTAGTTTTGGAGGAGATGAAGTACATTCAGTTACTTGGATGGATTAACAGGTAGATTTTGGTAGCTGGTTAAAACTCATTCATTCATTGTGCTGGTACAGACCAAATCCTTCATTTGTATTGGCAAGAAACAGCCCTCAAAAATAAGTTCAACCAAAATCGCTTCTTGTGGGATGGTGAACAAAACCAGAAAAAACATGGCTCCAAAGCAGGCCTAAGGCACCTTCCCCATAGAATTGACTCCAAGTCCTCCCTCCAGTGGTGAATAAAGAAGGCTGATGAGTGTTACAAACAAAAATCACTTTCCTCCTTTCAGAGGTCAGGACTTAGTTGCTTATGATAAAACTTTTTGCATTTGTATACTGCCTCTAGCTGAGCTTTGCAGTATGCTTTACAATCATCAGTTAATTTAGCTTCACATCACTGATGTGGGTAGTTTCACACCTACTCCCATCCAGTAGAGGGCAATGGCTTGAATGTGGAACTTTCTCTCCTTCCTTCTCAATTTCTGTTACATTTTAAAGCCGATGTGCAATAAAACTATTTGCAGCAGGCAATATATGCCGCCTCCTCAAAAGGTGGCTTGAAGTAGAAGTATAAATAATACACAGATTTTAAAGCCTTGTGTTTATTTCTTTAGTACATCATGTTAAGAGTTAACACTGGAAAAGTGTATCAGAAAATCGTCGATGTGCATGATACAAAAATCATATCACATACTTTGAATATAAAAGTGGAGATAAAGGAAGAGGAGAACCAAACGTGTGTGTGCGGGGGGAGTATCACAGCTCAGTGGGGTGCCAGGAGGAATACAAAGTTGAGCTTTTGGGATCTTTTAAACTATTTTGTTAAATAGCATCACCCCAAATTTATTAAAATAAGTCAGTGATTCTAATATAAAGGTTCAACTGTCATAGTCAAAGCACTTGAAGAAGGTGCCTGGGACTAAGGGGCCAAGGCTGCTGGGGAAGAAGAGACTAATACTGATGGGGAGAGAGTTCCTTTAATCCCCTTGGGTTTATATAATCCACCCATTAATTATTCTTTTCAGTGACACCGGGGTTCTGTCTGTGCTAATAGAATTCCTACTTCCCCAAAGTTTGTAGGAGTCTGGAATAAGCTAGCAAAAAGGCGGGAGTTTCCACCACACACAGCCTTTTAACATGTTGGGGGAGAGGACTTAATTCCTTAGAGTGTGTCTTGTTGGGCCCCAGCTATCCTTTCTGCTACCATGAGTGGATGAGCAATGGGCCTTACCTGTGCCAAGCTGGGGAGTGCTGATTCTTCGGCAACTGTTCCTCCAAACTAGAACTAGTTGCAATTTTCCACTTCTGGTTCTTCTGTGAAATTTTTATTTTCAATAAGAAAAGTCTTGAAAATAAATTGGCTTCTTTTTGTATTGTCAATCAGTTCTGAAGCTGGTCTGTATTGTTTTTTTGGTTGTCAAAAGATGGGGGCCAATTGTTTTTCTAATTTAAAAAATACATAAATAAAAATATGAATTTTTGTACGTTTTTTTCCAGAACCCTCCACTAGAGCCTGACCGAGTCTGGACTTATGAATTTTGGGAGCGAGGTTGGTGGTTACTGGATGTGGAGCAGGGGACCAGCTGCTGTGATTAGCACTGTCCCTTGCTGCTTCCCATATTTCCATTTGGAAACTGCATTGGGATTTAACAGTATGTCAGGCACCATTAATTCCTGCTGGGTTACCCAGGCAGCTGCTTCTATCAACTTTGGGAGGACACAACCATTGGTACTGTATCTCCCTCTGGGGCCATTTGAGAGTGGAGCCAGCAGAGCAGCATGGAAAGTCCCCCACCTCTCTGCCCCTTCCCACATCACTACCTCTGTCTCCATGGAACTCAGGCTTCCTTTTCTCATAGTTACCTAGGCTTTGTGGGGTTGAGAAGCTGTGGTCTATCCCGTCTTCCTATCTCATTCTCCCAACAAAAGCCCCCAACCTGAAATCACAATAGTTAGGAAACTCCTGTAGGTCAAGTCTGCTGACTCCTCTGCCCCCTCTGTCCATGGGTTTTTCTGTTAAAGGGTATGAGTTGGCCCTTGGTCATGTCACATCCAAGAATTACAGGTTAGTGTATTATGGCTTGACCACAGGCTTCATCCTTCCAGCTGGTCACTTCCGACTGGTAATCATATTTCAGACATACACTGCAGCTCATAACTGTGCAAATGCAATTTCACAGTGCAGTCCTGAGGGCAGGTGCCACTGAATTCAGATTGTCCATTTCTAACACTTGTGCAGAAGAGCTATTGTCCAGACCAGCCTTAAGATATAAGATGGCTAAAATGAAACAATTATTTTACTGCTAATCAGAATCCACTGATGATAAAATGATGAGTGAACACAGCTACCCATGCAGAAAAATGCTAGCACATCTTTTCTTTAAAGTCTATACTGGCAAGAAAGGGACAATCTCTATAAACTAAACCCATATCTTGTGGCATCTTCGATAGTACGCAATATTTCTCACCTAAGAGAGAACACAAATATGTTTATAAAGCTAATAATATAGTGTTTGTGTCATTATTAAATCACTTGAAAATTGCACACTACTGTTGTTACATGGTTACTGTAAATTTGCCATATTTAAAAGGAAACAGAGCTTAAGGGTAACATAGGGTTGGGTGATCTGCCAAACTGAAAAGAGCATTTAACAGGCTTTTAATCCATTTCATAGGTTATTGTCCCCATGAGTGCTGTTAGAGTTTGCCAATAAGAAAAATGAGAACAAAGGATTATTTTCACTTACAATTCAGCAGCTCATAGTATTACTATGTCATTGGTAAACAAACACAGGTGCACTAATAATTGTATCCTTTAAACATGCAGTGTGCAGTAAATGTGTGTTAATTTAAAAGTAAACAGGCTATAGGAATTAGAATGCTAGTCCATCAAAGGTAGCAGATTAAATACTCACAAAGCTGAGCCCCACCAAGGGACACATGCTTGCCATTTGTATGTGGTTTTGTTGATCTCTGCTAGATTTCTCTAGTCTGCTTGTACTGGGGAAAAAATGGATGTTTGAAGTAAAACTATAATTAAAATCAAAATTAAATCTCATCCTGTTTCCCTTTTGAAGCCTAATCTGAGGATGGTCTATAATACTAAATATCCTGTTTCATACCTTAGAGATAGGCAGCTACAAAAAATAACCTGCTACTCACCTCCACTTGTCTCGCTCTAATTAATGGAGTGCACAATGTTATCCATAAGAGAGAAATTTTATTTTTCTGCTCACTAGCTCCATGCAGGATGGATGGATGGATGGATGAGCAATTCCTTTCACACTGTGATAGACGGACAGATGGTCCAATAGGACACTTAAAGTTTTGACTCCAGAACAATGTCCTCTGGTGTTAGCAATGGGGAGCCTCTAGCGTCTCTGTTATGCTTCATAGGCACAAGACATGCAGATATGGAGAGAGAAACTTCTAAAATTAGACTGTCCCCAGGAGTCATTCCTGCCTTCAACCGTGAGATGATTTCTGCTCTGAGGTGATGCAGGAAATGCTGGTTAGTTGTCCTCATTCTCACTTATCAGAGGGGTAGCCGTGTTAGTCTGGAGCTGTAAAAGCAGCAAAGAGCCCTGTGGCACGTTATAGACTAACAGATGTTTTGGAGCATGAGCTTTCGTGGGTGAATACCCACTTCATGCTCCAAAACGTCTGTTAGTCCATAAGGTGCCACAGGACTCTTTCATTCTCACTTGTATCTGAAAGCACTTTGAGGCCCTGGGATTGGGGGCCAGTTGTGCTAGGCACTGTACAAACATATAGTAAGTGACAGACAAAGGTTGGGAGAAAGGCAGTAGTACTATTATCCCCCTTTTACACATGGGGAACTGAGGCTCAGAGAAATAAGGGGTAACAATTTCAAAATGCCTAGACTCATTTTCAGAACTGTCATAGGCAATTATGAGCCTACGTTTCATTGAAAGTCAATAGGGCCTAAGCTCCAGAATGACTTAGGCACTTCTGAAAATGAGATTTATGCTTTAAAATCACTTTGGCCTTTTTGAAAATGTTACCTAAGGGACATGCTGAAGGTCCTTGAGGAGTTTGTGGCAGAGCCAGAACTCACTTCTGAATCTCAGTCCACTGGTTTAACCACAAGACCATCCTTCTTTTCTAAGGAGCCTTTGAATCCCCAAGTTTCTTATCCCTCAGACAGAAAGGGCTGGATTTTTTTTTTTTGCTTAGGTGGTGTTTTTAAATATTCTGAGCCTTTGAAATTGGTTCTGAGTGGACTAACCATCCAAATATTTTTTTTCTGAACAATAAAATTCAATGCCAACCTTCAGCCTTGTGTCCCAAGCTGATTTCTGTGGCTGAGGAACTCAGGTACCATAACCCACTGTTTGTGCAACAAGAGACATCCAAGCACTAATAAAGAAAATGAATCTGAAAAGCTGGTTGGTGCAGAGGCATCTCTGCCAGACTCTGAATTGTAGCAGCTTCTGCTGATGCCACTATATTAACAGGGTCATAGCTCTGGTGACAGAACCACTGGGTGAAGCTGAGTAATACTGATGCTAACATGGCAAATGATTCAATACAGATCATTACATATACTGGATGATGCTCACACCAGATAAGTGTAAGCCTTTGTGTGAGCCAGCTCCCCTGTTTGTTGTTGTTTTTTCCGGAGAGGATTTAAGTGATTGAATGCTAGAGATAGGGAGGCTCAGACGGAGTTCTGGATCAGGTGAGAGTGGCTGATCTGGTAACATGACGGGGTCATACTTGTGTTCTCCACTTAACATGAAAACAGCAGCTCTGCAAAGAGGGAGAAATGGGTCCAGGGGGAAGTGAACTGGGTTGTGAACTGGTATGCCTGGAGCTTAGTTTTCCCCTCATGCCATTTACTGGACTATATGTTGTGGTCTGAGGACTCAAGTGCTTTGCAATTCTATAGCACCTTTCATCTGAGCATCTTAAAGCTCTTGGCAACCCTTAAGAACCGAGCCTTGCATCACCACTTTGAGAGAAGCAATATTAACTCTGTTTTAAAGATTGGGAAACTGGGCTGCAGGGAGACGAGGTAACTTCCCTAAGGTCACACAGTAGGTCACTGAAAGAGCTGGGAATAGAAACCAGGCATCAGCTTGTCTCCCTGCTCTAACCACTAACCAGCTGCCTCCATGACTGAGTTACATTACTTGTCATAAGGGCCGGTTCCAGGCACCAGCTTATCAAGCAGGTGCTTGGGGCAGCAACTCTGGAGCGGGGCTGCACTTTCAGGTATTCGGCGGCAATTCGGCAGAGGGTCCCTCACTCCCGCTTGGAGCGAAGGACCTCCCGCTGAATTGCCGCAGATTGTGATTGCGGCTGCTTTTTTTTTTTTTTTTTTTTTTTTTTTTGCTGCTTGGGGTGGCAAACCCCCTGGAGCTGGCCCTGCATGCCAAGTGATGTTAACACAGAGATAGGCCCAACCACTTCAGACACCCTGAATGCTGAGGATTAGGGGAGTATACTCCAACAAGCAATTTCTATGCTAAGAAGTACTATCATTAGAGCTATGAACAGAGGGGCATTCAAAATACTATGTACAAAACACCCATTGAGTGTTATGAGCCCAATACCATATGTGCACAAAGTTAGTGTTTAAGTACCCTGCTGAACTGATGCCGTATTGCTCTATAGGCTCAGGTCAGATCCTTAGCTGGTGTAAATGGGCCGCATGCTGTTGACTTCAATAAAACCGTGCCACTTTACTCCAGCTCCGGATCTGGTTTGTAGCTCTCACAGTAGGGTTCAGCTTTTTAAAAGCCAAGGCTTTTCTGCTTGTCAGAAAAGCAGACAAAAGCGCTGTCTATAAGCAGAACTCTCTCTGAGCTCTGGTAGCTAGTTCAGTTTTGTTTTTCTTCATGGACAGAGACATATTGTGGAGTTGGGTGGGGAGAACTCATGTCTAAAGCTTTTAAAAAGGTATTTTTAAAGTATTTTTCAGCTTCAAAATGTAAGCGGCTTATCTAATTAGTGGAAACTGAAATGGGCTTTCCTTATCTTGGTATGTAAGTGCCCCTTGGCCTGGTACTAAAGAGTGCTTAGCTGAGGATGATGAGCTAGCAGTTTTAGCTCATCAGAAGTGTCAACCTCATCGGGCAGCTCTGAGGCCTATGTTGGAAATGTGCTGTGAAGCACCAAAGAGGAGCCACATTGGGGCAAGGCGATGCAGTGACTCAATGCCCTTTTCTGCTTTCTGGAGTCATCATGGCAGATCACCAGGGAAAAATGAGATTTCTGGCTTCAACTTAGGCCCTCCCTGTGTACTCACAGCACAGATCCTTCAAACACACTGGCAGTTTCTGATGTGGGAGAAAAAAGGCCCAAGTCTGGCATCATGAGGTGTTGCAACTGAGGAGTGAGGTGCATTGGCAAAGCTGAATGGAGATGTTTGTATACCCTCTGCCAACACTATGCCTGACTCTAGCCAGGGATATTAGCCCTTTACTTTCATTATTTTTAAATTCACTCACAAATTCCGTTTTTGCCTAGCCAAACACGCCCAGATGCCACTGTGTTCTGTGTATGAGGATTATTGATGAATGCAGGGCAGACACCACATGTGGCTAGATAATTAGAGAGAGCCAAAAACAATGAAGATACGTGGGCATGGATAAAGCTGATGAATAGAGCAGCAGGGGTCATATTTTCAACACTTCAGATTGGACTTGCATCTTGCATTAAAATTTTAATGGGAACTAGGTGTCTAAGTCCTGTGCATTGTGCTGAAAATCTACCTCTATATGTTTTAAAAATGAATTGATTTCTGAAGGTACCCTGCAACTCGCTGGATATTAGCAGCAAATAATAATCTTTGGGAGAAAACATATATTTCACACCGTTCCACAGCTATAGTAATGCTGTTAGGCATTTGTCTATTTTTACACCAATTCTGTAATGCAATCCCTGAAGGTCACTCTTTAGGAAAGGCGTTAATTAAGATTTCTGCCTGCAGCAAATTATGGGAACTATAATATATCATGCTGTAGCAACCCAGATACAGATCATTGGCTACCCTGATCCAGTCATGTGCTATGAACAAATATTACCATTTTCATATAGCTGAGGATCATTTTGCAATGCGCTTAAAAATGCAGTGTTTTAGTTTTCTTAAAACATCTATGAGAAGACAGAAAAATCTTTCTTTCAGGCCAAATACATTGTTCAGTTTATGCGTGAAAGTCAAATGTAGACATGTATACATAGCTGGCTAAGGCTTTTTTGCATTATAAATATTAAAAACAATACTGTTTAAAAGGTCTAATCTGTTTTTATTTAATTACTTTCCTTCCATCTGTTTTACTCTTCCTTCCCTCTGGACCGCCAAGGTCTGCTCTTCCTAGTCCAAGGACAGATCCTCTTTACCTGCCAGACCTGGGCATTCATGACTGATGTGATTCCAAATCAAGACTTACAAATTTGGGGCCTGATTTTCAGAGGTGCTGAGCATCCATAACTCCTACTGATGCCAGAGGGCTCAGCACCTCTGAAAATCAGACCATTAGTTTCCAGGTGTTTGTCTCTGCCTGCTTTCGGCCCTGATCCTGCAAGTGCCCGTGTGTGGGCAGACCTCTGTGCTGACGCAGAGCCCCACTGAAGTCATTCCCGGATCCACACAGAAGTCATTGCTGGATCAGGGCCATATTTAGTGACTGCTCTGACACCCTTTTTTTTTTTTAAACAAAAGAATATCTCAGCTGAGATATTTCTAGCTGTGGATCTTCTGTGAAATTAGAGGTTTTTACTTTTCATTGTACCAATATCAAGATAATTTACTTGGGATTCTTCAGTCTCTAGTGGATAAGGGATTTACTACTCAGATAACATACCTGGGAGGATAACTTTGAAAATATCAGTGCACTTATCAGTAGCCAGGGATCATGGGTTTTGCTTGAGAAATTTTAATCATGCTAATATAGGAGCAGAAGGGGGGTGCATATTAATAAGGATGGATCTGTGCATTTGAGTAACATATGGACTAAGCCTTCCACCTGAAAACCAAAGGGTTAGCTTGCACTGGGCCCTTGAGCTGGGTGCATAGGGGACAAAAGGGTGCTTTCCTTCTCCTACATATTCTGTGCCCCCTTGCCTTCCTCTTCCTCCCTCCCCCCATCCTCAGGCTACATTGACACTGCCCCACATATGGCTTCATCTGCTATTGGAGCTAGGGGCGTGATTCCCAGATCACACAGAGTTACGTGCCCATGGGGTTCAGGCAGGTGTGTACTCTGGGCAGCCACCCTATACTAGTGTTCCCCGATGCTCATGCTACTGCAGCAATACTACTGGTTTTAGCATGGTAGGTCAATGAGTGCTAGTACAAGTGTGTTGGAATTGCACTGTTAGCTCCAAGTGCAGATGTAGCCATTCGTGGGCCAGGCACAATCAGTCTCGGAGTCAAGACACCATCCCCACTCTTCCCACACACGGCCTGGGGCACAAAGAAGGGAACGTGGTAGTATTCTCCTGAGTGTCAACACTGAGTAGCTCCAGGAGGCTTCGTGCTACCACATGCTTGTTCTGGAGTGATGTGAGTCCCCACACTGCACCCAACTTGGGCCTGTGTATGAATTATCTCCCATCTGGCCCAGTGAAAAGAAACCAAGCCTTCTTGTAGGCATGAAAGGTTCACTTATCTATTCCGACCCTCGCCATCTCTTATTTCATTTGCCACCTCAGCACAGCTGGGGCCAAAGCAGGCGTGCTGAAGGATTGAGGGAGAGAGCCTTTTCTTGCTGCATTTCCTCCCTAACTAGAAGCAGAACCCATCCCCAAGAGTCTGTTCATTCGTGAGACTTCCATCCCAATGTTTTCAGCTTCTTGCTCCCCTTTTCCTGTCACCATCACACTGCAATAGTTTTTTCTCTGTTGTTCCACCACAATATCCATAAACATAGAGAGGCAGCTGCTACAAGACGAATCATGCTGCACTTCCTCAGGATATCCCTAGAAATCTGTACAAGGTATATCCATTGGGTGTATGGCTGTACAGCTGGATCTTTCTGCTTCCATCACTCCTTTGAAAATCATGGATCCCACCCTATTCACTGTGGCCTTGGGTATGCCAAGAGTATTGCACTCCAGAGGTTCAACAAAAGAGAAAATGGTTACAGCTCCCTGCCAGGGCTCCTAAAACATTCCATATTGCTGCAACGTAGTAGTAGCGCTGAGGGTGTACAGAAAGGGAAAGTCCATATTTCTATCCAAATGAAGTCTCACTGCTGCTCTTCACAGCTAGATCACTGTCTACTGCCTTAATCTCAAAGATCAGTGCTTGCCCAGCTGCCTAATATATACATTTGATAGGGATACTGCCTTCCACCAAAAAAAAAATCCGCCTCATTTTTACGTTAACTAGTTCTTTAAAAAAAAAAAAAATCTACCGCTGATCTTGAAGAGGTTTAATTTTTGTATTTTATTTGAGATCAAAGCATTTTTCATTACAAGCTGACAGTACAGCAAAGAACAAGTTAGTGTTTTAGCCTTGTGGCTTATCGGAGGCCAGTAATCAACTGCCACTAATAAGAGACTCGATATCATTTAATATCTTGCTTTTATATAGCGTGACAGCATATATGGCCTTGCAAGTCCATGAGTGAAAAATGGCAGTAGGCCTTTAAAATATACATGCCTTCTGGTCTGTATTTAGAGGTATCCTTCCACTCCCTGTAAAGAAGGTATCCTTCCCCTTCCCTGTGTTACATGACAGTAACAGACGATGGTGGCATTTCAAAGCAATCAGGAGTGCACCAGGCTAACTTGCCTGCTTTCCCTTCTTTATTTTTATTCCACTGTGATGTGTTCAGGATATTTTTTAACTATAATGATGTATTGCGAAAAACAGAAAAATATAAAATCTTCACATGAGCAGGAGGCAGTTTACCTATGACTTTCTTATGTCACTTTTCAAACAAATTTTCTAGGGTTTTATTTTTCCCCCTCCCTTTACAGCCAAATGAGAGAAATATAGCCTGCACATGAGAGATAATATTGTCCTGGGAAATATCCAGTGGATTAATGTATTTCTACTGAAGCTAGCAGGAAATTGTGTTTCAGTTTGTGCTTATGGGCTTATTGTGAATACGTCATATTGAGAACAATTTGCTAACAAGAAATATAGGGTGTTAAAAAATAGGAAGGAAACATAAACTGAGAAAGTCAGATTCTATAATAGGCTTGATGTGTATCTGCATTGTTAATAGTCCAGGTGCCACATTGCTGACTCACTTCATTCTGGTGAATAGCCCTATATTTCATAACGAAACAAAAACCAGTTGTAGTCTCCAAGTTATTTATGTTCAGTATCTCATGCTGTCTATATACATTATTCCAGTGGTGTTAATTTGTAAGCACCCATTTAATGACATAATTATGGGTAAATAGCTGTATAGCGTGGTTAAGTGGTAATGTCTGTATGATACGATGCAATTAAACTTAAAACAATGTCTACCTTTAGACACAGGAAACCTCGGTGCATGGAAGAGAGAGACTACAGATAGGTCTGACTCTGCGACATCATTGCACAATAAATGGATGATCGCAGTGAAGCAGAGCCAAAAGTGAGCTGTGAAGGGTCATCAATAACTAGAGGGAGTAAATGATGTATCCAGAGTCAGCCACTTGTATGTGCCATTTATACAGCAGTGGCTTGGATTTTGATGGGCAATGAGGTCATTTTTTGTCAATTTTGATGGAGCCACGTTAGTGTTCACTTGCTGGGTGTGATACATACTATTGATAGGGTATTAAACGTAGTCATTACTGCCACAGTGCAGTGAGAGACTTCCACATCCACCTCCTATATCACGTACCCTATGAGCAGGAGCAACCCAGGGATTTTGTCAGCTTGTCCAGCAGCAAAGTGATCGGTGTGGCTCCTAATTAAAGTCAAACTGCTGCGCCTAGAGACAAAGCTCTGCCCACACACAACAGCTTGCAGAACTGGGACCTAAACTATATTGTAGTGTAGAATTAGGCCAAGATTCTCAAAAATGACTAGGGCCTGTATATTTGGGCCTGTATATTTGAGTGTCAGCGTGAACCACCTGAAAAGAGCCTGATTTACAGAAAGTAGTGAACACTGTTCCTCTGAGAACCAGGCCCCTAATCCCAAGACATTTTTGAAAGGTGAGGCCTGTTTGTATTGTCTGTTGTAAACCAGTATGAGTTATTTCAGCTGCCGTGCAGTAAGAATGTGCCATCCCCTTAGTTCAAGAACATGCACAGCATAATATAAAATGGTACTTAAAGCCTCTTGGGATGTGTGGACTAGGAAGGGGCTAAAGTTCTCACTGCTTCACTCTATAGGTGAAAGCCTTGAGTAAGACTTCTAAGTGTTGGAGGCTTTTCTGATTCTTATTCCTTCAAAACGGAGGTCAGATAACAGGAGAGAAGGTCAGAGCAAGTTATTACAAACAAAGTGTTTTTAAACATCTTTATCTCCCCTGATATGATGCCACTTTGTAGGCAGGAAAATGCCAAAGAATCCCACCACAGTAACAATTAACTTCAAAAAATGGAATGACACAAAAATGAGGAAGCTAGTTAAATTGAAATGAAAAGGAACAGTCACAATAGAGAAATGCCTGCAAGCTGCATGGAAAATTTTTGAGACACCATAATAGAGGCTCAAACGAAATGTATGCCCCTAATAAAAACAAAACAGTAAGAGGACCAAAAAAATCCACCATGGCTAAACAACAGAGTAAATGAAGCTGTTAGAGAAAAAAAGACATCCTTTAAAATTTGAAGTTAAATCCTACTGAGGAAAATAGAAAGGATCATCAATTCTGCAAGTCAAGTATTAAAGGATAATTAGGCAGGTCAAAAAAGAATTTGAAGAGCACCTAACAAAAGACACACATTTTTTGCTGTTAGTTTTTGTGAATACATTAGAAGCAGGAAACCTACCAAAAAATCACTTAGACCACTGAATGATTGAGGTACTAAAGCGATATTCAAGGAAGAAAAGGCCATTGCAGAGAAGCTAAATGAATTCTTTGCATCGGTCTTCACTGCACAGGATGTGAGGGAAATTCTCACACATGAGCCATTCTTTTTCTGAAAGCCAGCAATAGTTGATGTAAGAAATTCAGTATCTACACTGACACTGCATCAATACAACTGTGTCAACCTAACCAATACGTCTCTCACAGAGGTGGAGATAAGTCAGCATAGCACACAAGTTACATCAGTGGAGCAACATTTTAGTTTGGATGCTTACAGAGTTAGGTCAACATAAGCTGCCTTGCATTGAGAAACTGGCTCAGTGTCTCTGCTAATAAAAGGTGGAACAGATTGTTTAGCATAGCATCATAGAATTGGAAGGCACCTCAAGAGATCATCTAGTCCAGTCCCCTGCACTCAAGGCAGGACTAATGATCTAGGTGTTTGTCTAACCTGCTCTTAAAAATCTCCAATGGTGGAGATTTCACAACTTCCTTAGGCAATTTATTCCAGTGCTTAGCTACCCTGTCAGTTGGGAAGTTTTTCCTAATGTCCAAACTAAACCACTCTTACCGCAGTTTAAATTCATTGCTTCTTGTCCTATCCTCAGAATCTGAAGCCCAGTAAAGTCAGTGAGTTTGCTCTTCCTCTGGGAGTATTTGACTGAGATTCTACTACTGTAATAGGATCTTTATTCAAATTTGTCAGCAATGTAACTGTCCACACAGTATTGGCTGTGGTAGCGCTTGCCTTATGTGTCACTATAATGCTGCTAGAGAGTATTGTGAAACAGTTTTCATTCTGACTTTCACCATTCTATGCTGATTAAAGGCATTGGAAGTTTTCATCATATTCTTTTCCTCATATTAGGCAGTTTGGAAAATCTATTTTCATACAATTATAGAGATGTAGAATTGGAAGGGACCTCGAGGGATTTTCTAGTCCAGTTCCCTGCACTCAAGGCAGGACTAAGTATTATCTGGATCATCTCTGACAGGTGTTTGTCTATCCTGCTCTTAAAAATCTCCATTGATGGAAATTCCACAACTTCCCTCGGCAATTTATTCCAGGGCTTAATCACCCTGACAGTTAAGAAGTTTTTCCTAATGTCCAACCTAAACCTCCCTGGCTGCAATTTTAACCCATTGCTTCTTGTCCTATCCTCAGAGTAAAAGAAAAAAATTTTTCTTCCTCCTTCTTGTAACAACATTTTACATACCTGAAAATTGTTATCATGTCCGCTCTCAGTCTTCTCTTTTCCAGACTAAACAAACACAATGTTTTCAAACTTCCCTCATAGGCCATGTTTTCTAGACCCTTAATCATTTCTGTTGCTGTTCTCTGGACTCTCTCCAATTTGTCCACATCCGTCCTGAAATGTGGCACCCAGAACTGGACACAATACTCCAGTTGAGGCCTAAACAGAGTCGGGTAGAGCAGAAGAATTACTTCTTGTGTCTTACTTACAACACTCCTGCTAATACATCCCACAATGATCACCTTTTTTGCAACAGCATTACACTGTTGACTCATATTTAGCTTATGGTCCACTGTGACCTCCAGATCCCTTTCCGCAGTGCTCTTTCCTAGGCAGTCATTTCCCAGTTTGTATGTGTGCAACTGATTGTGCCTTCCTAAGTAGAGTACTTCGCATTTGTCCTTATTGAATTTCATCCTGTTTACTTCAGACCATTTCTCCAGTTTGTCCAGATCATTTTGAATTTTAATCCTATAAGTGCTTGAAACCCCTCCAGCTTGGTATCATCCACAAACTTTATAAATGTACTCTGTATGCCATTATCTAAATTACTGATGAAGATATTGAACAGAACCAGACACAGAACTGATCCCTGCGGGACCCCACTTGTTATGCCCATCCAGCATGACTCTGAACCACTGATAACTACTCTCTGGGAACTATTTTTCAACCAGTTTTGCACCCACCTTGGAGTAGCTCCATCTCTGTTGCATTCTCCTAGTTTATGTATGAGACGGTCATGTGGGACAGTATCAAAAGCTTTACTAAAATCAAGATATACCATGTCTACCACTTCCCCACTATCCACAAGGCTTGTTACCCTGTCAAAGAAACCTATCAGGTTGGTTTGACACGATTTGTTTTTGACAAATCCATGCTGACTGTGATATATCACATTATTATGTTTTAGCATGAGTAGTTAACACATATTTCAAGGACCATTTAAGGAAAAGTGGTCCGTTAACACCTCTCCAGTTACAGGGAGGAGAGGAGGTGGGAGTAGCAGCTAAAGGGAGGGCTGTAAGTGGGTTATAGGTTCAATTTATGGCTCATCTCTATGCAGTCCATGATTTTTAGTGTCTAGCAAAGGTATGAATTTAAGCTCCCGGGCTCATCTTTTGAAAGTCTGATGCAGGTTTCCTTTGATGATGAGGAATGATAAATCAGATATAGAGTAATCGCTTTATTAAAAGTATCAGAGGGGTAGCTGTGTTAGTCTGGATCTGTAGAAGCACCAAAGAGTCCTGTGGCACCTTATAGACTAACAGACGTATTGGAGCATGAGCTTTTGTGGGTGAATACCCACTTCATCGGATGCATTCACCCATGAAAGTTCATGCTCCAATATGTCTGTTAGTCTATAAGGTGCCACAGGACTCTTTGCTGCTTTGTTAAAAGTGTTCACCCACAGGTGAAGTCGTGTTTTTGTCTTTTATCATTTTTCTGTGTGAGTTCATTTAAGATTGTAGCGATTATCTGGCTTCACCTATATAGTTGCTCTCTGGCCATTTAATCCACTGAACAAGATGCACAACATGTCATGATAAGCATGTGTAGAACCTATAATTTTGGGGGGGCATTGATCATTGTAGCAGTGGAGATATGCCTGCAGGTTTTGCATCTTTTGTTTTGGCAGGGTCTGATGTCACTTTGAGTTGTTTTGTCCTGGTCTGTGGGGTGCTTTTTTCTGATGATGAGCTTGGAGGAGTTGCGGGAGGTTGTCTGAAGGCCAGAAGATGAGGTTCAGGAAAGATTTCTTCCAGGATGGGGTTCCCACTGAATATAGGTTGTAATTGTTTGATGATATCCCATGGGGGATCCAGTGTGGTAGAGGGTGACAGCTAGGGGTGTGCAGTTGGAGGGGGTTTCATTTCTGTAAAGTGTATTTGGATAGCCCATTCCATGTTTCAGTCTATTCTCTGATGGACTGACCTTGCTTGCTGAAGGCGGTTTTGAGTGTGTTATGGTATGTATCATGGACTTCCTTCTCGGAACATATTCTATGGTATCTGAGTGTTTGGCTATAGGTAACAGATTTCTTGGTGTGTTTGGGGTGCTTACTGGATCTATGAAGGTAGGTGTGGTTATTCATGGGATTCTTGTATATAGTTGTCTCTGTGGTTCCATTATTGAAGCTGATTGTGATGTCCAGAAAGTTGATGCTCGTGTGGGACGGTTCCAGAGAGAATTGAATGGAAAAGTGATGGTTGATGAAGTTGTGGTGGAAATCTATGAGGGAGTTTAAGTTGTCTCTTCAGAAGATGAAAATAGCATTTAGGTATCTCAGGCATTTGTCCAAAACTACTTCTTCACGGTGGCCTATGAAGAGATTGGCATGTTGAAGAGCTATTCTAGTACCCACAGCTGTTCCCAGGTTTAGAAAATGTTTGCTGTTGAATGTAAGATTGTTATGGGTGATGATGAAATGGATGAGTCTGGTGATGTGTTTGGGGTGTATATCTGAGAGTTGTCCATAGTTTTGTAAATATTTGAGGCAGGAAGATATGCCGTCATTGTGAGGGATGTTGGTAAATAGGGAGGACACCATGCCATGGTGGCAAGGATGGTAGTCTAAGGGAGGTTATTAATTTTGTGGAGTTTTTGGGAGAAAGTCATTTGTGTCCTGGAGGAATCTGGCCCTTTTTGTGTTGAGCAGTTTGAGGATGGTTTCTGTGAGTTCTGATATTCTTTAAATAAGAGTGCCTGGCCACATATGATGGGTATGCCTGGATTCCCTTGTTAGTGTATCTTGGGAAGCATATAGAAGGTCCCTGTGCAGTGTGGGTTTGTGGGGGATGAGTTTTTAGAGTTTCTCTTGGAGTTGTATGAGGAAGGATTTGATGATAGCCTTAAATTCCTGGGTAAATTGTGATGTAGGGTCTTCTCTAAGTTCATTATAATAGGTGGTGTTGGACAGTTGTTGGTTGGCCTCATTAACATAGTAATCATGGTTGAGGTCTAAATTAGCTGTTACCACTCAAGAAAGAGATCTTGCAATCATTGTGGATAGTTCACTGAAAACATCTGCTTTGTGTGCTGCAGCAGTCAAAAAGCTAACAAAATGTTAGAAACCATTAGAAAAGGGATAGATAATAAACCAGAAAATATCATAATACCACTATGTAAATCTATGGTACGCCCACACCTTTAATACTGCATGCAGTTCTGGTCATCCCTTCGCTCCTTTCCTCCTCCCCAAGAAAAAGGTATATTCAAAATGAGAAAAGTGCAGAAGAGGTAACAAAAATTATTATAGATGTGGAAAAGCTTTCACATAAGGAGAGATTAATATAACTGAGACTATTCAGCTTAGAAAAGAGACGACTAAGGGGGGATATGATAGAGGTCCATAAAATAATGAATGGTGTGGAGAAAGTGAATAAGGAAGTGTTATTTACTCCTTCACATAACACAAGAACCAGAGGCCACTAGATGATATTAATAGGTAGTAGTTTTAAAACAAATATAAGGGTGCACTTCTTCACACACAGCAGAGCCAACCTGTGGAACTCATTGCCAGGGGATGTTGTGAAGGCCAAAAGTATAACTAGGTTCAACAAACCTACGTTCAAGGAGGATAGGCTCATCAATGACTGTTAGCCAAGATGGTTAGGGATGCAACGCCGTGCTCTGGGTGTCCCTAAGCCTCTGGCTGCCAGAAGCTGTGACTGGATGACAGGGGATGGATCACTTGATAATTTCCATGTTCTGTTCATTCTCTCTGAAGCATCTGGCACCGGCCACTGTTGGAAGACTGGATACTGGGCTAGATGGACCATTAGTCTGAACCAATGGGACCTCTACTACAATTAGTATATGAGAAACCAATTAAGTTGACCTAGAGTGTCAAAAAGTAGCCAGGCTCTTAGCACTCAATGTGGAGACAATTTCATGGCAGTCAATAGCAGTAGAGCTCAAAATGAGCTAACAGGGCAAAAGGAATGAATATAACAGTGCTCAAGACTCAGCGCTATAATTTCCTTAACTTTGCAACCAGCCTAGGGAACAGTGAAGCATAACAAGCAGCCTACAACAGGCTGGTACCATCTATCTGTGTGGCTTCCTGACTGTAAATTCTTTAGGATAGGGACTGTCCTCGTGTTTACCATACGGCACCAAACGCATAGTCAGTGCTAAACAATGAAGCATTGTTCACTGGCATGTCTATTCTGATGGGAAAATCAGTCCAGTTATGCTAAATTGAAGGGATGAGACTTTCTTTGTGCCTTGTCCAAGCTCAGTACACTAACAAGGGCAGGAATATATGGACACAGTCACAGACAACAACCGTGGCTCAGTCTATAAATGTCTGTTGGCAGACTGGGGACAAGTAGCAACCGTATGTGTTTCCCTTTAAGAATGATGGACTGTGAGGATATGTTGTCAGTCTGCCCAAGAGAACCTGCTCTTTGTGTTGGTGTTCTGTCAGAAAAGTCTCTGCTGAGTCAATCTTCGATACAAGGGAACTAGTTAAAGGGGTGCCATCAGAGCACTGAACCACAGCACTGCAGTAAAACCTTTTGTCTGCTGAATTAGGATTGGGCTCGGTAGGAGCCGAGCCATGGAAGCATTGCAGAGAGCTTTTAGTGACAACTGTATCAACTGAATTTTGATCTACTTCATTAATTGACAGGATTTCTCCAAGTCAGACACTCCAGCTTCTCAAAGGGGTTAATTATGAGGATTTTCAAGCTGTTTTCCATTGTTATTAATGTTTATTTGTACTGTGGTAGCAACTAAAAGCCCCAAATGAGAGCAAGGCCCCATTGTGCTTGGCACTGTACAAATACATAGTAAGAGACACTGCGTGCCCCACAAAGCTTGCAGTCTATATAGAATGAGGTGAAAGGAAGTAGTATTTTCAGGACTCATTCAGTAACCAGCAAAGGACCTAACTGCAAAACAAATATGTGCAGTGAATATTTTGACTAGCTATAGAATGGACTAATCTGGTTGGCGCTAGCAGAAGCCCCAATGGTGGAATAAACCCAGCTGTATGGGTCATGATTAGTCATTCAACGATTATTGTAAAACTAACAAAATCATTTTATTAGAGAAACCGCACGTCAAACCGTGGCTCTGAATTAGGTAGCTGTGCTGCTTGAGTGATCTAAAGAGCTTCTCCTTTGGCTTAGTGTCTTCAATGGGCCCACAGTACACCAAGAAAACCTGATATTTAGCTTTACCACACTAGACAATTGTCCATTGTTGCCGACGTACATTGGCTATCCTGATGTTGCCCCTTACCCTTACAGTAAAACAGGGACTAACGCTAATGCTTAGTGAGCAGTTAGTACATTTCACAGTATCTTTTTTTTTACTGTAAAACTCTAAGCTTTAAAAAATATTTACATTTTCCAGTCACAAGCCATTATAGGGAGACTGTGGGGGTGGTTGGGGAGGGGGGAAGAGAATTGTTTCTGACAGCCATACTATGCTGACATATTAAAAACATATTGGCTGAGAAGTGACTATTATAAATAGCTGGCATTGTAGCGCAATACATTAGTGGGCTAGTCTTTTGATTCCTCTATAATTATAGAATGAAAGCTTCAATTCCTGCAGTGGGTGAGCATTTAAAATTACAGCTGAGATGGTAAATTACTGGTCCTCAATGTCTCAGTCAGACAGATTGCTTTCAGTTCATGAAGAGGAACTCAGCGCTGTGTCAGAGCCAGATTCCCCCGGTGAGCTTAATGTCTTCTATTTAAAAGTATCAGATGAAGTAAAGGAAGTAGTAGAAAATCTTACAGTTCACCAGCATAAACACTCATTTTTATTTTCATAAACATGCAGTGCTGGTGTTGCCTCAACAACGCTTACACTATTTGTATTGCTTTTTGCTTCACACATCCTTAGGAACAAAGCTTATCAGCTAAGAGCCTGGTTTTATTAGTTTCACTGGACGCTGTTTCAGTAATGGGTTTAAGTCTCACATGAAGGTACTGTGATGCCTTTTGTACCTGTCAATAGAGCCTAGTCTCAAAAGCGCCTCCTACCAGTGGTTATGCTGTTGGAGACTACCAGACAGAAAATTGCAACAATAGTTTCTAATTCTTTCTAGCTGTAATCTGAGCAAAGGAGCAAGAATGGATGTCAGTTTTCATCTACCAACAAATGATTGTCCCTTAAAGGTTGACAACACCAAATAAACAGACATCAGTCGTATGTGTCAGAATCACAATTTCAGAGCAATAGAAGATTTCTGAATAAAATACTGATTTTTTTTTCTTGTAGGGCCAAACTTGACAACTATGTAAGCGAGTGCAACTTGAGTGACTTCAAAGGAATTGCATCCATTTTTACCACAACAGAATTTGGCTCATAGGCCAACATTTTCAAAC
The DNA here is from genome assembly GCF_025201925.1 of Gopherus flavomarginatus. Lineage (NCBI taxonomy): Eukaryota > Metazoa > Chordata > Testudines > Testudinidae > Gopherus > Gopherus flavomarginatus. Next base: position 24,824,309 of record NC_066618.1, on the reverse strand, counting down.
CTGGATGCCTCAAGAGATAAGCATCTAAATAAGGACCCAATCCAAAGCCTAGTGAAGTCAATGAGAATCTTTCAAGTGGGTGCTGGAGAAGTACCATAAAAGTGGTTTGATTTTAAGAAATGCTAAACAGCCACACAGCCCACAGGGAGCTGCAGGTCCTCAGCACTTTTAAAATCCAGCCAGAAAAATGTAGGTGCCTAAATTTGGATATTGGAACCTGACTAGGTTTGAATCTTTTGGAGTGTGTTTAGACAGGTGATCAACTGCACGTGTGTCAGCCTGAAATAAATCTATTATTGGACTCTTTGAGAACAAGCAGTTTTGATATAAACGTGGAAGGCTACAGCACTCAGGGTATGTTTGTGAAAAAGTTAGTCACACCTCGTCACTACTGTTGTTCAGTTTCAGCAGAGAGGCCAAGGATTAAATGAGAATGGTGACCAAATTACTTTCTCAAACATCTAGGTCAAGGCTGTGACACACTGGCACAGCTCCATGGGGAAAATTCCTCTGTCCCTGACTATGTTGTATTTATCACGTGTATAAAGAGGAGCTGACACATTACAGCTTTTTATTACATTTGCTTCATATATATAAAAGAAAAAAAACAGTGACTTCATTCTAGCCCTTCAGATTGTGGGAAGCATTTTCAAAAGTGTCTAAAGCCCGGATTTTTACATGTGTTTAGGCACTGCTTCACTCTGTGTTGCAAGGCCTGACTGAATCAGGAGCCTGCATATTATTTTCAGAAGTGATTTGGGGCCAGTCCTATTGATTTTTCAATAAGACTAAGTTCCAGATTTTCAAAGGCATTTATGTACCTAACTCCCACTGATTTCAATGGAAATTAGGCAACCAAATACATGTTTGAAATCTGGCCCTAAATCACATTCAGAAATAGGACTTTGGCTTCTATGTAATTTAGGCACATTTGAAAATGTTATTTTGTCATCTCCATAGTCAGACTTCTACTTTGTGAATGAGCAGCACTTAATTATATTTAAACAAAAGCTTGGTTGAGGACGCACACTTTCCAGGATGTCTTTAAGATTTTCCCAATAATCTGTGTTCATATGAATCTTACGTAGAATATCTAAGAGTCACAATGCCAAATTACTTATTAACCTGGATATTTTATCAGAATGTTTCGGGTTTTTTTTTTAAATATACATGCACACAAAAATGATACAGGACACAAATATGGGGAGTAGGGGAAGATCCCTTACCTTCAAAATCTAGAAGATTTCAAAAGTAACACTATAAATAGCTGGATGCAGCCTTTTTCCATAGGGAAACACCCTCTTTTGCACAGAAAGTTTATAGAATTGTGATGGCCAAATTGTTGCCAAATCGTCTGAGACACAAAGATCGCATGCATGGATTCTGATTCTAGAAGCATAACTCCCATATGGAATAACTTGCCATACATTCCTCACTACCCACTACAACTAGCCAGACTCACATTTGAGACCTGATTTCCAGCAGTGTCCTGGACACCTATTTAGATGTGCACAAGTGCATGCCTGCTTTACTTTACATGTGCACTATTTGATGTGTGTGTGAGGTATAAGGCCCAAAACACATGTCAGGCTGACCTAAAAAGAAGCAATATCTTCTTTTGTAAACATTTTACTTTGGCTATTTAATGTGGCAGCATTTTTCTCTTTTGCTATAAAAATGTGTGCTACCAGGACAGCCAGATTATCGGCAAAGGGAAGCACACACTGCATATATGAGCCCAATCTAACAACAAGAGATAAGCCCCAAAGCCTGTATTAATATATTGAAAAGCAGCTGGTACATATTTAAGAAGCACCTGAGAGGCTTTTTTATTTACATTTAACATTTTCTATTTTAAAATTGTCAAGGTTTTTTCCCCGCTCCGAACTTTATTATACAAATGTGGGGGACCTGCATGGACCCTTCTAAGCTTAATTACTAGCTTAGATCTGGTATGCTGCCACCAGCCAGAAATTCAGTGTCTGGCACACTCCCTGTCCCCCCCTCAACTTTCCTCTCCCTGGGCTGCCTTGAGAGGCTTCACCAATTCCCTAGTGAACACAGATTTAAACTCCTTGGATTTTAAAAAAAGGAGGAATTAACCATTCCCCCTCCTTTCTCCCCACCAATCCCTAGTGAGTTCAGACCCAATCCCCTTGGATCTTAAAACAAGGAAAAATCAATCAGGTTCTTAAAAAGAAAGCTTTTAATTAAAGAAAGAAAGGTAAAAATTATCTCTGTAAAATCAGGATGGAGAATGCTTTACAGGGTACTCAGATTCATATAGCCCAGAGGAAACCCCCCTAGCCTTAGATTCAAAGTTACAGCAAACAGAGGTAAAAATCCTTCCAGGAAAAAGAAACATTTACAAGTTGTGAAAACAAAAATAAGACTAATCCGCCTTGCCTGGCTATTACTTACAATTTTGATACATGAAAGACTGATTCAGAAAGATTTGGAGAGCCTGGGTATACGTCTGGTCCCTCTTAGTCCCAAGAGTGAACAACTCCCAAAACAAGAAGCACAAACAAAAACTTCCCTCCACCAAGATCTGAAAGTATCTTGTCCCTCTATTAGTCCTCTGGTCAGGTGTCAGCCAGGTTTACTGAACTTCTTAACCCTTTACAGGTAAAAGAGACATTAACCCTTAACTATCTGTTTATGACAAAAATGCTAGGAGTTTTAAAATGTAAACTAATCCTCTCCTCCAACAGTAACATTTTAACGGCCCTTCAAGTTTTCCAAGATCATCTCAGCTGGAAAATCTGTTTTCTAAAAGAAGGGTGTCTAAATGTTCCATCGCTCAGCAACCTGGGCATTTAAGAATTCAGAGAAAAACTGTTTAGAATTTCCAGAAAACCAGAGGTACCTGGAGCTAAGGGAAAAATTAGTCTTGAATTATTCCTTCAACTAATGTTATGTTGATGCCTCCTTTCTGGAGCATAAAATCTACTTTTATGAAACCAAGTGATAGGAATCATAGAAGCCTGATATTCCCCGGTCTGATGTGTATGCAAATATGTGTTTGCTTTGCAGGTGCATCTCTATTTGCCCACACTTCACTACACATTCATCTCACTGGTTTTGTATCTAAATCAGGCATTTGTACATACACATCTGGTAGTGCACATGTAAAGTGAAACAGGCATGCATTTGTGCCCATTTAAATGAGAGCTTAGGATACTGCTGAGAAATTTGTAGTGATTTCATGAAACCACAAGTGGAATTTGCTAAAGCTTCATACTGGCATTTTTCTTTTCACTTATATTTTGAAGTAAAGCTGTGAGGAGAGCATCACACACACACACACACACACACACACTCTAAAACAATTGAATAATCAAATTTTTGCAAGTCAAAACTTTTTCCCACCCAACCTTTTGGTTTCCAGTTTATTTTTTTGTTATCGTTTGTTTCTCTTTTTTTCATTTTATTACAGGCAGAAAATCCATTTTTCTGCAATTTTTATGGAGTTAGTGAGGGGGATGAAAAGGACAAAATCTGCCAATCAAATTAATGGCTTTTCACCTGGTGAAAAAGTTGCCAGTTTTGCTGCTAAGAAGGAAAAAAGGTTGAATTCTTGTTTAAAGACAGTAGAGCTCCCAAATGCATGAAAGTTGTTTATGGACTTTTGCATCAAGGAATTCTAATATATGGAGATATACCTAGATCATAGAACTGGAATGGAGTCCAGTCCTCTGCCTTCACTAGCAAGACCAAGTACTGATTTTGCCCCCGATTCCTAAATGGTCCTTTCAAGGATTGAATTCACAACCTGAGGTTTAGCAGGCTAACACTCAAACCACTAAGCTATCCCTCCCCATCTCCCTGCTCAGACACAAATTCCTGTAACTAAGATAATCCCAAGTCACAAAATGTGAACAAACCAAAATTTGAAGCTGTTCAGATCTGGGTTGCTGTTTTGCCGCATTATGACTATGTGGGCTATTTGAAAAATTTGTGTCCACATCTGGTTTCATATTTCAACTCGTCCCACAGGTCTGGATATTTGGATCAAGAATGTTGCTTAGGATCCATCTCTGCTATGCACTGTGCTTGTAAAAAGGAATTTCTAGATCCTTTTTACAGCCCACCACCAGTTTCATATGTCAGGAACATTTTCATAAGTTTCAATCTCCCTGACAGTGAATGGGAAGCTTTCCCTGGTGAGTGAAAGGACTTATTCTAGATAGCCTTCCAAGCATGTATGGGGTGGAAAGTGGTGATGCTATGGTGCCTTCCTGAGTTTGCAGATAAGCAGTGTCTGTATCATCTGCTACTGAATAGCTTTCAAAGGCGATAATAGCATGAAACTGACTAGACAATGGTCAGTTTCACTACTGATATTCAACACCCTGTGGGCAGCATGAAAGTAGGCCATGCCATTGGCCTTGGCACTGAAGCTGCTGCCCATAAGGTTCACCAGTGGTCCTTCCACAGCCCATTCTTTTGGATTGACCTCTATGTAAGCAGGTTTCTAGTAATTTTTTAATCTTTGTGATGTAAACATTGGAAAAATAGCACTCCTCTTAATCTGACTCATCTCATTTTAGAGAAAGTAACTTGATTTCTTATTATCATTGTTCAGATTTGACTTTCATTTTATCTAATTGGATACCTATGTTTAAAAATCACAAAAAATTGATCAGTAAATATCCAGATACACTTTATTTCAATGTTTTGAAGCCAGGATGGGTAAGGAATGGTGTCCCTAGCCTCTGTTTGTCAGAGGATGGAGATGGATGGCAGGAGAGAGATCGCTTGATCATTGCCTGTTAGGTTCACTCCCTCTGGGGCACATGGCATTGGCCACTGTCAGTAGATAGATACTGGGCTAGATGGACCTTTGGTCTGACCTGGTACGGCCATTCTTATGTTCTTATGTTATGTTCTTATCACAAACCACACAAAAATTTCTTGTAGATTGTGATGTGTCTAAAAAGTTTAATGACATAACTTCATTATATTAGATTAATGTATTGTCCATCCCGTCTATTTTTTCCTATAATGATTAAAGCCTTCTCCCACTAAGGTCAATTAGAATTTTGTAAGCGACTTCAATAAGAGACGGATTGACCCCATAATAGTATTTTACACCTAAGAGATGGTGATTATGCAAGACTCTCCATAATATATATATAAAAGTTACATGTTTCTAAATCTTAACACAACCAGAATTTTATCAGACTGTCAAACTTTAAAAAGAAAATGTTAATTATTTTCTCTATTAATCATGTCTGCTTACATGTTTCAAATCTATTTTTGTCCTAGTTTAGAGAAAACACCTGCAAACACAACAAAGCTTGGTTATCTGTGAAAATGTAAAACAGGAGCTGGGTAAAACTATGTGAACTTGTATAAATTTGGCACTTCTGTGGGACTTTCACTTATATGCTTACAGTTCATTGTTGCTAGCAGATTTATATTGAGCAGGAGGTTAGTACAAAATTCTTGCTTTGTAGATTGGATTGATTTGGGAGAAATCTGAGTATAGGCACACTCTGTTCTTGCTGTGGAGACTTGCAAAGATTCATATATATCTGTCAGAGGCATAACAGAAACTCTTGCAAGGCAGTTATATATTTTTGTGTATGTAGGTTAATGAAGTGTGCCTTCTATCCTGCAGCCAGTTGAGGTTTCTTATAGTGGCATTAAAAAAAAAACTGACCTAAAAAATGAGCCTGAAGCTATGTCAGTTCTTCATAGCTAACTCAGAAACACTGTAGGATCAGCTTTATGAGCACTTCAGCATTTGCAACTTTAGCTTTTCACATCCTCACCTTTCATCAGTGGATGATGCCCCCATTAGTATTCTCAGGCTCCTGCTAAGACTTTTACTTTCTTGTGATCCTACAAAGAAAGTATCTTTCAATAAGGCATGTCCAGAGGTGCAATTCCAGGAAAACCCTTAGGGACGAATCTGGCCTAGACACCAAGCAAAACATGTGCCCTTTACTGAGTCCCAAAATCCTGGGATTTATAAGAGACACGGTGCTATCTTCTTTAGTGTGGAGCAGCAATTTCTCCTTTGCTTTTAGGAAAGCTCCATATAGAAAAGCTGAGCCTAGAAATAAAACCCATGGCTGACCTTTCTTCTTTTTCCTTTTCCTCCATCCTCGCTATGGTTTTACATCCTGGAGGTCTGAGTGTTCCCGTAGCACAGTGCAAGGGCACTTCCAAAGCTACAGCTCTTAAGCAATAAACAGGAGGTGTTGTTTCGGAAGTGGCAGTCATCTAGAAGGGCCCAGGCAAAGAGGAAGGAGAGAGGACCTCTACATTGAAATTTGTTGTGAGTTGGGAGCCTGGGGTCACCCAAGCTGCCATCCCTGCTATCATGTCTTGTTAAAGAAGTGAAAATAAAAAAAAAACACTTCCACAGGGCACATATGACATAGCTAGATATTAAATGGGCATGACAATGTCTACAGATTGTCAATTAGACAATGAGAGGGAGGCTCAGAAACAAAAATATCTCTCCCTTTATTACAATTAACTTTCCGTTCATAAAGTACTAAGTCAATAAATTAGAGTGAAACTCTCTTGATCTACTAGTAATTATATATTTGAGGTTATCCCAACTATTAATTATCCAAGAAGAGGCATATTAATATAATAATCAGAACTGAGTTATGCTCTCTGGGAACTGAATCTCCGTATTATAAATGTATTCTGTTCCTGGACATTCTAGTGTTTTACTATTACCGATACATGGATTCACATCACTCTTCTAGGAAGATGTGACTGTCAGATTTTTTAAGAGGACAAGAAAATTTCCACCATAAGTAAAGGGCGTTATTTTATTGCAATTCAAATACCTTAATAAAAAGAGCAGTTTTAATTGCCTTCAGTACTAAAATGGTCATCCTTTTCTTTGTATACAGAGTATATTCCAAGATGGGTTGCATGGTTCGGAATTGTTGTGCCATGCCTAGAGATTTGCAAATTCCCTATCACAATAACCTTCTTCTGTAGTTATAATAAACTGGGGAAAGGACAAATAGCTTCATTAAAAAGAGCACCCAGTAACGTAAAATGCAGGCATTATGAATAATTCCCATTAGAGATGTTTAAAATGTCACATTATGGTGAGAGAAAATTTTAGCACAAAGAAGCCCAGTGCTTTCTGAAGCTATTAACCAGAGCTTAACTTTCCATATAGAGCCAAAATTCAGCTCCATCTCTGTTACCTAGAATCAGCCATGTATTTTATTTACCAGCCAATTTGAACTGGGTTTGTTTTCATCGTCTCAGGACGACAGTAGCTGTTTACTTTATAAATGTATAAAACTAGTCAAATATTGTAACCACTGGCAATACCAGTCACAGTAAATTAGCCATTGTATTTTCTAATCTATTACCTGTTCTTTAAAACGTTATAAATTAACATTTTAAATACAAAGCATTGCTATTTTAAAGGAATATTTAATGATTAAATTCCTTCCAGGTGGTGCTTGATATGCATCTGGCAAAAGAGTATGGAAGCATCTGCTCCTTAGCAAGTAGCTGCCTTTTCACCTGTACGTCCTTACTAACAAGCATCTGTTGGCTGGCTGCATGTGTAACCAGGACTTGGATTTTGCTTATAAATAAATTGTATCTGTGAAAATCGACAGTGTAGGGATCCTCTCCACAGAGAGCCGAGGGGAAAAAAACCTTTACGGAGTTTCTTTATGCCTCTCTTTTACAAGCAGCAAATGACAGCCCTCATTTAAACTTCTGCTGCTGCTTCTGGGTTAAACTAACAACACCCTTTGTTTAAAAAAGTTTTGGCAGTAGTGAGCATCAGAAAATGCATGCAAAGCATGACTGCAAGTAGGGGAAACAACGGGAGCAGGGGGGTTGGTTTCAACGTGTCCACAAGCTGTCATAAACAGATAGTTAGAGGTTAATGTCTCTTTTACCTGTAAAGGGCTAAGAAGTTCAGTAAACCTGGCTGACACCTGACCAGAGGACCAATAGTGGAACAAGATACTTTCAAATCTTGGTAGAGGGAAGTCTTTGTTTGTGCTCTTTGTTTTGAGGGTTGTTCGCTCTTGGGACTAAGAGGGACCAGATGTCAATCCAGGCTCTCCAAATCTTTCTAAACCAGTCTCTCATGTTTCAAAATTGTAAGTAACAGCCAGGCAAGGCAGATTAGTTTTATTTTTGTTTTCTCAACTTGTAAATGTCCTTTTTTGCTGAGAGGATTTTACCTCTGTTTGCTGTAACTTTGAACCTAAGGCTAGAGGGGGGTTCCTCTGGGCTATACGAATTTGATTACCCTGTAAAATATTTTCCATCTTGATTTTACAGAGATGATTTTTACTTTTCTTCTTTAATTAAAAGCTTTCTTTTTAAGAACCTGATTGATTTTTCCTTGTTTTAAGATCCAAGGGGATTGGATCTGGACTCACCAGGGATTGGTGGGGGAAAGGAGGGGGGATGGTTAATTTCTCCTTGTTTTAAGATCCAAGGGGTTTGGATCTGTGTTCACCAGGGAATTGGTGAAGTCCCTCAAGGCCACCCAGGGAGGGGAGAGTTTTGGGGGGACAGGAAGTGCTCCAGACACTGACTTCTGGATGGTGGCAGTGTACCAGATCTAAGCTAGTAATTAAGCTTAGAAGTGTCCATGCAGGTCCCCACATTTGTACCATAAAGTTCAGAGTGGGGAGGGAACCTTGACACAAGCATAATTAAAGTTATATGCAAATGGGTGAAATTCAGCCCTACATAGAGATCCAGCACAAAGTCTATGAATACGTTTGTTTGGTACATGGTGCCTTCTGCTGGCCCTCAGCATGGGGCTGAAGCTCAGTTAAGAGGGATTCAGTGAAATGTCCATGTTTAAGCCCTGGAGCCTGTCCCATAGTCACCAAATGCAGCCATACCTGGGCTTGTGCATACGGCTAGAAGTCAGAAATGTTCCATTCTCTTACTCCTGAGTCTGCACTCATACATGTGAAATTGCAGCCCCTGGGGGATAATGTCTGCATGTGGAGGGGCCAGAAACCCTACATGCAATAGGCAAAAGTAAAGGGGAGGAAATGTAATGAAGTAGTATCAATTCCTTCCCCCTTTTTTCCCCGCTTGAAATCTGTGGATGCTCCGATGCCACATTTACAGATCCTTGAGTTCAGTCAGAGCATGGGGTGAGAGGCACGACCAGTGGGAGGTCATTCGTCTGTGGTTTTCCCCATCTTTGACCAGGTTATTTATGCTGAACCCTTCACCATGGTACCTGAGTGCCTAGTCTGATGCTGTCAGCACTATCTCCCCCGTCTGGAAGATACTAGAAGCAGAGGGCCCAGCTATGGCTGCAGGCCAAGTTCTCAGGACATCACACCTCCCAAAGGGAGTCATTTAATCAAGGGGTTCGGGGAGTACCCCTGTGCTTCCTCTGTTCCTCCGTTCCCTGGAGCCTAAGGAGTGAGGTGCTCCCCCATCTCTCTGATGGCCTTTGGAAGCCATCCTTTGATTGTTATGCAATCTCTCCCCAAGCAGTATGACAACTTGGGAACACCGGGATGATATCCTAACCTCACGGAAGTCAATGGGAGTTTTGCCCTGGACCTCAGTGGGGCCACGTTTTCACCCTAAAGATTGAAAGTTTCCAGTTGCCCCCATGTTTTATTTTCCTTGCAGATGGAATGAATTGGGTCCTAGTCAACTTTGTGTCATGAGTGCAGAGGAGCTAGGTACTCAGCTACTACCCTGAATAGAATAGAAGAGGCTCAACAGAATGCTTAGCACACACCACATACCCACAAGGGAGTGAAGAAAATGCCTCTTGCTATCCTTAATGCCAGTGCATGTGACTCCAGTGTCCCAGAGCTGACCATCCATCTCATTCAACCCACTTCCCCTGAAATCTTCTCATTGCTGCATTTTGATTCTAGAAGCCTTGGAAACAGAGCAGTGCTTAGAAACCAGGGCAGCAGGCTTCTAATATGAGGCCATGTGCTGCTCCAGTGGGAGCTTTCATCTTCAGTGCATGACACTTCCATTTGTACTTAAGTAAACAGAAACCCAGCAAAAATAACCGGAACAGTCCCATGTGGGCTTCTATAACATGGCATCATCACTAATGTCTAGCATCAGAGTAAACTGCTTATAGTCAGCTGAATGGGAAACCGTTTCATTCAGTCATTGTTTTATTAAAGCAGTTTGTGGGGGGTAGATTTGTGTTATCAGTTCAGCTCAGCACAGATAAGCTCTGTCAATGAAATTGACAAAAGATATATTTGGATTCAGAAATCCGGTATATCCTTTCCTGTCTTTTTCCTTGATAATATGGCCAGCGTGCTCTTGTCTTCATGGCATGTGAAAGTTGAACTCAGGCTGCTGGTCTCCAAAACATACAATAATACAAATATTTACACTAATAAATAGAAACAAAACAGATAAAAATCTAACCATTCTCATTACCAGCATAACTTTCTTCCCCATGCTAAATTCTATTAAAGCAAAAGTACATACTAAACCTTTAAGGTTACTTTAAAAAATAGATTATTTAAATGCAAAAATAACATCTTTTTTGTTAAAGAACATAAGGACATAACAATGGCCATACTGGGTCAGACCAAAGGTCCATCTCGTCCAGTATGCTGTTTTCCAACTGTGGCCAATGCCAGGTGCCCCAGAGAGAATGAACAGAACAGGTAATCATCGAGTGATCCATTCCCTGTCACCTATTCCCAGCTTCTGGCAAACAGAGGCTGGGGGTGCCATCCCTACCCATCCTGGCTGATAGCTGTTGATAGACCTACACTCCATGAATTTATCTAGTTCTTTTTTGAACCCCGTTATAGTCTTGGCCTTCACAACATCCTCTGCAAGGAGTTCCACAGGTTGACTGTGCGTTGTATGAAAAAATACTTCCTTTTGTTTGTTTTAAACCTGCTGCCTATTAATTTCATTTGGTGACCCCCTAGTTCTTGTGTTATGAGAAGGAGTAAATAACACTTCCTTATTTAGTTTCTCCGCACCAGTCATGATTTTATTAGACCTCTATCATATCCCCTTCTTAGTCGTCTTTTTTCGAAGCTGAAAAGTCCCAGTCTTATTAATCTCTTCTCATATGGTAGCCATTCCATACCCCTAATCATTTCTGTTGCCCTTTTGTGGAACTTTTTCAGTTCCAATATATCTTTTTTGAGATGGAGCAACCATACTGCATACAGTATTCAAGATGTGGGCATACCATGGATTTATAGAGAGGTAATATGAAAATTTCTTTCTTATTATCTATCCCTTTTTTAATGATTCCCAAAATTCTGTTCGCTTTTTGCTGCTGCACACTGAGTGGATGCTTTCAGAGAACTATCTACAATGACTCCAAGATCTCTTTCTTGAGTGGTAACAGCTCATTTAGACCCATCATTTTATATGCATAGTTGGGATTATGTTTTTCAGTGTGCATTACTTTTCATTTATCAACATTGAATTTCATCTGCCATTTTGTTGCCCGGTCACCCAGCTTTGAGAGATGCTTTTGTAGCTCTTCGCAGTCTGCCTGGAACTTAAATATCTTGAGTAGTTTTGTACCATCTGAAAATTTTGCCACCTCACTGTTTACCCTTTTTTCCAGATCATTGATGAATATGACTGGTCCCAGTACTGACCCCTGGGGGACACCACTATTTACCCTCTCCTTCCCACCCTTTGTTTCCTATCTTTTAACCAGTAACTAATCCACCAGAGGACCCTCCCTTTTATCCCATGACTGTTTACTTTGCTTACGAGCCTTTGGTGAGGGACCTTGTCAAAGACTTTCTGAAAATCTAAATACACTATTTCCACTGGATCTCTCTTGTCCACATGCTTGTTGACCCCCTCAAAGAATTCTTCTAGATTGGTGAGACATGATTTCCATTTACAAAAACCATGTTGACTATTCTCCAACAAATCATGTTCATCTATGTGTCTGATAATTGTGTTCTTTACTATAGTTTCAACTAGTTTGCCTGGTACTGAAGTCAGGCTTACCGGCCTGTAATTGACGGGGTCATCTCTGGAGCCCTTTTTTAAAATTGGCATCACATTAGCTATCCTCCAGTCATTTGGTAGTCCTGCAATTTCACAGCTGAGTTCCTTCAGAACTCTTGGGTGAATACCATCTGGTACTAGTGACTTATTACTGTTTATTTTATCAATTTGTTCCAAAACCTCCTCTAATGACATCTCAATCTGGGACAGTTCCTCAGATTCATCACCTAAAAAGAATGGCTCAGGTTTGGGAATCTCCCTCATATCCTCAAACACGAAAACCGATGAAAAGAATTCATTTAGTTTCTCCGAAATGGCCTTATCATCCTTGAGTGCTCCATTATCATCTCGATCGTCCAGTGGCCCCACTGGTCGTTTAGCAGGCTTCGTGCTTCTGAGGTACTTAAAAAAAATTGATATTAATTTTTGAGTCTTTGTCTAGCTGTTCTTCAAATACTTTTTTGGCTAATTATATTTGTGTACTTGATTTGCCAAAGTTTATGCTCTTTTCTATTTTCCTCACTAGGATTTAACTTCTACTTTTTAAAGAATGCCTTTTTGCTTCTCATTGCTTTTCTTACTTTGTTGTTTAGCCACTGTGGCTCTTTTTGGGTTCTCTTACTATGTTTTTTAATTGGAGTATACATTTAAGTTGAGCCTCTATTATGGCATCTTTAAAAAGTTTCCATGAAGCTTGTAGGGATTTTGCTTTTGGTGCTGTACCTTTTAATTTCTGTTTCACTAACCCCCTCATTATTATTTAGTTCCCCTTTCTGAAATTAAACGCTATAGTGTTGCACCACTGTGATGTTTTCCTCACCACTGGTATGTTAAATTTAATTATATTATGGTCACTATCACCAAGCAGTCCAGCTATATTCACTTCTTAGACCTGATCCTGTGCTCCACTTAGGACTAAATCAAGAATTGCCTCTCTTCTTGTGGGTTCCAGGAATAGCTGCTCCAAGAAGGTGTCAAGAAATTTTATCTCTGCATCCTGTCCTGAGGTGACATGTACGCAGTCAATATGGGGATAGTTCAAATCCCCCATTATTATTGAGTTTTTTATTTTAATAGCCTCTCTAATCTCCTTGAGCGTTTCACAGTCACTATCACCATCCTGGTCAGGTGGTTGGTAATGTATTCCTATTGCTACATTCTTATTATTCGAGCATGGAATTGCTATCCATAGAGATTCTATTGTATAGTTTGGTTCATTTAAGATTTTCATTTTATTTGATTCTATGCTTTCTGTCACATATAGTGCCATTCCTCTCCCCGACCCAGCACGACCTGTTCAGTCCTTCCAATATATTGTGTACCCTGGTATTACTGTTTCCCATTGATTATTCTCATTTCATCAAGTTTCTGTGATGCCTATTTTATCAATATCGTCATTTAATACGAGGCACTCTGGTTCACCAATCTTATTATTTAGACTTCTAGTATTGGTATATAAGCACTTTAAAAACTTGTCATTTTTTACCTGTCTCCCATTACATGATGTAATTGAATGAGACTTTTTTCATTTGACTGTTTCTCATCAGATTCTGCCTGTATTTTATCATCTTCCATACTTTCCTTCTTGCTAGGACATAGAGAATCTCCATTAGTAGATCCTCCCCTAAGGGATGTCTCTGTCCAAACCATGTGCTCCTCTGCACCTGTCTGCTTTCCAGCCCTTAGCTTAAAAACTGCTCTACGACCTTTTTAATTTTAAGTGCCAGCAATCTGTTTTCATTTTGGTTTAGGTAGAGCCCATCCTTCCAGTATAGGCTCCCCGTTTCCCAAAAGTTTCTCCAGTTCCTAATAAATCTAAACCCCTCCTTCCTACACCATCATCTCATCCATGCATTGAAACCCTGCAGTTCTGCCTGTCCAACTGGCGCTCCATGTGGAACTGGAAGCATTTCAGAGAATGCTACCATGGAGATCCTGGACTTCAATCTCTTACCTAGCAACCTAAATTTGGCCTCCAGGACCTCTCCTATCCCTCCCTATGTCATTGGTACCTACATGTATTGCGACTATCAGCTCCTCCCCAGCACTATACATAAGTCTATCTAGATGTCTCGAGAGATCTCCAACCTTTGCACCAGGCAGGCAAGTCACCATGTGATTCTCCTGGTCATCACAAACCCAGCTATCTATGTTTCTAATCATTGAATAACCCATTACTAATACCTGTCTCTTCCTAATAACTGGAGTTCCCTCCCCCAGAGAGGTATCCTCAGTGAGAGAGGATACCGCAACATCATCTGGAAGGAGAGTCCCAACTTATTTCCCTCTGCTCCAGTTGGATGTTCTCCTTCCCTGAGACTTTCATCCTCCTTAACAGCACAGAGGTTGTCAGACTGGGTATGGGACTGTTCTATTGTGTCCCAGAAAGTCACATCTATGTACCTCTCTGTCTCCCGTAGCTCCTCCAGTTCAGCCACCTTGGTCTCCACAGCCCGTAAACGGTCTAAGGGTCAGGAGCTCCTTGTACCAAAGGCACTCATACGCCACCTGCCCAAAGGGCAGGTAATCATACATGCTGCATTTGGTGCAATAAACTGGGTAGACCCCACTATGTTCCAGACTTCTGCCTGTATTCTTGTTATTCCTGCAGCTTGTTCCTTTGTTGTTGTTTTGTTTTTATCAGGGAGTGTTTTTTGGCTTAAGTTTAAAGAAGTTTAAGGAATGTTAAGTGTATGTAGCCCCCCTTCCCCACACTCCGACCATAAACTCCCTCGCAAATCTCCCCTGTTAGCCGCTCCTGTTTGTTAGCATTTTCTTTTTGTTTTGTTGAAAAGAGCACATATCTCCAGGATGGGCTGTCTTTTCCTCAACACTGTCTCAAGGCACATATCAAGGTCACCAACATTTCAAAATGTCATTCAGGGTCTATTTGGGCTGCTTTAAATCCCATATATTTGATCCGTCTGAAATTGAACCAACGACTGCCTAAAAACTAATAGAGCTTGCACATCAGTGATGAAATAATTTGAGTTTGAGTTGCTGGGAAGGGTATTTTTAGTTTGCAAAATAAAGTCTCAACCTGTGTGGGGGAATGCAGAGTGAATACTAAAAGGTGTGGTTGAGGATTTGGGGATGTTGTTACCTGACTGGGTGAATGTGTCTGCAAGTTACACCGGAGAACTAGAAGTGAGGGCTCCCTGGAGCTAATTCTTAACTCTGCCACTGAGTAAGTGAGTGACCTTTGACAAGTTACTTAACCTCTCTGGGAGTTGGTTTTCTCATCAGTAGTACGGCTATATTATGACCTACTTCATAGGGGCATTTTAAGACATTGAAGTCAAAGGGAGTTTTGCCATTAACTTCAGTGGGGCCAAGATTTCACACATCATACTTTTGAGACCTTTTGGATTAAAGGTATTATGGAAGCATAAAGTAGTAGTAATAGTCTATTTGTAGATGTTAATTATCTCTTTCTTCTGATGCACTGTTTTGTGCTAAATCTCTGGGCTGTAATCAATCTGGACACGCACGCTTTCTTTCAGACAACTTTGATTTTATCTTTTGTTAGAAGGAGTGCTTCGCTGATCTAGAGCAATGAAATTTCCACTCTCATCATTCTTAACCATGTATTGACTCAAAGGTCTTTCCAGGCTTCTGAGTGAAATATAAGTACACGGTTATACAATTAAAACCTTTACAAGCTTTTTAACTCTCTGGGAGTTATTTTAACTCTCAGAGAATTATTTTCAACCTGTGATCCGCAGATTCCTGGGGGTCTGCATACTACATCTAACATTTCCAAAGGAGTTCACACCTCCACTTGAAATTTTTAGGGTCTGCACATGAAAAAAGGTTGAAAACCACTGACTTAGAGTGACCAAGTCATTCCATGTATGAAAGAAAATACGACTATGAGAGTCTTTGTTACTCATCAGCTAGAACTGGTATAGATAAAATTTGCCAGCTCAGTTTGACACTTTGTAATGTCTGGTCTCTCGAGACAGGTAGGAACTTCAGTTCAAAGTAGCATGGGGTAAAGGTGGCATTACAAATTTTGGTCTTTGTTGCTGTGGTCTTATCATAGAGATTTAATTGAAAGTGAGTGAGCAAGTTGCTGGATCTCATCTCTTATCAGTAGGAGTCCTCAGAGGCCAGGTGACAGCTCTAGTTCTCATTTTCTTGTCCCAGTGCTTTCAGTTTGTGAGAAGCACATTGCTGAAGCCATCGTAGGCTTTCTGTTCAGATTTAGAGTGTTACATCTCATTCAGAAACATGATTTCACGTTCCACAGTGCCAGACTGAGGAGATAACATTTCTACCTCATTGGGACTATATCCACTTTTTCATGGTAACTTAGATGGTCATGAGTCAAATTCTCAGCTAAAGTAATCGAGCATGGCTCTGTTGATTTCAAACATGTTATACCATTTTACGTGAGCTGGGGATCTGGCCTTCATACCTGGCAATTTGTGAGGAATCCCTTTCTGGTCACAGCTTAGCTACTGGCCATTATTTTATGAAATAGGAGAAGCTTGTTTTTGTCTACAATACTTCTTGGGTTTGTTTTAACAGAAAATTCCAGAAGTCCAAACCTTCTCTCCCAGAGTCTGTTGAGAAGATGTGATTTCATTATCATAAGGTTTGCCTTCCTGTTGCTTGTTTTTGTGTATTTCAACCGGAGGAAGCTTTGACACCCAACACACAGTCTGGGTCAGACAACTCCTTTATCAGAGGTTGTGCCCCAGTCCACTTTGTCCTTCGGTTTTGAGTCCTTGTTCTATAACAGGCTAGCTCAAACTGTACAGTTTGAATTTTACTTATGCTAGATTCATTATTATTTATGAACTTACAATGGCATAACAAATATAAACATATAGTAAAAATCTTAAATGAATCAACCAGTATTATAGAATCTCTTCGGATAGAAATTCCATGCTTGAATAATAAGAATATACCAGTAGGAATGACCAGGATGGTGACAGTGACTGTGAAATGCTTAAGGAGATTAGAGAGGCTACAAAAATAGAAAATTCAGTAATAATGGGGAGGGTTCAATGATCCCTGTATTGATGGGGAATATGTCATTTTAGGATGGGATGCAGAGATAAAATTTCTAGATGCCATTAATGACTGTTTCTTGGAGCAGCTAGTCCTGAAAACCACAAGGGGAGAGGCAATTCTTGATTTAATCCCAAGTGGTGCACAGGATCTGGTCCGAAAGGTAAATATAGCAGAACATAGCTTAGTAATAGCGACTATAATGTAATTAAATTTAACATCATTGTAGGGGATAAAATACCAAAGAAACCCACCACAGTAGCATTTAACTTCAAAAAATGGAACGACACAAAAATGAGGAAGCTAGTCAAATGGAAATTAAAAGGAACAGTCACAAGAATGTAATGCCTGTACGCTGTGTGGAAACTTTTTAACAGATGCTCAAATTAAATGTTTACCCCTAAATGAAAAAAACAGTAAGGAGGTCACACACAGAAATGCCACCATGCCTGAACAATAGAATAAAAGAGGTGGTCAAAGACAAAAAGACATCTTTGAAAAATTGGAAGTCAAATTCTACTGAGCAAAATAGAAAGGAGCATAAATTCTGGCAAGTCAAATGTAAAAGTATAATTAGGCAGGCCAAAAAAAAATTGAAAAGTAACTAGCAAAAGACACAAAAACTAATGCCAAAAAAATGTTAGTACATCAGAAGCAGGAAGCCTGCCAAATAATCACTGGGGCCACTTGGTGATCAAGGTGCTAAAGGAGCACTTCAGGAAGATCAGGCCATTATGGAGAAGCTAAATGCATTATTTGAATCAGTCTTCACGACCCAGGATGTGCAGGAGTTTAGGTGACAAATCTGAGGATCTGTCCCAGGTTGAGGTGTAAATAGAGGAGGTTTTGGAACAAATTTGTAAATGTAATAGTAATTAGTCAACAGGACTAACTGGTATTCATCCAAGAGTTCTGAAGGAACATGAAATTGCAGAATTACTAACTGTGATATGTAACCAATCACTTAAATCAGTTCCTGTACTTGATGTCTGGAGGATAGCTAATGTGATGCTGAGATTTAAAAGAAGCTCCAGAGGTGAACCTGGCAATTACTGGCCAGTAAGTCTAACTTCAGTACCAGGCAAACTGGTTGAAATGTTAATAAAGAGCAGAAAAATCAGACACTTAGCTAAACACAATATGTTGGGGAAGAATCAATGAGCTTTTTTAAAGGGAAATCATCCCTCACCAGTCTATTATACTTTTTTGAGGGGTCAGCAAACATGTGGACAAGGGTAATCTGTGGATATTGTGTACTTGGACTTTCAGAAATCCTTTGACAAGGCTCCTCACCAAAGGCTCTGAACCAAAATAAGCAGTCGTGAGATAAAAGGGGAAGTCCTCTCATGGATCAGTAACTAGTTAAAGGAAGGAAACAAAACATAGGAATAAATGATCAGTTTTCACAGTGGAGAGAGGTAGATAGCAGAGTGCCCCAAGGATCTGTACTGGCACCAGTGCTGTTCAACATATTCAGAAATGAACTGGAAAAAGGGGTAAACACTGAAGTGGCAAAGTTTTCAGATGATACAGAATTACTCAAGCTAGTTAAGTCCAAAGCTGACTGTGAAGAGTTACAAAGGGATCTCACAAACCTGGGTGACTGGGCAACAAAATGGCAGATGAAATTCAGTATTGATAAATGCAAAGTAATGCACACTGGAAAACATAATCCCAAGTATACATACAAAATGATGGGGTCTAAATTAGCTGTTACCACTCACCAAAAAGATAGTTCTCTGAAAACATATGCTTAGTATGCAGCAGCAGTCAAAAAAGGCTAAGAGAATGTTAGGACCCATTAGGAAAAGGATGGATAATAAGACAGAAAATATCATAATACCACCATGTAAATCCATGGTATGCCCACACCTTGAATACTGCATGCAGTTTTGGTTACTCCATGTGAAAAATACATGTTAGAATTGGAAAAAGTACAGAGAAGGGCGGCAAAAATTATTAGGGGTTGAGAACAGCTTTTATATGAGGAGAGATTAAAAAGATTGAGACTGTTCAACTTTGAAAGGAGACAACTAGGAGGAGATGTGATAGAGGTCTATACAATCTTGAATGGTGTGGAGAAAGTGAATAAGGAAGTGTTATTTACTCCTTCACATATCACAAGAAACAGAGGTCAGCCGACAAAATTAATAGGCAGTAGGTTTAAAATAAAAATACGGAAGTACTTTCTCACACAAAGCACAATCAACCTGTGGAACTTATTGCCAGGGGATGTTATGAAAGCCAAAAGTATAACTGGGTCCAAAAAAGAATTAGATAAGATCATGGAGGCTATTAGCCAAGATGGTCAGGAATGTAACCCTGTGCTCTGGGCATACTTAAACCTCTGACTGCTAGAAGCTGAGACTGGATGAGAGGGGTTGGATCACTTGATACATTTCTCTGTTCTGTTTACTCCCTCTGGCACCAGCCACTGTCAGAAAGCAATATACTGGGCTGGATGGACCATTGGTCAGACCCATTCTTCTGTTCTTAACTCATCTCCGATAATATGTCAACATCTTAGTTATTCTAGCACTATTTTCTTATACAATATCATGGTCTTGTTATTATTTTACCTTTAAAATATAATATCAATCTGTCCTTTGGTTAGCCTGATAAATATTCTTAGTTTTAGGACTGTCCACTTTAGAAAGTATGGAAATAGAGATGAAGAGATGAACAAAATATTTCACAACTCTTTATGATTAGCGGCATTTACCTCAAAGGAAGACTGTGGAGCTTCTTTTAAGCAAGATTGTCCTATTTATGATTTACGGGTCCGGTATCCTTGTATTCTTATTTTTATGCCTCCGGTGTTCACGCAGATAATGGGGTCAGTGCATATAATTTCAACTCTTTCAAAAGAATTCATAACCCCTTTCAAGCTCTTGTTCACTGCAAGTCACTTGCATGCCAGTTTTGGTAATAATCAGCAACCTAACTTGACAATATGCTAATATAATTGTTGTTTGTAGCTTAGTAGCTGTTATATCCTTTCACCTTGAGGTCTGATTCTAGATTCAGTTGAGGCTATTAAGAACTAGCCCTACTTACTACACATAATCGTACAGTGAGCAGTGCTGTAGGTAAGGGTGTTTGAGGGTTTCATAATAAAAACCTGTTTACAGAGGTCTATAAATTGTTGATGTCAATGTGTTGCAGCTTGATTGTTGTAAAAACAAAAGTGAATGGGAGGCTGCACCCTGTGGCATATCTTTTAAATAAAGTTTTACAAAATCTATTAGTGTTTCTTTTTTAAATGGCAGCACTCTCACTGATCTTCACTTTTTTATAATTTGCAACCCCAAATCGTCCACAACTAAGGTTGTACAGCAAATGTTAGAGTGAAGTCCCATGCTGATAAACATAAGCATTTTTACAAAATGTACCACAATGTACATGATTCATGAGGTAGTAACACGAGGGAAACAGCACCTGAGTGTACACGTGTATTCTGACTTTTTTGATATGCATATTTGTATACAAATGCTGAAAGTTTGAGGGCTACGTAAATTAGCATAACTCCACTGATATCAGCCAAGCTGCTTCTCTTTACACCAAACTAAGGTTCTGGGCCTCAGTTTCCAAAGGATTTAGAATGACAGAAAATATGTTATGATTTATTGGGCCAAGTTTTTATCTGGTCTTAAGAAAGTTTTATTTCTATCCTGTATTTGTACTGTACCTGGGTGAAAATAATTGCAGGTGGAAGGTAGATGCCCACTTATCTAACTGTGCACCTTTAATCAGGTATGTAACTATTGAGACAGGTGAAATTGTGCCCATAAATAACTGCAAAAATTTCAAGGGCCATGTCAGATCATAGTCACATGGGAAAAGGCATACAAAGTCATCAGATCCATCTCTGTCCTCCAAACACAAGGCCTTGTAATAGTGAGTTGTTATGAATGGGAGTGACTCATATGGATCATGAGGATATGACTGAAATTTGCTCCAAAGGGCAAGTATGTGGAACAGTTTGGTATGTATAAATAACTGGTGTTTGCATATTTATGTCAGGCTCTTAAGTCACTAGAATTTTGTTTTTGAAGAACAGAACTAAGAGAAATCAAATGAAATCAAATGGGCCTGCATGATCTCTGTATGTAGAAGTCCTATGGAAGTCAGTGAGGGATCTGCATGATGAGGCCTTGTTGACTCTGGCCCAATATAAGTACCCAAATTATTAATAACCAATCCAGCTTCCAAATCACACAGGTCAACAGAAACTCTCTTTGTCTGACCTGGAAGTCAAATGAATTCTTTATTGAATCTGGCCCTGTATGTCTAAGATACCACATAATTTGTAATGTACATTTCTAGATTTAATCATAATAACTTGCTTTTATACACAATGCACAAGCATCACAAATTCAGTGCATTTTGAAGTGTATTTCTGATTATGTAGGTTGTGCAGGAGTGCATCAAGCACAGGGGTGGCTCCAGGCCCCAGCATGCCAAGCAGGAGGGCGGCAGGCGACTCCGTTGGATCTCCCGCAGGTGTGCCTGTGGAGGGTCCACTGGTCCCGCGGCTCTGGTGGACCTCCCACAGGTGGCACGCCTGCGGGAGGTCCACTGGAGCCGCCTGCCGCCCTCTCGGCGACCGGCAGAGCGCCCCCCCGCAGCATGCCACCCTGCTCGGGGCGGCGAAATGTCTAGAGCCGCCCCTGATCAAGCAGTCCTATTAGTGGCATAGCTGACCTGTGACATGTAACCCGATGAATGTCTCCTGCCACCCAACCTATTTAGTAATGGGAGAGATCAGGTCAAAGCACTTCTCTCAGCTATAGCAAAATTAGAATCATTAGACTTGAGGAGGAGAGGGGACAACTTAGGATTCCAGGATGCATACTAGTCATCAGCTAAACTACTTTTGAGATTGAGAGGCTTCTTCAAAACAGGACATGAATTTAAATAAGGATTTATTATCTGAGGAGTCTTCTAAAAATAAGAATTGTGTAATAACAATAAATTACAAAAAGCAGCCTCTAAAATCACTCATCCAATGCACAAAAGTTCTAACTATCTTTGCAGACACCCTTTTAAGTAACTGGAAAAAATACATTAAGTAGTCCATTGTAAGAAAAACAAAATGGTCCATGTTTTGTAGAGGAAATAAAATAAGCTGCCGGGGGGTGGAATGGGTGGGAATGTATGTGGTTTTTCACTCTTCTTCAGAATTTCTACAAATATATGGATTACCTTCCCGGAAAAAGTGATATATGGGGCTAAGATTACTAACTAGTCTGTAACAAATGAAACCAGGTAAGAACTGCACAGATTCAAATGATTGTCTGTTAGGCTTGACAGTTTGTACTTAGCAGAGTGCTTCCACTGACACTACCAAGTGAGCTTAGAAACTAGGCTGTCACGCAATGTAGGGAGAAGTTTTAATCATTAAAGATCTGTACAGAAGGAGCATTTGTAACCAGTCTGCCCTCTTCAGCATTGCCTAACTGACATCATTTGGCTTGTGTTCACAGTAGTAAAATTCCTTTTTATAATATTGCATCATTTTATTAACACAATATTATAAAATGTTTACATTTATCCTTAAACACCATGATTCAATATAGGCTGCGCTAGGACACATTATATTATGGTGGTGCTAGATTAGATACACATTTCTGTGGTAATAACTCAAATTTTATAAAAATAAGAAGAAATGGAAATTGGTGCAATGACTTTAATCCATTGATACAACAGTGTTTTGCCTCAAAATGGTCTGTGTTTAAATTACATGCATTCTCAGGGAAACTTTTCTTATATATTTAGATGCTAGCCTTCACATGCAAACACCAAAAATGTTTCATTTCTAATTTTGTGATATTGTTATTTTAAATGGTTGCTGCAATTTATTATTTAAGGAGCTGTAATTTAAAGATATGCTTTCTGAGAGGGTTTTTTCTTTGTTTTGATTTGATTTTAGTTTTTTAAAATTAAGGCCTTTATAGGGCAGAAGAAAAAACACCCTATGTCATTGGTCTCACCCCCCCTCTGAACTTTAGGGTACAGATGTGGGGACCTGAATGAACACCTCTAAGCTTAACTACCAGCTTAGATTTGGTCTCACTGCCACCATCCAGATTTCTGAGTTATCTGGAAAACTCTCTTCCCCCACAGAACCTTCCCCTTCCTGGATAGTCTTGAGAGACTTCTCCACAATTCCCTGGTGAGTCCAGATCCAATTCCCTTGGATCTCAAAAACAGGGAAAAAATCAATCAGGTTCTTAAAAAGAAGGTTTTTAATTAAAGAAAAGAAAGGTAAAAGAAAAAAATCTCTGGGAGACAGCATACAAGCTGATCTCACAGACAACAGATTTAAAACAGGATGTTCTCCTGGGCAAAAACCTTAGTACACACAAGAATACCCAAATTTGATTACTCCCCTAACTGCACAAAGACAAGTTACAAAAGAAAATAAACATAAACCTATTTATTCCTTTCTAAAACTTACTACTCTGATAAGAGCCTGGTTCCTTGATCTTTTTCACTCCACCTGAAACTGAAACTGAATCTGACTCTAAACGAAAAAAAACTTCCCTCCTTCCTTTTGAAACATCTTGTTCCCCCATTCGTTCCTCTGATCAGGTGTCAGCTAGGCTAGGTGAACTTCTTAACCCTTTGCAGGTAAGAGAGACATTAACCCTTAACTATCTGTTTATGACACCCTACGTGTTAATATAAACAGGAAATCTTTTTGAAAGCTTGGTTCTGATCCTGCAATAATAAATAGTAAATCCCTGACCACTATAATCTATACAGATCCATGCAAAATTGGGGCCAACTACTCATAGAGCATAAAGAAACTTTGTTATCTGTTTGTGTTATGGTTGCTCACAAAGGTACCAGCCTTGACTGGACCCTGTTGCGCTAGGTGCTGTACAAACACATAGCGGGCAGAGATAGGTCTCTGCAGGTGCAAGAGTAAGCCTGTTGTCCAGTTAGGGAGCATACCGTTTAAGGTCCTTGTGCTCGGAAGCTACTAAGTTACGGCTGGGCTTGCTGGTTGTCTTGTCTTGTTACACTCACAATTAGCTTTGTTGGAAATTGAAAATGTGCTTGTCAAGTTTCCAGTGAACCCTTTTGTTTAACAGTTTGAATTTTCCCTCACACGGAAAGGCCCTCCCCAGCACTCAAGTCCTACATTTGCTCTGGGGGAGAGACTTCAGGCAGCCCATTCAGGGTCCATTTCTCTGCATTTCTTGGGCACAGAGAGGGATGAGCTTGGCTTCCACCCAAAGAGGCTGGTACAGAGGGTGCTGTTTGAGAAGGGGCTAATGGATCAGCAGTCTGGGCAGATCCAGTGTCCCTAACATTAGGTGTAAGTGGTGCAGGGAGTCTTACAGCCATTATTCCAGCCTCTACGATGTAGAAGCAGGCACAGAGGGTCAGTGTTGCAGCCCCTTGGCCCTGGGTGGTAATTGTTACAGTAGAGCCATTTCAGAACCAGACACCCATTTCTAGACATTGTGCAAACACAGAGGAGGACATGATCCCTATTCTGGAGGTCTCTCCCCATGTGCCTTGTGCACATCATTTGCACGAGCCTGACTGTTCTGTAAATTTCACCTTATCTTCGCTCTTTGTGGCTGCTGCCATGTACCAGTTCCAAGCAAGTTTTGTTGAGTAATATCACACAGCCTGGCATTTCTTCTGTGTCCCAGATATCTGACTCCCCAGGTGCCAGCAAACTAAGGGTCAGTGTGTTATTCCAGGACACCTGTCATACTCTGGAGGTGGCTGGCTGGGGTTTCCCAAGTGCCCCTTGTTGAAATTTTACTACTGACCTGAAGGGAGGGCTGAAGTGATTTTCCTGCTCATAACAAGGTTCACCCTACCTTTAAAGTATAAACATTTCCAACAAAGTGCCCTAATAGAATCTAACTCATGCTTACACAGTGTGGTTGTCTGTCTGCCTTTAGTGGCTGGCCCACATGGAGGTTTATGAGTCTGTACAGTCTTTTTGACAGATCTTGATCTTTTAGCTTAGGCACTGGGGACTCATGGTCTGAAATCCAGAAGTCCCAGACTCCATCCCTAATGACAACTCACAAAGAGGCATGAGATTACATACTGTACATTTGTTTTCCAAGTGGATCTGCTGCTCTTCATCTGGCCCACCCCCCTAAGTAGCCTTCCTGTAAAGGTTGGAACAGAAACCAAGTGCCAAGCACACTCTGTGACCATTAAACCAGCTGATATTCTTGCACAGTCCCTAGCAGGCCCCTTAACTGGCGTGGTGGGCCTCATGCTAGCTGGCCACAATGAGAGGGAATTTCATCTCTAGCACACAGGTCAGTGCAGAAATGCTTTGGCTGTACATTAGCAATAGAGTAGTTGATATCTGCATGTTTAAAATGAGACACAACCATGGCGGCCATGCTTGCGTGGATACAAAGACGGGCTTTCCCATGCGAACGCTGTATGAATTTATGAAGTGCAAGTCACACGTGAACCGAATTGACGTTACATTTGGCAAAATGCTGTGCAAAGCACTATTGGGAGAGTTCATCCAGCTTTACTGCACAGTAATCTTTTTAAACCATATTCATAAGAGGGCATAGAATATTACAGTATTCATTTTTAAATCTAATATAAAAACTGTGGATAGAAAGCTTTTACTTTCCTAAGAAGCAAATGTCAAGGCTCTTAGCAAAAGAGACTATTTTTTTCTTCTTTCTGAAGACTGGTGCCTTTTCTCCAAAACTTAGTTGCATTGGCAGTGAGTTATAGCTTAGGAAAAGTATAAAATGAATCTTGAAAATTCCTTCATTTCTCAATTTATGGGAAGTGAGATGCTCTTTTGATAACTTTTCCCTTAACATCTCTAATAGCAGACAATACAGTTGTTTATTCAAATGAACCAAAAATAGTCAGTCCTGCTGATGTATTTATCCAAATATGTAATGACCACATTTTCCAAATTGCACCAACACAAATATGGTGAGATTATTACAAAGTGTCATGCAGCAAGAAATATAAGGCTTGGTGTAGAACATCTTCTATGACATCCTTCTCCAGTATATAGTCAATAATAAATCAATGTACTGCAGGGTTACATGAAGCAGCTGCATTTTCATCACAGAAAATAAGATCTTTTCACTTAGATGAAATTGGTGATTTAAAGGAAGAATGTAAAACTTGAAATGACATTTAAGGCACATCCCATCCCCTGGGGAAATTTAGATGTACCTGGGTGCATGAAGAGAACTAATACTGATTTTTTACCCCACAAAGCTGTTCCCAATTCTTTGGGAGGCCAAAATTAAGCGTTAGGTCCTATTACCATATTTATTGTAAAGAGTTGGAGTGAAATCCTGGTTCCATTGATGTCAATGGCAAAACTCCCACTGACTTCAATGAGGCTAGCATCTTGCTCAATAGCAGCCTTGGGCCTATGCACTTTCATAATGGCTCTGGCACTTAATAGCCCTTTGGCTGTCCTCTTTACCTGAAAGTGTGGACATCTGCTGGGCATGAAAAGCGGAAGGCTAGTCATAAGTGGAGAAGGAGCTGGATAGTTGCCCACATGTTTTATTTCACTTAGTGCTTTTCAAAATCTGAGGCTGCCTTGCGTGTTAACAGAACCAACTAGTAAGTCAGTAAATACCAAATGCCCTTTGCCCAAGATTGGGATCAATGTTAGATTGCTGATTAAAACCAGACAAATCTTAGGATAGCAAGCAGCCGAATGTTATCCTTACTGAATGACAACTGCCATTTCAGCAACCGGTTTTACCCACCGGTTTGTGTGACTTTTGAAGCAGAAATAAATACCTTCACCTACAATCTGTAATAAAGATCCTTCAAAAAGTTGGTTTTAGACTAATCTCAAAAAATAATGAAAAGTGCTACTGGAAAATTGCAGGTTGCTTACTATTGTTCCCTAGTGTTAAAAATACTCAGTAAATGTATGGACAGTTCATAAATGTAAGTGGCTTCTGAAGAGCTGCTTATATTTGCATAAAAGTATTCATTCTGTTCATAAAAAATGCTGAGAATTTTTAAAGATTTATTTCCATTGTAAAAAGATGTTATATTACAAAGGCTTATGATTGGTGCAATGAACCTAAAATATCTTCTTGCCTTTTCCTAGTTGATAAATCATTCTAGCCAATTCAGCTAACATTTACTTGGTTAATAGGACATATATAACCAAGCAAAAAAGTGAACTCAGCAACCAAAATGTAACAAAATAACGCACATAGAGAGCATTTCTAAGCTACTGTGGAAGTTACCCATTCTATCAGGCAAAGCAAACTGTTTCTTCTGTGTGTGTGTGTGTGTGTGTGTGTGTGTGTGTGTGTGTGTGTGTGTGTGTGTGTGTACATAAATTAAAATTTTGCTTCAGAGTGCAGCTGAAAATGACATTGAAAATATAACCTCTTCACAGGTCAGATTAAAAAGTCACAGATCGATTCTCTTCATTGTGTGCTTTCCATTTGTCCTTCAGACTTTGGCTAGATTTTAAAGAATTAAGATGTTACAGAAGAAGAAAGGTCAGAAACAAAAAACAAAAAAAAACCCACATAACTCAGTTCTTCCATCATGCACCAACTTCACTTTGCAGTACTTTTATCTTTCTTTCATTTTTCATGGAGATCTAATGGCAACTACAGAAGCAAAATAGATAATTTCCATACATGCTGTGGTCTTATTTTTTGCAGCAAGCAGAGATTTATAAAAAAAAATCTTAGCACACTGATTCCCACCCGAAGTAATCCCTGAAGAAATAAAAGGTTTGCAAAAAAAAATCTGTCACAACAATTTTGCACTAATGCAAACACCAGTAGAGAAGTAAGGAATTTTCAGATGAAGTTTTATTTGGTTGACCCGGATGGAGTTTCTGTATGACATTAAAAAAAAATGTGGCCAGGGTTGTGATGGTCTATAAAGTTTAAATCAAATTGGTCCCTTGATTTCTGCTGTGTGAATATATGTCCCCTGGATGTTGATGAAATACCAGCTCATTGCATGTAGGTCACTGTTAAACTATCAGACAGCAATGTCAATCTGTAAGTCCTGACCTGGATTGTGCCCCAAAACTATGGGGATGGGCTCCTTTTATATACTTATAATAATTTTCAAACCAAGGTCAAGAAGTCAAAGATTCAGTGTTAATCTTTTTTGGGGGAGGGGCAGGTGGGGGGGGGGTGGAAGGAAAGTATCTTTTTTAAAAAGTTGGAATAGTAGCATTGGAATAGTAGCATTTTTGTAGGAAATCAGTGTCCTGTACAACTCTTCTGTTCCCTGCAACAGCTCTGAGTGTCCACTGAAACTATTTTCTGGAACATGATATCATTTAGCACACATCAAGGCTATGTGTTTAGCAGCAGTCTGAAAAGTCTAAATTGTGTGAGAACAGCTCATTATCAAATTAGGCCTTCTGTGAAATGAGCCACATTATGGCTTGTCTAATCCTCAAACCGTTCAGCGCAAAATGTGCTTTGCAGTTGTAGAAGGGTGTCCTCATTCTTAAGGCTTCTTTCAGCATATCTGCTGTCGGCTTATTATGCAGCTTGATTTTTTCTTTTTGTAAACAGAATAAAAGACTTGTCTACAATATGCAACATCAATGTAGATGGTAGACAAGAAATGGGTACAGGAATGGACGGCACATTGGTAACATGAATGTATGTTCTAATTTATGTATTGGCAGTACTGAAGAAAATGTTTTTCCATAGCGACCTTTTGATTGCAAATTATTGGCTTGATTCTGCAGCCCTTATTCACGGAAAACAGCACTGATTCTTCCAATATCATCTGATGTCATGCTACTGCCTAGAATTCTGTTGGCTATTGCTCAGTATCTTGCTGACAAAGCTGTGTGAGAGTGAGTCTTGGAAATCAGTCTAAACTAGATTTTGCTATTTTCCTCACCCACTTCCTTGTGTAGTTTCAATTAAGTTGTGCTTAATTTAATTCTTTACAAAAATCAGTTGTTACTTTTCTAACTTGCCTCTGGATTCTTTAAACTGAGGTTTTCAAAGCCACTGTGGTAACTATGTGACTCCACATTGATGAGGTAGCTTTGAAAATCTCAACTTTAAATAACTCTTATTTCAAATATTATAGTTTGCTGTCATCTATTGGATATAACAGAGGACTTAGAATGGGGAAATTCCCAGAGGAACTCAGAGGGCCAAATCCCTACCTGGTGTAAATCAGCATATATTGATTTACAGTAGCTGAGAATCTGGCCCAGAATGGCAATCAGTTTTATTTCCAGATACCCAAAAACCTGGTAGGCTTTTTGAAAGTCTTTTTTCAGTTATTAAGGTGATAAGCTAGAGCAGGGGTAGGACAACTATGGCACGTGTGCCGAAGGTGGCACACGAGCTGATTTTCAGTGGCTCTCACACTGCCCGGGTCCTGGCCACCAGTCCGGGAGGCTCTGCATTTTAATTTAATTTTAAATGAAGCTCCTTAAACATTTTAAAAACCTTATTTACTTTATATATAACAATAGTTGAGTTATATATTATAGACTTATAGAAAGAGACCTTCCAAAAAACATTGAAATGGCACACGAAACCTTAAATTAGAGTGAATAAATGAAGACTCGGCACACCACTTGTGAAAGGTTGCCGACCCCTGCGCTAAAGTGAATACACAGGGCTTCTCTAGTCTACACTGTCTCACAGTTTGGAATATGGGGGTGTGAATAGCAGTGTGAACCAAAGTGATGGGCTGTAACTTCCCTGTGTGGAAGCTGCAGGCATGAACAAAAAGGTTCCTAGTTCACATTAATGTAAACCTAGTAACAGGATTAAATTACTGCAAACTAGGAACTGTTTAGTGCGCACCTGCTTATTTAGAATAGCTTAAACTCAGCTTCCCCACTGTATTGGATTATTTCAGAAGATCAAATCATGATGACCCAGCTCAACTCTTTAAAAAGCTTTTCTGAACTGTCTGCTTTATTGCCTTTTGAATACACATTTGCTATAGTAACTAGTTCAATAAATCACATTAGAAGTATTCAACTGTAATAGATTAAAGTCTTTAAAATACCCCAAACAGAATATGTTTGAGAAGTCTGTCCCATTTTTTAAGAGATAAAGTAAAAATGATGACTCCAGTCAAGATCTGATTCAGAAAGTAAAATAACATTCAAAGTAGTCAGAAAAAATAGGATAGATTGCGGAGAGACAAGTTGCAAAATTGAGAGCTAACACTGTAAATCTTGTATGATAAAAAATAAATAAAATCAGAGTGGGAAAAGATAATATCGAACATTTTGATTCATTGAAAAGGGAGTCAAGGTAAAATGAACATAAAGCATACGTCACAAACTTTTCTTTTAAACAGAACAAGGAACTATAGAAAAACACGTCTAGCAGTTTAACATTTTTAATGTACTGATCAAACACTATTAAACTTTGTGCTTCCTTTATGCTTACTGCTTCTTTCTGACAAACTCATCTAGTCATGTTATGGCTCCTGTTATAACAAACCAAACATACTGGTGTCAATTTTAAAATACAAAGGAGCAGAGCAACATGTTCATTTCCTGTCCTTTGACTCCTAGCTCTATGGTCTACCATTTCAAAGAATACTCACCTGGATGTAATGACAGTTGGGTACACATGCATGCAGAGTTAAGATAAACAGAGTGCCTTCTACTCAGGTGATCTGGTTTCTTCTTGCAAACACAAAATATCAGAGGGGAGATTACACTGAAATTTCAGCTTGTAAAAAAAAAAAGCAATCAATCCACTGTTGATGATACTTGAGAACAGCTGGTGGTTTCCACCAGTTACTCCCAAGTGGCCAGCAGTCGCAATTTGTGACTAGCCTTGTCTTCAAACATCTCAGGGCAACCAAAATGTGACAGGATGACAGATAGTCCTCTCAATAGATACTGACAAACAAATTAGTGCAAAGATGCTTTTCATAGCATACCAGATGTGTTGAGTTCTATCATATGGAACAAGCAGTGAAAAACTGTCTATGTCCCATCTGTGCTTTTTTTAGTAATCACCGATGCACTAGTTGTGGAATATAAGGCACCGTAAACAGTTTGTCTGTGTTTTACACATGAAATAAATGGACAAATCCAGGTCTTGGCCTCATCATCAATGTTTAAAACTTTTGTATTTGCAAGAATATCTTACATGCCCAGGAGTTCTATTCAGTAGTTAGGGAACTGTCCATTGGCTGCAATTAGTTGAAAAATTATGCCAGTACCAAACAAAGGTTTATGTAAATCAGTTAAAGACTACAAAATTGTGCTTTGTAGCTGAACAACATGCTAAAAAGCTCTAACTTAAAGAACTGCTATTTGGATTTACATCATTTAGTGTCCCAGACTTCTCTCTCCTCAGATTGTTAACCTAGATTTAATTGAGAAGGGCTACAACTGAAGCTATATTAACAGCGTTATAATAGACATGATGGGAGCGAGGGGTCTTGATGTTTAAAGGACACTGGGAACAATAGCATATACATTGCCAGCTCTACTATAAATGAAACCAATATCCTCTCATAAAAATGCACTCTCTGTTGGGCATCATTCCATAAAGGGTCACATGCATTGGGATTGGAGACGTGTAATATAGGGCAGGATTGGCTCCAAATATCCACAGTAAAACAGCATATATGTATGATTAGGGTGACCAGATGTCCCGATTTTACAGGGACAGTCCCGATTTTTGGGTCTTTTTCTTATATAGGCTCCTGTTACCCCTGACCCCTGTCCCGATTTTTCACATTTGCTGGTCACCCTACATACGATGGAGGTGCCTAGGTCTTGTGTTCTGTACAGGTGAATTTCACCCACTATTTATGCTGAAATAAAAATATTACATATCCTCACCCTACCCCCAAAATAGTTTCTTATTTTTAAAATATTTAAAATTAAGAAGACACACTGTAATTGTTGGAAGAGCCTCCCCAGCATCCTGACATCATCATTTACTCAGCTCTGACACTTGGACTCTTAGGTCCTGGTTCATCTCTGTGCCAGAGTTAAACCTAGCACAGGGAGCATGAGAGGAAGCAATGTGCCTGCCTGATTCCTTGGATTGCACTAACTTTTTCCTTGATTGCAATATCTCTTTCCGGCATTGTGACAGTTGGGAAATAGCTGGGACACAGGAATGCCCTGGCTTACACTGCCTACCCCAATGTGCCTTCAGCACTGGGGACTCCTTGAGACTCCTTGACTCCTTTGCATCAACCACAGAGCACTGAAGAATTTAGCCCTTAATATCATTTATCGTTGGCTGTATTGCCATTGGCTGTTGGTCTCACTTCATTCCATCCATCGCCACTTGCAGTCCCTCAGCCCCAAGAGACACCTCTTTCCCTTCATGGTTCTTAGCCTCCTTTTTGTCCTCACTGCTCTTCTCCATCTCCCTTCTGTTTCCACGGATCTTCTGAGGGGCAATAGCCCATTTGTCTAAAAGATGCTTTCTTTTTTCTTATCCCTTTTTGATGGGCATTGGTTAAACAATTGCAAATCCACCTCCAGTTCATGAAATAACCACAACTGTAGTAATAAAGTCAAAATATGATTCTCCTGTAATATAGTATAATCACTCCCTTTTCTTTATTCCTTGCAGATGGTGCACCTCTTAGCACAGACAGTGTGTTAGCATGCTGATTCCAGATGAATAAAATATATTGACATCTTTGCATTCTCTCTCTCTTTATACATAAGTGTGAGTTTGGGCGTGTGTGTGAATGTGTGTATGTAACATTATCCTTGCCATTTAATTTTCCCTGCTTTTCATTTTGATTCCTCTTTTAGGAGAACAAGGACTTGTCATCCATCTGGGATTTTATTCTTCATCATGTAAAAATATTGCTTGAAGGCCAGTTTCTGCTTGGCATTAAGAGACTGAAGAGCAGCCTAAAATAGAATTTTATAAACCTCTTATATTGAAATCCCCTCAGTTGTAAGTCTACTGTCTCAGTAATTAGATCAATACACCAGAATAACATAGGAACTAATTATATTTTCCATGTGGTATGAACATCCCGTATCAAATAACATGCGTCAGTATCTGTCATTCTCCCATTGTTGTAGATAACTGTAGATGTAAAATGATTTATAACAGCTCCATGAGAAGAAAAAACTACTTAAACAAAGAAAATCTAGAATGATGCTGTATGGACTAAGGGATAAATTGAAAGTATTTTCCAGCAATAGGTAAGGGGTTTTTTAATTCTCATTTGATCATTGACAGAAAGCTTCTGACTTGATTGTGAAATGTTTTCTCTTGTGCTTAAATTTCATGCCAGAGATTATTAAAAATTGACTTTGCAGTATTTATTTTATTTATCTACCCCAGCCAGACTGCGCTTAACCTGTAGATTTTGTGAATTATTAAATTATAAAAGCAATTTGTATTGGATTTTACACTCCAGCTAGGTCTGCAGGGATGTGCACCTCCATCCTAATCCTGGAGCTGAAGCACTTTGATTCATCTTTAATCTAAAGACTTTTTAAAGTGTGTGTTCCAAAGATGTAAGACATAACGATAATCTCCAGTGTAATGCTTAACTAACTGCTTGTTAGTTTTAACATTTAGAAGCATATAATAAAAAAGAAAACTAGTTTCAATAGGTTAACCAAGCCATAATGCTGCAAAACATAATTCATTAAGGCAGATAACAAGAACTATTTTGGAACATAATGAAAAGCTAATAAAGGTCACTGTGCCTACAAACACATATATATCACTATTAATTTAACAGTACCAGTGCCAAATACATATGCATTTCAAATATGGATTGGAGTCTTCTTAACTGAAACCTGTTGGAGTTGCATAAATTTTAAAATGTACAGTCAGTTAAATAAATCTCACAAGTTTAAATTAAAAATGGGCCCAAGCTACAAATTTTGAATCCAGATCAAGATCCATATTTTGAAGATGGTCATATCTGGAGTGCTTGGATTGGCCATTCTATTGATAAGACCATTCAGTGTCATAAATGGGTCCAAAATTTTGACCACTTCACTAGAATTTGAGGTGTTTGGATCCTGATTTAAGTTTTTAAAAATATATAGCCAAAATTTTCTCAAGTAATGTTTGAGTGTCTCTATTTTGGGGTGTCCAATTTGCTGCACCATGAAGTAGTCTGATTTTCAGAAAGCTGTGAACCACTCTCTTAAAATCAAGCCTTTCTAAGGTGTGTCAAGTTTGGAACCCCAAAATTCCAGCAACCAAAATCAACAATCACTTTTGAAAATCTTGGTCTATAGCTGTTCATGGAACAACAACAACAACAACAAATCTTGCACTTCATTTACATTGAAAATAAACACTAATTTTGTTTTTGCTTAAACCATTGGATTTCTAAAATATGTTTGCTTGTCTCAATAATTTTGCCAAGAATCATGCAATTGAGATGAATCATCACATTTCCCAAGGCATGCAGGTGCAGGAACAGAAAGAGGCATTGAGTAATAACACAATGAATGCATGCATATAAATGATAAACATTCAGTTAAATGACAACATGACTGGAAAGACCCCCACATCAAACCACTGTATTTAGCTACTTCCGTAAATGCATGTTAAATGCTGAGACCTGTCAGTGTTCTGTCTTGTCGGACACCCCAGATTTGAGGTGAAGTTGGTTTATTCTTAAAGAGGCACAGGCAAGGTGAATAGATTCAATGCTTGACCTACCTTTTTTGCTGCTGATTGCAAGATCCATGTAATTATTTATGTGAAGTACTTTTAATGCATCGCCGCTTTTTCTTTCCCTCTCCTTTCTACAAAACAGAACAATAAATTCCAGCAGCCCTCATGAGCACCCTAAAATAACTAGTCTGTGTGTAAGCACAATAAAGGGAAAGCAAGTGTAGATAAAGAAACCTTTCAGTTTCAAGCTTCTAAATAGTTCAATGGGAAAGCGGTAAGATTGTTACTTCGCCTTGAGAGCAACTGAGAAAAGAAGATGTACTAAATGCCACTGGCTAAATCCTCCTGATCATTTTTAGTCTTTACAGTCAAAATGGGTTGTCTTCCTGAAAGAGATGTTCTTGTTCATCCATAAATTACTGAGTTGGATGAAGGAATTATTGGGTAAAATTCTGTGGGCCTTTGTTATACAGGAGGTCAGATAAGAGGATCATAGTGGCACCCCCTTGAGTTAAAAATCTGTGAATTTCCCCTACTCATGTACCATTTATGCCTCCTGCCCTTCTAGGCACAACTCTACACCTACTATCCTTCTGGATGAGGAGGACTGACTGATACACTGTCGGTGGCTTTTACTACTTAGCCATTCAAGGGTGACACAAAGCACTTCTGCATCCTATACTTTAGGGAGGGAACATATTGCCTGAACAGTAGACCCAGCACTGGCTAATGTAGCATACAAGACAATGAAAACAATAATATTTAGATTGTCAATTCACAGTACTGTTACTGCTAGCTAATTTGGCAGGAGTTAGAGCCTATGTTAACCTAAGGAGTGTTTTAAGTTTATTGTTAGATCAAAAGCTAAGACAAAATGCTTTTTCTCTGACATTTTACTTATTGAAAACAATTGTGAAGGGTCTGTGTCATGTATAGGGGACCTGTTCTTGAAATTTTGGTTTATAAGGGCAATCCCAGAAGGCAGATGCGTGATTTGGGTATTAGTGTTTGAAATCTGCACCTACAGCTGTACATATATTAATTATACAGAATAAACCTACCTCTGTCATAGTCCTCATTTGAATCAGAACTGTAAACATATCCACTCAGGTCAGCAGATAGCAGCCCTTTCATGTGACAAAGAAATAACTTTTGATAACTTCGTGAGCTTTATTCTTGTGGGGTGACTGGAGCCAGATTATGGTCGAGATGTTTTAAAACAGTGCAGGGGATTTCAGACATGTTTATTCCACTAAAATGAATAGAAGATCTGTGGCTAAATCCCTTGGTCTGCTTTGAAAACCTCAACTCAGGCTAGCTCTTCTGTGAGTTTTATTAGAGGAACCAGTCTACTGCATCTTGCTGTTGACAATGGTGTACATTGACAGGACACATCTACACAAAAGTTTATAGATATTATCATTCAGATTAAGATATTACAGAAAAGCTGCTGTCAGCATAGTTCTCAATGGAAAAGTTGCAAAATGACCTCCCTCTGCACTTAAAAACAAGTGTTGCTTCATATTAGCATATAAAAACTCTTATTTATTATAATCTATCTAATAATGATGATGATTTTATTACAGATACTATATCATAATAGAATATTTTAAGGTATATGCTTTTTGAGTCAAAATTGCCATTTGCTATATGTTCATACAGTGCCGAGGACAGCATGTTCCACTATCACAGTATAAATCTTTAATAATAAATAACACAATTAATAACATATGTTGCTTATAAGAATGTCAGTATTACAAATGTATCAAACCATTTTAGTTCAGGAACAGTGGTATAGTCCTAAATCTGAAGCTACTGGAAAGTCACTGACTAAAAGGGGCAGAGAGCAGAGGAATGAGCCTGGGGGAATGGCAGAGGGGGTTTTAGGGCAAAGCGTGGAGGCTGTCTAGGGGCTCAGGCTAGCAGTGTCCAGTGCAGAGGGTGAAAAGGCTAGGGGAGTACAACTATTGTCCAGGTCACATTTCCCCAGACAGTTAACTCAGAAGGACCTGGAGTCCTAGGAATGTTTCTCCCATTTGCTCCTGGAAAGTGATGCCTCCAGCTCCTGGCTTAAATTTCAAAGGCACCTCAGCTACCCTCCCTTTACCTGAGAGGTTGGGGCTCAGTGGAGTGCTCACTTACCAATGCAACAGCTTGTGCTGGCTGTGCTACAACTCAGATACATACTATAGATGCCACATGTCTAGAGTCCCTGCCCTGGCCAGGAGGAGTAAGAACCCAGGGACCTAGAACTGGGGTCTGTAGGGCTTGAGATAGGTGCTGCTTCATCTTCGCCACCAGGGGCCCATGCAGGGGGACCACCAAGAAGAACTAAGAAGCTAAGCCTTGCAGGAAGGCCAGCCCTAAGGGGTATGAGCAACAGCACTTTGTGGTGCTTTAAGTGCCTGGCACTCCTCATATAAATCAGGAAGCCATTTCTGAGAGTTGTCCAAACAACACAGACCTCCCGTGTATTTCTGCCTTAGATTCCACTCACTGCTTCTTACTGTGACTTACTTTGATCTGACTTCCAGCTCCCAAACCTGATCCTGGTTTACTGTCTCCAGCTTAAGATCACTGCTGACCCTGATGAAGGACCTTGGCCTAGTCCGACCCTGATTCTCACTTCACACTCTCAATTTGGTAACAGACTCTGACCTTGTGGTTTTGAGCTGACCTGGCCATGGGCTGATTCTTGATTTCTGGCCCCAGTGCAGCTCACTCTGTGCCCACAGGCCACCTACAATCCAGCCATAACAAATTGCTTTGACCACCTCCAGACTTCCCCCTTCTGCCAATCCCTCTACAGATGATGGAAGAGGCAGGTCCATATCTCACCTGAGTTTCCCAGGGGGACAGGGGAGAAATCCCGAGAAATGAGCTGCCTGCTTGCAGATGGAGAACCTCTTACTGAAGGCCCAGTTAAGACAAACCATGGCCAAAGTGCTGGTCCTATGTCGGCAGCTGGCTCCTTCACAGACTCGTGATATGCAACTCATGTCAAAAGTACAGACCATTTTTGAGAGCAACCCACACATTCACAAGGAGAGGCACCTGCACTGCAAGCTCAGGTGGAGCACTCCCCTCCCGAGCAAGGCCCTGTGGTGCTTCTACCGGAGCAATTTGATGGGGACCACTGGAAATATCAGAGTTTCCTAAACCAATGTCAGCTGCTTTTTCTACACCCCACAGACCAATAAAAGGCAGAGCCAGTGATTATCCTGCTTATGGGAGAAGTGTTAGATTGGGACTCCTCGCTGTTACAACAAAACAGGCCAGTACTCCAACTGTTTTCTGCCTCTTACTAGACTGTGTGCAAATGGCCAGGATTTTCATGAAGCTGGACCTTCCAAGAGCTTACAGCTTACTGCATGTAAGAGCTGCAGATGAGTGAAAAACCACCTTTCATACCTGGTAGAGACACTTTGAATATTTAATAATGCCATTTGGCCTCACCAAAACCCCTGAAACTTTCCAACACTGTGTGAACGATGTGTTCAGGGACATATTAGATCAATATGTCATCATTTATCTCGACAATATCCTAGTGTTCTCAGAGAACCAAGAACAATACTGTTAAGTCCAGTCTGTTCTAGAAAGGCTGTGGAAGCATGGGCTATATGCAAAACTGGAAAATACCACTTTGACCAGTCTTCTTGTGAATTTTTGGGCTACATCATCTGCCCAGGGAGCATTCAGTTGGATCCCCAAAAGATAACAGCAATCTGTGACTGTGTAGCTTCCTGGAACCCCTGTGAATTACAGCACTTCCTGGACTTTGCCAATTTCTATCAGCACTTTTATTGCCAACTTCTCAGGCAAAATAGCTCTCCTGACTTCACTTCATCACCTGAAGCCCAGCATGCCTTCATCCAGCTCAACTCCATCTATAGGAAGGCCCCCATCCTAACACACCTTGCCCAAGATAGTGGAGGCTAAGGTAGTAGTAGGATATTTGTATAATCTACCTCCCCTTACCTGGTAAGAGAATTTCATAAGGCTTGTCCTGACAAGCCTGGCCCAATTCTACTCCAGAGGAAATAGCCCTAAAGAGAGGGATGTAAGGATCCATGGGCCAAAAACCTGGGTTAGGGGGGATTAGAGGTAGCTGCTGTTTCCTCATTGCCAGCAGGGGCCCAGGCAAGGTTGCCAAACAGGAGGAACTGAGATGCTAAGCCCTGCAGGAAGTCTCACCCTAAGGGACATGAGCGACAGCCCTCTGTGATTCCCTGATTGACTGGCACTCTCCATATAAACCAAGAAGCCATTTCTGAGAGTTGAGACCTGTGGGGCATAACACATTATTCCTCAGAGATGCCTCAAACTTGATCTGGAGGGTAGTTCTGTTTCAGTGGATACTTCTGTTTCAGTGCTCAATTGCTCCTTAAACTCTCTGGCCTTGTCTTCACTCAGGAAAAAAGAGTGTGTTCTTAGCCTGTGTTAGCTAACACAAGCACATATTCACATAATTGTAAAACTCACTTCCAAGATTATTCTTGCAAACAATAACAAAACACCCTGTAAGTATACATTCACGTGAGCTTTTTATTTTATTTTATGTTTGAAAGAATATTCAATTATGTGAATGTGTGTTTTTGTGAAGAATATCATGGAAGCTTTCCTCTTCCTATATATTTCAATGTCTCAGTCATCTAGCCGGGGATGGAAAAAAATACAGTGTTACTTAGGTGACCAGTTATGCAGCATGGGTAGTGAACAGTTAAAGCAATTAGTTTGCATATGGTAAAATATGTTTGCCCAACACATTGAAACAAGTTCATATGACAAATACATCTGGAAAAATGAAAGTCTGTTTGCAGAAAATTTGCAAACAGAAAAAAAATTATGCTACCAAACAAATCTTTAGCAACAGTTCTCCCAGTTCTAGCCACAAGACATGCAGTTCCATAGCTCTAGATATTTTAAAAACATGCACAAGCTGATCCAGCCATGTGGATCAGTTTGCAGGATTGGGGCCACAGAGAGAAGGGCTTTGAGTTCATTGCTTCTACTAGAGGAGTTGAGGAGGGTTTTATTCAAGAAATATATTCTTGCTAATAAGTCACTTAGAGATGTTGCTGAAGTCAGATTACAGCTTGTAAATTTTGTCACCTACTGCATGAGGAACAAGCAATGAGACTGTTTGCATATAAATCATCCGTGCTAGACACAACTGCATATAGCTTGTAAACCATTTATGGAGACTGAAAACATACTAGACCCTGAAAGAGATCCCTGAAAGAACCCTTCCCCTGAACCTTTGCTTACTTGAGATTTATTGTACATCTACTTCTGGAGACAGATTGCCATCTTTTTATGTTTCAGTTATTTAAATTAATAAATAAAAAGCAAATCTGTCCATTAAGTGTCAGCCAAGGCAAAAGGGTTTCAGTTTCCTTGGGTTTTGAATGTTCTGAAGTATCAAGTGCCTTGGAAAGGTCAATAAACGTAGTGCTTCCCATGGCATTATAGCCATGATCCCATAACTCTAAGTAGGCTGCAGTGCCTGGGATTTTAAATTCAAACCAGCATGTTATAAAACAAAGCAGTACGTAGCCTCTCTTCCATGTTCTAAGTAATAAAAATGATAGTAATCGTCAGTTCTTTTACATTTATATTGTGGCAGCAGCCAGAGGCATCAATCAATCATTGTCCTCAGTACTGTTCAAACATATAGTAAATAACGGTCCCTGCCCCGGAAAGCTTATGCCTAGAACTGGGTGACATTTCCCAGATAAATATTTTTTTGACAAAAAATGCAGTTTTGATCAATCAAAAACTATTCATGAATTTGACACAAATTGTTGTGGTCATTCACCAAATGCAGCAGAGGAGTTGGCAGTAGTGGTGGTGTTGCTACCCCTCTACAAACCCTGCTAAGCTTTAGCCTGGTGATTTAGGGCCCAGTGACCCAGGTTCAAATCTCCACTGTAGAACAGAACCACCATGGACTTTTTTTCCAATTTGCCAAAAAAAAATTAAAAGTTCAGATTTGGTTCAACCCAAACAGAACATATTGATTGATTGATTGATTGTGATTTTACAGAACTACCACTGAATCAAAAAATCGCCTCTCTGTACAGCTTCTGGCCCCTTTAGACCATTCTGACAGTGTGACGCATTTGGAACTATCTCAGCTTATAGATTGCATGAGCTAGATATTCAGCAGCTGGTGTAAATCAGTCTAGCACTGCTGACGTTCATGGATCTATACCAATGTACAGCCGCTGAGGAGCTAGCCCTGTGACTGAGATACAACTCTGAATGAGCTAAGATGTACTCATTGGCACTGGTAGGGTGTTCTCCATGAAGACTGACATTCCTTAGTCAGGAGAGATGGTTCAAGAAAGACGTTTAGTTTAGTGTCAGTTTACAATATCTTTACCATGTATAAGAATCTGACATATTTTAATTAGTACACTTGGAGGCCAAACTATGCCTTTGTGAATATGATGGCTAGATATATAGTACAGTACAGTACGAAATATAAAGTAATGATTTGCACTTTAAGTGGATTAGTACAGGCTTTTATTGGTCGCAGCCTGGAGGGCCAGGGTGACTGTTGTTTGTTATTGTTTCACTTACATTGATGAGTCGCTGTTATAATTGAGAGGCTAGAATTTAGATAGAAAAGCAACTGGATCTTCAAGTGGCTAAACTGCATCACAAGTATTACAAAATCTGTGGTGTTGCCATTGGCCTGTGGATATTAAATGTATAGAAGGTTCCATCTTTTGAAGTCAATGTAAAGCTGAGGTTCTGATCACTTGTGATCATTTTAAAAGCCCGTGGTATATTTAGCAAGAGTAGGGTTGCTAACCTTCATGTCTTGGACAAATTCTAACCTGGCTAATTATAGTCCACCTCCCTGTATTTCCCCTTGTGTTTAAGACAGATTCAGTATTGTCACTTTCTGTTCTAAACTGCTTGTTTTATTACAGTGAACTGGTAAATGTCTGCTGCTTTCCAGAGGTGGCTGCATTTCAGTGCTAGGGGAAGTGATTCCTATACTGTTATAGCTCCATATATAGGAAGGCTAAGTACTTTGATTCTATGGTGACGCGTACTGTAAAAAACCCTAAAACAGATAGACATGAAGTAGGAAGGGATAGTGGCCTTCCAGATTAATTCAGGGAGGGCATTTCATGGAAGAAAATATGGAGAGGCTTGTGGGAGGAGCAGACATATGGGTATGAAAGGTTGCCGCCATTGGCAAAGCAAATGGGATATGACAGTAGGGCGGGCAGAGTTGTGAAAAAACTGAAGATGAGAGTATTAGAAGCTTGAATTTGATGGAGTTGCAACGAGTCCCTTTTTTCACAAGGAGGTGTTTGTGTGATGTGAAACATGTTTATTCTGGCTCAGGAGAGAGCTGTCGTATGGTACATCCAGTCCACATGTCAGATGCATCCCCTGTCAGCCTCCTCACTGACAGGGGATGCATTAGCTACCAATAATCCAGTTTTGTGTCTGTGCAGATCATAGTCAAGTAACTCCTGGCATGACAACAAAGCAAATCTTCTTTTCCAGTGAGGCAGAGGGAAGTTGGCTAGTAAGAGAAGAAATATATATTCAGCATATGATTCATACAACTAAATATGTTTGAAGACTATAAATTATACATTTTCCCTACTCAGGGGTATTTTCCGTGCCTGAGGGAAAGATGCTTGAGAAACTTTTGGTGCTTTCAAATGAAAGAACAGAACTTTGGAGCTGTCTTTCAATCTCTAGCTAAGTTCAAAAGAGAAGTGATAAATATGTACCGGTGCCGCCCCAGCTATTAGTTGAACTAGTGGAGCCTCTAATGAAGCAAAGTCTGGGTTGAGAGTCTTCATCTCTGTTATGTATGAGACGTCCAAAAGACTCATATAATTAGCAATGGATGAAATGGTTTTGGGGAGGATGGAGGTGGACAGGAAATAATTATCCCCCTCCCACTCCCCCTTTCCAGAAATGGCCCTGATCTGTATTTCTGAGTTTCTTCCTCCTTCATCTACCCCCAATTTGTTTTCACTTCTTGTTTCTAGGTGGAAATGGGATTGGAAATGTCAAAATTGCATGAAAAGGTTTGTTCTTATGGCATTCTTTTCATCATAATCTTGAAGAACTAAGAAGTGTGAATAGTCTGTGTCATGGTATAATTCCCCACTCTGAACCTTAGTGTCCAAAAGATGGGGTACCAGCATGAATTCCTCTAAGCTCAATTACCAGCTTAGTACTTGTAGCACTGCCACCAACCAGGAATTCCAGTGCCTGGTACACTCTGGTCCCCCCAAAACCTTGCCCGGGGACCCCCAAGACCCAGACCCTCTGGATCTTAACACAAGGAAAGTAAACCCTTTCCCTCACCATTGCCTCTCCCAGGCTTCCCCTCCCTGGGTTACCCTGGAAGATCACTGTGATTCAAACTCCTTGAATCACAAAACAGAGAGGAAAATCCACCTCCCCCGCTCCTTCTCTCTCCCCCTCCCAGAATCTCCCTGAGAGAGAAAGTAATCCTAACACAGAGAGAAAATTAACCTTTCTCTC
Source organism: Gopherus flavomarginatus (assembly GCF_025201925.1). Lineage (NCBI taxonomy): Eukaryota > Metazoa > Chordata > Testudines > Testudinidae > Gopherus > Gopherus flavomarginatus. Next base: position 24,781,194 of record NC_066618.1, on the reverse strand, counting down.
CCCCAATTCCCTGGTGAATCCAGACCCAGTCACCTGGGGTCTCACCAGAATAAAAAAAAAATCAGGTTCTTAAACAAGAAAAGCTTTTAATTAAATAAAGAAAAAAAAAACAGTAAAAATGATCTTTGTAAATTTAAGATGGAATATGTTACAGGGTCCTTCAGCTATAGACACTGGGAATACCCTCCCAGCCTAAATATACGAGTACAAATAAAAATCCTTTCAGCAAAATACCAATTTGAACTCCTTCCAGCCAAATACACATTTGCAAATAAAGAAAACAAACATAAACCTAACTCGCCTTATCTACCTAGTACTCACTATTCTGGACATATAAGAGACTGTATCAAAGAGATTGGAGAGAAACCTGGTTGCACATCTGGTCACTGTCAGAACTCAGAGAGAACAACAACCAAAAACTAACAGCACACACACAAACTTCCCTCCCTCAAGATTTGAAAGTATCCTGTCCCCTGATTGGTCCTCTGGTCAGGTGACAGCCAGGCTCACTGAACTTACCCCTTTACAGGCAAAAGAGACATGAAGTACACCTGTTCTATTAACCCTTAACTATCTGTTTATGACAGTCTGTTTAAGTTTATAGGATCATAGGATTAACTCATGTAAATCAATATAGTGCCACTGACCTCAGCAGGTATGAATCTACATAGGTCCATTGACTTCAGTGGATCTACACAGTTTCACACCAGCTGAGGGTCTGGCCCATGAAATTCTAGAGCAGGGGTCAGCAACCATTCAGAAGTGGTGTGCCGAGTCTTCATTTATTCATTCTAATTTAAGGTTTCACGTGCCAGTAATACATTTTAACATTTTTAGAAGGTCTCTTTCTCTGTCTATAATATATAACTAAACTATTGTTGTATGTAAAGTAAATAAGTTTTTTTAAATGTTTAGGAAGCTTCTTTTAAATTAAAATGCAGAGCCCCCCCGGACTGGTGGCCAGAACCTGGGCAGTGTGAGTGCTGCTGAAATTCAGCTCACGTGCCACCTTCGGCACCCATGCTATAGGTTGCCTACCCCTGTTCTAGAGGCTTATTCAAGCCAAACTGAGCTCCAAATCATTTTAAGTTCTCCTACTGTGAACCAGACTTCTAGAAAAAATAATTACTAATTCAATAGCTCCCACTGCTTTTACTTCAGATGCTAGCAATGCTGTGTTCCAGCTAATCATTGGTTTAACTACTGAATCAAGAGTTTTCAAACAGTCTCTGTACACAGAATATTCGAGGTGCAAAAGAAATTTATTCAATATACTGTATGGCAAGTGCTTCATGTAGGCTTGCCCATGAGTCAATGCATGAAGCAACAATGACACGCTCTGGAGGAAGCTTTCGAGCTAGCCATGAGGTCCTAGCTTCCTAACAGCTGCTACTGTAAATGGTGAAAAAAAAATATCTATTTTAGTTGAGAGTCTAAATGGGGGAGAGATAGCTCAGTGGTTTGCACATTGGGCTGTTAAGCCCAGGGCTGTGAGTTCAATCCTTGAAGGGGCCATTTTGGGTAAAAAATCTATCTGGAGATTAGTCCTGCTTCAAGCAGGGGGTTGGACTAGATGACCTCTTGAGGGTCCCTTACAACATTGATATTCTATGACATACACTCTTAGTCCTCTAAAATGCAGAATCTGGGTTTAACAAACTAGGCAACCCAGTCCAGAGATCACCATTATGCTCTTCTTGTAGGGAGCTGAGCAGAAAAGAAAACAATAAAAAGTAAGTCGTGCTTCCCTGCTAAGCTAATCAGCCCTTTTCAAGAAGGGAGGGCTGTGCCAGCTGCAAATCAATGCACTAAATCAACTTGGTGCTTGTGTGAGTACTGTTACAGTGACAGCTGCTAACGAGGGAATAAAGAAAACTGTTACTGGATATTTAGTAGACTTTTAAGTGCTTGTGTAAAATAACATTTAATTTAATGTGAAGTTATAAATATAATTGAGCTTTATGGACATTGCAGCAGGGAAGCCAAGAATGGTCTATCCCCTTCCTCAGCTCAAAGAGCTATTTAACTCTTGTTGAATCTTAGAATGTCCTTATCAAACTGCAACATTAAAGAACTTTGGAGGGGGGAGGATTTTCCTTTTGTAATTCATTGGTTGTGGCCACTTTTCCCTGAACTGTACCACAGCCTGTTTGAGAAGGAGCAAACATTTACTCATTTATCAGAATAATAATTAAATACATGGCATATTATATAGTTTTGAACATGTTCAGATCATGGTACCATACAAATTCACATTCCATTGCGAGTTAAATAATTAGTTAGTACTATCCCTATTTTGCATCTGGGGAAACTGCACTAGAGGAGCAAAGTGACTTGCTCAAGGCCCTATAGGGAATCAGTGGCAGAGCCATTATTAGAACTAGGGACTTCCCTCTGTTTTACATTCCTCCTTTTAACATGCACTGTACAGCAAAACCATAAAAAACAGGACTCAGTCCAAAGATAATTAAATTCTTGTGTTGTGGCCCAGGCTCATATTTTCCTACTGGGTGATGTCAGAAAAGTACTCTCTTAAAGGAGACAAACTTAAAAAATGGCTGTTCAGGGGTTAATTTGGGATTTTGCTCATCTCCAGTACTATCAAACATATCTTCCTAGCCCTATTATCTTTCATTTGTGGCTACTCCTTCTGAGAGGCCCTTCATGAATGCACTAATCTGGAAAACAATGGACAGGACTTTGGGCTCCATGAAGTCAGATAGTGTTACAAGTGGGAACTTGTCTGGGGTTTAAACTGGGAAGTCTCTGAAGCTCGGGATGTGCTTCCTCAGGTAGGGGAAGCATGTTACCCACATGCCTCCTGGGTGTGGTGCTCTGGCCCCTCTAGCGGTGCCAAGACCACAGAGAGAGAGAGTAACGTTCAGTCCTGTCCACCAGGGTCTGTCAGTGTTATACACAGTCCTACATTCACAAGGGGTTGGACAAGATAACTTAAACTGTCCTATCCCTAAATTTTCTGTTACCCATCGTTATGACAGTCCTCCAGGAAGGAGGACTCCCCCAGGAAGTTCACCAGTGTTGTTTTCAGATTACATATTAGGTGGTTGCTATTAGTCACACTATTTTTCACTGCACACCTCACTTTTTCAGCCTTCTCAGCCCTCCGCCAGCTTAGGACGTAAGAACCTGGGATCCCTGCAATTCACACTCAGGAGCATTGCACTGATGCACATGACACTGTCAACTAACTGTAGCTACCAAACCAGCCCAATGTTGTCATTTAAACTGTAGCCTTGCACTGAAACACTTTATATAAAATACATATGGGCAAGCAGTGGAGTTCCTCCTCTTTATTTACATCAATCTCAAATCACTCCAAAGCACTGCCATCCTTGAATGTGCTAACTCTGACATGCAGCACTTCTGGGAACACCATAAAAATGCCAGCATAGAAGCCGTGGCACAGAAATTAAGCTACCTTATCTTTGGAGAATTATTAGAGGGTGCTAACTTTCAAGGGTATGTTGTCAGCACTGTGCAGAAGGAGTTAGATGTACAGCCTCCATTATTATTGTTAATGGGAATCAGGTGTCAAACTTCCTATGCATCCCTCTGAAAATTGAACTCTCTTTGTAAGGCTTTGCAAACTTTTCTCTTGCTTCTGTAAATTAAGTAACAGATTTGCAGCCATCTGATGATATGATGAGTAAAGATAGAAGTGGTGTGATTTGCAAAAAAAAAAAAATACAACCAGTTAGTAGAATCTCATAATCAAGAGGCAAAGAACCTAAAACTTCCAAAGAATATGCAACCTGAGACAAGAGCATCGATAACTATTAAGAACCAGATCTTCAGCTGGAATAAACCAGCACAGCTCCTTTGAAGTCAGGTTTACGCTATCTGAGGATCTGGCCAATGATCTAGCCTAGAATAGTCCAACAAAGTTATAGCTTCATGTTCTTCCAACACCTGTAAAGTAATTGTTTGCTCTTAACAGTTTTACACTTTGTGTTAAAAATATGTCTAGAATTTAGCAGTAAAACCATTAACATTCTGTCCTTTAAAAGAATGAGCAGCAGAAGATTCTCTCATGTTAAAGAAAAGGTCATGACAAGACCAGGTTAGGGTTAAATATGCATTACTGCAAAAATACGAGAGAGAGAGGTCGTACCTTCCTGGTTTGTAGTAGATAGGGGATTAAACTGAGAGCCTTTAATCACTAAACTCTTACTGTTCCTTTCTGAAGCAATACAATCATTACATAGCACACAAGTAGTAACAAGCAATTTCTTTCCTGAAAACTATACTAATCAGAGCAGAAATGAACAGCAAATGCAATGGCAGGGAGTCATCTGCCCACAGCTGGGTCTATTGGCAAGTAGTGGAAAGGTGCCATTTCTCAAGGGTACCGTAATCATTTAACAGTATGAATTGGTCATCCAAGTCCCTTAGGTAGCTTGGAAAATACAATGTTAAAAGTCTATTTTACAAGTTAGTAAATAATACCTTTGGGAAACTAGACAAGCAAAAGCGACTTTAATCCAGCTGATTCCCTCCAGTCTCTGACAGCATAATGCCTGTGTCAGTCAAGTTTCATTCTAAACAGTGAGAACTGTGGCTTTTTAAAGAGTGAAACAAATACTTGTCCACTCATTAGGAGTGTAGTGGGGTTCACTTAGGGGCTGTCAGGCCATGGGTCAACAGTTTCCAAAGTCCTGGGAGGCCTTGTTGGCAATCTGAGGCCCTGGTGGCCAGTCTGTTCTTTTCCAGATCCCTCCTTCCCTCCCCCCAGTTGGACTAGGGAGATAGGGATGGGTAGGGAGACCTGGGCTCTCCATCTCCACCAGGTTCTGGCCCATGGCCCAAGAGAGAAGGGGTGTGGGGTGTTTCTGTCCCCTCTAGTTGATACCTCAGACCAGCTTTCCCATGACCACTTCCTACTCTCCCGTCTCACCCATTAGTGCTCTCTTGGGCTGTGACCATGCTCCAAACTTCTATTTCCATTCTCATGGAGGGTTGTTTAAGAAGTCTCAGTGATTCAGATAGTCAGCTGGGGCTTCCCAGCTCCTTTTGGAGTATTCAATGATTTCCCCCTTGTCAGGGAGAAGGGGAGAGAAAAAAAAGGGGTCAGGCTCTGGATGCCTGGTTGGACCTTACCCGCAGTCCATGTCCTTCCTCTGTGAATTCCTCTGTCCAAGAAGGTACTAACTGGTTTCCTTCCTGTAGACAATCTTTCCTTCACTCTCTCCCGCTTGGTTGCCAGAGTTACTTTTTAAGCAGGTCCTCCATTTGGAGCATGCTGTACAGTTGCTGAGAGGTGAGGCCTTCTTAGCCCAGTGCTGCTCCATAATTCCTTTAATCTTAGTGAGGGGTCTGTAAACCCAATCACATGGAGTAATTGGTGCCTCTTCTCCCTCCAAATGCATCCCGTCTGCTCCTTCACCATTTATCTGAGGAGTGTTTTCTTGTTTCCCCATTTATTATTACTCTTTATGTGTATCATTATTTGAGTGCTATCAGTGTAGGCTCTATACACATCAAATGAGAAGTGGTCCCTACTTCAAAAAGTTTACAATGAGTCAAAGACAATGTCGTTCACACAGACTGAGAGGAAGTCTAGAATTGAACTAGTATGGCTATCCTGGGGGAACGACTGAGTGGTGGTGGTCCTTGCAGATTGGAGCAATGCCTTCTGAATGGGTTTCATTGCCTGTGGAATCAATTTATTGTTGAACTGTCCTATAGTTCCAGGAAGGCAGGTTTGGGAGTAGAGCTATGCCAACCTAACCCCTAGCATAGACATAGCTATATAGGCAGAAGACAAAAACCCTTCTGTTGCTGTAGGCTGCATCTATACTGTGGGGCTTTGCCAGCATAGCGACAGCACCATAGCTCTGATGATCTAGTCTCCGTAGTGTAGACATGGCCTTTGTTTAAACACAGAGTTGCATTGGTTGAGCTTAAGATGCGTTTTTAAACCAGTTTAGTTAAACTGATATTAAAAGCTTGCATGGACACTCATTTCAGTTTAAGGCAGCCTTATTTCACATTAGTTTAATTTGATTAGGAACAGGTTTAAAGTAGCCTGAAATAAGCCACACACAGTGCCAGCTCCAGCTTTTTTGCCACCCCAAGAGGTGGAAAAAAAAAAAAAGATGAACCCGATAGAGCTGCCACCAAAGTGGAAGACAGTGAGTGAAGGACCTGCCACCGAATTGCTGCCGATCTGGAGCGGCCTGATTGAGCCGCTGAAGTGCCGCCGCCGCCGCCGATCCGGACGTGCTGCCTCTTTCTATTGGCCACCTGAGGCACCTGCTTCCTTTGTTGGTGCCTGGAGCTGGCCCTGGCCACAGTTAAAGCAAATTAAGATTGACCACACAGGAGGTTGAAACAATTTAACTAAAGCAGTTTAATGCAGACAGTGCAAATTTGCGTGACAACACAACCATGTGACTAAGAGATTCCAAGATTAGCCTAGTTAACCCTAACATTGATCAAAGTAGTTACCACAAGTAGGGTAATTATGTAGTGATTTGCCTGCTCTGTATATACAGATGCCCTTCCCTAACACTGATTGATATTCAGCTGGCTCACAATCAAATGATATTAAGTAGTGTTAATTATGCCCCTTTTTTATGTGTTTAATAAAGCTACTGTCCCTCTTTTGCTGTTCATGACATGGCTCTTGCTTGCAGAGTTTGGAGCAGTGATGGCTTTTTAACAATTGTTTGCTCATATGCTCTGTCTGCTTTAGAAAGGGTCTGCCCCCTAAAAGGAAAAGAAAAAAAATGCTCACTTGCCATATTTTATTCCTCAGCTGCACAGAATGCAAAAGGAAAATATTTTTAAAAGAATGCTCAAATAAGGTAAGAACCTTTCAAAAACTTATTTGTAAACTGCCACTTTGCAGCCAGAGTCAGATCACTTAGAAAATACCTAATACTGTGTAATCCTTATGCAGACGAAGGTACACATACACTGATAGTAATGCAGGGTATTTTATCTCTGTGTGTCCCCAGGCTAGGCATCAGAAGAGAAAAACACTCTGAAAACAAAATTAAATAGTTTTAGATCTAATTTTACTAGGCTGAACTAGATTTCAGATTGATTTCTGTAGAATTTAATAGAGCAGCACACTCTGATAGAAAATCCATCTACCACATTGTGCTTTTTACTTACTTTGCTGTTTACTGGAAGTATAAGAAACTAATATTTCACAGTGCAATGTGTTTCATTCTGTAAATGGCCTTTCATTTTAAAGGCGTTTGGAATGGCTGTTATGGAAGGCTGAAGTATAGCCACTGAGATTTGTCTACTCAAATGCCTATTAATATTCATATGGTGAAACTGCTGCTAAAACTACCTTTGTCATTCTGTGAAATGATAAGAACTGCAGGACAGGCCATCATAAAAAAAAATACTATTCCAAATGCTGTATAGTTAATAGTTTTCTTATTGTGGTCGGTATTTGGTTTGGCTAGTCTTCTCGAATCACTGGCTAGGGGCCCATTATGTGAGGGGATTTAATCAGTAAAGCATATCCCAGTTGAAGTTATTCTACACTTTGAGTCATATTTGTACATTCCATTTTCCAGATTATCATGGATTGTTTGCAGGATTTGGTTGTGGTGCGTCTCCACTTTCTGCATATCTAACTCCTAATTAGAATCATAGAATATCAGGGTTGGAAGGATCTCAGGAGGTCATCTAGTCCAACCCCCTGCTCAAAGCAGGACCAATCCCCAACTAAATCATCCCAGCCAGGGCTTTGTCAAGCCAGACCTTAAACACCTCTAAGGATGGAGATTCCACCACCTCCCTAGGTAACCCATTCCAGTGCTTCACCACTCTCCTAGTGAAATAGTGTTTCCTAATATCCAACCTGGACCTCCCCCACTGCAACTTTAGACCATTGCTCCTTGTTCTGTCATCTGCCACCACTGTGAACAGCCGAGCTCCATCCTCTTTGGTTGCTATCCTGAACACACAGTGAATGAGCATTGGTCCATGGCCCGAAGCTGAGGCCAAGGTGCCAGTAGTGGTTTCCTGTCATGCAGACACCAGGGCCCAGAGCCTCAGCTGCAGGTAAATAGCAGTCAGTGAAAGAAAGTCGAGGGGATGCAAAGGTTTCCTTTTGTGCCCCTTGCTCCTGAGACTGTCTGGCAGCTAGTCTAGTTGCTGCTGACTGTTCTGACACCAGGATGTGCAGCAACACTCCAGCCGCTCCGCTTGTTCCCCAGCCCCACTCCCTGCCTCAGGAGGGTTTGGCATGTCTCTGCCACTTGAGGATTCCTCTAAGCAAAAAGGAATCCTCCAATGACCATCTGAGCCAGCTGAACAGCAGCCAGAGTATAGGGCAGCTCTTGTCTACTAGGGGCTGGATTTTCCCATAGATTATCCAACCGCTTATTCAGATGGTAACAACTTTTGGCTTTGTAGGGCCAGATTATTAAAGGTGTTTAGGTGCCTAAAGATGTAGATAGGCACCTAATTGGATTTTCCAAAGCTCCCATGGGCTTTAGGTGCCTAGGTGCTTTTGAAAATCCCACTAGGTGCTTAACTGTTTCTTTTGGTGGCTAAATATTTTAAAAAATCTGGCCCTCTCTCTGCGTATACAGTGTGCCCAGCCATTTGATAGCATTATCAGTCAGGTGAAGAGCCAGTAGCCTGCCATCAAAGTAACTCAGCCGGCACTCATCAAGGTTATGCGACATAGTCTGAAGTTGGCCACGTCTACATTGTAGGTCGTTAGAGAAACCCCATTTGAAGACATTAGCCGCATGATTGTCAGCAGCCAAGCACAGCATCATTAATTGGACCCTTAATGGACAGGACTGGAAGCCCAGAGGTAAAAAGCTTTGTTCCTTTACCTGTTTCCAAGCCATTTGAAGTTATACATTTAATGTTCTTAACAGCACTGTCATACAACAAACTGTTGCTTATCTGTATTGCAGTAGCTCCTACCTGCCCCAGTCATGGGCCAGGACCTCACGGTGCTAAGCACTGCACAAACACAGAACAAAAAAATAGGCCCTTCCTCAAAGAACCAAATACATCAATAAAAAAGCAACAGTTCCTTTTATTTACACCAAACTGCTGTATTCAATCGACCAAAGTGGAGTTCCAGCTGAGGGAGAGGATAGACCCTTTTATGCACTGTGATGCATATTGAACAGCTTCTAGCCCCTACTTCATAGGAAACCTTCACAGCTTTGGCATTCGATCCTCTAACTTCTGACTTGAAAGGGAGCCCTCCTAGTACAGTCAAAAACCTTCCCCTGAAATGCTGAATATCAAAATGTGCCACAGGTTTGTCTTCCCTTTGATAACCAGATGAGACAAAAATGTGTTCTGCTGTTTTATGTCTTAATTTCATATCCCTGCTGAAGCAGAGGGGGAAACACATCACAGCTGATGAATTTTACCTTTTATAAAGTTCCATTCCTAATTCACAAAATTCCTTGGTTTCCTTCCAGAGAAAAATGTCCTAGGCAAAGGGCAGCAGAGTATATGTCACTGAGGGTTTGTCTACACTGGACCTGGACGTGTAATTTCCAGCTCAGGTCGACATAGCCACTCTCATTCTAATCAAGCTAGCGTGCTAAAAATAGCAGTGTTGCTGTTGGATAGGTGGCAAGACAGAACAGTCCAATCTGAAACCCTGGGTACATGCTCAGGGTGGTGAGCCCATTCCACTGCTCACACTGCCATGGCTACATGGCTCATTTTAGCTCACTGGCTCAATCAGAGCTAGCATGGGTATATCTGCTTGAGCTGGAAATTTCCCTTCTAGATCCAGCGTTAACCTGCTTTGTATTTCTTTATCACCTCCTGGAAAAGATTTCCCTCCAGTTCTCGCATCTCTTCAGCAAATGTGAGAAATCAGTGCAAATACGCTAGATTTAAAAACTAATGATTAAAAGCAGATCTTGAGCAAATTTATGCACAGATGGCCAACTTCTCAGCTGTTGCCAAGCAGCTTTCAGTGTGTCTGAGGGCAAGGATAGCAAACTGGCTTCTAGCCACCTTTGTACCAATGCAGTGCAGAGGCTATTTTTCATTGGGTTGATCCATCAACCCCAGTTAGAGCATAATAAGCGTTGGCTGCCAGTATCCCCAAGGCATCATGTCAGTCAGGGATTACCAGGGAAGTATGGATGTCCTAGGCATGCCATCTTTCCCCACTCATACCCTGTGTACTAGCTGAGAAGGAGCTGCTATAAGGATCTAGACTCAATACTGAATTCACTGATTTCCTGCAGCAGTGAATTCCACAGGTTATCTATATATTATGGGCCAACCCTCACTTTTCTATACCAAAAAGTGCTTATAATTGAATACTGGAAGAATCCCCCGAAATTATTCAGTTGCTCCTATATTAATGTGCTCTGATTCCAGCACATAAGTGCCAGAAAACATGTCAGTCACAGGACAGGATTATCTGCGAACCATATTTGCCAGTTTCAGAGGCGTGCACGTGTTTCAGAGGCATAGGGTCCCATCTTCACTGGCTGGTACATTGGGGCAGCAGAGACACAGACAATGCTCATATGATGAAGGGTGCATTATTTCAGCTTGTAGCCCAAATGTTATCTGGCTGCATCACATACACACACGGTCTCTGGGCAGAACCCTCTTGATGTTGCCCTGGCTTTGACCCACAATCCCTTGTTAGGCCAGAACCTTGCGACATACACAAAACTGGCCATGGCTGTTATTGTTGTCACATGCTGTGACCCATCTCCCCCGGTGTTCCAGGCATAGTATGCGTATTCTGTCCTTGCACAGTGGTATGAGGCATCTCAGAATCTGGCTCTGTGAGGGGAATTTTTTCCTTCTATTTGTTCTGAATGTGATGGACATTAATTTAATCGATAACTCTAAAGTCTTTGCATGGAACCCAAATTTTTGTGTCCGCACTCCCTGTGCGTGTGTCAGATGTAGCGCTCAAAGGGTTAATCCATTCTTTCTCAGCTGCTGCTAAATTCCACTCTCTGACCACTTGGTGTATGGGACAGCAGAGTAAACTACTTGTCTCTCTCTCAGCCTCTATGAGCTTGACTGTGAACTTGTTGGTCATATTATTATGGTCATTAATGATGTGTATTACACTAGCACTTAGGGACTGCAAAGCGGGATTTAGGGACTCGCTGTGCTAGGAATTGTACAAACAAATTACACAGTCCTTGTCTTGGAGAGATCTCAATCTAGGATTTAGCAAGGTGCAACTGGTGAATAAGCAGACAAGCAAAGGGAAGGACCAGGTAACAGTGAAGAGAGGTGTGGGTGCATACAGTAGTAGTCTCAATGGTAACAGAAAGACAGCAGTCTGACTGGTACTAAATGGCAATGATTTGTAGGCACTGCAGTAAAGGTGAGTTCTAAAGATATATTTAAAAGAGGATAACGTGGTGAGCTGCTACATGTAGTGTCTGTGAGACAATGGTACCTGGGCGATTTTACTGCAGCAATCTGCGGGCACAGTCTGGCAGTGCATACAGAACAACTTGCAGCTCAACAGTGGGGTTCTGAATTCAAATTTAAAGGTTGAGATCAATGCCAAGTGATGCCAATCCCTACCTAGAAAACAGAGTGAAATTCCCATTGCAATAAGAGAGGCATTCTGGTGGCTATGCAAGTTGCAATTTAGAAAGCTGTGAGCCTCCTGTAGTAAGCAGTGTAAGTTTAAAAGAGATTGCTATTTCTCCTGCAAAGTTTCCTCTTGGTTTTTTTCCTTTTGGTAAGGACTCAGCTCTTTCTGTCAATCACTATTAGCTCATTCAAGTCTGAACTGACTGAACACATCAGAAAAGAGGAATGAAATCATCTCCTGGTGTGTGGGTTTATTTTATTTTATTTTCAGAAATAAGTCTAGGTTAACATGAATGTAGCAATGTGAATATTTGATTTGCTGCATGTGCAAGTTAAGAGCAAAAAGTTATCAGCTGTCTTCAGGGGGCTTTACAGCTGAGTTCACTTTATTGTATCAAAGTTGACCCATCCCCACTAATCTCATACTCCGTGTGAATCGAATGCATTACGGTATGGTTTTTAATGTCCAAATTGTGTTTTTTAAAAGAATCCTATTTAAGAAATCTCCAACATTCAAAGTAGCTTATGGTAATCAATTAGAATATGAAAATGGAACTAATTCTGTAAAGCATGCTGAACTGGCAAACTACTGGTAGCCATCTGTCTAATCCTTGTTGTGTATTCAAAAGTCACATTTTAAAACACAATTATTAACAGTGGTCATTAACTGCCAAGCAAAAGAGCACACCACAAATTTCCATTTGGAGATTAGCTCCCAAATACTTAGGGAGATTTGGAGTAAAACTTGCAGTGTGTTTCCATTCCTCCCTTATTGCCTCAAGGCAAGAGCAGGTTTCTCTCTGCTTAGGTAAATAAGGCCTGATTTTTTAGAAGTGCTGACCCCGCCCCCAGCTCCCATTACCTTCATTCTACTGCCTGTGGGGGCAGGGTGAAAGTAACATTAAGCACTTACCAATATGGGGGCAGGGCCTCAGGCAGAGGGGTGGGGCTGGAGGTCAGCATCCCCCAGCCAACCCATCTTTGATGCCTGGCCCACACCGCCCAAGGCTCCAGCGATGATTGAAAGGGCCCGGGGTCCCTGCCTCTGTCACAGCAGTGGCAACCAGGAGCCCCAGGTCCTTTTAAATCGCCGGCCCTGGGGCAGCTGCCCCTTACCCGCCCCCACACCCTCCATCAGGAGCCCTGCCAGTGGGGAGGGGGGGAAACAAAAGGGGCAGCGATGTTAAAGTTGGCTGCATACAGGCTGGTACCAGTGACCACTTCTTACCAGTACCCCATACCAGCCCATACTGGCTTACTTGCACCCCTGGGAGGGGGTCACAGTAGTTCTGAAGATCACACTGTCTTGGCGTGATTCACGATTATCAGTGCCAACCATAGGGCAGACCATGAAAAAAGAGAGCAGACACCCCAAACAAGTGATATGTTCTATAATTAGATTTCACCAGCCCAGTGAACTCCTGGATCACTGTAAAAGTCTTACCATGGAGTCACAGATGGTCCCCTTGCACACTGCAGTCTGTCTTGCCACCCAAGCAGGCTGGATGTAGTGATAAATGGTCACTTACACCAAAAATCACAAATTATTCTGGTTACTCCCAGTGCCACGGGACCAGTTACCTATCCCACATCAATTTATAGATCGCACACCAAAGACAATGCTAATCCTATAGCAAACTAAGGATTTATTAACTCAGAAAAAGAAATGAGAGAATAATTTATAGATTAAATCATGCAACATATAAGTGCAGATGAATTACAATCTGTGGTTCCAAAAGGTGACAGAGATGTACTAATCCATTCACTGAATGTCTTTTAGGGCTAACCCTGTTTGACCCTGGGGATCTCTTCTTTTGTTTCTTAGCTCCAGGCGTTGTGAGAGTCCAAACATCAGAGAGAGAACCATTTCTTCTTATGAGCATCTTTGTCTGCCCTTCCCCCAGAGTTCAATCCAATGGGACTCTTGCACATAACTTCTTGGGACAATCAACAGATTTTGTCCTACAATGGCCCATTTAGTCTTGATAGTCCTTATTGATGAGCAGGGGACCCACTCTTCCTGCCGAGGTTCACGAGTTCAGAGCAGGTATTTTTACAATTATAAAGCAAAACTTTCATAATACCTTATAGCGGGATTACAGACATTACAAATAAGATTAAGGATGCAGCAACTTTAGCATTTAGATTCTATAAAATGCTTTAACATATCTTTTCAAGTCTGACTCCTGTCTTGAAAAGGCGAGCTGGTCTGGCTTCCAGCTATGAATTTGTCAGTACTCAGCTGGCGCCTACAACCTTGGCAAGAGCTGGCACTTGGTCTGCCAGCATCACACATGCCATATTGTGTGATACCCTTTAAAAGTGCGGCTGTGTTAAGAGTGTGAATGCTACCCTGCAACCAACTTTTTGCTCAACTGGTACAATGACATCATACAGAAAAAAAAGAAGATCTTGAGGTCCACACATCATTGCATTTACACCTCTACCCTGATATAACACCTCCCGATATAACACAAATTCAGATATAAAACGGTAAAGCAGAGCTCCAGGGAGGCGGGGCTGAGCGCTCCGGTGAATCAAATCAAGTTGGATATAACACGGTTTCACCTATAACACGGTAAGATTCTTTGGCTCCCGAGGACAGCGTTATATCAAGGTAGAGGTGTAGTTTGAGTGCAATCTAACCAAATGTGGGTTGAGTCACTAAAGCACAACCTATTATACATCTCTGGTTGTATCTACACTAAAATTTTCCCTAAAACTTCCAACCAGTGCTAGCAAAGATGGAAGCTCTAGTGCAGATCAGTCAACTGTGCCTTATCCTTTGTGTTATCCAACCTTTCTCGGAATAGGTCTAGACAATGGCAACAACAGGGCTGAAACGGAAGAGATAGCAGACAGGCATGTGCCGAGAGGAAAGGAAGGAAGGGTCAATAAGGACTGATGGGTTGGGAATATGTTTGATGTGTTCAGTCCTGCGGCCACCAGCAAGTGGCTTCTAAAGATTTTCAGGGAAACACCAAAACCCTTACACATTTTTTTAAAGATATGACTTTAAAAAATATCAGATCATTCTGTTTAAAGGCTGAGTTGTCAACAAATTGAATTATTTTAAATTAGCTAATTGTGAAACCATTCAGGTTGACAATATCCCATTAAATGATAACATTCTTTGCAACTGTCTATAACTCTAACCCTCATCTTATTGGCTCAGCACTAAGCCTGTATTTATGAAGTGTGGATCGACAAACCACAGGGCAAAAGCCACATTGCAAAAGGACAGAATCTAGCAGAAGTTTGGCAGCCCTTTGTGATACATTAAAATCTGATGAAAAGTTTGGATTAAATGCTGGTCTTTTTCAAACAAGCAAAAAAAATGTTGGCTCATAGTTTTTGGTTTGTTTTTTGTAATTTAAAAGGATGTTGTCAAAACAGTTTGCATGATTTTTTTAAAAAAATAATAACTGCTACTGTTGGGAAATATCTCTCAAGAAATCTGAGGAAATTGAAATCTGCTTTCTTTCCCAAATAATTTTTTTTTTTGGTTTGGTTTGTTAGTTTTTTGTTTTTTCTTCCATCTTGCCATGCACATGGGATTTACACTGAGAGGGCAGATGGTTGTGTGGTTAAGGTCCTGGACAAGAGCTTTAGTCATTTAGCTTTGTGTGGAAGGATGGTTGTGGCAGATGCAGTTCTATTCCTGGCTCTGCCCCAGATTTCCTGTGTGACATGGGGCAAGTCTTATTACCTTTTTGTGTCTGCATTCCACCTCCCACCTTTTGTCTCTTTTGTCTATTCCCAGTGTAAATGCTTTGGGGCAGGGACTGTATCTTACTGTGTCTGCCCAGTCCCTAGTACAATGGGACCCTGATTTCATTTCTGGGGTTGCCCCTGTTTGACCTGAGCAGCCAGTTAAAGTCTGGGGAAATAGGGATGTTACATTTGGAAGTAAAAATTGATGGAGTCTAGTAATTTCTTTGATGGAACCTTGTTTATTTATAAGCCATGTACAGAGTCCTGCTTTTTCAATTGCAGGAGGAACCAAGAACAGAAGCTTAAAGCCCCAAGCCTCTTTAGCCCAAGGGACCCAAAAGTTCTCTCCCTAGCTTTCCCCAAGGTCACACTGGATATGTCTACATGGCTATTTATCCTTAAAGTTATGTTAATTGAAGGGTGAGGTCACACCTATCAATCTCAATAAGGTTTTGACTCAACCCATAACAAGGTTTCACCCAACTCATAACAAGGATCTTCTAGGTTTTATTCTAATGCAAGTAAATAACTTATTTTATGGACTCTCATGAATGTTCAGTTGCTGGTGCTGCATTCTGTTTTTGTTCTATGAGGAAAGGAAAGTTAGTTTTCTTTTTTCTTTCAAAAATAAAGAATTACATCAGCTTTACAGACAAACCTAAAGTAAAAATAGGAGCTCAAATTTTGTGCTTGCAGATCTTGAGTCTCCCTTTGAAAGGACGAGTAAGAGCAGAAGAAAGTGGAAAAAGATAGGAAGCTTTAATGGTATTTCTCTGGGGAGCCAAGATACTTTTTCAGATCCAGCAGCCTCCTTTATTCTTATTCATGAGATTTCTTCAAACTGCCAGAGATAAGACTAATTGTGATGGACATTAAAATATATGAGGACTTTAAAGTGTGAATGCCCAATTCCCCTAATGTTGTTTAGAAACAATAAACAAGAATAATACTGAATTTAGCCATTGACAATAAACCTAAATTAGTGTTACATGGCACATATATGGTAATAGGCAATAACTTACAAGAGTTGGAAGTGCATGATCATACCGTAAGATATATCTCCAAACAGATTATTTCCTTGTAAGCACCTCAATTTAATTATCCTGCCATCCGTCTCCTCCTCCTTCACAGACTGAGTAATTTGTCTGCATTAGGTGCACATAGCAACCCTTCCTTTCTTACATCTTTCATTCAAGAAACCTCCCCTTCTTCTTTTTCAGACACATAGTAAATCTTCTGTTCCTCAGCCAATGGGTTTAAATCCTACATTCTAATCTTTATCATCTTTATTGATTGAACCATATTCTTGTGTAAATTGGGGTCAAGTTGTATCTGTGATATAATTAATCCTTCCATTCTGATCGGCAGCTCTAAGATTGGTGGCATTGTCACAAACCACTGCAGTAAGGCTCTGTTTTCAGCTATGCAAAAGTGAAGAAACAAGGAAGATCTTTGGGGAAAAAATATTAGAAATCTGAGATGGCTAAGGGGTCTATTAAAATAAAATGTGGAATTTCATGTTATATTACAAATCAGGCCCATCAGCCAAACAAATGCTTGGGCAAAAGAGGTGTCACAGAATGCTGTCTCATATAATAATAATGCATTAGAAAACTATACTTAACCCTTACATAAATACAATGAATTAGCCAGTGCAACTGGATGGGGCTTAGGACAGTGGGGTCCTGCTCTGTGACTGGAGCCTTTAAGTGCTATTGCAATACAAATAATAATGAAGCAGAGATTCAGAGTTATAAACTAAAGGGGCTGCAGCTTCAGGAATGCAGCATCGCAGAAAGAGAGCTTTCTAGAATAGACATGGGACATATAATTTGGCATGATTGTCATCAGTAAGGATAAAACCTAGAATCTTCAGCATCAGTGTCACATGCCCTTAGTACCTGAGCTAAAGGAATAACTCCATTAGCTGTGAGTAAGAAGCAGCCTTTATTCTCAGTGGAGGCACTTTGATTTGGTGTACGCCATCCTTTCTATTAGGCAAGCTGGTCCTGAATGGCTGAGGTCCACCAGAGTTAAGTCTCAGCAGGGATGCATTTTATAATGAACCGTTTCTTCATATATACAGCATCACACTCATTGCTGGAGATCAAATCAGAGAATTCAACACAAATGGGCTTTGGATCAGCTGCAGAAAGCACAAGCCATTACCTCTTGAGTTAAAGAAGTTACTCACTCGACTCAGGTGTGAATGCCAGCAGGTTTTAGCTTCACCAGGGCCAGGGACCAGAAAGAGGGACAGGATCTCACACAGTAAGTGAGTGTGTTACAGAAATATCACATTTCTCCCTGATATCACAAAGCAGAGTAACACCTCAGCACACATTATTCCATTTGGGGAAGTTTCTTGGCTAAAGCATGTGAACTTTACTCTCTCACTTCATCACATCACTGCAATCCCTTAATGAAATTACAATTCAAGCTGGATGTTTCATTATAAATTATAAATTAACATAGGCTAAAAGGTTCATGGACTGAAAATTCTTATGTGGAGAGACTGTTTAGTGCTCTTAAAGCAAGAAAGAACAGTCATCTTGTACTTGTAGCTGAGTTGAGCAGCTTTGCTGGTTACAAATGTCTATATGCAGTTTATTTTGGAGTCTGATCACACCTTTTAATATGAGACAAGATTGTTTGCAAACCTAGGCAAAACAAGGCTGACAAGCCAACAGAATGAGTTTAAAGAGACTCGTATGTCAGAATACACTGTGGAATGGTAGCTAAACAAGGAATCATATCTAAAATTATTAGCCTTATGTTTCAAGGAAACTCGTACTAAGAAAAATAAAAGTTTAGGAAATGTTTCCTCTCAAAAGAGAAGTTCACATTCAAAACTATTTTCCAGGCCTACTTAGACCAAGTTATTCATTATTCAGTTTTTGGTGAATTTCAAAACAATATGGTACAAGATATAAGTAAAACGGCCCAATATGGTGTACAGCACCATTGATTATAATACTGTAGATGCTTCAGTGAATAATGAGCTTTGATACGTTTGACTAAATAGCATACACATCTGCAATGTAAGCAGGTTTAATGTGTCTCTATTAGTAAAAGTTCTTTTCCAATATACGGATATGGAAAGAGATTCTCAGCATAGCAATGTTGTTTTTATTGAAAGTGCCCAGTTGCCATAGTTTTAAGATGGAGCTTGATAAATTTATGAATGGGATTATATGATGAGGTTGCCAGTGATAGCAGTCAGTATAAATGAGACTATGGGGATTAGCAGGATTCAGACAAGGCTGGATGTTTGTTTGGATAATAAGAACACCCAGAATCACAACAGGAAGGATTACAAAAATAAAAATATGATTTAGGGAAGAAATATAAACCTTCATGCACTGGGGTATGAGTCAACCTCTCAGTAAGAAAATTTCCCTGTAGGTGGGTCATTCTATAACTTCCTTTAGCAGGCTCTTGAAACCTACCTCCTCTGAAGCAGCTACTATTAGCTAGTGTCAGAAATAGGAAACTAGACTAGATGAAGTAATGGTCTGATCCAATTATGGCAATTCCTATAACCCTATTCCTGCAATTGACTCCTATTAGCTGTTTTTTTTTCTCCAGGGAGAAATAATAGCAGCCCTCTGTCCCAACTCCCAATCTCCTTTAATCAGCATAGAATGGTGAAAGTCACAATGAAAACTGTTTCACAATACTCTCTAGCAGCATTATATCGACACACGAGGCAAGCGCTACCACAGCCAATACTGTGTGGACAGTTACATTGCTGACAAATTTGAATAAAGATCCTATTAGAGTAAAACCTCAATCAAATACTCCCATAGGAAGAGCAAACTCACTGACTCTGCTCACAAAACAACACTGACTTTACTGAGCTTCAACTTCTGAGGATAGGACAAGAAGCAATGAGCTTTAACTACAGTAAGGGTGGTTTAGTTTGGACATTAGGAAAAACTTCCTAACTGTCAGGGTAGTTAAGCATTGGGATAAATTACCTAAGGAAGCTGTGAAATCTCCACCACTGGGGATTTTTATGAGCAGGTTAGACAAACACCTGTCAGCAATGATCTAGATAATACTTAGTTCTGTCTTGAGTGCAGGGGACTGGACTAGAAAACCTCTCGAGGTCCCTTCCAGTCCTATATCTCTATAATTCTATGAAAATAGACTTGCCAATATGAGGAAAAGAATACAATGAAAATCTGAATGTTTTTGGCTTTGGTGAAACCCTGATTTTATAAATATATTTCCTATTTTTTCCCCTTTTGTTCCAGAAAAAGTAAGCATATTGTCAACCTTCATCACGCCCTTCAAGTATTTAAGTCCTGGTGCCACCAATATGGAAGATGAAGACAATTTAAGTAAGCAGCCTCTATTCTTCATATAGAGATGAATGAGAAAGTGAATTGAAAGAACTTTAGAGTGCTGGTAATTTTGGGAGCAAGGTGATTTAGCAAATATGCAACTGCTGAGACCAATCCTGAGATCAGTGCAAACTTCCCTGGTACACGGGGCATGACCTGGTCCCCAATGAACATGGGGTTAACCTCAGCTCAGCTTCCCACTTCTTGCACAGATGCTGAAGGAAGGGCTTTACATTGGGTGTGTAGAGATGGGAGAAAATTCCTATGGGAAGGAAGTGCTGGGTCATAGGAGTGGGGAGTTCCTTTGTTTTTTTTACTTTTATTAATTTGCTTTGATTTATTCTTATATGCATTATCCCTAAAGGAAAAAACTTCATTGACTGACTCTGTTTCCCCTCACTGCCTTGCACTCTCAGGGATTTCAATGGGAGTTGTGCCTGAGTAAGATCTTCAGGATCAGGGCCTTTGTCTAAAACCTTGCTCTCTCCTTTTCTTTTTGTTAATATTAACTGAAAAAGAAAACAATCCAAGTCTAATTGAATGGGGATCATTCACTAGATTTGGGTTCACTAGATTCAGCTGAGTGGTGGTTACGAGGTTCTCCAAGAGCTAGTCTTGCTCCTGCTTGGTGGTGTTGAAATATGCTTTACCAAGGACTGTTTGGATATAAGAATGTCAGCAGCCACTATGTACTGAAGGGGAAGTGAAGTAATTAAAATGTGAATGAGGCTGGGGGGAATGTGTGTGGTTAGAACTGAATAACCTTAACCCGCTCTTTACGTTTAACACCTAGCAGGGATTACCGCATATCCTCCAGCCGTCTTGTTGTAACATATTTCGAGGCACATAAAACAGAAAGGGAAGCTTTCCAAACCAAATGAACACCTCTTTGCCTTTAGAATCCCCTACCAGATGGGTACCTCTTCCAGCCAGAAACAATGAAGAGTTGCCCTATTATAACCAGTGGGTGGAAAAAATGGATGATTCTCCATATTGTAGCTAATCTGCCTTGCCTTGGACATGAGGCTGCATGGGCTGGAATATTTACTGAAGGAATATGACCCTTTATTGTGCACTGCTGAGGAACACGTGTACATCATATTGTGCTTGCTGACTGTTGTTAGCACCTTGACTGGCAGGTATAACATAAACCAGCAAAGGCCAAAAAGTCTAGAAAAGCCTTTAAATCCTGGTCCTAAGGAGGCTACATTTCTGCAATGCTGTATGAGAAGTGCACACAGAAAACATACTATGCACACGATGAGCTGCTGCAGGAATCTCCTGTGGAACGTTTCCTAAATGTGCTACTCAGTTATTTTTGAATAACATAGTAAATTTGTACAAGCCAAACATTGAAACCCCATTTTCTCATTCTGCAGCAGTACCCAGGCCTGCTTGCCGTTGCACTGGCTTTAAAATTGATGTTATGGACAACATAAGCTTTGCTTCCTCAAAGAGAAATAGCAAATTTCATCTTGTCACACACTAGTCCTCTCCTGGTTCCAATATCCTATAATAACATTGGCAATCACAACAATTTTGTGTATTCATATGAATTACACACCATTTACTGATAGGAAAAAAAATGCCACCTACCCCAATCAAAGAGCCACCAAATGAATTAAGTGACTTGTTCTGAATAGGAGGTTTTATATTGTGCCAGTACTTCCACTAAATGGCTGGGGGGTGTGGCAGGGGAGATGCTTTAGGAAGAAATAAATCTATCTTGCAATGATGTACGGTGGTGGTCTGGCTTGCCCATTATGGCTCTTTCAACCTGAATATCCATGGGCCGTATCAAACTGCTCAATCCAATCCAGCTACAGTTGCAGTCAGCGAAAAGATTCCCTTTGGCTTCAACAGGAATTGCAACAGATCCAAAAAGAATATTCCACATCCATTTGGGCCTTGTTTACACACAAACTTGCACCAGTTTAACTAAAGATGTCTTTAAACTGGTACAAGTCTGTGTATAGATACTCATACTTTGGTTCAAGGGGTGAAATAACCTGATAGAAAAACATCTTCAGGCCACTGGCTCCTTTAAAATGCCATCTCTGCTGGACTGAATGTCAGTCCCAAAGGAAAATTAATCTGAAACCTTATGGCAAAAGTCCATCCTACAACATCATTCCCATAAGCCAGATGCCAATGTCATCTACGGTATCCAGGCTCCACACAGTGTGATCCTGCCTCTGGGAAAATGGCTATGCCAACATAATACCATTGCCCTGGATCAGGGAGCTAGCTTTTTGGTTTTTGTCATAGAGATGCACAGACCTTCTCTGTGCAAGCAGCAATGGATACATTTCCTGTTGGATCAGGCCCTATCAGACCATGATACACATATATTTTTGGTGATTGTGCTGGCACTAGAGTCCCGAAGGACACTGAAGCACATATTTAACTATGAGCATATTGGCCAAGATTCTCAAAAGTGTCTAGTGATTTGGGGTCTCTCCATTTTTTGGATGCCCAGTTTGAGACATCTTAAAGGAATCTGATCTCCAGAAAATGCTGAGCACCACCCTTTGAAAATCAGGCCCCTTTAAAGCATCTCAAGCAGCCCAGCATGGAGGAACCAGAATCACTGGTCATTTTTGAATATTTTAGCCATTGACTTCAATAGCCTTTCTCATGAGTATGTATTTAGGCCCTGATTCATGAAAGCACGTAAGCATGGACCTATGCCAAGCTCTATTCAGAACAGCACTTAAATACACATTTAACTTTATGCATGTGCTGATGTGCTATTCTGAACAGGGATGCTTTCCTGGGTCAGAGCCTAAATGCTGCGCTGGATCAGGGCCAAAACTTATGTAAATAAATTACCTAATTGGTAAGAACTATACTAGTGCTTAGGCACGTTGTAGTTATTACAAACAATAGATGACTCAGTGGTAGGAAAATTTTCAGTATGGAGATGCTAAAGGAGACAACTTTCACTTTTCACAAGTTCCTTCATAATTCTCAGCTTTAATTTTAAGCAGAAAACTGGTATAGTTATCTGGGAAACAATAGGGGACCTTTTAAAAGGATTTTTTAAAACTGTAGGTGCAGCCATTCTACCGCATATTGTTATAATATCATTTGGGGTGAATTATAATATGCTTTTAAACCACCTACACCTTACACGTTAACAGGAAGGTTTTCATCATCAACAAAGAGAATATGTATTTTTTCCCTCTGAAGCATAGTTCCTCATATATACATCTAACTGGTAATTAAAAGTGTGTGTATTTTTGATTTCTACAGTTAGCTACAAGTTTATTATACCAACTTCAAGAATATGGATCTGAATATAATTGATTTCTGTAAATCTCCAGCAAAATAATTCCTGTTTCTTTTTTTTTTTTTTCCTTTTTTTTTTTTTGAGATTTGGTAGTTTATGAAAAGGTTGTTTGGTTGGCTGGGGAGATTGCCCTATAGTGCTGTTGATATACTAGTTGACTGGAACACAGGGGTTTGACCTCCAGATCATCCTTATTGTTTTGCTGTGAAATGCCTCATTTTCAAGTATGTCAGAAATGATGGAGGTGAATCCCTTTAACCTCTGTGGTCAATACAATGGAGATGGACAGCAAATAACATGATCTATGTGAGGAGGTCAAAAGGGAGGCAGATATTAAAATGCAGACAGCAGAAAATTAAAAATAAACCTAACCTTCACTGTTCAAAATGCAACAGTAGCAATCTTAGGATTCCTAAACATTTCTAAAGATAATATTGACTTGTGGCCCTCTTGTACCTAGGCAATCGTTCCTTATTCCTTAGCTCTTGATATAATAAATATCTTGCAATTATCTCAGATGTTTACTTATTGTGATTTGTTTTTAAAAGAGGTTTTCCATAGTGAAGCTGCCACATTTCCCCCACCCACCCACCTCCCCCCAAAAAAAAGTTTGGCAGCAGAATAACCTTCAACAGGAACAATATTATCTCTTCAAATGTAGCGTGGAGTATCGGATGGCTAGTTCTTCAGAGCCCTTATGACCCAGAGACATAGGCAGTGTCATTATTAGTGATGCATTGTAGTTCCGAAAAGCTCTTGATGATGCAGACTCCCCAGGTTAACTCTACTGTGCATAATGACCAGAAAGGAGAAAGAAATTAAACGAGATACAGAAAAGTGAGAGAAATATGCACAAATAAATACATTTGATAAGTGCTCTCTTTTCTCCCATTCAATTGTTGAAGCAAAAATAAGATTGCAGTGTAAAGGATAAAGGCCTTCGCTTGCTTGTGCAGTCTGAAAAAGAACGATGAGTAAAGTTATCTGAGGGGATCTTACAAGGCAAACTCAGATTTTCTTTTTATCTTTCAGAATAAAGTAAAAATTATTACTATAAATCTCTATTTTTTTGTTTCTCCTTTTCCAAAAACCGATAATTCCATTATGCTGCAAACCTTTCAACTTAGGAGCACTATATTTGATTATAATTTTTTTTATCAAATATAGATAATGTATTTTGGAGACTCAAGAGCCAAGTCATTCTGAGAGATAACACGGATGAAAATGATCCACCATTTTGCATTTTTCCCCATGTGCAACCTCTGACTTGCCCCTTTCCTTTTAGTGCTCTTCGTTTCCAAAATTGCTTGTGATTGTTCTATTATGGCTGCTTACAGTATTTATCTAATGTAGTTTGGTGTCATTTGCCTGCTTTGTCTGATTTTCACGAGAGAAGTACATGTGCCACCATTAGAGATGTAATCTTGTGTCTGCTGCACAGAGGTCTCATGAAAGCCGCATTTCAAAGATCTCCTATTTCAAAGGTACCTGAAAGTATAAAGTAATTTAGCTTTATCCATCTATTGTTGGATGTCATGCAAGTCCATCAGGCATATGGTCTTTCTTAGAAGCTTTACTCCTTTGTAAGAAATAAAGGAACTTTCTGATTGAATTTAGATGGCCACTAATTTATATGACATGAATGACAACTGGCCTGATTCTGCTCTCTTTGAAAGCAATGGGGAATTTAGCTATTAACAGGAATTTCAGGATCAGGCCCTCTATGTGATTTAAGTTTTGTCTGGCCTAAGGTAATTTGCATCACCAGCTACCTCAGTGTTAGTCCATAAGGTAGACATACTGCACCAGTGCTAAACAAGGTCTGTGGGCTGTGCTAATGTCAATCACTCCAATAATTTTTGGGGCCAGCGCCATCTCACACTGCTGTCACACAACTACACTGAGGGTTTGCACTGACATCACTGAATTTTCTAGTTGCACTGGTGAAAAAAAAATCATAACCCACTACTCCACAACCAACCCACAACCCAGGATAGATAGTGCCAGAGACAAAACTTTTAGAGCAAGCAGAGAATGTTTATTTTTGGTTCATTGCGTTTGTGAAGGTGAAGGACAAACTGTGTCTGTTCACAAACCCATGGAGCAAGGATTATAAAATAAAAGAAACAAACAAATGGGAAAAGACAATATGAATTATAAATACAAATAACCCTCTGAATTTTCCTATTCAGTGGTGCATAATCAATACAAATTCCTTTCAAACCTGTATATAGTGTGAAACAAAAGCTATCTTTCTTTTCATGCCTCCTGGATTCAATATCATTATGTACAGTAATTGGGTCTGTAAAAACCCTATTAGGAAAAGAGAGAGAAGAGGTGTTAAATACAGAACCAACCCTACTTCTCTTAGAAAAGCATATCTGAGACAAAATGTTTCACAGCTTTTAAATAAGAAGGAATCTTCAAAGAAGGATAGCTCAGCCTTAGGAAGGTGGTGCTATCTATGGAAAACCAGCCATGGTGGGAAATGGTTAGCTATTTCAGTGGTCCAGGAAAATAAGACACAGTTAAGACTGACTTGTTCCCCCTCCCCAATTCAGAGCTTCCATAAATGAGTTTGAACTCTAGGAGAAGAGATCGAGTTATCTCAGATCATCTCTTATTAACATGACCTTTTCAGTGGCTTGTTTCCAGTGAGGCTGTTTTTGTAGCTATCATATTTTATATGGGTGAATTTTATATGGCAAGATTTTTCTTTTTCTAATATGACTCTTTTTTTTCACTTTAGAAAGTAAAAAAGGAGCTAATCACTAAGGCCCTGATTTAGCAGCCCATGCCCATCCCTACTAAGCAATGCACTTAAGCACCGTGATGAGACTTAAACATAGGCTTGAAATTTAGCATGTGCTGAAGTGCTTTGCTGAGTTGCAGTCATGGTTGTTGTGCACATAGGGATGTTGTGCAAATAGAGACCCCTGCACGCACAGTAAGTCCCATTGGCCTCAGTGGGTATGTCTATACTGCAATTAAAAACCCATGGCTGACCCGTGTCGGCTGACTCAGGCTCACAGGGCTTGGGCTAAGGGTTAATTGTGGTGTAGACAGATGGGCTCAGGGACCCCACAAAGGGGAAAGGTCCCAGAGCCCAGGCTCCAGCCTGAGCCCAAATGCCTATAAACAGCGCAATGAGCCTGAGCCCTGCAAGCTTGAATCAGCTGACACACGACAGTCGTGGGTGTGTAACTCAGCTGTAGGAATACCCAGTGGGGCTCCACACAGCCATCCACCCTCACAGAACAACCTGCAGGATTGGGACCTTATTGTTTTGATGGAAGAAGTTGTTCAGTGTTTAATCAAAACACCAGGATTTGATCCACTGCCGTTTTGAATACGAAGCAGACTCTGAGGGTTCATATGTGTCTGTAAGGCACAGCCAGAGCTGGGGGCGGTGCAAAGTTGCAATGCTCCAGCAGAAGTTCCTCCTCCCCTTAGCAAACAGCTAGCTTCCCACGCCCCTGCACAGCCTCACACAGTGCCGTAACAAGGGCAAGGCGAGTGAGGCACTTCCTCGGGCGTGCAAAGTGGAGGGGTGCAGCTCTACCACGATTGGTGAATCTTCGGTGGCAGCTCTACCACTGCCGCTTCTTCAGTGGCAATTCGGCGGCGGGTCCCTTGGTCCCTCTCGGAGAAAAGGACCCACCGCCGAATTGCCACCGAAGAATGAATGAAACGGTGGCAGCAATTCAGCAGCAGGTCCTTCCCTCTGACAGGGACTCAGGGACCTGCTGCCAAATTGCTACCAAAGAGCCAGGAGCCGGCCCTTGCTTTGAGCGCAGAAATTCCTTGTTACAGCTCTGGCCTTACAGCTCTGTCGTCCAGAGTTTAGTGGAGGCAGCATCACGGCCACACTCCTTTGGGGTTGTCGTGCATCTAGCGTACGGTGAAACTTTGGAAAGGCCTCCTTGTGTAACACTAGCGGAATCAGGAGGGAGCGGTCTCTGCACTCCCCTGAACACAAGGACTGTAACTGAGCCTGGTCCTTATGCAGATTTCCCATGAGCCACAGCTGATGAAATACGGACAGCCAGGCATAGAGATGCTCTGTTTTGTGTCAGGGATCAGACTGGCAGCTGGACAGCCCCTCAGTCTGGTCCCACAGTGAGCAAACTTCGACTGGACCAGGGAATATGGCCCACTACATTTTGACTCCTAGGGGAAGAAGAAGGGAATAAATTTAAATGTACTAGTCAGAGATGGCAGCAGTACAGTGAATCGCTTCGTGACAGAGCATATGTTTTTCATTGTTGCTTGTTTTTTCAGTTTGCTACCGACCAAGCCCCAAGGATGCTTAAACTTGATTGGGTCAAACTTGGTTCTCAGTTACAGCGGCAGAGCATGAGCGCAACTGAGAGCTGAATATGGTTTGTTGGCTCTGCAGTTAGAAAATGCTCCCTCTGTCTTCGCCATTGCCCCACCACCAACATTGCTTCATTGTAGATGCTCCTTCCTATTGCTTTTCTTTGACATAGCTCATCCTTTACATCAGTAATTACTGCCAACGTGCAGCTCTGGTTTCTCCAAGCCTGATTTGCACTGATCTAATATTTTTGCATTATTAGTTATTGCTGTTGCAGTAGCAAAGAGTACCTGCTATTGAACTTGACAGCAAAAATCTCACTTATTCAAACAAGGATCTTAGCCCTGGAGAATAGACTAGAACAAATGATAGCCTCAAGTACTGGAAAAGGATGTTTGATCATCTCTTCGGCTGGGTTTGTGATGTAAGTAATACAAAGGTCTCTGTTGTGGCTAGAGCTGATCAATTTCTTCACTGAAAATAAATTATTCAGTGAATTTTCCCATTTTTCTGTTTGTGAATCATTTGTGAATCAATTCTGATCTGTAGCAGCATGTTTGCTGTTTGTAAGCATTGGCCTATGTGGCTAATTTGAACAGATTTCAGCACAGGGGTTTTTTACAAGCTATTCACGTGTACTATTAATTATCCATTTTGAGTGTTTATCTAAGTAACATGGCAGAATTTATGCTACCTCATTGGATAAGAGAAACTTTTTTAAAGGTGGCTATGACTAATACACGTGAGGAAGGAGTTATTGGACCAATAATCACTCATGACATTCTAGGAATTCATCAATATTGTAATAGATAAACCAGTCACCATCCAAATACTCATGAAGAACTATTAATGTGATCATACAAATATCAGCCTAGTGAATGGGCCATGTTTATTAATGAAAACATCTGTGAATCTCTTTTCATGCTATTGTGCCAGCTCTAGCTTGACATTGGATTCCTTGATGGCAACAGTAATGTGGGTTTTCTGTTTGTTTACTGACAGGTACCAGCAGCGCAGAAGTAAAGGAAAACCGAAATGTTGGCAACCTGGAGGATCATCCGATATCCTCTAATGACAGGTCAAGAGTGGGCACACCTAGCATTAAAAGGAAAAGACCATTAGAGGAAGGCAACAATGGCCATTTCTGCAAACTCCAACTCATCTGGAAGAAAGTCTCATGGTCAGTGACACCAAAGAATGCCCTGGTCCAGCTACATGAACTTAAACCAGGTTTACAATACAAAATGGTTTCCCAGACAGGCCCAGTGCATGCTCCAGTCTTTGCTGTTGCTGTAGAAGTAAATGGGCTTACATTTGAAGGTACAGGACCCACGAAAAAGAAGGCCAAAATGCGAGCTGCAGAACTAGCGCTGAAATCTTTTGTTCAGTTCCCAAATGCATGTCAAGCTCACTTTGCCATGGGGAACTGTTTTAACCCATCCACTGACTTTACATCTGACCAGGCAGACTTTCCAGATACTCTGTTCAAGGAGTTTGAACCGTCTGCACACAGCGAGGACTTTTCGGTCTATAACCCAGTTAATAATGAATTGCTTTCTACTGCTTATCGGCATGGGAGGTTACTCTGCCACACATTGGATTTAATGGGCCACACTAAGCAAAACAAGCACAAGATGGCATCCACAGCTGAGAGCGAAAAGAACCCAGTGGTGTTGCTAAATGAGCTGCGATCGGGACTGAGGTACATCTGCCTTTCAGAGACTGTGGAGAAGCAGCATATCAAGAGTTTTGTGATGGCAGTGAGAGTGGATGGGAGAACATTTGAAGGCTCAGGACGTAGCAAGAAGCTGGCAAAAGGCCAAGCAGCACAAGCTGCGCTGCAGGCCCTCTTTAACATTCGGCTGCCCGGTCACATTCCCAGCAGGAGTAAATGTAACCATTTGCCACAGGTGAGAGTTCTCAGGTAGCTGCTACTAAATGGAAGGAATTCTTAAGATTAATGTGATTGTTAATGTTCTCGCTGTAGTTCATGAGTGATCGTACATACCATTCTTCCTAGTTATCGAAATACCATATTACAGCAAACCCCTTTCTTCGCAGGAACAGCCTTACGCCACACACAAAGGCCTATGTGCTTACCTGAAAATCATTAGGAGAAATTTACAGGCTTTTCCATAGAAAGGATGGACAAACATGGAGAAAATAGAGGGAATGTCAACATTTTATCTTACCAGAGATAATTATTGTATTGATACATGTAACGAAGGTACTTTTTGTAATGATGCAACATTCTTCTAAGAAAGGAAACCATAAGTAAAAGCTAATGGGATATCTTGTTTCTTTTCTATAAAGTTACACTTTCTGGAGAGGAATACCATTCTGCAGAGTTGCTGGTGATGAGGAATGTGCCTTTTCTCAAGCCTGATCTTTAGACAATTCTGCCACTTGCAAAGCAGATAGATAGATAGATAGATAATGTGTATATATAGCTATATAGAGATAGATAGCAGCTGTGTTTGTCAAGCTTCTAACAGAGAGGATTGCAAAGATTCATACTTTTTTGGAGGTAGTAGAGATATAGAGATAGATGGCAATATATAGATCAGAGGGCTATGTCTTGTGAATCAAACTGTGATGGTTTGTCACATGCTAAAGACCATCATGGTGCTATATTCTCATACTTGTATGAGTTTGCTGGGTTCAAAGAAACTGATGTTTTCTGGACATGGAGAAGCCCTACAGAGGTCCAAGTGATTGCTTAGAATTGTACCAATAGTTTTACTGTACCAGTGCTAGAGTCCGCTGCCTGCATTCACTAATGCTATGGAGAATGCTATGCTGTGCTACATGAAACTGTCTGCATATAAAGGGAAACAGGGAGTTGTTTAACCCTAGAGGTTAAAACAGAGGATTGGGAATCAGGAGACCTGAGTTTCATTCCCCAATCTGCTGCTGGTTTACCACTTAATGCCAGTTTCCCCATCTATCAAAAGAGGATGTTCCTTTGCAAAATTTTTAAGACTCTCAAGAGCTACGTAGATGAAAATTAGTAGTAGTTGTTATCATTAGCATTGGTAAATGAGAATGGCTTTCCAAAATAGACCATGATTTCCATGCCAGTATACCTTCTAATTTATACCAGCACACTGCACTCTTGTGAAAGAATCACTTTATTTCAGCAATATAAATACAGAAAACCACACCACCATCACAAGCATAATAAATAATTGGGCTTACACAGTGTTTCATGTCCTTTTCAAAATGTTTGGCAAACATTTGCTGTGGGATCTTCCTCACAGCACTCTTCTTATTAGGAAGAGTCTATACTTCAGTGCTACTCAGATTCCAGTGCTCAGGCTAGTGGCATGGGGCTCTTCTGCACACAGGTGCAGCCAGTGATAAGACTAGCATCAGCATGGACTCCGAGGGTATGTTTTTCAGAATCACTCAGTGTTGGTCTAACTCTGCATCCATTTGAAGTCACTGGGAGGATTACAATTCTTCACATGCATAGCAAATCTCCCCTACACAGTGTCCTACGCTAACCACCTTTGATCACATGTATAGTAATGTTTACTTTTCTGAGGCATCAGCCCTGGGGCCCATCCATACTTTTTCAAGGATGTTTCCTTCTTGTCAATAGAATATGAAGAATAATCCCAGATGCCTTTGTGCTTCTGGTTATAGATGACTTTGCTACCCACAGAGAATTTTGCTGGACTATCAAATATCTGCTGTGTACTAACAACTCCACTGGAGGCAGGAAGTTGATTTGTCATGTTCAGAAATGACACCAGCTTGCATCATTACCTGTCAATACAACAGGGTGTACCATTCCCTAAGTAGCTGGCCCCATGAGCATCTTCCAACCCGGAACGGGTGTGGGCCAAGGGGCCATGGCCCTCCCACTTTTGAAAGTGCACGTTTTGCCATAGGCCTGCCCCCTGCCTCTCCTCTTTCCCCCAAGACCCCACCCCCGGCCAGGACAGAAGCTGGAGCCCAGCCCAGGTAAGAGCAGCCTGGGGAGCCGATTGCCTGGGTGTAGCCCTTCGGACCCTGAGGCCTACTGCCTGGCCAGGCTGGAAGTCAGAGCCAGGTCAGTGTAAGAGCCGTGTGGGCAGCTATGAGGAGCCATGGACCCTCCACTTGCTCTGAGTGGAGGGTTTGGGCAGGGAGGGGACAGGAGCACTGGCCAGGGGCGGCTCTCCAGCCCTCCCCTGGCCCCGGGCAGGTGGAGGGGCCTAGGATCTCCAGCCCAGCTCCAACCTCTGCTTTCTACTGCTTATCAGCTCCAACCCCTGGCTTGGCCAGGAGGTGGGGCCTCAAGAGGAAAAGGAAAGGCAGGGTGGGACCACAGAGGGGGCAGGGCCTCATGCACCCCCCCCCCAAACACACACTTTTAGGACAAATACGTCACCACTGCTTTCCACCTGGATTGTACATCTTGCATGGCTCGGGAATTATATATCTTCCTCTTGTGTCTTTTCTTCTTCCTTAGACCCACTCCAACCCCCCCCCCCCAGCTTAAGCTTCTGGAAGGGAACATGGTAATGAAAAGGTGTCAGTGAGCTCTCTCTGTCAAACTTTCTTTTGGATTGTTATATACTGTGCCGCCAATAGACTAGTCTGGCACTTTTAAGCCAACATTCAACATGTCAGCTCAAGGTACCATTAGTACATTGTGAATTTTTCTAACATCCCACTAATCATGTCTACCAGCAGTGACTTATACTGTTCACTAAGGGCCTGATCCAAATCCCACTGAAGTCAATAGAAACAAAAACAATGAGGAGTCCCTGTGGCACCTTAGAGACTAGCAAATTTATTTGGGTATAAGCTTTCATGGGCTATAACCTACTTCATCAGATGCATGGAGTGGAAAATACAGTAGGCAGGTATAAATACACAGCATCTGAAAAGATGAGAGTTGCCTTACCAAGTGCAGGGGTCAGTGCTAACGAGGCCAATTCAATCATGGTGGATCGGCCTCGTTAGCACTACAAAAAGTAATTTCCCCTCTGTTGATATTCATCCCTTCTTGTCAACTGTTGGGAATGGGCCACATCCACCCTGACTGAATTGGCCTTGTTAGCACTGATCCTCACACTTGGTCAGTCAACTCAAAGTACCAGCTATTCCCCTAACTCACCAATCACTCTTTTTCTGTGCTTTATCTTTTTTTGTATGGAGATCAGAAAACTGACTCATTGATCCTTGGGATGGGCAAACCAGATCAGATATAATGAGAATCAGCTACAGCGGTCACCAAAGAAGTCATATATTTTGTGAAATTCAAATATAAATGGTGCCCCACTGTATTCCTTTTTGCATGTCTTTGCACTACAAGCAAAATTCTGCCGTTGAGTTCTCTGGGACCTTGATTTTTGAGCCCTTCGTGTCTGCAGCCTGTCTGGAAGCAGGAAGTGCCAGACATCATGTGAGTCTGTACTTGTGCTATTTCTAGCCCAATTCTGCCACACCTTGTGCAGTGGTCCCCAAACTGTGGGGCACCCCCCCAGAGGGGTGCTGAGGAAGGTTTTGGGGGTGCACAGCAGGTTCTGGACAGCTCCCACTGGGGGTGGGGAGAGAGCACTGTTCTGCTCTGCTCTTCCCCCCAGCCCAGCTCCGGCCCTAGATGCAGCTCTGCCCTCATTCCTTCTCCTCCCCCAGGCCAGCTCTTCCTCTAGCCCCAACTCAACCTCCATCCCCAGTTCTGCCCCCAACTGCGCCTTAAGCCCAAGCTCCTCTGCTGAGCCAACTGTGCCATAATTGAGGGGGAGCACGGACAGATTCCATTACTGGAAAAGGGGAGGGTGCAACAGGAGAAGTTTGGTCACCACTGCCCTAGTGGTTTGCAATATTTTATCAGTGTTTGGAGAGAAGCATCAGAGCTTTCCAGGCACTTAAGTGAATAGAATCTCAGAATCTTTTGAAGTTTGTGCCATTCTCTGGCCACTCACTGAACAAATGAGCAAAGGCACTTCAATGTAAAAGGTGTCCCTTAGGGCCTCCTGGAGCCACATTCTTCAATCTGTACTATCCTCCTTTCTCAAGGCCTGATCCTAATAGGTGCTGCACGTACTGGAAGCCACCAGAGTTGTGGGGATTTGTGCTCTGTCAGGATCAAATTCCCTAGGCTGAGCACTGAAGTCTAGTCCTGCTGTTCTTGATCAGCCCATTCTCAGGCAAAACAATTAAGTGCCAGAATAAAGAAATTAGGGCAGCAGAAATCCTCAGGAGCAGTCATGACCTAGCTTGCCTCAGCAGCTGCCTGTCCTATTAAGTGTCTGCAGAGACTGAAATGTGCCTCTATTCTCAGCAATGGCTTAAACCTTATTGGTTAACCTGGGCCAAAGCTAAATATGCTGCCTCTCCACCTAAGGGTAGGACATAAAAGCAACCAATAGTCTGAATCTACATGGAATATGTTGGTCATGGTGTCCAAGCAACCAGAAAGGATCCACTGAATCACCCAGCAGAGTCAAAGTAGGATGAGAATGGAAACATTTCATGAAAAAATAATTGTTTCCTTTCTCTCAATCACTGAATGTTGCCCCTTGTTTACTATTGTGCTTGGTCTTGACTCGTATGGCCCATAAATGAAGATCACTCCTTGGACTATCAACTTTTATGGGAGCCTGAGGCTTGGTTGTTGGGTTTTTTTTCCCTTTAAAAAACTGTTATTCCTACTCCAAAATTGGAGTTAATAGTGAAAAATGCTGATATGGCATCACCAAGTCTGCACTGGTAGAACCCAGTATATTCCCTGTCGAGAAACTGTGGGATACTTGTAGGCTTTTGTAGCGCAGTGTGCTCTTTTCAGAAACATCAAGGTGACCCCCAACTGCACCTGACCAGTTTCCAGATTGTTTTTCTAATCTTATACTCCTCCTAATCTATCTCACTCAGTGTAAACAGCATTCAACTGCTGAGAAGCAAAATCATTAATTAATATTGCCATAACAAATTAGTAATAGAGGGTGCTCAGATTTCAAATGGACATAAATTAAAAATGAATAGGTGTGAAAATCGCATTCACTCTGCTTTGAAATTGCTTAACTCTGCTCCTGCTGGTTTATATCAAGTGGAGTCCAAAGGATGAACTGCTAGTTTATGTGTTTAAACATAACCTCATGCGACTGTGCATTGTCTGTGTGTCACTACAGAGAAGCAGAGAAGACTGGTTTTCATTCTGCAAATGAGGTTAACAGTTTGAATCCGGTTAAATCCCATGCTTGCCTAAAGCCTCATTTACAGTCCAGAGCAATCTGAGTATCCCTTTGTACTGATCCTTTACACTGTGCAGGTCAGAGATTCCTATTAGTCAACTTAAGTAACATCTTAGCACACAGTGTCATGTGGAGAATAATCACTGTGTATGGAAAAGACCAATTGCTCATTCCCTCTGAGTCATTTCCTGATAAAGGCCTGTTTCTCTCTAAGCTGCAAACCGGACTTCTTTTTCACATCGGATCAGTTGTTCTCTATCCCGCTCCATTATTTCTCTAACCATCCTTGCTGCCAGCTTTCTTGCAGTCATGCCCTCACACCAGTGGTGCAATGAAACCAGGGCTCAGGTTGTCAGTGATAGATTTGATTCTGGTGCAAAGTGAGACGGCATGTAGCTGGCAATGTGTTCTCCGAAACTGTGCCAATGTGCCTTAGATGAACAGCTTTGTCTAATCAAATGATCAGGCAGATATTTTTAACCTTCTCCACCCCCATTCTACACAAACAAAGGCAGCAGATAAGGACTTAAGATGCTCCTAACAGAGAGGCAAAGTGGGTAGGGAGGACTGGAAGAATGCTGCTTGAGTTTCAAGCTCCTATCTCTGCCTGTCATCAGCACACACACTCTGTGGGGAAAGTTGCACAACCGTGGCCAGTTGAGACATTTATAGGATTACAGTTTCTTAATGTAGAGCAACTGAAATGGAGCCAACTTGGTGACACAGCAGTAGTGGACTAGGTATTAGTAGTAGTATATTTGTGTTGCAGTGATACCCCAGAGCCCCCCTCATAGACCAGGACTCCATTGTGCTAGGAGCTGTACAAACACAGAGCAAAAAGATGGCCCCTGCCCCAAACAGTTTACAATCTAAGTGAGAGGCAAGGTGGGTTAGTATCAGAGGGGTAGCCGTGTTAGTCTGGATCTGTAAAAGCAGCAAAGAGTCCTTTGGCAAGGTGGGTTAGGTAATCTCAACTTTTTGATCCAGTAAAAGATATCACTTCACCCACCTTGTCTTTCTAATATCCTGGAACCAACATGGCCACACCTGCAAACACTTTAAGTAAAAGACAAGAGACAACAGGTGACAGGGACAGAGAGACAGGGAACATGAGAACAATGTAGGAGAATTAGATGAAGAGAAGTGAATGCTGAAGGGTATCTAGGGAAGAAGGACATCTCTGGGCATGGCACATTATCTTGTCAGGTAGCAGTGTCAGTTTTAGGGGGGGAGGGAATGTGTTTTATATTGTAAGTGGCAAAAAGGTAACCACAAGCTGCTGAATGAATTAAAGTAGCCTGGTCAACAAAGCACCTAGGCCAAGAATGTCCAGCCAAAGCAGCATGTCAAAACTCTACATAAACAGAGGTAAATATGGCCATGGAGGTCTGGTTGTCAAAGGAACCTGTCCATGCCGTTTGTGACATTTAAAATAGCATTCCATAGGTATCACCCAGACAAAGTGGTTTTTCAGGTCCAGGAATCCATTTGCTGCACCCCCTGATGGATAGCTGCCTCACTGCCCATTCTGTTCATGCTTTGGGCACTCCATATTCTCCCATTTTCCTCCCCACTGGGTGTATGTTTCCTTCCTACCACCTATTTCCCCAGTCTCCTTCCCCAGATGTTCCCTGCCATGGTTCTCTCCCCCAACCCTCTGCTGCCACTATTTGCACAGAGAGGGAAGGACTGCAGCAGTAACCTGTAGAGCAGAGATGCTATAAACTCTCCCCTGCTCATAGCACCCTCTACAGGAGAAGATTCTAATTGGGCTGCTAGTGTGCTTAAAGTTAAGCATCTGTGACAACTGTAGCACCAGCTAGATGTCAGACAGAATGCCACAGGGCAATTAAACCAACAAATGGGGACAGACGCGTTTGGAAGAGTGAGATAGCAAAACCGAACAACTTAACAGAGAAGCACAAGTGTACCACTTGCCTAACTAATGCCAGATGGTTAGTGATTTGTAATAATAATAATAATAATAAATAATAATAAATATTTAAATGTTCATGGGCATTTGTGGCTCTTTATAAATCATATTTTTATCTTCCAGGGGAAAATGTACATGAACTAAAGGAATATTTTTCTCAGATATAAAGACCTTACCTTACTAACTAGCAGAAAAGATCCATAGCTTTCTACAATACACTGGTAAAATGCTGGATGCTCAGTTTTTCTTTGATAATTAAACTGACAAGTGCTTTGTGATGGAAGCATATGTAGAATTGTTGTCAAATGACTCGTCTGCCAGTGAATGCTGGGTGCTGGCTGCTCTTGTAGTGTAATTTTTAAATCATTATTCCATCCATCCATCCCAGCAGCCAGCATTTGCTTTCTTCTCCTCAGAATGTATATTATTTATTAAGTGAAGATAGTAAGACACAGTATGGACCCTGCTAACTTTCACGATTTACTAGTCGGAACCAAACTCTCCTATCCGGGGAGCTGATATTAGAGATTACCTGATTTGCGGAGAACTATTATTTGTATGAAGCATTGTGGTGAGAGAGTTTGTTGAGAATGATTAGGTCTCGGGCAATGAGCTGGGCTAGTTATTGCATAAAAGCTCAAATCCCAGTCCAGTGTCATCATCACATAAAACTTCCTTTAAAAGCAGCCACTCTTACAGCTGTCAGAGTCCAAGTTGTTGCTTTTCTGGCTCTGTCAGTGAGCAAGGGACACGTCAAAAAGCTCCTGGCAAGTTGGATCTCATTAAAGCTCCAGCTTCCTCTTGGACTTGTGTCCTTTACATTGTTTATGATCCTTCATTATTATCTATTTAGCGGAAGCTATGATCATTTTGCTCCACTAAATGGGAGATGTAATAACTAGCGCTTGTTATGAGCCTCTCTCTGGCTTGGTTCTATACAGACCCTTCTCTGTTTGAGATAGACTGTTACAGTCATTCCAAAATTACATTCTTTATCTGTTTATCACTGATAGTCACCTCTCAGAAGCCTTAATTGTTCAAACGGCTTCTTCCTTCCAGAATGCAGAGTAGCAATTTGAATCAGGCAACCTCTTGTTTTATGATGACTGACTCCCTCTTGTGGCACTCCTGCCAACTGTATGCAATGCATTCTGCTGCTTTGTAATGAGACTGATTGAGAAAACAAAATTACAAAGCACCTAGGAATGTTCACCCTCTAAGATCATTCCAATACGTGAATATTCAAATAACTTTCTTTTTAAGATGACGCGTAGTCACGCACAATAGTAATTGTGGATCGGTTCATTGTTACAGCCTGGTAGGGAACTTTCTTAATTGTTTTCTTTTACAGTCTTTTACAGTAGAGTTCAGATATTAGAGTGTCATTCTTTCATCATTTTGGACAGCTCCCCGACCCTTTGGCCTCAACCAAACTACTCATGCAACATTACAGTATAAAAAGGGCTGTAATTAGGAATATATACTGTAGATCTATCAAGAGATAGACCCTTTGGGTTTATAAGCCCATAAAATATACATTCTATAGCATATATTTATAATCCTTATTTTTAGGAGGATTGATCGCCAACAAACCCAATTAACTTTGGAGGTGAGAGTGCTCAGCCCTCTGAAAGTGAACCTTGGGTGTAGAAATATATTGTATCCAGTGTGATCAGTCTATGTGCATATGCACAGCTGCAGATACATTTGTTCAGCTAACCAAAAGTACAGAACATATTATCAGATAGTGAAGTCTTTTGTTGTTCAGCAAATGCTTTCTTTATCTGGATAACCTAGGAGTGGGCACACAGTTTCAAGAGACAGAAAATTAGATATAAGTAGTTATTTTCTTTCTCATAGATAGATTATGAGAACATTCGTTAAAATAAAATATTTTTCAAAACTATTGAAAAAGCTAGATAGGAAATAATTTTGTATAACCTCTAATTTTCAAGTGGAGCAAGAATTCTGTTACTGGGATTGGAATTTAGTTGGCTTATATGTATGCTTTTTGTATGCTACACCATTCAGTTAAAAGAATGAATATTCTCAATGCTACCCCCCACTATCACATGATACAAAGCAACTTCTTTGAACTCTGCTAAAGAAACACATTAATGTATACATCAACCTTTGTTCCTTCTGCAATGTTCTCTCCCTCACTTTAAACACCTCCTCGTTATTCTGAGCCAAATTAGTATGTTTTTTTCCCTTTGTTCTTCTTATTGAAAAGTTAGATTTTTGCTTAAAGCAAAAAAGTGCTGAGCCTAGACAACTGTCTCCTCATTCAGTGTAGAGGGTCTGGTAAGATTGCAGCCTGTGGTAATTGCTCTTATCCCATCAGATCCCGTGCAGACTCTAGCCAAGTAATCAATTCTGCTGAAGGCAAAAGAAGCCATTGTCATTATTTGTTATATGGGGATTCTGCCTTGAAGCCAAGTAGGAACCAAAGATGCCAGCCACAACTACAGTTCTTCCATGGGGAAGCGGAATACATCCCTTGGTATAAATTCACCATATACTTTTTCTTTTTTTTTCTTCTCATTTTGAAACTAAGGATTGTCTTCACCTACCTGACTTATAAAAGAGAGAAAAGGGTGGAAGGAGTGTATAGCTGGAATATATGTGTTCAAGTCAAATGAACCGTGAGAGGTTATTTCTCACCGGTCCCTATTTGTTCACAAGATCGGTCAAAGAATTACCAGAATTTCTAGTTTCTCTGCATGTGGCACTTCATTGTTCAGCTGCTATTATTAGATGCTCTTTTATGAACTGACAGTGATGAGCTGCCAAAATCCTAATAACCGATTCCCTACCGGGTCTTCGGCAGCATTTCGGCAGTAAGAGGTCCTTCACTCGCTCCGGGTCTTCGGCAGCACTTCGGCAGTGAGGGATCCTTCACTCCCTCCGGGTCTTCGGTGGCACGTCGGTGTCCGGTCCTTCAGTGCGAGTGAAGGACCCACCGCGGAAGTGCCGCCGAAGACCCGGAGCGAGTGAAGGACCCACCGTGGAAGTGCCGCCGAAGACCCGGAGCGAGGGAAGGACCCACCGCGGAAGTGCCGCCGAAGACCCGGAGCGAGTGAAGGACCCACCGCGGAAGTGCCGCCGAAGACCCGGAGCGAGTGAAGGACCCACCGTGGAAGTGCCGCCGCAGACTCGGAGCACCGCCCAGTGAATACAAGCCCCATGTGCCTCCAAAAACAGCCTGCCCCCCCAATCCGACCTCCACCCATGTCCTGCCCCCAACTGCCCCCTCAGAACCTGCAACCCATCAACGCCCCTGCTCCTTGTCCCCTGACCACCCCCTCCCGAGACCCTCCCCACCCTAAGTGTCCCCCAGGACCCCACCCCCTACCCAACTCACCTCGCTTCCTGTCCCCTGACTGCCTCGACCCCATCCACCACCACCCCGACAGACCCCCAGAATGCCCACGCCTACCCAGCCCCCCTCGTTCCCCGAGAACCTCCGCCTCCTCCAACAGCTCCCTGCCCCTTATCCAACCCCTCCTCCCAGCCCCGTCCCCCTTACCGTGCTGCTCAGGGCAGCATGTAAGGACGCTATGCCTCCCGCTGGAGCTCACAACCCCACCCCCTTACCATGGTGCTCGAAGCAGCAGGAGCTGCAGAGCTGCCCAGGAGCAATCCAGAACACTAGCACCGGCGGCGTGGCGCACTGAGGCTCTACGAGAGGAGGGAAAACGGGGGAGGGGCCAGGGGAGCCTCCCCAGCCAGGATTTCAGGCGGGCCGGACAGGACGGTGCCACGGGCCAGAGTTTGCCCACCCCTTTAACAACCGGTTCTAAACCGACTTCTAAATTTAACAACCGGTTCGCGCGAACCGGTGCGAACCGGCTCCAGCTCACCACTGTGAACTGTGCTCTGTTACTCATGAAAACAATTATAATCAACTCCTTCCCTTCCTATGCTGGTCACTGCTTTATTAGATTAAATATGATGAATAATGTGCATCTCAAAGGCCTTGTGGGGAGAGTAGAGCCGGCAACATTGGCCTCATTTCATGTCTGATACTTTTTATCTGAATCAACAGCATTATACTTTTTAGGTACTCCCAGCATCACAGCTAAATGCAAGGTGGAATGGATTGTTTAGCATAAGTAGTTAGCACTTATTCTAAGGGGCCATTCAAAGTAGGGTGGCCTATTAACACTTCTACAGTCATGGAATAGAAAGAGGGGATTAATGGGTTGCAGAATGTTGTAATAAGGCAGAGGTGCCCAACCTACTGTGTACATGGCCCATCAGAGCATTTCATAAGGCCTGCTGCCTGCTTCAACACAATATCCTAACAGTCAATTCATTAGCATTCTGTGTTCTTTCCTTTTTGTTTCTGTTTTCTGTCATTCTAATACGTTTTGTGCACTGATTTCTTTATATGTTTTTAAATAGATAATACCGTATATAGAAACAACCTATCTAAATACATACAAATCAAGCTGAACTTAACATATAAATCAATACAGGTGACTTTAAATCTTACTAAAATATGTAGAATAAGTTTGGCCCACACAAGGTTATGCTTAGGTTTATGTGGCCCTTCTATGTAATAAGGTTGGGCACCACTATAATAAGCCATAAAGCCAGTGTCTCTGTTCAGGCCATGATTTTTGTCTAGCAGAGTTATGAATTTAAGCTCCCAGACAGGCTTAAATTCCCAGACGAAAGTCATCTACATCCATTGTACGTGTCATCAAACCCATGCTAAATTGACAGATGAAGCATGAACTACCCAAAGAGCAAGATAATGCCCATGACAACTTCTAACGAAGGATAGTTATAATAATAATGGTGGTGACATTATTATAGCAAGGTGAACTATGTGTGACTCATGCCTGAGAGGTCACCATATTGATACCTAGCCACACTTATGTCCAGGACCATTATCATCCAAGACAAAGCTATGCATCTGGTGCATGCAGGTAGTGACTTGTGTAACATATGTCAGTAGCCTCAGAGCCCACACCCAAGTTTTTGTTATCCCCTGC
The DNA here is from genome assembly GCF_025201925.1 of Gopherus flavomarginatus. Taxonomy (NCBI): domain Eukaryota; kingdom Metazoa; phylum Chordata; order Testudines; family Testudinidae; genus Gopherus; species Gopherus flavomarginatus. The sequence continues at coordinate 24,739,842 of NC_066618.1, read as the reverse complement.
CAGGGTTGGAAGCACATAAAAACACAGCTGTATTTTGCTGCCATGTGTGGCAAAAGTTGTTCTACCTGCTGCGTTTAACTGCCCAGCAGTCATACAAAACACAGTCCTTACCCTACTCGTACAATGGCACTAATGTTGTCTTATTATTATAGGCTGGTATGAGAGAATTGCTGATAACAGTCCAGTATCTCACTGTCTTGGAGAAAGTCTCCCCTGTACCTGTACTAGTTTGCCTTCACTCTGAAACACTGTTTAGCTGCACTTGTTGATGAGGTTGGGTTTTGTCTGGAGAGTTCGTCATTGTCAAGCTACCAGCAACGTGACATGAATTGCTAAAAGAGTTTTTTGCCCAGAATGTGCCTGTCTTTTCCAAAAACGAGTTGTTCTTTACTGCCATACCCTCTGAACTTCATTTATATCCTATTATCCACACATCTCTGTGTTCGGGATGCCAAATCCAGCAATACTTAGGCAACCTTCTCACTGATTTTTATAGGAGCTTTGCCAGAATAAAGTCTGCAAGATATTGCCCAGGACAAGCATCCAAGACTGGCCCTAGGCACCAGCAAACAAGCACATGCTTCGGGCAGCACTATTCCAGGGGCGGTAGGAGCCCTGTAGCAGAAGAAGCCCTGCATGTTAGTGGTGAAGGTGTCCCTGAACTCGAAGTAATAAGCCAGCATCACAGTCCCTGCCATGATCACCATCTGGAAGTAAAGCTGGTGAGGGCAGAGGGCACAGGCACTCTGGCTCCCGCGGCCTTGGCAGCCCCCCTCCCTGTCTGCGCGCTCCGCCCGCTCCCCGGCACCATCCACCGTGGGAGGAGGCAGCTAGTCCCAGCCAGCAGTGGCAGTGGCACCTGGGCGAGCACATGGGACGCACAGGAGGCTGGTTAGTTCCAGGCAGCGGCTCAGTTCATGGGCTAACACTGGGCAGCTGCACGAGCACAGTCCTGGCACAAGCCCATGTCCATGGGCAGCTCCTGTCAGGCAGCTGCACCCGGGCACAGGCTTGTGCACTGGGGGAGCAGGCGGCGGCTAGACCAAGGCAGCAGTGCCAGCTCCATCTGGGCACATGCAGGGGAAGGCGTGTCCCCTCGCTGGAGCAGCCCCTGGCCTTTGGAACAGGGAGCCCAGCTGAGAAGCGGATCCAAGGGTTCCCCTCTCCAGTGGCTCTGAGGACCCAGCGTTCGAGCCAAGCCCGCCCCCGGGCAGGTTCCTGACGTCTCTGCCAAGGACCAGCCTCCCACAGGAGGGAGGGGGGCGGGATTCCCAGTCACTCCAAGCCCACCAGCTCAGCTCGCATGAGCCCAGCTCCGGGCAGGCAACGTAGCTGCCGCTCCTGGGCTGCCAAATCCGCCACCCTTTCCCCTCTTAGGATTTTGTGTCATTGTCCAAACAGCTGGAGCAATAATTGTCCCTGCTGAGCAACCTTGCGCACAGCCTCTACCGCCGCCTCCTCCACTTAGCTACTTGCTAGACTTGGCGGTGCAGAGCTGTCCTCCACGCCAGAGATGCCAGCCTGTGAGAAACACACACACACTGTCAGACTCCTCATCATCTGCTTTAACCTCGCTTTACAAATTGCTGTATGGGGATTCCCAGGAGTTTAGCAAAGTGCGCTGCCCCCCCCCCCCGGCCCTCGCAACCCTGCCCAAAACTTTGCCCTATTGCAGTTTGTTTGCAAGACAAGCACTCTTTAGTGCCAACGCTGGGTGCAGCTCGCGATCAGCAGGCAGTGGGCAGCTCCCTAGAGGACCCTTAAGACAGTCCCACCAGGAGCACTCCAGTGGGCAGTGAGAGGGAGGGAGAGCCTCAGAATGGACTGAAAGCTCCCCAGAGCCTATTTCACCACCAGGCTTATCGAATTTTAATTTAGTTAACAAGGTTGGACTATAAGAGGCTGATCCCGAACCCACTGAAGTCGACAGTCCTCTTTCCATTGTCTTTAGTGAGCCTCTGATCAGACTCTAAGCACACACTTTCTATGCTCCGCTTCTTATGTGAAAACATCATTCCCAGGACAAATATTTAACGAGATGAGCATTAAGAATGTTTAAATTTCTAATAAATGCTCAGAAACCAAAATATATTTCTCAATAGTGCTATAACAAGTACTATAACAGCAGTACAATGGTTAAATGCTTTTACTGTGTTCTTTAAATGCTTTATATGCATATTTCCTTCATATAAGCTGCTCCAGCACATGAATAGGATCTTAACTGAAAGAGGACAATATATATTTAACTTTGGTAAAATAAAACAAATAAATACTCCATCCTTTGGGGAAATCACACTTACATATAAATGGAAAAAGGAGTCTTATTTAAAAATGCATTGGCAAATTCTTTTACGGATGTACCAATATATTCTTCAAAAAGCTATGCTCTGAGATCAGATCTCCAAAAAATAAATACAGATAGCAAGTAACTTTCAGGTTGTGGCCAAAAGGACAAAAGCCAGAGACTATAGTCAAAAAGCTCAAATGATCTTTTACAAGGCCACACTGTTAACCTTAAATCCATTTTAAACTTTATTTGGCTTTGTTATTACAATCAATCAGTCTGATCTCAGTTGTGAACCAGATTTGACAGTTATTTTTTCCCTCTCCTGCCAGAGCAAAGGAACCTCCGCAGATTTTGTGTGTGCTTTACCTTTTTTCCTGTGCCATACTAACAAGAAATACTCCCTACAGAAGGTCTGGCTTAGCATAGCATGGAAATGTGGCACTGGAACAGCAATAGAGTTGGCAGATTCTGTCACTTTGGTAAAGAAAGTGCTGAATAGGAGAATATATTTAGAAAATGGGGAAAATTATTCTTTCAAACACACATACAGCTTTGAGAAAAGTCAGATTCACTTAAACTGAAAAGTTGGACTCAGAATGTAAATTATTCACAGTTGATTAGACCAAGACAAGCGTTTCTCAAACATTTCTCAATGCTTAAAATTAAATGAGTACACTAGTAGGAAATTGTTTTATTTCACTAACTACAAATTGTCTGTTTTCATTTTTTAAATTTTAAACAGTCAAAAAACAAAAACAAAACAAAAAAATTGCAAAGTGCAAACGTGTAAAAACAAACAAAAAAAAAGTGTGGGGGGGGGCAGCCAAATTTTTTTTTTGCTTGGGGCGGCAAAAAACCTAGAGCTGGCCCTGCAAGCATCCTAGCACTCTGTGCTACTATTTTCTGTGCTGGTGGCAAATTGCCCTTGTTCCTCCATGTACAGGTTTTTAAATGCAGAGGACAACTTAGAGCCCTTAGAAAATGTATTTGTCTAAATTAACACACTTAGTCTAATTGCAAATTTACCAAAGTTCTGAAAGCGAAAGCCAGCAAACCTCCAGGTTGCCATAGAAACACCAAACAGAAAGGACATGGGGTTTTTACTTTTGGAATAGAGTTGTATTGGTGGTTTTGGTCATAATGATAGAAATTGTTGTGCTAGGAATTGCCCACTGCTCTTACAGGATAACACCTTCAGCTCTGTGTTTTACGTCTCGACATTGAGGGAAATTAAAAAAGGATAGGGATGTGGACGCTGATGCCACCATGTGCTGTAGGACACTAACAGGGAATAAATGAATTGCATTGCCGCCAAAAACTGACAAGCCAGAGTGCATAAATTTGCCTCTTTAAATTCTGCATTCATTAAAAAAAAAAAAGTAATCTCAGTAAAAAGATTTACTGGTCTTTGACATGGTTATTTTTGCAATCTTTCCTACTCTGAATAGACTAGAGCCAAGAAGAATGTACATTCACAAAAAAATACATAGTTACCTGGAGTTTCCCTTCGATATGTCTATGCATTTACAAGGAACAGAGACCCAAAAAACAAATACTAAGTCCAACATCTATCTTCTATGTATCAGAAATCAAGAAAACAAGCTCTTTTAAAGTGGACAGTTGAGGTTCTTAAAGAGAGGGTCATATAACTACCCGACAGCCTCATTATTAAAATGAGCATAAATCAAGCATAAATCTAAGCAAAGATGCCAGATTGCCTATTATGAGTTACCTGCACTAGGGTGCCCAGATAGCAAGTGAGAAAAATTGGGACGGGGGTGGAGGGTAATAGAAGCCTATATAAGAAGCCCCAAATATCGGGTTTGTCCCTATAAAATCGGAACATCTGGTCACCCTCATCTGCACAGATGAAAGGGATCAATTAGTCAAGCATGCTGTAACAACAGGTCACAAGATAAACACCAATGAAGTCAGATTGATCAGCAGAAAAAAAAGCATTGCAAAGACAAGACAGAAGAGGCTTCCAGTCTGCCTTTGACAGAAATTGATCTGAGTAAATTAAACACTTATACCACAGTGGTTAGCAGCATTAAGAAAAAGGTAAGATGGTGGTGTGGCAAGATCAGTGCTGCTGCTTTATCTGTTACTGAAAGGCTAAAGTGAAGCCTTCTCAGCTGCAAATACAATTGGGTTCTGGTGGAAAAAATGCAACTAATTGAAAAAGATGGAAGCACTTTTCGGGGGGAGGAAGGGGAAATAATCAGACATCTTAGGTGAAAATTCAGCACCTTCTGCATCTACAAAAACCTTGAGTCCCACTAGGGAAAATGTGGGAGTTGTTCAGTAGAGTATTGAAGCACAGGGACAAAATCTAAGCTTTGTTTAAAAGAATTCTGTCAGATATATGGCGGAGGGTGTGCTATGATGGTAACTCAGCTGTATTTTATCTCCCATGCTGAGTATCCTAACCAGTGCTTTTATTTCTTTAGAAGTACAGATATTGTCTTTGCATTTGCTTAAAAGATCTGGGTTGGTTTGTTTGTTTTTCCTATCATGAAACTAAGAATATTAACTGGACAATTTTTAAAACAATTCTATATTCCATGGGCCAAATCCGCTGTCAGCTCCACTGGTATAAATCCACAAAACCCCACTGAAGTTAATACCATAACTCCAGATTCACTTGGGTGCAAATGAGATCAGAATTTGGCTCTATGGATTTATAGTGAATAAAATATCAAACTTACTCTGAAATGTGTTGCAGCCATTTCTCATTCCATCATGCAGCTGATAAATACCTAATCTCCAAGTCAGCCCTCTATATTTAAATGTGCACAGCAAAAAGTTTAGCTATCTCCAGCTGAACTATTTCAGTTGAATATCCTTAGTTCATTGCTTCTGGTTCCTATTAAATACAGTTCAGATAAGGTCCGTTTGTATTCTAGTAGTTCTTCACACCTTGCTTCCACTCATGTTAAAAGGTTCTGTTTTGGACTAGAATAACAGTCTGTTGGAAAAAAGTATATGCTTTAGTGATGAAATGCTAAACAACATTAAGACTGGAAGGATAGTGGATTATTATTCTTTCAATGCACTTCTGACTCTCATTAACTCTACTGAGAATCCTGAGTTATCCCATTGAATTTAATTGAGTGCAGGATGAAGGCCAAGATGAGGAGGCTACATCACTCACCAGTGGTAGCGCAGTCAGGCATGAGGGATAGGGCACCCACTCTCGACTGTAGATCTCTTCAGTAACTACGCGCTCTATTTATGTAACTACCCCCTCTTTAAAAGCTGCCTTCTCTTTTGGCTCTAACTGTGTTGCAGCTTCAGAGTAACTCAGTGCTGGAGACTCCCTGTTATATGCAGTGACAGCCTTAGGCCTACACAACTTTCACACAGATCCAAGCAGGGCTTCACTCTCCAGGGACCCAGCAGCACAAGCTCAGCTTCATCCTGCAAAGAGCTCCATCGGTGATTCCGTTTCTGTGGCCCTGTTTGACTCCAATAGATTTCCACGACTCTCCTCCTCTGGTCCCTGCTTAGAAAGTTGAAACAGGAATTGGTGCTATATCCTGGCCTCCCCAGTCCCTGTGCATGTTGGCTTCACTGGAGTTCCAGAAATAAAATGAAATAATTTTTAAAAGCCTAGCTCAGGGTATGTCTACATCTACCATTTTGCAGCGCTGGTTGTTACAGCTGTATTAGTACAGCTGTATAGGGCCAGCGCTGCAGAGTGGCCACACTTACAGCAACCAGCGCTGCAAGTGGTGTTAGATGTGGCCACACTGCAGCACTGTTGGGCGGCTTCAAGGGGGGTTCGGGGAACGCGAGAGCAAACCGCAGGGAAGGAGACCTGCTTGCTCGAGGGTTCGGGGAACGCGAGAGCAAACCGCAGGGAAGGAGACCTGCTTGCACGGGGGTTCGGGGAACGCGAGAGCAAACCGGGGAAGGAGACCTACTTCCCCGCGGTTTGCTCTCGCGTTCCCCGAACCCCCCTGCAAACCGCGGGGAAGGAGACCTGCTTGCTCGGGGGTTCGGGGAACGCGAGAGCAAACCGGGGAAGGAGACCTGCTTCCCCGCGGTTTGCTCTTGCGTTCCCCGAACCCCCCTGCAAACCGCGGGGAAGGAGACCTGCTTGTTCGGGGGTTCGGGGAACGCGAGAGCAAACCGGGGAAGGAGACCTGCTTGATTACCAGAGAGGCTTCCTCAGGTATGCTGGGATACCTGCTTATTCCACGGAGGTCAAGAAAAGCGCTGGTAAGTGTCTACACTTGATTACCAGCGCTGGATCACCAGCGCTGGATCCTCTACACCCGAGACAAAACGGGAGTACGGCCAGCGCTGCAAACAGGGAGTTGCAGCGCTGGTGATGCCCTGCAGATGTGTACACCTCCTAAGTTGCAGCACTGTAACCCCCTCACCAGCGCTGCAACTTTGTGATGTAGACAAGCCCTCAGGAGTGTTTGGGGTCATACTTATCCCTAGCGATGTTGATGGGATAAATCTGGCACCTGACATATTTTAGAACAAGATATACAAATACATACAATTGCCTTCACTGTGTCTTGGAATTAGTTCTAAGACATTTCAGTTGATTACTTCAAGGTTTTATCTGTATTTTTCTAGTTGCCAGATCAGTTGCTATTTTACAGCTTTGTATCTAGTGCTCTATAACTCTCACTCTGTTTACATGAATAGCAGGTGGCAGCAGAAGCAGAACCAATAGTATTGAGATATACTGTATATGTATTACAAAGGTTACTGCAGTTGGAAAATAGCTGATGAAGACTGGAGGTAATGAACTGAAACATCCGGAAAGTAATTCCTTGCAGCACTACAGACAATAATATAACTTCACCTGACATGGGTAATCCTCAGTAGAATGAGGAAGTATAATTTTTTCTGGAAGAGAGTTTTGTGGTCCACTGAGAGTTTGAGTGAGATATGGGCTATATCTCACAAGTGAAGAATGGCTCATAACTCAGGAGAGGTGGAACCTAAACGGAGTCACAAAGGTCATTCTTATTTTATCACAAGCAAAATTATGCCCTGTATATCACATCTACCTTTCATGCATTTGGTTATAGAGATAACTCTTACTGTAACAAACTGTTGCCATTTTTATTAGGAGGTTTTTATTTTCTGATGGGTTTTTTTGATGCATGTTTTCGAAACAAACATATACAGAACATTTGCCTTCTGATACCAAAGCAGAGCTCCTTTTTACAGAGGCACATACATTGTATAAAACGTGGGGTGGGGACTATTTTAGTTGCTGAGTATTGAGCAATCTGCTGTTTTTGTTTGTTTGTTTTGTCTGGGGTTTTTTTAAGCATTTTTGTCCTCTTTGGGAAGGTTTTTTTTCAGCTGCAGTGCAGAGACTGGAAGGGCCAATACAGTAATCAGAAGAGTTTGCCAATCTGTCTGTCTTCTCTCAAGTGTCCAGTCTGCCGCGCAGTCTCAATATTCCTGCAAGAGAGATTTTTGTAGCTATTTTCTCACATTAATTCTCCAATCCTAAGTCTAAGAGCCCACCATTTCCCACCCCACCCCCATTCAAGTCTCTGTGTATCACGGTGCAGTGGAAACACCACTTTCTTCAGCAATTGTTTTTATTTGTAGTGGGCCACACGTGGAAGTCTCTGCTCAGTTTTCACTCAGTCCTTAGTTGTCATCAGTGGGAGTTTTCCCTAAGTCAGGGCTGAGCATAAACTGTAAGGGCCTCCGGGCTTGTTTTGCTTTTGTATACAATGGGCCTGATTCCCCCTCTCGCATAAAGCTATTTTAAAGCCTTTGGAATCACACCAATGTAAGACTGGTGCAACTAGGAGAAGAATCGGCCCAGTCAGTTTATATCTAACTCAGTACAAAGTAAGCAACACTTTCATTTGTGTCTTTACCTTTAAGATTTTTTTTTAATATAGCTACAATTTATGAAAATAGTTCTTATTTAAAAGTCTGTGCAATTGGCTTAATTCTGTGTAATCCCCATTGAAATGCATGGTTTAAACTGGCATAGGATTTGGTTTGATGTGTTTGAAGCAATACAAATTCAATGAGATACCTCTTGGTGTATAAGACAGCTTTGTCTCTGTTTTTCACTTAAAATGGGATTCTTTGCTATGTAAAAACACAGATATATAGGGAACTCCTAGGGCCTGACTCTGATCTCACGTCAGTGTCAATCAGGAATAGCTTCATTGACGTTAACAGAGTTACACCAAAGTCCAAAAGAGGTGGGAGTGATACCAGAGTCAGTCCCTAGGCATTCATTTGGGGCAAGCTGGGTAATTCTAACATTTCACAGTTTGCCCAGTGTTGTGTTTGTGGCATCAGAAAGGTACTTTACTATAACAAGTAAATGGGCATTATGGAACCAGTGTGTCATGAATATAGGAATTAGCAAGGTGAGGAGGGGAATAGATTTCTTCTCCTATCTGGCATGTATGTGGGTTTCACTGTACTGATTATAAATATTGAAATGTTTTCCTTTTAATGAGATTGCCACTAGTAGTCCCTTGTCTTGTGCAGCATGATAGTGAGCAGACTGTGTGGCTAAAACATGGTATTAAAATAGTGAGACACAGCATGATTGAATTACAGGAAGTGCATTCTACAAATTTCCCTGTGGATGCAGAGAGTGCACCTCTGGGCCAGTCTGTGTAAAGACTGGAAGCTGGAAATCTAAGGGAAATAATATGAGCAATTGATTGGTGGTGTTGAAGGGGGCAGGCAGGGAAGGGGCATCATTTATCCTATTTATATGTATTGTGGTAACCAAAAATGTGATAATCTGAGTTTAAGCTCATTCTGGTAACAGATATAAGTGATTTCTGTGCTTTTTAATGCAACAAGTTTGCTAGGATGACTAAATGTCACGATTTTATAGGCACAGTCCCAATATTTGAGGCTTTTTCTTATATAGGCACCTATTACTCCCCATCCTGATTCTTCACACTTGCTATCTGGTCACCCTAATGTTTGTTGATGAATAAACTAAAAATCCAATTATTTCTTGGCTCAAAAATAAAGAGGGTAACATGAGAATTTGAATTGTTGCATTCACATTTTTTCTGCGTAACTCACTTCTGCCTCTGATTTTTCTATAGCTTTTAAATTTGGGATTTTTAGTTGGCAAAAGGTAGAAAGATGAGAAATGGTTCATGACAGGTTCTGTTATAAACTGGAAATATACAGTAATCTAATGATGATGTTGATGAGTTTACTGTTGTACAGTTGCTGTAAACTGTAATCTGTTGAATAGTGATGGGGCAAATGCTGAAGTTCTTACTCAGGCAAAATTCCCACTGACGCCAGTCAATGTAGGTGCTGAATTAAATGGTGACATTTGTACTGAGCTGCTGAGAACAGTGTTTCAATGTGTTAGAAAGGGAGGTCAGTTTGCAATATGTCTGAGGGTCATATGTGTAATATTTCAGTAGGTGTCCTGGAGGCAGTGTGATAAGGGAATTGAATAAGAAGGTGACATTGAAAACAAGGCTATAGGAAGAGGATAAAATCACAGTACTCAAGAAGACCTTGGGTGAAATCTTGGCCCCCTGATATCTGAAGTCAATGGCAAAACTCTCATCGATTTCAATGGAACCACTATCTCCCCTGACAGTTTTACGAGAGTGCATTTAGTGAGCACTTGAAAACTAAAAGATTGAGATACTGCAATTTAAAAACAACGTCAATGGTTATTCATCATTAGCTGCCTGGTTTCCATTCATGGCTTGCGGGTCTAATCAATAAAGCATAATCATCTCCTCCATTTATAAGGTGATACTTGTTCTATGGATAGAAAGGCCATATGAAGAGGACATAGACATATGTGTCAGGATCAGTTCAGGGTTTAAACTGTTTATAATGCTTTTTAATCTCAATGCAGATATCTCTGAGTGGTCAAAAAAGACAATGGCAAAAATGTAACTTGACTGTGTAGCAGGCTACAATTTTGCTTTTGTTTTTTAAAGGGACATTGTCAACTTGAAATCTAGTCAATGAGTTTTAAAGTAGTGTCAGGCACTGCACCTGCCCCAAATCTCCCTCCCAAATTTTGTGATTTCATAACAACATTGTCCTATTTTTCAAAAAATGTTTCTCTCTCCTTTGTTGCTGTATAAAAGACTCAGATCAACAAAAAGGACAGCTGAATAACTAATGAGGGGAAAGAGTGAAAATGACCATGCTCAAACTGATGTCAAATGCAGAAAGTGCACAAATAGAATATTTTTTCTCTATTCTGTGTTGGTTATAGCACAAGTTAATGGGCTAGATGCAGAAATTACTGGGTGAAATTCTATGGGCCTGTGTTATGCAGAAGGTCATATGGGATTATCAAAACAGTCTCTTCTGACCTTAAAATCTCTGAATCTCTGTCTTGTGAGTTGCTTTACTCAGTATCAGGTAAAATAAATTTTCAGACAGAAACATGATTTTTAACTTGATAGTGTCTCTTTAGTTGTGATGTTTAACAGTTGGAAATATTCATATTAGTAATGAAGCAATCTTGACAGTGCAAATGTTGATGGAATGCTTCATAGTTACAAGTCCTGGTTGATCAGTATATACAGTATCACACTCTGATTGCAGATCCATATTCTGCTAGTTATATCATCTGTATTTCACTTCAAACATGTTTTATTATGATACTTTAAAAGGGAGAATGGAACATTTTATCATATTTTCCTGCCAACCCTCTTTCATCCTCCCCCCTTCAAGAATTGTTATCTTCTATCTTTTACTTTGTATTACTGCATTAGCTTCACCTGTTGGCGGGAAAATGAATGGATTTGAAGTATATAACAGATTGACAGCAAATCATGGCATGGATGTTCCCTTCAGAATGACAGTTATACTCTATAAGGCATAGTGACTAAATAACTCATTGTGAAAAACTCCTTTTCATAGACAGTTGTTAAATTAGAGGTATCACAAAAATGGAATATAAGAATTATCTTCTACTCCATGGTCATTTTTCTTTGGTTAAGGATAGTCACCTCTCTTTTGCCTTCTGCAAGTAGCAAATGTAAAAGGGGAGCGAACAGACCAGGTTTAGATATCACAACCAAGCCCACTAGTGTCATTATAATGTATGGTCACTCAGCATTTGCATTATAAGCCCTGTTTTCCAGGTGGGCCATGAAAATTCCTCAAGATCAGGGCTCGGCATACAGTTCACTCTTATTCTGGGGAGAAATGATCTTTTCTTTTTGCAATTTTGGGATCAAGCGTGTTCATTTTAAAGTTTACAGTAGTCTGAGCTAAAAAATTAGCAATTTCAGGTGATTTTTGTTGCTGCTGTTTTTTGTCAGTGCTATAACTCAGAATCCAGGTCTGAGTTTGCAGCTGGGCTTTTGCAGGTGTCTAATATGAAATAATAATGCCTCTGGATGTATTGGAAACAGTACGTTAAAATGACAGGTTTGTTTTATTTAGAAAAGCATCTACAGCAAATGGTCAGCAAATGTAATAATTTGACTGCACAGACTTAGTGCCAAAGCCCAGTGGTCTGCTGAGCCTCATAGACTTTCATTAATATTTTGGAGCCATTGCACTCTTCTCATGTCAATAATCCATCCCTAAAAGAGTCTCATGAATTCTCTAACATACAGAATGGTTATGTATTATTAACTGCTTTTTCTTTACCTGCTTATAAGTGAGATCCATGCAGTAATAGTTACAGATGGTCAAGAAAATAATGACCATTTTAAAAAAATCACTGTAGTACAGATATGACTAGCTCTGAACCAGTGTAAAGACAGCCTTGTTAGAACAGGGGTTTAGTGATTGCTTCTTTAAATCCACATATATCAGTTTATACACCTATGCCTATCCAGTTGTGCATCAGTAATTTACATGTGCAAGAAATATATATATAATAAAACTAGCTAACCTGTAGTCTATGCTAACACCCTTTCTTCTCTAAAAAGAAATAAAGAATCTCATCACACAGTCCACATCCCCAATCGGAAAAGGGCCAGCCAAGCTAAACAGATCGGCTTTGCTATGTGCCCTGAATTCTCAAAGACAATAAGGTCTGTCCAAAGCAATCTGAAGAGTCCTTCATGGAGAGCTCTCTGACCACACACACAGGGCCGCCCGGGGGGACCAAGTGGGGAATTTGCCCCAGGCCCTGGGCCCCACAGGGGCCCCTTGAGCCCTGGCCCAGCGGCAGTCCGGGTCTTCAGCAGCATTTCAGCGGCGGGGGGCCTTTCAGTGCTGCTGAAGACGCGGAGCGACTGAAGGGCCCCCCGTTGCCGAAATGCCGCCAAAGACCTGGACCGCTGCCGGGTGAGTACAAGCACTGCAGCTTCCCTGCTTTGTCCCAGGCCCCCTGAATCCTCTGGGTGGCCCTGCACACAGACTGCACAAACACCACTAGGGTCTCTGAGCCAGGAGTGTACTGGCACTTCTCAGCTGTTGGGGTGTGAAGAGAGAGGAAGCAATCTCTAAGGAGGTGTGTACACTGGGCCTGGGAGCATGGTTCTGCTCAAGCTATCGCACTAAAAATGGCAGTGGAGTTGTGGCAGCTTGGACTAGCCACCCAGATAAAATCCTGCCTGACCCCTTGGATCTGCACTCGGATGGCTAGCTTGAGCTCCCAGCTGCAGAGTAGACATACCCTAAGAGAACTTAGGCCCAGGTCCTCACTTACTGTGCAACAAAGGAAATGACATACAACTGAATAACCTGGTGCTCAGGTGTATTTGGAGTTTCTAACAGATCTACATGTTCTGGCTGCAGAATGGCGGGAATTCAGTAGTTTTATCCCTCTGGTGATTTTGCAACAGTTTGTCTATTTTTAGTGCCCTGTGTGTCAGCTGAGCGTTCCTCAGAGCTATCATCAGTAGTAGCACCCACAGAAGAAGGCAATAGTATTTTTTTCTGCCTCTGTAAGTCGTGCATTCACATGTTCCCCTCCCTCGCTCTGCCCCAAACATACAACCATTTTTAAAAAAACAGTTGTTACAATTTGCTTTAATATGTGGGGTAACATTTTGCCTAAGTGACTTGCATCCCTAAGTCCTGGTTTTAGGGTCCCAAGAGTTAGGTCGACTTAAGACAGCTTACATTGACCTAACTCTTTAAGTATGTACATTAAAATATAACTCCCACCAATGTAATTTGCCCACTACACTAACTTAAGAACTCCACCTCCACAAGAGACATAGTGTTTAAGTCAATGTAGTTAGGTCGACCTAGTGTCAGTGTAGAGAATGCATTACTTATATCGACTGTTGCTGCCTTTCAGAAGCTGTTCCACAATGCCCCACACTGACAATTAAATCAGTGCAAGCACTTCTGGTATAATGATGCTGAGTATAATGAGTATAATGAAACAATATTGTCCATCCATCAATTGAGAAAAGTTATTTGTATTTACATACATATATATATATATATACAGAATACATAATGTTGTGGTGTGGCATAAATATTTCATTGGGGCACGTTTTGGATGTAACTTATTCATTGCTTTACAACTAATTAATGCAATATCTCCATCCTAATTCATGCCAATCAAACCTTTATACCACACCACACTGTCATGTTTTTTCTGTTTTCCCCGAGGATCCCAAAGCACTTCCCAAACTATAGGCCTGATTCAGTATGGGCTTTGATTGCAAGACACTCAGTGTAGTCAATGTGAGTTTCATGCATAGAAAGGTTGCAGAATCAGATGCTACAGCACCACTGAGATGCAGCCACTTCTGGGGTGGGAATATGGAAAGTAACAAAATAACTAGGTTCTAGCACTGTAGAAAGAAAAAAAATCTGCCAAAATACTGTAAAAATAGCCATACAATTATTAATATTGACACAGTGACAGAGGTTTGGTTGTTAAGGTTGTCATCTGAAAAATCTGTTCGTAGATTTAACAGGCTGTTAGAGGAAGGAAATAAGGTAAACATAGCCAAAGTATGCTGCAAACCAAAAATACATGAAGAGCAATAGAAATTAATAGTCAGGTATTTTGTGAAGTCTATAAGAGGCAAAAAGTCGGTAAAATAAGAAACAGTGCCCAGTTCTAAATGGAGAACCATTTTATTTCCCTATGGTACCTATACTCATAAGAATGATTTTCTTTCCAGTTTCAGCACTGACAGAATAGGAGGATATGGTATAAATCTTATATTGTGGTGTTAACGGGGAGAAAAATATCTTTGCTGTATTTTTACACACACATACACACACACACACATATACACACATACACACACACTGCCCCCTTTGCAATGGCAGGAGGAACAGGCAAAGCATTCCTTTTGGCAACTGTTTAGTGGTAAAAACAGAAGTGGGTAAATTAACCTAAGATAAGCTCCAAATGAGAAGTGGGTAAACTTGGTTTACCTAGGGTTACCCTCAGCTACCCCACTGTTTTTGGACAACCCATCTTTTAAAATAATTATTTTGCTGAAAATTCAGTTGAGTGAAAACTCCATCAGGATGAAGCCAGGTGTCATTTTATTGAGTTCAGGCCTAAGAAAGAGAATGGAAAGAGAAGAATTCAAAAGATTTCTTTGACAATAATGTTGCAGATGACGAAAACTTTTATAGCACTAACTTATTGGTGATTGTTTTCATTAATAAGAATAAAAAATGCCCTTATGAAATATTATCAAATAGTCTATAGGTCTGACTCAAAACCTATTGATGGGAGTTTTTTCATTGACTTCAGTGGATTTTGGATCATATTCTAAGGCAGGTTATACTCTGACAAGTTTATACTACAAAGAGTTTTCACCATTCAAAATTGTGCTCAATGTCTTGGCTTTACAAATAATTTGTGGAGGAGGAATTTTTGCTTCAAAATTTAAACTAGGAAAATTTGTTGTTGGGTTTTTTATTTTTTAGGGGCGCTGTCTTTGGGGGGCTATTTTTGTTTTTGTTTTTTTTAAATGAAGCCTCAAGGCTGAAAGTTAAAGGCTATAACGTAAAACCTTTAGCATTAATTGCTCCTGAATGTTTGTGAGTACCCAAAATCCTGACATAAAAGCTTTAATTTCTATGCAAAGTAGATAGGATGATTGAGTTATAATTAAAATGATAATTATACCCTTAATGCTCTGTATTTGACTTTTCAAAAAATGTTATGCTCCAAGAAAAGCTATTTAAAGATCAGAGGGAAAATGGATGAAAATGAATGTATTCAAGGCATTCTACATCTTTTAAAATCCTGTTATTGATTTTTACATGCTTTCATGTGTAGTCTGAAACATTTTCTTCATTTATTTTGGTCGATGAAAATAATAAAAAAAATCATTGGAATGTGAATCGTTTAAACATATGCAATATTATACAAGTGGATATTTAACATGAAAAATATTTGAAATGTTTTTGTGGGGATGGAAATATTCACAATATGATGACTGAAAATCTGACCTCTTCAACCTCAACCAGTCAAGGCCAGGGAAGAACCAATTGGAATCCAGCAACCTGTGATTCCTCCCTCACTGGCTCAGGATGTGTCACTCTCCTTTCTGCACACTCCAAACATGACATTTCCTTTGATCCCTTATTGACTGTTTAGAATTAAAAAGAGCACCTAAAGCTATAAATCAAATGTCAGATGTGGCAGCCTAGTGGAACCATATCCATATTTCATATTATATGGCTTGCTGGGAGGCTTTACAAGCATTGACCATGCCAAAAATAACACCCGATATGCTTTGCTCTCACTCAGCCATGATGTCTGCCCAGAACTGCAGTCAATGAATCATGAATATTTGGTGAGACTTTATTTGGTGAGACACCATTATATATAATGTAAGTCAGGGTCTAAATGAGGTCTCCCTGCCATCTGTTGATGAACTTGGGGGAAAACTTCAGGAGCAGACCATAGTATTTGCATAGACACACCTACTTTGCCTAGGTAATCAGCTAGCAGATCTGCTTTGCCAAAGTGATCAATTTTGGCTGTTTTGAGTTAAAATTCACTTTCAGTCTTGAATGCAGGGATGAAGAAATGTTGTTATATAACTGAAGGGCCACAGAACTGTACTTAGTATACCCTCATTGAGCGGGGTCATCCTAACTGGAACCTCACTCGCTAAGCAGGGGGTAGTGATTCTAAATCTAAGTGAAAGTCAGAGGAGGTAGTGATGCAAGTGCTCTTTAAAGAGGATCAGCTAGTTCTCCCTTTCCAGTGGTTAAAGACAAGGGCTGATCTAAACTGAGTTCCTGTTTCTGCTCAATGATTACAAGAGCTGGAATCACTGATGAGCAAGTCTAGGAAGCTAAGCCTCAAACCTAGTATAAAGACAGCATTGTAGTGAATGACAATGCAGCAAATACAGCAGCAGTGAGGTTTCCCCACTACCCAATGAAATCATTTAGACCTGAAATCAGTAAGAACTGGATTCAGTGATGGAACCTGAGAACATGCTATTGTAGCTCGACGCAGAGGCAGCAGCGTGTAATGGCAGAGATAGTGGTGAGCAGCTGCAAAGATGGCAGGCATCGGCTGGCAGAGAAAGCAGAAGCAGCCTTTCTTACCACCTCTTTCAGGGTTGGGAGATGAGCCGATGTGAATGCAGCACTGAATTCTGGGATTTAACTGACTTTGGAAAACTGACTGTGAGGGGAGTGCAGTGGAGGGAAAAGGGAGTGATGTGTTAAGGGAGCATTCATCTGTCAGACTTTCACTCCACAAGGTGGGAAACTGAGGTAAAGGACACTGCCCAAGATACCATGGCGTAGGTGTTAACTTATACTTTGCGTACCTTTCAATCGTTGTGCTTTCCCAAATTAATGTTGGGTTCCCTTTCTCTTTTATCAAAAGTTTTCTTTTGTTCTACACAGGCTCAGTGTTTGTGAATGGGGAAGTATTTCCTATTAGAAGCACCCCAAGGTGGTGTTTAGTTTTTTCAGATTTCTGGGTGGGAGTTCCAAGTCAGTTCTGGTTTGTAATATTAAGATATTGAACCTGGCCCTTGTTGCTGGCAACACCACCTGGCAGAATGGTTACATATACACAGGGCTTAAATTCTCATTGAATATTTCCAAGAGCCCCTCACATCTCCCCTCCCTTCCAACATGTTATAAAAACTCCAGAAGGGTTGAAATTATTTACCAGAGCTTCACTCTGGAAAGCTCCAGCTGAATTTAAGCCCTGGACACATACAGAGAAAAAGAGAGAGAATCTGTAGCACAATCAAGTAACAAGCAAGTTCTATTCTTTGCAAGCACACACTGTTGCCTGTGCAATTAATATCTTCAAAAGTGGATTAACCTTTATTCACCCTGAAGTTCATACTGCAATCCTTCCTATTGTTCAAATTACACTTTTCTGAGCAAGGTATAGACATTTACTGTGCAATCAGTAATGTTGTGTGAGTATCTAAGATCTTGTGTGCCTGCTCATTCTGCAGCATTCATAGTGACAAAGGTCTGCAATCTATCCCTCTGTCTGGTACACATCTAGTATAATCTGTACTTCATCAATCCACACCCTTTACAGTCTACACAGAAGATCAAAAATCTCTCCTCACTTCAAGCCTGTCATGTCAGAAAAATTATTGTGTGTGCAGGGGAGGACGTGAAGTTGTGTCAGCATATACAATATGGCACGTGATTATATTATATCCTCTAAAGTTGGGGGGGAAGTGGAGCATATAGACCTATCCTTCCTTTTTAATTCTCCATTCAGACCTGATCCTCTGTTCACTGACATCAATTTAAAAATGGGCTTTGAGTCAAGCCCTCACTATTTTCCAAAATTCAGCTATTCGAAACAAATCTCCTGGCCATTATTGTGAATTAGCCAAATTCTACAGAATGTTTTGTGAATATCTGAATGAGATGGGTCCTAGCATCCCTGCCCTACAGCCCATATTCACTCTGTTCATGGGCTTGTCTACATCACAAAGTTGCAGCGCTGGTGAGGGAGTTACAGCGCTGCAACTTAGGAGGTGTACACATCTGCAGGGCATCACCAGTGCTGCAACTCCCTGTTTGCAGCGCTGGCCGTACTCCCGTTTTGTCTCGGGTGTAGAGGATCCAGCGCTGGTGATCCAGCGCTGGTAATCAAGTGTAGACACTTACCAGCGCTTTTCTTGACCTCCGTGGAATAAGCAGGTATCCCAGCATACCTGAGGAAGCCTCTGGTAATCAAGCTGGTCTCCTTCCCCGGTTTGCTCTCGCGTTCCCCGAACCCTGAGCAAGCAGGTCTCCTTCCCTGTGGTTTGCAGGGGGGTTCGGGGAAAGCGGGAGCAAACCGCGGCGAAGCTGGTTTCCTTCCCCGGTTTGCTCTCGCGTTTCCCGAACCCGAGCAAGCAGGTCTCCTTCCCTGCGGTTTGCAGGGGGGTTCGGGGAACGCGAGAGCAAACCGCGGCGAAGCTGGTCTCCTTCCCCGGTTTGCTCTCGCGTTCCCCGAACCCCAAGCAAGCAGATCTTCCCTGCGGTTTGCAGGGGGGTTCGGGGAACGCGAGAGCAAACCGCGGCGAAGCTGGTCTCCTTCCCCGGTTTGCTCTCGCGTTCCCCGAACCCCGAGCAAGCAGGTCTCCTTCCCTGCGGTTTGCAGGGGGGTTCGGGGAACGCGAGAGCAAACCGCGGCGAAGCTGGTCTCCTTCCCCGGTTTGCTCTCGCGTTCCCCGAACCCCGAGCAAGCAGGTCTCCTTCCCTGCGGTTTGCAGGGGGGTTCGGGGAACGCGAGAGCAAACCGCGGCGAAGCTGGTCTCCTTCCCCGGTTTGCTCTCGCGTTCCCCGAACCCAAGCAAGCAGGTCTCCTTCCCTGCGGTTTGCAGGGGGGTTCGGGGAACGCGAGAGCAAACCGCGGCGAAGCTGGTCTCCTTCCCCGGTTTGCTCTCGCGTTCCCCGAACCCCCGTGCAAGCAGGTCTCCTTCCCTGCGGTTTGCAAGGGGGTTCGGGGAACGCGAGAGCAAACCGCGGTGAAGCTGGTCTCCTTCCCCGGTTTGCTCTCGCGTTCCCCGAACCCCCGTGCAAGCAGGTCTCCTTCCCTGCGGTTTGCAGGGGGGTTCGGGGAACGCGAGAGCAAACCGCGGTGAAGCTGGTCTCCTTCCCCGGTTTGCTCTCGCGTTCCCCGAACCCCCCTTGAAGCCGCCCAACAGCGCTGCAGTGTGGCCACATCTAACACCACTTGCAGCGCTGGTTGCTGTAAGTGTGGCCACTCTGCAGCGCTGGCCCTATACAGCTGTACTAATACAGCTGTAACAACCAGCGCTGCAAAATTGTAGATGTAGACATACCCCATAGGTCCAGCACGGCCCCACCAGGGAACGGCCCCACCACTGTGTGTCCTGGCATATGTATCCCTCGGGTTTCTGTCTCCCTCTGCTAACAGAGGGGACACTTTGACCCTAAAGTAGGAGTCTGGAACCACAATGACAGGAAGAAAAAAGGCCTGAATGGTACAAGGGGAAATGAGTAATAAAAAACTAACAAGATGGGGAAGTAAACCTTGGGGAAGAGAGTGGACTAGAGGTGGAGTTTAAGGATGGGAGCCTAATCAAGGGGAAATAAAGGTGAGAGCAAGGAGAGACGGCCCAGGTAACAAAGAAGTAGAGCACTAGAGGGAGACAAAGAGAAAGAAAGACGAGGAAATGTTCTGGAAGGAGGGAGAGGAGGACTGTTTCCTGACTTTATTTTCTTCCTTTCTCATGCAGGATTGTGCAGAAATATTTGTAAAGTGTTCACGTCTTTTGAATTGAATCTATTTAAATTTATTCCATTCTTTGTTTAATGTGGTTTTTCACAGTCTGTCTTCCTTCCTTAATTGAGAGCTGATGTTTGCATTCGCCCTGCAGTATGTTCTGAATGACTGATTTTTAGTCATTGAGAGTTTTAGAAATCGTACTAGTTAGCAAAAGATATGTTATGGGTGTACATCAATGCCAGTTGGCCAGAAAAAAAAGTGTTGGTAGGCCTCATTGATAGCCATTAGCTATTCTGAATATCCCATATATTCTGAAATTAAATGCAGAAGTACATTTATATAAAAGCTTTGCATTAAAAGTTTCACTGGTGAAATACAAGAAGCTTCACATTTAAAGTGTACTAAAGGCCTGATGCAAAGCCCACTGACTTCAATAGATTTTTGATCAGATACTAGATTTTTATATATACATGTCACTTTACTACAGTCTAGCAGAAAGGAGGAGATAAAAAATGGAGGAAGAAAAATTATCCTCAATTATTATTCTTGCTGGAATTAAAAATTTATTTCTCTAAAGTATTTTGGAATATTTAAAAAAACCTCATACAGTAGGCTAGATCCTTAGCTCATGTAAATGTATCTTAGTTAAAGGAACTTGGCCAGTTTAAGTCACCTGCGGCTGTAGCCCACTATATATATTACAGCTTTGCAAAAATATCGTGAAATTTACCAGTCCAGTAATGAATGGAATGTTCTTTCCTTAAAACATGTACTATGAACGTTATTATTATTAATTATCTCATGCCAGTTCATTTTTTGACATAAAATTGAAAAATATTGCAGTTTTTAAGTGATTATTTGTTTTTGGTTTTTGTTTATTTTTAACTAAACTCCTAATAGCATGTTGCCATGTCTCTCCCCAAAGGTTTTGTGGTGCTTGTTAATCTCTGAAGAGGTTCTTAGGATATTTTATTTTTGTATATATGTTACTGAATCTTTCTAGAAAGAGATAATAATGTCAATCAGTTGTGCTGTGTAGGCCTCAGTCTCCATTAATTTGTACTTTGGAGGCGTAATCTATATATCTATACCAGTGTAAATTTAGGAAGTATTCTATTCCTTCTTTGCACTGATATTAAATGATGACTCAGGCCTGAGGTCTCCTCATTATTCCATGGGAATAACAAGTCATTGATACTAGATGATCAAAGATTGTGCATAGACACAATGCTCGTCACATCTGCAAGCTTCCCTTTGGCAGCTGACGTACAAATGTGTGTCCATCATGGTGTTCTGCTGGGAAAGATGTGTACCTTTACTTGGCTTTCTCAACCTGCTGTTTTGTTTCTGGGGAGTAAGAGAATATAGACACCTGCTTTCTGAACAGCACTGTTAAAAGCTGCTTTCATCTCCGCTGTGATGAAGGACAGGACACACACAGCACTTCTTTCCAGACTGTTAAGGCAATCTAGAAAGCTGAGATTAGTGCATCAGCCTGCTCATTTTGAATCCAGGAGCAAACAAACAGGGATATTGTTTTGAGATCTCATTTTCCCTCATTGTTAAATGATTATTGTTATCCCTGGCTGCATTTATCCTACAAAAGAAATATGTTTTCATTTTGTTTCTTTGGCAAAGGCTATGGGGAGGATTCCCGGTGCTAATGCTGTCCCTTAGTATTGATATTCTAACATGCTAATAGTAATAATTTGCACTGAGGCAGTGATTTCTGTGTTGAGGGCGTGGCATGAGCTGTAACTAGCTGATCCTCACAACATTCCTGTGAGGTAGATAGGTGAGTATTATCATGTCTATTTTATAGTTAGGGAACATGAGGCAGAGAGGTTAAATGGTTTCTCCAAGCAAGTAATTAGCACTCATGACTTCAAATTTCATGTATCAGAGGGGTAGCCATGTTAGTCTGTATCCAGAAAAACAACAAGGAATCCGGTGGCACCTTGAAGACTAACAGATTTATTTGGAGATAAGCTTTCGTGGGTAAGAACCCCACTTATTGAAATTCTTCAAATTTCATGTGTGTTTCTCTAGACCCCAGTGCCCCAAACATGATCTCAAATACCACTGGTGTGGTGGGGTCATCAGCATCCATCTTTAAAGCATTAAAAAGTCCCCATTTATTAATAACAACACACAAATAATATAAAGACAAAAGAAAAGAAAAATCAGGCACAAGTCATACATCCATATCTGGGACCTTTAACTCAGCCTTGTGTCCCTTTATTGTACCTCACATAGTATTCTCCTCAAGGAAGGACTCCAGCAATCTGAACTCCTTCTGATATCTCCTTTTTTAATACCCTGGAGAGGGTTCCCATCATGCTCTGCCCTTAAAGAGGTCCTTACACTTTCTCAGTGAGAGCTTTACTCTGCTTTCCTTGCTCTCTCTGATGAAGCACTTTAAAGGCAAGGTAGAACAGAATAGAACAGAAAGCCCTTGGCCAACGTTTGGATACACAAAGGAAAGAAGAGCCTTTAGGCCCAGTACCCTATTGCACTACTGCATGTTAAATGTTGGTAAAAGGTCAGGTTGTAATAGCAAGCCCTGTGTGTATTGTAGAGACAATGATGCATCAGAAAACTCATATTCATTGGAAGAGGAGATAGTTTGGTTATGAGGACAGAGAAGAGGTGGAAGCTTAGAAAAAACATTCAAGAAGACGTTTTTTTGCTTGCTTGTTCACACTGGCTCGGACACAGGGCCAGCTCCAGCTTTTTTGCTGCCCCAAGCGATGAAGCCGGAGGAAAAAAAAAAGAAAGCTGGGATTGGCGGCACTTCAGCAGCAGCTCTACCGTGCCGTTCATTCTTTGGCAACAATTCGGCGGTGGGTCCTTCCTTCCAAGAGGGATGGAGGGCCCCGCCTCCTAATTGCTGCCGAAGACCTGGACAACAACATCCATCACATTTTGCAACACAGGAAGCACTCTCCACTCCAAATTCTCTAATTCATTCATGATGCAGAACTGAATGATATTTCTTCTTATGTGTGGATAGCTTTGAGAATTCTGCTCATGCTGCCGGTCACAGTCGTGTGTGGTGAGTCTGGCTTTCTCAGGCTCATTAAAACATATCTTTGATCAACGATGACTGATGAGAGACTGACATCGCTTGCTATTTTATCACTTGAAAATGCCATTGGCCAGTCTTTGGATCTCTCTGACGCAGTGCTTCAGTTTGAGAGGGCGAAGGCAAAAAAAGCGACCTTTTGAACTTAAGGACTAAGGTTGACATTCCAAGACTGCCATCTGCTGTAACACTATGTAATACCATACTGATCCGCCCAATGTTGATGCACAATTAAATGTCTTGGTGTTAGTATATTTATTCTTAAATACTAGTATATAGTTATTCTTAAAATTAAAAATTTTCTATAAGCTTAGAGGAAATTAATATTTTTATTTGCTTATGTCATAACCTTAGTCCCAGATTTGGACCTTAGCGTCCAAAATATGGGGGTTAGCATGAAAACCTCCAAGCTTAGTTACCAGCTTGGACCTGGTACCTGCTGCCACCACCCAAAAAATTAGAGTGTTTTGGGGCACTCTGGTCCCCCTGAAACCTTCCCTGGGGACCCCAAGACCCAAATCCCTTGAGTCTCACAACAAAGGGAAATAATCCTTTTTCCCTTCCCCCCTCCAGGTGCTCCTGGAGAGATACACAGACACAAGCTCTGTGAATCCAAACAGAGTGACTCCCCCTCTCTGTTCCCAATCCTGGAAACAAAAAGTACTTTCCTATTCCCCCAGAGGGAATGCAAAATCAGGCTAGCAAATCCAACACACAGATCTCCCCTGATTTCTTCCTCCCACCAATTCCCTGGTGAGTACAGACTTAATTTCCCTGAAGTAAAGAAAAACTCCAACAGGTCTTAAAAGAAAGCTTTATATAAAAAGAAAGAAAAATACATACAAATGGTCTCTCTGTATTAAGATGATACAATACAGGGTCAATTGCTTAAAAGAATATTGAATAAACAGCCTTATTCAAAAAGAATACAAATCAAAGCACTCCAGCACTTATATTCATGCAAATACCAAAGAAAAGAAACCATAGAACTTACTATCTGATCTCTTTGTCCTTACACTTAGAAACAGAAGACTAGAAAGTAGAAACTACTTCTCCAAAGCTCAGAGAAAGCAGGCAGACAGACAAAAGACTCAGACACAAACTTCCCTCCACCCAGAGTTGAAAAAAATCCGGTTTCCTGATTGGTCCTCTGGTCAGGTGCTTCAGGTGAAAGAGACATTAACCCTTAGCTATCTGTTTATGACAGCTTATATATGACATGAATAAATACAGATTTATAGATCCGAGTGTGCAAATTTATCATTTTATGCGACAGGGATAAATCACGCATGCAAATCATGCACTGCAGTTATGAAATGGGCTACAAATGCAATAAAAATAAGGTATTTAAAAGTTTAAAAACTGGGAGAAGGAGGCGCCGAAGACGCTTCTTGCTTGGGGTGTCATTTGGTCTTGGACGAGCCCTGGCTATGAGGCTCAACTGGGAAGCATTTTGAGACCATCTAATGGAAAGTACTGCTGTGGATGGCAGAGAAAGCTAAAATGAGCACAGCTTTTTTGAAAGGCCTTTCTGTCCTTACAGATGACGACCCTAGAATCAGGTATTCCAGCTCTGTGACCTCACAGAATGCTACCTGCATTGCAAAACACAAAATGTGCTCATTTTAGTTGTCACTGCTGTGTAGGCACAGTATTATTATTATTAATTATGATTATTAATATTTATTAAATGCAGTAAGTTACCCAGCATTTCTCTGTCAGAAGTTATAATAGTTTTCATTTCTGAATAGACACAAAAGTAATTGTGCAAGTCAGGCCAGCAATGTTCAAGCTTGGCAAGGGAACTCAACGGGTTTAATGTTTTGTCAGCTGTAATCTATGAGAGTAAGTCTGATGGTTTTAGATGCTTGTCTGAGCTTTCCTTATATTTACTATCCCCTCTACAGAACCGAACAGCATTCATTTGTAGCATGTAACTACTACTATAATTCTATTGCAGTGAGGGGACAAACAAATTGCTCGTGAGGAAGCTAAGCAGCACATTTTATACACACATCTTCCCAAGCTGTTCAAACAGCATAAAAAACCAAACCAAACTACAACCCACTGCTGGCGGACACTTTGCCAACCTGTGAAAATGTACTACCCAGATTAATTATCTGACAAAGACTAGACCTGAGATGTCAGCACGAACCGGAGGAGTGCTGTGTGAATAAGAAGCAACACAGAAAATATTCTAAAAGGGATTTGCTCAAGTACCTTGCCTGCACCAGGCTTTTTTCTGGAAAAAAAAAATCACCCCTCTTGCCACTGTTTATTATTTATTTGTATTGCAGTAGCACCTAGGAGCCCCAGTCATGGATCAGGACCCTGCTGTTAGGCACCGCAAAAGCCACAGAACAACATTGCTGCCCAGAGTGGAGCTCCGCCAATAATAGCAGTGTCGGTAGGGCAAGCATAGTTGCCAATGTTTTAACCACTGTGTCAGACCTATTCTATACGCTTTATCTAAGATGATGGTTAAAATGCCAGTAGCTGTGTGAGCCTCATCATGACTAGAGCTTCTACCATTCGTATCACTGGTGAAGCCTCATCAGTGTTAGCAACAGTGGGCCATTTTCCCAGCAAGTGTACGCACAGCCAGCCTGGCCTAATACTCCTTTGCACTTCTAACAAGAAAGAATTTGACTGGGTTATGTGTGCTCTAGTGGAGAGTCGATATGGTTCTGGCATTTATGTTCCTGCAGTGAATTCAAATGATAATACTGATGGTGATATTTAGTTATGAAACAAGAAATAACATAAACAATAGCAATTATAGAAGTGCTAAACAGCCAAAAATAAAAACACTGCAGCATCAAGGCCAAATTCTGCACCAGGTTACATCTATATAAATCCAGTTAAGCCTTATTGGGTTCATTGGGGTTACACGGAGGAGTTAAAGTAAAAGAGAACAAGTGCAGCACAATTCCTACTCCCATCCCTGGTTTGAGGGGATGAGCCCTCCCTCACAGCTCCTCTTCCTCATTGGTTGGTGTAATGAGAACTCTTCTTCGTGCCTCAATCTTGTTACTGGGTGTAGCTGAGAGCAGAATTTGCTCTGTGCATGGCGTCTGAAATTCAAGTCTTATGCCCAGTTCTTCCATTAGATAGTCAAGGAAATTTAAATATAGTATATTGCAAACCAAACAAAGCATACTGGTCAGTTTTCAATACAATGTATGTTTATTTTTTAACAGGGTTTTCATCTTTCCCCCTAAATAACTTTATGGAGATAAATACAACAGAGCAGACAGTATACAGTAGATACTGTAAAACCAGTGATGTAAAGTGAATAGTATTCCCATAGTATAAGTATGAGTTCATCATTTTGGGACGCACTCATATACTATTGTGAGGGGTATCATATCAGAACCAAGAATGATGGACAGATAGTATTTTCATTAAAAGATTTTCTGTGGCATGGATCTCCAGAGTATTTGAGCCCCTCAGATATATTAATAAATTTGAATGCATCTCTTTATTATAATCCCCATTTTACAGACGGAAAACTGAGGTACAGAATAATTGTGAGACTTGCCCAGGGTCACAAAGGGCATCTTTGGAAAACCCAGGAACTGAATCCAGAAGTCCTGAGTGTTTTCCACTGCTGTAAGGTTAGATAGAAAGATTTTTTCTGCTCATTCAGTTCCAGTAAAAAATATCACTGGAAATGGTATAAATACACAAAATCGGTTTGGTGGTCTCAATCCTCCACAACACACAAATCAGTTCCACAGTTGACTGAAATTATTTCACACGTTGGCAAGCTCATTGGAGAAGCTAAAAATTGAAGGGAATGGAGACAGAGCTAATTTTTTCAACACTAAAGGTGGTCTCACCCAGGTTAGACAGGCTAGTGTATGTGCAGCGTCACTCACATATTGAACCTTTTCTGTCAATAATAGAGGTCATTACCCACCAGGGATATCAATACATCATCTTGCAGAGATACTAAATCAGGGATTGGCAACCCGCGGCATGTGACTCACCAGGGTAAGTCCCCTCGCGGGCCAGGCCGGTTTGTTTACCTGCCATGTCCACAGGTTCAGCCGATGGTGGCTTCCACTGGCCCCGGTTTGTCATTCCAGACCAATGGGGGCTGCAGGAAGCAGCACGGGTTGAGGGATGCACTGGCCGCCACTTCCCGCAGTCCCCATTGGCCTGGAACAGCGAACCGCGGCCAGTGGGAGCCATGATCGGCTGAACCTGCGGATGCAACAGGTAAACAAACTGGCCCGGCCTGCCAGGGGCCTTTCCCTGGCAAGCCGTGTGCCGAAGGTTGCCAATCCCTGGACTAAATGCACAAGATTTAAAAAATTCAAATAAATAAATAAATAGGACCTGCACATGCTCATCGTGGACCTAGAGAGACTTTGGGGTTTGCAGGCCCTTTGGGGGCTTGTCTGCATTAGAAATTCTTATCATATTAGGACATGTTAATTGACATGATGTTGAACATGCAGTGAAGACAAGGCTATGTCATGTTTAACATTATGCTAGTGTCAAAGTTAGAATCAGGACTCACAATTTGTCAGACCACTCTGTTTATTAGCGCAGCGCTCCGCCAATAACATTCAGAATATGTGAGTGGCCATGCAAGGCCCAAACAGTCTTATTTATACAGATAGAAGAGCGGGAATTAGACAAAGGGACAAAGAAATCAAAACAGTAAAATTCACCTGGGGCACAGCATGCATATCCTATTTCCTTACTAACTGATATCGATCTAAGGCTAATGCTTCACCAATTGCCCTTAAACGGTGCAATTGTTCTATGTTAATGTCTGTATTCCTGACACCTGGTTGCAACATTCCAACAACTTTGCTTAAAGGTACAGACAACATTTCTTTAATCCTTTCTATTCTTACTATGTAATTCATTCTACTTTCACACTAGCTAGTCATGGTAAACTATTGTTGTTCTATGGATTTCCTGTGTCTCCACCCTAAATTTAGCTATGACCAGCTGACATGATATTCAACATGACTTGTCCTTGTCTTCACTGCATGTATAGCATAATATTGGTTCATCAACATGTGTCCTAACAAGGTGTGATTCCTCAACGTAAATAAGGCCTTGGAGAGATGTAGACAGCGCCTCAAGAAATGAGAATGCGTTTCAAGACCCAGGATAAGAGGGAGCCCTGTGGAACTCTGCAAATTCACCATTTGTCTATAGAATTCAGCACAAAAAGTTTCATCCTGTTATTTGATGCAATTTTGCATCTTCTCTGCCAAATTTGGCTTTATTAACAATTTAGATTAAATGGTTATTCTTGAATAAAAAATCTGCAGAACTACAAATGTTGGCATGTTTTGACTGGTATGGCCATAGCTGATAAAGGATAGTCCTATTGGTACCCATTTCTGCTCAAGAAAGCACCATTTGTTACCAAAAACTGATACTGAAAAATTAGCCTACGTTTGCTCTTTTTTAAAAAAAAAAAGTCTGACATATTTTTGAGTTTGTAATGAAAAGAGAAAACTGATTAATTTCACATTCCATTCCAAGCATTTCACACATTTCTCAAGCCATTCACAGTAAGTGCTGCCTGTTCTCTCCCTATCTGTCATTCTAACTACAAATCCGACAGGAGTCAATTTGCTCCTCAGATGAGCTGGTGTCCCATATGAAAGCACAGAAAGTTAAAAGCTAGTTAGGAGAGGAGAGAGAGAAGGGTGGGTGGGGGAAATATAGGCCATACTTCTAGTCTGGAGGAAATGCCTTCCTTAAAGTATAGAAATGATCAGCCTATAATGGAAAGTTACCTGGAAAACTATACTTCAGCAAGTTCCAACCCTCCTACCTTACATCCTCTTTACACTCACATGTACTGTGCCTTATCTCCTTCATAAACTTTCTAGCAGGCTGCACTTGGGCCTGATACTGCAAAATCACTGTTTCACATGGGACTCCTTTCACTAGTAAGGATGATTCGCACAAGTAAGGGACGGCAGGACTGAACCCTGGACCCATAGATATTCTAACTCTTTCATGCATCTGATCTCATATTATTTGTTATTTTTATGACTATTGCAGGCTAGTCTAAACCTTGTGTATGTTCAGAAATAGGCCTGATTCCACAGTCTGTGCAAGAGCAACCCAGGGTTTGCACTGATTGAGCAGAACAGTGTTTGATCCCAGATCAGTTCACCCAGGTGTGCAAATCCCACACATCCTTTTCTTTGGTAAGATGTCTGCACCCGTGCTGTTGCACTGATAGCTGAAACAGTACTATTCACAGGTGTAAAAAATGAAAACTTTTCAGTGCCAACAGCGCTTAATGTGAGGGTTTAGGAGGTTCACAAGGGGCTGCAGATGTGGCCAAAAAAAATTAATTTAATTTAAAATCAAGCTATGCCGCTGAGGGGTGTACTTTAAGCACTGTTTTACCGCAGCTGCTGCTTCCAGATATGCTAGACCCCCTCCACACACAGATACTTTTTTTTCAGTCCATTTTAATCCCTCAGAACCACCCTCTGCCCACAAAATGCTGAAAAGCCATGTCCATTCCTGTAGCAAAACTGTTACTCCACCCATTACACCTCCACAACTGTAAAATTTCTCTCCACCCAGTAGGATTTATTTTCCTTCAGTCAGTGGTTCACAGACAGCTTCAAATTAACTTTGTGTTGAGTGTGGGGGTGTTGATTTGTATTTTCTTCTTCTTCTCCAAGTCTTTTGTTGTGCATTTACTCGTGCTGAAAGACAACGTCCTGCTGACACTTAGAGAAGCATCAGTGAGTAAAGTCTGCTGTACAGGCTGCAAAGCCATCTGGACTTTCTGCTGAAAAGGTTGGACATGGATTTAGGCAAGATTTTATCACATCTGAAAAAAAATCTGCAGACCGTACATCTTCCAAGGTTGCTGTCAGATTTTTTATTTTTTTTATTTTGTCAATTGCAAAAAAAAAAATAGACAAAGTGGGAAGGCAATAAGCATGGAGATATAAATCTCTAGAGGTTTTGTCAAAGGTAGTGGAGTATAAACAAAAAATAAATTAGTTTTGATTTTATCAGAAACTGGACAGACTTCTATTCATATAATAGCTTTTCTGAGATTCTAGAAGCTGCCTAGACAGCATTTCCAAATAGCTAAACACAGATTCACTCAACACAAGCAGAGAGTTTTTTCTTTCTAAAAGCTACAGAGGGTTAAAAAAGTATTCTCTCAGGAAGGAAAAGGGGGGCTGGGGAGACAAGAAGACATATATGCAATGAAAGAAAACTACAGGAGCTTTGAAATTCTGTGACTTTTTTTCCCCTGGTTGATCAGCATAACACATTTTCCTACTTTTTCCAGAGAGTTCAGCTCTTGAGTCAAAAAGTGTTACGTAGCTTAGCAACGTCTGCTTCAAAAAGAAAAAAAAAAGAAAGAAAGTAAAAAAGCTTTTTTGCAGGGTAGTTTTGTAGTTTGAAGAAAAGGTAGAGCAAGGCTGTATGTCAGAAATAATCCCTTAACAAGGTGTCTTGTGAGCAGAACAGGAGATGGCAAGTTACTGGCTGTAAATTATTGGCGTGCCCTTTAGGTTATGTGCAAGTTGGTAAGTGTGCTAACATCCAGCAATTGCCTTAAAAACACATACCGATGACACAACTTATGTTTTCCAAATTCCAGATGTTAAGCACTGCATCTGCTGGTAATTCAATTTCCTCTGTACTAGTGCCATTTGAAATCTTGCGAGACTGTTATGTTGATGGGACATTGGCTGCACATTGGAACCTAGAAGTGTGACATTAGAGATCCTCAGGTGAAAGGTGCCAAGTTTATATACTAATACACCTCTAGTCCAATATAACGTGACCCGATATAAAATGCGGGATGGCTCTATGTATTTTGCCACCCCAAGCACAGCAGTCAGGCGGCTTTTGGCAGCACACCTGCGGGAGGTCCGCCAGTAACACAGATTCAGTGGCATGCCTGCAGGAGGTCCACTGGTCCCGCACCATCAGCGTACCCGCCACTGAATTGCTGCGAAGCCACAGAACCAGTGGACCTCCTGCAGAAACGCTGCTGAAGGCAGCCTGACTGCTGCCCTCACGGCAACCGGCAGGCCACCCACCACAGCTTGCCACCCGAGGCATTCGCTTGCTGCACTGGTGCCTGGAGCTGCCCCTGATAACACAAATTCGGATATAACACAGTAAAGCAGTGCTCGGCGGGGGTTGCGCACTCTGGCAGATCAAAGCAAGTTCAATATAACATGGTTTCACCTATAACACGGTAAGATTTTTTGACTCCTGAGGACAGCGTTATATCGGGGTAGAGGTGTATCTAAAGAAAAAAATTCTTCCTCCAATTTTTTTGATCAACTCCTAGGATCTAGTGATCAGAGCACAAAACTACAGGACTTCTGGGTTCTATTTTCAGCTCTGCCACTAACTTACTGCAGTTTGGGCAAGTTACTCAACCACGCTGGGCCTCAGTTTACCCATCAGTAATGTGGAAATACTGTAATTGTATTGTACCCACCTCACAGGGGTCTTCTGAGGCTTAATTAATGTATTTGGAGAGGCTAGTTAAAAGGTGCATTATAAATGCAAAGCATTATGTTTTACTATTGCTTTATTTGTTTATTCATTTATTATTTGTCTTTGTCTTCCCAAGAAGTTATAGTCCTTAATTTTGTACTACAAAAATGTGGCTACGGTGGGTAAGGCCCATATCTCATAACATACTTAGGCATGTCAGTTCCAGTCTTAGACTCCACTGTGAGCCACAAAACTCCCACTCAACTGTAGGTGCCTAAACTCATCCAGTGCTTACATTTTTTTGCAGTACAAGTTTCCTAGCTGCCTAGGGCATCTGCACTGCTGCCTCACTCTGGGCATCTGGGTGCCTAAGCTCCAAAGTAATCCATAAACTAGAGGAAGATATTTGTCCATCCACCTGTCTCACCCGCAGGGCCTGATCTGGTAGATGCTCTCAGAAGTCACCTCCCAGATTGGGTCCACTCAAAATCTGACCACCTCTAGAAGAAGAGGTGGTAGTACCTCCCTTGTAACTTTTAGTCCCGTGAGGCAAGCACTCACCTGGTCACAATACTGACCTTCCTTTGTGGAGCCAGACCTAAATCACTTATGACAAGTATCTGCAGTAGCTAGGATGGCAATCTCCCACTCTTAATGTAGATCCAACGGGTCCTACTTTCACTAGGAATGCTGTGATAGATATAATGTAGATATTGCACTATTAACGGCCAAATTCAGTCCACCACTTCCACATACATGTAAGTAGATGAGAAAAGGTCATCAAGTGGGGTATAGCTGTTATGCCCCATTATGAGTTATCCCAGGATCAACAGAATTCATACTCAATCACCTCCCAGAGCTGGTGCTCAGAAGCAGGTTTCTGAGGCAAGGGTTAGTGCCAGGGGAAGACATCATCAAATTTTAGTGCAGGTGCTCCCAGATTTGGCCTTATCTGCCATACAGAGATTATGACTGCTTCTGACAAAATTACCTGAGCAGAGAGTTCCATATGGGGGTGCAGGCAGATCAGAATATGGACTCATATTAATGCTGCCTTTTCAGCTTTAGGGTCAGATCTTCAACTGGGGTGAATAGACTTAGCTCCATCAACTTCAGTAGAGCTATGTGGATTTATACTAGCTGAGGATTTGTACATTAATGTGCCCCAAAATCAGTGAAGGCCTGGACTTTGCCCTTGGTGACTTAAACAAAGACCTTTCACACCCCATGAGATGCCATAGGATTTTAGTACCATGTGTTTGGGAATTTCTCCTCTGCCAAACAAGTATAGCCCCAGTTGAAATAATGGCCCTGACTCTAGCTTTTAGCATAGCTCACAACACAAAACCACCGCAAATAATCTTGTTTGTAAGGAGAAAAGCCCACAGCTGAGGTAACATGAAATGTAAATTGCCTTAATACCCCTCCAGATCAAGCAAGAGGTCATTAAGAAGACTAGAGGAGGATTTCTAAGATCACTACACAAAATGAGAGCATGCACCTTAATAACTAGAAAACACAGAAATCCAGTGTCTTTATAATGACTGCCTTTCAGTGGAGTGTGTGTCTCGCCATGTAGCAGTTATGAAGGGTGCATTGTGTGATCCCTTGCTGGGTTCAGCAGTTTAGAATAGATGAGATTTGTTTTAGACACTGTCTGCCACCCTTCCATATGTAACAAAGCATATGTGTGATGTGAAATGCTTTTAATAGTACAGCTTTTTAATGAGAACCATGAACACACGGGGTTTGATTTTCAAAGTAGTGCTCATGGGATTTGAGAATACACTGTTCTCACACTGCTTCAAAATTTACCCAAGAGCCACTAACTAGTCTGATTTTAGTGTTGGAGCAGACCTTGAACAGCCAACAGTATTGTTTGTGACAAGGGTATAATACTACTGTTAATTTCCGAAGGATGTTTTAGTGCATGTGAGAAAGACAAAGCAAGGAAATGGAAAACTGAAAGGACATTTCTCGGATGAAGCATCGGCTTTATTAAAGAGATAGGGCTTGTAATATGAATTTAAAATCTAATTTTTATAGAGTATAAAAGGCTTTTTACAGAGTTAGCCATTCCCCAATGCTGGTAGCTTTATAAAGCTTTTATCTAGTTAAAGGAAACTCATTCAAGCTAATTTAATATTGGTAGTGGTACAACAGCTTGACACCTGAGGCTTGTCCTAAAGCAGTCACAATGTTGAGAAGTGAACACTGCTTCATTGTTTTGAATTATTCAGCATTTACAGCCAACCTTATATATGTCCCTGTAGAAAAAGGCTTTGGGGTTAAGGATCAGTTAAAAAAAGAAAAAAAAGCCCACAACCTTCCATTCTGGCATTTGTTAGCAGGTGCAGTATTGACTTTAAGAATGATTTTGCAAACTTGGCATGGACATTCTTCATTACCTAAGCAATACATGCAAAACTGTACTCAGAACTAGCAGAAGCTGGTCTCCTTTAGGGAACAACTGCTTATTTCAGTGGAGAAGCTTGTTTCTCTAAATTTATTGAAATGGTACTCGTTTTGAAAGCAAGCCGAATACAAACAGTAATGGATCAATCTCAAATGGAGGGGCTCATCCATTAGCATCCTAGCATTAATGCTCTAATGTGAATTTAAAGATTCCAATTAAACCTAGATGCAAAATGTTTTACAAGTAAATAGCAAACAGTAGTTTTTGGAAGAGGTGGGAATTTTGGATTTGACAATATATTTTGTTAATATTCTCATTGGTATGGGTTCCATTTTTTTCAGCCAGTCCAGAGGTATATGAAACAAATAAAAGATACATATTAAGTCTGATTGATGTAGTGTAGTCAGGGGGATATTTTTCAGAAACAGCATAGTTTATTTACTGAACTCTTAAACTAAATTCCTGTTTGGTCTTTGTACTTCCCATTCTTGCTGTATATGTTTCCTTTTAGATGTTCATCAACAGCATCTTTGGATAATCACATTTACTGAAGTACATCTATACTCACCTGATATGTGTGTGTTTATATAAAATTAAAAAACTAATGTATTACAGCAGCAATCTCATCATAGTTACAGTTGAATCTTAGTTTCCAAATTTCCCCTCCTACTCCAAATACCTCAATTAAAATTATTCCTACTTCAAATTTGACATGAGTGGTCTCTGCCAAGCAGATAATTTTCCCTACAGTTTGAAGTTCATGAAAATCATTCTTAAGACAGAGTCTGCAAACATTCTCCTAGTGCTTTTTTGCCACATTCTACCAGCTGCAAACAAAAGGTTTGTAGGTGAGATTTTAAAGGCGGCTTTTCAAAGGATTTTAGTGAGCTGTGGTGCAAAGAACCAAGCTTGAGATGGACAAACTAGTAAGACCAGGCTTGTCAGGAATCAGCAAATTCTTAAGGTTCACTGTGGCTGCTAATGACCTTCAGGAAGCACACAGTGGATATGAACTTCTTCTAGAAGTTGGACAGATTGCTTTTTCAGGTACAGTTTACAGCCATATGCCCATTCAAAGAGTCTCATCCAAGAGTCAGTGAATTCAGTGGAAAGCCTCCTATTGACTTCAGGGGGTTTTACAAGTAAATAGCAAACCATAGTTTGGACCAGGTGAAGAGTCAGGTTCCAAAGGTTCACAGGAAAAGGGTCCTCAACACTCCTCTCATTTCCTTCTCCCACTCCCATCTTTGTATCTTTTCCATCCATATCTTCCTGCATGGAATGACCTCCCAACCACAGGGAGTCAGCTTCCCATCTTCTTCCCCCATAAAGCCCTATTTTTTCTGTAAAGCCCACAAATTAAAGTAGTCGTAGTAGGAATTTACTAAAGTGACTCCTTCCTCTGGGTCTTCCAATGTTTGTCAGTCTTGTATTTAACTGTAAACTCTGCAGTGCAGGGACTCTCTTGATCCTAGAGTTTCATCCAGCACCAAGCACATTGTTGATGCTTAACAAATAATCACTAATGATATAAAA
The DNA here is from genome assembly GCF_025201925.1 of Gopherus flavomarginatus. Lineage (NCBI taxonomy): Eukaryota > Metazoa > Chordata > Testudines > Testudinidae > Gopherus > Gopherus flavomarginatus. The sequence continues at coordinate 24,704,456 of NC_066618.1, read as the reverse complement.
ATAAATAGACTAGATTAGTTTATGTGGAAATATCTCTGCCCTGGAAGGGACTGAGGAACAAGCAGGGTAATAGCTCCTTAGCAGGAGAGGAAAGATTGTCCAAATAAGAACTGCTTTGCGAGCAAGAATTTTTTGCCTAGTCCCAGCACAGTTAGCTGAGACAGCAGAGGTCAGATGAATAGATCAATGCCTCACATGTGCAGAACAAATACAGTTTGTTTGATGATTGCAGAAATATGCAATTTACCATGAGAGCTGCACCACATATATAGTTAAAACACTCATAATAGGTCTACTGAACAGTTTTTCTTGCTGTAGGGATTCTTCTGGGCAAATCAATGAAAGCAGCTCATCTTTTTTATCAATTTTGGTCTGAGAAACTTGAGGGTGTTCAATTTAAAAATACATTATTTTTTATTAAAGCTTTGGTTAGAAGTACAATGCAGGGATATGTAACAGGTTGCATATGTGCACAGCTCACTCTAATAAATATGATTAAATAGACTCTCCTGAGTTGGGATGTACACTGGATGTGTTCAGCTGAAATGAAAATATATATTCGGACAAAATAAAATAATGTCCATGTGAGATAAAATAAAGTCCCTCTCCTCTGGTCCCTGAGGGATAAACCAAAGCCAGATATAATGATCGATACCATATAGCAGTTATGATCAGACAGAAATAGTCATTGCACATCTCCAGGAAAGAATCACAATGCGCTCCCTGGCAGTGTCCTGTCCCTTCAGTAGTACTGTATAAATGCCTCTGCATGTTAAAGAAGGGCAGAGTTATGAAGGGAAGCAAGGGAATATCCCTATTTTACATAAGGGGAACTGAGGTAAATTAAATCAGTGTCACAAAGGAAATGTGATTAGGCTCAGTATTGAACCCCAATCTCTTGAGTCCTCAGTCTACTGCCCTACCACTCAAACCACCTTCCTTATAGCCTGGCTGTCTTTTTATCTATCTATTTCTTTGGTTTCTATCATCAAAGTATCTGAGTGCCCTTCCACCTGCACATAGAATTTCCACTCATGCCAGAAGACAAGGATGGAAAGCAGCCTATGACCCTTTACCATCTTTTCTTCTCAGACCTGCATCTTCCAGGTGATATAGTCCATGGAAAGAAGCTGACTAATTAATTGGCTCAAGGATACTGGTGTTAGGAGATAAATTTCCAGTCAGCTATGGAAAAGTTATTTCCAAGCTCAAACCAAAGTGTGCTGGGTAGCTATTTGCTACATACCCTGACCACTTTGTCTGCCATTTACCCCTGTTCCACAAAGGGATGATGAGATGTATGATTTAATGTCAGATACTTTAGAAAGGTATCTCTTTATAATTCAAATCCTCTGCGCCAGTTTTTTCTTCTATTGGATTCACGAAGAAAAATACTGATTCCTACTTTCAAAGAGGGTACATTTTCTGCAGCTTCTGTTATCAGTGAAGGAGGTTGTGAACCTAATTCCCCATTCCCCGTGCTCAACATTTACCCCCAAATGTCAGTAATTTACTGCAAAATAGAATACTTGGGAGACAGGAGTAACAGAGCCCTTTGTGATATCTGTTTAGTAGAATATTTCATCCCACCCATATGCAAATCTAACCTTTCTGATATTTCAACCCTATAAACCCAAAGACAGGATTTCAATAGAAAATATTTACGAAAGGCTTTCTCCTTTATAATCTATTGATTTTAATATCCTTACCACTCCTGTTGAATGTCAGTTTTACCCTGAAGACTGCCCCTGCAAACTTGAACACATTTAATTATTTATACCATTTGGAATATTAGTGCTGAGAAATGAATAAAAGTTTTCGGTTTTGTAATGTTATGATCTAAAGTTTGGTTTTCTCTGCAAAGAATGCTGGTAATTTGATATTGCAATCAGGAGTTACAGAAGGGTACAGATGACACAATTCAGCTTGAAAAGGAGTGACATTTATTTTACACCTTATTTATGTACAGTAACAAAGAGCTCTTTAAATCCAGTGTTCCATTTTAGAGTATACTTTTGCAGCTACAGATTCAGAATTATCTGTATTCTTTTTTTTTTTTTTTAAACTAGGCACCTAACTGAAGGCTTATTTCTGCCATCAATTACACATATGCAACCTCCATTGATTTCAGTGCTGGTGGGTAAGTGTAACTGACAGCAGAGTTTGGCAGATCTAGTTTGCCTTACACACATCACTCGGCTCATTGACTAATGCAAGCAAGGTTTTGATGCTGAAGCTTGTTTCTGGCTTAAATTTTCTGTTCATGTAGAAAAATCAAACTATGGAACATATGGAAGCTGTGATTTAAAAAGCAGAGAGCCCAAAAAAATGTGTTCTGAAACCTAGTATGGGAGTTTAAAGAATTTGGTGAATTAAAGGTTCATTCTGCTAGAGAGCCAGATTCTGTCGCCCTTTGTCAGTGGGAGTAATACCTTACTTTGTTGATTTCAGTGGGACTGCTCAGTGAGTAAGGTATTACGCAGTGTACATGTGACAGAATCTGAGTCCTGATTCAGCAAAGCGTGGTCTTAAATCCCACTGACTTCAAAGGTTGAAAGTTGAACACATGCATAAGCACTTGGCTAAATCTGCATCCTAGCACACAGGACCTAAAGTAAAGCCCGCTGACGTGTGTTCTGTCCACTGACTTCAGTGGATTTTGGATGAAGCGCAAAGTCTGTAGAAAAGCTCATCTCCTAGCTATAAGTGCTATACATAGTGCCCTTCATACCCCTAGATACACCTATACCTAGTGCCCTTCATTCACCTACATTCACCTATACATAGTGTCCTTCAGGAATTGGACCCTGTATCAATAACTGTGCATTCTTGTGGATTTTCAAAGCACTGAATGTCAATAGTCCCCTCTCCCCCCCAAGATTTATGCCATTACACTTTTAGTTCAACTACATGCTGTCTTGCTGGCTGTATAGTTCACAATGAATATTTCTATTTTCTTAAGTTTCTGTATCTTCCTTATGGCCTGCCTTTTTCACCAGCTGTGTGATTGTCATACGGAGATGCCAAGATCTATTCTGCTCTTTCATTTAATCAAGAAGGGGACTCTTGTTTTCAGTCCTGATACATGGCAACTGTAACCATGGGTGTCACCAAATATAGAGTTTCTCACAGATGCGTTTCCAAAAGCAGAAATGTCAAAGACTGGCCCCCAGGCCCCGCCTCTCGGTGTGCTTGATTTTAAAACTCTTTTGATAGCAGCCAACTTTTCCTTGCCAATATTCCTAAGAATCTTGGTGATGGAATTGTCGCCAGGCTCAAGTTATCCTTTGATACTTAGAATTTCTTGGCTTTTACACCATTGGCAAGTTACCTAGCTATATACCTGTTAGTAATTTAGGACTGTTGTTTAATTGTAAAGCCATGACCAAGAAAGTTTATTGGCTGGAATACCACGGATGTCTGTGAGCTGGAGGGGATAAGTCTGTACAGCACTTACTTCCACAATGTTCATCCACTGTTTATTAAATCCACAGTTTGGGGTTGGTTTTTGTTTGTTCGTTTTGTTTTAATGGAAAGATTCAAACCTAATGTGGGGCCTGACATAATGCCACTGAAGTCAATGTAAAGGCTCCAGTTGACTTGATAGATCAGGCCAATGATGCTGTTATGGTAGTTTATATTTCAGTATGTTGTAAGAGTGGGAGACCACACATTCTAGGACTGGGAATCAGGATTGTGTTCTATTCCCAGCTCTGCTACAAAGTCACTGTGTGGACCTGGGCTCAGTCCTGCAAGGTACTGAGTACTCTTGTAATGTATTACATACACTTAGTTCTCATTGGAGTAAATAGGAACAGGAGGGCATTCAGCAGGACTGACCCCTTAATCTCTGTATACCTCATTTTCCCCATCTGCACAAATAGAGATCATGTTGCTTATCCACCCATGTGAAGTCTTTTGAGATCTGCAGATGAAAATTTCTATATAAGTGACAAGTATTAGCATTATACTGTAGCTCTTCGATTGCCTTTTAGATTAGGTCTTGCACTCCTGCCTGATGTTTCTGACTCTTACTGTATTTTACAAGGACTGGCGTATGTCACTCCATCACTTCTACATTGCATTAATTTTACTGGCATCCTGTTCAGCAATTTATTCCCAAACAAAAATACTCTCCTGACTTATCTTAGCTAAGAGGCTTCACATTTAATGGATTTCCTATTCTTTAAAGTCCCTGGTCACTCTTTGAGATCAGTGAATGCTAAATTCCTTATTGTCCCTGAATGTTATATGAAGTCATGCCATTCTTTTGCCTTTACTGATTCTCTTTGCCCCCTGGCTTTAGAATCCACTGCCAAATGAGGTAAAGAACGTTCCGAGTTCTGGGATTTCTAAATCCAAAGTTAAAAGTTATTTGTTCTTTTGAGCATTTTTAAAATGAGTCTTTTAGGAATTGCATGTGCCTCTAAGCTAATTAACTCTTAATGAGCACAAAATGCCTTGGGATGCTTATATGGAGGGCACTGTGGAAATGCAGACAAGGATTGGTCTGTAATACTGTGGGAGATTAAATGGATGATTTGAGTCTTTTTAAGATGATGGTGCAGATTGTTTCACTGAGACATTCCCTTTTTAAAAAATTCTAAATGAAGCTGATCAGATTTGCAGTCCACCCTATGTGAACCCAACCATAGCAATCTGGGTGCATATTTTTATTTTCCTATATGGCTTATTGTTTTTTTAAATATGGAAAAAAAGATCAGAAACAGAGTTTTACATCATGAAAACCAGGCAGTATTAGAGTGGTCACCATAGAGAACTGGAGTTCAGGGCAACTGGGTGCTCCTCCAAGCTCTGAGACTGATGCTCTTGGGCCCATCATTTATCCTTTCTGTGCCTTTGTTCACCCATCTGTAAAATGGTTACAATTGTATTTATATTACAGATTTGCAGTGAGTCTTAATACACGTATGAATATTTAGTGTTTGGGGATACTTTAATAAAGGTACTAATGTTAATATTCATAAGTGCCAAGTATTATTATAATTCATAGATTGATAGTGTGTACGACCAGAAGGGATCATTAGATCATCTATTCTGACCTCGTATATATCACAAGCCATTACATTTCATCCAGTTACTCCAATATTGAGCCCAATAACTCAGGTCTGACTAAAGCACATCTTCCAGAAAGGCATCCAATTTTGATTTCAATACAGAACGAGATGGAGAATCCACCAGTTTCCCTGGTAGTTTATTAGGTGGTTTATCACCCTCACTGTTAAAAATTCATACCTAATTTCTCATTTGAATTTGTCTAGTTTCAGCTTCCAGCCATTGGTTCTTGTTATGCTTTTCTCTGTTTGATTAAAGAGCCCTTTGCTAGTCCCTATTTTCTCCTCATGAAGGTACTTACTTATACACTGTAATAAAGTCAGCTCTCAATCTCCTTTTTTAAGCTAGACAGGCTGATTATTATTATGGTAGAGATTTTCCAAAGCACAAAAGTGAGTTAGGCTCACTGCTCCCATTGACTTTCAATGGAAGTCAAGTGTCTAACCACCTTTTAACTTTTGCTCAAGTGACTAGGGTGACCAGATAGCAAGTGTGAAAAATCAGGATGGGGATGGGGGTAATAGGAACCTATATAAGAAAAAGACCCAAAAATCGGGACTGTCCCTATAAAATCGGGACATCTGGTCACCCTACAAGTGACACTGGGTTCCATCCCAAATAGTTTACTCAGCAGATGCTACTTAGATTTGCAGACTTTAAGGGTGTTCATGTGCACCAGAGTTATTACTAACAATATGAGTTATTTTATTATTAACATGCATCCACGTAGCACTGCTTCACTTCTTCACAGAACTAAAATAGCTCAGAGTTCAGATTTCCTGTCACTAGTCTGAAGTGTCAGGTGCCTAAATATATGTGTGTTTATATATATATCAGTACTGATGATCTTTTGGCTAACATTAAGCTGAGAATGTGACAAGATCCTGTCTATTACTCTGCAAACATTCCATGGCATGTTTGCAGACAATTCTTAGCACTTATATCACCTTCAAAATACTTCTCAAATATTTCCCCTTTAATGCTCGCAACAGTCACCTGAGATTATTAAGCATTATTATCAGCCATTTTATAGACAGGGATATTAAGAGATGGACAAGAGAAGAAACCAAATGAGAGTTACACAGAAAGTAGGATGTAGAAATCAGGAACATCTGCAATCAGGAGTGGCGGAAGGTCCCAAAAAGTGAGGGGGCCACCAGCTCCTGAATGGTGGCCCCACCCCGCAAGCCACCCCTTCTCCCTGCAGTGCTACCCCTGCCCCCCAAGCTCCTGTCCCCGCTCTGCCCTTCCTCTCCGAGCCTCCACCCTCACACTACCCATTCCTCCAAGACCCCTCCCTGGCATTATCCCTTCTCCCAAAGCCCCCACCCTCACCCCTTCTCCCTGAGGCCCTGCTCCCACACCGCCTCTTCCCCAGAAGACCCTACCACTTCCATCCAGTTGCTCACCCTTACAGCCGGTAAAAAGTGGTGGGTGGTATGGCCCCCTATTCCAGTGCCCCTGCTTGAAATCCCATGCTCCACTAGAATGAGGGCCACTGAGGATACCCCTACACTGCAGTCACATGGTACGATTGTGTAGACATTCCCAAACTAGCTTTGAACTTGCTAGCTCGGATACCAGAAGAGTGAAGCTGCAGCAGCCAGGGCTTCAACGCAAGCCAGGCCCATGTATAATTACGAGGTTCAAGGTGGGCTTGGACAGGCTGCACTGAAGCCTGTGTTGCCGCAGCTTCAGTGCTCCAGTACCCAAGCTAGGTCGAATAAAGCTAGCTCAGGTATGTCTACACAAACTTCAATCACACTATGTCATTGCAGTGTAGAATGTTAACCCTGACATGCTGACCACATTCCAAGTGAATTAGGCACATAGGTCCCTAGTTAATTAACTAAGGTATATGGGTACATGACTAAATCTTTGAATGTGCTGATTTTTGATGCACTGAGCATCACAGCTGTATTAATGATATCTATAGTTTTTATTACTGTTTAATACTTATACTTTGGTAGTGCCTAGAGACCAACCACATCAGGGACTAGGGTTGCTAGATGCCCAGTTTTTGACCGGAAAGTCTGTTTTATTTGGACTTTTCCCAGAGATGCAGTTTAGCCCAATAACAGTGAATGGCAATAACTGCCCCTTAATCAGGACAGTGTTCATGAAGACTCTTCTAAATCGACCAGATTGCTCAGTGATTGCATGATGCCAATGAGACTCCAAGAGATCTGAAGCCAGAGCGCAATTCTAAGCTTGAGTCTTGTAAACAGAAGTTGCCAATTGAAAGAGTTTTTGTTGTTGTTTGTTGCTGAGAAAAACTTAGGCACCTAATCAGAGCAGCCAATTAACAGGGCTGACCTGTACAGTGCTTCAGATAAGAAGATCAGTGTAATCTGCTGATGGGCCACAAAACAGTTTGTGTACATTGACCGTCTGCCCGCACGGCCGCCAGCCGCTCCCAGTGGCCATGGTTCGCCGTTCCCAGCCACAGGTTGCCCACCACTGGTTCTGATCTATTTTCAGTAGCCCCCTCTCTGTGGTTGTGGGTGAAACTCTCTCAGATTATTCAGACTGGAACTCTTAATGTGGCTTGGAGCACTGAACAGAGTAGGAACCGATCCTGAGAAAGGCTGAACACCCTCCTCTCACTGCCTATTGATTTCAGTGTGGCAGTGGTGCTTAGCACATCTCAGGGGCAAGCCCCGCTGCTGCCCAGTGTAGCCCATACCAACACAGTGCTGCAGGGCAGGGGTTACTGCTCTTTTGCAGGTACCATCCTTTGTGTGAAACATAAGAAGAGGTCCCTCTGGCTGTTTCTAGTGGCTATCTACGTGGACATTAAAAATCTTAGGATACGTTTCTAAAAGAGTTGGCGATAACCCCGAAGTCATCACTTCTGTTCTCTTAGTTTCACTGGGCCATTAAAGGCTCTTCTTAAATGTGGAAAAAGGAGCTTCTTGTGGCCTCTCAGATGCAACACAGAACTCAAAGGGCATCTCAGACTTTGCTTGGCTAGGACCCAACCAAGGGACAAAGTAACTTTTCTTTACATTTTGTGAAGCGCTTGAAAGCTTTGCTAAATTAACATTCATGAACAACAAAAATACAGAAAAAAATCACTTTGAAAATTAGGTGACTGCTCCACTGTTCAGCCCACTGTTAAATGATTTGCCAGGGAAAAGAAAAACTTTTTCGGACAAGTAAAATGCTTTCAAGACTGGTACATTTTTCTATGAACTAGCCCTGGGCCAATTACAAGAAACAAAATTTGTCAAATTCTAGGTCTTTTTCTTGAGTGCTAAGGATTTGATTCCAAGCCTAGTCAAAGTGAGGCTTCCTATTGATTCAGTGGGCTTTGAGTCAGCTCCGAACATGGACCTTCTCAGGATATGTCAACACTGCAATAAAAACACCCGTCGCATCAAGACTCTGAGCTCAGGTCAATTGACTTCGGCTCATACGGCTCAGGCTGCAGGGCTAAAAATAGCAGTGTAGACATCCCCAAGCCCAGGTTCTAAAGCTCACTCCCCTCATGGGGTTTCAGAGTCCAGGCTCCAGCCTGAGACCAAACATCTACACTGCAATTTTTAACCCCTCAGCCAGACCCCTGTGAGCCCAAGTCAGCTGACCTGGGCCAACCTCGACCATGCTGTATGTCTTTTGTTGCAGTGCAGGTGTACCCTTAGAGGCAGCTAGTAGTCATTTATGATATTGATAATCTCCTAGGGCAGGGGTTCTCAACCTTTTTCTTTCTGAGGCCCTCTCAACATGCTATAAAAACTCCACGGCCCACCTGTGCCACAACTGGTTTTCTGCATATAAAAGCCAAGGCCAGAATTAGGGGGTAGCAAACAGGGCAGTTGCTGGGGCCCCATGCCACAGGGGGCCTCCATAAAGCTACATTACTCAGGCTTTGACTTGAACCCCTAGTTATGAGGTTCAGGCCCTGGGCTTCAGCCTCAGGTGGCAGGGCTTGGAGTGGCGGAACTTCGGCTTTCTGCCCTGGGCCCCAGTCAGTCTAATGCTGGCCCTATTTGGCGGACACCCTGAAGCCTGCTTGTGGCCCCCCGAGAGCTCCGGTCCCCTGGCTGAGAACCACTGTCCTAGGGGATCATTCTTTTTACCTTTTCGCTGAGGTAGGTGGAGCTTAATTCTAAAAGGGCAATCTCAAAGGCAGAAGGCTGGTTATTAATCTCCAGACACACCCAAGTGCTTCAATCAAAGAAAGTGAAAGATTCCTTCTGATTGTGTCTTTCAGGAGTTTGCTGATTCCATATATCAAATGGTTACACAGAAGTTTCAAGAGTTGACAGACAATTTCACTTCCATGCACGCACGCCACAAAACCCTTGCAGGAATTGTGATGACCAGAGGTAAGATGCCCTTTAATTTCATTATTTTATTTTATTTTATTTTATTTTATTTTTTTACTTTCCTGAAACATTCTTCATGAATAAAGAATGTATTATTTACCCAGTCCACAGTACTAAAGAATCCCTTTACTCCAACACAGAAAAATATACAGTAATGAGAGAAAACAAGCGTCAAATATTTAAACTTTGAGCAGATGCACAAAAAATGTATTGACAGTAGAAATATAGATACATTTATAAATATACCATTTTCTCTTTATTCATGGAAGGAAATGCAGATCTGGCTAATTTGATTTCTTCTGACAGGAGTTCCTTTAATTATCAATAATAAAAATATTAGCTCTTTTATTTGTTTGTTTGTTTATTATTTTAGAGCTGGAGCCATTTAGTCATAGATCTAATTTAAGACTGGCAGGTGAAAACAAATCTCAGCCCATTTCTCTTCCACTCTAAGTAAGCCCAGAAACCTAAGGCTTTCTATTCTGCTCGCATCTAAACAGAGGAAATATTCAGTGAAGAGACTCTCGGATGTTCAGTTCTGTTAGCCTCTAAACAGGGGATGTACTCAACCTGAGAGCATATACTACAAAGACTTCATCAGGTGGATAAAAGCATTGCATAAATGGCCTTACTTTGTTTGTTTGCATAGGAGTGATTACCTCGTTTCTGGGTACCTTATGATATTTATGAGAATGTCACCATCCCAGATAGTGCATTAAACATCATTCTCACTCAGAAGTGTGGAGCAGTAGATAGACTTTAGATATAAAAGGGAAAACTTGGAGGTGAGAGAAATGTATAATTAATCCAGGCTTTTCTGTTTTGTTCCTTTCAGCAATTACATTAGCCGCAGTCAACAGGGGCAATTGTGCGTATTGCAGAACAGCAGGCTGGAGATAGGATTACCTACCAGGTCCTTTCAAACTACAAATTCTACATCCTATAGACTAACACATAATTCCATGTACTTGTTGCCTCCTATTGAAAGGGAAAGCATGAGAAATCAGCGTTAGAATCACAGAAATTAGGGACAGAGGTGGCCTAATAGTCTTTTCTACCGTTTCTCAATGCAGTATTGCTCCCCACCTATATTTCCTACTACTTTGACCAACCTACTATGATTATTGTTGTTTATATTGTGATAGTGTCTAAGAGCTCCAGTCGTGGACCAGGACCTCCATGGTGCTAGGCGCTGTACAAACAGAGAACAAAAAGATGATCCCTTCCTTACAGTCAAAGTAAAAGAAATGAAGGGGGATACAACAGTCAGATGGGGGATCACTAGGAAACAATAAGATAATACTGGTTAGCCTGTTAGGCAATGGTCTCAGTCTACCAACTGTCTAATCAATATCAGGTTTTTTTGTAGGCATTACAGCATAGGAAAAAATTTAAAGGCCTTGAAACAGGACAGTGAGGGAGCTTTGCATGTGTTTAGGGGAGCTCTTCCTGAGCATGCCGGGCCTCAAAGGAGAAAACATGAAGTTGGTTCTTTGAAAAAGTCTAGTTATTGGTGTCCTGAGTAATGTGGCTTCAATCACTTCAATCACTTCCACTTGCATCCAACAAAGTGGGTATTCACCCACAAAAGCTCATGCTCCAAAACTTCTGTTAGTCTATAAGGTGCCACAGGATTCTTTGCTGCTTTTACAGATCCAGACTAACACGGCTACCCCTCTGATACCTTCCTTTGGGAGACTGCTCCACAAGTGAATCAATCTCATCATCAAGAAGCTTTTCCTAATATTCAGCATACATTTTCCCATTTATAACTTCATCTCATTCATACCCATGGTTCCACCCTAAATAACCCTTCTGCTTCCTTGGGAACCAATCCTGGCTCCACTTAAACAGGCACAGTAGAGCCTAAAGTACCATAAACAAAGCCATTTGGTCCATGCATAACCAAAATAAACATAGGAGTAGGAGGGATGTAGTGGAACATGTCCACTGCCCACTCCAGCCCAACAGTTGCTGGACATGGTCAGTTTGTACTGGTGGCTTTGCTTCCTTGTGTGGGGAGGGTGGGGAGTTTGAAGAGTCTTTCCTCCAGCTCCTTTTGAATTTAATATGAGTAAAATCCTTTAACTGGGATTTTATTCTCTTGAACTTCACATTTCTTCATAGTCAGCACAAATCCAAGAAACAAATATATTTGATTTATCCTCATCGGTCTATTCCTCCAGACTCCTCATTATTTTAATTGTTTTCCCTCTGAATTCTCCCAGTTTAAATTATCTCCAATTTGTCATTAGATTTTACTGGTCCTAAGGAGCCCCCCAGACTGAACTCACTGCTATAGGTGTGCTAAAGAGAAGATACCAAGCCAAAAGCAGCCTTATCTGGACACATTCCCCATGAAGATTTGAGTCCCTTCTTGCATGAGCATATCTGCAAACCCGTGGATATGGAGGATTATTTGTCATTTGTGAAACTACATTCTCTTCTGCACTTGCAAGGTTGTGCTCTTTTCCCAGCCGTCATTCCCAGAGGTAGCAAGGATCATGAAGTATAAGATTTCAAAGGTGGTAGGGGTAGATTTCACTCTATCAGCAGACCTATGAATAAGTGCAAATCTCTTGTGTTATTAACATGGAATCTGGCTGCTACCGTGGAGAATTGTAAAAGCTAAGCAAATAAATAATAACGGCAATAAAAATAACTCTAGTAATGTCTTATTGAATTTGATGAGATACATAGCTCCCTGCATCCAAAACTCATTCTGTTTTTCACCTCATTTCAATTTAAAGTCATATGGCTTATAAATAGAATTTTCCGTGCTTGTGCTGTTTTCAGGCAAAACTTGTAAAAAAACACAATGTGATTGTGGGATAACTGCCGTTGAGATAAAACAGCAGCTCTACAAACAAAACAAAAGTGCAGCAAATTGGTTCTCTTTTCCTGAACTCTGGCTTTTTCTGCTTTTTCAGATTACAGGGGAAACCAAAGAGAATTGCAGTTGAGTGCTCATGCTCCAAAACGTCTGTTAGTCTATAAGGTGCCACAGGACTGTTTGCTGCTTTTACAGATCCAGACTAACACGGCTACCCCTCTGATAGTTGAGTGCTGTGTCTGAGTTATGTTTTAGCACCAAGGGCAAATTCCTAGCTAGAAGGAAGAGGGGAAAAATGTAAAAAATGATGTTACTGAGTGGCTATGAGTTTTCAGTAGTGATAAATTGCTCGTAGGAAAACAGAATTTCCATCCCACAGGAAATTCTGACATTTCAAAATTTGTTTTCATCCCTAATGTTGATGAAATGTTGAAATCTTGAAATATTTAGCAAAATGGAAATTCCAAAATATTTTGATTCAAAAACCTCAAAACGACCTTGTGAAAGATTTCATTTCCATAATGCTGAAATATTGTAATGTAATATACATGAAACAATAAACTCAAAGCAAAATGTTTCAGCACTATTAGAACAAAATGTTTTGACATTATCCGAGTGAAATATGGCAACATTATTGGTATGAAACAAGAAAATTGAAAGAAATCATTTTGAAAGTGTCAGATTGGTTGAAATCAGCACATTCCCATGAAATATTTTGATTTTGACAAAATCACATTTTCCAATGGAAAACTGTTTTGTGAAAAAAAAATCAACCATCTCTAGTAATAATATAATCCATAGAGAATCACAGAAAATAAAGATCGATCCCTCCAGGATCTTCTGAAATAAATTGTTAGGTTTATTCATTAGTGTAGCACAATATTAATGTGAGGGCCTTATTCTCACCATTTATTTACACTGATTTAACAAAATGATTTGTCCAACTCACTTTTACTTCAACTCAGAAAACTAGAAAGACAACCAAGACAGAACTGTATCAAATACACACTGTCAACTCAGAATATACATGTTTAGTACTTGCTGAGCAGTTTTTCAGAGGAGGTGGGTGGTATCAAATGCATATTAAAGAAAGGATGGCTAAATTATCTGGAACAAATTCACATTATGCTGTAGAATAGCATTGTGCAAAACATTATCTAGAGATGGATATGAACTGGAACAGATCCCAAATCCCTCCACCTTTCAGGAGGTTCAGACTCTGATCCAAATGCAGCATGTCATAAGATGATGTGAACCATTTTGCACTTCGCGAATGTTGGGATCTGGATCTAGAATGAGCTTTCCATCTCAGAAACATCCCTAATGTTGAGAACAAATTTGAAACTGAGCCCACGTTCATTGAAAACTTGGGCCAGGTTCACTAATCTTTCTGTGACCCTGGGCTTCATCTTTCGACAAACCACATGCACATGCTATCCGGCCCAACATCCCCCAGCCTTGCTGAGTTCTTCTGGAGTGGGGATGGACTAATCACCTGGCACTTTAGCCCTTTCTGTCCAACCCATACTACATATCTGGGCGGTATAAAAATTGCTGTGATGGCAATAAAATGTCATCCTTATCCCTTCGGTATTTTGACATTTGTTTTGGTCTTGTCCTAGATCTATCTCTGTGCTAGAGCTGTGCAATCCACCACCTGCACATTGCACTATGCTGGGAGGGAAGGGCAAAGGGGAATGTAGATGGCACCTTTGCCAAAGAGCAGGGCTTGTTCCTCTCCACCCTTCTCCCTGTACCTCCACATTTTCACTATTGTAGACCACAGGAAGAATGAGGCCACATTTTCAACACTAGTGTTAGTTTATTTGGAGTGTAAAGTGATATTCGTATTCTAGAGGCAAGTGTAAAACAAAGCTAAATTGATGTTTTGTTCAAGTGGAGAGTTAAAATGGGAGGATAATGCCAAACTGGACCAGTGGAGGAACTGTTCATTGCGTCTCTCCTCTGCCAAGCCAGCAGCACCACTCTGGGAAGTATGAGAGCAAGGGAGGCAGGAAAGCAACCCAGGAAGAAAAAGAAAAGAGAAGGAGACTCAAGACAATCTGCAGTACTGAGCAACATTTCAGCATGCCACCGCCCCATAACAGGGGAACTCTCCCTCCGTGTGTGTCAGGCTTGGGGGAGGGAAAGGGAGTCTGTGAACCTTCTTGATAGTTCAGTGCTTAAGATAAAAGCAACCTGGTGCATGGGGCTGCAGCACCAATGAGGTTTGGCTCAGCACCTCCTGCTGCCCTAGGCAGAACCTATGCCACTGCCTAGTTTGTCTATAGATAGAGCATCCCCTGGAGGAGATGAATGAGCACTCCAACAGGAGGAACTTTTCCACTTTTTTGGGCAAACTTCTCAACAGTCAGAAAACATCAGTCCAAAGGGGTTCATGGCTAATCAAGGTTTGGAGGAAAGAAGATCCATTTCTTTTGAGAATTTGATGGTTTAATTAAGGGGGAAAGGGAAGTTACTGTTAAGTGATGCTTTCTGGTTTACTGCAATCAAGTTTTGATTGGCTTCTCATGGGAGTGCTTCTGTGCATTTATATTCCTCCTTTCCATTTAGGGCATACCACAGGCAAAATGCCTCCTTGTGCACCATAAGGGTGGTGTGCCTCTTTCCCTGTGGTCTGTACAATTCTGTTTCTTAGGCATAATTTGCCGATTATGAAGACCAAACTATTGTTATATTTTTGTGTCCTGCAGAAGGGACAAGAGATTAGCCTTGTGGCTTTGTAACATTTGCTATGAGACACACACAACATCAGAGAACATCCGCACTGTTATTCAACCACTAATAGTTTTCTTTGTGGACATTAACAAATACACGTGCATTTGATGGCCGCCCATTTGGCTTATACACCAGGGAGTGAACCAGGAATGTTCAGAGCTAAAAGCATAGGCTGCTACAGCTTGAGTTAAAGAGACAAGGCTTTATAGTTCTAAGCTGCTACAACTCGTATCCTCTGTGGATTAGCACAGAGCAGAACCTGAACCACACACTCTCCAGGGGGTTACACATACACTTGCTCAGTACCTAAAATTACTGGACAAGATAAAAAATATCTGTCACTTGCTCCACGGATGATCTGTTATTGCCAAAATCCCTCTTTCATGAAAAAAAAATCTTAGGCCTTGTCTACATTATAGGGAAAAGTCAATCTAATCTATGCAATTTGAGTTACATGAATAGTGTACCTCAAGTCGATGAGCTTAGATCTACTTACCGCCAGGAGAGCAATCTGCTGTCGATTTAATGGGTCTTCACTAGACCTAGTAAATCAACTGCCGATGCATCGATTGCTGCATGTCAATCCTCCGGTAAGTGTAGACAAGCCCTCAGAATTGATACAAACAAGATGAAACTGATATTTAATACTATTTTCCCATTGTGTTTGATAAACCTTGACAGTTTAAATACATTTGGAAACTTTTTTGTCATCTTTCCTGCTAAAAATGAAGCATTAAGGAAGTTCAGTGCTCTTCACGATGGGGGACATTCATGGGAAAATGCTATAAGTTGATTTCTCAATTCAATTTTGTGTGTGTGTGAGAGAGAGAGAGAGAGGCTGACACTCACTTTGATCTTAAAAGCAAATAGGGATGTCTTTTCAGTTATCTATATGAAATAAAGATGAACTGGACAAAAGAGCCCTAAACAGCAATTTCATGCTTCGATGAAAGATGGGACATTATCATCTGTTATCTCATGGAATTGATCTTAATAATTGCTAAGCAGAATAACAGAAAAAAAGGGAAAGTTTGCAATATGTCGCCATGGATCTTTCTAGTCATATTAAGATTAAAAAAACCTGCCCTCTAACTACAATCAAGAATATTGATGGGCAATTAATTTCTGATCCATACTTTAAACAGGGAAGACAGAAACTAGTAAAATACAGCAGCAGATTTGTAACATTTTCATTATAAATATGCAGGATCCCAAAGCTGATTCATGTCAAAAACTGGCATCATCGAAACTGGGTAGGCCATCTGCACACATTTTACAAACCTATCCCACAAACAATATCCCAGAAGAGTATTAGAGTCTGGGTAAATTTTTCAAAAGCCCCAAGTTATTTAGGCTTCTCCATCCCATTTTCAAGAACCGACTTAGGCACTTAAGAACCTGCATACCATTGACTTTCAATGAGAATGGGGAATTAGGCATCAAACCTGTTTAGGTTCTTTGAAAATCCCACTAGGCGCCTATCTACATCTTTGGGTGCCTAAATATCTTTTAAAAAATCTGGCCCCATGTCAGTTAGGTGCTTTTGAAAATTTTACCAACTCTTTAGAAGTGCTTAAACTCTATGGTGATGGGGCTCTACTTAGAGATAGACAGCTAGGAATAGATTAGATTAGAAACCATGTACCCAGCTTTGTTTTTTAAAAATCTATTTTTCTTTGGATATGAGCCTTATCCTATTCATCTGCAGCTTAGTGATAAGTACTCCAAACTCTGGAACTGAATGGCTGAATCCCGCAGATCTGAATTTCACAATTCCCTTATATAGTAGGCTGAAGAGGAACCCCAGACCCAAACACTAGATTGAGTTTTTAAATCTGGGCTCAAATTAAGATCAGAATTTGACAGTTGATACAGTGTGAAAGAGAAGATGTACATCAAGTAACATTTTAGCTTTACAATCTTGCTTAGGAAATGTAAAACATAGCATATCCCAGAGCTTTATTTTCAGAAGTATAAGAAAAGGCTCCAACTAGGCAGAAGGATCAGCACCTAAGTGGAAGGAAACCCTTGTGATGAAACTCCAGCCCATCCAAAACTTACTTGAATTCAGATTTTCTTAACTCCAAAACTCATTGAAAAATTCATTTAGGTTTGTTAACCTGGGCCATATTTTCAGCAACCAGGGCCCAGGGTTTCAGTGTGGAAGAAGGGGAAGTGTGGCAGTCTTGACCAAGTTTCATTTTGAGTTAATTTGAACCTGAAGCCACACAAACTCAAGATTTAAAAAGCTAGGGGAAAAAAAGACCTTGTCTACATACAAAAGTCCCCAGTGCATATGCAGTTATAGCAGTATAATGGTGCTAATGGCAGTACAGTTTATTCTTATGGATAAAGAGAAATAAACTATACTGGTAAAATGCACCTTTACTTCAGTAAACTGGTGTCCATACTAGGGGGTGTACTGGTATAACTGTATAATTACAAAAATCATGCCCCTTTCCAAAATAATTATATCACTGCAAAAACTGTGTGTGGATCCGGCCACAGTTTTGACCCACTCTATTTAGCTAATATTGTTGATCATTTGTTGGAACAGGCATAGTAAAAGAAATGTATAAATAAAGTCTCTAGTGCTGGGCCTAAATATGTAAGCTAATGGCCAGATCTAAACTTCAAACTGTAATCAAACTGGTCACACTTGGGAAAGTTTAGGTCCCTATCCAAACACTGCAACTCAGGCCCATCGCTGAAAACAGTGATGTTCAGGGGCAAATAGAAACAAATAAAGGACAAAGGTTGCTTTTAATATTCAAAAGCTTAAGAAAATGATAAATACATTTGAAAAAAAATGTTTGAAAATCCGTTCCACCTGTGCTCAACAGCGAGCTTGAGTTAAGGATTCTGTTTTCCCTACTGCAGGTAAGGATGATGATCTTACCACCACATAAAGAAGTGTAAGAATGTAGCTTTGTTTACTTCGTTTCTGTAGGAGAAACACAAATTTCTGAACTCAGGTATTGGCAGGAAAAAATGTTTCAGTTCACCTTTAAAGTAAAATGAGGGTGTCATGGTATAATCCCCACTCTGAACCTTAGCATCCAAAAGATGGGGTACCAGCATGAATTCCTCTAAGCTCAATTACCGGCTTAGTACTTGTAGAGCTGCCACCAACCAGGAATTCTCAGTGCCTGGTACACTCTGGTCCCCCCAAAACCTTACCCGGGGCCCCCCAAGACCCAGTCCCTCTGGATCTTAACACAAGGAAAGTAAACCCTTTCCTTCACTGTTGCCTCTCCCAGGCTTCCCCTCCCTGGGTTACCCTGGAAGATCACTGTGATTCAAACTCCTTGAATCTTCACACAGAGAGGAAAATTCACCTTCCCCCCTCCTTCTCTCTCCCCCTCCCAGACTCTCCCTGAGAGAGAAAGTAATCTTGACACAGAGAGAAAATTAACCTCTCTCTCCCCCTTCCCTCCTTTCTCCCCACCAATTCCCTGGTGGATCCAGATCCCATCCCCTGGGGTTTCACCAGAATAAAAAAACAATCAGGTTCTTAAACAAGAAAAGCTTTTAATTAAAGAAAGAAAAACAGTAAAAATTCTCTTTGTAAATTTAAGATGGAATATGTTACAGGGTCTTTCAGCTATAGATACTGGGAATACCCTCCCAGCCTAAGTATACAAGTACAAATTAAAATTCTTTCAGCAAAATACAAATGTGAACTCCTTCCAGCCAAATACACATTAGAACTCCTCCCAGCCAAATACACATTTGCAAATAAATAAAACAACCATAAGCCTAACTCGCTTTATCTATCTAGTACTCACTGTTCTAAACTTATAAGAGCCTATATCAGAGAGATTGGAGAGAAACCTGGTTGCACGTCTGGTCCCTCTGAGCCCACAGAGTGAACAACAACCAAAATCTAACAGCATACTTAAAAACGTCCCTCCCTCAAGATTTGAAAGTATCCTGTCCCCTGATTGATCCTCTGGTCAGGTTACAGCCAGGCTCACTGAACTTAACCCTGTACAGCAAAAGAGACATGAAGTACTTCTGTTGTATTAACCCTTGACTATCTGTTTATGACATGGGGCTTGGCTGTAAGTCTCTACATGGTTTTATCCCTGAGGAGGAAAATTGTGTTCAGAGTCTCAAAAGATTGGGAGACGGGGATGGGGAAGAGATCCCTATGTTAATGTTGACTCTGTCAGTATTAACTTAGGCAAAGAATCCTGTGAATTTGGTGAGGGGACCAAGTGTGCAGACCACCTATTCCTGGTCTGGTCTGCCTGACCCCCTGTAGATTTTCAACACCATAGAGGGGCAGGAAAAGGGAGAATGGTGCTACGCCTACAGAGGTAGTATTGTTCCTTTCCACGCTCCCTAGGGGCACATCCACTAGGATTTCATCCTTTCCATCCACAGAAGGGAGTAATGAAATGGACCATAGAAATTAGAACTGGAAAAGACTGCTAAGTCATCCAGTCTATTCCCCTGCAAGTGCAAGATTGTTTCCTGTAGTACATTCCTGAATGTTTTTTCCAGTCTAGATTGAAATGACTCAATTAGCAGTGAGGCTTTCAATACTATCCCTGGGAGACCATTCCCATGTAATAGAGCTCATTGTTAATAATTCTCTCCCATTATTCAGCCTGCCATTTACTTGCCATGATTTGATCCCATTGCTCTTAGTTATGACTCCTTGTACCACCCTAATAATACCCCCCATTCAGTTTGCATCCTTCAAATACATGCAGACATTTATCCTATTCCCTTAGTTGTCAATTAGCAGTGCTATACATATTTAATTATTTTAACCTGTTCTGAGTTAGTCTCCTCCACAGCCTCTTAATCAGTTTTGTTACTGTTTTCTGATCTACCTCAAGTTTGTCAACATCCTCATCTGGCCAATTCTCTGTCTTATAGTGCTCTGTGACCCAGACCTAGCTGCTTCCTCATTAAGAATGACACTTGCTGAAATGAAATGCATAGAGTGAGGTAGAAAATGTACCTTAGGTCTGTTCTTTTTCAGACAGCCACAGATCTGAGCCAGCAGGTCAGAATGGGCTTCGTTCATAAAAGGATTTTGCTTTAAAATGAATTGGATTTGAAGAGCTCATTTCACAAAGAAATGTCTTGGTAGCAAGGGCTGTTTAACATGTCTTAGCAATATCAGTTCTCATACACCGAGAAGTCGGCTCTTGTTACGTCATGCTGCGATCTGAGTTCAGGACAGAGAGGAGTGAATCCCTGTTCCATCTCTGACAGGGGTTGAGTGTGTCTTCGAGATGGCCCTCTCCAGCTAGCTGATAACGTCCAGCTCTGCACAGCAAAGGAGGGGCTACCCGAGCGCATGACCTGAGTGTGGAAAGAAGGGAGAATAAGCCAGGGAGAACATGTGAGGATCTGTTACAATTTGATTCTTCTCTTTAGACAGAGGCCTGGGCTACACTTGAGAGTTACAGCGCTGTTGGTGGCTTTGTAGCACTGTAACTCACACCCCATCCACACTGGCAAGGCACATACAGAGCTGTAACTCCGTGGCTACAGCGCGGCTTGTACTCCACCTCCCTGACAGGAATAAAGAGTATAGTGCTGCTGGGGCACCAGTGTATACAGGGAATAATCTTAGGCCTTGGCTACACTGGCGCTTTACAGCGCTGCAACTTTCTCACTCAGGAGTGTGAAAAAAAACACCCCCCTGAGCGCTGCAAGATACAGCGCTGTAAAGCGTCAGTGTAAACAGCGCTGCAAGCTAAACCCCATGAGGATGTGGAGTATGTGCAGCGCTGGGAGAGCTCTCTCCCAGCGCTGGCGCTGCGACTACACTCACACTTCAAAGCGCTGCCGCAGCAGCGCTCCCAACAGCGCTCCCGCAGCAGCGCTTTGAAGTTTCGAGTGTAGCCATACGCTGCGTACACTGTGACTGACCTCCGGAAGCTTCCCATATTCCTTTTAAGTGAAGGTCCCACTCTTCGTTTTGTTGTGAACTCTGGGCTCTCTGAGCTGCTTATCAAAAAAACAAACACAGCTACTGTTTGCTGTGAATGAGCAGGGGCAGGGGGGCTCCCTTTGGAACACCCACAGCTAGTGTTTGCTTGAAGGGAGGGGGAGGGAGGCGGCTTGAGGAGAGAAGCAGCACGGCGGGCGGGAGGAGGGGGTCCGTTTTGGGGAGCAGCTGCTTATCTTGTCTGTTTGCTTTCAGTGAGTGAGAGAGGGGTTGGGGAGGGGGTCGGAACTTGCAAGGCAGCCTGCTGACACAGTGTCGGCTCCAAAAATCCACTCTCTCTCTCCCCCTACGCTCCCTGTCACACTCCACCCCACCCCGCCTTTTTGAAAAGCACTTTGCAGCCACTTGAACGCTGGGATAGCTGCCCATAATGCACCGCTCCCTATGCCGCTGCAGATGCTGCAAATGTGGCCACAGCAGTGCACTGGTAGCTGTCAGTGTGGACAGACTACAGCGCTTTCCCTACTCACCTGTACAAAGACAGCTTTAACTCCCAGCGCTGTACAGCTGCAAGTGTAGCCATACCCAGAGAAAAGTTCCCCTTCTCTGCTGCAGAAGCAGCTGCCATTTTGTGTTCAGATGTCACCTGCTACATAGGAGATACACGGACAGACTCCAGTCTTTTAATCTGCTCTGTGTGGGTAGATCCCTCTGTCTGTGCAAAGCCTCCACGACTTCAGTGAAACTTCGAATAGGCACACGGCTTGCTGGTGCAGTTCAGATTGCAGGATTAGAGCCCTGGTGTGCTGTCCCGTGGAGGACATACAGCATTTTGTCCTTTGTTGTCTAGATGTTCTCTTATAATAAACTTAAGGTCATTCTGACTGATAATATATGGTTGCTATGGAACAACATAACGCAAAGGAATGCAGGATTTGTCGAATGCTACGTCAGTAGCTTCAAAAAAAATTCATTTCCTAAAAACAAGCCAGAAATGGAACTGTCATCCTCTTCCACAGTGGATAGAGAATGAAAAATAAATCAGTGTGTGATCACAGCTCTATTAAGCTGTTTCAGAAATGATTCCAAATACATTTAACAATAGAGAATCCTTTTGATTGATTTGTTAAAAAAAGCAAAGAAAGAACACAAAATTATTGCTTATCAGCAAGAGAAGCAGCACCATTTAAAATAACATGAAATTGTACCCTATGCATTATTCACGAGGGCTGACTTTACACTATCATTATTCCTGGCTTTGCGTTTTAGTGAATAGTAGTTTGTGTCAGTTGTCTCCTACCTAATAAAAGAGGTGGATTTTTTTCTTAATTAATCAAGCCTGATTTATCTGTTTTTTTTTTTAATTCAAGACGAACAAGTTTCTAAAAGTCTTTACACTATCATGTTGAAAAGGAAGATAGATTTCTTTCTTGCTAGTAGGTCCTAAAATGTGCAGTGAAGTGCATGCTTACGCAGTAACTTTTCTTTATTTTGGGTGCAAATATTAGGCATCCAGATAGAGAGCTCAGTTCAGAATTGGTGTTAGTAGATGCAACTCGGTTGACCTCAGTCTGAATTAATCAATTGACTATTACACAAATCACTGACAAGCAGGCACTGCTTTCTCTAATACACACAGTGGATCTAACTCAGATTTGGAACAGTGCAGATTTGGTAGGCTGCAACTACATTGATTGCAAGATCTGTTGACTGTTGCACCCAATTACACCTTGTGACTTTGAGTTTTCTTTTTAGGTGTTGTTTTCTGGGCCCCAAATTCTTCATTATGGAAGGTAGCTATCCCATATGTGAAAACAGTGCACCAGACCTTCAGCAGGCGTAAATCAGTGTAGCACTACTGAAGTCATTCGAGCTATGCTGATTTAGACTAGCCGAGGACCCGGCTCATTGCTTTTACTGGTGGAGTTGTCCCTAGCAGCTGTATATAGACATACCTTACATTTATTATAGTAATTTTTTTAAAGCATAACTCATAAACTATGCTGCCTATAGACTCTGAGTTGTCAATCAGTTCCCCACATCTGGCTCATACTCTGACCAAACCTTTACATCTTTCCTTGTTTACTGTCTCCGCCTGCTCTGTCAACGTCTTACTGTAACATTTCTATTGGTATAACTGCTGTGTGTTGTGAGATATGAGTAAAGAAGTAGTGTGGCCACCTATCATGATTTTATTGCACGTCTCATGGTATTTGATATTTTACATATTGGCCCAGTTCCTGAAGTCCTAGGATCTATGTCTTCGTTTTTTTTAAAGTAAGTTTCTCGCCCTAATGGTTGTGGAAAAAGGCTGGAAATCATGAAACCTAAAGGCTCAAACACCAGAAGGCAAATAAAAAGATCCCAGATTTTTTATTATTTTAAAAATCTCATGACGTTTGGGTTCTGGTTCATGATTTTTGAACACTTGGGGTTGACAGTACAGAGCACAGCACGTTATAAAACCTGCAGACATTCTCCTTTATAATGACATTCCACCCCTTCTCGCAAGCTGAACAGAAGAAAGCCAGGTCAGTATTTGGGTGCTGTAAGAAGTTATGTTAATAATTCAGGGAGTGGCATATTGGATATTGATGTTGGATTAATGGTAATACTTCACTGTCATGGAATCATAGAAGTCATCAAGTCCAGCCCCCGGCACTGTGGCAGTACCAAGTAAATCTAGACCATCCCTGACAGGTGTTTGTCCAACTTGTTTTTAAAAGCTTCCAACAATGGGGACTCCTCAGCCTCCCTTAAGCACCTTTTCCACAGCTTCACTTCCTTTATAGTTAGAAAGTTTTTCCTAATATCTAACTTAAATCTCCCTAGCTGCAGATTAAGCCTATTACTTTTTGTCTTACCTTCAGTGGACATGGAGAACAATTGATACAGTCCTCTTTATAACAGCCCTTAACATATTGAAAGACTTATCAGGTCCCTCCTCAGTCTTTTTTTCTCAAGACTAAACAATGCCCATTTTTTGTAACCTTTCCTCATAGGTCAGGTTCACTAAATCTTGATCATTTTTGTTGGTCTCCTCTGGTCTTTCCAGTTTGTCCATATCTTTCCGAAATTGTGGTGCCCAGAATTGGACACAGCTCTCCGGTTGGGGCCTCAACCAGGGGCGGCTCTAGACATTTAGCCGCCCCAAGCACGGTGGCATGCCGCGGGGAGCACTCTGCTGATCACCGGTCCCGCGGCTTTGGTGGACCTCCCACAGGCGTGCCCACGGAGGGTCCGCTGGTCCCGCGGCTTCGGTGGAGCCACGGGACCAGCGGACCCTCTGCAGGCATGCCTGCGGGAAGTCCACCAGAGCTGCGGGATCAGCAGACCCTCCATAGGCATGCCGCCAAAGGCTGTTTTCCTGCCACCCTCCCAGCGACCGGCAGAGCACCCCCCGCGGCATGCCGCCCCAAGCACGCACTTGGCATGCTGGGACCTGGAGCCGCACCTGGCCTCAACACTGCCAAGTAGTGTGGGACAATTACCTCCTGTGTCTGACATTCAACACTACTGTTAATATTCCACAGAATCATATTAGCCTTTATTGAAGCTGCATCACACTATTGACTCATGTTCAGTTTGTGGTCAACTATAACTAGGACACTACCAAATTTGCAGCTATGAAAAACATGTCACAGACTATAAAATCTGATCTCGCCTGTGAAGTAACATAAGAACGGCCAGACTGGGTCAGACCAAAGGTCCATCTAGCCCAGTATCCTGTCTTCCAACCGTGGCCAATGCCAGGTGCCCCAGAGGGAATGAACAGAATAGGTAATCATCAAGTGATCCATCCCCTATTGCTCATTCCCAGCTTCTGGCAAACACAGGCTAGGGACACCATCCCTGTCCATCCTGGCTAATAGCCATTGATGGATCTATCCTCCATGAATGTATCTAGTTCTTTTTTAAACCCTGTTATAGTCTTGGCCTTCACAACATCCTCTGGCAATGAGTTCCACAGGTTGACTGTGCATTGTGTGAAAAAATACTTCCTTTTGTTTGTTTTAAACATGATACCTATTAATTTCATTTGGTGACCCCTAGTTCTTGTGTTATGAGGAGTAAATAACCCTTCCTTATTTACTTTCTCCATAGCAGTCATGATTTTATAGACCTCTCTCATATTCCCCCTTATCCTCTCTTTTCCAAGCTGAGAAGTCCCAGTTTTATTAATCTCGACTCATATGAGAGCCATTCCGTACCCGTAATCATTTTTGTTTCTCTTTTCTGAACCTTTTCCAAGTCCAATATATCTTTTTTTTTTTTAGATTAAGTGACCACATCTGCACACAGTATTCAAGATGTGGGTGTATCATGGATGCATATAGAGGCAACATGATATTTTCTGTCTTATTATCTATCCCTTTCTTAATGATTCCCAACATTCTGTTTGCTTTTTTTGACTGCCGCTGCACATTGAGTGGATGTTTTCAGAGAACTATCCACAGTGACTCCAAGATCTCTTTCTTGAGTGGTAATAGCTAAATTAGGCCCATCATTTTATATGTATAGTTGGGATTATTCACTATGATCTGGTCTTTTGTGTACTTTTGCATTACAGTACACCAGGGGTCGGCAACCTTTCAGAAGTGGTGTGCTGAGTCTTCATTTATTCACTCTAATTTAAGGTTTCGCGTGCCGGTAATACATTTTAACATTTTTAGAAGGTCTCTTTCTATAAGTCTATAATATATAACTAAACTTTTATTGTATGTAAAGTAAATAAGGCTTTTAAAATGTTTAAGAAGCTTCATTTAAAATTAAATTAAAATGCAGAGCCCTCCGGACTGGTGGCCAGGACCTGGGCAGTGTGAGTGCCACTGAAAATCAGTTCATTTGCCACCTTCAGCACCCGTGTCATAGGTTGCCTACCCCTGCACTACACAGTGTTTCTCAGACTGGGGCTCCTGACCCAAAAAGGCACGGTAAGCCTACTGTAGGGGAGTCATGGTATTGCCACCCTTATTTATGCTCTGCCTTCAGCGCTGGGTGACCATACAGCAGTGGCTACTGACCAGGCACCCAGTGCTGAAGGCAGCCCCACTGCCAGCAGCAGCGCAGAAGTAAGCATGGCAATCCCATACCATGTCACCTTTACTTTTCTGCTGCTGCTGGCGGTGGCGCTGCCCTCAAATCTGGGTGCCTGATTTGTCAAGGTCCTTTTGAATTTTAAACCTGTCTTCCAAAGTGCTTGTAACCCCTCCCAGCTTGATGTCATCTGCAGATTTCATGGGCATACTTTCTATTCCATTGTCCAAGTCTTTAATTAAAATATTGAATAATACTGGCCTCTGCGGGACCTCATGAGATATGTCCTTCCAATTTGACAGCAAACCATTGATGACTACTCTTTGAGTATGGTCTTTAAATCTGTTGTGCACCCACCTTATCATGATTTAATCTAGACCATATTTTCCTAGTTTGCTTAAGAGAATATCATGTGGAACTGTGTCAAAAAACTTACTAAAATTAAGGTATGTCATATTTACTGCTTCCCTCATCCACTGGGTCAAAAACCCTATTAAATAAGGAAACGAAGTTAGTTTGGCATGATTTGTTCTTGACAAATCCATGCCAATTATTCCTTATAACCCTATTATCCTCCAGGTGCTTACAAACTGATTGTTTAATAAGTTGCTTCAGTATCTTTCTAAGTATTGAAGTTAGGCTGAATGGTCTATAATTCCTTGGGTCCCTCTTGTTCCTCTTTTCAAAAATAGGTAGTATGTTTGCTCTTCTCCAGTCTTCTGGGACCTCTCCTGTCCTCCAAGGGTTCTCAAAGATAATTGCTAATGGCTCTGAGAGTGCATCAGCTAGTTTCTTAAGTGCTCTATGATGAATTTCATCAGACCCTGCCAACTTCAATACATCTAACTTATCTAAATATTCTTTAACTTGTTCTTTCCCTATTTTGGCTTGCATTCCTTCCCTCTGGTTGTTAATACTAATTGTGTCAAGTATCTGGTTATCATTAACCTTTTTAGTGAAGACTGAAGCAAAATAGGCATTAAGCACCTCAGCTTTTTTGATGTTATCAATTATTAGCGCTCCTTCCCCGCTAAGTAGAGGACCCATACTTTCCTTTGGCTTTCTCTTGCTCCTAATGTATTTAAAGAATCTCTTCTTACTGCCTTTTGTGTCCCTTACCAGGTGTAACTCATTTTGTGCCTTAGCCTTTCTGATTTGGTTCCTACATACTTGTGCTGTTCTTTTGTACTTCACCTTATCAATTTGACCACATTTCCTTTTTCTTGTAGGATTCCTTTTTGATTTTCAGATCATTTAATAGTTTGCAGTTGTGCCTTTAATATTGTCTTCTTGAGGAACTGCCAGCTCTCCTGAACTCCTTTTTCCCTTAGATTTTTCTTACCATGGAACTTTACCTGCCAGTTCTCTGAGTTTGTTAAAGTGTACTTGTTTGAAATCCATTATTATTATTCTGCTGCTCTCATTCCTTCCTTTCCTTAGAGTCATGAAATCTCTCATTTCATGATCACTGTCACCCAGATTGCCTTTTACCTTCAGTTTCGCATCAGTTCCTCCCTGTTGATCAGAATGAAGTGTAAAATGGCTGTCCCCCTGGTTACTTCCTCCACTTTCTGGAACAAAAAGTTGTCACCAAAACATTCCAAGAACTTACTGGAAAATTTGTGTTTTGACAAGTTACTTTCCCAACCGATGCCTGGGTCTTGAAAGTCCCCCATTACTCCCAGGTCCTGTGTTTTGGATATTTCTGTTGTTTGTTTTAGAAATGCCTCGTCCACCTTTTTTCCTGATTTGGTGGTCTATAGTAGACCTCCCACTATGACATAACACAGAGACTTTACACATAGACTCTCAACGGGTCTACCTCCCACCTCCTTCTGGACCTCATGTATAATGCAACCCCTCTTCCCTTTTTCCCTGCCTGTCCTTTCTGAACAAGCTATATACACCTCTATACCATTATTCCAGTCATGAGACTTATCCCATCAAGTCTCTGTGATGCCAATTAAATCACAATTTAGCTTATGTACTAATACTTCCAGTTCTCCTTGCATTTGTGTATAGACATTTAAAATGTTAATCAGATTCCCACCCCCCACTGATTACCTTCTTGTTGCTCCTTTGACCCTATTGTCATTTTCCACATCTCTCCTCCCATCCTAAACATCTAGCCCAATGTTAAAGTCACTATTTTTATACTTACCTGTTGGTTTTTGTCATCTGCCCCCAGGGAACCTAGTTTAAAGCCCTCCTCACTAGGTTGGCAAGTTGGTGAATGAAGATGCTTTCCCCCTTCTTGGTCAAGTGGACCCCATTTCTTCCCAAAAGACTTTCTTTCCAGTACAGCATCCCATGGTTGAAGAAGCCAAAGCCCTCCTGTTGACACCTTCTGTCTATTGAAGGACACAGAAAACTGAGGTCCTACACCCTTTGATTTAAGAATAGGTTTACTAACTGCAGTGTAATTGCCCTATTCCACCAGAGGTAATTATTTTCTGGCTTCTAAACCCCCTCTGTAGTTTCAATAGGATACAATTCTTCTTCTTCACTTCCTAAACTTTGGTACAGTGTTTCTTTACACTGTTAAAGGATTGCTGAGCTCAACTTCAAAGAGGCAGCTGCATTTCAATAGTGGTTAAAGAGACCCTGGTATAGCTCTCACCAATCTCACAGGAGTGCTATGGGGCTTAATTTGTGTTTATAAAAGCCACTGCGATCTTCAGATGGAAGGCACTATATAAGCAGAAAGTTGTATTAATTAATGGAATATTTTTGTGTGAGAAAATCAACCCATTACACTTATAGCATGTATATTTTGCATATGTACACACAATAAAGATCCTGTGGGGAAATCTATTTTCTCTCCATGGATACAACCTAGTTTATTATAATTTGTAAGATTTCATTGATTGATATCAGGCTTTGGTAAAAAGCCATGCCCTAGCTCAGTGTTTTTCTCTGAGGTGCTTGTTTCTGATTTTCTCATACATAGTAATACTTCCAACATGGAACCTGTTTATCAAAGTGGGAAGAAAAGGGTGGAGAAACTTTTAAAATGCTGCCCTGTGGAAAGTAAGGACAGATTGAATATAATCCTCAAATTAACATAATTTATCAACAAATTGGAGAGAATTCAGAGAAGGGAAAGACATGATTTAGGGACTGGAGGAATTGATTTACAGCATGAGGGAAGATTAAAAGAATGGAGCTGGCATTTAGTGTATCTATCAATGATATAGCACACACAATCTGCTTGGGGGAAATTCCTTGCAAGATAAGGTCTCACTTGACAAGACATAAATTAGTCAATAGACTCCTGGCCTCTTAGCATACAATATAACATAAAAATACCTAGTCTTTTATACTGTACTTGATGCACAAAATAGCAAAATGCTTTACAGAGAAAATTAGTCATAAACTAGCCAGAAAAGATTGCTTTTAAGGTACAATTGAAAAGGAAAACTGCCCTGACTAACCAAAGTAATTCAGGCACCTGATCCTGCCATTCTGGTACAGCATATAACCCACGGTGAGTATCTGTTATAGATCCCCATCTGTGCCTGATCTGCTGACATGATACAGCCTCAGCTGGAGAGAACTGGTCCTTTAGCACAAGCTATTGTAGCTCATGTTTGTAGCTCTGGAGGTCCCCACTTCATTCCCTGCTGTGTTGGCCAAAATAGCTGCCATCACACAAAGAATCTGTAAATTAGAACTTAATCAAGCTCTATTGGAATCGGGGCAGTTTTCCCATTGACTTCAATGCATGCTGTGTGAAGTCCAGAGAATGTATGTGTCAGAACCCAGAGCCCTGCGACCCAAGTCGAACCTGATGGGACCCAACTAGAAGTGTTGAGTCCAGGTCAGGTCAGGTGGGAAAACAAACAGACCCTCTCAGGCTTAGGTCAGGAGGCCGTCTCTCCACCTGCCTGTGGGATCAGCATATGCACTGCATGCTGCGGTCCGGAATGTGCGTACCTGCTGAGGAGTAGCAGAGCCTCTAACTCCACAGCACATGCAGCATGGAGAGGTGGATGGCAGGAGCAGGACCTGCAGCCACTGGCACACGCAGCTGCCACTGCTCTATCCCCCAACAGGAGCAGAGAAATATCCCTGGGGCAGGAGGGAGCAGCTCATGTTCAAGGGGAGGAGTTGGGGTCAGCAGTGTGCCCTTGTTGCCAAGAAGGCCAATGGTATATTGGGCTGTATTAGTAGGAGCATTGCCAGCAGATCGAGGGAAGTGATTATTCCCCTCTGTTGGCACTGGTGAGGCCACACCTGGAGTACTGCATCCAGTTTTGGTCCCCCGACTACAGAAAGGATGTGAACAAATTGGAGAGAGCCCAGCGGAGGGTAATGAAAATGATTAAGGGGCTGGAGCACATGATTTACGAGGAGATGCTGAGGGAACTGGGGTTATTTAGTCTGCAGAAAAGAAGAGTGAGGGGGGATTTGATAGCAGCAGCATTCAGTTACCTGAAGAGGGGTTCCAAAGAGGATGGAGCTAGGTTGTTCTCAGTGGTGGCAGATGACAGAACAAGAAGCAATGGTCTCAAGTTGCAGTGGGGGAGATCTAGGTTGGATATTAGGAAATAATATTTCACTAGGAGGGTAATGAAGCACTGGGATGGGTTACTTAGGTAGGTGGTGGAATCTCCATTCTTAGAGGTTTTTAAGGCCTGGTTTGACAAAGCCGTCGCTGGGATGAGTTAGTTGGTGTTGGTCCTACTTTGAGCAGGGGATTGGACTAGATGACCTCCTGAGGTCTCTTCTACCCTAATATTCTATGATTCTATGTTCCATGTCAGACTCAAACCCCCTGGGCTCTGGTTTGATCGGCTGGCCTTTTGTCTGGGTTGGGCCTTTCAGAGAAACTGGGCCTGATCCCATGCCTAGGGCATCCAACAGGAATTTTCATAGTGACTGAAAAGGGTGGGGGATCTTTCTGGTTAGAACTTCATTGTGCTCACATAAAGGGTGGAATCTTGGCCTCACTAGAGTCAAAGGCAAAATTCCCGTTGACACCATCAAGGCCAGGATCTTACTCATGGCCTGATCCTCACAAGTTCTGACGACAGCATCCATTGAAGTTGTGAGTTTCTGTCACCACTCATCACCTTACTAGGCTGGGCCTGTGCTCAAGCTGGGGGACTCATTTGCAAATATATTTTACCAATAATTTACCCACTAATTTTTACATATAATATTTTGAATCAAACATTTGGCAAATTCTTTCCCCCTTCACCCAGCTACCATTGTGAAAAGAGTTGAATCCATTTTTCAGCCCACATGCTGACACAGCTCTCCTATTTCCTTTCCCCTGCTTCATTTCCTTTTTAAATTGAAAACTATTAGGAGCATTTAGGCAAATAATAGAGACCTAAGTGTCGGCGCCTCTTATAAATTGCTCACTAGTTACTTTTGCCCTAATGTCTTCTCAAATGTTATTTCATGCCAGGCTGTGAAGGGAAGAAATGCTTGAAGAACTCTGACAGTTGATGGGTCAGGAGTCAAGGTCATAATATAGAAGTTCATTTCATCTGATTTTTCAAATGATCTGACTGTAGGGTTAGCAATGGTTGGCATCTTTAATCTGGACCTGGTCTAGGTGTACAACTGCTAAAAGCGTACATGTTTAGTTTTTAATTGAGGATGTTCTCTTAGCTTGTTTCCCATCAGCAAAGATGTGGACTCTTTTCAAGAGCTATATCTTCCTGTCCAGAGAGCTCTGTGTGTGCATCTCTCAGAGCTGAGAGAAGTAGAAATAAAGCAGAATTGAAGAAATAATACTAATGAAAATGTTTGTGGAACATTCATTTGAATAAATATCACAGATTCATTATGAAAATATTTGATACCCTTTTTGGCTGGTTTTCCACAAACATTCATAGGAGTGATTGGGATGGGGGAGGAATAGAACCTGAGGCTACCCTCTAAGGCAGCGTTTATCAAACTGTGGGCCCAAAGTGATTCACAACTCCATTTTAATAGGGTCTCCAGGGCTGGCTTAGACTTGCAGGTGGTCAGGACCGAAGCTGGAGCCCCACCACCCGGGGCCGAAGCCAAAGCCCAAAGCCAAAGCCTCAGGGCTTCAGCCCTGGGTGATGGGGCTCAGGTTATAGGCTCCCTGCCTGGGGCTGAAGCCCTTGGATTTCCTTTGGCCCCCCCGCCCAGGGTGGTGGGGCTCAGGTGGATTCAGGCTTCCCCCCTGCTGGGATCATGTAGTAATTTTTGTTGTCAGAAAGGGGTGCTGGTGCAATGAAGTTTGAGTACCCCTGCTGTAAGGGAACCCTAAAGAGCTATTACACCAGCATGGGATCGTCAGATTGTGCCACACATCCGCTCCACCTCTTTACAATCCCCACCCATTCTCTGTACTGCTACCATCAGGGGGTGGTGGCAAATAGCCAGTGATGCCAGCTCTGTGCTACCCAAGGATTCCACCACACTCTGTGCCTCTATTTTCCTATAAGTAAAATGGGGATAATAATGTCTCTTTGTTCTGCTGCATGTTTGGAGGTTAGATTAATGAACCTTTACAAAACACTTTGAGATTATCAGGTAGAAGGCACTATAGAAATGCCAAGTATTATTTAAGTGAGAACAAATACAGAGGCGGTAAATAACAATTAATAATTAATGTTGATTGTTTACCAAAATTTTTAGCTAGAAGGCCCAAGCTAACTATACTGCAAAATCGACAAATATTGGCTAAGCTATACAGAAGTGTCTCTCCAGTCTCAATCATTGGCACCAAAAATTTAGGTTCAGCAGCTGAAAATACTACACAGAATAACAATGTGACAAGTCTTTCCTCCGTTAGAATGTAAATGTGACGTCACCAAAGGGCAACCAATATTGTATTTGTAAACAAGTTCACCTTGTGTTCATGGAAAGCTATATCAAGGGAATGACTTTCTGTTTCTATCCATATACATAATAAAGCATGCAAGAGAAGGATTCATTTGCATACATGCTCCTGAACGCATCAGGCACCTGTCAGATTGTCAAAAGTTTTTTTCATTATGCCGGATTCCCTCACACGTGGTGTTCAGCAGTGGTACATTGGTCACAGAGCGCTATCCCCATTTGGCTCCTCACTGATGTGTGGCTATTTCAGTGCTAATGCATAAGTCATGTACATCTGTGTTTCTGGGTGTCTTGGTGCTGCAACGTGAGTGAGGAGCATGGGTACTATTTCCACTCATTGGGAATAAGACACGTTGGAAGATCACTACATCTCTAACAATGCACAAGGCCAATTTTGTGGGATCTTGGAAGCCAGCTCCTCTAGGAAAGGTCCACAGTCATCTTGATGTCCTTGATACTTGTGATACTTGATATTTGTTTACTTTGTGACAGCAACATGGGCATATGTGTGGGTCTGTGAAGGCATATCACCACACCGAGTGGACAAGTATGTCCATTTCTGTGGAGACTTCGGAGCAGTATCTAATTCACCCAAGGATGAAAAGTTTCCTTAATATCAACAGTGGCCCTGATATTGTTATGTGGGAGGGTGTTGGTGGCCAGCGAGCATGTTTCTGATCTACATTCATCAGAGACCTCATAGAAGTTGATGGATACGCCAGTCACTTCTTATTCAGACTAAATGGAAGAAGCAGTTAAACTCCTTTGTGGAGTAAGGTAACTAAAAGAACAGAAGCCCCTGCCCAAGGCACTGGGTCCCATGTGAAGGCCTAAGCAAGAAAAAGAAAGAATATAAAGGCTTCCCTGAGACTGATTGCAAACACAGGGACTGGGGCATTGATTGGTGGGGCTGTGTGTGTCAGAAGGTAAAAGGAAGCAGAAAGTCAGGAGAAAGTGAGAAAAGCAGCTGATAGCATTGCCCTAAAAGGGAGCAGAGTTAGACCTCCATGGGAGTGGTTAGGAGCAGACTTGAATTTCAAGAAAATTGCCTGGCTACAGTCAGAGACAGAACAATGGACTAGATGGACCATGGATCTGAAACAATAGGGCAATTCCTTAACTGTGACATGAGTGCCCCCATTTGGAGAGTTGAGGTCAAAGTTGTAATGTACATACTGCAAATATCCCTTTTTGTAGCATGGAAGCCACGTCTCTGTATCAATTTTTTATCAAAAATAACAATAAAAACAAACACAAATATTTGTTAATTCTTTCTCTTCACTGCATTTTCCAACATCTCTCCTGTGCCTCTCTCTTTTAGCTTGTGAAAAAATTGTCTCATATTTCCAAACACTTTGTCATTAGACTCGAAACTACAGTAACAATATTAATTGATAATCACAACACAGATAAATCAACTTCCACAATGATGTGCACTTTGCAGTTACTGTCTATAGCACCTTCCATCTGAGGATCACAAAGTGCTTTAGAAACCACAGTGAGTTAAGCAACTGGGAAGTAGTTTTGCCATTTTACGAACTGGGAAACTGAGCAACAGAGAAGTAAAGTTTATACAGGAAGTCTGTGGCAGAGCCAAAACTGCAACCCAGGTCATCTCCTGAGTCCCAGTCCTGTGCTTTAACCCTTTTATCTTATCTGCAACTTACTGCTGCTTATCTTATATCCAACCCAGGGGTCTTATGGGAGAACATGTCCCTAAGAAGCATGCTTCTAATCCAGAAAATCATTGCATTTTCTTGTTTGTTTCACTGCTCAATAGATTTCAACATACAAATAAGTAGCTGACTATATAAGATGAATCTCAAAACTTATCACACCTAAAGAAGGTCACAAAAAGGAGACCAAAGCAAATGTGCATACAGAACAGTATGCATTCTCCAGCAAAGTGTTTCAAAGACAGAAGCACTTGGCCTGCGGTAAGACTGTTTCCATTCACAGCACAGATATATTTGACCCGAGGCTCCCTGTCTTAATCACAACTCTGTTAAATCTTAATGTTTTGGATTGCTGTGCCCTGTGTGTATATATAGTAAATGTTTACAACTGTCAAACATGGATTAAAGTTCTTGGGATACTTGACCAAGCCTTGGTGATATCTCATTTGACCAGAACACATTCTTTAGAGGTAGATTTATTGTTGCCTTGTTTTCTCTGTCAGTCAAAAGGGGCATGTTCTGTAAAGTTCACTGCAATCACTTAAGTGGGCATTGGTTCAATGCATTTTTAAACTGTTCTCCCCAGGCTGTACTGGAGAATAACACTCCTGTCCTGGAGAACAACATTTTAGGGGTTGTCATAAACAGATAGCTAAGGGTTAATGTCTCTTTCACCTGGAAAGGAGTAACCTGAAACACTTGACCAGAGGACCAATCAGGAAACAAGACTTTTTCAAATCTGGGTGGAGGGAAGTTTTTGTGTATGAGTTCTTTGTTCTTTGTCTTCTGTCTGACCCTCTCAGCTCCGAGAGTGATCTTTCTGTCTCCTGGCTTTCTAATCTTCTGTTTCCAAGTTGTAAGTACAAAAATAGTAAGACAATAAGGTGTATATTGTTTTCTTTTGTATTTACATGTGTGTAGTTGCTGGAATGTTTTGAATTGTATTCTTTTTGAATAAGGCTGTTTATTCATTTTTCTTTTAAGCAATTGACCCTGTATTTGTCACCTTAATACAGAGAGACCATTTTTATGTCCTTTTCTTTCTTTTTATATAAAGCTTTCTTTTTAAGACCTGTTGGAGTTTTTCTTTAGTGGGGACTCCAGGTAATTGAGTCTGCAACTCACCAGGGAATTGGTGGGAGGAAGAAGTCAGGGGGGAAAATCTCTTTCTGTTAGATTTATTAACCTGACTTTGCATACCCTCTGGATGAGGGAGGAAGAGGAGAGATTAGCTGTCTCTCGGTACTTGTGTTTTCCAGGACTGGAAATAGGGAGGGTGGAGTCCCTCTGTTTAGATTCACTGAGCTTGCTTCTGTATATCTCTCCAGGAACCCAGGGAGGGAACACCTGGAGGGGGGAAGGGAAATGGTTTATTCCCCTTTGTTGTGAGACTCAAGGAATTTGGGTCTTGGGGTCCCCAGGGAAGGTTGTTGGGGGGACCAGAGTGCCCCAAAACACTCTAATTTTTTGGGTGGTGGCAGCTTTACCAGGTCCAAGCCAGTAACTAAGCTTGGAGGTTTTCATGCTAACACCCATATTTTGGACGCTAAGGTCCAAATCTGGGAAAAATGTTATGACATGGTGTGCAGCGTTGTGGGATAGATAGAATCCAGAAGCCAGTAGGAATATTATATTTTTCTTTTCTCTGCTAGGGGCTTTTAAGCAGAGAGGGTTTGGTTTTAAAAGGAACCAGAGAGAATTTTTTTTTCTGTTCTCTCCTGGCAGTAGCTTGCATATTAAGCAAGGAACCATTAAGCGGTGACAAACGGGTCTTTTGTCAGACAATATGACTCCCATTGACAGTCAAGTTCCAAAAAAGTCTTGTTTCCTGATTGGTCCTCTGGTCAGGTGTTTCAGGTTACTCCTTTCCAGGTGAAAGAGACATTAACCCTTAGCTATCTGTTTATGACAGGGGTGAAACCCGGCTCCATTGAAGTCAACAGGAGTTTTGCCATCAACTTCCATGGGGCTAGGATTTCACCTCATAGATCTACAAGTTGTGGCTATTTTTAACAAAAAAGGAGTGATCACAGCTTCCCTCTCCTTTAATATTGAGAGGAGCCCATGGAGATTGTAGTAGATCCCAAACAACAACGTTCCATCTAAGTCTGAGCAGAGACTCCATTTCAAAATCCTGTGGGTCTCAATATTGGAAGCACTGATGTAGAGGTGCATGTGGAAGGAAACCAGACAAAAAGTAGGATCTCTTTGTTCTCTGATATTTTTAAAGAAGAGAAGCTCCAGAAGTGTTACTTGCATTTTATTTAGCACTTCCAGTACACTAGTGATGAAAGCTAACATTATAGGGAGTGTGTGTTCCCATCAGAAAATGTCTTCAGCAGCTCATAAAACCCCAACCATTTATCAGCACTGCGGGAGAGCTTTATTACCTACTTACAGCATGTGCTTTTCTATGATGTAGTTATTGATTTAACAAGTAAACTTTGTGGCAAGATTTTATTCAGGAATTAGCAGTGCAGACTGAAATAGAGCCTGTATTATTCTAATAGCACTGAGATGTGAGGGTACTGCATATTCCAAAAGCCATATAATCATTTTCATCAGCATCCCATTAGGGCTGTCTCAGCTGCCACATCAAAATGGGGGCTGCAAGAACTTTAACAATTACGATGTCTCGCTAACCCTCAGGCAAGTTACAACTCTTTTGTTTTCCTTTCTGCAGGCTTGGACATCAGGCAGGCTCAGGTTATTGTGCTGTCATCGGGTACCAAATGTATAAACGGAGAATACATTAACGATCAAGGGCGCGTGGTCAACGACTGCCATGCAGAAATTCTGGCAAGGAGAGCATTTGTTTATTTCCTTTATTCTCAGCTGGAGCTACACCTAAGGTAAACTGAATTTTGTTGATGCCTGGGAAATATATGGTCTTCTGTGGAACAGATCTGTCCTCTAGATGCCTGACTATACGTCATTGTTTATGAGTCTTTAGCTGATGAGTGGCCAATATACTCTACCAAAGAAAGCAGAGTTAGATAGTCTATTGTTTTGGGTTATGAGCTCTTTCATTCCAACTGATTTTCCTTCAGCAGCTATTAGATATGAATCATAAAGTCAAGTTTTATGAAGTCTGATGATTTTCTGCAAATTCTTTAACCACAGGCCTAATAATAACCCTCGCTGGTCAGAGATTCTTATTACAGGCATTTTCCTTCCTTGCTGAAGCTGAGTTACCTCAAGAAAGTGATTTACGTCTCTCTCTCTCTCTCTCACACACACACACACACACACACACACACACACACACACACACACACACACACACACACATTTGAACTATATTGATCATTAATGCATTCATTAGCTCACTAGAGAGCCACTGCCTGTTAACAATATAGCAGACCTGCTATGAAAGAACTACCAGTAGATATTATTGCTCCTTCTTTGTTTTGTTAAAAATGTCATAGCAGGGAAAGTTACTGGAAATGATTCTGATGTGGATGCTTCTTTGTTGCTAGTGTCTTCAGCCTTTCCCTTGCAGTTGATATTTAGATTATTCATTTTTATAGTCATTAATTATCCATTCCTATTTCTTAACAAGTTCCCTTCTACTGCCACAACAATACCAACCTCAGCCTTGGTGGCATCCTTGTCTAATTCTTCTACACTTCCCTGGGTGCCTGGATCACCCTTTCTGAGCTGATCTGTAAGACCCTACTTTCTCCACGTCTCTGCTCTGGACTGACTCTTTTGCATTTTGGTAATTCCTAGAACCCTCAATGTGGGCTCATGGCCCCATTGTGCTAAGTGTTATCCACGGGTGTATCTAGCAAGATGCCTACAAGAAACTAACAAATAAGGAGCTGAAGCTGTGGGTGGGTAGCGTATATTTTTATCACAAAGCTCCAAAGAAACAACAACAAAAACTCTCTGTTGTAAGTTGTACCCTCCATTTTTTGTGTTCACAGGCCCTTATCCAAAGCCTATTAAAGTCAATAGAAAAACTCCCATTGACTTCAAAGGGCTTTGGATTAGGCCCCGAAAACTAAAGCATTTCTGAGGGTATGTCTACACTACCCACCAGATCAGCGGGCGGTGATCAATCCAGTGGGGGTTGATTTATTGGGTCTAGTCTTGTCTAGTCAGTCTCCTGAGCACTCTCCCATCAACTCCTGTACTCCAGTGCCACGAGAGGCGCAGGCAGAGTTGACGGGGGAGTGGCAGCAGTCGACTCACCACAGTGAAGACACCATTGTGAGTAGGTGTAAGTACGTCTACTTCAGCTACGTTATTTACGTAGATGAAGTTGCGTAACTTAGATTGATTACCCTCCCCCCAAGTGTAGACCAGGCCTGAGATGAAACTGTGTCTTCCTGCACACGTGGGAGAGCACCTGTCACATTGTGGGGACAACCATAATAGTCATAATAATATTAGTAAATTTTCACTTCTAGCTACGAGGAGAAGATGTTAAATAGATGAGGATGGTCTAACGCTGTAGGGGAGACAGACAAGACCCTTGAGGGGTTTAATCACAAGTAGCATTCTCTCTCCTTCACTCTGTATTGTTTTCATTTCAAGTTTACATTAAATTATTATGTTTTCAGTAGTTAGCAACCGCAGTACTTGCTTTATATTGAAAGCTGTACCTGTGTCTCTTGGCTTATAAATGCTACCACCATATTTTAAGATATTGTATTGATCCACCTTCGTAGCACATTCGGTTATATTATATTATTTCGATTGATGTTACTTTTTTTGTAAAAAGAATTCTAAGTGCAACACAAACTCTGCTTATGGCAACTTCTTCAAATGTTTCTGTTCAGGAAAGAACCAAAACCGCTTCTCCCCTGACCTGTACACACATACAAAAAAAACATCAAAAATGGTGAAATCCCAACACCTTTGAAACACAGAGCTGAAAATATTGTAGAGTCAGGTTCTGCTCCCTTGCTATCCATGTATAAATCAAATAATCCTTTTATATGTAAGAATAATATGAATATATATAATCTTGTTACATACTCTTCATGCCAAATGTTCATTATTATATTAAGGAAATGCCAAGCTATCATCAGGAGCTTTGTCACAAGTCAAGAAACTGTGGATGTTCAAGTGAAATCCTAAGTGGGTTTTTGTAACAACTTCTACACTTTGAACTAAATGTTGCTCCCTCTTCTACTGGTGTGGAGGTTCTCCTGGCAGACAAACCCGATGTGATTCTCTTTGCACAGCTTAGGGAAGAGGTTGTGGAGGAGGGGGATGTACAGAGGGTCTATATGCCATATGCAGAGCTCAGCTCAGGAATGATTCCCTGCACCCCATTCATGGGCAGACTAGACAAGACAGATGATTCTCTGCTGCATAAATGCTCCCATCCTTCCCTATGGAAAGGACACGTTAGTGTTTTGATGGCGACCCTACAATCTTCGTCACCATCTGTCCATCACCCAGCCCAGCTACTCAATTTTGTCTATGAAGGCTGGACTTCACCAATGGTGAATTTATTTTATGAGTTTTTAACAGTGCTCTGTTTTCTTAATAATGGGACCTGATCCTTAGTAGAAGTAAATTGACATAACTCCATTGACTTCAATGGGACTTTAACACATGCTTAAGTGCTTTGCAGACTCAGATTTTTATCTAATAGTCTGTAGACGGGCTTCAAAAAAGCAGGCACTGGGATGCATGAGGAAGCAACAATAGGGATGGAAGAGGAATAGATAAATGAACAAGGACACTGTACTGTCTTCTATATTTGATACAACTACAAAATTATAAAAATGATTCAAATTACAAGTACAAAATTTTAATTCCTCTTGTTTTTGACATTAGAAATACCAGTTCTGTTTGTTGTCTTTTGTGGTTGTTGAGGTTTTTGATGATTAAAGGCCTGGAATGGGAGCTTTCTCATTTCTCAAGTGAAGAGATAGGCATGTTGAATGTTTCACAAACAGAACTTTTCTCTCTAAGTTTGTCAGCAGTTTGAATTAAATAGATGTTACAAAAATTCTTGGCTGGTCAGATTTATTTTATTTGTGACAGTCACAATCCCACTAATTCTCTAGATGTCTATGAAAAGACTAGACTTTTCCAATGTAAAAATAAAAAGCAACAAAAAAAACTTTTTGGATGCCTTCTTTATACATTATAAAGAATGAAGAAAGGCTACAAACACTGTTTTATACCAGTGAACTGCATTGACTTCAGTTGAGTTACTTCTGATTTACACTGGTTTGTGAGAAGGAGAATCAGGGTCTATATTTTCATTCTTTACAGATCATCCTTAATAAAACTATTATCTGCCTGTTGAAAACATTGGTATGGCATAGTGATCTTGCTAGTAAAAAGGCTTTGCAGTTCCCAGGGAGATAAGCTGCACTGGGAGCTAATGCATTTTCAGCCAATCAGATTGCAGCCTCTGTCCAAACCATACTTTAGTTTATACGTGATGAAGCATGTAGTAATTTTCATCCAATCAAATGAAATTAGCTGCAATAAAACCAGCCACTTGGCCATAAATTTAACTCATACCTTGTTTTCATCCCAGTGGTCTCTTAATGGACTTGACTGCTTTTCTGTTAAGCTTGCTGTTAAGGTACCTGTGGGAGACCATACACATTTATACGCTGTAATTGGTCTGCAGACTTCCCTTACCTACATTTCACAAGCATTGTTTGCCCAAAAATAACTCCTGTAATTTTTTCAGAGAGTAAGAACCTGATTCAGCAAAGTATTTAACATCTGCTTAACCTTAAGAACATGCTTAAATCCCTTTGAAGTCAGCTTTAAGAACATGTTTAAGTGTCCTGCTGAATAAGGACAGGCTTAAGCACATATTTAGAGTTAAGAACATTCTTTTGAATCAGGGCCTAAACATTGAAAATAGGAACCCCTACCTGTGTGTCAAAATTCCCAACTTCTGCTATTTTGCTGCCAGGACCGGCTCTAGCCATTTCGCCGCCCCAAGCACGGCAGCACGCTGCGGGGGGCGCTGTGCTGCTCGCCGGTCCCGCGGCTCCAGTGAACCTCCTGAAGATGTCCCTGAGGAGGGTCCGCTGGTCCCGCGGTTCTGGTGGAGCATCTGCAGGCACGCCTGCGGGAGGTCCACCGGAGCCGCCTGCCACCCTCCCAGCAACCGGCAGAGCGCCCCCCTGCAGCATGCTGCCCCAAGCACGTGCTTGGCGCGCTGGGGCCTGGACCTGGCCCTGTTTGCTGCTACCAATTCTGCTCACCTGCAGGCCTTCCTTCACATCCCAAATACTATACATGAAAGAAAGAGAGTGCATAACAGTGAAATGCATAGGAATAGAGTCTACCTTTTAGCCACTACCTGCACTGGAACTGTTGTACTGATAGCAGAACCTGAAGTCATGATGCTTGTGCCAATACAATGGAATTCATTCTTTCCTGTGTAGTTATCTGTGCCTGTGCAAAGTAGGTGTAAATCACATGCTGACTTAGTAATATTTTAAACCCTCTGTGCACTCACACTACACAGGTGTAAATGACTATGCCAGGGGCTAGGTAATAGGGAATCTGGCCCAATGTCTCTGGGAGAAGAAGTGCATTTGACAAGGTAAACTGTTCTCCCACTGTCCCATTCTTATGAGCATCACTTTTGGCTCTGGAAACCCCTCGTCCTAGCACACTGAGAGCACAAGGATAAACCTGCACCTGGACCCAACACAAGTATGCATGGTGCCCAGGGAATCCACCCCAGTCATTCTGCTCCCAGTTTTCATTAAA
Source organism: Gopherus flavomarginatus (assembly GCF_025201925.1). Classification (NCBI taxonomy): domain Eukaryota; kingdom Metazoa; phylum Chordata; order Testudines; family Testudinidae; genus Gopherus; species Gopherus flavomarginatus. The sequence continues at coordinate 24,662,312 of NC_066618.1, read as the reverse complement.
AAGAGAATCATAGTTGTCTCAGTATTAGAGATGCTCACCTACGATGCAGGGAAAGATCTGAGTTCAAGATCAACCGTAGAAATACGACCCCACAGGCTGGTTAGGAGCCTGGAGATAATAATGCTTTCAGAATCCTGGAGCAAGACCCAAGCTGCACTGCCCTCCAGCTCTGCTGACTATTTTTAAAGCAGCTATATATCTCCCATTAGCCACAGACACTTTTAGACACTCAGAGAATTGAAGAGGAATAGGGTTAATCAGTGAAAAATAATAGAACAGGGTGAGTGATGATGAACTCACTTAATCCAGCCCAGTAAAGGACTATTCCAACATACCTACTATCCTACCTAGCAACCTAACAACTATTTCTAAGTTGCATCTGAAGAAGTGAGCTGTAGTTTACCAAAGCTCATGCTGAAATAAATTAGTTAGTCTCTAAGGTGCCACAAGTACTCCTGTTCTTTTTGTTTCTAAGTAGCACAAGCTTTCTTCCCCCACCTCCAGTTTTACATAATAATAGCAGGCATTAAGACTGTTCTGCTCTGCAGTCTCACAGCTGATTTTGTAGTGAATTATTTAAAGGCAACAGTGATTTCTCTGAAGTCCAAGCAGCAGGTCTTATAGGTATTTTATTATTTCAGGTGTTTCTATCAGGGCGATAATGTAATTAGTGTGGTTGGGAATTCCATCAAAGCAGGAAGAAAAATGAGAGTGCTGCATGTGGCAGTCTCTCCTCAGGAAACCTTGTGGTTCACTTTTCCTACAGGCAAGGTAATGTGCCTGTAAATTTCATCTGACAGAAAACGTATCATAGCCTCCAAAACTGACAAAACAACCAAACCATGGAAGAATGACAGCCATACAGCTCTAATGGTGCACAGATTGCACTGGGAAAAAAACAAGCAGGCCCAGCAAGGAACAATCCTGCTCCCATCTTGGGGAAAAAAAGCATCCCAGTTACACCAACCATAGGCAGAGCAGCAGAACTACCCTGCACAAAAAGATTGCCCATATTTCAGATTAGATGGGCAGAAATCCTGTTCCATGTAGGAGAATCTTCCACATACACACCCGGTTCTGGTCTCAGATATGCATACAAACTACCCATTGACTTCACTGGGTATATCTGAGGGCAGAGGTGCAATCACAGTGTGAGAGGCTTGTCATTTCTCAGCTACACTAATCACATTATCAGCCTAAACATTATAATCTTCATCGCTAAAAGGTGTTTGATCCTATTGTCTGTCAAAAAAAATCACTGCCTTCAAACAATCCAAAGGGAAATCACCTGGGATGCTGCACAGGAAAACAGCCATAAAACCTGCTCTTGTTTTAAACCACATTAGTGAGAGGAATTTGCCTTCCCTGGCAACCTTTGCTAGGGTGGCAGGTTGGCTAAGTCCAATGTGTCCTCTTCTAGCTGCAGAGCCACATAGAAAATAAGAGCTTACTACTGCTACTACCTAACTGAGTTCGTTTTGTTAGCGAGACAAGGTAGGTGAGGTGATATCTCTTATTGGACCGCCTTCTGTGGCTGGAAGGTATAAGCTTTCGAGCTATACAGAGCTCTTAGGTAGGTCTGGGAAAGGAAGCAGAGTTTCTGAAGTGCTCCAAGTAGCTCAAAAAGCTTGTACCTTCCACCAACAGAAGTTTGTCCAATAAAAGATATCACCTCACCTACTTTGTCCCTTTCATATCCTGGGACCAACACAACTACAACAGCACTTCAAACAAGAATTAGTATTTTATCTCAAGTAGTAGAGGTCTGTGTTTTTGGTGCACAGGGCCCAGGTTCTTTCTTCATTACATCAGGTAACTTGTGATTTCCAAAGATTTCAAAACAGACCAGAGAGCCACTGTCAGTCAAGAATCAGAGGTCAGTTGCAGAGGGGGTTCCTTTAGCATTCACACTTGGCTATGGATGAATAGGGAGGAAAACAGAAGACCGGTTTTGGATGTCTGAAATCTGCTATTTTCTTTTCAGGATTTCTGCTCATAAATTCAGGACACTGCTATATGACCTCAATTCTGCAAAGCATTTAAGCATGTGCTTAAGTCACCTCAACTTTCAATGGGATCTGAGCACATGCTTAGGGATGTGATGAATAGGGATAATTTGTTAAACCTAAGGGAGCTGTTCTCCTTTGATATGTACACGTAAGTCCCATCAGTAACAGTGAGATTTATGTACTGTATTTGCACGTTCAGATACCTTCTATCATTAGAATAAATTCCAACTAAGCAAGCCAAGAAACACATCAACAGTTCCAGGACCTTTCGAGCACCTCATTTACTTAGAGCAGCTTATTATTTTTCTACCATTGACAGTAGCCAAAATATGATGAAAGGTGCTAATAAAACAAACAAATAAAAACCCCAAAGGAAACAAAGCGAAACAAAACTACCACTGAGAGAGCAGAAATGTTTCTGATTTGAAATGTAACAAATGACCCGGAACTTCTTTTGTGATCATAGCAAACGGCGAGAGGACTGGGAGCGATCAGTCTTCATGCGATTAAAAGAGGGAGGCTACAGGCTGAAAGAAAACATTCTGTTCCATCTGTATGTGAGCACTTCACCCTGCGGAGATGCACGCCTCAACTCCCCCTACGAAATCACAGCTGACTGTAAGAGCCATTACTCCCCCAACCCTACCCCTCCCCCTTTTTTTAAGACAGATCTTTGTTCCTTTGTTTGTGGATAACATATTTCACTAGAAAGCACAGATGACAGGGGAGTGCATCTGTCTGGATCTCCGTATGTATGTGTTGTGATGGAAACTGTGTGGATGGAAATGAAAGCTGGTTGAGGCATCATGAGACTTCCGTGCCTGCCTGCAGCTCAGTGGCTGTGCTGGAAGAAAATCCCACTGGCCCTAGTAAATAAACATCTTTCATGTAAAGACCTGAGAGATCATCCCAGCCGTTGTCCTCTAGTGGAGCAGAGCATCCCAACTGTGACTGGGTTTGGCAGTTTCAGAGAGTCACAGAGTCACAGGGTTTAGATTGTACAATCATAATAATTTCTTGTGATTATCAAAAATTGTCTGTCATCCAGTGATCCCAAAGTACTTTGCAAACAGCTTGTTGTTGTTGTTGTTGTTATTATTATTATTACCTAGTTCTTATATGATGATTTTCATCCAGAGATCTCAAAAGCACAGTAGTTTCTAGAGGCCCTACCTGGGACCAGGGTCCCATTGTGCTAAATGCTGCACATATACGTAGTGACAAACAGTTCCTGCCTGAAAGAGCTTATGAAACAGACAAGACGGAAATGAATGAAAGGGGAAACAGGAACACAGAAAGGTGATGTGTCACACAACACCCTTGTTCAAAGTATCTTGATCTTCATGTTGCAGGCAAAGAAACTGAGGCACAGAGAGGAAAGATTTGATCAATCTCACACAGCCAATCATTGGTATAGCTGGAGAGTGGTGCTTCTCCCAAACCCCACTTACAAACATATTTATTCATTTTTAAATATTATTTTCCTGGGAATGGAAAGTTTCACACCTGTAATGATGTGTGGAACATCAAGCCTACTGAGCTGAAATAAAAAAAAACAAACATTCCTATTGGTAGTAATATTGGTTCTACTTTGAAGAAGGTGGAAAGATGTCCTGGACTAGGACTCAGAAGACCTGAGTTCTATTTCTGGCTCTGCTCTGGCCTGCTGGGGGACCTTAGGCAAGATACTTCAATTCCCTGTATCTCAGCTTCCCCATCTGTAAAATGGGAATAATGATACTGGTCTCCTTTGTACAACACTTTCAGACCTACTGATGAAAAGTGCTATACAAGGGCTATGTATTAATTTATTATTATTTATTTCTATATTCTGTTGTGATGTCATGAAAATATAAAGAAGAGAAAGAAAATGTCAAAAAGTCAAACAAAAAAACTAATTTCAAGTCTCTGGTAATGGGGCGCATGGTAACTAAAGTCAGGAGTAATAATATTTGCTTAGAAAATAGATTTTTAAGAACAGAAAGTGCCTATGATTTCAAAAGTGACCATTGATTTTGATGCCTCACATTTTTGCTGCTCAACATGAGCCCCTTAAATAGACCTTATTTTCAGAAAGCGTCTTCTGAAAATCAGACCTCTTAAAGCTGCCTTAAACTGGGCACCCAAGAATTTAGGCACAAAAATGACTAGTCAATTTTAGAATGTAGATTGTTCTCAAGAATTACAAAAAGAATATGAAGGACTGAATTCTGCCCTCTGATGTCTGAGAATGATGGGATTCCCCTGACTTCAATCAAAATGAGGCATGAAGATCTAAGGACAGGATTTGGCTTTAAATCTAATTTATCCATCTTAGCATTGCTTTGCTTGCAGAGCTAACTCAAATTTGGGGTAACATATTCAGATTCGGGCAAATTTTGACCTCTTCATCTTTGCAGAAGCATTTGCAAATTCCACTACACAATTTTGCATTGATGCATCCATTAATGCAGCTCAAACAACGCCCCCAACCAATGGGCAGGTGAAGTATGGATAAAAGCACAATAATAAAATTGTACATTATCCATAATGACATTCTCTCTTTATGCCCTCTCTTTCTATTGATTTGTCTCCATTGTTTTCACTTGAAGATATGCAGGCTGTGTTGTAATTCTGAAGAATCTGTTAGTAATTCAAGAAGAAACACCTCGTCCCATCCTCACATGAAAGGAGGATTGTTCGACAGCTGAATTCCAACACTGATTATAGATATGCTGCCAAATTCAGGCCTGGAAGTGCAAGTCCATTTGGTGCATAGATCAATTCAATAAACACATTGCTTCAACAGCTGATAAAAACTCTTTATTTTCTACATTTGTGCTTCCAAGAAACTTCACTTTACAAAAATTGGGGTATTGATAATATAATATTTAGCACTTGGATAGTGCCCTTTAAAAAAAGCCTCAAAAACAGCTAATAGTTTGGCAAGATTATTACACCCATTATTTTCCAGGTAGGAAAATACACAAAGAGGTTCACAGCGTGGTTCAGTAGCAGAGTCAGGAATAGAACCAAGTCCTGATTTCCAATCCACTGCTCTAAGCACTAGATCACTGTACCTCTCTTCCCTGTTCTAAAAGCTTCTGACATCACAGAAGAGATGTAATTGCTCAAAGATTGCCCAAAGCTGTCCTTAAGTTAGACAAGCATTTCCTTTTAGCTCACACTATCCTGAAGACATCTGGGAAGACAAGCATTTTATAGTGTTTATCATTTAGATCTCTCTGTTTTTTTTTACAAAGGAATAACCTTTCTTTTATCCAGTAATGACAAGAAAACCAAGATGAATGTTGTTTCTTTCTTATACAACAAAGAGCCAGCACAAGAACTCAAACACCAGTGATTATTCTCTAAAGATGCATTAGTGTTTAAAAACAGTGTCTCGCCATGCACTTTATGGTTTTGAGTAGGAATATGATAAGCCTTTATCAGTATGTGGAGTGAGTGAAATCCATTCCTCAAATCTTCTAAAAATTTCCAGCATTATCCACCGTGACTTCCACAGCACCCTCAAATCCCCTTCTTATGTGCCTTTTTATGGTAAGAGAAGAGATAAGTTTGCATGAACTCAATCACATTCTTAAAATGTATGGCACTGGGTAACAATTAATGACAGATGTACAACTTTGACACTTGGGTTATGTCTGTACTACCACTTATGTCTGCAAAACTCATGTCGCTCAGGGGTGTGAATATTCTAACCCTTGCGCAAGATAAGTTACACTGGCATAAGTGGTAGTGTGCACAGCACTACTACCACCAACATAGCTTCTGCCACCCATTGGAGGTGGATTAATTATGTCAACAGGACAGCTCCCTCCCATCGGCATAGAGCAGCTGCGCTGCTGTAAGCTCTCTAGTGTAGACGTAGCCCAGGTGTTTGTAACTAATGGCTGTAATGCAGGCTGTACCTGAAGGAGGAAAGATCAAATGAATCCCTCTTAAGCGTGACTGAAATGAGATAATGAGTGATCAGAGCAGAAGAGAGTAAATCTGTAGAATGGCATCATTGTTTTTCCTAGCTCAGAGTTGAGTTGGTCTGATTGTTGATGTATCTTCTACCAAGAAGGGACAATCACTCACTTGTAATTCTGAAGATATAACTCCATCAGGATTCTGACTCCTGATTCCTTAGTGTGAGACCAGCAGAACTCTCTCAGCTCTTACAGAACTTTGATCCTTTGATGGCAGCAGTGGTGGGATAAAGTGAGGGCCATTCTCCCCTCAGCCACCATGTTCCACCCCCTGCCATGTGTTAATGCTGGCTCCCTGACATTCTTGTCACTTCTGGAAGTGAAGCTCCCAAATGATAAACCAATTTAATCATGGCCAAAAAATGGGCCTCAACAAAAATAAGATACAAGGTGTAAATGCTGGTTCACTGTACATAAAGATAAACCCCAAAATCTGAGGGTGAATGATAATCCTGTCAGGATAATATCTTCAGAGAAGCAGTTAATTTAATCACCAGTTACAGATAAAGTATAAAACTTTCCTTTCCCTCAAGATACCCACAATCCGCCAGGATTGACACTGGAGGAGAGTGAGCAGCTCTGGAGAGAACAAATGAAAAGGCAGGTAAAGCTGCTATCAGCAGCAACACCAAGGGCTATTGAAAAAGAGACTAGGAGGGTAATAAAAGTTTAACCTATCTGTCATGGTGCCTGGTATGTGGCTCACAACTGAGGGGCCAATCTCTGGTCAGACTGTCAGAAAACAGGGCAGACACCCAAACTGGTGGTATATTCTATAATTAGATTTCACCAAGCCAGTAACAAATGTGCACCGCTGGAATACTGTCTCATCATGGAGCCACAGGCAGTCCCCTTAGGCACTACAGATGATTTACTACTAAGACTAGCTGGACTTAATGATGAAAGGTTATTAAAAACAATATTCATCATACATTAGGTTCTTACAGCCCCAAAGAGCCAATCACGTACCCCAGGTTAAGGTGTACTTCAGCTCTCACCAAAGACAATGCTGACAGCCAATTTCTTTAGTAAATTAAAGATTTATTAGGTGAAAAAGGGAAATGAGAGTCATTGAGAGATTCAAGTAGATAAAATACATTACAGGTGAATTAGAGTTTGTAGTCCAAATGATGCAGAGATGTAATGTATGCTAGTTTTCCATAAGTTCCTCAGCGTTTCCCAGAATGGCTTTTGGAGACCTCTGTCTTGCATCTGGAACCCCCCTGTCAGTGTTCAGATGGGTCAGAGATATGGAATCACTCTCAGTGTGCCTTTTTGTAGCTGAAAACAGTTTAGCAAGCGTTTTCGTCACCACGTGGGCCTTGCTTTGTTGACTAAAAGTAGATAGTCTATGGATCTTCCACTGTTCTTCATATAATGACCCATGCTTAGAAATCAACAACCTTCTCATACAAAGTTTTAAGGCTTCAGTTCAGGTTGATGGGCCATTTAGAGATAATGTAAGCATAATGTGATAGCCAGGAACAATTCTTCATTAGATTTTACACATCAAGTAACTTCACATCTAAACATGTAAATACAGGCCTTTTGACCTAATGTTAATTAAGGAGAGTTGTATAAAAGTAATTACAGAGTTACAGGACATGAAAAAGGATATAGCAACAACAGGTTAATTGAGTTACACTAATATACGTTAAACAGGATGTAGGTAGATGAAGACAAATACAATTAACATCTATTCTAACAAGTGAAGTGCCTAGATATACAATAGGACCTTTTAACATTCCTTTGACGTTCACCCACCAGTGAAGTGGTACACTTAACACTTCTCTGAAATCTTGACCTGAGCTAGCCAGCTGCCAGCACCACACTACATTTAAACAAAAGGATTGGGGTGATCCAGGTATTTAAGGCCAGTCATACTTCAGGCCCAGATAAATTTGCTGAAACAATTTAAAAAATATTATAAAAATCTGTTATGAAAAACATGTTTTAATAGGAACAAACCAGCATGTCTTCTGTCAAGAAAAATCTTGGTGTCTACACAAAATGGTGATTAATAGCCTAATCCAAAACCCATGGTAGTCAAAGGAGAGATGACCATTGACTTCAGTGTGTGTGGCGGGGTGGGTAGGGACTGACCCCAAAGGAGAATTAGTTGACTTCATTTATTTGGACTTTCCAAAAGCCTTTGACACAGTCCATCACCAGACATTACTTCTGATCAGATTACTACATGACTACTTAGTAATAAAGAATTGTCATGAATTAGAAATTGGTTAAAAGAGAAAACAAAGCATAAGTAGTCAATTTTCAACATGACAAATGGTTAGTGGCAGTTGGTGCCCTTAGGTTCCATATTGGATCTGGTGTTGTTTACAATATTTGTCAGTGATCCGAAAAAGAGGAGTGTCTATTTTTGTATCTGTCAGTGACATAATTTGCAAGTGACACAAAATTATTTAGGTTAGTCAGGACTAGAGAAGACTGGGAGGGACTCCAGAAAGCCCCGACGAAGTTGATGGCACATGAAATTCAGTGTTGACTAATTAACGATAACCACCTAGGAAAAAGTCCTGGTTAGCATTGTGGACCATTCAATGAAACACAAATGCTGCACAACATACGTACTCAACACATCCCCATGATGGACTCAGAATTTGCAATAGGAAAGGTTTTGACATTGTGAAAAGCTAGTGGGGCAATCTGACAGTAGCTGACCAAGTATACTGTCTAGCTAAGTACCCAAACACAAACAGTTTGAAACAAGTACTTCATATTTTGGATACCAGGCTCCAACCTTCATATCACTCAGCTATAAAAAAGAGACAACTAAGTCTATAGAGAGAACTGACCCAATACAGATAGGCACAAAGCATCTCTCTGTCAAAAGAACACATATGGGTTGATAGAAAGCAGTGCAGTGCAGCTTGCAGTAGCTAAAGCTTCCCATATAATGTACCCTTGCTGTGTGATTGTAAAGTTGCTTATTTATGTGACCTATTTATATGCCCCCTGATTATCATTGTATCAGAGTGCCTCACTGCCTTTAATATGTTTATCTCGTGACAACCCTGTGAGGTAGGTGGCCCTACTGACTGTTTGGCAGGCTTCCTGCTTCTGATGTACTTAAAAAAAAATTGCTGTTGGTTTTTGAATCTTTGGCTAGTTGCTTTTCAATTCTTTTTTGGCCTGCCTAATTATACTTTTACGCGTGGCTTGCCAGAGTTTATGCTCCTTTCTATTGTCCTCAGTAGGATTTAACTTTCAATTTTTTAAAGGATGCCTTTTTGCCTCTAACTGCTTCTTTTACTTTGTTGTTTAGCCACGGTGGCACCTCTTTGGTTCTCTTACTATGTTTTTATTATTATTATTATTATTATTATTATTATTATTATTTGGGGTATACATTTAATTTGAGACTCTGTTATGGTGTTTTTTTAAAAGTTGCATGCAGGCTCTTCACTTTTGTGACTGTACCTTTTAATTTCTATTTAAGTAGCTTCCTCTTTGGGCCTTCAAGAGTTGGCATTTGAACATAGGTCTCCAAATCCTATGCTTGTGCCCTAACCAGTGGGCAAACTTTCCAACCTCTTCCAACTACCTTTTCACGCACTCTCATGTTGACCCTTCTACATACACATTGCTAGGAATCAGAGGACCTTGTGACCACCTCTCCTTTTCCAGTGCCCCCTCCTACTTTGTTTTAGTTGTGCCCATTGTACAGACAGCTGCTATCATCCCTGGACTGTGCTTAGGGGCAGTATCCCAGCACTGTTTTTTGCAACATACTTCACTGCTTTATACAGAATACAGTGCATACATTACACCTTTCACTACCTGGGAAACTACAGAATAATCAGGTCATTGATGTGTCTTGCAGCTTCTTTGATTTGTTCATTGTTTTCATGAGCCTCCTTTGAAGTAAAAGGAATCACTCAAAAAAAACCCTGAGTCAGTGAATCCTTAACTTCCCAAACTCTCTACCTCTGGCAAGTTTTTGCCTCAGCAGCCATCTTTCTTCCAAAGTGTGCACTCTCTCTCTACATGGATTGACACAGATAGATAGAATCTGCCTGAGGGCTGTCTCCACTCTCATCCCCTGGGCTGCTTTGCTATCTCTTGCTAACATGCCTTGTGCCATTGACTCCTTGATAGCCCAGCTCGTGTTTTATCCCACACTCCCTTTAGGTCTGAAACACACCATTGCATCTGCTCCATGGGGTCTTCCTCCTGCTTGTCTATTAACCTACAGCTGTGCTGGAACTCTGATGCATACACATTCAATAGAGCTCCCATCTGAACTGGATCCACAGGCAACCATATAAGCTGGATCATTGAGTTTGTGGGTAATTTAGAGGTGTGATGTGAATTGGATTTTTCAGTGGGAATGGGAAAGAGAAGAGAAAAGCACATGGAAAGACACAATCCACATGAAACCTTGAATTCATGTACTCCACAGATGGAGTTGTGATTTTAACAACTCAAGGGTCCAGCTGCTGATCTTTTTACCCCATCTTCAACGAAAATGCAAGCGCCAAACTCTGTTTCCTCCCATTGACTGAGCTGTTCTGGAGGAGGCAGCCTGGCCAAACCAGCCCTGCTAGAGTTAGTAGAACTAAGCCAAACTTTTGTAGGTTCAGGTTTGGTCACCTAGGGGACAAACATTGCATCACAGTATGGTCCTCAGATCAGGAACCCAACCTCAGCACAAAAGCAGCAGAAAAGGGCCAGCCTTACCAGGAGGCCATATAAGCCAATCCATCTTCCAGCGAACTGGACTCAAAAGGCAGTGATCACCATGGCCCATCACTTCTCCATGTAGATGTTCAACTACTCTTCAGGGAAAAGTTCCCCAAACACCACCTCTTCTAAGCTGACATCAAAATGCAAATATCATCAGCTTGTGATGCTATGTGAGCCACAACCTGTGTCCAAATTTTTTGGAGTTTGGTCAGTGTTTTCAGAAATGCATGAGAAAAATTGTCAGCCTCTCCTCTACTCATACCAGCTGCTGTTTGAATAGTCTGCTCCAGAATAGGCACCTTTCACATTTGCAGTGCTATTTTCTGCTAGGAAATGTTTGTTTCTTGGAGAGGCAAGGAGGAAAAGGTTCCCATTTCAAGACAGAACATCTAAGGGCTTGGCTACACTGGAGAGTTGCAGTGCTGGTGGTGGGTTTACAGCGCTGCAACTTGGTAACTGTCCACACCTAGAAAGCACATCCAGCGCTGCAACTCCTGGCTGCAGCGCTGGCTGTACACCTGGTCTGCTTGGGGTGTAACGATTGCAGCGCTGGTGATGCAGCGCTGCTCATCAAGTGTGGCCACCAAAAGTGCCGTTATTGGCCTCCAGGGTATTAGGAGGTATCCCAGAATGCCTGCTCACAACAAACCGGAAGAATGGCTGAACTCCGAGCTCCCCCGAGCTGCTTATCTAAAAAACAAACACAGCTGCTGTTTGCTCCAGCGAGCGAGCGGAGGCAGGCAGGGGAATTGCTTTGGAAGGGTCACAGCTGTTTGCTTGAAGAGAGAAGTCACACAGCAGAGGGGGAGGGGGAAGTCCATGTTGAGCAGCTGCTTATGTGGTCTGAAGGCTATTTAGGAGTGCATAATTTGCATTTAGTGAATAAGAGAGGGGTGGGGGAAGGGGTCAAAACTTTTAAAATGATTGAAGGTAGGTGCTGTGTATCTTTCAGTCCTTAGAACTTGCAAGACAGGGAGCTGAGAACAGTGTCAGCTCCAAAAATCCACTCTCTCTGTCTCCCCCACGCTCCCTGTCACACTCCACCCCACCCCCCTGTTTTGAAAAGCACGTTGCAGCCACTTGAACTCTGGGATAGCTGCCCACAATGCACCACTCCCAACAGCGCTGCAAATGTGGCCACACTGCAGCGCTTTCCCTACACAGCTGTACGAAGACGGCTGTGACTCCTAGCGCTGTACAACTGTAAGTGTAGCCATACCCAAATAGCAGCTCACCTCTCTGATGACTGATTCGATACTGTTCAGTGGTAAGAAAACAAAAAGAGGTTCTTTGTGGTTTAGAATATACTACCCTCAGGGCAATCAATGTATAGGTGGGACACAGTCATTTTAGGTGGGGCGCTATTAATCTGAGCTATACACCTGCTCAATAATGATGGGCACTTCTCACTTCTCTGTGCTTTGCTGTGATTGCTGGGCTGTTCAGTTAACCAGTGCTGCTGCTCTGGAGCCTGCCTCCCCCCACTTCAAATGTAGGTTACTTGAGTTAACTCTGCAGTGAGGATGTAGCCAGCATAGTATTCCCTGTAGTTAGCTCTCCCTGATGATTGTGCCAGTCGTTCTTAGCTGGGAGCAGAAAATGACTAGTTTCTGGCTCAGAACAGCTGACATGGCAGCCTTGCAGAGCGTGGCAGCAAGTTAACAGCTCTGTACAGGCCTGCCCTCGGTCCTAACATAGCATAGCAGCTCTGCACGCAGCAGAGACTCTTCAGGCAAGTCCCAGTCCTAACAGAATTCTTAGGGCCTACCAGAGGAAAAGTCAAAACAGGGAAGCAATACTGGAAGATACCTGCTGGCTTTATTATTGGCATTATCGTGACCAAGGTAGCTCTGAAAGAGGAAGACTGCTGTCATTGCATGTTGTGAGCTGGTAAGGAGTCATGGGCAGTCAGACCTAATGATCAGAGACAGAGTCTGCAGGAGCAGGATGGATCTCAGCTGCACAAGGAACTCCCTGTTCCTGCGCAGGGTATATATAGAAAGACCCCTAGGTGTGACAGGGTCCCCCAGGTGCAGCTTGGACTGTGGGACCCTTACAGTGCCATAACAAGGATGAGGTGAGTGAGGCACCTGCCTCAGGCATGGAAAGCTTAGAGGCGCAGCTCTACCGCGATCAGCAGCGCTTTGGCAGCAGCTCTACCGCTGCCGCTTCTTCGGAGGCAATTCGGCGGTGGGTCCCTGAGTCCCTGTCTGAGGGAAGGACCCGCCGCCAAATTGCCACCACCGAAGAGCCTGGAATCACCCTTTGCCTCGGGCACAAAAATTCCTTCTTACGACTCTGGACCCATGAGCCCTTCGAACCTACCAACTTGGGTTGCCTCTCACAGTGTGATGCTGATGTCAAGCTACAAACTTCTGACAGGCGCTGCACTTACACAGACATCCACAGGCAGGGACTCACCCAATTGAGTTATATGAATGATTTCTCAATCGCTCATGAACCATCAATACAGAGGCATCCCAGCGCCCCAGCATTGCACCCCAGAACTGTACCATCTTGCACTGATCAGAAACATGCCCAGGGTAAGCTCATTACCTAGTTCACCACTCCATCAAAAGGGCAGTGGACGTGCAAGAACCATTTTTAACATGAGCTGATATTTCCCAGCTGTTTTAAGTAAAATATACAACAGCTTTATGAGCTACAGATAGATTTTAAGTGATTATAAGTGGTAGGCATAAAGGTTAGAGATAGTTACATTAAGAAAATGAAAAGTAAACAGGCATTCTAAATCTTAAACTTGTTGTTTAAGCAAGAGTTGAATAAAACAGAGTCTCATCCTGACAAGTGGTACAAGCAGGTTACCCAATACACCAGCTGGTACTACCTTCCTGCCTGGGACCAACCTTCCCCAGTTCAAAGTCTTTCCCCGGTTCAGATGTTCTTCCAGGTGTTGAGATGGGGCATAGGCACTGACTCCGTGGATGCTCTGGGGCTGGAGCACCCATGGGGAAAAAATGGTGAGTGCTGAGTACCTGCCAGCAGCCCTCCTCTCACCTCCTCCCCCCAGCGCCTCCTGCCTGCTGCCAGGCTCCCACCCCTCCTCGCACCTCCCAATGCCTCCCATCCCTTCTCGCACCTCCCACCCACTGCATTCAGCTGTTTCACGGTATGCAGGAGGCTGGGAGGGACAGGGGAGGAGCGAGGACATGGCATGCTTAGGGGCTAGGGGTGGAATTGGGCTGGAAGAGGCAGGGCAGGGGTGGAGCAGGGGCAGGAAGAGGCAAGGTGGGCGGGGGCTGTGGGGGAGGGGTAGAGTGGGAAAGAGGCCTGGAGCAGAGCCAGGAGTCAACCATGCCCCAGCAATTTGGAAAGTCATCACCTGTGAGATGGGGGTGAGGGGGAGAGGCCAAATCACTTCCCCTCTTTTATACTTTCTTCCAGCTTACTGGAAAGATCTTTGCTGTGACGTAGGGATCAGGCAGTTCCTATTGGTCAAGCAGTCTCCATTGCCTACCTGTCTTCTCTAAAGAGTCTCTGGGATAGTGGATTCTTTTTTTGATGGGCATTGATGAACCATTAACACCGTCTGGTTATTGATGGATACTCCTTCGTTGTAACTGAAAGGCTGGTTGTGGGGGTTCCCAACCTCCCAACATATTTCAGTAACACATATAGCAATGCCTCATAACTTCACAATGATAGTACATACAATCCAACAGGAAATTAACGCTCAACAGATCAAGACTTTTAAAATGATACCTCACAAGGTATAGTTTGTACAGAACATACCAAAATTATATCACCATGGTGAATATAGAGGTTCCAGGGTGTGACTTTGAGGTACAGAGTGTCAAACCAGCACTCTACCAGCCAGGGTCCAGGACTGGTGTCCTCTGTCAGGGTTCAGCTTCTGCCTAGCAACTGTTAGTAGGTCTCTGGGTGACAAGTTAGAGTTTACTTGCCCCTAAGAGTTCTGTGGGACCAGGGTTTAAGACCTTTGGTTCCTGACAAAAGAAGCTAATGGGTATAAAGCATTCAGTATCAGATAGCCAGTTTAGGCAACTGTTGTTATTACCTCATCTTTGCTTAGCTCAATCACTGTAGCTAGTATTTTACTTTTTATTGGCTTGTAACTTTCTTGGCTACTGTTTGGTTTACAGGTTTTTTGTCCATATTATAAATAATATTATAAAGTAAGATTTCTTTTAGGAGCCAGAGTGTCTGTGTGTGTATGGAGGAGGATAGGGAAGGTAGGGGATTCTACCACCTATCCTGAGAACTCTGGGTAGCCTCAAACTTTAGTTAAAGACAGTCAACTAACATTCTGTGGACATGCACAACCGATGTAATTAAAGTGGCTTATGATCGTCCACATAACTTAAGTCGACTTTAAGTCTGTAGTGTAGACATGGCCTAGGATTTGACCAGAGCCTTGGAAAGCTTTCATGTAAAGCAAAATCTGTTTGTCTTGGTCCAGGCAAATGGATTTCCACAACTATAATCAGATCCTAATTTTAATAGAATGCTTGAATCACCAAGGGGAATTGCACTGTATTTATTGATTCTGTTTTGTTTCTAGGTATTGCTGGTTTGTAAAACATTACATTCAGAAGCAATGTTCAGATGCAATATAATGGCTACATTAATCAGAAAAAGGCCACGGCTGAGGAGTCTGCAGAATAGTGGGAGGAATTTTCACACAGACAAGCTATTTGTCCAAGTATTTGTCTGGCCCTGAAACAGTTATTTGTGAACTCATCTGGGGCTTCCTGCAGAGTGGATCAACAATATGCAAAACAGCTCATGACAAAGAATGCTCAGTCCCATCCCCTCAGGACTTGGGAATACTACTAGAGTCACAAAAGCAGAATGCAGGCCCTTTGCTAGATCCACAAAGGGATTTAGGTGCCTATCTCACCCCATGCATTGTGGAGGGAGCCTGGGTGCCTAACACAGGGCTGTGGATTCCACTAGGCAGCAGGGAGTCTAAACATTCGTTGTTGCAATGCTGAGTTGAAGTCCCCCTTGTGGAGCTAGCTCCTCATGGGCAAAAGGTCCCTTGACAAACATTATTATTTTTGCTTTGATTCTAATGCATCTAGTCTGCCCCCTGGCATCAGGGTATCTGCTTCTGTCCAATCCAGGACATCCTGAACTCAAAAATCCCTTTCCGTTTCAATCTTTAAAAAAATATATATGGAGGTTAGTTTCTTCTTTCAGGGTTTGCCAGTCATTTGCCACAGTGCATAAGCAGTAGGAGCGTTGCTGTCAATCATCCAAGACAAAGCATTTTGTCCAGTTTAAAAAGACATTTCTAGCACACTGGTTGAAACCCAGTGTAGTCTTAACGATGTGATCACACAAATAGCCACATTCCATTGATGAAAAAAGGAAGGCCTAGGCCTGAGTCCGTGGCAGTTGCAATTGGAGTCACAGCTAAAGCTCAGCAGCTGAGGCCAGACGCTGATTGCTGCCTGGTAGGATTTTCAAAAGTGCCTAGGCGCACCTAAGAGAGACCTAAGTCCTATAAAAAAAGACAGACCTGATCTGACTGTTAATGCTTTTGAGTGAGAGTAAGAAACAGATGGGGTCTAAATGGTGATGAAAGTTACCTACCTCACACAACTGTGTGAAGATCAATAAAAAAGAGAAGAAGGAGGATCCGGGGAACTACAGGCCAGTCAGCCTCACCTCAGTCCCTGGAAAAATCATGGAGCAAATCCTCAAGGAATCAATTCTGAAATACTTAGAGGAGAGGAAAGTGATCAGGAACAGTCAGCATGGATTCACCAAAGGCAAGTCATGTCTGACTAACCTAACTGCCTTCTTGGCAAGATAACTGGCTCTGTGGATGAGGGGAAAGCAGTGGATGTGTTATTGGTTGACTTTAGCAAAGCTTTTGATACAGTATCCCACAGTATTTTTGCCAGCAAGTTAAAGTATGGGCTGGATGAATGGACTATAAGGTGGATATAAAGCTGGCTAGATCATCGGGCTCAACGGGTAGTGATCAATGGCTCCATGTCTAGTTGGCAGCGGGTATCAAGCGGAGTGCCCCAAGGGTCGGTCCTGGGGCCAGTTTTGTTCAATATCTTCATTAATGATCTGGAGGAAAGCGTGGACAGCACCCTCAGCTAATTTGCAGATGATATTAAACTGGGAGGAGTGGTAGATATGCTGGAGGGTAGGAATAGGATACAGAGGGACCTAGACAAATTAGAGGATTGGGCCAAAAGAAATCTGATGAGGTTAACAAGGACAAGTGCAGAGTCCGTGCACTTTGAATATAAGAATCCCATTCATTGCTACAGACTAGGGATTGAATGGCTAGGCAGCAGTTCTGCAGAAAAGGACCTAGGGGTTACAGTGGACGAGTAGCTGGATACGAGTCAACAGTGTTCCCTTGTTGCCAAAAAAGCTAACGGCATTTCGGGCTGTATAAGTAAAGGGCATTGTCAGCAGATCAAGAGACTCAATCATTCCCCTCTATTCGACATTGGTGAGGCCTCATCTGGAGTACTGTGTCCAGTTTTGGGTCCCACACTACAAGAAGGATGTGGAAAAATTGGAAAGAGTCCAGTGGAGGGCAACAAAAATGATTTAGGAGGCTGGAGCACATGATTTATGAGGAGAGGCTAAGGGAACTGGGATTGTGTAGTCTGCAGAAGAGAAGAATGAGGGGGGATTTGACAGCTGCTTTCAACTACCTGAAAGGAGGTTCCAAAGAGGATGGATCTTGACTGTTCTCAGTGGTACCAGATGACAGAACAAGGAGTAATAGTCTCAAGTTGCAGCGGGGGAGGTTTAGGTTGGATATTAGGAAAAAAATTTTCACTAGGAGGGTGCTGAAGCACTGGAATGGGTTACCCAGGGAGCAGGTGGAATCTCCTTCCTTAGAGGTTTTTAAGGTCAGGCTTGACAAAGCCCTGGCTGGGATGATTTAGTTTGGGATTGGTCCTGCTTTGAGTAGGGGGCTGGACTAGATGACCTCCCGAGGTCCCTTCCAACCTGATATTCTATGATTCTATGATGAACGCTTACCACAGAACTTTGAAAATGAAAAACACTAGAGCTATGTATTATTATTATTAATAGTAATAATAATTAATAGATTTTAAGGCCAAAGGATTGTGATGAGCTAGTCTGATCTTTAGCATAACACAGAACATCACTCCTAGAGGCCATAAAACTTCACCCAGTGATTCCTTCATTGGATCCCATAACGTATAGTTTAACTGGAACATCTTATGTGAGAATGCCTTGGCCATGAAACCTGTTGATTCCAGGAATGCCACGTCACATAAGACTAGAGTTGGTTGTAAAATAGAAAAATATTTTGTGAAAAAAATTCATTTTCTGTTTCTCATGAAATTTTGCAGAATATTTTTATTAATGTGTTAACCAAACTTGCTATAGAAAGCTTTCAGTTATTAAAAAATCATGTTTTCTTGGTTAAAAATTAGGGTTTTGGTAAATGAAAAATGACTCTCATGATTTTACTAAAAATATTGATGAAAAATAGTGTGGAAATTTTCACAAAAAAATTCCAGAATGTTGACAGTTTTACCAGTAAAGTTTCATTTGTTTATAAAAAGGTGAGTCTTAGATGGAAAAAACTTTTAGACAGCATCCTGATCCTGTGGAACTGGGATTAGGAGTCTAGTGGGCCTCTAGCTCCTGTTGACTTTTGCCTTGTTGGCATCAGAAAATCTCGATGTGCTCCGCCTGTGCCAAAGCTGTAAAAGAGTTAGCTGATTATCGGTGGCGACCATCTGATGCGTCTTTCTGACTAGCAACTAATCTCACAAAGAGTTCGTTCCTTCTGAGGCACAAATCCTAAATGGCAGCTAGAATTTTGACCAGTCTCCACACTTTGCCCCATGGGGGCTGCTGCGCTTTCAAAGCGATGGTGCGGCGCATCTAATTTTAGATGAGAAGAGCAATTAGTAATTAAAAATAATAATCTTGAAGCATTCAAGTTGCACTCTTCTTGATTGGTATCTCCAAGCCACATGCATAGAATCTTAATTCCTCTGACATTGCGATTTCTTCTTATGTGTGCTAATACAATTCTCATCCAGAGCCAGGCTGGGTTCTCAGCACGGAAAATAATAATTGTAGGTGAGACGAACCCTACCCTGACTGCAATAATTTTCATTCCTCTGAGCCCTCAGAAATAATTTACAAGCACAATAGCCAACTGTTTGTGGTTTGATGGCAATAATTTGTTTTACGAGATCATTAAGTAGTAGCACGTATTTACCAGCTAAGAGGCACTTAAGGGAGAGTATGTGACATGACACACATTTCTTAGGATAGATATTTCCCACTATATTACGTTTGGTCTCATAAGCATAAAGCCCCATGTGAGACAGCAGCTTGTTTAGAAGTTGTTCCAAAGACACAAAAGGCCCTAATAATTAGTATAAAATGCTGTGTCTTTATCAGTTAGCTTCACTCTAACATAAGTCCAGCTAGGATGAGCATTTCACACGTTTCTATGCTTTTACTAATCTAAGGAAGAGAAAAGACATTGGAACAAAACTGAGGTCCCACGCTTCTAATACTTATGTGTGAAGGCATTGTTTGATGTAACTAAATTAAGACCTTTCAATAGACCATAGTCCCTAGTAATATTTTCCCATTCCTGGCTATTAGTCCTAAACATCGCTTACAGACCATACATGTCAAGATAAGATGAAAACCACAGTTCAGTAGCAACCCATTTAAAACAGATGAGGAGAAATAATGCAGCAGTTTCCTTTTCTAAACTTTCAGATGTTTATTCATGTTGATCCTCTCCCGTGAACCTTTCCCATCACTGTTTTTCTATATACGTGGTAGATTGAATGCCATTTGTCCAGGATTCGCAGATAAGCAAACTCCCAGGAACTTCAGTGGAACCAGGATTTCATACCTGAAACCAGGAGCAGTGGAAGCTCCCTAAAAGTGGGGGGCCACTGGAGCCCAAACTGTGGCCTTGCTCCCTATGCCTTGCCACCCTGAGGTCCCCCCATACCTCCCACCCCTGCATCACCACTTCCCCTGAGGCCCTGCTCCTACACTGCCTCTTCCCCCCCACCAAGACCCTCACTATTCACTCCTCTCTGCCCCCTCCTCACCGTTGCTCACTCTTACAGTGGTGGGGCCATGGCCCCCGCTCCCCCCTTGTTCCACTGTCCCTGCCTGAAACTACTGATAGATTGGAGATTATGGATCAAGTAGAAGGATTTGAGAAAGCTCTCTTTAAAATTAGTGCAAAGCGAAAGATAAAATACCTCAGGTAACAGCCTGAATAAAGTCAAAGGATGCCGAATTATCATCCAAAAACAGGATTTCAGCCAAGAAAGACAGAGAGGTGGGAAGAGGGTTAAGGGTTTTATCTTTAGCTGATAAAGTCATGATCCTCTTTTTCCCAGTAAATATTGGACTGATTTTGGGGATGATCCCCAAGAATCTCCATGAGCTGTAATAACGTTGTGATAAAGCTCTCAGCCTACATTTCAGACGTGACTAATGATTGGCTGCCACAGTTTCTGGGTGCCCAAATTAAGACATCAGAAAGGGGCCTGATTTTCAGAAAATGCTGAGCACCCACCATCTGCAAATCAGGGCCCTTAATAGTTTCTCAAGTGGGCAGCCAAAAACTGGGACACACAAAATCACTCTTTGGTTTTGAAACTGTAGGCCTTTTTCTCCTTATGTGCCTGTCTCTAAAGCAAGACATGACCAAGAACACTGACCATGTCTGACATTCCAGCCAATGAAGAGCCAGAGGTACTCATCCATAGCAATCAGTGTGTGTTATGACCCCCCACCCCAACCCTAATATACGTCCACAGAATACTATAGTACATTTATATAATAATACCTATATCCAGCATTGTCTTTAACCTGAAAAGCTCAAAGTACTTTTCAAACATGAATTAGTGTTAATTTAGGGTGACCAGACAGCAAATGGGAAAAATCAGGACAGGGGATGGGGGGTAATAAGACCCTATATAAGAAAAAGACCCAAAAATCAGGTCTGTCCCTATAAAATCGGGACATCTGGTCACCCTATGTTAATTAGAGATGATGTTACTACCATACACGAAAAGTCATACTCTGCCATCCTTACATTGAAATCCTGAGCTCTAGTTGCATAGAAAAGTGCTACCCAAAATGAGAAGGGGTGGCAGAACTTGTATGAATTTCTAATTACTATTGAACTACGAAGTCATTCGTATGCCAGGACTCCTTTTTCCATCTCTTTGTTCCTAACAGCCTTTATGAAGCTTTATAAACCATATTGATGAATTGAGAGTCCAGCCTCCAAAAATGCAAGATAGGCTTTTTTCCCCCACCCTTCTGGAGGAAAAAACAGCCTCCACTGAAGCACGGAAATAGAAAATGAACCTCGGAGGCAGCCACATGTGAATTTCAGACAGAGACTTACTTGTGTGATTCTGTTTAATCACCATCCATTTTCTTTGTACGCTTCAGATATACATAAACATGGATTTTTTTGTTTTATATACAACTCATTTTTTCACATGCCCCTGGAAAACAACACTGGAGCAAGGATTGCACCCCAAATTAAATGGATGTTAGGACACTATTTTAAATGTGCATTGTCTGTATATATGTACAAGACTGAAAGTAATACTCCAGCACCTTTTTATTTCCAAAATTCTCAGGGGCTGTTTTTTATGTTTAATTTTATATCTAGCATATCTCATAAATTCACTCCAAATTATTTTAAAATTTGTACTCTGTAATTTTGGTTTGAATCGACATTTTGTTCTGATTGAAGTGACATCCTCAGCTTTCTTCTCCCTCTGCAATTAGTTGAGATTAAGCCGTTGGAAAACCAGCATGGCAAAGCTCAGAAATGTTCAGAGTCACTGATGCTTTGATCACACTGAACAGGAGAGCAGCAATAGACTGTAGTTTGTAACTTCAAGGTGCATAAATAAATATATCTCGGAGATATTTTTAAGTGATCTGTGGCAAAGAGTGTTCCAGCAAGTGGCATCACATTAATGTCTAGCAAGCAGAGTGCACTCCAAAAACAGTCCAAAACTTTAATGTAAAATAAAGGGATTCTTTGTTCAATATTTATATTTGCATACATTGCTTAATGACATGGTAAGAACTAAAAATGGGCTCATGTTCCAAAGATCAGATCAGTATCCAACCTTTAAAAAAGATCAGGGTATGGCTTTTAATAAAACATTGTTTTCTTAATACACGTTAAAGAGCAGCATATTGGAACATGTGTTTTGTTTATTCTGGTGGGGCAAACATCTTGGGACATGCAGCGGTGCGCAAGGGTTTAGTCGCACAGCAGCCACTGAATTTAATAGCCGTTGAGCAGCTAAAATCCCTTATCAATTCTTTGGAAATGTATCCCAGGGTGAGTGTGCACAGGCCATGGCTGCATGAATCCTATCAGCTAATTCTGTCTGCTCTCCCTCTCCCTAGGTAGAATTTGTATAAGAAAGTAACAAAGTTTGAAGATTGGGCCAGGCCATGTAAGCATTTGAAGGGTGAGATGTTTTGTGTGATCTCTTACATGTACTAAACTATGGAGATCTATGAAAATCTGTTACTAAATTACTGGTACTTCCAATCCAGGGCAGAAATGCCATAAAAACAGCCATTGTCATAGTATTTTGGCCCTTCCAGCTCCAGTCCTGAAGAGAACTAGAAGGGATAAGTGAGCACAAACATCAAGTTTAATGGGAAAAAAACATTTTCCAAATGTTTTGGAACTCACAGAACTGTTGGTCTTGATTTCAATTCAAAAAAATGACCAGCAGTTATTGGAGGGGCTGGTTCTTATTTTCCCTGAACTGGATTACTCCTCTTTAATTATCTCTGCCAGCTCGGTCTATGGTGCTTTGCCCCTGGCTAGGTAACATTTACTTAGCATAATCAAAATTATGTAAATGAGGGAATATTCCCCTTGTCATGCAGGCACTAAAATCTTGAGGCAGCTGCATCCCAGCCCCCTCCATCCACCCTTGCTAATTTGCAGGCTTTGACATACAAGAGTGAGTAAAAAAGGGGGTAGCAATTTGGTGTCTGTTTTCGACTGCTTGACTCTCAGAGTGAGAAAGGAGAACTATGGCTGCAAGGGAAAGAGGCTGTGGTGTGGGAACTGGTGAGGGTAAGAGGATCCGGAGCACAGTGGGGATGATGGGGAGGGAAAGGCTGGGAAAAAAGAGAACATTTCTGAAAGGAGGAGTTGTGGAAATAACGTAGACAGACCCTTAAAGAGCTGGGCTGCATCAGAGCCTGTTCTTGAATTAACAACAATATTTTTAAAACACAAGAAAATGAAGAGCGAGTGATCACAGGAGGATCAGACCATGTAGCTGCTGGCAGGTCACAGCTGACATTGCTGTTCTACATGTGTTTGCTGCACTTGCTAATCCCAGTGTTCTGAAGCAATTTATTTTTCCATTGCTTTTTTGTAAACAATCCATTGGCACCAGCCAAAGTCAATCAATTGCTTCAACTAGCGCTAACAGTGCAGGATACACTGTAATAAAGCAAACACATTGAAAAATGACAGAAGGGACTCGAGCGCAGCTAGGGAATGCACACAAAGCCAGCTGCTCTCTGCCAATGGCATGATCAGCCCAGTGACTTATCACACCTTGATTTTATTCTGTGTGATGAACAAGGTCCACACAGACCTGAAACCTGCTATATACATGCATATAACAAGGATAATCTTACTTAGCAAATCCTAACTTTTCCATTGACATCTTACATGACATACTTGGTACAAGATTTGTTGCAATTCTGTAGCGGTGGTAACATGAAAGCGCTTTACAAATTTGACTCTCTTTTGTACAAACTACACACCTACAGGTCTCATTTTGCACATTACTGAAATGCAGCTAGCGCTGGGGTGGAGCATGGCAACTGTTTAACAGAACCTATCAACACCACACAAGAGTGTAGTACAGCTCATCCAAGGGAAATGATAGGCGGAATCTTAGGCAAACGGAATATAATTACCCAAGCTTTACTTTGTCAAGACACTAGGTTGGAAATTTTTAGGGACATCAAGCCTGGACTTTAGTTTTACATCTTCTTCCAGGATGTTTCTTCCACTAGCATTATGCTTGGGCATTGCTTCAGAACTGAGTCAGAGAGGAAAAGCATCACTCACACTGGTTCCTCAAAGCACCTGAGTTTTCCCAAACAAGTATCAAACTGGCCTGACCATGCTTAGCGTACAAGAGCACTGCACAACATACTGGAGGGATAAGAAATCAGTATTGCTTAAAAAGCCTCTGCGTTTTTTCGAACACGGTGGTGACTGTGAAAATTATCTCAATTCTTGCTGTGTTAAAACCACAGATTTATGTGAAAAGCTGACAGAGCAAACCACTGAAAATATCCATTATACTGCTCCCATGGGCTGCAACCTTATCCAATTTCCTCTTTGATTTAAAGGACTCCATGTGTGGTTCCATGATGCAAGCTGAGGTGTCACAGGCATTTTTATTCATCTCAGGAGACAATTGTACAAACATTTAATTACTGTCTTTCTATCATCACTTTTTTCTGACCCAGTGAACAGTACCAAGCACATAGTAAGAAAGTACCGGGGGCATCTACGAACGAAGATTGAGTCTGGAGAAGGAACCATCCCCGTCCGATGCCATAATGCAGTTCAAACATGGGACGGTGTGTTGTTGGGAGAGCAGCTAGTCACAATGTCTTGCACTGACAAAATTGCCAGGTAATGTGAGCACCTAATTTATACATTATAAAACTGGTTGCTGTGTGGAAATGAGGTTGATGTCACAGAGGACTGTGACTAGTGGTGGGGAATAAATAGCAGGTGCTGATAAACCCTAAGGAAACAATGACTCGCTTTGCATGTAAATGTAAGGCATATAAATAGGATGGAATGTAAATAGAATTTGTTTTCCAAATTCTCTGTGGGTCATTAGCTGCTCTTTAAAGTGTGACAAAAATATAAAACATCTCTTGCAGGATTTCACCAATCAAATTTCTATATGCAAATTAAAACAAAATCAACTCTGTGCTTATTGGATGATTTACCTCTGAAATTTCATTTGCTTCCTATTGCATAAAGTTCTGTAAATGATAAGAATGTTTATGGTTTCTAAAATGCAATTTCAAAACTCTGATGTCACCACCATAATAGGAAACCTTTTGATGAAGAAATAATCATGATATGTGATTTCTTTGCCCAGGTGACTGTGATGGGTTTTTTGTTTGTTTGCTAGCTATACTCAGTAAATAGAATGTATATTTACTAAGGCCCCACTTAACTTGTGATACTGCGAAAATTGTGGATTCCACAATATTAGGCTTTCGCTGCAGTTTTGACAAGATCCCCACTGTGCACAGGGCTGACAGTGGGAGCCCCGGGCAGCCAACAGCATAAGCCCCCACTCTGAACACTGAGTGGTCAACCGCATAATAATCACAAAAAAGAAATAATGGACTTAATTACCGCAAACAATAATGTCCATTATTACTTTTCTGCAATTTTCCATGGCTTGTCACAACTCAGCTGCAATATTTTGACTATCATCCCACAATTCAAGTAGGGCCTTATATATACGTATATTAATACAGAAGAGTTGCCATTAAAAAATCAACATTTGCTAACAATTATTCCACAGTGGCATGCGAGATACCACAGCTATTTCCCATTCTAAGTTTAGGGTAGTAACTATTAGCAAATGTTGATTATTTTAAATGACAACCACTCTGTGTGTGTGTGTATATATTGAATACACATACACATATGTAAATATATATTATTATATATGCATGTACATTTAGTATACATATATGTTATGTATATTAAATGTACATACATCTCTACTTGTAAAATACATTCCATTGCAGCTATAAGAACTGTAAATATTATGGGTCAAATTCTCTGCTACCATTTTATGTATATGACTTCAATGGAGTTACAGCAGAAGAGAATTTGGCCATAAATATCAAGGGCCAATGTGAGCACAATGCTAGAAAAATACTACTGCTTAATGCACTTGCCCAAATTCTCCGCTGAGCTTTTCCTATGCAACCCATCTGAAGTCACTAGGGTTGTACAGGCACAACTGAGAACAGAATTTGGCCAAGAATGTGTGTGTTTCATCCAATCATAAAATGCTAACAGAACAAATGACAGTGAATCAAAATACTCGCTCTGCAATAGGTAGATTAGTCACAAAATAACTTCTGTTTGCATGACTGCGGAAAGGCCTCCTCTTCTGTAATATTTTCGTGTATTCACACAGAGATAAGAGAAAACTTAAAACTCAGAGTTTCAGCAGAACTCTCCCTCTGCTTTCAGATACAACTGGGCTTTCTAAATCCAGAGCCAGACAGACTACAAAAACTAAACAAGTTAAAGTTTCTGAATTGAAATTTTGCAGTCTCTGTGGTTTTGAATGTCAATAGACAGTAAATTAAATATCAGCTCTGCAAGCAGTATTCTATTTGTTATTGATGGGAATGTCAATTTTAATATAGACTCTCGGAAGCTGAGTTTTCTCCAGATACATGTTCTTTCATCCAGTATTATATCTGCTTAGAGCTTTCACTGAATTCTTGTGTACCTCCATGTAACTGATTGTTACCATGTAACGAAATGGCATGAAACCTGTAAAGGAATACTACAGATTGCCAGGTAATATTTTTACATTATCAAAAGAAAACATACAGCCTCCCCCTTTGCTGTGCTCTGATTGTTGCTGTAATTATTATTTATTCACACAGCACCATAAATGTGCATGGCACTTAGACAAAATACCCAGTATTCCCTGCTCTGATGAGCTAAACGAAACTATAGCTTGATGAGTGACAATTACAAACACTGTAGGTAGGGGTAAGGGAAAACAAATAACATTGTGTACTTGCTGTGATCTGTACAGCAAGTGTTTTGGAAGTTATGAGACTTACGTGTGATACCATATCTTTGAAGGGCAGGCTTCATGGAACATGTGTGTTTTAAGGAGGCACTCAATAAAGGAAAGGGTGGAGGCATGGCAGATGGGGTGAGGAAATGAATTCCAGTGCATACGAGGCTGCTTGGAAGAAAGTCCTGGAGCAAGAGTGGGAGAAGGAAACATTGAGAGGAGTCAGTCATGAGGCTTGGGTGAAGCAAAGGGAACAAGGGTAGAGTGAAAAGAGGGTATGGCAAAGAGGTAGGTTAGTGCTCTGTTGTGAAGGATCTTGAAGATGAGGACATGAAAACTGAATTTGATGTGGAAGATAAGGAGAAGCCAGGAAAAGGGAAAAGCGGTGACAAAGGATATGAAGAGAAGCTGTGTCAGAGAGGTGACAATGGGTATGAAAAGAAGCTATGTCGGTGTGGTGAGTCAGGGTATAATTTTTCCAGAAATTGGATGGCTGATAAAAACAGGGGTGTGAGCAAAGTAAGAAGCAAGGAGGATTGAGAGGAGCGATGTGGTGGTAATAGAGAGAGAACAAGAGGATCAAGAGAGCGACTGAAAGTCAGAGCCTCTAAAGGAGGGTGTGATCAACCATAGCAAAGAAAAAGGACAGGCCAAGAAGGATGGAGATGGAAAAGAGATTTTGAAGCTTTACAGTGATGGCTTTGGAGAGGGTAACATCAGTGGGGTAGAGAGGGTGGGAGCCAGGCGGAGGGGTTCAAAGGGAGACATGGTGCAGGGAACATCGAGGTTAATGAAGAAGAGAGCACGGAGGTGAATGGAAGGAGGGGAAAGAGATGCTAGTAAGAAAGACAAGAGGAGTCAAAATAATGTTGTGGGGCGTTACAGTGGCGCATTTGAAGGAAAAGGGGATGGTGGTAAAGGAAAGAACAAAGCACCAAGTACTGAGAAAAGTCTCATCATCTCAGAAAAGCTCGTTTTCATCTGAGACAGTGTACTGTCCCCTCATCAGCACCCCAGCAAAATGGATTTTTCTTCAACAACCCCCATACTGAACAAATTACAATTGAGTTTTGGGTGCTCCTTGGGGCAGTTTTATCTAGCAGTGAGGGAGTGGGGGATGTGAACCCTTCTTGAACTAAATACCAACTTTCAGTTCACAGTGTACACAAGCCCATGATCAGTTTTGTTCACCCTGTGCAGGACCTGAGATCGCTTTACCTCACCTTTGCATTCCTCCAGTCCCCAGGGCTGCTTTCTACATTCTTCACATAAGGATACAAGAACTACAGATGGGAAAGGAATCCAGTGAATGAGAAGAGCATTGGTTTAATGCCTTCTTTATAGTCCCCCTCCTAGAGGGAAGCTCAGTAGGAGGTTATTATTCAATACTTTTGGACTCCAACTATTCACCATAAAATGTAAACAGCTCAATCCCCCAGTGACTGCAGGGGCTGTGGTGACAAAGGAACCTGTTCACACATTATCTGGACTTGCCCTACAGTAAAAAGAACTTCCAAAAATGAACCCATTTGTATAAATAAGATTTTTGACAAAAATCTTCCTTATACTCCTTTGATTATGTTGCTTGGAAAAGACCCTCAGGAGCATTAGGCTATTAGAGAATGTTCTCCATTGAGAACCTTACTAGTAGCTTCTAAAATATGTGTCATTTTGTACTGGCTGCAAAGGACTTAACTACAAGAATATCAAAGATCGCAGCTTTGGAAAGCGTTACTGAGACACAAATTATGTTCTTTCCTCCTCACAGGATATCCACAAGCAGAAAGTGGTTTAATCAGATTTATTTATTAATCAAAAACATTTAGCAAATTCTTTTACCATTTTAAAAAATTCTATTTTTCAAGCACAATATTTTCTGCAAGAGCTAGATACCTAGAATTTGCTATTTGGGTTTTGTTGCTTAGTTGTGATTGATGAATGAGTTGTATGGTATTATGTTTATGCCCTGATTGGGTAAATGCACGAACACTTCTGGTGTGAATCCTCATGTGTTATTTGGTTCATGCAGGAAATTACTGAATTCAATTCTCTGACCCGTGTGATGCAGGAGGTCAGGCTAGATTATCATAATAATTCATAGATTCCAAGGCCAGAGGAGACTGTTGTGATAAGCTAGAGTAACCTCCTGTATAACATAGGTCCTAGAAATTCCCCAAAATAGTTCCTAGAGCACGGGTTGGCAACCTTTGGCATGTGGCCCATCAGGGTAATCCTGGCGGGCCGCAAAACATTTTGTTTACATTGACTGTCCACAGGACACGTGCCCTCCGCAGCTCCCAGTGGCTGCAGTTCGCAGTTCCTGGCCAATGAGAGCTGCAGGAAGTGGCAGGCCACAGGGACATGCTGGCTGGGAATGTGCTCCTGGGAACAGCAAACTACACCCACTTGGAGCTGCGGGGGGACGTGCCTGCAGATGGTCAAAGTAAACAAAATATCTCGCAGCCTGCCAGCAGATTACCCTGATGGGCCACCTGCCAAAGGTTGCCGACCCCTGTCCTAGAGCATATCATTTAGAAAAGCATACAATCTTGATTAAAAATTGTAAATGATAAAGAATCTTCCACAACCATTGGTAAGTTGTTCCAACGCTTAATTACTGTAACTTAAAAATGTATACCTTCTTTCCAGTCTGAATTTGTCTAGCTTAAACTTCCAGCCATGTTATACCTTCCTCTGCTAGACTGAAAAGCCCATTATTAAATATTTGTCCCTCAAGTAAGTACTTCAAGTCATGCCTTCACTCTCTCTTTGTTAGACCCAAGTAGCACAACCTATTTAGCTTATCACTATAAGGCATGTCTTCTAATCCTTTAATCATTCTTGTGACTCTTCTCTGAACCCTCTCCAATTTATCAGCATCTTTCTTGAATTGTGGGCACCAGAATTGGTCATAGTATTCCAGAAGCAGTCACACCAGTGACAATGCAGAGGTAAAATGACCTTTCTACTCCTACACAAGAGTCCTCAGTTTATTCATACAACAATTGCATTAGCCCTTTTGGCCACAGTGTCACACAGGAATTGTGTGATTATTCATGTTCAGCTGATTACCCACCACAACCCCCGAATCTTTTTCAGAGTCACTGCTTCTCAGTTATGCTCTAGACACCGCCACCCCCCATCCCACCCTCATCATGTAAGCATAACCTACATTCTTTTTCTTAAATGTATACATTTACGTTTAGCCGCATAAAATGCATATTGTTTGCTTGAGCCAAGCCTACCAAATGATCCAAGCAACCTATCCTCCTCATAATTCCATTCCCCCAATTTTTGTGTCATCTGCGAACTTCCTGAGTGATGATTTTATGTTTTCTTCCAGGTGATTAATAAAAATATTAAATAGTATAGAGCCAAGAATCGAACCCTGCAGGAACCCACTAAAAACACACTCATTCAGTGAAGATTCCCCATTTACAATTACATTTTGTGACCTACCAGTTAGCTAGCTTTTAATCCATTTGAATGTGTGCCACGTTAAGTTTGGATCATTCTATTATTTTTTTCAAAATGTCATTTGGTACTAAGCCAAATACCTCAGTGAAGTATAAGTATATTACATCGACACTATTGTGTTTATCAACCAAACTTGCAATCTCCTAAAAAAGGTTTGTTTTCCATAAACCCATCTTGCTTGGCATTAGTTATATTACCTTCCTTTAATTCTTTATTAATCAAGTCCCATATCAGCCACTCTTTTATCTTGCCCATAATTGAGATGAAACTGACAGTCCTATATTTACCTGGGTCATCTTGTTTACCCTTTAAAGTATTGATACAACAAGAGTTTTCTTCCAGTCTTGTGGAACTTCCCTGGCATTCCGAGATTTATGGAAAATCAACATTAACTGTCCAGCAAGCTCCTCAGCCAATTCTTCTAGAACACTTGGCTGCAAGTTATCCAAACCTTTAATTTTAAAATGTCTGACTGCAATAGCTGCAGTTTAATGATCCCTTCTGGATTTATAATCTATGAATTTATATATGTATATTTAAAATTTGGTTTCTGTGACTCCTCACGTAACCCATACTAATATAGTGTTGGCCTAGGTTGTCCTCAGGTGGCCAGGCCATCTAAAGGTTTTATGAGTCTCATAATGCATGCTGAAGAGGTAGAGGTTCAAGATTTTTCAAGCTGCAGGCTGTAGAATCAAACACCCCATTGGCGCAAGCACCCTTACTTACCCTCATACATGAGACTCTGAAATTTGTTCTCTACAAGCACTGATGTCACTAAGACACACACACTCACATCTGTGAAAAGAGAATATGAAAGGAGCAAATGTATTGCAGAAGCAAATTCTTTTAAAAATTCAGCCAGTTCTTTAAGGAAAATGTTTTTGCAGTCTTCACCCAGTTCTACTTGGTGCTATGCTCAACCTCCAAAACACAGACTTTGGCTTGGTATAGACACCTTGGGACAGCACTGCAGCCCTGGGAGAACTGTAATTTCTCAGGCTCATCATCAAAACTGAAAACTCAAAACTTGCTTAATATTATGGTCCAGATTAAGCCTCTCTTTACCTTGCTGCTCCCATGCAGAGGCCAAGTACAGAGGAAATCCAATGCAAGGTGACTACGGGGTTAATGCTGCTGCAGATGTTAGGGGACCGAGGAGGAAGTATGGCTGTGGTAATACCCTTCTTCCATTCTGGCCCTGCTCTGCAGAGGAAAGCAGATGATGACCTGAGTTTCCTGGGAGCTTCGGGAAGAATTGTGCCTGCTTCAGGTGCAGCCCTTGCCAGAGCAGCCTCAAGAGTGTACTTTGGCACCATCCCCACTGCAGGGCTGTAGCTGAATGCCACAGTCCTGCCCTTTCTGCATAACAACAATGTAGAGGGATCAGTTCAATTTTTTTGTTGGGCTTGGATACATTGTCATACATTTTTTGCATGTATTTCTCTGGCTCTTCAGGTATCTAAATACTTTTAAAAATCTGGCCCCCTAGTGCAATTTTCAAAGGCACCTAGGCACTTCACTCCCATTCATTTCAATGGGTGTTTGGACTGAGGCACCTTTGAAAATCTCATCAACCCCCTCACACATTTAAAAATCTGGCCCTAAGTGCTTACTGCTAACTCTTGTGAACATCTGGCCCTATGGGTGCTGAGATCTTCTGAAAATCTGACTATACACACACAAGACCAAATTCTGCAACATACTGTGTTTCACTCCGAACAGCAGAGCAATTCCAAAGTCCGTCCCCCCAGTTCCCAGTGCAGATTAGATTGTCTCTATTTCTGGCAGAGATAACCTGTTTGAGGGCATGTTGAGCAATGGCCAGGCCAGGGCATAATCATGTTTAAATGCATGGACCCTGACTCCTAGGCCCCATTCAGAACCATCCATTTGAGGCTCCCCTGGCAGAGCACTTGTGGAAGGCCTGCAAAGCATACTCACCACACACTTTGTGGAGACATTCCCCATTGAGCCACAGTGTTCCTGGCACATGCTTAGAAGTAAACACCAGTCAGAATTCAGCCCATGTTGCACTCACTCTTGACTTTAGATCATAAACCATTTTTTAAATTATTTTCTTTAAAAAAGCATCCTCAAAAGGTCAGCTTTAAAAGGCTGCATTTTTGTGCCACCACGTTATGCACTGAGCAGTTACTTACTATTTCAAAAAGACTCCGAAGTTAAACCCAGGGGCTAAGTGAGATTTATAACATCTGAATTATACCTCACCTGTACAATGACATGAATAGCAGCAGAGTGCCTCCAAACTTCATGTTCGCCATTGTCAGTCTGTTCTTGTTCCCTGGCTAAGATTCAAGGGTCCTTCTGGCCCATCACTAGTGAATAGATCTGAATATCTATTGAGGGAAGTATTCATAATAGCATAAGATAGTAGTGATGTTAAAGAATGGCGTAAGGATTTAGCAATAGGTAGAGTGACCAGATGTCCCGATTTTATAGGTACAGGCCCGATTTTGGGGTCTTTTTGTTATATAGGCTCCTATTATCCCCCACCTCCTGTCCCAATTTTTCACATTTGCTGTCTGGTCACCCTAGCAATAGGGCTCCAAAATAGAACTTTACAAAGTGATTTGGACAAATTAAGCCGCATTTAAATGTACCATACAAAAATGCTAAACTGCAAGTCAGTGATAGATATTCACATTTTTAGATCTAGGGTTAGCCTGTCGACCAGAGACATTATTAACAGAAGACTGAGCCTGGCACGGTAACTCTTAAAAAAAGCTACTTCAAAAGCTGCATATTAATGTAAATAAAACTCAATTAACACAGCTAGCTCTTCAGTTAGAGACAATTTGTGCACACAATAAAGTCAATTTGTAATTCTCTCTCTTAACCCTTTTCTGTGTGACTGAGAATTCAACTTCAGTCTTTCATGACAAGGAATATTCCAGAAAAATAAATGTATATACACACACACTGCTAAGAAACTGATCAAAAACTAATGCGCTAGTTCCAGTTTCTAAACCAATAGTAGCTAAATAGTCATATTAATAGGAACATGATAGGTACTCCGCTGAATATAGACCACCATGGGTAACAATTTATATGGTGCAAAAGCATAACAGGAAACTTTGGTAATAATGTCTGTGGTACAGTAGGTTAATGGTACACTGAGCAGACAAGACTTAAAACAGTTGATAAGAACATGAAAAATGCATCTCCCATAAAAGCGATAAACAAAGAAAGCTTTCAAATTCACAAGTGATATTATTTATAGTTGTAGTTTTCAAAGGTGCCCAAGGGAATCAGGTGCTTAGTTCTCATTGACTTTCAATGGGAGTTGGGCACTTAATTCCCTTATGTGCCTTTGAAAATGTCAATCTACATTTCTCTTAATATTTCACTGGGGGCAGTGGGGAGTGGGAAGTTAGCTGTTTCCTTTAACAATAACAATAATATTGTTAGGAAAAAGTTAGGATTTGAGTCTCCACTCATGCTGTGAATCAGGAGTAGCTCCACTGAAGTCATTGGAGTAACATCAGTGTGAGATAAGAATCGGCCCTAGGTCTTCACAGCACATCAGAGGTAAGTAAATATTGACTCCAGGGGAACTATATCCATTTACACCACTGAGGATTTGACCTATTGTCCCTTCTTCATCAGTGTGCTCTATTTTTATAACCTATATTGAGAACCAGATCGTATGTGGCCCTTGAATAAGTGCAGAAGTAGGAAGTAGGGCACAAAGAGCCTTACCCCTCTGTCTGCCTTCCCTCTTACACGCACCTTCACACAAAGACCAGGCATAACAGCAACCCTTGCACTGAGATGCAGTCCGGCAGAGCTCATTCTGGGGATACTCCACCACCCAATGCAGACCAGTGCCTTCAAAACCCATTACATTTTGGTTAGCTTACACAGGCTCCATCAATTTCAGAACATGACGATTCTTTGTAGTGTTGTTGTAGCTGCGTTGGTCCCAGGTTATTAGAGAGACAAAGTGGGTGAGGTTATATCTTTTATTGGACCAACTTCTGTTGGTGAAAGAGACAAGCTTTTAAGAACATAAGAATGGTCACACTGGGTCAGACCAAAGGTCCGTCTACACACACCTCTCCTTCAGATCTGGGAAAGATACTTAGCTGTGACACTCTGAGTACCTTTCCCAGGCTTGAAGAAGAGCTCTGTGTAAGCTTGAAATCTTGTCTCTCTCTCCCGCAGAACTTAGAACACGACAACACATTTTTCTCAGCTGAAATGTGCCCCCTGCTGTTCTGCTCCCCCAGTTGAACAGAGAAGGTCTATGAAAGTAGCAAAGTCTTCAGCATGCTCTTACTTCATAGCTTCAGATTCGCCAATCACTCCTTCTTGGCTTCTCTTCTCCATCACACAGCTCCATTCTGCTGATTTGCTTGAAGTAATGGAGAAGGAGAGGAGGGAGGAAGGTAAATTAACAAACTGAAGCAACATTAGTTGCATGCTTAGAACATGTTTTTTTTCATTTCACCAGCAAGAGAAAGGGACAGAGTTGTGGAGGGAGAAGTGCAGATGGGGAGGGTGAGCCAAGAGAACAGAGCATCCCAGAGGATGAAATAGAAACCACTTAGGTAGGGGAAGCAATCAGTGAATAAGGAGAGGGGGGAACACCAGCGTTTCCTCGACCAAGTACTGTCACCCTCCTGGTGTACAGCATATCCTGGTTGTCTGCCCACCACCCCAAAGTTGGCCATAATTCATTCACTGTATACCTAGTGTACCTGAAGTGCACTGGGATCCTTTGGGAGAAAAGGTGCTATCTAAATGTAAAACACTGTCATTATGTACACTGAAAGATCATGGATGTGAAGCTACACCTACCACAGTTGTGTCAGCTTCACATATACAGCAGCATGAAGGTGCTGCAGCCAACTCCTGTCCCAGGCTGTCAGTTATATCACAACCGTGATGAGGATTCTGATGTAATTACTATTTATATGTATATTTTCAAGACTCTCTCTGTTAGTGACTGACTGACCTAAGCACATGCAAACAATTCCATTGCGATTGTAGTTGGAGTCACCATGTAGTTATGATTTGTTCTGAGCAAGGAGAATGTGTCATCTAATTAAGGAAAAGCTGCCTGCTCCAAGATCTCTGCCAATTCTTCTTTGGCATTTCAATGACTGACATACAGGCAAAAATATATTTGTTTAGGGATTATTGAAAACTGGGCATGGAATTTTGTCTCTGCGAACACTGCAATAATATCAGCGGCTTGAACAAAAGGACTTGAGCGAAAGCCCTAAACTCAGAAAAACTCCCCAGTTTAAGCTCAGGCAGGGGACATTTGGTTTTATTGATCTTCTTTGCTAAAGATTTTTTTGAAAATCTGTGACTGTGTGAGAAGTGGGTTGATTTTCTTATTGGAAAGGTTATTAAACAGCATACAGAGTATAAATTATCTGCTAGGTGTGCCCTTGAAAACAGCCTTTACAAATCTTGCACACTTAGAAATATTCAAAATGATCCACTATATATTTCTTCTTAGTGAGGAAAGTTACTTTGATATTTGGAGGGCCTGAAATGTAACACTGCATTTCCGCTGAATAATAATGTTATTTGGAAAAGCTGTATTTGAAGCAAGCACTTTGTTACAGATGGGAACACAGCTACTTTCATGCACCTACAGTAGATTACATAGAAAAAGCTCCTTCAGAAATGAACATATATTGATATTTTTACTGCCACTCAGACCAGAATCAATCCCCGCAATTTTCCTATAAGTCATCCTGTAGGTGTTCAATTACCAGAGAACTGAGCTGGTTGCTAAAACCAAGTGTACTATAAATACATGATAGCCAGATTAGGGATTATACAAGCAAGAGGCTTCTCCCAAATATTTGTCATTTGAATATAGTCCTCATGAAAATTAATGGACTAGCTGCCCTCAAGCATGAAGTCCTCTTCTTAGCCAGAGAAGAGTGCAGCACAAGTTATAGCAATGCAAACTTCCAACCAGTGTGCCTCTGCTCTGATCTGTGACAGAGATGGGAGTGCTCAAGAACCCTAGTGCAGAAGTCCATCTCTAATCAGGACACGACTCAACTTTAGGTACCTATTGACTTCAGTGGGACTTAAGCAGGTGCTTATAGTAATAGTGCTCTGCTGAATAGGAACAGACTTAAACACACGGTTAAATACTTTGCTGAACTGGGGCCAGACCTGAGAGCATAGTTCAATCTTTACTTTTTCCATCTGTGGGATTTGTGTGGAGACTGCCAGTCAGGGTGCAAATTAGTGCTCATTTTTGAGATGTGGACTTCGAGTAGGTCAGCAGCATCAGTCACTGAACAGCCATCAGGTGATATTTTGGTTGCTGCTATCAAGGCATTGATCTGAATCCATGACCAATAGTGGAAAAGCTCTTTACCTCATTATGATTACATTGCAGCCCCATGACAATCCAGTTCCC
Source organism: Gopherus flavomarginatus (assembly GCF_025201925.1). Taxonomy (NCBI): domain Eukaryota; kingdom Metazoa; phylum Chordata; order Testudines; family Testudinidae; genus Gopherus; species Gopherus flavomarginatus. Next base: position 24,625,855 of record NC_066618.1, on the reverse strand, counting down.
ATTCCCAAGTATTTTGAAAAGGAAACACCAAGCTTTACGTTCTTTTGTTAGCAAGGAGAACCGTTATCTCAATGACATGAAAATAGCGAAGCATCTTTTTTAATAGACAGGGAAATGTGTACACAAGTCAGTCCTTATAAAATGTAATGGAAAGCTAACGGAAGCTAAATCAGGCCACAACTTAGACTGGCATAGAAACACTAAGCCTGCAAAACATGAGATCATCTGAGAGCTGTTTTTAAGACTTAGTGGACTAACTAGCCTGCTAGTTTTCATAGGGGGCTGGCACTGGAAAACAGTCAAGAGCTGCCTTCCCCAGTGAAACTTGCCTGCTAGGTGAGTAGGTCTGTTATCAGGTCTCTCTCTCCTCCATGGCACAGGATACAGGTGATATTCTGAAAGGACCTTAGTTCTGGGATAATAAATTTACACTTTGTCTTCACATTTCAGGCACAGGTGCTTGTCTGAATTTTTCCCTCATTCTTTTAGTTGCTTTCTCCTCTCTTTCTGTGTATTTAGTTATATATAAATATCTTAAAGTTAAGGTCCGCCTTGGGGGATCCACAAATCATATTGCCTTTCTAATGCTATTGCTGGGATGTCCTTGGCTGGATGGGTGGGACAGTCTTGTCAGGCAGAATAAACACAGCAATGGGCTTTAGGAAGCTCTGAGTTCCAATCCCAGATCTTCCTTTAAATAACTCTGTGGTCTTGAGCAAGTAACTTCACTTTTCTGCCTCAGTGTCCCAGGGGAGATAATTATATTGATCTACCTCTCAGGATCATTGTGAGAATTAGTGAATGTTTACACAACACTTTGAACACAAAGAGCTGATCTGGTCACACTTATACCATATTTTCCATTGCTGTAATTCCACTCACTTCATAGACTTAGTCATCCCTAACAAGGATGTCAGCAAGATCAGAATTAGCCATATAAATCTCTGTAAAGATGCTACAGGTTGGTATTTAATGCAAATAATCATCATTACTATCTCATTATTTATTATGTGAACTCACTAGCCTATTTTTGTAAATAAGACCCAGGTAATCTATTTATAATATACATATTGGTGATATTTCAGTCTTGCGGAACATATGTTGTTTTTCTGTTTTCTCTTTTCTTTTCAAACAAACATTTTGGGGGATTGGTTTGGAGGGAGATTATAAAAGAAAATGTCATATATTGAGAACGACGCTGAGATCTTGCAAGTGTTTCAGTCTGGAAGGAAGAGTTGCTGTCTAATATATTTGACTCTGATTCAAAGCCAATTCTGAATTCAGTGCTGTTAACTGAACTCTCTATTTCCTAAGTTTGCATTATTAATTTTGCATTGCAATAAGATATGCATTCAAAGAGTCAGATAGTCCCTTCCTTTAAAAGTGACATTATTTGCAGAAATGACCACACTTTTTTTCCCCAAATGAAGTTATGCAAATCTGATAGACTAAAGTAAATGTTTCATAAAACCAATGACTGTTTAAATTGTGGGACTAAATTGTTTGTATATAAATATTACCTTTTATATTCCATTTGAGTTTTATGTAGATGAACACATTACTTTAATGACCTGCATTTATAGAGGGAGAGAGGGAAAGTCTCACTCTGAAATCCTCAGCAGCCAGATGGCTGCCTTTTCTTGCATGAGATTAAAAGATGTTTCTCATTCACAGCCCTGCTTCTGAGGCAAATTAATATAGCCAGCTAAATTGCTTGTGTTTTTGGAATAAAATTTAAAGAGAACTTTTTTAAGCAATTGGTGTCACAGGTTTCTTGAGCAGATTGCTCTCCAGGTACAGCATGCTGGTTTTAAACATTCCGTAATTAATGGAAAGTATTCCGTGTTAATTGACTGCTTCAGGAAAGGGAAATATAATGACTCCTTATTAATCATGAAAAGAGACATACAGCACAGAGGCAGCGCAATAATTGCACTAACGGTTGAGAAATGTTAATTAATGAAAAGAACAATGATGTAAGAAATTAGCTATATAATGCTTGCTGCTGATGGAGAGTGTGCTTTAAACACATTATTTAGCATGTTAACCACTGGATGTTGCCTCAAATAGCAGACACCTCGAAACTTTTTTCATTTGGCTCTGGATCTCCAAATATTGTCAGCTTTTATAAGCCAAAATGCACTCCCCAAAAGCACATTTTTCAAAAGAGTTTCTAATTTGAGCTCAGTACTGCCCAAAATGAAGCAAAAAGCTTTGAACTATATTATAAGTGTCACCTAAGTTCAGGAAAACATGTTTGGGTAATTTAGGAAGGAAAAATATTTCTCATTAAACTGGCACTGAGCGAGACACAACCTGAGGTTTGCAAGTGAAGATAACTGTATCTTGAAATCTCTTTTTTCCCCTTCTTCTCCTTTCTGCTTTTTATCTAATTATATATCCTCTAGAGAATTTAGAATTTTGATTCAGTCTTATTTGTAACTAGCTTTATATAAAAGAATTGTACATATTAAAATGCAGAGCAGCTCTTTCAACTAATCCAATAGCAGTTATAAGGAGCTCAAAATCATTAGCAGTTGCAAGGCCCTAAGGTTTTCATTGTCATTCTTTTATATCTGTATTGAGAGCATCAAGGCAAGGCACACTCAGTCTGACTATATCAGAGTTCATCAAATTATTTGTTATGAATAAATTACCTAAAAAATGTAGCCCTTTTTTCGGTTCAGGAATAGACTTTGATTTTTTTTGAAGGTATTTGCTCTTCATAATTGCATGGCAAGCAGTCTGTGCAAACAAATGTCAGCCTGTGAGGTGTTTTCAAAAAACTGGTCATGACAGCTATGTGGTGTGCAAAGTGGTCACCTACGAAACATGGCATCGTGTCTGCCCCGTGACTGACGACCAAAACTTTTTTAAAGAAGAGAATAGCAAACAACATATGACCAATGGTGAATAAGGAATACAAACGCTTTTGTTTCCACTCTAACCCCACTTCTAATGTAAGAACATGGATATTTTTATGCAGGACAATTTTCGAAATCCACACAAATGTGTGTTAAGAATAAATGCAAAAGGGGCTTCAAATCAAATAGCCATTCCAAGGAGTGTGTCCAGCATGAGGCCTATAAGTCACACATAACTCCACTAAGTCAGCAGAGTTACACCAGGTTAATACCAGTGTGAGAGGAGAATCAGTCCTAGTGTTTTCCACTAGTTGCCCAGTGTGAGAAAATCTGGGGGCCTGATTCACTCCTAACTAGCTCAGCTTTATGAAGGAACAACTCCACTGAAATGGGTGCGATTGTACTAGCATAAAGCTGAAGTAATGCAGTGCTGGCTTAGACCTAATGAGCTAAATCTTCAGCTACACTATGCTTGGCACAACTGATCCAGGGTGTGAGGGATAACTCTAAACCACCTTTCTGCTTCCAATCCAGGGGTCATCAGCTCCACCCCTTCCTGCCCCACATGTTTCCGACATGCCACGGCACACTCTGATGCTTCAGCAGGAGGAGCTTTGTTCACTCCACACTGAGGGAATCTTCAGCTATATATTTACGGTAGTTTAAGGGGATTTAGCCAAGTAGAGCACCTGACCCTAAATGTTTATCTCTGGAATCAAAATGCCAAAGATGGGAAAAGTCTCCCTCACCCATGTGTTGACATTTTTTTTTCCTCACAGTCTCTCACAAGTTCATTTCTGTACCAGTATGTTTTATCACTGCTGTATTTCTTTTCCAGATGGAACGTTCTTGGGTTACAAGGCGCTCTCCTCAGTTACTTCATCGAACCCACATACTTGCACAGCATTATTGTGGGAAGCCTCTGTCACACTGGTCACCTTTCCAGGGTAATGAGCCATAGAATAGAAGACATTGGTCAGCTGCCAGCTTCATACCGGCATAATCAGTTGCTCCTCAGTGGTAAGCAAACACCTGCTTGAAAGACAAATGATCACCTTTCCCATCACTAATTGCACTGAACGTCAAGAGGAAAGTTAACTTCTTAGCATTTGTTTACACCACGTGTCCTCCATGCATCCAAGCGCATGTTTTCCTCTCATTCTCATTTGAGCAATAGCAATACACTGCTCCAGGCTACACTGGGAGAGGAATGATCCAGCTAACACAGCAGGCTCCCAGGGAAGCAATTTATTCCTAATGATAATCAGTAGGAAGGACTGCTGGTCAATAGGGACCACCATGATGCATAGCTGGGGTGACCATCTGGGTTACCTGAATATGTGCATAAGGGTCTAGTCTGGCACTCATTGAAACCAATAGTAAAGTTCTAATTGACTGCAGTGGGCCCAATCCAGCAGGGTGCAGCATGCCTACAGTTTCCACTGAAATCAGTGGAAGTTCAGTGCACTTAGCACCTCACAGGAGTTGCTCAGCACCTTGAAGGCTCAGGCCCTAAACTCTTACAGTGACCCATTGGTGGCCATGAATGCTACACAGCTTTAAATGCTTAAAGTGGCATTAGTACTTTAGCTCTTACAGCCCAATGGACTTCATTCCCCTTGTACTCAACCCTGCCTGCCCAACCCAGCCCACTCCTGACCCAGGGCCTCCTCAAGCTCCCTCCAGCCCAACTCCCACTTGCTCAGAAACATCTTCTCCCAGACTGAAAATCCTTCCACTTCCTAGCTAACATCTCCACAGCTCCGAACCAGCCCCTGCAGCTCAAAGCCCTCTCTCATTTGACACTCCCAGGCTCAGGGACACACACACACACACACACACAAACCTACAGAGTCAAAACACCCATCCTCAGGCTCAGGACCCTTCCCTCACCTACCTGCTGCCCACCATCCCCACCCCAGGAGAAGTAGCCTGCCTCCTCCCATCTGAGAGTCCCCTCCCCTAGACCCTCCCTACTCCATTCCTTGTTGCTGGGTCTGAACAGAAGCATGAGGAAAGGACTGCAGGGAGGTTAATGCAGGGATCTCTGTACTGTGAATCAACCCCACACAAGCCTTTATTCCCTGTTCCCTCCCGTGCCTGCAGTCTGTGTAGTCCAGCTCTGGCGCCATAAGGAGTCCCCTTGTGGCAGCAGGTGGTGTAACACCCTGCAGTACATCATCCACGCTACCCAGTAGTAATATTATTGGTAGGACGTAATCCTATCAGCACCCATAGCCTAATAAATCCTTATTAGCCAGGGCCTGATCCAAATCCAGTGATGTCAATGGAAAAACTCTCATTGATTAATTGGCCTTAGACAGCAGCCAGGATTCCCAACTATACTTAAGCTACCTTAGGGCCTGATCCTGAGAAGTGTGGACAACATCCTGCAGATTGCTGAGTGCCTTCCAGTCCATTTGAAGTAACTGAGAGTCGAAGGTCCTCAGCACCTCACAGGATCAGGCCCTTCAATCAGGCTCCTGGAACACTGGAGAACTGTGATTATTGGCAAGGATGCACTGAGATGCAAAGAGGATGACTGTGGTATGTATAAATGACTTTCCAGGAGTCTCTGCTGACATTGCAGCACTGACCTCAGTGGAATGACTTAAAGCACCTAAGTCATTTGAGTGCTGTTGGATAGTTTATCCTTTATCTATTTCTTATTCCTCTTGCTGAGTTTTTATGTTTCACATGCGTCTTTGAGATAAAATTAGCTTTGCTAAGCTTGAAGAAGTGATAGTTTAGCTAAGGGGGAAATTGGCTGTTTCACTGTGGGCTTAACACATTAGATTTGTACCACTTGAATGTTTGTTGTCAAGGTGAGTATGTCAGAGGTAGCTGCTTAGCCTGTTGTCAAACATTTGCTTTAAAAATCTTCAGTATAGTTAGACAAATATAGAAGATTGTCTAATACAAATATATAAGGAATCCCCATACATATTTCATCATTTTGTTTGAGATTACATTAATAACTATATGAATCCTGTTTATCAATGACTAGAGTAGAATGAGAACTGGCCTCTAAAGTGATTTTCATATACAGTACCAGCACATTCTCCCTTTAGTGGGGAAAATTTATCCCTGTGCAGAAGGGCATCACACACACAAGCCAATTAAGTCCTCAAAATAGGATTTAAGTGGGACTTATGTAGTTCATAGGTCTTGTGCTGGACCGCTGCACGGGGTGAATTTCACACGTTGTGACCATAATTAACGTATTTCATATGTTATTACATCAGTTTTACATAATAGTACATCAGTATACATGAGATAAGAATCAAGCCCATTTTCTAATAAGTCTCACTGGAAGTTTCCTATATACGAAGAAACCCCACACAGATTGAAAAGTGATTAAGAATGATAAGATGCTAACAAGGGAAATAACCACAGCCAGCCAAGATGATACTGGCAAGGATTTGGCTTTATACTGCATATTTATGTTTGGGAGCCAATGTCAGATGTTTTCATGGTGGTAAAGCTGCATCAAAGGGGTACCCATGTCACTTGCAATGTGTTTGTCTCATAGAACTTGATTTCTTCTTTCACTGAGAGTTGTCTTTGTTTGGAAAACTTTCTCTTTGCCTTTACGCTGTCCATGAATTTTCTTTAGACTGGGATCAGTCGTGGGGGAATCTGTCTCTCCAAATGATTTGATCTGTATTGCTTTAGTTAAGAAAAACATTGTTTGATACATGCTCATAATTCCTACGGACCCAAGCATCAGAAATACTACAGAGCCAGTGTCAATCCATATTAAATGTAGGTTGGTGTGATTTATGTTATGTGCTTCACAGCTGTAAAACTGTAGTGCCCAGAAGACTTCCTCAAATGAGAGGTTTCGAGGACAAAGTACTCAGTGAAACTAATGGCTAATGAAATGGGTGACTAGAAAAAGGCACATGGAATGCATTGGAACCCATAACAATCTCAAACTGGGCAGCTTCTACCTCAGGATTCCAATTAGAAATCAAACTGATAGGGATTAAAAATTATTGGTCCCCTTTGTTTATGAGGATACCAAACATTTTTGTTATCTCATTTATGCTTTAAGGTAGGCCATTTTAGTGAATAAAAGAGTTAAGGCCCTGATGAGGACAGCTGAGATCATTCCTTGCTACCACAGTAGAAAACACCTCTTTGATTTTCCTCACACACCAATTCCACACAAGTGAAATTCCATTGACTTCAATGGCATTACTCTTGATTTACATTTTAAATCTAACTTGTTATAAAAGGTTCTCTTACTGATTTGAGGGAGGAGAGGAAAGGGGAGGGGGAATCCTAACTCATGATAGTTAAATTCTTGGGGTTGCCAGTGCTGTGTATCCCATTAAGTAAAACAGTGTAGGCCCACACTGTGCCATCAGCTACACTTCTGCAACTCCTGTGACTCCAGTAGGGCAGAACCAAGTGTGATTCAGGGCACAATTTGGCCTAGTTTGTTTCAAAGACTTTAATATTAATAAGCTGGAGGGGACTGCCTCAATCCACAGGAGCCCCTTGTTAAAATGCCACTATCAATCAAAAGGCCAACCTGGACCTGACTCTAACAAGGTAATATCAAGGAGTAAGGGGTAGTAAGACTCCAGCCCCATCCCTTCCCCAGAACTTGGGACCCAGGTGCAGGGGGAAAAGAACAGAAGCCTGCTGTGCACTTGGTATTCCTCTCATCCCCTGAGCAGGTGGGTCTGGAGGAATAGGGAGTAGAGAGAGTCTTGGCTTCACCCACACTAGGAAGGAATATTCTACACCCAGTGAATGGCTGTAGTAAATGATCCCCTCCCAGGAGCAAGTGAGAAGTAGGGAAGAAATTGTGATTCTCTGAGTCACAATTCCTCCTTGGGGCTCCTCCACATTTGGGCATTGAGCAATGGTTCAATCTAACCCTAAAGAAAGGATTGGAATGATTTCCATGTCTCTGGTCAAGTTCACCCTCTCTCTGGATATGACTGAATTATCCTGCCAGAGAGGACTTCTGTCTGGAGCTCAGAAAAATATCTCTGGAGGTCATTTTCCCCCCTCTCTACAAATAAGATCCCCAACTTTTCCCACTCCCCCATAATGTATACCACAGGCAGAGAGGAAACATTTCTGTGGGATTAAATTATCCACTGTGCAAAACTGTGATTTATTAGCTAAAGAACACTCTGGCCTATGCGTCCCTCAATCACTGTAGATGTTCTCAGGTATGCAGGTGGGGCAAATCAAGCCATTTATTCCTATCTACATGGATCTGGAGATCACCTGATCACCTCACCATGTTACCCACCTGACACTGTTAACTGACACGGTAATAGGACCAGGTGAGGAGGTGATGTCTAGATCTGGGCACAGGGAGCTAAATTTCACCCATATGATTGGCAGACATGCATTGTCATGTACTATTGCCTTCATACAGCCTTTAGGTTTTTGGGCTGTTCGTCAGTAATATCAGTTTTTCCCCCTGAGTTTGTGTTTTTAATTGTGCTGTTTTATGCACTGGTTATTGCAGAGCTTCAACTATTGTTTAATGTCAGCTTGGTTTCGGCTCCCGTGGTTTTCTATGATCCCTTCCACTGTTGTAGCCTGCTCTCCATTGGCACTGATTGCCTGGGGTTGATCTGCATTTTTTTTTATTGTTTAAGGGATTAATTGTAATATATGTATGCAAAGCTCCTGTTAATTCAATTCAAATTTTTATTTTCCTCTGGTCATTGATTTTGCTGCATCTGTGTTTATTCTGTGACCTGTGGCTTTTTGCTAGACAGGGGCTGGCTGAGCATTTGCTGCCATATTTTTGGCACTCAGTCCGTTAAGCTTTATGGTAATATCTTGACAGAGACTGGCGCATAAGTGTCAAATACCAGATTCTGATCAGTTTGCATCTTGTTCTTTATGGAGGTATATGAATAGCACCCTTAAGTTCTCTGATATTCAGGATTTAAGCAAAAGGACATTTTTATTCCATTGCTTAGGTGAATTGGATTTTGAGATGCAGACGCATCAGTTATCTCAGAAAAAAACTGAAACTGGTATTAATGTGACATGAAAGTGATGGCGAACCCAGTGTGTGATTATGACTCAGTTTTAGTCTTGTCTAACGCCGTCTTCACGCTGTAGCTAGGATAGTTCAGTCACCTTGGTCATTCCTCTGGTGCCATCCATTCCAGGAAGACCTAAGTACCCAACAGCTGTATCTAGTGTGACCACTTTCATTGTATTATTTTGTTTTTTAATGGCCTCATTTCTTTCCCTCTACATGCTCAGTCCCCCTTCACTCTAGCAGACACTTGTTTTTCCATGTGGAGAGAACCATGCTGGACAATATTTGGAGCAGAGAGTGAGCAGCTCTCTATGACAATAATTCATGTCCTGCTGAGAGGCACACAGCTGGGAGGTGGGAACTGTTTTAAGTGGCAGAACTGGCACTGCTTCCAATGTTACAAGTGCTGGAAGCATTTTCACGCAGGAGAACTCCAACAGTACTACTGTGTTGGCAATGTGGTCCAATGAGTAGGATCCCAGTGTGGATTTTGTTCCCCACTGGGCTTGCTGAATGACCTTTGGCACGTTACTGAGGCCTTTCAAAAGTGGCCACTGATCTGGTGTGCCCCCATTTTTGGAGGCCCAACTTGAGACACCTTGGGATTGATTGTTTAGAAGTACTGACCACCCACAATCTCAGCTGCAGTTAGTGGGAGCTCCTGGAGTGCAGCATATCTGAAAAGCAGGCCCTCAGTGTCTTAAACTGCTCAACCCTATCCCTGACCTCACCCCTTCACTCCTGCTGTGCTCCCTCTCCCCCATTCCAACCCCTTCCCCAAAGGCCCCTCCCCAACTCTGCCCCCTTCCTGCCGCTATTCGACTCCTTCCTGAAATTCCAACCTGTCCCCGTCTCTTCCCCACCTCCTTCCCTGAGCGCACCACGTTCCTGCCCCTCCCTCCCTCCCGGAGCCTGCTACTGCTGTTTGGCAGCAGCAAGCACTGGGAGGTATGCAGAGAAGTTGGGGAGCAGCACGCTCAGGAGAGGAGGCGGAGGAGGAGGTGAGGTAAGGCAGGGCAGAGCAGGGAGCTTAGCTGCTGGTGGGTGCTGAGCACCCACTAATTTTTCCCCGTGGGTGCTCCAGCCCCAGAGCACCCACGGAGTCGGCGCCTATGACTGTGACAGGGGTTCCAGTGGAGACCAGCTGTGGTCACTCAGTTAGGGTGAACTGCAAAGAATGGGGCAGACAATCCCCAAAAAGCTGGTGGATATTCCAATAACTAGATTTATCAAGCTAGCCGAAAAGAGCTGCTTTATTACCTTACTGGTTACTCAGAAGTCCAAACAACACAGTTCCCTTAGAATCATAGAATCATAGAATATCAGGGTTGGAAGGGACCTCAGGAGGTCATCTAGTCCAACCCTCTGCTCAAAACAGGACCAATCCCCAACTAACTCATCCCAGCCAGGATTTTGTCAAGCCTGGCCTTAAAAACCTCTAAGGATGGAGATTCCACCACCACCCTAGGTAACCCATTCCAGTGCTTCACCACCCTCCTAGTGAAAATTTTTTTCCTAATATCCAACCTAGGCTTCCCCCATTGCAACTTGAGACTATTACTCCCTGCTCTGTCATCTGGTATCACTGAGAACAGTCTAGATCCATCCTCTTTGGAACCCCCTTTCAATAGCTGAAAGCAGCTATCAAATCCCCCCTCATTCATCTCTTCTGCAGACTAAACAATCCCAATTTCCTCAGCCTCTCCTCATAAGTCATGTGCTCCAGCTCCCTAATCATTTTTGTTGCCCTCTGCTGGACTCTTTCCAATTTTTCCGATCCTTCTTGTAGTGTGGGTCCCAAAACTGGACACACTACTCCAGATGAGGTCTCATCAATGCCAAATAGAGTGGAATGATCATGTCCCTCGATCTGCTGGTAATGCCCCTACTTATACAACCCAAAATGCTGTTAGCCTTCTTGGCAACAAGGGAACATTGTTGATTCATATCCTTATGACTTAAAGTGATCCAGACTCAGGGCTCCATCCGGGTCCCTAAGTCAAATATGATGAAGATTCCTGAAAATCTTCTTTCATCAAAAGGTTCTACCAATCCCAAACACCAGGGCCGGCTTTAGGAAGTGCAGGGCCCAATTCAAACATTTTCAGCGGGGCCCTGGCAGGGATGACTAAAAAAAAAAAACCTGTAAAAAAAAAAAAGCCTTTTATTTCTTCCATGTATTATTTACTTTCCATAACTATATAAATAATACAATTATATATTATGTACATTGCCTCATATATGCTGTTGATTGCTTATTAATGACCGCCATTTCACATGTGTGGGTCCCTGCCACTCCCTGTGGGTGTGCACATGTGTGGGTCCCAGTTGCTCCCTGCCCCCCTCATTGAAGTAGGTGTGCAGGGTTACTGCCCTGGGAACTGCAGGGCAGCAGTGGACATGAGGCTGGCTGGAGGCAGGACAGGAGCTGACTGGAGGTAGGGTCTAGCTGCAGGCAGGGCAAGGGGTGCAGGGCTGGCTGGAGACAGGGTGTGCTGGCTTCAGGCAGGGCCACAGGGGGATGCAGCAGGGTTGAGAGGGCTGGAGACAGAGGAGTGCGGAACTGGCTGGCTTCAGGCAGGGGGGTGCAGCAGGGATTGGCTGGAGACAGGGCAGGGGGTGCGGGGCTGGGTGTGGGCAGGGCGGGCAGGGTGCGCAGGGCTGGTGTGGGCAGGGCTGTGAGGGGGGCTGGCTGGCTTTGAGCAGGGCCACAGAGGTGTGTGGCAGGGGTTGGCTGGAGACAGGGCAGGGGGTTTGGCTGGGGCTGGCTGTGGGCACGGGGTGCAGAGCTAGCTGCAGGTGGGGGGGGGCAGGGCTGGTGCAGGCAGGGCAGGGGTTGCAGCAGAGGCAGCTGGAGCCCCCGCCCTTTAAATAGCCCCCAAGGCTCCCGCTATCCCAGGGCTCTGGGGGTTATTTAAAGGGCCTGGGGCTCCCCTGCTTCTACCCCCTCAGACCTTTTAAATAGCCGGGGAGCCCTGGAGAATACATGGGCTATTTAATGGACTCCGGTGGCTATTTAAAGGACGGAGTGGCAAAGGCAGCTGGAGCCCCGGCCCTTTAAATAGCCCCCAGAGCCCCCCGCTGTCCCAGGGCTTTGGGGGCTATTTAAAGGGCCCAGAGCTCCAGCCGGGAGAGCAGGGCTGCAGGGTAGGGCTTGCGCTCCGGCCGAGGCTCCAGCCAGGAGAGCGGGGTCACGGGGCGGCTTGCCCCGCTCCGGCCAGGGCTCCAGCTGGGAGAGCGGGGTTTCAGGGCAGCTTGCCCCGCTCCAGCCGGGGCTCCAGCCGGGGCCGCAGCGCGGCTTGCCGCGCTCCGGCTAGGGCTCCAGCCGGGAGAGCCGGGCTGCGGGGCTTGCCGCGCTCCGGCAGGAGCTCCAGCCGGGAGAGCCGGGCTGTGGGGCAGCCGCACTCCCGCCGGCACTTTGGTCAGGGGAGCGGGGCCATGGAAGACCCCGGAGCAGACCGCAGCCGGGGTTAGTAAAAAAAATTTAAAAGGCGCTTAAGACACGGGGCCCCATTCCAGTGAATCGGCCTAAAGCCGGCCCTGCTAGGACACATTACCTCCCAGCTTATTGAATATTTCAGTTCTTACCCAAATGCATGCTACAGCCAATTCTTATGGACTAAACTAATATTTATTCAAAAACAAAAGAGAGAGTATGGTTAAAAGATCATTATACATACAGACATGAGTTCAGTTCATTGAGGTTCAGACTCATAGCAGCAATGGTGAGCTTTGTAGTTGCAAAGAGTTCTTTCAGAAATAGTTCATAGGTTATAGTCCAATGTCCAAATATCATATTCAGGGCATACCAGCATAGTTGGGACCTCAGTCTTGTGACTCAAACTTCCCCCGATGAAGCTTAAGCAGATCTGAGATGACAGAATCAGGACCCATGGACCTTTTATACAATTCAGGTCCTCTTTGACAAGTTGAGAGTTCCTCGGGGAACAAAAGGTAAATAGGATGACTTTGAAGGAGGTCCATCACTGGTATTTAACTATAGAATTAACATAAGGCAATTTGCTTATTCCGGCACCATTCACAGATTATTTGCTATACATTTCAAAAAGAGATGAATACAGAGATATCTCCTGTCTTCAATTCATTTAAATGCTAGAATGTTCTTTTGATCTCTGAATTATCAGAATACAGCACAGACAGGGACTGTTGATTACACTGTCGACCCTACTCATACATATGTAAATACACAAAAATACAAATATTATCTCCCCACTTGTCTTTTAGGGGTTATTTATTTTGCAGGACAATTAACCCTTTCTGGCTATGCATCACAGTGACATTCATTGTTGTAATCTATCAAAGAATAATAAATGGAGTTTTCCAAAAAGCTGCAAAAACAATGCATCGTTGTTTGCACTCACTGTTGTAGCCTGACATTCATGTTGGAAGGTCAGATTGTCTGTTAGCTGGGCTGACAGTCCAGGCTTCAGTTTGGAAACAGAGTCATTCCTGGACTCCAATCCATATCTATTGCCAAGATAACCCCTGCCCACAAGGACAATCAACTGCTGGCCAACCACCAGGCTGGCCTCCTCTATCCAGGTTTGTGGGGTTAGTTATATCTATGGCAGATCAGTGAAAAAGAGAACAAGTGAATCCAAACATATTGCCAAGTCCCTGCATTTTCCAAATATCCTTCAGGCCACCATCTCTTTTCCAGGTGGGGTATTACTATCAGACCCAGAAGTTGGAGCTCTGCACCTAAAAGTCACTATTGAGCATCCTGGTCCAAAGCTCTCTTCGTGCCATTTATGTTGTGCTGGAAAATAAACCCAGCACCATCCTTACTCCTCTTATCTCCTTGGGCTGACTCTGCTGGTGATCAATTCCTGGCTCCTCGTGTCTTCAGGCACAAGAGAACAAGATACAGGAGTTACCATGAGGAGGAAGCTAAGCTACTTTGTCACCTCAAATGTTGTGTGGTCACAAAGATCTCCAGTATAAAGCAAACACCCAGACACGTTGTGGCCACAAGAGTCTGTGTACTGATGCTAGTAGGAAACCTGTAGTCATACATGGTGGGGCAAGGATAAGTTGTCTAGGACAGAATCAGTAGCTTCTAGACAAGTACAATGGTAACCCATATCCCTTGCACACTCACCACAGGATAGCCGTGTAGTGTCCACCGAGAACTTGGAATGTCTGAGACACATTCAAGGATAGGGCAAAATCTCGTGTCTGCAATAGTGACCATCCCCCGCACCAGGGGTATAACAGTAGTCAGTGGACTGACAGGCGTGTGGACCTTTGTTATCCTGCCTACATTATGTGTATGGAGCGAAGGCCTGTGAATTCAAAGTTAGTGCTGTGAGCCTTGGAAAGGGTTGTGATGACTGTCCCTTAGACAGTCTCTTATTAAAGTGTTTGTGCATATTATGTACAGGAACTGAAAGGAAGATTTCTTCCTTTCCATGGTAAATGCCAAGTTGAGAGACACATATTTTGTTGTTATTATGTCATATCTTTATTGCCTGCCATCCAGAGGCCACAGTTGGGATCTCAATGTGCTACTTACTGACCAAACTCAGTCCCCATCCGGAGGAGATCTTAGGAAGAGATGTGTTTATTGGGGCTGCCTGTTAGTTCTTTTTAAAAATTGGGTTTTACACTGAAGCCAGTTAGAGGAAGCCCTGTTCATTCAGCTATTATAACGCTGCTCGCTGCCATGCATTACCATGTAATTGCATTCCCCATCCTAAACATAAGGTTTGTCTGCTAAGAAAAAGAATCTACAGGAATGGCTGATTTATTCCATTCTTATGTGCCCTAAAGAGGTGCCAGTTAAGAGACAATAATAACAATATCAGAGTGCACAGTAGGTATGTGTTTGTACAGAGATATTTCATATTTTAACCAACATAGGCCCAGATTTGCTGTCTATGAAAGTTTGGGGCCACTGATATTAATGCTCTTCTGTCCTTCTGTTTATCCCTTGACAGGAGTAAGTAATGCTGACTTACGGCAACCAGGAAAATCTCCCAGTTTCAGTGTGAACTGGATAGTGGGTAACACGGACCCTGAAGTGATTAACGCCACAACAGGAAAGAGGACCTGTGGGGGCTCTTCGCGGCTCTGCAAGCACACGTTTTATGTTCGGTGGGCAAAGCTTTGTGGAAAGGTAGGCCTTGTAAACTACCGGGGATACAGCCTCACAGTCAGACGTGGGACTGCTGGAAGCTTCCCAACCATGGATCTGACCTGGTATTAGTATTTCAGCCTTGTTGTGAGGAAGAACTAAGAGTTCTGCTTTCTTGCTTCCCAGGGCTGTAGAGTCTATGAACAGAGACTGGGCCTTTGTCCCTAGCACAGGCTGATCCCTACTTTATAGCCAACCTCTTTGACAGTCCACGTGTAATGATGACAGCCTCCAAAGGAGCCCCAGTATTCCTCGTTAGTAGAGACTGAAAGCTGATGGAGATCCTCAGGAGTCATGTACCATGGAGATGGCATTAGCTGAATGGACAGGAGCATAGGGAGACCTAACAGCTGAAATAGCACCCCAAGTTGTACTGCAATAATCCAGGCAGCTTTCAAGGGGAAGTGTCCACACTGGTCATTCTGGACAGTGGAATGCTCCATTTTCAAACCAGTAATACAAAAATAGGACACTGTATTCCTTATTTGGGGGCACATAAATTGGTTGTTTGGTTTCCTATGTTCCATCCTGAGTACCCACATTTGAAAATTGGGCTCTGATTGTGACTGTTATTCAATATTGATAAATACCTCTAATGCCATTTCAACTTCTTACAAGTGAAGTACCCGATCCTGCAAGATTTGGAGCACCCAGAACTCCCACTAAACTCCACAGCAGTTATATTTAATGGAATTAAAGCTACAGGTTTCCCTCAGTTAAAATGGACGCCATGCCGCCATACCCTGGCTGCCCCTAGCCACTCTTTCCCATTGTTTTGTCAATACAGCAATTGGTAAAGGATCCCCTGAATGACTCTCTCTGGCATTATCCCTTTCCCTGGAGGGTGCTCACCTAAAAACTTTTTGTACCTGGGAAACTGCACAATCTGTGTAGGATCATCAGATAGGCACTAAGCTGCGGCTATTTCTGCTTGCTCCTTCCTCATCTTGACCCTCTGCTTGGAGTCAGCCTTGCTCTTCTCTTCTAAGGAGTTGCTAGAGGAAGAGGAAGAGCTGAGTTCAAAGAGCTGAGAGCTAGGCTCCACACTTCCACGAGAGAAGACAAAGGAAACGGAAAGGCTTAAGGGGAATGCTGCCTTTATATAGCCTTTGTCTCCTTGCTTCCTGGTCGTTATAGCACTGATTGCCAAGAATCATCCTGCCCTTCTCTACAGGATGGGAGAAGATTGGG
This sequence comes from Gopherus flavomarginatus, assembly GCF_025201925.1. NCBI lineage: Eukaryota > Metazoa > Chordata > Testudines > Testudinidae > Gopherus > Gopherus flavomarginatus. Next base: position 24,609,615 of record NC_066618.1, on the reverse strand, counting down.
ACAATCCGTAAAGTATTTTGATTTGGACCAATTGGGCATTTCCTGAGCAGACAAAGCATTACTTGTGTCAGTTGGCATTCTGAGAGGACTTTAATCCAGCCACAGCCACAACCACTTGGAAGAAATGTGGTGAAGGGGAGGTGGTGTTCCTTTTTCTTATATCCTCTTCTTAGTTGCTTTTCCTTTATATCCCTTTGGTTTGTAAATGACACTCATTTTGCATGCAATTCCCCACAACCACCCCACTATATGGAGGTGTAAAGCCTCACTGTGTGGGTGTGAATTCCCACTCCACAAATCAGCAGAAGTACTGTGAATGGTATAGGTCTCTGGATCCCTGATTGCAAACAGAAGCTGGGTAGGGAGATGGAAGGAAATCCTGGACCAAGTTCCTGTGGCAAGGTCTTTTGAGAAGATGAAGGGCTAGCTGGGGCATCAGCAGTGCAGGAACAGTGGCTGTCATGGCTGCTGCTACAGGGACACAGCAGGCTGAGAGCTAGCTCTGGAGCACAGTTCCAGAGAGCACCCTAGGTATGTGGCCTGACCCCTGGTGAGTCTGCACTGAGATACACATGAGAATCAGCCAAAGCCGAAAGGGAAGGAGGCCCTGGATCAGTGACTGAGGGACTGTGTGAGGTGGATGTATGGTGTCCTTTGTGTTCCCACAAGTGGGCAGCCCAGGCTGTATCTTGCTCTGGCCCACAGAGATAGTGAGCAGGGAGCAGTACTACCAGAGCCCCTCGGTGAGGGGTTGACCAGTGGATCTGATCTGGGGGCAGCTGAGACCCAGCAGAGAAGGCCAGACCAGCACTGGGACTACAGCAGCAGATGCCATACGAGGCAGGGGCCCAGACTCAGCACTCAGAGCTTTCAGGCAGTTTGCACTTTGAATTGGTTTGTTGATGAGCAAGATGCCCAAGCTAAGTGTTTGTGCTGATAATGGCACTGCAGTGGCCCCTGGGTGAATCCCTGTCCCTCCAAAGGCAGCAGGGGGAGCCCCCCATACTAAGGCAAGGAACAAGAGTCTGCAAAGATAGCAAAGGGAGGCCCCATTTGGCACACTACTTTGCCACTTCCACCTGTTTTCTGGCCAACATACACCTGGCCTGTAACTTGCACCAGCATTTAGACCCTTTGCTGTATTTGGCTGAATATACCAATAAAAGCATTCACCTCCCCCTAAACTGAATGAGTAACGTTGGCCCAGAGATTTCCATAGGAGTTCGACCTACTGACTTCAGCCTGCATTTTAGTCTCTCTGGGATGTTTGCTCCTGGAGGTTGTGCTTTGATGCAGAGTTTTTCCTACAGGATGTAATTTCGCTGGTTGTAAGCACTAGACTTTCACTTGTACGCCTGCTCTGAGGCATTTTCCAGACCTTGATTGCTTTCATATAATGTCAAAGACTCACTGTTGACTTGACTGTGGAAGGTCAGAGACGGTCATTGATTTAGTCCTTCTGAAATACAAAAGGTGCTTTCTTCTTGTGTGTGTACTCAGGGTGATTGCTGGACTGTAGACGTGCATCTTTGTCTCTTAAGACAGTTTCTGGCAGATGCTTCAGGTTTTACTTCTGAATGTTCACTTTTGTTGAACTAGCTACGGTCCCTCTCAACAAGACAGCTTCTCAGCCATACGTTCTATGCAGCATAAATCCCCGAAGCTCGACTACTGCCCTTCCTATGCATGTTTCACATCTTTTATTATAACAGATTTAAAGGCAGAGGGGAGGAAAATCTTCCTCATATTGTCTCTTGGCATTGGTTTGACTAGCTCAAGCTCTGAACTGCTCCGCTTCCTTTATTGAAATCAACCACGTTCTCTTCTTTTCGGATTCTCATAAAGGTTATTTTTTAACTCTCCTCTAAGCACCTTAACTGACAAGCAGATTTTTCTTTGCAAAAACACCAAGTTATTTGCAGGTGTATATTTGCTGCTGGTTGCACCCACTTCAGGAAGGCAAAAACTGTTTTCCTTTTTTGGCATTTGCTCCACATTTTCAAGATAGGAACAATGTCTTGTGCCTTATACCTTCAGTGTTTTGTTGTTGCAAATCAAAGGCAAACAGAGAAAGCTCAGAGATAGTTTATTGCTTAGGAAATGTAGATGGGAAGATTATATGGCTGTTGAAGTCGCCTGTTTCTGCTAGCTTGTTGATTTGGTTTTTTATTTTTTTCCCTCTCCTCTGATTTTGTTCTGCAGCTGAGCACACGAATGCCAAGCCATGGAGACATGCCATCAGTGTACAGTGAGGCTAAACTGGTGGCTCAGACATACCAAGCTGTCAAGCAGCAGCTGTTTAAAGCATTTCAGAAAGCAGGTCTGGGCACCTGGGTCAAGAAACCTCCAGAGCAAGATCAGTTTTTACTAACTGTATAAATCATTCAACACCTTTGCTACATGACCAGATCAAATCAACTGGAGAGAAGGATGGGCAGAATGTGTGGGCTGATAGAATGGATGCAGTTCAATATTTAATAACAACCTCCATGAGAATGTTTTCTTTTAATTCTGTATTGGAAATACATAAACATAAGATGTGTTTGATTAATGCACTGAACTTGACTTTAGGAAACTGCTTTTTCATACTGATCCCCTTACACGGATCTACATGCTCAGATTATAAAATGTTTCTCACAAAGACGCTGCTGTTCATTGTTTGTAGTACACAGGATTATTATTTATCCAAGAAGCAGCTGCATTTCAGACTTGAGCAGGCCATGCATCTGACTTAAAATACAGTTTATCCAGTGCTCAATTTGTAATGAAAGAGGTGCTGAGGCTCAAGCAATTAGATGCCAGGACTCAAGCAATTTTTTTTTACTTTCATAACTGACCCAGCAAGTCCTGAGATGCCGGGGCTATGAACTGCCAAGCCTGGAAATGCTGGGGCTCAGTGCTGGCACAGACTAAGCACTGAGTTTATCTTCCCCCCATACCATCAGAGCAATAATGTTGCTGAATGATGGAAGATACTTTAGTTAGTGAATACATGAAAATACCTTCATACCCACAGTGTGACAGAGAGTCACAGGACAAGCATATTCATCCACAAGGAGTTGCGTATCCTCTATGCAAAAATTGTTCTGTCAGCTGCTTAATTTTAATACAGGGATTCTTTTAAACTGTTTCCTGTTTTCGGATCTGAGCATAGTACTGGGAGCCAGGATTTCCTGCTTTCTAAACCTGACTCTGACACTGACTCCTTTTGTGTCCTGCAGCAAATCACATAGGACCAAATTTTCACCCATAGTCCTAAGTTTTTGGTGCCTCATCTTTTGGAAGCTGCAAACTAAACAGAGTTAGGGCCTGATTTTTCAGAGGTGCTGAGTCCCACAATTCCAGATGAAGTCAATGGGAGCTGAAGCTCCTCTGCACCTCTGAAAAATCAACTATTGAATATTTGATATTGGATACCCACAAAAACCTCAGATACTCACTTTTGAAATTTGGTCGTTCACTGCCTCAATTTTTCCATCTGTGAAATGGGGAGCTTGTGGTAATAATTTATTTAATTAATGGTTGGTTATAAATCACTGTATAAATAAGACTCTGTCACACTTATATTGAATAGTACTTCACTCTGTAGATAGTCCCACTGAAACCATACAATGGACATGACTACTTCCAGAGTAAGGCTCTACACAGTGTGAGAAAGGTAGGCTTGCCAGTTTTGGTTTGATGTATTCCTGGAGGTTTCGTCATATGACATAATCTTTAATTAAAGATGAATCTTTAATTCCTAGAGACTCCTAAAGGATTTTCAGATTCTGGTCCTATGTAAGTACTAAATAGTCTTATTAAATTGACCACACATTCATTCGCAGTCTGAAATGCAGATTGTTTTCTATTATAAGAAGAATAGCTTTTTGCTGAAACATATCTTCAAAAGGAAGGACTGAGTCTGTTATTATTGCCCTATGAATCATTTCACTTCATCAGAATGTAAGGCATGGGAGATCTAAACGTCCATAATCCAACTAAACCCAGGGTTGAGAGTTCAATCCTTAAGGAGGCCATTTGGGGATTGCTCCTGCTTTGAGCAGGGAGTTGGACTAGATGATCTCCTGAGGTCCCTTCCAACCCTAATAATCTAAGATAAGATTTAACAGCAGAACTAACTGTCATACACACTGTATTTTTTTATTTATTTTGTTTGTTTGTTTTTTTAAATGACAGGATTTGCAGGTATATAACAACTTTTCTTTTTATTCCAGTGATTCTCTTTAAATCTGTATATAACATGCTGCTACTGATTTGTGATAATTGTCTAGATATTTCACCAGAACAGTCTAGATGAGTTACTTTTCAAACAAATACATAGCTCATATTTTTTCCATGTAATTTCCTTTACACAGGAAACTGTTCCTATCAATAAAGGTAGATGCTCTTTGTATAGCGTTTATCATATTTGGAGAGCCATATACCGTAAATACATTGTTTATTGATGCCCACAATAGACTAGCTACAGTATTTTGATGAGATCTTATTTTTAGATTGTAAACTACAAGATGTAGCTATAGTGTCTTGTATAAAAATTATTGTGATAAATTAGAATTTTTAAATTAGATAAAGCAGAGCTCTCCCCTTATGAAAACCTTTCCAATAAAATAATACATTCCATATTAACTACCAAAAAAGTCCTTAGAGTAGATATATTTAATAACCTGAAGTTGTTTCAATAAGTTAGGGGCAAGAAGATACTTTGTGGTAACCACTTTGTTAATATGACCCCTTCCAGGGTTACCTTTAACATTTCAAAATAATGTTACGTTCCTTCTGGAGATTCCATCTGTACTTCCAAATGTCAAACATTCCCGTGTTACCTTCCCATCTGGCTTTGGCCCTAGCTCCCGCTGGTGTTGATGGAAGATGTCTCCATTGACATCAAGGAGAGCAGGATCTGGCCCACAGCCTGCCAGCTTTGTGTTAGTGCAGAGGGAAGCCGCTTTGTGAAGGTAGCAGGGTACAGGTCTATGTAGTGAGTTACACACAGAGCTTGTGGCTGCTACGTAAGCAGGTATAAATGGGAGGAGGGTGGGCAAAGGGAGCAGGTATGAATGGGAGGAGGGTGGGCAAAGGGAGTCCCCTTGTCCCCATGCATGGGCTCCTCCAGGGCCAGGCCCCAACTACACAGTGGCTGCACTTGACGAAGCATAGGGTCTGCTTCCTCCTTTAGTCCCAACGGCCCAATACACTCCAATGCGGGTGGGACCATGGCCCTGCCTCAGCACGGCATGGGGCTGGTCTGTAGATGGGAGCATGCAGCACTTCTTGAAGGTATATAGCCCCCAGTGGCCCAGGGAACTCAGGGGAGAATTCTAGCACCCTGAGACAGAATTGCCCTCCAAGCTCCCCCCACCCCTTAGTCTGAGCTGAGCACATTTGCACAACGGAGTCAGTGCACTAGCAGGGTTCAAATCCGGCTGCCAGCATTTGAAAGGGCCCAGTGCTGTTGAGTCTGACCTCCCCAGCATGAAGAATACTGGGGCTCTGTCATTTAAACTGACTCCCTCCTCACGAAGGGTACTGGTAACCCCTTCTTGAACTACTGGCTCTCTCTACGTTAACCCAGCCTAGCCACACGAGAGACATCAAGGCTCCTTCTTAAACCAGCTGGGTTCAGCCCCAGCATGTTTCCAACCTTATGGATACATAAGGGCTGCAGGGTCTGGTATCAGAGCTAACACGACCACAAACTGAAGGAGCTAGTTATTTTAAGGATGACAAGACAGGTGGGATGGACTGATCAGGCCTTTGTTGCAACAAATACATTTTAAAAATCCTGGATTCGATTGCCAGACCTAATCGAGGCAGTGAGGACCGAGCTTGAACCTGTCATAAGTAGACATATGATACGTCCATTGAAGGTAGTGGAGTCACAGCTCCTCACCCCAGTGTTGACTCTGGGCCAAGCTGTCTACTGTTCCTCATTATATGCATCAACACAGTGTGCACCACATCCCAGCAGCACAAATTACCAACATGCAGCATTTCCTGAAGCAAAGGAAAACTTTCTCAATAGTAATTCTTAAGTGATGATTATGTACATAACACGCATGAGTGAATGGCAATACTGTACTAATGGATGTAAATTTGTAATATTTGTAAAAAAAAGACAACAGAAGAAAATAAATCTGAATTTACATATGTGAATTTGCTGCTAAGTTCTGTAAATTGCACTTCAGTGATACCTGATAAGTGAATGTTTCTGTTAAGTGAATAAAATACCAAGTAAAATTGTTTCTTTATTGTTTGTTATTTTTCACTATGGCCTAGAAATCATCTTCTCTTTATGTATTCAATAGTCAATATATTCTCCCTTTGACCTGCACAATTACAGTGCTTCATGGAGCTAAATGGTTGTACTGAGAGAAGATTATCCATCCTGGATGTATCTGGATTCTGTTCTAAAAGTGATGGGAATGGTCTTGCACTGGGAGAAGGATGAACTAGACCAATCTCTAATTTTGCCCATTCCAAGTTACAACTGGGGCTATTGTTTTAAGTATCTGTATTATAAAATTTTTACTTTGTCCACAGACTTAACTATTTTGTTCACCTATAAAGATGTCTAAATTATTCATTGCCAGAGTCGCTAGGTCTGAATGGGATTGTAAGAAACAGTGAAAATAGTCCAGAGAGACATTCTTCATCCTGCTCTTCAGTACAGGTATGAAATCTAACATATAAAGAAGTGCAAAGAGTGATTTCCCCTCCTGCAGAACTTGGAGGAGGCAGAGGGTCATTTTTTGTTTCACGGAAATGCAAAATTCCACAGAAGCTAGTGATTTCAGACACTTTTGCATAGCTAGTCCTTTCACACAATAGCATCTTTCTTTTTAAGCTAGGATTTTGCTGGTGGTATAACTGTGCTTTGGGGCATGTAGGTAGAAATGATGGCTACAGTGGAACACTTTCAGAGTCAGGTTTTCTCTGCAGTACCAAGTCACTGAGGGTCAAGTCCAAACTCCTAACTCAGGCAAAACTCCCACTGGAGTCAGAGTTTTGCCTGAGTAATGAAAGTGTCCAGCCTTTCAGTAGTTAGCAGGTCTTGTCTACATAGAAAAGTTGCACTGTTTTAACTGTACTGGTATAGTTAAAGGCTTACCACCCCCCTATTGTGGATGCAGTTATACCAGTATCAAAATTCTTGTACCGATACAGCTTAGTCCCATATAGGAAGTGGAATGAGCTATGCTGGCAAAAGGGCCTTTCATAAAGTTATAACTTCATCCACACTAGGTGTTGTGTTGGTTGTGACACTTTCTCAGGGTGTCCAGAACCATAGGTCACTAGCTAACCTCTGCTGCCTCAGCAAGAGAGAGATTTGCTGGGGCTAATTGGCTACCAGCTCCCTGTCACACCAGTCTGTTAGCCACCCCCCGACATACTTCTCAGTACTCTGCCAGTCTTCATTTTGCCTTGAAGGTAACACTTGGTTCACCCCAGTTCTGGTGAACCCTGGAAGAGCATTTGCCTGGAACAGCCAGAGACTGTCACCAGTCACTCACAGGAATTACCAAGTTTGCTATCTCCAAAGAGAGAGTGCACACACCAGCTTGTTTGATTTAATTAAGAATTCACGTTTTGCTCAATATTACAGTTTTGAGCTCTACTTATGATAAAAGAAAGAGGCGTTTATTAACAAAGATTTAAGTGATATTAAACTAGGACAATGGAAGCAAAACAAAAATATAGCATGCTGCTAAGAGACTAAACATAACTTTAGCAGGCTAAAATCTTTGTCTTTCCTGCAGCAACCTCTCAGTGTCACCAGCTCCCAGGGCCAGGATCCAGCTTTCATTGATGCAACAAGACAGAACAAGGAGTAATGGTCTTAAGTTGCAGTGGGGGAGGTTTAGTTGGATATTAGAAAAAACTTTTTCATTAGGAGGGTGGTGAAGCACTGGAATGGGTTACCTAGGGAGGTGATGGAATCTCCTTCCTTAGAGGTTTTTAACGTCGGGCTTGACAAAGCTCTGGCTGGGATGATTTAGTTGGGGGTTGGTCCTGTTTTGAGTAGGGGGGTTGGACTAGATGACCTCCTAAAATCCCTTCCAACCCTGATATTCTATGATTCTATGAAAGTGCTGTCCTTTCTGCTCCCTCATTAACGGACCATCAAAGGGTTCTTTCCCCGCGCACCCCCTTACAGTCCAGTAAACCTTTGAAATGTATCCTTTTGAATACTGCATGCAGATCTGGTCACTCCAATCTCAAAAAAATTGGAAAATGTACAGAAAGGGCAATAAAAATTTTTAGGGTAGGGAACAGGTTCTATATGAGGAGAGATTAATAAAACTGAGGCTTTTCATCTTGGAAAAGAGACAGATAAGGAGGGAAAGGATAGAGGTCTATTAAAATCATGGCTGGTGTGGAGGAAGTAAATAAGGAAGTATTATTTACTCCTTCTCATAACACAAGAACTAGGGGTCACCAAATTAAATTAATAGGTAGCAGTTTAAAGCAAACAAAAGGAAGTATTTCTTCACACAACACTAAATCAACCTGTGGAACTCTTTGCCAGAGGCTGTTCTGAAGTCAAGACTATGATAGAGTTCTTAAAAGAACTAGATAGATTCATGGAGGATAGGTCCATCAATGGCTATTAGCCAGAATGGGCAGGGATGCAAAACCATGTTCTGAAATGTTCCTCTCCTCTGTTTGTCAGAAGCTGGGCATGGATGACAAGCGATGGATCACTTGATGATTATCTGTTCTGTTCATTCCCTCTGAAGCACCTGGCATTGGCCATTGTTGGAAGGCAGGATACTGGGCTAGATGGACCATTAATCTGACTCAGTATGGCCGTTCTTTTGTATCCCTAGATAAAGATCTTCTCCCCTGCTGCTTGATCTCCGGGAAGCTGCTTTCTTATCTTCCTGTTAACTTGTTTGCCCTGCTTACCTCAGATGCATCTGTAATTCCCATCACAGGCACCGACTTTCCAAAGCACTGGGGGGTGTTCAACCCCTGGCTTTGTCCCAGGCCCTGCCCCCACTCCACTCCTTCCCTCAAGGCCCACCCTCGCCTCTTCCCACCCAGTTTGGCCCCCTGCCCAAGCACGCCACATCATCCCCCCCTGCATGCTGCAAAACAGCTGTTAGCAGTGGGCAGGAGGTGCTGGGAGGGAGGGGGAGGCACTAATCTGCGGGGCCCACAGGCAGGAGGCACTGGGGAGGAGCGAGGGAGGAGCTGATAGGAGGTCTGCCGAGGGTGTTCAGTACCCACCATTTTTTCCCCATGGGTGCTCCAGACCCCAAGCACCCACGGAGTTGGCAGCTATGATTCCCGATTATTTTAGGGTTACCCTGCTTAACTTACCTCAGACGCCTAGGCAAATAGGTAAATCAACATTCATTTGTCTGAGATAAACTTGGTTATCAATCCTGCCTCGTTACCAAATTTCATCATAGTTTCATCCATACACACTACTTCTCGCATGACACCCCTACATACATCTCACATTGCTTACGGTGCACAGTATGATGTAAGCTTTTATTTGCTATATTGCACACAGAGGTGAAAGTAAGCCAGTGCTGTCCGGTACGGCGTACCAGCAAGAGCCAGTACACCGTGCTGGACCGCATCGACTTCCACAGCAGGGATTGAAAGGGTTCAGAGCTCCCCACCCCTACGGGCAGCCCAGAGCCCTTTGAATCCTAGCCGTGGCTCCAGCGGCAGGGCTGGGGCCGGGATTTAAAGGGCTCAGAGCTCCCCGACGCTGCGGGCAGCCCAGAGCTCTTTGAATCCTGGCCACGGCTCTGCAGCTGGGAGCCCCTGGTTGATTTAAAGGCTCTGGTTCTCCCAGCCACAGCTGGTTCCCCAGGGACTTTAAATCTTGAGAGGCCAAGTCTCTTCTGGATATGGCCATGCCCACCCCCCCCCAGACTCCGGCAGTACCGGTAAGTCCTGTAAGTTACTTTCACTTCTGATTACACAACAGTCTTTATAAATAAATAGTATAACAGCAATGTGTGAGGTGTAGTGAATGTGTCAGGCCTGATGAGAGTTGCTGTTATAGAACGGTGATCCCTTTGCCAGTTGGCACTGAAGGGCTTTTTAGGTCACAATTTTAAAAAAAACACCTTATACAAACCCTAAGCAAAATAGTTAAATTGGTGCAAAAAATCTGTGTAGACCAGGCCTTCTAAATAATAGCTCCACTCTAACCAGAACTGCAAGCTTCACACAGGAATTCATTGTAACAATCTACAGGGTCCATTATTCCTCTCTAAGCAGTTTTGCTCCAACCACATTCATTTTAGGCAGGTTCCAACCTATTTTCCGTGCTAAAGTAGCTGTTCGGGCCATGCTCCATCCATGGCAGCTGCAGTGACATGATTTTGCTGCTGAAAACAACTGCAAAGCAATCACTGAGTCTGGGGTTAATCTCATTAAATTTAAAGGAGAAATAGTAGAATGGCAGCTAAAACATTACAGGCATGCAGCACAGCGTTATCAAGCACAGCTGATGTTTTTTCCAACTGTATCTTAGGGGAAAATAACAACATAAAACATGAGTAATTTGATATATTGTCTTAATAGAGGGCTTCAGTGAAGTGCCTGTTTCTCAAATAAAATAAATAAGTCCTGCTGCTGTAGTTAAGTCTTGGTAGGCATGATTGGGCATTGAAGAATAAAATGGCAGCATAAGAACTTTTTTAACCTTTTGATTCATTACTTCTGTGTCTACTTTGGAGCCCTTACTCCCGATTACTTTGGTTGGTTTCAACGTGAGCAGGATACACTAGTTCGGCTGGAAAGCCAGCTGAAGCTAAGGAAAAGTCAGCTCTCTTAAAGGGCCAACAGCATTTCTGCTGAAACCCCACAAAACACCTGCAATCCACACGTGTGCACATAAAATTCCAAGGGTTATGAGCTAAATAATGTGGCCTTGGAGAAAGAGGATTAATAATCACTGGCTTTTCGTCAGTGAAATCATTCTGCTCAAATGCTCTGTTCAGTCTGGCTTTCCTGGTAATTTCATCCCTCGCTGGTATAGTTTATGTTCTATTTTATCAACTCAAGACTGAATTACTTCCACTAGGCCATTTAAAACTGGCCTATCCCCTATAAGAAAATGGCCACATTCTTTAGAGTTTTGCCTTTTCACCAGAACAAATGTACTTTGAATCTGTAATAATCTAGCACCCCTCCCTGGCCCCTCCCGCAACCCAGAGAGGGTGCTCAGACAGTGTGGTGAGGAGCCCCATGTAAGTAGACAGATACATTTATTATACCCAGGGTGGCCAAAACAGCCAGAGATACAAGCTTATAAATCGTATGAATAGTGGTCCAAACTGAAGGGCTGGAGCCACAGGTGCCTACTTTCATTTTTCTGGGTGGGTGCTCTGCCTCGAGGTCCAGCCCTTCACTCCGCCTCTTCCTGCCCCTGCTCTGCCCCCTTCCCCAGTGCCCAACCCTTGCCCCGCCTCTTCCTGCCCCGGCTCTGTCCCCTTCCTAGGGTGACCAGATGTCCTGATTTTATAGGGACAGTCCCAATTTTGGGGCCTTTTTCTTATATAGGCTCCTGTTATCCCCCACTCCCTGTCCCGATTTTTCACATTTGCTCTCTGGTCACCCTACCTCTTCCCCAGAGCCCAACCCTCACTCTGCCTCTTCCTGCCCCCACTCCGCCCCTTCCCCCAGTGCCTCCCACTCTCTGCTGACCAGCTCATTAGTAAGTGGCTGGGCTTTTTCCATAGGTGCTCCAGCCCCAGAGTGCCCACCAAGTCAGCACCTATGTCTGGAGCTGAGGCTCAGCCAGTGCTACCTGTTGTAATGGGTGCCAGGTCTATACTACAAACTTACACCAGTATAACTACATCACTCAAGCATGCAAATCCATACCCTTGAGTGACGCAGTTGTACCTACCTAGTCCCGGTGTAGACAAAGCTACGTCGACAGGAGGGCTTCAAGGATTTTTTTTTCTTACAATAACAGCAGCCTTAGTGACTCTACACTGCACAGCTGATCTGCTTTCAGCTGATGCACTTTCACCTTTATAACTGAGAGACACCATTTCACTTGAACCCATAGTCCATGCACAACAAGCAATGCTTGGCCCTGATGCAGCTGCACTGACTCAGGAAAATAGAGGTGGAGTCCGTGTTGCCAGAGGCAAAACAACTATCTACCACATTAGCCTTGGCATTTGAATGTGATTACTGTGGGTCAGCACTACTTTTTCCTTAGCTGAACCAACAACTCTTTAACTCTCTATTAACAGTGAATATATTTGAAGATCCCTTTACTGTTACTTCGGGTATATGCTGCAAAAATTCAGACACTTTTTAGTAAGGTATTTATTTAATTATTTTTGGGTTTCTAAATAGTCTACTTAGTGCTGATGCTGAAATTTTCATCCCTTACTTTACTCTGGTATAGTAACAGGTTTCTGCATATTCCAGCATGGCAGCAAAATTGAAAAATTCCAGCGCACTACTCTGGAGGGGGCTTACCACATAAGGTCAAACTCTGCTCTGTTACCTCTGTGCAGCCTCCAAGGTAAAGAGCAGAGTTTGACTTTATGTGGGTAGCCCCCTCCAGAGCAGTCACCCAAGTGTAACAGAGCAGAATCCAGCTCACAACATTTGTTTAGGCTACATGAAAAAGATTGTTTACTTCATCATACTTGCATTTTCACAGAAAGTCTCATGATTTCATACTGTACCATTGAGCATCAGAGCAGCCTCATAGCATCTCGAGGGTAAAGATTAATCTGTGAAATAACATTAGGATAGTGACACTTTTCGGTGTTTATGGGATTTGGCCAGTGGTGCCAGAGTTTACACATGCTTCAAACTTCAAGTCACTTTTTGTTGTCTTAGCGTCTGGTTATTTTAAATTAATGCAATAAGAGTTGTTCAGTTACCAGTGCAAGAGATTCATACACGTCAAGGCCTATGATAATCTATTCTGACTCCAAAGAACCTCACCCCATAATTCCTGCAACAGACCCATTCCTTCTGTTTGAGCTACAGCCTCTCATTTAAAAGATCTCTATTGTATCCAAACATTCGTCCCAACATCAGCCCTTACAATAAATTGTCCGAAATTTCCCTAGCAGAGAACTGTGAGATTAAGGCCAACAGCAAGAACTCTTCAGTGTCACAATGAGAAGCGCTGACATAGTGCTTGATCACACACTCTGGAGCGTTAGGTTCTTTTTAGGCTCCTCTGCTGAAATTGGCATTTAGCTGCAGCTTAACGCAGACAAATGTAAAACAATTGGTTGAGGGACAATAAACCAAAACAAAAACACAGCTAAAAGGCAGTAGTTCTGCAGTTCCCCTCACCTCCTACCAAGGAGATTTACAATAGCCAAGGCTGCCCAGAGGGGTGGGCAAGTGGCGCAGTTTGCCCCAGGCCCCGGGCTCCACAGGGGCCCCACAAGCCCTGGCCCGGTGGTGGTCCGGGTCTTCGGAGGCATTTCGGTGGCGGGGGGCTCTTCAGTGCTGCCGAAGACAAGGAGCGACTGAAGGGCCCCCCACTACCGAAATGCCACCAAAGACCCAGACCACTGCTGGGTGAGTACAAGTGCTGCAGCTCCCCCGCTTTGCCCCAGGCCCCCTGAATCCTCTGGGCGGCCCTGACAATAGCTCCTGAGCTCCTGCAGCACTGTTTAGCTTGGTATTAGTAGGTTTTTTCTCAATACCCATTGTTGGCTGTCATTTCCCAGAGGGAGACTTATCAGCTCCACACACGGAAGAGGGATACTTGGGCTGCTTATAAAAAACTCCAGGATCCCTTGTCCTGATGGCTCCCTTGTCTTGCAAAGCTCAACAGCTCTGCAGCAGTCCTGGTTCCTACAGCTTTCCTTGTTTCTTCTATCAATGAAGCATCTAAACCCTGCTAGGGAACTGTTCCAGTTTAGACACACCTCTAAGCTCATAGGGTTGTACAGCCTTCACTGCACAATCACTTTAGGTTCAAAGGTGTAACCTGAAAATACTGTAGTGAAACATCTTTGCAGTGAAAATCTCCAGTTCTTGTTCAGCTCCAAAACAGACCCATTCCCCAAGACTGGACTCCAGGCACAACATATTTCCTCACTAGCTTGTGAAGCAGACAGCACCCTCATAAAATCCTATCACATTAAGCTGCCTTTCAACCCCTACTGAGTATGAGGCGTTATGGGAACTGGCTGGAACTGGCTAACATAGAATCTAGTCTATGCAACTGTCAGTCAGGTAGGTGGTGCTGGCTTGTAGCAAGAGCAGGGGAGCAGGCCTGAGAAGTCCTTGAGTTCAATACCCATGGCCCTATATTTGTTGCATGGTCATTTGCACCAGTGCAAAGTCATTGGTGTAAAATGCTACCAAATCAGAATGGCAGCTCTTTGCACACACGTTGCCAGGAGCCAGTGAGTGCACAAGGTCCAGGACTATGATCAATCGGACCCTTGGATACTATGACTGATTTGGCTGTTATCTGCTCACTATGTGACTATCGTCCCCAAAGCCTGACTAAGACAATATGGGGCCCTATATGTGCCATGACATGCCCCCTGACCCCTACCCTCAGATTCCTGGCTCCACCAGGACATGTGACAGAGGAGGTCCCATTCTGCCCCAGAAAGGCCAGCTGGGGAAGTGGCACCCTCTCCCTGTCAAGAGGGGCAGCATCAAGGGGTACATACAATGCAACAGGATATTCAACAGATCAAGACTTTTAAAGTGATACCTCACAAGGCATGTACTGTACAAACACGTATTACAATCATAGCACAGTGGTGAATATGGGGGTTCCAGGGTGCTACTCTGAGAAAGAAAGTGTCACAATGATTCATTCCAGAAGCTCCTAATCAGTTAGAACACAAAAAGTAACACCCCACCGGGATACATGGAACAGTTCTTCTCCCTTGTGTCTATGGCTTCAGGCTCTCTGCACATTCGAGAAGACATCACTGCACAGGCTACATTCTGGGTGCTTTTTCAAACTTTTCTCCTTGCTCATGAGAACTACAAATGTTGTTTGTTTTTTAATGAAAAATATTTTGATGTATTCACATGACTCTAGGAACTAGGGCCCTAAGCATGGGCCTAATAGCTGCAGCCTTAAGCCAGACCTTCAGAACATAAGAACGGCCGTACCGGGTCAGACCAAAGGTCCAGCTAGCCCAGTATCTGTCTACTGACAGTGGCCAGGTGCCCCAGAGGAAGTGAACCTAACAGGCAATGATCAAGTGATCTCCCTCCTGCCACCCATCTCCATCCTCTGACAAACAGAGGCTAGGGACACCATTCTTACCCATCCTGGCTAATAGTCATTTATGGACTTAACCACCATGAATTTATCCAGTTCTCTTTTAAATGCTGTTATAGTCCTAGCCTTCACAACCTCGTCAGGTAAGGAGTTCCACAAGTTGACTGTGCGCTGCGTGAAGAAGAACTTCCTTTTATTTGTTTTAAATCTGCTGCCTATTAATTTCATTTGGTGACCCCTAGTTCTTATATTATGGGAACGAATAAATAACTTTTCCTTATTCACTTTCTCCACATCACTCATGATTTTATATACCTCTATCATCTCCTTCCTCAGTCCCCTCTTTTCCAAGCTGAAGAGTCCTAGCCTCTTTAATCTTTCCTCATATGGGACCCTCTCCAAATCCCTACTCATTTTAGTTGCCCTTTTCTGAACCTTTTCTAGTGCCAGTATATCTTTTCTGAGGTGAGGAGACCACATCTATACATAGTATTCGAGGTGTGGGCGTACCATGGATTTATATAAGGGCAATAATATAGTCTCAGTCTTATTCTCTATCCCCTTTTTAATGATTCCTAACATCCTGTTTGCTTTTTTAACTGCCTCTGCACACTGCGTGGTGCAGAGAACTGTCCAGGATGACTCCAAGATCTTTTTCCTGACTTGTTGTAGCTAAATTAGCCCCCATCATATTGTATGTATAGTTGGGGTTATTTTTTCCAATGTGCATTACTTTACATTTATCCACATTAAATTTCATTTGCCATTTTGTTGCCCAGTCACTGTGTTTTGTGAGATCCTTTTGAAGTTCTTCACAGTCTGCTTTGGTCTTAACTATCTTGAGCAGTTTAGTATCATCTGCAAACTTTGCCACCTCACTATTTACCCCTTTCTCCAGATCATTTATGAATAAATTGAATAGGATTGGTCCTAGGACTGACCCTTGGGGAACACCACTAGTTACCCCTCTCCATTCTGAGAATTTACCATCAATTCCTATCCTTTGTTCCCTGTCTTTTAACCAGTTCTCAGTCCATGAAAGGACCTTCCCTTTTATCCCATGACAACTTAATTTATGTAAGAACCTTTGGTGAGGGACCTTGTCAAAGGCTTGTATACCTTCATGTATAATTGTACCTATCTGTAAAATTGCCATAATAAATACCCCCACAGAGATGTGATGAATCTTCGATTAAAGTATGTAGAGCTCTTAGAGAGCCTCAGATGAAAGGTACTATGTCAGGGCAATGTATGGCTATTGTTCCTACAAGGGATAAAGCAGGTCAGACCTATTGGTCTTTAAAATCTGCATGCCTTAGCCACCTCAGACCTTTAACATCTTCCCTAAAATTGGCAGCATCAGCCTGAGCCAGCAAAACAGCCACGACTGTAGCTGAAGCTGCCCTAGATAACAGAAAGAAATTATAGGCTTACGGTTGTGGTCTTTTAAAACCCAATACAGCTGACAAGCAACACTCCTGATCTGTGACTAGAATACAAATGGATGGTTGCAAATTGCTGCCTCTTTCTCTTTGGGCTGTTCAGTCTGAGCTGCGGCTACTTCAAAAGGCTTTGCATTCAAGAGACAATGAGTGGCTGGTGCTGGGATGAAGCTGCAGGTTTCAGGGCAAATTTCTGTCTGGAGAGCTGCAGGCAGATCACACCTCTGATTTTCTGCTTTCCCTACACAACCATTGGGTCATCTGCACCTGAAGGGGACACAGACTAGCAGAGTCAAGCTCTGCATGCAGCTCTGAGAACAGAATTGTACCCTGGAGCAATAAAGACATCAAAGGCCTCGCAGCCATCGCTAGCCACTGTTTTGTTTACTTTAAATTGACTTAAATGAACTAATATTTTAAATGGAAGTTGTTTTACACTATAGATTTGTAGGTTTCTTTAGGCAGTGAGCTTCAGCAAAGAACTTAAGAACATGCTTAACTGAATCTGGGACTTAGCACTTTACCAGGATATTAACTAATTAATACTACCAACAACGATGTGCTTCACTGTCCCATTTTACAGCAACTCAGTGATGTGTCCGAGGCCACCATTGTCAAAGACAGGATAATAACCCAAGACTTCCTGAGACTGACATCTGTGTTCAGACCATGTTGCTCTCTCAACCCTCTAAATTAATAAGAAAAGAAACTACCTATAAAACTGGGGAAATGCATGACAGGGCCTGCAATTGTGAGCTTTCCTTATTTCTCACGCCTCACTACTTGGCTGAGGCATACAGATAGCTCCCAGTAACGGCACTATTCCCTGTTGCATGATCTCCCTTACTTGAAAAAGCTTCTTCATAAGTCTAAATACCTCCTGTGATGAGAGTGAGGACCATTTGCAGAATGAGAGATGCTAACACCTCAGGAGGAGCTGGAAATCGACACGTCACAGCCCATCAGCAGCCTGTAAAGTATTCATCTCAAGCACATTAACAGAGCGAGAAATTGTTTCCTTTATTCATGTATCAGAATGGGATTTCAGTCTGGCTATTTTAGCAGAATTATAGCTCAGTAATGTCTTCTGATATGTGCTGAGATATAAGCAGTTGCATCTAATACGTTCCTGTCAATAGGAGAATTGGGTTTATTTGTGAATATGGTTGTTTGAAATATTTCTGCTCGGTATGAGGCTTTGATCTTTTGGCATAGTTTGCTGCCTACTTCCTACATGCCATTTTTCATTATGCTGAACTAAATATAAATTGAGAGGAAGGATGGATAGTCTTGTAACCAAAGAAAGGGAGTCAGGAGTCCTGTGTTCTAATCCACACACTTCTTATATGACCGCAGGCAATTTGTATAAGCCTCTTTTTTACTCCATCTAAAGTTTACCATCTTTAAAATCAATGGATACAAACACTGTGTATTGTAAGTGCCAGATTAATTACAGATAGAAAACTTTTGGGCACTTAAATGTATTAGGTATTATCTGTTAATGGACACCATTAACTGTTAATAGACATTATTAATGACCGCTTCTTGGAGCAGCTAGTCCTGGAACCCACCAGAAGAGAGACAATTCTTGATTTAGGCCTAAGTGGAGCACAGGATCTGATCCAAGAGGTGAATATAACATCCTTGTGGGAGGGAAAATTCCAAAGAAGCCCACCATGGCAGCATTTAACTTCAGAAAGAGGAACTACACAAAAATGAGGAAGCTAATTAAAAGGAAATTAAAAGGTACAGTCACAAAAGTGAAATGACTTCAAGTTACATGGAAACTTTTTAAAAACACCATAAGAGGCTCAAATTAAATGTATACCCCAAATTAAAAAAAATAGTAAGAGGACCAAGAAAGTGCCTCCCTGGCTAAACAGAGTAAAAGAAACAGTTGGAGGCAAAAAAGCATTCTTTAAAAACTGGAAGTCAAATCCTACTGAGGAAAATAGGATCATAAACTCTGACAAGTCAAGTGTAAAAGTATAATTAGGTAGGCCAAAAAAGACTTTGAAGAGCAGCTAAGACAGACACAAAAACTAACAGTAGAAAAAAATGTAAGTACATCAGAAGCAGGATGTACATCAGGAAGCCTACCAATCAGTGGGGTCACTGAACGACCAAGGTGTTAAAGGAGCACTCGAGGAAGATAAGGCCATTATGGAGAAGCTAAATGAATTCTTTGATTGGTCTTCACTGCAGAGGTTGTGAGGGAGGGTCCCAAACCTGAGCCATTTTTATAAGGTGACAAAACTGAGGAACTATCCAAGATTGTGGGTTCAATAGACTAGATATTGGAACAAATTGATAAATTAAACAGTAGTAAGTCACCAGGTCCGGCTAGTATTCACCCAAGCATTCTGAAGGAACTCAAATATGAAATTGCAGGACTAGTTGTGATATATAACCTATCACTTAAAATCAGCTTCTGTGCAAGATGACTGGAGGATAACTAATGTGACACCAATTTTTAAAAAAGGCTCCAGAAGCCATCCTGGCAATTACAAGACAGTGAGCCTAACCTGAGAACCAGGAAAATAGGTTGAAACTATAGTAAAGTACAGAATTTTCAGACACATAGATGAATATGATTTGTTGGGGAAGAGTCAACATGGCTTTTGTAAAGGCTTTTGCCTCAACAATCTATTAGAATTCTTTCAGTGGAGTCAACAAACATGTGGACAAGGGTGATCTACTGGGTACTGTGTACTTGGACTTTCAGAAAGCCTTTGACAAGGGCCCTCACCAAAGACTCTGAAGCAAAGTAAGCAGTCATGGGATAAGAGGGCAGGTCCTCTTATGGATCAGTAACAAGTCAAAAGACAGAAAACAAAGGGTAGGAATAAATGGTCAGTTTTCAGAATGAAGAGAGGTAAATAGTGGTGATCCTCCTCCCAGGTCTATGTACTGGAATCAGTGCTGTTCAACATATTCATAAATGATATAGAAAAGGGGTAAATAGTGAGGTGGCAACATTTGCAGAAGATATAAAACTACTCAAGATAGTTAAGGCCAAAGCTGACTGTGAAGAGTTACAAAGGGATCTCACAAAATTGGGTGACTGGGCAACAAAATGGCAGATGAAATTCAGTGTTGGTAAGTGAAAGTAATGCACACTGGAAAACATAATCCCAAGTATGCATACAAAATGATGGAGTTTAAATTAGCTGTTATCACTCATAAAAGAGATCTTGGAGTCCTTGTGGATAGTGCTCCTAAAACATCCGATCAATGTGCAGTAGCAGTCAAAAAAGGCTAACAGACTCATAATGCCACTATATAAATCCACAGTATGGCCACACTTTGAATACTGCATGGAGTTCTGGTCACCCCATTACAAAAAAGATATATCAGAATTGTCAACGGTATAGAGAAGTTCAACAAATACAATTAGCAGGTAGAACTGTTTCCATATGAGGAGAGATTAATAAGACTGGGATTAGGCAGCTTGGAAAAGAGACGACTAAGGAGGGATATAATAGAGATCTATAAAATCATGAATGGTGTGGAAAAAGTGAATAAGGAAGTGTTATTTATCCCTTCACATAACACAAAAACCAGGGGTCACCCAATGATATTAATAATCAGCAGATTTAAAAAAGCAAAAGGAAGTACTTCATCACACAATCAAGAAGCTGTGGAACTTGTTGTCAGGGGATGTTGTGAAGGCCAAAAGTATAACTGGGTTCAAACAAGAATTAGATGAATTCATGGAGGATAGGTCCATAAATGGCTATTAGCCAAGCTGGTCAGGGATGCAACCCTATGCTCTGGGTGTCCTAAACTTCTAACTGCCAGAAGCTGGGTATGGACGACAGAAGACAGATCACTCAATAATTGCCCTGTTCTGTTCATTCCCTCTGAAGTATCTGTCATTGGTCATTGTCCGAAGAGAGGATACTGGGCCAGATGGACCATTGATCTGACCCAGTAAGACTGATCTTATGTTCTAGAAAAATCTAATAGGTCTTTTCCAGCTCTATTTGCACGATTCTGTGAATTTAGTTTAGATCACTGAAGTTCACTCTGAAATTGCTAGCTTATCTGCTTCTATCTTCTAGGGCTACACACTTCTTTTCTAAGATCATCCTTCTGTATTAGTCTCTGAATAGTCATTTTTCACAGGAGAGCATTGAACGCTTTGGCATTTTAAGAAAACCATAATTTGTTACAAATGCTTGAGCTGCAAACAGTAACACTGCCCTTTTTTATTATTATTTTCAAAGCACCACATTATCATGTCTCAAAATAAATTAAAATGTCTCATGGAATTTAACATACTTTAAAGCATCAATGCTGGGAATTCCAATCAGTGTGCAGAGACGAGACCAGACTTCAAGACGATGTAATCTGTGTATACATGCCAGTGTGTGAAAATCTCGATTGCTGAAATTAATTGCCAGCTGTTCCTGGAAGCTCATCATCACCTCCTTCACCTTCACGGTCCTCACCTTTTGTTCACTACAGTGTTATGTCTTGTGCTCTGTAAACCATTTCCTGGATAGAATCAAGAAAGTAGCCCTTTGAGCAAGTGGATTTTTATACTAGCAAGAAGCCTACCATACCTTTGACTTCAAGCAGTTGATCCAGATTCTGCTCCGCCTTTCTTTCTGACACTAAGAGTTCTCTAAATATCCGTAGTCCTTTGGGGAAGCATGCATAAGGGCCCTGATCCTTCAGTAAGTTATGCTCATGCAGTCCCCACTGGCTGCATGCACAATGACTGGCCGTTTGGGGACCATGATGTGTGTCAGTTTCTGCAAATCAGGTATTCTGACTATATTTGTACTAGGGAGGGATTAACATGTTAGAGGTGAGGCATACATTTCTCAGTCTTTCTCTCCTTCTATAGAATAAAATAAAAGTATTGGACCTTCAGTCATTAGATGGTGCTATCACAAATAATGTGGAGTACTGTTTATCTCAATGTATAAACCGTTACCTCTTGAAAAATGCCTATTGTCAGCTGTGATTCAATTTTTTTAGTTGCTGGTCCTAACTTCAGTAATACTGACTCCCCATCTTAATCTCAAAAGTAAATATATCACCCCATTACTATCATATCTGAGCACTTCACAGTCTCTAATGTATTTATCATCAGAACATCCCTCATGAGGGCACTGAACTGAGGCACTGAAAGACTATGCTCAGTTCCACAAAGGCATTTAGTCACCTAGATTTTATGAAATCCTTGGGAGTTAGGCACTTAAATATCTTTGTACTTTTGTGTTGTAGACCAGGACATAGATGGCTAGACCAAGTGGTCAGAGCAGTGGTGGTCAGGAGACAGGAACCAGAGTTGGGGGTCAGAGTTGGAGTCAAAGCAAGGAATCAAGCCAAGGGGTTGGAGTCAGAGAAGTAGCCAGGGGTGGGGCACGGCAGCAGGGATCTAGAATAGGACAGGAGAGTAGGAATCATGGGTGGTGGATGGACCCCCCTTTGGGAAGGCTAGCTCCAGCTCCGCCTCTTCTGCCTGCGCCCCTACCCCACTCCACCCCCCCACCGGCCAGAGCCCCAAGACTGCCTCCACCCCCCACAGCTGGAGTCCCATGACCCCCCATGGCCAGAGCCCTGAGACTCACCCTTCTGCCCAGAGGAGCCCTGAGCACCTTCCAACACACCTGTCCGGAGGAGTCCTGCAGCCACTCCATGCCTCCCCTGCCTAGACCAGAAGCTGCCCATGGAAAAGCATCTCTCTGGTCCAGATAAAGCTTTTGCTATGCCCTATGCAGGTTCCCGGGTGGTTGAGGAGGCGCTACTTGCTACTCAGGTTCCTGGGTGCCTCAGTAATCTCCCTGGACTCCAGACAGATAACTGGTGAACCCAGGAAGCTGAATAGCACATACTGCCTCTGCAGCCATGCTGGAATTTGCATGGAGCTAATAAATCAAAAACTTCCCCCCAAAACCCCACAACTGGAAGTCTGGCCTCCCCAGGCCTATTATAGCCACTGCCCATGGTAGGAATCAGGAACAAGGCAGAGCTCAGGAGTCAGGTGAGAAAGCAGGGTCTGATATAGCAACCAGCCATGAATTCACTTAGTTACTCGGACAACACCCCTGTCTTTTTCTGGCTTAAATAGTGAGTTTGAGCCAACTGAAGAGGAAGATGTCTCCTCCAGTTGGGAGCTTTGTGGGCAGTGCCTATAGTTAGTTAGGGTCCACCAGCAACTTGCCCATTGGTGGCTGTGGTCAAAGGATTGTCAGGAGACTTCCTGATCCAAATGGGCGTGCATGAGCCCCCCTACGGGGAGGCTAACCATGCAGCCCTGCCCCTTCTGACTAAGGCCCAATCCCTCCTGGCCCCCGTCCGCTGGATCCCTGAGCACCCTCCCCCCCCGAAGGCCAGAGGAGCCCCAGCCAAACCACCCCAGGACACCAGCTGCCCTCAGCACTAGTACCAGGTCGCCAGTCACCCCCAGCACCGGCCTTACTGCTGGGCCACTGCCCCCCGCATCAGCCCCTGTGCTGGGCCACTGGCCTCCAGCTGGAACTGGGCTCCCACTGGCTTGGGAGAGAGGGCAGAGCCATGGGCAGGGCCAGGGCTTGGCTTAATTGGGGTTGGTCCTGCTTTGAGCAGGAGGATTGGACTAGATGTCCTCCTGAGGTTTCTTCCAACCTAATCTTCTATGATTCTATGATTAGGGGAGGCTTAGCCTCCCTTGGCCTATTATACCCACCACCCAGGCTGACCCAGGTTTGAGACCTGTGCTCCCTCACACTTAGTGACTTACCAAAGGTCAGACAGGAGGTATGTGTCAGAGCAGTTCATTGATCCCAAGTCTCCCAACTCTGTGTGTGCCAACAACTGGACCAACCTTCCTCTCTCACTCATTTATGTCTTAGGTGAAGAGATGACACACAAGCAAGTAAGAACATTACAAGTAACAGCAACCAACAACTGTGGTGGGCAAAACAATATTGAAGAACATCCATTTGTTATTCACCTAGACTCTCTTTCTTCCCTACAGAGTGCAATCGTTATGTAAAATTCTTCTTCCCTGGAGGTAGAGGCTGAAACGTATCAATCATATTACAGTTTTTAAAAAGCCATGGTTACCTGGACATCACCTGCACTGCAAGTAATAAATAGCATTAGATGCTTAACTAGTGTTGCTGTGTCTTGCTCACATGCACACAGTTGAACTGATCATTGCATTGGAGTTAGGAAAGTGTTTTCCCCATAGTGGTAGGGGTCTTGTGCATGGAGGAGGGGAATTAATCCTTCTTCTAATCTAGAGCATCAGTTTTCAACCTGGGCTTACAAGCAAGTTTCAGCAGGTTGTGACCACACTCTCTCTCTTTATGGCTAAGTGGGGGGAGGGACTTGAGGGGGAGGGACTCATTGTGCATCATATGCATGGCGTGAACCATGACCCCTCGCCCATAAGCTAAGTGGGGGGAGGGACTTGAAACTTGTTTCTGTTATAACACAGGATCACAGTATGAAAGCAGGAGGAACATTTCAACAGTAGCCATTTCTAATGCTGATCATCACAGGCCTGATTTTTAGGCTTTGTTACTTCTTGTCACATTACAACAGAACTCACTGAACAGACTGTTGGTGCCTTTGTGAAATCACGGCCATCAGGACAGGGTTAAACCAAAGGTATCGTAGTCAGACTCATTGTGCACCATATGCATGGCGTGAACCATGACCCCTCGCCCATGGCTAAGTGGGGGGAGGGACTTGAAACTTGTTTCTGTTGTAACACAGGATCACAGTATGAAAGCAGTTGACAATAAAAGGGATCAGCTACAAATATCCTACATTTCAGCCACCTGTGACGAAAGGTGGCTCACACTAGTGGACATTGGTCCTACTTATTTTCTTCTGCTGCATTAGATTGCGTCTACTCCTTTTACAGGATGGAATTTGTGAGAACAACTCCACAGGGTATCAGGAACTTGTCTTCCAGCACTGCAGGTCTGCCCAGAATTGCTGTGTTGGGAAGAAAATAAATGGCAAACACTGATGACATCATCCACCAAGGTAACACCCAAGAGACTAATAAAAATAAGTTGATTAACAGAGATGGATAGCAATGATGGGACATTGTATGGAGGAACATTTCAACAGTAGCCATTTCTAATGCTGATCATCACAGGCCTGATTTTTAGGCTTTGTTACTTCTCGTCACATTACAACAGAACTCACTGAACAGACTGTTGGTGCCTTTGTGAAATCATGGCCATCGATAGGACAGGGTTAAACCAAAGGTATCATGTAGTCAGACTCATTGTGCACCATATGCATGGCGTGAACCATGACCCCTCGCCCATAAGCTACAGCTCTCCCAGGTGAGCCAAGGAAAGGAACAACCAAGCTGACAGAACTTCTGGACTTGGCTCACCTGGATGCTGCTAATCTTACATGGCCAGTGTGCAGTCAAAATAAAGCCTCTAAATATATGTCCTCTCCCTGAATTCCAAGGATAATCGTGATTTCACAGGATTGCAGACCAGTATCTCTAGTTGCAACCTGTTTTTTTTGTCATCCATTATCCATCACCTATAATGTATAGATGAAGTGTTTGGCTGCAGTACATTTGCACTGTAATCAAATCATTAGCTTGGGGGAGGCATAAAACATTAATGACTTTAGGAATGTTGGTTAAACTCCAGTCCTGATCAAAGAGACCAAAATTTATTGTCATTCCACTAATAGCTGTGCAGTAACCAAAATGAAATCAATCTGATGAAGATAATTAGGTTCCCATCTCCAAATCACCAGGCATTTAGCACAATTAGGTGGAATTAGCTTCCTCTGCTAGCAATATGATAGAATGAACACAGACGAAATTATCTTCTCAAATGGTTCCTCCTCCAGGTCTGAACTGTGGCTGTCCAGACCTTCTCTTCATCTACTCTTTGAATAAGCCGCAAATATCAGCAATAGAGCTACTCAGATCATGAGAAAACAAATTTGCTAACGTACTCATCAGTAAATGGGCAAACTTTACTCCTGTGGTATTTATGCCATTCTTATAGTCCTCCTATGTTCCATTTGTGAATGCTCTGATGATTTTTGGGGGGGGAGGGCGGGGAGGCTTATGTTTGTAAATCCCTATAGTTTCCTGAATTTTAGCACAAGTGACCTGTATATTTTCAAAGCAGGAATTCAGCACTTGGAAGCAAAGACTAACAGTTTCAAAAGTCTCTAACTGAGTTAGGCTCCTAAGTCCCATTAAAAGTCAAAGCTTTTGAAAATTTTACCCTTAAGCTCATTGTGACTCTTAAAAATCAAGGGTGAATGGTCAAAGGACAGCGTGTTCATCCTGTCCATCAAACATAGCACTGGTCAAATTTTGAAATTTCAACAAAAGGTCAATGTTTAAAATAAAATATTAAGAAAACTTTTGGCACATTTGTTTACCTTTCCTCCCTGTTTTTGACCATCAAGCTGCTCGCATTTTCAAAATATCTTTTTTAATTTGTGGAAATTTCCTTTTTTATTTTTTTTTATTTTTTTGACACACCCCCCCCCCCCACATTTCTCCCCCTACCTTGTCTACTCAAACAGTGGTACTCAGAAGATATGCACACATTCCTGCAAAATGGCGGGATACTAATGATGCCTAGTTTGCATAGGTTTCATCCACAGATTTCAAGGGCAAAGGAAATCACTATTAGTACTCCCATTTTATAAGTGTGGAAAAATGAGGCACAGAGACACGAAGTGAGCTACCCAGAATTTTCCAGATCAGTGCCAGAGGTGAGGATATACCCCAGATCTCATGCGTTATTCACCAGTCCTTCCACCACTTGGTCTCACTGATGAACAGACTTCTTAGACCTCAATCCTGCATAGTCCAAAGTGCACAGGCAGACTGCTGCACCTATCTGCAGCCCAGTGGCCTACACTACCCACGCACTACACAATGCAGGATCAGGGTGACTGTAGCATATAGTCCATTGAGCCTACTATGGATTGTCCTGTGGATCTTATAACACAGTGCTACCCACCTAGATCATTAACGCTATTGCACTGATCATTCTGATTGGGGCTTGTTTGTGGAGCCAGCAGGGAATAACCACCAAGAGAAGTCAATAAGCAGGCATTCACATGCAAAGGGCTGTGCATATTTGCCACAAATACAACAGAAAGAGAGTGTCAAAAACAATTAGATTCCCCCTAAAAAAAAAAAGGTGATGAAAACATCAATAGAAAAACTACATGAATTACTCCCATATTTAATCACAGCTTCTGGTATTCTCAGAGGAAATATTATGATGAATAAGCAGAGAAAACTATTGAAATTCTTGCGTAATGAGCCCTATGTTAACTGCCCCACTGGCCATTTAAATACAAAAGACAGTAATAAAGCACACAATCTCATTGTCCTCAGGCAGACTTTTGTTAAGCCTCTATCTCTAAATGCTATGCATCCAAGGCAACTACATGATACAGTGAACTCCAGCAAAGGGCCTCATCTTGTCTCAGAATGAAGAATCCCTCAGAGTGGCCTGGCTTAGCCTGACCATATCAACAGCACTACTGGCATGTTGTTAGAGCTAATGGTGGGAACTGACGTATCATATAATCTTGGGCCTTAATTCTTTACTGTGTAAAAGTGCTCTGTATACTGTCACCAGTCCATGATCACCTAGAACTTAATTCAGAGTGGTAGCCATGGTAGTCTGTATCAGCAAAAACAACAAGGAGTCCTTGTGGCACCTTAGAGACTAACAAATATATTTGGGCAAAAGCTTTCTTGGGCTCAAACCCACTTCATTCGATGCATAAAGTTGAAAATACAGTAGGCAGGTTCAAAAACAGACTTCAGAGAGAAACCACAGAACTGGAATTAATTTGCAAACTTGACACCATCAAATTAGGCCTGAATAAAGACTGGGAGTGGCTGGGTCACTACAAAAAGTAATTTTCCCTTTGTTGATATTGACCCCTTCTTGTTAACTGTTTGGAATAGGCTACATCCACCCTGTTTGAATTGGCCTCATTAGCACTGGCCCCCCACTTGGTAAGGTAACTCCCATCTTTTAATGTGCTGTAATATATATACCTGCCTACTGTATTTTTCACTCCATGCATCTGATGAAGTGGGTTTTAGCCCAAGAAAGCTTATGCCCAAATAAATTTGTTAGTCTCTAAGATGCCACAAGGACTCTTCGCTGTTTTTGCTGATACAGACTAACAAGGCTGCCCTTCTGAATTAAGTTCTAGGTGATCATGGATTGGTGACAGTATACAGAGCTTCAATAGCACAGGCAACGATGACTTTAGCTAATGGAGAATCTCTACTAGTTGTTAATAGTATAGGGCTTATGACACACAGGTGAGCAGTTCCGATCATACGAAGCAAAGGGGCTGTGGTACACATACACATAGTATTACGGCAGCCACAAAAGGGTTAGTCTGAACTAAGTTACTAGGTGATAATGTCTCATTCTCAGGATCAGTGATTAGACCATGAGAGTTGTTCTGGTGATGTTACATTTGTTAAGCGTTTTGTTATTGAATGTGCTGTGGGGGAAGAATTGGCATTTCTCAGAGCCAGTGTGAAATACAGCCTCAGGCTACTCTGAACTGAAACTCAGTTAAAATTAAGCATCTTAATAAAGTAGATATTTTCCTAGCTCACCTCTGGCTCTTTATTGCCTTTACTCCAAACTCAAGAAAAACATGGACACTAAGGTTCTGTTACTGTGGCTTTTACTAGGGCAGGTCTACACTAGAAGTGCTACATCAGGGATCAGCAACCTTTGGCACACGGCCCGTCAGGGTAAGCCCTCTTGCGGGCCGGGCCAGTTTGTTTACTGTTGTGTCCACAGGTTTGGCCGATCGCAGCTCCCACTGGCCGCGGTTCACTGTTCCAGGCCAATGGGGGCTGCGGGAAGCGGTCGGGCCTAGGGATGTGCTGGTGCCACTTCCCCACAGACCCTATTGGCTTGGGATGGCGAACCGCAGCCAGTGGGAGCTGCAATCAGCTGAACCTGCGGACACGGCAGGTAAACAAACTGGCCCGACCCACCAGGGGGCTTACCCTGGCGGGTCATGGGCCAAAGATTGCCGATCTCTGCGCTACATCATCTGGTGAAGACGCTTTGTGCTGATGGGAGAGCACTCTCCCATCAGCATAATCACTCCACCTCTGTGAGAGGCGGAAACTATGTCAGCAGGAGAGCATCTCCTGCTGACATAGCGCGGTGTGTACAGAGTTTAGGTCACCATAACTTGCGTCGCTCAAAGGGGTGTCTTTTTCACACCCCAAGCCACGTAAATCAGATCAGCTTAAGCAGTAGTGTAGACCTGCCCTAGGTTAATAGGAGTGGGAGTTTTGCTTGATTAACAACATCAGACAGGGTCTCAGCAATATAAATGAGACACGCAGTGTGGTCTGATGGAATGGTCACCAGGCTGAGAATCAAGTGTCCTGGATTCACTACGCGCCTCTGCCACTAACCTTGGGCAGGTCTTTAACTTTCTTTGTCTCTTAATTTCCCCATCTGTAAGTGAAGAGAATAATTTTGTTATGACAGCCGTCACAGGGCAGCGCTGCTCCACATAGTCATTTAGGTTCTTTTTCTTTAGCATACAAGCAAATGTTCAACCTTGGGGACCTTTGCTGTGGGGTGTCATTAGTTTGGTTAAGCAAGGGACTAGTACAGTGAGCGGTGCAAGCAGCAGGAGAATTTGCTCTCTGTATTGGTCTCAGATTAGGCCCAGTCTTTGAGGCAGAGTTGTTCCCTGGGAATTGGGCTGAGATTCCAGAAAAAAAAACAAAAAACAATGATGAATCCAGTGGCATCTATAGTGAAGAAGAGGGTCTTTTACCCACGAAAGCTTATGCTCAAATAAATCTGTTAGTCTTTAAGGTGGCACCAGACTCCTCATTGTTTTTGTGGATGCAGCCTGACACAGCTACCCCCGATACAGAAAAATACAGATTGCTGCATTCAGTCTGACCACTGCTGTGCCAGAACTGTTGTATACAGGTGAATAAAACAAGTTACGTCTGGACTATATGCAGACTCCACATCACTGATATCTTTTCCACTGGGAAGCTGACCTGCAAGCCTCTGACATCTACTATCATTCAGCAGAAGGGCAACAATATTTACCCTTCCTGTTATCCTCAAAGTGCTTTGAGATCCCAAATTGAAATAGTACTTTAATTGCAAAGTAGCATAGTTCATAAAGACTCAAGGCACATCAGCATCACAGTACAGAACTCATTCCAATCAAGATGAACTGGCAGCTCTCCAACATTTCAAAACCCTTTTTATAAACTATTTTATCTTCAACTCAGCTTTTTGGTTCTTAAACTTAGTCTTATGTCATGGTCTGATTATTCTCAGAAAGAATAAAACCAGAAGGAATAAAGATATTCCCTAGAAATCCTGTCATGTTATTAAAGCCTCTATTAGTGCTTGTGTTGTGTTTCTCGAAACCACTTGTCAAGATATCATCACCCCAATTTAAAACACCAGCAGTATTGCTACATATGGTTATGGCTGAAAGATCTTCTGCATTTTCCCCAGAGAGAGTAGCTCTTCTTGCTTCTCCAGGCTGAGCCTGCAGAGAGCAGGCTACTGCTAAACATACACAATCATTCTCTGATTCTATGATGAAGCGGTGGTGATGCACAAAAGGGATGAATGACTGCCCCAAATCATTAGCAATTCAAGACCATGTTACCTATTTAGGCAGGAGTGACCAGCACTCAGCAGTGCAGGTATCAAATGTATTGTTTATGAAGCACAAAAGTATGTTTGATCCTGTACAGGAAAAAGAAGCTATAGGACTTCCCGCAAGGAAATTATAAACTAAATAGACTTGACAGCACAAATTAGATCCAGCATGCACTGGGAGACAAAGATGAAGGCCCTGTCTGAGAGCCTCAGTTTTATTTTATATTTTAAATGCATAGGGGCACCATATTTGTTTCAGTGGGTTACCATCTGAAGGCTTCATAGTGGCAATGATGCTCCATGATACTGCATGGCTTGAGCTCAGGGTGTCCAAAGGTTTCCTACACCACCGAGGAAAGACTATGGCTGACAGCATCACTGCTGTGACACAATGGAACTCTCTACCCTAACAGTAGAACTCATCTGCATAGGCGCCAACTTTCCCCAGTGTCGCTGAGTGCTTGCGCCCCTCCGTGCCCCTTGCCCCGCCCCAACTCCACCTCTTCCCCGCCCCTGCCCCGCCCTCATTCAAACATCTTCCCCAACGTCTCCACCCCAACTCCGCCCCGACCCTGCCCCTATTGGACCCCTTCCCCAAATCCTCACCCCAGCCCCACCCCTTCCCCAAGCGTGCCATGTTCCCTCTCCTCTCCACTCCCTCACAGAACTTGCCGCACAGATCAGCTGTTTCGCGGCACAAGCACTGGGAGCCAGGGGGCAAAAGCAGGCACGTGGTGCACCCAGCGGAGGTGGTGGAGGCAGAGCAGAGGCAGAGGTGAGCTGGGAGAGGGGAGGGGGGCGTGGAGCTTCCAGTGGGTGCTAAGCACCCACCAAATTTTCCCCAGGGGTGCTCCAGTCCCGGAGTACCCACAGAATCGGTGCCTATGCTCATCTGTGCAGAAGATGGAACTTTCTCAGGGGCTGGTACCAAAACGAAGGACCATCACATACTTCCCCACTATGTTACCTATCAGCTCTGTGTTCTTGGGGAACTGGGGAGCAGTACCCAGCCTGTCTGACTCACGAAAGACCTTTCCCCACCCCCCACCCCCAGCATGTGCTTGAACCAGGGATTTGGAGCAATCAAATTTTTGAATTGCTCCGCTCTGGCTCCAGTCATGCTCCAGGCAAAAACCTACTGGTCCACACTCCAGCTCCGGGCTCTGCTCCAAAGGCAAGCCCTGGCTTGAACCAAAGCCAATCAGAAGAAAGACTTACAAAAAGCAATGAAAAGGTAGTGGAAGACACACCTAAACCCTTCTGGACAAGGGTGACAGGATTAAGGAAACTCCCCTAGCCGGGACAGGGAGGCATCTCTATTAGCATACAGAATGGAGAACAGAGATTCCAAGGCAAGAACCGCACTGGTTCTGGGACCAGGAAAGCACTGCACAATGTGGTGCAAGGCTCGACTGGCTACCATTGCCCCTCACAATGAAGTCAAAGGAAAATCATCACAGACAAGGGCAAACAATCAAAACCACTTGGAGGTATAAAAGACCATTGTAACAGACAGGGGATCACTCCCAGTCTATGAATAAAGACAAAAGACTGATTCAATGTAACACCGAGTGGGGAGAGTCACTGAGAAGACATCTTGTTGCGTGGGGGTGTTTTTCATGTAACAGTAGTTCCTGTGAAGCCAGCCAACTCTGCAACGCTGAACTTTGGGAGGGAAACCTACTTTACTAGCTAGAAAAGATAACATTAATAAAGTGTAGGCCCGAATGGGCATTTTATGATTTTGTCTTGTATTTTGTTTCCACCACGCTCTCTTGTCTCTAGTGGAATCCCCATTCTTTCTTAAATAAAGCTTCTTTTGCTTCATTACAAGTGCTGCATGTTATATAGAAGCAGTGGTTCAAGGTAAAATGGAGGCACACAACTCCATCGGGGGCAGAGGATGTGGGATTTCTGAGAGTAGAGTGTGTCGGGGCTGGGTGTTACAGGGGAATGCTTCAAGAGGACTTGGGGATTGGAGAGCACCTCTTGTTAATCTGTAAGGCAAAGACAGGGCTGGCATAGCCTGGAGGAGAGTGCCTGAGAGGCTGAAAGGACAAGCAAGACTTGCTCGTGCTGGAGGCAGTAACAAGGTGACTCACAGACACGAGAACCATCACACATGGCCATAGATTATAAAGCCTCCTTGCAGTACTGAGTTTCCAGAGGGATGTAATTATGACATAGGGGGCTAGGAAGGGGCTTCCTGGGTCTAGGAGACTGTGTAGAAGAAGGTGAAGAGGCAAGTGTGGGAAGGTCAATGCCTATAGATCAAGGGTGAAGCCCACACTGTCACTGCCTGTACTGTATGCAAAAAGACTTGCCAGGGCTTTCAGCCAGCTCCTTTCAGCAGCCCTACATGTGCAGAAAATCTGTATTTAATAAAAGGAAAGAGTCTTCAGAGATGCTTACGCAGCTCACCATTAAATGTCTTGGATTTCCAGCCTGATTAAAACCAGCCACGATAACAGCACAAGATCACTCCAGATAGACAAGCAAGGGAATAAGTGGTGAAATTACAGCTATACCCCAGGCAGCTGGTTTTGAGACTCTGAAGCTGAGTAATGAGTGCTAAAGGCTATGGCAGTATTACAGTCCATAAGAAGACGACTAAAGAGATTCCTTGGTTTGAGAGTGAAACATGATTTCATCAGAGCACTTCTCGAGAGCTGGGTGTACCTCTAATTTCCCTTCCCCGCCTTGTCAAAAACTCTCAAATGCAGAAAAGCCACAACACTCAAGAAAATGGCAATTGCCTCTTGGAATCCGCCAGCATCATACAAGTGACCTGAAGGATTCACTACGGAAAAGACAATTACAACAAGCGGAAATAGGTTTAGGAGGAAGTATAAGCACAGAATATATCTAGCCCCAATGAGCCACAGTAAAATTCTATTCCCCGAAACTGTTCAAGTCTTATTTTGTTTTTTGCTTGCTTAAGCAATTCAGCACCTGAAAGCAAAGCTAATGAGCCCACAAAAGGATTTTAAAACATCCAAATACTGATGACTGAAACAAACAGAAGGCCTAGAAAGCCAAAAAACACAAAACCCCTGTAAAACCAGAAGAACCACCACAAACTGGAATATCATTTGTCCAGTACTTTGGCACAGAGTGCAGGAGGTGACAGCAGTCCTGCCTGCAGTGGGGAGATCTTACCAGGGTTCTAGCGCTGCGTTCCTGAGCCCTTAATGCAAGCTCTTATTGACACTTCAGTAAAATAACCTATTTGCTTGCACCTCTCTCAAGCCGGTGAGGCCTAGAAGGGCTGAAGATGCAGGAATGGATGTTCAGATCCTGGAGAGAAAAGAAACAGCAGCCAGTCTCTGAACTATTTAGGAGCAGAATTTGATAGGGCCCAGATGGATCTATGGCCAGCCCTCCTTGGCTGGGAACCAGGGCAGTTTGTCACATGGAGCTGTTGGGTAGTGTTCAATCTCTGAACCATGGCTCTTTAATGGTAGGCTACAGTACCATTTCTTGCCACCAGGAAGTCATCTAGGTACTAGCACAATAAAATGTTTATTAATAAAATGATGTAAGCAGAGTTAGGATAAGCTCTACCCTGACATCTGGTGGAAAGAATGTCAGAGAGTGTATTTGCATAGGCACGCCTACTCTATCCCAGACTGCTGAGCGGTGGGACTGCTTGGTGACAAATGACTCACCCTCAGTTGAGTGGTACTTGCTAGACAAGGGACATGGGTTCCAAAACCCAGTGAACTGAGAGAGGCTGGGGATAGGTATCTATGCCTTGTGGAGCCAGAAGCACCAGTTGCACCCCCTTCTCTCTTCACTGTGGAATGTCAGAGCTGAATTTTTTATTCCCTCAAGAATCTAAATACAGGTTACTGAGCTGAACGCATTTTGGGCTAATGGTGCACTAGCACTGGGGCTCCCCCCGAAGACCTGAGATCACTAAGAGCTGAAATCACTAAAGAGCTAAAATTATTGAATTGAGAGCACTGAGTACTGTGCTAACTAGTGGGGGAGCCTGAGCTGGTGGAGTGGAGCAGTTGCAGGGATGGCTGGAGCGGATCACGGGACAGCTGGTGGCAGCAGAGCGGCTGGCAGAGCGGAGTAGCTGTGGGACGGGTGGAGCGGCCCACAGAGTGAGCGGAGCCGAGCAG
This sequence comes from Gopherus flavomarginatus, assembly GCF_025201925.1. Taxonomy (NCBI): domain Eukaryota; kingdom Metazoa; phylum Chordata; order Testudines; family Testudinidae; genus Gopherus; species Gopherus flavomarginatus. The sequence continues at coordinate 24,575,174 of NC_066618.1, read as the reverse complement.
TTTGCAGAAAGAACTGGAGCAGCTCATGGAGCAGAGCAGCTGGTGGAGCGGAGCAGTTTCTGAGGACGGCTGGAGGAGCAGAGTGGAGCAGCTGGTAAAGCGGAGCAGTTCGTGGAGAAGGCGGAAGCAGAACCCACGGAGAGGCAGGGCAGTTGGCCCCAGACCACGTAAGGTGCCCCTTTCTACCAGGCTGGGGGGAGGGACCTCTACAGATAAACTCTCGAACTCTGGGGTGGCATTGACCAGAGACTTTTGGGCTGTTGGACTTTGGGGTGATTGGACTTAAAACCCTAAGGGGAAAAAGGACAGTGCCAAACGTACTTGGAGATGGGTTTTTGTTTATGATTTGTGTTATAACCCTATTTGTGGTGTTTCTCCAATGGGATGCCGCATTGATTCCTTCCTTTATTAAAAAAGATTTTGCTACACTCAGACTCCGTGCTTGCGAGAGGGGAAGTATTGCCTCCTAGAGGCGCCCAGGAGGGTGTGGTATGTGAGTGTCCCAGGTCACTGGGTGGGGGCTCGAGCCGGTTATGCATTGTGTTACTGAAACGGAACCCCTGGATACTGAACCCGGCCCTTGTTGCTGCCAACTCAGAGGGGCAGAAGGGTTACTATAATAATAATAATAATGTGAATCGCTTATTGCAAGTGTATATTTTCAACTGTCTGGCCATGCTGGCTGCCAAGTAGAATTGACCAAGCAGTTACAGCAGAACCTTGGCGTTACAAACACCTCAGGAATGGAGGTTGTTCACAACTCTGAAATGTTCACAACTCTGAACAAAACATTATGGTTGTTCTATCAAAAGTTTACAACTGAACGTTGACTTAATACAGTATCTGAAGAAGTGGATATTTTACCCACGAAAGCTTATGCCCAAATAAATCTGTTAGTCTTTAAGGTGCCACCGGACTCCTTTTTGTTTTTGTGGATACAGACTAACACGGTTACCTGCTGATACTTAATACAGCTTTGAAACTTTACCATGCAGAAGAAAAATGCCGCTATTAACCAGGTTAATTTAAATTAAACAAGCACAGAAAGAGTTTCCTCACCTTGTCAAATCTTTTTTTAAAAAACTTTCCCTTTATTTTTTAGTAGTTTATGTTTAACACAGTATTATAGTGTATTTGCCTCTATTTTTTTATTGGGGGGGAGGGGGCTCTGCTGTTGCCTGATTGCATACTTCAAGTTCCAAATAACATGTGCTGTTGACTAGTCAGTTCATAACTCTGGTGTTCGCAACTCTGAGATTCTACTGTAAAAGAAAATATTTGCAAAGGTGCTGGAGGGTGTGTGAGCTGGGGCCAGGAGTGGAACCACAAACAGGCTGCATTCAGAGCCAGCAGACAGGGCCACAGCCGGATGCAGAGCCGCAGCTGGACTGGGAGCCGGGGCCACAGCTGGAGCAGAGCTGGGGGCAGAGCGTGCTGTGTGGCTTTCCCTTCCCGTCCCACCATGGGGACTGGCCCAGGCCCCGCTGCAGGTGTCCCCCTGCCAACGTTCCTTCACATCCCCCTAGGGGGGGCACACCGCACAGTTTCAGGACCCCTGCTCTACAGAATACCATTATACCTATCATGTCTCTCCCTGGGACATCATATCAGAGACAGAGCTATATGGTTGAGACCTAAACAGTGAAAAAAGAATGTTTTCAGATAATTGTACTGGCAAGTCCCATTAGTTTAGCTGTTTTGCAGCAATTCAGTTTGAAATAAATAAAATATATTGAAAAAAATACTGGAAATTCAAACTAGACCTCTACAGGTCATCTTTAATATTTTTATAATGTATATCAGGACTTTGCATTGAACTTAGCCTGATCTGTCACCAAAAAAAATAGAAAGGTTAAAACACTACCTGGAACACTGCATATTTCAATATTATTACTCATCTGCAATAACTGCATGTTCTTGCTATCAATCAAAAGTAAAAATCGTCAGTATAAACGTACTATGCCTATACATTTCTTCAAGTTTTACTTCCATTCCCCATAATTACTGAAAGTCTCATCATTGTTACTTTTTAGAAACATCTAATCTGTATTAACCAGTTACTAGAATTATATGTGTAATTATTCCAATTATTTGAAATACACCAAAAATATGCACCAGTACCAGTGTAACTATTGTGAAATACTGAAGAATACACAATTCAGAAGCTGCAGGCAGACATTTCATACACGTCTAGTGATTCATATGAAGTTGTATGCATATTTAGAAAGGGACTGATCTTGCACCATTGAATCAGTGGGAGTTTGGCGTTGACGTGAATGGGAGCAGCACCAAACCCATAATTATCTGTGTTTGTCCTAGTCATCTTAATAGTTGAATCAAGTGATCATTTTGTTCCCAGTTCAGGAAGGCATCCATATTCCAGAACCTTGAGCACATGTTTAACGGTAAGCATGTGCTTAAGTCCCATTGAAGTCAATGAGGCTTAACTGTGTGCTTAAGCCATTGTCATAATCTAGCCTGACTTCCATTAAAACACAGGACACAGGACTTCTGAGAATTAATTCCTGTTCGAATTACAGCATCTCTGTTAAAAATACATCCAATCTCGATTTTAAAATTGCCAGTGATGGAGAATCTGCCACAATCTCTGGAGTTATGAGGCATGTATGCAATAATGAAATGTATCACACCCACATGACCACAGCCCCTTGACTCATTCTAACATATTGCAAAGCTTGGACAGATGCAAACAGCCACCCATCTTTAAAATCAGCCTGACTGAGAAATGTTTCCTCCTCCCCTCTCAATATGCAATTTGCCTTTATCATTGCATGGCTGGCCCTTTGTAGGGAGATGGGGCTCAGCCACATCTGCGACAGCTCTACTCCCAAGGTTGGGGAAAATGGGGACAGTCCTATGCCTGATGGGTCATGTGACCTGGTCAGGCCTCTGGGTTAGATAAGGAAGAGACCTGGGGAGAAACAGGAGGTGGTGGCAGATGGCTGTGCAGATCAAGAAAGCCCCTGCAGGAGACCCTGAGATAGCCGGGGAGACTCTCACAGGGGAAGGATGCTGCCTCATGATGTGGCGTGGCCTCCAAGCTCTGAAGGAAGGATTAGTAAGAAAATATTGCCATGAATTCCATTTGTTTTGAAAGACTGTGTTGCCAGCCCAGGTGGAACTAGATGAGGGAAATTGGAGTGCCACTGGGACCAGTATAAGGACTATATAAATTGGGTCCCAGAAGGGGAATCTTGTTTTTGAATACTTTGGACTGCATGGAGATTTTAAGGAGACCTGAGCCACCCTATCAGAGCACCACCTCATGGCCTGGGGTGGCTCTGCAGCCTCAAAGTGGTGGCTCTGTCACAGGTGGGGCTGGAACTCTTCTCCATTTAAAGAGCCACCCACCTTGTGACAGCTCCCCTCCACCTCATATTATCCTTGCCTGAGACCCAGAAAGAGTAAGATTCAGTCCTGTTCCAGTAACAGCTTTTCTGTACATAAACATGTCATGTCACAGCTTAAGATCCATCATCTTGGCACCCAGCAGAGCCAGAAACAGAAGCTTCATCCCAGTGGGCAAGGAAGATTCATAGCTTCCCAGTGGGGACCAGCAAGGGCCCAAGCAATCAGACATTAAAGTTCTGACATTTTTAAGTACAGAAAGGCAATTTACAATAATTTGTTTCTCACTTATTAGCTTTAATTTTTCTCGCCCTTGGAGCTTTGCACAGTTGGACCCTGGCTTGCCAGGGGGTGGGATACAAAACATAGTCTCAATTATTGTATTTAAAACTTTCTCAAACATTCCTGAAACTGTGTTCTGCCATGTAAAAGGCACACCTACACTACATGCTGGCAAGGAGTGGGACACGGTTAATGCATATTTATTGCTGGTAGTGTACAGAGGCTGCCATCCAGACTGGGGCTCAGCTGTGGTAAATGCTGCATAAACACAGAGAGAGATGTAATCCCTGTTTCCAAAGAGCTCACAGTCTAAAAAGAACAACAGGTTCTGAAGGGTGGGAAAACGGAAATACATATACAGAGCCTGATACCCTACTTCCTTATGTGCTGAGAACACCAGTGTTACTTGATTGGTTTCCATGCCACCATTTTTATATCTGTGTATATTTTAATATATATATGGGGTTCACATGCCCCCACACACACACTCATTCATTCATACACACAGCGAGAGTATCTCTATATTTAGCTTTGTAATTTCATAAATATCAGCTTTCCCTGGTTACCCCTTATCCACTTGAGTTAACTTGCGTAACTCACTCAGAACTTTGTACATATATACACTATGTATTGTAATCCCCTTGGGGTTCAGAGAACATGGCCTTTTAGATCTTGTGGATTGTTCAAGAAGGAAGAAATGCTGTTGGGGGGAGAGGGAGCAAATTGAGAGGGTGTGTGTCTGGAGCTCTAGACAGAAGGGCTGCAGCAAGCAGGCTCTCTCAGAGTGAAGCAGCCACAAACCTGCCTGAAGCCTGGGAAGGACAGAGCGGCCAATCGGAGACTCCTCAGGACAGGGGCCAGGAGGAGCACTGTGCCAGGGAGGAATTGCCTGAGAAGCATAAACCAGAGATGGACCCAGTATCACTGCTGCCCAGCATTGTATGGGGCCATGAGTACTGGGGCTTGTGACTTTCCACTGGGAATAAGGAGGGAGGCTGTAGCTAGTTAAGTGAGGAGGTGGTCGCTCTGTGTGGTTTGCAGAGAGCAGCAGAAGAGGACACAGGAGGAATTTGTTGAGGAAAGTTTACTGGCACCAAGGACGATCAGGAGCACCCAAGACCATAGACACCACCTTCCCCTCTACCCGTGGGTGCTCGACTTACCCCTCTGCCTAGACCCTGCCCCCACTCCACCCCTTTCCCCAAAGCCCCACTCCTTCTCTGCCCCCAAGCACGCTGCATCCCCATTCCTCATCCACCCTCCCGGACCTGACCTGCATGCTGCAAAACAGCTGTTCGCGGTGGGCAGAAGGTGCTGGGAGGGATGGGGAGGAGTGATCAGTGGGGCCACTGGCAGGGGAGAGGCACTGGGCAGCACAGGGGAGAAGGAAGAGCTTGGCTGCTGTGGATGCTAAGCACCTACTAATTTTTCTCCATGGGTGCTCCAGCTCCTATGCCCAAGACTCACCACTGGACTGGAACTTTGCCCAGGACTCTCGAACTCTGGGTGCAGACACATTGGTTGGTGCCTGCCCCTCCAGATTGTGCTTCCACTGGGCCTGTGGGGCCTTGTGTTGAATGTTTTACTGCTCCTCCTATGTTTCCCTCTGCTTCTCCTATATTTCCCATTGTTGTTTTTCCCCTCTCATCCTTCTGTGAATAAATATTTCCCTTTTCTATGGTCATTGTACTCTTCTGGTGTGTGTGTGTTCACCCCAGGAGGGTTGGAACCAGCGGCGTATTATCGCCTAGGCCTACAAGGCCTAGGTCCAGGGCGGCAAATTCGCAGGGGTGGCAAATTTGCTCACGCCCCCTCCCCAACTCTGCTCCTTCCCCAAATCCCCGGCCCACTTCTTCCCCCAGGTTCACCGCGCTTCCCTCCTTCCTCCCAGGCTTGCAGCGCAAAAGTGCTGGGAGGGAGGGAGGAAGAAGCAAGTATCGAGGTGCTTGGGGGATAGCGGAGGTGACCTCGGGCTGGCGGGCGCAGGGAGTAACTCTTTGGGGGGTGGGGGCAGGGAACTACTCCCTGCCCCAGCTCACCATCACCTCCTCCTCCACCATCCCCCGAGCGCGCCACAACTCCCCTTCTCCACCCACCCCCAGGCTTACCACAGGGGAGCAGAGGTGAGCTGGCACGGGGAGGCAGCAATTTTTTGTGGGCCTAGGGGCGGCTAATTTGTTAATCCGCCACTAGTTGGAACAGGTGCCCCTGGGGTGGAAGGGACTTTCCCTGCTGCATTCCTGCATGTGCCTTCTCTTAGCCAGAGCTGCCTACAGACCAGACTCCATCTTGGCCATGAGGGCGCTAAAGTTACACTTGGTGACCCATAGGGGGACTTGCAGTACACACACACACCCCTATATCACACACCCTGCGCGCTCCTTCACAGAGCAAAGGAATACCTGAGTGACTTTCTTCTCAATTAAAAAAAAATAAAAGAGAGAGAGGGGGATAAGTAGAAGATCTGTGCCAAGGGGAAAGAATCTCAATAGCCAAGGGTGGCAGGGTTCCCAGCCGAGAGGGAACCAAATGAAATTGAGGAGAGCCTAGATGCAGTGGAAATACTGAGGAAAGCGAAGGTCCACAACCATATTTATAGCTGTGAAGTGAAGGGCATGGTAGCACTATGTACTCATTCCAAGGAAACAGATCTTGATAAAGTGCCCAAAAAGGTGCAAGTAGGAGGTACCCCTGGACAATTCTGGGGCCAGAGAAGTCCCCTACTAGTGTGCCCATGTCACTTGAGGTGGATTCATTAGAGCAGAAACTGCAAGATCTGACTATGGATGAGAAGTGGACACGAAAGGAATTAATTTTGGCATTAGGAGGGATTCCAACACCTGCAGCACCCAGCCTATTGGAGTGGGCCAAAGAGCTGGGGAACACCCTCAAAGATGCATTGAAGATGGCATATGAAACTGCACTGAACAAGCAGCTGTGTTCTTTCTTGGGGGTGGCACCCATGCCCTCAGGGGAGGTTGATTATGAGACCTGGAGTGATTTTGCAGTGCCCCTTGTCCAAGAGTGGGAATGCTCTGATGCTGAGAAGCAGAAACTTGAGCCCGAATGTCTGAGGGGACCTGCCATGGAAATTGTCTGAGCCCTGAAAGACTCCCAACCAATTGCAATGGTACAAGACTATTTAGCCGCTCTTGAGAGTGTCTACGGTGCTACTGATAGTGGTAAAGACCTGTAATATTGTTTCTGCCATACCTATCAGGAGTGCCATGAATAGTTGTCATATTTCATCAGAGAACTAGAGGATTTGCAACAGCAGATAGTGCGGAAGGAAGGAATCCCCACCAAGCATACGGACTCTGCTAGGTTGGACCAGGTCCTTTGGGGCACCCAACAAGATGGGTTGATGTTGTGGCCACTGCAGCTCAGGGAGTGGGCACCAAACCCACCCCCATTCCACAAGCTCATTTGAGAAATACGTGAAGAGGAGGAGCGATTGTTGCAAGTGGACCCAGTGATGCAGCCAAAGAAGGCAGTGAGTCACACTACTACAGCGCTCGGAGAGATGCAAGAGGCCCCATCAGTGGCAGTGGCGCTGAGAGATTTGACTTGAGAAGTGGCCGTGATGAAGGCTCAGGGACATACTGTGCCATCCTTAAGAGGGGAGAGTAACAGGAGGGGTGATAGCCAGTGAGAAGGTTTCTGTTACAAGTGTGGGAGAGATGGGCACTATGCCTTGGACTGCCAAAACAAGACAGACCATGCAAGGGTATCTCAGAGATTGCAACAAACCATTAGGGAGCTTCAGAAAAATGCCAGTGGGGCTTGGGGAAGGAGCAACTCAAGACCCTGAAGTTCCAAGGCTCCCCAGCAAAAACCACAAACGGGTTACCCAGATGGACTGGTAGGATCCCAGGATGTAGTACCCATTTGTATAGAAGGATGATTGTGTGAGGCATTGCTGGACATCAGATCACCCTACTTTAATAATCTTACTCCCGAGAACACCTGCAGCATTTACCCTTGCGTCCCCTATCCGGCCTGGCAGTCTGGGGAATTGGCTGTGACTCCTGTCCTTATCAGGGATATATCCTGTTGAATGTTCAGTTTCCAAAGGACATTTCAGAGGTAACCCAGGAAATAGAAACACTGGTGCTGGTAGAAAGTTTACACCTTTAATCCAAGGGACAAATGCAAATCTGTTCCAGAAATTGGTGCAGAAGTGCCATGAGATGGCAGGGAACAACTATTTGCAGAAGCTGCCAATGCACACTTTATGTAAAGTTGCATACCAGCGAGTGAGGGGCCTCCCATCCCAAGAGGACACCAAGTCTAGATCTTTTGAGAGAGATAGTTTCCAGTTTGGGGATTCCTCCATTCTTGCAGAGTGGAAGGACCGCCTGTGTGAGAAGTTAGTCAAGAGGAAGGCTGTTTTCTCTATGCACGAGTGGGATGTTGGGTGTGTGCATAATGTGGAGCACCATATCCGAATGCAGGATGGTCGGCCTTTTCGAGAGAGGTCAAGATGATCAGCACCTGTTGATATCAAAGATGTCAGGCAACACCTACAGGAACCGGCTCCAGCAGGTATCATTGAGGAATGCAGGAGCCCCTACACATCGCTGATCGTTGTAGTATGAAAGAGAAGTGGAAAGGTGAACATGTATGTCAACTATTGCACTCTGAACCGGCGAACGATCCCTGTCCAATACACAATGTCCCTGGTGGATGAAGCCTTGGATAGCCTGAATGGCAACCGCTGGTTCTCTGTCCTTGATCTCTGCAGTGGATACTATCAAGTACCTATAGTACCAGAGGACCAGGAGAAAACAGCATTCATCTGCCCCTTGGGGTTTTACCAATTTAATTCCATGTCCCAAGGAGTGTCTTGGGCTCTGGCCATGTTTCAGTGACTCACAGAGCGAATGGTAGGGGACATGCACCTGCTAGTGTGTCTGATGTACCTGGATGACATAGTGGTGTTCAGGCGCACTTTAGAAGAACATGAGACTAGGCTGTGCCAAGTCCTGGATCATTTAGACAAGTGCATCTTCTGTCAGCAGGGGTGGCTCCAGGCCCCAGCACGCCAAGCGCATGCTTCGGGCGGCATGCCGCGGGGGGCACTTTGCCGGTAGCCAGGAGGGCAGCAGACGGGTCCAGTTGACCTCCCACAGGTGTGCCTGCGGAGGGTCCGCTGGTCCCGCCTGCGAGAGGTCCACCAAAGCCGCGGGACCAGCAGAGCATCCGACGAAGTGTCATGCATCCAACGAAGTGGGCACTCACCCATGAAAGCTCATGCTCCAAAACATCTGTTAGTCTATAAGGTGCCACAGGATTCTTTGCTGCTTCTAGTCAAGCAATGAGCCTGTTAAAAAGGACCCACTAACCTGAGGGTATCTGAATGCTTAACCTCTGGAATGCCCTCAGGCATAGAGTAAATGTCCAACGAAAAAGCCCTTATAGGGACATACACCATCCGTCATGCTGCTGCATTGATTTTAATGGATCAGTTTTAAAAATCAGGGTTTGGAGTATGCAAGAGGCATGGCAATGAGTTAAGTAGTGGAAACTCTGTTGGTTATGCTCAGCTGCTGCTACTGCTGCTGGCTGAATGCTTAGGAACTTATCCTGTTTGGGGAATTACACAGTAAAAACTTGGCAGAGTAGACAGCATGAGACAAAATTGGTCCATAAGTTTACAGGGCAAGGTTTAATGAACTCTTAGAGTCAGCTGAGGATACCAGTGCCTTAGGTATCAAACATGTTTGTGTATTGTTCCAGCAGCTTTCTTTTAGTTACAGGTTGTAGTCTTTAGCTAACCAAAACAAGTTGTTGAGGCACCACTCTTTTCTCCTAATTCAGAAGGAGGTGCCTTATTGGGACACTGATAAGCTAAGAAATGTAATATTGTCTGTTAAAAGATATGTTTTCATCATAATGTGATGTTTCCCCACCTACCCATGGCTTTTACAAGTGCAGTTTTAGAAATCAGACTGACAATCACTTTTGTGAGTATCTCCATGTTCCAAAAGGAGAGAATGCCAGGGAGGTCCACGGTGGTTCAAAGCGCTTTCTTCTGCATTGAAGTGAATCTCACCGTAGATGAACAGAACAAGACAGTTGCAAAAACAGGTGTAAGAGAGAAAACTGGAACTCTGACTGTGTACTCATGGGGTGAATTCACCCTCTGCAGAGGGCCCATGCAAGGATGAGGCATTGGTAAGGTGCTCCCTGTCATTAGGGTTGACATGGTATACCAGCAGTGCATAAGCGTTGGATGGGCCAGCTGCATGGGGTGAATGCTACAGAGGGGGAAGAGGCATAACCTTGGAACTGCTCTGACCCAGGGTATCCTGGCAGTTCTAGCCATAGCCCTGTGAATTTTGTGCATCTACACAGAGGGCCCAGACAGCTTCTGTGGCTGATCCACAAAGTTCACATTTGGATCCACACTTCCCCAGAGATCAAGGGTGTTTGATTTGGCATTTTGGTTCAAACCCATGTCTCTGATTAAACAGACTCCATGTATGGGCTTGCTAACAGTATACAATCTAGATCTGAGTTAGCTGAGACACTGTTTTCCTCAAAGCAGTTGACAGGTGAGTCTTTGCTGTCCATCTGTATGGGACCAGGACTAGGGCCTTCTTGGTCCAGGGAACTCAGCTGTGGAACTTCATGCTGAGCCTGTCCAGTCGCTTTACCCAAGGCCCTTCTATGCAGGTCAGGACATTTTTGTGCAGCTGGTTTTCATCAGGTACCCAGAAGTCAGGATGCACTTGGAAATACAGGGGTAGGGAACATGCTATTGTGTTTTTTATTTAGTAAAAGCTCATACCTATTCTGGAGCTACCTGGAAGAAGTGATTTAAAATGAATTTGAATTAGGATAGCCCTGTCTTCTATCTAGACAGAAAAATCAAGGTTAGTAGTGCTAAACATGACCCCGTTGGCAAACCCCACACAGTTTTTTGGAGATCAATTACTCCTACAGCAGAAAAGTGGCAGATCCAGCTTATTAAATACGGATTGGAATGACAGAGTTCCACTGACCACCAGTTGCATATTTCAGCCCTAAATGTACTTCATTGTAGCTGGTTATCAAAGATTCACCTCACAGATCAGGAGGTAGAATTTAGCCTAAATCCACTGTATTCATGGACTGACACTGCCTACTTTTCAGCACCTCAAACTGCATTGATACACATTTTATTGTTACATTTTCAAACCAAACTAAACTGGAAAATAAAGCATTGGGTCCTTGAAGTACAGTACTTTATATTTAACTGGGTGAAAAACGAATAAACTGGCAAAGCCTTCTATGACGAAGCATGAGATTGAGTCAGGAGTTCTGAGTCAGGCTCTTTCTTTGTTTTGTTGTGTGACCTTGAGCAAGTCATTGACCTCTGTCTGTGCCAAAGTCATCGTCTTTGTAAAATGAGAAAAAAGTATGATGGAACTAGCCCCCAGAAAACAACTTGCTAACAGTCCTGAGAAAAGAATTATCCCCAGTTCATCTGTGGCCAAATAAAGTAGGAGTGGAATTTTGATTAAATAACAAATCTAGCTGGGTGGAAATATAGCATTGACTTACAGTAATTGAAAATATTGTTTGCAGTGTTAGTATTGCAAAATATTGGTTGCAGAATTGTATCCATGCTGGTCCCAGGATATGACCCACTCATCCTTCTTTGTCCTGCGACTGCAGAGGTGTTAATTGCCTACTTTATTTTGAATGGTCTCTTGCAACATGTGTTAACTCCTTAGGCTTAACAATCTGTTCCATCTTGACTTTAGCAGTGATACTCAGATTACTTTTCCCAGACCTGAAGATGACCTAGGTGGAGGAACTCAAAAGCTTGCCTTTCTCCCCCACAGAAGCTGATCCATTTAAAGATATTACCCAACCCACTTTGTCTCAATTTAAAATAATTTTAAAATTGTTTGCAGTGTTGTTGTAGCCCCACAACACACCTTTTGAGATCCATGAGTCCTACCCATGCCCATCACAATATCTCATCTGGTGTATCAAATGTCCCCACAACAACAGGGATAAAACCAATCACAACACTCTTGAATGAGCTCATACAGAAAAATGATAAAAGACAAACACCTTATCACCTATGGGCAAACACTTTTCTTAAAGCAATCACCTCATATCTGACCTCATAATCCTTGTTGTCAAAAGAAACCTGCACAACATCTTCAAAAGACGAGCCTGAGAACTTAAATTCAGAACTCTGTTAAATCCATGTTTTTAGTGTCCAGCAACAGACTGCTTTTATGGCCCACTGCAACAACTTGTAACACCCTGCTGCTTAGGCGCACACTCCACGGGTGCTCAAACACCCACGGAAAAAAAATGGTGGCTGCTCAGCATCCACCAGCCACAGCTGTTCGGCAGCTGGGGGAGGTGCTTGGGGGAGGATGGAGAGCAGCGAGTGGCAGGCGGGGGCCTCGGTGGAGGGGTTGGAGTGGGGAGCAGGAAGAGGTGAAACGAGGCCAGGGCCTCGGAAGGGGGTGAAGCGGGGACAGGAAGAGGTGGAGTGAGGGCAGGGCCTCAGGGGAAGGGGTTTCAGGGTGGAGCGCAGGCACACACATACAGTGAAAAAATAAAGTCAATGCCTATGCCCTGCTGCCTACCATTGTTCTACAACTGCAGAGGTGTTAACTGCCCACTTCATGTTAAGTTGTCTCGTACGCATAACAATCTATCCCACCTTGTTTAGCTAGACCTGAGGGAGAGCCCTGTGAAGCTCAAAAGCTTGTCCCTTCCACCCACAGAAGTTGGTCCAATAAAAGATATTACCTCACCCACCTTGTCTCTCTAATAATTTATATAATTTAAAAAGGAAGTTTAGATCTTGTGTCTAGTCACAAGGACCCACATTAACACTCAAAAGAAGCAACAAGAAACAATGACCCTAAAATGCTATATGAGGGCTGATCCAAAACTCATTGAAGTCACTAGGAGTCTATTGACTTAAATAGACTTTGGATCAGGTTGTGTGTGTGTCTGGGTATCCAATATTCATTGTAGCAACTTAAAACCCACTGCTTGTTACTAAATGCACTAATTTATTGTTGCTGTTCACTTAACTGCGTATATTGACTGCTGAAAGGATATCTAGGAGACATTTTATTCTCCAGAAAGAGTCACATATGGGCATTCATTCAGGAACACATTTGCTGTGTACAATCCTGGCTAAACAAGCATGCTGAAAAAGAAAACAGCTCACAACAGAAACCTACAAGTTTTGACTCTAACAGACATGACATCTAATGTTTCTTCTTCCAATGTTGAGGCACTTTCTTAAAGGGTAGTAATTCTGTGAGACTGTTTTGCAAAGTGAAAAGTGCTTACCATGTCTTTAAAACAAGAAGTGACTGTTATTTTTAGAGTTTGTTTTTTTCCAAATATTGCATGGAAAAGGTTAATGAAAAAAGATCAGGATTATTTAAAAAAAAAAAAAACAGTGCATCAAAAAATATGGCACATTCATTCTTATTTTAAGATAGCTTGTTGGTAGGCATATTTCAAAGCAAACACCACCATTGCCTTGGCAGACCAATTATATTACCTTACAATGCCTTCCAGGCACATAAATTATAGATCAACATATTTTAGATTGCGCTTCAAATAAACCAAATGTACATAGTGTTATAAAAACACTTTTCCATGTATCTTGGCTTGCCCTCTAGTGGTATTTGTAACTAACAACACATTGCTGTGTACTAAAATTCCCCCCAAAATGCACTATCACTCGCACAAGAGGTTTTGTGGAGACCAGAAAAAACCCATATGGACTCCAAGATCTGAGGAAGCATACCACAGAACAGCAGAGACCAACAAGTCTGTCTATATCAAAACTAAGGAGATTGTCATGTTGATCAATGTGACAGCTATTTTCAAGCACCTTCCAGAAACAGAAGGAGGTTTAAATATAAGCAGAAAAGCCAAGCCGTGGAATGCAGTTATTATGACACAGCTGCGGGATGGAGGCATGTATGACACACAGCTGATAAAAAGAATTTTCTAGACATGAAGTTAGGGTACATATATGAAATGCCCCAGGACTTACGGGTGTTCTGAATTGGAGTTCCAATTTGGGCCAACTCTAGTATTTTCTAATGAATCCATAATCTGACTCTTTAGGGGGTTGAGGCAAATTAGATTAATAGAAGCACACCCAGATGTGAGGGCCTGATGGTTCACTGGCTATACAGACAAGCACAGCACAGGGAGCAGATGATGTGTAAACTTCACAGTACAGGCCTGCCAGCAATCTTGCTATTCCAGAGAGGATACTATTAGTTGTGCCAAATCCTCTGTTGCTGTCTTGAGATAAGCACCCAGTAGCAGCAGACTGAGACCACCACATTCTGATACAAGTCACCCTTAAACTTGAGTCCCACAAAGTCAAAATGCTTAATTTACTCTTCCTTAAGGCTCCCTGAAGCTTCCCTGAAGCCTGCTGCTGATTAATCTCTCAGACATTGGTTAGCTAAAAATAATGTATAGAAAAATATTCAAAATTAAAGTAATTAGTATCACTTATTGAATGGTGCAACTCCTTAGGGCTGTGTCATCAGGATTTGCACGTTTAATTTTTTTTTAAAACAAACATATTCTATTCCTTAAGAAAACAAAAAGAGTGAATTCCTCCCCTCATCCCCTTTTTAAGGACTGGAGAGTATATGGACAAGAACTGAAATTGTTTCCCTGAAGGGAAATTCCTGATAAAGAAAACTTTTCCCACCTCCCCAATAAAATAGGAAAAGGATCTAACTTCACTCTCAAAAGTTGATGGAGTTACTCCAGAGTAAAACTGGTGGAATAAGAGGAGACTCAAGGCCTAAATAGTTGGATCATTTCACTGATGAAAGGAAATGTTGAACCAGTATCTTGACAGCATTGTGCTAGGCATCCAATGTATTATCTGTGTGGCATCCATGTGCCAGGAAGCAGGACCACATTAGGAATTGCATATAAATCTCAACATATTCACATAGGCCCTGATCCCGCAATAAGTACAGTCTGATTACTAAGCCTCCCTGACTAGAGTTTCTAGACGTCCAATTTTTGACCAGAATGGCCAGTCAAAAAGGGACACTGGCGACTGGTCAGCACAGCTGACCAAGTCACTAAAAATCCAATTGGCCACAGCTCCCAGAAGCGGACAGCATGTCGCTCTGGCTCCTAGGCACAGAGTCAGCCAACCAGAGCTGTGGGGGCAGCACCTGCAGACAGGGGCAGCGCACCTAGAAGCCAGAGGGATGTGCCAGCTGCTTCCATTGGCCACCTGAGGTAAGCACTGCCCAGAGCCCACACCCTGAACCCCTTCCTCACCCAAAACCCTTGCCCCAGCCCTGAGCCCACTCCCACACCCAAATTCCCTCCCAGAGCCTGTATCCCTTCCCACAATCCAACACCCTGCCCCAGCCCCTGCACCCCAAAGCCCTCAGCCAGAGCCTTCAACCTCTTGCTCCCCAACCCCTTGCACCAGCCTGGAGCCCCCTCCTGCACCCCAAACCCCTCATCCCCACCCCAGAGCCCGCACTCTCAGTTGGAGCTCTCACCCCCTCCCACACCTCAACTTTCTGCCCCATCCCGGATCCCCCTCCTGTACCCCAAACCCCTCATCCCTGGCCCCACCCCAGAGTCTGCACCCCCAGCCGGAGTCCTCACCCCAGCCCCCTTCCCCAGCCCAGCGAAAATGAGTGAGTGTGGGGGAGAGTGATCGACAGATGGAGGGGGAATGGAGTGAGCGGGGGTATGGCCTTGGAGAAGGGGTGGGGCATCGGGGAAAGGGTGGGGAAAAGGGTTTTCAGTTTTTTGCAATCAGAAAGTTGGGAATCCTACCCCTGATATCATTGGAGTCTGCCTGTGCAGAATTCATTGTAGGATCAGGGTCCTATTTTGTTAAAAGAGGAGATAAAGCGGATACCTTTTTCTGATAACAGCATGAGAACATAAAAGCCATAATCAATCTGAAATCCAGTCAATTTAAAAAATGACTAACACATTTTCATCTATTACACGAGCCAACAAGAATATAGGCGCACACACACAGCTGCCAAATGTTGTGGTTTTACAATTACATTTTCCTATTTTATAAAAAAAAAATTCTCTTTTCTGTTGCTGAGTGGTAGGCCTCACAAGCACAAAGTATTGTGAAACAATAACCCACACAAATACAAACTACAGTGGAACTACATACATTCCCAATGTAAACCAAAAAAAACCCCCCAACAGAACATTTCCCCCCTTCTAATCTCTTTCAGAGGAATCTTGGGTGTTATTTGTAACAATCACAGTTTAAAAAAAAATTAAAGAGAAAGGAGATTTTTAAGATGACATCCCTTTAAACTCTCTTCCTATTGCATCACAAATTATTAACACGGTTTCCTTCCATCATCACCTTCTTACTAAGGTTTGCTGTATTGCATTTATTTTAAATACATGATATAATCTCAAACTACAAATCTGTAACTTATCCAAGACAGAGAGAACATATTAGTGAACATTATGCATTAAAAGATCACACTTCTAATTGTTTACATTGAAGTCACACCTGAGGGCCCCAATCGGGTATCAGGGATTTTTTGTGCTATGTTCTATTCATTTGAACAGTGCAAAGGCAGTCTGTGCTCCAGAGTGACCATAATCTAGAATGATGACAAGATACAACAGTTAAATCTAGTGTCAAATGGGAGGGGAGGGGGACTGAGCAATAGCAGGTGTGTTTGCATGTATTGCTAGCCTCAATGATCCTAGTGAGAATGGTGTAAGACGTGAAAGATTTCTAGGACGCTTTTATATATGTATATAAATAACTACTATTGAGTGAGTTAATACCATTTCCTAGCTCCAAATTACTGAATAGCAAGCAAGTGAATCAAAGTGCTCTGAAGGCTGAGATTCAGTTCCAGGCACCGCTGGTCAAGCCGAGATTAAGTAAGTGATAGTAGCAAGTGCTCTGGGCATTAATAATGCACTGAGAGAACCAGCTATCCTCCACTGTGCCCCTCACTCTGCCCTGCCTCTGGCAGCAAAAATGTCATGTTGTCTGGGTTTAAAGTTCATATAAAACAAGCCTCTCAGATAGAAGAATATAAGTAGCTAGATCTGAAAAGAGAAAATCCTGTGACTGAAAAATTAAGGCCTGATCTTGCATGGTTTTGGGGCTGCAGCTTTCATCGAATTAGGGAGCTGTTGTATTAATTCAGATGGAATAAATGAGCAGCCGGTGTTAACATAACCCAGACACTGTCCAAAATTAAATGGCGTTAAACAAGGACAAGGGCTTGGACTACAGAGACCTTTTCCTGCATAGCACTGTGGCAAACATACCATTAAAGATCCTTTTAACTTTCTGTTGAAGACACAGAAAAGAGAGGGAAAGAGAAAGCATTTGAAATGCAAAGTATTACACAGGGTTTTTATTTTAACATCTCTTGTTCCTTCTTCCCCTTTAGCTGGAGCGAGTTTGTAGAAGGAAAATCCCGTTTGACAGTCTCTGGGGTGGTATCAAAAATTGTAATAACCAACTATCATCCCAGGTGGTATTTGGGATTCAGCGAAAGCCAGTAGGGTTGACAATGTCATTGAAGCCCCTTTCTTTCTAGCCCATTCTACTAGGGATCAGGATCCAGATGGTGAAGGCCCCGGTCCCAGGAAGCAGGGGGAGTGGCAGTCATGATGGTGAAGCTCGCTCCGGGAGCCTCTGACTGTTCTTTCCATCTATCATCCTTTTTTTTCTTTCATTTAAGGACCCACAAAGGGACTGATGAGTAGAACAGCCCAGTCCCTAGTTATTTTGTCCTCCAATTAGGCCTAATATTCACCATACCAATTTTGGCTCATTAACTTCCGGTTCCACATCTCCTGTTTTTAGCAAGCATAATTTCAAAATTTCAACACAATCCTTGACTCATATCAACTTGGCCTTTTTGTTTAGACTAATTCAGTTATTCTGTCTCCCTTTCATACCTTTTCCCATCAGCTTTTGTTGTTATAGGTCATTGTTACGTCTTACAAACTTTTACATATCTTTTACAGTTGAACTCACAATTCAGGTAAATTTGTATGTCCAATTGTCACAACAGAGCTCAAGCGCTCTCAGACTCAGGCCCACTAACTATTTATTGCAATGATTGGTGCATCATTTGTCTAGTAAGAAACTTCAAGTCTTTCTGTTGACAGGCACCAGTTAAGAAGCAGTCAATTAAAATACTGCATCTTGGAGTCACAAAAATCTGATTACTCGGCAATCTCTTTTCCCTGCTGTAAGAAGAAGAATCATATTCTACTGACATTTTAGAAAGATTTGGGCACACAAACAGAAAGTGAAAGAAAAAAATTCCTCTTGATGATCCTCAGAGACCAGGATGTGAACACAAGGAAGGGCGCTAGGGAGAAACACATCAGAACCACAGAGCAGCATGTAAGGTGCTCCTTTGCTGTTGCTCTAGCCTGTTGCTCAGGCTGGCATAGCCTCATAGCCTTTGTGGCTCCCTATTTCCCCTTTTACCCACCCGCACATGTGGGGCTCAATGGCCGATGGACTCACATTGTGGTATTAGAAACTGATTAGAAGTGGGGAGAGAGGCAGATGAGGGAGAGGAAGAAAGTTGATGGCAGAAAGAGGAAGAAAAAGACAGGAGATGTTGTATGAGTTCCAGAGCCAGAGCCTGCCCAAAGCACCCACTGAAGCCAATTGGAAATTCACAGGCAAATGGCTTGCAGAACATCCTGCCTTCTGAACGGGGGTCAATTAATAACTCTTTTGCAACTACAACAAGACCAGTGATATGCCTGTTTCATGTGTGAGTTAGACATATTCATAGACCAGTGGTCCTCAAACTTTTTTTTTTGTGCACCACTTGAAAATTGCTGAGGGTCTCGGTGGACCACTTAATGATCTTTCCAGATGTTGTTTGTACCATTAGCTAACTATTGTAAAGCGCTTTGGATAAAAGTGCTATATAAAAAAAACAAACTTTTTTTTGTTCTAAAAATAAAAGCACACAACTCATTTTAATATCAGTAGTCTTACCTTTCTAATGTGATGGATGTGCCCGCTCCCCACCCCCTGCCCCCCCACTGCAGCAGCCCCCGAGCTGGGGCTGGGAAAGAGGGCTGTCTCTCCCCAACAGCCACAGCCTTGGAGCTGGGGAAGTCACCTCTTTCTCTGGCTGCCGCAGCCCTGCACATCCCAAATTCCCCCCACCCCTCTTCTCACACCACTGTCCCCGCCCACCTACCTTCTATTCCCCCCCAAGGCCACCACCTAACTTTCTTCTCCAGGATCCAGGCACCTAATTAGTGAAGCCACACCTGCACAGCTCTACTAATTAGGTGGGTGGCCCTTCATTCTTGTGTGCGGCTGCCCAGGTACGCACCTTAGATAGAACTATCCGCCGACCACCTGAATGGAACTCATGGACCACAGTTAGAGAACCTCTGTCATAGACTAAGACCTGAAGAGATCATTAAGATCATCTACTTTGACCTCCTACATAACATAGGCCACAGAATTTCCCCCAGTAATTCTTGCATCAAGCCCAGTAACTTATGGCTGAACTAGAGCACACCTGTTAGAAAGACATCCCATCTTGATTTAAAGGCTCCAAGTATTTACCAGCTCCCTTGTAAGCTGCTACCATGGTTGCATACCACACAGTTAACAATGTGTACCTGCTTTCACATTTGTTTTGCTCATTTCAACTCTCAGCCATTAGATCTTGTTATGCCCTGTCTGTCTGTCACAGGCCAAACCGCACAGAAAGGCCCACCAATCAGAACGTGGACAATCAGAACCAATTTCCCAAAGCAGCTTTAGAAACTGTGCTTCCAAATTGTCCATGTTTTTTCAGAAGTACTAAAGCTGAGCGATAATGAAACAGGTTTTCCATAATAACTATGTGCACAACCTCCGTCACATTCACTCTCCAAGAACATTCCAGCACTACTCATTGTCTAGAGAGAATAATCACAGGAAGTCCATTATTACACACAAACGCTTTAATGTTTGTTGAAAGCCCCTTTAAAATGCTATGTTTAATTGTCAAATGGGTTGTTTATGGTGGGTGACCTAGTTAAATAACACATCCCGTCACGTAAGGACAGCAATACGTAACTTTTGTAGCTATCCAAACCATACAATTTTTGACCTGTGAATATTTGCAATGAGCGCTGATTGAACAATATTCAAATTTTGTTTCACAATATCTTTCACATACATTTGGCAATTTAAAAGAAAAATATATTATTGACCCATTGTACTAGGCACTGTCTAGACACACAGTAAGAGACTCTCCTTGCCCCAAACAGCTTACACTATAAAGAGACAGAACAAAAGAGGAACCATGCATCAAGAGGGGAAGTGAAATGACCAAGGACACACAGCAAATCAGTGGCAGAGTCAGGACTAGAATTAAAGCATCCTTAGGGGTAGTCACTGCCCTAACCACTAAACCATGCTGCCTTTACACTAGCTGTAGAATTTAGAAGATAACCTGCCAAATGTGCTCATGGAAAAATTATTCAATGGCTTTTATTAAATAGTTTGAATGCGAACATTACCCAATATATTTTGTCAACTGAAAAAGTGACTATTTGATTGATCCTGCAAGCTGAAACACAGGACTAGACACTTCTTCCTACAGGAAGCTCCATTTAAGTCACTTGGATTTTCACCTTGCAGGATGCAGGGCCTATGTTTGCACTTTGCCCTTGTTTATATCTAAAAGACATTGGTCAACAGGATGGGTTATTTTCGAAGGCCATTTATTCTGCAGTGCCTGCTGAAGAGGAGATAACTTTAAACACTTGATATCAGCTTAATACAAATTTAAAAAATGGATCAAAAGCTAGACACCATTCTCTTAAGATTCGAAAGTTGTAAATTTCAGGAGAACAGGTGGACAAAAATATCAAAAGCATATTAATTGAGGATCAAGATCAAATTAAGCTGGTTTTAAATAGCTTTAAATGTTTTTGAGTATATCAATACAACACAAAGCTTCAATGTGAGGCAGTCTGGAGGCCCTGGAAAAAACGTCCCTGACCTCCAATATTTCAATAATAAGATTGAGGGAGGTTGCTAACAGAGATAATCCTCGTATTACATCGCCACAGTTCTCTAAGGAATAGTAGGAAGAAAAGTTTGATCCTAGCTTGTTTTTGCAAATGGCTTTTCATTTGTCTCCCTCTCATGCTATTTTGAGGCAGGCAGATGTCACTGGGAGGATCTCTTCTGTGGGGATCTCACAGTAGTTATGATTTTTTTTAAATGACTAAGCACAAAAAAAGACCCCAATTAAATAAGATACTTAAGCACATGCATAACTTCAAGCGCGAGGCATACCATTCATGTACACTTACTCATTGTTTAGTTGTGGTTCCCTGCCTGTCTGTATTCACCTGTCGACTCTTGTCTTATTCTTAGCTTGCAAGCTCTCTGGGGCAGAAACTATCTGTGTGTGTGTGTGTGTTTGTACAGTACCTAACACAGTGGGGTCCTGGTCCCTGGCGATGGCTCCTAGATGGCTGCTGCAATACAAAGAGAACATTATAACAACAGCACACTTAAGTAACTTGATGCATCAGGGCCTAACTCTCTTAAAAAGAGAATACTCAAAGAGGTGCTCAATAAGTTACATCCTATCCCGCAAAACTTATGAAGATACAATATAATAAAACATTCTCTAAACATCCTTCTCAAATTGCAATTGTACAACAAACTCTTAAAGAGATTAGTAATTTTTGAAGTTGCTCTAATTTATCTTCCTGGTATCTCACCCTAAAAAACCCAGATTCAGACTCTACTAGGCTTTTAAATATTAAGGTTATATTTCTGTTTCTGCTGTAGAATGAGCCACATATATTTTTTCTTTCAAGCAGAGCAATGCATGGGGTTTTGATTAGCCTCACCTAGTGATATTTATTTATATTTCTTTTTCTCTTGTGCACTTGTCACAGATCTATATGCAAGTACAGGGGGCCAGGCTCTGTGTGATTTTCAGTGTAGGATCAAGGCTTTGGTGCTTTCAGCATTGTATTCATCTAATGTACTAACTGTCTGGCCACGCTGGAAAGAAGATGGGGCAGTGGATGTGGTTTCATTAGGTCTCAATAGAATGAGGGGCAGTGCAGTGATTCTCTCCTGATCTGGCCCCAACTGTTTCCTGCCCTTTATGTCCATTCATGTAAATTTCTCCCTCTGCTCCCTGTTGCAAGGGAGCCCTTAAAAATGCAACACCCCTTTTCCTCTTGCTAGCCAAAGACTCGCTTACATGAAGACAGGTTTCAGAGTGGTAGCTGTGTTAGTCTGTATCAGCAAAACCAACGAGGAGTCATTGTAGCACCTTAGAGACTAGCACATTTATTTGGACATAAGCTTTCATGGGCTAGAACCCACTTCATCAGAAGCATGAAGTGGAAAATACAGAAGCAGGTATAAATACATGAAAGGATGGGGGTTGCCTTACCAAGTGTGAAGTCAGTCTAACGAGACAATTCACTTAACAGCAGGATACCAAGGGAGCAAAGATAACTTTTGTGGTGGTAATGAGAGTGGTCCATTTCAGACAGTTGACAAGAAGGTATGAGTAACAGTAGGGGGAAATTAGTATTGGGGAAAATAGGTTTAGGTTTTGTAATGACCCAATCGCTCCCTGTCTTTATTCAGGCCTAATCTAATGGTGTCCAGTTTGCAAATTAATTCCAGTTATGCAGTTTCACATTGGAATCTGTTTTTGAAGGTTGTTTTTGTTTTTGTTTTTGTTTTTTTTTAAAGATTTTCCACTTTTAGGTCTGTTGTTGAGTGACCAGAGAGATTGAAGTGTTCTTCTACTGGTTTTTGAATGTTATAATTCCTGGTGTCAGATTTGTGTCCATTTATTCTTTTGTGTAGAGACTGTCCGGTTTGGCCAATGTGCATGGCAGAGGGGTATTGCTGGCATATGAACACTTCAGTCTCTCTGGTCACTCAGTAAGACCTAAAAGTGGAAATTCTTCAACAAAAAAACTTCAAAAACAGACTTCTCGTTGTCCTTGCATGAAGGTTGCATTGGGTACACTATAAATGGGGCTGGTTGGGGAATTTTTCAACAAACTGTTTTTTCAACAAAAAAATGCCAGTTTGTTGAAACAAAAACTGTTCACTACAGAGTCAGGTTTGATGAATCTCCCAACTTGAAATTTTTTTTAAAAAGTTTTGAAAATGTCAAAAATGTTTCAACATTTGGAGCCAGAAATGTTTAGTTTTTTCATGTTGAAACAACTTTATTTCAAAATATTAGTAAATTTAGATATAAAAAAGGTTACATAAAAGATGCACCTCAAAACAAAATATTTAAAAATCAATTAAAATCAATTTCTCACCTTTTCCATTGACTTTTTTTTTTTAAAAAGATTTAAATTATTTGTCCTGATTTGGGATAGGGAAAGTTTTCGATATCTCAAAAATGTTCATGGAATGGGAAAAGACATCCCCCCGCAAACTCTATTTATAGCCTAATTTTGTAAAACGGTGTAGTTTACATCTTTCAACATAACAAAGGTTTGTTTGTTTTTTTAATAGTTTGCCCAGATATTTTTCAATACCAAATTTGGTTCGACAGAATAAATCAATGTTAAAAATAAACCCTTACACATACACTACATACTTATATTCAAACATATTGATGTGTGCACACATGCGCGTGTGCACGCACACACACACAGACCCTATATTTAGGAGATAAGGGATTCAGAAAATCTACAGTGCTTAGAAAAGAACAAAGGTGATCCTAGATCTAAAAGTGGTAATACGTGAAATAATGCACATGGTTAGAAGAAAATGAGACTGAAATGCTGTGCACAAGGATAAGAAATTTTAAATGGGGATAAATACCGTGTAGGTATCATGTTTGTAAAGCAGACTAGGGCTGATAGATATGAGAGTTAATGTGCATATATTCTTAACTATCCTCAAGTATTCTCTCTCTCTTAAAAGAGAAAAATGCTCAGTCAATAGAAGTTCTGGCATGAACATGCATCATCAACTCCATAGATGACTTCTCAGAGACTGTTTCTTCCCTCAGTCTGCCATAAAGAGAACCTCCTAGGGAGTTCAATCTTTCCTCTTGATTTCTTCCATCTGGCTTCTATTTGACCTGAGCAGCAGTCCAAGGTATATTCTTCTACATTATCACTATCTATGTGGCTCCATCGCTCTCTTTTGTACTTATTCTGATTGCATTTCAATTATAGCCATTGGCATTCATGGTCGAGACCCTCTGTCTGCTCCATCGAAAACTAAGGCTGCTCAGCTGCTCTCTGTGTTTCCAGAAAGGTATTTTCTGGACAAGGCTTGAACAGCTTGGAGAGATGCTTGTAGTGTCTCTCACTATAGATGTCTATTTTTATACATACTTTCAGCAAGGAAGTTGTTCCTTGGCAACTGCATGAAAGTTTCATCTATACCCTGTTCCTGCAGAGCATATAGTACCAAATGCTTTCCACCCCATCAAAGCAGTTACCTCAAAGGCAGTTAATTCCTTAGAACAGGGGTTCTCAAACTTTTTCTGGGCCCCCCTTTGAAAATATTTCAGGCTGTGATGACATACCCTCCCCCCCCCAAAAGTGATAGCAAATTTCTGTACATACTCATAGGAGCATGCTCATGGTATTGCCACCCTTACTTCTGTGCTGCTCCAGCTTTCCCTCCCTCAGGCAATATTTTTTGTGATTTCGCAACCCCCTCCACACACACAATAGACTTGCAACCCCCCTTTTAAGTCAGGAGCCCCAGTTTGGAGAAATGCTGCCTTAGAATGTCACACCACAACTTATCTTTCAGCTATCTAGCAGCTGATATATGGAAACAGCCAATTATTATGTCCTACTCAAATGTCCATCCACTTGCTCACTTGCTTGGTTAAAATCCATTATTGCAACAAGGACGCTACATTCTGGAAAACATGGAAAATTGTAAAGGTGGCTGAAACCATTTCTGAACTCACCTTTTTCCATGAAGTATTACAATGTTATTTCAGGCATCCTGGACAATCTTTTTTGTCTGTAGTAAAATCTGTGAACAGTTCTGTTGTTGGCATTCCCAGTGATAACATGAAAGATAAAGAGAGTCATCTTCACCGGGTGCTTTCCTGCTCAGTGGTAGTCGTCAGTGATCATTCTACAGCTTGTCTTGTTCGTTGACTGGCCTTTCAGAATTCTCCTTAGTCCTTCACATTTTGTGTCATGTAAGATAAATGATTTTACTTTTTCAAGCTGCAATCTTGTAGACATGCTCACTCAATAATACTCTCTTTCCAGCCACAGAATGCAGTCTGTCTGAAACAATACATTTCCCTGATAGGCGTTAGGTAACAGGGAGCTCCTTAAATCAAGCCTGGAGACACACGAGACACATAACTATGAGCTTTTCTGACCATACTTGTACTAGCCCAGAAATCTGTTATTAAAGGGATCATGGCCTTGTATCACAGGAGTCAAAAATATCATTTAGATTTGGGTTATACCATTTCACCTGCAGGAAGAAGGAGGGGATACTCACCCTGTGCAGTAACCGTAGCACTTTGAGATGTGTATCCCTATGCTCCCCTTCACATGCATATGCACCATCAATTAGTGAAATTCACTAGCAATGCCCATTGGCCAGCACAAGAACCCTATGTATCCTCATGTCCTGAACCAAGGCTATATAGAACTGTGCAGGTGAACCACCCTCATTTCCTTCTTTACCTCAAAACTCCATAGAGGAATCTCTGAAGTGGAGATGTGGGGCAGGTAGAGGAGCACCTAGAGTGACATACATATCGAAGAACTACACTTACTACATACAGTAAGTAACCATTCCTCCTTCTTCGAGTGGTATCCCTATTGGTACTCCAGATGACTTCCGAGCAGTATCCCTGGAAAGAGTAGGGTGCACTGGAATAGAGTCCAGTACTGAAGACAGGGCTGCACTGCAAACTGCCACATCAGATTTGAAGCATGGACCAAGGCATAATGTTTGGAGAAAGTATGTACTGAAGACCACATAGCAGCTCTGAAAATCTCAGTTACTGCAATGTCCTTAAGTAGGGCCATAGACACTGAATATGATCTTGTAGAGCGGGCCAATACTCCAACAGAAGACTGGGCACTCACAGTATCATAGCAAATACCTCAAAATCCACCTCTATAGTCTCTGGATAGAAATAGTGGATCCCTTAGATCTGTCTACAATATAGAGGTAAATAGTCTAGGAGACTTCTATCTAGATAGGATCAAACCATTTCAGAAAGCCAATGCTCTTCTGATGTCTAAGACTTGGGAAGAAGCTTCCTGATATGAGTTATATGATTTCAAGCAGGGCCAGTGCAACCATTTAGGCAAACTAGGCGGCTGCCTAGGGCACCTAGTGATTGGGGGCGCCTAAAAGTCCCCTCAGGCTAGGAGATGGAGTGGAGGTGAGCTGGGTGGGGGGACAGGCGGGGAGGGCTGCCCGCGGTAATGGGGGGGAGGCGCACAGGGGAACAGCTCCCTGCCACAGCTCACCTCCATTCTGCCTCCTCCGCTGAGCACACAGCCCAGCTCTAAGTCTCCTCCAATCGGTGCCGCATGCCTGGGCGGGGAGGACAATTAGAGCGGCGCCAGCATGCTCAGTGGAGGAGGCGGAGCCAAGGTGAGCTGGATGGGGGAAAACCCAGGCAGGGTTAGCTGCCGTGGCGGGGGCGGGAGAGATCAGGTGTCCCCAGTCAGGGTTAGCTGCCACGGGGGGATGGGGGAGAGTCTCCCCAGGCGGGGTTAGTTGCCGTGGGGGGACGAGGTGGAGAGGGGTTAGCTGTTGTGGTGGGAGGGATAGCTGCTGCGGGGGTGGCTCCCCAGGTGGGGGGCTGAGTTAGCTGCCTTAGGGAGGCGGGGTTAGCTGGGTGGGGGGTGCAAGGTGGAAGTTTCACCTAGGGCATGAAACTTCCTTGCACCGGCCCTGACTTCAGGGGGGAAAACAGTAAGCGGATAGCCTGATTCATATGAAACTCAGATGACTCCTTAGGTAGGAATTTAAGGTGTGGGTTTAGGAAAACCTTGTCCTTGAAGAATACTGTAAAGGGAGTATCCACCATCAAGACTCCAGTTTCACCAATTCTTCAAGCCAATGTAATGGCTACTAAAAAGGCCATCTTCAGAAACAAGTTTGGTAAGGAACAGGACATCACTGGTTGAAATGGGGGACTTGTGACACCTATGAGAACTAGATTAAGATCCTAAACTGGAGTGGGGTCTTTTACTTGAAGAAAGAGTCCCCAGTTGTTTAACGAACCTAACAGTCATAGGGTGAGAATATATTAAGATTTCTCGCACTGGGGAACGAAAGACAGTTATCGCAGCAAAAGGAACTTTGATTGAGCCATTTTCTACTGTTAGAGCAAGTAATACAGGATACGTGAAAGTGAGGAAGATTCAGGTCTGAATCCCTGGTGCTTAGATCAATAGCTAAATATTTTCCATTTCTGAAGATAAGTACTATGGGTGGATTCTTGCCTGTTGTTTAATAACAGCTGCTATACCTCTACAGAAGAGGTAGGCTCTATCCCAGAGAACTATAAAGGAACCACACCTTGAGGCGGAGAACTTCTAGGTTGGGATGAAGCAGTTGGCCAACATCTTGGAATGAGGGTTGCATGGAAGATTGATCACTGAACAAGGAGACAATCAAAAGAGGTAAGGGTACCATGTTTGTCTCAGTCACACTGGAAACTATTAGGATAATCCCGACTTTGTCCTTCCTCATCTTGTTCATCACTCTTAGAATTAGAGACTTTGGGGGAAATGCATAATATAGACCCTTCGTCCAAAATAGGAGAAAGGTGTCCCCTAGGGAATGGAGGCCCAGACCTCTTCTTGAATGGATCAGATGACATTTCTTGTTTGAGGCAGTGATGAAGAGGTTATCATAACCTAGTCCCAGATTTGGACCTTAGCGTCCAAAATATGGGGGTTAGCATGAGAACCTCCAAGCTTAGTTACCAGCTTGAACCTGGTAAAGCTGCCACCACCCAAAAAATTAGAGTGTTTTGGGGCACTCTGGTCCCCCCAAACCTTCCCTGGGGACCCCAAGACCCAAATCCCTTGAGTCTCACAACAAAGGGAAATAAACCTTTTCCCTTCCCCCCTCCAGGTGTTCCTGGAGGGACACACAGAAGCAAGCTCCATGAATCTAAACAGAGGGATTCCACCCTCCCCATTTCCAGCCTTGGAAAACAGAAGTACCAAGAGCTAATCTCTCTTCCCCCCTCACCCAGAGGGAATGCAAAGTCAGGCTAGTAAATCTAACACACACAGATTTCCCCCCGACTTCTTCCTCCCACCAATTCCCTGGTGAGCACAGACTCAATTCCCTGGAGTTCCCCACTAAGAAAAACTCCAACAGGTCTTAAAAAGAAAGCTTTATGTAAAAAGAAAGAAAAATACATAAAAAATGGTCTCTCTGTATTAAGGTGACAAATACAGGGTCAATTGCTTAAAAGAAATATGACTAAACAGCCTTATTCAAAAAGAATACAATTCAAAACACTTCAGCAACTACACACATGTAAAATACAAAAAAACATATAACTCACTATCTGATCTTTTGTACTTACAACTGGGAAACAGAAGATTAGAAAGTAAGAGACAGAAATCCTCCCATAGCCGAGAGAGAGACAGGCACAAGACAAAGAACTCAGACACAAACTTCCCTCCACCCAGACCTGAAAAAGTCTGGTTTCCTGATTGGTCCTCTGGTCAGGTGCTTCAGGTTACCTCTTTCCAGGTGTAAGAGACATTAACCCTTAGCTATCTGTTTATGACAGAGGTCCACTCCCAGATGTCCTTATTTTCAAAATATATAATCTAGCGTTTATGAGTCCAATTCCCATTTGTATTTCTGGAAGAAGTGCCTGCTGAGGACATTGGCCATGGTGCTTTGCACACTGGGAAAGTACATTGCTAGAACGTGAATGTGATGGAATATAGACCAATTTCATAATTTTATTCTTTCAGCACACAGAGAGGGGGATTTCACTTCAACTTGCGGTAGATATAATCCAATCCAGATAATCGATCATAATCTTGATAGTCTTTCCTCTGAGGAGAAGTAGAAAAATTGAGGCAGGCATTCCTGACAGCTCTTTCTGCCCATTCTTGACTGCCATTCACCAGGGATGGTGGTGTTACCCGGGGTTCTTTCAACCCAAAGCTCTTGGTAACTTTACTCCGTGCAAGGTGGTGTCAGGAAATAAATCAGGGGAGACACGGCCGTCCGACCAATAGATGGCTGGCACAAACAGGAAAACACAAGAATGCTCTCACTTAAAGGTATGCTTTACTTAGTCTCAAGCACTTGCATGTGTTCACAACAGCTTAGCAAAACATCCCCAATCCTTAATAATTACTGAAGTTTGGTGTGGGTCTTGAGTGATACAGCAGCAGCCACCTGATTGACCCACCTTTCAGCTGCCAATGGGGGACTCCAAACTGTGTGCATGAAGAGATCCCAAAGAGTCCACACCTCTCCCCCTCTTATTTATCCTTGTTAGTAGACATAGCTTGTTCATGAAAAAAACTGCTGAGCAGACACTAAGTTAAAGGTGGAGATTTCCAGCCTGTCAGGTGGGCAATTTTCAATCAGTCAGGTGGGGGAACTTTCCATCAGTTAACCAGTTGTGTAGCAATAGTTAACTATTGCCAGACTTTCCATCTTGCAAAACAGCATGCTTCATAAAAACAACAAGTCAGGAGGGCAGAGGCCATGATTACTCCTTGAGATCACTCACTTCACCCTCCCTTCCTGGTCTGCTAGTTGTGCTAGGGTTTCAGAAAGGCCTCCTTTTAGCAGCTTTCAGCTATAATCATAACAATTGGTATCCCAGATGCTGGCAGTGGTTTAAACATGTTACAGGCCTCTGCTCCTACAGTGGTGGCGACATGACAGCCTCATCTGGGGTGGAGGAGGAAATTGTTTTGGGGATCGCCTCCTCCTTGACATTGCCCTCATACTCCTCCAAAATTCCTTCTGGGGGCCCCGAAGCCCTGGATGCTGTGGCCAAGTATGCGTTTCTCAGAGGCTCACAGGTGAGACTAGAAGTCTAAGATGCATGGGGGCGGTATGCAGCCCAGCAGCCTCAGTATGTACACTGGGATGGCAGTGGCATGGAGCCGAGTGGTGGTGCCCATAGATGGCTATACCAGGACAGCGATGGTGAGGCCATCGGAGGATATGCCCAGGGGCCCTGCTGGTATTGGGCAGTGTAAGGGGCTTGGGAGGAGTATTGAGATATACCCTCCTCCGGTTCATTGTCTGAGTCCACACTGGAGAGTGGGGGAGTGTGGCAAGGCAGAGGAGCAAACTCCCATGTGGAGCGGAGACTCAATGTGGAGGTCCTGGTACTGAGGAGACGCTAGTATGTCAGTTATGCAGAGGTCCCTCGAGTGCCAGAATTCCAGTGGTGCCAACCAACTTGCTGCCACAAGCAGTGCAGGGAAAGGGGAAAACGGAGATCTTGTCTGCACCAGCCGATCAGGTACCAGATGGGACATCGTGTACCAATGATGCCTTAGACTGTTGCTCATTCTTCTCCATAGGTGCCATGGAGTCAGTGCCCTTGCCCATTGGGTCTGTGGGAACGTCAACAGTACCTGCTGCCATAGTCTTCCTTGAGCCATGGGTTGAGCTTGGCCTGTCTCAGTGCTGAAGGTACTGAAGATACCGAGCATGCTAGGGATCATTTGTGACTAGCCTGCGGCTCGCTATGGGGTCTTCCCACTCTTTTTTTCAGCTTGTGAGAGGGGCAGCGACTGAGTTCTTCACCTCATGGCCCTTGGATGTTGAGGGCTGTGGGAAGACTCCTGCCACGGAGACTCTTGGCGTGAGTCCTGAGAAGGTCTGAGAGCCGCCTCCTTAGCTCTCTGTCCCTGCAAGACCAAGGTCTGAGCTGCTGGCAGAGCGTGCACTTCTGAGGAACGTGTTCTTCCCTGAGGCACTGAATGTGAGTGCACATCTATAATGGGGACAGCCTCACTGCAGGAGAGACACTTCTTGAAGCCCAGAGAACTGGGCATGGCCCATGGGGGGGGGGGGGGGAGGAGCTCCAACGAGAAGGGCAGGAAGAAAGAAAATAAACTGTATCTGTCTATACACAGAAACACACATATACTGGAGTATAAAGATAAAAAAAGACACTAGACTACTAAAAATTAGGCTCTAGGCTACAAAGAAAGCAGCACCTAACAGTCGCAAAAGGACTGCTAATAGCTCCATCTCTAGCCAGTGGTAGTTGAGAAGGAACTGAGGGGGATTAGCTCAAGCAGGCTGACTAGTCTCGTGGCAGGGAGGGCACACGGAGAGACATTTGTAAGTTGCATTTTCACAATAAAGAGATTGTATTACAGTGCTTGTATGAGGTGAATTGAAAAATACTATTTCTTTTGTTTATCATTTTTACAGTGCAGATATTTGTAATAAAAATATAAAGTGAGCACTGTACACATTGTATTGTGTGTTGTAACTGAAATTGATATACTTGAAAATGTAGAAAAACCAAAAATATTTAATACATTTGAATCAATATTCTATTGTTTAACAGTGCAATTAAAACTGAGATTAATCATGATTAATTTTCTGAGTTAATTGTGTGAGTTAACTGCCATTAATCAACAGCCCTAGTGCTTTGGTTTACTTTTGCATTTACACGAGGCCGGTCTTTGTGGAATTGCTAAAGTTTAGATAAGCTTTAACAAAAAAACTAACAGGAAAATTAAATCAGATTTCTAGTTTTATCTCATTTTCATTCTTTTTAAAACGAAAAAATACTAGCTGTTCAGAGGTGTTATCACGGCATCTTAAAAACCTAACCTTTCAATATCTATTTAATGAGGTTAATGGATTATTTGTTCCCCTTTCCACATCCAGGCTTGACAAAGCTCTGGCTGGGATGGTTTAGTTGGGGATTAGTCCTGCTTTGAATGGGGGGGTTGGACTAGATGACCTCCTGAGGTCCCTTTCAACCCTGATATTCTATGATCTTACATACAGTACAGATGCTTCTTGAGAAAGAACAGACCACCACAAAAAGATGCATTCATATAAATGGAATGCTATCTGTTAGGGCTGTTGATTAATCACAGTTAACTCACATGATTAACTCAAAAAATTAATCACGATTAAAAAAATTAATTGCAATTAATCACACTGTTAAACAATACCTATTGAAATTTATTAAATACTTTGGATGTTTTTCTATATGTTTTAAAATATATTGATTTCTATTACAACACAGAATACAGTGTACAGTGCTCACTTTACATTATTTTTATTACAAATATTTGCCCTGTAAAAATGGCAAACAAAAGAAATAGTATTTTTCTATTCACCTCACACAAGTACTGAGGTGCAATCTCTTTATGGTGAAAGCGCAACTCACAAATGTAGATTTTTTTTTATTACATAACTGCACTCAAAAACAAAACAGTATAAAACTTTAGAGCCTACAAGTCCACTCAGTCCTACTTTTTGTTCAGCCAATTGCTCAGACAAATAAGTTTGTTTACATTTACGGGAGATACTGCTGACTGCTTCTTTTTTACAATGTCACCTGAAAGTGAGAACATCCATTTGCATGGCACTTTTGTACTGGCATTTCAAGGTATTTACGTGCCAGATATGCTAAAAGTTCGTATGCACTTTCATTCTTTGGCCACCATTCCAGAGGACATGCTTCCATGCTGCTGCTGATGATCGTTAAAAAAAAGTATTAACTAACTTGTGGCTGAATTACTTGGGGGAGATTTGTGTCTCCTATTTTGTTTTACCCATATTCTGCCATACATTTCAGGTTTTATAGTGGTCTCAGATGATGACCTAGCACATGGTTTCTCTTAAGAACACTTTCAGTGCAGATTTGACAAAATGCAAAGAAGGTATCAATGTGAGATTTCTAAGGATAGTTACAGCACTCAACCCAAGGTTTAAGAATCTGAAGTGCCTTCCAAAAACTGAGATGGACGAGGTGTGTAGCATGCTTTCAGATGTCTTAAATGAGCAACACTCAGATGCAGAAACTAAAGAATCCAGGGCCAGTCCTACCCATATGCAAAGTACTCAGCTGCATAGGGCACCTGGAAATTTGGGGCACCAAATTTCCTGGTGCCCTGCACAGCTGTATGCTGCTCCAGCCCCTGCTCCACCCCAACCCCACCCCACCCGCTCCCCAAAGTCCCTGCCCCTGCTCTACCCCAGTCCTGCCTCTTCCCGGCCCTGCTCCACCACAGCCCTGCCCCCACTCCACCCCTTCCCCAAAGCCCATCCCTTGCCTCTTCCCACCTCTGCTCCACCCCAACCCTGCCCCCTCTCCCATGAGGACTGAAGGAGTGTCGGGCCTGCACCCACCAGCAGCAGGAAGTGCAGTGACCTGGCCCCAGCCGTGCCGCTCGGGGATGGTGAGTGCTGGGGGATGGTTCCCCCTAATCCCCAAGCCCCCCCCAGAGACCTGGACCCCCCACGCCCCTGCAGGGGGCTGTATAGGGCCCCAGAATAGCTAGGGATGGCCCTGACAGAACCCAAACCACCAAAAAAATTAAAAATAAACCTTTTACTGGTGACATCTGACTCAGATGATGAAAATGAACGTATGTCGGTCTGCTCTGCTTTGGATTGTTATCAAGCAGAACCTGCTATCAGCATGGAGGCATGTCCTCTGGAATGATGGTTGAAGCATGAAGGGACATATGAATCTTTAGTGCATCTGGCACATAAATATGTTGCAACGCCTGCTACAAAAGTGCCATGAGAACGTCTGTTCTCACTTTCAAGAGACATTGCTGTCATAAACAGATAGCTAAGGGTTAATGTTCTTTTACCTGTAAAGGGTTAACAAAGGGAACCAAACACCTGACCAGAGGACCAATCAGGAAACAAGACTTTTTCAAATCTGGGCGGAGGGAAGTTTTGGGTGTGAGTTCTTTGTCTTGGTTCGGTGACCCTCTCGGCTCTGAGAGTGATCTTTCTATCTCCAGGCTTTCTAATCTTCTGTTTCCAAGTTGTAAGTACAAGGATAGTAAGACAATAGGTTTATATTTTTTTTTGTATTTACATGTGTGTAGTTGCTGGAATGTGTTAAATTGTATTCTTTTTGGATAAGGCTGTTTATTCCTTTTTTCCTCTAAGCAATTGACCCTGTATATTGTCACCTTGATACAGAGACCATTTTATGTCCTTTTTCTTTCTTTTTAAGACCTGTTTGAGTGTTTTTCACTAGTTAAGGCTAAGAAACGAAGGGAGGGGGAAAATCTCTTTGTGTTAGATTTGCATACTTTGCATACCCCTGGGTGAGGGGGGAGAGAGATTAGATCTCTCGGTACTTGTGTTTCAAGGACTTGAAGCAGGGAAATCTGGGAGGAGGTAAAGAGGGTGGAATCCCTTTGTTTAGATTAATGGAGCTTGAATCTGTATCTCTTTCCAGGAACCCAGGGAGGGAACACCTGGAGGGGAAGAGGGAGAAGGGAAGTGGGTTATTTCCCTTTGTGGTGAGACTCAGGGCATCTGAGTCTTGGGGGTTCCCCAGGGAAGGTTTTGGGGAGACCAGAGTGAGCCAGACACTGGAATTTTTCTGGCTGGTGGCAGCGATATCAGATCCAAGCTGGTAATTAAGTTTGGAGGTTTCATGCTAGCTTCTCATGTACTGAACTCTAAGGTTCAGATCGGAGTAGGAAAGTTCTGACAATTGCAAACAAGAAGTGGGCAGCATTATCTCCTGGAAATTGTAACCAAACTTGTTTGTCTGAGCGATTGGCTGAAGTAGGACTAAGTGGACTTGTATGCTGTAAAGTTTAACATTGTTTTATTTTGGAAGGCAGGTATTTTTGTACATAATTCCACGTTTGTAAGTTCATCTTTCATGATAAAGAAATTGCACTACAGTAATTGTATTAGATGAATTGAAATATACTATTCTTTTGTTTTTTACAGTGCAAATATTTGTAATCAAAAATAAAGTGAGCACTGTACACTTTGTATTTGAAAATGTAGAAGACATCCACAAATATTTAAATACACCTCTACCCCGATATAACACAAATTCGGATATAATGCGGTAAAGCAGAGCTCCGGGGCGTGGGGGGGGGGGCCAGGCTGCGCACTCCGGTGGATCAAAGCAAATTCAATATAACGTGGTTTCACCTATAATTTGGTAAAATTTTTTGGCTCCCAAGGACAGTGTTATGTCGAGGAAGAGGTGTAAATGATATCCTATTGTTCAACAGCATGATTTTTTTAATCATGCGATTAATCACAATTAATTTTTTTAATCACTTGACAGCCCTACTGTCTGTACATATGTATTCTAATCGGTAAAGAGACTTGTTAGGGTGCTATCAAAAGCCCACAGAAGTCAATGGGAGTCTTTTCATTGACTTTGGAGGGCTTTTGAACAGGGTGCTAAATTCTGCCAAGTAAAGAGCTGTAGCGAGGACTTTGTCCTTCCAAGAGCTGCACTGATTTAACTTAAATATGTGGACACTCTCAGAGCTGCTCCACACTAGAGTTTGGTAGTTTAACTACATTGCTTAGGGCTGTGAAAAACATCACACCCTGTTCAATGTATAACCAAACTAGGCCCCCGTGCAGACGCTGCTAGGTGGAAGGAATAATTCTTCCATCCACCTAGCTACCATCTCTCAGAGAGGTGGATTAACTACAGCAGTGGAAGAAACACTTCCATCGTTCTAGTCAGCGTCAACACTAGAGTGATGCATTTGCAGCAGGCAACTGTAGTGTTTCTAGTATAGACATATCCTTACTTCAGTTTAGTTTAAAGACTCTCTGATTAGTAAGCTAAACTGCAATAAACATAATTTAAACCAAAGTAAGAGTGTTTGCATGGCCTTTTGCAGATTTAATTAAACTGGCTTAAAATCTCACTTATTTAAACTGCATAACTTTCATGTGCTAGCAAACCCCATGCTTTTGGGTTGTGGAAAGGAGTGGGTGAAATGGCATCTCCTTCAACCAATTTAATTTGCTCCTGCCAGGAGAGTAAGAAGCAAAGATACCTAGTCTAAAAACTGCTAGCGTGTGCACCCTAATTGAAGACATTTCAATGTAACCATTGCTTGCGTCCTTAGGAAGGACACTGTTCCAAGAGAATTGCTGATTTTCACAGGATCTTTTATATCCAGAATCCTTACCTACTACTGCCATGCTGTCACTTCTGGTGGTGAATGCACCATCTGTTTGACTAGGCTTAGCAGCAGTACACAACACTTGAAGATAGAAATTGAATATACTCAAATGAAATTTTAGGGTTTTTTTTTAAACAAAAAACAATTGAACCTGGAATTAAGGACACTGAATTTAAAGTCTACTCCAGCTCTAAGTGTAAATGAGTTCATTACTGACCATAGATGATTGCACAGCAATATCAAGACCTAAGGAATACTACACACAACAACAACAAACTACATTAAAAGAACATCAAAAGTTGCAAAATCGATCACTCAGACACTAGGAAATGGCAGAATTCTGGATGCCCACAGAATTAAAAAACGTTTTGGTGCAACTGAAATGTGTTGTTTAGATTTAGACCCTTGACAATGTTTATATATTAATATAGAAAATATAAAGTTTGTAACATTTTGATTTTTCATTTTGAATGTGATCAGGAACATGGTTTTGACTTTATCAAAATGCTTCATTTTGATTTTTTTCTAAACAAAATTATTTGAAACCAGCAAGTTCTCACAGAATGTTTGGAAGGACTGGCATTTTCCAGCAGAAAAATATTCCATCAGAAACTTTTTGACCAACTCTACTCTAAATACATACAAAGAGGACCAAATTAAAGTTTCACATGCAGTCTTAATTCTAGCATTTCCCAACTGTTAAGTTCTTTACTCTGCAACCTTAATGTTTTTTCAGCCTAGTTTTGTGTGCATAGCTGCCTGAGTTTTTTAAAAAAGCAACTGAAAACATAGAAATCCCATCATGTGACATCACAGACACCTACATGGTTCATGATTAAAAAGTTTAGATTCCAAGATTGGGTTCCATTCCAGGCTTGAGGAGCATGCTATAGCAGGTACCGACTTCCACTTGTTTTCTTCAAGCA
This sequence comes from Gopherus flavomarginatus, assembly GCF_025201925.1. Lineage (NCBI taxonomy): Eukaryota > Metazoa > Chordata > Testudines > Testudinidae > Gopherus > Gopherus flavomarginatus. Next base: position 24,538,434 of record NC_066618.1, on the reverse strand, counting down.
AGACCCATCCTGCCCTCTTGCCTCCAACTTGTCCCAGTCCTGTTTCTTTCCCACCCTGGGCTCCACATCCAAGTCCCATTCTCCTCATCTAGCCACTCCATGTTTCCACTTCTCAGGCTTCTCATCCCAGTCCCCATCTTCTTGCCCAGCAAACCCTAGTCTCATCCCTCCAGACACCTCTTCCCAGTCTCCCTGCCACTCCCACTCTCCTTGCCCAATCATTCCATTTTCCCACAGCCCTAAGCTCTACATCCCTAGGCAGAGATCCCTCCCACAGCCCTAAGCTCTACATCCTCACCCAGAGATCCCTCCCTTCCCAGTTCCTCCAGCAATCTGTCTCTCCAGTCCCCTCCTACAATAACATTTCTCCATGCCCAATTTGTTCCTAGTCCAAATTTTTCTCCCAGTGCTCCTCATCTGAATTCAGTGCCCTCCCCAAATACTCCATCATCTCACCACATCCTGGCTCTTCCCCGCCCCCATCTCATCACTGGTTTACTCCACTTTTCTTGCCCAGCCAGATCCAGTCTCACCACTTCGCCCACCCCAACTTCCAGTCAGTTTCCTTCCCCACTCTGCCCCACCCCCCAGGTTCCTTGTCCTAGTAACTCCCCTTCCCACAGGGTCTGTCTCCCAATCTACTCCCTCCCCGGCTTGGGTCTGGCTCTTGCCTGCTCTGCATTCAAATCAGTCAAGATCCTCCTCCCAGTTGCCTGGGGTATCCAGCAACACCGATTAACAACACTAGTTCAGAAAGTCAGAATAGTGCCACCTATTGTATCCTAAGCTCCAAACCCACACGTATTCTAGGTTTTCCTCCTTGAAGGTTTTGCATCCTATTGCTTGCTAGACATGATCCTGCTTCACTTGTGAGACCAGACAAGAACGTGGAATGGTTACATGATACTGACAACTCTACATTAACATTTTAGGATGGATTTGAATTCTGCAAGAAGTTTCCATAGCAATTGTAATTCTTCATTTTTACATAGATGTTTTAATCTATAAGATCACAATCTTGATTTCAGTTTATTGTAAGTGATATCAGCGGTTTCTTTCCATCTCTAAAGTGATACTCAAAGGGGAGCTACACAGAAATTAAAATTGTACTGTATCCATTTTAACTGTCTTTAAGCACAAAAATCAATTTTATACGTTTTTTAAAACAGTCACAGAGGCTGTGTATAACCTGTGCAACAAAATGGAATTAAAGATTTGCTTATACGGAATTGGGGAAAAATGGAAATAAAAGACATTTGAACCCTTTTAAAATCCATATTGAACTGTGAGCATAGCAAATTACAACATAGAAGTCATATTTTCAAGGACAGCTTTAGCCCTTTTCCAGCAACAATCTGACTGCCATTGCCTTGGAAACTGAACCAAAGGCGAAGGGAGGGATCACGGTTGAAAATTATGGTGGTGGTGGGGGGATCATTTGATTGCTTTCCCTTAGGGCTGAAATACTGAGGTAATAATGACAGAGTTTATAAACAGCAAGTTACAAAACTCTGTTGAATGATTTAATGCATTTTCAAACTGTAATGAAGAAAACACTAAACATGTAAAAACAATCAGCCGAATACAAGTAAATAAAAACAAGTAGTTTCACATATTAATAAATTCAGGATTTTTTTTTCCCAAAAGAAATTGGCTTTCATAGACTTAAACAAATAAGATGTTTCACACCAAATTATTTTGACTCTAAAGCATGTACAGAATTTAAGTCTGTGAAAACCGATGTGCACTCCTCATGGGGACCCCCCCCACACACACAAAAGATCTTTGAATTTGTCCAGTGATGCATCCAAGTGAAGTTCTGCATCAATAATGAAAATATGTAACAGCAACTTCCCTCCATTTTATGAAATGCTGGATATAATTAGTTCAGCATTGATTCTCTCTCTTTAGAATACTCCTGATTCCATGCATGGCCAAAACTGAAATGCTTGCACATGTTCAGTCAGTGTAACATTGTCCACCACCAATCTTTGCCCTACTGGAAGGGGAAATTTATGGCCTCGATATTACATCCAAGTAGTGAATATATAAAAGTTAAAAGATGTTACAGTCATTCAACTGATTAAGAATTAGTCTGCTCCTGAGAACTTGTCTCGAGCACCTTGGTTGGTTCCTCCACTCCATCCCCCGAGAAAATAAGTTAGTGTGTACTCCTTTCTGATGTCAGAGGTTGATCCCTCTGGTGATATAAAGGTCAGCAGCCACTGGAAGCAATGACAATTAAACTGCATACAATCAAACGGCCCTGTGTTACATATGTATATGTTAAAGACAGTTTAGGATAGTAGGATCACACTATTAAGCTTTCCTCCAACCTAAGTTTGTCAAGTCCATGTAAATTAAATGGTTAATCATTGCTCAGGATACTAGACATGGACCAGCCTGGAGTTGCTCTGATTCTATTAGCAGGAGGTGCACATGGCAAAAGTATGGATTTTTTTTTGAAGTATCCAGACTACATCCATGCTTATGTTTCTTTTCCTTCCTCTCTAACAAAAAGATGTTTTAGTCTTGTTTGTAAAAAAAAAATGCCTGCAGCCCAACACCAACCCAGTGTGTATGCCCCAGAGAGTAAAAAAAAAAAAAAATCTGATGAGTTTAAATTTAATCTTCCAAATTGTTAGAAACAAAAACTTTACAATTACTGTAGATACTGTGACAGTGTCCTTTAAATAAAAAGTCTTCTGATACCAGCAATTAAAGCCTACAGCTGATCACCTGAACCTTTCATCAGCAGGTATGGAAGTGTGGCAATTATGAAAGACTGAGGGTCTAATATATACTGTAATTCAGAAAAACAAGTGTTCTGAAAAAAATCAAGCTACTTTAAGACATTCTGCTCTATGAAGTCACCACATACATTCTGTTATAGTCTCTCCATTAAGTACCTCACCCCTTCTTATCCCTTCATAGTTTTATGCTTCAGCTTTCTGTTAGGACCTCAATTTTTTCATAATTACTTAATGGTGCACTTATTCTCCCCTTCTACTGCACCTCTATGCCTTCATATACTAATGAATGAAAAATCTGGTTAACAAATCAGCCTCTCAACTTCCATCTAAACAGTGCTGTAGAGGACTCAAGCTCAGCTATTGTTTTATATAATCATAAGAATGTAATTAAAAGATCATAATAATTGCCATAAGATATTAATCAACTTTAAACATCCTACTATATAAGACAACACCATCTAATTACTCTGATCTTTCATCTTATGCTGCGATATGTCAGACAGTTAGGGGCAGCTAAAAGGTCCCTCTGAAGCAGCCTTCCTCTTCCTTCTGAAAATGTCAGCTGCCACATGCATTTGCTTATTTGAGCAACAGCTGGCAATAACTCAACAGCCAGTACAACAAGGCTAAACACAGTGAGGAGTAAAGCCAGTGTAAGATCACTTGGGACTAAGGACGGAAAAACTACAGAATTATTCCCTCTCGAATGGAGAAGGGACTGCAGCAGTCCTAGTTAGAGCTGCAAGAACAAAGATGACATGTGATGTTTATCTGTGGTATTGCCCCATTAGCCTTAAGTATTAATCATCTTAAAAATCATATTTGGCATAATTGTCTTTCTTCATCTTAAAGGCAGTATTTCAGACACAGACCAAATGCACTTTTTCGAGGTTATGGAAAGACTCAACCTATCCTGACCGAAATTCATTTTTTGAGGTAGCACTCATTTACTTCATATTGCTGGCTCAAAATAAAACTAGGGAAATGAACCCATTTAAAAATATGTTCACTGAAGGTGTAAAAACAAAAACACAATTTCCTTTCTGGGTAGGTAACCAAAAAGTGTCAAATCCTTCCTATACAAGTCAACTCACATTCAGTGGAACATCTGAAACTTTCATAAATGGTTTATAACAATAGCTATAAACTAAAGTGCTTTAAAACTTTGCTTGAACAGATTTCAGTGATTAGAATCACAATATTCTGGATTTTTGCTAGTGTGAGAAGCTATAAGATTGGAATGAGCTTTATGCATGAAGGGCAGAATGAACATTTTCTTGTTCTTTTTCAAGAGAAATGTGTAAAAACAGCCTGAATGTTTTAACGCAGCATTCTATGCACATTACAAGAGGTTGTTTGCTTTTTCTCTCTCAAATCCGTGTTATTTCTCCAGAAACTAGAATAAAATTGGAGTTGAAGTTACATTACATTGCAGCACTAAAAATCATACTTCAGACAGATGCAAACAAGAAAATGTTTACCATGATACTAGTACTGAAATTCACACTTCTTGAAGTTCAGCCCTGCAGATTCCTTTAAACATAAGGCAGATATGTAAAATTATGGAAAATGCAAGAGACTACTATATATTCTTCACAATAAGTATATAAATTTCACATTAAAGTCACAAATGTAATGCCCTAATGTTCATCTAGCAAATGCTGAATAGCTTACGAACACATATGTGCTCTATATAACAGTGAACTCCTTTCTACTGACCAGTGGATGCTAAGATATAAAAGTTCATACACAAGACAAACTAATTTTTAAAAAAGTCACATTTTCTGTACATTACATGCAAATGGTGCACAATGTGGTAACAACAACATTTGCAAAGCGCTCCTTTTAAGGGAGAACTTTTACAATGAAGGCAGACTAATATTCAAAAGAGTCTGCAACAACAAAATAAGTTTACAAGTCCATGGCAACAAAAGCAAAAATTCTTCCAGCATCTCATTTTTCTTGTAACAACGCAGGGATGTTGATGTTCCAGCCAATAGCCTGACGATCAAACCCACAGGTAAATAGGTTACATATTGGATGGTCTTCGCTCCAAGCTGAACAGCAAACCATTCTTCTATGGCCCTATTACAATTTAAATAAATAAATTAGTATTACATTAGACAAGAAAGATGTTTCAAATTAGCAACCTATTCACTATACTAACTCATGATAAACTGATACAAGTATCTGTTTCATTTACCAAATAAAGCTATTCAAATAGATTTTTTTATATTATCTAATAAGTCACACCAGGATAAACCTTCCAGTATCTTGAGCTCCAGTGTTTAACAGAACACAAAATGTTTTTAATTTTTATTAAAAATTCTTAGTCACTCTCTTGCCATGCATACTTCCATCAGAAAAAAAAAAAAGTTCTCAAATACAATGAAGTATATTTGGCATGTTACAGAGCACAAAAAAAAAATGGAAGTCAATGGTTCCTGTTCAAGAACAAGTTAGTTTGTAAAATGAAAATGTATATGTCATGAATGGTGTCAAGTATCAGGGGGTAGCCGTGTTAGTCTATAGCCACAAAACCAACACGGAGTACAGTGGCATCTGAAGAAGTGAGTTTTTTTATCCACAAAAGCTTATGCCCAAATAATTTGTTAGTCTTTAAAGTGTCACCGGACTCCTTGCTGTTTATATGCCATGAATAAGGCTACGTTTTAGACACAGGTATTTTTAGTATAAGTCATGGACAGGTCACAGGCAGTAAACAAAAATTCACGGCCCATGACCAGTTTATGACTTCTACTATATACCCCTGACTAAAACTTTACGGGACAGGGGGGCAGGTCTGGGAGCACTGCGAGTGCTGGAGGGGATGTTCCAGGGGCCGCCCAATGAGTGCTGGGGGGGGCGTGGCCCAGTGGGGGCACCGTGGGTGCTGGGACAGGCTCCCTGTCCAGCTCCTGGGATGCAGCGACGTTCAACTCCTAGCTCCATATGCTGCCTCTCCTCCACAATAAACCCCAGTTCTGAAGCTCCCATTGGCTGAGAACTGCGGCCAATGGGAGCTGCGGAGGCAGCACCTGCATGCAAAGACAGCATGTGGAGCTAGGAGCTGAAGAAGAGGAGTTCTTGTTGTCCTTCTGGGGAGCACTCCCATCAGGTAAGCACCACCCCATGCTCCAATCCCCAGCGTTGAGCCCCCCTATACCCAAACTCCTACTGCTGGGGGGCCAGGGGCTTATTACTCAGATCTATTTTGTGGCTATTGTGAGTCACACTAGCTAAATTTTTCATGACTGTTTTTACTACATTATTCAGGTTAACATTACAGCCCCTAGACAAAAGGAGAGAAAAATGTTGGGTTGTTTGTTTTTTTTTAACCTACACATCAACTGTATTGCCAAGACCCAAGTACAAAATGGATACTAGCACAAGCATGGGAAAAAAGCATCACTATCAAAAACTTCAGTTTGCAGGACGGACAGCAACATTTTTTTACTTGTAAATTAAACAAATTTAATAAGCAATCACTGAGAGACCTGGAACTTCAAGATGTTAGGTAGTCAGTCCTTTCTCAGAGCAAATCCATGTTCTAAGATAGGCTCTACATTTAGACTTCAAGTGGTATTTAAACATTCTTCACCTCATTTATAACATTGAAAAAAACTCAAATACTTCAGCACAGAGAAGTCAAGGTGAAACCAGCTGAACTGAAGATATACATCATACCTATTTTGTGGATTCAGAAAAAGAAATTACATTAATTTATCTGTTCCGAAGTTTGCAAGGAGATTTACCCAAATTTAGAAAACCCAAAATGTTTTGTATTAAATGCGAATTTTCAGTAACTGACAAAATTTTCACTCCAGAAATTCAGCTACCTGTCTGTTACTGCGAGGGAGCCGTGCTAATCGCACTCCTGACATGTCGAATAATCTAACCTGACGGTTGTCATGTGGAAGGGCAATGATTCTTTGGCCAACACATACATTAATCCTGCACAGAAAAGATAAAAGTAGGTTATGTACAAAACTGAGCCTGACAAATAGGACTTGACAGTACAAGTCTGAGTTCATTGACAGTGATGTGGCTGAATATTTACTATTAAATTTAACAGTATCGTGAGTGTATTACAGCTAAGTTTTTTTTTATTGGAATAAGCTTGATCATCTGTGGCACACACACACGGATGCACAATTACCACCAGAAACTCCAGGAAAGCAAAATTATCTACTTTTTAAGAAGCTTTTTACAAATCCAACCCAAGCTTTGTTTTCACTCTTGATCATTGAATTTTAGTTCAGGTTCAATACACTTTAACTTTTAAGGTTAACTCAACTGATTATTTGTTTACCTGTTCACTGCAGAGTCTGTACGGATAGTAGCAATAGGAGATCTCATATTTTTCAAGTCCCAGACTTTCACAGTACGGTCATCACTACCCGAAACAACATTGTCGCCCACTGTGAAAACAGCTGATGTCACGGTACTAAACAATTGGGAGTAAAAAAGAATAATAAATCAAACCTTCAGGAAGAGTTAAGGAACCTTGATTTCAAGTTCTTCTGTTAACTATTCTTATGTTCCCTTAAATGTATAATTTGCAATAGATAATTTCAAACCAAAGTGACTAAAACTTAAGAAAGTCTTCAAGTGAGAGACATTAGACTTTGAATAAACTGTCAGTGGAAATCAGGGAAGCCAAGTCACATAGGACATAAAGCTAAACTGGACAAAGCACTAGGAAAAACAACATTGTAGAGAAAAATGTTCCACTGGTACAGATAGACTAGAGAAACTAACTGGTCATAAGAACCGCCATACAGGTGAGACCAATGGTCCATCTAGTCCAGTATCCTGTCTTGAACAGTGGTCAGTACCAGAGCTTAAGTAGGAATTTTGGAGTGATCTACCCCATCCTCCCCTTGCAATCTCTCGCAGTCAGAGATTTGGGATCACTCAACTACAGGGATTGCATCCCTGACCCTCTTGGCTAATACTCATTGATGGACCTACCCTCCATGAACTTATCTAGCTCTTTTTTGAAAACAGTTATGCTTTTGGCCATCACAACAAGTTCCACAGGTTAATTGTACGTTGTATGAAAAAATATTTCCTCTTGTTTGTATTAAACCTGTTGCCTACTAGTTTCATCAGGTGACTCCTGGGTTTTGTATTGTGAGAGAGGGTAAACAACACTTCTCTATTCATTCTTTCAACACCATTCATGTTTCTATAGACCTTTAACATGTCCCTGTCCACCCTTGTCTCTTTTCTAAACTGAACAACCCTAATACTTTTAGTCTCTCCTTGTACTGAAGCCGCTCCATGCCCTTGATCAACTTGGCTCCCCTTCTCTGAACCTTTACCAATTCCACTATATTCTTTTGAGAATGGGTGACTAGAGGTATTCAAGGGTAGGGGGCACTGTGATTTATATAGTGGTATTATGATATTTTCTATCTTATCTATCCTTTTCCTAATGGTCCCTAACACGTTAGCTTTTTTGACTGGTGCTGCAAACTGAGCTGAAGTTTTCAGAGAACTGTCAATGGCGACTCCAAGGTCTCTTTCTTCAGTGGTAAAAGCTAATTTAGAGCCCATATGTATATATGTGTAATTGAGATTATTTTCTTCAATGGGCATTACTTTGCATTTATCACTGTTGAATTTCATCTGCCATTTTGTTGCCCAGTCACGCACTTTTGTAATTCTTTAGTCAGGTTTGGACTTCACTGTCATAACTGTCCTACTCAGATCTGAACCTTAGAGTTCAGAACATGAGAAGCTAGCATGAAACCTCCAAAGCTTAATTACCAGCTTAGATCTGATAGCGCTGCCACCGATCAGGAATTTTAGGGCCTGATACCCTCTGGTCCCCCCAAACCTTCCCAGGGGACCCCAAGACCCAGATTCCTTGAGTCTCACAACAAAGGGGAAAAAACCATTTCCCTTCCCCCTCTTTACCTCCTCCCAGATTTCCCCACCCTGGGGACCCTAGGATACTCCCTGCTTCAAGTCCTTGAAACACAAGTACCGAGAGATCAAATCTTTCTCTCCCCTCACCCAGAGGGTATGCAAAGTCAGGCTTTGTAACTCTAACACAAAGAGATGTTCCCCCTCCCTTCGTTTCTTAGCCTTAACCAGTGAAAAACACTCAAACAGGTGACAATATACAGGGTCAATTGCTTAGAGGAAAAAAGGAATAAACAGCCTTATCCAAAAAGAATACAATTTAACACATTCCAGCAACTACACACATGTAAATACAAAAAAACAATATAAACCTATTGTCTTACTATCCTTGTACTTACAACTTGGAAACAGAAGATTAGAAAGCCTGGAGATAGAAAGATCACTCTCAGAGCCGAGAGGGTCACCGAACCAAGACAAAGAACAAAGAATTCACACCCAAAACTTCCCTCCGCCCAGATTTGAAAAAGTCTTGTTTCCTGATTGGTCCTCTGGTCAGGTGTTTGGTTCCCTTTGTTAACCCTTTACAGGTAAAAGAACATTAACCCTTAGCTATCTGTTTATTACATTCACGATCTTGAATATTTTTTTATTATTTGCAAACTTTGCCACTTCACTTTTCACTCCCCTTTCCAAATAATTTATGAACATACTGAACAGCACAGGTCTCAGTTATCATATCACAGATTTAAGTATAATGGGTCAGATATGTATACCTCAGCACTCTAAAGGAAGAATAAATGTCGCCAGGAAAGGTAAATACAGAATATCTAATATATTGCTGAACGCTAACGAAGGATGAAAATGTTATGAGAAGTGACCATAAAGGAATAGCCATTTAGTTGTTAAACTTGAAATGACACATCTCAGGGGTTTTGGCCTATTTCTTCAATTTTATTTCATTAATACATACACAAATTCTCAACTAAAAATTTGTTGGCTAGTTTCCAACTATCCAAAGTTCTCAAGGCATTTGCTTCCCTCTCCTAAATCATTAAAGTACGCTTCTCAGCTCAGTTTCTATGGATGTGATTTAATAACCTATCCCATAGCTGAGGTCAGGCACATCAATTCCTTGGAATTTAGTAATTTTAATTTAAGATGTCAGTTGTTCCTGTCATTTCTGTTGTACTGTGAGAATTTGATTTCATGTCTATTCAGACTACTGATTGAGATTAGCACTATCCAGGTCACAACAGACCAGTTTACGCAAGCCCTCTTAATTTAAATTGACATCAAATTAAACTCTAATTAGGACTCAACTCCACTGTATTAATGACACAAAGTTTCTTAATGCACTATTAGAGTGCAACTAAGCTATCCAGGGAAATTTACACAGCATGAATCAAAGGCGTTCACAACCTAATCTTCAGAACTCCATGCTCCCCAGCACAAAAATAAAGGCATCTATGCACCTACACAATACTTTTGGGGTCACAAAAACCAAAGACACAATCTGGCTCCCACTGATAACAAGAGCAGGATGGAGCCCTTGGACAGCAAAATAACAGGAGCCCTAGATGATTGGGATGAATACCCTTTCATGGTAAAATTACTTCACTCTTGGGCTAGATAGTTTTATATGGTACATGTCTTTTCCATACCATGCAACAGAGTTAAACAAATAGAAACTCTTTCCTCCAAAGTATAACCTACAAATACATGGTTTCTGTATGATACTACACTAGCTCTTCATGCAACCAGGACACTCCTCAGTAGTAAGTTTCTCATAGGGGTTCCCCAAAAGCCACCAAATGAGATTTTCCCCCCCTCTACCACATGAACTGTTCCTCTCCTGGATCTCTTCAATGGAGAGGTAAAGAGGGTATGTTTACATTGCAATTGAACACATGTAGTGGGCCCATACCACCTGACTTGGGCTTGTGAGGCTCAGGCTAAGCGGCTGTTTAAGTGAGGGTCCCAGAGTCCAGGCTCAAACCCAAGCCCGAACATCTAGACTGCAGTTAAACGGTATGGGCCCCCCACAGGTTTTTAATTGCAACGTAGACATACCCAGAGAAGCTGAAGTTGCCACCACCTCCCTGCAGATGGACAACAAGCAGTAAATTATCAGAGCTTAAACTACTGCTAGATAAACAAGTTTACTACAAACCAAGCTTAAGTTTCTTTAAGGTGGAATGCATTCAGTGAAACATTTAAATTGCTTGTAAATTAAATTCAGAAATGGGTGCAAACAATACCATTGGCTTAAGAGTGTGGGCTAGTGCTACGCTGTTCTCATAGCTCATTTGAAACCCTCTACTATTCCAATCTGGGGCTTTTCTTGATATGAGACTGGTAAAATCACATCAAACTGAAAGGTTCTTTAATTTAGACAAAATAGGAACAACGAAGGCCAAAGTTTTTCAGTTACAAACTAAAACAGAACTTGAATTCAGGGGGTTTGCTGAAGCAGCCAGTTAATGTGTTAGCACCTAACATTTGGAGACCTAGAAGTTTAAAAAAAAAAAAAAGATTTAGCTGCACTGAATACAAAATATTAATGTAAGAAAAAAAGGAAGAGATTAAGTAACTTCTCACTTTTTCTGCTATTACTGGCCTTTAAGTGGTTCTAAACAAGTTAAAACTGTAGCTAACATCCCCTTGGCTAAATTAATAAAAAGCATCAACAAAAGATCATTAGACCCCGTGTTAATGGAATGCTAAAAGACATTAGGTTTTTAATAACTCAAAAGGATGACAGGCATTGTAGGACAAAAAAACTGGCAAAGAGGCAGTCGTCTTATGACACCTTAAACTGTGGGTCCCACAGGGAGTTTGGTTTGCTACTACTGTTCTCCCGGAAAGCTTCAGACTCTGCCAAACCCCAGCAAAACTCATTTATCTTGTCGTAGCGAGCAGCCGAGCATATACTTCCAGCTGACAGCATGGCACTTTCTCACCACACACCACTGCCTGATCTGGAACATTCTGCTCCCTCCGTGGGTCTCAATCAATGGAAATACTGTGATGCTAGCACTCCTCATTAGGACTAACAGCTGTCTCCCCAGTCACACAGAGACACAAAACTATTTTGCATAACAATCTGCTGAAATTTCACACACAGGGAAAAAAATGATGTTGAAAATGTTGGACCATGAAATGCTGATACAGTATGTTTTTTGGCACCACATCAAAAAAAATTAACACTAGAGTTTCCTTTATTTGCAGTACACACTATTTTAGAAAGTGTTAAACATATAACAATAATACAGTGCTTTTCGTATCGAGGAAGATGCCTGTATGCTCTTGAAGACTAAATATGTTGTGAGAAGTTATGACTAGGTACTAGGGTTTCGTTCAGGCCAGCCAGCTGAGATTCATTCTGAAATTGGACTTACAAAGACAAACAACCTGGACATTGTGAATAACTGATTTATTGTTATTTAATAAATAACTACTCAAAAGTGTTATTTTTATACAAATGCAGTATAGTTACAGTCGTGTCGGTCCTAGGATATTAGGCAGACAAGGCGGGTAAGGTAATATCTTGGACCATTTTGTGCTGGTGAGAGACACAAGCTTTCGAGCTCACACAGAGCTCTTCTGATTACCTTCCCCAGAAGAAGAGCTCTGTGTGGCTTGAAAGCTTGTCTCTCTCACTAAAAGAAGTTTGTCCAATAAAAGGTATTACCATGTTTATATAAAGTACACGTTATAAAACCTAGAAACATGACTGTTGAAACAAACAAACATTTTCACTTAGATAAAAAGTAGTATTTCTCATTGCACTTATTCTCTAGATAAATTTAGATTAGGACCCTTCCAGCCAAATTGGAAGTAATTTTTTTTCTAAGAATAGCTCCAGCAAAGGACAAACAAAAAACTACTTCAAAAGTAAAAAAGTCAGTGCAAATCTATCACTAACCATCGGCTGAGCTCTCCCTATCTGACCATCATAAATTAAAGGGCTAGGTGATGACAGTTTGAATACAACCCAATAGTTATACCCCCAACATATCCTAAACGTGCTCCTTCGTCACTTATTTCCCCACTGTTTTGTCACCCCAGTAGTACATCCCTGATGTGTTACTGCCCCTGTACATGCCCTATTAGTAAACTGTAAGCTATTCAAGGCAAGGAACCCATCTCATTTTATTCCTGTCATGAACACATTTTAAAGTAACCGCACAACTGCAATCCTTCCAGGAAAAAAAAAAAAAAAAAAAAAGAGAGAAGAAGAAGAACTAGGTAAGTTCATGGAGGATAGCCCCATCAGTGACTCTTAGCCAGGATGGGCAGGGTTGGTATCCCTAGCCTTTGTTTCCTAGAAGCTGGGATGGGTGATCGGGGAAGGATCACTTGATGACTACCTGTTCTGTTCATTCCCTCTGGGGCACCTAGCATTGGCCACTGACAGAAGACAGGATACTGGACTAGATGGACCCATTATGGCTGTTCTTATGTTGTTAGAATTTCTTGGCTCATTTTCTAGATTCACAAAAAAGGCTCTCTTTCAATTCTAGCATAATTGATTCTTATTCTAATTCAGATAGTATGCATTACTGATTATTCCATAGTATAGCAATAAAATACGAAATAATTATTTAGAACATAAAGGAGATTTCCTGTAACAACTCCTCCATATACCTGATTTTAATGCAATTATAGCAAATGCTGTACACCACTATTACAGAAAATGACTATTAAAGCACTTTGAGATTATTTATTTGATTATGCTCTCTGGACAGACATAACGATGTAAGAAAATGTCTAGTTAAAAAATCAGTGCAATGCACCCAGTAAAAACCAACATCACATATTTCATTATTTAAAAAGTAGAGAAAGTACAGTTAGACAAATTTAAATTCTAATTATATATTTGTATATCTCAAATTATAAATTTGAAATAATTTGCTAAGTTTATATTTTAATATTTTCCCCATTAGTTTGGTGAAATAGTAATTTCCCACTGTAGGCATTAATTATTAATTTCAAATTAGTTTGGTTTACAAACCAAAATGTGTTGTATTATTACAGCGAAAGTGATGACAATTTTTTATTTTCCTTTATTGGAGTTATTCCAAGTCAGCTGAAACAAAATGAAAGGAAAGGAAAGGAAAAAGGAGAGAAATGTGTCCATTTACTGACAGGGGAGGAAATGTAGGATCTTTTCCATTCATGTGTATCTCAAATATCTTAAATCAATTTAAAATCATATCAAATGCCAAAATGTTGGTCCACTTATAAATATTGTCAAAACTGATACAAATAGAGTCTTTAGCCCACCTGCTGGTGAGGCTTAATGGCCAGTAACTGCATCAACTGTCAGTTTTTTTATACTGCAGTTGCAATGAAAAACTAAAGAAATTGTTATGCCCAACTCTACAGAGAAGGTGGGGAAGGGTGAGCACATAGAGAATATGTCAAATACTTGTAGTAATTCTTGTCAGAAAGCAGTAAGAAAATGATATTCCAGAGTATTTACTATATTAGATCCCAATATAAAGATTCAACATCTCCACAGAGGACTCTAAAAAGGCCATAAAAACTAGATAAACAAGCTTGAAAATTATTTTTACACAAGTGTGTGGGAAGAATGTGCAAGAATAAGTAAGATATCACAACTCACAACACTGGACTTGAGACATCCAAGACATGCTCGTCATACTATCCAGAAATGTCAGGAAGCTATTGGGGAGACACCCTAATTTGGCAAGAGTCAAAACCATACTGCTAAATATACAGTGTACAGACAACTTGATAATGCTGTTTTGCAATCTGCATGGAACAGTTGTCTTAAGTCAGCATTGCTGCATGTTGTCATGTGCACATGCATGTGTCTAATCTGTGAATGAAAATCTAGTATTTAGATGTACAAGTTTAGGACCCTGAAAGTGTACATGGAAAAATCTGACTCTAAAAGATTCAAGATTCAGGGCTAAGAACTTACTTTCAGTGCTCAAAACCGTGCCAAGTGCTTTACAGTACAGACAAAAATACATGGTCCCTGTCCAGGACAGTTAATCCATTTACAGATGAGTTGCGAAGCAGGGTAACAAAACCAAACAAAACGAAGGAGGAAAGACGAAAGGTTACAATAACAGGATCATACAGGTATTAATTAGGGGTTTGAACAGAACATGAAACTAAACTTTTTAAGAAAAGAAAAGTTATATATATGAACACTTGACCAATTTCTTATGGATATTGCATTAACAGAGAAGGTCTTAATGAGGTTATATGAGAAAGCAGTCTGGAAAACCAGTCCAGGAGGGCATTCCATGCACAGGGACAGTAAGTAACTACACAGTCATAGATGAAGGAGAAATGGAGAACAAAGCCTCAGTGCTAGCATCACTAGCAGAGTGGAGGAGTGGGAATAACCTTGAGAAGTAGACACACTTTAATCAGTTGTATTGGTGTCAACGTAAATCCGACTTTGCAATGTTTCGTTTGTGTGTAGTCTTGTCCGGGTCCTCTGCACAGAGGTGAACTTCATTCAGAAGCACATAACCTGCAGATATTTCCAGCAAGGTTAGGAATTACATCTTAGACACATTCAGTTGGAAATTTTCATTGATCAAATACTGGCTGAAGTCTCCAATATCCAGGATGGGTGATACTGGACTTTTGGTATCAGAAAGTAGCTGGAAAAATACACAATACTTTGTAGGTAGCATGGATTAGACATTTCTTGCAAGAAGGGAATGGATTTTTCCATCATTTGATAGTCCAAATAGAACTGTACTCACAAGAGCTTGGTGGAAGAAAATTGGTGGGCTTTCCCAGATGCTGATTCAGTATCTCTCAAAAATATTTAGCATCCACAAGTCTCCAAAGATTAGGGCCAATGATGGTAGAAGGTAGAAACTGATTGCTTACCTGTACTATAACCTTTCATAAACAAAAGACTGGTACTGCTTGGGAGCATGGGGCTTGAACAAACCAGGGTTATTTGCAAGATGTTCTGGGCACCCCTGAATTCCTACTACTGCAATTTTAACTCTAAATACTCAAAAAGAAGACAAGGGCTAGATGATTGCACCCAGCTGACAAAGGGAGGCTTTATTAACATGTGTTGCACTCTTTCAAACCCAGAAGCAGGTCCTCTACAAGAAAGAGGAGGTTTTCTAGTTTCTGCTGAAATTTTTGAGACAGCCTCAAAACCTGTAGTCAATGTACGCTTAAAAGTATCACTCCAAGACAGCCACTCTCATTTTAGTACTACAGACATCAGAAGCTGCCCTCATTTGATATTTGTCTCCAGTCCCCTCATTAACAAGGGTTTTTTAAGTCCATTTCTCTTTAGGAAATGAAATTTAAAGGCTCTCTTTTACAGAAAGAGAGATTCCAAGTTTCACAATTTCTCTCTCCCAGTAAAGCTTGGTATTTTTTGCCTAGAACCACCACAGAGAATTAACATACTGTCAAACAGGAGGAGGGATCACAGTTTTCTGATAGTTCCAAACTTTCACAGTTCTCTTCCTCACAAATGTTCCTCAGTTCCAGTCTGATTTTATTAGCTAAATCTCTCCTGAAGAGCTAAATCCTGTAATGATACTTTGGGAATTGGAGATAGGAACTGAGTACAGATAGCTACATAATATTGCAGCTGGACTGTGAAAATAGGTACGCTGGTAATGAGACTTACATGGTTTCAAAGGTCTGACCTCTGACTGTAAAACAACCAAAGAGGAAAGATAGCATTTGTCTGAATGCACTGTCTTTGAGGTAGCTATACTGAATAATGGAAGAATTGGTAGGAGCAGGTTGGAAGAACTGTCACAGATATGAGGAGTTCACATGTACTTTGAGGGATCAAGTATGCCTCATTACCGTCAGGAGTTCTGCAGTTTGCATCAGCAGCTGCACACGGAGGCAGTTTTGTTACAGGGATTGTCAGCAGTCTGGTCTCTGGTACACAGTGAGGTGTACGCAGAGGCAGTGTTTCTGCAGGAATCCTCAGGTCAAGAGTAAAGGCATGGTTTTTGTGGAGTAGGCAGGCTCACTGTGAGTCTGACAGCTCATGTTCACTATGCCTAACATAACCTCAAGTTTTGTCTTAGAGCTATGGTGTTACACTTTGTCCAAGTGCTCATGTACTCTGTTCCCAGAGCAGTCCATGACATCTGTAAGGGTGTGTGTGTGTTACTGGAATGTTGGGGCATCACTCGAAGAGGGCAGAGTAAGGTTGCGTTGTAGAGTAGCATGTGCCTTAACTCTATTTCCTGGTTTTCAGAGATGCGAGCATATCTGAATGTGACCTGTGAGGGCCTGACACACTACTGAGCAACCTTAACTCTATGTTAAAGTTGTTTAGCATTTAATTCCCTTTGTTTAAAAACAATGTTTTTTTCTCTTAACAGCGCCATGGGTCACAGCCCAGCTCTCCCTCTCCACCACTTCTGGCTCCTTAGCGATGATTATCCAGGTAACTGAATGCCACTGGCTGTATATTATTCCCTTCACTGTTCCTGCATTGTTTCTTGTTTCTCCACTTGTCCCAAACAACCTAGTCCTCCCTTCTCAACTCTCCTCATCATGCAGAGGCTGGTGCTGGCATGAAACTTGCAGGCTGAAGTGCTAGAGTGAGGAGGCAGGTACAGTGCACGGACAAGCATAGAGTCAGTGGGACATATTTTGAAAGAGGACAGAGCTTTCATGGCATGGGTTCAGTGGGGAGTTATGAAGGGTAGTGCTGAAGCTCTCAACATCCCCCAGTGAACAGGTCTATTCCCTTCCTTCCACCCCATTCTTCCCTGCACAGTTTCAGCATCTCCAACATTCTCCTTCTCCCCATTTCCCCTTCCAAATGCTCAGGCAGTGCTCCAACTCCAATATTCCCTCTATCATACCTCCACAACGTAAGTCATCATGTGGATTTTAGAGTACTCAGCAGCTCTCATTCAAGGCTTTTGACTTGATACCAAACTGTATTTTAATTAAGAAAAAGGAAATTACCTTTTCTGTAACTGGTATTCGAGATGTGTTGCTCATGTCCATTCCATATTAGGGGTATGTGCTCACCACATGCACTGGTGCCGGAAGTTTTTTCCTCAGCAGTATCCATAGGGAACCAGCTCTGGTGCCCTCTGGAGTGGTGCCCGCATGGCAGGTTACAGGAGTGCTGCCAGGTCCCCCCACCCACAGTTCCTTCTTGCCAGTAACTCCAACAGTGGGGAAGGAAGGCAGTCATGGAATGGACATGAGCAAGATATCCTGAAGAATACTAGTTACATGAAAAGGTAACTGTCTTTTCTTCAAGTGCTTAATCATGTCCATTCCATATTAGGTGACTCCCAAGCAGTACCCCTGGAGGTGGGTAGGCGTTCACGGACACGTAGATTGTAACACAGCTCTGCCGAACCCAGTGTCGTCCCTGGCTTCCTCAGTGATGGCACAATGAGCCGTAAATGTGTGAACAGAGGACCACGTTGTGGCTCTACAGATGTTCTGGATCGGGATGTGCGCCAGGAAGGCCACCGAAAACACCTGCCCTCTTGTCGAGTGGGCTCTGACAGTGGCAGAACCCCCATCAGGTTGTAACAGGTCCTTATGCACGAGGTAATCCAATTGGAAATCCTCTGCGGGGACACTGGGTGACCCTTAATTCTATACACTGTAGCAATGAAGAGTTGAGTTCATTTACAGAAAGGCTTGGTACAGTCTAAGTAGAGAGTGCCAGGATCTCCTGAGTTGCTTGAAAGGCCTCAGGCATCGTTATCTGGAGTTGCAGGCAAAGCATGGGATGGGCTGCATCGCTCGACCTGAGCTGGGGCCCGACTTCCCGAGGGGGATGTTGAGCTGCCCGACACAGGTCTTGGCTCTCTCCCTGCCCTTTCCATTCCCTTGTGGGAGAGAGGAGATCTTCTTCTCAGTCTTTTTCGGCTTCTTAAGCGGAGCCACTGAGGGAGACCGGTGCCAGCTTGTGGACAGCACCGGGGGAACACTAGCACAGACGCCACGCTCGGTGTGGAGTTGAACCTCTGCTCCAGTGCCGGAATGAGTGCAGACTCCATTAGGAGTGCTCTTGGATGGATGTCGCACTCCATCTTCGTCCTAAGTTTGAAGGACTTGCAGATACAGCATTTGTCACTTATGTGTCCTTTGCCTAAGCACCGTAGGCATCTGGTATGTGGATCGTTGACGGGCATAGGCCATTTGCAGAAAGTGCAGGGCTTAAAGCCTGGGGACCGGGGCATGTCCTGACCCCCGGCTTGGTTCTTGTCCGGGATTAATGAAGAGTTCAAGAACTACTACTAAGGGTAACTAAGGAACTACTAACTATATGTAACTATTTTACAGGGTTTCAAAGTTCGCAAGAACAGAGAAAGAAACAACGCTAGCCAAAGTGACAGATGTACCAGCACCTTCACTCGCTGCAAGAGGGAACTGAGGGTGGGAGAAGCCAACAGCACCCCTTATACCACGCTATGCAGATGCCACTCCAAAGGGCACCAGGGCCGGTCCCCCAGATACTGCTGAGAGAAAAATTCTAGCACCGGTGCATGTGGTGAGCACATACCCCTAATATGCAATGGACATGAGCAAGCACTTGAAGAAGAACTAGAACGTACAAAATCAACATGGCACATATTAAATGGATTAAAAACTGGTTAACCACAAATAGAAACACACCACTTGATGATTTCCTGACAAGGTACTCAAGGATTGGTTCTTTGCCCTATGCTATTTAATATTTTTACCACTGACCTGGAAGAAAACAACAACACTAATAAAGTACACAGATGATCAAAATACTGGGGGCATAGGAAGTAAAGAAGAGGACAGATCACTGATACAGAGCAATCTGGATCGCCCGGTAAGCTGGCTGCAAGCAAACAATATGCATTTCAAAGCAGTCAGACGTAAAGCAGGTACGCCATACTTAACAGGATGGGATTCCTATCCTGGGAAGGAGGGACTCTGAAAAGGATTTGGGGGACCATAGTGAATAATCAGCTGAATACAAGCTCCCAGTGTGATGCTGTGGCCAAAAGGGCTAATAAGATCCTAGGAGCATAAACAGGGGAAGAAAGAGGAGTAGCAGTAGAGAGGTTATTTTACCTCCGTATTTGGCACTGATGTGACCACTGTTGAAATACTCCAGTACTGTCATTCACAGTTAAAGAAGGATATCGAAGAATTGGAGGTGAGGCTTTAGAGAAGAGCCATGAGACAGATTTAAGGACCGGAAAAAATGCCTTACAGTGAAAGACTCAAGAAGCTCAATCTGTTTAGTTTAATAAAGGGAAGGTTAAGAGATGACTTGATCAGTCTGTAACTAACTACACAGAGAACAGAAATTTGATAGTAGAGGGCTATTCAATCCAACAGACAAAATACAATGGCTGGAAGCTGAAGCTAGACAAATTCAGACCAGAAATAAACTGCAAATTTTTAAACTGTGAAGGTAATTAACCACTGGAACTCCACACCAAAACAGATGCATTCTTTGGAAGTAAGACTAGCCTTTTGTCATGTGCCTAGGATATCAAGCCTGGAAGTCTGATTTAGTTTCTTTTGTGAATTGCACCTACTGATTTCTCTTAATTACGTCTGGTATACATGCATCAAACAGATTCATAGACTCTAGGACTGGAAGGGACCTCGAGAGGTCATTGAATCCAGTCCCCTGCCCTCATGGCAGGACCACATACTGTCTAGACCATCCCGGACAGACATTTATCTAACCTACTCTTAAATATCTCCAGAGATGGAGATTCCACAATCTCCCTAGGCAATTTATTCCAGTGTTTAACCACCCTGATAGTTTGGAACTTTTTCCTAATGTCCAACCTAAATCTCTCTTGCTGCAGTTTAAGTCCATTGCTTCTTGCTCTATCCTTAGAGGCTAATGTGAACAAGTTTTCTCCCTCCTCCTGACGACACCCTTTTAGATACCTGAAAACTGCTATCATGTCCCCTCTCAGCCTTCTCTTTTCCAAACTAAACAAACCCAATTCTTTCAGCCTTCCTTCGCAGGTCATGTTCTCAAGATCTTTGATCATTCTTGTTGCTCTTCTCTGGACCCTCTCCAATTTCTCCACATCTTTCTTGAAATGTGGTGCCCAGAACTGGACACAATACTCCAGTTGAGGCCTAACCAGCGCAGAGTACAGCGGAAGAATGACTTCTCGTGTCTTGCTCACAACACATCTGTTAATGCATCGCAGAATCACATTTGCTTTTTTTACAACAGCATCACGTTGTTGACTCATATTTAGCTTGTGGTCCACTATCACCCCTAGATCCCTTTCTGCCGTACTCCTTCCTAGACAGTCTCTTCCCATTCTATGTGTGTGAAACTGACTGTTCCTTCCGAAGTGGAGCACTTTGCATTTGTCTTTATTAAACTTCATCCGGTTTACCTCAGACCATTTCTCCAATTTGTCCAGATCATTTTGAATTATGACCCTGTCCTCCAAAATAGTTGCAATCACTCCCAGTTTGGTATCATCTGCAAACTTAATAAGTGTACTTTCTATGCCAACGTCTAAGTCATTAATGAAGATATTGACCAGAGTTGGTCCCACAACAGACCCTTGCAGAACCCCACTTGTTATACCTTTCCAGCATGATTGGGAACCATTAACAACTACTCTCCGAGTACGGTTATCCAGCCAGTTATGCACCCTCCTTATAGTAGCCCCATCTAAATTGTATTTGCCTAGCTTTTTGATAAGAATATCATGCGAGACCGTATTACATGCCTTACTAAAATCTAGGTATACCACATCCACCGCTTCTCCCTTATCCACAAGACTCGTTATCCTATCAAAGAAGGCTATCAGATTGGTTTGATACGATTTGTTCTTTACAAATCCATGCTGGCTATTCCCTATCACCTTACCACCTTCCAAGTGTTTGCAGATGATTTCCTTAATTACTTGCTCCATTATCTTCCCTGGCACAGAAGTTAAACTAACTGGTCTGTACTTTCCTGGGTTGTTTTTATTTCCCTCTTTATAGATTAGCACTATATCTGCCCTTTTCCAGTCTTCTGGAATCTCTCCTGTCTCCCATGATTTTCCAAAGATAATAGCTAGAGGCTCAGATACCTCCTCTATTAGCTCCTTGAGTATTCTAGGATGCATTTCATCAGGCCCTGGTGACTTGTAGGCATCTAACATTTCTAAGTGATTTTTAACTTGTTCTTTTTTTATTTTACCTTCTAAACCTACCCTCGTCCCATCTGCATTCACTATGGTAGGCATTCCTTCAGACTTCTCAGTGAAGACCGAAACAAAGAAGCCATTAAGCATTTCTGTCATTTCCAAGTTTCCTGTTACTGTTTCTCCCTCCTCACTGAATAGTGGGCCTACCCTGTCCTTGGTCTTCCTCTTGCTTCTAATGTATTGATAAAAAGTCTTCTTGTTTCCTTTTATTCCCATCGCTAGTTTGAGCTCATTCTGTGCCTTTGCCTTTCTAATCTTGCCCTTGCATTCCTGTGTTGTATGCCTATATTCAGCCTCTGAAATCTGACCTAGTTTCCATTTTTTATATGATTCCTTTTTATTTTTTAAATCATGCAAGATCTCGTGGTTAAGCCAAGGTGGTCTTTTGCCACATTTTCTATCTTTCCTACCCAGCGGAATAGCTTGCTTTTGGGCCCTTAATAGCG
Organism: Gopherus flavomarginatus; assembly: GCF_025201925.1. Classification (NCBI taxonomy): domain Eukaryota; kingdom Metazoa; phylum Chordata; order Testudines; family Testudinidae; genus Gopherus; species Gopherus flavomarginatus. The sequence continues at coordinate 24,516,183 of NC_066618.1, read as the reverse complement.
TCCCTTTGAAAAACTGCCAACTCTCCTCAGTTGTCCCCAAGTAGGGACCTTACCAAATCCGCCTTCCTGAAATCCATTGTCTCTATTTTGCTGCACTCCCTTCTACCTTTCCTTAGAATTGCAAACTCTATGATTTCACGATCACTTTCACCCAAGCTACCTTCTACTTTCAAATTCTCAACGAGTTCCTCCCTATTTGTTAAAATCAAGACTACATGAATGGTAGTCTAATTTTTCATTGTTACCTTTTTAAGAGAGAGAGCAAAAATTCAAGAAGTATATTTAATGTAGAGTGCTTTTATAAAAATGTAACATGCTTTAGAATTAGCTTAGCACGTGTGCAGCAATATAATAATTCAATGTTCAACTTGAAAGACTTTGGATAGCTCTCAGAAAACATGTTAGCTGCAATTTATGATTTTTAAAGATGCTCACAAAAATCATGCGATATTACACTTTGAACACAAATGATTTTGAAGACTGTTTTCCTTCAATGTGGACAGAGAGACTGTACTTTTAAGCCATGTTACATTTTGAGTTTTAATATTGTGCTGAAAAAAAAGCTGTTTATGGTTAACACCTAGTTTAGATTCCCTCCCTCATGCATGTTTCCAATTTTTTTACACAAGCAGCTGCTTGATGCATAAACCTATCTAAAACAGAGAAACTAGTGTCAGCTCTATGCGGCTAAATCAATGGATGTTTGAGGAGAATCTCATTCTGGTTTGTCTTCTCTTTTCCTAAATTTGGGACTCTTCTGGAGGCTGAGTGCCCAAGTGTTGTCATGGAACATTTTCAGCATTTAATAAAGGGTTATGGTGCCATCTATTGGAAGATGATCTGAAAGCAGTTTGAACAAAATATTGCAAATATTTAACTGTAGGGCTCTGTGATGAACGCTCTACATGGCACAGGTAAGAAGGGTATTCAGAATACCTCTGAATTATAATCTTACAGAAATTCACATTTAGTCTCAGATTACTTACTATCTCCTGCTGATTAAGATGACCAAGCAGATGCTAGGCTCCACCTGAACATGAAGTGTAAAGTTTTACTCCCACTTTAAAAATAAAAATGACTGAAAAAACATTTCTTCTGATGGGGGAAGGAAAACTTATTTCTGATCCATGTACCAACAGGATCCAACAGTGGTTCTGAATCTCAACCAGAACAAGTGGCAATAATAATGTGTGACTTCAGGGAGAAAAAACACAAAAGTGGCAAGTTAAATCATTTACATGAATACTATCTATTCCTCACAATCTACATCACCCACACTACTTTTATATACATACACAGTCAATTTTTAAAAAGTACTTGTATGTTCCCTTGGATCTTTTAGATAAAAGATAAGTTACATATTCCCAAACCAATCAGCCTATAAATAGCACGACAGTTCTTGAAGATGTTGTGTGAATAGTCTTAGGAAAAAAAATCTGGAATACACGCAGGGAAAACGTAGATTGCTCCAGTTACCCATCCATCAACTGACACTTAAAAAATTGTTAAGGAACAATGCTAGAACTGCAAGCTTTGATGATTCTACTTCTGTCTTCAACCAGTTTACAAAATTGGTACCGACTAGGAACCACCAAGGACCAGGTCAAACAACAAAAAACTACCCACTCCCAGAATTTAAAGTGATAATCTCTCAAGAGAGCCTGTAGTTGTTCAGTGGAACCAGTTACACAAAGGAAACTGTTCGGGATGAAGAAGAAGTTAGGCCTACCTAGGTTACCATCAAGGAGTACTAAGACTTCAGGTAAGACTGACATACAAGCAGACTGAAAATCCTTTTTCTCTAAAAGATTTGTTCCTACTGCTAAACAAACAGTACTTCTGATGTAAGAAAGCTTATGGTCACTATATACCACTGGTCAAGACTCCCAAGGGGAAGAATCAGAGGTGCCTAACTCCAACCTCTGGGTGATAACACAGAGGATACACAAGTACTCCAAGCCATGACATGGGCTATGAGTTGGAGAACTGCAAAATTCCAAATCTGGATAGGTAAAGACACAGAGGCCCAACACCTGTGGTCTACACTGAGAGATCACAAGGGGGACAGAGGTGCAGCTAGCCCTGTCACCATGACAAATGCACTATTCCTTTTAATGTGTGAGCCTAATAAAATTGTCAGTGCTACAATGGGGTTACCTTCTCTTATACCTCATTCCAGTAGACAAAAGAGCTGCTCTCACACTACATAATGGGAGCAGAGCATACTCAACTGTGCTAGCACATTGTGGGACTTATGTGCAACACATAAAAACAGACACATGGACCAGAAGTACATCATCTATGAACTACAGAACTTTCCTCTTACAAGCAAGCTTAGAATATCTCTCAGGAATAATATCCTGCTTAGAGCAAAGCATCATCTCGTCCACAAAGTATGAATTGTAAGCATCTCTAGGTTCTAAGGCTGTAAAAGCATTCTTCTGATATAAAGATACCAAAAATAAAGTAAAGTAGATAAAAATATAATTGATATACATAAAGTAAGAGTTTTTTAAAATTAATTATTGGCAGGAGAGAAAGTGCTATATAAAATCAGTAAGATAATGCTGACCAAACTCTGATGCAGGACTCTAAAGGTGACAAACATGCAAAAGAATTACACATAAAAAAGAGAACGGCAAATGGAGAAAGGAGTGGTGGTTGAAGCTGAAGGAAGAGTGACCAAAGAATGGACAAAATTTGTCTCTAGTGTTAAAAACATAGCCCCCGCCACAATCTGCAAATGGTAATTTTTCATCTGAAGTCTTCTATCCTGTTCAACTTTTTCAGCCTCTAAAGATCCATGCCATATGACATCATTGAGCATATAGTGAGGGATCTAATACACCGGTAAAGCATTAATTTTCAAATTACATTTTTTCCCCTCTGTGCTCTGTATGTATAACTATGAGTATTAAAGCACAGGGGGAAGGAGTATGAGCAGCACAAAACCTAATTTCTCTTATGTATAGGCCACAATTAACGAGGCCACAGACCAGTTCCAGCCCTCAAGCCATGGTTCAGTCTATTCTACCGTAAGGGAAAAAACAGATCAGCAAATGACTAATTGTGATACACTGGCACCCATCATAGTTTGAGATAGTGTATCTGAGTTTGGAACAGCAGGAGGTAGGCACTTACAAAAACTATTGATATAGCAAATTTCAAATTATTATTAAGCAACATGGAAATATCTAATTGAGAATAAAAGGAAACTCCTATTTAAGTCAGTGCTCACCTTTTGGGAAACGACCCCTCCCACCCCACACACCCCTTCTGGTAGTCAAGCTTTGCTTTCAAACTTCACAAGCAGCAAAGGCTTTAAAATCTATACCACTTTTTAACTTGGGTAAGATATTTAGAATGTTTACCTTCTGCTTTCCTCACCTCCCTCATTACTGTTTTACTCCAAAAAGGGTATGCTTTGCCACCATATTTAGAGACTCATACAGCTACTTCTGCTTATCTTCAGTAGAAGCCAGCAGATCAGCATCAAATCTCAAAAAACTCATCACAAAAGGTGTTAAACAGATCAGTCATTTTGGATAGGTGAAACAGTGTCTGAAATATTTGCATGCTTCTAATTTTTAACTTCACAATTTATACTTACAAATGACTACAAAATGAAAAAGAAGAATAGAAACTTAAAATGTTGCCATTAATTTGTTTTCTTGGTTCTCTACAAGTCACCTTTATTTCACCATTAAGATAACATATAAGGGCCAGGAAATTTCTCTTAATCAATATTTTACAGCAGCGCTCCTAAACTACCCACACTGCACTGCACAAACAAGAATTTACAATAAATTTAAATGTAAAAAGAGTATGAACTATTTATTAAAGATGCCTAATTAAAAAGAGACCTATTGTGTAAGCAACAACACAGCAAGTGCAATTATTGCTTTTTTAGTATTTAAAATGCCACAGTATTACATTTGCAGGAGAGTATTAAAGGGTTTCTGTGAAAGGCAAAGTTTCCTAAACTAACACAGAGATGGTCTTAATGTCATAAAAAGTACAGGAATCTTTTGGTACAGTTTATCAACTCAAAACATTTAATCCCTTCTAAATATGTAAAAAACCTGTGAAGCAACTGTCACTTACTCTGTGTGGCCCTGAAAGACATTCACAGAATGGATAGAAGGATCTCTGAAATCCCACAGACGAAAGGTTGTATCACGTGATGATGTCACCACAAGACGTTGAGTGGGATGTGTACAACAATGGGTTAGCTCTTGGTCATGCCCTACAACCACAGATGAGAACACATAAGGTAACGAAAACGCAAGACTTTTCATTTCCACAAACATTTGGAATGAAATGCTGCTCAGACACAATTTTTCCAAAAATGGTAAAAAATTGTAATTGGTCTGGTAACAGTAATTAGTAATGCTACTGCTGTGGCAGACATTTAGAGTTGTATTTGGAAGATACAATTTAATGAATAGTCATTTCATCTGATAATTAAGTAGCCATATATTATTGACATCTGAAGTAGCACAGGTATGAAAAACGAAACTTTTAAGAAGTATTGAGAAAAACTGCAGCACTAAGTTTCAAAAAAATTGCTCAATTTTACACGTTTTACCACATGCTCAAAGGAGAATAATTACATGTTCATGGCATTCAATTAATTAATATCATACATAAATAGCGATGTAATATTTATGCTCCTCCCTGTAGCTTAAGCTTTATGTTTAAGTCCCTTCCTGCCTCCAAAAGACACATTACTCACCCAGAAGATTGTGATGTCTGGAAGGAGTGATCATTACCAAGACACAATCCAGCAATCTTAAAAAGCTTTCGTATAAGCAAAGAGATACCTGTTAGTGAATGGACAAGTTCAGATGTCTCCACATCATACAGATTTGCTGTCCTATCCCAGGAAGCTGTTACAGCTTGCTTCCCTCCAACCAGCCAGTCAGCTGCTATGACTACTCCTTGATGGCTTTTCAGGGAGGTTAACGGAGCTCGGATAGTGGGACAGTCACTGGAACCATCTCCATCTCCATCAGGTTCATCTTTATCTGAAAACTCAACTTCATCTTCCCCAGACATTTGCTGTTAATCACAAGAGTATATATATGAACATCTTTTCTATTTACTAATGGGAAGTTGTACTTTAAAAAAACCCACTCCCCTGACATAGCAATACCAGCAATAAAACCAACAATGATACACAGACAGCTACATGAGGGAGATGGTTTAACCCTCGAGTATTCCTTTTGCTGCCATAAGCTGCATCTCCACTAAGGGGCTCTGCTGGTATAACTATACCAATATAGCTGTTCCAGCAAAGCCTTTGTAGTGTGCATTACCAAGGGGTAGCCTACTATATTTCACTAGAACATATGTATCTCTTAGATGACACTGAGCTATATATTATGATTAAGCACTAAATAATTAGGGTAAATAGCATTTACAATATTACTGAGAGGATGTAGGGGAAAGCAGAGCGGTTGAAGGCAAGTATGTGTAGAGTCACAGAGAGGTTAAGGGGCAAAATCAGGAAAGGGGAGGATGTGGAGGCAAAAAGGGGTCTAGGAGGAGGCATCAGGTCACAGTCACCAAAGACCTTGCTCCTCCCCATTTCTTACGCCACATGGCCTGTCTGCAGCTGGTGTTTAGGATACCGGTGCCTCCCTGACAGAAGCAACTGCTCCGCTTCCCATCCCACAGCAACTCCTGTGCCTTGTCCCAGCTACAAATCAGATCCCCCCCTGTATCCACCAGCACCAGGCACTGCTGAGCCTCCTTTCCTGGGGGTCTGTGGTTGCAGAATGAAGGCAAGGGCCAAGCACTTCCACCAGGGCTGGCTGGGCTCCTGATAGGCCCAGTGGCCACATCCTCAGGTCCACTCTGACTTGGACTGCACATGGTGGTGGTGCCATCTCCTCAACTGCAGTTTCTCCTCAGAGGGCTGAGCTTCTGGGGTCCCCTCGCTCCCCATCAAGTCTCTGCATCTCCCAGACTCCAAAGCACGCCAAGCAGCTTCCTGGGGACCAAGTCCAAGCCGCTCTCATTTTACTTTCACTTTTGCTGACAAACCCACCACAGAACAGAACAGGACTTGATAGCACCCAGGGCCAAAGCACATTCCCAGGAAGCCCCCCAGTAGAGACACCCCAGTATCTTCCTGCTGAGTTACCAACACCCCAAAGATCTGGGAGGTCAGAGAGATTCAGAATCTTGAGCCTTATAATGAGAGGAGATTAAAGACCAGATCCAGACACACTTCTCCCCTCACACCCCACTCCTCTTCCACATGCTAGGTGAGTCAAATGTCATTCTATTAATTTTGGAACTTCCCCTGTTCTCATCCGCAATAATATCGGGGTTCGGTTTCCCCGTGCAGAAAAGGCTGGGGATGCAGGGAAGACAGGTGGGAGTAAGCGAAAGCATCCAATTTTAGTGTCAATCCATGACATACACACCAAGACATGAAATTAATGTGCACATACACACACACACACACACACACACACACACACACAATGGAACAAGGTATGAGATCAAGGTTTTACAGAAAGAGAGAGAGAGCCACAAGACATGGGATCAATGCATGGATGGTGCACACACACCAGTTAGATGTAAATAACACCTATAATTTTTAAGTGAGAGTAATGAACCATTGAAATAATTTACGCAAGTGCTGATGGATTCTCCTTCACTGACAATTTTTAAATCAAGACTGGATGTTTTGGAGATCTGCTCTATGAACTGTTTTGGGGGAGTTTTATAACCTGTATTATACAGGACATCAGACCTTCTAGCCTTCGAATCTATGAATCTATTACTCCTTTAACTCTTCGACAGACCTTTACTTACCCTTAGTCATCCACTCCCATCCCTGCAATTCTTCCCTGCTATCTTGGTGATACCAAGAAAAATCCTGCAATATTGTAATCTTTAAATACACTGTTTAGTGGCCAATCTCTTGCGAACAGAGATTTTCTCATTGTAGTGGAAGTACAAATTAGTACTGTACCACAACTATTCTTACCCCGCAAGCATCTTACACAGAGGAAGACCTGTAAGAGGTTATCAAAGCATCTAGTTTTGCTTGTAGTTTACAAGTTTACATTAATTACTATATCAGAAGGTCTTGCCAGGGCGCGTAAGTCTAAACGTACATTTCCTTTGACACAAGTGTAGTCCAGTGTATGCAGCAAGAGACTGGGAGCTAGAAACTCCAAAATTCTGTTCTTCATTCTGATAATAATTCCCTTTTTGGAAAAGCAACCTCTGTGCCAGAGGCCTGGTCTACACTTAAATTTAGGTCAACATAGCTACGTAGGCCAGGGATGTAAAAAATCCACATCCCTGAGAGACATACCTATGCCAACCTAACTCTCAGTATAGACGCAAACAGGTAAATGGAAGAATGCTTCCATTTAGTCTAGCTGCCATTGACTAGGGATGTGATGTTCTAACATCAATGGAAAAAAAAAACTCTTCGTCAGTGTAGGCTGCGTCTACACTACAGGGTTATACGAGCATAGCCATAGCACTGTAGCTAATCCGGTATAGCCTTCACAGTGTAGACATCCCCTTAGTTTTTGCATCTGCAAAATGAAAACACTACTTTCCTAACAGATTTGGGTGCTAGGAGGAGCATTTGTATAGCTCTTTGAAAATGGAAAGTGCCAAAAAAAAGTAAACCACCATATATAATAAAAATGTTCACCATGAGTTTGGTAAAAATTTCCACCCAACCTTTTCCACTAGCTAAACTCACTGGGGAGAGAGGCTCTCTCTCTGAAAATCTACAATAGATCCTTGCAAACTTGAAAGGGAATTATATTTGCCATGACAAATCAGTGAGAAATACTCTGAAATGGTCGGCATTCAGACAGCTAAAAATTGAAAGTTACAACAGAAATACTGACAGTGTTAACTGCATATCCACTCATTACTTGACTGAGTCACATATTAGCTCACTATTATGTTTTGCCCTCAATTTCTGGAAGGAGGGTATATGATTCTTTGCACAGAAATCCACTAGCAAAATATCCAGTTTAAACATACTTTTAACAGCTTTATTTTTTAAGTATGAGTATTTAGTTTGATAACAAGTTAGAGGGACTGATAAGGTTATGTGGTTAACAAAAAAAAAAAAAAAGCAATAACACACATGCAATTTAGGTCCCAAATTTCAGTTATTAAAAAGATTTTAAATACCTTCAGAAGCATTTACACTGAAATCTTAAACATATCAAAGAAACTGTTGGAATGAAACATTCCTTTACAGTGTTTGTAACCAAAACACTGCAGCACAAGTGCATGAGAATCAGAGTTAAAACAGACTAGTCTCACACATCAGAAACCCTACTGTGGCATTATCACACTGACAATTCCTACATACCCTAGCCTCCAAGGACAGACTGCATATTAACCTGTACACCATCTAACCTACCCTACACATAGGTTGCAGATATCAGAGTGGGCCTGAAATCCAGAGACACTAGTACCATAGACCAGAAAGGGTGAAGATACCGCATACAATGGAAGACAATACCTTAAGTTATACATGCAACAAAAAACTAGGGTTTCTTGTGTGGTAGCTGGTACCTTTCAGCCTAAAAGAAAATGTCCACACAGCAAAGAAAAACCATGGCTGACCCAGGCTCATGGGCCTCAGGCTGCAGGGTTGTTTCATTGCTGTGTAGACTTCTGGGCTTGGCTGGAGCCTGAGCTCTGGGATCTCCCACCTTGCAGGGTCCCAGAGCCAAGGCTCCAGCCCAAGCCTGCAAGTCTGCACAGCAGTTAAACAGCCCCGCAGTCTGGGTCAGCTGGCATGGGTTTTCCTCGGCTGAGTAGACATACCCAAAATGTATAGCACATTCAAATACATTGATGGAGCTCAGTCTCATTAGATTAGATTAGATTGTCTATCTGGCAGTTCAAGTAAAACACTGCACCAGAATCTGTACAGTAGAACACAGCGGCTTTGTGGATGAGCAAAATTAAGTTAGCAGATGTCTGTTATATAACTATATAAATAACTGACAGACTCCCCCTAGTTCTTGGCAAAGATTTAATAGCAAAAGACTGAAGTGAGACCATAATTACTAATATTACATTACTTTTAGAAAATGTACTACAGTACATCTGTATAATGTTTTAAAATAAAAAAAAAAACCAGACTATTTTACTAAGTATAGATCAGTTTTAATGAAATACATAGAGGCATTATCCTTATTATACTTGCTCTCTAAGGCCCCAATTCAGAAAAGAACTTAAGCACATGTTTAACTTTAAAACACGTTTAAGGCTCTTTAAAGCCCATAAGTGCTTTGCTGAATTTGGGACTTATGTAAGCCCAGATACTATAAGAGTCACTAAATGAGAGGAATGCATCTGAGGAAGTGGGTATTCACCCACGAAAGCTCATGCTCCAAAACGTCTGTTAGTCTATAAGGTGCCACAGCATTCTTTGCTGCTTTTACTAAATGAGAGTAATTTTACATTTGTGAATAGTCCCATGGATGTATGTATTTAAGCATTTGCAGGATCAGGGACTAATTCAGAAAGTTTGGTAATCCATAATAGGCCTCGCTGTTATTAGTACAAATTAGTGAACTTCTACTGAGTTAAGTCTAAATATCGATGAATGGATACAAGATTAAGCTAAATACCAGTTCATTATTCACGCTAGTTAAGACTGATACATGTGACCCATGAACAACCTACTAATGTGTCTCAACAATTTTTTTTTTCAAAGTGGTTAGAGATGCACTCAACTTTAATCTTATTTTCTACAACTTTATTAACAACTATATTTTGGATTACAACGCAAAATTTTACTTGTCACTATTCTGTTTAATTATGCACTTTTCTTCATTTGGAAAAAAAAATCAATGAAGTCAGTTGCACTTTCAGATTCAGTGCTGCAATATACTGCTTGGAAACACTAAAGGAAGGCCACAGAAATTAATCTATTGACCGCAGAGTTTTATAATTGTCTTTTTACAAATATGTAACATTTGGGCCAAAGTTGAGTTGAAAATATCCCTTTAAATAAAAGAGTCTATTACACTTTTACATGTAATCACACCACCTAAATTGGATGAAGTTGCCCTAGGATCAATTTTTAGTTTGTGTAAGTTTATTGCTTACATTGCAGTCTGCTGTTGGCTGAGGCATGGGCAACTGTACCATATATCTCCAAATGTGAGCTGTCTGGTCTCCAGATGCTGCACAGAAATAAACTGAATAAGTATATTTCCATAAACACAATAAAGAAAATGTTTTGTTTTCACATTTTGGCTATGCTGCATGAATAACACTTTTTTCTAACAAAGTTTGGTAAGACTCAGCATAAATGGTTGCTTCCCAGGCTTGACAGTTTGCTAAGAACATGATTCATTACACAAAAGGGGAGAAGTAATCCAACTTAATTACTCCTCGAAAACATTCACTTTCTTTTAGGGAAAACATACCGTTGAAAATAGTGTATGCTTGAACATTTTATTAGTCTTCTGTTCCAAAACACTAAGATGTTACTAGCAAATTTAAATATGGATTTTATATTAGTAAAACAACTGATGTTGTGTCTTTAATGCTTTAGGAAATAAAAAGGAATTATCTCCCCCCCTTCTTTCCCATTGTCATCCAAGAATTTTTATCATCAGACACAAAAATTAAGTCTGATTCTAAGTAGAATCCAAACCAACAAATATGTTTCTACCTGAGGTAGCTCAGTATAGCATCAAATTCTGTAAGGTTACAGACCTACTGGTTGCTGCATAATGGAAACCTAAATCAGGATAGCATACGTGCATTAGAAACAATAGCCTCTCTTTGAATAAGGATAACTCTCACACACCCATGGCCTATACAATGTACATTCCATGAGGATTTCAAGTTCACGTGAAGGTGCACAGGATATTGTGGGATCTGCTGCTCATCTATGTAATAACGAAAAAGGTACAGGCTGGTCTCTGTTACTGCCCCTACAAGAAAGTATGAAGTGAGATGGCTTCTGGCTCATAGTGGAATCTCCAGCACATGTGGTTGGTAGTTCTAAATGAGTCTTCTCTGGCATGTTTTAGTGAGGATTTGTGGCCCTACACGGAAATGCTAGGAGGAGGACGAGGATTGGTAAAAACAAGGGCACAATCAAGATTGGTGTTAAAACTTTATCCGATAATTTCCTACCTTCAGCATTCTGGGTTTATTTTTTTCAATTATAAATTACTTCACACTAGAGGACAGTGTAGAACAGGGATTTTCAAACTGGGGATCAGGACCCCTCAGGCAGTCACGAGGTTATTAGATGGGAGGTCGCCAACTGTCAGCCTCCACCCTAAAACCCGCTTTGTCTCCAGCATTTTAATATATTTAACACCATTTTAAAAGTGTTTTTAATTTGTAAGGTGGGGGCGTACTCAGAGGCTTGCTACGTGAAAGGGGTCACTGGTAGAAAAGTTTGAGAACCACTGGTGTAGAAATAGTTAGCGGTTAAGAACTTTGCCATTTTTCAGCATTCCATCTCTCAAAAGTGGCTTGCTTGAGCAACTTCAAATTAAACAGAGAAAACTCAGCTTTGGCTTTTGGAGAAAGGAAAGCGAGGTTTATAATTTCAACCTTACTGCTATTACTAGGGCTCTACTAAACTCATGGCCATGAGAAACATGTCACAGACCATGAAATCTTGTCTCTCCCATGAAATCTGGTGTACGTTTACCCTATACTATATAGATTTTCAGGGGGAGACCTGGGAGGGGGTTCCACTCCAAAAGGGGGCTACCAGGGGGGAGGGGAGGGGAGAGAGGAATTGCAAGGTTATTGTAGGGGGGCCACCACCAGCAGCAGCAGAGAAGTAAGGGTGGCAATACCATACCATGTCATCCTTACAGAGCTGGGCTCCCAAGCAGCAGCCACCACTCTCCAGCCAGCTCAACACTGAAGGCAGCGCTATCGTCAGCAGCAGCACAGATGTAAGAGTGCAATACTGCGACCCCTCTATAAAAACCTTGCGAATCCCCACCACAGAACCCTGTTTGGGGTCAGAAATGCTACAGCTACAACACTGAAATTTACAATTTTTAAGAATCTATGGCCATGAAATTGACCAAAATGGACATGTGATTATGGTATGGTCCTCACTATTATGTAACTCTAAGCTTGAGCAGAGTCAACTATAAATGCTAGAGAAAAACCACCACATGATTGGCTGGAAAGAAATATTCACTTTCATAGATATGTATATGGTCCCCAGAACCCTTGTATGCCTCCCAATCTTGAAAATGTTTTTCCTCATCATCCTTGTTTAGCAGGAAGTTCCATTATGCCCATTTACCTATGGGGAAGTAAGGTACAGAGATATTAAGTAACTTGTCCCCAGAGGTCACACAGGCAGCCTGTAGCAAAACAGGCACTGAATCTCAGTCGCCTGAATCCTAAAGCTAACATCTATCGCTGAATCATATGAACCATAAGATTAAGCACATCCTACAGATTTGAACACAGCGCAGTACTGATGATGTTATGGCCAACGAGAAAGTTGTCACACTCATAACATATCAGCCACTATACAGAGAATATCCTTCCATTATTGCCTTTTGAAGTCTATAGTTGGTTCATTAATATTAAAAAGTATTATTAGTTTTTTCTTTATTTGAAGAAAATTAGAATAGAAAATAAAAATGTAAAATGTCAATGTGATGTTTATTATTCCAATCTGCACACTAAGGACTACTAGATATTTCCCAAATCAGAAAAGCCATGCTCTCTGCACCAAAAGCTTATTAAATTAGAATGAGTTAATAAATAGTAGGGAATTGGAGAGGGAAAAATGGGGATAACATCAAAAATATCTGCTACTCAGCAAAAGCTATCACAGGGTGTTACAGTAAAAAGAGTGGTTTGTTTTTACTTTCTTATGACAAGCACAATACATGAAACAAAAATTCTACATACCTGTAAGAGCTACTTGCTCCGCTGGATGGAACTTTATAGAATTTACTGCATAAAACAAAACCAAATTTTAGGCCAAAGTTACAGGAAAAAAACTTTTAGAAAAGAAGTCAAATAGTAAAAACATTTGTAAAGTAGTGAAGAGTCAAATTTTATCCTGAAGGCTTGTGATAAGATAAGGTGATAAGTAAAAGCAGCACAGATTTGTCAAGAACAAATCATGTCAAACCAACCTAGCAGCTTTCTTTGACACAGTTAACAAGCCTTGTGGACAGGGAGAAATGGTAGATGTGTATAGCTTGACCTTCAAAAGGTTTTTAATATTGTCTCACATGACCTTCTTATTAGAAATTAGGGAAATACAAGCTAGATGGAACTACTATAAGGTGGGTGCACAACTGGTTGGAAAATTGTTCCCTCAGAGTATTTATCACTGGTTCACAGTCAAGCTGGAAAGCATATCGAGTGGGGTCCGGTTTTGTTCAATATCTTCATCAATTATTTAGATTATGGCACAGAGAGTACATTTACAAAGTTTGTGGAAGTTACCAAACTGGGAGAGATTGCAAGTGATTTGAAGGATAGGATTAAAATTCAAAATGATCTAGACAAACTGGAGAAATGGTCTGAAGTAAATAGGATGAAATTCAATAAGGACAAACGCAAGGTACTCCACGGAGGAGAGAACAATCAATTGCACACAAACAAAATAGGAAATGATTGACTAGGAAGGAATACTGTGGAAAGGGATCTTGGGGGTCATAGACAATCACAAGCTAAATATGAGTCAACGGTGTAACACTTACAAAAAAGGGGGGGGAGAACATTCTGGGATGCATTAGCAGAAGTGTTATAAGCAAGACACGAGGAGTAATTCTTCTGCTCTACTCTGTGCTGATTGGGCCTCAGCTATGAGTAGTGTGTTCAGTTCTGGGTGCCACATTTCAGGAAAGATGTGGAAAGATTTGAGAAAGTCCAGAGAAGAGAAACAAAAATGATTAAATGTCTAGAAAACATGACCTATGAGGGAAGAGGTTTGTTTAGTCTGGAGAAGACTGAAGAGAGCACATAACAGTTTGTTAACTGTCCGGGTGGTTAAACACTGGAATAAATTGCTTAGGGATGTTGTGGAATCTTTGTCATTGGAGATTTTTAAGAGCTAGTTAGACAGACACCTGTCAGGAATTATCTAGATAATTTAGTCCTGCCTTGAGTGCAGGGGATTGGACTAGACCTCTTGAGGTCCCTTCCAGTTCTACAATTCTATGATTCTAAAACTATTAGTCACATAAGCCTACATAGACTAGTTTATACACAAAGATAAAAGTCAATGAGAATTGTATTAACATGATAATTTTGGACCTTCATCAAGTTTAAGTGTTCTGCATATAAACTAAATAAATGTAGTATGTATGTCAAACCCGACAGTCTCTACGCAAAAGAATAAATGGACACAAATCTGACATCAGGAATCATAACACTGAAAAAACAGTAGGAGAACACTTCAATCTCTCTGGTCACTCAATAACAGACCTAAAAGTGGCAATTCTTCAACAACAAAAACTTAAAAATCAGACTCCAATGTGAAGCTGCAGAACTGGAATTAATTTGCAAACTGGATACCATCAGTTTAGGCCTGAATAAAGATTGGGAGCGGCTGGGTCATTACAGAACCTAAACTTAATTTCCTCAATACTAATTTTTCCCTACTGTTACTCACACCTTCTTGTCAACTGTCTGTAATGAGCCATTCTTACCACTTCAAAAGAGATTTTTCCTCCCTTGGTATCCTGCTGTTAATTGATTTATCTAGTTAGCCTGACCTCACACTTGGTAAAGCAACCCCCATCCTTTCACATATTTATACCTGCTCCTGTATTTTTCACTTCATGCATCTGATGAAGTGGGTTCTAGCCCACGAAAGCTTATGCCCAAATAAATTTGTAAATCTTTAAGGTGCCACAAGGACTCCTCATTGTTTTTGCTGATACAGAACACCACAGCTACCACTCTGAAACCTTTACAATGGAGTTTTCTAATAGAGTTGGGAACCTTTATAATGGAAGCCATTATAGAAAGATTAATGTGTATACAAATACATATACATACATACACACACCACTCCAAGCACCTCGTATGCGCTTACCTGATCCGACATGCCCTACATATTTGACAAGGCACTTTCCTGTTTCTATACTCCACAGCAAAGCAGTATGGTCTACAAAGGTTAAAGCAGAAGCATTTGTAAGCATTTCAAGTATATGCAAAATTTTATTTTTCAACTACTATTATACAAGCCTTACAGTGAAAAGTGTAATTGCTAGAAGGACAAATGAAATAAACTTCAATTGACTAAGTACTTAAAGGAAAGCCGTATTGTATTTTCAAAGTTTCCATTCACTGCAACTTGAAAAAAATGGTTAGTGTCAATTATAACATTTAACAGGAAGCTGCTACTTTAAATCAAGTTACTTTGAGATGAGTTTTAACAGGCACGATCTACTTCTAGAAGTTGTATTCTATTACTTAGAAAAAGATGAATGAAACTATTTACCCATCAATTTTAGGATGTTTTTATGCCATTAAAAACACTGCACAACTGAAGTGATGGGGAAAAAATAAGTCAACTTAAACAGAACCCACAAGAGTGTTTGCTTCATTCACTCAAGAAGGCCTTTCAACAGATAGGAGTCCTCAGTTTGCAAGTAAAGAGCATCCATGCTGATCTGTTGCAGAGATGCAACAAAAGGAGAAAGGAGGTTTCTAAGTTCAATGAGGACCTAAAACACACAGGGCTTAATTAATTAAAACAACTCATTTGTACCGAGAAGCAATAGCCCGTTCACTCTGTGGCGCACACAGGTTAAGTGCTCCATACACTGCAAACCACTAAGCATCTCCACATGCTGATCTACTCTCTAAAGTAGCACCAATTATAACATATTATCCAGCCAAGAAGAAACTTTCTCAATGCCCATCCAAGATAGGGGCTCATACGGAGGTGATGCTGGTTTTGCCAAAAAAACATTTAAGTGTGAACTGATGGCTGTAGTATCTGCCTCTCAACTAAAGGAGAATATGTATTAATAAGGTCCTCAATCTGTGATCCTTACAGATCTTCATCTGTTTCTAGATGCTTAAGTAGCATCAAAAGCCAGGGTTTACTTTCAGCTGTACGGCTCAGACACCATTCAATTAAATGTACGGAAGCAATCATTACTGCACTTCTGGATCCCACAGAAACAAAGAAGAGAACTGTCATCACTATATTAACGATACTGCTTCCTAAAGGGCTCATTAACACACACAAAACCAGACACAGGTTATATGTACACAGTTAACAATAAGTCATCTCCCTCAATTGTGGTACCCCATGCGAGTACCCTCAAAGTTAACAACAACCCAAAACCACCTTATAGGACTTCTGAATGGGTAAAAAAGGAGCTCCCTAAATGATACTACATCCATTCCTTTTCGCACACTGAATAGCCATTAAATTGTAAGTGGATCACTGCTAACACAGGGTTGAAGGCGAACACTCAACTAGGATGCTTGAACTTTCCCACATATGCCCAGCTAAACAGAATTTCAGATAAATCCATTTCATTTTGTTTAGAGAGCTTAAGATGCTGAACCTCCTTAATATAATTCTATTATCAGGGTAACTATATAAACTACTTGAAAGGACAGTTAGCCAAACAAATGCAACTTAATTCAGATCTAACATAAAAGACCCATGAAGACATTCTCATATATAGAATGCAACTAAACTTTCACTTATGCTTTAAATCTAATCACACTTACTGAATCTAACACAAACATTGTGAGAGATACCAGAGTTAAAACATTACCAGCAGATGCTGTCCCCAACACGACTGGCTGAGTTTTCGTGACACTGACATCCCAAATACCATCCCTGTGGCCAACATACTCCTTCACCAGTTGACAGATTGCCCTTGATGTTGTAGTTTTGAAACTGGATACAATCTATAACAGCAGAGACAACAATTTATTTTTCTTATCAATCTGCAGATAATTATTAATCACTCCCAAAAAGGCAGTATACACAGCCTTTGTTAACATAAATAGATAACATTTTTATAGTCAGCTCTCACTTTTCTTATGGTTCATTATTTATCAAGAGAGTTTCTTGACCTTTAACTGAAGAAAAATAAATCTTTGAAGTTTTCTTATAAAGACAGTGGGACACATTTTGTCCGGGGTTAGAATAATGCAATACAATGAGATTGCACAGATACCACAGAGAAGAATTTGGCCCAATGTCTAAGCTTTCCATTCAGTTTGGTAAGAGGTCCTTGGCTATAAGAATTTCCCCTTCCTTTCCCACAAATGGTTATGCGCCTGAGGATAGCTTGTATTTTGCTGTCCGATGTGAACTGTATTGTATTATATAAGTCTGGGGAAATTTGTTTGCATATAATATGTAGAACTGCCAAAAATGTGTAAAAAAAATCCAAAAATATTGATCCACTTTTCTTCAAAATTGCAAAAAAAAAAAAAAAAAAAAATCAATTAGCTTTAAGTCTAACATTTTGCAGTATGTACGAGTTAGCATATACAGGCAGTCCTTTTTGCATGATAATGAAGTATTTTTTCACAAAAGTGTCAAAAAAATCAGAGGCTAACAAAGTTATATCTGAGCCACTTGCGGGTCACATTCCCTTAGATTCAGTGCTGTTACGAAGAACTTTTTATTAAATCAAAATTAGTATTTAGGTAAGCATTAACAGAACAAGAAAGCAGATAACAGAACCAAGGGGAAATATACCCATCTTACAGAAAAATAAATGATTATATTAGTGCAGGAACACTGAAAACAGTGTTGACCCATCCATATTACGGTATCTGAATTGGATAAACTCCGTCAAAGGGAAGTGTAATATATAAAGAAGAGAAAGCAAGATAGAAATATGATTTGCCTTGTCAGAACATGACAGACTTCCAGAAATACGCTGAAATTAAGCTTGTATAAATAGAAAATCCCCCAATACAAAGGGGATAAAAAAAACAAGCTTTGCTCATCTATGCTGTAGGGACTACTCCTTCATTTTCACAAGCTTTGGGGCTCATTTAACAAGTGTACTATGAGGAAGATGGTACCCCAAAGTTGGATACAAACTCTGTAAATGATACATCCTGAAAAAATTCTTAACAGAAGTATAATTATGAACAGATATTTTAAGTTATGTAGTCAGACACTTGTTAATTCAAACCCTAAAATGTCTGGACTTAAAAGCAAATAGATCTTAAATAATTAACTCTACATTTCAGCTACAAAGAATTTCCTCTATCAGAGGTTTTACTCAGGAAAAATATTATTAAGAATGAAATTCTATTAAATCTGTGATGACTGAGCAAGGCAGACATGGCATTTAAATATCACGTGATTAAAACAAAGTGAAATTGTTTCAGGAAAGATAGACTTCAAAAAACAGAGAAAGCCTGGAAGAATATTGAGAATTAAAATATTTCAGGTTTTTTGCATGTCTGTCTTCTAATGATGAAATCCTCCATAAAGTCAAAGTTAAATTGTTAACAAACAGAACAGCTTCAAATCAACAGAAGCAACAATCACTTAAGGATGCATTTAAAAGGAAACAGGTTAATCCTCACAAAACAAGGTAGAGATTAGTAGTTTAACCATACTGCAGAATTAATCATAAAACCTTCAAGACAAATCTTAAAAATGCAGCTTTCAGATTTAATATACTCCTTAAAACAAAATGGAGCCATGTATGCAAAGCAGAACAGTAGAAGTAAGTTACAGAAAGAGGACTAACATACCTCTCAACTGTTTATCAAATTTCAAAGTTACATATACACACACCTTTCAGCTCTTGAGCCCACACTTCCCCCTTGAAAATGCCATTACAAAGTAACCTAGACAACGTTATTTTATCTTCAGTTTTGGAAAAAGATTCTGTCAGTTTAAGTTTGACGCATTTTTTTCCAATTGTCATTAAAGTCTCTCTGGGAAAGAGCTTCAACAAGGCAGGCTTGTTAAGCCATGTACTTAGACACACCATACTTTGAGCATCTGGCATTTGCCTTCATTTTTAAAGCCCTTTTTAGTAATCATTGCTTCATGTTTCTGTTAGAAATATCCTTAAATTACTTACTCTTCAAGAGTAAGAATTCTGTTAAAAATGGTGCCCATAGATTCTAGGACTGGAAGAGACCTTGAGAGGTCATCGAGTCCAGTCCCCTGCCCTTATGGCAGGACCAAATACTGTCCAGACCATCCCAGATAGACATTTATCTAAACTACTCTTAAATATCTCCAGAGATGGAGATTTCACAACCTCCGCAGGCAAAGGGAAAAGCTAGTTATTTACCTTGTAATTCTGCTTCTCTGAAAACCATTTGGCACTTGGCACAAATTTGATGGGTTTGTTTCAGGTGGTGTTTATGTTAGAATTCTAAGTTTGTGGTTTCTGATTTTGAGCCATGATTTTTTTCTATGCATGAGTTCTTTGGGGTTGTCTTAGTTTTTGTGGAAGCAGCCTTCCCAGCACCCCACCACCACCACCACCAATTAAGAATTGACTGTAATGTTCAAACACAGTAGTTGACTCTCCTCAGATTGGTGTATGGCCACCACTGATGGTTGATTCACAGCCAAGACCACTATTACTGACTTAGTGATAACAATCTTTTGAAGCCTGGGCAGTTTTTAATGTGCCACACCGAGGAGCTAAAACTCAGGAATAAGAATTCTGTACCAGATATTATCTTTACAGGAGAGAGAACAAACCGAATCTGTTTTCCTTTGCTTTCCCACTTCAAATACAGATGATTTTATTTACTGGAATATTTTACTACTCCTTTACTACACCTCGAAAGGCGAATGTCAAAATTGCATTTAACTACAGTACAGCATCAAGTAGAAAAAAGAATGAAGAACCTGATCAGTGAAGCACAATACAGCAGTCTGACACTCAAAGTGGGAAACTGAGGCTCCATTCCCTCTGACTTAGCCATGCACTTGCTATCCTACAGCTTTTTGGCACATTTTCCTATGGTGTTTGAGTGCAAGAGAAGTTTTCTTTTCTTAACCAGATATTATTCTGTATATCTTTCTTGAACTTCTGTCTCTCAGCACATTATAGTTTCTTTGTTTTACAAAGCCAAAGAAAGAGTGACTACCTTCCCACTCAGAAAAGTGACTGTTCAAAATGAGCTCACTCCCACCAATTGCAGAGGTTAAACTCTGCAGAACGCAGTGGGAAGAGATGCTACCTGCTCTGCAGTCTTTTACACTCTCCTGATTCATTGTTTTGTATCTATAAGCAAGAGCAGTAAATGAGTAACAATGAAGAGAGTAAAGTCTTCTGACATGGCACAGTTGACAGCTATGATACCCATGAAAAATTATGAGATTCTGCATGTTCCACCATTCGCCACTACTTAGCTGTACATGCATATTGGCACACTGGGAAGCAAAGCAGTTACCCATGAGTCTCCACCCCATATTTCCCAGTTTCCCACGCAGAAGTTGCGAGATCCATCTGCTTTCCCCGGGAAAGAATTTGAATGCTACATTGCAAGCAATTAAGAGAAGATAAATATTCAACATCTGCTTTACAAACAGTAGTTTCTGCATATTCATCAAAATGAGAAATACTATTCTGTGACTACAAAACTGTACAATTAATCCTATGTTGCCCAGATTTTAACTAGCCTTGTTAAAGAATTTGCAACTTATGCATTACAAAAAATGAGAGTATATTCTCATCACATCAGTACATTCACACTGATACATGACAATAGGAACTATATAAAATCTTCAGGGAGTAAGGGAACAAACTTGTTAGACTGGACTAAATGATAAAAAAAACAACATCCCATTCTTATCCACTTTTTTCTCCTATATATGAATTTTGTCTAAAGAAATCCATGCTCATTATACAGACTTTAAAGTCAGCCCAGTGCATCTACTTACTTTTTATTTATCTAAATTACATACAAAATGTTAACTTTGACTCACCCAAAAAATTAGCAGTGTGTTAATTTTTAGCAGTTACTTTCTTATACTAATGTCTTCCCAGCTTGTTGGCAGGCCTTTGAGACTGTCAGACTAATTCAAGGGGGAAAAGGGAGCAGTGAAGAGAGTGGGGCCTGAAAAAGGTGCATAAGCTTCACCATACTGTATCCATGTTCCCACACTTCCAAGTAGAGTAGTAAACGGTTCCTGTAAAAACCTCCCACAATGCCTGTATACTCCCACAGCAGCACATAATGAAGCTAACCACGGGAACAGTTCATGTATTTTATCTACAAGGTCAGGCACCATTTTTCATTGCAAAGACCTCTGCTACCCTTCCCCAGGAAGTTACCAATGAATAATCCTCATGCCAAGCAAAAAAAGAGCAGTGTGTAGACACCTAGTGGCTTGGGAATGAGAGGGACAAAACACGAGTAGATAAAACATACAAGATAGACAGAAAAATAAGATTAAAAATGGAGAGAAATGTCAAAGTTGGGACATAAATGGGAAGACTGTGGCAACTTTGCAGAGAGATAGGCACCCCTTCTTGCACTATCTGCCAATTGGAAAGGAGCATGATGGAGACGTTGGGATCCTATCCATTATCACATACTTGAAAATCAAGAATAGACAACCTGCGATAGGACAAAGCTCAAAACCACACTAAATTAATTCAACTGCAAGGCCTTCTAAGGATAGTTTTAGAGGTCATTCCCAAAGAAGTCCTCACAGTCAAAACTTATTTAATTCTGTATTTTCAACATGAAAATACAATAACTCTTTTGTAGTTTACACTGCCATAAAATCTTTCCCCCCCCCCGCACTCCAATTTCTATTAGCCTTCTTAAAAATCATATCTTACAGAAGTTTAGTATAGCACTCCTGAAGGGATAACTGCTGAATCCAACATAGATACTATTCTTTACTAGGCATGTTTATTTAGAAATGGAACTATACTGCTTAACACACAACATGTTATAATGTAAAAACAACCACATTAGTCTCATAAGTACACATGAACATTAAGGAGAGGTTTAGTTTGTCTCATACCTTGCTGGTAGATGCCTTGTAAGTGGTCTTCAATTTCTGTGAAAGCTGACTGGTACTATGACTGGCTGTTGAGACAAATAAGTTCAAAGGAAAATATTTCGGGTAATAGGTTTGTTAACTTCTTTGTGCAATGGTATGAATTCCCTTTAACTAAACTGTAAATTTTGTAAAGCTAAGTATGAAAGGCAAGCTACAGAAAACCTAATATTTATTAATATTTATCTTACCTTTTGTTTTCAGTTGTCCTTTGCTCAGTTCAGCTCCATCAATTGTCTGTCCTTCAACTGCTAAGCGCTCATTAAGTGTATCAATCTCTCGACGTACTAACAGTAGCAAAAAAAGTTAATATAAATAAGCAATTAAAAGCAGATCATTAAAATACTGTACTCTAAGGAATTTTGTGGTATTAAGTCATCTATTTTATGAGTCACAAGCGTAGATTCTTATAAGCTTATAAAAGCAGTCTGCATGTTTTAAACAAAGACAAAATGTCATGCTGAACTTCCCAACCAATGATAAACCTTAACCCAGGTTCCAAGGAAACACTGCCAAATAATCTTGTCACTTCTCATTATGGTTTGCTAGCAGATGTGACTGAACATTAACAGGACAATACCTGTAATGTGTGTAGAACCCATGGAGAGCAGGGATAGCTTAGTGGTTTGAGCATTGGCCTGCTAAACCCAGGGTTGTGAGCTCAATCCTTGAGGGGGCCACTTAGGGATCTGGGGCAAAAATCTGTCTGGGGATTGGTCCTGCTTTGAGCAGGGGGTTGGACTAGATGACCTCCTGCGGTTCCTTCCAATCCTGATAGTCTATGATTCTATGATCAAACTAACTCCACTCAAAAAATGGAAATTCAGGAAGTAAATGGAAGTCTGTGGCCTCACAGCAGTTATTTCATCCACAAATAGCAAGTCATTTCTAGGTTCTATTAAGTTATAAAGCAGAGTTTTTCCTTCTGTATGCTATTCATCTGAAGTTAGTGCATTGCTGAAAATCAAAAAGATCCATCAGGGCAACAGCATATTGAAGCTAATAAGATTAAACAAGAACACTCATTACTCCTGGGGGAATTCTGCACTACTGTGTATACACATCATTAATGAGCCATATTTTAAATTGTTTGCTCAAAAAAAGCTTCTACGAAAATCCTGCTGCAGTTCCACCTTTTGCCACCATAGGGCGCTGTGGTGCTAGAATACAGCAGCTCCCAGCCAGCTAGGGAAGAGAAAGAGCCTCTAGAACCTTCTTCACAGGTCAGGAGACAGGGGCTATGGAGAGACAGACAGCATGGGAGTGCTGCTGGGGGGGTCAGACGGGGATCATAAGGGCTAGTGGGGGAGGACAGACTGGGGCAGGGGCTGAATGGGAGTGGAAGTGCAGGTCAACATGGAGGCCGGGGGAGACGGTTCAGGGACATGTAGGGACAAGGGAGTGGCTGTGTGGGGGCACAGAGCCACATGAGGAGGGGGTACAGAGCCACATGGGGATAGGGGTGCATGGCCACATGGGGATGGAGGAAGTGAGTGTCTGACAGGGGTGGAGAGACATGTGGACAGGGGGTGCAAGGACATATGGGGATGCAGGAACACATGGGGACAGGGGCAGATGTGCCTGACAGAATGGGAGAGGCTAGGGGTCACCCAGGATCTGCATGAGGGAAGCTCCCTAACAATCCCTCCCTTTCCTCACAAAACACCTATTCCATACTTTTCCCCACCCATACCAAACAACCCTCCAAGTTCACACCCAGGGTCCTTCCCAGCAATTTACTTCCCTCTCCCTCAGCTCCTCTGTAACCTGACTCCTCCCAGCCTTTGCACTGCTTTGTGGAGTACAGGAAATACAATACAGAACAGTAGTTTAAATGAATTACTACTCAGTTCTGTATTAATATGCCTAGTAAGGAATTTGTCAAAAAACATTTCCTGAACCTTTGTTGTCTGTATTGTTACAGACACACTCACTGATAGGTATTTGGAAATAAATGACCAAAAATAATTGAAACTGGTGTGATTGTACTGTGTTATTTTGACAAATAAAATATGCAGAATTTTAAAATATTGTGCGCAGAATTTTTAATTTTTGGCGCAGAATTCTCCCAGTAGTAATGCATTTTATTCCTAGAAGTATCTTAATTAAGATTAACTTAATTAAGATTAACTTATTTTTAAAAGAAGGATTTGATGTTTGTACTATGTATTTAATGTGTTTCATTGAAGTGTTCCGATACTGTGTGCATACAGTCTTGCACAATGTACTTTTACCATTACTTCTCTAAACTACCCACACTCACCATTTATACTATACAGTTTTTTATAAGCAGGGCTGGTAGCACCACTAACTAAGGTTACCCTATGCTTCCTATGATAAAACACTGTTTTCAATTGTTTATAACTTTGCCAAACTTAATTGCCCGACTGAAGTTTTCCATGCCTGGTGTCTGCTTCAGGCTAAAGTTTATTAGAAAATTTCAGCCAAAATGATTCAGCCACTTCAGAGAACAAGGCCAGGGAAAAATATGTTTTGCCCAAGTTCAAGTCTGAGAACCTTTTCTCTCAAAAGCTCTTAACACTTCCATATTTTAGAGCAGAGACCTCAATTTGGTGAAGTGGCCTTTGTGCCAGGGATGTACAGTTTGCTGTTTCTGTGAAAATCCATCAATATTTGGCCAAATTACAGGCATTTGGAAAAAAAATAGCAAGTTTGCACATACTCAGTAGAAACCTAGATTTGAGCAGCTAAATTCCCTAAAGATTCCGTCCACAATGGGCAGTCTCCAGCCTAGAACAGAGCAGGACTTTCCCTGAAACTACAGTTCTGGGCTGCTGGAGGCTGTGCCAGGCCTGGGCACCTAAAGAGATCAGGGACACACTCCCCTCCCTCACCCCGCAAGCTCTCAATGACCACTCTTCTGGGCTCAGGGAGCATGGAGGAGGAAGGTGGTCGATTTGTATGTAGAGGGAGACAAAGCAGACCTGTTGGTTCAGTAGAATTGGCACAAGGAGCCCGGGGGAAAGGGAGGAGGGACTGGCTGGACATGGAGAGTAGGACTGGGAGCCAGTGGGTGGAAGAGGAGACGTATCAAATGAGTAACTGGGGGAGAAAGCCCCAGCAATGAGACTGTGACAGTGAGTGCAGGAGTGTGTGTATGTGGGGGGGACGGGACGGACACTGAAATTAGAGACGTTTGGGATGGGGAACATGCATGGGACATAATGGTAGGCCAGGGCAGGGACAGAGATCGATGAAGAGCTGGGAAGGGAAACTGCAAATGGCTGGGCACAATGGCTGGAAACAAGGAGCTGTGTATATGCATTATGATGCAGTCTTAAATTACATGATCACATACTTTTTTCAACAAGACCCTAGGCATTTCCCAACTTTTGCATGCTTGACTTTGCAACAATGTTCTTTTAATTTTTTTTGTGTATAATACACTAACTAATCAGGAAACCCCAGGTATTACATAATGCTAATATACCTACTGTGAATCCTCTTTACTAAAGTAGCCCACACTAACAACAAATAAGAGCCTGTAGACATTCTAGAACTATAATCCTATCTGATCTCACAACCTAATCAGGGTTAGGTCCAATTAATACCTTGATTGGAGACCTCTAAAAACACCTGTGTCATGCAGGAAGCTCAGTGGTTTGATCATTGGCCTGCTAAAGGTAGGGTTATGAGTTCAATCCTCAAGGGGGCCATTGAGGGATCTGGGGCAAAAAGCTGTCTGGTGATTGGACTTGCTTCAAGCAGGGGGCTGGACTTGATGGTATGGGAGACAGTAGGTTTCCCTTCTGAATCAATACTGAAACAATTCCCTAGTATGGTGCTAAGGAGCACAATGCTACCAGAGTTCTGTCTTTCAGGTAAGACAACAGGTGTCCTAACTCCTTGGGGAAAAGATCCCAAGGCACTTTTTCAGAAAAGGGGCAGACTCCAATTTAGGGATATGATTTTGGGCTGTTTGAAACATCCAAAATAAGAGTACATTACTTTCTAGCACACAGAATATTTTATGACCACAATGAATCCTACTATAATCTAATTCCACATAGTTTTCAAGTTACAAGAAAATCATACTCACATTCCAAATTTTCAATATAAAGATTTTCAAACTCTCGCTCTATTTGCCCAAAAAGCTCCAAGAGTGTATTCCGAACAGATGAAGGAAGTTTAGTATCCTAGAGGGGAAAAAATGTTAACACTGATACCAAGTTTTAAGTTTACTTTTTAAAAAACTATCAGCAGTTAATTCTGTAAATACTGAAGTTATGATATAATATGAATGTTGCATTGCTGAGGACCAAAGTTATTAATGTTCAGAAATTATTTTATTAAAACTAGTTTGTTAGCAGAGCACAAATTTGCAATGCAAAAAATTACAGTCTAACATGTAAATTATTTTGCTATTGTAGCATGCTTATATTTTCACTCAGTCTGATGCTGAAGAGTAAGACAAAATATAGTATTTCATTGTGGTGACCTGAGATTTTTAACTGGTATCTTGATTGTTTAAATAAAGCTATTCAATACCTATGAAGTTCTGTAACATACAACACCACATATTTTTATTTATTATTACATTTTTAATAGAGCAAGTCAGCAGATACACATGCAAAAGTAAAACAACATTAACTTCAAGTAATTCTAACTGTAATAATTAAAAGCCTGAAACCTCAAGACTTCTTGGAATCACAAGTTCAACTATTGTCAACTCACACTCTTCTGGCTGCATGAGATTTTATCATCTAAATTCCAAAAGAAAGTTTGCTTTTAACAAAACATTCTCCAGCAGTGTTGGCACCCCCAAATAATGCAGCATTATAACTGGAAAACTGGAAATTAAATTGAAGAGAAGGGAGTTTATTTTCTTTGTCCAAGATAAACTTTCAAGTTGAATTGAAAGAAAGGGAATAGGAATGGAGCCAATCTAGCATGTAATGTTTCTGCACCAGTCCAAACACACTGTAGCTGAAAACTGGACTCCATTTTCCTCTTGTCTACAACATTTGATATCACCATCCTCCTAATTACCCAAGTTTTCAACTTGTGACTTGCTTACAGCCTCTATGTGTAGGGAGAGACCTGAATAGAATCACACCTGATTTCCTGACATCTCAAAAACTCAGTCATCCACACCTCCATGGCTAAAATTCTTGCTTCCTACACTGACTACTACAGCCCCTCTTGCTGTGCTCAAGTTTATGCAAAATGCCATAGCTAAAAATCTTCTTTTCCATGACTAACACTACTCACTCAAGTCTTCTACATCAAAATTTCCTCATTCTCAGCTTCAAGCTTTTGCACAGCTATCCCCTGCCTACCATGTCTCTGCTCATTTTTTCCTATTCCTCTGTATTACCATCACTCTGTTCAAGCCTCCTGTCCCACTGCTCCTTTTGTATCATTCTATGCTATCTTAATACCTTCTAAATTTTCTTCATTCAAATCTCTATTTAAAAAGGGGGGAAACCCACCAACTTTCCCCAAAACCTACCCATGTTAACCACCATAAGAAAATTATACTCCGAACTTTCAACAAAAACACAAGACTCACAAGTGTGGGTGGCACTGAAATCTAAGTGTAGCTTCCCAGACCTAACTTAAAAGGGAGAAGATGTTTACTCTTTCAGAAAGAGCTTTCTCATCTAGTAATCCGGAGTCTTCAGTTAAACAGGTTTCAACAAACAACTCAAAAAATATAAACAATTTGACTAAACCTCCTTTTGGAAAAGGGAAACTACAGCACCAATTTCAAATCTCTTAAATCAATCTCAGCAGTTCTCCCATTCTCCAGTACAGAGAAAAACTGGAATTCGTAATGTAAAACACAAGCAAGAAAACTCTTGGGCTGTATTTTACACATACGTAATAATGGCTTAATTTTCATGCTGTTTTGCCTGTAAAGGACAAATATCTAACCTGCTGGGTTAAATGAATTTCTTATTTTCTGCTAGAGGGCAATTTATACCAAGATGCTGCTTGTTTTTTCCTGTATAAATGCTTTTATAAATTAAAAGTGTGTATGTTATATTATAGCTTAAGGTGTTTCCAGTTTATGAAGTAGTCATATCTTGGAAGTACAAAAAATTAATTAAAAACAGTTGAAGAGTTTATTAACCTAAGTACTCTCCAACTGTAATAAACAAAGTATCAAATTAAATATATATAAAACAAAATGGGTTGCCAAATTTCAAAAAACATTCACTTTGAACAGTTAGCTATTCTGGCCACCCATCATCCATCTCTATCTCCTCTCTCCTTTCATCTCATTATTTCTAATAATCTCCTTCCCTCTCTACAGATCAAGACTTTTCTCTCCATAGTAAATGCAACACATTTCTTTACGCTGTATTCAGAACTGAATTCAAATAGACGAGCTGGGATACTCCCCTGTATACACAAATACGACAGTTATTCAAGAGAGGAAGGGCGTTCTTGTAGTAACAGCACTGGACAGGGACTTAAATGATCTAGGTTCAATTCTAAGTTCTGCCACAGAATTCCAGTATTGACCTTGGGCAAATCTCATTGTTTCATTGGCCCATCTGCAACATGGGGATACATAGTACTTTTCTTCCACTCTATGTGTTATGTATTTAGATAGTAATGTCTTTGGGACAAGCAATTTTCTCACGCTCTGTTTGAGCAGTAGGATTTCTATGTGCTGTTCTTAATACAAATAATTCTGCTACCAAGCCCTTTGGCTGCCTTGTTGAGAGGATGGTGAGTAAAACAGAAGGAAGTAGGTAATGAATCAAAAGGATTTAGCTTCTTTAAAAGATATCATTTCACTTTCATCAGTTTTACAGGACATTTTTTGTTTTCATCTTCTCTCATACATGGTAGAATCTCTTTAGATGGAGTGAAACTGAAGCAATTTCCTGTTGAAGACAAACTACTTAGAACTGCTAAATACAAAAAAGTGTACTAGAGAAGGAGGATTACAAATAGCCAGAACAGTGTAAAAAACAGCTATACACCCTGATTATGCAAATCAGCTACCTAGCCTCAAATATCCAGTTTTGCAATTCATTATGTGTCTAACTGTAAAACATCCTTGCACTATGGCTGAGACATTTCTCTTTCCTTTCTTCTGTTGTTATTACACAATAACTGAAGGTGAGCTATTAATTGTGTTACATTTTCAGTTTGACAGCTGTATGTTTTATTTTAGAGAAGTTTTCACTAAAGTGAGAATTATTACACTCACAAGATATAAAGAAGCAAATTTAGTAATACCTGTGGGTGTTTTAAGCAGATGGGAAATAATTTGCATAGCTCAAAACTCTGAGCCCTTAAACCACAATCGCCTGCCTGACCAGGTGTCCCAGTTGCCAGTAAAAAGTAAGCAAACTTAAGTTTCTCCAAAGATAGATTTATCAGACACTCCAAATAATGTTGTCTCTGGAAAAAATGCGAACCAGCAAGACATGTTATAAATAGGATAAAGACCACCAAGTGACAGCATCTCTTAAATCCACATAAACCTATGTTAATGCAATGTTAAGTCTGAAAACTGAAAATAATCCAATATTAACTCACCTACAGGTCCATGCTATGCACACCTGGATGAGTTTAGGTTAAGGTATGTAATATGTGCAACATAGCCACAATTACACTGAGAATATGAACTAACTTCCAGACTCAAGTTTCAATTTGCAAACTTCAGAATGGGATTCATCACAAAACATTTTATAAAAAGAAAAGTGAACAGGCAAAATCCAAATTTTTAATCATTTAAATTTCAAACCTCTGCTTCTATTTCCTAGTTTAAGCAGCTACAAAGAGCACACTGAGTAGACTGTATAAGGTACAAGGAAAACAGAGCCAGGCAACAAAAGCAAGTGAGTGTAGTCCCAACTTCTGTTGTGAAGCTGACAATAAAATAGGGGCACTGTAAAATTTAGGTCAGAAGCTACCTAGCAGCAGGGAAAAGGACACTACCAACAGGCTACACCATCAGCTGCTTCAAAGGCTATTAAGGAGAAAGCTTTTCATCTGAATGCTTAGGCTGAGGATAAAAGGCTTCTCCAGAGGCAACAACAGCTTACTTCACTTGGTGGGGAAGTGAACACAATCAGGAAGTGAAGTCACTACAGTCAGCAATCACTGAGGACGGAGAAGTAATACTGGGGGGGGGGGAGGATAAATTTCAGCAATGGAACAAGTTACAACATTTATTAATAAAATAATAACATTTCATCTAATCAGGATACCAAGGGGATTGACTAGATGACCCAATATGTGCGCCACTTTAATCAACCTCTATCCTCAAAAACTACTTCGGTTTTGTACAAACAAAAAAATTAATGTCCCAGCACAATCTACGACAAGACAAGACTGGGGATAGACAAGAACAACTGTTAAAGAAAGGAGACAAATCAAATTGGTCTACAAACAAACTTATACTGAAACAAAAAATGTGAATTTAAATCAAATTTAGTTACCTTTAGTGCAAGTTAGCTAAAAATGACTTGAACCACTTTTACTCTGAAATAAAAAAGCATCTATACACAGACTTGATCTGAAATAATTTGTTTTATGAAACAGATTTCATTAAAAGTTTGTATGTAAACCAGCTATTAGACAATATCACACATGTGCTTGTCAGCAGAGTTTAGCAAGTTCACCAGGAGCCTACAGCTAAAGAAAGAGCCCTAGTACAGGTCAGAAGATCCTTAAGCTAGGGTTAAAATGTAATGTAGACGTTCAAGCCACAGGTCAGCTAACTCAAGTCCCACTAACCCTAGGCTTACATTATTGTGTAGGCATACCCCTTAGCTTAACAGCCTACTAACTGTTTGTATTCTTTGATATTAAACAAAACTACCCATCTTTAATTTATATTAATATTTTACCATATAAAAGTAAAATTGTCAGCAGCTCTTAACCCCTCAAGCTTTGCCCTTGTTGTCCTGGTTGCTTTTAGACCATGCCTGGAGTAATCCAAAATTACCCAATGTGCCCTCTCTGCTAGGCCAGTATCTCAACTGTCCCTTATCACTGCTTGTTTACATCAGGAAGGAAGGTACGAAAATAGTCTCAGAAAGGACATTACTTACTCAGTACTTCAGAAAATATGACACACAAAAATGGATGTTTATATAATAAGCTGAAAAAATACAGACTAACTATAAAGTTAAACACAGTACAGGTTTCTTTAGAAGTAAGTTACAAACTAACCCAAAACTTAGAAAAAGCTTGTTACCAACTCTAAATGAGTAACATTATGGGCTTGATTACAAGGATTTTTGCTTCTGTCTAGCAAAATGAAGCAATATACCTTTGTCTCCTCAGAGGGGGTAACTTTTCAGAGAACCTCGCACAGTTAGACCTATTTTTCCTTTGAAGATTTGTGACTACAAATAAGTCCAGACTTTTCTGATCTGTTGTTTTTAGTATTTCAAAAGTCATCTGTCCTGGACAATCCAGTTAGAAGTTTGATATTCTTTGCCAAGTCCATATTACCCAGTATATGAAGTTAATGGCTGTTTGGAACTTACTTATATTATGTTCTTCCCACCCCATTTCCTTACAAACTCTACATTTGTATTGAAAAAGTGTGTTACTAAAGCATTCAAAATTACTTCAGGTTAAAATGGAGTCAAGTTTGTATCTGTTATCAGGTAAATGAAGGTTACACAAGAATCCTGGATTTGTCATTCCCTGCCCTAAAGGAAGTGCACAATGATCTCATTTATACTTGAGCATGATTTGTACCAACTGTTTTTAACATGGCTTCACTTTTAAAACCAATTTCCCAATAAATGTGGCTAGGCTATGTTCTTACAGGCATTTATTTTATGGCAGGGTATTACAGCATAATTTGTAACGTTTTTCCATTAACATCTGTCCACTTAAAGTTCCAGTTTAACTAGATATTCTTCATGAATTAAGTCTGTACTTATTTTTTGTACACAAAGAAATAAGACAGTTCCATTCTTTATTTGTAAAGAGTTTTAAGAAATTAGTTCTTGAATATCAATCTGTTAAGTTTACCTGCCCTTCCAACATCTCTCTTTGCAATCCCGTCCTTTCCTGCTCAGAACTGTTGGTTCTTCGTATAGAAAGACTGTGTGATTTGCGCTTCTGCTTTGCTTGCCGAGCAGCTGCAAAACTTCCACTTTCTGTGGGCATTACTTCAAGGAAATAACTTCACTTAGGTGCCTATGATAAACTAAGGACAAGTATTAAGCATTACAATTTGCTCTACATAACAGGCCACAGTAAAAATTATTTCTTGGAATGGAAACATTTAGGTCTATTGAATTCTAGTTTTATTTTAGATTTCATTAAGTCCTTCCAGGAGGGACTGATTTCCATTAAAGTTACAGCTATAATTTAAGTAACTAATTTTTAAGAGTTTAAGTATATGCATTTGAATAATTAGAAGCAGAGAATGGAATCACATTACACTGCACTTTTTCATTCGTTACTAACCCTCCACAAAATGAAAAAAATAATTTCACTATCTTGTGATTACTAACCACTTCCCAAATTAAAATCTAGAGACAGCTCCAAAATGCTTCCAGGAAACAACCAATATTCATATTGTATTTCACTGAAATGCATGCAAAGTTAAAACCCAGCTGGAAAATGAAAGTACAGGGACTTGATAATTGAGGGACACTGTCAGGTTACAAATATATAAAACCACTGTTTGTTAGTCTACACAATTCCATAAGCATGCTTGCTTTTTACCTCTAATACTAGTAATTTAAAATAAGGTTGAAAAATTTGAAAATCTAGATTTTCCAACATTCACTCAGCTTGCACCGAGAAACTAGCCTTGTCAGTTTCACATTTGTTTACAGTCAATTTCATTTAATTTTTAGTTAGTCAAAACATTTCTATAAATATTAGGTTTCATAAGGCTGTTTAAACAAAAGCCAAGTTATATACCTGACAGTATCTCTTCAGCTAAATTTACTATGCATGACCCATAGTGTTTCTCAATTTAAGAAAATCAAATTATTTATTGCATAAACTATTGGAGAACATATACTTTGCTGTCAAAGATTTAGTTTAATTTTGAAAAAAATCCAGGAATTATAATAGTTGTTTTAAAACTGGTTTAAGTATCAGTTTCAAAACATTTAAGTTTGTGCAATCTCAGTTTTACTATAAAGCAATTCAAATATCTAAAGTTCTCACTGATTTAAAACTTTGTTGATAATGTAACATTGAGGTAATTGAAAACATTATTCATTCTCCAGCCTTAATGATTTCTGAAAAAGTAATCACAACCCAAAGAATAGCAAAAGGAGAGCAGAGTTGGCACAGCTATTAAGGCTGAGCTATTAACTGAACTTCCTAAAGAAGTTAATCAGTAGAAAAATTAAATCAAATCCATGGCCATCTCCAGTTTCAGATCTGCCAAAATACTAAAGCCTGAGCAAGCTAGGAATGAGCACCATCACACTCTTTACAAGATTACATGTTAACTCATTTGGTTTTCAGCATTTTTAAATCCTACATTATCAGATAGTCAGCCAATGACAAAAGTAACTTACTGAAAAGTATTATGGGCTAAGTAAACAATGTCCTTCAATTTGCTTTGATTTTTTTTATATATATTAAAAAAAAAATAAAAAACGGGCTGTAGTTAAAAAAAAAATCTGATGGTCTCCAACTGTTAGTTAAGGCTTGAATGCTCTCTCTCTCACACACGCACACACTCTTCTTATTTAAAATACAAAGATTATTTTTTAGAGCTTTTGGGCCCCTTGATGCATCATCTCAGTTCTATGAGTCCCACTAAATTGTCTTCCAGTACCAAACCCACAATGAATCTAAAATAAAACCCAGGCTACAACAGTATCTTTGCTTCACTAAAATACTTCCACTAAGTCTCACTGGGTACTTCACATTGCCTCCTCACTCTTTTTTGTCTGTGGTTTATTAGAAGGAACTAGTCACAACCAAGTTCACAAAATCATTGGGATGCATGGAGGAGGGAGAGAACTGTACTTTTGTGTAGGATGTTTCTCATTTCATCCAAGTTTCCTTTTTTATTTATCACATAAAAGGAAACTTAGTTACATATAAAAATAGGATTGATGTAGCAAACAACTCTAAGATACACCCAACAATTTATTTTAATCAGTTTTAAATGTTTCACTTTGAGTCACTGTCCTTGATCAGCAAGGATGCTTTGAGGTTACGCTATTCCTCTCCATGTGCACTGCCTTGGCTTATTAATTTTCATCTGCCATTGTGTTGCCAAGGTATTTCATTTTGGTAGGTCTTTACAGACTGCTTCACAACAGTCCTTTCTAGAATTCTTTCCCCCACTAGTTCTGGCAGCTGCATAACAATACATTTCATATTGAAAAAAAAAACAAATAACTTGGTACAGTCAACTTGGAGAAAAAAATCATTTCTCTCTGAAGAATGTGTACCTGTTACTAATATTACGATAACTGAAAGATTAGAGGAAAACATGTCTCTACTATTTCAGTTTATTTTGTCCACTTGATAGCATTCTAACACTTTCACTAATGATCAGTTGCACACACTCTTTCTCATGCACCAGCACAACCACAAGACTCATGGACTACTCTGGAGACAGTTCACATGCACTCTTCCCAAGCCCTTGCATGAAGGTGTTTACTAGTACAGCAGCAGCAAAGGTGACATTGAAGAGGCAGCAGGCAAGCATGTGCATACAGAGGGAGGGGAGGGGAAACAGAAGGGATGGGCTTAAGTACATTTAGAGTTGTTGTTACTCCCGTGTCCACCATAAAAACCTTTAGTAAAGGAGCAAAGCACAACAACAAAAACCCCGATAATTAAGAATTTTTTTAAATTTTAAATAGTATGTGTTGGTTTAAGATTTGTTTAAACAATTGACTGTTTGAATTAGCTAAGTTGACAGTATCCCTTTAAATGTTTTAAATATGAAAACATTTTAACTAAAAAATCATTTTTACAACTTTGTAAAAGGTAAACGTGATCACAATATAAGCTATATTTTCTTTGGTGTAGGCTTCACAAAAAAGATCTTTGGCAATATGATCCTACAGCATAAAACAATAAAAGGTGCTCATTACTGGCAGTTACCTGGATGCCCCCTATTGGGTAATGCTTTCAAACAATTAAAGTTACCTGTCCAGAGTATCAGTGTCATGTTACATATCCTATGAAAACCATATTAAATATTGATTAGTAAAACAGCACATAAACCGAAGTCTTTCACATCTTTAACTTGAACTCTTTAGTAACTAAAACATGCCAGACTTAAAAAAAAAACAAAAACAACCACACATCAATACTAAGCACCATATTTGACCCAAACAAGGAGAAAGACTTAAAATTGTCATGTTATGTAGTTAGTCTGATTAGTCAAGTATATTGGCTTTTTTTTCCTGCTGATTCAAGGAGTGTTATCAATGGTTTCTGAAAAAAAGAGCTACACTCATCTCTTCTCTGCTGATAGTGCTACCTGGCTGAAGAGCCAGCATGGGTCAATGATCCACTTGCCTCCTGAACCCTGGTCCCAAACCAAATGGAACTTCTCAAGCTAATTCTTAGTGTAAAAGGGGGGCAGCTGATCAAGAACAAACAAACTCTGTGTTGAAAACAGCAGCGGGATCTAATAATGCAATATTGTTTAAAATGCAGCTAGAATGTTGTTTGAGTGCTAATACACATGTACTATAAAAATCAGCACAATGAGTATCTATACTCATTCTGCCAAGCAGCTTGGGACAGTTCATGTATTATAATAAATGCCTGGATAGTATTTTCTCCCATAGTGATTTGTCAAGCCTTGACATAATAAAGATGCGTATCAAACTCATTTGCTACCAATCAGCACAAGCAGGGACAAATGATGTACTCTAGAGTACAGTCTATGTTTTGAATAATCACCTATTCTTACAATGCCATATTATTCATATATTTCAATTATCCTTTTTTGATACAACTAATAAACATTTTAAAATGTGAGAAAGTAAAGCTCTATCACCTACCTTGCTGTAATGAAAGTTACCATATATTGACTCAGTTACAGTATTTTGTTAGCGTCGGAATAAATTTGTGTAACAAATTACTGTTGTGCTTTATTGAACTATGGTGATGAAGCGGCAGTCACTAATTCAAATGAAGGTGCAAACTAAAATTAGACTTCCATTCTTTTCAGAAAGTAACTTACTGCAACAATCAGCCTATTCTGCTTGCATGTTTCTTCTCTGTTGCTCTTTGTTCAGGAGTTGAACAAGTTGTGTAATGCAAGGAAAGAATGCAAGGGGAAAGCTTGTTGCTACAAGCCAGAGAGGAAATTCGTTCTATGAAGCGTCAGAGTGCAGATGGAATGACTAAAGCACTGCATCTCCTTTTTTGTTCATTCAAAACAACGTAAGAGTTGGGGGAAAAAAACAGGGAGGAGGTCAGGGAGAATGTGAAGAGTTTACAGCAAGATCTCTTTTACCTA
This sequence comes from Gopherus flavomarginatus, assembly GCF_025201925.1. Lineage (NCBI taxonomy): Eukaryota > Metazoa > Chordata > Testudines > Testudinidae > Gopherus > Gopherus flavomarginatus. The sequence continues at coordinate 24,479,755 of NC_066618.1, read as the reverse complement.
AGAACCAAGTTCATTTTCCTCATTCCCTGATCAATTTTGTTAAGTTCGATCTATTTTGATATTGAATACTTTAGAGGAAGATTTTCAAAAGCAAATAAAGAACTTAATAGTCCCATTACCTTTTGCTCCTATATCCCTTAAGTACTTTTGAATATCTCCCTATCAAACATTAAGTTTCAGAATAATAACTAGCTATTTTAGTGTGCAGTGCATAATAAACTAGATCTGAAATTTCCTTATTACTGTTGAACAGGAGGATAATCGCTAAAATGAAGTCCCATGAAATATGTTGATGTCAAACACTTAAGTCATTGTTTTCCCACAGGTCACGTTTGAAAATAAGAGTGATTAATTATTTTTTGGCAAGCCTTTCAATATATGTGACTGATTTTGAAATTAACAAAAGTTTTTAATTTAATTCCTAGCTTATGCAGATATGTTCTCAGTGTGCATATAGCTCTAGGAATCAGAGGGAATACACCACTTTCATTTTGAGGTACTCTGTGAACACTTGGTTTTCAGGGAAACTAAGCACTCGCAGCTCCCATGAATTCAGTGGGAGTTCCAAGCGTGCTGCAGATTGAAAGTCAGGCCAACTGGCTTTTTAGGATAAAAGAATAGTTGTTTCTTCTAAATCAATACACATTTAAAACATTATGCCATATCAGATATCATAGTAGCAATGCTAAAGCTAAGGATAAGCATTGTAAGAGTGATTAAATAATTAATCTACTTGACACTTATTACAAGACTAATTTAGTTTCAACATACATTGTAGCATATTATAATTTAGAAAACAAAATTGTAGACTGCAACACAGGCAATGTCAATTTCAACATTACATACACAAAACATACAGTTTATTATGGCATAACTAACATGCAGTTTTCTTTAAAACCCTGACAGTAATAGTGTAAACTCTCAGTAGCTATTGTGACAACATATTTACTTGCTATAACAAACTACTACATTTTTTCCAGTATTGGGTTACTTTTAGAAGGATAAGGAACTTCTCTAGGGATGGTAATTGTGAACTTCCCATTAGGCTCGCTGACAAATGACTCTTATGAATTTTATAAATGCCATGGCTTGAAAAGTTAACTAGGAAGCTACTAGCCATAAGATTCAGCCAACTAGACAAAGGCTAATGTGAAAGACAGGAAGAGAACCCACCCGTGAAGTGCAAGTGCAATGTACTAGGGAAAAGTCCATGTGCCGAAGAGACAGAAAATACTGCCCCAGACTCATCTCAGGGCTCCAACTTTCATTAGCCTAGCTGAAATCTGAAGTATATGTTTGTCATCCAATAACAATTATGTGGATCCCATCAACATAGTATCCAAGTGCTTCATAATTATATGGGAGGCAGGGAATTATTATCCCTATTTCATAGATGGAGAACTGACACAAATGGTAGATTAAATTATTTGCCCAAGGTCACACACAGCAAGTCTATGACTGTGCTAGGAATTGAAGGCAGGTCTCCTGAGATTCAGTCTAATGCTCTACCTCATTTGATACCAACTCAGTGCCTCCCACGGTAAAGCAAAGTGACACCATCCTTTTAAATGTATGAATTTATTCTCTCTCAAGGGATTATTTTTCACCTGGAATAGTAATACAGAAATATTGAAGGCTTTTAAAAAAAAAAATGATCTCACAGCGCAGTATCTAGACTCTGACAACAGCTAGACCTAGAAAATGTAAAATTTTGATATACTGAAAGTGGACAAATCTCTAAATCTACCCAGTAGACAAATTTATAGCACATCTTTATTGCTTCAATTTAACTGACAGAAATAAAGCTCACCTCCCTAGGTACAACACGAGCTATTCAACAGCACACTAGTTCATATTAATGACATTTTCGCAGTGACCTGATAACTTTATACAAGAGTTTTGAAGGCACGTTTTTTCAGTGAATCGTTGCCTGATATTCCAATAAGATATGTTTAAGTGGCCTCCATGCTATTTCAACAGATTTTAATTTCTTAGAAAGATACAAACTACTTCCCCCCAAACAATTCTGGATGTCTCAAATTTATGCATCACAATGCAAATCTAACAGTAGGATGCAGTCTTCTTGTAAATCAAACAGAAAAGGGCTTTTTTTTTTTTTTTTTTTTTAATGGCTACAGCTATTTGACCATCAAGAAGCAATGAGGAATCCAAGTGAATACAAAAGCTATGAGTATTTGAGGAGTTGTTATTCTTATTGGGTAGAATTTAGGCATCTCATTCATGGGCCAGGACCTCACTGTGTTAGGTACTGGATAAACAGTATCCAGGTGTTGAAAACCTCAGTAGCTAAATTGCTATAATGCTCTTAAGATTTCATTTTTTAAAATAGACTAATCTCTAACAGTAATAAACCTCGTGTGTACATTACTTGGCTATTGGATTATTGTGTTTTCTTGGTTAAACAGTTGAAACACACACACACACACACACACACATATGCATCAAGGACTTTCCAAGGGTAATACTTCTCAGTAAGCTCACTCAAGCACTAGCAAGAATAATCCAACATTTATACAACACCTTGTCTCAAAGCATCTGTAAGAGCTCTAACATATCCACTATACACCACAAAAACTCAAATGCTATTCAAGTGGCACACACAAGCACTGCAATGCCAATCCTCCAACTTCAAACGTTAAGTGAAACTCTAAAACTGGTCAAACATAATCCAGAGAACATCCAAACTGAGCACTGCTCTTTAAATTATGAAAAGACTGTAGACTCAACACCACATAATGTAGCATCTATCAATGAATCAGGAATAGACAACAATGACCAATAGCACTGGTCTACAATTTTTGAGAAATCGTCTGCTTCAGAGATAAAATGTGATATTTATTATGTATTTTGATGTGCTGAATTCAATTATGACAATTAAAACAACTGATTGGCTACTGTTTCTAAGATATTTAAGTTTTTACATTTTATGTCTATGTATATTGTGTAGATAGTGAGTTTTAATCATAAATTGTAAACCTAGGTCTTTTCATGTGTTTATGGTTGCTTTACATGATAATATTTCACCTGTCCTCTTTATGTAACACTTCAAAAATCAGCAAAAGGGTTATATAAATAAAATTTATTATGAAACAAAAGGCAAAAAACTATTATGTACATAGTTTAGTCCTATTCAGTGTCTACTCGGCGCTTCTTGTATTCATTAAATGGAGCATCTCTCGTCACTGTCCAGCAATAGTCTGCAAGCATTGATGGGCTCCATTTGCCCTGATAGCCTGCCAGGAGATTCCACTGCTGTAGTCTGGAGCCTAACAGCTCTGCCTTACTCTTGGGTAGTTCCAAATCCCTGACAAGGTCATTCAGTTCACCTTGTGTTATGAGGTGTGGTTCAGAGGAGGAGGATGGGAGAAAATGTGGGTCCTGTGACATTGATGGTTCAGGACCAGAAGTTTCATCCTCTTCCTCGTCTGACTCAAGTGAGAATGATTCTGGTACATTAGGAACCGGCAGTCCTTCTCCGTGGGATGCTGGGCGTATAGCTGATGGAATGTTTGGATAATGCACAGTCCACTTTTTCTTCTTTGACACCCCTTTCCCAACTGGAGGCACCATGCAGAAGTAACAATTGCTGGTATAACCTGTTGGCTCTCTCCAAATCATTGGCACTGCAAAAAGCATAGATTTCCTTTTCCTGTTCAACCACTGGCGAAGATTTGTTGCACAAGTGTTGCAGCATATGTGTGGGGCCCACCTCTTGTCCTGATCTCCAATTTTGCAGCCAAAATAGTGATAGGCTTTCTTAACCATAGTGGTTATACTGCACTTTTGTGATGCAAAAGTCACTTCACCACATACATAGCAGAAGTTATCTGCACTGTTCACACAAGTACGAGGCATCTCTGCTCTCTTTGGCTAAACAGAAATGGGTCCCTTTGCAAAATCAAACACTGACAAAGAAGAGAGCACGACACTGTGTGATTTCTAGAGCTGATATAGGGCAATTTGTTCAGCAGAGTGATGTAAGCTTCGTTATGATTGCATCATCCATGACTTCTAGGAATAACGTGATGCAATTCATATCATGTATGACGCAATACCAGCTTCAGATTGCATCATTCATTGTTTTGCCTAAAAAGCAACTACTGTCCAAACCCAGTCATAGATTTATTCATCGATCCAGTCAAAGATGTATTTTAGTCATTTCTGATTTAAATTGAGATCCCTTCCCTTTATAACTCACTTATCCTCCGCCATTCCCAAGTCAAGGGTCGTATATACTGACCCAATAGCATATCTTGAAAACTAGAGCCAATCAACAATTTTAAGCATCATTTTCGTTCTCAGTGACCCAGAATTAGTAAAGTTGGACTACATTTATTTCAGAAGCATTTTGGCTGTAGAGCAGTGTAGTTACTGGAAGAACCCCTAGCACACTGTGAGTCTCTCCTGACAAATGCTTGAGAAGGTGGCCTAGTGGATAGAGCACCTTACTGGGACTTAGAACACCAGGGTTCTATACCCAGCTCTGCCACTGACTTGCTGGGAGACCTTGGACAAGTCTATATATCCCTCTGTGCCTCAGTTTTCCCATCTGACACATACCTCCTTTACAAAGCACTTTAAGATCTATTGATGAAAAGAATATTTCTGTATTATTACAACGATCCTAGGATTCGGTCATTTTTACACTTTGGTAAGCTATGCAAGTATTACTATGTGAATAAAGTATTCTGTTCCAAACTAACCACTTCATCTCATGTTCAACAAAACAGTTTCAGTACACACAATCTATTTAAGCAAACTCCGTTTTAAAATGAAGTGCAGCATTAGGCCACAGCTCCACTGGGAAGTATATTATATTAGACAGTACTAGTATGTTTTACTTAACATGATAAATAATTTAGTAACTAGTATAGACATGGACAAGTGATTTTTAAGAACACGTTAGCTGGTCATGGTTAACACTAATCTCTTGGATTAACTAAAACCAGCTACCATGTTTTCAAACAACTGTCCTCGTGCACATCAAGGACAAAGTTACATTTAACGTTTGTTAAGACACAAAGGGCTGGTCTATACTCAGACTGGAACCAGAGTAACTAAATCAGTTTTAATTCACAGTTTAAGTGCAAATCTACATATGGATACTTATTTCAGATTAAGAGTTTTCTATTTCAGTTTAATTTAAATTGGGAAAAGAACAATTTAAATTAAATCAGAATAGGACACTATTTGAAATAAGACTTCACACAGACTTACATTGAAACAACTTTAAAGTTGTTAATTAAAACTGATTTAGTTAATTTGGTTCCAGTTTGTAAATACGCCTTTCCTAGCATGATGCATTGACCTATACAAGCTGTAAAAGGGCACACAAAAAACAGAAAAGTGAGTGCAGTTTGGAAGCTTCCTAAAACTAAGTATGTTACTGATGAAACTAAGTTTTTATCATGCAAACATAGTAAAGGGTACTCATTTTTTCTAAACCTACTTGTTATATAGAAATGAAATGAGATTTTGCTGTAATGAAGGAATATTTTTAACACCACACATTTATGTTTCCCTGAAAGGTTTACTCAGTGGAGTTGAAATAAATTCAAAGGAGCTATGCCAGTTCATTAGATAAACCTTCCATGGATGTATTAAAATGATGACTACAATTAAGTGTCTACTTTTGAATTTGATAGCATTTCCAATTTGTCAAAGACAAGACATGTAAAAGTTTTTGCTACAAACACAACAATTAGGGATATAATACCTGCATTAATTCCTGAAATACAACACTTATTCTAGTCTTTGTATAAAGCTTTTCTATTTCCTAATTTTAGGAAGAAAATGAAACACCTAAACATGCTGATAACGCCTGGAAATTCATTTCGAAAGGGACCACTCCAGAGAAGGAGGGAGAAACATGGCTGGTGAAGCTTTAAAAATCTTAATTTATAAACACAGTTAAAAGATCTTTATGTCACCTTGGGAAGAGTGATAATTTGCCTGGGTCCATAAACATTTTCCTGATGACCCTGCTGTACTGTATGCTAACTGAGCAGTGGCAGCATTTGACTTATGCTGTGCATGTGGAATCTGTAACAGCCATTTAACTCACAGATAAAATACAATAATGGAAATTCTTCAAGTCAACTTATTCCTCACGTACTGGGCATGTGATCAGCACTCAGCCCTGATCAAGGGGAAATGGGGAGGTTATTTCTGCTGCAGCTCAGGGCAATAACTGTAAAATCAAATAGCCCCGCACAGTGAAGAGCTCACAGGGCACGGCCAGGGTCCATCCGCAACCTGTCTAAAACCCGTATCGTTACATCATGCGGGGCGCTGGCGATGTCCCTCACCCGCGGCTCAGCGCACCTGTGCCGCCCTAGCAGTGCCCCCCAGCGACATCCCCTCCACCCCACTACGGAGCGATCTCGCGCCCCTCACCCACAGCCAGGGCCCACTCAGACCCCTCCCCACCATCACCCCGACCCGCGAGAGGAGAAAGGAAGCGGCTCTGCCCACAGCCCCGCCCCACCCCTGTGTCGCGGAGGAATGGGGAGGGCCTCACGCCGCAGGGAGAGAAGGGAACGTGTCCCGGGGAAAGGAGGCCGGGAGGGGGGGGTACAAACTGCTCTGAGATCCTCCCCCACCGGCCGCCTCGCCCGTCCCCACTCGGGGGCAGCCTCCGTGGGCGGGAAAATGGCGGAGGATGGGGGGGAACCGAGGCCCCGCACTCACCTGTCACCCGCGGCCGGGCCGACTCGCCAGTGAGCGCCGCGGAGGAAGTGGAGGAGACGGGAGAAGAGGACGGGCGGCGCCGGGGCCTAGCGCGGAAGGGGACAGGACCCGCGGAAGGGGGTGACAGCTGGGCCGGGGGCCGAAGTGTCTCAGAGCTGAGAAGAACCAAGAAACCGCTCGCAAGAGAGAAACCCGCCAACATCCGGCTCCGAACGGAAGCGCCGCCTCCTCCCGCACCATAGAGAAGGGAGGGGGCTGCGCAGAGCGTAGCTTGCAGGCAGAGCGGGGCGGCCCGAGGGACAGACAGCCACGGTGTAGATCACGTGAGCAGGAGGTCGGTGTCTGCAGTGCTCGGGCGGAAGGTTGCTGCGGACGCGGAGCGGCTCGCTGGGTGGTGGGGTTGTTGTCTGTGCAGCTCAGTGGGGCAGCGTGTGCACGTGCGGAGCCAGAGGCTGTGCATGCGTTGGGCACCTTAGAGAGCAATTCGTGCTGCTTTTTGGTGTCATGGGGATGAGTTGGGGGGAAATATTTTGAACTCTCGTATAACTAGATACGAAAATGAGACTTCACTACACCATACATAGTGCTTTAACAGTTTAAGTACTTCCTAAATATATTTTTAAAGTTTTTTTTAATTTTTAGATTGTGTAACAATACCTTTTTTATATTAAAAAAGAGAAATTAGAAGAAAAATCACAGTGTAGCTCCCACCACAGGTGATACTAGCAGCCTGGGCAAACCCTGCATTAACTGAGAGTGGGGGTCAGGCATTTTAGGGTAAAATGCATTAAAGACTTTGTCAAGGCTGAATCCCCAGTCTGTCACTTCAAGTGCAGAAGCTGGGGGCCCACAAGGATTCTAAAAAGTAATACTTGCCCTTCCAGGCTTGTATTAAACTCCCAAGGTTACAGCTTTTCTCTGACTTTGGCTTGGTAAATGTTGCCACAACCCAAATGCAAAAAAAACAAAAACAAAAAAAAAACCTAACCCTGGGACCCAAGAAGGAGCACTTGGGAATGTCTCCCTTTGGGGTACCCTCAAGCCCTTTTTACCCCCCCCCCAAACTCTGAGAAAGAGCTCAAAAGAAAACAAAGGAAATTAGCTATTGCCACCAGCTAATCAAACAGCATATGCGCAAACCTTGTAGGACACCAACAATCCAGTCATGTTCTTAAAAAGTAAATGTTGTTATAATCAAAAAAGGAAGAAAATACATCTGGAACTTTTTGGCTTTTGCTAGATTTTTAAAAGAGTTATTCCAAAAATTAAGCACCCAAAATAGCTTTGTTGAGGGTTCAGCTTAAAGGTTACAGGCAAACAAAAGCATCTGGGATTAGCTAAGAGACGATCCACAAGCCGAAATAAAGCTGATCGCATTTAGCTACACATTTCCTAGCCAAATGATTCCTTCCAGGTATGGAAGATGATTTTTCATATGTGGTTCAACCTTACTCAGCATTGCTGTTCCATGTCCCTGCACCCTAGAGAGAACAACAGACCCAGGGAAAGTTTGGTGAGACCAAATTTGTTAAGTGAAGAAATTGTTAAAATCACACACCAACAGGCTCTGGAAGCAAAGATATAGAAAGCCCACTCCCCAGATTGCACCTGGGATCTTTCAAAAGTGGGTTGCTTATCCATGCCTGTTGCTCCAAAGCCCTGTGGTAAAGGCATCTCACTAGGATCCTGTATGTGGGATAAAATTAATAATTAGACCAAAGTATTGTATAATGGGTAGCAACCCACCAGTAGGCAAATGTACATGTAATGTAAGTACTGTGTTTACCAATAATCACATTTACCATTTGCCACAACCAAAAAATCTCAGCTTGCTACCAATCATCCGTTTAAAAGGTAAAAATGTAACATAGTTCCTAGAAAAAAACAATGTGGGAAACGGGACCATTCATATTATACATGCAAATGGGGACATGTTAAGAATTGCCACTGCAGAAAGACATAACAGCTTACCATTGGTATAACATATTCTTTGGATGGTCTCCCACAACTACTGGCATACTAATGATACTACCTCTAATTGTTTTTGGTTTTAAATTGTATGTGTTTAATTGAAATGTTTAAAATGTGCTGGTGGATAAAATGAATGTATGCAAAGCTAAAGCCACAGGCCCAAATCACCTCCCAGTATTTTCTATTACGTGAACTAAATAAGAAGTGACACTGGCGATTAATAATCTTAGTGTCAAAAGGGGGATATGTAGGAGCAGGATTTTATAATGTCCCATAAGAATTAATGTATAAGTTGATTTCATCCTGCTAGCCACCTTTTTTGAATAGCAGAAAGAAATGACCCTCTGGGACTATAAGATTCTGTTTTCCCATATGCATTACAAATTGGGCCCTCTCTAACACTTAGTTTTAAGATTTAGTTAGTAAGAGACAGGATTCTCTATTGTGTCTATGTTAAGTAAATTAGAAAAACACTGAAGGCCTGGGTCTCAATGTAAATTGTCTTGATTATTGATTGTAAAACTTAGTAAGGTTTAATTTGCAATGCCATTTTGCTCGATATAAAATACTGCTGTTTGTATTCTCAGTCTGTTTGTGTGAATGAGGAATGTATGCATCAGGAAAAGATAAGGTGTGAAGGCCATTGTTATAGCTAGAGTCAAGGAAGAAGTAGTAAAGAGACTTAAAGAACATCAAGGAATCATCAGGCACTGCTTACTAGCCAGACAGCTGTTAAACTGTCTGGCATCACAGAGTGGATACATGCTTTGCAGTGTAAGAATGCACCAGCCCCGCGAACCAATCATCACCTCAGGACCATGCAGAGTCAATTTTGACTCCAGAAGAAGACGTAGAGGAACAGCCTGCAATACCTTAAAATCTACGTTCTCTTAAGGGTTCCTAGAGGCAGACGACGACCTAAAGCAAGGCCCAGAAGAAGCAGTAGCAAGCCTAGTGCCTGCTGCCCGGTGGACGTAAAACCGTGACTGCAGTTTCCTCAGTTGAGGTTGCCAGAACCAGAAGGGCCCTGCCTCCAACATGCGTCTCTGGTGGCGCCTGTTCCTCGGCTGCTGGTCTCTTAAGGTCTGGGGAGTCCACAATGACAATTCTTTTATCCAGCAGCAAGTGTGGATAGTCCAGACCCTTAATATTTCTAAATGCTGGGTCTGCAGCCACATCCCAGCCCACTCTCAAACTGGTGTTCTTGTCCTGGCTATCCCACTCAATTCCCCAGACCTCACTGGAGGACCTTGTCCACTGAACACAATATGGAACAGTAATGACATCTGGGAAGAGGCTATTGGTAGTTTCTTTATCCCACTTGGAGGAGAAATATACCATGCAAAAAGGCTCCTGAGGTTACAAGCAGTAGTTAAAATAATGGCAAATAAAACTGGAGAAAGTTTAAGAGCCCTGGCCAAAAAAACAGGGGCGATCCGACAGGTGACCCTCCAAAACCATCAGGCATTGGACATAGTGCTAGCGGCCAAAGGAGGAACTCGTGCTGTCATTGGAAAACAATGTTGTGTGTTTATACCTGTCAATACCAATGAGGTAATAGATCGCGCTAGTCACTTAGAACAAATCGCATATCTTCCCCGTGAAGAGCTGAGTTCTTTATGGAAGTGGCTAAGTAACCTGTTCAATTTCTCTGGCATAGGAAACTGGTTGTTTCAGGGAGCCCTGACTATCCTGTTTGGAATCCTAATAATTTTTGTATGTTTTCAGTTAGTCTCCTGTTGTATCCAAAATTGTGTAAGGCATGCCACCCAGGTGACTGCCCCAAAACAGAGTGCTTAAAACGATGATTTTGAATATCGCTGATGAACAAAGAGATAAAGTATGGTTAATATGTGGAACCTAGTAAAATGTTGGTCATGGCGTAGTTTGACCAAAAGGAGGGATTGTGAAAGTAGAATGAATTATATTGTAAAAATAAGAATGGATTAAAGAAATGTTGTATGTATCTTTAAGCAGAAATAAGAAATGTTGAAATGCAGGTGCTAGGAAAAGAAACATTAGGCATAAACAATGGTGCTAATGGCGAAACATTAGCAGAAGATCGGTAATAGTAAGGAAATAAGATATGCATGCCTAGGCCAGGTAAATGTATCAGATTCTGCTTCCTTTGTTATCTTGTTAAGTTCTCACCCTTTTATCTGTATAAATAAGATAGTTTGTGTCTTGCATGGTGCTCACATAATCTGGGTGTTACTAGCAGAGCACTATGCTAATAAAACAGAGTGGTCTGACAAACTGTGAGTCCTGAGTCTAACTTTGACACATACTTGAATAGATTTTGATTAGTTTTAAATTTAATCTTAACTCTGATTTTCTTGGGTTTACAATGTTTTGGGAATAATCCTGGTAATATATTTTATCTAAAATACAGATATTACTTCCAACCCTGTTAACTCCATTTTAATTGTTAGGGAATCACATTATGATCTGCGCAATGTATTATGATAGGCATTTCAAATGAGTGGAGCTTGGGATACTACCTCTACTTTTTTTTGCCCAATTCAGCTTCTCCTACCTCCTCTTCCGAATGCATGGTACAAAATATGTATAACTGGGTTTTCTACATGTATTGCAGTAAGGAAGTAATAAATGTAGATCATTTCGTGCATGGTTGATGAAAAGACATTTATGACCAACTATGTTTGAAGCAACTAGGGAACGACCTTAAGTAAATCACATGACAAAGGGACACCCTCCCACCAAAGTATAAAATTCAAATATTTATATCTGTATGTGATCTTTTGTATGGTTACCACTGAAATAAAGCATGTCATGCAAATGGAGACACTGATGTGCTCTGGTTGTGTAAAGTAAAGAATTGGTACTGACCTTAAAGTTGGCTTTTTGCTACACACCGTGGAGGTCTTAACTGCACATTTCATATTTTAAAAGTTAAAAGCTGTGCTACTTTTCACACTCATAATAGTCTGAATTGGCCATTGTGAGCCTGGAATCCAGGCCTCATCAGTTTCTGCAGAACTTACAAATTTTAAAGAAAGTTTCTAGTCTTTATGGTTATAAAGATACCAGCACTGTTTTAATGAGTCTGCAGACAGACTGAAATACTACATCAAGGAAATAACAATCACATTCCTCTAATTGGGTGTTAACTTTGAAGGTTAAATATAATATTTTCATTTTCAATGCTATTAACTCATTCACTGCTTATCATTTAGCAGAAGCATTCTGCTAAGGTTGCTTAACCACTGTGATTGGATAGTTTTTAGTAAGAAGAAACCTGTAAGGTCACTTTAGCCATGTCTACACTATCGGCACTATAGTGGCATAGTTATGGTGCCACAGCTAGGATGGCATAACCTCGTCATGTAGATACGGCCTACAGCAATGGAAGGGATTTTTCCATCTCGGTAGGTGCACTGCCTTTCCAAGGGATGGTAGCTTTCTTCTGTTGATCTGGCCATGTCTACAGTGGAGGTTAGGTTGGCCTAGCTGTGGCACTCGGGGTGTGGCTTTTTCATGCCCTTGAGCATTATAGTTATGTCAACCTAAATTTTAAGTGCTGACATGGCCCTTGGTCTTAAATAATGTAGGATTATTTTAAGAGCAAACCCATCAACTTGGTATCTGCACACCTCACAGAAAGTTCATAACCAAGAAAGGCCAGGGGTCTAATTCTCCTCCCTGCTTACGCTAAAGCAGTGAAGATTGTGCTTTTTTTTATTTTTAAATAAAAAATAAACACAAAAATCCCTCCCCCCCATCTTTTTTTCTACTTTTCTTCTAACACTCCTTTGTTTCTCTTCCTTTTTGCCTTCTGATTCTCCTCTTCCACCTTACCTCTTTGTTGCTGTTTCTTAAATTGCTGATGTAGAAGAACTCAGTCAAAGAAATATATTTTACCTACTCACTAGAAGTTTAATCAGTATTTATAAATGTCCCAGGCACTTGTGCTTCCATTGCTTCCCTTGAAAGCTTATTCCACAGGGTAACAATTTTTTCTAGCCCAAATTTCCCTTTTCTAATTTTATGTCATTTCTCCTACTTAGGAAGGGTGAAAGGGGGTGTTACCTACACACTCTAGGGCACCCCACCTTTACCCTTCCGTGGGCTCAAGGTGTAACCCGGTTAATTTAGGCACCCCAACCCACGGGTGGATATCATAAGCCAGAGGAGGCTAAGCCTCCCCAAACAGGCAGGTGCGACTCTGCCCTGAGGCCCCACTACTACATCCTGCTCTTCCCCCGTGGACCCATCTATGCTGCTTCTCTTCCTGACCTCTCTCAGCCTCTCCCCTGAAGCCATCTGGGGCTAGGGTTGGCCAGGGCAGGGCAGGTGGGGCTCACACACCACCCATGCCCCCATCTTTACCCAGTTTCTAGAGCTCAAGGGCATAATCTTCTGCAGGTTTCACTGGTAAAAGGCCCCGCAAACAGCCTCACACACTAATATCCTTAACCTCTATTTATTAACAGGTACCAAAACAGAATATACATGCTAAACATACAGTGCTGACCACTCCCAAAAAGGCAGATTAACTTTTCCTGGGGGCAGGACCGGCGCTAGGGTTTCTTGCGCCCTAGGCGCATGGCCATTTCACTGCCCCCCGCGCTGATCCTGCAGCTCCAGTGGAGCTGCTGCAGTCATTCCTGCGGAGGGTCCGTTGGTCCGTGGTTCCGGTGGAGCTGCTGCAGGCATGCCTGCGGGCGGTCCACCGGAGCCGCGCAAGCAGCCGACCGTCCACAGGCATGCCTGCAGCAGCTCCACTGGAGCCGCGGACCAGCGGACCCTCCACAGGCATGCCTGCGGCAGGTCAACTGGAGCCTCCTGCCGCCCCCCCCGGCAAAATGCCACCGCCTGAATAATCCTGGCGCCCTAGGTGATTGCCTAGGCTGCCTAAATGGTAGTGCCGGCCCTGCCTGGGGGTCAGTCAGGACCAGGTTGTTCAGGGCTCCTCGAGCTTCTGCATGATGTGATTGACGTGTTGAGATCTGGCAACTCTGATCTTAGGCGGCATCCTTGAGTTTGGTTGCAAAGAACTTGCTTTTGGACCCCAGTTTATATAGTTAAATTTGAGTCCTGCTTAGCTATACCTTAACCAACCATTTTAAACGAAAGTTCTACAAAACAGCATTTTTAACCAATCCTCGCCATTACAAAATAATCTTTTAACCCATCAGACCTCACCACCTTAATTAATTTTAATCATGCAAAATTAGTTATGCAACATAGAGAAACAATCAAATAATCAGACAGAAACCACACAGATAAACAATAGAGAAGTAAAAGCAGCAAAAAGTCCTGTGGCACCTTATAGACTAACAGACATTTTGGAGCATGAGCTTTCGTGGGTGAATACCCACTTCGTCAGATGCATGAATAGAGAAGTAGGGACCATAAAGGCAAAACAATAAAGTATATATTTCACAATTACGACTGTTGATAAGTGATTCCTTGCCAGACAGAATGGTATCAGATAAAGTTTTCCTTAAATATTTTAAGATCTGTTTCTTTTTCTGATGAAGATGGGCACTATTAGGAGGGGCACCTTCTTAATAAACCAACATTGCATTGTTCTGATGCAATTTAGATGTGACTTTCTGCTTCTTAACTCATGACTGCTGCTGTCCTAATGTGGCTGCTGCTTACTAAAGAAAACGGCCTCAGACCTTACAGGGAGAAATGGGGATACAGCCTTTCAAGAAGATAGGAAGAAAAATGGAGACTACATAGCCAACAGTGTTCCCCAGGAAAGGGAGCATGCAAAGTGAAGCAAGAATAGAATCCCATCACTTCATTTTTCAGTTTGCCTCCTGACCATAACTACAGCGCAGCCTGAATTATCTCAACTGTGATTTTTCCCAATCTTCTGTTATTCAAGCACTGCTTATCCCATCTTCAATTATCTCTCAATTATCCTAATATCCCTGCTGTTTGATCCACAAGTTACCCCTACCCCAATTACCCCAGTCACCACCCTACTATAATTAGCCCTGTGATGCTGGCAGACCAAATGTCAGCTGAGGCCGAAGCCCCAGTTCAATTCACTTGTGTATTAGTATAGATCAAAGTAACTATTAAATGTATAAGAGTGTATTTGTGTTTAAACTTCATGAAAACTATTGGAAAGTTGCTTGCATTATTTTCACTTATCTGTATCCTATTATAATGTAATAGCAAACATTTACATTGGGAATATCCCTTTAACTAATAACCCAGGCCTGCACAACATGCGGCCCGCGACGGGGAATCAAAGGGCTCTGGGCTGCCCGCAGCTGCGGGGAGCCCAGAGCCCTTTAAATCCCAGCCGCGGCCGGGATTCAAAAGGCTCTGAGCTGCCCACAGCAGCGGGGAGACCAGAGCTCTTTAAATCTCAGTCACAGCCGGGATTCAAAAGGCTCTGGGCTGCCCGCAACCACAGGGAGCCCAGAGCCCTTTAAATCTCAGCCACAGCCGGGATTCAAAAGGGTCTGAGCTGCCTGCAGCGGCGGGGAGCCCAGAGCCCTTTAAATCTCAGCTGCGGCCCAGATTCATAGAGCTCTGGGCTGCCTGCAGAGATTCCCAGCAGCAGCTGAGATTTAAATGGCTCAGGACTCCTGGCAGCTGCAGGCAGCCCAGAGCCCTTTGAATCCCGGCCGCAGCTCCAGCGGATGAGCTGGGGCTGGGATTTAAAGGGCTCGGACTACCATCAGCGGCAGGAGCTCTGGGCCCTTTAAATCCCTGCCCCAGCCCCGCAAAGCTCCGGTTTCCCGCAGCCCTTTAATTTGCCCCTGACAGCTCCCAGCCACCTCTTCAACTGGGAGCCCTTGATTGATTTAAAATCAAGTATCACCTGCCCACCCCTAACCTTCCTTTTTAGCCCACAGCTGTTTTGGTGGGGCAGCGCTGGGGAAGGAGGCTTTGTTTCTGCTCGGCTGGGTGGTGCAGGGGCTTGTTGTTTCCGTGGGCCGGGAGGCCCTGCAGGGGGGTGTTTCCGCGCGGCTGGGGGGTTTTGGCCCTCAGCTGTTTTCTTTGGAGTAATGTGGCCCTCACCACTTTACAAGTTGTGCAGGCCTGTAATAACCCATCAAATAAGAAAGAAGCCTTGTGAAACGCAACTGAAGAACTGTAACAGAAAATTGCTAATTTCAAAACAAGTGATCATTGTGTGTGATGATCGGAGGTCAAAGACTCAAAATGCATTCCTCACACTCCATCATCAAAGGAAAAGCCCACATGGGTAGTGAAACAGCTATTTTCTGTGAGAAGAAGCTATAAGTATGGATTCAAGGAAAGATCCTGCATCTCTGGACTGTTTGGATTCTGACAAGGCAGAACAACTGAACAAGAAGATGGAAATCTCTTGAATTATTCTAGGTGGCCCTGAGAGACTTTTGGAAAACTGGCAGATTACTACATCTCTGCAACCATTGGGAATTATAGACTGTGACTCACCTGTGCATATATTTTACCTGCTTTAACCTCGATAACTCTCACTTCTTAGCTAATGAACCTTTAGTTTGTTTACTATAGAATTGGCTACCAGCATTGTCTTTGGTGTAAGATCCAGAGGACCAATTGATCTGGGGTTAGTGACTGTTTTCTTGGAACTGGGAGCAACCAGATGTGATGTGATTTTTGGTATAAGTGACCTTTTAACACAAAGTCCAGTTTGTCTGGGTGATAAGAGACTGAAGAGTCTAATGGGACTGTCTGTGACTCAGTGGTAAGACTGGTATAATGATCCAGGAATTTTAGGGGCTTGGGAAATTTAATTATAGACCACACCACCAGTTTGGGGTGTCTGACCTGTCTTCTGACAGTCTGCCCTGAGGTTGGTACTCTCAGTTGTAAGCCACTCCACACACTGTGATAACCCCTTCACCCCAAGTACTTCCACCTGCATATGGATTCATCCAGGAATTAAAAAACAGACCATAAGATTCCATATTTGGTGGAGGCTTTGGAGACATGTGGTGCATCCCTCCCACACTGAGCCAATACTCTTAGTCCTGTGACAGGGGCCTAGAAGAGTGTTCTATCTCTCCTATGGAACAACAGCAACAGGATGATGCAGAATTTGTAAATGGAAGCAGAATCAGTCCCTATAGCAATAAAGGGAGAACAAAGGATGTAACAACCATCCCTGTGGTACTTGGGGACCTGGGAGCCAGAGAGGGAACATCCTGTAGAAGCTGCTAGGGAGCAAAACTGCAGCTATTACTGCTTCTCAGCCCTGGCCACCAGGTGGCAAAGCAGACACTCCCTCCTTTTGCTTTTCCTGAATGGCCACATGTAACACTGCAGAGTAGCTTGGGTTTGAACTTAGGAAGCTAAGAAGAAGATCTGTAGGGAGAGCTGCATCTCCTGGGCTCAAGTTCTTCAAACCTGCTAAAGGAAGAAGACAAAACCCCCTCTGTTCAACGTCAAGCACTGGAAGAGAGAGGGCCAAGACAATGCAACTTTCGGGCTTTATTCCTTCCTCCACATCTACAGTCCTTTCTCGTCAAGCACTTTCTCAAACTATCAGACTACAGCTTCTCAACAATTGGTACTATCTGTTGTAACATCCCTTTTACCACATGTGAGATAGCAAAATTAAACAAATATCATAACCTCCTTAAATAGTTAATAGTCTGTTGCTTTCCCTTAAAATCTATCTCATCATACAATTTAACATTAGTGGTGAGGTTTCTTTTGATTAACTCTTAACTTGCTTGGCAACTGAGATATTTTCCTCTGGGTTTGAGAGGTTTGTTCTTTTACACCTTAGTATCCTACAAGGTCTTGTCTACATCTTACAGGTGGTTGAATATAAGAAACAGCGCAAGTCTTTCTTGTGATGACAAGAGACTGCCTTGCATTTGGTTCTTTGGGTGTGTGGTGTTTTGAGAGTCTGTCAGTCGCTTGTTAGCCTGTATTCCTTCCGTATCCTGCTTATCAAGTGTCAGCAGAGTGCATATTTCACCATCCTCCAAGGACGTGTTTTTGTCTTGTGTTTATAGTGAGTAAACGTATTCGTTTGACTTTGATGCCAATGCATAGCTACATTATCTGACTGAGGATTTATCTGATCAACAAGCACAGCTTGCTTCCAAAGGGCATGATTTGTTCTGAGGAAATAATGTGATCCTAAAAGGGCCTCCCAGCTGCAATTTTGGAAGGTCTTAGCTTAGCTTGGTAGGTTTTGGCCTTTGCACGTCTCTCTTCCTTTTTATCTGTTGCTCCTTCCACCACTACTGTTTGTAGTAATGCGGAAGTTATAAGAACCAGGATATATGTGCAGCTTGAAATCGAGCTTTGTACCAGATTGTTATTAAATCCTTCTGTGGGCATGTTACTCCATTCAAGAATGGCCTGCCATAAAATTTCTTTATTTTTTTTCAGCTTTCTTTAGTAGAGTCTTGGCAATTTAACTGCCCATTTAGCTTTGCCACTTGACAGGCTGTGTTATGGTGATGGTGTGATACGAACAAATTTCCATTCCTAGGTAAACGGCACAAACATAGTTTGGGATGCCAGGTGTTAACAGTTCAAGCAAGGGGAAGCTAAAAAACAAACAAAACAAATATGTTTCCTTTAAGAAGATCTCAGGGAAGGAACAGTCTTAAAGTTCATAAGGCCACCTTACCTCAAGACTCTGGTTCACAGCTCCCAACCTTAGAGTCATCAAACAAAGCCCCCAGGGTCCAGTCAGATGAGTCCCCTGGAACCTAAGACCATAACCTGCAAAGCTTCTAGTCACCTCTCTCTTGCCCAGTTTCCCTTTCCTGTTTAAATAGCTGCCATGCTTCAAAAGGGAACTCAGGGTTGTGAAGTACCTCACCACTACCTGTCCTTAGTGTGAAACAATATTGTCTGTGCCTGCTGTGCTTCAGTTCCCTGAAACCAACAGCCTTTGGTGCCACAGCTACTGACTTCCTCACCCTCTCTGTGCAAGCTAGTCCTAAGTACACATGAACACCAGAGCACTCCTTGCAGTATCCAGCCCCTGTCACTGGATACTCCCAGTGATTACCAGGTAAACTGTCCCCAAAGAGACAGTGTGTACACAGCTTGATTAGTACAAATCAGAATTGGGTCTTTCACAATAGCACAACTCTGTAAACTAATTACAGTGAAAACAAATGTAAGTTTATTAACAGAGATTAAGATTTAAGAGATAGTGAGCAAGGATAAGAACAACTGGTTATTTGTTAAACAAAAAGGTGTAACATGATTCTTCAAGTCTAAATTTAATTTTTAACAGGCTAAAATCCTTGTTGAAAGCAATTTCTCACCTAAAACCTCACAGTGCCACTAGCCCCCATGGCCAAGATCTGACTTTGGTAAATGCCGAAAGCACTGTCCTTTTTGCTTCCTGAGTGAAGGATGATAAAATATCTTTTTCCTTCACGTTATTTCCCAAAACTCATTATTTCTCCCCCAAAGACAGCTGACGCCTGTGGTTTCCTTCCAGGGGTGCTAGCTTCAAGATGTCTTTCCATAGTCTTGTTTTTTCACATCTCCCAGTAGACCTGTTTTTCCTGTTGACTTTCACATGTAAATGGGACTTTCATTGTGTTGGCTTTACAATGCTAATTTACATTAGAGACAGGAATAGACATGCTTTGTCTGGCAGAAAACCCATTTGTCAACGATCTATTTGCAGTGTGTATACATAACTTTTTCAGTATATACATTTCACAATTATCGTAATGACCAGCGTGATCCTAGCTTTCATTTAAGGTAACTCACAACAGTCTTAATAAATAAATACTGTGACAGCAAAGTGTTGGATGCAGTGAGTTTGTCAAGCCTGATAGAAGCTGCTGTTACAGAACAGTGAACCTTTTGTCAGTTGGCATCATGGGATTCTTGGGGTCACAACAGCCCCAGACTCAGGGAAGGGCAGGCAGCCTCCTTGATTACATCTAGGTTGTTCTGGTTGTAGGCTCCAGTCTGTTCCTTAAAAGGCTGGTACACTCCTTCACACCATGCCTGCTGAAATGTTTCATTGCTTTGTCTAAGACAGTTGCTATGGTAGTGTTTGACAGTCTGTCTAGTTCCCAGAAGTCTGAGTAGTAATATACAATAATGAAATAGTTTGTATGGTGTGTGGTGAAAAGGTCCATTCCTACTTTGCTCCAAGTGTTTGGGGGATGCTGTGTATTTTCACACACGCCCCCTTTTTGTTTTTGTTTTGCTGCTTGGCCTGCATTTCCCACATGTATCACATCTTCTCATCTTTAGTCATGTTTGGCCAGTATATGGCATCTCTAGCTTTCCAGATACGGGCTTCTATTCCAAAATGGTTAGAATGGTTCAGATGTATTCTGGAGAGAATGTATGTTCTCAATGGTCTGGGTATTATGATTTGACTGCCTTTATATATGATGCTATACTGTATACTGAGCTCATCTTGACAGCTCCAGTTCTTGAAAGGCAGGTGACGAGATTTCCCCTTTGGTATCTGTCCGGCCTGACAGAATGACAGATATGAACACTTGAAAATCATTGTCTTGTATAATTTATTCGCTGATTCTTTTCAGCCTTGAAACTGGCACATAAATGACTTGGCTGATACCTTCATGATAGTGACCTTGGTGCAAACACTACCATCTTTCCCTTTTGTGGGAGTGATGTCCCAAGCACTGGTTGCCTCTTCATTCACATCATAATATTTCAGGATGGGCTATTTGGTCACCAGCTCCTTGATACATGAAAGGACTGCATCATGTTGAGGTAACCATGTCCATACTAGCATCATACCTCAGGGATTCACACACATCTGAAAGACCTGATGAAACTGTGTCAGCTAGTTCACAAATCCTAATAGACTCTGAACTGATTTGATATTCCTAGCTGTGGGCATCTGTTGTACTACATGTATCTTTTTGGGGTCAATTTGTAGCTTGTGTGTGGTTGGTGAGTGTCCAATGTATGCTACTGCAGTCAATTTCAATTTCATGTTGTTTTTTAGCTTTACTTCCCTTTCCAGCAAGCAGATGAGGTTGTGGTCAAGATCTGCCTCAGCTTCCACCACATTATCTCCACATCCAGACATCAGAATGTCACCAGGCATGATGCTGCTCCTTGTGAGCCCTCTTAGTATGTCTTTCTGGAGGCACTGATGTTCTTCCACTTCAGGTTTCATTCCAAACAGCATTCTCAGTCATATGTGTCTACCAACTGGTGTCCAAAATATGGCGAGTTAGCTGCTTATCTTATCCAGAAGCACTTTCCAACGTCTGGCATCAAGCACTGTACTGAGAATATTTTTGTTTTTGCCAAGTCAGATATTTCTTCAACAATAAACATTTGGTAGCAAACTCCTTTTAGTACTTTGTTTAAATTGCTTAGGTCTGTGTAAATGTACAGCTTGCCTGGCCAGGGGCACTGGAACAAGGAGGGCCAGGGCCCCATCACTTTTAAAAGTGGGAAGGCTGTACCCTCTCATATTTTGCTGGCCCTAAGGACAAGGACGAAGGAGAAGCAGTGGAGAGGAGCGAGTGGAGGGTGGGGTTTTAGGGGGAAGAGGTGTCACGGGAGCGGGGCCTTAGGGGAAGGGGCAGTGCAAGGGCGGGGCCTTGGGAAGATGCGGTGGCATGAGAACAGGGCCTCGGGGGAATGGGTGGCATGAGGGTGGGGGCTCAGGGAGAAGGGGTGGTGCGGGGGGACGGTGCTACGGTTCGGGCGCCAGTGGCCCCCTTACTTTTAGGGAGCTTCTGCCACTCCTGTGCCTGGCTTCTCATTGCTACCGTGCTGCTTATCCAACTTGTGGGCTGTGACTCCAGCAATGATGCCTTCTTTTTCCATTGGCTTTATTGGTCCCATTATTATTTTTTTTAATACAGTGGGTACTCTGCGAGGTAGGCATTGTACTGGTTGAGTCATTTTATCTGTTTCCAGGTGTTACATGCCTGGAGGACATCCCAGTCCTTCAAAGTTATCTTGGTATTCTTTCAGCAGCTTTGCTGATGCCAATATGCATTGTTTTCCAGTGCCAGATATGGTTTTTTTTATTTTGCTTGTGTGTCTATTATAGTAATGGCTTGTCTCAGGTTTAGTGTCACAGGGTTCGAGCATTCACTTGCTTTAGCTGAGAGCTCTGTTTGTACTATGAGAAATTTCATCCTGTACTTTTCCTTGGTATTCTGTTTGTAATTTGCTCTGTCCTAGAGGTGTTATGATATATATAAATATGTATAAGATAATTTTAATATAACTTTCCTATTTAGCATTCAGTGTCCTGTTTGTTTGTGTGCTGGTGCCTTGTAGTTGCATCTGGTGTTAGTCTGAGCTTTACACATCTTGATTTTTTTTTTCTGTTTTGTACTTCATTAATGTCATATATGTAAAATGTCATCCTCAGCATCATTGCTTGCTTCCTTGGTATGGTGTGTTTTTTTGTCTTAGTTTCTCTTGTCTGTAAGCTTTGGCTTAATGATTTTATCTTGCCGCTATACGCAGGGCATTTTCCATTATCATATTTTCTCCAAAATACTCACAAGTCTTTCTTTCCATATTGTTTATTTCCTGTGCTTTGTATTTATGCAGTTATTTGTGCATAAATTTAGATGTATTCTTCTTTTTAATTTCATGGTTTCCTTCTGCTACTCAGTGGATTATCTCTGCATCTGCACCACTTATTCTGTGCATTTGGATGTGAGCTTGTTCACTAGCTTTGCATATGTCTGTGGCTCTTGGCAGAGCTCATGTGGGTAGTCTAAGCATTCTGCTTCAAGTTCTTGCATCTTTTGTTCCTATTACTAATCTAGAATGAATTAGTTATTCTTTTAAGATCTGATAACCTCATGAGTCATCCATTTTGTGCAGTTTGGCAGTTACTTCTCCAGATTCCTGATTACACTTCTTGTAAAGACACGTTTCATATATTAGAGAGACTAGGTGGGTGAGGTAATAGCTTTTATTGGACCAACTTCTGTTGGTGAGAGATACAAGCTTTTGAGCCACACAGAGCTCACACATGATATTTTTTGTGGGTTGAAAATGCTTTTGCAGTGCTTCTAGGATTTGACATGGGTCCTCTCAGTCTGCTGCCCTTGCCATATCCACATGCTGTTGGACCATGTGGTAACTGTTGGCCATTACTTCTAATAATACAGCTGCTCTTCTTTTGTTTTTCCCTTTATACTTAGCCCCATCACAATGTCATGGTTTTCCTATTATCTAAAGAATGTTAGTTGCTAAGCACATCTGCTTTCACATCCATCTGTTCAGCAACAGGAAACTAGTATGCTGCCATGAATATCGTTTTCTCTTTGACTTTTATTTGGTTTTTTTTTTTTTTGCAATATTCTTAGTTTCTGATTTCACATATCTGCAGGAGCCAACTCACTTCTCACACCATGTTTAGTGTTCAGGCATAGAGAGAGCCAATGCAGTCCAGCATTCAGGCTTTCCCATTCCTCCACATATACTGGCCTCTCTCATCAAGCACTTCCTTAAAGTGGTGGTCTCTCAATTTCTAGAGGTTGCCCTATACATAAGCATCGTGTTATACCACAGAGCACCATATGGTGAAGCTATCTATCATAACACTCTCCCTTCCAAAGTTTAGGAGAAACAGGAGACCATCAGCACAACTATAGTTGTCAGAGGCTGTGGACAATTGGAAGTATGATTTTGTGAAGGTCAGGAAGGGAAGAGGGGGCTCAAAAAAGGCAGAAGTGGAAGCACGAATTTGGGGATAGTGGGAGTGGTTGTAGAAGGGGCATGAGGGGTTGAGAACAGGAATTGAGAGACTTGTGAGCAGAGAGCCCAAAGAAGATGAACTTGGGGTAGGGGTTGTGGAAATAGTGGAGGTGGTTTGGAGAGAGAGGAGTAACCCAGCTGAGGGGAAAGAAATTAGGAGTACGGGGCTGAGACTTTTGAAAAAGAGCATCATAGGGCAGCTGGGAACAGGTGACAAAAGAAGTAAGGGGCAACACTAAGAGCCCCTCGCTGCGGGCTCCTATACCAAGGTATCATAACCTAGTCCCAGATTTGGACCTTAGCGTCCAAAATATGGGGGTTAGCATGAAAACCTCCAAGCTTAGTTACCAGCTTGGACCTGGTAAAGCTGCCACCACCCAAAAAATTAGAGTGTTTTGGGGCACTCTGGTCCCCCCAAACCTTCCCTGGGGACCCCAAGAGCCAAATCCCTTGAGTCTCACAACAAAGGGAAATAAACCTTTTCCCTTCCCCCCTCCAGGTGTTCCTGGAGAGACACACAGAAGCAAGCTCCATGAATCTAAACAGAGGGATTCCACCCTCCCCGTTTCCAGCCTTGGAAAACAAAAGTACCGAGAGCTAATCTCTCTTCCTCCCTCACCCAGAGGGAATGCAAAGTCAGGCTAGTAAATCTAACACACACAGATTTCCCCCTGACTTCTTCCTCCCACCAATTCCCTGGTGAGCACAGACTCAATTCCCTGGAGTTCCCCACTAAAGAAAAACTCCAACAGGTCTTAAAAAGAAAGCTTTATATAAAAAGAAAGAAAAATACATAAAAATGGTCTCTCTGTATTAAGGTGACAAATACAGGGTCAATTGCTTAAAAGAAATATGAATAAACAGCCTTATTCAAAAAGAATACAATTCAAAACATTCCAGCAACTATACCCATGTAAATACAAAAGAAAACAATAGAAACCTTACTGCCTTACTATATTTGTACTTACAACTTGGAAATAGAAGATTAGAAAGCAGGAAACAGAAATCCTCTCATAGCCGAGAGAGAGTCAGACAGAAGACCAGAACAAAGGACTCAGACACAAACTTCCCTCCATCCAGATTTGAAAAAGTCCTGTTTCCTGATTGGTCCTCTGGTCAGGTGTTTCAGATTACTTCTTTCCAGGTGAAAGAGACGTTAACCCTTAGCTATCTGTTTATGACACAAGGTGACCAAACTTACTGACTCTCTGAGCCACAAACAATAATCTTTAGAAGTTCGAGAGCCACAAGACATGCACAACCTTTACATGTGTATTTTTTCTACTTACTGTATCGTGACTAATTACTGCTAGAGCTAGAGGCCTCGTGGGTGTCTATCCTGGTTGTAAGTCTTTGGAAATCTGGTTAATACATTGTCAAAGCGGTACAGAGGAGCTTGGTCAGATATTGATTTATAAGGACTGTCCGAAGTTTCGATTTTACGAACTTCATCGTGAAGTACAGGATTCACAGCAGCATGTTGTGCCAAAAATTGAAATGAATTGCACACTAGTCTTCTTGAGTTGAGGACACTTCGTTCCTGGCACTTGCTTCCAGAACTCAATTGTAAACTGTGATTTATGCATCATCTTTAGAGCCTGGTCTTCCTGGAATTCCAATAGTTCAATTTCTACAGTAGATGGTTCTGTTAACCACGGTTTTGGGAATTGGACAGCCATTACTGATCACATCAATCATGAATGGGTTTGCAAGAAAGGCAAAGCAGGATATCAGCTTCTGCAAGTCTTCAAACCTGGCCTGATAGTCAACAAACAATCCTTGTAATTTACCTCTGTATTCCTTGAGTTTGTGATCTTCTACTTTGATCTCAGGGAATGTGTTTACTCTACTCTTGAGATGGGAAATGGCTGCAGTCTCTTGACACTGTGTGTCTGAAAGCTGAAGACTGTCTGAGTAAGGTCAGAAATAATCTTATCCTTACCTTTGAGTGCCAAATTGAGAGTTTGCAGATGCTGCTTAATATCAGTGAATAATTATTAGATCCTGCATCCGTTGCTCATCTTTCAGTTGTGGATAGGACTTTTCCTTTTCTTCAAGAAAAGCACGAATAGGCTTCAACAGTTCCACAAACCTATTTAAGATATTGCTGGTTAATAACCACCTCACAATACAGTAGAAAGAGATGTCGTTAGGTTTGTCTTCAAGATCCAGCTCTTAAATAAAATTTTTGAACTGTCGATGAGTCTTCCCATTCGAGCAGATTAAATTGACAATTTTAGGACTATTTTCATAACATTTTCATACTTGAAGTATCTGCCTGTGAGATGTTCATGATGGGTGATGCAATGAACAGAGAGAAAGTCCAGAAATTTGGGATCGCTTTTGAAGAGTCCGATAAGGCCTACTTTTTTCCCCATAACTGCAGATGCTCCATCTGTTGCAACACTGACCAGTTTATCCAGTGGTACATCAGCATTTGTCAATGTTTTGTCCAGTGCGTTCTTTATGTCAATACCACAAGTTGTTTCTTTTAGCACCACTAAGTCCAACATTTCTTCTTTCACATTTACATCTGCAGAAACATAGCAAACAAATATTGCTGGTTGTGGTTTATCTTGAATGTCTGTGGATTCATCGACAGCTAGGCTGAATGCTAGAGAATTTTTTATATCATTTTGCATGTTCCTTGCAATATTGCCATTAATTTGGGAGATCTGCCTCTTTGTAGTGCGGCACGATATTGGAATTTGCTGTATTAGTCATTGAAGGTTTGTGTTACTTGGATCTAAAATTGCAACCACTACTGCAATATTCTTTTTAACAAATTCTCCATCACAGTATGAACATTTAGCACAAGCGATATTCAATGCCATAACAAAACTAGCTTCAGTTGTTGTGTCAGCTTCCTTACTGAATGCAGAAAGTAGTGTCTGTTGATTGTTGAGGTGTGTTTTAATGTGGCTAGCTTGTTTTTCCTTAATTCTGATCCAGGATGGTACTTAGACTAAAAGTTATTGTGATTCGTTTTGTAGTGAAGTTTCAAGTTGCTTTTTTTATAGTGAGAGAGCGGTGCATTGCAGATTAGGCACAGGGGTTTGCTACCTTTACTAGTGAATGCAAAATCTTTCTCCCATTCTGGCTGAAAACTTTGTTTTTTTTCTTCATACTTGCGTTTCTCACAGTTTGAAGATGTCATTGTCATCCACAAAATTAACTTGAGTCCCTGAGCCTCGGTGCCCCCACTGCAGGGCTGGAGCCGCAAGCATTGGCTCACCCTGCTGCAGCGGGAAGCCTGAGCCTCAGCACCCCCACACCTGCGGGGCTGAAGTCGCGAGTGCCTTGGTTTGGAGGAAGCACCGAGCCTCAGCATCCCCCCCACACATATGAGGCTGGAGTCACGAATGCTGGCTCATCCCCCCATCACAGGGGGAAGCCTCAAGCCTTGGCACCCCCTCCCACCCCAGGGCTGAAGCCATGAGCACCAGCTCATCCCACCCATGGGGTGAAACCCCGAGGTCCGTGAGCCACAGCTGACCTGTCAAAGAGCCACATGCGGCTCGTGAGCCACGGTTTGGTCATGCCTGCACTATACTGTTACTCATATCAAGCCTGTCACACTCACTACCCCAACATTGTTGTTATATGTATATAAAAGGAATTTTATAAGATATTATATGTAAACTGGTGATACACTGAAAATTATTGCGTGAGGTATGTACAGATTGTGTACAGTTATATGTGTGCTGAAAATATGTTCTTAAATGTGTTTGGGAGGCAATGCGTACATTTAGCCTGCCCTAGACTGAGGAATGTGCATTTACCTGTCTGACTGGCTTGATTACAGGCAGAGGACAATGAAAGTACATTGAAGGTAAGCAAAGCCATCAAGCTAACATAGTAAGCACACAGGGGGACAGAGCCTGCGCCCCAGGAAGTCTTCTTGGCTATTGAGGCAGAGACAATGGACTTTGGGAAACATCACTTAAAGCACAAAAGAGGCTAGTGTTCTTGGAATCTGAGAGGTGGATCCTTCAAACATGTGGTTTGAAGTCTCTGGGAACTGACTATAGGTGTGAAGTTGCCTGAGACAAACATTGCCCTCTGTTACGCTTTAGACACTAGAAAGCATATTGTATTTTGTGTAGTTTGGAACTATACCTGTCTTTTTCTCATTTGGCAGCACTTAAATCTCTGTTCTTTATCAATCAACTTACTCTTGTTCTATTACAAGACCATTTGTCTTGCTGTGTATTAAAGTGAAATGTGGGTCTTCAGCTAACCTAACAGGCTATCCTAAGCAGAACACCACAGGCAGGACCGGTGCAACCATTTAGGCGGACTAGGCGGTTGCATAGGACGCTGAGATTTGGGGGCGCCAAAAACACCCCCCAATTTTTTTTTAAATGGTTGAGCAGCCGCTGCTGCTGGGACAGAGAGGGAGTCTGAGCTGCCGGCTGCAGCCGGCGGCCTAGGGTGTCCCCTGGGTCAGGGCGCCGCGGCGGCAGCCCGCAGCCCAGGGTGTCCCCTGGCCCAGGGAAACCCCGGGCTGCCAGCTGCCACGGAGGCGCCCTGACCCTGGTGGACCGCCCACAGACAGCACTGCGGCAGCTCCACCAGAGCCGCGGGACTAGCGTGCAGGGCAGTGAAATTGCCGTCCGCCTAGGGCGCTCGAAACCCTAGCGCCGGTCCTGACCACAGGGTAGTGATAACACCAGGGAGTGTTAGGGCAGAAGAGGAGGGTGAACCACCATGATTTAATGTAATTGGGGTTAAGTAGGAGAGAAAAGAGGTGCTGAGGCATGAGGAAAAGATGGTAGGGTTATGATGGCTAATTCGGGTGGGTAGGTGAAGGGAGTGAAGCATAGGCTTTGTTTGGGCAAGAGGAAGCAAACTGAATTTATGACTGGGGATTCAGTCATGTATTTCTGCAGCCTTCAAGAGGACTAATTAAGTGGACACTGGTTAAATAAATGATTAACAATTTTTGGTTTATAGGAACATTTTGTTGGGAACCAATCCCTTTCCATTGCCTGTATGTGATGGTTTATGCTCATGGGGAGCATTGCCTAGTGGTCGGGACTTAAGGGGTAGGGGTTTTGGTAGGGGAGCCCAAGCCCTTCCACTCCCCCACCCCCATAGCCCTGTGAGATCTGTAAGGCTGCCCTCCCTGAGCACTTCCTACCACCCCACTATTGTCCAAAGTTCAGTCTGCACCAAGAAGGTGTGAAGCAGGTCAGCTCACTGCTGGGTGCCTCCTCATGTCCAGGCTTGGCATGGGAGCACTCTCTCTCAGAGTAGCAGCTGCCTCATCCTGTGACTTGGCCCTCTGGCCCGGTCAGTTCCAAGTCTTTCCCCTGTCAGGGTAGTCCATAAACAACACAAGTGGGAATTAACACAAACAGAGTTCATATTGGGGGGCAGGGGGGAAGTGCCTCCCTCTCAGGGTGTACCTGAAACAGATCCTCCCTTCTCTCAGGGAGGGACCTTTGAGCAGCTGCTGATGGGAGAGAGTCTCCCTTCCCTTAGCAATTAAAGGTCTACTCTCTGCCATGGTCTATCCTCTGCTCCCTTTTAACTCCTCCCACAATCTGTGCATCTCTTGCAGGTGTGGCTGGGCAGGGCTGGCTACGTCCAGAGCAGTTCCTTAACCCATTGTTGCCACTGTGGGGTTTGTATACCCCATCACACTGTCATGTTAATGGCATTCAGTTACTAGCACCAGGCATGCTGCTTATTGACAACTTTTTGGAAAAAGGGCCCTGGCCACAGACAGGCTTGCGGGGCTGCAGCTAGGGAAGGAAGTGCTGGGATGTGCACTGTACCTCTCCCTGTGTTTTTAAGTTGCATCCTGCTCTCAGGCTCAGCACATTCCACAGCTTCCTTCCCTGCTGCAGTCCCACTAACCGGTCTGTTTTTGGGGACCCACCACCCTCACAGGAGACAATGTGCTGAGGCATCTGCATCCCCACCCAGTGGGAGAGCCCTTCTGGAGTCCTGGTGCTAAGGGCTAGAAAGGGAAGCTGGGAAGTGTGAGGGGTTTGGTCACAGAGATCCCCTTGGGTCTGTCACCTGACGTGCTGAGATTACATCTGAGCCTGTTTTCCCTGCCAGCTTGGGACTCCAGAACTGTGCCTTGTTGAGCCAGGCACGCTAGCCTGCTGCAAATACAGATCCAGGTCTGGTCCACACCCCCAAAGCTGCAGACTTAACTGAAAGTAGCTTAGCAGGTTACTGGCCTCCAGAACCCAGACCGTCACCTCCCAATGAGATCCAAACTCCAAATAAATCCATTTTACTCTGTACAAAGTTTATACAGAGTAAACTCATAAATTGTCTGCCCTCTATAACACTGATACAGAGATATGCACAGCGGTTGGCTCCCCCAGGTATTAATCACTTACTCTGGGTTCATTAATAAAGTGATTTTATGAAGTATAAAAAGTAGGATTTAAGTGGTTTCAAGTAATAACAGACAGAACAAAGTAAGTCACCAGTAAGTGGCCAGATTTTCAAAATGAAAAAACTAGGACACTTGTACCACAGAGATGTGGGTTGGGGTCTCAAGCGCCTTAAGGTATTAGGGGCTCATGCAGTGCAGGAGTCCATCTCTGAAGAGTTTATGGGAGGATCAGGGCATTAGCTGTGAGACACTCCAACCTACAGAATTAGGGGAGAGGCCCATAGGTGGTGGTGATCTCTGTCCACACTGAGCTCTTTGGAATGTCAGCAGTTACGTGAATTTGTTGGTGAGTGTGCACTGAATGAGACAATGGTACTCAGGAGCCATTAGAGGTTTGTGCATCACCTTTAGTTTAATTTGGTGAACAGCTCATTTAATTGTTTTACATTTTATTTAATTAATAAACCCCTTGGGAAACCTACCCAAAAAACCCCTCTTAGTTTCAAAATTATTTAACATCGCTAAGCAGCAGTAAACTTAGTTAGCATGTCATTTACAAATCCAGGCATTTAAAAGCAAGGGCATGAGCAAGTAAGAACATCATATTTTACATTATTCACATAATTAAACATGTTAAACCTTAATTCTGATAAGCAAAGGCCTATATGTGCTTTAATTTCATAGCTTTATAGTACTCCATATGATGATTGTATTGCTTAGTCTAACCAATAACTCACATATGTTTCCACAAAATCAAACTAAATTCCGCAGGAAGCTCCATTGTTTCACCCCCTTATGTCTGTATCTCCTTGGTGTCTCTTGTCTGAGACTGTAAATTCTTTGGCGGTAGGAACAATCTTTTTGTTTTGTGTTTGTACAGTACTTAACACAATCAGGTCCTAGTCCACAACAGGGGTGCCTACATGCTAATACAATGCAAATAAGAACCTCCCCAGTTCCCACGGCATTTTTTTAGGGGGACACCTAAAGCATGGCCACAGATCGGGATTATGGGGAATAAATACATTCACTGGATGTTTTTGCTAAAATGGCCATTAGTGGCATGATGGTTCCTAGTGCTGAGGTTTGCTGTACCCTGTGTAGGTTTCAGAGTTAATGCTCCATTGTGAAGAAAGGCTCAGGCCACACAGCCCAGGCCAGGCCAGGCCAGCACCGCACTGCTCATAGTTCAGTCTCATTCTAGCTCAGTGGTTCCCAAACTGGGGTTCAGAAACCCCTGGGGGTTCACGAAATGTTACAGGGGGTTCTCAGGAAAAAATTCCCTAATGGTGGACAGAGCTGTCCCTAGGGACCCTGGGGCCAGAAGCCCAGAGCCCCTGGACTTCCAAGAGCTAAGTAGATCAAAGCAAGCATATCTGTCACACTGAGGAGATTTCAACTTCAAGACTCCTGATAAGAAATGGAAAGGGAGGTGGATACTTTTTGCTGTTGTAAAAATTAAATAGGCAGCTAGTGTTGTTTTAAAAATGATGAACAAGTTTAAGCTTTGTTCTAACATATGTTGTTTGCCTGAATTGCTCAAGACCTGAATGCTTATGTAGGAGGAACGCTTAGAGTTGGCTTCTTAAGTACCTTTATGCTGTTTCACATCTGACACTCCTTGATGAAAAATAGGAGCCTTGTCTTGTAACAGGCTTATTCAACAAGCAATGAAAGTGAGCTCTTGGAAGTGTTGCCATTTTCATAATGTAATAAAAATGTTGTCATGATAAAATAATAATAAATAGTGTGTAATAAGCATGTCATAAAAACAAACTTTATATTTCCAAGCTCACTGCTTTTATAATTTATGCTCAGGTAAAGGAGAAAATCACCTGGAAATATTCATTCACAGGAGGGGATTCGCGGGACTTTACATTTTACTGTAGGGGGTTCACACGGGTTGTTAAAGTTTGCGAACCACGGCTCCAGCTCATCTTCACCGCAAAGGGTTAACGATTAACCCCGCAGCTACTGCCTGCGGCAAAGACACATCTGCCTAATCCTCGCTTCCCCATTGGTCAGTCGCTGCCCGACCCTCGCTCGCCATTGGCTGTTCCCGTTCCCTCTACACTCCCTCGGGTTAGTCAGTACCTGGCTGTGATTGGCTAGGAGCACAGCCCAGCCCGGAAGCCGAGGCGCGGTGGTACGATCGGGCGATGCGGTGACGTGCTGGTTTCGGGGCTCAGGTATTGGCGGGAGCCGGCTGAGGGGCGATGTGGCGTACGCTGTGCGCGAGTCGGGGCGCTGCGGTTGCCGGATTGGTGCTGCGCGCTCCCAGGCCGCTACTGCCCTTCAGGTAAGTGCAGCGGCGGCTGCCGCACCGTCTCTGGCGGGGGTGCTGGGGGTGGAGGGGGAGTAATGGGAACGGGGCGGGGGGGCGCCAACGGCAGCAGAGCATGGGCGTGGTATGGGCGGGGGGTGGTGATGTAGGGTATGCGGGGGAGGGGTTGGGAGCGCCAGGGGATAGGAGGCTGTGAGGGGATGTTGCGGGGACAGGAGTGGGGGAGTCAGGGAATAGGAGGATGAGGGTGGGGATTTAGGGGGACTGGAGTGGGGGCGTCAGGGAATAGGGGGGTGGGGGTGGGGATTTGGGGGGACTGGAGTGGGGGCGTCAGGGAATAGGGGGGTGGGGGTGGGGATTTGGGGGGACTGGAGTGGGGGCGTCAGGGAATAGGAGGATGGGGGTGGGGATTTGGGGGACTGGAGTGGGGGCGTCAGGGAATAGGAGGATGGGGGTGAGGATGTTGAGGGGACAGGAGTGGGGGTGTCAGGATAGGAGGGTGGGGATGTTGTGGGGACTGGAGTGGGGGTGTCAGGATAGGAGGATGGGGATGTTGGGGGGACAGGAAGCTGTGGGGTGGGGATGTCAGGGAGACAGGAGTAGGAGTATCAGGGGGATGGGAGTGGGGGTGTCAGAGGATAGGAGGACAGGGTTGGATTTGAGGAGACTGGAGTGGGGGTGTTAGAATAGGAGTATGAGGGTGGGGATGCTGGGGGGACAGGAATGAAGGGTGTCAGGAGTTAGGAGAATGGGAGTGTCGGGAGAGGATTAGGGATGTCAGAGGATTGGGAGACCTTGGTGTATCTGATGTCCTATAGGGTCTTCTACTGGGCTCTCTGAGATGGGGTGTCAGGGAAGGGAGGATGGGTAGTAATCGGGACTGGGGTGTGTTGGGCATGTCAGGGGAACGGGGTTAGCGGGTGTCATAGGATTGGGGGATATAGGTGGGGTTGAGGGGATTTTGCATGGAAGGACTTTTTACACCTCTGGTTCTTTCTAGTGTGGGTGAATCTCCTCCTTAGCTGTAACTCCTCATCCAGTTCATCTGGTCTCAGCATAAGGGCCCAGATGTATCTTTCTGTGCTGGATGTTTTCATGCCCTTGCGTAGGTTGGTGTGTGAGGCTGGCACTGCTGCAGTGGAACTAACCTCGTAGAGAATTCGGATCCTCTCTCTGAAGGGTTGTTGCCACCATCATCTTAACTCATACCTCAGTCGGAGACCTGCTTCTCAGTATTGCCGGCAATACTGAAGAGTCCCTGTAACTGAGAGAAATTAAAGGAAAATGTTTCCTTGATGTGTTTGATGGTACTCGTTGTCTAGTCGTCATCACTGTTTCCACTGGGTAAGGTGGGTTTGTCACAAAGCAAAAATGAAACAATTTTTAAAAATAGCAAATGGTGAGGGCAAAACCCTCTGTCAGTTGTAGGAGCCATAGGGGCAGACAAATCACCTATAACTAACTTTAATTCCTTTTAAAAGAAGTATAAATTTATTTGTATCGAGAATAAAGTCTCTGTGTAAACTTGTCACATCTTGGGCAGATCTTGCAGCACTTTGGGCATAGGGAAAAAACAGGATGAAAAAGGTATTTGTTTAATTAGAAAATTGTTTAGAATACACTGCTCCATGTTACAGTTTATGGGCATACTACACCTCAGACTCCTGCTTTCTCTCTCATTATTGCTATACTGCGATAAAAGACATCTCACAGCAGTCTCAGAGCCCTGGCTCCAGCCCAAGCCTTATCATCTACACTGGAATTTTTAGCCCCACAGCTCAAGTCCCATTACCCCAACTCAGCTGATCCTGGTTCGGAGACCCAGTGTTGTGAGTTATTTTTATCGCAGTGTAGATGTACACTCTGAGCAGGCACCCTCTTGGTTTCAGGCCTGTAGTTGTCATGTGTCTCTCAGGGTGGAATCATGCAATTCTCCCACTCTGACAGGACCCTAGGTTGCATTTTTCTATGTATCAACTTCGATTATCTCAGCAGATCTGATTTATATCCAGACTTGGCAATTCTGTTCCCTCTCTGGGGCAATGACAGTGGTAAATCAGTGACCAAACAACCTCCTTAAAGCAAGCATGTCAGAAAAAAACAATCTTAAAAAATAATAAAACAGATTGTACATGTGTAGCTTATCAGATTTTTAACCATCTTTCAGATGTAGATATGACTTCCTACAGGGTCTCCCACTGAGCCTCTTTCCCTCTCAACTTGTCTCCCTAGTGGAGCTTACTGACAACACCCTAAGCAGTCTGGCAACTCCACCCTCCTTTGCAGGAGTCATGTTACTTTTTAGCTGTTTATAGTCCTTTGATCTGGTAACCTCTAGCTTTGGCAAAACAATCAGGGTGGATAAAAATCAATGATTTAAAAAAAAATTAAAAAATCGGATTTTTTTATTTAAATCAGATATTTTGGCAATGCTTTTAGAGGAAAAAATCTATCTAAAGATAGTTTTAATTAAGATTCATTATAGCTCAAAAATCTCATCATGGAATAGAGATTATAAATTCTAATTCTATAGTATGAGACAATATATTCATGGCATGTTTAAAAACAGTTTTGTAAATGAGTTCCAGTAGTTCAGGGATTAGGAACCCAATCTTATGGGACTCCAGGGGCTTCTGTATAGATTATTTAGGTTAATCTTTCGATCTACCCAATGGGACTCAGTGCTCAGTCTAGAAGAAATACCTCTACCCCGATATAACGTGGTCCTCAGGAGACAGAAAATCTCACCGTCTTATAGGTGAGAACACGTTATATCAAACTTGCTTTGCCCCTCCTTTTCCCTGACCACCTTCTCCAAAGTCCCCCATCCCTAATAACCCCCAGGACCCCACCCAACCCACCATCCCCTGACTGCTCCGACCCCTACCTATCCTCCCCTCCCCCTGACAAGCACTCACTGGCAGCAGCAGGATGCTGTTCGCGCTCACTTGCAGCAGGAAGCGAAGCGATGCAAGCCCAGCATGCTCCACTCTGCCAGCTCCTAGCTGCGGCGCTCCGCTCCGCTTCCCGCCACAGGTGAGTGCAGGGAGGTTGGGGAAAGGATGCCCCTTCCCCCCGGTACTCACCTGCGGTGGGAAGCGGAGCGCTGCGGCTGGGAGCTGGCAGAGTGGAGTGGACTGGGGCCGGGCTGCTCCGCTTCTGCTGCTGCTGGTGAGTGCGGGGGGGGATCCCTTCCCCCAAGCCTCCTCCCCTGGAGCAACACGGCTAGGCCCGGGGCGAGGGAAGCAGAGCAGGCTGTTCCCGCTCCCCCGCTAATCTCCTGGGCCACTCCGGGACTGTGGAGCCCCCAAAAGTGCCCTCCTACAGCTCTTGCCCCCCAGACCCTGGTGGGAGAGGGGAGCCCCTGACCGCCCCCGAGACCCTCTGCCCCTTATCGAACCCCTTGGCCCCAGCCTGGCCCGGCACCCTTAACACCGCTCAGAGCAGCGTGTCAGAGCTTTACCGCCTTATATGTGAACCCGCCTTACATTGGGTCGCATTATATCGGGATAGAGGTGTACCATCAGAGATGCTTAGTTTTGCAGTTCTCAAACTGGATTTGTGTCTCCACAGATAACTTGCTTGTTAACAGCAAAAATGTCTTTAAATAAATAATATATAGAGGTGAGAAATTTAAATCAAATCCACTCTGAAAATAATCTTTGCAACTTGTTGGAGACTGGGTCTTTGAAGCTAACAGATTGCCTCATTGTCTTTCAAGTATGTCCTTGGGTGTTTTTATCTGGGAAGCAACTGTGTCCCCTTCACATACATATATGTACTTCTGGTCCAGGCCGTATGATTAGTTCACTGAATCTGGTTTGGGTGAGCTGATCTGTAGCATGTGATGCAGGACTTCCTATATCAGATCAGATATCCAGCCTCCTTCTAGGGCTAATACCTGCTCTTTCAGAGGAGAGTGACAAAAATCCATAAAGCATCTAGCTAATATTGCAATATAGTACATACTGTGGGATAGCCAATACCTTCATCTCTGAGCCAATCCATTTACATTTAGCGGAATAAGGTTTGCTTATCCTTCTCTAAACAAAATAATGATAAATATAACTTCTTGTAAAACTATCCACAGTATTAGAGTCTACCACCTATGGCAGCAAATTCTGAAAGCTGAACATGTGATGTGTGAAGTATCATTTCTAACTTGTTCTAAATTTGCTGGCTCTCAGTCTCATCAAGTGACTGTCTCTTTTGATCACTGTTTACAGTGGGAAGAGAAGTACCACAGCTATGCCTGAAGTAAACACAGATAATCTTGATAAACAGCAGGTGCAGCTACTGGCAGAGATGTGTATCCTTATTGATGAAAATGACAAGAAGATTGGTGCAGATACCAAGAAAAACTGCCATCTGAATGAAAACATTGATAAAGGTACAGTTTAAATTGATAGGAAATCATATTAACAATAATTGTGGGCAATATATATATAAAAACCACAAACCAAGCCTTGAAGGGCTTACAATCTAATTTTAAAGCAAGATGCTACAGTGGGAATAACAAACAATTGGAGGCAATAAAGAAGGGAGAAAGACAATAGTACTAGGAACATGTGGCCATGAACATAGGCAAGGTGCTGTATTAGATGTTTTTGACTCACTTTGATTTTAACTTATAAAATGTAAGAAAATAGATATATTATAACAAAATAAAAGTCTTAGAAGACAGTAATTAACTTTTATTTTAGTAGAGTTTTTTTTCAAATAGCAAAAATATAACCACTTCATAGAGAGGTGTTAAAAGGGAATTTGTCTCATCTTATATGCTGGTTTGTGTCTACCGGAAACATGAGGCTGTATACTTCTTGAATGCTTATCTTTATATTTTTTGGTGGCCCAATAAATGGTATTTCATGTGAGGGTTTGCAGATTGCTCTTGTGTACTCACAGTACAAAGTAAGGAGCTTGTCCTGCAGAAGGACGGAGAGCTAACATTTTTGGGGAAGTTCTGTTTTTAAATTCTACTTCTTATTCCATGCCCATTATTGTGAGAGCTGGATGCTTTCCAAAGTTAAGTTTGGGATTTTAACAGCCTGTTGTACATTCTCTCTCTCTCTCTCTCTCTCATATAAAATCTCAGGTAAGGACTAAGCCCTGGTAGTGACTTGCCCAAACATGCTATAAATAAACTTGCTTCAGAGACACTGAGCTTAATTGCAATAATATATTGGAAGCAGATACTTTGAGACTTGTGCATGTTTGGGAATAGGAAAAGCTAACATTTAACATAAGTCAAAAAACAAAATCAAAAATGTTTCTTTTTTTCCACTTCTTACTTAAGAAAAGTTTCTAGCACATATGATTGAGGGAAAAAAACCTTTAAAAGATGAACCTATTCCGGTTCCGTGATCTTTACTATTCTACTTGCAGTTCTTTTTTAATCTTTTATTTCAGAGACTTATACTCATGGTTCTTATGTCTGTTTTAGGATTATTGCACCGAGCTTTCAGTGTTTTTTTATTCAATACAGAAGATAAGTTGCTATTGCAGCAGAGATCAGATGCTAAAATTACTTTTCCAGGTTAGTATGTAAACATTTCATGCTAAGGTAAAAAGCTGTGTTTGTGTCCCTCTCTCGTTGCCCACCATTACTTTCTCTACAGACTTTAACATCAGTTTCCTCGGGGAGAGGAGAGAGAGTTAATTAGTTTTGGGCTTTTCCAGGAGATGAAATCAATCTATAGGCACATCAGTTTCTTGCATTAGAGGATAATTATAGCATGGATTAGAGGCTTGTAGGGAGCAATTGTCCTAGGACATGTACAGACATGTTTATGCAGGTGCAGAGAGTGTTTGTAACTAACTATTCTCGGGGTACGTCTACACTACAGGATAAATTCGAATTAGCTTAAACCGATTTTATAAAACAGATATTATAAAGTCGATTGTGCGCGTCCACACTAGGCACATTAATTCGGTGGTGTGCGTCCGTGGTCCAAGGCTAGCGTCGATTTCTGGAGCGGTGCACTGTGGGTAGCTACTGTAAAAGAATGAGGCCAATAACGTCGATTTGCATCCACACTAATCCTAAATCGATATAGTAATATCGATTTTAGCGTTACTCCTCTCGTTTTGTAGGAGTACAGAAATCGATTTAAAGAGCCCTTTAAATCGATATAAAGAGCAGTGTAGTGTGGACGGATGCAGGGTTAAATCGATTTAACCCTGTTAAAATCGGTTTAACAGCGTAGTGTGGACCAGGCCTCAGTAGAGAAGAGCTGGAAAACTAAGTGGGAAAGCCTTGCAACTACCTGTACAAATGGAATTTGATCCTTTTGATTCCACTTGGAAAGAAGTGCAACTGAAGTCTCTCAGGAAAAAAATATTTAGCTGTTGGAAGGTGATCCTGAGTTGAATCTAAAAACTGACTCCTTTTACTTGACCCTGCTGTTTTAGTGGTTCTTCTTCCACCTCCACCCCACGAAGTACCAAAAATACTGCTTTTGATCAAAAGGTAGAGTGCGCCATCACACTGTCTAGAGTGGCTCACAACTGAGAGTGCCTATCTCAGGGCAGATTGTCAAAAATAGAACGGACATCCCAGACAGTTATGTACTATAATTAGATTTCACCAAGCCAGTAACAAAAGTGAACTCCTGGATCACTATATAAGTGTTACCATGGAGTCACAGTCCCCTTAGACTGTTCAGTCTATCTTGCCATCCAGGCAAGCTGGCAAGCCTGCTGATCTTGCAACACTGGATGAGATCCTTTGGTGGGACAACATTGGTTATCCAAGGTGATACTGCAGCACAAATAAGGCACTAACATGCAAAGTCAGGTTAATTTTAACGTCTGTTAGAAATATTTGATTAGGGGGAATCTGTTTCTCTTTTTTGTCAAATACAAACAAAGGGAGCAGGAATAGATGCTCGAGGTTTAGGGTAGAGGGTGCTGCAGACCTCTTTTTCAAAACATGCTGACTGGTGATACATTAGTTCTGTACAGGATTTCTGCAACATATATTACTGTTCTGAACATTGACTGTACACAAACTTTTTACAGATTGTTTTACCAACACTTGTTGCAGCCATCCACTGAGCACCCCACTAGAACTGGAAGAAAATAATGCCCATGGTGTTCGGCGAGCAGCACAGAGGCGATTAAGAGCAGAGTTAGGCATTCCCCTGGAACAGGTAACAGAGATTGCTACAGATTATAACAGGGTTTGGCAACCTTTCAGCAGTGGTGTGCCAAGTCTTCATTTATTCACTCTAATTTAAGGCTTCGCGTGCCAGTAATACACTTTAACATTTTTAGAAGGTCTCTAAGTCTATAATATATAACTAAACTATTGTTAAGGTATAAGGTTTAAGGTATTTAAAATGTTTAAGAAGTGTCATTGAAAATTAAATTAAAATGCAGAGCTCCCTGGACCAGTGGCCAGGACCTGGGAAGTGTGAGTGCCATTGAAAATTAGCTCGCGTGCCACCTTCGGCACGTGTGCCATAGGCTGCCTACCCCTGGATTATAATTTACCTGAAGAAAAATTGTTGAACAGTAAATAGACTTTTGAATTTGGCACAAAATAACTACCAACTAGGACTTGTATGCAAAAGCTTACACTGAAGAGGAATTAGATTTTTTAACCTTGTAGGTCCAGTTGGTTAGGGATATATGTAAATATTGCTGAGTCAATTGGCACAAGTGTGTTCCAGATTCTAAAAATCTTGTCTAACTGCCTACTAAAGGATCCCTCATGAGTACTTGAGTTGTACATGAGTACAACCTAAATGTAAGGCAAAATGTAAATAACATGGTGCAAAGTAGGACTTCATCATTTCAGTTTAAATCCTCTGTTTACTAACATGAGAGAGGACATTTAATCACCAACCTTAGTCACCCAACAATATTTCATTGATTTTAAAAATACAAATTGGCAATGAGGGGTAGGGCTTCTGTACCTAGTCAATTATGAAAGTTAAAAGGAGTAACAAGTAGGAGGAACCTGCCCCTGAGTCCCCTGGCAGTGCTGGATTTTTTTAATTACTTAACTATTTAAAAATATTTATTCTGTTTCCACGTAGAAAAACCTCCACAAAATGAAAAAGCATACTGTTGTATAGGGAAACAGTGAAGCCAACTCAACACGAGTGCTGTCACGTGCACCAAGTTGCTTAATTTTTTTTCTCCATTTTTCTCTCTATTTGTATATTAGAAATAAGCTTCAAACTTTTTTCCAGACCAACAATGTATGTAGGAGTGTTTTTTTAAACTGACCATGTCCCTTCAGAAAGGTGATTCATAACTGTTTTGTTTTCTCCACTTCCAAAATATATTCATTACAATATCTCGGCTGTATCTCCCTCTCTCTTACTGCTGATTAGTTAATTAAGGATTTTGGTTATAGGTAACTCCAGAAGAAATCTTCTATATAACGCGAATTCACTACAAGGCCTGCTCTGATGAGATCTGGGGAGAACACGAAATTGATTACATCTTGTTTGTGCGGAAGAATGTAACACTGAATCCTGATCCAAATGAGATCAAAAGTTACTGTTACGTGACACAGGAAGAACTAAAACTCCTCTTGGAAAAAGCATCAAAAAATGAAATCAAGATTACTCCATGGTTCAAATTAATTGCAGAGACATTTCTTTTTAAATGGTGGGATAACCTCCATAATTTAAATAGATTTGTGGATCATGAAAAAATACACAGAATGTAAAAAGCTCCAAGTGAATGTAGTGGTGAGGGTTAACAGTAGGATGCTGTCTTAATAGCAGTAAGGTAACTTTTAATCCTTAAGGTTTTGAATACTTACAGAAATGGTACATCAGCAGTACCTGTTGTAGGAATTTCTGTACCTATGTAGAGTGATGGTGTGGCAGTTGGGTTGGGGTTTTTTTTTAGTTAATTTACAGCTGATGAATGCTGCTGGCCTGACAGCATGGGAAACTTAAGTCATCTTTTCAGAGCAGGCAAGCTGTGGTGTTACCCAAGTGCTGAAAAAAGTTTCAAATGTAAAGCCAGCCTTGATGACTATAAGTAAATAACAGTAGGTATAGTATGAATTTGTTTGGGGCTTAATGAATATTAAGATAGAAAGCCCATGTAGAAAAGAAGTTGTAAACCTTTATTTTGAGGGGCACTGAAATACATTTAATGAGGCTTTTTAGCAGACATGAGTTTTGTACAAGGAGACAGACACAAATAG
Organism: Gopherus flavomarginatus; assembly: GCF_025201925.1. Taxonomy (NCBI): domain Eukaryota; kingdom Metazoa; phylum Chordata; order Testudines; family Testudinidae; genus Gopherus; species Gopherus flavomarginatus. Next base: position 24,438,601 of record NC_066618.1, on the reverse strand, counting down.
GCAACAGCAAAGTAAGCTTCCCTGCATTGCCTTCCAGTGCAGTGCCTATAATGTGACTGGGAGTGATTCTCTCCAATGAATGGAGGATAATCCACTCTTTAACTCTATTTAGTTGTCTCCATTGTGACTGTAAATAAGGGCCACTTCTGATGTAAACACCCCCACCCACCGGCAATTAATCTGAGACTTCTCCGTCCAAACTCAGTTAATGGAGGCTTTTGGTAGTTAGGTTAATTAGAGGAATTTTGTCAACTTGTATTTATACTAGTTCCAGAACACACTATAACTAGCATATCTTCATCTTTCATCGAGGGGGGAAAAAAACTGATTTACTAAGTAAATGTCATCAAATGCACAAAGTAAACAACTCACAAACTTCACAACTGTGCCAGTCTCAGTAATATTTAGAAGTTGTAATGAAAATTTTGAAGTACGTGTTCCTTTGAAAACGTAAGTTACATAAACTCATAATTAAGTTATATGAAAATCACCTGCAGTGACTGGTTCCTGTGCTCTTTTGTATAAGTTTGAAGTAGAATACTCATATCACTAAAGACTTCCACTAAGTTTAATAACTTAACATTTTATTGGTATTATAAAGCAGAAAATGGAATTTCAACTTAGATGTTTTCGTACAAGGCAACTACAACTAAAATGGAAATCTGTTTATTCTTGCCTAAAAAAAGTGACTGACAAGGCTGTTAACTGCAGTCCTTAAAAGGACATTTAGGAGCATAGAAAGAAGTGCACATAACCATTGTTAGAAAATGCAAATATAAGAACCTTAGTAATTCATTAAGTTCTTTGAACTTAAATGCACGTAATTACTGGTGGTCATGTGATAGAAGTCTGATACAGTGGAAGAAAGTAAAAATTGGTTGAGGGTTCTCCTTTAGAATCAGAAAGTAAGGAAAGGTGTATTACCTTTTTCTTAAAAGGTTTAGTTAAAGGTAACACCTTGTGACCACGTGACATCTTTTCCCTTATCATTAATGGAGCGCCCTGGAAGTGTTGTAGAGGATTAAGTAGCTTCATTTCTAAAATTCTTTTGATGACAAAAATAAACATTGTCCTTTACGTGAACCTTTGAGGGTGGTTGTGTTTTGGGTCAAGCCACAATTGACACTGTTCTTCACTTCTAATTTTAGACAACTGTTTTCCTGGTTCTTTAGTTTCCTCCTCTTCCCCCCTTCAGTTTACATTGTGGACACCAAAGTGGAACTACCCCCCCACCCCCCAAACTGAGCCTACTGGGGTTACGCAACTCTCACACTTTGTACAAGTGGATCATGGTGGACTATCAAAACATTTATGATTTGAATTATTGAGAGGTTCTAAGGACAGCTGTTTTGGCTGATACTGTACACTAAAATAGAGCCATGTTGCTATAAAGATGTGTCTATTAAAAGCCTTTGAAAAAACTAGTACCTGAATAAAAAATATTTTGGTTCAAACTAAAACTGAACAACAAGAAGCTTTTTTGCTCAGTGTGATCTGAATTAGGACAATAAGTGTAAGAGCTCTAAAGGCCTTGAAAACTGAATGCTAAATTCTGTCTTCTGTAAAATCCATTCTGCTTCAATGAAGTCAGTGTAGGAGCATAAGAAAATAAAATTGCACACGTTATCACTCTGTCTTTTCTCTATCCAACCCTGATGGTCACATTGGGTAAAACTCTTGGCAACCACTCTGGGATAAAGGTGACAGTTTATGCAATTGCCAGTTGCGTTACCCATTCTGAAGTTTTGCCAGAGCATTGGCAAGAAGACAAATTCTCAAGAAGACCATTAATCTTAACATTGGCCAGGGCTTTTGTTACAAAAACAGCTTCAACACTTTTTAAAAACAAAAGTGAACTCAATTTACAATTACCTGCACTTCTAGAAAAAGCACTTAAGTGCTGTACTAGCATAGCTGCCAAAACAAAATCTATTGCTTTTCATAAATGAAAGGAATACATTTATGTATAATGCACAACTTGTCTCACTAACATTAAAAAACAGAAGAAATTCAACAGTACAATCACAACTAGTGCTTCACTACTGTATTGTCAGTGAAAGCTAATCATGTTCTTACACATTAAAATAGGAACTGAAGTATCTGTGTAAAGGACATCTGCTGAAATTGTATTTGTGTACATCTAGAGACATTTCAATGTCTCCATTAAACTAAAGAAATATTTCACTAAAAGGGTCCCATTAGCTGCTTTTAAAGATTTTACACAGTCTGATTATCAGAATGAAATCAGACCATTCTACTCCATAACAGAGGTATGTTACAATAAACTGACTATAAAAACAGTTCAATAATGGAAAGTGCATGCTGCTTATCTGATTCATTAAATAGATTAAAAAAAATACACCCCCCTCACACAACAGAGTTCCCATCCCAATTCAAATGAAGGGATGAAAGGCACTGTCAACTGCTTACAGACAAGATTATCTCTTTGGCATAAAAAAATGGCAGATTCAGCAATTGGGGAAGGACACCTTGCCTGCAACACATACTGAAAGCCAAAGAGCAAAGTTTCAACACGTTGAAACAAAAGAGCTCAACTTGCCCTGATTTTGGCCGGAGTGCAAAAGGCAAAGTTCTAGTCTCCCCTTTCTAAACATTATACTCCTGCCAGTTTTCAATTATTATATACATTTTAATCAAATTCTTATACCAAAATATGTCCTTACATTAGTGCTGGAGGTTTTAACATCTGCTTTTTTCTTACTTTATACTATACATAATGAGGCCGGGAGGGGTGTGTGGACGTGGCGGGGAAGAGGGGCTTGGTTGTCAGAGATGGCCAGTATCACTTAGCCCTTCTGACCATCACCAGTTTTCCCAGTGCCAGCAGAAAATATACTTGCTATTTTATTTTAGGATTGTAGAGAATTAGCACTGAGCTCCTCTATAGTTTGGAAAGTCTAAGCATAAGCTCTCCAACATGAAGTCTTAAATAGTTTGTTTTACGTCTATTACTGCAAAAAGTATCTCATGTTAAAAAAACACTTCTGTGTTACAGTGTAAATTAAATTAAGTGCCCTAACACAATGGACGAAACAACCTCCTTCTGAGCTGAGAACAAAGATAACAGATCCTGTTGACAGGAGCGGCACCAGGGTTTTTTGGCGCCCTAGGCAGGAGTCCTTCCGCGCTCCCGGTCGTTGGCGGCAATTCTGCGGAGGGGTGGGGGTGGAAGAGGGTCCTTCCGCAGCTCCCGGTCTTGGCAGCAGGTCCCAGAGCGAGTGAAGGACCCGCCGCAGAATTGCAGCCTAAGACTCGGAAGGACCCCCCGCCGCCGAACTGCCGCCAAGAGTGGCAAAATGCCGCCCCCCACCCCAAATCCTAGCGCCCTAGGCGACTGGCTAGGTCGCCTAAATGGACGCGCCGGCCCAGCCCGTTGATTTACTAAAGAACATGTATTCCTGCCTATTTTTCATTTATAACAAGTCATATGCAAATTAGGTATAGAAACAAGCAAATGTTTCAATCTCAACCATTAAAAAAACCTAAGTGCTCGACAGCATTGGATTTTTTTTTAATTTAAGATAGTATTCAAAACTCCAGCTTTGCATGTGCTGAATAAGTATGTCATCTTATATAACAAGCTATTTGTAATATTGTGCATATGGCATAATGCTCAGTATTACTGTTATTTTGTTATTTTTAATCATGTATTTTTTAAAACCACTGAGGTAAAATATCCTTAAGACCATTTTAACTGGCCAAGCTAATGTGAAGTTTCTCGTTACAGTTATTTTCTTATGACAACATGCCAAGTCCATTTGGGTTTAATACCCTCAACTTCTGTAGTTATTCAGACGGTTCATCTGGATTGATGCCAATCTGACATCCATTCAAAACTCTGGTTCGAGTGGTGAGATAGTCATATCCATTTCCCATGGCCTTACTAACCCACTTTGGACTATGGAACCAAAACATCAAACTCTCCCTCTGCACATTTAGATCTAAATAGTTACCAAGGAAAGATTTTTGCATTTATTTAATAATTATTTTTGTTTCCAGATTATACGATCTCGTTTTTATTGGGGGGTGGGGGGAAGAGAGAACAGGACAGCAAAGTAGTTTTAATTCAGAAAAATGTTTTATCTTCTCTGCGTTGTACCAGATTTCCTTTTGCCAGACAGTAAATGTTTGGGTTTAAGGTCAAACACATGCCTATCTGCCTCTCCTTTCTTGCCCAAGCGATTCATTTTCTTTTGAGAATTCTTCATGATAGTCTTAACCTTCTTCACCATCTATTTGAAACAGAAACAAAAAAAGAATTTCTCTGTAATGTTTCTTTCTTTCTTCTCCTCAGCAAGAAACTTGAAACAAAATTCTATTTAAAAGTCTAGCAAACCCAAACTGCAGAATGTCAGGAAGAAGATATCAAAACAACAGGTCAAGCACAAACCATCACCTCTGCAGTTAGAGCGGGTTTTCAAGGCCACGTGTAAGAAAAAGTGACAAAGGGGAAATGAATCTCCTTTCCAAACAAAGTTAGTTCAGTCAGAAATTCCTTCTGTGATAAAAACTCAAGCTAGCATCCTATTTCTAAATATATTAAGAGCGACCTTATGATATCTTTGGGAATCTAAACATTTAGACACAAGATTTAAGTGTCAGATTATGAGATGTGTCAAGTTAATGAATTCCATTTCAATTTAGATTGCCTTTCCTTCTCAGGTGTCTAAAAATAAATTTATTAAAATCTGAGTGTTACCAAGTGTTTTGTGAAAAACATTTTTAAACCATTTTGTATCACTACATTTTATCTTTACATGTTGTCATTTTTCAGTGTGCATAAGGAATCAGAGCAATAACTGACTTTAAATCATGAAGAGAAGACATATCCCCTCCACAAAATATATACTGAAAAGAGACCAGAGCAAAGTTTCACTGAAGATCATTTGAAACTTTGTACAAATAGTAAATCCTAATCTACATTCTATTAAAAGTATTTGTAAATGTGACCACATATTGTAGCAGTTACCATAAAGTTTAGATAATGTTAATGAACTAAAACAAACCTTTGCATCTCGCAGACCGGAAATGTCACGTGGTGTGCGAGAGGAACTGCGACTGCGTGCTGCAGACTTAGGGGGTTCAGATTCTTCACGTTTACGTTTCCTAGTTACACTCCTGGATCTTCTTGCTTGGACCACATAATGTGCCTGAAATACACAAAGTAAGCATTAGAGATGCTATTGTCTATTTCAAATAGAATAATTTAAAAATCATTGTAAAAACACATCCTGTGGCTTCCTTTGATACAGCACTCTTGGCTCTTCCTCGTTAAGCTAAAGACCATTGGATAAAGTCCTTAAGTCAACTGTTGATCAAAGTTCTCTGCTGTATTTCCAACAATTCTTATGCAAAAGATCACTAACATGCACTTAGTATCACTCATTCAACATTCTCATACTGATTCCCCTAAAATACCACAGTGTCTAGCTTTCTGCACCAGAATTTTGAGGTAGATGACTTTAAAATATATCATTCAAAAAAGTGAACAGATAATAAAGATTGCAGCAGCTCAGCACAAACAAAACAAAAATAAACTTTGCACAGTGGGGAAACCCAGACTAAGGTAGCTACCAGTAGCTTTATATGATAAAGCACAAAAAGGCTTCAAAGTCATGACAACTAGCATCACTCCACACAAGTCTCAGGCTCCTTCCCCTGTAGGGTCTGGCTGAGACAGCAGGCCTTTGGGAAGTATGGCTCCTAAATAAACTTGGATTCCAAGCTCTGCAGACAGTAAGTATTTGCTTCAAATGTATAATAGCACCACTTATTATTCCTAACATCCCAACCCCTCATTATCTGAAGACTTTGGGTCTCACGTGAGATCTCTGTATATGGTTGTGCTACATTAGGAGTATAAAAAGGGGTGCTGGGATCTTGCACTACAATAAAGTGGACCCCAAAATCCAGGGACAGACAATTTACTCCATGACTGCATTACCTGCTAAGTGCTAGTCAGGCACTTAACATCAAACCTGAAGAAGAGCTCTGTGTATGCTTGAAAGCTTATCTTTCCCCAGCACACATTGATCCAAAAAAAGATATTACCTCACCCACCTTGTCTCACTTAAAAACCAGTAATTTAGGGTGCTGATGTGTGATGAGCCTGTTTAACTTGTCAGTGTCTTTAAGCCACATTTTTAATGGGCATTTATCCTAATAAATATTATGTCCTCAAAAAGTAAACATACTAAAAACTGTTGCTCTTTAACTCTGTATCCCCAAAGTTGACTCTTGTACATTAAGCTTATTCTGGAGAGCTGGAATCCCACTCAAACCAACATGAAATGTTCTAGTATAAGACAGCAGTGCCAATACAAGTATATCATTCTGAAAAATGATGGCAAAGAAATCTTTTCTAGGTAACTAGCATGGCATACCTGCATAGCTCACTCAAGCCTGATAAAGGAACAACAGGAGATCTGCATGTCCACACATGAATTAATGGTCCCTTCACTCAGTTTATCAACTGTAGATGTAACTGACATTTTAGCGGGATTTTCAAAGGCATCCAAAAGGAGTTCAGCACACAACTCCAATGGGATTTTCAGACTCTCACTCTTCAGACATGTGTAATACTTAATTAGCAAAAGTCTTACTTCATCTTTACCAGCCATGTCAAGACCAAGACTGCTCATCTCCTTCTCTAGCGTCTTCCGTTGGACCTTAAAAAAAAAAAGAAAAGAAAAGCTAATAAAGAGAATGTCTATATATTATTAATACACACACCAGGATGTGGACATATACATACAACAAACTGAAGAGCCATGTGATTTATCCTGAGCCATGAATTTATCATGCACTTTTGATCACTTTACTGGCTCTCTGCCCACTAATGCATCTTCATGGGATTATTTTAATACTCCAAACTCTACAGTAACTTCAAATAGCTGCCAGGCTTTGCTGTTTGTTTTTTAAATCAACTTGTTACATAAATATTTCCTTCTCTTCCCAAAGTGTGCAAAATTCCCCTCTTTTACCAAAATTACAAACCCACTTATTGGCAACATTGTAACGTAGGACAGTAAAAGTTTTCTAAAACCGTCACAGCTTTACAACAGGACTTCTTGCTACCCTGTTGGGCTAGACACAGCTGCTTTATATAATTAGAAAGAGAGTTTCCCGAACTTCCTAAAGGAAACTAACAATCACTTCCAGCCCAGGAATGGTCTAAAATAATAGACTTTAAGTTAGTGACATTTTTATGTATACACTGCTATTCTATATAATTGCAAGAGGTGTTCACAGCTCTCTCCAAGCCACATACAGTTAGACTCATGACAACTAAAGAACACGGGGGTTTGCAGCTGAAGAGGGAAAACCAAGCCCTCTTCTAAAATTTTAAATAAATTCCTATGAGTTTTTCTAGAACATATGTATCATAACGTGACATAATGTGATGGTACTACTGGCATTTGTTTGGCATGACCTACATAACTCACTAAGCAGGGTTTTCAACACAACAGGCCCAGAGGTAATATAGAGGAGAGAAGGCAGGGAGTGAGCAGCAGGAAAGAAGCGAGAGGGGGCAGAACGACAGGGAGGAAGCCATGGGGGAGATCAGTTCCACCTGTTATAAAACAGCCAAATGTAGGTTTATGCTGCCATAATTCTGTTTCAGCTTTTCAGTGTTTTTATGACATCACCAGATCCCCTTAATGGAATTACAGCTCAATTATATAGTATGCCAATATCTGTTTAATAAGCTAAAAGATTCAAAATGCCAGATCCATGTTTTACGGAGGCTCCCACCCTTTCCCTCATATTTCCACATCTCTTTACCTATCACCACAGTAGCTATTCCTCGAGCTCCAGTGGCATTCTCTGAACCTGTTTTTGGCAAGGAAAAGGGGGGTGGGGTAGAGTAGGGTACAGAAGAAAGTGCTACATTGATTGGTAGAATCTTGTAACTGAAATCACACCTAATAATGAATCATTTGCTATTTGCATATTATCCATGAAGAAGACTATATTACTGACGGTATTTTATACTTACCCTTCTAGCTGTCCTAGGCATTTTTGGACCCTGAGTATCTTTTTCCTTGGATTCCAGAATTTTTAGTTTCTTTTTTTCTCGAATCTGTTGTGCCAGTTGTCTGATTTCCATCATTTCCTCATCTTCACTTTCTAGTTCACTCTCATATTCCCCAGCAGCTTGCCTCAGCTCTTCCTCTTTCTCTAACTCTTCCAGTTTCTTAAAATGTAAAGAGATCAAATGAAAAACAAGTTGTTAGTGTCACAGTTCAAGGCAACTGCACGTGTATTTGCCTGCAGGGACCCATTGCTGGAGGCCTGGGTCTCATTCCCGTCTGATCAGAGTATTTCCAGGCTGCATAATTCGACAATATCGTGTTATCTCAGCCGAGACAGCCTGTCCAAACAGACCTGCTTGTTTTCTCTTCAGAGATGGCTAAAAGTGGGACTGTCACAGTTAGTTAGTTACCACACAGCTCTTTTAATCCAAGTCTATTTTATTCTTAAAGTAACAAGCACTACAGAGAAAACATTAAAAATAAAAGAACTTGCATTTCTGCTAATAAGCTAATCAGAGATCACCGCAACCTAATATTGGCTCCAGCAGAAGCAGCCCTTCCAGACCCCACCCAAGGGGTTTCCTTGTGGTTTCAAGTTCATCACCATTCACCACCAGAATATCTTCAAAAGTGTAAAACAAATAGCATAAAGCTCACCCTCATGATATCTGGATCAATATAATCAGCTATATTATGTCCTTCCCAGATCTCAGGTATCTTATCATATTTTTCAGATGAATTCATTAGATCCCAGTATTCTAAAAAAAGAAATTAAGCAAAAATTAACCAATACTTTAACTCGTTGAAACATTTTATAAAAAAATCCGTGATGGGAGAAAACATTTGTACTTTATATTAGGATGCAAATCTCTCTCTAAAATGTAAGCATTTGATAACATACAGGATCTGTGCCACACAGAACTTTACACTGGAAGTCTTCTCAAACAGTGATGATGCATGTGACACACAAATAATGAGCAACAGTAATATCAGTGAAAAAGAACACACCAAATTATTCTCTCCACAAATCAATTATTTCCTTTAAGACAAGGATCATGCAAGAATATGTATCAGATAGGTCCAAGCAGGACAAAAGAAACAGAGCTGAGTCATCAAGCCATTCATTGTTTCAGTAGTTCTACAAACCGGAAGACACTCCAAATTACATCACAACACAGGTGAGAGCAGAAAGCCCATTTTTACAAATTTGGAATTAGAGAAAAAGTCTGGTAGTGTTCACTGAAATATCAGCAAGGACACTTAAGATGGAAATAGTTAGGATAAGATTTTCCTGCTTGAAACTTTCTGCTACAAACACAGAAAGGCGTCAGCCCAATTTCACTTCTTAAAATAACTATACTGAGACTTGAGTAACACTTACTCTGAAGATCCAAAACATAATCATCTCCCATTTCCACTTCAAGATCTCTCTCCTGAAAAGACATACGTAGCATAAATATTGTACTTTTCAATGATCACTCTTTTGTTTTGATTTTTTTAATTTCACTACTAATTCCTCAATTCAAGGGTGTCAAATCTGTTCTGTAAACCACTTACCCTCTTCTTTTTAGGTACATCTACTTCCATGCGTTTCTTACGTGTTATTGCTCCCTCAGGAATGAAAGGTGGCCTTTCCTGAAATTAATGCAATAAACATGATCACAAAAGCATGCAATTCTTTTCTTTTTTTAATATAATGTGGAAATCCCAAATTTTCTGTAATGCAAATAAAATATTGTCACTATCCATTTCTCTGTAAGAAAAATTTTCAATAATCTTAACTGATTGTGACAGTCTGTATCCCTATGTTCACGCTTTTTACAAAAACTATATTGGATTTTGTCCAAAATATGCCCTGTGAGATATCATTTGAAAACTCAGCGTGCCGCTCATTTTGTCCTGGTAAAATGTGTGTGGCAATATTGTATGTAAAGTTATAAGATTCTATTGTATAACACTGAGACACATTCCAAGTTTAGAAAAGCAGGCACAAACTGCTTTCTCAAAGTCAAAAGGCAAAGTGATGCCTCAGCCAGGTTTCAACAAAATTAAATGGACTATCCCTGGTGAAGCCGCCACTCTCTGGCAGGAAAAAGGGGGTGAGCAAGAAATTTACATCTTGGCAACAAACAAACAAACAAACAGCTGGAAGTTCCTGTCCCACAGACTTTGTCTCTTGAATCCCAGCTGGAGAGGATTCTCAAAGAGGATGAAAAGATAGAAAAAAAGGTGAACAGATGCCCCAAATTATCTCTTCCTTCACCTCTACTCACAGCATCAACACCACCTGAAGGACAAGGAAATTAACACTGAACTGGGGGAGAGGTCCTGCCTGAAAGGATTCCAGACAGTAAGACTTAGAAAGCATGTGGTAAAGCAAAGGTTTCTCTTGAATTCATTTATCTTAAGTTAGGAGTTAATTATGTTCTACCTTTTATTTCTTTGCAACCAACACTGACTTTTATGCCTCATTACTTGTAATCACTTAAAATCTATCTTTCTGTAGTTAATAAACTTTTTTTTTATTGTTTTATCTGAACCAGTATGTGTCTGGATTGAAGTGTTTGGGAAACTTCATTTGGGATAACAAGATTTGTGCATATTATTTTCTATTAACAAAAATGACGGACTTTACATGAATTTGTATTGTCCAGGAGGGTGCTGGGCAGTACATTATGCACATTTCTGGGGGGGAAGTCTGGCACTGGGAGTTTGCTGGTATTGCCCTGCAGTGTAAATCATCAGTGGCTCGCTATAGCACTCATACAATATAGCTGGGAATGATCTACATGCTGGAGGCTATGTGGGGGAAGACCAGGAGTGGTTGCTCTTACAGCAAAGCAGCATAAAAGACACCCCAGGTTGGAGAACTGAGGGGACACAGCTATCTATCAGTCCAGGCTGTACCCTGGGTACTGTCACACTAATTCACTATGCCAATACATTAAGTGAAATCCTGAAATTCACACGATTCCGACAAAATGAATCCCCACATTAAGTCAGCAAAAAAAGGATTTTCAAAGACTACTGAAAAAATATATCAAAATTTTAATAACCTACCTTATTATCTCTTTTGCCTGGTACAGCTAAATGTAGTCGGTTCAGCACTTCATTCACTTTATTTCCTTTCATTTTGGTATCAACACGATGGGACAACAGTCTGTCACAGGCCTAAAAATGTACAAAGTGTCATTAATTATTATCTGGGACGGAGAGAAGGCAGTTTGAGTTAATGCACTAGCTTTTCACCTATGGAGACCCGTTCAAATCCTATTTTAAGTCACTGTTTCCCCTCCCCTCAAAATACTTGATTTTTTTTATTTTAAAACTCAATACAAGAGCAGTTATGTAACAATATTCATATTTAAACCATGACTAAATGGGAACGGAATCTCCTACAGTGAGAATCTACAAGCAATACAGAAAGAAAAATCAGAGCAACAAAGGCTCACAGAAGAAAAAAATCTCAGTCAAGTTTTTTTTGTTTTTTAATTAAAGAAATCTGGAAAATCATGCCAAGGAAGTGTGATAAATTATAGTTAAGGATTTGGTTGTCATATTTGTTCAATCTTGGATATGAAGTTTGAAAATAGTTTCCAACATAAGGCCTGAGTAATGTCTGGAAAATGGTTCCCAAAAAACAAACTGTCTTCAGATTTATTTCTACAGATACACAGGACCTTTTCAAAATGGAGCTTTTACTGTTCTGTAATATCTAGTGGGAGTGTTTTATTTTTAGCTGAGAACAATTCCCTGCTTGCCCAGACCAAAAGCAGGGCCAAATTAATGACTATCTTGTTTTATCCCTGCTAACAAAAAGTCTGATGGGACAAGAGTTCAAAGTAGATGGAATTTCCTCATGTGTTATTTCTGAGTAGCAGGAGAGACACTGGTCTAAGAAATGATCAAACAGCCTCTGAACAAATAGTCAATTTAAGATTAATATCTGAAAGACAGTGGAGAAGTTCGCAGTACATAGAAATTCCACCAGGATTAAAGACACTGCATAGAATTTATATAAATCTAACCGGTGATTCACACGGGTTCTCAAACTTCATTGCACCGCAACCCCCTACTGACAACAAAATTACTACATGACCCCAGAAGCGGAAGGAAGGAGACCGAACCGCACCGCCCTGGGTGGCAGTGGAGCTCAGGCTTCAGCCCTAGGCCCCAGCAAGTCTAATGCTGGCCCTGGTGACCCCATTAAAATGGGGTGACGGCCCACTCTGAGGTCCCAACCCACAGTCTGTGAACTGCTGGATTAGAGTTAACAATTTTCAAACAGTATCTCTTCAGTCCAAATTAAGATCTAGGGTTTTCATTGTAATGTGTATAGTTTTTTCTGCCATTTCAGATTTTGTGACTTACAATCTATTTTACTTCTACTGCTTTTGTTATACGCTGGGATAAAAGAGGGTGGCTATCATCCCCCTGGGATCCTCAAAAAATGCACTAATTTTCATAAAGCCATTTCAGTAAGCAAAACTGTACAATAAATATGTCAGAAGTAATAATCATGCTTGCTTGTCTCATCCTAATCTCCACTTATTCACATCATAGAAAGCAAAAACAATTTTGCTCATCTGGCAGTATCTGTCCCAGGTGAGACCCAAATCTTGAACATTTGAGTGTCATAGTTCCTCAGATGCACAGGAAAACTTGCTTTATTTGTCTCAAGCCAGAGCACCAGTCCACTACTTTAATAAAGAGTAGATTCACAAGCAGTAAAACAAAAGGTAGATATCTATTTGGAACAAAATTTGTGTAAGTGAAAGAAGAAACTCACCTCTGTTTTAACTTTAATCACACCTTCTTCTGTTAGAGTACTTGTCTCTATGACAGGAAATCCTTCTGCTTCTAAATTTTCAAACATTTTCTAAAAAACAAACAGAACACACAAAAATAAAGTACGTTCTGATTATTTCTTAACGATCACTGTTTTCATCTCATTAAACTAAGTCAAACTTCTAATCTCATTTCAAAATAAAAATTTCTTCTGACATTATTGAACGACTGTATTATTAATGGATGTCTTCCTAAAGAGGAACTACAGAAACTTTGCATAGACTAACTTTTACACATAAATACTTTATGGATATCAGATGTAAACAGTAAGTTAAGTAACAAATAGAAAAAATATTTATACATTAGATAGGTGCTCAGAACTTGTGAAAATCAGGGTTACCTGTATGCATATGAAAATCAAGCCTGTGTGTGTGCAGATACTACTTCATCCATAACTTCCATTCAGACAGTTCAAGACAGTGTGCCTCACACTAGTACTCAGTTGTCTCTACCCAGAAACTGTTGGGTGAGGTTCACTGGCCTGTGTTACGCAAGAGTTCAGATCAGATGACCCTTTCTGGCCTTAGTATCTATGAAATCAACAGGAGCTATGGGTGCTTTGCACTTATGCTAATCTCTCTCACACATGTACCCCCCATACATGGAAATACACAAACACACACCTTAGTAGGTATTCATGATTAAAAAAGTAAAAATAAAAAAAAATCAAGACTTAAAGACCTACTTACTCTTCATCAGATTATTAAACTGTCCAATTAACAAGTTACACAATGAAGTTCACCTGTGCACATTATAACTTATATTATTCCACAATAGAGGCATACAATGCTTTTGTAAATTATGAAAAGAAGAAAAGGCCTTCTAACCTGATTTTCTTCAGGAAGTTCAGAAATCCTCTTCACATCACACTTGTTCGCTACAATTATAAGAGGCTAATAGAAAGAAAGTAAACAACATTATTCAGCTTATTGTTTCACATTGTGAATAATTAGATTTGACTGGTGTTGTAAATCAGATCTACCTTATTAGCAAATAGTGGTTTAATATTTCTGAAGAGTTCTAGCTGATCCTCCAGACCATGCCCGCACTGCTCAGACACATCCATTACAAAGAGCACAGCAGCACGAAGGTGTGCAAGCGCTGTTATAGCCTGCATCTCAATGGTATTCCTCTCTTCCAAAGGATGGTCCAAAATACCAGGGGTATCTACCACCTAAAATTTAGATTAACATAATTAACTCACACCTTAACATAAATTACCCATAGAAGTAATAAGATTGGGGGGGTTAGAGATGAGGGGAGAAAAGTGATATGGATCAATCAATCTTTCACAGTATGTTTGTGCTTATTGGTTAGGAAAGAATCAAAGCAGGAACATATCAAACCTGTCCTCTGCAACCTACACTGGCTTCCCATAGAATATCATATTAAGTGCAAGGTCTCAGTCCTTATCTTCATAGCCCCCCATGACAGGGCCCCAGGATATCTAAACAATCATCTAAAGCTACAAGACAAAGACCGTGATCAACAACTATTACTCCTGAGAGAATTCTCCACCAAAAAAATAAAAATTCCGCACACAGTATGTTAAAATCCTGCATATTTTATGTGTCAAATAAATGTGGATGCCCCAAGCATGGTAGTGGGGAGCACAGGCCACTGGCAGCAAGGAGCTGGAGGATCACCCTTGCAGCCCTTCCTTCCGCCCAGGACATGGACTTGGCGGTGAGGCTGCATCCAACCCTGACACAGCACAAGGGTTGGGCCTGCCCCAAAAACACTCTGGGGCCCTACCCCTCCACAACTGCTGCACCAAGATAGTATGCAAGAGGAACAGAGTCCTTCATGCACACCAGCCCTGGCGCCCAATCCAAATGTGTTGCAAGCAGGCTCAGCCCAGCAAGATCCAAGTGTGGAGGGGCTTCATGTCGGGTGATCGGGTACTGTGTGGGGCAATCTGTGTGCAGGAAGCTAGGTGGGGAGTCCAGGACTCTGCAGGGGGTCCAGGTGCAGATAGCTGGGGCTCAGCAGAAGGGTCTGGGTGTGGGGAGATGGGGCTCAGCAGTGGGGGTTCCAGGTGCTGGGGAAGTGAAGCTCAGTGGGATGGGGCTTCAAGTGTGGGCCGGCTGGCTGAGTGCAGGGGTGGAGGTATGGATGCAGGAGGGTGGGGCTTGGCAGGGTCTGGATATAGGGGGCCCAGATGTGTGGGGTTAGGTGGATGGGAGAGCAGCTCCCCACACACTGACCTCTTCCCCTAAGCCTGGGGAGTGATGGGGTCATGAAGTGGTGGAAGGGGGGGGTATGGAGCTTCCTGCATGGGAAGGGTCTAGGGGTGGGTCTGGCACAGCCCCAGCCATTCCTTGCAGGGGAAGAGACAGTCCCATCCTCCTCCGTCCCCAGCCAGGACTAGCAATTGAGCCCGGAGCAGGGTAGGAGCCACTGGCTGAGGCGTCTCCAGTCCCACAGTGATTTACCTCTCCACCCGCTGCTCTGGGCACCCAAAATGATGTGCCAGCACTGCTGGGGTGGGAGGCGTGACTGCTCTTACAGCTTACCTATACTTCCCCATCATTTTCTGCAGAGAAGCAAAGAAATCTGCAGGGGACATGAATTCTACATGTGAGTAGTGGCACAGAATTCCCCCAGGAGTAAACTATGCTCTTCTGGCACAATGGAACTCTCAACAATAAGAGTAAAGCTTATATGTGCATGAGAGCGCACCTTCTCTGGGGGCAGTCTGAGACTGTGGAATGAACAGCCCCAGGAACTTAGGAACCTCACCATTTTCTGCTTTAAGTGCAAAGCATGTTTCTTTGACCTGCCTTCTCTAACAGAAACACATAGCAACAAATATATTTATATTAAAGAGAGAGAGAGAGAGGGAGCGCGCGCGCTCTAAAACAGGACATTCTCTCATTCTTTCCCCAGAGAGAGAAGCATGTGCAGTAGAACAAACAACATAAGACAGATGTGTAGTTATGTGGCTTAATAAACTACTGGAAGGTGCTCAGATACTATAGTGATACGCATGGTATAAAAACCTAAAAGAACAGACGCTGACAATCGCAACTATATATATAGTTTCCTTTCAGCCAGGAGTTTGTAATTTCATTCGAAGTAAGACCATGAAAAATGAATAAGAAAACAATAGTATTTGTGTTAAAATAAGATGAGACTGAGTACTTCAAATTATAGTCAGAGAAGAGTACCACAGTAATACAAGGAAAGACTACCTGTAGTTTGTGTGCATTTTCACTTTGACTGAATCAGAGGGAGGGAGACCTGCCCTGACCTGATCCAGTCTGGAGATGAATCACTTTCTCTTACTACTCAGGAGTTATTCAAGTGCCCTGTCCCTCCCAGCAACTGAAAAACCCCAGGATCTACATTTCTAGAATAGCTTCTGATAGCTGACCTTACTCAGCACATTATGTAAAGAGAGATCTTACACAGCAGTTCTCTAGGCACAGTACTTTAGAAACAGCCACCAGCAAGCAAAATGGTATTCTCAACAGCAACAAGATCCTAACCAATTCATTCCTGTGGAAACAGAGCGGTAAGTTAGAAATAGCTCTTACCTGCCAACGCAGATACCTATAATCCATGTGTCCCACAAAGAGGGATTTTGTGGTAAAGGCATAAGGCTGCACTTCCACATCTGCTCTTGTCACCTTAAAATACGAAAAATCCCCAAACAAAGATTTTGTCATTTACTGAGATAATTATTTTCCTGACAGCAGCAGGTCAGACTAGATGATCATAATGGTCCCTTCTGACCGTAAAGTCTACGAGTCTATATCAATTATCATGCACTTCCTTTGCTACACCAAAGTGGTTATTCTCA
Source organism: Gopherus flavomarginatus (assembly GCF_025201925.1). Lineage (NCBI taxonomy): Eukaryota > Metazoa > Chordata > Testudines > Testudinidae > Gopherus > Gopherus flavomarginatus. Next base: position 24,421,891 of record NC_066618.1, on the reverse strand, counting down.
ATGGTTTTCTATAGAAGGTTAATACACTTTTTGATCTATCCAGGAGAAAGATTTTACCACGCTGGGGAAGCTTATGATACAATAAATTGGTTTAAAAATAAACCTTTTTTTTCATTTCCTTCTACAGCACTGAGATTCATACTAAATCCCTAACCTTGTACAGAGACTGCTAACTAAGATCCTTGGGTAGAGTCCCAATAGTTCAAATTATTTAAACTTTGAAGTCATATTTTTTTAACAACAAACTCACAAACCTTATTTATAAAGCTCGATTTTCCAACATTTGGGTAGCCACACAACAGAAGAGTTCGCGTATTGGGATCAATAGTTGGCAAACGGGACAAATGTTGTCGCACTGAAAAGTTTTAAAAGCATTAATTAATTACATAGGTGATAAAATAAAGTTTAAATGTACTAAAATAGAAGGGAGGTGTCTTTCTTTGTAGATGGGAAAGCTTCTGATTTTATTCAGAAACAACATTATTCAGAAACTACATTTAATTTGGACATATTTTTGCATTAAGTTTCCGTAAGTGGTTCATAAAGTGTTAATAAAGTATTAATAAAGCATGTTACAAGAATGAGCTGAATATGTTATAGTTATAGGCACATCAGTAGAAGGTGTTCTAGATGGTTATAAACAACCAATTGGACCTTTAACAATTAACCATTTATGAAAATATTTATTAACCTGGATAATCTATTTACAAATGGACCTTAATATAAAGTTGTATTATATTTTAATTAACACATCACCCCCCTCAATTAGCTATAATGTGAACAAGAGGCAAAAAGGGCCACAGTGAAGAACATATAAAGAATATTTGGCCTCTATTAAATCAGACAAAGGGAACTGATACAGATAAATAATGACAGCCTATATCATTTAGTCAAAGTAAATCAAATACTAGGAAAAATGCACTGTATAAATGTACTTAACTGTGAAGGCAATATTTAAGACACGGTCAACAAGGTGGGTGAGATAATATCTTTTATTGGACCATCATCTGTTGCAGACAAGCTTTTGAGTTTACACAGAGCTCTCTTTCAGGTTTGGGAAATGTATTCAGAGTGTCTCGGCTAAATAAAAGGTAGAACAGACTGTTTAGCAAATGTAGTTATCACATTTCAAGGGATTATTATGCTAAACAATCTGTTCCACCTTGCATTTAGCTCTGACACTCTGAGTACCTTTCCTAGACCTGAAGAGCTCTAGGTAAGCTCAAAAGCTTGTCTCTCTTACCAACAAAAGATGGCCAAATAAAAGGCATTACCTCACCTCCCTTGTTTCTCTAATATTCTGGGACCCACAGGGCTACACCACCACTGCAAATAACAAGAAATCTAGTCAGTTTTAGAAACAAGTTAAGAATACTTCAAAGTACTTAATCTTCCGAAGGCTCCTGTGCCAATTATTTGTGCCAATTATATTTTCCTGGGTTTTTTTTAAATGTTTTTCCCTCTCCTCTTGCCATGCAAAAAATCTCAGAAAAAGCAGGTATATTTGACTGACTAGTCAGGAGAAATACTGAAACTAACCACAAAATGTTGATAATTTCTCAAAGTAAATAAATTGAAAAAAGAAAAAAAATGTTTTTCCTCAAACCTTTCCGTTAAAGTAAGGTTAGATGCTATTTATAAAAACAATTGGTAAAAAGTCTTTATGCGCAGTCTGTATTTCAAATTCTCTCTTCAAAATTCTTCATTTTACCATATTTGCAATACATACCTTGTTCCAAATATTCTAAACTTTGCTTCTGCCTTTTGATAATTGTGCACATACGTCCCAAAGCTGCCCGTTTCAACTGTTTGCATCGATAAAGAGAATCACCGTATTTCATCAGGCGCACATAATCTTTAGAAACACTATTGCAGGAGGAAAGAAAAGGTTAATCTGTTGTTATGACAAAAACAAGCCACAGAAAAATAAGTTAAGATATCTTACTTGTCAATCAGATTCTTGGCAATATTAATCTGTCCTAAGGCCAACTTGTAATGATCTTTGTCATAGAGAACATTCATCAAATCTGCATAAAAAGGATGGATATCCTAAAAAAGCATAAAATAAATTAATCAAAACCTTTTCTGGATGTTTTCTTTCACGAACGTAGACTTCTTACTACTAATTTGAACTTTTTCATAGATACAAACCAGTGGTACAGCTGACAAGTACAAACTGAAGACCATTTTCCGTATCTAAAAATCTCTAAAGAAAATAATCTGCTTATCCATACATTTGAATGTTTTTTCCATAACTTTGATTTCCTGCTTTATATTTCATTAGACTGAAGCTAAATTTCTGCTTGTGCATTTTTCTTTGTAAGAATATTTTTTGTTACAAAAGGAAAAAAATGCAAGATTATATTGTATAGAGGGAAACTGCAAGCATACTGTATAGTGGTAGCCTTTTTTCTAACATACTTCTGCTATTGTGGGAACACAGCAAAGTAATTCCTCTCTTTCACTGAACCCTAAATTCTGTAAGATTCATCTCTTTTTAGGAAGACAATTTTTCATGCCTGAATAAACTCTTCAGCATATGAAGAGTGCACCCTCTTCACATCAATTCTTTTTGAAGAGTTTACAACACATCTCTTCATCTCTGTGTAAAAGAATCAGAGAGAATATTTTACCCATCTACGTGCTTTATTTTTAGAAACTTAACCACATGACATAGATACCAAACTAGTTTAGTAAATACAGAAGCTGTACTTCAGAACTTTGTAATGGAGATCAGCCATTAGAAATAGAAGTCAGAAAAAAACCCACGCAAACTAAGGTCTCAATTCTGCGTCGGATTAAGTACAGGCAGATTCATGTGCATACACAAAGCCCCAGTTACTGAAGACTGCACATCTGCAATTGCAAGATCAGTGCATTAGACTGTAAACCACTGATCAGACCTATATTTGGATGCTCATTCTTTCCTACAAAACATCTGGATGGCAATAACTGTGAAAATGATATCTTATGCTTCTTTAGCACCTTTCACTAGAAATAGGAAGCCAAAGTGCTTTAACAGTCTATATTTCTTTACCCATCATTCAACTGAAGTTTCTATCAAATTTAAATGTATCTAGAAGTTTGTGCTAAAACTCTCACTTCTGGAAAAAGTGCTGTGAGATCTTTAATCACCACTGGTGGTTAAGACTTCGATTTTTTACCTCTCGTCTACAAGACGTGAGCTCTTGGAAAAAGTTGCCCTGATTCAGAACTTTACTCAAAAGAAAAAGAGCCACCTGAGTTACCAATACCTCTTCCAGCAGATATAATTTTTATTCCAAAGTCTCCTATCCAAGTAATAAGTCAGCCTGATTTTGCTTAGCCAACAAAACCTCACAAGACCACTATTTACAGTCACAGCATTAGATCTGACGAATTTAAGGTACACTTTCTTTTACTTATCAGTTGCCAAAGTCACTTACATCTAATTTTGGGAAATCTGTTAAAATCTGGGTGAGTCTGTCATGGTAATTTTGCTGGGTGTATTTAACTTTTCTCATGTAAAACTGTCGAATGCGGTGGATTTGATAATGCTTATGAATGACTGTCGGAGTCTTTCGCTGGGTCTTCGACAATGTCAGATCTATGAAGTCCTGAAAGAAAAGTACAATTATCAGCAAAGACTGTATTACTTATTCCTAAGAACCCATATTCCAATATGAAAGTTATTTAGAAAAGGAAAACAGAGCAGTCGAGTGTTTTAAAAAGACACCTAAGCAGTTATTGAAAGAATCAGTACACACTTCACACCACGCCTTTAGGTTGATAGAATACAATGCATCCACTTTCTATCATTGTTGTGGAAGTTAAGAATTTTGCATACTGTGTGGGATAACCAAGTTTTTTGAAAGAAAAAAGCTGTTGTGCAGCTTCAAAGGCATCAGTAAAAAACATCAATAGCATGTCACTCCAATTTTAAGATATCTAAACAAGTCCTTCCATTAAATTAAGTTCAGACCACTCAATCCCATGCACCACCCACAAGTTTGTAAGCAGAACCTTTCATTCTTTTATCCAGCGTTCATTTCAGCTATGTAAGAGACAGCCTCCTTTTCCCACATTCTTTCAGGGAACTGCCATGTATCCACTATCAGTGCTAGATCTCAACTGATTGGGGTGGGCAGTAAGGTGTTCAGTTGAAGGCCCAAATCTCTACAGCTTCCTCCCTCTCTGCTGGCCTGTCAGAGTCCATGTTTGGTGAGGCACAGATCATAATGAAAGGCTTCATTTCCTTCCCCCCCGCCCCACACACCCGACTTTTGACAATGTTAAATAGGGGGAGAAGAGTTGTTTGGGTTTTGTCCAGGTATTTTATTGACCCACTCTGAGTTGTGTATTGAGTTGTGTGTGCAGCACTTGCACTCTCTCACAATAGATACTATATGGAACAATAAGTTATTGCGCATAAAAACATTTCTCTATATTTTCCTGTTGGGGCAATTCCTTATAATATGCACATTACTGTCCTTTCTCCAATAATCTGACCACCCAGCTCAGGTTTTGAACCCTGATGAAACTCCAAAGCCAATTTAAAACATTTTCACAGATTTTAAGCAACTGTCTCTGAAGAGGGGTAATGAAGGGTTGGGAGAAGAAGAGTCAGCAGAAGTCTGAAGGACACAGGCACTTATTAAAATTGTCGTTGGTATTTACATATGCCTCTGAAAATGGCACAGAACTTCTGAAGCTCAAAATAATGATTGAAAACAGGTCTGTTCTGCATTTAGAAAAGAAAAACAAAAGGTGACTGTCTCGAGAAAATAAAACTTTATAAGCTCTCTTGGATGTAATCACTTTATATAGACAGACTTTAGGGAGAGACTTGCTATGTTTAGTCACAAGAATTTACCTCTTTTAATCTTAAATTTGTTGAAGTCTTTTTTAACAAGGACAATTTTATTCACATTTCAGACAAGAGTAACGTCCCATTGAGGGAGTTCTGTACATTCAGGATTACACACATAGCAGTGACGATAACTCAGATTATTATAAAACAATGAATTTCTTATAACAACCACTACTTGTGATAGTACCTTATGTCCAGTCATTTACCCTTTGTGTGGCAGATTTTCACTGTTTAATTTCTCTCCCTGTAAACGTTAATACTGCACACTTACATACTAAACAGTATATAAATATTAAAAAGAGTAATTAATCTGTGTCAGGTAACTAAATATATTACAGAATGGGAAACTGAGGTTGTCATAAACAGATAGTTAAGGGTTAATAGAACAGCAGTACTTCATGTCTATTTTGACTGTAAGGGGTTAACAAGTTCAGTGAGCCTGGCTGTCACCTGACCAGAGGACCAATCAGGGGACAGGATACTTTCAAATCTTGAGAGCGGGAAGTTTTTGTGTGTGCTGTTAGTGTTTGGTTGTTGTTCACTCTGGGGGCTCAGAGGGACCAGATGTGCAACCAGGTTTCTCTCCAATCTCTTTGATACAGTCTCTTATATGTCCAGAATAGTGAGTACTAGGTAGATAAGGCGAGTTAGGCTTATGTTTGTTTTCCTTATTTGCAAATGTGTATTTGGCTGGAAGGAGTTCAAATTTGTATTTTGCTGAAAGGATTTTAATTTGTACTTGTATACTTAGGCTGGGAGGGTATTCCCAGTGTCTATAGCTAAAAGACCCTGTAACATATTCCATCTTAAATTTACAAGGATAATTTTTACTGTTTTTCTTTCTTTAATTAAAAGCTTTTCCTGTTTAAGAACCTGATTGGTTTTTTTATTCTGGTGAGAGCCCAGGGGACTGTGTCTGGATCCACCAGGGAATTGGTGGGGAGAAAGGAGGGAAGGGGGAGAGAAAGGTTAATTTTCTCTCTGTGTTAGGATTACTTTCTCTCTCAGGGAGAGTCTGGGAGGGGGAAGAGAGAAGGAGGGGGAAGGTGAATTTTCCTCTCTGTTTTAAGATTCAAGGAGTTTGAATCACAGTGATCTTCCAGGGTAACCCAGGGAGGGGAAGCCTGAGAGAGGCAATGGTGAGGGAAAGGGTTTACTTTCCTTGTGTTAAGATCCAGAGGGACTGGGTCTTGGGGGTCCCTGGGCAAGGTTTTGAGGGACCAGAGTGTACCAGGCACTGGAATTCCTGGTTGGTGGCAGCGCTACAAGTACTAAGCTGGTAACTGAGCTTAGAGGAATTCATGCTAGTACCCCATCTTTTGGACTAAGGTTCAGAGTGCAGAATTATACCATGACAGAAATACAGACAATGATTTGTTTAAGGCCAGACACTAAATCAGTAACAGTCAGGATTACAATTTAGAAAATTCCTGCCTGTCAAACCACAGTTTGGTTTAAAGACTAACAAGCTCCAAGTTTCTGCGATGTAGGAGGGACTGTTACAGAAAATGTGTGCTTATGTTTAAATTTGAGGAAGACTTTGGCAGCTCCCTGGAAAAGCACAAGACAGTGATATTTGATAACCATCACCTTTCCCCAGTACATTTCACACGTGTTCAGTAGAAACATTGCTTCAGTGAAACCAGCCTGAAGCCATCACCTCAAGGCCTAGATCTGCTGTTGGGCTGAGGTGGTTTTCACCAGAGAGGCACCGCGCTCCTGTGTTAGTTTCACAGGGCAGAGGTGCCTGTGACATGCACGCAGCCCAATACCCCGCTTCTCCTCCTCCACCCCACTCCTCTGCCGGCCCCACCCCCCCACTCCTCTGCTAGCCCGCTGCCCCCGCAACTTCCACTCCTCTGTTGGAGCCGGTCCCCTCAACTCCTCCTCGGCTCCCGTATCCATCCCGCTCCCCCGTCCCGGCCGTGTACACGGCCCGGGGCACTGAAGGTCCCACGCGCGGGGCACGGGGCGGGGCAGCGCCGCCGGCACACATGGCTCCAGCTCAGCACGAGCTGCCGGCCAGCGGCCGATAGGAGAAAAGGGGCGCGCGCCCCCCGCCACTACCACTGCGATGGGGCTGACGGGGGATGGGAGAAGAGCTTCACCTTGGCGGAAGGAACCACCATAATCTTCTTAAAGTTGTAAAGCGCCATGGCCGCAACCTCCGCGCGTGTCTGCCCGCCTGCCTGGCCGGGTCCGGAACCACCGGGTACAGTCTCGCGAGACTTCCGCCGAGACACTCAGCCCGGAACAAGAGTTAAAATATTTGTCAGCCGCACGCCTTGGGCACAGCGCCCCCTGCCGTGGCGGTCTGAACTGCAGCGCCGCCCTGCGGCCAGACTGTGCGGCCGGGAACGGAGCCCGAGCGAAAGGGTCCGGGACCTGGGGGCGATGAAGCAGAAAGAAGCTGCAGGAGCATCTAGTCTGATCTGCTGCCTAGAGCTGCTGGCCTCAGCTGCCTCGTCTCAGCGCCTGGCTCGACTGAGGTGGTCATCTGGCTCGAACCCTTGGGACGGATGGAGCCCCCCATCCCTGTGCAAAACAACCCCCCAGACCGAGCACCCCGCGGTTAACTGGGCGCCACGTAGGGTGACCAGATAGCAAGTGTGAAAACTCGGGATGGGGGTGTGGGGTAATAGGAGGCTATATAACAAAAAGACCCAAAAATCGGGACTGTCCGTATAAAATTGGGACATCTGATCACCTTACTGCCACGCCGCCTGGGTCCAGCTTCAGCCCCCATGCATGTCCCGCCATTCTCTGCCAGGCTGGCAAACTCTTTGGCCAGCGCGGGTCCAGTCATGCGTGGACCCTCGAGCTCCTGCCCGAAGATGTTTTCTAACTCTTTAGTCACACCCTGCTGGTTCTTCTCTGCTCCCTCTCCACTGGATCACCTCCTTCTGCAGCGCCTGACCCCAGCATTCTAGCAGTGGGCATACCAGGTGAAATAACCTCTCTACTCCTACCCCAGATCCAGCTGTTTGTTCAGCTGAGGATCACCTTCACTGCATTTTTAGTCACAGACATGGTCAGCTGATTATCTACTATGACAGCTTCCCAAGATCAAGTCCCGTATCCTGTATGTAGGGCTTACATTCTTTGTTCCCTAGATGAACGACTTTACTGTTAACCATATAAAAAGGCATATTTTGGTTGCTTTGTGCCTGGTTTACCAAGCAATCCAGATTGCCCTGTATCTGTGACCTATCTTCACTACTTACCCTTCTCTCATTGTTTGGATCCTCTGCAAACTTGATCAGTGATGATTTTATGTTTACTTCCTGGTCATTGATGAAATCGTTAATTAGTGTAGGGCCAAGAACTAAGACCTATAGGATGTCACTAAACGCACACCTGCTCCTTGATAATTCCCCATTTACAATTACATTTAGAGACCAGTCATTTTTTAAACCATCTAATATGTGCCATGTAAATTTTGGCTCATTCTAGGTTTTGGTAAATGTTACATGGCACTAAGTCAAATGCCTTACAGAAATCTAAATATAATTACATCAGCACTAATATCTTTATCAGTCAAACCTGTAAACTCATCAAAAATAAAGTTAGCCTAACATGATCTATTTTCCATAAACTCAGGTTGACTGGCATTATATTACTCTCCTTTCCTATCAGCAGTTCCATTATTTTTCCCTGGATCAGTGTCAGGCTTATAATTATGCAGATCATCCTGTTTACCCTTTTTTAATATTGGCTCAACATTAGCTTTCTTCCAGTCTTCTGGAACTTCTGCAGTAGTCCAAGATTTATTGAAAAATTAACATTAGTTGTCCAGCAAGCTCCTGCTCATTTAAAACTCTTGGATGTAACTTAGTGGGATGCAATGTTTTCCCCAGGAATTGAAATTAGTGCAGGTGTTCGAATTTACAGGGGAGGGCAGAGCCAATAAGGAGTGAGACCATAAGGGTGAAGATGAGCTGTATGGCACCATAGTAAAAATTGAAAAATTTCTAATGACTATTTTATTAGATTTAACTCATGTTTTTAAATCATCACACAAATTAAAGTTGGCTACTCAAGCCTTCTATAGAAGCACTACATCTACATCCGTTTTGGTTTCTTGTTATAATTTTGCACAACTCTGTTAATGAACTTCTTGAATGCAATGCGCTCATCTCTGGTGGCTTCTCGTGTGTCTGGTACTTCCATTCCTTCAATTGATATGCTCTGTAGTTCACTCACATGATCAGGCAGAAGGCAACTTCTTGCAGAGCACAAAATTCTATTCAGTGATGAAAAAGAATGCTCAACTATAGCTGTTGTTACTGGAGTAGGAAGAGATGAATTCCTACTTCTTTCATCCTAGGAAACATAGCATGAAGATTGGGTTGAGCCATTAGTGATAAATAAAAAGAAGTTGAAGTCAAATCTTCATTCATTTGTCATATGATATTCCATTCTGTGTTCAAATTCTCTATTCTGTCCTGAGCACATGGCAGCCCCATTGCTGGTAGTGCCTCACTCCACTCAGCTGTTGGCGTTTTATAGAACAGGGATCTATAAAAGCTACAAAGAGGTTGAGTAGAATCTAGATGTCGCTGTTGTAGATTTTTAAAAATCAAGTCTGTGTCCTTTTTCAGTTGTCTTAACAAACACTTCTTGGCCTCTTCACTTAAGGATTCAATATCAATGCCTTCATTAGTCAACTTCTTGACTGAAGTCTTTGCTTCTTCCAGTACTTTTTCAATGGATAGTTCTCTGATTGATCCAAATGTAGCTTCTATTGCTGGACAAAGACCTACTACTGTTGTAGCAGATGCCAGGATGGCATTGTTTAATGACTCAAGTGGTATCAAGAGAGAGAATGGCAATAGTCTTCTCTGAACGTAGTAGCAAAAGTAATCCACCAGCCTCACTACTTAGATCCATCCCATCTTGGTAGATACTTTCCAAAGCCAGTAATAACGGCTGGAGTAATTTTAAGACAACAGCCAAGGATTGCTCATGACAAAGCCAGAGGGTTTTCCCAGGTTGGACTAATTTGAACTTCAGTCCCAGTGTATCTTCTGTATTTTCCAAGATGTTCAGTCTTTTTGGACTCTTGCTGAAAAAAGAATATAATAAAGACATTAAATGTATAGCTTTTTAAATGTCTTTTTAAGAGTCTGCAGCTCATACTAGTGCTAATTGAAGTAGATGGCCTCTGCAGTGTGTATTGGAGAGATTAGGGTTACACTTTTCCTCTGAGAAAAGCTTGTACTCCACCATATCTTCCAGAGAAGTTTGCAGCTCCATCAAATGCACAAGCAGCCATCTGTCTGGGGTCCAATTGACAAGCATTTAACTCTTCTAAGATGTGGGCTGTCACAGATGTAACCGATGTGTCTTCTATAATTTGAACAGCTAGAAATGCATCTACTGGCCTACCACTGACATCAAGATAATGTATACAGTGATTTAATACTTGATGCCCATTTGCATTGGTGCATTCATCAACCATTTATGCAAATTTTTTGAATGTAGTGAGAGAGTTCTTCACTTTTTCAACTGTTGAGTCTTCCACTATTGCACAACATGCTTCTAGCCAGTCAGTTGATTTCTTGCTGGTCTTGTTCAGAACCAGTGTTCAACTTCAGGATGAACAAGTGACAATGCACTTAACATTGGCCTCCAGTTTGTAGTATGTGGTATCTCTTGCTTAAATAAAAAATACAATGCCACAGCCATGTTTGTTCACATGAACTGTGTTGTATCTCTAGCATTCTTAACTGCCTCATTAACACTCACCGGTGTTGTCCTTGGTCAGTGGAGACTCAGAGTTCAGAGGTGCTTTCACATGAGTTCACCTCCCAGGTAGGGGCAAGAAGGCACCTTGCTCATTCCTCCAGCTGCTCACTGTTTGCTCTGGCCACTGTTGTTCGTTGTGCCACTGTTCACTCCATCGCTCTGTTGCCAGTGGCCCTGCGCCGTCACCTTTTGTTGCCACCTGCCACTGTAACCTCTGCGAGTTGGTCTCTTGAGGTTCCACCCAGCTCTCAGTGATTTCAGCTCTCAGTGAGGGAACCCTGCTGCTAGTGCAGACTGGGCCGTCTCTTCCACAGAAACACTGTCCCACTGCAGGTCTAAGTACTTAGACCTGATTATCAGTGATTTCAGCTGTAGAGGTCACTAAACAAGACAAAAGACTATCTATGAAACCTAATCAGCTCTATCTTTAAACAATGGAGAGGGGCAGGTTAAATGGTACTTGTGACTCAGGCAGACCATCAAGCAAAACACCTGTCTCCACCGTTTCTCTTGATGCCCTCAATCAGCACCAGTCTAAGTACAGTTCTACTGCCCTTTACTCATACAATAAGAATAACAACATTTTATGCATTCAAATGATTTGTAACCCAACCCCAGCCAAAATCTACCACTTGGGCAACACAGCTCTGTTTGCTGGATACCTAGGTAGATTGGGTGTGAATGTAAATACAATCTGGTCCTGAAGGCTTTCCCCTCAGCCCCCAGCTCATCACTAGCTGTCAGGGAGAGCTCATTTAGACTTTGCTTACAAATAATAATTTGAAATTATCCAAATGTTGGCCAACATCACCAAAACGAATACATTGACATTGTCATAAAAAACAACAGCTGTATAAGGAAGTTAGTCTATGTTCATACTTTTCAAATCTATTATACTTTTTCAGATACACATTTTATCATACACTCTATATGCTTTTAAAGTGTGTATTAATGTTTCAATTTCAATTCAAATTTCCAAACAATCACTAAACTGGCAACACTGCATGTAACTAGTTCACAAAACTGGGGGGGGGAGGAGATGTTGGGGAAATTCAGGGGGGTGTGTGGGGAAATCCCTGGTGGGATGTGCTGATTTAACATGTTCCTTTAGCAGCTGCAGTTTAAAAATCCTCCTGATTTATGATGGGAAATGGGAATGGAAAGTGTATCAACAGCCCATGATATGACATCAGTTTCTTTCCTAAACGCAGAACAGAAATATCTATGGTACACGTCTGCTTTTTCTGCATTAATAATACTGTTTCTATATAGTAATAGACAATACTGTTAGGATTCTTTTTGTTCCTAATATAAATAACTCATTGTCCTTGACAATGCTGGTCATAGGTTTCTTCTTGTCATTGTTTCCATTATCAATTTTCTACAGTTCCCAGCTTCTGTTCCATATTCATTACTTTCAGCTTCCCCTTTCTTCCATTTGCTATATACTGTTTATATAGCCACCTTCACTTCCCCTCTAAACCAAATTGGGTTTTTTAACTAGTGTGGCCTTCCCTCAGTTGTGGGATTACAGCTTTCTCGGCATTTCGTAAAGTGTTCTTAAACACTGGCCAATTGTCATTCACATTTTTCTGTTTAAGTTTTTCCTTTCAGCTGATTTGGCTTGTAGTTGTTTTCAGCTTTGTGAACCAAGTAAATATAGATTGCTGTGATGCTTTCTCGAGGTGTCCAGAACTGGGAGAGTCATCTAGTAACACCTCTGCCTCCACAAGAGAGATTTGTTGCTGCTAAACTATGTCAGCTCCCTGAGACTGCAGTCTGCTAGCCAGCCCACTGTCACACCCCAGTGGGAGGGACTGAATGCTATAGAGAGAAGTCTCTGGGGGAACTCAGGAACTAATTCACTAACTGTTATCTGCAAGGCACGAGTAAGACTGTGGTGAACAGACTGGTGTGCAAAGAGCTGACACATGGTTTAAAGCCCAGCATAGCTCTCTCTCTCACACATGGTTCTGTATTCCCAGAGGAGACCATCATACTGGCCACTAAAATACATTTGTTTTAAATGAATTAAAATTTTTCTGGGATATTTGGATAATGAAAACTAGACTAAAGATGACAAATATTGTTTGGTTTTGTTCCTTGTATCATACAGAAAATGAAACCTTCTACCTGGGTGTATAGCCATGGTGTGTAATATTCTGTCAGAATGCATTATTTTCTACAATACTAGGGGTTTGTTTTTAAATAAATTATTCCTTCTGCATTTTCCTCACCTTGTTTGTCTTACTGGTTTTGCTAGGATGCTCCAAGCAGATGTCAATGCACTGGGAATTTCAAGGTATTTCAGCAATAATAATCCATCAAATCTGTCGAGTCACCAGTTAATCTTTTCCACAAGTTAAATTCAGTAATGAATATATGAACACCACTTATTGCAAGCATGCTAATAAAACCATTCAAGACTATTTTACAGTTGCACTATTTTCTTGAGGCATCATCATCAGCATCATCACTCATTGGTCATTGGGGAACCATCATTGATGAGCAATCAACTAATTGTCTCCACCTCTGACGATTGTGTGTCAGTGCTTGAGTCTCCGTGAAGTCCATTCCTGTCTACTCTTATGTTGTCAATCCATCTCTTCTTCTGCCTACATCTTCTGCTCTTCCCTTGAACTGTCCCTTGGAAGATGATCTTGGATAGGCCAGATGATCTTGTTAAATGGCTGTACCACTTCAGCTTGCGCTTTTTCACGGTCTTCAGGAGGTCTTCATATGACCCAGCGCATTGGGTGATGATGTTGCAGACCTCTTCATTAGTGACGTGGTTGAAGTAGGAGATGCTCAGGATTTTATGGAAGTATCTTATCTCTACTACCTTTATTTTCTGCTCAAGTTCTGCCATAAGGGTCCATGTCTCGCACACATATAGAAAAATGGAGATGACCAATGCATGCAGCAGTTTCAGTTTGGATTCTAGGGAAATGTTCTTATTCCTCCAAACTGGCTTTAGCTTTGCCACTGTTGTGGTTGTTTGCGCAGTTCTTGCCCAAATTTCTGCTTTGGATCCTTCATCAGTGATGACTGTCCCTAAATACTTGAAAACTATTTAACTGTCTCCAGCTCTTGACCACTGACAGTGATATGTGAGCTGATCCCATCATGTTTATTTGTCATCAGCTTGGTTTTCTCTGCACCGATTTCCATGCCATATTTTGCAGAGGTTTCATCCAATCATTTCATAAGGTTGGCAAGTTCATCTTTGCTGCTTGCCAGGCCATCAATGTCATCAGCGAACCAAAGATTTGAGATTGTTCGCCCCCCAGTGCTGACTGTGCATATGTGATCTTCGAGGGCATCAGTCATTATGCGCTCCAAGTAGATGTTGAACAGTGTGGGCAAAAGAAAGCAGCCTTGCCGGACTTCAGCAGTGGGGTGAAACCACTCTCCTATTGTGCCACTGACAAGAACTGCACTGCTGGCCTTGGCATAAAGTTGCTTAATGGTTAGAATAAGCTTACGGACCAACATTGTACTTCTTCATGGTTGCCCAAAGAGCTTCATGCCATATTCTGTCAAATGCCTTCCTGAAGTCAACAAAGACATAGTAGATGTCCTGCTGGTGTTGTAACTACTTCTCCCATAGAACAAAAAGGTTGAAAATCTGTTCTGTGGTACTTCTTCCAGCACGAAAGTCAGACTGTTCTTCAGCAATGATATTCTCTGCTTCGGGCTTCAATCTGTTCAATATGACTTTCAGTATCGCTTTGCTTGGATGGCTAATTAAGCTTATGGTCTGGTAATTTTGACACAATTGCAGGTTACCTTTCTTTGGCAGAGTGATGATTAGTGATGGGTCCACGTGGAGAGCTTCTCACCAGTCTGCCAGATCTTGTTGCAGATCTTGGTGAGTACATCTATTACTATTTCTCCTCCGAATTTCATCAGTTGGGATGTTGTCAATACTGTAGCCTTTCCATTCTTGAGTGATTTCCCAGCTGTCTCCACTTCTTCACGTAGTATTGGAAAGTCATCCTTCTCTGTTGAGTCTGGATTGTCTAAGACACTAAGATGTCCATTTGTCTGGTGGTTGTATAGATCAGAGCAGTAGTTTGATCTATTGACATATTGATGATGTCCCTTTCTTCTGTAAGACTGTTCCCTTCTTTGTCTTGAATTGCGTTAATTTTGGTCCATCTTTCCTTCATCAGATCTTTTACTACCTGGAAGGCTCATTTGCTATTTTTATTATGGATACATTCTTCAATTTTAGAGCGTTGTTGTTCAGTCCTTATCTCTTTGGCCACCTTCATTCCTTTCTTGATCTTTCTGCCAACCACTTTGTATTTATCAGCTCCCTCAGTTCTGTTCTTGTCTCTCTCAAGTTCTCTTCTAATGTCACACATTTGTAGTATTTCATTTGTGACCCGTGGTTTTGTCTTTTTATGATGTTTCCCAAGGACGTCCATTGCTTCCTCATTAATTACAGTGTTGAAATTGCTGGTCATTGTTTCTATGTCTTCCTCTAGAGCAAGCAGTGGGGCAAATTTTCAGCTGATCATTGCATGGAATGACTCTGCCATGTTTCAATCTCAGTCCTTCTAAGCCAAACTTGGTTCTGGTGAACTTTGGGCTGACAATTTTCCTTAGCTGCAGCCAAAAATTTAGCATCACAAGGTCATGATCACTTCCAGTATCAGCACCAGGAAAGCTCTTTGTTTTAGCTCTGTTAATCCCAGAACGAAATTGGTTTTGCACCATGATGTAGTCAATCTGGCTGTAATGTAGACCATGAGGTGCACACCATGTTGATCGACTGGATGCTTTATGTGCTCCTAATGTGTTTGCAAGAACCAGATTGTTATAGCTGGCAAACTTCAGAAGTCTCAATCCTCTCTCGTTGGTTACCGCATTACAGAAAGGGCCACGATAAGCTCACCAATCTGCCTGTGCATCAGTATCCACTTTAGCATTCCAGTCTCCTTGTACAATCAGGATATCTGCTTCATACACATTTTAATGCAAGTACTTCATGTGTTCTTGAAGTGATGAGAAGGTTCAAGTGGCCATTTTTATTTATATGTAGTTCTGGTTGCAAGAACATTTTTAATTATCTTGATGGAATGCATATAAATTGTTCTGTATATCATGCATACTAAGTGAACAAGATAGTGGGTAAATAGGTAAATAAAGATAACTCTCAAGATCTGTTACTTACAGTGATGTAATGCCACTGAACATTAGCAGATTTATGTACAGGTTACATCATTGTGAGGTGAAGCAGCTCCACTGTTATGAACAAATCGCATCGCCTTTCAGGAGAAAGGCATATTTGCTTGAAAAGAGAGAGGACAATGGTAGCAGGGTCTTCTCACTGGAGAACCTTAGTTCTGGAATTCACTTTCTGACAAAGCCTGTGTTTGTAGAATTTCTATCTTGGTTTATCAAGATCTTTTCTCAGAATCCCAGAGGTTGGCAGCTGGAAAGAGTATTTTCTGCTTGTAATAATTAAAAGCAGAGTTACATATACATGCACTTTAAGATTAATCAGTTACATTTTATAAATGAAGATAAGTTTGCAGATGACCACTAAATAGCAAAGTTTAAACAAAATAGAAGTGTTTGTGTATGAAGAGTGAGAGTCATCTTCTCCCATCCACAGCAGCCATCCAAAGAAGAGGTTTTAGTGAGTTTTAGTTTTCTTAGTGGATACGGTCTTTACAATTTTATGTTACAAATTCATCTCTGATGCCATGATATCCCAGCTTTTCAGTGCTTCCCTCATAAGGTGCCATTACATTAAGGGACCTCCAAGGTTGTCTCAGTTATAGTTTTACTGTCTTTCTTAGAATGACTAAATGATTGCCCTAAATTCTGGAAATTGTGGTTCAGGCATTTTCCTATCTACCCAACAAATAGACCCAGAAGAGCGCCATTATTATGCATGTCATAATTATAATATTAATAGAAAAGTCTTGAACAATATTTTAAAGCAGTGGAATGACCTGTGTGTGCTTGGCAGAATTCAATACCCCCCGCACCCCAAATTAACATATAGCATTACAATTTTAAAAAGCTTTAAAATAATCAATTTAAAGTTATGGAGGGGATCAGACAATTGTTTAAAAGTAGATACTGAGATTCAAAAAGTTAAAACGATAACCACTAAATCACAAGTTGTCAACATCACATGTCAAAATATACAAAGTAAATATCTTTAAATCAAACTCTCGTAAGTTCTCACACAGCATTTTTCTTACTTTGCTTATCTGTAAATTTCAGTCATCAATGGAATTTTTTTTGTTGGTTTGTGTTTGCACAGTGGTAATTTACTGACAAAAAACTAAGCCTTCCTAAATGCAATAGACAGTGAACTATCCATGGTTTTACCAGATAAATCTAGTGCAAGAAACCTGAAGTACCAGTATATATATTATTTTGTAAATGTGGCTGTCATAAACAGATAGCTAAGGGTTAATGTCTCTTTCACCTGAAGCACCTGACCAGAGGACCAATCAGGAAACCGGATTTTTTCAACTTTGGGTGGAGGGAATTTAGTGTCTGAGTCTTTGTTTTCTGCCTGCCTGCTTTCTCTGAGCTTTGGAGAAGTAGTTCTACTTTCTAATCTTCTGTTTCTAAGTGTAAGGACAAAGAGATCAGATAGTAAGTTATATGGTTTCTTTTCTTTGGTATTTGCATGAATATAAGTGCTGGAGTGCTTTGATTTGTATTCTTTTTGAATAAGGCTGTTTATTCAATATTCTTTTAAGCAATTGACCCTGTATTGTATCATCTTAATACAGAGAGCCCATTTGTATGTATTTTTCTTTCTTTTTATATAAAGCTTTCTTTTAAGACCTGTTGGAGTTTTTCTTTACTTCAGGAAAATTAAGTCTGTACTCACCAGGGAATTGGTGGGAGGAAGAAATCGGGGAGATCTGTGTGTTGGATTTGCTAGCCTGATTTTGCATTCCCTCTGGGGGAATAGGAAAGTACTTTTTGTTTCCAGGATTGGGAACAGAGAGGGGGAATCACTCTGTTTGGATTCACAGAGCTTGTGTCTGTGTATCTCTCCAGGAGCACCTGGAGGGGGGAAGGGAAAAAGGATTATTTCCCTCTGTTTTGAGACTCAAGGGATTTGGGTCTTGGGGTCCCCAGGGAAGGTTGTTCAGGGGGACCAGAGTGCCCCAAAACACTCTAATTTTTTGGGTGGTGGCAGCAGGTACCAGGTCCAAGCTGGTAACTAAGCTTGGAGGTTTTCATGCTAACCCCCATATTTTGGACGCTAAGGTCCAAATCTGGGACTAAGGTTATGATAGTGGCCCCTTATAAAATCGTTGCAAGCACTGAGGATATGACGGACAACTCCTGAGACTGCAGCATCTATGAAATATAGCTTCTCAAAAGAAACTCGTAACAACCAAACATCTTTGTGCATTCCTGTCAAATGAACACCTGTCAGTGGCGCTGCTTTATTTTGAGACTGATGCTGCCATTTCCTGGGAACTATTCATAGCTTCAAGTATCAGAGGGGTAGCCATGTTATTCTGGATCTGTAAAAGCAACTAAGAGTCCTGTGGCACCTTATAGACTAACAGACGTTTTGGAGCATGAGCTTTCATGGGTGAATACCCACTTCGTCAGATGCATGTAGTGGAAATTGGCTTATTCATGGCTTATTAGTGGTTTTAGCTCCAGAAAGACTTGCAGGCATGTGTGTTATTTCCACAAGAGCAGTTGTTTTGTCTGTGTTTATGAAGAGAATGGACCTACTGAGATTTCATTTTCTGAGCTGTTGGACTAAATTGGAGGTGGCTTCGATTTAATACCCAGTACAGTCTCTAAGATGTCAGCTGAAGATTTCAAAAGCAGCCACTGGAAATGCCTTAGGTTACAGGTGACCAATCTGGCACATCTTTGCTGGATCTACAAAAGGGACTTAAGAATTGCAACACTGAGCTTTGCAATGCCTAATTTTAGGCACCTAAAAAAAAAAAATCACAGGAACAACACTGCAATCTACACAGCCTGAGTTAGGTGCCCAGCTCCCCTATACAGAGCATGGAAAGAGATAGATGCCTCTGACCGTGATCCACAAAAGTCAGCACGCTAGGCATGGAGCCACCTAAGCTAGGCGATGGGATAGACCAATGATATGTATGTGCCCCCTCCCTCTGATGGAGCCAGGCACCTAAGTTTGGGCTGCAGGGAGGTGCCTATTTCTGCTTGTGATTCATAACCTGGGGGAAGATGAGCGCATCACCACCTAACTTGGATGTGGGGCCTGATCCAATAAGCATGCTTACAGGCCACCTAACTCCACCCAAGACAGCAGGGGGGAGGAGAAGAGGCTGAGCTGCCTTAACATTTAGCCCTGTGGTTTAGGTATTTACCTGAGAAGTGAGAGATGACCAGTTCAAGTTTCCCTTCTGCCTGATGTGAACAAATGAGTACAGGATTCAGCCACGTCTCAGCTGAGTGCTCTAACCACTAGGCAAGAGAATAGCCTGACGGGGGGCTCCATCAAATCTCCCCTATTCAAGTTGTTCCACTTTAATTGAATAATTAAAATCTTAATTGAGCCAAAACAATGTAAGATTCCGTCTATAGCCTAATGGTTAGAGCACTCACCTGAGACTTACAGATCCTTGTTGAAATCCCTTCTGTTCATCCAGTAGAAGGGGGACTTGAACCAGTACCTGGGACTTGGCAGACTACCCTCTCCACTAGGTTAAAGGTTATACAGGAGGGCTGCCTCCTCCTCCCTCCCCAATGGCTGTTCTGAATTAAGTAGCCTCCGAACAGGTTTACCAGATAAGAGCCCAACATCTATCTTTCCACCCCAACTTGTGGATTGCTTTGGCATTTAGGCAGGAGATAGGCATCTGGGCACCTAGAGTGAGGCATCAGTGCACATGACCAGGGGCAGTAACATAGGCACCTAAGGAACTTTTTACTGCAAAAACGTAGGCAGTGAATGACTTTAGGCACCTACAGGGTTAGGCAGCAGCCAACTGGGAGTTTTGTGGATCATGGTGGTGCATAAAAATGGGATTTAGGCCCTTAAGTATCTTTATGTATCCATGCCCTTGAGTCTGATTGTCTGAGGTGCTTAGCACCTGTCTGTCCCATTGATGGGAATGGAAATTGTAAGTACTCAGCAAGTATGAAGGAAGAAGCCCAAAGTGTCTCAGTAGGATATCCAAAATCATCACCACTTCAGAAAGTTTTGGCCATCCTGCCCCAGCAGATGGAAAAGACTTAATGGCCTTATAGATCTCTTCCATTTGATATTAGGAGGCCTGATCTAAATTCAGATACCTCAGTCTAATGAGGAGTGGCTCCAACTTCACCAGAATAAAAATGGCTTAGCAGGTGTCAGAATCAGCCCCTATGCATGTAAGCAAGTCATTCGTTTCATTTCATTAATCTGTGTCAAAATATTTAAGCTAACCTATAAACACTGAGTGCAATGAGCTTTGCCTACATGAAAGTCCTAGTCCTGCATTTCTTTATCAGAAAAGGGCACTTGAACCCCGTTTAACTGATGAAATAAGGAAACTCGGAAGACTGGCAATGTCAAGTGTGAAAGGCTCCCTAAGGTGTCACCAGTATGACTCAAACCCAGAATTAATGACCAGAAGAGACAAAAAGAGATTTATGGTGCTGGTCAGATTATTAATGATCAGATCACAGAAGCCATCACACAAGTTGGCAGTGTTGTTTCAGTCTTACTCCCGAGGCCCCTGCAGTGTCAGAGACCAGGACTTGAGTGGTCAGGCCCAGTGGTTAGACAAAGAGTCAGTAGCCAAGAATAGGAACCCAGGGTTAGAGCCTAAGTCAGAGCCAAAGTCAGGAATAGGAAACAGCTGGTTACCTGTCCTAGGGCTAGGTCCTAGGCAGAGGGCAAACAGGAACTATCACAGCCCTGGGCAAATACTCTGAGCAGCTGAAGGGCTTAAGAGCCCGTCTGCTGATTCTTCCCACCAGTCAGTCGGGTTGCCAGGTGTCCAGTTTTCGACCAGAAAGTCTGGTCGAAAACAGCACCAGACAGTGTCCGGTCAGAAACACTGACCAGACACCAAAAGTCCGGTTGCTGCCTGCAGGAGCAGGAGTGATGTATAGGGGGAACATGCAGGGGCAAGTGCCCCCCTCCCCAGATTGGCCTACCAGGGCAGGGAGAGGGGCTCTGTCCTCCCACTGCTGCAGCCACCACCTGCAGCTAGGGTCTCTCTCTCTCAGGCAGCCGTCGCACTGGCTAGGCAGCTGAGTTCTCACAATGACCCGGAGCAGAGTGTCTGGAGGGAAAAGTAGGTGGTCTCACCCCTTCCACTCCCCACTTGCACCCAGCTGCCAGAGTCAGAGGCTGACTGAGCCAGAAACGTGCTGGAGAGCAAAAGGGCAGGGGGACCACACACTTCTCCCACGAGCCACTCTGGGCTGACGTGAGAGGCCAGCCACCCAGTGTGGTGGCTGCACTGCCTGAGAGAGGGAGCCTGGCTGTGGGACATGGCAGCAGGCCACCCCTCACCTGGGCCCGGCTGAGGCAGGTGCAGCGGGGATGAGAGAGCCTCCCCTGCCCCGCAAGTAGGTGGGATTGGGAGAGTGCGGCAATCCCCAGGTTGGGCGCAGGGGTAGGGTTACCAGGCATCCGGTTTAGACCAGAACACTCAGTCAAAAAGGGACCCTGGCAGCTCCACTCAGCACTGCTGACCAGGCCGTTAAATGTCCAGTCAGTGGCGCAGTGGGGCTAAGGCAGACTCCCTACCTACCCTGGCTCTGCGTGGCTGCCGGAAGCAGCCGGAATGTCTCTGTGGCCTCTAGGTGCAGGGGCAATCAGGGAAGCTCCACGCGCTGCCCCCAGCCTGCCAGCTCCACAGCTTCCATTGGCTAGGAAACGCAGCCAATGGGAGCTGCAGGGGTGGCACCTGCGGCATGCACAGTACAGAGCTGCCTGGCCACCCCTGCACTTAGGAGTTGAGGAACATGTTGCCACTTCCATGGAGCCCCCCAAAGTAAGCACCGCCCAGAGCCTGCTCCCCACACCTCCTCCCACATCCCAACCCCTGCCCCAGCCCTGAATGCCCTCATTCATCCAAACTCCCTCCTGGAACCCACACCACCTCCTGCACCCCAATCCCAGCCCTAAGCCCCATCTCACACCCAAACTTCTCATCCCCGGCCTGACCCCAGAGCCTGCACCCCCAGCTCGAGCCCCTCACCACCTTCCTCACTCCAACCCCCTACCCCAATCTGCAGCCCCCTCCCACACCCTGAACCCCTCATTTCTGGCCCTCTGCCGTAGGCTTTACCCCCTTGCGCACCTCAACACCTTGGACCCAGCCCAGTGAAAGTGAGTGAGGGTGGGGGAGAGCAAGTGATGGAGGGAGGAGGGATGGAGTAAGGGGGGTAGGGCCTTGGGGAAGAGGCAGGGGGCGAGGCAAGGGTGTTCAGTTGAAAGTTGGCAACCCTATGCAGGGGGTGGCGGGGAAGAGGAGTGAGCAAAGAGCAGTACCTTGGGAGACAGAATGGAGCAGGGGCAGGACCTCGGGGGGAAAGGGTGGAACAAGGCTGTCCAGTTTCCAGAAATTGGAAAGTTGGCAACCCTACCAGTCATGCAGTGTAGCCTGGCAGCCTTTTACAGTCCTGCTGTACTCGTTACTTGCCCAGAGGCTGGCTCTGCTGCAGACCCTGGGTCCTGACAGCACAAGCTTCCCAAACTGCCTATTGCTTCCTCTATTGTAACTGTTCTGTGGTCAGGACCAGCGCCAGGGTTTCTCGCGCCCTAGGTGCATGGCCATTTCACTGCCCCCCGCACTGATCCCATGGCTCCGGTGGAGCTGCCGCAGGCATGCCTGCGGGAGGTCCACCAGAGCCGCAGGAGCAGCCGACCATCCGCAGGCATGACTGCGGCAGCTCCACTGGAGCTGCGGACCAACGGACCCTCCGCAGACACGCCTGCGGCAGGTCAACTGGAGCCGCCTGCCGCCCCCCCCCAGCAAAATGCTGCCCCCTCAATAATCCTGGCACCCTAGGCGATTGCCTAGGCTGCCTAAATGGTAGCGCCGGCCCTGTCTGTGGTTAACTAGGTAACATCAGTCTAAAGGCTGCCAGTCCAGCACTGTTTCATTAATTCCTTAAGCAAAATAAAGCCATAGCCAGGCATTAGTACATGGGTTGCATCCATGTGGTATCTGAAATGTTTTTATGCTCATGATATTATTTCAAAGTAGTGTCAAATGCCAGTTCACATAAGTACACACAGAGGGCAGGAAGAAGGTGTCAAGATAGAGTTTGATTCTCAATATCTTAGTCATTAAATCATTACAAAGGGCAGGCACCATAATGGATCATAAAGTTATGAAGAATGCCAGTAAATAGGTAATGCATTTTAATCTCTTCGATGGTAACATGTCTGAGATACATTTAGGATCACTCTCACTAATGCAGTATAACACATTAACATGAGTTTATTGCAGTTACACCCTAGTTCTGGGAAAACTTTTCAGTTTGTCCAAGCAATGTAATAAAGATATATTGTGCCCTGTGCAGTCTCCCTACTAGTTATTTCACTGTAAGAGCACTGGAGAAAACAAATGGGCTGAACAAAAGTGGTGAAAGGCTGGATTCTCCAGTCTGCTACATGATTCTCCTATGCAGCACAAAGTGTCCTTATCCCAGTCAAAAATGCATTAGAGGTCAGGTCAGGACAGAGATGAGAAGTAGCATGGTAGAGCCAAGCTCTCCTATACCCAGTCCTTTGCTGGCAGAAGGCCTTTGAGGGACATTACACAACTGGCAGGGCAATCCTTAGGCATATGCAGCTGTGTAGGGCACCAAGAAATTTGAGGCACCAAGTTGCCCCAAATTTCATGGTGCCCTAGGCAACTGCGTGCTGCATAAGCAGCAGCACCAGCCCTGGTGACCAGCCCTATCCCTCAGCCAGCCCCCACTGCAAGGGACAGGGCTATTCCTAGGCGGTGTGGGGCCCTGGACAACTCCCTCCACCCTGCCTCTTACCCTTCCCCCCTGCTCTGCCCCCAGCCCACCCCCATTCCACCTCTTCCCCCATTGCCCCCTGCACTCACTGGCGGCGGGAAACCCACTCCGCTTCCCTTGCCCCAGCCATGTTGCTCGGGTTGGGGAAAGGACCGTTCCTGGCTCTCACCTGCAGTGGGAAGCGGAGCGCTGTGGCTGGGAGTAGGCAGAGTAGAGTGGGCTGGGGCTGGGCTGCTCCACTTCCTGCCACTGCCCCTCTCTCAAGCCAGGAGCTCCTGCTTCATCTTTGTGTCTCAGCCCTCCAACCAGGTCACTCATGTTTTCTCCTTCCAGGGTATTAACATCTTTCAGGGCAAACTGTCCCAAGGTGTCCCCTCTTCACTGTGCCTGTGGCACAGTGCCTGTGGCACTTCCCCAGTAGCTGGTAGAAGAACCCAGTCGCACCCTTTGCTCCAGATTCCCACTCATCAGCACCCAAGTTCTGCCTTGCCACGTGCCTTGCTACTTTTTCTGCCAGCCTTGCCTACTTTTCTAGTTCTCTCCCTCCTACCTGGGTTTGTCAGCCCAAACTCCCTCTTCCCAGGGAGTAACTGTAATCCCAAATACATCTGCTAGGGAGTAATTGCAGACTACTTTCTGCAGCCCCTATTCTGCACCCAGCTCCTGGGCTTTATACAGGCACCTCCTATTCCTGTCACCCTGAGCTTCATTTAATCAATCCCTGCTCCCTGGCTCCTCCAGGTGTAGCCTGGGGAGTTAACTGGACCACCACCACCTTAAGCCCTTCAAGTCTTGTGTGGGGTGGACACCTGTGATGGGGCGCCTGCCCCACACTCGGTTCTAAGGAGCCCTAGGGAGGCGGCACAGGAGGCAGCCAATCAGAGAAGGGCTGAAGGGAGCAGCCAAGCAGGGCCAAGCAGACCCATATGAAAACGGGAGCTGCAGGGCAGAGGAAGGCAGTTCTCTGCTGGGAGGAAGGACTGTGTCTCTGTAGGGCTGAGAGAGCTACTAGCACTCTGGACAGAGCAATGCTCCTAGCAGGGAGCAAGAGACAGTGCTGGCTGCTGGGGTTTGTAGGCTGAGGTCCTGAAGCAATGAGGATTCTGGGGCCATGAGGAAGTGGCCACTAAGGGCAGTGGCTGAACAGTGGACTACAGGTCCCCTGGAAAGGGGGAGCACAGTGTGAGACACAGCCATCTGCACTGAAAAGGATGTGGTGGTCCTTGAAGAGATGTGGGTCCAAAGAGCAGGAGTGATGGTGATGAGGCACTTCCTGAAGAAGGTGCACTAACATGCAGAGCTAATTCCCACGATAACCCACAGGTGGTGCTAGAGTGATGAGTGAACCCCATTCCAACACCCCATCGCATTGGAAACTTCAACAAGAGCACATCACCTTGGTGCTCTGTGTGCTCCAATAGCTGACTCTTCATTTGTGACCTCTGTAATCCAGCAAGGCAACTTTGCTCCCTCAGAAAACTGTTTGACAGAGGCCCAGGATCAGGGGTACAATGTTCTTGGCAGATCCCCTATTCCCCCCGAGATGTGGAATTCCTTATAATCAGATTAGACTAACCCAATACTAACCCATTTTTAGTCCATGAGACAAAACCTGGTTTGTCTGTATGCCTTTCCTGAATGATGATGGTAGATATCAGACAGGTAATGTTTTTTTTAGTGGGAGAAGGGGAAACAGAGAAAAGAAGAACAAAAGAACAAACTCTTGGTAACTAACAGTAAAGTTAGCAGGTGATATCTAGGAGAGCTGCTTTGGTTTAATTATTTGATCTTATGCAAGACAACTGAATACCACAGAGATGGGTGCATTAAGGTACATAGACTGGATTGTGCCTTTAAGAGATGTGTGTGTAAACAATGGGGAAGAATGGAGAATCCTGCATTGACGGCCCTTGGAAATAAAAAGAGTTATTTGTACATAATAAGGATGAGGTTGTACCTCTTATCTCATACTTAACACACTTAGAACCTGATGTGAAGTTTCCTTAGATTTTCCACTTGGGAAATTGTGCGTGTGTAATTTTGTTGGCAAAAATAATTGCAAGCATATTTTACAGTGTACTTTAGTTTGTTCAGAAGTCAAGTAGTTTGACATCAAAATGCATCTTTAATTAGCTGTGCCACAACTCTGTACCTACAGTTACATTCGAGACACATCATTGAAAAATGAGGAGTTGTCCTTTTCAAAAAAGGAATCGATGTCTTGATCTTCAAGTTTCTAGATGGTAGGTTTGGGACTTTATTAAAGTTGTTTAAATCCTTATTAGGCTATACATAAGAGGTAATGGTAGTGATATTAATTAAAGGAAGTATGCTATTGATATTATTATTTGCATTGTTCTTGTAGCTGTGTTGGTTTGAGGTTATTTGAAGAACAAGGTGAATGAGGTATTATCTCTACTGGACCACCTTCTGTTGGTGAAAGACAAGCTTTCAAGCTGCACAGAGCTTTTCTTCTTCAGGTCTTGAAGTTGGTCCAATAAAAGATATTACATCACCCTCCTTGTCTCATTGCTATCATTAGATGCATTGAAATAGCCAGAGAGTTACAGCTATAGCAATCAGCATTCTAAGAAGAAAGCTGGAGTTTGGAAAGTTGTTGTTATGTTAAGAATCAGCAGGTGGTGCTTTTGAGTCACCGGCTTAAGTTTCCCATTGCCAAATACCGCAACATTAAACCTTTAGTAATATATCAGAAGCTTTGATATTCTACAGTATTTTTCAATAAAGGCACAAGGCACAGTAGTAACACTCTTGCTTGCTACTTCGTGAGCTATTACTGTTGTCACAGTCTGGTCCAGTCCCCTTCTCTGGATGGATACCAGTCTGTGGCAAGTAGCACCAACTGCTGACTTCCAAGCCCCTCTGGATTGGGGTAGTGACTGGTCACTCTTTGTAGCTCTCAGTCTCTTGAGTGCATTCCCCAGTGCTGACCCCATGTCTGACACCCTTCTAGCGCAATGGAACCCTGCAGTCTGGCCACTTAGACCCCAGAGCCAGTCCCACAGCCCTCCCAGTTGCTTAGACATGTTCCCACAGAGTTCACCTAGCTGTGGGAGCTCTGGTTTCTCTAGTAACACTTTCGGGGATGATGTGGCAGGAAAGCAAAGAACAGAGCTTTAGCAAAGGCATTTCTTAACCACAGTGACTTCACTCTTAACAAAGGATACTTGAGAGTTACAAAATCTTTGGAAAAGAAGCACGTGTTCTGTGTCCTTAGCCTACGTGGCCCTTCCTTCTCCTCTAGCCCTTTTCTTCTGGCATGTGGCAGTGGACTCCCCTTCACAGAGAATATTCTCTCTTATAGTCTCTGAGCCCTTTGGTCAGTGATGGGGTAGACTAGACCCAGAGATCCCCTGCTGGAGTTCTTAGGGTCCTGCCACACTCATCTCAGGAAAGGAGCAGTGGAGAGGTCCTCTAAGCAGCCTAGAGTGGCTGTAGGGGAAGCAGTCAATTGGGGGCTGCAGGGTGTCCAGTCAGGGCCCAGAAGGGACCTAGAAAAAGGAGCTGCAGAACCAGAGAGAGGCTGTTCCTTGCTGGAACCAGAGGTGTGCAGCTGGTGCTCCTGGGTGGTCAAAGGGAATCGCTGGACAATACACAGCTCAGTGCTAATAGGCCCTTGGGGAGTGATGAAGAGCTCCTGGCTTGCTGCCGGGCCTGAGCTTAGACGAGCCCTGAGCTAAGGGTAAAACCTCAGGGAAGGTTGGGGTTGTGGGGACGTGGCCCAGGGGACTGAAGGCAGTTTTTCTAAGGCGACATAGTGGTGCATAGCTGCTATTCTTAGGGTCCCTGGGCTGGGATGTGAAGTAGTGGGTGGGCCTGGGTCCCCTGCCGTAGGCCAGTGGGAAAGGGTCTACAGTTGGACAGCAATAAACTCCAGAAGGAGACTGAACTGTCAGGAGGCCCAGCTAGGTCCAGAACAGACTAATAGGGTGAAATCATTGTCTTCAGGGAGGAAGTCCCGGGGGTATGGCCTGATACCATGGCTGGGTCTGATTTAAAGACTATAGACACATCTGACCAGAAGGGGGTGCTTGCAAAAGGTGGGTGCCATCCTGTTAGAACTAGCAAGAGAAACTCCAGATCTCTCAGCCATGTGCTTCTGTTGAGGGACTTCCAGATCCAGGTCCTCCAACACCCTCACCACCAACCTTGTCAACTTGTGCCTCCTAGACAGTGGTTCTTGCAGATAAGCTGGTTGTTGAGACATAAAACTGATGGCCCTAGGTTGCTCTGTGTTAGTGTCTCAGACCATTGATTAAAGTAGGTGTCTTGTCCCTGACACAAAATGGATGCTCTTATCTACAATAGAGGTTGCAATATAGCATGAAGGTAACACTCAAACATAAAAGTTACAATACAAAGTGGAACCCCTGAGACCAAATAAGGTCACAATTTGGCACAGACATATACCTAATCTGTTACAACTGTGGTCCTAGGAGCAGATGAAATTATCTTTTTCCTACTCCAGTGACTATGTGAATGAAGGCTGGATGAGAGGGGGGTATGTGTATGTTGCTTTGTGTTCAGTTTAATCAGAGCCCCTCCCAGCCCTAGATCTCTGCAGCACTGAAGAGACTGATTGAGGGACAAGCTAAAGTTACAACTATTAATTAACTGGAGCCAGTGCTTTAAAGGCAGGGACATAAACAGCTTACTTTGGGAGCAGCTAACATTAAAAACAACAGCTGTTGAATATCTGTTGACTATCACTTTAATGAGTAGTTTTATAGTATTATGAGCTGGGTTAATCCTCATTATAGGTTGAATTAAAACTCTTCACTTCAGATAATCTGTAAGAAATACCTCAGGGGCCACACCTTCAACAAGGCCTAATGGAGTCTGCCCAGAAACTAGCACCTGGAAGGTGTTGTGTACAGGGAGTGAGCGTGAGACAAACTAAGACAGACAAAAAGCAAGAAAGCCAAGGAACAGCCTATGAGCACAGTACCTAATCCTGGAAAATGAGAGGTTTTATATGTTCCTTGTAAATAAACAAGATAAATCAAGGAAAATACTAGACTATCAATTTCTATCCCCAGCTGGAAGATTCCCCAGCAATGGCAGAGCAGGTAATAATGACAGAGTAAGTCTACCCTGCACTCACCCAGCAGCATCTGTTCTCATCCCAAAGGGCTGGGCCCAACTCACCACTCCAGGCATCGTGACCTGGCTCTTCAGATCACAGCACCATTCAGGTTTGGCCCAACTGCCTCTCCATGATGGAGGGGCAGTCTGGCCAAATTTGAGTG
Source organism: Gopherus flavomarginatus (assembly GCF_025201925.1). Classification (NCBI taxonomy): domain Eukaryota; kingdom Metazoa; phylum Chordata; order Testudines; family Testudinidae; genus Gopherus; species Gopherus flavomarginatus. Next base: position 24,393,061 of record NC_066618.1, on the reverse strand, counting down.
AGTGGCATTGTGACATGGTGTACAAGCTCACAGCACCCTGTGACCCTGTGCACCATGTCACAATGCCCAGAAGGGAGCCAGGCCCAGCCTCGCAAGACAGGAGCCACTGCTGCCAGCTGAGTGTGCAACAAGCTCACTCTCCAGTCCTGTGTGAAAGTGTGTCATGTTCCTCCTTTTGTCAACTGCATAATATGCTTGAAGAGTAACCACACACACTTAAAGGGTGAAATTGGGCTTAAAAAAAGTCAACTAAAAGCTCACAAAATGAAGGGCGGGTGGAGCAAAAAATGCTTTCTTCCCTTTTTGTCTTACACATTTGCAACCATAAAATGGAAAAGGCTTATAACAGTGCGTGCCCTAATGTAAAGGGCATAAAGTTGATCCCAAGGTTGAAAAACAATTCAACTGTTAATTTCCTGGTCCCCAAACCACCACAAAAGTACTGTAAACTCCAATTGCACCATAAAAATAATCTACAAACTACGATCTAAAACTAAAGAAAACCAATCTACCTTTCTAAAATATTTATGGTTTTTAAACACCGGGGTAGTAGTGGTGGTGGTTAAAAAAACTACAAAGTTGAATTTAAATAGTATCTGTGGGTCAAAATGAAAAACTAAAAAAGAAACTGCATGGTTTAAAAGTTTATGGGTCTATAATATATTCCCAAAAAACACCTTTAGAAGGTGCTACTTGTTGTGGCATATAAACAAGTCCAAGGTTTTTCTAATGCAAAATATTTGTATTTTAGTAGGCCCAAAATAATTGATAAATGTGTATGTAAATAAACCTCAGCTGTTTTGATGGCAAATAATAACATGCCACTCCCCATGCTAGTCCAAAGTAGGCACCTCTACCATAAAATCTTTTTTTAAAAGGTGCTTGTCGCAAGGCAGAGGTATAAAACCTTTGGGTGCCCTTTTAAAGGGCTGGCTTCCCCCTGTTTCCCTGTACGGTGGCCGGGTGTATGGGCCAAGACCCTTAGCAGGGAACCAAGCTGCAGGCTTAATGAGGGCAGGTTCAGGGTGATCTGCTGAGCCTAGTAGAACCAGCTGGGTTGATGACTAGGAAGGTGTATAAAGCCAAGGAAAAGCTCAGGGGGGAAGCCAGATAGGAGGCTTGGGGCTCAGCTTCTGCTGGCTGACACAAACCTTGAAGGTCAGAAGACACAGTAAGGGGTTGGAGCAGGGAAGGTGTTTGGGGAATTGGGACTGTACAGCCACTGTAAATAAAAGAACACAGGTGAAGTACCTGCAAGAGGCATCAGAGACCCTTTCTTCAGCCAGCCCAAGCACAGGGTGCAGGGACAAGGAGAAGGAAGCTGCCCTGTAACATGAGGGAGCTCATCTGGGATTTCCTCCTAACCACCGATACCAGTGGCTGCACTCCTGGCCCCCCTGCCTGGGGGGGTCCTTCATTACCACAAAACCAACATTTGTTGGTTTCTTTCCTCTATCTAAGAGTTCTTGCTACTTTGGGGGGTTCTATCAGGAGCTGCTAACAGGGAGTTTTGTAAGGGAGTTTGGAAGGGGAGTAGGAAGGAAGGGAGGGGGGGTCCCTTGTCGGTCTCATCTGTGACCCATTGGTCCCCTGAACCTGTAAACTGAGCCACATCCAAAACCTTTCTGTTTACAGCAGAGCAGAGCGGACAGGGAGCTGTAGACGGGAATTTGAGAGAGTTTGACAGAGGGAGGCTTACAATGGTGAGGAGGACCCGCAACACCTGTGCCAGCACTGCTTCTGTCTCCTCCACCTGCGCCTGTAGCCAGACAGAGTACCAAAGCATGGATGCTTTTACCCAGATTCTGGTGTGGGCTTGCAAAGACTGTAATTTGCAATTCCCATTTACTGATATCCAGGCTGGGGGTGGCATCCAATGTGAAAGGTGCCTACTGGTGGAATCTCTCAGGCAGCAGGTGGGAGAGCTACAGGAGGAGGTGGCTAGGCTGAGAAACATCCATATCCATGAGCAATTCCTGGACAGTATCCATGTGGAGACAGCTGACGGTGCTGTCCCAGTTGACAGGACTACCGACACTCCAGTGGAGGAGGAGATGACTCAGGGTGTATCTGACACACCAGTGGAGGAGGAGGCTCAGGGTGGACACAGCCAGCTGGTTACTTCTAGCAGCAGGCAGTGCTCCACCGCTGCTGCGAACCCTCCTGCTGTGGTAAAAGATAACCATTATGCTCTTCTTGATACAGGAGAGAAGAAATCACCCCCAACAGTTAAGGAGGTGAAGCCTCGTACCCCTAAGGCTGGGAGGTCTGCTGCCACCACTGATAAGAAACGTAGGGTAGTGGTGGTTGGAGACTCTCTGCTGAGGGGGACGGAGACACCCATCTGTCGCCCTGACCGTTCATCCCGGGAGGTATGCTGCCTGCCAGGGGCCCGTATCCGAGATGTTACAGAGGCATTGTCGAGGATTATCCGGCCTTCTGACTACTACCCCATGCTACTCATCCATGTGGGCACAAATGATACTGCGAGGTGTGACACTGAGCAGATCAAGAGTGACTACAGGGCTCTGGGAGTACGGGTTAAGGAGTTTGGAGCGCAGGTGGTATTCTCTTCGATTCTTCCTGTTGAAGGTAGGGGTCCGGGCAGAGACAGATGCATCGTGGAGGTGAATGCCTGGCTGCGAAGATGGTGTCGCCTGGAGGGCTTTGGCTTCCTTGACCACGGGATGCTATTTGAGGAAGGACTGCTAGGAACAGATGGCGTTCACGTTTCGAAGAGGGGAAAGGCCTTATTTGCGCACAGACTGGCTAACCTAGTAAGGAGGGCTTTAAACTAGGTTCGACGGGGACAGGTGAGCAAAGCCCACAGGTAAGTGGGGAACAAGACCTGGGAGATGGGTTGGAAACATGAGGGAGCACGGGCTATAATGGCAGAGAGGAAGGAGGGTCAGGGCAAAGCTGGGAGGCAAGATCAAACCAGTATCTTAGATGCCTATATACAAATGCAAGAAGTATGGGTAATAAGCAGGAAGAACTGGAAGTGCTAATAAATAAATACAACTATGACATTATTGGCATTACTGAAACTTGGTGGGATAATACACACGACTGGAATGTTGGTGTGGATGGGTATAGTTTGCTCAGGAAGGATAGACAGGGGAAAAAGGGAGGAGGTGTTGCCTTATATATTAAAAATGTACACACTTGGACTGAGGTGGAGATGGACATAGGAGACGAAGTGTGGAGAGTCTCTGGGTTAGGCTAAAAGGGGTAAAAAACACAGGTGATGTCGTGCTGGGAGTCTACTACAGGCCACCTAATCAGGCGGAAGAGGTGGATGAGGCTTTTTTCAAACAACTAACAAAATCATCCAAAGCCCAAGATTTGGTGGTGATGGGGGACTTCAACTATCCAGATATATGTTGGGAAAATAACACCGCGGGGCACAGACTATCCAATAAGTTCCTGGACTGCATTGCAGACAACTTTTTATTTCAGAAAGTTGAAAAAGCTACTAGGGGGGAAGCTGTTCTAGACTTGATTTTAACAAATAGGGAGGAACTTGTTGAGAATTTGAAAGTAGAAGGAAGCTTGGGTGAAAGTGATCATGAAATCATAGAATTTGCAATTCTAAGGAAGGGTAGAAGGGAGTACAGCAGAATAGAGACAATGGATTTCAGGAAGGCGGATTTTGGTAAGCTCATAGGCAAGGTCCTATGGGAATTAAGACTGAGAGGAAGGCGGATTTTGGTAAGCTCAGAGAGCTGATAGGTAAGGTCCCATGGGAATCAAGACTGAGGGGAAAAACAACTGAGGAGAGTTGGCAGTTTTTCAGAGGGACGCTATTAAGGGCCCAAAAGCAAGCTATTCCGATGGTTAGGAAAGATAGAAAATGTGGCAAAAGACCACCTTGGCTTAACCTTGAGATCTTGCGTGACCTACAAAATAAAAAGGCGTCATATAAAAAATGGAAACTAGGTCAGATTACAAAGGATGAATATAGGCAAATAACACAGGAATGCAGAGGCAAGATTAGAAAGGCAAAGGCACAAAATGAACTCAAACTAGCTATGGGAATAAAGGGAAACAAGAAGACTTTTTATCAATACATTAGAAGCAAGAGGAAGACCAAGGACAGGGTAGGCCCACTGCTCAGTAAGGAGGGGGAAACAGTAACGGGAGACTTGGAAATGGCAGAGATGCTTAATGACTTCTTTGTTTCGGTCTTCACTGAGAAGTCTGAAGGAATGTCTAATATAGTGAATGCTTACGGGAAGAGGGTAGGTTTAGAAGATAAAATAAGAAAAGAGCAAGTAAAAAATCACTTAGAAAACTTAGATGCCTGCAAGTTACCAGGGCCTGATGAAATGCATCCTAGAATACTCAAGGAGTTAATAGAAGAGGTATCTGAACCTCTAGCTATTATCTTTGGGAAATCATGGGAGACGGGGGAGATTCCAGAAGACTGGAAGGGGGAAATATAGTGCCCATCTATAAAAAGGGAAATAAAAACAACCCAGGAAACTACAGACCAGTTAGTTTAACTTCTGTGCCAGGGAAGATAATGGAGCAGGTAATTAAAGAAATCATCTGCAAACACTTGGAAGGTGGTAAGGTGATAGGGAATAGCCAGCATGGATTTGTAAAGAACAAATCGTGTCAAACTAATCTGATAGCGTTCTTTGATAGGACAACGAGCCTTGTGGATAAGGGAGAAGCGGTGGATGTGATATATCTAGACTTTAGTAAGGCATTTGATACGGTCTCGCATGATATTCTTATAGATAAACTAGGAAAGTACAATTTAGATGGGGCTACTATAAGGTGGGTGCATAACTGGCTGGATAACCGTACTCAGAGAGTAGTAGTTAATGGCTCCCAATCCTGCTGGAAAGGTATAACAAGTGGGGTTCCTCAGGGGTCTGTTTTGGGACCGGTTCTGTTCAATATCTTCATCAACGATTTAGATGTTGGCATAGAAAGTACGCTTATTAAGTTTGCGGACGATATCAAACTGGGAGGGATTGCAACTGCTTTGGAGGACAGGGTCAAAATTCAAAATGATCTGGACAAATTGGAGAAATGGTCTGAGGTAAACAGGATGAAGTTCAATAAAGATAAATGCAAAGTGCTCCACTTAGGAAGGAACAATCAGTTTCACACATACAGAATGGGAAGAGACTGTCTAGGAAGAAGTACGGCAGAAAGAGATCTAGGGGTCATAATAGACCACAAGCTTAATATGAGTCAACAGTGTGATACTGTTGCAAAAAAAGCAAACATGATTCTAGGATGCATTAACAGGTGTGTTGTAAACAAGACACGAGAAGTCATTCTTCCGCTTTACTCTGCGCTGGTTAGGCCTCAACTGGAGTATTGTGTCCAGTTCTGGGCACCGCATTTCAAGAAAGATGTGGAGAAATTGGAGAGGGTCCAGAGAAGAGCAACAAGAATGATTAAAGGTCTTGAGAACATGACCTATGAAGGAAGGCTGAAGGAATTGGGTTTGTTTAGTTTGGAAAAGAGAAGACTGAGAGGGGACATGATAGCAGTTTTCAGGTATCTAAAAGGGTGTCATCAGGAGGAGGGAGAAAACTTGTTCACCTTAGCCTCCAATGATAGAACAAGAAGCAATGGGCTTAAACTGCAGCAAGGGAGATTTAGGTTGGACATTAGGAAAAAGTTCCTAACTGTCAGGGTAGTTAAACACTGGAATAGATTGCCTAGGGAAGTTGTGGAATCTCCATCTCTGGAGATATTTAAGAGTAGGTTAGATAAATGTCTATTAGGGATGGTCTAGACAGTATTTGGTCCTGCCATGAGGGCAGGGGACTGGACTCGATGACCTCTCGAGGTCCCTTCCAGTCCTATAGTCTATGAGTCTATCCACCTCCGTGGTCAGGTTGAAAACAGAAGATAAGTAAATAGGTCAGTAGACTAAGATGACAAAATTTCTGAGCCAACTAAGATAAGAGGGAGAACATCCAGGGAACTATTTACTAGGATAACAAGGGACAAAATGAGTTAGAAATGAGGTAAGGAGGAAGTTGAACCATGTACAGTGCATGTTGCACAGGGATTGGTTCCTGCAAATAACCAAGCCAAGCATGTATGATACACTGCACAGTAAATGCGATAAGATATGTAATGTATATAAAAGGAGGGGGTGTCTGTAACTTTGGAGCTGTGATGTACCCTGCATCCATCCCCCCTGCATTTGAGTCTAATCAACTCCATAGAGCACTGCTGTATGCCAAATAAAAATACCTAAGTAACGAAGACTGAAGTTGAACTGAGTTCTTGGGAAGCTGAGTGAAAACAGGTCTCAGAGGAAATCCCAACAATCATTAGGCTGGGGACAAAATTTAAACTACCAGAATCAGGAACACAAAATGAAGAGGGGCAGGAGCAAAGAGGACTGTTGTTCAAGGGGCCACTAAATGTCCCTGGCAGCTTCCCACTCTTCAAGTCACATGGGGTGGAGGAAGAGCAATACACATCTCCTGACTGACCCATACCCTCAAGAAACACTTTCCCAGGCAGCAAGAGCTGCTGCGCAACTTCCTTTTTCTCAACCACAGTGACATCAACAGAGCCTATATTCCATGCCTGGAACTTTGCATATTCTTTATGTAACCTTTCTGCCAGGTGAAGTTGACAGCGACAAGGGCTGGGTTCAATATCTAGGGGTTCCTTTCTAACAATATACCACAGAACCAGCTCAAGCCTCTACCCTGTAACCTGGGAAAATAACCGCACCTCTTTGCATCTCTAAGAGGCAATACTTCTCGTGCAAGTACAGAGTCTGTGTGTAGAAAAGAAACCCTTAATAAAAAGGAGAAAGTAACCTGGCATTAAGTTGGGAAAATGCTGCAAGCATGATTCAGAAGTATATGACCATGAACAGAACACCCACCTCAGACTTTGCCTCAGGTTTTCACCCTGAAATGAGAAATTCCAACAAACAAGTTCCTTCAACATGCCTCTCTCCTCTCCCTCCACTGCACTCCACTCACCATTGTTGTCCTTGGTCAGTGAAGACCCAGAGTTCAGAGGTGTATTTGCATAAGTCCCACCCTGGCAGAAGTGGGGGGAATGAAACACCTAGCTCATTCCACTGGTCAGCCACTCACCATGCTAGCTGCTCGACCGTTGACTGCTCACTCTGCTAGCCATTTGCTTCACCATTCACTCCACTGGCCACTCACTCTACCATCCACCACTCCCCTGCCCACTCACTACACCATTGGCTATTCCACTGCAACTTCTAGAATGTCTTGAGGTCCTACCACTTAACACAACTTTCAGTAATTTCATTTCTTAATTATTTCAGCTGTTAGTGGGGGAAGCTTCACTGCTCATGCAGGCTGGGTAGTCTTTCACCAAAAACACTGTCCTATAGCAGATCTAATGCTTAAACCAATCAATCCACAATAAAAGACTCTTATCTGAGTCTTAGCTCCATCACTACACAGTAGCAAGGCTCAAATGATATCTGAAGCCCACTCAAGTACAAACACTTATCCCTACCCTTTCCCATCTCCACTGGACATCTTCTCCTGCTTAGTGAGTGCAGTTCTGTTGAGGGTGAACCCCTTTAATTAGGGCATGCCAAACACAGTTCTGCTTCCCTTGATCCATACAAGGATAACAACACTTTATTACCCTTGCACCCAATAACAAAGTGACTTGCAATCCAACACCCACCAAAAGTGGGTCATTTGGGCAAAGCAGCTCCATCATGCTGCACACCTAGGCAGAGTGGGTATGCCTATGCAAACAAGGTCAGTTCCTGAAGGCTTCTTCCTCAGTTCATCACTAGATGTCAGAGGAGAGCTCATTCAGACTCTGCTTACATGTACATTCTGCTGTTTGGTTGTTTGCTCTGACCTCCTGCCACAGTCTCGCTATCGCCAGCTCACCACAATCATCTCCATCCTTTCGTTTCACATGGCTTCTTTCCACACATGCATGGCCATATACAACACAAATTTCATTCTAGAGCAATAATGTTGTCCTTGTCAATAACATGAATGTGGCTTGGCATTATTTCTGCAGAAGAAAGAACTCTGTCCACTAATTCTATGGCTTCAGAATGAACCTCCTGATTTAAAGTGTCAGCTCAGTTTTATGCAGCACTGAAGTGAAAAACTCCAACAAACAAGTTCCTTCAACATGCCCCTCTCCTCTCCCTCCACTGCACTCCACTCACTGTTGTTGTCCTTGGTCAGTGAAGACCCAGAGTTCAGAGGTATACTTGCATAAGTCCCACCCTGGCAGAGGTGGGGGGAATGAAGCACCTAGCCAGAAGATTTGAGAACAACAGTGAATGTGCCTCAGATAGAATGTTTAGTTTAATGCTACAGAATGGAGAGCATTATGGTAGCATATTTTTCCCATCCTTTTGCTGCTTCATGGCCAAATCCTGAGTTCCTTACTCTGTTTGTATTTAATTTAGGCAAAATTCCCAGAGACATCAATGGCAGTTTACTAGAGTAAGAAGTGAAACAAAGTGCGTAAGGAGAAAGACTCTGGATCTGACCCTTAGTAGATCAAACACCGCTTTGTATTCACCATTTTTAGCTGCTGTTTGTGGTATCCTTTTACCCCCTCCTTTGTGCCTATGCTGTACAAGTGCACACCAATGTGAAAAGGCGAGATGTATTTCATGGGAGGATGAAGGAAGGGAAGCAAACCCCCTCCATCCCAGTTTCTAGCTAGCTAGTCATTTATAAGGTCACCTGTCACTGTAGTATCTGAGATCCTTTTAGAGGTACCTGAAAACCTTCACACCCCCACTGAGGCATAGATGACCTAATCCAGTAGGTTGCTTGGTAGATAAATAGAACGACAAATGATTTCATGGTTTTATGTGTTGTTTTGACTGAATTTTTGCTGCCAAAGGTTCATCAGAAATTCAGGAGCTATGAACTTAAAGTTACCAGTATATTTTTCCTTTTGGAAATGTATTACCAATGAGGAATTCTTGAAGAATGACAAACTTCCCTGCATTACACTGATCCACTATATATTTTTATAACACTGTGACATGCAGCACTTACCAGTGGTGCTGCATAGTGATTAGGTACCTGAAATCTTCACTCTCTCATCTCTAGCATCCCCTGCCAGAGGTCACTCCATTACAGTGGTGATCTCCTTTCCAGTAGATAGCAACTCTACCCTCCAGCCAGGTCACCAGATGAATTCATCTCCTTCCAGAGGAAGTTAACAGAGTCCAAGAAGATATAGAAGTCCAATGTCCCCCATGAAAGGAGTCAAACTTTAAAAAGAATGTTGACAAATTAAGAAGTGTTCAGAAAAGAGCAACAAGAATGATTTGACATCTAGAATACCTGCCTTACAGTGAGAGACTAAAGAAGCTCAGTTCTATTCAATTTAACAAAGAGATGGTTAAGGGGTGACCTGATCAAGATCAATAAGAATCTACAATGGGAGAAGATTTATGATAATAGAGGACTCTTTAATCTAGCATAAGAAGGCTTGAGATTCAGTAGTTGAAAGCAGAAACTAGTCAAATTCAGACTAGAAATACAGTTCACATTTTTTAGAGTGCGATTAACTACTAGAACAATTTACCTAGAGATGGTGGTGGATTCTCCATTACTTCAGGTCTTAGAATCAAGACTATATCTTTGTAAAAAGCCATCCTGTATCTCAACCAGAAGTTTTAGGTTGATGAAGAAACTACTTGGTGAAATTGTATGGCCCACGTTACACAAGGTGTTCTGGCCTCAGAATCAATTAACCTATTCTGTTACATTAAATAACATTAAATGTAACAGAAAAAACAGCAGACGTCTAAGAATACAGATCTGCTTGACTGAGAAGGTGCAATTTTTTTTTACACAGTCACTTTTGTTACTAACTGCACTTTAACTTTAAGAATCCAAAGTTAACTAAAACTCTAAATAGAAGTACCAGCAGCTTCAGCAGGTGGGTTATTTAGCGTAATGTAATGAAGTTGCTAGCTCATTTCCAGGATCCTAGTTTTCAGAGATAAAAAAGCCAAAATTCTTTGATTAAAAGAAAAAAATCCATGATTTTCAACAACTAAGATGAATCACTGAACTTTAGTTTCCCTAGCCACAATACATATAGGTATCAGTAGAACACAATATTTTATTGATAAATTTACAATTTTTAAGCAAGTACAAAGCCTTTTGTTTTCATTTCTTTTCATTCAGTTTATGTTTAGCACTTTCCATGTGTTCTACAATTGTCTGCCTTTGAAAGTAATCTGCAGCCTTGCTGCATACAGAACAGCACAACACATTACTGTCAATGTGAAATTTGTCCTTGCCAAAGTCAGTGACATGGTATTTGGGGTCAGGTTTCAGAGTGGTAGCCATGTTATTCTGTATCAGCAAAAAGAATGAGGGGTGATTTTTAAAGTTTTCAGCATCTTTTCACAACTTTAATTACTCACATCTAGAGGCGAAAGTGAAATTTGAGATGCTTTAAAACACGAACCTTTATTCACCACTGAGTAACCTCTATACATTGGAAGCAGTTTATCAGAGTATGTTTAGCCAGTAAATTTAAAGTGCATTCAAAAATCAACCACAAGAGAGGGAGGTTGCACACATTGAATAAGTGCCACTGGTACTTTCAGTTACTTTAGTTAATAGTTAATACACCTCTACCCTGATATAACGCAACCCGATATAACATGAATTCGAATATAACATGGTAAAGCAGTGCTCTGGGTAGGGCTGCGCACTCCAGCAGATCAAAGCACGTTCGATATAATGCGGTTTCACCTATAACACGGTAAGATTTTTTGGCTCCCGAGGACAGTGTTATATCGAGGTTGTGGTGTATATGTTTTTATTTTTTCACAAACTGCAAAAACTATAGATTCTCTGTAAAAACGCAAGTTATGCACTTTTTCATGGCAAATGGAGTTCTAGGATCCCTGCTCATTACAGGGCCTTGTGTTAATCCTTGGTGCAGTATCCACCCAGCAGAGGGCTCCATAATCCCTCCAATACAGGAAAGGGATGTACTGTCATAGGGGAGCCGACTGGCTGACAAGAGTGAGGCAGAGGCTGCATGTTAGCAGGAAGGAACAGCAGACGGGAGGCTGCAATCTGGGACCAGGCTGCAGAGGAAAGGGCTGAGATGCACCCTGTTGCTGGCAGCAGCCAATGGTAGCCAGAGCAGGAAGATACAAGGCAAGGGGACCTGAGAGGTTACATCTAGACCAGTGGTCCCCAAACTTTTTACCTCGTGCCCCCTTACCCCTCTCCGAGCCTCCTAGAGCTGGTGCGGGGGACATGGACGAGGTAAGAGGGCTGAAGCTGGTGCGGGTGGGGGCGGAGCCTTGGCTGGGGTACAAGATCAGCAGCTGGGGCCCCAGGCCTAGGGCCAGCAGCCGGGGCTTTGGGCACGAAGCCCTGTGCAAGTGCCCGGCAGCTGGGGCACCTGGCTTGGGGCCAGGAGCAGAGCCCCAGGTGTGGGACCAGTAGCCGGAGCAAGGACTGAGGCCAGGAGCGGAGCTGGGTGGCGCTCCCTCCACAGCCCCTGTGGGGGCTGGCTCGGGCACTAGTCACACTCCTTGTAACATTCCTTGGTGCCCCCTTAAGGGGGCATGACCTACAGTTTGGGGACCTCTGATCTAGACCTTACTGCTGGAGGTAGGCAGAAACCAGATATTTAATTTAGCAGGAAATTTCATTATTTTGATTTTTTTCTATTCCAAAACAAAACCAAAAAATTCATTTTCTGACTAAGTGAAATGTCCTCTTCCCAAAATTGTTTTAGTTCAATTAAAATGTTTTATTCCAATTTGCATTTTAAAAATTTTTTATATTATATAATATTGTAGTAGGGTGCTGATACTGTTTTCACATTTGTAAAGGAATATACCTGTTTTCATATACATTTCCAGTTAGAATACAGAGTATTCAAGAGTTTTAAACCAGCAATTCTCGACCTGTTCTGTACATTGACCCATGATAAAACAGAAAAGCTTTCAGGACCCCCTTCTTTCTAGCGATAAAGAAAGAAATGGGGGTTGTGATGGGGTTTGCTCCCCATAGGCTGAGAACCAATGTTTCTTAAAACACTAGTTTAAACAAAAGATGGATGTGGTGTTGTCAGTCCATGCCATTACTGTGAAATCTAGGCCAGGACTCAGGGAGACAGGCTCTGGTAGTCTGTTTGAGAGGGATAGCTCAGTGGTTTAAGCATTGACCTGTTAAACCCAGAGTTATGAGCTCAAACCTTGAGGGGGCCATTTAGGGAGCTGGGACAAAATCAGTACTTGGTCCTGCTAGTGAAGGCAGAGGGCTGGACTTAATGACTTTTCAGGGTCCCTTCCAGTTCTATAAGATAGGTATATATCTCCATTTATTATTTAAAGAGCCCAGGACAGCTGCAGGGTCAGCAGCCTCTTAAAAAATCCCTTCTATAATCAGTCCTGCAGAGTTTTGTCTCTTCTATCCAGAGCCAACATAATTAAAAACACAACACAGTGTGACGCCTGAGATAGAAATGTTACTGGAAAGTCCTAAGTAAAAGCAGTTAACTGAACTCATCATGGTACTGTGATAGACTGTATTTCAGCTGTATTCCTTATTCCCTGATATAAACCTGGAGAAGCAGAATGAACTCAACTGCATGGACCTTGACATTTTGGTTAGACTTGTCAGTGAGTATACTAATAACAATCAGGAATCCTTGAATTAACGTATGTTTTTATTAGACTGATTTTGATGTGCCAAAAAAAGATATTGGACAATAAAAAGTTTTTTAAAAAATTGCACTGTTAACTAGACTGACCTAATTGTAAATACTGTGATTCTAGACTTCTTCATGAGAGACAAAGTTGCAGAGATTAATGTTAATTATTGACTTTGTTGTATGCACAGTGTTATAGATTTGGTGAGGATTTTGTCTTCGACTAATAAAAAAGCAGCAGCTGCTGATACAGATCCAAACAAGGTGCACAGCTCTACAAGCTCACCTGTTTGTTGGATTTGACATCATATTTTCCTTCCACTTGTGATAGCTCTTGCTGGACTCATAGTCATAACAGTAATAGAAGATGCTTTTTAATTGGTATTGCGATCAGAGAATTTAGGATGTTGTTGGTGCATTTAACTGGCATTAGATGAATAACTGTTGGTGGTGAACAATTAAACAATTTCCTAGAACTCTTTCCACACAGATGGAAAGATATTTGTCAAGGTTTGATGTTGCCTGAAAGTTTCAATCAGTCTTACATTATCAATCAATTACAGATGTCTGAATGAAACATACAGGAAATTGGAACACCTGGACTAACAACATTTTTCTCAAATCAATAGACTCAGGCCCGGCTCTGGCTTTTTTGCCACCCCAAGCAAAAAAAAAAAAAAAAAAAAAAAAAAAAAAAATGGGGGCAAGGCCACCAAAGCAGCAAAGCAGGGGGGAAAAAAACGGCATAGCTGGAGTGGCAAAGCGGGGTGGGGGAACACGGCGTGGCTAGAGCGGCAAAGCAGGGGGGAAAAAAACGGCATAGCTGGAGTGGCAAAGCGGGAGAGGGAACACAGTGCGACTGGAGCGGCAAAGCGGGGGGGAACAACACAAAAACGGTGCAGCTGGAGCAGCAAAGCAAGGGGGCAAGGGGAGAAACAACGGCACGGCTGGCAAAGCAGGGGAAAAACAAAACAAAAAACCCCACAGGGCAGCCAGAGCCAGGGGATTCCCTGTGCTGCAGAGAGCGTGCCCGGTCTAATGGGGGGAAGGGGAGGGAGCGGGGAGAAGAGAGAGAAGGGGGGCGGCCAGCGCTTCAGTGGGGCACTTGCCACGTGGCTCCGACCGCCGTGCCGCCTGCTGGGAGGGCTCTGCTCCGCTCCGATCAGCAGGGATGGAAGGATGCGGGCTGCCCTGCCAAGTTTGCTGCAGGGACTCCTCTCCTCCACACTGCCACCCCCTACAGGGCGGCCGGAGCAGCGAACAAAAAAAAAAAAAAGGCCGTGCCACCCTAGGTTTGGGTGGAATGCCGCCCCATAGAATCTGCCACCCCAAGCACGAGCTTGCTTAGCTGGTGCCTGGAGCCTGCCCTGTATAGACAACACGCATGTGGAGGAACTCATGCTGTACAAGGGACCCAGGGTAGAAATCCTGGTCCCGTTGAAGTTAATGGCAAACTGGTATTGACTTCAACTGAGGCAGGATTCCACCCCATATTTTTAGCTCCTATATCTGCCAAGATATAGTGAAATTTGCACCAAAATGTCAAGGCAACTTTTCTAGGAGTTGTCTTGATGAAATACAATTTGGATAATGGAGCTTGACCACATCCAAGGAGTCCACTTTCTAGGCAAGGAAGCGAAGAACAGTTTTAAAATCTTATGTTAGAGATGGAAGAGATATTTCTGGTTAACTAGTCCAGCTCCTTCAAACTCAAGATTATTCCCCATTGCACAAGTATTGGTGCTTTGTCCTGGCTAAGAGTCCCGAGCTATAGGTCTTCCACCACTTCACCAGGGATACCATTCCCCAGCCATATTAATCTCACTATTAGGAAACTTTTCCTGATATTCCACTGCGGCAGTCTGTACTTTGGGGGAACACTCTGCACCATCCTTATGATATGATTGTGTGGTATCCAATGCAAAGTTTGTCATGTCAGGTGTCTTTGGGAGGCTTATGATGCACTGAGCATTGTTGTTATAGTAATGTTATAGGCTGTAATTTCATGTATATAGTTATGAGGCTGAAAATGTGTCCTTGTGGCTTAAAACAAGCCTAGGCAAAAACTCTCCAGGAGCAGAGGGGCAGTTCACACCTCATCAGGGCATATATAGAACAAACCCAGCCCAGTCTCACAGGAACAAAGGACACTGGCCTAGGCAGCAACAAAGGATCTGTTGGACTCTCAAGTGAGTCACCCCGCCCTTCCCTTGGTCAGTTTGGGACTACGATGAGGTAATGCTCACCTGACTCTGAAGGAGGCGGGGCAAAGCCAAGGGGGAAGAAAGAACATGATAAAAGGGAGAGACATTTGCCATGCGTTCACTCTTCCATCTCCATCTACAGACACCACCACCAAGCGACTGAAGCACTGATCAAAGGGGACAGCCTGGCTGAAGAACAACCAGACAGCCTGTGGTGAGAAGCATCTAAGTGTGTAAGGAAACTGAAAGTGTTAAGATCAGCTTAGAATGTGTTTTGCTTTTATTTCATTTGACCAAATCTGACTTCTTGTGCTTTGACTTATAATCACTTAAAATCTATCTTTTGTAGTTAATAAATTTGTTTATTCTACCTGAAGCAGTGTGTTTGGTTTGAAGCGTGTCAGAGTCTCTCCTTGAGATAACAAGCGTGGTACATATCCATTTCTTTGTTAAATTGACAAACTCATATAAGCTTTCAGCATCCAGCGGGCATAACTGGACACTGCAAGATGGAGGTTCCTAGGGTTGTGTCTGGGACTGGACATATTGGCTAGTGTCATTCAGTTGCACAATCCAAGCAGCGGCTGGCCAAAAGTGCTCACTCACGTAGCTGGGAGCAGCTTACATGCTAGAGGCTGTGCGTGAACAGCCTGGGATTGGGGGTTCTCACCGCAGAGCAGGGTAAGCTGGCTCCCAGATTCGAGGACTGGAGTGACCTAGCAGATCATCAGTCCAGATAACATCAGAGGAATGTCGCATCCACCTCTTAATTTCCTCTAATTAGTCCTAGTTTCTACAGAACTTGCTGGAGTAGCCTAATAATTTCTCCCTCTGATAACGTTGATTGTTAGATCATCAGAGATTCATCTGTACCAAACAAGGGGCCAGATGAACTGAGCTTCAGTAGTCCTCAAGACACAGAACTGAAGAATGGGAGCTTAGTGACTCTGTGGCATCACCTTCCCAGGCCCCTCTGTGAGGTGCAGGATCTGCTTTAGGGAGGAAATGGAGAGGAGCCAGGTAGGCTGGGGGAGATAAGAGTGAGCCTTATGTGTGCAACTTGTACAAAAGAAGTAAACACACAGAGAGCTGTATGAGCTTTTCTGCAGAGCCCTATATCTCAGGGGCATGTCCCTGACTGTTTGATAAGGGGTAGAAGTATCAAGGGGAGACCAGAGGTTCTGGCCATGGTCACTTATTTATTTTCAAGATTGTTACTGTTTTATCACTGTTTTTCCCCAGTGGCACCTCCTCCATTTCAGACATCACAGCTAGTTGGTACAGTTTTAAAAGGTCTGCTAGAGACTCCTTTCAGGTTTTAGCATATATTATTGTACGACAAACATGGTTCTTAAGTGTAGATTCCTATCCATGTGGTAAATGGGGTTGTTGCTAGCACAGCTGAAAATCCTACCATCTGCTGTGGAAATGCTAGATGGGGAAGTGAGGGTAGCAATATTGCCAAACTCAGGTGTTCAGAAATCATGAGTCAGGCTCACCAAAAATCATGAGATTGACTTTAAAATCACAAGACTATGTAAAAATAATAGATGTGGCATTCTTTTTATTTGCCTTCTGCTTTTTGAGCCTTTAGGGTGCACTGGGGTCATATTCTGAAGTTTTCTTCACAGCCATGAGGGCTAGAAACTTACTTTTTCTTTAAGAATGAAGGCTGAAATCATCACATATCCACTTGACTCCAGGAGCCGGGGCTTTAAGGAAAACACTAGTTATCATGAGTCTCATGACAAAATCATGAGCAACACTGCAGTAAGGAACCTCACACATCAACAGAACAGGAGGCCCATCCTCCAACATAGCACTAACATGCCAATCTGGTATGTGGTCAGGCTGTCACCCACTGTACCTATATTGTCATTCCCTGAGTTCATCCATAGCTACTTTAAGGAGTGTGTGCTGTTCTTTTTGGAGAAAAAGTCAGGAGTGCCTTCCCAGACACAATGAACCATCCTTCTGTGCACTGACAGATGAACTCTTGGAACAGAAGCTGGCACTCTCCACTCCCCAAACCTGTGTGGCTAACCAGAATTAAGGGTAGGACTATGCTGGAGTGTGTTTTTTTCAAACTGCCAGACAAGGCAGCAAAGAGAGCGACTGTTGGGCCTGGACTGTGTTGGAACTCAGCTGGCAGTACTAAGGGTTGACTTGAATTCATACCAGCCTCACCTCAGGAGAGATACTGGTAGTGGTGAGCTCCGGCCGGTTCGCACCTGTTCGCAGGAACCGGTTGTTAAATTTAGAAGCCTTTTTAGAACCGGTTGTTCCAGGACAACCGGTTCTAAAAAATTTTTTAAATTTAACAAAGGCTCGGGCAGCTGTCCACCCGGCCCCAGCCCCAGCCCCAGCTCACCTCCCGCTCTCCCCTGAACGCTCTGCCCTGCTTCTCCTCCTCCTCCCCTGCTTCCCGCGAATCAAATGTTCGCGGGAAGCCTGAAACAAGCAGCAGGCAGGTAAGCCGGGCGGGGGAGGAACGGCACGTGCAGCCCAGTCCGGCTCCACCTAAGCGGCTCCCCCTGGCCCCGGCCGAGCGCCCCAGCCTGGTCCTGGCCAAGCACCCGTGGCTCCAGCCCGGCCGGTCCCGGCCCAGGGAGTTGGGCCCCATGGCTCCGGTTGCAGTCCCAGCAGAGCGGACCTGGTCCCAGCCCCGGCCCCGGCCCAAGGCAGTGTGGTAAGGGGGCAGGGAGCAGGGAGGGGTTGTTCGGTGGGTTGTGGGGGGGTGGATGAGGTCGGGGCAGTCAGAGGGCAGGGAACAGGGGGATTGAATGGGGGCAAGGGTCCCGGGGGGAAGTCATGAAGGAGCAGAGGTTGGATGAGGTGGGGGGGCAGTCAGGGACAGAGAGAAGGGGGATTGGGTGGGGCAAGGGTCCCAGGGGGCCATCAAGAATGAGAGGAGGGGTTGGATGGGGCGGCAGGGGACAGGGAAGGGAGGGGATGAGTCAGAGGTCCCCGGGGAGGGGGTGTCAAGGAACATGTGGGGTTGGATGGGGCATGACCTCCCAGGGGTGGGTGAGGTGAGGAGGAAGGAACCTGTTGTTAATATTTTGGCAGCTCATCACTGGATACTGGCAATACCTACTGAACTGCTGGAGCTCTCTAAGACGCATTCCCTTTCATTGCTCTTTTTCTGCTGTTCCCAGCTGCCACCTCAGTTAATGGGCCAGGTCAGATGCTTAGTTCTGTGGGCTAGAAATCTGTCTCCAGATTTAAGATTTTCAGCTTTAAAAGAGCCCTAAAAAACCACTTAGTTTGATGCTGCAATTAGTAGCAATGCTAATAACTTGTAAAGTGTCACTTCTCCAGTCCTTGTCTTATTAATGGGAAACCTATCTAACATCTAGCGTACACCATCCAGCAGCAGGCCTAATTATTCATTGGAAAGACAAATCTGATTCTCTGTTTAGAAAAGATTTGCAAAGCAATAAAGATAATTAGTGGGTGAGAAAGTGCACAAACCCCGCAATGAGTTCAGGGCTTTCTGTCACACAGCCCCAGCTACACTACCAAGCCTGGAGAAAGGCATCAGGAGAGGAACAAGAAATGGAAGCAGCTTTCAGACTGCAGGTAGCCCTGGTAAACAATTTCTGTCTCTTGTAAGCCTGGAATGAACTAGTGCTGAGTTGCTACCCACATGGAGGAGAGAGAAGGGGCAATGGTGCTGCTCTGCCAGGGAAAAATCTCTTTTGAGGATTAGAGGAAGCTGTCTGGGTTCATGAGGTCTGCAGATAGCTGGTGAGACAAGGGGCTACCTTGGGAAAGGGACCCCATTTCTATAGACTGTTTTCCCACTTAGGGAGTGGCAAAGACTGTCCATGTTTCCCTCACTTGAGGGGAAGCCTTGGAACCAGCACAAAATAGGGTTTTCTTCAAAGTAGGGTTCAAAAATTGTTTGAACTCCCAGTGAGTGGGAAAGCCTCAGCTGGTCCCCTGAGAGGTAGATAAGGCTACTGAATGGACTAGAGGAGCAAGGGTTTTGTTTGTTCCTCTGTGGTGCCCAGCTTAGAGCACAGACCTTTTGTTGACTGCTTGCACGGTCATTCTGCTGGAAGAGGTTGTTTCCCCTAACCCTGCTCTGCAGCCTGTCTTCCTTCTTCCAGCCAGGGGCGGCTCTATTTCTTTTGCCGCCCCAAGAATGGCAGTCAGGCAGCTTTCGGCGGCGTGCCTGCGGGCAGTCCACAGTCATGCGGATTCGGCAGCTTGCCTGCAGGAGGTCTGCCGGTGCCACGCCATCAGCGTACCCGCCACCGAATTGGTGCTGAAGCTGCAGGACCAGCTGACCTCCCGCAGGCACACTGCCAAAAAGCACCTGCCTGCCACCCTAACAGCGACCGGCAGGCCACCCCCCATGGCTTGCCACCCCAGGCACGCGCTTGCTGCACTGATGCCTGGAGCCGCCCCTGCTTCCAGCTTCCTGCATGTAAGAATACTTAATACAGCTTTGAAACTTTACTATGCAGAAGAAAAGAGCTGCCTTTCCTTTTATCTTTTAATAGTTTACGTTTAGCAAAGTACTGTTCTGTATTTGCTGCTGCTTTTTTTTTTTTTTTTTTTTTTTTGTCTCTGCTGCTGCCTGATTATGTACTTCTGGTTCCAAATGAGGTGTGTGTGGTTGACTGGTCGGTTTGTAACTCTGGTGCTCATAACTCTGAAGTTCTGTTGTATTTTGTGTCATGTGTTCCATGTTAAAGACTTCATATATGCACTACTGTAACAGCATCATGGGCTGAGTTCAGCCCTGGTGCAAGTGGGTGCAACTCCATTGATTTAGTGTCATCTGACAATTAGAATGCAAATCATATCGGTGATTGTGCCTCTCCACGCTATTCTAGAATGTCACCTTGCACATTCCTGGGGTGTTTTTCTTCACTCGTCTCTGAAGGATGAGATGACAGACTAGAAGGAGCTATTGATGCTGATCAGTCTGGGCAACAGGGAGGATTGAAGAGTGATGCTGTCAGCATCAGTGACTACTAAGCAACATGGCTTTCAGTGTGCTGAGGAGCTGGATTCCCATCATAGCTTTCAAAACCACTCCTGTATAATGCTGCAGACAACGGACTGTGCATCCTCTCTGCCTTATTTTACATTCCTTTTTCCTCACTCATTGCCTTGCTAATGCTGGGTCACAGAGATGTCTGCCAGGTAGTCCTCAGTATAAGAATCAAATGTTAGGAGTGCAGTGCAGTGAATGTCCTCTCAGCAGCCCTGCGAGCCAGACCCACTCTAAAACTAATTTCTCTCCCTTGACAGTGTAATTCACTACCTCGGTTCTTCTCAGCTAACTCTACATTTTACTGTACCAAGGGCTACGGCTGAAACTTCACTGTGTGTGAAATGTTCCCACTTTGAAGTTTTATATTTAAATCTTGTTCCTTCTGTCTCAGTTTGACACCTTAGAAATGATAAATTAAGAGACATTTCTGGGAATGCAGCCAATAGAACTGGAGCCCAAGAAAATCAATCTTCAACAAAAAAATAATTTAGATATGGTCACTCCTATCAATATTTGTCTCTGACTTCAGATAGCAAGTCTGAGAAAATGGACTGCTCCCATTAAATAAAGGGGAAAGTGGGAACTGTACTTAGATGTGTGTTGGTAAAGGGCATCTAGTGCGGAAGACAGCTAATCATAAAGTCCTATAGAATACCATATTGATGGGCACTGTAGAAACATGGAATAAGTCCTACAGAAACACAGTATATTCACCCCCAGATAGAAATACATTTCTCTGCTTTACAAAGTTACAATTTGTATACACTGTGTACCCCACTTTATAGTACCAATACTCATAAAAGTACAAGGTACTCCACTTAATTGGGGTGGCTGTTTTACTGAGAGATCTCCTAGAGAATTGACGGAGCCAACTTTTAGTGATTAGCAATGACTGCTTCTTGATCAGAACAGTATTAGCAAAGTTTCTATTTCATGACAAGACATTTAAGCCAATGATTTCTTGTTGCAGCTGTCTTCTCCCTCTGACCCCATGAGATGGATTGACAGAGAGGTCCTCCCATGTCCCTGGCACAACAGCTTTGCCCAGATGCAACCATCTCACTCTTTTTTTTCTGTCCACTTTCTCTCATGCTTCTCCTTTTTTTCATTTTTTTTGATTTCTTATATATATTTGGCTGATCCTTCTCTCTCATTCTTTCTGATCTTCTCCCCCAGCTCCCTACTCACCAGAAGATGACATGTTGGGAGTTGGGTGGGGATGTCCTGTGGGGTGTACCAAGACTAAGCAGGGAAGAGACTCTTGGGCCAAGGACCTCCTATCTGAGCCTACAGCCCTGTGCATGTGAGCTGCTTCCATAGCAGCTCCATGGAGGCCATAAAGGGAGAACACAGATGTTAAAGGGGAAGAGATATGATTAGAAGACAGCACTAACATGGTCCTATCTCCAAAACAAACCCTCCACCCGCCATCCTCAGTCACACCTCTCTGCCCCGATAGGGTTAATTTGCTAACTGCTAGCCTGATGGGGGAATTGATGGAAGTTTAGTGTCTCACTCCTGACAGACATTCTGGCTTTGGTGGCTGACTCCTTTTCCTGCAGGTCGTCTCTTCTTCCTGCTCCTCATCATGGAACCCCCTCTGGAGAGACAGTAATAGGGGAGTCCTCTTTCCCTTGCTGTCTGTCTGAGAGTTTTCTATAGTGTCATTCACCACAGTAGGGAAGCATTGCTTCTCCTCCTCATGTTGCATACTATGAGACGCAGTGCAGGGCCAATTCTCTTGTTTCTGTTCCTCCTCATCAGACCCAGTCCTCAGTTCACTTTATTGTCATTCTGAATTGGGAAATGTACATAGAAAAGTTCCCTAGCTGTCCAAAAATAGGACACGAAAACTATGGGAATGGGAGTAAAGGGATCCCATGCCACTAAAAAGAGACCCAGCCTTAAAGCATTGACTAAAACTGATGAAGGTTTGAAGTCATGTGGCTGTAATTCTTGATGCAACCAATAGTGACAGTAATTATATTTACAGTCCTTCAAGAGCAGTCAAATCTCCAGGCTAGCCTGCGAGCTTGTTCCATCACTGTGCCTGGTCTAGTGCAGGATATTTATTTAAATGTTGCCAATGAAAATTCATATTATCCTTTGACTTTTTTTTCTTGAATTCAGCCTTCTCCAGAGGAAGCAACACGGGAACTTGGTGCTGCATCAAGATTGCAAAATGGAGTCATTCCATAAAAAGAATGAAATCCAGAAGGATTTACAAGATACCAGTTGGCTCTGATAATAATCCACTGCTCTACTTTACTATTTTACTCTGTTTTACTCCCCAATAAAGGTTGGGCTGTTGTTCAGCTGTGTTATTACAATTGTACCTGTGATATATCAGCAGCTGAGTTTACATAGCAGACCTCCACACTGGATTTTAATTATACTTATAAAGTAATACTACTGTATTCTACAATCATCACCTCCAGTTCTGTAGTGATGCTACTATTACAATCGTCTTTTGGACCATTGCTGTCAAATGCTGTGGGTTTCTGTTGTTGTTTTTTCAAACAAGGGTTAGCCTGGAAGCAGACCTCTCAGAAATCGTAGAATGCATAGTATGGATGGTTGGGGCCCATAGATGCTACTGCAATAGAAATAATAAAACTAGAATGAGCATTAACCACTGAAGACACCATAGTCTAGAGTAAATGTGCTGTAATGATCCACTAGGGAAAGCCAGAGTGTAACTTGTTTCCAGGCTGATTACAGTATAAGATTTCAGGGTGCATGTGAAAAGTGAAGGGGGGAGTAGCTCTCTTTTATAGATACCCAACTAGCCAGTTAGCTATAAAATCCCTGTTACTATCTGTTCTCTACTTGCTTTACCTGTAAAGGGTTACAAAAGCCCATAAGTAAAAGGAAAGGAGTGGGAACCAGATCAAAAGAGCCAATGGGAGGGTTAGAACTTTTTAAAATTGAGGGGGAAAATACTTTCCCTTTGTTTGTCTGTCCGTTGTTCTCCAGAAGGAGGAGACACAGAGCAGCAATGCTATAAGAAGCTAAACCAGCTATGAAAAATCATCAAATCATACCTAGGAATTGCTTATCTAAAACCTCATATATGTAAGTAAATCAGGGAATGTCTAGGAAGACGCGATTAGGGTCATTTCTTTTATTTCTTACTGGCTTGTGGACTCCTATGTACTAACCCCCATATGGTTTTGTTTTGCTGGTAACCATTAAGCTGGACCTCAAGAAAATCATTCTTGATGCTTAATTTTTATATTTGCTCTTTTAAAATCTAGCAATAGCCTAAGTTCCAGATGTATTCTCTTTCTTTTTGTTTTTAATAAAATGTACCTTTTTTTTTTTAAGAACAGGATTGGGTTTTTTGGGTCCTAAGAGGTGTGTGCATATGTTGTTTAATTAGCTGGTTGCAACAGCTGATTTCCTTTGTTTTTTTTCTCAGCTCTTCCCTGGAGGGGAGGGGGGGTGAAAGGGCTTGAGGGTGCCCCACAGGGAGGAATTCCCAGTGCACCTTCCTGGGTCCCAAGGGGTTTTTGCACTTGAGTGGTGGCAGCATCTACCCATCCAAGGTCAGAGAAAAGCTGTGACCTTGGGAGTTTAACACAAGCCTGGAGGGGCCAGTATTAATTTTTAGAATTCTTGCGGGCCCCCACTTCCTGCACTTGGAGTGCCAGAGTGGGGAATCAGCCTTGACAATGTGTAATTAGCTATGAGGCGGTAGTGGCTGAGGGCTGCACTAGGAGGCTCCTACCTCATGGAGCTGAGTGTGCTGGAACTTTCTCTCATAAGCTTCTCATTGCAATAAAGCTTATTATTACCATTTTATACAGAGTTTCAAAGTCACTTTATTTGGGGGACCCTCACATAGAAGCTGCCAGAAACCAGCCACAGCAGCACCAGCAGGATGTACGTAGCTAGGTGTTGAACGTTTGTGTATATTCAATCAACAATTATTTGAGACAGCAGTGGCTATCTGGTTCCTTCATTTTCTTTTCGTCATACAAAGAGCAAAAGACAAAACATCATGAAGACAATTTTACCCCTCAATATTATTTGTTGCCTGTTATAGCAAAAGTTTCTTTATGCATGTCCTTAAAAATACAGCTGAGGGAGGGCAAGACAAAAATATTTAGTAATTTCATATTTATGGACATACTGTGGTGAAAATGATGGAGGTGATGTTAGAACACCATCCTATGGTAGAACATTTCTGGGGCACACTATGGCTTTTAGATTCTGCAGGAAGAAGTGATACACCAGGGACGACTTTGATCCACTAGCATTATCATTTTTGTTATTTGGGTTCCGTTTTGAATAGGGTCCTGTTCCCAGTGAAGTAGATGGAAATTTTGCCATCAATTTGAGTTGGAGAAGGATCAGGCTTTTCTTATTAATTCTTTATGCTTAAGACTCTTACAATAAAAGCAAACATGAGTAAGAACTTTTTACTTGCAAAATAATTGCATTCTTGTGTATCTCTCCAGAATGTCCCATCCCCCTTCTGTACAGTACATTCCTGAATTAGATGCTTCCTGGCATTAGTAAACAGTTCTGGCTCAATCCACATTTTGCTTTAAGGGATTGGAAGTGACCGGTAATTCCCTGTGCTTCTTCTCAAAACCTTTCTGAAAGGAGAGGACATAGAGGAATATTTTTAAAATAAAGACTCACTTTTTTTTGTCCGTTAAGTGCTCACCCCAAACATGTAACTATTTTGGGGTGGGAAGGGGTGAGGGGAGCAAGAAAGAGTTTGTATTCTTACTCCAAAAATGAAAAGTTTTTTATGATGCTTTAACTTAACTAGAATGACCAAAATGCTGAACACTGAGAGAATGCTTGTTCTTATGGAATATTGATTAAATGTTGTTTTATATGAATTGCATTCATAGTGATTTCCCACTTCGGCCACAGTGTTGCAGCAGCTGCCTGCAGCATTCGAGAGCCTCTGTCAGCTCCAGGGTTGCCAGACGTCCAGTTTTCAACCAGAATGCCTGGCCAGCGTTGCTTGGAAGTGACCGGTCAGCATTGCTGACTGGGCCATTAAAAGTCCGGTTGGTGACACAGTGGGGCTAAGGCAAGCTCCCTGCCTGCCCTGGCTCCACGTGGCTCCTGGAAGCAGCTGGCATGTCCTGTGGCCCCTAAGCGTGTGTGCGGCCAGGGAGGCTCCACCTGCTGCCCGTCCCGAGTGCTGGCTCTGCAGCTCCCATTGGCCGGGAACCATGGCCAATGGGAGCTGCAGGGGCAGCGCCTGTGGGTGAGGGCAGCGCATGGAGCCCTTTGGCCACCCCTGTGCCTAGGAGCCGCAGGGAGATACCGTCCGCTTCCGGGAGCTGCCTGAGGTAAGTACCATCCGGAGCCCACACCCCAAACTCCTTCCTGCACCCCAACCCCCTGCCCCAGCCCTGATCCCCCTCCCACATCTCAAACCCCTCATCTCTGGCCCCACATCAGAGCCCACACCTCAGCCGGTGCCCTTACCCCCACTCCCACCGCAATCCCTTGCCCCCTGAAAGTGAGTAAGGGTGGGGGAGAGAAAGTGATAGAGGGAAGGAAGATGGATTGAGCAGAGAGTGGGGCCTTGGAGAAGGGGCAGAGCAGGTGCAGGACCTCAGGGCAGGGGTGGGGCCTCAGGGCAGGGGGCAGGGCAAGGGTGTTTGGTTTTCTGCAATTAGAAACTTGGCAACCCTACTCGGCTGCTTGTGGAACAAAGCCCAGCACACCAAAGCCATGCAGGTTATCACCTTCTCATGCTTTTAACAATATTGCTAATATGTCCGGTTTAGTTTCTTTTATATTTTACATAAGTGAATAACGCATAAG
Organism: Gopherus flavomarginatus; assembly: GCF_025201925.1. Classification (NCBI taxonomy): domain Eukaryota; kingdom Metazoa; phylum Chordata; order Testudines; family Testudinidae; genus Gopherus; species Gopherus flavomarginatus. Next base: position 24,367,384 of record NC_066618.1, on the reverse strand, counting down.
TACCATTATGCAGCTAAAGACACAGGGAAGCAGCACCCAAAAGAAGATTTGAACAGTAATGTTATATATGTTATAAGCACAATGGCCCAGATCCATAATGGTATTTAGGATCCTAACTTGCATTGTGGACTATCTTTGTGGATCTGGGCTTATATCACTAAAGTAAGTATTATTGCTGTACAGGTAGGTAGCATAATTCTGTGCAATATACAATGCATTCTTAGGATCCACTGCAGCTGATTTTGCAGGGGTGTGCTAGTGTGCTAAAAAAGCACAAGCAAGTAACTCTTTGAAATCTACCCATGTTACAGACAGCATGTTGATACTTGGGGCCCTGCCTGCATGCCCTGGTGGTCCAGAACCAACATGGGGGAAGTGTGCACTGCACCTCTTCAAAGAGGATAGCACAGTATTCTTTTAACAGAGTGCTGAGCCTGCTTGTCTGTTCCCCACAGATCGTTTCTGGCCACTGATGCTGTCGTGCCCCACACACTCCCCGTAATGCAGCAGTGGCTTTAAAAGTCCTTGGGCTGATTCAGCTGAAGAGCAAATCTGCTGCTTGTTCTTTGATTCTAGCAGTTATTTATGTGAATCCTGCTTTTACTGGTTAGTGTTACGAGACGTATTGGCCAAAAGCTTCACACAAGAAAGGGAGCCAAACAATTCATTAGAGGAAACACCCTGGTTGCCATGGTGTGGGTGCAGTATGGCATGTTGCATTGGAAACGGGAAAAACAGAGCACTTTCCAAGCCTTGAATGCGTTCCAGGCATTAGGTAATTAGCATGTGATCCCCTGATCACTTACCTACCTGAAAAGCAAATGTATGATGCACTCAGAACTACAAGGGAAAATCTTGACCTCCTGGAGGGAAAGGAAGAGACAATGCCTATATTGTTCCACTTTTGAGAGGACTCCGGCTGGCCAGAGTGGGATTACTCAGAGGATCAGGAAAAGTGCTATAGGATACTTCACTGCTCTACTGAGTGGGAGCAACATGTGCCCTGTACTAAGACTTGTTGATGGCTGCGTCCTGTGGATTAGGAGGGCTGGAAAAGCCCTCCTATTATGGGCTAGTTCTGTTACTTAGCACAAAGGTAACAGCTGACTCAAAGGGCACACCTATTGCACTCACTGGGACTACCCAACAATTGCTATTTACAAGAGAAAGGGGCAGGTGCTGGTTCCCTAACTTGTTCTGATTTATCCATGTACAGTTGTGGCCTCTTAACCAATAGGATGCACCCCTTGGGGTTATGATGTGCTAGCCAGTGCATAGTTGGTTTCCCAGCCTATCATACTCAAATACTGCAGGGGGATCTTGCTGTGCTGTTTGGAGGGGATGGGAAAGGAGGCAAGAAGAATTTCCACACCAGTATGTCAAAGGAAGGATTTAGTCTGTATTCTTCATTTGTCATTTATTTCTGTTGAGAAGTCCTGCAAAAGAGGTGTTTGAGTGATTTGTTCTGCTTGTAATGACACCTGTCAAGACACAGTGGAAGCCTTTCTCAGCATGAAGAAGTTCTAGAAAAATACAGAGAACGTGAGTTGCCTAGAAATGACTTGCAAAAGAGTTTACTTCCTGGTTTTGGTTTACTTGATTATTTTTGACTTTTAAAAAAGCACCAGATTCCTTTATGTGATGAAGGGCTGTGAATTGACAAAAGCAGGAGGCATCATGCCTAAGGCAGGAATGTCACCTCCAGGAGCGCCAGGGAGCCCACACAACAGTGGCATCTGCTGCACCTTTTATTAGGATGCCATATCTGAAGCCACTCAGCATCACTGTTTGTTTTGGATGGCAGGATGATGGTTCTACTCTAATTCATCTCACCTCTATGGAACTTGTAGCATCACTGCTGGTGCTAGAATCACTTGATTGTTATGAATACAAGGATCAAGACTGTGTCTGACTCTTGGCACAATCGGGGTTGTGGAGTGGGCAGGGAGGCTCCTTGCACTCACGCAAGACTAGGGACGGCATAGCCCTAAATGGACTAGAGATACCTTGCTTGTAATGTTTCTGCCATTTTAAATTGCTAAACTGTTGCAAATTTCTGTTAAAGTTCCAAAGAGTCCTGTGGCACCTTATAGACTAACAGACGTTTTGGAGCATGAGCTTTCATGGGTGAATACCCACTTCATCAGATGCATGTTAAAGTTGCCACCCATCTGGACTCTTAAATGATAACTATCGAATGTAGGATAGTGGGAAATAAAGCGCAATACTGTTTGATGGAAAATAGATAAGTTAAGAAGGAAGGATTCCCTCTGCTAGCACTGCTGGTATATCCAGCTACTTCTTGCTTCCCATAGTTTGGGCAGAAAGACACACAGCTTTGAGAATTATGGCAGAGAAACTTCAGACATTCTTTAAAATAGAATGACAAGGATATAACTAATATTATCATTTTCAACAAATGAGCATTCTTCTGTGGTTGGAAGATCGTCATTTTAAGTAATTATCCTGTTAACCTAGTGACAGATTGACGATGACCTTTAATCTGCAAGTGAATTATGCAAATCAGTATTTTCATTAAACATTAAATAATTCCCTTGGGAGGAAAAAATAACATTACTAACTCTTAGTTGCTGTTAATGTCTAACAAGATGATTTACCCACAAATTTGTGCTCTGCATTTTAGAGCCCTGAAGGAAAGATAATTAAAGCTTGGTTTGGAAATTGGGGCTTAGGCAGTCAACAACAAGAGAATTTAAAAAATCCACACAATACACATCCACACCAGTCACTTTATCTTCTCTACAAAAATGTATGTTCTTTCTGGTAGTACATGAGGCATGCCAATAAAATGCCCAGATTGCTCCATGACATGTTGGTTTTGCAGACAGGGCTAATTGTACAGGGCTGGCCAGCTCCAGGCCTCCAGCCCTTAAAAGAATAATTACAGCAAGCAAAAATCCATTTAATATATTCATACATTTTAAGGCTACATTCCACTATTCTGACCTCCTGTTAACCAAGGCCATAGAAATTAATCTATTTACTCTTCTGTTGAGCCCCTAACTCGTGTTTGAATAAAGCATCTTCCAGAAAGGCATCCAGTCCTGATTTCAAATGATGGAGACCTCATCAGTTCCCTGGGGACTTTGTTCCAATGCTTAATCACTCTGTTAAAAAGAACAGAAGTACTTGTGGCACCTTAGAGACTAACGAATTTATTTGAGCATAAGCTTTCGTGGGCTACAGCCCACTTCATTGGATGCATGCAGTGGAAAATACAGTAGGAAGATATATATATATATATACACAGAGAACATGAAACAATGGGTGTTACCGTATACACTATAAGGAGAGTGATCAGTTAAGGTGAGCTATTATCAGCAGGAGATAATAATAAGGTGAGCTGATAATAGCTTATTATAGTTAAGCTTATGCTGAAATAAATTTGTTAGTCTCTCAGGTCCCACAAGCACTCCTGTTCTTTTTGCGGATACGGACTAACACAGCTGCTGCTCTGAAACCTGTTAAAAATGTATGCCTTCTTTCAAATATAAATTTGTCTGGCTTTAACTTTCAGCTTTTGGCTCTGGTTATGCCTGTCTCGGCTAGGTTAAAGAAGCCTTTGGTATCCAATATGTTCTCCCTGTGTGGGTACTTTTACAACACAGTCAAGTCACCTCTCAATCATCTTTTTAATAACCTAACCAGATTGAGCTCCTTAAGTCTCAATACATCCTAATATAATTTGATTTGTAAAACAAAATATACAGATAATAATTCAAATGATTTTCTGTATCACAAAACCAAAAAAACCTCTCTCCTATTGTTGTTTGCCAAAAAAAAAAAAAATGACAGAACGTGAACCTGATTTGTCCCCACATTTTTCAATAGTGCAGTGTGGATTAAAGAAATGTTAGTTTCTAAGTGAATATTTAGTCTACTGTAGCTATGGATTTATTATGACTATTTCCTTATTGAAACAATCACCAACGACTACAATATATTATTTTTAGCATGAATTCATTCAATAAAATACTATTTCTAAGGTAAAAAAAAATGCACTCGGATTAGAAATTAACATTTAAAAAAAATGGAACTTTATTTTGACTACATGGCATTAGGTTGTACTTAAAAACAATCGAACTCCCCTGACTACTAGTTTTAAGCAAAGCTTTCTTAACCCTTTATTGTTATTAAATGCCAAAAAACTAGATTAACACAGAATTAGAGTTGCACAATGGTGCCTGGTACCCTTTCAGAATATGGGATAATAGCACTTCCCTAGTACACAGGGATGTTGTGAGGATAGACACATTAAAGATTGTGAGGCTACAATAACGGGGGCCACATAAGTACCTATGACTGATAGATTGATGTGGGACTTTTGGGAAGACAAAGCTGAAGCCTCCCACCAACCCCCTGACTGCACAGTTCTGACTCCTTCCTTTCCAGCCTACTCTTCCCAATACTCCAATACTCCCCCTCACTGCTCCAACAGCCCATGCTCTCCCCAACTATTGAGACTGCCCTACCACTGGTCCAATTTCAAGACAATCCAAGTAAGCATGTGATTGCAGAGCACTTAGAATAGTCCACCTTTAAACAGAATGTAATGATCAACCTTAACTATAGCAGAGGTGGCACGCTACTATAATACAAAATTGTTCAGTCTAAAATGATTTGATTACTGCATTTGGAAAATACTGCAGTATTTTAGTGGCTGATATCATCTGAGGTCACCTAGCAACATAATCTTCATGACAATGGCCTTGTAAATTACAGAATGATATTTTAAACTATTTATTTATTTTACTTTTTAGGTTTCTGCTATTTTTAATCACACTAAGTATTTAATTGTATGGATGGAGGGAAAAAGGCATAAAAGTGTATGTAAGTCATAACAGTGAATATTATTATAATGGCAATGTCACTGTGACTCCAAGAAAGTAATGATTCTTCTTGCCTTTCTTCTTTCTCATTCACAGACAGAAATGAGCATAACTACAGTCCTGCACTCAGCTCAATGCTGCATGCAACTTTCATTGCTTTGATGACTTACACTATTTAAAATCTATTGATCACCAGATTTTTCTAGCTAAGAAGTCCATAGTAAATACATTAAACCTGGGATTCCCAAACTTTTTTCCCTGAGGCCCACCTGTGCAGCTGCAATAGGCACTGCAACCCACTATTAACACTTCTTGAGGAAAATTATTAGTTTTAATTATTGCATACATATAAACTATAACACTGTAAATAAACAATGTACATGCTTCCTTTTCATTTTTAATGTAATCACTGTAAAGACAGAAACCCTTAGCAATATGCATTCACAAAAATACTTCAAGATCTTTGAAACCAGTTTTAGTCATAGGTGCTGGAACTAGAGATGCTGGGGGTGTTGCTATACCCCCTGGCTTGAAGTGGTTTCCATCATATACGGGGTTTACAGTTTGGTTCAAAGGCTCTCAGTACCCCCACTACACAAATTGTTCTAGCATTCCTGGTTTTAGCAAACGTTTAAAAAAAATTCAAGAGTAAAATGTGGTATTCAAACAGGGAAAACACAATTTTGTATCAAACTGAACAAGATTACAGGAGTCACTCGTGGAGTTAAAGATTTACTAAGGGCTTGTTTAGACTTACCAGGGGATTGTCAAGCAGTAATTGATGCATTGGTGGTCGATTTAGAGGGTCTAGTGAAGACCTGCTAAATCAACCGCAGATCGCTCTCCCATCGATTCTTGTACTTCACCAGATAGAGAAGAGTAGTGGGAGTCGACAGGACAGCATCTCCTGTTGACATCACATAGTGTGGACCTTGCGGTAAGTAGATCTAAGCTACGTCGATTTGAGTTATGCTATTCATATAACTCAAATTGTGTAGCTTAGATCGAATTTCCCCTACAGTGTAGGAAATGCCTAAGAGTTTAACTGGAGAATGCACCGGCAGACCATCAGGGATTGTGTCACGGCCAACTGTCTGTATTAAAACATGGAGCTTCTAATTTTGCATAAATATTTTTCTGGGTTTATAGAAATATTTTTGCTGCTTTACATTGCAAACACTTTAGCTGAATAATATTTATGCAAATCAAAAATATTGTTAACACAGTTCTATGGATCTTTTTGCAAAGCTTTTCTTGTGTCAGTTTTATCCTGCATATTAAATATTGAATAAATTAACAGAGGTACTCAACTCAGGAACAGACATACTAAATTTCACAAAGGATTATGACATGAAAAGCATAGGTATAAAAAATCTGAGAGGTTTATCTTAAAGCTAGGGAAAATGACCCTTCAGTTATATATATATATTTAACATGACTTTCAACTCCTGATTGTCTAGGAGTTTGCATCTAAGTTTTCTGACTATAATAAATTCAGCAAAGCAGGGATAAAGCTCATCTTCTCACTCCAAAAGCACAGAATTTTCTTTAACTGCTTACAGTATACAGCATATGACAAACAGTTGACAGGGATAACACAAGATTTGTGCATACCTCCACTGACTGGAGTTACGCAAAGTTTCTTTCCTTATTTTCTTCCATATGACTCACCTTCTATGCATGGGAAGAGCTCCCTGTAAGAATCAACAAATCTGTCCTTTAAATCTCTCCTTAAAACCCACCTGGGCCTTGATATGTACAAAACACTTGACAGTGACTAGATAGTTAGAATCCTGTAACCACAGCTTGGTACACTAATTATAAGTGTCTCATTACTAACCTTGTGCTCCTCCTCATCTGTTTGTTGTATCTACCTGTATCTCTTGTCTTGTATTTAGATTGTAAGCTATTTGGGGCAAGGATAGGCTTTTGGAAAAATACGTGTACAATGCTTAGCACAATGGAGCACTGATTAAGGTCACCCTAATTCAAATCCTTCAGAGAAGCCTTCTAGGCTCTCCACAATACAATTAATAATAATACACAGGGTGAGTGAGACCTGGATTAGGCCCAAAGTTACCCCAGAAAGCATAAAATAGTTCCTCCAATGTTTATGAAGTGACACATTGCAAGAATGAACCAAAAAGAATCCAAACAGATAAGACTTGCACTGTAAAAATCCACATAGAAACATTCAGCTGAAATTATCAAAGCAGAGGAAATCATTAGCTATGAAGGTTTAAAAAAAAATTACCTAGAGAAGAGCTTTATTGCTACTTTCCAAAATAAATAAATTAATTACTGGTGTTAAGGAAATTCTGGTCAGATCCTTTTAAACTGCCACTTCATTTCAATACTTGGTTGAATACTTTGATCTTCTTATTGTGGTATTAGCTTTTGATCTCTTTATGTCTCCTCTGCCTGTAACCTGACCTTTTCAGCTGCCAAACCTCCCACTTGTGCATTCTACTCTTCATCGCCTTCATTCAACATTCCCTATACACACTGTATATAACATATAGTGCCCACAGAGTACCCAGCTATTACTCCTAGGGATGCTCCTATTTACAGACAGAGCAATGTTAAGGCACTTAACATTCCCCTTTCCATAGCAGTTTTTGAGCATACCGTTTTTTATTTTATTTAATATCTGTGTACCATTCCTAATCAGATGTATTGTTCTATTGTCATCATCATCAGAAACTAGTTTTATTCTGTTTAGATACTTACACATCAACATAGAAAGGCAGCTAAAAAACCTGGATCTGAACATTCCCAAGCTTTGAGAAGTTCGGATGAACTTTGAGCCCTGCCCAAAAATCCAGGATCCAAATTTTTTTGAAACTTGGATCTGGATCTGAAGTCAGAGTTGAGCTTGGTGGCTCGGCTCCATTGCTGATATATAGAGAAAAAAGGATATATCAGTCAGCCCTTGCAGCAATTCTCGCTGCCTTGCACAATTGCCTTTCTGATTTCAGTGTTTCAATGATGACTAAAGACAGGGTTGTTACTGACTGACCTCTCCTAGCAGAGGAATCTTCTCTCCTAGTTGTTTCTTTAGAAAGCAATTCTCTTCTTCCTGTTTCTGACGTTTGCAATTTTGGAACCTGTGCTTTCTCTAAAGCTCCTACAGCACTCGTAGAAACCTCTCCAGGTAAGAGCACGTTATCTCAAAGGGGTACTGAGGCTTTTCTTACATAGACTCATAGACTCATAGGTCAGAAGGGACCAATATGATCATCTAGTCTGACCTCCTGCACATCTTGACTCCACTTCTGTAATTCATTATTTTCAGTCATATCTGTCTGCTACTTCCCTGAGGCATTTGCACTATTAAAACTTGGATTTCTGAGCATATTGCTTCTGTCCTGAGAGAACTTTTCTGGCTTCATTCTGGTGAAGTGGTGGTTTCATTCTGAAATTAGTTTTCTTACACAGAAGCCTTCACTATCTTATCTCCACTTCTCTTCCTTTTTTCTTTTTATTCCTTTCTTCTTCTTCCTCCCCTTTTTCTGTGCTACCTTTTCTGCTCCCCTTCACAGCCATCTCATTCTGAAGTAGTTTTTCACTTCCTCCCTCTTTTAGGCACCTTTCCACCCACCTTCTCTGCTTTTCTCTTTCTCCCTTTATTTGTTCCTACTGAAGGAATTTCACACCTGGGCAGATGCCCAGCACAAGGCCTATTTGCCACTTGAGCCTATTTTAAGGATTTAGGTGATTTACAGTGAAATTCACCCCTGTAAAGAGAGTCAAAGCAAAAACTGTGCCAGACATTAACACTACCATCACCACACTGGCTCCTTAATGACTGGGAAATTCCAGAAACATTGCTAGAAGATGAATAATGCTGCAGGTCTCTCTGTAGAACAGTTACACATGACAAGATCCTGGCTCCAGCTCCATTCTCTCTGAGAGGCTGTTGTGGTGCAAAGGAAATGGAGAACTGACATAAATATCTAGCTGGGGATGTCCCTTGCCTAGGGCAAGCCCCAGGTGGCATAAACAGTTCTAGCCACAGGCCCTGGCCCCAGGGTTGGGGTCAGGAGAGAGGGTGGCTAGAGTTCAAGGCATGCTGGTTATCCTGGGCCAGAAGAACAAGTCAGTAACAGTTAGAGGCTGCTCTAGCTTGCACCATACCAGCTCCTGGCTACTACCGGGATCTGGAGTTGGAAAGATGGTAGAAAGCCATCTATGCTCACGCCTTGGGCATGCCAAGCAAGGGATTGGCCTGTGGATGATTTAATTTTTGTAAGGAGCACAGATACTATAGTGATGGGAGCGGTATAGAAACCAAGAAAAGAAAGAAAGAAAGAAAGAAAGAAAGAAAGAAAGAAAGAAAGCAAAAATTACAGGACACAAAACCTGAAAACACACACCCCAAAAGCCTGGCCTCTGGAGGCCTGAAGTACAGCCAGGAGCTGCCCTCATCTTTGTTTCAGACGTGGGGCCAATGAAGACTCACTATCCAATCAAACCCATTCTAGTTTTAATTTGCTTAAATATGCAGGTATTTGGAAACACAGTTTGTTTAATTTCTAACCTCCACAACAATTCTGCCTCTCCTGAGCACACCAATTATTTCTATTTCCCCCAACAAAAACATACAAACCATTTGATTCTACCCCTCAAAACTGATCAATATCTCCCCACCCACCCACACACACTTGTTCTGCCTTCACACATGTAGACATCCATGCCCACATAAACTGTCATCCATATTTTATTCTTCCTCTAAGCACAGCCAAACCACCTCCTCCCCACAGATACATGAGCCATATATTTTAATGGGGGTTAGCCTACCTGGATCTGAACAGACAGAGCATTTAAGGACAGGTCTAGTTTCATTATCCAAACTGAGTGGAATACAAAAACTAAACAAACTTATGATGAAAGTTACATTCACTTTTAACAATTCTTTCTATGTCTAGCAGGGTTAATTATCGAGGATGAGGAGTGGATATTTTGTGGCCCCCGAATGCTGCTATTTAAGAAACAGACAGAGGCTAGTTAGACCTCTGAAAATCTTGGAATTTGGCTACTATGTCAGTGTTTTGCTCTTATTTATAATTTATATAAAGGATGGAGACTCTCCAATCTGCTGCTGCTGTTTTAAGTATAATTTTCCCTGCCAGACTAGAAAGAAAAAGATTCCAAAATGAAAATAGAATTAAGTGACATAGTAAGAATGTTGCAACACTGTTTTCTATTAGCTCCATTACACTAAAAGGCAAGGGAGATATAGATTATACACTGCACGTATTTTTTTTTATTTATTTCTGCTGACAACCCCAAGTGCAAACGAGTGGTTTAAAGCACATTAACAAGATATGCTTAATTTTACTGTTCTTACTGTGAAGATCGTCCATATGGAATCTGCTTATGCTGCAAACAAAACACTGGTATTTTAAATTTTCAGCAGGTGCTATAGAAAAACTTGAAACTGTAAAACTCTGGTAAGAATTACTTAGCATTTAGGAACACATACATTCACAAAATAAGCGGATCAGTAAAATAACATAGTTCAAAAAAACAACTGTGGATTGACAAGGTACAAAGTTCCATACAGTTTCCACTGTTCAGCTGGCATGTGATGGGCGCACCTGGCCTTTGTAGCTCCATGCAGGAGATCCCACAGTTCTCAATGTGGGATGAATGGAGCAGTGATGCTAGGTTGTCCAGGCCTGCCTAGAGAGACTTTTCCAGAGCAGCTATCTTGCAAACTCCAGAGAGCTTGTCATCCAAGGGCTAGTGACAAGAAATCATAGCCCAGCAGGCTTAAATAAAAGGAGCTTCATGGCCCCGCAGGGCAGTCCTTCGCTGGCACCAGAGAAGTGGAGAAAGGTCTCCCTATTTGGCCACATGGGCATGAGGACTAGTCAATGTTTGTCTCTGGCTTTACAGGCATAGCTGGGTCTGCAGGGAGAGAGAGACCTGAGAATTTTGTCCCTGGGCTAAGGATGAAGTTAAAGGACCCAGGAGGGAAGAGGCCTATGGAAGAAGCAGCAATGAACTCAGCTGAGCAATACACAAGTGCAGTTTACAAAGTCCCTGGGTTGGAACCCAGAATAGTGGTCAAGCCTGGGTTCCCCCACTAATCACCAGCAAAGTGTGTAAACCCTAAAAAACAGAGACAAGCCTAACCTAAGCTCAAGAAAGGGATAGGTTTCATTAGGAAGCATGAGCGAAAGGCTAATTCTAAAGAGCCCAGAGCTGGGGTTGAAGAGCCTGGAGAGAGCAGATAGACTATTTATTTATTGGACTCATTGCTGCCCTGGAAGGTATTAATTTTGACTGTGTGACCCTGCAGGAGGGCTGAGCCAGAGAAGATTGGCAGTGACAGGCAGACAGCCGGTAGGGGGTTCTGGGAGCAGGAAAAGGATTGCAATACTGTACATAGCTGCAAGGAGACACTCAAGAAGTGAATGCCCTCCCCCCCCCACATACACATCACCACAAATAGTTTTAATAATAAGTATAAGGAAAGGAAACTGTATTTAAATTGATACCCCTCCCAATACAATACTCATAAAAAGAAATGAAACAGTCGGTTAGATTATTACCCTATGTTTTTGAAATCCTGACTGATGAGGGTAGCTGCTGAAATTATATGTCTATAGAAGCAAGACACTTAATTAAATAATGCAGAATCCAGTGCAGCTTACCTGTCGCATAACTGATGAGTTAAATCAGATGTAATGGGTTGGACCCCTTGGGAAGCCACCTGATGTGCTTAGATATCACTGAGTCTACCTGTTCTGCCAGCATGGGCCCCCTTTAACCTGTCTTATTGATCCAGGCTCTTAAAACCTCCTCTAACACACACAAAGGGCCACACCTGGCTGCAGATCATCTCTGGGAAAACTCAGTTTAAGGGACTTGCCCCAGCACTCAGATGTCCACCTCCCTTGAGTGCAGACCCAAAGATATATTATGAAGTTCGCTCCCTCCCTCAGTGTAGAGAGCGGTGTGCACACTTCTTGCCCCCCCATTAGAAATTACAGAAACTGGGTTTAAGAATAAACACAACAAATTTTATTAACTATAAAAGGCAGATTTTAAGTAGTAAAAGAGGGAACAAACAGAACAAAGTAGATTACTAAGAAAATGAAATCAAACACACAAACTAAGCTAGTTTCACTACAAACATTGGTTACAAATATCAGCAAAAATGAGGAGTCCTTTTGGCACCTTAGAGACTAACAAATTTATTTGGGCATAAGCTTTTGTGGGTAGAAAACTTCACTTCTTCAGATGCTTGGAGTGAAAGTTACAGATGCAGGCATTATATAATGACACGTGAAGAGAAGGGAGTGTCTCACAAGTGGAAAACCAGTGTTAACAGGGCCAGTTCAATCAGGGTGGATGTAATCCACACCCAATAATAGATGAGGAGATGTCAATTCCAGGAGAGGCAAAGTTGCTTTTGTAATGAGCCAGCCACTCCCAGTCCCTATCCCTTTTGCAGTCTTTTCTCTTGAGCAGACAGACCATGGAGAGGAGGAGTCCAGTTTGCCTTCCTCCTCACCCTTAAATAGGATTTACATGAGGCAGGAATCCTTTGTTTCCCAAACTTGACTCCCCCCTTCTCTTACAGTGGAAAGCTACAAGAAGTCCCAGGTAATGTTTTGGTATCAGCTGACAAAACCACCTCTCTCTGTAGGATCACAGGGTCCATAAGTCAGTGGCAGTATGGAGTGTCTACAGGAAGGCCAAGCTTTTCACTGTCCATTGTCCTCGCTGATGGGCCATCCCCTCCTCTTTTCAATTGTTGTACCTGAAGTGTTAGCAGCGGGCGTCACCCAAAGTAGCATAGTTGAAATACAGATGTATAGTCAACATTTCTAACTTTGGATGCAGAAATGATACAGGCATACAAATTGGATAATTGCATTCAGTAAATCATAACCTTTCCAATGATATCTCACTTGAGTCATCTGGCATACAGTATATATCAGTTATGTCATATTCATATCATAAACATGTTTCATAAGGAATATGGAATGCAATGTCACACTAGACAATCCCTTGCCTGAAATAGGCAAAGTAATCACTTCATCTTAAATTAATAAAATCATATGAAAAAAAGTTCATCCTGTGTTGAGGTAAAATCATTACAACACAATCTTTCTTGCCTTTGTGGATGCAAAAGTATTGATTATTTCCAACTTGACTTCCAATAAACAATAGGGCTAAAACACTCACACTTTCCTGTGATATTTGAGAACATAAATATGTCTTTATAATCTTTAATTTGGAGAAAGAGCATTCAGCTGAAGCCACAATAATAGGAATGGTTAAATGCAAGTGCTATGCTATGTAAACACCGGGAAATGTGTTCTTAATGAAAAGTTCAGAATCTCATGCTGAGTTTTTATTTTGTCTATGTTCAGAATACAATTTAATGTCACAAATTCATCCAATAGGTCAGCTGATAAGTCCACTTTAGATGCAGCCAATTCTTTACATGCCTTTTCCACAGAGTCACCATTTAGTTTGGGGAAAACATGTAAGAAGCCATACATAGCTAAAAATTCCTTTAAACATGCTGTAAGTTTCTGCAATAACAGTGTTCAGGAATATCAGAAATCAATCCTGAACTTGTCTTTTATATCCATTTCACTTTCAGCTGCTCCATCCTCAAATAACCTTTTCTGTCATCTTCTCCAGTGACTAACTGGAAATATTGGTTCTACATCCAACTCATGAGCCATTTCTTTGGCTTTCTCAAGAGCTATATCAAAACCTGCCTCACAATAATCCTGGAAGGTTGCTGCTGCTGTTTCTATTAATCGGCATGCCATACTAAAACCCATATCATTTCCCTGAGACTGAGTGTGCTGATTTATTTTAGCACCTTGTACTACATAGTGAGGTGTAAAAGGATTACGCCTATCTTATAGCATCCTCCTCCTAGCAGACCAAGCTTTGTTTTTGCTGGGTCAGCTCACTCCCTGGGATCAGTTCTGTCTGGGCTTTCTTAAGGAATCCAGGAAAGTTGTTTTCAGCAGGGGATAGTTGTTTTTATTTAAGCCTTCTTGTAATAGAGTCTTATATGGGTAGGTGGCCTAGTGGTTATAACACCTTGTCCCACCTCCCAGTGAGTAGGTCTTGCATTCCAGGCCCTCTTTTAATCAGAGGTGCGGTGAGGTGGGCAGTGGTAGGGGAGGTTGGGCCCACCCACTCCACCAGGGTTCCAGCCCAGGGCCTTAGGAGGGTCAACAGTGTCTGGCCCCCAAAGATGTCTTCCAAGGTACCTCCCTAGGTCACTGCCTGCCATCTGCTATTCTCCCCCAGCTTCCAGTCTAAATCAGGTGAAAAGCAAAAGAAAAAACAATCAGACCATCAGCCCCAATTGGACTCCACTTACAGAGTTAGTTCCTCCAGGGAGGCTTTTCCAACACCCTTATCAGGAGCCTTCAGGGTAGATCTGTCCTCCTCTCTTTTCAACCCTGTCTCCAGTTGGAGCAAACTCTGCTGGCCAAACATGTGGTCAGCCGGCAGGCCCGGCACACACAATGTCGTCAGCCAACTCATTGCACATCACAGCAACTTGCAGACTGCAGTGCACACGTAGATGGAGTTACACTTGCGGCATTAAAGCCAGGCTGCAATGTACATTTGTGTGTGTGCACCCTGGACTGGGCAATGCTACCATGTGACGCCACCTGCCATTGCTGCTGTGAGTCCATCCCCATCACCCTGCCCCTGCCCGCCTGCGCATATGCACCTGGTCACATTGCTGTGACTCATTCCCCCATGCAAAATGCATACATGTATGTCAGGAATTTGAAAATGATGCACCAGCACCAGGGAGAACTAACTTTGTTTGGGCTTCTGTTCCAAATGGGTGCTGTAAGAAGCCCCCAAACAAGTGGCCATTTTGAAAAGAAGCCCCAAAACCTTCAACTCACGATTTAGGGGGCGAAACACCTGGTTGGAGAAAACAAAAAAGAACAAATCTGCTTATAATTTGAGGGCCCTTAAAGATCTTGGGGAGGGAAAGGCACATTTCCTCTTTGCCCATCCCTGGCCCACTCAGTAGTGCCAGCCTTGGTTTCTAGAAACCTATATATGAAATTTAAAAAAAAAAAAAGGTATATGGGGCAGATCTTAGTCCCACTGTATTCAACAAGAGTTTTGCTATTGACTTCACTAAGGGTACGTCTACAGTATGAAATTAATTCAAACTTATTTTATTCAAATTTTTGGAAGTGATTGTACACATTCGGTGTCGTGTGTCCCCGCTAAAGCATGTGAATTCAGCGGAGTGCGTCCACAGTACCAAGGCTAGCATTGTCTGAGCGGTGCACTGTAGTAGCTATCCTGCAGTCTCTGCTGCCCACTGGAATTGTGGGTTAAGCTCCTAGTACATGATGGGGCAAAAACATTCTCGCGAGTGTTTCTGGGTGTGTGTCGTCACTCGCTCCTCCCTCTGTGAAAGCTACGGCAGATGCCATACTACTAGCAGACGGTGCAGCACGGTGCATCGCCTGTCTCCTGGTACTATGAATCCACCTCACATGTCCTCTTGTCTTTCTATCTACTCTTTCATCTAACCGTTTCCCGCCTTTTTTCTGCCATCGTGAACAGAGCTGCACAGCTTCTGCTTCTTTTTCCATGTTGTCTGTCCTGGGCTCCCGTGGAAGCTACAGAAGGCAACAATTCCCTGCTGTTTTTCGGACATCGTGAACAGAGCCGCGCAGCTTCCTCTGCAAACTCTGCTCATGTTTCCACTACAAACTCTGCTCTCCCGCTCTTGCAGCTCTAATGAGCTTCCCGACTCTGTGAAAGCTACAGAAGACAACCATTTACCACTTTTATCGGCCATCTTGAACCAAACAGCTCGTTTCATGCACTTTTTCCAGGATTACCCATGCAGGTGCCATAGTGTGGCAAGCATGGAGCCCGCTCAGATCTCTGCTGCAGTTTTGACCATTGTAAATACCTCATGCGTTATCCAGCAGTATGTGCAGTACCTGCAAAACCGGACGAGGAAGCGGCAACAACACAATTACTATACTGATGAGCACATGGACACAGATATTCCTAGAAGCTCAGCATGTGGCGACTGGAAGATCATGGGCCTGGGAAACAAGCACAGACTGGTGGGACCGCATAATGTTGCAGGTCTGGGATGATTCCCAGTGGCTGCAAAACTTTCAATTGCTTAGGGCCACTTTCATGGAACTTTGTGACTTGCTGTCCCCTGCCCTGAAGTGCAAAGGCTTCAAAATGAAAGCAGCCCTCACAGTTGAGAAGCGAGTGGTCATAGCACTGTGGAAGCTTGCAATGCCCGACAGCTACCAGTCAGTCAGGAATCAGTTTAGAGTGGGCAAATCTATTGTGGGGACTGCAGTGCTGCAAGTAGCCAATGCAATCATTGACCAGCTGCTATCAAGGGCAGTGACTCTGGGAAATGTGCAGACCATTGTGGATGGCTTTAATGTGCTGGGGTTCCCTAACTGCAGCGGGGTGATAGACAGAATGCCTATCCCTATCTTGGCCCTGGCACACCGGGGCGGCCAGTACATAAACTGCAAGGGGTACTTTTCCATGGTGCTGCAAGCACTGGCGGATCACAAGGGACGTTTCACCAACATCAGCGTGGGATGGCCAGGAAAGGTGCATGACGCTCGCATCTTCAGGAACTCTGGTCTGTTTGAATAGCTGCAGGAAGGGACTTACTTACCAGACCAGAAAATTCCTTTTGGGGATGCTGAAATGCCTATAGTTATCCTTGGGGACCCAGCCTATCTTTTAATGCCATGGCTTATGAAACTGTACACAGGAACCCTGGACAGTAGTAAGGAGCGGTTCAACTATAGGCTGAGCAAGTGCAGAATGGTGGTAGAATGTGCTTTTGGATGTTTGAAAGCGCGCTGGCGCAGTTTACTGACTTGGTTAGATTTCAGCACAACCAATATTCCAATTGTAATTGCTGCTTGTTGTGTGCTCTACAATTTCTGTGAGAGTAAGGGGGAGACCTTTATGGCGAGGTGGGAGGTTGAGGCAACTCGTCTGGCAGCCAATTTCGCACAGCCAGACAACAAGGCAATTAGAAGAGTGCAGCAGGGCATGCTGCACATCAGAGAAGCTTTGAAAGCCAGTTTCATGACTGGTCAGGGTACGGTGTGACAGTTGTGTTTGTTTCTCTGGAAGTTATCCACCTCCTATATATATGAAAGGAAATAAAGTCTAAATTGTTTAAAAACTGTTCTTTATTATTTGTTGCACAACACATTGAGAAAAATCAGAAGGCAGACTGGGGGAGGAGGGAGGTTGGGTTAGGCGGGTGGAGGAGGAGGGAAAGACAAGTTGAGAAACCAAATCAAAAGTTCGCATATGCCAGCTTTCTGCTGCTTGGGCGAGCCTCTGGAGTTGAGTGTGTGGGTCCCCATAGCCTCCCCCATCATGTTCTTGGGCATCTGGGTGAGGAGGCTGTGGAACTTGAGGAGGAAGGAGGGCGTTTATACAGTGGCTGCAGTGCATTCTGTGGTCTTGCTGCCTTTCCTGCATTAGATCCACTATGTCAGTTTGCTCCCCCATGAGCTTAACCATAGCGTCCTGCCTGCTCTCATCGCGCGCGTCCCTCCTCTCTTCGTGTTCCTGTAATGCTTTACAGGACTCCGCAATTGTTTGCCTCCATGCATTCAGCTGGGCCCTATCAGTGCAGGAGGACTGCATGAGCTCGGTGAACATGTGTTCCCGAGTTTATTTTTTCCACCTTCTAATCTGGACCAGCTTCTGGGACGGAATAGATGGGGCTACGTTGAAATATTTGCACCTGCGGAAGGAGAAAAAGGGAGGTTAGTATTTTAAAATATACATTGCAGAGAACAAAGGGGACACTTCAGTATGTGTAAGTCATCACACACACAGCCGGGCAACAGAATTCAGCTTGCAGGCAGCCTAGGAGCACGCGGGGTTCTGCTTCTTCTACATTCATTTCACTGTTTTCAAACTGTTGGGACCCCTTTCCCATAGCAAGCAATGCCTGGTGGGTTTTCCATAAAGGAGGGCCTGCGGGATCTCTGGGATGATCACTTCACACAACACACAACCCCCTCCCGCACCCCTGCACCCTGCCCCCACTGCTTGGCCCCGATGAGGCTCTGAGCAGGGATAAGCCCTTTAAACTATATGCAAACAGCCCAGCATATCTGGGTTTCCCCCTGCCCCTCACCGCGTGGCTCAGATCAGTTTCTCACTCACCAGAAGTACCTTCTCCAGGTTCATCATCCAGGAGCCTGCACTGGGAGTGAGGAGAGGCTATTGGCTCCAATGTTAAGCATAGTTTCTGGTTAGGGGGGAAAACAGATTCCCCACTTGCCGCCTGTGCACTGTCCTCCTCCTCCTCCTCTTCATCCTCCAATGACTCTTCCTCCTCACTCCGTGCAACTCCCCCCTTGCAAGTGTCCACGGACCGTGGTGGGGTAGTGGTGGCGTCACCCCCCATAATTGCATGGAGCTCACGGTAGAAGTGGAATGTATGGGGCTGGGACCCAGAGCACCTGTTTGCCTCCCTGGCTTTTTGGTACGCTTGCCTGAGCTCCTTGATTTTTGTATGACACTGCTCTGTGTCCCTGGAGTAGCCTCTTTCCGTCATGGCCCTGAAGACTTTAGTGTATGTATTTGCGTTCCTTTTTTTGGAACGTAGTTCTGCCATAACAGACTCATCTCCCCAACATGCAATGAGATCCAATACCTCCTGTTTGGACCATGCTGGAGCTCGTCCGCAAATCCGGGACTGTGTGATCTCTTGTGATGGTGGACTCTGCGTGGTCACCTGTAATGGTGGACTGTGCTGACAGTCACCTGTGCTGATGGTGACCAAACAGGAAATGAAATTCAAAAGTTCCCGGGGCTTTTCTTGCACACCTGGCTAGTGCATCAGAGTTGAAAGTGTTGTCCAGAGCGGTCACAAGGGAGCATTCTGCGATAGCTCCCGGAGGCCAATAATGTTGAATTGCATCCACAATACCTTTAACCTGGGATTGCGATCTCGATTTAAGTGCTACTCCACTTGCGAAGTGGAGTACAGAAATTGATTTAAAGAGCCCTTTAAATCGAAAAAGCCGGTTTGGTCATGTGCACAGAATCATTTTATTTTTTTTTTTGAATTAACTTGGCTAATTCCGAAATAACAGACTAGTGCAGACCAGGCCTAGGGTGACCAGATGTCCCGATTTTATTGGGACATTCCTGATATTTGGGGCTTTTTTTTATATGGGCCCCTATTACCTCCTACCCCCTGCCTCAATTTTTCACACTTGCTATCTGGTCACCCCAACCAGGCCTAAGACTAGAGTTTGGCTCAGAATTGTTAACTTGATTGCATTCCTTTGTTGATGTTATGGCTGGATTTCTCTTCTAGGATTTTGTCGGGAAATATATGATCCAAGTTTGGCAAATAAGACAGCACTCAAATGTCAGGCAGACTGCAGAGTGTATCAGGTTTTGCCAAATCTCATGACTTTATCATGAGTTTCATGATATTTAGGGGGTTTCTTAAAGCCCCAGCTTCTGGATTCAGGTTATTACATGAGAACTCAGCTTTCATTTAAAAAATAAGTTTCTAGCCCTCGTGTTTGTTAGAGGAAAGCTTGAAAACAGGAACTCTATTTGCCCCAACAGTAGAAGATAAATAAAAAGAACCTCAGATGTTATTTTTCAAATCTCATGCTTTTTAAGTTAATTTCATGACATTTGGGGGCCTGACTAGTGATTTTTGAAATCTGAAGTTGGCAGTACTGCCGATAGATATCCTTTGGCATGAAAACTTAAAGGCCCCATGATACACACCATTTCATTACTAATTCTGTCAGTCTCCCGCATCTGGTTCTTGTCTTTATTTCCCTACCTCCTGGTATGCCATGTATCCAGTGCAGCCAACACCCACAGTATTATTGTGAGTGCTGGGATTTCAGGTCAATTGTGTGGAGCTCATGTGTTCTCACAAGAAAACAGACACTTGAGGAGGTTTGCCTGAGCTGCCTGCAGTTTCCTCCTTCAGGCATTAGGGGCCACTTGTGCTGCGGGTATCCATAGCTACTGCCTATAGTCCTGAGATGCCTCTTTGCCCTCTGAGCAGTGCAGAGCCCTGGAGCAGTGCAGACTAGAAGCCAGCAGCAAATTGCTATTCTCTGCCCCACCAAAGCAAGGGGAAAGGAAGCAAGGCACTGTGCCAGGAGTGGTGCAATTTATGTGCCACCCCTTGCTCAGGGCTGTGCCTAAAGCCACAATCTAGCTCTTAATTTGAATGGTTTTGGACAAGCAGGATGAATAGAAATACACTAACAGAGCCAGGGGCATAGCCTTCTGCAGTACGATGTAATGAAATTTCTATGTCTTACTTCATTATTTAATTGTAAATGGCATTTTCAGCCTTTCTTCCCTGCTATATCTACAATACAAACTGCCACGCAGTGCTGAAGCCATCTAACAAAAACGATGTGGATCTCACCATGGATACCCGTTTAAACAGAGAGGTCACAGGACAGTTGCTGTTTGTGTTGCTGAATGGTACTCTATTGTATTATTATTTTGCTCCAGTGAAGCAGAACAAACCCTTCTTTTTCTTTGTTTATATGAGGTGAAAAAACATACTGGTACCAAGTTTCAGATAAAAACACATGTTGGTATTCAGTTTCTGCTCACTTTGAGCACAGATGGGAGTAGATAGAGAAAAAGTCATCCTGCCCTTCTCCTACAAATTGGCAACACATCTATGCTGTTTATATTTTTGCTTGTATGTTGTATGGGCAATATACCAGCACAGGCTATATTTTGCTTATATGTGGTATTCCCTTTCCACCCCCATCTTTAGACTGGCTGCTCTTCAGAACAGAGACTGTCTCTTTTCTTTGTTTGCACAGCACCCTCCTAATTGGGACCTTTGGGCATTACCATAATATAAATGTAAAATAAATAATATATATTATCACATACTAGGAGAGTAAGGATGGTCTTGTGGTGAAGGTATTAGACTGGACGATCTGGCTTCAATTCCTGGCTTCACTACAGAATTCTCATGTGACTTTTGGCAAGTCAGTTAATCTCCCTATACTTCAGTTCCCTGTCTGTAAAATGAGGATGATACTACTGTCTTGTCTATTTAGTTTTAAGCTCTTTGGTGCAGGAACCATTCTATGTGCTTTTATACTGCCTAAGACAATGGATCTGAGTTGAGGCATTTAGATGCTACCAAAACATATGTTCGTGTCACCTGTCCACTAATCTATCACCCCCAGGCCTCATTTTAACATTTTAAATCCCCTAAGGAGCTTCAAATAATCACCATATTTTTAAAGTCTACCTGCCAGAGAAATGCCTACTCCTCCCTCAAATATAGAATTTCTCTCACAAAACTGTCCTTAACTGAAGGCTGGGATGGTGCAAGATTCACTCCTGGGCCAGTAACAGGTTCTCTGTACATAAAAACCTCAGTTTCAAAACCTGATCTCTCAGGACACCACAGGACTAGAAATGGCAGCTTTATCTTACTGAGATTGGGAGATTCTCCACTTTCCAATGGGGTCCAGCACTCACTAGCAGATATGTCCCAAATAACATACTTGAATGTTATGAGATTTTAAAGTATAAAAATGCTATTTTTAATGAGATGAGCCAGGCACAGTTGGTTTTCTAGGCACTCATTTTTATGTCTGGCCAAGCTACAATCAACACAGGACCGGAGTGAAGTCTGGGGCAAAGGTGTTTTAATGCCGGCTTCTGGGGCTGTCCAAGAACCAGTCTGGCTCCAGTGTAAATTAAAACAGCCTCAGAGCTGCTGCCCTAACTTACAGACGGTTGTCTGTGGTTCTAAGGGTTGTGCTGGTGATTGGAAATAGCTGGAAAACTGCTGCACGCCAGCCACATCACCTTATCTTCACCACACACTCTGCTTTCAGAGGCTCTGTGCACAGGAGAGAAAGAAAGAAGCAGACTTTGTGAGGAAAGGGATGGAGATGAAGTCAATGCAGACTGCTTTTCAAATCTATTTCAGGTCTCGCTAGTTCTATGTTAGAGGGAGAGAGAAAGCAGTGAGGAGTTGGGCCCATATCCTCAAAAGGTATTTAGGTACTTAACTTCTATTGATTTCACCTACCTAAATACCTTTTGAGGATGTGGGCTTTGTTGCCTAGACTAGTGATTGACACCTTGTAAATGCACAGAGACAGAGAGTGACTTGGTGGGATAGAACCAAGTGAAGGGTGACTAGATTAGTGAGGAAGTAGGAGGAAAAGACTGGGTGGATGTTTTAGAAAAGAGCTATTGGGTGGAGTGACAGTTTAATGAGTTTTTGGAAGGAGGGAGAGACTGCACGAGGGAGAGAATGCGGGACTGGAAGGAGCAATTGAAAATGAGGGAGGAGAGAGAGAACACAACACAGGGGAATGAAGAAGGGGGGAGTGCGAAGGAAGGAAAAAGGTAAATATACCCAAGAGAAACAAAAGAGAAAAAGGTTGACTACGGCCTCGTGTCGACCTAGCTGTGGAAGTGTTTTCACTTAAATTTGGCTCCCACCGACTTAAATGCCTCTCTATGCCCATTTAGTACCACCACCTCCAGAGGTGATGACTTTTTAATGTGCCAGGGGGTGCTCCCGCTAGCTCTGCCCAGCTCTGCCCCAGGCCCCACCCCCACTCCACCCCTGCCAATGCCCCACCTCTGCCCTGCCTCTTCCCACTCCTACTCCGCCTCTTCCCACCCCATTCTGTCCCTTCCCCCAAGTGCACCCCACCCTCGCACCTCCCCCGCAGTGTCTCCTGCACGCTGTGGAACAGCTGATTGGGGGGCTGCCTGTGGGTGCTCAGCACCTGCCTTTTTTTTCTGTGGGTGAGCACCCATGTAGTCAGCACCTATGACCATCTCCCGGAGTGGCATAGAGTCATAGTTGATGTAATTAGGTTGACGCAATGTCAGTGTCACATTGCTTACGTCTACTGTTACTGGCTTTCAGGAGCTGTCCTACAATGCCCCACACTGACAATACAATCTATACAAGCGCTCCTGGTGAGGTCACGTACCACTGACACAAGGAGCCAAGTGTGCACACATACAAGCAATTTTATAACTGCAGTGGCTGTATGCCATTGTAAGTTAGATTGACATAATTTTGTAGTGTAGACATGGCTTTTAGGATAGGGAAAAGAGAGAACAAGGGAGACATGGGGTAAAATTTTCAAGAGCCACCTACATGATTTACAAGTCTTGATCTCATTTTCAGATTTGATTTAAGCTCTTATAAACCTAAGTCCTCTTCATGAGGCTTAGAGTCCTAAGAGCCTGGATCACTTTTGAAAATGGAGCTTAAGTGTTTCTGAAAATTTTATTCACAACAAATTATATTTTAGAAGATTACTGTACTTAGCAGAATGCTGAACGTCACATGCCATAAAAGCTGGTTTGTGTGTTAGCCTTCTGGATTGCTCTTAAGGGCGGGAATTAAACCCACTTCCTACATGATCCTGAATAGTCCCAGCTCTCCTATGGGGTTCCCTCACCCTTGCTCTTACTTGTATCTTGCTCAATATTTTCTGAGCTGCTCCAAGGTGTTGTCTGGGCTGCCTGGGCTTTATACTCTGACTCTGATATAGTTGATAGTATTGTAAACTCACGGGGGTTAATAGTGTTCAGTAGGGGCTCAGAACCTCTCAAGATTTATTATTATTGTCTATTATTTGCATTGCATCTGTATTGTCCAGAGGACCTAGCCCAGTTCAGGCCTCCACTGTACTAAACTCTGACTATAAACCAAGAAGCTACAAGCTTACACAAGAAACAGCAGGGAGGCAGGGTTGGGTAAGGACACATATACTAGCTAGGGCACAAGTTGCTGACTCTGACAGAACAAGGTTTTTTCCATCCTCTGCCTTTTGCTTATTTTTCAAACTTCTATTTCCATTTATTAACCTCTGGCTTTTTCAATGTTTTAAAAATTTAATGTCTTCCCATTTTCTTCTCCTCCCCCTCTCCAGATTTCTGGCTATCAATAGGATTTTTTATATTCTCGTACTAAATATGTGGATATTTTTATTCTTATTAAAAAGTTCCAGTTTTATCATATGTAAAAAAAAAAATAAATGTTTATAACATAATCTTACATATTACTGGAAATAAATGAGAGAGGTAGCTTTCTGTTTGTGGGTCAAGTCTACCATGTGTGGTCGTGGGCTATCTCTGTGGCCATATAGAGGATTTCTTTACATGGTATTCTGAGCAGATGGGAGTTTCACATTTTCTCTTTCTTCCTTGGTTCCTCTTGGTTTGGCTGCCTGCTGTCATAAGTACCATGTTCAGTGCCAGTAGTTATCTCTGCAAGCTCAGCCAAGGAAGGTTCATAGATTCACAGAGTCTAAGACTGGAAGGGACCTTAAAATGTCATTGAGTCTAGTCCCCTGCCCTCATGGCAGGACCAAATACTGTCTAGACCATCCCTGATAGACATTTATCTAATCTACTCTGAAATATCTCCAGAGATGGAGATTCCACAACCTCCCTAGGCAGTTTATTCCAGTGTTTAACCACCCTGACAGTTAGGAAGTTTTTCCTAATGTCCAACCTAAACCTCCCTTGCTGCAGTTTAAGCCCATTGCTTCTTGTTCTATCCTTACAGGCTAAGATGAACAAGTTTGCTCCCTCTTCCTTATGACACCCTTTTAGATACCTGAAAACTGCTATCATGTCCTGTCTTAAATAGATAGCTAAGGGTTAATGTCTCTTTCACCTGGAAAGAAGTAACCTGAAACACCTGACCAGAGGACCAATCAGGAAACAAGACTTTTTCAAATCTGGGTGGAGGGAACTTTGTGTGGGAGTCCTTTGTTCTTGTCTTCTTCCTGTCTCTCTCTCGGCTATGAGAGGATTTCTGTTTCCTGCTTTCTAATCTTCTGTTTCCAAGTTGTGAGTACAGAGATCATAAAACAATAGGGGTTATTGTTTTTTTCTTTTGTATTTACATGGTATAGTTGCTGGAGTGTTTTGAATTGTATTCTTTTTGAATAAGGCTGTTTATTCAATATTTCTTTTAAGCAATTGACCCTGTATTTGTCACCTTAATACAGAGAGATCATTTTTATGTATTTTTCTTTCTTTTTACATAAAGCTTTCTTTTTAGGACCTGTTGGAGTTTTTCTTTAGTGGTGAACTCCAGGGAATTGAGTCTGTGCTCACCAGGGAATTGGTGGGAGGAAGAAGTCAGGGGCAAATCTGTGTGTGTTAGATTTACTAGCCTGACTTTGCATACCCTCTGGGTGAAGAGGGAAGTACTTCTGTTTCCAGGACTGGAAATAGAGAGGGTGGAATCCCTCTGTTTAAATTCACGGAGCTTGCTTCTGTGTATCTCTCCAGGAACCCAGGGAGGAAACACCTGGAGCGGGGAAGGGAAATGGTTTATTTCCCTTTGTTGTGAGACTCAAGGGATTTGGGTCTTGGGGTCCCCAGGGAAGGTTTTTGGGGGGACCAGAGTGCCCCAAAACACTCTAATTTTTTGGGTGGTGGCAGCTTTACCAGGTCCAAGCTGGTAACTAAGCTTGGAGGTTTTCATGCTAACCCCCATATTTTGGACACTAAGATCCAAATCTGGGACTAGGTTATGACATGTCCCCTCTTAGTCTTCTCTTTTCCAAACTAAACAAACCCAATTCTTTCAGCCTTCCTTCATAGGTCATGTTCTCTAGACATTTAATCACTCTTGTTGCTCTTCTCTGGACCCTCTCCAATTTTTCCACATCTTTCTTGAAATGCAGTGCCCAGAACTGGACATAATACTCCAGTTGAGGCCTAACCAGCGCAGAGTAGAGCGGAAGAATGACTTCTCGTGTCTTGCTCACAACACACCTGTTAATACATCCCAGAATCATGTTTGCTTTTTTTGCAACAGCATCACACTGTTGACTCATATTTAGCTTGTGGTCCACTATAACCCCTGGATCCCTTTCTGCCGTACTCCTTCCTAGAGAGTCTCTTCCCATTCTGTATGTATGAAACTGACTGTTCCTTCCTAAGTGGAGCACTTTGCATTTGTCTTTATTAAACTTCATCCTGTTTATCTCAGACCATTTCTCCAATTTGTCCAGATCATTTTGAATTTTGACCCTATCCTCCAAAGCAGTTGCAATCCCTCCCAATTTGGTATCATCTGCAAACTTAATAAGTGTACTTTCTATGCCAATATCTATGTCATTAATGAAGATATCGAACAGAGCTGGTCCCAAAACAGGCCCCTGCGGAACCCCACTTGTTATACCTTTCCAGCAGGCTTGGGAATCATTAATAACTACTCTCTGAGTATGGTTATCCAGCCAGTTATGCACCCGCCTTATAGTAGCCCCATCTAAGTTGTATTTGCCTAGTTTATTGATAAGAATATCATGCGAGACCGTATCAAATGCCTTACTAAAGTCTAGGTATCCCCAAGATTCATTATCCTATCAAAGAAAGCTATCAGATTGGTTTGACATGTTTTGTTCTTTACAAATCCATGCTAGCTATTCCCTATCACCTTACCACCTTCCAAGTGTTTGCAGATGATTTCCTTAATTACTTTTTCCATTATCTTCCTTGGCACGGAAGTTAAACTAACTGGTCTGTAGTTTCCTGGGTTGTTTTTATTTCCCTTTTTATAGATTAGCACTATATTAGCCCTTTTCCAGTCTTCTGGAATCTTTCCTGTCTCCCATAATTTTCCAAAGATAATAACTAGAGGCTCAGATACCTCTTCTATTAGCTTCTTGAGTATTCTAGGATGCATTTCTGTCATAGTATAATTCCCAAATCTGAACCTTAGTCCAAAATATGGGTACTAGCATGAATCCCTCTAAGCTTAATTACCAGCTTAGATCTGATAGGCTGCCACCAATCAGGACTTAGGTAGAGCGACTCTGGTCTCCCCAAACCCTTCCCTGGGGACCCCCAAGACCCAGATTCCCTTTTTATAGATTATCACTATATTTGCCCTTTTCCCGTCTTCTGGAATCTTTCCTGTCTCCCATAATTTTCCAAAGATAATAGCTAGAGGCTCAGATACCTCTTCTATTAGCTTCTTGAGTATTCTAGGATGCATTTCATCAGGCCCTGGTGACTTGCAGGCATCTAACTTTCCTAAGTGATTTTAAACTTGTTCTCTTTTAATTTTATCTTCTAAACCTACCCTCTTCCCATTAGCATTCACTAAGTTAGGCATTCCTTCAGACTTCTCAGTGAAGACTGAAACAAAGAAGTCATTAGGCATCTCTGAAATTTCCAAGTTTCCTGTTACTGTTTCTCCCTCCTCACTGAGCAGTGGGCCTACCCTGTCCTTGGTCTTCCTCTTGCTTCTAATGTATTGATAAAAAGTCTTCTTGTTGCCCTTTATTCCTGTAGCTACTTTGACCTCATTTTGTGCCTTTGCCTTTCTAATCTTGTCCCTGCATTCCTGTGTTGTTTGCCTATATTCATCCTCTGTAATTTGTCCTAGTTTCCATTTTTTATATGACTCCTTTTTATTTTTTAGATCATGCAAGATCTCGTGGTTAAGCCAAGGTGGTTACACAACTTTCAGTCCCATTGTTCCACCCCACCAATGTACTTGGAATGAAACCGCTCTTATTTTTCATGTTCCACCCACACCCCCACCACCGAATCCCATCTTGGATTATAACCCTGAAAATGTCTAACTCACATGTTGTGTCACTTACAAACACCAGTTTTGCATCTCTAGTGCCACATTTGCACAATGCTCTAGGAATCATTTTGGGGAAGTTCTAGGGCCTGTGTTATACAGGAGGTCAGAATACATGATTACAATGGTCCCTTCTGGTCTTGGAATCTATTAATCCATTTACTAGATTAGTCAACACTATAATTACCTTCCTGATTAATTTATGACACTTGGAAAGAAAATTTAATGTATTTATGCAAGACACTTCTCAAATATCCCTCTGATTTTTTATCAGAACTTGTTCTTCTTCTGTAAATATTATTTATATTACGGTAGAGCCCAAAAGGTTCTAGGCACTGTATAAAAAAATAGTGTTGGAAATACAAAAATAATGTCAGGGTTTAAAGCAACAGTTGAGATTTATTTTAATAATTGTTCTGTATTGAAAATCAATGTAAACATGCACAGTGCATTTTATCTGATAAGTGAATTTTTACTGTTCCTATACGGTCTCAGAGTATTAGCCCTGATGATAGAATCATAGGACTGGAAGGGACCTCAAAGTGTCTTGTAGTCTAGATAATACTTAGTCCTACTATGAGTGCAGGATGACTAGATGACCTCCCAGTCCTATGATTCTACGATTCTAGTCCAGTCCCTTGCACTCATGGCAGAACTGACAGGTGTTTGTCTAACCTGCTCTTAAAAATTTCCAGTGATGGAGAGTCCATAACTTCCCTAGGGAATTTAATCCAGCGCTTAAGCACCCTGACAGTAAGTTTTTTCTAATCATAGAATATCAGGTTTGGAAGGGACCTCAGGAGGTCATCTAGTCCAAGCCCCTGCTCAAAGGGGGACCAATCCCCAACTAAATCAAACCAGCCAGGGCTTTGTCAAGCCAGGCCTTAAAAACCTCTAAGGAAGGAGATTCCATCCCCCGCTAGGTAACCCATTCCAGTGAAAAAGTTTTTCCTAATATCCAACCTAAACTTCCCCCACTGCAACTTGAGACCATTACTCCTTGTAATGTACAACCTAAACTGCCCTTGCTGCAATTTAAGCCCTTGGCTTCTTGTCCTATGCTCATAGGTTAACGAGAACAATATTTCTCCCTCCTCCTTGTAAAAACCTTTTTATGTACTTGAAAACTAATGATCATTGTTGTTGCTCTTCTCTGGACTTTCTCCAATTTGCCCACATCTTTCCTGAAATGTGGTACTCAGAACTGGACACAATACTCCAGTTGAGGCCTTTCCAGTGTAACCCTTCTGCCCCTCTGAGTTGGCAGCAACAAGGGCGGGTTCAATATCCAGGGGTTCCATTTCAGTAACACAATGCATAACCAGCTCGAGCCCCCACCCAGTGACCTGGGACACTTATATACCACACACCCCTGGGCGCCTCTAGGAACCAATACTTCCCCTCTCGCAAGCACGGAGTCTGAGTGTAGCAAACTCCTTTTAATAAAGGAAGGAAACAATGCAGCATCCCATTGGAGAAACACCACAAACAGGATTATAACACAAACCATAAGCAAAAACCCACCTCCAAGTACTTTTGGCAATGTCCTTTCCCCCTTAGAGTCTTAAGACCAATCACCCCAAAGTCCAACAACCCGAAAGTCTCTGATCAGTGCCACCCCAGAACTCAAAAGTTTATCTGCAGAGTTTTACCCCCCCAGCCTGGGTGGAAATGGGGGGGGGGAGTCCACACAAGGTGTTAAGGGGCACCTTACGTGGGCCAAGGCCAACTGCTCCACTACCAGCTCCACTACACCAGCCGTGCTGCTCCTCCAGCTGTCCCTGCAAACAGCTTCACTCCACTCACTGTTCCATGGACTGCTCCAACATGCTGCAAACTGCTCCACTCTGCCAGCCACTTAACGATAGGTCTTCAGGCTCCCCCACTAGTTAACACAGCACTCAGTAATTTCAGCTCTTAGCAGGGGAGCCCTGGTGTTGGTGCACCATTAGCCCAACATGAATTCAGCTCAGCAGTCTCTAGATGGACTCCTAATAGAATCAAAATTAGCTTTACTCTTTTACAGTGGAGAGAGGAGGATATGCAGTTGGTGTTGCAGGCCCTCAAAAGGGGCCCATACCATCAGGTACACACACCAGTCCCCAACCTCTCTCAATTCACTGGGTTTTGGAACCCATGTCCCTCGTCTAGCAAGTGTCACTTAATTTATATTGAGACATCTCTGTCATAAAGCAGTCTCATAGTTCCTCATTCACACAATCAAGTGCCAACACTTTATTTATCCTGCCCCAATAACAAAGAAATTGGGGATCCCAGAGCTGTCAAAATAACCATCCCAGGCTGCCTTGGGCTATGCTGGGCGTGCCCATGCAAATATCTGAGATTTCACACTTCCTGAAATTCTTTCCACACTTCCCATAATTCACCACCAGATGTCAGGGTAGAGCGCATCCTGACTCTGCTTACACCAGCATGAGGTAGAGCGGAAGAATTATTTTTCATGTCTGGCTTACAACACTCCTGCTAAAACATCGCAGAATGATGTTTGCTTTTTTACGACAGTGTTATACTGTTAAAGCAGCAAAGAATCCTGTGGCACTTTATAGACTAACAGATGTTTTGGAGCATGAGCTTTCGTGGGATGCATCTGAGGAAGTGGGAATTCACCCACGAAAGCTCATGCTCCAAAACGTCTGTTAGTCTATAAGGTGCCACAGGATTCTTTGCTGCTTTTACAGATCCAGACTAACACGGCTACCCCTCTGATGTTATACTGTTGACTCATACTTAGCTTGTGATCCACTAAGAACCTCAGATCCCTTTCTGAAATATTCCTTCCTAAGCAGTCATCTCCCATTTTGTATGTGTGCAACTGACTGTTCCTTGTCTAAGTCCTTTGGATTTGTCCTTATTGAATTTCATCCTATTTCAGACCATTTATCCAGTTTGTCTAGATCATTTTGAATTTTAATCCAATCCTCCAAAGCACTTGCAACCCTCCCAGCTTGGTATCATCCGCAAACTTTATAAGTGTACTCTCTACCCCGTTATCTAAATCGTTGGTGAAGATTTTGAACAGAACCAGACTCAAAACTGATCCCTGTGGGACCCCACTTGATATGTCCTTCCAGCTTGACTGTGAACCATTGATAACTACTCTCTGGGAATGGTTTTCCAACCAGTTATGCACCCACCTTATAGTAGTTCCATCTAGGGTGTATTTCCCTAGTTTGTTTATGAGGAAGTCATGCAAGACAGTATCAAAAGCCTTACTAAAGTCAAGGTATACCACATCTGCCACTTCCCCCCATACATAAGACTTGTTATCCTGTCAAAGGAAGCTATTAGGTGATTTGACATAATTTGTTCTTGACAAATCCACACTGACTGTTACTTATCACCTTATTATCTTCTAAGTGTTTGCAAATTGATTGCTTAATTATGTGCTCCATTATCTTTCCATATACTGAAGTTAAGCTGATTGGTCTCTAATTCCCCTGGTTGTCCTTATTGCCCTATTTATAGATGGGCACTATATTTGTCCTTTTCCAGCCCGCTGGAATCTCTCCTGTCTTCCATGACTTCTCAAAGGTAATCGCTAATGACTCTATCAGCTTCTTGAGTATTCTAGAATATATTTCATCAGGCCCTGGTGACTTGAAGACATCTAACTTGTCTAAGTAACTTTTAACTTATTCTTTCCCTATTTTAAAAGTTAGGTTGGTTAAGCACTGGAATAAATTGCCCACTGAAGCAATCTCATTATCTCACATCCAATTTTTCTTCTGCATAGTAACATTTCAGAGCTGTATTAAGTCAATGTTCAGTTGTAAACTTTTAAAACAACCACAATGTTTTGTTCAGAGTTACAAACTTTTCAGAGTTACAAACAACCTCCATTCCCAGGGTTTTTGTAGCTCGGAGGTTCTACTGTAATACTATGTTTAAGCAGCATCTGAACGAGCCCTACCTTGGCAACTAGTGATGAACTGGGGGGAAAAGACTTCAGGAGCAGAGAGTATTTGCATAGACACACCTAGGGCTTTTCTTCATATACAAATGCTACAGCAGCACAGCTGCACCGCCGATGTGAGTGCTCCTCTTGTTAGCGTAGTTAATTCATCTCCATGAGAGGCGGTAGCTATGTCAATGGGAGAAGCTCTCAACATAGCTAAGGATGCTGCCCAATGTACTGTGGGTGGGTGTTTGTTCATAGTCACATGCTTTTGAATGTGATTGTGGTGTTTTTCCAAATCATTCCTGGATTCCCTTTTATTAAAAGTTTTCTTTTGCTATACACAGACTCAGTGCTTGTGAGTGAGGAAGTATTGCCTCTTAGAGGGGCCCAGAAGTGGTGGTTGTTTCTGCCGACTCCACCTGGCAGAAGGGTTACATATGCCTACATCTAAAGATAGTGATCTTGATCCCTGATCATGGCATTGTTGGGATTCCCTCCCTTTTCCAGCTTATCCAGAACAACTTGTCCAGTTCTGGGACAACACTTCCTCTAGTTCTCTGGGATTCAAAAACTCAGTTCAACTCCAGCTTGTCTCTCGTATTACTTTATTAGGCAGCTCTATGACCATGCTGGCCAGTCCCAGACACAGGGAGTTTAGATACAGGGTGATACCTTCATTGCAAACCATGTCACACAGTACATTTTTCCTAGTTAAATCTTGAATTTAATTGGTTTGGACATCATACAGATCATGTAAGGATCAATCACTTTGTAGATCCTGGAAGGACCAATCACTTATATCCTTACCTCATCTACGTTTCAAGTTTATCAAGTCAGAGTGTTCCCACTGTATCAACTAGCCTGAACACACCATCTGTAGCACACGGCCTGTTACACCCTTAGGCCTGGTCTACAATACACGTTTAAACCGATTTTAGCAGCGTTAAACCGATTTAACGCCGCACCCGTCCACACTACGAGGCCCTTTATATCGATATAAAGGGCTCTTTACATCGGTCTCTGTACTCCTCCCCAACGAGTATCATATCGGATTAGGGTTAGTGCGGCCGCAAATTGACGTTATTGGCCTCCGGGCGGTATCCCACAGTGCACCACTGTGACTGCTCTGGACAGCAATCTGAACTCGGATGCACTGGCCAGGTATACAGGAAAAGCCCCGCGAACTTTTGAATTTCATTTCCTGTTTGGCCAGCGTGGAGCTCTGATCAGCACGGGTGACCACGCAGAGCTCATCAACACAGGTAACAATGCAGTCTCCTGAGAATCAAAAAAGAGCTCCAGCATGGACCGCACGGAAGGTACTGGATCTGATCGCTATATGGGGAGAGGATTCCATGCTAACAGAACTCTGTTCCAAAAGATGAAATGAAAAAATATTTGAAAAAATTTCCAAGGCTATGATGGAAAAAGGCAACACCAGGGACTCAGTGCGGTGCAGAGTGAAAGTTAAGGAGCTCAGACAAGCCTAGCAGAAAACCAAAGCAGCAAACGGAAGGTCCGGGTCAGGACCGAAAACATGCCTCTTCTACGCTGAGCTGCATGCAATTTTAGGGGGCTGCGCCACCACTACCCCACCCCGTCCGTGGATTCCGAGGTGGGGGTTGTAATCTCAACCATGGCTGAGGATTCTGCGGAGGGGGAAGATGAGGAGGAGGAGGAGGAAGAGGAGGACGACCTTGCAGCGAGCACACAGCACTCCATTCTCCCCAACAGCCAGGAGCTTTTTGTGATCCAGATGGAATTACCCTCCCAGCCCTCCCAAGCCACTAGCCCAGACAATGAAGCCATGGAAGCGACCTCTGCTGAGTGTACCTTTGTAAATATAAAACATGGTTTAATAGCAAGTGTTTTTTAATGATTGATTTGCCATGAGGGTTTGGGATGCATTCGCGGCCAGTAAAGTTACTGGAAAAGTTTGTTAACATGTCTGGGGATGGAGCGGAAATCCTCCAGGGACATCTCCATGAAGCTCTCCTGGAGGTACTCCAAAAGCCTTTGCAGAAGGTTTCTGGGCAAGGCAGCCTTGTTCCGTCCACCATGGTAGGACACTTTACCACGCCATGCATGTAGCAAGTAATCGGGTATCATTGCATGACAAAGCATAGCTGCGTATGGTCCCAGTGATTGCTGGCATTCAAGAAACATCCGTTCTTTATCTTGCTCTGTTATCCTCAGCAGAGTGATATCATTCATGGTAACCTGGTTGAAATTCAGGAATTTAATTAAGGGGACAGAGATGGACATTTTCCTACTAGGCTGTTGCTTAAAAGAAATCCTTCCTTGCACGTAGCCAAGCGAGGGGAGGGGAGGAACAATAGCACTGAGCTTTTTTGCGTTTGGCTAGCAGGAATCTTCCCAGCTACCAGCCACGCGGTGGGGAGGGAAAGGGGGGTGATTGGCAGTGATCTTCCATGATACCAGGCATGCAGTGGGGGGAGGGGTAAAGCAATCATCCTAGAGAATTGGATGGTGGGGGGTTGGCTTCTGCTGCTGCATGTTAACAGGAAAGAAGCATCACAGGGCACTGTGTATATGAAGGCTGGAGAAGCTGAAAGACAACGGACGCATGCAAGCTGAATTCTGATACCCGGACCTGTGTCTGTGAGATCTATAACACCAGAGCCGCAGGCACTCAATATTAAGATGCAAAAATGCGACCTTGTAGTGAAATCACATGTGCTATGTAAGGTGAATAGTGTTGTTCACTGTGAAAGAGTATAACCATTGTTCTGTAAAATGTATCTTTTTAAATACTTCTCTCCCTTTTTTCCCTCCCTCATGCAGCTGCACATTTTTCAAGCCTCCCCTACTCCATCCCGAAGGCTATCTCAGATAAGGCGGAGGAAAAAGAAGACATGAGACAAAATGTTCTCAGAAATCATGGAAGTAACCCGCAATGAAAGAGCTCATCTGAATGAGTGGAAGGACGTGGTAGCAAAGTACAGGAAAGATGCCAGTGAACGTGAGGATAGGAGGTACCAACGTGAGGATAGGAGGGACGAACGTGAGGATAGGAGAGACGCTCGAGATGAGAGGTGGCGGCAGGAAGATCAGAGGTGTAGGCAGGAAGATCAGCGGTGGCGGGATGCAACGCTGGAGCTGCTGCGTGATCAAACTGGTATCCTCCGATGTCTGGTGGATCTTCAGGAAGAGCAGCGGGGTCACAGAGTGCCGCTGCAGCCCCTCTGTAACCACCCTCACCACTCACCATGTTCCATATCTTCCTCACCCAGATGTGTAAGAACGTGTGAGGGAAGGCTTTGTGCACCCACCCACTCCACCCCCATGGACTGTCCAACCAAAAGGCTGTCATTACATTGAAATGTGTTTAATGGCCTTTTCCTTCCCTCCTATCCTCCTATCAAACCACACCCGGGATACCTTGTCAGTTCTCTGCCTCTTTTTATAATTACTTTTTAATAATGAATACATGATTTTTAAACGATAGTGACTTTATTTCCTTAAGCAAGCTGTAATCGAAGGGGGAGGGTGGGTTGCTTGCAGGGAATGACTTTTAATAATGAATACATGATTTTTAAACGATAGTGACTTTATTTCCTTAAGCAAGCTCTAATCGAAGGGGGAGGGTGGGTTGCTTACAGGGAAGGAGTCAATAAAGGGAGTGGGTTCATGAAGAGGAAACAAACACAGCAGTCACACCATACCCTGGCCCGTGATGAAACTCGTTTTCAAAGCTTCTCTGATGCGCACTGCTTCCTGGTGAGCTCTTCTAATCGCCCTGGTGTCTGGCTGCACATAATCAGTGGCCAGGTGATTTGCCTCAGCCTCCCACCGCGCCATAAAGGTCTCCGCCTTACTCTTACAGAGATTGTGGAGCACACAGCAAGCAGCAATAACAAAGGGGACATTGGTTTGGCTGAGGTCTGAGCGAGTGAGTAATGTGCCCCAGCGCGCCTTTAAACGGCCAAATGCACATTCTACCACCATCCTGCACTTGCTCAGCCTGTAGTTGAACAGCTCCTGACCACTGTCCAGGCTGCCTGTGTATGGCTTCATGAGCCATGGCATCAAGGAGTAGGCTGGGTCCCCCAGGATAACAACAGGCATTTCAACATCCCCAACTGTTATTTTCTGGTCTGGGAAGTAATTCCCTTGCTGCAGCAGTTTAAACAGAGCAGTGCTTCTGAAGACGCAAGCGTCATGAACCCTTCCTCGCCATCCCACATTGATGTTGGTGAAACGTCCCTTGTGATCCACCAGTGCTTGCAGCACCATTGAAAAGTACCCCTTGCGGTTTATGTACTGGGTGCCCTGGTGCTCCGGTGCCAAGATAGGGATATGGGTTCCATCTATCGCCCCACACAGTTAGGGAATCCCATTGCAGCAAAGCCATCCACTATGACCTGCACGTTTCCCAGCGTCACAACCTTTCGTAGCAACAGCTTAATGATTGCTTTGGCTACTTGCATCACAGCAGCCCCCACAGTAGATTTTCCCACTCCAAATTGATTCCCGACTGACCAGTAGCTGTCTGGCGTTGCAAGCTTCCAAAGGGCTATTGCCACTCGCTTCTCCACTGTGAGGGCTGCTCTCATTTTGGTATTATGGCGTTTCAGGGCAGGGGAAAGCAAGTCACAAAGTTCCATGAAAGTGCCCTTACGCATGCGAAAGTTTCGCAGCCACTGCAAATCATCCCACACCTGCAAAACTATGCGGTCCCACCAGTCCGTGCTTGTTTCCTGGGCCCAAAATCAGCGTTCAATGGCTAGAACCTGCCCCATTACCAGCAGGCTCTCCAAAGCGCAGGGGCCCGCAGTTTGAGATAATTCTGTGTCCGTGTCCTCATCACTCTCGTCGCCGCGCTGCCGTAGCTGCCGCCTCCTCCTTGCCTGGCTTTGCAGGTCCCGGTTCAGCATAGATGGCACGAGAATGCACGAGGTGTTTACAACTTCCACTATTGCGGTATTAATCCGGGCAGGGTCCATGCTTGCTGTGATATGGCGTTTGCACAGTTCACCCAGGAAAAAAGGTGCAAAACGGTTGTCTGCTGCTTTCATGGAGGGAGGGGTGAGGCTGTACCCAGAACCACCCGCGACAATGATTTTTGCCCCATCAGGAACTGGGCTCTAAACCCAGAATTCCAAGGGGCGGAGGAGACTGCGGGAACTATGGGATAGCTACGGGATAGCTACCCACAGTGCAACGCTCCAGAAATCGACGCTAGCCTCAGACCATGGACGCACACCATCGAATTAATGTGCTTAGTGTGGTCGCGTGCACTCGACTTTATACAATCTGTTTTACAAAACCGGTTTATGTAAAATCAGAATAATCCTGTAGAGTAGACGTACCCCGAGTTACAGTTTAACCTAGTACTCAAATCAAACTATATGCAAGCTTACTCATGCCCAGCAAGATCTCTGCCTACAGGCATAACCCCCATTGTCAGTCACTCATTTGTTTTGTTCTCCGGGATGAAGAGCTGTCCTTTTTCACTGACACATTAAAGTTTCCATGTTTGCTCTTAGTTAATGGTCATCTTTGTTTAGGGAATGGGGCAATACAAATGCATTGGGGTTTGATATCTATGTTGCCTATACTTACTCTAGTGAGACATGGAACTGGTGTTTATAAGATTGCAACACTTTTCTACTTCTGTTACTCTAAACGGGAAGCAGGCACTGAACCTCTGCATAGAAGTACCAGCCTTATGAGCATGTCTTGAGAGTCACAGGATTTACCTCCAGATCTTAGGACAAATGCAAGTTAGAAGGTCATACCCCTGCCCAACCTGTGGATGATTTATAGGAAACGCTGAGAATCAACACCACAGACACAACGGTTACTTACCCTGCACTGTTGTCCGGATATAGTCCACTCTTGATGTGCATGCTCCGGAGATCAAAATAATTTGACCAGTCGTGCTTGTTGGGGCTGTACCTGTGCCCTACAAAGGGCATAAAGGGCAAAGTGCTGCCAACCGTCCATTGGTTTTTTCACCAACAGAGAATCTACAAGACTCCACACTTGTGGGGAAGGAGGACAGGGCACGAAATACACATGGGGAACACAATAACTGTGGTTCCTTGAGATGTAAGGTAAGTAGTCATTCTTTCTTCTTCAAGTGATTGTGAATCACCAAGAGTTGAACACATATGGACAAACAATAATGTGATGTACAAGCAGCGGGTGCCCAGAGTCTACTTAAATAATGATTGTAAGACTGCTCTGCCAAGAGAGATCTGATTTAACTGCCTCTGTGAGGAACCAGTGTCTTGTACATATATGTATTGATCTCAGTTACCTGCCTCATACATTTCAGTGATGGGAATTCATCTCAAAGAAGCCACAGATGCTGAATTTGCTCTGATTGAATGAGCTCTTATTTTTGCTTGACTGAGGTGGGGGTGGGGCTCTAAATTAGCTAACTAGTAACTCAGCTTAATGGAATCAGAGACCCATTTCAAAATTCTTTGGGATGAAATTGGAGAGAGTCCTGGACTGCATTGCAGACAACTTTTTATTTCAGAAAGTTGAAAAAGCTACTGGGGGGAAGCTGTTCTAGACTTGATTTTAACAAATAGGGAGGAACTTGTTAAGAATTTGAAAGC
Organism: Gopherus flavomarginatus; assembly: GCF_025201925.1. Taxonomy (NCBI): domain Eukaryota; kingdom Metazoa; phylum Chordata; order Testudines; family Testudinidae; genus Gopherus; species Gopherus flavomarginatus. Next base: position 24,329,359 of record NC_066618.1, on the reverse strand, counting down.
AGAAGGAAGCTTGGGTGAAAGTGATCATGAAATCATAGAGTTTGCAATTCTAAGGAAGGGTAGAAGGGAGTACAGCAAAATAGAGACAATGGATTTCAGGAAGGCAGATTTTGGTAAGCTCAGAGAGCTGATAGGTAAGGTCCTATGGGAATCAAGACTGAGGGGAAAAACAACTGAGGAGAGTTGGCAGTTTTTCAAAGGGACGCTATTAAGGGCCCAAAAGCAAGCTATTCCGATGGTTAGGAAAGATAGAAAATGTGGCAAAAGACCACCTTGGCTTAACCTTGAGATCTTGCGTGACCTACAAAATAAAAAGGCGTCATATAAAAAATGGAAACTAGGTCAGATCACAAAGGATGAATATAGGCAAATAACACAGGAATGCAGAGGCAAGATTAGAAAAGCAAAGGCACAAAATGAACTCAAACTAGCTATGGGAATAAAGGGAAACAAGAAGACTTTTTATCAATACATTAGAAGCAAGAGGAAGACCAAGGACAGGGTAGGCCCACTGCTCAGTAAGGAGGGGGAAACAGTAATGGGAGACTTGGAAATGGCAGAGATGCTTAATGACTTCTTTGTTTCGGTCTTCACTGAGAAGTCTGAAGGAATGTCTAATACAGTGAATGCTTACGGGAAGAGGGTAGGTTTAGAAGATAAAATAAGAAAAGAGCAAGTAAAAAATCACTTAGAAAACTTAGATGCCTGCAAGTCACCAGGGCCTGATGAAATGCATCCTAGAATACTCAAGGAGTTAATAGAAGAGGTATCTGAACCTCTAGCTATTATCTTTGGGAAATCATGGGAGATGGGGGAGATTCCAGAAGACTGGAAGGGGGCAAATATAGTGCCCATCTATAAAAAGGGAAATAAAAACAACCCAGGAAACTACAGACCAGTTAGTTTAACTTCTGTGCCAGGGAAGATAATGGAGCAGGTAATTAAAGAAATCATCTGCAAACACTTGGAAGGTGGTAAGGTGATAGGGAATAGCCAGCATGGATTTGTAAAGAACAAAACATGTCAAACCAATCTGATAGCTTTCTTTGATAGGATAATGAATCTTGGGGATACCTAGACTTTAGTAAGGCATTTGATACGGTCTCGCATGATATTCTTATAGATAAACTAGGAAAGTACAATTTAGATGGGGCTACTATAAGGTGGGTGCATAACTGGCTGGATAACCGTACTCAGAGAGTAGTTGTTAATGGCTCCCAATCCTGCTGGAAAGGTATAACAAGTGGGGTTCCGCAGGGGTCTGTTTTGGGACCGGTTCTGTTCAATATCTTCATCAACGATTTAGATGTTGGCATAGAAAGTACGCTTATTAAGTTTGCGGATGATACTAAACTGGGAGGGATTGCAACTGCTTTGGAGGACAAGGTCAAAATTCAAAATGATCTGGACAAATTGGAGAAATGGTCTGAGGTAAACAGGATGAAGTTCAATAAAGATAAATGCAAAGTGCTCCACTTAGGAAGGAACAATCAGTTTCACACATACAGAATGGGAAGAGACTGTCTAGGAAGGAGTATGGCAGAAAGAGATCTAGGGGTCATAGTAGACCACAAGCTAAATATGAGTCAACAGTGTGATACTGTTGCAAAAAAAGCAAATGTGATTCTGGGATGCATTAACAGGTGTGTTGTAAACAAGACACGAGAAGTCATTCTTCCGCTTTACTCTGCGCTGGTCAGGCCTCAGCTGGAGTATTGTGCCCAGTTCTGGGCACCGCATTTCAAGAAAGATATGGAGAAATTGGAGAGAGTCCAGAGAAGAGCAACGAGAATGATTAAAGGTCTTGAGAACATGACCTATGAAGGAAGGCTGAAGGAATTGGGTTTGTTTAGTTTGGAAAAGAGAAGACTGAGAGGGGACATGATAGCAGTTTTCAGGTATCTAAAAGGGTGTCATCAGGAGGAGGGAGAAAACTTGTTCACCTTAGCCTCCAATGATAGAACAAGAAGCAGTGGGCTTAAACTGCAGCAAGGGAGATTTAGGTTGGACATTAGGAAAAAGTTCCTAACTGTCAGGGTAGTTAAACACTGGAATAGATTGCCTAGGGAAGTTGTGGAATCTCCATCTCTGGAGATATTTAAGAGTAGGTTAGATAAATGTCTATTAGGGATGGTCTAGACAATATTTGGTCCTGCCATGAGGGCAGGGGACTGGACTCGATGACCTCTCGAGGTCCCTTCCAGTCCTGGAGTCTATGAGTCTATGAGTCTATGAGCTTGGCTTTCAGCACTCTCCACAAAAGCAATGAATAGTCTAGGTGAGACCCTAAACGTTTTGGGTTTATCAGGGTAAAAGGAGAGAGCCCTAAGTGTCACTAAAGTATGGTGATTAGCTTCCCCTAGGTTGTCATCAGACTAGGGCAAGAAACCAGGTAGGTAGATCATCTGGTTCAGATGCAAGTCACAGATCACTTCAGATAAAAAATTTGTCCAGGCCCCAGAAAAACCTTTTTCTTTGCTGAAGACAATGTGCAATGGACTGCCATGAATGCCTGCAACTCCCTGGCCCTTTGAACTAATATAATTGCCACTAAAAAGGCATTTTTCACTGAAAGTTAGTGTAGAGAGCATGATATCAAGGGCTCAAAGGGGAGATCCATCAATCTAGTTAAAACCACATTAAGATCCCAGGAAGGAGGGGTGGGGGCTCCCAGACAGAAAGAAACGTGAACTATGCCTTTAAGGAGGTGTAAGAATAACATGTAACTCTAAATCAGAGGATGATGGGTTGATATTCCTGCCAGGTGCACTCTAATAGAACTAATAGATAGTCCATAGTTCTTGAGAGATAAACAATCCAAAATAAAGGGAATTAGTGTCTCCAAGAAAGAAAGATGATGCTGTTCTGCCCAAATTGTGAATCTTTTATACTGAGCTGCATATGGAGTCTTTTCTGTTCCAAGTTAGAATGTGGAGAATATCAGAGGAATAGTCTCTCCGCACCTCAGTTAGCCAGCCAGAATCCATACTGTGAGACACAGTGCGGTTGGTTCCAGAAGAAGAATCTGTCCATTGTTTTGGGAAAATTATATTTTAGGCAGGTGGATGGATAATTTCTTTAGATTTGGATACCAAAACCATCTAGACCAGGCAGATGCTACCAGGGTCATTACCTCCATGCCCTACACTGAGTATTCTCAAGACCCTCAGGGCTTGTCTATATTACCTGCTGGATTGACAGGCGGTGATTGATCCAGCAGGGGTCGATTTATCGCGTCTAGTCCGGTCCCGGGGATTCGGCGGCACGCCTGCGGGAGGTCCACTGAAGCCGTGGGACCAGCGGACCCTCCACAAGCATGCCGCTGAAGGCAGAGTGCCCCCCATGGCTTGCCACCCCAGGCACGCGCTTGGCGTACTGGTGCCTGGAGCCGCCCCTGACTCTGGTACCCCACAAGGGCGAGAGGCACAGGTGGAGTCAATGGGAGAGCGTCAGCCATCTACTTACCGCAGTGAAGACACCACAGTAAGTAGATCTAAGTCGACTTCAGTCATGTTATTCATGTAAATGAAGTTGCGTAACTTAGATTGATTCCCCCACCCCTCCAGTGTAGACCAGGCTTCAGTATTAGAGGTACACATACATTATCCCCTGAGTTATATATAAGGAAAGCATCTGACTGGAAGCGAGGGCTTGCAGGCCCCCTGGAGCCAAAATTCTGACACTTTGTGTTAATTTCAGTGGCAAACAAGTCCTTGACTAGTTGACCCCATTTGTAACAAATATTTTTGATGACAGAATCTTTGATGGACCATTTGTGACTGCAAAGAAACTGCCTGCTCAATTTGTCTGCTGGTGTGTTTTGTAACTGTGACAGAGTGCTGGACTACAACAGCTAATCCAGCATCACCGCAACCTCTGTTGGTTGCCCCATGTGCACTTGAATATGGGAACAGTGTCAAACTAATAGATTGAGGATAGGCTGGAGAGAGTTAACAGCTAGTTCCCTCCTAAAGGTATAAAGGCACAGGAAGGAAATGTGAGAGGTGAGAGAGAAAGTGAAAGAGCGGTAGGCTGGCAGAAGCCAAGGCCATAGGAGGTCTTTCCTTTGCTGGGCTCAGGAACCTTAGAGCCCCAGCATACTGTTGAAGGTGCTGGGAATGAACTCTGTAAATAAATCATTGTGTGTTTTACCTAAAGAAAGTCGCTGAATAGTTTGTTTGTTTGTTTGTTTGTTTGTTTGTTTGTTTGTTTGGAAAGAGGCAAGAGCAGACCACGCACCCTACCACAGTAACTCTGGAAGATATAGAGCTACTAGAGTAATCTGATGACTGATGTACCAATTCCACGGGCAAATTGCTCCTTTGCCCAGGGTGAAAGATCAGGCTTCTTGTCTGTTCACACCATGATGTTGTCTGTCATAACCTGACTAGGCATTCCTTGGATCATAGGTAGAAATGCTAATTGGGTTGCTTTTAGCTTCAAGACACTTATGGGTAGGTGCTTGTTTTCTTGAGACCAAAATCCTTGGGTTTGATGGTGATCCAAGTGTGCTCCCCAGTCAAGGGGATGGAAACATCTGTAACAAGTGTTTCTGTGGGCAGAGGAGGCATAGTACTCCCTTGCATACCAAGGAGGGTCCTTCCATCAATTTAATGCTGGAAGGTTTTCTTGGAAAATTTGAATTGTCATATGTCTGCCTGGGAGGTAGACAGAGTTCAGCCATCCTTGCATGCCATGAAAACTAAGTCTGGCCTGCTGAATTACATTTGTGCAAGAGGCCATGTGTCTGAGTGATCTGAGATATGTTGTTGCTGACATTTGCAGATAGTTCTGTAGATAATTTGAGGTCCATCACAATTTCAAATCTGCTTTGAGGGAGGTAAACTCTTGCTGTTGCTCAGTCTAAGATTGATCCTATAAATTCTATCCTCTCGGATGGCATTAGTGAAGACTTTTTGTTGTTGTTCTTCAATGATCAAACCTGTGACCATTTGGCTCCAAATATCCAGATCCTTCTGCCTATACCCAGTGTCTCTATTAAAGCCATAAGTCAACAACTTTTTTGTGCATCGAACACAACTGCCTCCTCCTGCAGTGCCGGTCCAGGGTCATGACAGATATGAGGTCCACAAAATATTGGATTAAAAAATGAAACATGGCTCCCGCTGATATCTCATTGACTGATACTGGCTCCAACTCTGGCTTCTGTTGTGGAAACCCAACCTTCTGCCACAAGTCCTGCCCACCTTCACCCAGGATCCTGACCCAGTACTGGAGTTGATGGTGTCAAAGATGTTGGTACCTAAAGGATTGGTGCTAGTACTGGGAACCTCAGAGTCAGTGTCAAAGCAAAGAGCATTGTTGATGGCCACCACAGCTCCTGAAATGGATACAGATTGAAGCTGCTCCTTAGCCATTACCGGAGCTTGGTGACTAAAGTCTGTCAAGGTGCCAAAGAGCCCCATCTCAGACCATTTGCTATCCTTTCAGGATGTTGAGCGAGGGGATTTTTAACCCCACTTTTTACCCAGTCCCTCAGAAAGTGATCAATGCCTGTACTGTTGAGCAATGCAATACTCTGTCCTACCCCTCGCAGTAGCCAATGGTGCAGACTTGAGGGCAGGAATAGAAGAGGCCTTTTTCAAAGAATGTGTTTGACAACTAACATCAGACTCAGAGCTCACTGGAGCACTTTAGAAGAAGACTGCTCTGTAGCAAGAGGGACTTGTCTGCTGGAACCAAAGCAGGTTTCATCAATCTGTCTAACAAGAAAAACTTCAGGTGAGTTTCCCTTGCCTTCTGAATTTGTTTTGAAAATGATCAGAAGATCAAACACTTCTCGATGGTACGCCCATCTCCTACACAGAATAAACCTGTGGTATGCCCATCATTGAGGGCCATGGCCACCTCACAGGAGGGGCAATATTTAGAACTAGGAGATTTGTTTCAGACATTATGGCTGAAGCCCCATTACCAAAAGAAGCCTATCAACTAACTAACACTAAACAACTATTATGTACCCTATGATAAAACTGTTTACAAACAAAGCTAACCAAGTGCAAGAGATAAGGACACCATCTGCCGTTTTTTCTGGCAGTCATGGGCCATCACTGCCCTTTATGTCCTCAGGTGGGGGTGATGCAAAGGCTCTCAGGGTGCAGGTATGGCCAGCAGGCACTGCTGACCAAAGGATTCTACTCACAAGTGCATGAGGTACATGTGCACCAAGAGTGGAATTCATCTGGACAATCACTGAAAGAAGAACCTACAGATTTTTCTATGGGAGGATCTGATCTATTCTTTATGCTGTAGTGTCTCCACTGACTTGGATCAAGCCCCATCCAAGTTTTTCACTTGTGATTCAGAAGCTAGCACACTCTAAGGCATTTATATTTGTATAGCAGAGTGGGTGCTCTATTGTAAGATTAGCTTTTATATGTTATTTCTGCAAGAGAATGATGCCCCTTTTAAACTTATGTAATAATCACCTTGAGCAGCTACAGGAGTATTTAATCTAGAATTCATTAATATATATGAAAACAAATAAATCCCACCATGATTGATGGATGCTATATCACTAAGTTTTTTTCTGGCACACTTGCTGCTCAGCTCCCTAATCACCTCCTTTAGCAAATATACCTTTCTTATCACTAGGAAAATTGTAACCTTTTAATAAGGCCCCAAGGTGTAAAACTCTCTGCAATCATCCCCTTTGTGTCATTTGTACAGGGGAACCACTTACTGAAGCTCTGAAAACTGCCCAGACCAGATGTTGTTAACCTGGGAGATTTATATGAAGGACCAGGCACTGTATGTAATTCCAGTGTTTTGAAAACAGATATGTGGCCAGATCCTAAGACTGACAAGTGTTCGGTGCTGCTGGAGAAGGTGGTACTATGGTTGCTTTGAACCAACTTTGTGATTCCCCTATCCTGGGGCCGCTTTGTGCCAGTCTGGTCCCACTTCCACAGACTGTCAAGGGACCACTGCTGCAACTGGAGATCACCAGTACCATAGAGCCATATCACTGTTTCTCCCCCAAATCACATTCCCTGCAGTGACCACAGGGAGGATGGTGTGTAGGAGCCATTACAGTGATTTTATGTTACCTGAGGATTCCACTACACAAAGGGAATTCTCCAGTAGCTGCACATGATGCTGGCATCGGGGCAGTTTTGAGCTTACAGAACTGACCCATAATACTTCAGGGCACTTCCATTCTCACTAATTAATGCCCAATATTTTATGGCATTTGGAGAACTAAATCTTCACCAAATGAATAAATTAGGGCTGTCAAGCGATTAAAGAAATGAATTGTGATTAATCACACAATTACAGAAATTAATAGCAATAAATCATGCAATTAATCACACTGTTAAACAATAATAGAATACTATTTATATAAATATTTTTGGATGTTTTCCACCTTTTCAAATATATTGATTTCAATGACAACACAGAATACAAAGTGTACAGTGCTCACTTTATATTTATTTTTATTATAAATATTTGCACTATAAAAATAAAAGAAATAGTATTTTTCAATTCACTTAATACAAGTACTGTAGCGCAATCTCTTTATCATGAAAGTTGAACTTACAAATGTAGAATTACGTACAAAAAATAACTGCATTCAAAATAAAAAAATGTAAAACTTTAGAGCCCAGTCCCACTTCTTGTTCAGCCAATTGTTCAGACAAACAAGTTTGTTTACATTTGCTTGCAGGAGATAATGCTGCCCGTTTCTTGTTTACAATGTCACCTGAAAGTGAGAACAGATGTTCACATGGGCACTGTTGTAGCTGGCAATGCAAGATATTTATGTGTCAGATGTGCTAAAGATTCATGTGTCTCTTCATGCTTCAACCACCATTCCAGAGGAAATGCTGATGGGTTCTCCTCGACAACAATCCAAAGCAGTGCGGACCGAAGCATGGTCATTTTCATCATCTGAGTCAGATGTCCAGCAAAAGGTTGACTTTCTTTTTTGGTGGTTTGGATTCTGTAGTTTCCACATCAAAGTATTGCACTAAGACTTCTGAAAGCATGCTTCACACCTCATCCCTCTCAGATTTTGAAAGGCACTTCAAATTCTTAAATCTTGGGTCGAGTGCTGTAGCTATCTTTAGAAATCTCACATTGGTATCCCTTTTGCGTTTTGTCAAATCTGCAGTGAAAGCATGTGTGATGTTGCACCCCATAATGCTTTATGGGAATATGCTTATGAATGTATATATGACATAACCGGAATATTTTTTATACTACACGATGTGTAAAATATCTCTGTAAAGATTAAGATCTACTGAATATATTCCTCCTATTTGTATGCATGTATCATTTTTGTAAATGAAGTTATGAATATTGGTTGTATACTTGTTTGATTTTAAGTAGGTTTTAGTGAGGCATTTGGTCAGCTTCTTTAGAGAGGAATGTGCAAGTTAAATGCCCAGTCAAGAAACACTTAACGGACAATGGATCTTGGAAGGCTCCAAGCCATATAAGAAGTCTACCTGAGGATGTTCAAGGTAACATGTGAACAATGGCTGCTGCCTGTCATGCATGGACATGTGACTTGCCCATGTGACTCCAAAACTCCATCTTGGAGCTGGACTTTGCATAGAAGAGAGGAGGGGGTCTCCACCCACAAGAGGAAGTCTATTTAAGCCCCTGGGAGACCCCTTCATTTTGTCTTCAGCTGGGCTGAAGAAAGAGCCTCTCCAACCCCGAGGATACCTGAAAGAAACTGGAACAAAAGACTAACTACAGGGGGTGTGAGCGATTTCTGGACCCAGACTAGAAGGAGACTCCTCTGTGAAAGGAAGCTTACTGGAACACCTCTGAGGGTGAGGTTTTTATCTGTATTGTTTTCTTACTGTATTAGGCATAGACTTGCATGTTTTATTTTATTTTGCTTGGTAATTCACTTTGTTCTGTCTGTTACTACTTGGAACCACTTAAATCCTATTTTCTGTATTTAATAAAATCACTGTTTACTTATTATTAACCCAGAGTATGTATTACTACTGGGGCGGGGCAGCTGTGCATATCTCTTGATCAGTGTTATAGAGGACAAAAAAAATATGAGTTTACGCTGCATAAGCTTTATATGGATAAATAAAATGGATTTATTTGTGATTTCATTGGATCTCATTGGGAGCTGAGCATCTGAGTGTTAAAGACAGGAACACTTCTTAAGATGCTTTCAGTTAAGCTTGCAGTTTGTGGGATGTGGTCCAGACCTGAGTCTGTGTTTGTGGCTGGCAAGTGTGTCTGACACAACCAGGCAGGGCTCTGGAGTCCCAAGCTGTCAGGGAAAGCAGAGGCAGAAGTTGTCTTGGCACATCAGTTGGCAACCCCAAGGGGGTTTCTGTGATCCAACCCATCACAGTGTTCTTAAAACGAACAACATGGGTCATCATTGGAGACTGCTATAACATGAAATATATGGCAGAATGCGGGTAAAACATAGCATAGAAGACATACAATTCTCCCCCAGGACTTCAGTCACAAATTTAATTAACAAATTATTTTTTTAATGAGCATCATTAGCATGGAAGCATGTCCTCTGGAATGGTGACCAAAGCATGAAGGGCCATACGAATGTTTAGCATATCTGGCATGTAAGTACCTTGCAATGCTGGCTACAGAAGTGCTATGCAAACGTCTGTTCTCACTTTCAGGTGACATTGTAAATAAGAAGCGGACAGCATTATCTCCCATAAATGTAAACAAACTTGTTTCTCTTAGTGATTGGCTGAACAAGAAATAGGACTTAGAGGATTTTTAGGCTCTAAAGTTTTACATTGTTTTGTTTTTGAGTGTGGTTATGTAACAAAAAAAACCCTACATTTGTAAGTTGTGCTTTCATGATGAAGAGATTGCACTATGGTACTTGTGTGAGGTGAACTGAAAAATACTTTTTCTTTTATCATTTTTATACTGCAAATATTTGTAATAAAAATAATATAAAGTGACAATTGTACACTTTATATTCTGTGTTGTAGTTGAAAACAATATATTCGGAGATGTAGAAAAATACCCAAAATATTTAATAAATTTCAATTGGTATTCTATTGTTTAACAGCGCGATTAAAACTGGGATTAATTTTTTAAGTTAATCACATGAGTTAATGGCAATTAATCAACAGCCCTAATATACATAATATATTTATTATGTTACATCAAGTTTTTTTTATAATATGTATAAATATGATTTTTTTTGTGATCCCAATACAGTGTGATCGGCTTTGGTCCCTGAACAGATGGAGGCCAGAACCATAGGGGTGCTGGAACTATTTTTATAGGGAGGGTGCTGAGATGCCATTGAACTAAACTGCAAATCCTGTATATGATGGAAATCACTTTAAACCAGCGGGTGCTGCTGCAGCCCCAGTTCCAGCACCTATGCAGAATAATGTGAAAAATAGTTACTTTGCTAGTAGAGTTCTAGTACTCTCCTGAGCAGTGTTAGGGAGCATCTACACAGCTGCATTTTCCTAGTCAGGTGACTGTGTATTGAAATGATACTAATCCAATCATGGTTAGGTCTTGCCTGTGTAGATGGGACCAGACCATGTTATAACACAGATAGAGCATTATCATGTTACAGACTTGATCTTCCCAATATAACCAATTTGTACCCTTAGGACTGCGTTATAAAACCACACTAAAGGCCTTCTAGGGGAGATAATCTCTAGCATGACTCTTGGAAAAATCTCTTTTTCCCTGCTGTGCTAGAACAGAAACCTGATAGCAACAGCCTATGTTCAAATACAGCTGTTTGTATCTACAATGATTCTGCTACCTATATGGACAGGGCATAACTATTCACCAGCCAAAATCCTGGATTTGCAAATCTCCTATTCCTATAAGAAAAAAAATCCAGAAAGGACCCAATTCTCCACTACCTAACACTTGGTGTAGACATTTATACCTAGGCAATATGAATGGTAGCATTTTCCATGCAACTTGCATTTCCCGTGCAAGGTGTAAATGACCACACAAGGTGCAAGGCAGTTGAAAATGTGCTAATTCTTCATTCTTCAGATGTGCTGTTTTGGTGGTGAAGAGCACGTGTAGATGAATAAGAAAAAATAAAGACAATTCATTATCTCTATCATTGAATGGATACTCTTTTTATGCATTGGTTGATGTCTAAAAATTCTTCAGCTTTTCTGTCACAGAAGGGCATTCAATAGAAGGTTAGAACAATGAAGCATACATTTCTATGATTAGTTTGCAAAGGTAAAAATGGTTCTGCAATTTCTATATGAATAACATGTAGGCCATGATATACAGGGATTATGTAATTAGCACTGGAGGCAGATAAAAGTGTTGGTGTCTTTCTGACATGTTAGAACCATATTTCTCTGATTTCAAATTCGTTACTCAGTCCCACTGAACTTTGAGAGAGAAACATGTTTTGGGTTTACTTCTCATATGGACAATATTGTTCTTGCACTCTGTCATACTAGGCTAGGCACATTAAAATTATATCTGCTATTAACTGAAGATGAGCAAAGAGCAGTGAAAAAAGCAAACTGTTCTTTTAGGTTTATGGTCACATTTTTGCTGCATAATTGTCAATAAACCTATTACAAATGATCTCTCTCTTTTTAAAAAGTGATTTTCTTAAGTTCTCTACATTTGATTTAGCCAGGCTTTTTTGTTCGTAGACTCATAGACTTTAAGGTCAGAAGGGACCATTATGATCATCTAGTCTGACTTCCTGCACAATGCAGGCCACAGAATCTCACCCACCCACTCCTGGAACAAACCCCTAACCTATGTCTTGAGTTACTGAAGTCCTCAAATCATGGTTTAAAGACCTCAAGGTGCAGAGAATCCTCCAGCAAGTGACCTATGTCCCACGCTGCAGAGAAAGGCAAAAAACCTCCAGGGCCTCTGCCTATCTGCCCTGGAAGAAAATTCCTTCCCAACCCCAGATATGGTGATCAGCTAAACCCTGAGCATGTGGGCAAGACTCACCAGCCAGCACCCAGGAAAGAATTCTCTGTAGTAACTCAGATCCCATCCCATCAAAGACCATTGAGCATATTTACGTGCTAATAATCAAAGATCAATTAATTGCCAAACTTAGGCTATCCCATCATATATCCCCTCCATAAACTTATCAAGCTTAGTCTTGAAGCCAGATATGTCTTTTGCCCCTGCTACTCCCCTTGGAAGGCTGTTCCAGAACTTCACTCCTCTAATGGTTAGAAACCTTCATCTAATTTCAAGTCTAAACTTCCTAGTTCCCACTTTATATCCATTTGTTCTTGTGTCCACATTGGTGCTAAGCTTAAAGGCATTAGAGTAGATTTCTGTTATGGCTAAAACCATTTTACTCTATACCCTGTTTTATAACAGTGTAACTTCATTGTGAGGTGTGAAAGGAGAATTGAACTCACTGCCTGCCCCAAAAGTGAATTTTTTTTCTGTTTTTTTTTTATTTTTTAAATGCAAAATGCTTCCAGCTGTTTTTTAGTTATGAGCAAGTAGGTCAAAATAGCCAATACTAGAAACTTGTCATGGATACAGTCCTCACTGAGCACTAGTGTCTATGTCTTGGTATGAGGAAATGGAAGTACAAAATTATAATCACGTTTCAGGAAAACATCCCTGTTCAGGACACCACAATTGATTTAAACTGGGCTCCATTTGGTGCAGGAGCTTTCTGGCATAGAGTCGTTGCAAGATTGAGCCTTAATGTCTCTGAGTTTCAGTTCTCCATCTGTAACATGGGGATAATAGTACTCAACGGATGATAAATTCATGAATTTTGTGAAAAGCTCAGCTACCACAAAAATGGGAACCATGAAGGCAAGTACAAAGTTAAGGAGGTGTTAAAATGCAAGCCCAGCTCTGAGAAGAATTAGAAAAAGTTTCAGATCGTTTAGGAAAATTCTGAGTCACTTACAAAATATGAAAAATTATGAGTCCTTATTAAAGTTTCATTAACATTTTCAGAGACTAATTCAGTGGCTAAAATAATAATTAAAAAAAGCTGTCAGAAACAGATGATTATTGCATTGAGGAATTTGACTGTATTACAACAGACATACATAAGACCTGGAAGCTAGTTGATCTGATGAGCTGCCAGGATGATAATTTTCAGACCTGTGTTTATGTGAGATATATTTAAACAGTAATTACAAACTTACATGAGAGGGGTTAATAGTAATGTGACTGAACCACATTGGGATGATGTAAGAGGGTAGGGTCTGTTTAAAATAGTTTTATTTAATCTAGTTCAACAAAATGCATAGAGCTTCTGGCTTGTCTCCCCTGAGCCTACAGAAGACTAACATTACACTCCATGTCTCTTTCAAGCCCTTTCTTCAGGATACGGTTTATTCATTCAAACAATCAAACAAAAATCTAGCAAAGAAACACAAAATAAAGCTATTCCCTGACCTACTTGGGCCCAGAAACCTTTCACTACTCCCCGACCACTCACAGGAACCAAACTCCCCTGAAAGCAGCACTCCAGTTGAGCTCTCTGACCCTATTATAAAAAACACCTGATCCAGTTCCACCAGGGTCTGATAATGAACTAGGGCTTCCAGGCCCTTACAGGGCAGCCATCCTCTTAAGCAGTGTTTTGCTACCAAATCGTGTTAGTTAATCCTGCCAGAAAAATCCCACACTACACAACATGTTATCAGTTACTTTTCTGGGTTCTTAGAGCTACAGTGTGTATATGGGGTTTGAACATGCTCCTCTAGAGTCCAACTGAATTTTGCCATTGGGAGCAAAATCAGTCCCATGATTTCAGATATTTAAATCTGAAATTTCACAGTGTTGTAACTGCAGGTGTCCTGACCCAAAAGGGGATTGTGGGGGGGTGGTCACAATGTTATTGTGAGGGGACCACGGTATTGCCACCCTTACTTCTGTGCTGCTGCTGGTGTGGCTCTGCCTTCTGACTAACAGCCGCCATTCTCTGGGCACCTGACTAACACCGCAGAAGTAAAGGTGGCAATACTGTGACCCCCCCAACAATAACATTCTGAGCCTCCCCCCCACAACTCCCTTTTGGGTCAGGACCCCCAGTTTGAGAAACACTGACCCTGTGAAATATGTATTGTACAGGGTAAAAGCACACAAAAGACCACATTTCACGGATGAGATCAGATTTCACAGTCCGTGACACGTTTTTCACAGCCGTGAATTTGGTAGGGCCCTAATGATAACCTAACAATTGGTCTGCAGCAGAATGGTTACTTCCAAACCAGGACAGATGTTGGTGTGATCACACATTCAGATTAACATCCTTGCTTGTATCCAGCTATGGATATTCCAGATTTATGCATCTGCATTTATTTGAAAGAATGAAAGACAACTCAATGTTTAAAAAGCTGCTCCATGTCAGAATGGAGGATAATGCTTTGTGGCTTTTGTTATCTGAACTGAATGTGGAGAATCCTGTCAAATGTAAGTGTGCACATATAGTCGTACGAGCAATAATACATGTATATCAGCCTTTTTGAAGTTAATGCCTCATCATTCCAATATAGGAGAGTATGGACATCTAAGAGTAAGGATGGTCTGGTGTTTAGGGCTGGAACTCAGGAGCTTTGGGTCTATTCCTGACTCTGCCACAAAATTTCTCTGTGACCTTGGGTAAATCATTTAATCTCTCAAGGCAGGACCCACAAAAGGATTTAAGTTCTGCAGTGCTGAGTGCTGCAGCCCCTTTTAGGTGCCTACAAAAATCATATGGACAACAGTGATGCTCAAAACCTAAGTTAGGTGCCTAGGGTCCAATAGAATGAATGGGGAGAGGCATAGAAACCTTAGAGTCTGACTATGATCCACAAAGCCAGTGCACTGGGCGGCTCCCTGCCTAAACCAGCCAATGGGAGATGCAGGAGACAGGCAGTATCCTAAGCCCCACCCCTCTCTCAGAGATCAGTGTCTATGTCCTGGCTGCAGGGAGGTGTCTATCTCTGCTAGCTATCCAGAAATCAGAAGATAGGCATTTGGCTGTCTAAGTTTCAGGGGCCTGAAATAAAACAAGCAGGGGAATACATATCAGCCACACCATCACCAGTCCACCAATGTAATATACGCCATTATATGCCAGCAATGCTCCTCTGCTATGTACGTCGGCCAAACTGGACAGTCTCTACGGAAAAGGATGAATGGACACAAATCAGATATTAGGAATGGCAATATACAAAAACCTGTAGGAGAACACTTCAGTCTCCCTGGACACACAATAGCAGATTTAAAGGTAGCCATCCTGCACCAAAAAAACTTCAGGACCAGACTCCAAAGAGAAACTGATGAGCTTCAGTTCATCTGCAAATTTGACACTATCAGCTCAGGATTAAACAAAGACTGTGAATGGCTTGCCAACTACAAAAGCAGTTTCTCCTCTCTTGGTTTTCACACCTCAACTGCTAGAACAGGGCCTCATCCTCCCTGATTGAACTGACCTCGTTATCTCTAGCCTGTTTCTTGCTTGCATATGTATACCTGCCCCTGGAAATTTCTACTACATGCATCCAACAAAGTGAGTATTCACCCATGAAAGCTCATGCTCCAATACATCTGTTAGTCTATAAGGTGCCACAGGACTCTGCTGCTTTTACAGATCCAGATTAACACGGCTACCCCTCTGGTACTTAATAACTTTGTGAGTAGGGTACTCACCTAGAATGTGAACATACCCCCAATTCAAGTCCTGCCCCTCCACTACCCCAAGGGGAGAAGGAATTCCACAGACTGCAAGATCCTGAGTGGATCTGGGGATATTGATGTGGGTGCATCAACACAATGGTTCTTGAACCATCGTGGTCCATGGAGCCCGGTCGCAGTGAGCTGTGGAGTGAAATACTTTGAGAATACAGCAATAGGAAATTGGCACGGTGCAAGAGAAGTGATCTCTCTTGTGAAGTGAGCAGCAGAATGAAAATGCTGGAAAGCCTCTGCATCTAACATGGTCATGTTATGATAAATTATGTTAATTTAATTTATTGTTATTTCTGTGGAGCTCATTACCATGCTATCTAAGAGCCTCACAAACATTGATGAATTAAGCCTCACAACACCCATGTGAGGTAGGGAATTATTATCATCTGCATTATACAGATAGGAAAACAGAATCATATAGAGGTTAAGACCCAAGTTTTCAAAAATGATCATTGATTTTAAGCACCTCAGTTTTTGGGTGCTCAACTGGAGATACTCTGGGTGTGATTTTCAAGGGGTGCTGTGCTATCATTTAAAAATCTTGTACATCTCTTCTTCACAAGGAGCTATAATCTCCATATATAAGTAACATCTCATTCTTCCTTGTTGAACAAGAAAGTTTGTCTTTAAAAATTCTTAGGAAATGTCATTTTAACAGCCCATTATTAATGTAATGTACTAGTGATAACTCTGGGTAACTTATACTATTCCAGATCTGCCTAGCTGCACATAAATTAAGCTTGCTTAATTTTTATGGACTGATTATCACATTGCTTGCACACACACTGTTTCCTTTGGTATGCAGCCCTTTCCTAGTTCTAAATCTGTGTGGAAGGTGGGATTAGTTTGTGTTAGTCAACATCACCCATTGCTAATTTATCCATACCTTTATGTACACTCCACAGCTGTCGGCACACTAGATAAAGAAAAATGTCAAATGAACTACACATTACCTACTGAAATTGTAGTATACTGTGTAAAAGTGGATGTATTCTATATATAGGCATGGAAACCTGGTTAATACTTCAGCCATGATACTATGGAAGGCATAGGTGTTGACTTTATGGTTGCTGGGGGGGCTGGAGTACCAATTTTTTTTTATTACATTGACCTTTTAGAGAAACTCACATAAGATTTTTTTTTCCTTGATAGATAACATGGTCAGGCTATTGAAAAAGAGAAGAAAGAAAAACATAATACAACAAGGCTTCATTTATCAAATTTGCTTCCATTTGCCATGTGTCAGACTTTTATAGGGATTGACCTCTCCCTTTTTCTCCCAATACCAACCATTGTTTCAGTTACAGAGAGGAAAAAACCATACATACATTAATTAAACCTGAGGCAGTAGAGGTGATGGTTGTTTTGCAGAGCCCTTGTTATAAATCAGACACATCCAGCTGTAGCTTGTCTTTTCTTGTGCACAAGCACTCTATTGCAGTAGCGTGTGGGACAGAAATGAACCAGTAAGTATCTAGGTGTTTTTTTTTTAACATTTTTAAAATTAGTATATAGAGTCTTTACCTCACTGTGTTTATCCCATTGCTCAGACTGAAAGGCTTAGAAACTTGCTTCCTCCTCCTAGTCTTAAGAAGAACTAAAGTTTAGTTGAGAGAACAATCTGGTAATAAATATAAAGATAAGCAGATACGGGTAGGCTTAAAGAGACACTAGGAAAGTCAGGTGTTCCTCATTCCTGTATGATCTAATTAGCTGTCACTTTAGTTGGGAGTCTTATTGCAGACACACAATCCCTTGACCATAATCCCATTCCCTGTACTTTTAAGGGAGATTTCCTTTCTTCTTCTTCTTCTCAAAACTCTATTGTCAAAAGCAAGAAGGAACCGTTCCTGTTTCTACACACATATATATTTCCTTATTCTTTAAAAACAAAAGGTCTCTGGTCTAACTTAAATACTCATTTCCCCAAGAATGAATACTGAACCACTTTTTCTAAGGGGAAGAATAAAGTCCCCCATATCTGATAAGGCCTGAACCCATTACTGGCACCATGATATTCTTTGTTGCCTTTACAAGCTGGAATAGTCAAGTGCAGCAATCTGAACAGAATTTCTATGGGTACCTGTTAATCATTAGTAGAGCCCTGCATGGATACAAAATTTACATCTGCATCCGATCTGCAATCTGCAAAAATGATCTGTGGGTATAATGTGAAGTATTGTATGTATTACTCCTGGGGAAATTCTGCACCAAAACATTAAAAATTCTGTGCACAATATTTTAAAATTCTACAAAATTCTTCATATTCTTTGTCAAAATAACGCAATATAATCCAGCTAGTTTCAATTATTCTGGTAATTTATTTAAACTACAATACAATGGATGGAGAATGGGAGTGGGGAGCATTGAAGGAAATCATCAAACCCCCTCTGTCTAATAGTAATGTAGCTAGTACTGACCCTTTACTTCTAATTATTAGTAGGGCTGTCAAGCAATTAAAAAATTAATCATGATTAATCGTGCTGTTAAACAACAGAATACCATTTATTCCCGTCAATGTAAACAAACTTGTTTGTCTTAGTGATTGGCAGAATAAGAAGTAGGACTGAGTGGACTTGTAGGCTTTGAAGTTTTACACCCTTTTGTTTTTGAGTGCAGTTATGTAACCAAAAAAAATCTGCATTTGTAAGTTACACTTTCACGATAAAGAGATTGCACTTCAGTACTTGTATGAGGTGAACTGAAAAATACTATTTCTTTTGTTTATCATTTTTACAGAGCATATATTTGTAATAAAAAATAATAATATAAAGTGAGCACTGTGCACTTTGTATTCTGTGTTGTAATTGAAATCAATATTGAAAATGTAGAAAAACATCCAAAAATATTTAATACATTTCAATTGGTATTCTATTGTTGTAAGTGCAATTAATCACAAATAATTGTTTTAATCGTGATTAATGTTTTTGTGTTAATCGTGTGAGTTAACTGTGATTGACAGCCCTAATTATTAGTCAGCAAATATATACAGGCATGTGCTCAGTGTTACATCATAGACAACTGAAGAGCAAGTGAGGGCTGGGGACTCAAACTCACAATTTATACTGGCTACAGACCATCTCCAAAAAGGTCAGTAGCAAAGAGTTCATGGAGCACATTTTGATAGGAAGTTTTTTCAGTCCAAAAATCTAGACCAGTTCTAATCACTAATCATAAGCATTTATAAGGCCATAGCGTCCTTTGTAATAAGGCTCCTTTACACCACTCTGGCAATGTAAAGGAACCTTAACATTTTTACACCTGTTTTATACTCCTGGGAGAATTCACTAAGAACAATGGAAACAATTCACTAAGCAGGCAGGCTGCTATATTCTCCTCTGCCAGAGGGAACAGAGCCTGCCCTACCTCCTCAGAAATACCCCAGAGCCCTGCCCCTCCATGCCAAGAGTGCTGCAATAGAATATCAGCATTGGATGGGACCTCAGGAGATCATCTAGTCCAGGGGTCTCAAACATGCGGCCCTATTTCCTGGGGCCTGCCAAGCAGCCCACACTCACCCCCCTGGCCTACCTCCAGGCTAGGGGTGGGCAAACTACACCCATGGGATTGCCCCCCTCGAGCGCCGCTCCCTTAAGCGGCTGGCATCACGTTCCTGCAGCCCGGTGCAACTGTGGGCTCGGGGCTGGGAGTAGGGGTGTGGGATGCGGCAGGGGGTTGGGGTGCGGAAGGGGCATGGGGTGCAGCAGGGGGCTCAGGGCAGGGAGTTGGGGGGCGGGGTGCAGGAGGGCTTTGGGTTCCTGGGTGGCAGCGGCGCACACCAAGGCCGGGGCCAGGGCAGGCTGCTGGCTCCGGCCCCGCTCCTCGAAGTAGCTGGAACCATGTCCCTGCGTCCCCCCTTCTCCAGGGGCTGCAGGACTCCGCGCGCTGCTTGCCATGCCTCCAGGTACCTCCTCCGAAGCTCCCATTGGCCGGGATTGGGGAACTGCGGCCAATGGGAGCTTCGGAGGAGGTACCTGGAGGCATGGCAAGCAGCGCGCGGAGTCCTGCAGCCCCTGGAGAAGGGGGGACGCAGGGACATGGTTCCAGCTACTTCGAGGAGCGGGGCCGGAGCCAGCAGCCTGCCCTGGCCCCGGCCTTGGTGTGCGCCGCTGCCACCCAGGAACCCAAAGCCCTCCTGCACCCCGCCCCCCAACTCCCTGCCCTGAGCCCCCTGCTGCACCCCATGCCCCTTCCACACCCCAACTCCCTGCCCTGAGCCCCCTGCTGCACCCCATGCCCCTTCCGCACCCCAACCCCCTGCCGCATCCCACACCCCTACTCCCAGCCCCGAGCCCACAGTTGCACCCTGCCCCCAACTCCCTGCCCTCCCTGCACCTCAACCCCCTGCCACACCCCGCACCCCAACCCTGTGCCCCAAGCCCCCTGCCTGCACCTCAACCCCCTGAGCCCCCTGCTGCAGCCCACACCCCAACCCTGTGCCCCGTCCAACCTCCTGTCCTGAGCCCCTTGCTGCACCCCAACCCCCTTCCACATCCCATGCCCCAACTCCCTGCCCTAGCCCCATGCTGCACCCAGCCCCCCAACTCCCTGCCCTGAGCCCCCTGCCTGCACCTCAACCCCCTGCCGCGCCCTTAGAGAATCTGGTCCTAGATATAAAAGTCAGGTAAAAAGATAGGTGGCAATGTAAAATACAGACAATTGCTTCCAGCTGGCTTTGAGGAGGGTTTGGCCTGTCTCACTTTGAAGGCAGATCACAAACTCAGGAATGGGAGTAAGAAAGAGTACAAGCACGGAAAGTTGTTGTTGAAAGGTTTGTCTAGCAGTTTTTCATGACTTAGTGGGAAAAGTTGCATGTTAGCTATCTACAGAATTAATAATAGCTAACAAGAAATGTACATGAATCTATACTAAATCAGTCAAAGTAAAGAAAGGTGTTAGACAACTTGTTTTTCTTTATTGGTATTTGGCCCAAATTGTTTGTTGTTTTTGCAAGCTTAAGAGTTAAGTGTAATTCATATTCATATTAGAACAGTGGTTTTTAATCTGTGGCCCAATCAGCACACCACTGCAGCCCATGTGACGTCCTCAAGGCTACACAGGTAGTATTTGACGTGGCTCACATAACACAATGTGGGCCATATATGTGGCTTACAGTGGTAAATAGGTCGAGAACCACTGTATTGGAGGTTACTTCCATCATGTGCAACTTAACTAAGTTATGGATAACAGAAGAGAAATTCTATTTCCTTAATCAGTAAATTTAAGTCCAGAAGCAAGGGTCTTCTTCCGCAAAAGGAATCTTATCAAGAAGCGATGAGTTTCCTGCTTTCCACACTAGGTCTAAACACAAGTAATGTGAAGAGGTGGTGGGGCTTTAGGTTGAGTGGGGGTGTCCCCCCATTAAAGGGGAGGTGGTGGTGGGGCTTTAGGTTGAGTGGGGGTGTCCCCCCATTAAAGGGGAGGTGCTGGAGGAGCTTTAGGTTGAGGGGGTGCCCCCTGTTAAAGGGGAGGTGGTGGGGGGCTCTAGGCTGAGTGGAGGGTGCCCCCCCTGGTTAAAGGGGAGGTGGTGGTGGGGCTCTAGGTTGAGTGGGGGGTGCCCCCCTAGTTAAAGGGGAGATGGTTGTGGGGCTCTAGGTTGAGTGGGGGTGCCCCCCCATTAAAGGGAAGGTGGTGGGGGAGCTTTAGGTTGAGGGGGTGCCCCCCATTAAAGGGGAGGTGGTGGGGGGCTCTAGGTTGAGTGGGGGTGCCCCCCATTAAAGGGGAGGTGGTGGTGGGTTCTAGGTTGAGTGGGGGATGCCCCCCTGGTTAAAGGGGAGGTGGTAGTGGGGCTCTGGGTTGAGTGGGGGTGCCCCCCCGTTAAAGGGGAGCGGGCTCTAGGTTTAGTTAAGGGGGGGGTGGCTCCCCATTAAGGGAACGTGGAGGCGTGGTTTAGAGCTCCTCTCTCCCACGGCTGGCCATGCCAGTGAAGGAGAGGTTACGCGTGCCGCGCTCTGGAAAGGAGATGGGGCTGGCAGCCGTTACCTCCCATGGACGCTCTCCCCAATTAAAGGGAGGTAGCGCTCCCCAGTGGGGAACACTATGACTAGTTCTCTGTCCAGCCCGGTCCCTTTAATTTTTCGGGCTGCACCAGCAGCGAATGAGGGCGAGGGAGCGCTCACATTCCTCCGGTGGGTGTGCTCGGGGGGAGGGGGAGAGGCAAGAATGAGAAGCGGCCTCCCCCCTCCGCGTGCTCATTTACGGCCGATGACGGCACCTCGTCACGTGCAGAAATGCGTCATCCCGCGCGCGGGGTCCGTTCCGCCAATCATAGGCGGCTGCTGCGGGCTGGGGAACCTTTAGCGACGGCCAATATCTTCCGCTGGCGAAGGCGGGACTTCCGCCGGGAGCCGGAAGCGGGTCTCTCATGCGAGCGGGGTGTTGCTGCTTCTGGAATCAGAGACGTTTTGGGCCCCACGTCCCGCCGCCGCCTCCTTCTCCACGCCCCCCCTTCCCCGCCGCTGCCGCCGCCTCCTCCCCCGGGCCCCACTCTCCATTCTCCTCCTCCTGGGATCCGGCAGCAGCGAGGCCCTGGTGGTGGCGGCGGCGGAGACAGGCCCCGGCCCCGCGGAGACCCCGGCAGGAGTGAGAGGCCCCGCAGACCCCAACAGCGGCCCCGACCTCAGCGGAGACGCGAGCGGCGAGAGGCCCGGGCGGCAGTGGCTGTTGGTGACAGGTGAGTTCAAGTGGCCTCCCCGGGCCCCCTCCCTCCTCTTGGCCGGCCTCGCTCCCGCTCCTCCCCGGGATGCGACCCGCCACCTCCTCTCACCGGGGAGGCGGCCAGGGCCGCCATCTTCCTACCCGGAGATCCCGCTCCTGGGGGAGTTGGATCCCAGCACCGGGCACGGCTGGTTGCGGCGAGTACGAGCTCCTCGGTGTGGGGCCGGGCCGGAGCCCCGAGCTGTGTTGGCTGCTCAGACCCCCGCACTGCAGCTGCCCGGCCTCGCAGAGGAGCACGCTGCGCACTCCCCTACCCGCGGGCTGGATCTCCCGGCCTGGAGCAGCAGCCAGTCACTGCCTAAAGCGGCTCTGCCTCCCCGCCGTAGTTTGGCCTCCCTGACCGGGAGTCTCAGCGGAGATCTGGACCCGCGGCAGAGTCGCTCCCTTCGAGGCCGGGATGGGGTTGGGGGTGTTGTGTAAAGACACGAATAGCTCCATAGAGCTTTTGCAAAGCGTCACAGCCTTGCACTGCCCTTGGCGGGCGGGCGGAGAGGTGCGGTCCTTGCCCCGCTTAGCCGGCAGCCTGAGTGGGACCAGGTACAGAAACAGCACTCCCCTACTCAGCTAGGCTCTGCTACCTGGATTCCTGTAGGCATATCTCCCCCTGGACACAAGGAGTTAACATGCCTAGGAGCTTCAAAGACATGTATATGAACAGGTCAAAAGAAGGACCAGCAAAAAGTATTGCTTTCCATCAAGTGTGGTTGCTGTTTGTTCCTCCATTTGCTGCTCCAGCAAAGTCTTTCCTTCTTAATTTTAATTTGTACAGATACTCAAAATTACTATTCAGTGTTACAATGCACATTAAGTGTTCAGTGCTTTCGATCATCGTGTTGCACATAAGTCCTATGAGGCAGAAGAGTATCATTATTTCTACTTTACGGATGTGGAAATTGAGGCAAAGTGAAGTTGAGATTTGCCTGTGGTCACAGGGAGAGATGGTTTCAGAGCCAGTCTGAGTGACAGGTGGGGTTAAAAATCAGGAATTCTGACTTCCAGTTCCTTACTTGCTCTTCTAGATCATGTCTATGGTCTAGTTTTGCTGGCCTTCATCTGAAAGCTCCGCAACATTTGGCTGAGAATCTAACTTAAGAGAAGGAGGTTCCACATTAGAGCCCTTCATGCAACTTTTTCCAAACTTCACTTTGTGCTGTGAATCTGATTGGGCTTTTTAGAACTACTGTTATTTCCCAAATAATAATTTTTTTTCCAAACTTACCTGTGGAGTTCTATCTCAAGGCTGTAAATCTGACACATCAGCTACTGTACACCTTATCAGATCAACTTTCTAAGAAAATGTGTTCTGAAATGTAAAGTTAATCAACTTACATTCATCCGCAGTTTCACATCTTCGCTATTAGAATAAGACTTTAGCTTTCTAAATGTTGAAAGAACCTGAGAGGTGTACAATGTAAAAGGTGCTTTATTTTTCTGTATAGTGTATATAGAAGTGGATATTTTTCTCCCCCGGAAATGCTGCAACTTGTATTGTGGTCTCGATTTCAATAATACAGTAAAATTTTGAACATTTTAATTGGTTTAATATATCTGGAATAAATGATTACCCATATGGAAACTCAAGTAAAAAAGCTAGGTTAGTGTCTTTTTAAATCCATATTCGAACAAGAAAATGTTTGTGTTCCCACTTGTGCTAAAGTTTGTGTTTTCTTAACTAGTAGTGATATATTTTCAAGGTATATCATAAGTGCATTACTACCTTAAAACTTCTAGTATCTTTCCCTTGGTTATTCTTGTCTTCAAATTCCCACACTTATATTTTGAAAAAGAAGGCTTGCATAAGAATGTTCTATAACTCGTTAAAAGCAAGCGATACTTCATATTGCATGCCTTTATACAAGAATACATGTAAAAAGGTATGGTTGGATCTAAATATCAGGGTCATGCATCTGTTGAAATAAATTTGCTTCCATGGTTTCACAATTGAGAAATTATTTCTAACGTGGAGGTGTGTTAGAGCAGGACCCCTATCTTCCTTTGAGACGCTAACTATTGAGGTTATTCTCAGAAGGTGTCTTTAAACTTATGAGAATAGAGTTAAATATTAACTGCTTGCCTTATTTTACAGAAATGAAAAGTAAATAATTTTGCCTAAACTAAATGTTTTGTGAACTGCAGTTCTTTGTCATCATTTTAAATCTCATAACTGGGGATAGGGTTTGGTTTTAAATCAGTTATGAGCTTAATGGACATGATAATTTAATGATAAACTTTATAACTGTTATATTAGATATTGAATATTTAGCTGGTAGTAACTCTGAAAATGTGATATGCTGAAAACATGGAGGGAAGGCATATTCACATAATCCACATAAAGTATATATAATCCAAGCCAATGACAATGAAAGGTGGCAGGGAAAGGGGTATAAAGTACAAGTAAGGTGATCAGATTTTGATGATACATGTCTTATCCAGTTAAAAATAACCAAGGGGCCTTTAAACTGAATAGATTTCTCTCCTGTTATCCCTCCACCATTCATCATCTTTATCTCCCCAATTTGATTCCAGTGTCCTTGTACCACTTTCCCTACCTTAGACCCTTCCACTTTTCATAAATTAGCAGATAGCTTACAAGAAAGAAGTCAGTCACATGATCAACTTGTTTCTTGTATTTGTCCTGGAAGAAACAGGTCTTGAGGAAGGATTTAAATGGAGAGGGTAGTGGCCTTGCTGACCAGCTCAGGTAGGATATTCTATGCTGTGGGAGAGGACTCACAAATCAAAGCAGCAAGACGGTTGTAAGAAAAGCTAACAAATGAAGTATCAATGCTTGGCATTGCTGGCAGAAAGAAGATGGTATAAGAGACAAAGTTGAATAAGCAAAGGAAACATATTCAAGCTTGGGAAATATAAAACCATACTTTTCAGGCGTGATGCATCATTAGGGGAGAAGTGCTGTCAAAAATGATACTCTAAAGGGGATGTTACAGCATTTTGGTTTTTTAAAATATATTTTTAGGTGTTCGGTACTAGTCAAACATGAACAGATACAAATGGTCCTTGTTTTTTGTTGTTGTTGTTTTTTGGTTTTTTTTAATTCCTATATATGCAGGCAGTAATATTAAACTAACAAGTCTTGTAGCTGTCTTACTCCCTGTACAGAGTCAGAACATAGGCACAGCTTGGAAACTAAGGATATTACAAAATGGCTAGAATTCTAAGGAAGAAAATTCTCTGTCCTCCCCTACAGTTTTGTAAGAGGTGAGGATAAAATGGGTTGGCTGGGAGAATTGTGTAGAACAGCAATAAAAGAAACACTTGAAGTGAAAGCCTAAGAGGACATCTAAGCAGAAGAGTTTCCCAATGCAGGCCATGCTCATGCTCACATTAATGTCATTGTTTTTTTAGTTAATATGAACTAAACAAGGCATCACATTTCACAAAACAGGCAAAGTCAACAAAGGTGGTAGAATAAATGGAGGAAACTGACTTAAAAACTTAAGCTCCCAAGTAACACAAAATTAATTAGCTGTTGAAAATAAATTAGCTGGTGTATTAGTAATTTCACTTTGTCAGATTTAGCAGTTACAAAGTTCATGAAGATACCTGTTCCTTTTCAGTTGAAACACTGAGGTCCTGTTGGAAATGCTCCCTTTTCCTCTCTCCCACTCCATATCTCCCTAAAAGATAGTTTTTATGTCAGAACTCTCTCAGCTAAGTTCCAAACAAGATGAAGTCCCATAACTTTCAAGCAGGAAGAAAAATTGAAGGATTTTAACATACTTACCATTGGAAAAAGTAATTGACCCCAAATATAAAATTGGATGGCATTTCAACTGGCTGGGTGATAAATTAGTTGTTGGATAGTTGATGGAAACCCAAGTAATTCAGTACTTGGCAAGTCTTGCAATGAAAAGAAGAATCTTTATATGATTCGTGATTAAAATTTTATCTGAGCCCCAACAGTTAATAGGAATTGCTGGGAGGGTCTTATTTCTTCTTTTACTGTAAGTTTCTAAATTTTCTGCTTCCCCAGTAAACCATCACTTCCAATGAGAGGATACTAATACACTGATAATTTACCTTAAACTTTGACTTGTACAGTTCTTAGTGGAAAGCTGTAGAATACTTCAGGGCAGTGCTATTATCTTCACCTCTTTTGTATCCCTACTTCCTCTATCACTGTTTTTCTTCCCCTCATCTCCTCTACACTTGTCAATGCTGTCTTCTTTCTTGTTTGATTTTTCATTTTTAGGGGGTCTCATACTTGGTGTAGAAGTGCTCTGACTAACGAAACTGTGTGATCCTAAAACAGTTTAATTCTGAAGTTAAAGTGCTCATGATTACAGTTACTTTGTGATGTGTGCTGCTGCATGTTCTTCCATGTTGATCTGTGTGTGTTCAGGATGGCAATTTACTACTAATTTGGATGCCAGACAGAACAGTTATTGTATGGTAAGCTTCTTGGCCTTACACTATTTAAGTGTACTTGCAGTGCATTGACGAGGCAGTGTTTTGGCACTCTGATTCATCAGTTTCTCCCTTATCTTTGAGCCTGTCTTTTCCACTATTCATCTGATTGTGGAGGGCTGGATTGTTAATGTTCTGGAGCCTGTCAATACAACTCCTTAATGAATAGTTGACTGATTTTAATATAAGGAACCATATGTTCATAAGATGAAGGGATTGCCATCTCAGCATTTCCAGACTCTGTTGGTGCGCAAGGACCTCTAGTCTGTGGAAATACATTTTTTCTAGATTTCAGCCCGGATTGCTCTCATGGCAATACAGGGTTCTGAAGACCTGGAAGCCAGAAGTCAGGTACGTTCATATCTGTAACTATTACTGTTCTAAATGTCACTTTTGGGTTCTAGCCTGCTGCAGATAACTTTTATGCTCAGAGTTGCTTATCCATTTTGAGCTGTGTTAAGGAGTGCTTCCTCTGTTGATTTTTCTCAGAGGAAAATAGTACATATAAAAATGTTGGTAAATATAGGCATTCTGTCTGGGGGAAGGGGTTAATGGAGGTGCTTGAGTGCTGAGGGCTTAAGCTGTTTCATATACAGCTTGTTCGAGAACTGACTAACTTTGATAGTAGTTGTAGGTCTCATAACCAAATTGTGTCCAGAGCATGTTTGTTTGTTTGCTTTGGGGATTTTCCCCTTGTCAAATGCTTAGTAGGTGCTAGGCTTCTCAGGGTTTTGTCTAGTATATTTAGTTGTTGGCTGTGTTGTGCTTTGTTTGTTCAGTGAATGACACTATACTTGGATATGTTCAAAACTGTTGTCGAAGAAATGACAAGGTATTGCTTTTAAGAATATCAGCCATTAAAAGTGTTAGTGGAACAAACTGGCTGAAACTGTATCCCTGACCAAACACGGACAAAGCTACTAACTCATTTTTAAAGTAGGATTCAAAATGTAATTATTTATAATTGTAATTTGTTTTATCATGAATGTTATAGGTCTTTAAAAGCCATTAATTCTCTCCGTGCCCAATCCATAACTAACATTTTAAACCAATTTTTCCCCTTTCTCTAGAGTCAAATTCTGCCCTCAGACACTCACTCATAACTTTCATGGCAGTGGAAGATCTGCACACGTATCACAGGGTGGAATTTGTTCCTTACTGCTTTTCTTTTTCTTTCTCTCTCTCTCTCAATAATTCGTCATGGTGTTCCCCCTAGCTGCTACTAATACATCTTTATCAATCCATTTTCTATGCCTTCTCAAGGTGAAGTGCTGCCATAAGGAAACAGTGATGAAAAGTAAATATTTTACCGAGTCAGCACATAATCTATCCAGCTGTGGTGGGTGTGAACTCCTGCTGCTGGAAAAAAAATTACTCGTGGATTTTATCGTTCTAGGAAAGAGAGAGAGAGAGAGCTAGAGATAGATATAAGACTTTTATGCAACAGTGGTGTTTCACTGGCGGTTCTAGTGATGTAAGATATTTCCAAGCACTCTGTAAGCTTAGGATGTTGCTAGTCTAGCAATAAGTCTTGAGAAACAAGATATTAATTAGTTATTTGTGGTGAGTGACCTTTTTTAACTAATTGCTTCATCAGACACTCCTGCTGCAAAGCTTATTCTAAAAATTGTCTCAGGGAACCTTATACTGAAGTCACAGTAAAACTAAAATCTTTGTTTCGTGTTGGTACTCATAATGATACTTTTACAGGTTAGGTGCTGTCTCAGGTTGCCCCACAACGGAGCTTTGCTAGTGCTGACCATTGTTCAAACAAGGAACGGATGAATCAACAGACCAATGTCCAAAAGCAGTTTGCTTACTCATACCCAGTGGCTGGAGGGTTTTATGCTTAAATGAGTCAATACCGCCTTCTTATTTCAAAATGTCTCACTCAAGAAATCAAAAGAACAGAGTAAAGTTAAACACAGTTAAAATGAATGTATCGAACTTCCTGAAACAAATTAATTATGGCTGTTAAACTGAGTTATGAGAGATACACCTCTACCCCAATATAAGGCAACCCCGACGGATCAAAGTAAGTTTGATATAATGCGGTTTCACCTATAACACGGTAAGATTTTTTATTTTGGCTCCTGAGAACAGCGTTATATCAGAGTAGAGGTATATTGTGTTTTGCCGTCCTCAGGTGCTTTTTGAGAATTACAAGCACTGTACCTACACAGTGGCAGTATTTTCTCCATCACCAACAAAACTCAGTCATTAATTGGTAGTCCTACACACCAGTTCATAGACAGGAAGTGAACGGTAACTTTTCCAATTAACACAGCAATAAAGGTGGGCAGAACATAATTCCCCACAATAGAATTTGACCAGGACTCTGGGGTTGGTGTCCTTAATCCTGCTTACATTGCCATCCAGTTTCTGATAATTAGTCATGTTATGCCTGAAGGATGGCACAGTGAAGTGTACTGTTCTTCCTACTCTTATTCTAGGTAGCAGAGAATAGCACTTCATATTTTTCTGTCTCATCTAAGTATTCACCTGATACACTTTGGCTTGTGACATTTAACAAGATTATCCAAAGTGTTATGGTTAGAGCTGGGTAAATGATTGATTGATTTTTTTCTTCGGTGGCTGAACTGAAAAATCCCTGAAAAGGTTCGTTTTGGTCAGGCAAAACTGATATTTTGGGGGTTTTTTTCCCCTCACTGGAACAAGAAACAAATTTAAATTAGGTTTTTTCATTTGTTTTAATTTTGTTAGTGTTGTGGACTGTACATTTTTAAACAAATCCATCTAAATTTCAAAACATTTTGAAACAAAGTTTCGTTAAATTGTAATGAACAGCTGAACACTTTTTCAATTTCTTTTTTCATTTGTTTGTTGGGTTGAAAACTGTTTGTGAATTTGACAAATAGTTTTGGCCAAATCAAAAATGCAGTGAGGAATTGGGGGGGTGGGGAGTGGTAGGAAATTGAAAACATTGAAGTGGTTCACTTAGTTGCCCCAGAACCACATTTGTGGATGAAAACTATTTGACCAAAAATTTGAGTTCTCATGCTCATTTTATCTTGCTCCATAGTATCAAGATATTGACAAAGTTTCAGAGCAGAATGGTAGTGTGTGTTGTGCCGAAGTATTTTGACTTGTGGGGAACGTTAAGGGGGTTTTAGATTTGAATCCAGGCTGAAATTTTGGAACGAGTCCATCCTTTAACAATGAGCCAAAAAAACTGAATTATCAGTAGCACTGATTCCAACAATGCATCAGAAGTATGACTGTAAGACTAACTATAAATAAAAGTGCACTACAGTAGGTGTGTTTCATGTACCAGTTGACTTATTTTTAAAAGGTGGTGCATTATTGTTATGTTTTGGGCTGGAGCATGGGTTAGTTACCAAAAAATAATGTTGACGTGATCGACCTCTGAGCTATTTAATTTATTTTTTGTCAAATATAAAATCTTACCTAATCATGCTCAATAATTCAAGGTAGAATGTCCTAAAAGTGAGGAAAATGGCAAGTTTAATGAACGGACATTTGTGACCACTTTAAATTAGTATGGTTTATGAAGACTTCGATCTTGCCTTTAGGACAATGACAAGCATAAGCTAAAAGATTCTTAAGTTGCATTGGAAAAGTTTTTAAAGCAACCTCCAGGGAAACTGAGAAGGAAACTAACTTCAGATTGTCCTGTAAAAGAAATGTAACCTTTTTTAATTAAAACACTCTTGAGCCACATTTTCATTGAAAGAAAACTGGTTCTTAAGAGCTTTGCCTTTCATTACCTTCACTATCAATTATATTTGATATGTCTCATAGTATAACTCCCACTTGGGTTTTGATTGTGTCAGCGCTTCCATTTTGCTGTCATGCTCCAAAGATCTGCTCTGGTTGAGGAAAACATATTGTGCCAGTGCCATAGTTGCCCTGCTATACGCTCTGGTCAGTCCTAAGTCTAGCAAATATCCCAGTGACACTATATCTTTTTTGATTGCCTGTTTTAAAAACATTAAATATATTTTGGATATTAAATGAAGCAGGCCTTCAAATTGGATGGCTAACGTCACTTTTTTAGAAAACATGATGAAAATTGCAAACTACATGTGAAGGTTAGAAACTATTTCTCAAAGCACTAAAAGTCAAATGAGCTAATGTCTCAAACTTCAGTAAAATGTTTTTATTTAGATAAGGAAACTGCTTGTTGTGGGCTCAAAACATGCAGCTTTAGGATATATATTTGTTTTTTTAGAATATAAACCCATTAGGATCTGTTGAATTAGACCAGACTTTTAACCTAAGCCTTGATACTGCCCATTAAATTAACTTTATAGTTTCAAGATTAAACTTTCTGTCTTGTCTCTGGTTGCTAAATCAAGAGGCAGTGTTCCAATCAATACCTTGGTAGTATCTGGTTCATCAAGGGAAGATACTATAGGCAAAATGTCAGCCCAGACTTAGACTTCTTTCTCTTTTGTTGTTGGGTTAAGTCATGCCTTTGTTTTAGTGGTTTATAGCTGTACTGCAATATGAAACTACAGTATCATAAACCAGAGGTTTTCAAACTGGAGGGGCAGACCCCTGTGGGGGGTATGGAATATACTTGGGAGGGGGAGGGCATGAGAAGCTTTGGGGCATGGAGGGAACTTACTGCGCACATTTTACCCATAGCAATGAATAAGCTGATTCCTCAGGACCTCTCAGGTCCTCAGATAGTGCTGTGAGTTTGACTTTAGATGGCACTGTGCATTTTGACAGCTCTCTGTTAAGCTTGCATAGCATTGTACAAAGTCATTGCTATCTGTAGTTAATCCATTTGCTACAAGGCAGTGTGCCCATTTAATTGTAAGCATGGACCACAATCAGAGTTTTGCTTTTGCTCTTATTACAATGGATTGTTGGCTCATTTGTGCAATAGTGTGGGGGTGGGGAGGAGACAAGTGAAAATCAGAAACTGAAACTGATTTGAGAGAAGCACTGCCACAGCCATTGGTATATGTATTTGTGTTGCTAGGGGGTGGTAGGTTACTGTAAACTACTACAGACATGAAGATGGGGGCATGCTCATATAAGTTTTGAGAATCACTGTCATAGACCCAACTAGAAGACTTGCATTCTGAGAGGCTAAAGCAGGGGTAGGCAACCTGTGGCACGGGCACCGAAGGCAGCATGCAAATTGATTTTCAGTGGCATTCATACTGCCTGGGTCCTGGCCACTGGTCCAGGGGGGCTCTGCATTTTTATTTAATTTTAAATGAAGCTGCTTAAACATTCTGAAACGTTATTTACTTTACATACAATAGTTTAGTTAATATTATAGACTTAGAGAAAGAGACCTTCTAAGAAGGTTAAAATGTATTACTGGCACGCGAAACCTTAATTTAAAGTGAATAAATGAAGACTCGGCACACTACTTCTGAAAGGTTGCCGACCCCTGAGCCAAAATATACTTCCAGTGTACTCTCATTTCCGTTTAAACTTAAAGCAAGTTAGGGTTTTTGTGCTAATCACAGTTCTCAAGTGGATTTACCTTCTAAAAAACTAAGATTGTAAAAAGTAACATTAATTCCTGTATATGTCTCCTTCACAGTATTTCTAAGCTCTGGAGCTTTAGAAAGTTAATGGTGTATTCTGTGGTTAATTTGGATCTGTTGGGTTCTTGTGGATACTTGTGATTCTGCTGCAGTCTCTGATGTTCCCTGGAAGCTTTGGGTCACTCTCAGAGGTAGTGCTGGCGTTCTTGTCCCTGGGCCCATGTCTGGGTGGAGAGAGCACCAGAGGGTCGTCTTGCATCAAACTGGCATGTTTTAATTCTATGGGGCAATGTGTACCTTAAACTTCAAGTTGAAAACTATTCTTTTCCTAGAGTTTCTAGTAGAGTTCTCAGTATTGCAGTGAGTACATTACCTGTCATCTTGGTGGCAGGAAACGAATGGTGAGGAAAACTTTAATGTCATCTTTGTAAATAAGGAAAAGGAAGTCAGATATAGTAGTTACAGAACAGGGAATCATTGAGTTCACTGTTCTAGTCCCAGCTCTGCTAAATTGGCTGTGGCTCTGGGGAAGTCACTCTATTCTATATAAAATGGATAAACCTTCTTGCCTCCTTCAAGGGTCCTCCTTCAAGGGTGTTGTAGTGAATCACTGCATCTGTTAAAGGCTTTGAGTCCCTTCCAAGGAGCTCTAGAAGTGCAAATTAAATATTGGGTGATATTGGCACTGTCTGTAAACATTGCAGCTCTGCCATTTATTTTGAGGACTGCAGTGTAATTTCTAAAGTGACCCTATGTCAAAACCCTGTTTGCAATGATTTTAGTAAATTAAGATGTGTTGTGTTGCTTAGCCCACAAAAACATTCACATTTCATGTTTTTTTCAGTTTCAAAAAACTTTGTTACTCAGAAATAGGAACAAAGCCTTGTGTTACAAGTCAACAAAAGTTTCAGTATTAACATGAAAGCTGACTCCCATGACTAAGTTGATAAAAAACATAAGCTGCTTGCGTTGGCTATCTTTACTACTGTGAAGTGGAGAGGTTTTCTTGTAGTCTTATTGATGCAGCAGCAGTCTAGATGAGCTACTTTAAGAAATAGTTGGGTTCTAGATGGGGTCATAGATAATTGCTTCTTGTGACAGTAGAAATATAGAATAGCATTAATTTTCTGGACTTCATCTGCATCCTTGAAAGAGAGAAGTATGCAAACAGTTGCAGAGGTGAGGTGGAAGACAAACTCTGTGTAGTCAGACAGGCCAATGAAAAAAGCAGCCCCCTCCCTCCTTTTTTTTTTTTTTTTTGTATCTGGGTCATCAGTAAACACCTTCAGTTGTCAATTATAGTTAAGTTTTCCACTACAGGTAGAAAAAGTTACTCAGCTCTAATGCGCAAATTTTCAGACTGTGGACACTTACTGCTGAAGGCAAATTTCAGTCTTAAGATTCAGTAGCTTTCTAGAAACTACAACTCTTATCATACCGTATAAAAATCTTTGTCCTGTATGCACTTAGATGAATTTCCCTTTCATGAGGCTTTTCTTAGTCATGTGAATCTCTCATCACCTTCACCTAACCACTAGGAATAATAGCCATGTGAAATAAATGTAGAGAAACTTGTCTATTCCTCCCTCCACCCCCCCCCCCCCAGTTCACTCTTAGCACCTGGAATTTTTAAAATACTATTTGATATTTCATGCTATGGTTTTATAGTTTTGCATATACAGTGACTGAGAAATAGAAGAACAAAACTACCAATCCTGCTGCAAGTGTAGAATCTTTGAAGTGCCCAAGTGTAGGTTTCTGTGTGTGGTGGAGTTTTTGGCCTTAAGTGGTGAGTTTTGTTAATCCTCTTATTGAACCTTTTGTTAGGTCACAGGATCATGTGTGAACATGACTGTTACTTAAAACAGCTGACTAGCTTGGAGGGCAATACTGCAAAGCTGTGAGATTACTTAACTGCTGTCTCCTTAAACTGTATTGTTTGGAGCACCATGTGCATGTGTGTATAAATAAATCAGTTCATATTTCACTTAAATCATTAGTAAACCTGTAAAAACTTTTGATGTGACTAGGAGGCTCTTGTTAGCTGTTTTCTGAACCACTTCTGCCTAGGAATTTAAATCTTGTGATTTGCCAGCTGAGGAGCCAGTATAGACAGCGTTTACATGGATGTAACGCAACCATAGCCCTCCATCAAGTCCAAGACAAGCTTCATTTTTTCTGTTCCTAGAACACATTTATTTCTTCTAGTCAGTGTGCATTGATCACTTGTAATGCTGTTCTGTGTGCATACTTAAAGGGGCAGGGATGGAAATGTTATGCAGTTTGTAATCCAAATGGCCTTCATGGAGACTACGAAGGCCACAATGTTGTAGCAATTAGGTGTTGGGGAATTAATTGATTCTCTTTAATGTGGTCTTGAACTTTTAGTAGAGCTGTAAAACCATTTTCTTTCCTCCTGTATAAATGTGCTTTCCTTAGCTCTGCTTTAAAAGCAGGACTTGTTCATTGGTGTAGGAAGAGCTAGCATAGCCATTTGTGACAGTTGTAGGCTTCGAGTGCTGGAGACTATCATCTCTCTGCCTGTTCTTTCTAGGCATATGGCTGGCTAAAACTTGTTGAGGAGCTTTGTTTTAGATTTGAAATTTACAAAATGGCACTTTGGCAAAGGATATTGAAATGTATAGACATTACAGTGAAACTAGACAGTCTTTCAGGGCTCTTATCAAAGTGTTTATAGTTTTCTTCTTTGGAGTAGGTGAAACAATTAAAAAAAAAGGTTAATACTTATCTAGAGAATTTTAATAAATGCAGAAAAATCAATTGATTCCTCTCACCTGATTCTGGCTTTGTAGCCCTTGATCACTGAATGTGTAGGCATTAATAAACTATGGCTTCATCTTCAGCAGGAGACACCTATTTTCCACCCATCTCCAAACTTGTTGTCAACAGGCAGTTATGTAGAGCTCTACTTCAGGATGCTATACAAACAGTAACTACCCCCCTTAGCCTGCGAGGTAGGAATGACAAGTAGTATCTCTGTTGTACAGAATGAAAACTAAGGCAGAGATTAACTGATTACTTAAGCAGACCTGGGGTTAGAACTCTAAAACACATAACTCCCAACCAGAGATTGGCACCACCATGTTGCATGAAAGACACTTGACAAAATTACCGTACTTAATGATGGACATTGGGGGAGAGGGCAAGGGTTATGTCATTCAGTGTTTCTTGAAAAATTACCACAGATCTCAAAATTTTTACCACAGACACTTGTGTCCATGTACGGATATGTTGTTGACCCCTGCTCCAACCTTACGGTTGTTCCTAGACTATAGTGCCTTTTATTCAGACAACTGTTCTGTTTCTGATTCAAAATGTAAGTGATCACTGACCAACTAGGTCACTTCCTTAATCTCAAGTGAACTCCTGCATTGAAACCATTGTGGGAATTCTGCACCCCCCTGAGATGACTTTGATGTTGTCTGACAGGGAGGCTCGGCATCTGCCCTGCTGCACATAGCCCTTCAGAAAACAGCAGAGCAGTAGCAGAGTGAAATGGACTTCACTTGTGTCAGTTTCACTCTAGAAGTTCTAGCACCCAAAGCAATGTGTACAGTGCTCTGCTGCTGCTGAGGATGCTCCTTTTGGAGAGGAGGAAGGATGAAACAAACCCACATATTTTCCTCCCATCTTTTTTCTCCACCCTCACAAATGATGTTAATTTTGTTTGATTTCTTCATTGTGCACCTAATAACAGAAGAAAACATTTGTGCTTGTAACGCCTGCACAGTTGCCCAGCTGACAGGAATTGCGTCAATTAACTCACTGCTGTTCTCATTGGTGAACTACTATTGGCAGGGGCAGCAGTAAAATTAGGGAAGTAGACAGTATGGGAGGATATATTGTCACAAACTGTGTTCAGAGGAAAGCGACAACGTAGTGGTGTTGTGACTACTCTATTTGGGATGCTCTGCCCTTTTGTCTGAGGTAGCAGAGGCTGTGAACTCTTTTTCAGAGAGAGGGAATTCTTGGCCTAGCTTTTGCTAATTGTTGACCTAAAATGAAGACACTTGCCTAGGGTTTGAGAAGTCTAGACGTGAAACTTGAGCAACCCTCTGTCCTCAATTAGAGGACTATTTAATAAGAATAAAAAAGTTAGTCTTCAGGTGAAAGGATATTCCTTCTTTATGGAGGGACTCTGGGTGTGAGGGTTGTATAGGGGACGCTGACAGACACTCCCTTAATGTAGTATTTCAGATTCTAATATCGAAACCATATTCTTAAATTTATTCACCTAAATTTACGTTATTGCTGATTACGTACGCTGTCATATGACTTTTTTTTAAAAACAAACTTGGTATTTGTAGATAATCTAGGTGCTATACCGAGATGTACAGACACTTTTTTCTCAACTTGTGTACTATTTAATTTTAACGTTCACTCTAATAAAAATTTTAAATCTGTTCTCTCAAGCAAAAAGGCAAGAAAGGGACCAGTTCATACAGACCACAATTCACTCTGCCAATGTAATGTCTGGTAGTAGTAAGGTGTGTACCCACGGCTGGCAAGAGTTACAGTGCGTGTGTTAAATTGGCTTAAACTTACATTGCCTTGCGGTTTTATGTCAAGTATATTATGTATAGTAAACTTAATTGTTTAGCAACTTTTTGTGAATCATTATGTACATGATCTTTTGTGTTTTGTCAGGCTTGAAAACAGACTTAGCTGAAATAGCATTGGAAGCAAAGCTAAAACTGCTTATTGCACTTGTATGTTTTCCTTATGGACTTCCAGGCACAGAGTGTTCTTCTCAGACACCTTACACAACTATGTGTATAGTCTCATCCAGGCAGTTCTTTCTTTGGCATAATCTTCTGGGTCTCTGCACCCAAAGGACCTAAGTGTGGCAGTGTTTCTTGGATCATAGACTTGGAAATTTTGAGTGCATTGCCTCCAGAGAAGGATGAGTTGCACAGCCTTGCAATATGATAGTGCATTGAATTATATGTTAATTTCAATCAAACACCTTTCTCCTGCTTCTTTTTATTTTTTTAAATGTGGCCTGCAACAGAGAACCTAAAATTGAGGTAACTACAGACATGCTGAATACGGCTGCAGGTGAGGATGGGTTTCCAAACATAATTAACTTACTAGTGTATTTTATACTTCTTGGTCTTGTAAAGACTCCAGCTCCGCCTATGTTTGCTGTTAGTACTTTAGAATGTATCCATTTGAGAAGTCAGGCACACAACTTGCTGCATCTCTGAGCTTAAAGGAGCAGGACAAGGTGCATTTTTTTTTTACTCATTTTTCCAAGTACTACAAATCTACCAAAATACCAGATTCTTCATAATACACATAATAAATAAAGGAAGCTGGGATAAAGGGAGAAGAGAGGAAGCAACATATCTATCTTGAGCGTCTGCTTTGATCATAAACATCTGAAGAGTCAGCCTGAATTGCTCTGAATTTTTCTGGCATTTCCTTTCTGTGGAATGCCAGTTCATTAGCTGTGCGGTCAGCCATGTCGCTGAGCCAGGCATCAGTGTTTGGGGACAGACTTCTCCATTTTTTGCAGGATTAATCTTTTTAGTGACCAAAGCTGTGCAATTGAAACCAAGATGTCTTGTTACTGGGTAGCCTCCAGGTATCAGGAATGTATCCAAGAATGAAATTTAGCATCTAATATAAAATTTGGTATGAGGTAAGTCAAAGGACAGACATTCTTGATACAGGGGCACTCACAAAACATGTGACAATGTAACACTAAGGCCACGTCCAGACTAGGGTATTAAAATGGATTTTAGATACGCAACTTCAGCTACGTGAATAACGTAGCTGAAGTCGAATTTCTAAAATCGAGGTACTCACCTGTCCAGACGGCGCGGCATTGATGTCCGCGGCTCTCCGTGTCGATTCCGGAACTCCGTTCGGGTTGATGGAGTTCCAGAATCGATGTAAGCACGCTCGGGGATCGATACATCACGTCCAGACTAGACGCGATATATCGATCCCCGAGCAATCGATTTTAACCCGACGATGCCGCGGGTTAGTCTGGACGTGGGCTAAGAGAGTTACATTTCTAACAGCAGTCCTCATTTATGAGGCCCATTACCATTAGCCTACATGGGTGGGGACCAGTATGTTCAAAAAAGCCATTTATGCTGAATAAGATCTCCTCTCAGGTCTATAGTATTTCAACATTAGATGCAATTGTATTCCATTGAGTTGGAGATAGTTCTGTATCCAAATATCTATTCCAATCAAATCTCTAAATGTCAATCTTTAGCGGAGTTTTTCAGGCCAGAAAATGATAAAAGGATACAGCTGGCTGAATAAATCCAAGAAGTTTCCTCCAAAATAATAAGGTTCTGGAACTCCTGGTGCATACAGGCCAAACACATCTGTCATTAAATGCTTTAGCTGGAGAGATTTCCATGCTCCAGGGCATGGCAAGCCTAATTGTTGCTGAAGATCTACAAGTGGCTTAAATTGATCATTGTTAAGGCTACATTTTAGTCACAGGTACTGTTAGTAAAAGTCCAGCACAGCTCATCCAGGACAGCTCAGGGACAGTAAACAAAAATTCATGGCCTGTGACCTGTCCATGACTTGTACTATATATCCCCTACCTAAAACTTGGGCTGGGCAGTCTCGGGGGGCAGGGGGGAAGTGGTCTTGGGGGTGCCACTGGTGCAGGAGTGTGTGTAGTGGGGCTGCCAGTCCCACTATCTGGCTGCGTGTAGCAGCTGGCATGTTCCTGCAACTCCTGGGAGGGGTAGGTTGGGGGGCTCTGCACGCTGCCCCCACCATTAGTACTGGCTCCACAGCTCCCATTGGCCAGGAACTGCAGGAATGGTGCCTGTAGGCAGGGGCAGCTCGCAGAGCCCCTTGGCCCCTCTGCCTAGGAGCTGCAGGGACATCCAGCTGCTTCCCGGGAGGCCCCCTGAGGTAAGTGCCCCCCACACCCCAGCCATGAACCCTTCTCCCACACCAAACTGCTGCTGGCACAGGGGCTGACTGAGCTGATCAGGCAGCCATGGAGCCAGCTGCACCAGCTGCTGCAAAAGTCACAAAGTCAAGGAGTCTGTGACCTCTGTGACAGACATGCAGTCTTAATCGTTGTCAGTTATCTATGACACAGTCATCATTCCCCTCTCTCCAATCCCTCTGTATCAAGGTTTTGCAGTTGACTTTAAGGCTAGGATTGCTCCATAAGACTGCCTCTACAAAGAAGAATGGATGGAAACAGAACTTTGTCTCCAAATTTGACCAATCTTGCCTTGCAGCTATTATTGTGTGAGCTCCGGAGCTGGCAAATCAATAATAATTCGATCCTACAATGCCTGAGGCAGGGGAGATTGAATAAATTATTGGTATACTATCTAAACCCAAGATAGGGTCTGTGAGGTGCTATCTAATGGCCATAAAGATGCCTGGCTTAAAAAAAGGAGAGAATTTGCCAGGTTGGAAAACAAAATCCTTTGATATGGGGGAGCTATAATTTATTCGTTCTAGATTTCTTCTCTGCACCCCAAAGGAACTTCCTTAAAATAAATTTGAGGAATAGAAATAGGGAGACTGCTCAGGACATTCAGAATCTGTGAAGGACATTGAGTTCAGCGGATACACGGCCGGGGCACCAAAAAAAAAAAAAAGGGGGCTCCAGCGGCGCAATCGGTTAGCACACAGTACTTATGGGGGAAGGGATAGCTCAGTGGTTTGAGCACTGGCCTGCTAAACCCAGAGTTATGAGTTCAATCCTTGAGGGGGCCATTTAAGGATTTGTGAATTGTTCTTGCTTTGAGGAGGGGGTTGGACTAGATCTCCTGAGGTCCCTTCCAACCCTAATAATCTATGATTCTATGACAAACCCTCAGTTTGTAGGGCAAAATTAATATACTGGAAACCAGTCTCCCTAAAGTGGGCAACACTTGGGGTTCTATATTTAACTTAGAGATTTCTTGAATATTACTGGGAATCAATATTCCTAAATATTTAATGCAAGAGGATTACCATTGAAAGTCCAAATTTGATGAAAACCCTTTGAGCATATATGTTAATGCCTAAGATTTCTCATTTACCCCCAATTAATTGTGTGTCCTGATTGATGTCCAAACATATTAATAGTGGATAGATTAGGAATAGCAGTATCAGACTTAGACAAATACAGCAGCATCACCCACATAGAGCATGAACGTGGTCTCTCTTTGACCCATTGTATTGGGATGGGCAGGTTGATTTGCCTGGATGGAAATGGCTAAACATTGTAAAGCTAAACAAACAGAAGAGGAGAAAGGGGGCAGCTATGCCTTAGACCTCTCTTGAATGGGAATAAGGCAGAAATAATACCATCGGTATTACCTGTAAGTTAGGCTAGAGCAGAGAAGCTCCATCCAAGCAATAAATTGGTTATCAAATCAAAATTTTGATATTACATGAATAAAATAGTCCCAGGTTATGCAGTGAAAGGCCTTATAATCAACTAAAGAAATGACAGATAAGGATTCTTTAGAATCTCTCAAAGCGGCAATAATATCAGTTGACACACATTATCTGAGCCATGTCTATTACAAAGGAGGCCTACCTGATTTGTGTATAACATGAGAACTTTGTCCAACTGCGTAACAAGCTTTTGCTTAAAATCTTAGTATCACAGTTGATTAAAGAAATTGACCCATAATTACTGTATAGTCCAGGGTCTTTTCCAGGTCTAGAAATAATTGAAATTACAGCTTCTCTAGGGTTTGGCTACACTTGCAGCTGTACGGCACTGGAAGTTAAAGCTGTCTTCGTACAGCTATGTAGGGAAAGCTCTGCAGTGTGGCCACACTGACAGCTACCAGTGCTGCAGTGTGGCCCCATTTGCAGCAGTGTTTGGAGTGGTGCATTATGGGCGCTATCCCAGCATTCAAGTGGCTGCAACGTGCTTTTCAAAAGAGGGGGGTGGGGGGAAGAGATTGTGGATTTTTGGACCTGACACTGTCAGCTCCCTGCCTTGCAAGTTCTGACCTCTTCCCCCACCCCTCTCTCATTCACTAAATGCAAATAGCCGCCTTTGTTTTTTTCCTCACAGCCCAGATAAGCAGCTGCTCTGAAAGGGACCTCCTCCCCCGCCACCCGCCGTGCTGCTTCTCTTCTCAAGCAAACACTAGCTGTGGACATTCCAAAGGGATCCCCCTGCCTGCTTCTGCTCGAGCAAACAGTAGCTGTGGTTTTCAGATAAGCAGCTCTGGGAGCCTGGGGTTCACAACAAAACAAAGAGTGTTATCTTTACTTAAAAGCATTATGGGAAGGTTCCGGAGGTCAGTTACAGCGTAGTAAAATTAATCACGGTTTACACTGGCTCCCCAGCACTGCAACAGCAGCACTGTTCTCTTTATTCCTCTCGTCGAGGTGGAGTACATGCAGCGCTGTAGCCAGGGAGATACACTGCTGTATTAGCCTTGCCAGTGTGGACGGGGAGTAAGTTGCAGCGCTGTAAAGCCGCCACCAGCGCTGTAACTCTCAAGTGTAGCCAAGCCCCTAGAGTGGTGGGAAAGTTTTGCTCATTCCTGGCCTCCTTGACCATATTCATTAATCTAGGAGTCGAAGTTTCAGAGAACTTTTGGTAAAATTCAGTAGGGAACCAGTGTGTGCCAGTAGTCTTTCCAACCCTTTATTTCTTTTTAGCCTTGGCCAGTTCTGTGATTTCTAGTGGGGTGTCTAGAAGTCCATTCTGAGAGTTAGAGATGAGTAGCATAGACAATCCACTAAAATAGTTACTAAGTCATCTTTACCAATACCCTCTTCAGCTAAACATAGTTGTATTTAAAACTGTTTAATTGTTTGTTAATACCTGACTGTTGTATATAATTTGTTAGCCTTTTGTTCACGTTTATGTGCCAATAGCTTGCCAGCTCTCTCACCAGATTCCCAGTAAACTTGCTTCAAACAAAATAATGTAAACTCAGCCTTTTGGGGCAGAAGTTTGTTGATTTCATACCTTTTTAATGAGGGTTCTGAGTTTCTTTAGGGAGAGGGCAGAAGCATAGTTTTCATCCAAGATCTTAATTCCCTTTTCTAAGGGTATCAATTGTGTGTTCTCTCCATTCTTTTTTTATAAATGTCACATAATAGTTGATAGGATCTCTGATGAAGGCTTTAATGGTTTCCCAAAATGTGGCAGTGGTGAAGTAATGGCAACATTTGTTTAAAGGAAGAAGAAAAATTTTTACTCACTGGAGTTACCAAATGATATATCAAATTTCAGAGGTATTCAACCTCCACATCTTAGTTGGAGGGTACATACCCTGTAGGCCTAAAAGACATGCATAGAAGCGTGGTCAACTATAACAACATAACAGTCCACCACAATAAGTGATGGAATTTATCAAGTCATAATAGTAAGAAATAGTCCAATCTTGCATGTGTTGAATGAGCTGCTGTGGAAAAAACAAACAACGAAAAAACCCAACCAAAACAAAACTGGGCAATCCTAAGGACAAAAACTATAATTATCATATATCTTGTAAGCCTGAATCAGCCATGTTATATATGAAGGACTTGACAGGTATTAGTGGTGTTATATAGAGATGGAGAAATTTATCAGACTGGATCTAGTTTCATTGGAGTCTCTAGCTATAATAATTGGATCTGACTCATGTCATTTATATTCATAAAGTATCAAATTTTGGGTTCTCTCTGTTTGACCCATAGATTGGCAAAGATGATTACAGAATTCCCAATTTTAGTCTTGAGGACAGTGCGTCTGCCCTCATTGTCAGACCTTGTGCTCATTGAACTTTTTATGTATTAATGCAGCAATTTTAGAATGAAAGCAACTAAAAAATTAGGCCTACCCAATCTCTGTTCAGTTTACAGTCTTCAAGTTCTGTCAGTTGTCTCCTGAAGCATAGCGATGTCAGCATTGACAATGAATGCATTTTGTGATAGGGTTATTAAAACCCTTTATATTCCAGGAGATACATTTAATTATGGGTGCCTTCACTGTTAAAATGTACCAGATACAGTATAAAATCAGTTTGTGAATAAATGAGAAATTGCAAATTTTCTTGAGCAGTGTATGGTTCTTGCACAGCTAAACAGCAAAAGTTATATAATCCAGGAATAGGGTGTTGCTTTCTGGTATATATTCAGCAGGAGTGGGAAGGAAATTCCTAGCATGGGAGGATAAAGGGAAGGGGGGAGAAAGAAGAATTACATAAGTTTGAAAAAACAAAATGGAAAAGGTAGTGGATAGAGAAATAGACATTAGTACCATACAATCAAAAAAAAATCTGTTTAAACATCCAAAATACAGACTTGACACCTGTGGGGTGAGGAGGATGGCTACATGAGGTGAAATTTGGAGACCCTCAGAGCCCCTTGGGCCGAAACATTACAACTATAGTAATCATCTTTTACCAACAGAGCCCTGATATATTAATCTAAAAAGAAGCACCATCTAATAAAGCAATGAGATTTGCTTTATTAGATGGTGCTTCCTTATGGACTACTTTACACAATGCGCAGTCAACCTGTGGAACTTGAGGGATATTGTGAGGGCCAAAAGCATAACTGAATTCCAAAAACTAGATAAGTTCATGAGGGAT
The DNA here is from genome assembly GCF_025201925.1 of Gopherus flavomarginatus. Taxonomy (NCBI): domain Eukaryota; kingdom Metazoa; phylum Chordata; order Testudines; family Testudinidae; genus Gopherus; species Gopherus flavomarginatus. The sequence goes on along the minus strand of NC_066618.1, from coordinate 24,285,501 downwards.
GGGTCCATCAATGGCTATTAGCCAAGATGGTCAGGGATGCTGTCCCTAAATGTCTGACTGTCTGAAGCTGGGCCTGCATGATGAGGGATGGAACACTTGAAATTGGCCTGTTCTGTTCATTCCCTCCCTTCTGACCGTTGTCAGAAGATGAGATCCTGGGCTAGATGGAGCATTGATCTAACTCGATATGACTGTTACGTTCCTAACAGCTCCCTTTTTTCCCCTTCTGGATTTCTGCAATATAAGCTCTTTAGTGATAAATTTCAGGAACTTAAGTCAGTGCTCTAGGCTGACCTTCTGGAACTTGTTTGGGGGCAAGGAACTGGTGTGCCTGAGCTATATCAAAACAAAAAATCTTAGGGCATGTTAGCAGTTTAGGAACAGATTCAGAAGGTTTACCTTTCTGTATTCCCACAATCCTGATGTTATATTGCCATGAATGACTTGCTTGGTCTTAATAATCTTGATATCATTCCAGTTCTTCATAGTCTGTAGTGGGTTAGTTTGAAAACATCATCCACTTCAGAAATTTTTCTGCTTCACTCATCCATCTGAATAGAGCTTGTAGTGCACTATGAATCTCAGTCATTGTGTTCTGTAGGGTAGATGCAATTACAACAGTATCTGCGGCTACTGCTTGCAGGATCGCCATCCACTTAAATTCCATCAGGCTCAGGCAACAGTTTGTAGAAGATGAGAAGGCTGCACTCCTTGGGGAATGGAAGAGGGTTGAAGCACGGTAAAGGGGTGGTGTGCTTTCAGATTTTGGAGAGGAAAATGCTGAACTAAAGGACATTTTGGGGGTTTCAGTAGTTGGATGATGAGGGAGACAGTGTTCGAGGATTTTCTGTGGACTGCTTCAGAATTCAAGCAACCTGTATCCATTTTGGTCATAGTGCCCTCTGGTGTCTAATTTGTTATAAAAACTAAAACTTCCATATGCAAAATCTGGTCCATGGGCTGGGCATCTTAATGTATTAATGTTTTTTTGTTCTTCCTGGAAATGATGCAGTCCACAGTGATTCTGGAACTGGCCAGCAGTTCTGAAAGATCTAAAACTAAAGAAAATCAGTCTAGAATTATTTGTGTGCTGAATCCTGAGTCTGGTTAGTTCCAGGGTGTAAATCAACCTAAATGCAGAACCTGTTTTAAAAAGAACGTTAAAGGCACACTGTCAACTGAAGTCGTAGATTCCAAGGCCAGTGATCATCTAGTCTGACCTCCTGTATAACACAGGCCATAGAATAATTCCTCAAAATAATTCCTTAGAAAAACATCCAATCTTGATTTAAAAATTGCCAGTGATGGTGAATCCACCATAACCCTTGGTAAGTTGTTCCAATGGTTAAAAAAAATTTAACAGCGAGGGTAATGAACACCTTCCAGTCTGAATTTGTCTTGCTTCAACTTCCAGACATTGGATCATGTTATACCTTTCTCTGCTAGATTGAAGAGCCCTATATTAAATATTTGTTCCTCATGTAGATGTTTGACTGTAATCAGCTCATCTCCCTTAACGTTCTCTTTGTTCAGCTAAATACTCAAGGAGCTCAGTCACAATAAAGCATGTTTCCTAATTGCTTAATCTTTCTCGTAGTTCTTCTCTGAACTCTCTCCAGTTTATCAACATCCTTCTTGAATTGTACACACCAGAACTGGACACAGTATTCTAGCAGTGGCCACATCAGTGCCAAAAACGGGTAAAATAACCTCTCTACTCCTACTTGAGATTCCCCTGTATTGGCATCCAAGGATTGCATTAGCTCTTTTGAGTACAGTGTTGATTTGGGAGCTCATGTTCAGTTGGTTATCTACCAGAACCCACAGATCTTTCTACAAGTCAGTGCTTCCTAGAGTAAAGTCCCCAATCTTGTAAGTATGGCTGACATTCTTTCTTCCTAGATGTATATATTTACATTAAAACCGTATTGTTTATTTGCACCCAGCTTTACCAAGCAAATCAGTTTACTCTGTATCAGTGACCTGTTCTCATTATTGACCACTCCTCCAATTTGTGTGTCATCTGCAAACTTGATCAGTGATGATCTTATCTTTTCTTCCAGATTGCTGGTAAAAATGTTAAATAGCAAAAGGACTACCAACGGTTGCCTCGGGGTCCTCACTAGAAACACTGCTGCTCATTGATTCCCTGGTCACAATTACATTTTGAGACCTGTCTGTTAAGCATGCCATGTTAATTTTATATTCAATTTTTTAAAATAAAAATTGTGAAGTACCAAGTTAAACATTCCCTCCTTTAATTCTTTATTAACAGAGTCCTGTCAGCTGCTCCAGGATCAATGTCAGGCTGACGGGCATATGATTACTAAGGTCATCCACTTTACCCTTTTTAAATATTGACACACCATTAACTTTCTCCTAATCTTCTGGAATTGCCTCACTGTTCCAAGACTTAGTGAAAACCAATATTAATGATCCAACAAGCTCTTCAGGCAATTCTTTTGAAACTCTTGGATGCATATTATCTGGACCTGCTGATTTTAAAATGTTTAACTTGAGTAGTTTAAATCCTACTCAACTTTATCAGCAAGTAACATGCAAAGACTATTATCAATGAAAAAGGGAAGTATGTATCTTCCCTTTATTTTGTGCATTTAAGACTTGCATATAGCATTCCTGTCTTTCCCTATATAGTTTGGTTTTCCTTTGTGTGGATCTTTTTTACAGCTCAGGAGGTGGTATAGTACCTGAACCACTTAAAAACAAAAAAAAGAAACGAGTACACTTGAGCTGATGGCACCCCTTCAGATTCATTTCTGGCTAATATGGTAGATGCACAAGTCACTACTATTGATTCCTTCAGTAACTAAGCTTTCGTATATTAGGTGAAGTGTGCAAGTCAGTTTAACCTGAAACCAGAAACTTTAACCTGAATTCATTCATTTATTTTGAAAAAACCACAACACTGTACTAAAAACTTCACTGTATCTATTTAAAAAAAAAAAATTAAGGTTGCTCCAAAGTTAGAATTGAGGCTACCTTTGCAAACTTCATTTGTCCCCTTTGTGTATGTGCATTATGATGTATTCTTGAATTACATGATCAGACTATTTTTTTCCATGAGCCCTGTCTTCATCAATGCACAGGACGGCCGCTGCTTACTTATTAAGTAGCTGTTCAATATTTTTTTCTCTCCTTATGCAGGATGCGTCCTCGTACCTTATCTATTGCGTGCTCTTCAGACTCTGCTCTTAAGGTAGAATTATTTTTTCTCATGGGCTCTTCTATAGTGCTTATCATTATAGCATCTACCTACTTCAGAGGAAGACAACTATTCATTAAAGTGTGTGAACTAGCTCTAAAGAGGAAAGTTGTGTTTAACCCCAGCCTAAATCATGCCCAGTGTGCACAGAATGTTTGGGAGAAATTTAGCTGCCGAAACTTGTCTCGACTCAGCACATGCAAACTATTTCTCCCCCCACCCCCGAAAAAAAAAAAAACTTTTTGTATTTTGGCAGATTTTTCACAGGGATGGCTATCATAACCTTAGTCCCAGATTTGGACCTTAGCGTCCAAAATATGGGGGTTAGCATGAAAACCTCCAAGCTTAGTTACCAGCTTGGACCTGGTACTTGCTGCCACCACCCAAAAAATTAGAGTGTTTTGGGGCACTCTGGTCCCCCTGAAAAACCTTCCCTGGGGACCCCAAGACCCAAATCCCTTGAGTCTCACAACAAAGGGAAATAATCCTTTTTCCCTTCCCCTCTCCAGGTGCTCCTGGAGAGATACACAGACACAAGCTCTGTGAAACTACACAGAGTGACTCCCCCTCTCTGTTCCCAGTCCTGGAAACAAAAAGTACTTTCCTCTTCACCCAGAGGGAATGCAAAATCAGGCTAGCAAATTCAACACACACAGATCTCCCCCCTGATTTCTTCCTCCCACCAATTCCCTGGTGAGTACAGACTCAATTTCCCTGAAATTTCCCAGTAAAGAAAACTTCAACAGGTCTTAAAAGAAAGGAAAAATACATACAAATGGTCTCTCTGTATTTAGGTGACGAAATACAGGGTCAGTTGCTTAAAAGAATATTGAATAAACAGCCTTATTCAAAAAGAATACAAATCAAAGCACTCCAGCACTTATATTCATGCAAATACCAAAGAAAAGAAACCATATAACTTACTATCTGATCTCTTTGTCCTTACACTTAGAAACAGAAGACTAGAAAGTAGAAACTGCTTCTCCAAAGCTCAGAGAAAGCAGGCAGACAGAAAACAAAGACTCAGACACAAACTTCCCTCCACCCAGAGTTGAAAAAATCCGGTTTCCTGATTGGTCCTCTGGTCAGGTGCTTCAGGTGAAAGAGACATTAACCCTTAGCTATCTGTTTATGACAATGGCAAGAAACACATCCCTGATAGGGCCTTTGCAAGATTGTCGCCTGCTCCAAAGCATGGTGACTCTAGATGCTTTCAAGGTAAAGATCTCAATCACTAGCATAGGAGAAAAAATGCATTGTTTTGCTTAACTTTGTTCTTGGAAGTGGTTGAACAGCTTTGGCTCAGATTTTCTAAAATTCTTCAGCCTAACACTGTCTGCACTAGCACTTACATTGGCAAATCTTTAGTCGCTCATTGGTGTCCTCCTGTGGGAGAAGAAATAAGGCAGCCCTCCTCAGAAACCTGCAACAGATTTCAGAGTACCTCCACAAAAGTTTCCTGGAGATTTCTATAGTGGATTCCTGGGCCATCTCTGTGTATATAAAGTCTTTTTCATTGGGCACTGTCTGCCTAGCTGATGTGGCCACTGGGAGGATACGCACTGTACCTCATCTTGTTAAATTTAATCAAAAATAAAATGTAAGAACATGTCACCCCAGAAAATAACTTGAAATTGCATACTCACCAGGTGTTCTTTCCCCGGCATCACACTTAGCCACAATGCTGTTCTGCGACTGGCTGGACAGCTCTGTGGTTACGAACAGCACCTGGCTCTTGGAAAGAATGGATCCTCTGCTAACCTGTCTCCCATTCTCTTTCTCCTCTTTCCTTTCCAAGATTCCGTGTTGCCATGTTGGTCTGGGACTCTGACTCTGAGGTATCCAAGCTGCGCTTGGGCGTCATGGTGGGGTTGCTGCTGAGAATCGTATGCAGCCACTTGTAGAAGTGGCATGTCTGCGGTGCTGCACCAAAGCAACTGTTGACCTCCTTTGCCTTCTGGTACGCCTGCCACAGTTCCTTTATTTATTTTTCACCCCCTTCCTTCACCCGGCATTGCTATGTGTCCCTAGTGTAGCCCTTTGCCCCCATGCCCTGCACAATCTGGTCTTGGATGTCTGTTTCTGTGGCTGAATCAGCTGTGACTGAACAGCCTCTTCTCCTAGACCAATAAGATCCATCACCTCCTATGTACCCAGTTTTGGAGATTGGAGCTCCAGTGATTAGCTGTGCAGGTGAGCGCTCCACACCCAAAACACAGGAAGTGGAAATTCAAAAGGTCCTGGTCCTTTAACCAGGAGGGGCTTTTTCCTGTGTACCTGGCTACTGTGCAGCAGAGTTAAACATGTTTACCAGAGCAGTCCGTGGTGCATTGTGGGACACCTTCTGGAGGCCAATTAGGTCAACATAAGCAATGCTATGTCTACACTGCCTCTATTGACTTAACAACATCAAATTAAGTTCTAAGACTCTTGTGGAGGTGGAATAATTAAGGCTATGTCTACACTAGCACTTTTGTCAGTCAATTGTGTGTGTGTGTGTGGGGGGGGGGAACCCTGACCAACAAAAGCACCAGAGTGGACAGGAGATGCTATCCTGCTGACATAGCTACCGCCAGTCGTTAGCAGTGGAAACTAACATTAAAGCTAGATATAAGAATTCTGGACAAAAGCTTTCTTAGTGGAGAGAATGACACGCATTTGAAAATAATATTTTGAGATGATGCATAATCATTTCTTCTTATTCCCAAAATAGTTTTCCCAAGCATGTATAACTTTCTGCTGTTTTTAAATGCAAGATACTTAAGTCCCACGCAGAGTATTGTGAACCAGACCCCAACAAATCAGTAGATTGACCCCCAAAACATGGTTATTTCCTTTTTTTTTTTTTTTTTTCATTCTGACAATTTGGTTAACTGCCCCAGCCTATCCTTGGTATGTTAGTGCTGCCTATGCTATCAAATGTATGGGTATGAGGATTTTAGCCCCTGCTGCAGGAGTTCTCACCACTACATCTGCGCCCCGCCCCTCCAGCCTAACAGTGAATTCTGCCCCACAATCTCCAAGTCAGTTCTGCTGTCTGGCCCCCGCATCAGTTCTATCCCCACCCAGACGGGTTATGCCTCCCTAATTCCTCCATCTCACACCCAGCACCCAGTTCAGCCCCTCCACCTCGCCTCTGCTCCTCCTTGAATTCTTCCCCTGCCCCCCTCCCCCCCCCGCAGCCCTGGGGGGGCTACAGCAGGATCTCTGCTCCCCTTGCAGGCTGGGGTCTAGGGCCTCTTCCCCACTGCTGGTGACTACAGGAAGGAGAGGGGAGGGGTGGAGGACAGGACCTGTTCATCACAGAAGGGGAGGGGAGAAAGAGATTGAGCTCTGATAGGTTGCTCTTCCCCTGGAGGAGGCAGGGCAGTGAGGTAAATAACCAATCAGAAGGCAGCTTCTCCCTCTCCTGCCTCCACTCCACAGGACTCAAATTTGCTATCTTGCTCTCTGTTCCCCAAAGGGAGGTTGCCTCATGCATAATAATGAAAGGGGTGTTGTCCCAGAGAGCAAAAGCACAGAATGTGATCCAGCTCCGACACTAATTAAAATACAAGGGAAGGCTTTTTGGTTCTCGCATGTAGCTTTTTCAGAAAATTCCATGGCACACCTGTTTGGTTCTGACAGCACATCAGTGTGCCACAGCACACCGGTTGGGAAACACTGCTATAGACACTGCACTATGACTGACTTCCTAGAGTGCAGTAGAGTGTGCTCTCACGGGAGATGGAGAAGCTCCTGCAGCCGTGGTCCCCAAACTTTTCATGCTGTGCTTCTTGCTCCGCCTTGGGAGCTGGGCCAGGAGTTGGCCTGCAGCTACTGGGTACGGGAGCTGAGGTTGGGGATGGAGCCACAGCTAGGAGTAGGTCTGGGATGACAAGTGGATTTGGGGCTGTGAGCACATCTGTAGCCAGGGTTGGGTGGCACTCCCTCCCCAATTTGGGGGGCTGACCCAGGAGCAGAGCTGCAGCTGGAGGCAGAGTGGCACTCCCTGCCTGCTGTGGGGGCTGGCCTGGGCCCTGCCTCACCCCCCTGAATGATGTTCTGTAACCACTTGGGTTGTACACCCCACAGTTTGAGGACCACTGACCTAGCTGCTAATACAATGGTCTAGTGCAGATGCAAAGGCATGTGAGAGTGAACATAGTGTCTGTGATATATACTGTAGTGGAAATGTAGTAAGGGCTTTCTCACTTGCGGGTGGGAAGATAGGTGGAAATCTGGGGACAGAGTTTTCTGGTGTTAAAAATTAACACATGCACCTCTTGAAAGTCTGACTAGAGCATTCTTATGTTAACGTAACTAATGGAAGTGTGCTTCTATGCTGAAGGCTTCTTTTTAAAAACTTCCTTTAACCTTATTTCAGACTAGTTTGTGAAGAAAGGGATTTATGCAAAGAGCTAAATTCAAATATATATTTTTCATTGCTCTTCCAGCAAATGTAAAGATCTTTTATTCTAATGAGCTTTTTTGTTGCAGTTTGCGATGCTAAAGTTAGTTGTCAGCATTTGCATTATAAATTCTTTAAGTGCTGATTACTCTGGTCTGAAAACTGCAAGATTTCAGCCCAGGAGCATTGTTTTCTGGTTTGTATGTTTTTAAATAACACATCTGACTGAACTGATTGTGCTTATGTTAAACACTTGCACATCCATGCTCATGTTGACTCCAGATAGTAAAACTGACTGCATACAAGTAAACTTTACAACAAAGATTAGAGAAAAAAGTAGGTTCAAGTGTTCAAGTTAATGGTAGTTCAATGTCAAGGGTCATATTCTGAAATCTGTAAGTAGTTCGTTCCTTTTTCAGTATTATTTTCAGTATTATTCAGTCCTTTCCTTCCTGCAAAGACTGCTGCTAATGTAGCTGACTTTTTGCATGTGTTATACTGACTCGCCATTCTTGGGTAGTAAAACCTATAGATGGTTGTAACTCAAGTTTTATTATAACCCATGTTTTCAGCTGAAATGCCCTGCTTGGGTTCATCCCAAAGGTGAATTGTTGTTAAACTTAAGCAAAATCCATTTAGCTGTTCTTGGGTTAGGATAGTGGAGATTAATTTTGTATTTTAAAATAAGCTCACTCTTTATGTAATAATGTCTCAATTTAATTTTAGCATTTAATTGTAGTTTCTGCTAAAATAGGCCCTTGATAAATCTGAAGAAAAAGTTATCAATCTTGTAAGTACTTATGTAACTGTCTAACATTTTTCTAATTCGACCTTCAATTATTAAAATTAAGGCATTAAACTAGTTAGGGACATCAAGAATAACAAAAAACGTTTTACACATACATTAGAAGCAGGAGGAAGACTGAGGACAAGGTAGACCCGTTAATCAAATGAGGAGCGATAGCCAATATCGGAAGATACAGCAATGGCCAAAGTGTGAAATGGTTGGGGGTGTTCTGGTTTTCATTGAAAACCGTGAAAAACATCAGCATAAATAGGGTAGGCTCGGAGACTGAAATAGTGAAGCAACAAGCTAAGAATTACGTAGGGCTTGTCTACATTTGAAATGCTGCAACAGTGCTGCTGTTGCGCCACAGTGTAGACACTAACTACACCAACGAGAGAGGCTTTCTCATTGGTGTAGGTATTCCACCTCTCAGAGAGGTGGAAGCTATGTCAATAGAATTTTTCCATTGACCTAGCACTGTCTACATGGAGACTTAGGGCAGCTTATCTATATCACTCAAGAGGTGTGGCTTTTTCACACTAGAGACAGTAGCTGAGTTGTCACTTTCTATAGTAGACCAGCCCTTAGTAGACTCCTTCCAGTCAGCAGGGCTTGACTACATATATCCTAGAATACTTAAGGAGCTGGCTGAGAAGAACTGAGCCATTATCTTTGAGAATTTGAGGATGGGAGAGATTCCAGAGGACTTGCAAAGGGCAAATACAATAGTCATCTACTAAAAGAGGAATAAGCTCAACCTAGGGACTTACAGACAAATCAACTTAACTTGAGTACCTGGAAAGATAATGGAGCAAATCAAGCAATCAGTTTGTAACCATCTAGAAGATGATGTGATATGGGACCATCAACATGGATTTATGAAGAACAAATCATATCAAACCAACCTAAAATCATACTTTGATAGGGTAACAAGCCTTGTGGATAAGGGGAAGCAGTAGATATGATATATCTTTGACTTCAGTAAAGCTTTTAGCACTGTCTCCTATGGCCTTCTCAAACAAACTAGGGAAATAAAGCTTAGATGTACCCACTGTAAGATGGGTACACATCTTATCAGTGGTTCACAGTCAAAGTGAAAGGGCATATCAAGTTGGGTCCCACAGGTATTCGTCCTGCGTCCATTTCTGTTCAATATCATCCTAAGTGATTTGGATAATAACATAGATAATACACTTAGAAAGTTTGTGAACAACACCAAGCTGGAAGGTGGTGCAAGTGCTTTGGAGGACAGGATTAGAATTTGAAATGGCCTGAAATAAATGGAATGAATTTCAGTAAGGACAAATGGAAAGTACTGCACTTAAGAAGGAATAATCAATTTCACAAACACAAAATGAGAAATTACTACCTAGGGAGTACTGCAGAAAAGGATCTGGGCTTTATAGTGGACCACAAACTCAATAAGAGTCAGGAACTTAATACTATTGCAAAAAAGGTGAACGTCACTTTGGGATGCATTAGCAGGAGTGCTGTAAGTAAGACATGAGAAGTAATTCTTCCACTCTACTCAATATTGATAAGGCCTCACCTGAAGTACAGTGCTGTGTCCAGTTCTAGGCAACACACTTCAGGAAAGATGTAGACAAATTGCAGAAAGTCCAAAGGAGAGCAACAAAAGTGATTTAAAGATCTAGAAAACATGAATTATGAAGGAAGATTGGGGAAAAAAACTGGGTTTGTTTAGTCTAGAAGAGGGAACACTGAGGGGGGGTTGTAACCCTTCTAGTATGTAAATGGTGGTTAAGAAGAAGTAGGTGATAAATTCTTCTCCCTAACCACTGAGTAATGGGCTTAAATTGCAGCAAGGGAGATTTAGGTTTGACATGAGGAAGAACTTCCTAACTAAGGGTAGTTATGCACTCGGTATAACTACGTTGTTCAGGGGTGTGTAAAATCTACACCACGAAGTGACACAGGTATACTGACCTAACCCCCTGTTGTAAACAGCGCTATTTTGACAGAAGGGCTGCCCTCTCAACATAGCTACTGCTTCTCAGGGTACGTTCAGACTGTCAGCCGCATCAGCGGGTAGCAATCGATCTATCGGGGATCAATTATATCGCTTCTAGATGAGATGCAATATATTGATCCCCGAACGCTCTCCTGTCGACTCCGGAACTCCACCAGGGCGAGCGGCGGAAGCAGAGTCGACGGGGGAGCCGCGGCCATTGATCCCGCGCCATGAGGACAGGAGGTAAGTCTAAATAAGATGCATTGACTTCAGCTACGGGAATAGCATAGCTGAAGTTGCATATCTTACATCGACACACCCCTTCCTCCCCCACCCTGCCCAGTGTAGACCAGGCCTCAGGGCTGGTCTACACTATGGGGGGAAATAGATCTTAGATACGCAACTTCAGCTACGTGAATAACGTAGCTGAAGTCGAATATCTAAGATCGGATTACTCACCCGTCCTCACCGCGCGGGATCGATGTCCGCGGCTCCCCCTGTCGATTCCGCAACTCCGTTGGGGTTGGTGGAGTTCTGGAATCGATATAAGCGCACTTGGGGATCGATATATCGTGTCTAGATGAGACGCGATATATCGCTCCCCGAGCAATCGATTCTAACCTGCTGATACGGCGAGTAGTCTAGACGTAGCCTCAGGAGATGAAGTGCCTATGCCAATGGGAGAAGCTTTCCTGCTAATCACTACAGAGGGACATCACCCCCAGTGCAGCTGTGCTGTTACAGCATTGTAAGTGTAGACAAGCCCTGGTCAGGGATGATCTAGATAATTCTTAGTCCTGCCTGAATGCAGAGAATTGGACTAGATGATCTATCAAGGTCCATTACAGGACTACAGTTCTGTGATTCTATTGTCTAGTAGTACAAGAGTGAAAAACTGCATGGTGCATTAGCTAAGTGTGTGCTTCTGAGTAGGATGTCTGTGGAGTTGTGGAAAAATCATTCAGCTTTATAGTTTGTGGGAGGGCATGGTTTTTGTATATCTTATTCCTGCAGTCTATGGAATTGAATTTTGTGACATCCTTGTGCTATGGCTAGGCTATCCTCTGTTTTAAATGCAAAAAAATGACATTACAATATTAACCTGTACATTTAAAGAGTAAAGGTCCAAATGCTGATGTGCCTTCAGGGCTTCTGTTGACTTGAGTAGAGCCCATAGGGACACTTGTATGTAGCAACAACTTGGCCACACTGTGTATTTATGCCATTGTTATGATCACTAGTCAGTTAGTTTTTAAGATGCACAATTAACCATGGATATTCCAACATTACTATGAAAATCTTAAATATTTTATTTAATTTTTGTTAACGCTACATGAACATAGAAATTTGTACATTTACTATATTGAGCATTAACTATTTTGCCTGTTAAATTGATACTATAAGGTGATTAACATTGAGTAGTCAAATTGTCATCTAGAGCATTGTATGCAGTGGGGTTGCTGCTGTGTTGGTCCCAGGATATTAGAGAGTCAGCATGGGTGAAGTAATCTCTCTTGTTGGAACAACTTCTGTTGGTGATAGACAAGCTTTCAAGTTTACACAGACCTGAAGAAAGCTCTTTTGTAAGGTCAAAACCTTGTCTCTATCACCAACAGAAGTTGGTCCAATAAAGAGATCTCACCCACCTTGTCTATCTATAGTATTGTCATTCTTAGCAAAGTTGTTGATACCAGGACACAGCATAATTAATAAGAAATCTTTAAATCTGCAAACATAGCAAATTTCACTTTGTCTTCCACAAAAGTACAAAGGGAGCATTTGATACTTAACTCACTTATAATTTTCATTTAGCTTGTCCTGAAGTACCTGTGTTCCACTAAGGTGTATCTAAATGCATGATTCTGTGACATGGCTAAATGGAATCCTACCAGAATATGGAGTTGGACTACAAGGTATTGGTAATGGTGTGGTTTTGAAAAGTTGATTATAAAGTAATTAACTTTCCAAAACGGTGCTTTATAATAATAAAGCCATTGACCCTGTAAGTTAGCTCTGTAGTCAAGTTCAGTACTATCTGTGATGTCATAACACCATTTGGGATGTTGCAGCAGAGCTCTCAGGAGACATGAAATGGCCTTCTAATTTTAAATCATGTCAAGTGGCTGTGGCATTCAGCACATGGTTTACTTAATTGTAAAATATTTACCCAAATGGGTGGCCAGTATGAGTTACTCGTAGTATGGATTCATGCAACAAATAATGCAAATGTCAAGAATATTTATATGGCTGAGTAAGGAAGCTCCCTGACTTGCGCAAGCATTCCATTGTGGAATGCCTTATGTAAGTAGAATTTTGCGAAAGTCAGGAATGTCTCTCCGACAATTACACACACCAAAAAAAAAAAAAGCTTATGGAACTTTTTCCATAAGTCTGGATTTCCGTAAGTCGGGTTTACATAACCCGGGGAGTGTCTGTATTCCAAATGAAACTGTCACAGGTTAGTTCTTGACAAAAGTTTTACATGAGATCCAACATGACACATCAACTAAGGGCATATTTAAACTACAGCCACTACAGTGGCACAGCTGTGGTGCTGCTGTAGCATCGTAGTGTAGACGCTTCCTGCTTTGACAGAAGATGTTTTTCCTCTGGTGTATTTAATTCATCTTTTTGAGAGGCAGTAGCAAGGTCAACAATTATTCTGGAAACCTAGTCGTGTTTTCCCTAGGGGTGAGGTCCAGCTAACTATAGTACTCAGCACACAAAATATTTTACAGCCCTGAATGACATAGCTAGGTCATGCTAACATCTACATGTAGACCAAGCCTTAGTGTTAGAGGTTGAACGCTATTAGTTATGCTATTTTTAATTGCTTGTATGGCCATCACATTTTATTATATTGTTCATGACGTTGTTAGCCATCTAAGAAGTTTACTACTAACTTGTCTAATGACATCCTAGAATAATCAATTAGCTAACTGCTGTGTGATTGATAGCCGGTAGTCAGGAAGTGCCAAAAGGGGACCTCAGTGCAATGGAGCTTTACTCGTGGTGATTAAAATCATGTAATCCTACTTGGTTTTTCCTCCACAGGCTTTACATGTATGAAGTACTAGTGCTAACCCTTCATGTTCTAGAAAGAGCAAGGTAGGGGAAGGGGAATAATAGAGAGATTAGAGGGAAGGGTGAAAAATCGCCAAGGTAGAAGGAAAATAGACAAGAAGATGCATAGGCAGAATGGGGAGGTATTGCATACCTCGTGTGCAATACTTTTAAAAAAAAAAAAAAAAACTATCTGTGAATGATCATGTGCCCTCTGCCTCCTTGTGCTCCCATTTGAGTACTTAAAGGGTAGGGCATCTGCAACTGTCCCCAAGTTCCTTCTAGCTGGAAGCTAGCTGGTCCACCCTACTAGATTTTACCTCAAGCCAAACTTCTCCAAATTCTTCTCAGAATCTTCAGAACAAAGTTAATTTTATTTTGGCACCTTAGTCTGTACTAGTGCTTGTCAGATTGAAAGCTGCTGATCCAGACCCCTTTGTCCTATCCTAGACCACAGGAGACTTAACACATATATGGTGTCTCAGTTTTAGGATGGCAATGCTTGCCTCCATTGCTTCAAGCTCATGACTGGTTCATGGCTCTCAACTTGCAGTACTTCCATGTCACCAGCTGCCTGGCCCACAAGAAGTATCTCAGGTTCACAGTAGGACCCAACCACTGTCAACGCCAGGTTCTGCCCTTTGTAGTCTCTGTGGCACAGTCTCTTCATGAATCTGGCTTTGGAATCTCGGGGAGTAGGGGAAGTGCCTGGCTATAGCAGTGACACATCTAAGAAGGAATCCACTTATACCTGTATCTAGATGACTGGCAAATCAGAGGCAGGTACTGGGGGAAGACGTAGTGCCTTAGATGACATCCTTTCTTTGTCTTTCACTGAAGACTCCTGGTGAACTACAAGAAGTCCTCTTTCACACTATCACAGATGTTGAGCTCTACTTGACTCTAGTTCAGCAAAAGTTTTCTTGCCAGAGGACAGGTTCAGGTCCCTTCAGTCTGTAGTGCACTACCTGTTGACAAGACTGGCAACAATATGTGCACTTGGGCTCTTCAGCCACGTCTTCATGCATATACATGCTGCTGCTGCTTGCCAGGTGTCACCTGTGGCGTGTCTAATGACCTCTCCTCATCCAAACATCATATTAATAAACAGGTCATGGTCCTGACCAGAATCCTGCAGGAACCTGACTGGTGGCCACACCCACTGGATGTGAGAAAAGAGGTATTGTTTTTGGTCTCTCCCTGACAAGGACACAGGTCACAGATGATGTCAAGGATAGTCTGTTGCACTCACCTTAATCACTTTCAGATGGTGGACTCATGGTCTCAAGATGATCTCACGCTCTACCTGTAATCTTGAAATCGAGAGCCACTACCTGTCCTCTGAAACCCTGCGGTGCAGATTCTGACGGACAATACATTAGCAATGCACAAGTTAAAAAAGAAACAGTGAGGCGCTTGATCATCTTTTCTTTGTCTGGAAGCAGTTGAGTTTTCAGAATGGTGCCATCATCATGGAGTGACACGGTGCTAGCTCTGCACCTTCCACGAATCGGCAGTGGCCTGACAGATTTGGTCCTGGAACAGCTGTGAGTATTCACTACAGAAGTCTATGCTAGACCTGATATTCTACCAGTGGGGGACTCCCACCATAGTTCTGTTTGCCATGACAATGTCAAGTGCAAAGACTTCTGCTTCAGTGAATGTGTGAGCACTGACTTCAGTTCAGATGCCTTTTGTTTGGTGATTTTCAAGGACTGCTACATGCCTTCCCCAGGATAATATCCAAGATCAAAACTGTCTCCGCCAGTGTGGTGTGCTGTCAGATCTCTCCAGATGTCTAGCCAGCCCTTCTGTACAACTTTCTGTCTGTCTGAAAATGATGCTGCAAAACTAGCATCAGATATTGCCTGTAGACCCACAATGGTTGCACCTGATAGCATGGATGTCAGCTAGATAAGTAGAACTGATGGACTGGCACCAGAGCAGGGGTGGGCAAACTTTTTGGTCTGTGGGCTACATCTAGATATAGAAATTATGTGGCAGGGCCATGAATGCCCACGAACTTGGGATTGGGGTGCAGGATGGGATGAGGGCTCTGGCTGGGGATGCGAGCTCTGCGGTGGGGCCAGAAATGAGTTCAGGATGCAGGGAGGGGGCTCCAGGCTGGGGCAAGAGGTTGGGGTGCGGGATAGGTGAGGGATCCGGATGGAGGTGAGGGCTCTAGGGTGGGTCTGGAGATGAGGGGTTTGGGGTATAGGAGGATACTCTAGGCTGGGACTGAGGGGTTCAGAATGTGGGAGGGAGGCTCTGGGCTGGGGCAGGGGGTTGGGGTGCAGAAGGGGAAGCTCCTGGAAGCAGCAGCATATCCCCTCTCCAGCTCCTATGTGGAAGTGTGCCCAGGCGGTTCTGCACTCTGCCCTGTCCACAGGTGCTGCCCTGAAGCTGCCATTGGCCACAGTTCCTGGCCAATAGGAGCTGCGAGGGTGGTGCTTGGGGCGGGGCAGAGCACAGATCCCCCTAGCTGCCCCTGCGTAGGAGCTGGGCTGGGGTCATGCTGCTGCTTCTGGTAGCTGCAGCACGCGGAGCAGCCCTTGATGCTGGAGCATGGAAACGGGGCAAGCCCCAGAGTGATGACTGTTGGAAATAGTTGGCTGGCATATTTTTACCTTCAAAGGTCAAGGGACACTCCACCAGGGTGGAGGCAACCTCTTTGGCCTGCTTCAGAAATGTGCTGATCTGTATGGCGGCTATGGGGAGCAACCCACTGACCTTTTTGTTAAGGATTATTCATAAGGCTGCGAGTTTGTCACGGAATTCACTCCCTGACTTCTGCAATGGTCGGTGCATCTGGCCTGGGGGCGGCCCGTACAGCCCTTGGCTCTTAGGCAGGGGCATGGCCATGGGGCTCTGTGCGCTGTCTCCACCTACAGGCCCTACCCCCTCAGGTCTTGTTGGCCACACTCATGGCGGAGGCAGCAGAACTGCCTGGCCATGCATCTGTCTAGGATCTAGGGGGTGAGGGGGGTGTCATTGCTTGCGGGCAGCCCACTGAAGTAAGTGCCAGCCAGAGCCCTCACCCTCTCTAGCAGCCCAACCCACAGCCCTGAACCCCCTCCCACACCCAAACTTGTGTTGCTGCTGGGAGGGGGTGCCATCACCAAAGACTGTCCCAGCTTTCCAGCCCTGCCACCCCACCCACCTCCAATACCCATGCACCCCTGCCACTGCCTCTTCCCTGAGCACCTGCAGAACCCCTGGGCCATGCCTTCCTGCCCCGAGATTTAGTCGGGGAATATAGTATGTCATGGACAGATCAGGCCATGCATTTTTGTTTACTTCCCGTGACCTGTCCATGACTTTTTCTAAAAATACCTGTGACTAAAACATAACCTTAATTATTCACTTGGTTATGCCTGGGCAGATGCCAAGTTCAGAAGAATGGTACTCCACTGGTTGATATAGCCAAGACTCCTCACGCACACAGTCCAAGGCAGATTCTGCTTTGCAGTCACCTAGAGTGGGATCCACACGGACAAATAATTGGAGAGAAGAGTTACTGATCTACATTACATCATCTTGAGGACTCTCAGTTAGGCAGTGTGGATCTTATGACCTGCCCTACATGCCTGCTTTTCAAAGTCCTCGTCTGACTGGGCTTTGAATTGCAAAGGAACTGAGGGATGGTTGTAGCCTTCCAGTTCTTACTGCCCTCGTACAGGATTACAAGGAACCACAGGATACATGTGTGGTCCCAGTGGACTCTAATAAAACAAACAAACAAAAAGCACTGTGCCTGAGGCATATCCACATTTAGTGGGATCTACCCTGACTACAGCATCTCAAAGAACCCCATTAACTATAGCATAAATTTCCTGTCATGTTCTGTGAGATATCAAAATATATATTATCTGAATGTACTTTAGTAGCCTACATGCTACCTGTTTACTTACCAAAAAAAAAAAAAAATCACTTAATTAGTGTGGGTGTGAGTTTTTAAATAAGACTTTCAGGAGTATTTCCCAGGTACCTAACTACCTTTTGCTCTTAGTGTTTTGACAAATTCGTCCTACCCTTGAATTCTGGGAGAGAAATGTAGAGATGGAGTAGTTAGAAATACCTAATATTCTCAAACATAGTTTCATCTTGAAGTTACTGGTGGTGAAACTGTTTAATTAGAGTTCATGAAATACTAAAATACGAATAACAATGTTCTCTGACACCTCATGTGCCAACGCTTTATTTGGCTCTTATGGTTCCTTAGTCCTTGATCACAAAGAAATTTATTTTCTCTACCCTTCTGCTTCCTCGTGTATATTTTTTTAAAAGGGGCCTACTTGTCAAGAACTGGATGGGTAAAAACAGTACGCTGGTTTTACAAAAGAATGTGCCCAAAATATTTTTCAGGCTGGCTGGTCAAACCACCACTTTTGCATACTTAGTACAATATGATAAACAAGGGTTCTTCTAAACGAAATGCTTAGTCTTGATGGGGACTTAAATTCTGTTTCCTTAAACAATGCCAGTAAAATGACAGATCTGTTGAATGAGCTAATGAGTCAGATAATTGATCCTAGATCTTTCAAATCTACAAGTAACTAAAAAAACCTTAAAATTACAAGGATTAGTCTTTTTTTGTTGGTAAACATCAATTTCACCATATGTACACAAACTGATGACGAAAAATTTCCATTGATAGAAATTTACATGTAGATAAAGTAAGAAATGCTACTTGAGAACTTAAGGATATTTACGTTGTATATTTTGACATGTGGTGTTGACAACTTGTGTTAATGGTTTACAATGCTTTAATTTTATGAATCTCAGTATTTGTTGTCTGATTCCCATACATTTGCAAAATTATGATTGTAAACAGATGATAAATTAGAGAAAAACTTTAAAAATAAACATTGATATTCATCGAAATTATTTTAAAATTATTCTCCCTAGCCGATTTACTTGGATTTGTCATAGCAATATATTAATATCTGGGATATACAGCGTCATTCCATATATAGAACACCTCACATTGTGGGCTCCAAAATTTACTTTCTGTATTTGCCATACATTACTCTAGTAATGTTTTAAAGTTTCACTTTCAGTTCTAACTGTAGTTTTTCTAGCTACCTGCAAAACCTCTTGAGTGATTTCTTGAATACTTGTGTGGTCCCTTTATACTGAATAAAAGGGCTGAAGTGGCATAAATGTGTCCTAAAAACCCCAGTCCCACCTGGGGAAAATCTTCCCCACAGCAGGTACTGAGGTAATGGCAGTAAGGGTGCCTCATTGGACCCCTTTGCCAAGCCCTAGTTCAGTGGTGTACATGGCTGAACAGGTCTGCAGTGCTGTGGGGATTTCTGGCAGTCTTGGGACATGGCTGTAACATACAAAGACCACAGGGGCTCTGAGTTAGGCTGGCGACTGCTCCATCTGCCAGAGCAACCCAGGGTTTGGAGAGTGCAAAGATGACTTGAAGAGATTGCAGTCTGTGCTACAGTAGCTTCATTTCCCTGGGGTGTGTGTCTGTGCTTCCTCTTGCAGGCACAACACTACATCTCACCCCTTGGCTTTAGGACTAAATCTGACATTGCCCAATTTCTTTTGTGTGTAGTACTCTAAGGCTAACAATGGGATTAAAAAAACCTAATAATGAAAAAGAACTCCATTTGTGCTCAGGGACTTTAAGGCCAGAAGGCACCATCATGATCATCTAGTCCAGGGGTTGGCAACCTTTCAGAAGTGGTGTGCCGAGTCTTCATTTACTATTCACTCTGATTTAAGGTTTCCCGTGCTGGTAATACATTTTAATGTTTTTTAGAAGGTCTCTATAACTAAACTAGTGTTGTATTGTAAAATAAACAAGGTTTAAAAATGTTTAAGAAGCTTCATTTAAAATGAAATTAAAATGTTGATTTTATGCCGCCGGCCCACTCAGCCCACTGCTGGTCTGGGGTTCTCTTCACCTAGGCCGGCAGTGGGCTGAGTGGGGCCTGCGACCGGGACCTTGGCTGGGAAGGGTCTGGCAGCCAGAACCCCAGACGGGCAGCAGGCTGTGTGGGGCCAGCAGCCGGGACCCCAGACCAGTAGTGGGCTGAGTGGCTCAGCCCACTGCCGCTCAGGGGTTCCATCCGCTGGCTCCTGCCAATCGGGATCCCGGCTGCTGGACCCGCTCAGCATGCTGCCAGTCTGGGGTCCCGGCCCTGCCCACATACAGTGAGTACCTACCTTCTCCCTGGTTCTGGCCCATTCTCTTCCTCTCTCTGCACTGAGCTGAGGGTGGGAAGGGACTGAGCACAGGGCTGGAGTGAAGGTTCTGACCAGGAGCTAGAATGAGGGAGGGGGCTCAGGCGTGGGGCAGGACCTTTGAGTGTGGGGGCACTTACCTGGGCAGCTCCCATTTGTGTGAGGGGTGCAGGTGGGAATGAATGAGGGTGCAGGAGCTCCTGTTTGGTGTTCAGGGTGGGGGTGGAGATGTGCTGGGGGGCTGGGTATATGGGGGGGTGCCAGAGTCAGGGCTGGGGTCATGGGGGGGCAGTGAAGGAGTCAACAGTGGTACAGGGCTCAGGGAAGGGGCCTGGGGTGCGTGTGGGGGTGCAGGGCTCAGGGCAGAGGGCTGGGTGTGTGTGTGTGGGGAGGGGGGTCAGGGCAAAGGGCTGGGTGACTGCTGCCCCTGCTCTTCTCCCTCTCCCACGCCCACTCCTTGTCCTGACTACCCCTTCCCGGGACCCCACCCCCTATCTAAGCTTCCTTGTCCCCTGACTGCCCCCCTAGGACCTTACACCCTACCTGTCCTCTGACTGCCCAGCCCCCAGACAGAACCCCCGGGACTCCCATGGCTATGTAACTGCTCCCTGCCCCGACAGGACCTCCAGAACTCTGGACCAATACAACCTCCCCCTGCTCCCTGCCTGCCCCAACTCTCTCCATACCCCTACCTCCTGACAGCCCCTCCCCCCCCAGAACTCCCGACTCATCCAACCCCCCCAGCTCCTTGTCCCTTGACCACCCCCTTCAGAGACCACACCACCCTAACTGCCTCCCCAGAACCCTCCTTGGTCCTTGTCCCCTGACTGCCCTGACCCTTGTCCACCCCCCAGCCCCTAACAGACCCTGAGACTCCCATGCCCCGTCCACCCCCCCGCTCCCTGACTGCCCCTGCCAGAGACCCCCTGCACCAACCACCACCCCAGTATCCAACCCCCCCTGCTCCCTGTCCCCTGATTGTCCCCCCCCCCGGACCCCTTACCATGAGGCTCCCCGCTCATCCGCAGCCCTGCCGCCACGCGCACAGCCCCGCCCTGCCCCTGAGAGTGCTGCGCGTGCAGCAGCAGGGCTCCAGATGAGCAGGGAGCGTCTTTCCCTTCCCACGGAGCCAAACGCTGCCCCGTGGGAGCGTGCAGCCTTGGCCCCCAGAGCGCTGCGTGCGCGGAGGCAGGGCTTCAAGGGAAGAGGGGAAGGTGGGAGAGGGGCCGGCAGCTTGCTGTGCTCGGCCAGATGCTCCAGCCTGGGAGCGCGGACCCTGTGGCTTGCCGCCTCAGCAGGATTTTTGATGGCATGCGGAGCCCCAGCAGGCAGCCGTATGCCATTAAAAATCGGCTCATGTGCCATCTTTGGCACGCATACCATAGGTTGCCTGACCCCTGATCTAGTCTGACCTCTTGCACATTGCAGGCCACAGAACCTTACCCACCCACTCCTGTAGTAGACCCATAACCTCTGTCTGAGTTTCTGAAGTCCTCAAATCATGATTTAAATACTCCAAGTTAGAGAAAATCCAACATTTACACTACTTTAAACCTTCAGGTGACCTGTACCCAATGCTGTGGAAAAAAAGGCGAAAAACTCCAGTCTGACCCAGGGCTGCCCGGGGGAGGCGGGGGAAGTGGGGCAATTTGTCCCAGGCCTCGCTGGGGCCCCCATGATGATATAGTATTGTCAAGGTTTCTTTCCCCACTTTGAACTTTAGAGTGCAAATGTGGGGATCTGCATGTACACTGCTAAGCTTAATTACTAGCTTAGATCTGGTACGCTGCCACCAGCCAGAAATTCAGTGTCTGGCACACACCCTGTTCCCCACCCCCCACGACTTTCCCCTCCCTTGGTTGCTTTGAGAGGCTTCACCAATTTCCTGGTGAGCACAGATTTAAACTCTTTGGATCTTAAAACAAGGAGGAATTAACCATCCCCTCTCCTTTCCCCCCACCAATCCCTGGTAAGTTCAGACCCAATCCCCTTGGATCTTAAAACAAGGAAAATCAATCAGATTCTTAAAAAGAAAGCTTTTAATTAAAGAAAGAAAAAAGTAAAAATTTATCTCTGTAAAATCAGGATGGAAAATGCTTTACAGGGTACTCAGATTCATATAGACCAGAGAGACCCCCCAGCCTTAGATTCAAAGTTACAGCAAACGGAGGTAAAAATCCTTCCAGCAAAAAGAAACATGCACAAGTTGAGAAAACAAACATAAGACTAATCTGCCTTGCCTGGCTATTACTTACAATTTTGAAAGATGAGAGACTGATTCAGAAAGATTTGGAAAGCCTGGATGTACTTCTGGTCCCTCTTAGTCCCGAGCGCGAACAATGAACAAAACGAACAGCACAAACAAAGACTTCCCTCCACCAAGATTTGAAAGTATCTTGTCCCCCTGTTGGTCCTCTGGTCAGGTGTCAGCCATGTTTACTGAGTTTCTTAACCCTTTACAGGTAAGAGACATTAACCCTTAACTATCTGTTTATGACAAGTATTCTATAGTATTGCAACTTTTTTTTTTATGCAAGAGGCCCTGAAATTGCTTTGCTCCAGGCCCCCTGAATCCTCTGGGCAGCCCTGGACTGGGGGAAAATTCCTTCCCAACTCCAAATACAGCAGTCATTTAGACCCTGGACGTGTGCACAAGACCCACCAGCTAGGACCCATGGAAAGAATTCTCTGTAGTATCTGGGAGCCCTCCCCATATAGTGTTCTATCTCTGGCCATTGAGAATATTTGCTACTAGCAGTCGCAGACTGGCTACATGCCATTGTAGGCAGTTTCATCATCCCATTCCATCCGTAAATTTACCAAGCTCTGTCTTGAAGCTGATCAGATTTTTTGCCCCCACTGCTCTCCTTGGAAGGCTGATCCAGAGCTTCACACCTCTAATGGTTAGGAACCTTTATCTAATTTCAAACCTAAACTTGTTGATGGCCATTTTATGGCCATTTGTTCTTGTGCCAACATTGGTGCATCACTTAAATAACTCCTCTCCCTCCCTGGTATCTCTTTGGTGTATTTATAGAGAGCAATCATATCTCCCCTCAGCCTTCTTCGTTAGGCTAAACTAGTCAAGGTCTTTGAGCCTCCTCTCCAGAAGATAGATTTTTCCATTTCTGTGACCATCCTAAGTAGCCCTTCTCTGTACTTCTTCTAGTTTCAATTCATCTTTCTTACACATGGGAGACCAAAATTGTACACCATATTCCAAATGAGATTCTACCCCTCCCCCCAAAAAATTCTCACCTGCATTCCAATCCTTTTTAAAAAATGAAGGATGTTTGATGTATACAATTACTCTCTTTTTTTTATGAAACACCAGACCGTTTCCTAAGACAGAGGTATTTTAATAATAGCTGTAAAATGTGAAACCCTCAGTGTCTTGCAGATTTTCACCCCTCACCCGCTTTCTACCCATCTGGTTAGATAAAGTAACTTTCAAGCATGATGGAATAGAGTGATTTATTAAACCCTGCTAACGTAGAAAAGCAATTGTGATGTAACATCTTTTAAAAATTAAGATGAAATGTTACACCAGTTGGGAACCTGAAAATCCATTTGTACTGAAACTTGAAATCTTTTTAATCAAATGAAAAAATAAGTAGCTGCAGCAGCAAAAACAGGTGCTGCATGGTTGGAAATCAACCTGAACGCGTCTCAAGGTGGACCAATGTATACTGTGCTTATAGCTGTTTTCCACTGGAAAACCTACAGTATAAACAGTTGTAGCTGTTCCTTTTGTCATTGTTCTACAAAACAAAGTTGCTTATGAATTCTTGAACTATTTTAACAGTCACTTTTATAACATCTATATCTTTTTTGTTTTCTCTACAGCTTACCAAGGTGGCCAGTAAAGTTCTCTCTGAGGAGCCAAAAAGCAGACAGCTCATGACTTCTGATCAGGACACTAAAGTTGTGGCTGAACCGCAGGTGCAGCAAGTACAAGAAGTTAAAGACAGTTCTCATCTAGTAAGTATTATAGTTTAAAAAAATCAAACATTTCACTTAGTTTGAGTTAACTATCTGATGTAGTCTTTGTTTTGTATATTAAACAAATACACACTTTTGTTTGGCAGTCTAATACAAATTGTATCCCAAAATATTCTAATACAGGATGTGGACAGTACGTGGCACCATCACCAAAAGTCCTGAGAAATAGCTGTCTAGGTGGCTACATTTCCACAACTCGTGGAAATTTACCTTCATACTACAAAGTTGTTTCTCAGTCTTGAAGTGGTATGCACCTTTAGTTAATATGTTATGCGCTTACTAATATGCTAAGGCCAATTGGAGAAGTTTTTTTTTGAAAAAACAAAATGAAGTTATTAACCCTCAGCTTAGTCAATAGAGAGTGCTAGAACCTACACGTGAGGAGAAACTTTACAGGAATAAACCTTGGCATGGATATCTTTAGATTAAAAATGTTGATAACTTGTGTGAAATGGGAATGTGCATCCCATGTAATGAATTTTGCATAGTCAAAACACTCGGGCAAAATACATGTTGCTGTGCAGGATCTAATAAATTGCATCATGGGGTTCTTGTGGCTTTTGGCAAAATGCATGGTAAATGCAACTTGTGTGCAGATTTACAGTGATAGTACCAAATGTTCCAAGTAACTTAAAACATTTGGGTTTGAAATTTTTTATTAACCAAATGGAAAATTTTGACTTCTTGCATATATAGTATTTAAATGATTTGAGAGACTAAAACATAATAATGCTTTAAGGAAAATATTGCCTTTGGGACTGGGTGTGGGGTGAGTGGGGAAGGCGGGGGAGGGGGAACTGCACTTGGGGCAGGAGAAGGGAGCCGTCAATACCTCTCTTGACTGAGCTACCCCAGAGTGCTCCTCCAGGCTCCAGCAGCAGCTGCTCTTCCCCCTCCCCTTCTGTATAACAAATGGATCACTAGCCCACTTTAAACTAGTGCACTCTGCTTTTTTCACTTCACTAATTAAACATATGTATTCTCCAGCTTGCCCTAAACATGGGCATAAGTGGAGGTTAAGGACCTTGGTTTTTTTAGTTGAGTCACTTCCCTGCCTCAGTTCTATTCTGTCTCAAACGTGGATGTTTCTCTTCTCTTTAAAATTGCAGACAGGAATATGTTGAGCCAGATTGAGTGGCATTATTTCAGATGTGCAGAGTTTTTTTTGTTCCATGGTAAAGTTGCCTCCCTTCAGAATATCTGACTCTAGGGAACAGTCAACATACCAATAACTTTCAGTGCTGTATCTGGACCTAACAGGTATATCAGTTTTTCTGTAGAAAAGGATGTCAGCTTATTTGCATTAGCCTCCCACTCTCACAGAGAAGCCACTCACTATGCTTTTTGTCTAACGCTAGTTCTTCTAAAATAAGTAAAATGTCCTTAATTAAAACACACAATGCTAGATGCAAATTTAGAGCCGAATCTCAAATGTCTGCTATTCCGTATCTGATTAGAAATGGGATTAACTATCTTCGGTAACTTTAGAGAAAACAGATTTCATCTAATATCTGAACTCTGGTAAAGGAACCTCTGAAGGCAGACAGTTAACAGGAGTTTGGAAGATAGGTCCAATGCTATGAATAGCATTTCAAGAAGGATAAAGCATAGTCTCTCTTGTTTTCAGGAATGGCAAGCTTTTCTCCCTATAAAGTGTCATCATTTTTCAAGCTTTTCATGAACTACACCAGTATCGTGGTTCTTAGGATACTGCTCGTGTAGAGCACCTGTCAGTGACTTAGTATATTGAACTATGCTTCCAAAGGGGTCTCTTTAAAAGCCATATGTTCCCTCTCCTACAAAATGTCTGAATATTTTATTAGTAATTATTTGGTGGTCCTGTACAAAATCTGAATGTGGCTGTAGATTCATGAGCAAAACTTGTCACTTTAGTACAGATCAAGAAACATACAAAGAAGTAGGTCATCTAATTTTTTAAATCTTTTTTTATGTAGACGCTTCAAAGAATAATTCCAGCTGAGGTCCTGGCTAAAGCATTCCAATTTATTTGAATTACTTTTTAAAGGTTAGAAGGCTCCATTTCTGTAATCTGCACATTTCTGCACCAGTTTACTTCTCTGGACCTATGTGCACTGGGGGTATTCAACGCAATGTGTTGCTGCTTGTGAAGGCCCTACCAGAAACCCTCAGAGCACAAGAGATCTTCTCCCAGGAGCTTATTGGAATGCACTGAATCGTATTCCCAAGCCATCCTGGCTTTGTCTCTCAAATGAAGGTTAGGCTGTCTTCTTTCTGCCAGTTCAGCCTCCCCTTCACAGAATGTCTGTTAGGAGACTTCTGGAATAGAAACAGACATTGGCAAACCTAACTGCTTGAGTACTGATCTGGAGCCTTGAATGAACCAATGAGCCCACAGAAGTTGTGTAGTGGGTGTGTTGTTTTTTTTTTTTTCCTTTGGGTAAAGGATTAATCTTTTTCTCAATAAAATGTAGTGTCAGTCTTCCTGTGCAAACATAGTAAGATCAAAACTTACAACACACATTTAACATTCCATAGTTTGAGCAGCTAGTGGTTGGCCTAGTAGTAAGCATATTAAGACTAAATGTTTTTGTTAGGACTCCTTTGCCCCTACTGCCCCCGTGTCCCTACCTAGAAATCTGGCTGTGTAGACAATGGCTAAGGGTATGTCTACAAGAGGGGTTTAATGCAACTTCTTAGGTGCCCATTTGGTAACTCATAGTATGCAAGTGCCACCAGTAGCATACACCCGATATGCTTGTTCCGTGTTCAATTTCAACATGAGGTGAACACAGAGCGGTAGTTTGCTGCAAACTGATGGAGTATTGTTCTTGCGGGAAGGTGGGGGTGGAATATCCCATGATCCTTTGCTGTGTGGCTGAGCAGTGTATATTATGGGATAGTTTTCACTATAAATTGTGGGATGTAAAGTGGAAGTTGGAGGATTCAGATTTTAAAACCCCATGTTCTGAGTGTTTCATGTTATGCTTCCTTTTGGATGAGCGTTTCTGCTTTCTGCCAGCATGGACCCAGAAATGCACTATGGTAGGAGGTGAGAGTATGCAGAGGCTGACTGGGCTGTATTACAGTGCACAGAGCCACATATTCGGCTTTGGACTTCACTAGGGTGACCAGATCACCCAGGTCAAATATCGGGACACGGGGGAGGGAGGGGCGGGGGCAGAGGAGGAAAAAATGGCGGCAGAGCCAAAAAAAAAAAATCCTCCACCCCGATTCCTCCTCCCTCTGCAAGCGCTGAAGGGAGGCCCGGGAGACTCAGGGGAGCGTGGGGCCGGGTGAGTGTGAGTCTGACCTGGCCCCGAGCAGGCAGGACTAGGGAGCGGTACCTGGAGGGAGACTAGGGGGTGGGCTGCAGGGCCAGGCGGCGGCTGTTCTCCCCACCTGGGCAGTGGGACTGGGGAGCAGCCGCTGCTGCAGCTCCCACTGCTGCGGAGGGAAGAAGTGGCCACTGGCCAAGCTCGGCAGCTGCGGCTCTGGCGCCCACGAACCGCCCGAGCCTGGGCCTGCTGCAGGGACCCAGTGCGCATGCTGCGTGCACCCAGCCCCTGGCCAGTCGCGTCTGGGCTGGCTGCCCAGCTGGTGCAATCCCACAGGCAGCCCTGGAGTGGGGGCAGCAGGCCCCAGCCCCCCCCCCCCCCCATGCCGCTCGGGTCCTGCAGGGGAACGAATGGGGCTGGGCTGCCAATGCCTCCGCCATGGGATTGCACCAGCTGCGCAGCCAGCCCAGACATGACTGGCCAGGGGCTGGGCGCAGCGTGCACGCTGCTGGGTCCCCGCAGCAGGCCTGGGTTCGGGGTGTTTGGGTCTGGGCGCCAAAGCCTCAGCTGCTGAGCGCCACATGCTTGGACACTTCCTCCCCCCGCGGCAGTGGGAGCTGCAGCAGCGGCTGCTCCCGAGTCCCGCTGCCCAGGTGGGGAGAACAGCTGCTGCCTGACCCTGCGGGCCGCCCCCCTACTCTCCCTCCAGGTACCTCGCCTGAGTCCTGCCTGCTCGGGGCCAGGCCAGACTCTCTCTCACCGCGGCCCCACTCTCCCCTGCGTCTCCTGGGCATGGCGTGCTAGGCAAGAGGCAGGGATTTGGGGAGGGAGCCAATGGGGGAAGGAGGGAGCAGAGTCAGGACGTGGGACAAACAAGCAAATATCGAGACAGTCCCAATAAAGTCGGGATGTCTGGTCACCCTAGACTTCACCCACCTTACCACCAAGCAGAAGGAAAGAACATGTTAACTGAGTAGTTGCAGGAGAGTGATTGAGTGCATTTGGCTGTTGTGAAAGGAGATCGTGCTGCTTATGGAATCATTTGGATGCAGCTGAAAGAGTCTAACTATTATAGTTGCTCTCACAAATATTGTGCAGAACACAAGAGGGGAAAGCCTTATCAATGGGTAGAACCGAGGTGCAGAGCCTTGCTTGGCAGTTCGAGCAGCCAGCAAGGCATCCTGTAGAGAATACTAACGCAGAGGAGAATACTTTTAGGGATGCCTGTTGCTCATCCCTGTTGAATCTCCTGGTTGAATATGTGTTTGTGTATCCTGCTGCTAATCCATGGGGGGCAAACTGGGATAGATTTTGAGCACTGCAGTACATTTAAGGCTGGTGGAGGTGGGATATTGCCTATATACATCTGTACAACTTTGAATTATTTTAGCTTTATTTTAAAGAATTTTTTGTTGCATTAGTGATGAATGAGAACGGACCAAAATGGATCTTAAACAATTATTATGAAAGAGTAACGAAGCCAAAAACTTTAATAATAAATACATAAATAATAAATACCTTTTTATTTGAAAATACATTTTCCAAAACACTGTTCTAATTAAAGGTTTGCTTTTTGTTGGTCATTGTGAAACAAACTAAAAGCGCAGCAGTGTAAACAGAGCAAAAATAACAAGTTTGCAGGGGGAAGGAGCTTAAAGTTAGTGTGTATAGGTCTTGCCTCTTGTACTCAGTTGTTCTGGTGCCATGGCTCCATAGTTCTGGACTTCTGGAGCTGGTGTTCTTGGCAGGCGGATGTTGGGCCTGGGAGGGGAGTGGCGTCTGCAAGTACTGCATGGATATGGCATGGAGGAATTGCTGCTGGTGCCAGTAGCCAGTATTGCAGCCTAGCAGGAGCATGTTTTGTAGGAGAGCATTCTGTCTTGGGATTGTGTTCGTTCTTTGCCTCTGTTTATTTCTATCTTTTTCAGTGCTGTCCTTAGCCACTGTGATGCTTTCCTTGCCACAGTCTCCTGGAAGAACTGGATTCTTTCTTCCTCTGAGTCCTCATGTACAGCCTCCACCTCTTCGTTTGGGACTCTGCCATGAGTTCACCAAACATTTTGTCCTGAATCTTCCTTTTTTGCAGATTTCTTTGCTTCCCTGCAGAAAAATGACTTGGTACCCTCCCCAGCAGTATGTTTTGGCTGCCGAGGGCAACCAGCAAAGAGGCAAATCATTGTGGGGCAGGGGCCTGGACTGGGGAAGACGGGGCTGGTGTCTTATGCCCTGCGTCGGGCTCAGCTGCTAGTACTGTCTGGGCTGGGGAGGATGGGACTTCCTCTTCCCCTGCACAGCATTCAGGGCTGAGTCAGACCCACCCCCAGATTTCTCCTGCAGCTGCAGGAAGCTCTGCAAACTTCTTCCTGCACCCATTGCTGCTCAGCTGCAGGGGGAGGGATCCCTGTACAGGGAGCTGCTCCCCCATCCTCCCAACCTGCATGTATTCAGACCCCTCATACCCAGACCCTCCTAGCAAGCCTCACCCCCCCTGAGCC
Organism: Gopherus flavomarginatus; assembly: GCF_025201925.1. Lineage (NCBI taxonomy): Eukaryota > Metazoa > Chordata > Testudines > Testudinidae > Gopherus > Gopherus flavomarginatus. The sequence goes on along the minus strand of NC_066618.1, from coordinate 24,256,111 downwards.
CTGTGCACCTGGACCACCCCAATAAGCCATCTGGATCCCCACCCTACCAAGCCCCAGCCAGCTGCACTTGGATCTCCACCCCACTGAGCCCCACTCCCCTAGCATCTGGACCATCCACTGAGGCCCCCTAGACCCAACCCCCCAACCCCCCCCCCCGCTGAACTCAGTTCCACCTCTGCTGAGCCCCAGCCACCTTCACCTGGACCACCCTTCAGAGTCTCATAACCGTTACACCGGGAATCATTCAACAAGCCCGTGTGCATCCAGATTCCCCCTAGCACCAGGATCCCCCTCTGAGCTGCCTGCACCCAGGTTGCCCCCACATAAAACCCTCTCCATCCATACCTCAATCCCCAAACTAAGCGCATCCACAGTTGGATCCTGCTTTGCTGAACCTGCCTGCCCACACCAGGTACACCTGGTATGGAGGGTCAAGGCCCTGGGATGTTTCTGGGGCAGGTCCGGTCCTCGTGCTTTGTTAGGGTTGGGTGCAGCCTCACCGCTGAGTCTGTCACAGGGGGAGCTATGCAGTGATCTCCCACCTCTGTGCAGCCAGTGGCCTGTGCTCCCCAATGTCATGCTGGAGCCTCCATATTTATTTAACAAAATTTGCAGAATTGTAAAATATGGTGTGCAGAACTTTTAACTTTTGGGCACAGAATGCTCTCAGTAGATTAGGAAAATCAGCAGTGAAATACTTGCTACTCACCAGTGAGTTAGCTGAGCACTTTTGTGGACAGTCTCTACAGAGCTCTTGGGCACAGTTTTGCCTGTACACCTGACATAGCTATCTACACTTTAACCTAGACATCAAGGAGCTCTTCAATCATGCCAACTTGGTTTGAGCTAAGACGATTGAAAGATGCATGCTTCCTGCCCATAAAAACGTAACTCCTCTTTATAAGTCCTCAAGGTTAGCAGAAGTCTAAACTATGGTGGCTAGTCAGATTTTAATGTTCAGAGTGTGTAGTGTAACATGTCTTGGGTGAAGAAATTTTTGCTTTTGCTAGTTTATTACAGGATAATATTTGTACTCTGTATAGTGGTCAGTTTTAAACTTTTAGCTTTTCATGTGCCTGTAGCAGACAACCTTGAAAATAAAGCAATCAAGAACCTCCATGTGACTTCCAGAGCATTTACAGTGGGAACTTGAAAAGCTTTTGGGGAAAAGAAGCTATGGGAGTTAATATGGGAGGATGTTTTTGACTGGTTTCTCTAACCTTTGTTAGACTAACTTGCAAAAGAATTGTAAAATCCAAGAGTAGTCCTGAATGAAAATTGTTTAACTATAATAAAAATCTAAAGAACACTAGGAAAGCTTGGGGTCTATTGTATTTGTACACACTGGGGCTCCAGTCATGCTTAAGTTATTTAGACAATACCATGGTATAAGAGCCATTCTACATTTACCAACTGAGGTTTCAACCTTGGCCATGATGATACAAGAGTTTTGTTTGTTTTTCCAGTGATCCTCAGTAATTAATTGCATAACTTGAAAACAGTATTCAGTAACCACATCTCTCTCTTCTAGTACCCAGGAGTGAGGTTTGTACAAGAGAAAAATGAGTAAATGGATTAGACTGGGAAATCGAACAACTCTGGTACCACTGCATGTTTCCTTAACAACTTTGTAGCTAAGGAAACAATGTTGATGAAATTTGCAGTTCAAAGTGACTGACTGTTAATGTAGCTTTTTCAGTTTAATCTTTAAGAATGATTTTACACATTACACAGTCCAGTTAACTCCACATGTTAGGCCTGAGGAAGAATGTAAACAACATTGTCTCCGTTCACTTCTTTGGAACTTATGGTAGGGACAAACATGCTATAGTCACTCCAGGCAGCATGATGGTGCCCATCTTTTCTTCCCCCACCACCTGCATGGTTGAGGTCACTAGCAAACTATTGCCCTTGAAATAGTGAAGTCATTTTAAAGACTACAGTTTTTTTAAAATCATGGTTTAAATCACTCTTTAAAAATATCAATTACTTAAATCAGGTTGAGGCTTTGTAAACCTAATATTCTTGTGCTAATGCAACTTTAAATTTATAATGCACTAAATTTGTAAATGCTGTTTCTGTTTTGTTTTTGTTATCCTTCAAGTAGTGACATGATCTTATTTGTGTGGTGTAGGCAGAAAATAAACTCTCTTTTCCTGCAAACACATAAATAGATATTTGAGTCTTCTCACATTGTTAATCCCATTCACTTCAGTGGGAATGCCCATGCTTAAGTGTTTGCAAGAACTAAAGCTGAATTTATTACATTTTTCTTAATGGTATTAAAAACTTTATCACTTTGAAACAAAATTACTTCACTGGCAATGCAGATGTACTTAGATTTTTCAAAACCATAGCACAGATATTGTGAACTCTCTTGTATACACAGACCAAAACTTTTAAAAATAGGAGGCTAAATTTAGGCTCCTCAGGCTTTAATAAAAGCACCTGAGTGACTTAAGAGCACAAATCCTATTGATATCAAAGTGCAAGCCATGATGGAAGGGTATAACCTGGTCCAAAGTATGTCACTTTATTGGTTTTTGAAAATTCAGTGTATCAGAAGGTGGTGTTGGTTGCAAATATAGCATGCGTTATTTGCTTATTAGTGTTGTCCACAGGGTGGATTTGATTTAAATACTAGTCAGGGAGACTTGATTTAATCATAGTTTTCTATATAAAAGTGCATTCTTGTTGGTTGCTATAACCTTAATACATATTCTTCACAACTTAGAGATAGATGTAGGTTTCATTTTTAGAAGGTACACATTATACGTTCTTAAACACTGATTTATTTTGAAAACTTTTCCAATTTAGTTTTGCAGAAATATCAGAAAATGATTGTTTGGTTATTTCATTTACTAAAGGTAATTGAAGCAGATAGTTATGAAGTCATTGGGAGGTGAACTATCTCCAATTCAACAGGTTAATTATTAATATTTGGAGGATTTTCTTGCCATGCTCTGTTAAGAGGAGAACATCCTCTGATAGATAGATATATGTTGTTTAACTACAACAACGTTATGTATTCTGGATTTTTTTCTTTAACAGCAAACACAAGGTCTTGACAAAACAAGCATATGTCCCTCCCTTCTCACATTTATCTCCAGACTTCTTCTCCTTGTCCAGATCTGTTCTGCCCCCAACCATCTTCTATTCATATGACTTTTTGAAACTTTGCACTTTTAGGGAGAGTTAAGGAATTAACTCTGTATACACAAATTTGCAGAGACAGCAGACCTCAACTCTATTGTATTTGTCACCTCTATATATAATTTATTTAAAAATATTTTTGCTGTTAACCAACATGTTACCTCTGGAGACACAAATCCACAGTTTGAGAACTGCAGAACTAAGCGTCTCTGATGGTATCTTCTAGACTGAGCACTGAGTTCCTTTAGATAGAAAGATGAACCTAAATAATCTATACAGAAGCCTATGGAATGCCATAAGATTGGGTCCCTAATCCATGAACTATTGGAACTCATTTACAAAACTTCCCTTAAACATTACACGAATATATTGTCTCATACTATAGAATTATAATTTATAATCCCTATTCCGTGGTGAGATATCTTTGAGCTATAATATATCTTTCTTTAGATAAAATGCTTTTTGAGGAAAAAATCAGAAATCAAAAAATCATTTTTAAATTAAAAATCAGGTTGTTTTATTTAAAAAAAAAAAAGATGGATTTTTGTCCACCTTGGTTCTCCCAGTAAGCATCTCAATGAGGTCTGAGATGTCTTTATTTCCTTCCAGTGTAGATGAGTGTTTTGAGTGAGATTTCTTAACAGGAAAAAATATATGTTAACTCTGAATTTTATTAAGTAGGAAATTAAAGAAACAAAGTACAAAACGTTCTGTTTAGCAACTTAAGACTAAACATGAGCGAGAACTAAACTAGCACCTTGTCAATAAAATTGTTTTCATATTTTCTCCATCCTTCCTTTGAATCACCAGAACATACATAAAGAAAATGGTATGGTAAAGCCACAGTAAGTTACTTCTTGGCCACAGAATTTCCCATTTTGTTTTCGTGTTAATGTAAATAGTAGAATTGCTTGCCTGTGAGAGCACTAAATGAAAACTTTCAGATCAGTAGGCAAGCTCTAGTTTTAATGTCACTTTGTTGCTCTATTGTAGCAAGCTTTCTCTTCATGTTTGGTTAACATGTCTGTGACATCATTCCATATTCTTTATGAAAATATGCTTATGATATGAGTGATGTAACTGAGATATACTTTATGCGAGATGGCTCGTGAAGTATACTTGGAAAGGTTACGACTTACTGAATGCAATTATCCAGTTTGTACGCCTCTATCATTTCTGTATCTGAAGTTAGGAATATTGGCTGTGCGTCTGTACTTCAACTATGCTGCTTTGGGTGATGCCCAGGGCTAACACTTCAGGTACAACAGTGGAAAAGCCAGGCGGGGGGGTGGCCCATCCTGTGACACTCTATACTGCCACTGACTCATGGACACTGTGATGCTACAGAGTCAGTTGGTCTTGTCACCTGATATTAAACATTACCTGGGACTACTTGTAACTTTCCACTGTAAAGAAAGGGGGGGGTCAAGTATGGGAAACGAAGGATTCCTGCCTTATGTAAATACTATTTAAGAGTGGGGAGAAAGGCAAACAGGACGACTCGTCTCCATGGCCTGTCTGCCCAAGAGGAAAGACTGCAAAAGGGAAGGCAAGGGAGGACTCTAGTCTGAAAGGAATATAACTGGAACTCTGAACCACAGAAACTTTGCAAACTGCCTGCCACAATATCTAGAGTGAGAAATACTATTTGGCCTTACACATTTTTGAATCATTCACACGTCATATTCAATGAAATGTATTCTAAATGAGGAGGAGAGACCACCAGTTCTCCTTTCCAGGAAATGTAGCGGAAAAACGACTCATAATTAAATCTGGTCAAGTCGACAGACACAAGCATGTTGAGAAATCCCATCCCAGGAGAAAATTTACAAGGGAGGAGGGGGGTGGGTGGGCAGCAGATGGTTCCAATGATGCATCAGACTTCGTATGCTTAAGAACAGTTCAGCTGTAAGGACTTGAGACATTGTTCACAGATTTGGTAAGTTGGGCCAAGATAGTCTCCATCTTATCTGTTGCTGTGGGTCTCAAGGCAAATTTTTTGGAGATTTATGCCGCCTTCTGCCAATTCAGCGGTGGTGAGAGGCTTAGGGTTGAGTAGAGTTTCTTCTGAAAATTGGCCAACTTAACTCTTTAGTTAAATCTTTCCTATACAAGTGTTGTCAACTTAAGCAGCATGTTTTCTCTCTTTCTTTGTCATCTCTATGGTTGCACAGAGAATCTTCTAAACCTGAACTAAGTGTGAAATAATGTAGGGTTATCTTCCTGAGTCTGCAGGCATGGGACCATCAGCTGTCCTGCTGTTCAGAACTCGTTAGGCAGCAGCAGAATACATGTTAATTGCAGGAATTTAATTGACAAGACTTGACTTACTATCTCCTAGGTGGCAGTGAAACTTCTGAATAGGTCAGTTTCATGCTGATGCTTCTTGCGAAAGGTCTGAGCAACAGCAGAATAAGATACTGTGTTTTCCAAGTAAAACCGAAGAGATGCTGGGAGATGGGTATCTTGGTTAGACTCTCACTACCACTTATGGAGAACCTTGGAATTTATGAAGTGGATGAGAGGAATAGACACTGTTCCTTCCAGTATCCAGAGGAATTTTTGTGGTAACAGGGGAGGCACATTTCACATTAGTCTCACATACTAGCCACGGGCTATAAAATATAGGAGTTCCCTATGCTGTGCCAAGAGTATTTTGGTTGTAAGCCAAGCCCAGATGATGGGAGGTTGGTTCTGTTCATTATTCCTGGATAATGGGACCTGGAACACTTAGTCCTGGTAAATGTGTCACGCCTTATGGAAAGGATGAATGGGAGAGTGGGTAGATGGAAGAACGCCTAGTTGTGGATGGGAAGTAAGGGAATTATTGTTAGGGTAAAAAAGATAAGATAAGTAGAATGAGTGAGCAAGCAAAATTTTTGGCAAAAATGGTATAGACAAATGGAGGAGGAGGTAGAATTACCATATAGGTAAAGAGGGGGGTGGGGGGGAAAGAACAGGAAATGAACAATGCAGGAAAGATTCTCTTGGAGGAAAGAAGAGTAAAGTGAAGTCCAAGAAGGGAAAGCAAGAGACTATTTAAACAAACCTACTCCTTTTAAATTACAGTGATGTGGTGACAGATGCTTTATAATGAGGACAACTACGCTTGGTCAGAATTTGAAAGCCCTGAATAATGGAAGTAAAAATTATGTAGAGAAGATTAGAACAGATATCTAGATATGTTGCAGGGCTTTCTGTTTTAGAAAGTTAATGCATTTAGTAGGGTACTTAGAGTGAACTAAAATAACAATGAAGTACGTAAGCATGCTGTGGTATTGGTTCATTAAAGCTGTTTCCCTTTAAACCTGCAAGCGCGTCAGATATATTGGAGTTAGACAACTACTTGTTCCCTCTTGTACAAGTAACTACTATATTTACATCTACTTTTGGATAAGCGATTGTTTTGTATTGATATGTTAACTTGAAAACAAATTGATTGGAGGAGAGGAATTTGCATAGCTTATGGCTCTTGATTTCAAGAGTTGTGACCTTTTTAATTTGCTTTTCTGAAAAGTAGTATCTTAGTATATATTGACTTTTATAGAAACATTTTTGGAATATAGTAATACTTTTTTCTCTTTTTTAAATTTGAATCAAACTTACATGTAGCTCTGCTTTAGTTACTCTTGTACAAATATTGATGGTCATCATCTGCAACTTCAAGAAAAACAGGTTTAGGGCATGCTTGCACTTTGGTAAAGACATAGTTAAAGTAGTTTTGTTTAAGGTAGGGTGACCAGATGTCCCAATTTTATAGGGACAGTCCTGATATTTGGAGGTTTTTTGTTTTGTTTTGTTTTTAAATATGGGCTCCCACCCCCTGTCTCGATTTTTTCACCCTTGTTATCTGGTCACCCTAGTTTAAGGAAACCTGAGGAAATGTAACAATTAAATGCTCACAGGTCTTAAAATATTAGCTAAGTCTGGTATGTTTTGGTTAGGAAAACTCTTTGACTAGATATTACAGTACATATGACACATGAAAACATTGCTCTATAACTGGGATTTGGCCTTTGAGTGGCAATGGCATATGAGCTCCCTGCACTGTTTTACATCTACTATTTTTGGCATCTGGGTGTTGGCTTGTCTTTTCAGAAGCAGTAGAAAGTTAGTTTAGATGTGCAAGAAGGCGATTTGCAATGTGAGCTTTCCTGTAGTACAACTTCTTTAAACATGGGTTGCTGCTTCAGTAAAGAACTAACTACCAGCAAAAATAATGAAAAAACTGGCCTGTTACAAAAATCTGGGGAAGAGGAGGCACCAGAAAACAGGATAAGTAAAACTTTACCTTCAATTTTAGAAACTGTGGAATGTAAGGAGCTGCATGCAGCAAAAAAGACAGCTAATGAGACAGCTGCTTTAGTCAGCATTGAGTGCCTTCATACCGATAATTGCATGGAGTCAAATCCTAAACGTGGGTTCTGGGGTAGAAAAACAAAGTATCCGTCATACAAAAGCGTGGAGAACGCTGACCCTGGGCCAGTCACTAAAACAAAGTACAACAGACCTTTTAACTTTTTTCTTTCATTTAGTCATATCCTAAAGGTCTTTAATAGATATGAAAATTTGGAAAAGAGTAAAGAAAAGGAAGACTGGGATGGCAGTGAAAGAATAATTGAAAATACCAGTAGGAATACTCAGTGTGTGAATAATACAGAAATCTCTCAATGTAGTAGTCATAATGGAAACAAATATATTCTAGCCAGAGAGCCATGTTGTTCATTGGACTGTGTTTCTCCTTCATGGGAACCGCTGTCTGTAGACCAAAGCTCACAAGAAGAAACTTTGTTAAATATGAGTTATCTGGAATATTACCCAGTTAAAAGTGAACATTCACAAACACAGAAAGAAGAAACAGTGGAGAATGTTCAAGACAACAGTCGTGACAGCCATAGAAAGATTTCGGATGCATCACGCAGACAAACAGCAATTCCAGCTTTTACCTATATTGATATAGACCACAGACAACATGGAAGAGAGGAGTTTTATAGTATTTGTATTGTAGATGCTGAAGATCTGAGAATGGATGAAGAGATGCCAGCTACTGAGCGTGGAGTGATTGCAGCAGACATAGATAATTCAGCTGTTACAGTTGAAGGAATGTGCAATGTGGTATGCCCTCTAGACACTAGGAAAGAATTTCCAATCCTGCAGTCAGCACAAGTAGAAGCAGAGTTTAATACACAGAAAGAACCCTCTGTAGGTGAAGAGAAACATAGTTCAAACCTGCAAAAAAATGAAACAAAGGAGTATTGTCATATGGACATCCAATCGTCTTATAACAACTTACTGGATAGCAACTGTCAAACATGTAAGCTAAATATGGAGACTATAGCAACAGATGGTTTAAGAGCACTAGTATATGATGAGTTTCCTGAAAATAGAATTCAGGGATTGGATACACTAGATAGTAGTGTCAGTTTGAATGAATCAATTAATAGAAATGATGAGTCTGTAAAATTTGTGCATGCTCTCAGAGGAGAACGATATTGTTCTTATTCAAAAGGTGTGAAACATGTTGACAGTTTTACTTCTGACATCTTATTGGGTTTAAATGCTAAAGAACATAATTCAGGAAAGAGAAATTGTAACATTGAGACCACACCATTTCATTTAAGTGAACATTTACTGAAAACTGAAAAGGAAGCAAATACTAAACAAAAGTTAGATGATACTACAGATAACTCATGTTTTCATTTAGACAGTGATTCCTTCTCAGTGAAGCAAGATCTGGAAAACCTTAGCCAGGAGGATTCCCTACTAAAGCCAGAAAGTAAACTAAATTCTAATGAGACAACAGACAAATTTCAGACAACGTGCAGTGAATTTAGAGAAGAGGCCCCTTTTACTACTTGTGAATGTGACAGTAAATTGGAACAGCTCCTGGAAGATGAAGAGAAATACACAGATGAAAATTTGTGTAGCTTGGAAAATGCTTTGGTTGCAAACATGATTAACATGCCCTCAAAATTGAAGAGTGTTTCAGATTTTCAAACTGATATGAAAGGCAGCGCTGAAACAAAGAGAGTGCCAAATATTTTAAGTCCTAATACTATGGAAGATGACAATCATGTGAGCATCATTGGGCAAACTCCCTCGTATCAAGCAGATAACATTCCTGTGGAAACTGGTTGTCTGAGGAGGACTTCATTAAGGGAAAGAAATCATACACTAGCATCTTGCGAACCACATAACGTAAGTACACATGAAATAATCGAAAAGGAAAACTGTCTAGTATGTCAGCTTTCACCAGCACTGCCAGAAAAGAAAAGTAAATTATATGACTATTCCAGTTCATTTAACAAAAACAGTATTTCCTCTGTATCTTTGCTGGCATATTCAAATGTGAATAAAATGGACTTGAATTATAAACAAGATGAACTATGGGATAGATGTTCATTCCATGCAGTGGAAAATGAATTGAGTGCTGGGACTGACCCTGCCAGATTAACAGGTGGTGGTGTAGAAATGGTAAAACAGCAAAAACTAGAAATGCATCAATGGGAGACCGTAAATAATGAAACTGAAAATAGTGAGCCAGATTCTGAAGTTACCATTTTTGATCATGACGGTAATACAGTAAGTCTCAATAGGGACTTAATGCACAATCAGAATGTTTTCTCAGTTACGCATGATAGACCTGTAACTTTGGAAGACTGTACAGATAGATTAAAAATGAGAAACAGTTTCAGAAATCATGAAATGGTGAGTAATCCATCAAGCCAAAGATCCTGTTCAAATGTTCTTCAGAAAAAAGTGGGAAAGTGTGATGTGATAGATAGATGTGACGATAGAGAACTAGAATCCGTTTACATTAAAAGGTCTACTGAACCTTCAGCTGAAGAACTTTCAGAAACTTATGAAAAATGTGTTTCAGATCTACAGGAACTAGAATTTCAAAGGGATGAAGAAAACCTGTGTCACAATCAATCAAAGGAAGAAAATGTTTCTGATACATCAACTGGCTACACAGAAGCACAAACCAGTGAGAATAAAAAGTGGTTGGGAACAAAGAACACTGAATCTGAAAACAGCAGTTACACTCTAAATGCTGAGATGAAAAGTTTGAAAACTCTTTCCACCGCCAATCACAAACAGACTGAAACTTGTGATCTGAACACATCTGATGCACATTTTTGTGGGGTTTATACTGACCCAGAGCAGGTAGATAGATATGCTGCTACTCCTTCATATGAATTACCTAATGTCCAAGTTGGTGCCAGAGAACTGCAACAAGGCAACGGGAGGTGTGTTCTACATCTGATGGAAGATATTTTGAATGAATCAGAAAATGCCTGTAAAGTAGGTACACCAAATTCCCATGATGAAATGAGTTCACAGTTCTTAACTCTGCAGACCGATGATGCTGATTTAACAAGTCAGATATTTTCTGACACCATTTTTAGTGATAATAGTGAATATCTGATGGGCTATTTATGGAATACTGCTACTTCTAACACAGTTATGGAGAACAGACAAAACATACCTAATGAGAATGTCCAGAACCAGCCTCAAGATTTGACAGTTTCTTCATTTGCTATAGAAAGAGATCCTTATCAGTTACTAGTAGCAAAAGATGATGGTATTTGGGGATGGCAAGATGAAGAATTTGTAAGTATTTTTATAAGCACGATTTATCATTTACAGTATATTAGACTTTAAAATATGGCTGAAATTGGGAGCTGGAGTAAATCTAAGTTCAATTTCTGATTCGACTAAACAGTGCTAGTTTCATATACTCTTTCAAAAAGCATATTGATCGGTTTTGGCTAGATAAAATTACTTTTTGTCATGCTGTTATAGTCCAGAAATGTTACTGACCGTTGTTAAATCTAGATCAATGCTGTATTTTTGCTGTTTAGAAGTTCAATCCTTACCAAAGTATGTGCATTTCCAGAATTGAGAATTGCTGTATAAATGACATCTTGCTACAGCTGTTCATCACAAGTAAGGAAGCCATCTGAAGATTGTCAGTAGTCCCTTTCATTGTGGTATCTAAGAGCTATATTTATAAACACAAAATGAAATGTTGTATTCTAATGTATTCTACATCAAGTATATTAAAAACTGCTGAGAGCCTGCATCACTTACAGGGAGTTTTAAATCTTAAATCAAACTTTTTTTTCAGAGTAGTTCAGATCAGCCCTGCAAGGCGTTCATTTATTTCAGTGGGAATGCCTCATGTTATGTCAGGATTAATTAGATTTTTAGAACCAAGTAAACCTTGTGCCTGCACACTTCACACCAAGTACTCCTCATGAGGAAGGATGGTACAGTGGGGTAGGGCACTTGGCTCAGACATGGGAAATTAGAGTTCAGTTTCCTGCTCTGCCAGTTTCCTGCTCTGCTATATGAACTTGGGGAGATCTCTTCGACCCATACTTGAAAAGGTAGTTTAGGCATTGCGGTCCTGAGTGGAGCAACACCTAAATACATGTTTAAAAACTCTGCGCCTTAGTCTCTGTTTCCCATCTGCAAAATGTGATAGTAGCACTTCCCTTCCAGAGGTGTTGAGAATAAATACATGGAGAAATTGACACTGAGGTACAATAGTGATGGGGATAGATACATGTGCTATACATCGATCTTGCTAATTTACCCCATCCTCCCCACCTCAGTCTCTTGTAGCATGAATTATTCCCACATTCCATCACTCACTTCAGCTCATCAGTTCTCCACACCCCTAATTTAATCACTTTTCTCTTCCCCTCCCCCCCCCCCTAAAATTCATAACTTTCCTCTTCTACCAAATCTGTTACATTATAATGAGTTCCTTGGTGGCAATGGCAGCAACAACACACCCAAACTGGATAGGCCACAAGTCCTCCCTGATGGCAAATGCCTCTCCCTTTCCTTCTTGCTCCATTTCTGCTGTTCTTGGGCCATGGGGCTTCTGCTTTGCCCCCTCCTTTATTTAGGGAGGAGGCATGTGGAGCTCCTGAAATCTTTAGTTCCTTCCTGGAAAGGGATTAGGAACTTGTATCTTCTGCTCACCTTTTGAGGAGGGCATCATGGAAGTGAGGGGGGAGGAAGAGGCTCCAGCGGAGCTAAATAAGAATGCTCAGCGTTAAGTCTTGGTCAACTGGGGGAGAGAAAAGAACAAACTTGACTTGCAGCTCCTTCTCCAACCCTGCCTTGGTTCACTTGCAAAGCAAGTGGAGTTACACTGGACCTGTAGGTGGATCAGTAGCAGCTGCTCTTACCTTGCACAGCAATTTCAGCACCTGCACCTGATTCACATTTTTAAGGTCCTTTGCAATCATTAGGGCTGGGAATACTTTGTTTTAAAATGGAAGCTGATGGCATTGGTCATAATCATTTGGGTAAGCTTCCTGTGCAAGCAGGCAAGTGGGATTTTGCAAATCTGTTTTAGGTTAATTAAAAATACTTACACTCTACCGCTTTCTTTGTCTTTTTAAATGTTGCAAGCCAGAGGAAAACAGTGGTCTAATTTCTTCACATCTGCTTACTGTGTGTATGTGTGTGTGTGTACTAGCACAATGCTGCAATGCTTGGGTTGCAAGCAGTTCATAATATAAACTGTTCACTGAATACAGGTCTGTCGCATCTTACGCGCATTTAACATGCGCGATTTCAGCTTTACGCAGTCAGCAAAAACAAAACAACAATTTTAATACTGTACCTGTAGTGCGGGCAATTCCACCTGCCATTCAACTCAATGTAATTTTGACTATACACAGTTTTCGCTTTACGCGCTAACCACGGAACAGAACCCCCACGTAAGATGAGACTTGCCTGTACCATCTGTAATACTTTTTAACGAACTAATATTTGAAACTTTTGAACTGAATTTTGTGAACTCAAGTCTAGTAGTTGGTGTCAAATAGGAAGTAAATCAGTTGGAAAAATGTGAGTAGTCTTCAGAAAATTGAAAATTCATAACTTTTTTGTGCTTGAAAGATAAAATAAAACATGACATAACCTATTGTGCTGGAAAATGCTTGAAATGCACTGGCTACATTGAAGTGCAGTGTGCTGGCTTTGTGATCATTCAGCAGTATAGTGCCATAATATTTGTATTTTGGAAAAGCTGGGCAATAAATAACGCATGCCTGAATTCAGCAGCATTTAAAAGTGTATTACCTGCCACACACTCATTACCCTTTTAAAACTAGTATTGACCTGGTTGTAAAAATGTATGAATTGTTAGTGTAAGTGGAACAGAATTGTTTTCAGCACCATTTCCATTGTAGTGATTTTTATAATGATGCTGGAAACAGTGTTGACCTATCCTATTGATACTAATTGTTTCCAGTGCTGGTTAAGGGTGGGGGCATACAGTGTCAGCAGCATCAATTCAGTTTGCTTGTATAGGTGGTGCTAAATGAACATACCAGATTATCATGTTTTACTACCAGCTTTTTGGCCGCCTTCTTGCCAAATGGCATTACCCAAGTTTTGTCATACATACTTCAGATGGTGCTATTTTTCTCCTCTGTTCTTTCACAGGAACAGACACGGAACAAATCTATTGAATCTCTATTAGGGGGCTGGGGCACATGACTTATGACGAGAGGCTGAAGGAACTGGGGTTGTTTAATCTGCAGAAGAGAAGAATGAGGGGGGATTTGATAGCTGCTTTCAACTACCTGAAAGGGGGTTCCAAAGAGGATGGATCTAGACTGTTCTCAGTGGTACCCGATGACAGAACAAGGAGTAATGGTCTCAAGTTGCAGTGGGGAAGGTTTAGGTTGGATATTAGGAAAAACATTAGTCTTTTTAGCCTGCAGAAATGTTAATTTCTGCACAATGGTATTTTCCTTGCACCAGTAGTTATATTACTGTTTCTCTTTTTTTCCTCAATACGATCATGTGGTGAAGAAACTTGGGATGCTCTCTAGCATTATATGTCAGGTTTCTTTTATGTCACATATGTAAATGGGAGTCATCTACAAAGTACATAATCCAAAATTTCTTTTGTAGGAGTCAACCAAGGTTTCTGAGTTAAATCCTAATGCAAAAGTATGGGGGAATCATATGTTACATTTGGAAGCTAGTGGTGCCACTGATGGTAGCGTGAACAAAACCTGGGAAGAAATACCTGACCATCCTCCAGATTCCTGCAAAGAAGGTATGAATAATAGTTTTTAAAGCTTCTGTTCTGGCTGCAGTAAACCCAGTCCAGAACTTCCGAGTAATGTCACAAATATTCTAATGTAAGACACAAACATGAAAATTATTAAGAAAACAAAGGTATTCTCAGATTTCTTCCAGATTACAGTTCTTTACTGAGGTTTATTTATATAAATCAGTTATTGCAAACGAAAGTTTAGACCTCCTTAATGAAAAATCCACTTCAGACATTTTCTTGTAATCCTTGCTACAGGACTGGATGCCAATGGTGATGGTGACAAAAAGCAGCAAAATGCAGTGTTAACAGAACTGCAAGAGCCAACGCTAACAGTTCCAGGGTCGGACCAAAGAGATATGAACCCTTTGGCTCTAGATAATTCAGAGTATGAATCGATACATGAAACCACCCAGACAGGCAAGAAAAGCAACTTTCTTTATGCTTGGATAGAAATTAATTGTAAACTCTTTGCCTTGTAACTGAATAATGAAAATACTTATACAGTAGAACCTCAGAGTTAAACACTTTGGGAATGGAGGTTGTTCACAACTCTGAAATGTTTGTAACTCTGAACAAAATGTTATGGTGGTTCTTTAAAAAGTTTACATCTGAACATTGACTTAATACAGCTTTGAAACTTCACTGTACTGAAGAACGCTGCTTCTAACCATCTTAATTTAAATGAAACAAGCACAGAAACAACTGCCTTGTCATCCTTTTTTTTTAAACTTTCCCTTTATTTGTTTAGTAGTTCACATTTAACACGGTACTGTACTGTAGTTTCTTTTTTGTCTCCGCTGCTGCCTGATTGCATACTTCTGGTGTGTGGTCAGTTCATAACTCTGGTGTTCATAAATCTGAGATTCTACTGTACTATATACAAACATCACTGAAAATAATCACTCTTGCTCATCAAACTGAACATCTTACAGAATGTGTTCAAAATCTAAATTCTGTCAAAGTACAGTAGTTTTCCCTTAAAAATTAACATGCTAATGTAAACATGGGTCTTACACAATATTGCATTTTGTGGGCGTTAAATATACAATAAGTGTAGGTAGATCAGCTAATAAGTGTCTAATACTTGTGTGAAACAAAAGACTATTAATTGGTATAAAGACTTTTTACAAATATGAATTTTTGCTTATCCTCTCTTTTGTTTGTCTTATGAAACTGTTTCACACATTCTTCTGAGTCCCCCTTGTTACAAGCTTCTTAATGAAGCTCTAAATGACCAAACTTTGTAGTGGTCTATTCTAGTAAAGTTTTCAGATTACTGCAGCAGGGTCTTGCTATACTTTCTGTTAACTAGCTCTTTTTTTAAGTATATATTATAATGATTATGTAGTATATATTATAATGATTATGTAGCATAGTGTTAGGAATAGAGTCCAGTTCTGATTCTTTAGTGGCATAACAACTAACAGCTTCAGGGATGGGGGGAGAAGGAAAGTGAAGAGAAATAGGTGAAGTTGAATTAAGAAAGAAGAAAAACAAAAGGCTGTAGTGGTGGTGGGTTCTAGAGATGAGCATATTTTTCCGCTGAATGGAAGAGATTACTAAACAGGCAGTAAATAGTCACTGAACATTTAGTTTATAGTATGTTTGGTCTTTGTACATACCTGCTATTGACCTCATTGGGAGTCTTCACTCTAGAGTGATTGTAGTATGTAGTCCTAAACTTGTACACTAGTCCAAGGGCAATAATTAGAAATGGAATTTGACCTTGACACAGAGTTTGACATCCCTGGTCTAGGAGACAAACATAACATTTTGCAACAAGGGGGAAAATATATTGGCTGATCAGATGAGGCTGTAACCATTTGTACATCAATTGCGTTTACGAAAATGGTACTGTAAAACTGTGGTTTGAGTTACAGCAACTACGTCTTTACTTCAGAGTTGTAGTGTTTGTGAATTTGGAACATGGTGGTGAGGGCATTGAGAACTGATCCATTTTCACCAAACTTCATTGGACCTTGGCCCCCTTCTGACAACAAAAAATACTACACAATCTCAGGAGAGGGCACTGAAGCCTGAGCCGGCCCGAGCCCTGCCACCCCCATGGGGGAGGGAGGAGCAAAGCCAAAGCCCAAGAGCTTCACCCCTGGGCAGGGGGCCTATAACTTGAGCCCTGCCACCCAGGACTGAAGCCCTCAGCTTTGGCTTCACTGTGGGGCTTGGGCTTCAGCTCTGGGCGGTTGGGTTCAGGTTACAGGCCCCCTGCCCAGGGCTGAAGTCTCGAGGGTGGTGGGGCTCGGGCTTTGGGCCCAGGCCCCAGCAAGTCTAACGTCCTCCCTGGCAATCCCATTGAAACAGTGTCGTGACCACTTTGGGGTCCCAACCCGTAGTTTGAGAATTGCTGGTACTTGACTGCACTGCTTTCTTCCTATTTGCAAGGGGTTACTCTGCCTTAAATTTACTTAACTTTCTTTTCAGTTGTGTAAATGTGATTAAAACCAAGTCCAACTCAAGTATTTACGTACCTTACCATCAAAAAAACCGAGGAGTCCTTGTGGCAGCTTAGAGACTAACAAATTTATTTGGGCATTAGCTTTTGTGAGCTAGAACCCACTTAATCTAGGCCACGAGAACTCATGCCTAAATAAATTTTAGTCTCTCTAAGGTGCTGCAAGGACTTCTTGTTGTTCTTCTGATACAGACTAACACGGCTACCACTCTGAAACCTGATACCTTACTGTATACTTCCAGCTCTTCTCTAAAGCTCTTCCAACTGCTTGTGGGCACAATGAGAGACTTAGATGACATGCAGACATACTGCTTTATTAATCTTTTATATTGCTGATGTAGGGATTATTAATTCCTTACTTTTCTAATTGTTAGTCATTTTTTTTAAGTATCTAGCATTAGAGGCTTATTAATGTTCAAAGTGTAGGCTACAGCTGACCCTGTGTGTGACATTTTGAAGTTACTTTTAGTACTTTCTGGCAGAATTCACTTTTAGATTTCACTGTTTCTATTCGATTTAATCTTACAACCGTACATCTTCCATACTTAGGAGGAAATGACCAATTGCAGCCAGAAGGTCAGGAAGACCTACGAGAAGTGCTTAAAAAAACACTGGAATTCTGCTTATCTAGGTATGTATAATATGTAAATATGGGACGTCGTAGGATAGTTAGGATCCTGTTATATTACTTTCTATCCCTAAGATGTGATGGGATCTCTATCTTCCAAAAGTAAAAACTTAGTGGAAAGGAATAGCAATATTAGAGGAAATGATCCATGGAAGAAGTCCAGCATGTAATGTTACTGATATATTCTGTAGCTCAAACAGAAACCATGAATTCAGTGCAGAAATTCCTGCATCAGGTCCTGTGGCCTGTGTTTTATGCAGGAGGTCAACAGTAGTTGCTTCTGGCCTTAACATTCATGAATCTACTGTTCTGAAATTCATAACCCAGTTTTATTCATCATAACTCTGTACTACTCCACTACCTTTTTTATGAATTTAGATTAAGAGGATAGTGAAACTACTATGAAATAAATCAAATACAATTCATAAGGTTGTTTTTGTTTCTGTACCAGAGGGCTTTGATATGCTTGTGCATTCTGCCTATGCATCTGTATTTGAGATGAAGTAAATAATTCCTTTCATCCTACATGGTTACAAAACTAATACAAGATGTTAACTGTTGAACTCCTGTGTTACCACTTAGTTAACATCCACTTCCAATTGAAATAGTCCATTGAAATAGTGGAATTTTCAGGACTTCCATATTCAGGAAGATGGATCACTTGCCTCTTCCAAGTATGCCAGCACAATCTGTGGCAGTGAAATGGCTAATGGCCGGTGGTAATTCTAACAATTGGTTTGAAGTAGAACAGCAAAATAATGATGCTGAGTGGTTCTGATGGGAAAATGAGTGAAAATATATTCTCAAGATAAAGGATGCTGTAAGAATCTGGTACTTCCTACTTTGTGGAGATGACTATAACATTCTACTGTGGGAGTTTGTCTTTGCAAATAATCCTTTTTGCACATGATGAATTTAGTGGGAAACCAGGATTAACTACTTATTTTTCTTTCCAACAGAGAGAATCTTGCCAGTGACATGTACCTTATATCACAGATGGACAGTGATCAGTATGTGCCAATAATAACAGTAGCAAACCTTGATCATGTCAAGAAACTCAGTACTGATATGGATTTGATTGTGGAAGTGCTGAGATGTAAGTAAATGGTGTATTTTGACAGCATTTTATAGTTCATACTGAATGCTTTAGGACCTACTAAATATTTGCAACTTAAATAAGGCCACTTAAAACTATTGAACATGAACAAATATTCAGCCTTTCATATAATGCTAGCACATTCATATTTCAGTGCATTAGACAGAATTTCATGGTTGCTAGTGTAGTTTTAATTAGATTAAGGGTCTGTCTATACTGTGACAATGAGCGTGTTTAAGATGTTTGGAAAGAAACCACGTTTTACACAATGACGCTTTACACAAACAGGAACAAAATTATGTTTAAAAACAGGTTTATGTAAACAGTGCAGGCAGACCTTAAATGACTAGCTCTTTCAGGGTGTAAAACTGCTTCACTTACTGTTTTCTAAAACCAGATTTTTTTTTCCCCTTTCCTCTTAGCATTGCCTTTAGTCCAAGTGGATGAGAAGGGAGAGAAAGTCAGGCCAAATCAGAATCGTTGCATTGTGATTTTACGTGAAGTACCTGAATCTACACCCATTGAAGTAAGGATATTGTAGTTCCATAAAACAAAAAATGCTGCACCCTCTTGACTCAGGAATTCATATTCTCCAGTTCATAAGAATATACCGAGGAGATTTAACCTACTTTTTAACATTTCTAATGAGATTGCTAGACTTTATAAACCAAAGTCCATTAGAATGATCTGTGGTGTTTCTCTGTAGAAATGCGTGGTTTCAAGAACATTACAGTAAGACGTGTTTCGCGTGAACTTTTGTAAAGGGCTAAAGCACTCAAAACTGCTGTTGAGACTATACAGAAATTCTTATAAATAGGTTTAAATGCTGGTCTCCCTTTATAGAACCATAGCTGTAGGTCCCCT
Organism: Gopherus flavomarginatus; assembly: GCF_025201925.1. Lineage (NCBI taxonomy): Eukaryota > Metazoa > Chordata > Testudines > Testudinidae > Gopherus > Gopherus flavomarginatus. The sequence goes on along the minus strand of NC_066618.1, from coordinate 24,236,805 downwards.
ACACTAGGGACCTATTCAGGGATTTAGGCAGGTGACCATGCCTCCACAATAGATCAGCAGAGTACTTCTCTATGGCCTTCCTCATCTTAGAATCTCCCTCCCTTAAAATATTTTCTGCTTGCCTTCTTTACAATATGTTCCAGCCTCTTTGCTCTGGGGCATAACCTAGTAAATGGATAAAATTATGTAAAGGAAAAACTTTTAACAGAAAAAGTCACTGGTGAAGCCGGAAGCCTGTCCTTGAGTGTGAGTTCAGGCATCAAAAGCTTTCCTGTAGCACCGAGGCCATCAGCTTAATATACACTAGTTTGTTGGAAGGAGTGTTAGTGGTCCAGTGGATCACTAATTGTGGAATGTGAAGAAAAACATTGGGGGAAGGGGAGGACAAGGAGGGGGAAGTGTTTCCCAATTCCTGAATAATGAAGACATTCAGTGGATATCTTTGAAGCAGATTGGACTTGAGATAGTAGAAAGAAGATGGAGCAGCAGAGGGATCCTTAACTACCCCATTTTGGGGAACAAGAAGGAGGCAGAGACTTGACACAGGATGGGAAAGCGTAGAATTGAAAATGTACAAGAACAATTTAATGTTGAAAGCAATGAAATGTATTATATTACTGAAGGAAAAAATAATAGGAAATAACAATGGACTTTAAAGTAAACAAAAGATATGGCAGGTCTTCCTTTCAATAATCCAGCTATTTTAACTTTCAAAGTAGTTGGCGAAGAGACATTTCATGTGCGTACAAAGTTCTTGCATGGATGTTTTCCCCCTGTCACCCGTTTGCTGATTATCATAAGATGTATCGATGCTGGAACTATGTAGCTGATCTGCCTTGAACATTTGCAAAATAGCTGTATGAACCACTGGCTTTAAAAATGGCCAAGACCTGTCAGAAGCCAAGTGCATAGTGTAGCTAAACACTGTAGAAACTACAGCAGATGTTAATTGCATACATCTTCTAGCATAATGGAAAATTGTACAAAGTCTGACCAGAATGTTCAAAGCCGCTGTCAGGTCTTTAGAGTCGCATCATGGTTCTGGATATTACTTGGCTTTTGATTCTATGAATAAAGCATAGTGGAATATTCTGTATTTAGGCAATGTAAATTGACATTGAAAAGTATTTTCGCTTCTGTGTTGCCTAAATCCACTATTTTGAGACAATAGAAATCCTGCATTTATTCTCAAATGAAAGCCCTCTAAATAAATTTTTTGCTCCTGTTTTTAAACAGTACTGAGAAGAAAAATTCCAGTATGACCTTCGTAATGCAACATTTCGTATTCCTTTATATTAAAAATAAACTTTAAGATTAAGCATTACTGCGGGTATTTTAATCTCTCTGTTCTTAGTGAAAAGCATTTTTATTCTTGTCTCTTACCAGTAGTTCACATTCAAAGTCCTGCACTTCACAATAACCTTTCTTTTTTTCAAATCCATCCTCCTTCCTGCCCCCCAACCTTTTCTTAGGAGGTTGAAGCACTCTTCAGGGGAGATAATTTGCCTAAATTTATCAACTGTGAGTTTGCCTATAATGACAATTGGTTCATTACATTTGAGTCAGAAGCTGATGCACAGCAGGTAACAACTTTTTTTTTTTCTCAGAAGTAAAATATTAGTCTTTAGAATGCTTCAGGGCAATAGCAGATCAGGGTGGGCAAAAATCCATACATATATAATTTTTTTGTGAACATTTCTAGTCAAAGAAATACTGCTAAACCTCCAGTTAGTAATATCAGAAGTCTGATGTTAAGTAAACGTAACCAGTAAGAACTTCATGCCGTGTGCATGTGTTCTTGTTTCTGTGAAATATTTTAACTTTATTTACACTACAAATGGTGATATTCTGTAGCACATCATGAAGCATCACCCTATCTGAAGAAATAAAATATTGATTTAGACTTTCTAAATGCCTTCTAAAAAAGTTGTGTAATTCTATATCAAATTTACTTCAATGACTCAAGTGTTCTAACTTGCGTTGACTGTTTTATACAATTACTGACCTCCTTCTAGTACTGGTGATATTTCAAATATAGCAATAGTTCTTGGTCTACCAAAACTCTCTTTAACACTAGTTGTGTTGAATTAATATTCATAATGGATATTTGACAGCTTTTTTTTACAAATGTCAATTTTATAAGGCTTACAGATACCTTAGAGAAGAAGTGAAAACTTTCCAAGGAAAACCAATTAAGGTAAATAAAGCTGTTTGTACTATTTTATTTACTATTAAGGTAATAGGTAGGTGTAATTAAGTAATTTAAATCTGTCTTGCAGGCAAGGATAAAAGCAAAGGCAATAGCTATAAATACATTTTTGCCAAAGAATGGATATAGACCTCTGGACATGAACCTCTACACACAACAGCGTTATACAGCATCCTTTTATTTACCTCCAGTATACAGTCCCCAACAACAGTTTCCTCTGTACAGCTTAATTGCCCCACAGACCTGGTCTACTACACACAGCTATCTTGATCCAACATTGGTAAGTGTTTAGGAGTATGAGAAGGATTTGTCTACAGCTGCTGCATGTTTAATTGTTTCAGGAAGTGTGTTTAGCATTCAGTTTGAAGGACTGCATGTGAGAGGTCACAATCTAAGTTCCACTCTTCTGAATGTATGTCGTGTGGGTTTTTCTTGAAAATGGACATTGGCAGTCCATATTTTGGAGTATGAGAGCCTCTCTTTGAAAGAGGCATCTGGTTTCCTATTTTTAGAAAGGGAAGATTCAGAAGTTACTTTCCACATGCTTCAAATTCAAATAGAGTTTTTGTTCTAGAGGTTAGACACTTAAGAATCCTCCTCCGAGTAATAGTATTAAATACTTTTTGAAAGGTAATCTTCATAGCATATGTGTATGAGTATATTTATAAATCCACTTCAATATTATGTGTGGAAAGCACCTAACAGGGCTAGTTGAGAGGGGATAATCTAGCACACATTAGTTTAAAATTTAAGATTTTTCTCTTGCAAGGTTAATTTGCAGGATTGCCCTATTCGACACATTCTGACAGTTGCAAAACTAACATCTTTATTATTAGGTTTAAGAATTGTTGATAATCTCTAAGGAAGTACTGGATTTAAAGAAATCTTACATTTTCTATATTCAAAGCTAGCAGCAGCCTTAGGTCTGCGTTGCTAGTGCAGTCACATTAACTACTTGACAGACCCCACATTCTCTGTATTCTACAGCCTTTCCTCTTCCCCACTTACTCTTGCATGAGTGTTCATGTCACACTTCCTGTCAGTACCCAGCCCAGTCAGGGAAGCTAATGATCCAACCAGCAGACGAAGTTCGGTGATGAATCCTGGTCATGGGCCACCTGAGGCATGTTGTATATACGCGAAGAAACCCAATGTGCGACTTAGTGCCATGTCAGAATTACTTCAGCCAGTTCCGCTCTCCACTTGTGCTGCTTGTTTGGCCAGTTGTATTCATGCATGCAGCTTTTTGTGCACTCACTGGCTATGGAGTGTCATTGATTGGTGGGGGCAAGGGTTGTCACAAGTGGAACCATCCTCCCACCACCACATCTATCTTTAATTTAGGGTAAAATAAACTAGGTTAGTAGTGCTCAAAATTAAAAAGAGACTATTTAGAAATCTTGGCAAATGATTAAAGTCTCAGTGAAAGAACTTGCGTATTGAAAGGCAAGATAATTAAAAGTTATGGTGAGCACATTTGACACATAGGGAAAGCAGCCAGAATCCTTTGCAGTTAGTGTTTAAAGGGAGCTATAGAATGGGGAGGAGACTTGGAGCGCATGTTCATCTCTGGACACCCATGTCCTGATTAAGTAACACCTAGAAACTTGTTTGTTTTTTGAGATGTGGACAAATGAAGACTCAGTAACAGCAGTAGTTGTATCACTTTCAAACATGGTCACATTCTTGTTGTCCAACAGTATCACTGGTTATGTCAAAGTCAATAAAAACATGTTGACGGTTCCTTTAGAACTAGAAGGAAAAGACATTCCCTGAATAGAAAATGACAATCATATGAAATGTTTTCAAACTAAGGGCTCTTCTGAGGAAAGTCTTTTAAATGATCAGTACCGTCTCTTAAAGATTGATTTGAATAATCTGGATTACGTTAATTTACCTCCTGCATTTCACTCAGTTTGGACAATAAAAAATACTTGACTTTCTGGTTCTTCACAACTAGTGCCATGTTGCAGCGTTTGGATTACAAATGCTGTAACTTTAGCGTAAGCCTTTTTCACTGAATCTTCACTTCTGTTAATAAATAGACTTTTTGTAAAAAAAATTTTATTACCTAAATTTGAAGCCTAAAGTATTGAACAGTGTCACTTTTAATCCCTTGATGATGATGGCCTGTTTGCTGGCATATTATTTTATGGTAACAGTAAGCTGTGATGTGAAAACTCCACTGTTAAATTTCAATTGTCAATGTTTTGTGATGCTCTTTGCATTTCCAGACAATGCTTTTTGTGGGTGTGGGCGGGATGGTTTGGTTGACATAATGTAGCCTCTAGTTCTTTGAGAAGGACTTGGAACTGTTAAGCATTTGTGTAGTCCTCTTTTCATAACTGTTTGAAAGTTAATTCTCAGCTCATCTTGCTGATGCAAGTATTAATTGAGACTGGTCTTACTGTTACCACATTCAGTGGTGGTGGTTTTTTTTTTCTTTTTTCTTGGAGCAGCAAACTTTACTTTGAACTAATTAGGCAGAAAAGACAATTTTCTTGGTGCTTGTGCCGTTGTAAGAAGTAACCTTAAATTTTCACATAATCTTAAACTAAAAATGAAAAAATCCTTTTTGGAATACTGTCCTGCGTAGAATGACATGGGATATAGGTTTAAAAATAACTTTAGGCATTCAGAGCAAGCAAAGAGGACTAGATCTTGGAAATAAGGAGAATTAACCTCCAAATTTATCTTTCTTTAAGGAATAACATAGTTGCCATCTTGACAAACCTGTCAAGATTCAAGACCTTTCGTATAAACAAGTATTTTTCCACTCTCTGAAGATAAACATTCCATTTGGTTATATAGTATGTAATCTATAAATGTATGTCCACACAATGTTTTTATTCTCCAGGTAACACCATTTCATAGTGCTGGATTTATCAATGGGTTTACATCACCAACCTTCAAGCCCCCTGCTTCTCCATTGACTTCACTCAGACAGTATCCTCCCAGAAGCAGGCAAGTTGAACCAAATAAAAATATATATAATTTTTTAAAATATCTATATTCCAGGTGTTGTGCAAGTTACTTTATTCTTCATAGCTTAAAAAAAAGCTTTAGCTTGCAAAGTGCATAGTAAATTAAACTTACTTTAAGATTAAATATGGCCAGATGATACTTACTGATATCAGCATAAAGACTCAGCAATATTAAAAGTGATTGATTGCACTGCTGCCTCATAGCTCTGAACTGGTCTGCTAGGTGCATGATCAGAGTTTGGCTTCTTAACATTTTCAGTGGGAACTTGGATCTTTCTGTAATGCAGATTACTAAACTTGTTTTTCTGGACTGGTTTGCCACTTCAGCTCTGAGAATACTCTATTTGGAATGCCTTTCATGAAGTCCTTGGCTGCAATTACACTATTTGAAATATAGTTATCAGCAGATTTGTTTGTTATATATTTAAGTTGGTCAAGCACTAAGTTAAAATAGAAGTTCGAAGGTTTAATTTTGCTAAAAATACTTCACATGTATCCAAATGAAAATCCATCTCTCTTTAACAGGATGATCAATTTATAGGGATTATATAAATATACAACAAAGTGCTAAGCAGTTCACATAACCATTTTTTAATACAGTGTATTCCCGATTTGTAGGAATCCTAGCAAATCACATCTACGGCACACCATACCCAGTGCAGAAAGGGGACCTGGGCTTCTAGACAGTCCTACAATATTCAACTTTTCTGCTGATCGTTTAATTAATGGTGTCAGGAGTCCACAGACAAGGCAGCCAGGGCAAAACAGGACACGAATGCAAAATACTACTACAAATTATACCAAGAGGGATATAGGAACTGGACGAATGGAACAGACTAATATTGACTCTTCCCCTGGCTTAGGAAGAGGAAGGTGAGTGTTTTTAACAGTGGTTTGTATAAATACCTTATGGTGTGATCTGCTTCTGAGAATTTATTTGTATGCACAGGAGTAAAATTAAAAGATGAATATTTAACTATAGCTGTGTCTTTGCAATATAATTAAGGCTCTGAGAATTTTTTCTCTGAACATGTTCAGTTGATTAAACAATACATTAATGTTAAATAACAGCAGTAACCTGTTGTGGCTGTAAAATGTTGAAGTTCTTCCTTCTTTCATGTTTGTTTTTTGACGTGCTAAAATCATCCGTTTTCTGAAACTATATAAAGTGTTATGGCTTATAGAATCTCCAGGAAATATTTAAATGGGGGGCCCAGTTTAAGTGCATTGGTTTTCTTAAGTGACTATTTTAAAATGGCACTTTCAGCTGGTCCTGCTTACTGTGTGTTCAGTCATAACTGCTAGATTGACTGAAATAGTTAACACTTTGCACTCAGTCTAATACTGTAGATAATTCACCTAGGAGTATGTGAGCAGGATTGTATCCCAGCTAACGCATAATGTAGTTAACTAACTTTCAGTGGCAGAACCAAATCATGGTTTCATTTATGCCTGTGTCATGCAAAGAACATAATGTTGCATAAGAGTAACTGAGGGCACATTTTGGACTCTGGGATCGATTGTGCTGTAAGGCAAAAATCCCGTTTACATTTTAGTTCCCAGGTGAAGTTGGCAGGGCTGGGAGTTAGAGAAGCAATTTTTAATGTACAGATTTAGCAGATTTGATATGGAAGCCGTTGAGATAAAAATGGCAGTATGATTTTATTTGTTTAATCGTGCTTTTAATATTGTATTTTCAAGTAATTTGAGGGCAAAAGGAAGCTATCACTCTTCCTTATCAATAACCAGTTGAATTGTGAATAGGCCTCCGTGTCCCGCACAGAGGTTGTGGAAGTGGGTTCTGACACTCTGTGACTTCCATGACTTGTGCAGCGGCCAGTGTGGCTGACTGCAGGGCCACCCAAGCAGTTGGCTCGGGGGACAACCACACCAGCTGCTGCTCCAGCAGCGGACCCCAGGCTGCTCCCCCATCAGTAATCCCCTGATACCCTCCCTCCCCCCGCCAGGTCACAAGCTGTGAATTTTTGTTTATTACCCATAACCTGTCCATGGCTTTTACTAAAAATACTCATGACTAAATCATAGCTTTAATTATGGAATGTTAAGTTTTTTTGGAAAGCTGAAGTCAAGTCAAATTGACCTTGCTTTTTCACTAAATAAAAATGAGTATTTTAAATGTAAAAGAACTTCTGTATTAAATCATTTAGTGTTGTATGCAAAAGAACTATATCTGGATTTGTTTTTCTTTTTCTAAAAGAGACTTAAGTTGTGAACAATGTTAACATCTATAATGTAGATGAAAGAATTAACAGGTGTGTATTAGAATTTACATTCTGATGCTTTTGGCATGGGATAAAACTCTAGGATATTTCCTAGTGAGTTTCTAATTTTTTTCTTAATACATAGACATATTAATAAAGCATCATAATTGCTGTTACCTTAGTCTTTTTGGAAAGATATAATGAAAAGCTAAAGATAAAATGCATGTTCTTCAAGTGCTTGCTCATGTCAGTTCCAAATAAGCGTGTGCGCGCCTCGTGCACAGTAGCCGGAAGCTCTTTCCCCTAGGAGTACCCGTTGGGTCGGCTCAGACATCTCCATGGCACCGTATATAGGGCCCTGCCGACGCGCTGCCCTTTCAGTTCCATGTTCCCGGCTTTGCACCAACAATGGAGTAGGCTGGTGGGTCTTGGAATGGACATGAGCAATACATCTTGAATTACAACAGTTACAAAAGCTAGGTAACTAGATTTTTTTCCTGCAAATAAGCTATGTTTTAAAGTTTCAGCAGTACTAAATAATTTCCTAAATATATATATATTTTTCCTAAAAAGTATTCAGCCCTTTTTTATTGGATGGTTTTGGGTGTCCCTGAGACTTCCTCATCGTTTTAGATAGAGTTGTACTTTGAACAGGGGAACTCTTTCGCTTAAAAAAAAGAAGCGGGGGGCTGGGACGGGGGAGATAGTTTTGCCTTGTGTAAACTTCGTGCCTTTCTTCTAGCATGAGCTTTTCTTCAATCATGTTTCCTCTTTAATCCTTACTAGTCACTGTCTCTAAAATAATGGCTTGTATAATAAGCCTCTAGGATGAGGGTTACTGTAATAATGTAATTCAAGAATAAATTTATTTTTGTATCCCATATAGGCAAAGTTCTGATGTTAATTGTATGTTCTCCCTTCTAGGAAAAATTCATATGGCTATCGAAAGAAAAGGGAGGACAAGTTTACAGTGAGTGTTGGATGATAATTAATCTATAAGTAAAATATGGATAACAAAAAAAACTTAATATCAAGATTACCGTGAAGAATAACTGACCAGGCTTAAATAAGATGTTATACAAGAAAACATGCATTCTAATAATAAACTAAAGATAACTGCCTGTTCTTTGTGAAGGAAAATACATCTAAATCCACATTAGAATACACCACGTAATGAACACCAAATATGCCTCTCCCCCACCCCCCAGATATGATGATTAATGCAGAAGGTTTGAGAGAATTTGAAATGCCAGGTTTTTTAAATACGTTACCCCCATTCTTACTACTTTGGCTGAATGCTTGTATATTTAAACTTCCAGGAAAAGTTGACAAGGTAAGTACAAGGATTCCTTGAGATTCAGATATACCTCATTTGGAACTTGAAAATCACTAGTGCACCATAGTAGAATTAAGAGTTAAAGAATTAGATATCTTACAGTGATTAATTTATATGCAGAATCAATGGTATAACTAGAACACCTATTAAAAGGAGGCAGAACTCTGATTGTTGTATGATGTTTCAGCTCTAAAAACATCTTTATAGAGAAGAGGCCGCTAAAGTGTTTCTGAAGTTGGCAACGGGTTAAATGAGATGGATTTCAGAGGGGACACCACACAAAACACCTGATTTCAGACACTAGTGAGCTCCTTTTACGATGTGTGGTTTATGAGCATAGTTGCCATTTACATAAAACTCAAGGAATAGGACTTGAATGTGGCCTGCACTAACAGCATTGCAAGTTACCAAAAAATGCTGTTAATTTGTAACTTAATACAACTAATTTTAGGCATAAATAAAATGTCAGACTTGAAGTGTGAAAAGCTTGGGCTTACAGATGCTGATTGTAAAGTTATTTTTTGGTGTAACTCTGTGGGACCCGCGATTTGATTTAACTTTATACCCACAGCCTTTCCCTCAATTCACTTATTTAAAACTTCATTGCCATACCCCATTTGACTACTATTGCAACATCCTGACATTATTACTGCAGATCTTCACTAAAGGAGGTGGCCTCTGCATAGTCCCATCTGTGGGATTGGTGCCTTGTGGCATTGAGCTGTGCAATCTTCTAGACAGCAGGGTCTGTTTCTGTTAAAGCACCTTCCAGAAATTCACATGGTATAAAAGGAAGAATGGGCCCAGCTGCCCTTCAGTTTTTTTTTTTAGCAGCCAAATGTACGACAGTCTTGGATTACACATGGTGTCCTTGTTGCTTCCCTTTCTTTTTCTTACATTTTAGATTGAAAGGTTGGTACAGGTTTGTTCAGTTAGAAGAATAAAGAAGAAATGGTACCCATTAGGCAGGGCTGGCTTTATTGTTTTCGCTACCCCAAGCAGTGCACCGAATTGCCGCCGCTGACAGTGGGGGCAGTCCATGTGCAGTTAGGGCAGTACGCGAGTTTCCGCAGCAGCAGCAATTCGGTGGCAGCTTCTGTCTTCAGCCAGAAGCTGTGCCACCACGGACAGCTGAACATAGAAGCTGCTGCCGAATTGCTGCTGCCGCGGGAACACGCGTGCCGCCCTAACGGCACACAGACTGCCCCCACCCTCCGCAGCAGCAATTCGACTTGCTGCTTGGGGGCAAAAACACACGGACTGCTGCCCCTTTCAGATTGCCGCCCCAAGCACCTGCTTGGAATGCTGGTGCCTGGAGCCAGCCCTGCCATTAGGCACAGGTACTGTCTGGACAACGTCATGAGATGGCTCTCCTGCTCCTTCACTCCTGCTCATGGCAGTGGCTCTTCAGGCCCAGTTGACCAATTCTGGCATCAGATGTCCAGCATCAACTTTACTAGCTAACGTGGCATTTCTGACACCAACTCCCCAGTAGGACCTTGGCCTTTTTCTGCTCTAAAACTGTTCAGCTCAGTTCCCTAACCAACATGTCTGGATGACATCACTGAAACCTTGTAAGCTGTGTTTGGGCCCAGATTTGAGGTGGCTCTTGTACCTGGTAAGTCTCATTCAGTCCTGCACCACTTAATGGCTCTGAAAATGTCTGATTTTTCTAATCATGTGCTGGTGCTGTGACTTTAAAACTGTCCAGGACCATTATTGCTTGGAGACATCTAGTTTACAAACACTGTGGCCTGTCTCAGAAACAAAGCAACACTTCAGACCTTTTCTGAAGTAGTCTTTGCTATCATCAGCCATTGTTGGATCACTGTAGCTGTATGTTTGTCCTGCTTATATGCTGTCAGCTGCACACCTACAATCCTGCAGGCTTCTAGAAGAAAGCAATTTAAATATACTTTAAAAAAAAAAAAAGTTGACAGCTGCTCTTCAGACCCCACTGCTTTGGCATCAAAAATCTTGATTCTGACTGGATTGGACTGTTGAGTGCTGCACTGCCAGTGCTTTAGTCCTGGAATCTCTGTTGCTGCAGGTCCAGGAAGACCTTGGGCTGCCTTCATCTGCTAAGTATAGCAGGCAGTCTATTTCAAGTACAGATGCAGTATCAATGGTATAACTGGAACACCTATTAAAATGAGTCAGAACTCTGATTGTAATTTGTTTCCGCTCTTAAAAACATCTTTGAAGAGAAAAAGCCTCTAAGGTACGTCTGAAGTTGGCCTGGGGTGAAATGAGATGGATTTCAGAGGGAACACCACACCAAAAAACAAACCTAATTTCAGACATTAATGAGATCTTTGTATGATAGAGCACAGTGGCAATATCATTGTGTTAAATTTACCAGAACCTGAGTGCTCAGGTAGTGAGTGTCCAGTGGGAAAATACTTAATGTGTAAATCTGGGATTCCCAGTTGAGATTAACAACAGTTCCGTGGAGTTACTGGTGTGTAGTGGTTTACCTCAGCCATTCAATACATGGACATGGCCACCTGTAAGGCAATGTTGGCATATATTTGACATATTTTCACAGGATAGACTTCAGCCCTGCTGTTTTCACCCAATTAACCACAAGCATCCATGGGATATTTCTTTTTAAATCAAGGAAGAGTACTGTGCTGTCCTGACCCTATCAGTCTCAGACATCAATCATTCAATGTCTGTACTTAGACTGGTCCACAGACTGGTTCCTTAGCTAGGTACTTGCTAACTTTATCCAGACTACATCTGGGACCTGCATCAGGGCCAGGATGCTCCCTGATTATAAAGAGGCTACCCCTTCTTGATACTTATTCCAGAGTCACTCAGGTCATTCCAGATGTATAAAGTCAAGGTAACATGCTCGTCAGGAAAATGTTTCAATCTCCCTGATCTACAATAATATTTCCAAATGGTCAACTTGGTGGTTCACCTTTTTATCCAGCCTCTTCAAGGTTTGTGAACTTTGTAGAAGATGAAAGTTCCACACTGGCATTCTGGAGTTAAAAGCTGTTTGTTTAGGTTGGGAGTAAGAATATTCACTTGAGTCCAGAAGTTAGGCTGCTGATAATGGAAGGAAATACAGGGTGGATGGGGCCATTTCCTCTTTTATACACCTGGAATCCTCCTGACTGTGCAGAGGTGACTCTTAAATTGTCACTGCTTAAGCAACTCTCCTGTCAGAGTAGGTAACCATTATGGGCATGTCTCAGTTCCTGTCCTGAAACAGGCCTGAGCAGTCACAACAATTATTTCCTTGTTTACAAGGTATATACCAGAATTCAAGGAGGAAAAGTACAATATAGTGTAAAACAGTTGTTACTCCTCAATCTAGATGTAATTTATAAACGCATAAAAAATCACCCCCCACAAAAATGTGAAGGAGATTTCTTTTGTTACTTTTTCTATCTCTGAAATTGTACTCTGCATGAGTCTAATCCAAAATTCAGTTACTCCTGTGGGGGGGGTGTGTGTGTGTGGTTTTTTTGTTTTTGTTTTTACTGAAACTACCTGGACAAATAAAGTTTTGCTGTGTAACTTTTTTCCTTTTTTGTATTAAGTCCTATAATTTCTAAAATAGTGACTTGATGGGGAGAAATAAGCTTCTATTTCTACACTGTAGTGTGACAGACAATGCATAAGTAAGCTACTAAACACTGTTCAGCAAATGGCCTGGTCTTCCAGTAGACTTTGTACCTGTATAACTATTTTGGATCGGGATGGCGATTTTTATTTATCAAAATAGTTGCACCAGTATAGCTGCTAGTGTAGAGACAGTTCTCAGTATAAAGGTCCTCTACAGTGATACAGCTTATCCCCCTTCCTCTGCAGGCATAAGTTATACTGGAATAACTGCATCCACACTTATAACTCAGTAACTATTCAAGTATAGTTAAAGGAGTACAGCTTGTGTGTATAAATAGGGCTTATAGTCCTCACTTCCCATTGTACCTTTTAGTCAGATTTAAATCTTGTTAGGGATCCAGTGGTGAGTAACATTAAGGCCTTGGTCTTTCCTATTTTTGGTGCTTAATAGTTTTGTATCAGAATCCCATAATCTTCCTTAACTGTAGTCTGATTTCATAATATGCCACGCTTCTGTTGTTACAGAGAGGTCAAACGCAGTCTCCGCCACCTCCAAAGCCTCCATCTCCTAGTTTTGAATTGGGATTATCCAGCTTCCCTCCATTACCTGGGGCTGCAGGCAATTTGAAGACTGAAGACTTGTTTGAGAACAGACTGTCCAGTGTCATAATGGGAACGTCAAAGGAAAGAGTGAGTAGTTGGAGTTTACTGCTTTACATACCTCCTTGTTTCAAATTCTGTGGTTTATGCAGTAAAAACATAATTCAGGTAGAACTTAACCATGCTTTTATGTAGGTCATGGAAAACTATAGTTGTTTTGTGTATAACTCCTTTGCTGTCATCTCCAGTCTCATCCTATTGGTTGGTTGGAAGGATACACCTTCCTTGTTGAAGGATAAATGAGGTGGTGTGGAGTATTAGTGCCCCAGAGTAACTATTTTTAATTAGTTGCTAGTGATGAAAACAGATACCACTTTTTTCAGTGTTCCCAGCTGCATCAGGTTACTACTTGTTACTTTTTTGATAGCATTAAGTGAAAAATAATCTTACACCACAATTTGCTCATAATTTGCTTTGTCAGTTTTTTTTCTCCCCTTAAACACCTAGAAAACAGCTGCAGATGGGGAAAACATATTTTCAATCTCTGAAATACAAGGAGAGAGCCTGGAAACTCTCTCTAAACACTGGTCTTGTTAATTGAAATAAGAAGTATTGCTCAACCAATTGAATCCAAGAGCTGATGTGTGAGATCAGTTGGAGAATGTAAAAATACACCAAAATGACCTGGCAGACTGTGCTTTCAGGATGCAGCTAGAGATGTAATTCAGAGTTGATGTTCTCTAGCTGCTCATAGATACTGCAGAGGACAGGGTCCTAAAGAATGCAGTCTGTGGGCCCAGGGTGCTCTCCAAGAGAGATTTAATTCCACAGTGACTATCAGAGTCTGGGTTGTGGAAGTCTGTTCCATCAATCTTTCAGTTTAAATTTGGTTGCTTTATTTTTATTGCAACTTTATCGACAATGTTGATTCCCAGTTATAATGTAACCAGATCCTCCGGTGCAGGAGGGTTGCTGTGGACTATTTACAAAACTGGTTTAACTGGCTCAGGGGTGATCACCTTCCTTGGTGTAAGGGTGACCCACTAGTGGTAAAGAGCATCATAAAGGGGCTTACACAATATTCCCTCTCTTCCACTGTATCCTCCTTACTACCACCGTATTAGGGTGGGTGGGAAAGGGTATGTGGTTGGGGAAGTGCCCTATGTCGTAGCAATCCTTGGTTACGTTTTCTGCCCACTGATGCTGCTAATGATGTCAGTTAAAGAAGCTCTAAGGTTGTTCTAACGAGGGGTATAGCCGTTTACAGAACAGTGCAAAAGTGGCTTCTATACCACCTTCACCCATTTTCCTCATCCTTCTCCTCCCCACCACCCCACACACACTTTTCCACCAACTTGTCTGTGCGTTTTGGCCGTATATAAGGATATTTAAGATCAGCCCTCAGTCTCTCTTGAAAATTTTACCAGAGTGGACAGGGATCGTGTCCCTAGCCTCTGTTTGCCAGAAGCTGGGAATGGGCGAGAGGGGATGGATCACTTGGTGATTGCCTGTTCTGTTCATTCCCTTTGGGGCACCTGTCATTGGCCACTATTGGAAGATAGGATACTGGGCTAGATGGACCTTTGGTCTGACCCAGTTTATCTGTTCTTATGTAAAAGACAGGAACAGAACCTAGATATCCAGTCCTTTCATCATGCGCCGTACTCCCCCTCTAAGTATAGCTTGGGAAACTATTTCAGAAGAGCTCTGCATAAGCCTGAAAGCTTGTGTCTCGCACCACGAGAAGTTGGGCCAATAAAAGGTATTAAATCACCCACATTGTGTGTCTGTCCTCTAACCATGAAATTTTAGGGCTCAATCATGTAAGGAGTTGAGCACTCAGACCCAAATCCATCATATGCTTCTATTGAGACTACTCGTATAATTATAGTTAAGTATGTGCATAAGTGCTGTGCTGGATTTGGGCCAGGATGTTCAGTACTTTGCAGGATCAAGCCATTACCCACGTAATTGTGGGTGTAGAGTGGTACTCTTCTCTAGTTAATTCCTAAACACAGACTATGTATGTGCTCCATGCAGCTGCTCGTGATTTTGTTTTCACTAAAGTGCAAGTCTGATTTTGTTCAGAGAAACTGCATAGTCAGTATGTGATCTGAATCATAACCACCTCATGGATTACTGTTCACCTTCATGGAATTGCCTATCTACCGACCCCACTGTAGGAATCTCATGCCTAGCCACATGAGCATGGAACCAATTCTGAGTGGTGGTTGGAGGACAAAAAAAATCCCCTGTATACACACACTCTGCTCCCCTTACTTCCCTTCTCTGCTTGCCAAGGTGGTCATAGAGCCAACTTCTCCCTTTTGTCTCGATGGACAAATCTAATATTTGTAATTGGTTATTATGTTAGAGCTGGTTTTAGGATGGGTAAAATTTCTCTTTACTTTTGCAACTATTCGGATTTTAGTGTGTGTAGATTCTCTTGGCCTTGCCCAGGTGGAAGGATCAGCCTTTTGAGCAGTGGAAAATTAAGGTGTTTTTCATATTCAGTGGTCTGTCTGACTTCAGATGGGCATTAAAAGGGCCCTTTAGGCCTTGGGTAAGAGCACTTCTCTAAAGGCTGTTAGGCCTACCTGCTCTTCTCAAAAAGGTACCAAAGCCCATAAGACACTTACCAAGAACTTGCCTTTGCAAGATACCAAGTTGAAAGAAGTGATTCTGTTGTCAAGGTGCCACATTAAGAAGCATTGAAACAAGCTTTGCCAGCTAAAAATCAGGCTTTTAGGACAGAGCCCAAGAACAGCACCTTTTCATGGTGTCATTGGTTCCAAATGGCTACACAAGAAGGTACTTCAGGTAAGGATTCTACTGTTGGATCCCAAGTATTGCTGTGCCCATTGGATCTGTCTGACCAAAGCCCAGGAGTAAACACTTTTTTGAAGGTGAAAAGGATGTTGGGAGACTCTCTGAACCATCTTCGTGGTCAAACCGTGGCTGCTGCTCCTCCCCCTGCAATAGAGAGTTGACTTAGCTTCCTTTATTTTCAGCATTAGCCTGTTGATCTGTGGCTGTTCACTATAAATTAATATGTAAATCATGTAGTTTTCTTGTTCCTTTGCAAGTAAATAACCTACAAGAACAAGGGCAGTCCTAACACTTCTCTGCTTAAACATGCTATTTTGGTTTGTTTTTTAGAACCTAAATGTGGATGCAAGCACAAACACTATTCCATCAGGAATTCCTCGAGAGCCATTGTTGCCAGCATCTCCTGCTCTGTCTGGGACGTTTGAAAGGTCTTCTTCCCCATCCCAGTCTCCTGAGTAAGGATTTAATTACATGCCTATAATTATTCTTTTCTGAATCGAGAGTTTGCATTTTCAAAAGGTTAGGTACACTGTGTAACTGGCTATTGAATCCTTAATCAAAGAATGGAGTAACAATATCTCATGTGAACTATACGTAAAGCAGAAGGCATTAGCTTGTTGTTTATCATGTAATAAACGTGCAAACTTTATAGGTGCTAACGAATTGCTTAGTCTTGATTCTTAATATCTGTAAATGTTTAATAAAATGGCATAAAGAATACTTTAAGCCAGGGATGAGGAACCTACTGGCTGTGGGCCGAATCCTGCCTGCTGCTTCATTTTGTCCGACCTGCGGCAAGTTTTCCACACCGTGGGCCAGAAGCCCTAAGCCTCAGGGGCCCTCTTTCTCCCCTCTTTCCTCCCCACCCCCCTCCGGCCCCGACCTGCAGGGCTGGAAGCCGCAAATGTTGGGTCGCCCCACAGTGTGGGACACTAGGGTTGCACCAGGCTGTTAGAAGTCCAATTGACTCCATGCAGTTCCCAGAAGTGACCAGCATGTCCCAGCGGCCCCTTGGTGCAGGGGCAATCAGGGAAGTGCCTCCTGGGGGGGGGGGTAAGGGGGGAGGCAAAGGGTTCTGCATGCTGCCCTCGCCTGCAGGCACCACCCTCTGCAGCTCCCATTGACCGGGAGCAGGGAACTGCAGCCAATGGGAGCTTCAGGGGGAGGTACCCACAGGCAAAGGCGATGCACTTAGCCCTCTGCCCCCACCCCCAGGGGCCACAGGGACTTGGTGTCAGCCACTTCCAGGAGTGGCGTGGGGCCAGGGCAGGCAGGGAGCCTGTCTTAAGCCCCGCTGCATGCCACTGCCACCCCAGAGCTGCTCAAGGAAAGCAATGCCTGGCCAGAACCCGCACCCTGAACCCCTCCTGCACCTCGAACCCCCCCGAATCCCCTGTGGCACCCTGAATCCCTGCTGCATCCCTCCTGCACCCCAACCCCTTGCCCTAAGCCCCCTCCCACACCCCAACCTCCTGCCCCAGCCCTACATTCATGGCCCTGCATGCAATTTCCCCACCCAGATGTGGCCCTCAGGCCAAAAAGTTTGCTCATCCCTGGCCTAGGGGAAGCCGTGAGCCTGCGCACGCATCCCTCTGCATGGCTGTGTGGCCCACAACTGATTATTTTATTTCAGCCCCACCCCTACTTTAAACTATCTTGCAGGGAATGTTTACCCTGAAATGTATGCCCTATTTTAGTAGAACTTGAGTTAGCACACCCTGGCTTTGTTAACCTAGGACTTCAGCATCAAAATTATTTGTAACTTCACTTGCCCCAGTACTGCTCCTCCAGCAGGTGGCATTACTCCCCATCATTAACCTACCGGGGTCAGTAAGCAGACTCTGGCCTCGACGGCCCCATCATGGTCTCTGGAGGGGCAGTGGTCAGGATCGGACTGCGACTTTAGCCCCAAGATGGGGCAATTCCTCTCCCACATGGGAGACTGAGGGGGCACCAGCTGCAGTGCTGACGCAGAAGGGGCCGTGGTCCATCCCCCCCATCCTCCCCCCGCATGGCAGTACTGGAATCCATGAGAGGTGCCAGTGATGCTGGTCCAGTACTCCCAACCGTCCCTGATTGCATCACACAAGCCAGCCAAAGTGCCGCTGGTTCCACAATCGGAGCATGGGCCACTGGGAGCTGCAGGCAGCCCTGCCTGCAGATGGTCAATGTAAACAAACTGTCTCATGGGCCGCAGGTTGCCCACCGCTGCCCTAAACTGTAAGCTGGACGTCGAAAAAACTTTTCTCTCGAATAAGTTGAATCTCTTGGCCTCCTTAGTTTTGGCCGTTCCGCTGGGGTGGCCCTTGTCTGTCGCTTTCATTTGCTGTGGAGGGGGGATAAGTATACAGATACTCTAAGCCCTTTGCAGGGACATATTTCCTTTCCACTGTGTTGGATGTTGGCAGAATAGATGAGGATGTTTTGCCACACAAGTGTGGCTATTTTGATCACCCCTGGGTGGATGGGCAATACAATTTTTGACAGTATAGTGGCTGAGATGACATTGAAGAGGTGGTCTGCCTCTTCAGCGACCTCTTCAATTTGCAAGCCCAGATTCTCTGCAGCCTGTTTAAGAAAGGCCTGGTGCTCCTTAAAGTTGACTAGGGGACTGCTGCTGTGGAAGGGTCCACGGACAACTGACAGTTGAGTGGCCTGAGGGTTGGTGTCACCCCCTTCTTTGCCAGAGAGGGCTCCCTTGGCACCAGAGTACAGAGGCCACTGGTTTAGGGTCTCTGACCTCCAGGCTCTGCTGGGACTTTATAATTTTAACCTGTGGAATCCTCAGTAAGTTCACGGACGCCCTCCCACAGGATGGTGCCCAAGAGTTTGCCGCACTGGTGAGCGAAGGCACGATGGTGGCCCATGGAGTCCTCCAGATAGCCTGGAACGTGATGGACTCGGCTGCCATGGTGGCGGCGGTGGCCATACAACATAGCTCCTGGTTGCAGGCTTCTGGGCTATTCCAGGAGATGCAGACCACAATACATGGGGATTCAGGGCACTTTTCTTAGCTGACTCTAGGCTCCATGGTCTCAAGGACTCCTGAGTCACCCTCCAATCCCTGGGTTTGCACACCCCTCAGCAGTCCACAAAGCTGTTCCACCCGCCACTGCCTCCTCCACCACAGTCTAGGTCCTGGAGGGCTCCCAGGTCTGGCTCCTACAGAAGAAAGGACAAGGACACAGGGCTTAAGAGATGCTAGCCATCTTCTTCCTGCCCAGCCTGACTCTCCCAGAAGTCAGGAGGGCCAGAAGCAGTCATTTTGAGGGTGTGCTCGAGGACAGTGCCCCAGCCAATGTACTGGATCCAACCCTCCCTTTCCTCAACCGCCTTTGCCCTTTCTGGTCGGCCAGATCCCATGTCACCTTGGGCTGCTGGGTGCTAGAAACGGTTTCTTCGGGCTACACCTCGCAGTTGACAGCCGACCACCCCTCCTACCCCCTTCTTCATCCCTCTTTAGGGACCCTTCTCATGAGCAACTCCTCATTCAGGAGGTCAAAAACCTACTGCACCTGGGGGCAGTGGAAAAGGTTCTTCAAAACATAAAGGCAGAAGATTCTACTCCCGCTGCTTCCTAATTCCAAAGGCAAAGGGGGGCCTCAGACCCTTCCTTAGACCTGCATCACCTCAACAAGTTACTCCAGAAGTTGAAGTTTTGCATGGTCTCCCTGGCCTCCATAATCCTGTCCCTGGTTTGCCACCCTCGATTTAAAGGACTCATACTTCCATATTTCAATCTTCCCAGGGCAATGGCGCTTCCTCCACTTCATGTTGGGATGGCACCATTTCAGTTTACAGCGATGCCCTTTAGTCTTTCGTCGGCCCTGAGGGCATTCACAAAATGTGTAGTGCCAGTGGCTGCTTACCTGTGATGTTGGGGAGTCCAAATATACATGTAACTCGATGACTGGTTGATAAAGGGTCAGTATGTGGATCAGGTGCAGAGGCATTTTAGCCTGGTCTGTTCCACGTGTCGACACCTGGGGTTGATGATAAACGAGAAAAAAATCAATCTTAACCCTGGTACAATGCGTAGAGTTCATCGGAGTGGTCTTCGACTCCACTCAGGCCATGGCCTTCCTCCCCAGGTCTTAATTCCAGGCCATAGTGGACCTCATTGCGGGCCTGTGAGCCCACCTACTCACTACCGCCCACATGGCAGCATGTACTTGTATGGTCTAGCATGCATGACTCCACCTCAGATCTCTACAGGCGTGGCTGGCATCGGTCTATGTCCCTAACCAACACAGCAGGGACCAGGTGATCAGGATTCTGGACAGCGTATTGGCATCCTTCATCTGGTAGCAGGATCCATTGTCACTGTTGGAAGGTGTTTCCTTCACAGCCCCGTCTTCATTGGTGACCCTTGTCTTGGATGCCTCAGACCTGGGTTGGGGAATCCGCTTCGGCCATCTCAACCTCCAAAGTCATTGGTCGCAATTGTTTCCTTCATATCAATCAACAGGATGGGCAGAACCAGGTCATCGACCCTTTGCCAGGAAGCCATCTGTCTACAGTACCATGTCCATCTTGTAGCCACTCATTTTCCAGGGTCCAAGAACATGTTGGCAGATCATCTCAGCAGGATATTCTCATCTTGCCACTAGTGTCCCTTCATCTGGAGATGGCCAGCTCCATCTCCCGCTGGTGGGGAACTCCCCGGGTGGACTTATTCTGCTTGGATGTGAACAGGAAGTGCCAAGTCTTCTGCTCGATTGGAGGAGGAGCCCTGTCTGCTGCCTTTCTGCTCCCATGGTCGGAGGATCTGATGTACGCCTTCCCTCCGGTACCATTGCTGCCTAGGGTCCTCCATGAAGATCAAACAGGACAGGGCAAGGATCATCCTCATAGCGTCAGCGTGGCCACGCCAACACTAATTCAGCTTCTTGCTGGACCTCTTGGTGGTAACCCCATTCCAGCTACTGCTCAGATCGGACCTGTTGTCCCAGAACCATGGCAGTCTTCTGCACCCCAACCTGACAGCAATATAACTGATGGCTTGGCAGCTGCATTGTTAAATACACAGGAACAGCAGTGCTCGGCAGAGGATCAGCGCGTTCTGTTGGGAAGCAAGAAGCCCTCCACCAGAGCAACCTACCTGGCCAAGTAGAGACTGTTCACCGGTCAGATTGTGGACAAAGATATTTGTCCCAAGTGGGCTTTGCTGCAGTTTATTCTGGACTACCTCCTGCATCTCAGGCTCCAGTGTTTGTCCCTCTCATTGATCAAGGTCTGTCTAGTGCAGAGGTTCTCGAACTGGGGGTTGGGACCCCTCAGGAGGTCACGAGGTTTTTATATGGGGGGTTGCGAGCTGTCAGCTTCCACCCCAAACTCTGCTTTGCCTCCAGCATTTATAATAGTGTTAAATATATAAAAAAGTGTTTTTAATTTATAAGGGAGGGGGGTCTCACTCAGAGACTTGTGTGAAAGGGGTTGCCAGTGGGAAAAAAAATGAGCCACTGATCTAGCGGCCATCTCAGCCTTTCACCTGCCATTTTAGGGTAGGTCTGTTTTTTTTGCTCAGGATACCACAGCCAAATTCCTTAAGGGCCTGGAGTGGCCTCTGCCTGCAAGTCAGAGACCCTGTCCCTCCATGGTACTTGAATCTGGTGCTGTGTCAGCTCACGGGTCCTCCCTTTGAGCCCCTGGCTTCCTGGGGTCTCTTCCTCTCTTGGAAGGTCATGTTCCTGGTTGCAGTGTCCACCCGGTATCCAAGATTCAGGTGCTCACCTCGAAGCTGCCGTACACATCTTCTACAAGGACAAGGTCAAGCTAAGGCCACACATGGCTTTTCTTCCTAAAATAGTTGCTCAGTTTCATTTGAGCCAGGACATTTACTTACCGGTCTTCTTTCCAAAGCCGCGTAAGTCAGAAGAGGAGTGCAGGCTACCCACCCTGGACATCAGGAAAGCTCTGGCCTTCTGTGTGGATAGGACCAAGTCATTCCATAAGTCGATGCAATTGTTCATCGCTGTGGCCAACAGGATGAAAGGTCACCCAGTATCCACTCAAATAATTTCTTTTTGGATCACTGCCTGCATTTGCTTCCGCTACAGCCAAGCAAAGGTGCCGCACCTGGTGATCGTCACCACCGACTCTACCAGGGTGCAAGCCTCTTGGGCGGCATTTCTGGCCTGTGTGCCTATCCAGGACATCTGTAGGGCAGCCACCTGGTCGTCTATCCACACTTACATCCCACTATGCTCTTACCCAGCAGGCCTGGGACGATGCTGGCTTCGGTAGGGCAGTACTGCAAGCCGTTAAAATGTGAACTCCAAGCCCATCTCCGTGGATACTGCTTGTGAGTCATCTAACATGGAATCGCCATGAGTAAGCTCTCTCGAAGAAAAAATGGTTACCTACCTTTTTAGTAACTGTTCTTCAAGATGTTGCTCATGTCCATTCCATTACTTGCTCTCCTACCCTTCTGTCAGAGTTGCCAGCACGAAGGAACTGAGAGGGTGCAGGGCTGTTGGCACCTGATATACCTCTGCATGGGAGCACCACTCCAGGGAGCGCCACAGCTGGCCCTACTGATACCACTAAGGAAGAAATCTCCAACTGTGCACATGGGCACATGCACACCTAAAATGGAATGGACATGAGCAACATATCTCGAAGAACAAGTTACAGAAGGTAGGTAACCATTTTTCATCAAGATTGACTGTCCAGAGGACAAAGAAAGTCGGCCCATGCGATTGTGGGTTGCTTTTGCCAGACTCCCAGAGCAGGAGTCTAGTGGGGCCTACCCTGCAAAGCAATAGGGTTTGAACCATGTGTCCTGGTTTGACTCAGACTTGAACTTCCACTCCCATGGGGTTCTCGGACCCTGGGTCTGAGCCTACGTTAGTGCAATATGTGTGTAGACAGAAAGGGAGTAAGATTGAGTCTGAGTTCTAACCCTGGGTGTACATAACATTGTAGACATACACACACTTATAGAACAAGGAGTGCATAGACTAACTCCCAAAGCAATATTAAATATCACTTTGTGCATACAATGAAAGAATTGTTTCCAAGTACTGTGTGTCACAACCTGTTTTACTGGAGACTTCAGAATCAGACGTTAGGATTATAGCAAGATAAAATGTGAGCTTTGATGTCCTGGTCTATCTCCATTTTCAAACAAATACAAACTTAATTAGAATTTGTAGCATGTTCCTTATTTTAAGTTGTGTATTAAACTGTAATATGCTTTTTTAAATGTATAGCGAATTAACTTTTAAAAGGCTGTTATAGTTGTCAGTTCACAGATAGCTATAACTTTCTTGCAGTCCAAATCAGTCTGATTTAAAAGTACTCTTAGATGCGTAATCTGCGCACATGTTGACTTTTCAAGCTCCAAACATGAAGATAGCTTTTCATGAGATTCACTTTCTGATATGTGCTTGCAGTGACTCCAAGGTTGTCGATAAGCAGCAGAGAGAGACACAAAGTATGGAAAGACTTTCTTCCACGCTCAGTACTGCATGTAAATCAGTACAAGTCAATGGGGCTGCCATAGTAAGTGATATTACTAGCTGTCTTTTGTAAGTGTTATCGCTTGATGTATTATATTAACAGTACAGCATTTCCATTTTGTCTATTGGTACCTACAGCATCTTTACCCTTGCCTCAGGTCTCTTCTGATGACTTGCAATAATAGAGCTGTATAACATCTTGCAGGAAAATGGCAAGAGTATTTTTGCATTTCCATGATTAAAATTCAGCTCACTGAAGAATTAGAAGGAACAGTTAGTCATAGGTGGAGTGGCTTTTTTTATTTCCTGAGCCCCAATAAGTGCAATTTTGGAGTTGGGAAGGAGAGAAAACATCGATTTAGGCAATTGTCATCTTTTTATGTTGATAGTAGAGTGTTTTGATATAGGAGCACCATTTAACTAACACATTTCCTCTTCTCATGATTTGCTAACCCACTTCCCCCTAGTTTGGTTTCACTCCATCCCCTCCCTGCTGCCTCTCCTTCCTCTGTTACTTCCCCAGATCTCCCAACACTACCTCTATCCATTATCCCACCAAACCTTTGTGGAGTTTTTGGAGGTCACTCAAACCTAACATGTTTATCAGGAAGACTGAAACCTGCACTGCCTGTGTACACCAGGTACAGCAAGGTGTGTAATGGTGAACTTGACTGATCCCAAAAGGGGATGTTTGTAGGTGTTGGTAGAGCCTGTGTACTAAAACCCTTAAGCACATGTGTAAATAATGTCTTCATTGCAATGAAAGCCCAGGGTTGGGTTAGAACTGAAGTTAGCAGACCCTGGGTTTGTTAACCTAGAGCTAGAGCATCTCCACTCATTTGTAACCTTGGGTTACTAATTGAAACCGGATCCCAATCTGGGGCTCTGCCATCTATATTGCATTATGTGGACCTGAGTCCAACAACCCATATCTCAGACTTCCTAGCACCTTCCCAAAATGTGGCCACTCTGGTCCTTTGTTCATGGTGCAGTGTGTGTGTAAACTTGACTGTCCACCAAACTTGACAGTCCAGAGGACAAAAAGTTAGTCTGTGGGATTGTGGGATACTTTTGGTAGTCTCCCAGAGCATAAATCTGGTGGGGCTGCATCTACATTGCAAAACAGTAGTGCTTGAACGCTGGGTGCTGGCTTGACTCAGGTTGGAACCCTCTGTCCCCAGGGGTCCTGGAAACTGGGGTCCAAGCGCTGGATCAACAGGATTTATGTGTGAAGGGGTTAGATTTGAGCCTGAGTTTAAACCCTGGACTTGCATTGCCATGTGGACATACCCTTAAAAGCAACATTGCTTGAGGCACTTATTTTATCCAGAACTCCAAATATCATCTGATGACTTTTGAGCCTTGTCAACAATTGGATGGCATGTCAATGACTCAGACAGTAGGGTTAGCTTCAAATATTTCACTGCTTTTTTTGCCTGTCTCTGGTGCTGTATGCAAGTATCCATGTTTTCTTTTGATTCATCAATTTGTCCTTTCTGCTTTGGGCAATATGCTAATTTGACCTCCCTGGTGTGATGACCACCTCCTCCATATTTAGATATTTGATTTGACAAAAAAAATTTCCCCCCCTTTTTTTTTTTTAATGAATAACATTTTTTTTCGAACTCCCTTCTTTCTTGGTACTGCTGCCCTTTTCTGTCATCTGAGAAGAGGGAAGAGAACTGGTTAAATGGAAAATTTTTCTTAAAGTGCTTGCCCGTGTCCATTCCATGTTAAGTGCATGATGCTTGGAAATTTTTCCCTTAGCAGTATGCAAAGGAACGGTTTTGGAACTTCCTGGAGTGTCCTGCTCATGCACCAGTATATTGGATGCCGCCAGCCCCACACACTCTCAGTTTCTATTTACCGCTTGTGACAATTGGAATGCTCCTAGCTTTCACAAGTTCCCTAGTGTTGTTTGTTCTTAGATTGTCAAGTTTTTTCCTTCTATATAGTTTAAAACTCAAAGTACTATGGCAAATGCCATCCTCTTTGCCCCCAACATCTAAAAGGGCAGAGAAGAAAGTATGTCCCTGCCCAAGGCTTTGAATACATGTACTCCCACCCATACACCCCCATGGTCACTGGTGGTCTCACCTGCCAACGAACAGGACAGATGGGCAATCTTGCGCAACCCCTAAAAATAAAGACCCTAAGAAACTTGACATTTTTGGTATTCTACTGCCAGTCTGCAACTACGTATCAGCAATCAGCAAGCATTGCTGGAGCGGTATGATTACAACACTTGGCATTCAATGGCCAAGGTCAGGGACTTTGCCCAGGAGTCAAGACAAGAGTTCTTGGCCTTTTTGAAGAGGGCAAAGCAGTGGCCACAGTCTCTCTTTAAGCAGCTTTAGATGCAGCCGATTCGGCAATGCTATTGATTGCATCTGCTGTGTCCATGTGACGCAGTTCATGGCTGCAGTCCTCAGAGCTCTTGAGCAACATCCAACTGTCATCCAGGACCTGCCATTCGAGAGTAAGGCCCTGTTTTTGCAGCAGATGGACACCAGGGTGCATAGGCTGAAGGACTCAAGGGCCACCCTGTGCTCCTTTGTGCTCTAAGCATCTCCGACCTCAAGGAGGCACTTCTGGCTGCCGCTGCCCAGATACTCGGGTCCACCTCAACAAAGCTCCTATATAATGAAAGACTTTTTTAATGCCACCAATCTTCCCCATTCTTCTTGACCCCACAGTCAGGCGCCACTCACTGCTTGGGTGGCCCATGGCAAACATTTTGAGGGTGTGCCCAGGGGCAACACACCAGACTAACTCCAGGATCCAGACCCCCCCCCTTTTTTTTTTTTTTTTTTGCAGTGATTGTCCCCATTCCTTTCTGCATGAGCCTGAATTATCTCAGACCTTTGGGTGCTCAACACCATAACATCTGGCTACACCCTGAAGTTCTCCTCCACCTCTCCCTCCCCTCCCATCCTTCTTCAGGGACCCTTCTCACAAAAAACTTTTCATCCAGGAGGTGGGTAGGGGCTGTAGAGGAAATTCCTCAAGATTTGAGGGTAAAGGGATTTTATTCCTGCTAGTTTCTAATCCCAAAGGCCAAGGGGGGCCTCAGACCCATCCTAGACCTGCGTCACCTCAAGAAGTTGAAGTTCCACATGGTCTCCCTGGCCTTCATCATCTCCTCTCTGGATCCAGGAGACTGGTATCTCTAGATTTAAAGGACACCTATTTCCATATTTTTATTTTCCATGGTCGCACAAGATTCCTCCATTTCGTAGTGGGCCAATTCAAGGCACTGCCCTTCGGCCTTTCGTCTGCTCTGAGGGTCTTCACAAAGTGTATGGCAGTAGTGGCTGCTTACCTGGGGCATTGAGGGGTGCAGATCTACCAAAACCTAGACAACTGGCTTGTCAGAGGCAGGTCATGAGCCCAGGTTCAGCACAGCCTTGATCTGTTGTGGGCCACCTGTCAGGAACTAGGTCTGCTTATGAACGAGCAGAAATCAACTCTGGCCCCAGTTCAGCAAATAGTTTATAGGAGCAGTACTTGATTCAGGCCAGGGCCTTTCTGCTGGAGTCCCAATTTCGAGCCATGTCAGACCTCATCATGCTTTTAAGAGCCACACCCACTCCCAAGTGCCTGGGTATGCCTCAAGCTGCTGGGCCCCATGGTAGCATGTACTTGATCCAACATGCACGTCTATGCCTTAGACCCCTGCAGATATGACTGGCATCAGTGTACGCTCCCAGCAGACATGATTTGGACCTACTGGTCACAGTCCTGTCACACATCCTGTCATCCCTGGCTTGATGGACAGACCCTTGATTGATGTTGGAAGAGATTCCCTTCACAGCCCCATCTCTATCAGTGATGTTGGTTTCTGAGTCGAATCTGGAGTGGGGAGCCCACTTCGATGTCCTCCGCACACAAGGTCTCTGGTAATAGGATTTGTCGGAGGAAAAACTCAGTTGTCACTTTTTGGTTGGGTGCAGCATAGTCAGATACTTTATTCTCAAGCAATTGCAAAGAGGAAGAGAGTGTGCTAGGACACAGGCAGGTCTCTCAAAAGATAAACAATTACAGCAAGCATTTACACCTTTTGTTACATACAACAATAAGCAACAGCTGCATTTTGTTTATACATAGGTCATCCTGTTATCTTATTTTTCTCACTTCTATTTAGATGCCAATTTACATTCCTCATTATTGACACAAGGTTGCAACAACTTCTCCCACACTTCTTTCCCACTCACTTCACACAATCCTCGCTTCTACAAATCTCGCGATGTTAGGGTTACAGCTAGCCTAACTCTTGCTAACAGAGATGGTCTTGCATTAAGATCTCCTACAAATCCCTGTCAGTTCTTTCTCTACTTCCACAGATTTTCCTCCATATAAATGTCAGGGAACTCAGGGTGATATGCCTGGCCTGCCAGGCATTTCTTCTCTACCTGATGGGCAGAATTTTTCAAATCCTGACAATACTGCCACGATGTTGTACATCAACAAACAAGGTGGAGCTTGCTTATCAGCCCTGTGCCAAGATGCTCTCCAGTTAGGAGACTTCTTTGTGCAGCACACCATTCATCTTGTGGTTTTGCACCTCCCGGGGGCCAGGAATTCAGTGGCAGATCTCCTCAGCAGGTCCTTCTGGTCTTGCCTCCAGTGGTCATTCCATCCACAGGGGACTCCCCAGGTGGATCTGTTTGCGTCCAGACTGAACAGGAAATATCAGGAGTTTTGTTAAATTGACAGGCTCAGCAGAGGTTCCCTGTCAGACACCTTTTCTGTTCCTGTGGACAGGCATTTCTGTACACTTTCCCACCAATACCCGTGCTGCACGAGATCCTCTTGAAGATCGAGAGGCAAGGCAAAAATCATGATGGCTCCAGCATGGCCTTGACAGCATTGGTTCGGCACGCGTGTGGATCTTGCCATAGCTTGAACCCTGCTTGAACTCCTGAACGGACCTACTTTCATGGAACCAGAGCCATCTGCTCCACCCAAACCCAGTGTCCCTTTGTCTGACAGTGTGACTTCTGCGTGGCTGTATGCTGAGGAATGGGCCTGCTCGACTCATATGCAGCACATCCTGCTGGATAGCAGGAAGCCCTCCAGCAGGGCGATCTACCTGGCCAAGTGGAAACGCTTTACCAGTTGGGTCTTCCCCCTCCCAGTCCACACTTCAGTCCATCCTGGACTACCTGCATCACCTCAAACTCCAAGGCCTGGCCCTTTCATCAGTCAGGGTGCATTTGGCAGCTATCTCAGCTTTTCATCCTCTGATCCAGGGCAGATCAGTCTTCTCTCACAAAATTATGCTCAAGTTCTTGAAAGACTTGGAGAGGCTCTGCCCTCAGATCTGTGATCCAATCCTTCTGTGGGACTTGAATCTGGTTCTCTCTCGGCTCACAGGTCCTCCTTTTCAGCCATTGGCATCCTGCTCTCTGCTGCTTCTCTTGTGGAAGGTGGCCTTCCTGGTAGCAATCGCTTTGGACCAACAGTTCTCCAAGATCAGAGCTTTCATGTCAGAACACCCCTTCATGTTTTTTTATGAGGATGAAGTCCAGCTACACCCCTATCCAGCGTTCAGTGTCCTATAATCAGGACATCTACCTACTAGTCATCCTCCTGAAGCCTCACCAGTCTAACAGTTACACTCTTTGGATGTTGGTTGGGCTTTAGCCTTCTACGTCAAGAGAACTAAACCCTTCCATAAGTTGACACAGCTTTTCATCAGAGGTGGACAGAATGAAGGGCCTGCCTGTTTCCTGTCAGAGGATCTCCTTGTGGGTAATCGCCTGCATCAGGTTCTGCTATGAACAAGCCGGGGTGTCACCACTGGCTGTCGTGACTGCCCATTCCATTAGAGCACAAGTTTCTTCAGCAGCTTTCTTCATGCAGGTACCAATTCAAGATATCTGTAGATCCGCTACCTGGTCTTAGGTCCATACCTTCATGTCCAACTACACCATCACCCAGCAGGCCTGGAATGACACCAGCTTTGGCAAAACAGTGTTGCAAACTGCACAACCATAAACTTCGAGCCCACTTCCGTGGCTACTGCTTGTGAGTCATCTAACATGGAATCGACGTGAGCAAGCACTTGAAGAAAAAACGATTATCTTCCTTTTGTAACTGTTCTTTGAGATGTCGTTCATGTCCATTCCATGATCTGTCCTCCTTCCCCGTTGTCTGAGTTGACAGCAAGAAGGAACTGAGAGGGTGCAGGGCTGGTGGCACCCATTATACTGGCACGTGAGCATGGGACTAGAGGGGGCGCCAGAGCCGCCCTGTGGATACTACTAAGGGGGAAATTTCTGACTGCGCATGTGGGTGCGCACACACCTAACATAGAGTGGACATGAGCAACACATCTCAAAGAATAACAGTTATGAAAGGTAGGTAACCCTTTTTCCAGAGTAGGCAGTCTTAGTAGTAGCAAATAAGATCTTTTAAACTTTAAAAGGAGATAATTCTTTACCCTTGTTCCCACCGTCTTGTTCAGGTTCAGATGGGAGGTCATACTCTGCTATTCAGAGATGAAACCTGTTACTCAGAGATTTCTCTTGCTTACAGCCAGCCTTGGCTGTAATGCTACTTGCATGAACTTCACATGCTAGATTGTGCCAAATCTTCCCTGTAGTTGCATATATTACATAGTCACAATGAAGACTAATACTGTTTTAACTTCAGTGTCTGTATTTACCTTCCATTTCACAGGAACTACGAAAACCTAGTTATGCAGAGATTTGCCAGAGAACTAAGGATCCACCTACGTTGCAGCCCCAGAAAGAACAGAAGCCAAACACTGTAGCTTGTGGGAAAGATGAAAGAAAACCCACAGAAACAATAGAGAAAAACAGAGAACCTCCTCCCACAAAGTCAAATCCAGGACAGCCCAAAGACCAGAGGAGACAGTCAGGGCGCAGATCGCCCCCTCCAGCCATTGGGAAACGTTTAAATAAAGAACAGAACACCCCCCCAAAGTCTCCTCAGTGAAACTAATGCTTGGGAGGGGGTTGAAAAGAGTTCTACTTCCCACAAATTAAAACCCATGTTCCCACTCGGAGTACAGAGAATGAGTTGCTGGTTAGGGAGCTTGCAGTGCTGCTAGGCATATAGAATGCCTGCAAGCTTTTTCTTCTATGAAATAATTTTTTTACCCTCTTGAGCAAACATTCTATTTTTCCAGGATTTAATTGATCTAAACCTTATGTTTAGGTTGGTGCTTAACTGGAGGTGATGCTAAGTCTGATTATTTTCAAGATAGAAAATGTGTTATCTTAAAAAAATCAATTTTTTTATCAAGCCTCCTTGTGGCAATGTGAATACAAGCTCAATATAATGAGTATTCCTGAACTATTAAGCAGAACTGTGCTGCTGCAATTTTTTAATAAACTGGTCTGCAAGTAACTATATCTCTAAAATGTCCAAAAGACTGATAATGGCAGCTAGCGTACAGCATGAAAAAAAGTGTATCGTACAAAATAGTATGAATATGACCTTAAGGATTTTTTTATTGGGCTGCTGTTCCAAGTATCAGTTAATAAACTTGCACTTTTAGGTTAAACTAATAGTTAATTATAGCATTTTTTAAAAACTAATCTTTTTTGATGTCTTCTGCAAAAAAAGTAAGTCCTCCAGAGAGCACCAGTAGAGATTTTTCTAAAATATTTGTGTTTGGATGTATTGCAAGCAAGTAACCAGCTTCTCACTCCAGAATAAAATGAATACTATAATTTCCAAATACAAAGCACATTGTGAATAGAAAAAAATTGAGGTTGTGAGCTTATATAGTGGGGAAGCCTGCTAATGGCTGTTATCACAAGAAAGCACAGGAGTGTTCTTGTGATGATCTAAACTTCCCCCTCACCAGGGTGGAGTTAACTAGTCATTACTGTACTTTCTAGTTCATCCCTGAGCTCAGTGTAGACTTTTTTTTTTAACTTGGCCCCAAGTGCTCTTTGAAAGAGTTCATATCTTAGTCAGCCTAGTGTTGACGTCTTCCTGAAACTACAAGCATTGGCATGTGGATTTAATTTTTTCAAACCTTGAGATAATGGTATTTGGTTTTTGTGGTGGAGGAAGAGATCCCTGCTATTTACCTCTGGGATGAGGTTTCTCACACTTATATTTACTTTAGAAGTGATGCGCTTTCTGAAGGACAAGGATGCACTAAATTAGCAAGCTTCTGATAAAGTTGAATATAAATTATTTTTGTTTTAAAATGCCTAAAAATTTTCTTTAAGTGTTTAAATAGCAGGCAGGTCAGATAAACTTCTTTCCTGCTGAATATAACAGTACAGTTTATTCCACAAAAATGTTTGTTTAAACAACTGATTTTTTTAAAGAATTATTTCCATCCAATATTTAAAGACTTGAATTTTATTTAAACTTGAAAATGACTTTGCCTTAACTTTTGTATAAGACAGCTTAGAGTTAATGAAGTCTGACCCCCTTAAGGGTTAGCATGAGTTAATTACAGAATTACTCAGTTACAGTATGTATCAATTGTCACTGGTCTTACTGGGTAAACATACTGTAGTACAGGAACTAGCAGCAGTTTTTGTAATATACCTTAAAGATCTTAAACAGTTGATCTTTTTCAGATTGTTGAAAAATCTGTAAATGCAAATAGTCAATACTGTATTAAATATGTGCACTTGGAAGTGTGTGCTTTGCTTGTACAGTTGTAAATAATCAGAACATATAAAAAGGTACCCTAAAGAAAAAAAACTGATAAAAATTATTGATATATTATAAATGTTGCTGTTGAGCTGGATGTAGATAAACTAAATGTTGTGGTTTGAATATTACTTTAATTTGTTGTTTTTTGTTTCTTTTATTTTATTCTGGTGTGCTGAACTGACTCTGCCTCTTCACTGCAAAAGGGAAATGGAAAGATGGTCTTATTTCAAAGCCCTCAAATGTTTTCATAATAGTCTCTCTCAAAGTGTGCATTTCAACCAACAGGTGTTCCGTAACATCCTGTAAATAGTAAACTCTGGCAGTCTAGCAGTTGAACTGAAATTTTAAAAATCCCAGTAATAAAATCAAATTCATTGGGATAATAGTTCAAATCGCCAGGAAGAAGCTTATTTGATCGCCTCTTCCAGCGAGAGTATCCTTGCTTACCTAGATGGATAATAAGCTTGAATATGGCTGTGTGTAGTTTAAAAAAAAAAAAACGTTAATTTCCTAGCAGTTTTTATACTGCAGATATCTGATGACAATGAATTGACCTTTTTAAATCCAGCCTGCCTTGTACTGCAGAGTTGGTTAAAATGGACAAGATGGGATGCTTGTTCCTTGGTTAAAAAGCACACTTTTTGAATTCTGTTGGAGGAGCTAAGACTCTGACAACAGTGAACGTCACCAAAATTTAGAAACTAGTTCTGTCATTGGATTTTAATATTCTTATCCTTTCCCCAGTGGGCAGTGAAAATGGCAGCTAGACTTGTATATGGTTTAGGCCAGCTGTGTGATTTGTTGGTTGCCTGCTGAAAGTATGAACCTCAACAGCTGCAAACAATACAAAACAGTCACTTACAGCAACAGTGTACAGCTAATCATAATAGCCAACTGGGACATAAGGTAATATATTGAGACCAGCGGATTGTGTTGTGCTGTTCAAATGTATTCTGCTGCCATTTGTACTAGGTCAATACACTGTAATTACTGCTTACCCAGCAACAGTCTGTTGCAACAGGAGTTTAAATCTTGCTCTGATGTGGTTTTATAGCTTTTTAAAAATAAGCAAAAGTGACCTGCCAAGTAGCTGTATATAATATACAAAAACTTATCTTTGCTGCATTTACTTTGAGATTTTTCCACTCAGTGGCAAAATGAACTTTCAGAGTAGAAAGCTGTGATGTTGCATGCAGACTGTTGCTATGGTTCCTATAGCTATTAACAGGTGGCTTTTAAAAAGTGAAAAGGAAAAAATCCTCCCAGAAAGCAGTATCTGAGTTACAAGTTCAGAGATAAAGTAATTAAAATTGGCATTTTAACTTGTAGGATTGTGTGGTGATGCTTTTCATTTGGAAGTATAAAACAGGTTAACACAGGATCTGTATTTGAAACAAAGGTTGCTTTTGAGACATAATGTGAATTTCATTTCAGATCAGTCCCCACCATGATGACATAATTTGCCACTTAGAAATCAGTGGAAAGCGGCAAACTTCTATGTTGCTGCATTATCTTCTGAAGATTCAGCAGTTAATATGGAAAGGCCCTTGTTCGGGGGTGCGATGCAGTGTATCACAAGCAACAGCTGACTGTAATGGTGCATACCTATCTCTATATCTCCTTCAGCTAGCGACGGTTAGGGATTTTTATGTGCTTTGTAACCTATTACACTAATAGCAGCAGACAATCGAAGACTTTCAAGGAGAGCTAACAGCTGCCAATTCATGACATAGAAGTGTAATATGGAAGCTTTTTTGAGGGTTTTTGTTTTTGTTCTACTTCTTCCATTAAGACTGGAATCAAGCTTACATGTAAACTCTCTTGGTAATTTAAGTTTCCTTTTGTGTCAGAAAATGTAAAACTGTCTAATTTGAAAAATATGTAGGTTATGAAAAATAAAGATTTAGGCACTGTTGAAGTCTTGATTTTTTTTAATTTAAACAGTTCAACGGTATCAGTCACTACCTTTTTTGCTCACATTTGTGGAGAGTGTTGTGTCAACATTGCTGTATATTATGGATGTTTCTCTGCTGTGAATAGATTTGAAATGAGAGTTTATAAACCATGGTGTAAAGATTAAGCCTCGTAAAAACATCTTCACAATTTAAAAAGACGAACAAACAATTGCACGCCTTCGTTAGGGAACAGTTAATGTAGAAGTGATGGTTGTCCCAATGGACATTGATCTTTTTATGAATGCTTCCAGTGCAACCCCTTTTGGGGATTTATGATTGTCTCAATATTTTGGGCTTCAATTTTGGATTGAAACTTAGTGTCCTGGTGCATGACTCTTTCAGTCTAGAGAACCATAAGGCACTACCTCAGTTACATTGTTTGGCTATTTTATTAAATGGAAAAAAGTGTTTTGGATACTCTGCCCTCCAGGTTTTAAAAAAAAAAAAAAACCACATAAAATTAAATAATTGAAGTCCTTTTTCTTTCTTTTAATACAGCATATGAATTGGCTGCATTTAGTATTTACCAGTTGCAAGGACCAAGTTTAATGTTAGAAAAATAGATGCTGGGTTACCCAGCAAGTCTTAATGTTTTAGCATGTGTTGTGTATTAAAGAGCCTTTAGAGCACTGAACTCCTAATGAGATGTGTGTGTGGTAGAATAGCACTGTCATTGGATGCTGTTTGCTAGGCGGACACCTGAATGTCTGTGTGTTCTTTCCGTTTCCCCTATTGCCACCACTAATGGCAGCTCTCACAGAGGGAGAAACATTTGAGATGCCATTGTAGACCAGTTTCTTGTATTTTAAACACCATAGGCTTCTTTATACTAGGAAAGTTGATTGTGTTAGCTAAATAATTATTGGAGCAGTAAATACTGAAGAGGACAGGTCACTGCTTCAGAGCAATCTAGAGCTCTTGGTAAACTAGGCACAAGCAAACTATGTACACCTCTATCCCGATGTAACACGGCGCGATATAACATTAATTCAGATATAACACGGGAAAGCAGTGCTCCGGGAGGGCAGGACTGTGTACTCCAGTGGATCAAAGCAAGTTCGATATAACGCAGTTTCACCTATAACACAGTAAGCTTTTTTTGGCTCCCGAGGACAGCGTTGTATCAAGGTAGAGGTGTATTTTAATATAGCTAAATGGAACTGGGATTGAAGAATGAAGGCCATACTTACACAGTGGGGGACTCTACCTTGGAACTAGTGATTCAGAAAAAGTTTTGGAGGCCATGGTAGATAATCCACTAAACATGAACTCCCAGTGTGACGTGGCCAAAAAGCGAGGGATGCATACATGGGAATCTTGAGTAGTAGGTTATTTTACCTCTGGATTGGCACTGGTCTGACCACTGCTGGAATACAGTGTCTAGTTCTGGTGCCCACAATTCAGGAAGGCTGTTGATAAATTAAGAGGGTTCAGAGAAAAGCCACAAGAATGATTAAAGGTTAAGAAAATGCCTTCTAGTGATAAGCTCCAGGAGCTCAATGTATTTAGTTTAACAAAGAGAAGATTATGGAGTGACCTGATTAATAGTACTTATAGAGGGAACAACTATTTAATAATGGGCTCTGCAATCTAGCAGAAAAAGGTGTAACATGATCCCATGTCAGGAAGTTGAAGCTAGACAAATTCAGAGTGGAAATAAGGCACACATTTGAACAGTGAGAGTAATTAACCTTTGGAACAGTTTGCCAACAGCCATAATAATTTCTAAACATCCAATATTTTTTTCCTACAAGATCTGGTCTAGATATTATTTTGGGGAAAGTTCTATAGCCTATGCTGTGCAGCAGGTCAGAGTAAGATGATCGGTGGTCCGTTCTGGTGTTGGTATCTATGAATTTACACTCTGTGCTGACAAGGACTGTTATGGTTAACTGACTGGCTGACAGTGTTAAACGTGGCACATCCTTGTTTCTAGGTTTGTGTGCTTAGTATCCTGTTAGAAGGATTATCTGCACGTTACTGAACAGCAAGCAGGGTATGCATCTGCAATGAGTTAGCTTTCTGCCTAGTCACATCCCATGTGCCCACTCCTACAGTGCTCTAAAAGTACCAGTGTGCACTTTGACTTACTGTACTTTACAAGTCGTGAGAGCCAGAGTGCACTCTGGTCCTTTTAGTGTGCAGTGCTAGTGTTCACATGGGATGGTATTGCACAGCAAGCTAGTGTGCTATAGATTCACACCATGGCTTGCTGTTCACTAATGTCTCATGTAGACAAGTCCTTAGTTAATGTATTCAAACACAATGTAACTTTGCAGTGCAAACAAAACCTTCATCTAACCTAGGGGTTCTCAGACTTGTTTTTGCTGGCCCCCCCCCCTTGAAAAATTTCAGACTGACAACCTCCCCCTGAATGAATGAATGAATAAATAAAGTAATAGCAAATTACTGTACATACTCATAGGAGCATTAAATTAAGCATGTAATCATTATCCCTGCAGCCAAAGATGCTGAAACCTTTCAAAAAGTTTGAAGTAGACTTACCATATTTCAAGTTCTCAAATAGAGGACATTGTCCAGGGGAAGGGGGATACAGCAATATCATACTATGCCACCCTTACTTCTGCGCTGCTGCTGCTGGTGGCAGCACTGCTTTTGGAGCTGGGTGGTCAGCCTGTAGCCACCGCTGTCTGGCTACCCAGTTCAGAAGGCAGTGCTGCTGCAAGCAGCAGTGCAGAAGTAAGGGTGTGGCAATACCATACCAACTCGTGAGCCCCCCTACAATGGCCGTATGACCCCCTTTGGGTCAGGAGCCCCAGTTTGAGAAACGCAGATCTAACCTGCTGAGAGCACATTTAGAAAACATGGTGACCAAGAGTACATGTACCCCTACAGCAGCTAGTCTGATCCTGGCTTAAATGACTCAGGCTTGTCCAACAGAGCTAAAATTAACAAAGACATTCTGGCTCTGGCAGGAGACTAGCCTCCGAAACCCGGCCGGGGGAAAGGTCCCAGAGCCTGGGCTCCTACCTTGGGCCAAGCATCATATCTACTAAGTTTTAAGCTCCATAGCATATGCCTAAAATGATTGCCCCAAACTGAGAGACTTCCTGCTACAGAGAATTTATTTTTTCTGGGTAGATGTACCCTGAAACATCGGAAGGCGGCTTACACTAGAGCTACAATCGGTGAAGTAGCACTGGGGGTGGGATTTGGATTCTAAAGTGACCAAGGCTTAACTAGCATGAGTATAGCCAAAATGAGTAAATGCCTCCTCCACAGAGGTAGCAGTAGTTTGAAAAATATTTCTGCCAGTGGTGCACTGACATTGGTATTGAACAAGCACAAACTATTCAGTTTTATGTCACTAGAAATAGAGGAAAAAGCAATGATGGGAAGGATCATCATCAAGTGAGTATTCTGAAAGTTTTTGGCACAAAATATGCTAGCTGACTCGTTCTCAGACTCTAATCCTGGATTCCATTTCAGGGTACGTCTACACTGCAAATAAAAACCTGCGGCTGGCCTATGCCAGCTGACAGGCTCATGGGGCCTGGGCTGTGAGGCTGTCTCATTACAGTGTAGAATTCCAGGCATGGACTGGAGTCTGGGCTCCAAGATCCTGCAAGGTGGGAGGGTCCCAGAACTTGGGCTGCAGCCCAAACCTGCAAGTCTACACTGCAGTGAAACAGCCCCATAGCCCAAGCCCCAGGAGCCTGTCAGCTGTAGATCTTTATTTGCAATGTAAACATACCCTAAAGGTCTTAGTTTACGGCATATCCTGTCTAGGTTTAGTCTTTTTCTTAATATATAATAGCTGTAGAATCTTTAATTTTAAACTTATTACTCTATTGACTAGCATAAGGTTTGGTCTACAGGAAAAGCTTTACCAGTTCAGTGAGGGGTGAGACTTTTATTTTTATTTCTTTTTACTAAAATAGCTATATTGTTACAAGCCCTAGTATGGATACTTGTTTTCCTTCCTGTATGTGAATATGCTGTACCAATATAGCTGCATCCACGTTAGAGCAGGGGTTCTCAGACTGGGGATTGGGACCCCCAAGGAGGCTTGCTATGTGAAAGGGGTCAGCAGTACAAAAGTTTCAGAACTCCTGCACTGGAGGGAGTGTACCGCTACACTAGCATAGTTTGAAGCAGCACAACTTTCAGACACTCCCTGCAGTGCCACATTTTGAAAATATTTTTGATACACCAATTGGGCTCCAAATTACTTAGTTTGGGTGGTAATTTTATCACTACTGTGTTGGGAGAATTTTTTTAACTTTCTTTACTCCTCCCCCCAAAATGTTGTAAGACCGTTTATGGAAAAACTTCAATTTGAGGAGACTTGTGTGCCCCATTAGGTTCATTTGAATACTAACACTTTCCACCATTTCAGTAGCTTTATGTTCATATTTACTGTAGGTTGCCGGTTGTCTGAAGAGCAGTAAATCTATTATGGTGAAAAGCACTCTGAGGGAAGAAAGGATAGATGGATAAACTTGGAGTCATAAAACTGATAGCGAGGATCAGTAGATATACATAATGATCAAAACAGATGGAATTACAGGTGCCTAATAAAAATGCCTCTTAAATGTTATGCCGTTATGGCTCCAGTTCTAGATATGTGCCATGCACAAACTCCCACTCCTTCCTGCAAAGGAAGGGGTCCTCTTGTGACCTGCTCTTCAGATCCCAGGAGGATTTCTGCCCTACCTACACCCATCTGCCTCTCCACTCTAACAGCTCTTAAAAGCTTACCGCTACTTGTAGAAGCCTCTGCCCTTCTCCCCTACTACAAATATCCTTCCTTCAAGTTCCACCACTTTCCCCACTGCTCTGGCAGTTTAATCTTGTAATCCTTTGCTATAAAGTCACCCATGACCTAATATGATGTTGGCTGATCCTCACACGTCAATAGCAAGGTGTTTTCATAGATCAATGTATTCTGTGCATTGTAACACTTTCAATGTATGTTGAACTTAATTTTTCCTTTGCCCCCTACACACACTCACTCACATTGTTGATGTGGTATGTTTAAAAGTCCCTGGAATAAAATCAGTTTTAGATTAAATGTGTCAGATTTGGTTTTTTAGATTTTGGGATCCCAGACTAGTTTTTAGTGCAAATTAAACAAGTGTGTGGGCTACCTCTGAATATTTATAGTTATTGCTGACTTTCCAGTGAGTGTGTGATGTATAGTTGTTCAGTTCTATCATGCTAAAATCTAAGCGTGCTTCCTACATTCCATGTTGTGTGGAACAAGTCCTAGCTGCGCTGAAGGAAACTTCCTTTATGAACACTATGGCAAGTGGAAAGTGCTGGTTAGAGGTGCTGCTCCAAGTGATAGGCACCATATTGACTCCATTTTCTTGCTGTGAAGCCTGTGTTCTTCACGGAACTGGCTGCTTCCCTAGTAGTGAATCGTGAGAAAATGCAAAGGCTTTCTCTAGCTGTGTTAGGCAGCTCTCACAGAGATTGATATTCTGGAGATCCTGGTCAGTATTCTGCATAATAGTGGACATGTCCCTTCTTCTGACTGCTAAAATTTAGTGAGGGAAGGTATTGAAACCTTTGAAGGATCATTCATTACATGACAGCATGGTGACATCTTTTATGTGAGTATTTGAGACTGGAAGCCAAGCCAAAAGGGAACAGTCGAGGCTTGCTTAAGTGAACTTGGAAATAGCAATTCCTTTCCTGTTAAAATTCTGGCATTGGGGGAGGGGCTAATTTGTCTATCAACAGTGGGACGTGGAAGATACACAACTTGAATTTAGCAGTGTGCTCACCCAGCATATTACCTAGTTTGACTACACAACTGTGCATACCATTATTTCATTGCTTTCTGACATAACTGGAAAGTTGAGCATAACATCACTTTCTCTATTGCAATTTTTTTTTCATATTTCAGCATTTGCAGTTTGCTCGATTGTCATGTGGGAGAAGTGGGTTTTGTTGCCATCTTACCACCGGTGGAAAAGATGAGTGACTAGTAAAACCACATGGAGCATGCTAATGTTCAAGAGCTGGTCCCTATATGCCTGAGATCAGAGATTTCTAGCAAGTAGTGTCTATTGTCTGTGCAGTTGCCCTCATGTTTCAAACCAAGGTCAGTATGGACAGATGCCCCTCTAGTTCCCTGTTACCACCAAATGGCCTGAGTCAGAATCCTCTGTGTCCATAGATACCTCCATGTTTCCTCTTCAGAAACTGTAAATATATTGTACATAGTTTAGTATTTTTAGTCTTTATATTGTAAGACTAAAACACTAATTAGTATAGCTTAGCTTTTCCCCTCCTTGCGGAGTCTCTCCCTGTGAACAAAGACAAGGCCCAGAGTTTCAGGCTTAAGAGCTGACTCTCTCCTGCCCCTGCTCCTCTATGACCACCTAATACAGGCACTGCCTCTAAAGCCTGGGAGAGGTTTCATATCTCAGCTACGTGCAGCATTTGCCACGCCTTGCCTCCACTAACCCATGAAGGGTGAAAGCTCTAGCTAAGGAAACATTTTGTGGAGATGGCCAGGAGCCTTCAGTCAGATCCGGTCCAGGGAGGCCTCAATGAGCAGCACCCCTCGGCACACAAGTTCAGAAGTGAAAGCCAGAGCTAAGCAAGGAATCATCAACTGGGGCTTCTCATGAGAGTAAGAGCCACTCTTGTAAACACAAAGTGAGATCTTTTTCCAGGTCTGCTTCCAAAAGAAGGGATCCTTCTCCGACTGTCAGTCAGGTGAGTCCTTGCATGTGGGTCCTAAGGATTTCAGCCTGTTTAAACACCCTGAGCATGAGGATAAGTCATGAAGCAGAAAGGATCCACCAGTACCAGTGACAGCTCTGACTCAAGTCTAAGAATGGGCACCACAACCACCATCTAAGAGTTCTCAGTTCGACACTTTTTGGCAGTACTCACCCATACCTCGAAGGACCAGCCATCCAGTGTGACCATGGTTGTACTGTATCTGTCAGTTCTAATTACTTGAACACCCTATGCTCTGGGACTAACTGAAACCTACAGTTTCCTGAAGGATATCTTCACCCTTCTCTATCCTCAATCTCTTCTTCTTTCAGGACCAATCCTCCTGAGAGACACTTTAACACCAGAAAAGGAAAAGATGAGATGAGGATGCTTCCCTCTCCCACCCATAGGCAGGAGCTTTCACCCACCAGTATTGACAGCTCCACCAGTCCAACAGGAACCAGCCTTGTCTCTGGATGAATCAGATGCTCTAGATGGACCATCTCTCCCACCCCCCACCTAGGGAGGTGAGTTCAGACAAGGACTTGATCTGGAGTCTATCTTCCGCTCTGATATGACTGTCCGAGGGAACGATGGTATCTGATGCCCTGGGATCCCCCTGACCTGTCAGACCTTCATATTGACCCTATTGAGATCCATGGAATCCCTGCGTTAGACATGCCGGATCTGTCCATGAGTCTCATTGACCATCTCCTACACAACACCAACTGGCTCTGAGTATGAGGGACAGGAAACTGAGCCAGATCCATAGGCGATGGTGGTAGCAGGTGTTTCATCATCCTCACCAGGTGAGGCAATAGCCTCATATTTGCCATCCCTTCCTGACAACCACAAGTTCTGCTAAAGATCTGCTGTGACAAAATTCAGGTCGTTCTCCTAGCACTCTACTGGCCCAGATAATTCTGATTTCTGGACCTTCTGCGAATGTCATCCCATTCTCTCCTCAGCATCTGACCCTTCCCAAATCTTTTAAATCACAAGAACAGCAAGACCAGTTATCCCAATCCAGTCCCCCTTCACCTCACAGCCTAGTATTTGGATGGGCATTAGATTTAAGATGTCCATGCATGCAAGCTGTTAAGTCTATTCTCAATGAAAAGTAGAAAAGACTCCACCAGAAAATGTTACTTGTCTAAATGGAGACATTCCCTTGTTTCCAGGTAGAGAAATCAGTCCTCTCCAGAACCTGCAGATATCTCTATTTGAGACTTTCCTGTCCCTGAAGACTTCAGGGCTTTCTTTTAGTTCCCTGTGGGTCTGTCCAGCAGCAATCAGTGCCTTCTATCCTCTGTTAGAAGGACACTCCATTTTTATTCGCCCAACAATAATTAGATTTGTGGAAAGTCTGGCTAGGACCTTTCCACCCATGATGAAATCTGCATCACAATGGAACCTCAACCTCATATGGTCAGTACTTACCAGACCACCCTGTGAATCACTGGTCACATGTTCTGTGTCCCACCTTTACATGCAGGCCACTTGTTTTAGTTCCCATCACATTGGCCAGAAGAGTAAGTGAACAGGAAGGACTCATGGCTGACCTGCCATACACATAAGGAGACTGTTCAAAATTTGTAACTAAGGTAACTTCACAAATCAATCTGACTTACCAGTATTCTTTCCAAAACCTCATGCTTCCAGTGAGAGGAGGAGACTTCACTCACTGGATGTCAGACAAGTTTTGGCACTCTGCCTGCAAAGAACTGAATCCATTAGAAAATCATAAGGGTTATTTTTTTGCATTAGCTGTTTAGAGACTCCCATAATTCATCTTATCCTGTGTCATTCTTTATCCATGTATTTCTCCCCTGGATGAGGTGAGAATCCATTCCACTACAGTATAAGCAACCTTAACATTGTCCCTTTTGAGAGGTACCTATACTGCACATCTGTAGGGCAGCTACCTGGAGCTCCATCCATATGTTCATGAAACATTACACATTAGTTAAAGCCTATTCTGGAGATGCAGCTGTTGGGCCAGCAGTATTACAAGAGTCATACCAACTGCATTTTTGCACTCTCCTCCTATTTAAGTATTGCTTACCAATTGCCTGTGGGGAATAATCAGGGAGCAGCATTCAAAGAAATGGAGATTACTTACCTGCAACTGGAAGGTCTTCCAGATGTGAGGTCCATATTTGCAAATCACTATCCACCATCCTTTTCTTCTGATTTGAATCCTTATGATTTATGGTAACAGCGGAATTGGAGAGGCGTCCATCAGGAGAGCAACTGTGCAGGCACAGACCAAAAGATATTGTTAGTAATCTCTGATCTCAGATACCTGGTATGCATGTGTGGAATACAGGTGGGGCCATCCATTTTGAAGAACCTCCAGCTACGAGTAATCAAGTTCAATTTATTAGTCATACATCTTTTGCCTGACCAATAAAATTAAGGGAAGCAAAATTATTCCCTGTAGGTCTGGTGTCTCTGTGAAAGAGTGTTAAACTTCTGTTTTTTAAAATGACCTCTTAATGGTCTACAGAGAATTTACTAAAGGTAAATCTGTGAAAGAAACTTTGCCTTATCTGTTCAAGGTTGTCCTACTGTCTGTGAACCTGCTCTCCTCGGACACCTCTGGCACCTTGTGCCTAGAGTTGGATTGAGGAGCTCATTCGGTAGAGCTATCTTTTCTGAACAGGTTTCAGAGTGGTAGCCATGTTAGTCTGTAATCAGCAAAAACCACGAGGAGTACTTGTGGCACCTGGTAGACTAACACATTTATTTGGGCATTAGCTTTCGTGGGCTAAAACCCACTTCATCAGATGCATGGAGTGGAAAATATAGTAGGAAGATTATATATATTATATAGCACAGTACATGAAAAGATGGGAGTTGCCTTACCCAGTGCAGGGGTCGAGACAAATCCAATTAAAGTGGGCTATTATCAACAGGATGAACAATCACTTTAGTGGTGGTAATCAGGGTGTGGTTCATTTCGAACAGTTAACAAGGTGTGAGTAACAGTAGGGGGATATTAGCATGGGGAAATCAGGTTTTTTAGTTCTTGTAGTGACTCGTCCATTTCATCTTATACCCAAATAAATTCGTTAGTCTATAAGGTGCCGCAAGTACTTCTCATTGTTCTATCTTTTCTTAACTAGATCTGTTGCATCTTTCTCTGCAAAAGTTTTCAGTTTTTACTCTGGTATCTTGGGTTTCCTAGTGTCTTTCTGAGACTAAATATCTAGCAGGCTGAACTCTTGTATGTGATGCTAAAATATTTAAGGGAAAACAATCTGCCATGTGTATTGTTTGCTGAACTTTTTAGGCCTGGAATCAGGAATTGGCCTTGCAAGGTGAAGTGTTTGTTATTGGAGAAGAAAGCATTGTGCTCTGTTGCTTTGAATTTTTAGAGATTCTTCAATTTCCCTGAGTACCGGAAGAGCCAGGTCTGGTTTAAAATTTTCTATTAAAACTGGTTTTTCAATAGGAAATTATGTTTGACTAAATGAAATTTGTTTGCCAAAAATGTCTGGCTCCTGCAGAAAACTGTTTTTAGAGAAACATCAGAAAACCAAAATGTTTCAGCTGCAGTGCCTTATGCTCCCGTTCTCACCTCTAGGACAGGTTCACTAGTCTTCCATGGTGAATCACAGCAGCATTTCGGAGTCAAAATATTTCAGTTTTCACCCCAAAGCTCAATTTTCTGGGAGAATAATCCTTTCCCCACTAGTCCTAGTATTGTCTTTCTTTTTATAGGGATTTGGTGACAGGATGGATTGATTTTTTAAATCAAGGTGATTTAAATCGCCAC
This sequence comes from Gopherus flavomarginatus, assembly GCF_025201925.1. Lineage (NCBI taxonomy): Eukaryota > Metazoa > Chordata > Testudines > Testudinidae > Gopherus > Gopherus flavomarginatus. The sequence continues at coordinate 24,192,496 of NC_066618.1, read as the reverse complement.
GTGGAAAACTTTCACCAATCATTGATTTTAATCAACGTTTCCATTTTTAATGGTTTTCTAAAGAGAGCTACATTTTCATTAGTTGGTATAGCCATTAAAATATGTTGATTTACAACTAGAGAACCTTCACAGTAGCTGTGGTACAGCCTTGCTGCCTAGGAGAGTACCCTATAACAAAATGCATTTATTTAAGCAATTATATAGCTTAATATTTTCCAATTATTATTGACTAATTGCATATTTTAGTATGTTAAAAAATGGTGAATGATATATTGCTTATTTAGGAGAGAATTAATTTTTTGCTCAGGATTTGTGTCAAGCTGTATTAGGATGGTAACTGGAATTTAAGCACACACAACAGCATATAACATTTATGAAACAAAACAAGCCTTAGTATAACCTACTGTGCAATATTTGTAAAGCTTGACTTCAAAAGCTAGATATTCCCCCGATTCTTTCTTTATATAGAAAAGCAGTCCTGGACTCAGTTTTTGATAGAGGCTCATGGATTCATCATATTTGTTGTTTTAATATATTTAGGGATTATAAATAGTTTAGGATTTAAAACATTTTGTATTAAATTCAGAATTATTTTGAGCGATTTAAAAAGAAACATTACAATTGAAATAATGAAAAACTGATTTTTCTCCATCTGGTGTGGTAGAGCTATATGTCTACTTTTTAGGAGCTTGTGTGGACTCCATTACCATAATATTTGAATGCTTCATAGTCTTCCTGGTATTTATACTCTCAACCCCCATGTAAGGGAGAGAGGTACTAGTAGCCTGATTTTACAGGTAGGGAATGGAGGCGCAGAGAGATTAAGCCTCACACTGGAAGAATATTGTGGAGCAGGGAATTGAACCTGGCTCTTCTGGGTAGTACCCTGATTACTGGACCACATTACTGCTCTTACTCTAGTGAAGTAAAGAAACTAAATGGAGGATGAAGGGTATCAGTTGTGCCCCTCAGATTGCTAGCATCTCTTTACTTAAATCTCTAATTAAGGGGATGGGCTGACTCAGTGAAAAGACTTCTGGCATGGGCTATAAATTGCTCTTCCTAAGTGCTGAGGAACAATCATTTTTTGAGGTTATAAATTTACAGGGATTGGAGATTTGGATGGCGATGCACAGTGGCCTTCTATCTTTTTAGGGAGCTCAATTCAAATAGATTCCTTCCTTAAGGGTGACACCCAGAAAGGCATTCGTGACCTGCTTTTTTGTGACAGCTAAAGATTTAAGAAGTGGAACACAGGTTCTCACCAGGGTACAAATGCCACCTGTGTTCTCACGATAAGTACCAGCCAGCTTAACGCTGTGATGGAATTGTGGAGCCTGAAGAGAGTTGTGACATCCCTGGCTGAGGAAAAATGGAGCTAAACTGAAATATAACCAAGGGAGCCGACAAGATGTGCACTGGTTTGCTTTTATTTATCTTTTTAGCTGTCTCCGTCCTTCCTCTTGTCTTTAGCTTGTAATCTCTTCAGAGCAGGGACCATACATTGACACAGTGTATAGCCTGTTGTAGATTTTTACCTCAATATTGTGAATTTCCCCAGGCAGTTCAGATGGCAACAGCAATCTGGAATGGCTGATTACTTGAAGCTTTTATTTCAAGTAATTTAACTGCTGCCTTTAGCACTTAGTGGGGCCTGTTGACTTCCTCGTGAGTGTGAGGGAGGTGGAGTCAAATTTGATCTTCCCAGTTGGCAGTGACCTGGCCTAACTGCTGTCTGGAAGGGAGGCTGACCTGGTTTGGCTGCTCTAGTTACTAGGTGGAATTTAGGAGCTGAATAACTGCTGCGTAAACCAAACAGTCAAATCCCCCCTCAGTACAGGGTTGTTTCAAGCTGAACTCCTCAGAGATGCTGCTTTTTGTGTGCTGAAAATCAGCCCTTTAAGTACCTTTTTCCTGCATGAGGTGCTGCACTGAAGTACTGCAGAAAACTGCTAATTACATCAGATTCCTGTGAGCCAGCTTAGAAACTGGCAATTCTTGGGCAAAACTGCAGTTGATGGACTCTATAATATCAGCAAAAAGAACAAGAGTACTTGTGGCACCTTAGAGACTAACATCTATAATATCAGAAGCCCAGAGCTGTCTTTGTGCTGCTGATAAAGACAGAATTAGCTTGGGAAGCTTCCAAAAGCAATCGGCACATCTCTCTGGCAGTGGTTCCTAGGTGGGATGGGGTGTCTCTGTACACTGCCCCACCCACAGTTCCCAGCCAATGAGAGCTACGGAGTCTGTGCTCGGGTTGGGGGCAGCGCACAGAGATCCTCTGCCTGCCCCAAGGGCTGCAGGTACATGCCTGTCGCTTCCGGGGGTTGCATGGAGCCAGGGCAGGTAGGGAGCCTGCCTTAGCCCCACTATGCTTCTGGAGGGGGAGGAGTTGATCAGCAGGGCATGCGAACCCCCAAGGGTCCATGGATCCCAGTTTGAGAAATGCTGTTGTAGATAATAGATGGCTTGGTGTCTGTGGCGATTGCTGGATCTGTGAAGATAAGTGTTACCCAAGGGTTTCTTGTCTATAGATTTGTAGGGCTCCATTGCTGTCACTGATCGTAGTGTCCAGCAAGTTGATGCTGGTGTGGAAGTCTTCTAGAGAGTGTGGATGGGTGGGTGGTGGTTCTTGAAGTTGTGCAAATCTGAGAGAGTTTAGATCATCTGTCCAAAGGCTGAAAATATCATGAGTGTATCAAGACACATAACAATGGTTAGCTAGATGGTGAGTTGTGACTCTTCCATATTCTACTGATTAGTAGTGTTCCAGTGTTGCCTTGTGCTCCTCAATCTTCTTGTATCCACTTGTCGTCTTACACTTAGATTATAATCCTTTTATGGGCAGAGACTGTCACCTTATGTACGTACGGTGCCAAGCACAATGGGAGTCTTGATCCGTGATCCCTAGGCATTATCTCTACACTACTAGGTTTTAAAGTACTTATGTAGGGTGCATGATGCTTCAGACATAGAAATAAGAGGAGAACCCTTCCATGTGGAATTTAAAATTCGTATGAAGTGGAAATCCATTAACTTTGTGAAAAAACTCGTACAGATACAGACTCATTACACAAAGTAAAACTATTTCCCCATGCTAATTTTTCCCCTACTGTTACTCACACCTTCTTGTCAACTGTTGGAAATGGGCCATCCTGATTATCACTACAAAGGTTTTTTTCTCCTACTGATAATAGCCCACCTTCATTGATTAGTCTCGTTATAGCTAGTAATGGCAACACCTATTTTTCATATTCTGTGTCTATATCTTCCTACTGTATTTTCCACTGCATGCATCCAATGAAGTGGCTTTTAGCCCATGAAAGTTTATGCCCAAATAAATGTTAGTCTCTGAAGTGTGACAAGTACTCCTCGTTCTTTTTGCTGATACAGACCAACACGGCTACCACTCTGAAACTATTCCCATATCAGTTGGAGGAGGAAAGTATGTGTTGTGTGCACACAGGCTCTCATGAATGTTCACTTTCAATATAAACCTATTATGCCTCATCTGCTCCCCTGGTGACCCATGAGCTAGACCCTTGCATGGTGAGCGAACTCTTTCCTTGTTTGTTTGTAATTAAAGTTCACAACCTTCAACTCTCCTGCCTTAGAGTTAAAATATTAATACAGCATGAAAATATATCTACATTAACACAATGCAGAATAAAAAGCAAGACGGTTGGAGCTGCTTTGTTGAAGGGTCATGCAATGAGAGAAGGGCTTGATGCAGAAATCGCTGCATGAAATTCTATGGCCTTTTATTATGCAGGAGGGCCAACCAGGTGATCAGTGGTCCCTTCTGGCTTTAAATCTACCAATATTTGATGAAACATTCCCTGCCCCAACTTGATCAGCAGACCACACAACTGGTGAAGTAGCTGAGTAGAAAGATGCCAGAAGAGCAGTTTGGATGAAGACGGTGGTGGTGGTTGTGCGCAACAGCATGGGAAATAAACTCTGGTAAGGAGATGTATGGAGGAAGGCATGAATGCTCGACAAAGCAAGGGGGAATTGAGATGAGAAGGGACTAGGAGTAAATGATGATGATGATATTGGTAAGAGCAGTTCTGTAGCCTTGACTTTGAGAATAACAGGAAGAGAAGTATGGTCTTGTGGTTAAGGTTGCGAACTGGGACTCTGGAGACCTGATTTTAATCTCTCCCTCTCCCATTTTATTTTGTCTGTGCCTCAATTCTCAATCAGCAAAATGGAGGTAATGGGAGTTATGTTAATTATGAGGCCCTCATACTATGGCAATGGGGACTGTTTATGGGCAGGCTAGAGAAGATTCAGTGTTGCTCCATTCAGGTGAGGGAGATGTCAGTGAAGGCCTTTGAAAAGGGAAGTGATAGTGATCAGGAGTCGAAGATGGTGATTGATTTTGGCCTGTTTGGCAAGCAGCAATGACACTGAAAGGCAACATGATGTACAATGACTGAGGCCATAGCCTAGGTTTTATTAGCTGGGGTTCAGAAGAAAGGACTATAGAAATGTGGCAGCAGGATTTGACCTGGACCCAGATGTGAAACTAAGCTAATTCCAAGATTGTGACTGAGTGAGTGGTAGGTCAGATCATGCCATTCTTCAAAAACATGTACTCACGCAACTTGTATCCTTGAGCACTTTAAAACCAGCCCCAGTAATGAACACTACAGCACTGACTTCATACCAATAAACAGCATAATAAAGAGAGAGATGATGATCTTTTATCTGTTCCCCTTCTCACTCAGTTTAATGCAATAAGCTATTTAGAATGAAGAGTGGGTAGTTCATGATATCAGAATGATAAAATGAAAAGGTCTTACTCATTCCATATCCCAAAAGATGCACCACCCTAAAAGAACCAATGCCGTCTCATGCCGAGAGGCTTTTACTGGGCCGGGGGTCAGTTCTTCACTGCCTCTTTCTCCAAGTTTGCTTGTCATCACTAAGAACATCTGATCCACTGTGCTGCCTCTGAAACATCTGACTCACTGTAAATTGGGCTGAGGGGCATCTGATATGCTGTAGGGGACTGGATGAATCAGGGGATGAGTAATAGAATACTGGAACTGGTTATCCATTCAAGTCCATCTCAAGTCAGCAGTGACTGGGGTACATCTTCACTGCAGAGTGCACCTGGATTAGCCTAGCTCAGGTGCAAGTGGCCACACTGCAAAGCTATGCTCAAGTTACTTCCCAGGGCATATCCCATGGTTCTTAGTGCTGCACTGAACTGTGCTACTCTGAGTTGTTTCACAGTGTTTTCTGTGAGAATTTGACTTTTCTCCTGGGCCCCCTTGTGGAAGAGTTCTTAGCCCACTAGCTCAGGCATGCTCTAGACCAGGGGTGGCCAGCCTGTGGCTCCAGAGCCACACATTAATATGCTGCTCCTTGTGTAGGCACAGATTCCGGGGATGGTACTACAGGCACCAACTTTCCAATGTGCCAGGGGGTGCTCACTGCTATGCCACAGGCCCTTCCCACTCCCTCTCCTGAGCCTGTTGTGCCCTCGCTCCTCCCAGCATCACCCCAGAGCCTCCTGCATGCCACAAAACAGCTGATCCAGATATGCCAGAGGGAGGGGGAGCAGTGTCGAGTTTACAATGGCTCCATGGAGCCGGACTCATGGTCAGAAGGAGTCCCACCCTTCTCTGTTTGCACTGTGCCCTGAGATCTTGCTGGCTCCCCACCGCCCACCACTTGCTCCTCTCGGCCGGCCTGCCGGTTGGCTGAGGGCTCCTTTCCACTCCCTAGCCTGTTTCTAGGGTGCAGGAAAACAATGTTGGGGGCTTGACTGGGCCCACTCAGGCAAGTGCATCTTGAGGGAGCCCTGCTGGGCCAGGCCCTGGCCTGGCTGATCGCACCATTCCCGAGGGGCCGGAGCCATTCCCGGGGCTGGGACCAGCCTTGGCTGTGCTGGTGGTTCAGCCTGGCAGACAGTTGCCTCCCAGCAGGCCAATGAGTGCAGCCGGGAGGCGGGGTGTGTGGGAATGGGTCTCTTGGGCAACTGGGGGTGGGGGCGTGCTGGGCTGTGAGAGGGTGGGGAAGGTGTGTGTGTTGGGGTGGTAGGGAGGGGGGTTCTGTGGGGAGTGATGGGCAGTTTTAGTGGGGCTGTGTGCAGGGATGGTGGTGTGCAGGGTGCTGTGCATTTGTGGGTGGCTCTGGCCATAGGGAGTCAGGGGGGTGTTGGGTGGGGGGGCTGTCTGGTATGGCATGGGCCCACCCCCAAGGGGAAGGGGCATGCTGGCAGCACAGGGCTGGGCAGGCCACTGTGCATCTGGCAACTGCCAGTTTGTAAAAAGTGCCCTTGCATTGGGCAGAGCAGGGCCGCCCCTGCCAAGCCATGCCATGCCCCATTGCTTCTGGCTGACCCCTCATTCTGGGAACTGACCTCCTGTGCCATGCTCTGTTGCCTCCATGGGGGCCCACAAGTATGTTTGGTGCCAGGCTCACAAAAGGTTAATCCGACCCTGAAGGAGGCGCTGATTGGCAGGGCTGCTGGTAGGTGGGAGGCGCTTGGAATGGAGGAGAGCTGATGGGGGGGCTGCCAACGTATTACTGTGACTCGTTGGTAAATTCTGGTTCCTTCTCAGGCTCAGGTTGGCCACTCCTGCTCTAGACTTCCCCTTTGTCATACTCTAGACTTCAGTCTGTGGCTTCTGTTCCCACCAGGGGCCAAAGCATAGATCCAGTACAGGACAATGACTCTTTCAGCTGTTGCCATTAATGCAACTCTGATTTTGGCAACAGGAAGCAGATATACAGATGATGAGATGTGGTAGAAGGCATTTTGACAGTGTCGTCTTATCCTGCGAAGGTGATGGCATGCATTGCTAAGAAGATAACGCAGACTGCATGCAGACGCAGCAGGTTGGAGACTGCTGAAGCAGGTTTGAATAGGTGTGGATTCCCCCTACGCTGGCAGCAGTTCTGGAGCAGGACCAGCATAGTGGTGGGAGTACATTATCATACAGGCCTGGGATGTCCAGTAGTGGGTCCAAAAGTTCTGCTTGAGGAGGATCACCTATATGGAACTGTGTGGGATCTTGCTCTGGCCCTTCAGCACCAGGACACACACATAAGACATCAGACAAGTCCACAAGTAGATGGCAGTAGCAATCTGGAAGTTGGCTACCACAGACAGATACTGGTCTGTGGCTAATCAGTTTGGTGTTAATGAGTTAACTGTCAGTGCTGTGGTGATGGAGGTTTGTGAGGCTATTCTTGCTGTAGATTATCCAGGGATAGTGAAGATTGCTAATATCGCAAAATAATAGCAGACTCTGGGGGAATGAGCTTCCCAAACTGTTTGGGGACCCCTGATAGCACACAGGTGCCCATTGTCTGCCTTCCCACCCGCACAAGATGCACTCAAATACATAAATCAGAAAGGATACTACCTCCTCATTGCCCAGGCCTGCCTTGACTACAGAAGGAGGTTTAGGAACATCACATCACAGCTTCTGTCTTCCGGCTGAAGACAGAAGCTGCCACCGAATTGCCGCTGCCGCGGAAATGCACGTGCCGCCCTAACGGTACACGGACTGCCCCTGCCATCCACGGCAGCAATTCGGCACGCTGCTTGGGGCGGCAAAAACAGTAGAGAAGACCCTGTGTGTACAGGGGCCATTCGTGTTGTTACAGCCTCTGAGCCCCACACAACAGGAGAAGGCAGAGTGCTTTGACCAGGAGTGGGTTGATGCCTGTGCTGGTACAAGCAGCCAGTAAATGTGCCTCTGACCTTTGGGGCTGGCTCTAGGAGAGCCAGGGAAGTATTGGATACCTTGTGTATCCACCTGCTTGGTTTGGAGGAGGAAATGAAGGAAGGGATAATGTAAGCACAACACTAGGGCACTGTGTCAATCTACCTGTATTATCCTTATCAATATACATATAGTTAATCTGAGATTTCAAGAAAAGCTTTGCTTTGAATTTCCTGTCTTTCTCTAAGCACTCACGTGTTGAGAGATTGAACAGCAAAATAACATATTAAGTCAACACAAGTAGATCAGCTGCCACTAACTAAAGAAAGGGCAAACAAAATGGAGTGCAAAGAAAACAAAACATAAAACCCAGGAGTGCAATGCCCATGGAATAGAATTTCACGTCATCAGTGCACCTGTTCTCCTTTCCCCATGGATGCAAAGAGTGGGAAGCCTTGGGTACATCTGTCCATGTGCACGTCCATTCATGGACTGCATTCACTGGTTCATTTCGCGCCCAGATTTGTCCAGTGGCTGCAGCACGTGGCAGCATGGAGAGAATGAGATTAGAGCAAGCTGGACTCAGGCTGGAGCAAGATGTGCAGTCTGGGCTAGCACATTCTACTGCCTGCTGGCCATCGTGTCAAGCAGCCACTCAGACAGTTCCCTCTGCTGTTGGTAGTCCTGTTCCCTCATTGCCCAGTTGTGCTTGACGTAGTAAGCTGCCATATTTTTCTCTCTCTCCAGCATGGCCAGTGCTGCAGCCTGGTTCTGCCGGTCCTGCTTCAGCATCTCCTTCTGCATTTCCAGGAGCTGCTCTGTCCTGTTGGCAAAGTCTTTCTGTATCTTTCCTGCAGCAGGTCATTCCTGGCCTCTGTTCTTTTCCTCTGGAGGGTCTGGACCCTTTCTCTGACAATCAGTGCCACTTGGGTACCGCACCTTCACTGAATGAAACAGCTCAGTTCTTTTCCATTCAGGTGGGGGGAAACCTTCTGCATCACAGCAAGGGAAAAAATTCAATTTTGGGGTTTAGTTTCCTCCATTTCTCAGCTCTGATGCTGCTGTGTCCTAGGTTTCCTCCCCTCTCATCCCCCTATCTCCCACCCTCAAGAATGGCAAGTAATTAATTTTTATTTAAAAAATAAATATTGGCTTTTGTGGACAGGGACTGACCAGATCTTCTTCTTTTTTTACTGGTAAGGAGTTCAGATTATCACAGGCTGTAGGGGCATTGGAAAATGTCAGCTTGCTGGAAATCCCTTAGTGGAAGAGGTGTTTCAGGCCTCTGGTAGAAAGCCATCCATCTATGCCATGGAGCTTTTTGTCACCAGGTGACTTATAGGCAGATGAATGTCTGGAGGGGACTAATGAGCTACAAGGGCAAGCGTGGAAAGTTGGCTCTTCCTAGAAACCAGACAGACAATCTGGAGTTTCTGTTGTATGATAAGTTCTTCTGCATCATTACACAAAGGGGACTAAAATTCAGGCAGTACTAATGGGATGCTGAAGTAGGATAGAGTAGCACAGAACCACCACAGATGTGCCTTTGCAACCTCCCCCACTTCTACCTGGGGCAGCCAGACACCAGACCTGCAGTACTGAAAGTCTTTGCAGTGCTCTTGTTTTAATACCAGCACATCTCATGCAATGAGACTTAATACCTAGGCTGCCTCTGAAAATGATTCAGTGCTAGAGTCAGTGAAAGAAAACAGCATAAATACGTTGATGCTGCCAGTGTCACTGCATTTGCAGGCATTGGTCAGCTTGTACTAATCATCCCTGCTTTGCATGCACACAGCACTGCGTGCCACAGTAAATCACTGGCTGCATGACTGGATTCCGCCCCCACACACACTTGGAATCCAGCTTGGATCTTAAGTGGCCAGGAAGGGGGTGGAGGGAGGAAAAGGGGAGCAGGATTAAAGACCTGATGCTGAGAGGGCCTCAACTATCCACAGTTTACATTGACTTCATTGGGGATTATAGGTCCTCAGCACTTCTCAAGATCATACTCATTTGCTTTCTCCAGGTCAATCCTGAATCCCATTTGCAGGGAGATTTGGAGAGGCTGCCCATGTTGTAACTGTTGCTTTAAGCTTACACCATTGGCAAGCATGAGATCTCAAATGTCAAAATCAACCGGAAACCATTAGACTGTTTGATTAACAGCACTTAGCACCTTCCATTCAAAGACCTAAATTCTTTTTTGCAAACATTAATATAACCTCTTATTGTGAAGGTACACATTACACCCATGAGGAAAATGAGGTAGAGAGATCAAGAGCCTGAAATGTGACTTCTGTACTTTACCAAATTGGGGTGTAACTGTCTCATCCCTAAGCAGAATCTGCTTATGACCTCTATTTTATAGGGAGTCAAAGGCATCTTTCTTTTGTTGCACCTGAACTTGCTCAAAGAATATTTACATAATTTAGATCAGAGCTTCAAGGGAGTTTTAAATGAAGAAAAGCTTTGAAAAGCTTAACTGTCCCCCCGTAGACCAGCCGAACTTTCCTGTTGCATTGCTGGCGAGAGAGTTCTCATCTAGCTAACAGATCTGACATGGTGGGATGAGATATCGCTCAGAGACAGCATTTAAGAACAAGTGCAAATTAAATGAAGTGCAAAGTGTTAAATAGAGAACTCTTCCCTACTGTAAATATTGTGTCAAAGAACTTTGTGTTGTAATCTGACTGAGGCAGTGAGAGTGGAATGGTTTCATCCTCATGAGTTTACAAGCTAATTTACTTATCACAGCTTGCAAGAGAGCATTGCTGATGTGAAATGGTAGAAAGCCTGTGTTGCTCGGTGAGTTTACCATGACTGCTATTTTGACAGGTAGGTGAGGACTAAATTTACCCTACAAGCACCAATAAATCACAGCCGCATGCCCCAGCAAGCCAAAGAGCCACCCATAAAAGTGCTCATAGCCTTTTAGCTCTCTGCCCTGCCTATGCTGTCATGTAGACTGATTCATAGACTATACAGCTAGAAGGGACCACCATGATCATCTAGTCTGTCCTCTTGCACATCACAGGCCACTGAACCTTGCCCACCCACTCCTGTAATAGATCCATAGCCTCCGCCTGTGTTATTGGAGTCCTCAAAGCATGCCTGTGCCCAGACCCCATGGAAGGCACCAGCATTGTCTAGCCATGGCCCCACCTCCCGTAAATCCTCGAATCCAAATTTTCTGGGTCCATTGCGTCAATCCTAATGCAGAACCTGGATCTGCAGATCCATGAATTATCTGAATCCTTTCCAGCCACATCTGTTACTGACCTTAATGAACTAAGCCTATGGTGCTAAACTGTTTAAACTACATCTGAATGAAAGAATTTAGGTGTCAGTGTTTTCTCTCCCTACCACCAATAACTTATTAGTGCTTCTAGTGTAATTGATGTTACTGCAAAACAAAAAATGAGATGTTTCTCTTTTTTAATGTAGCCTTCTAGCTAGCATTAGAAGGCAGAAGAAAGGAACTTGGTGCATTGTAATCTAGAACCCGCCACTCTTTAAACAGTAATCTGTAAATTTGTAGAAATTTGGCCCAAAAGGCAACCGCTTGTCCATTGCAGACACACAGCAAGGTCTCCAGATGCAGCCATTTCAGCATTATTTCAATATTTCAAGTTATATTTCAGCTGCAGTACAATACAGAGCAGCTTTGAAATTCTTTAGAAACTGTGCACAAGACTGAAAAAACCTGCACCTCTCTTTGCTGTCACTATGCTATGTGTATGTGCAGCCTTGTACTATGGAGGTTTCTGGAGCTAATATAAGCAATAAGAAATTAGTTTTCACTGTGTCAAACTGTTAAGACAACATCCTTTTTATTTTTTTAAACTTTTTTGTTCTCAGATCACAGTGAACTGCATAAGAGATCAAGGAGCAGTACAACACCTTGGAAAGTAGATGTGTTTTTGCAAATTACATTATACAGACAAGGTAAATATAGGCACAAAGACTGTGATTTCTCCAAGTCCGTGACTAACCCATGATTAGAACAGAGAAATCCTCACTCCTCTTTCTTTGCTTTAGCCACTTGTGGTGGGACATCTGCCTCACACTGGCCTGTAAGGGGTCAATGGAGCCCTAGGGAGGCTGTGCAGAAATCAGACAGTAGGAGAGGGGCTGAAAGAAGAGCTGCAGGGCAGAGAAAGTTCAGTTGCTCCTTGGAGCTCAAGGTGGGAGCACTGGCTGCCTTGCACGTTGAAGAAAGCCAGGACCCTGGACAGAGCAGTGCTGCTAGCAGGGACCAGGAGGGCTAGGGAAGAGCTCCTGGATGGTGGCCGGGAGTTTCAGACTGAGGTCCTGAGGCAAGGGCAAAGAAGGTACTGGGGCTGTGGGGACATGGCTTATAGAAATAGACTGAGAGGTTAGAGGGGATGTAGCAAGTGGCTGCCATCTGCAGGGTCACTGGGCCAGGACCCGGAGTAGTGGATGGGTCCGAGTCTCCCCCACTACTAGCCACTGAGGAAGGGGCTGGACCGTTGGGCTGTGGTACTGTCTCCCAGAAGCGAGGAGCACAGAGTGAGGCACAGCCAGAAGGGTTGTGTCCTGAAGAGGACACTGTGGTCCTTGGAGCAACACAGGTCCAGGAGCAGAAGTGATGGTGGCCCAGACACTATTGAGTCAGAGTACCGACTTGTTGCGCTGATCTGCAAGATGACCAACAGCAGGCACTAACATGGCAAGTCCTACCCCAACACTCCCCACCTCATATTGCCACCTAGCTCTCATCTTAGCAGGGTATTCTTGCATCCCGTAATAGTGAACCCTGCCAGTAGTGCAGGAATTTGCCTTTTGCAGAGTTTTTTTAGAACAATAGTTTGTACTTGATAGACACAAAGACAATTTGTCTGAGAATGCAGTATGATGGACTCTGAGACAGTCTTCTCCCAGCCCCAGCCGCAACCCCACTACTGGCCCTAGCCCCACTCCCAGCCACAGACCCACTGCAGTACCAGCCTCAGCCCCTGGTGCCAGATGCAGCTCTGCTCTGGCTGAAGCTCCACCCGTGGCCTCAGCTCCTGGCCCTCACTGCAGCTTGGGTCTTGGCCACAGCCTCAGCCCCTGGCTCACAACTGCAGCTCCTAGGAGATGTGGACAGATTCTGTTAGGTTTAGGGGGGCATTATAGAAACAGTGTGGGGACCACTGATTTTAAAGACTTCAAGTTAGAGAATCCATCATTTACAGTAGTTTAAACTTGCAAGTGACCCATGCCCCATGCTGCAGAGGAAGTCTAAAAAAAACCAGGGTCTCTTCCAATTTGAATTCCTTTGCCATATTTTAGGTCAGAATCAGTTAGACCTTGAACATGTGGGCAAGACCCAGCTGCCAGACACCTGGAAAAGAATTCTCTGTAGTAACTCAGAGCCCTCCCCGTGTAGTGTCCCATCACCAGCCATTGGAGATATTTGCTGCTAGCGATCACAGATCGGCTGCATGCCATTGTAGACAGTCCCCCTCAGACCATCCCCTCCATATACTTATCAAACTCGGTCTTGAAGCCAGTTAGGTTTTTTGCTCCCACTACTCCCCTTGGAAGGCTGTTCCAGAACTTCACTCCACTTTATATCTAGAGTTTCCTTAGTGTAGCGGTTATCACGTTCGCCTCACACGTGAAAGATCCCCGGTTTGATCCCGGGCGGGAACATGCTCAGTTCTTTTGGGGGGGAGGGATAGCTCAGTGGTTTGAGCATTGGCCTGCTAAACCTAGGGTTGTGAGTTCAATCCTTGAGGGAGCCATTTGGGGAACTGGGGTAAAAAAATCTGGGGATTGGTCCTGCTTTGAGCAGGGGGTTGGACTAGATGACCTTCTGAGGTTCCTTCCAATCCTAATATTCTATGAAGCTTATATGGGGGAAGTGGGAAAAGAACCTGATGTAAATTTTCTATTAGACTTTAACCCAAGTAAGAGACTAAGTAGCTGCTTGAACTAATTGGGATAGTTGTCTTTCTAAATCATAGTTGTCGATTTATCAAGTTTGCTTAACTCTTGGGGGTATTTACTCGATTCTCCTATGCCCATGCCCATTTTTAGCTGGTTAAGATTTCCTCTGATTTTGCGATGTTTTATGGGCCTAGCATGTACAGCCAGAAAACTGGTAGTGATTTGTCTGCCAAATAAGACTGAAAATACCATCTTTGTTAATTTTGACATTTAAACTGTGCAGTGTCACCTCCAGCACCTGTTACTTGCTACTCACTCTGATGGAATTATCTTCCTGTCATTTTAGAGGTTTATTTTAAGTGTCCCTTAGTAGGGATTATGATATGACAACAGGATATAATAGAGATGGGACTGAATGAAAACCAATCCCTAGATCAAAACACCTCCAGAACACTGGAAAACGTTGAATCCAGAAATGAAATCTGTACCTGATCCTAATCTCTCCAATGGAACAAACCACTTGTTATAATGCCTAGGAACCCCAGTCAGGGACCAAGAACCTCCACTGCGCTGGGCACTGAACAAAAAGATAGTCCCTGTCCCAAGGAACATAAATCAAACGTTCCGGAACATTGAAGTTTGGATCTAGAATCTAACTGGGTAGCTCAGCCTTGTATCTAGTATGTGGTTCACTCACTGTCACCCCTGGGGTATAAAAAGCTCTAGTTATTGATCTTCAGAGCACAATGCACAGTCCACCTCTTGTCACCAGCTCCTGAGTTACAGGGGATTACTCAAAGGTTAGCAGCCAGGGAAGGGGGGTTGTGTTTGCCTGGTTCACTCTTGTTCTGCAATAAGGACTGGTTGCTGGATTTGACTTTCCCAGCAAATTGGTTGATCCCATTTGTCTGTGTATTTACCACTTGTGATATTTGATTGGTCAGTTAAGTCACATGACAATGCTGTTCCAAAGGGATTATGAAAGCTTTTTTAAAATAGAATAGCAGATAATGAATGACACATTTTCAGATATGCATTTTCTGATAAACAAACCAGAAAGTGATTTGCATGGACTATGCAGCAGATAAATTACTACTGGTAGAAATTGGAATCCATTCTCAAAAAATGCGCTAAAAGAAAAACTTGGAAAAACGTGGTTATACATTGTTCACAATGAGCAATTAAACCAGCTGTGTGCAATATGTATCCACCCTTCAGGACTCAGTGCAACCTTGATCACCGAGCAGAAAGCATTCAAGCAGTGGTGTAAATTACACTGTTGTATTGCTCTGGAAGGTACTTGGATGCCAAAGTGATGGTGGGAGCATAAGGATGCAAATAAAATAGGCGTATAACTATTCTAGACTAGCCTTGCTCATATATCCTGATGTGAGAGGAGGTTAGGGCATCAGATTCATCTTCATATTCCGCCTGCAGTGAGAGTAACCCCCTCCAGGCAGCCACAGTTTGCATTAAACAACAGCTTTTACTTGTACGTTTCTTTTCCCTTTACTAGCATACTAGACATGCTCCCTCATGCACGGAGCATGAAAAACCAGGCATTCCCAACATACATTACATCGCTCTTAGAGTTTTATACTGCTGTAGTACCATAGCATCTGAGCACTGTTCATGTATAGTCAATAGCAATAGTGAGGTCCCCAGTGCACTAATAGATCTTCTGGTTTCCCTTTCTTTTTATAAAGTAAAAATTTTGCTTGGGATATTCTCTTCATTGTTTGGGTTTTGTCACTGGTTGGTTTGTTTACAAAGGAGATTTATTTTTACATATAAAAACACACATTTTGGAGATGGTTGTTCATACGGAGGCTGAAAGTTGAGGCCTCAAATGGTGCATTTTTCAAAATCACTCCAACATACAGGAGAACAGCAAATAATGAGTGACTTGTTCCTGGTACCATATTTTGGAGCAAACACTCACAGTAAAATGCACTACCTCCTTCCAGGATAGAGGGTGGATCTCTAGTCACAAACTGCTCCTGGATCACAGAGAAGTGGGCTTGACACTTATGAAAATCTTTATAGTATTTAACTGGCTCCCTTTCCTTGGATTGGGAGCTCTTTAGGGCAGATACTCTACTATTTTAGTGACTTGTATAGCACCAAGATCACTGGCGCTTCATAAAGTAACAATTG
Organism: Gopherus flavomarginatus; assembly: GCF_025201925.1. Taxonomy (NCBI): domain Eukaryota; kingdom Metazoa; phylum Chordata; order Testudines; family Testudinidae; genus Gopherus; species Gopherus flavomarginatus. The sequence continues at coordinate 24,176,750 of NC_066618.1, read as the reverse complement.
ACAAGGAGACCTGGTTTTGGAATTGATCTTAGGATGCCCAGTTCAGTCAGGGAATAAGAGTTGCTGAGGCACATAAATTCATTCACAAGCTGCATTTATATGATTGTTGCTTTTGTTATCACATAGCAGAAGCTTTTCTGCTGCATCCACAGCTGAGCCAAGCAGGACCTAGTAGCTGCTAAGTGACAGCTGATAAAAAGTAAAAATGGCTCAGACTGAAGAGATGGATCTTTTTATCTGGAAATAAGAACCTTTGTTCCTGGTGTAGCTCAAGTATTTCAGTGGAATCACCCTAGGGGTGAATTTAGCCTTGGCTTTTTGAGCTTGACCTAACTTAACCCTGTGTGTGCTTTACCATCTGTGGAATATGAAACTCATCACCATAGGATATTCTGCAGCAGCGTGAATGAGACAGCTATAAAAGTGCAACCTGGGTAGATATTACAAGCTTGTCTGGGAAAGATAAAATGACATGGTAACAGTAGATTCTTCCTATGTTTCTCTGTGAATGGTACAAGCACTGCACATATGTTGTTCCAATGCTTTTCCACTGGGGGGAAGATGTTTTCTCTCTTACTTGTGATGGCAAATTAGACTCAGTCATGTTATGCCTGCAAAAGCAGTGAGAAAAATCTCCAGTTGTTTATCACCTTCCCTCTTTTCAGAGAGAGTCTCACTGTAGCTTCTTGGCTAGCTGGATTCTGGCAGTCTGGAGGGTTGCTTTGTAAAATGTAATAGGTTGCTGTTATGCTGGGGGGGGCACTGTGTTGTGTAAAACTGCAGGGGATGAAGGGGTAAGAGCCTGTTTCTCAGGGCAACCATCATAGTTTATTTTTATAGAGGCTAAAGATAGAATACTATGTGTAGGGCGCAGTGTGATCTGACCACCCATGACATGGATCTTTTGTGTCTCTACTCCTTTCTTTCAGGAAGATAGAAGAGTCGTGATGGAAATGTCAGTAGTGTATTCCCACCCCTGAGCCATCTTTACCGTGTGAACATCAAACGGCAATTTAGTGAGATCAAGGCAATAATCATTCCCTTTATTGTACTGGCTCTACCTTGTGAATGTGACCAGCTCCAGAAAGTCCCTGTCACTATGCCTGTGCTCACAGCAAAATCTAGGAAGGGAAAGTGGGAATGATCTTGTTTACTTCAGCACCTGTAATACACAGTGCAGCAGCAGGAGTAGGATATCTGACTTAAGTCCTGTTGCCTGGCAGCAGCCCTGTGCAGTGGGAGACCCTGGATCGCTCAGGAACGGCCTCAAGTCTCTTGCTTACCAAGCCAGTTGCGGTGCAGATTCAGTATGTCACAAAGGTAATATGCTTGGGCTTTGCACAGGGGAGGGTGAGGGTGACTGCTGCTAGCTGATCTGAGGATGGACGCACCTTAGCTCTGCAGAGCTCTCCTGCTCAGGGGACAAGTGCTGCGTTCAGGGCTCTCCAAAGCACAGAGGAAAGTTGGGAATGAAGGGTGAGGGAGGAAATAAATGACAGAGGTGGGGTTCCTTGGTCTTGATTTGCTTCTAGCAGTAGGAAAATTGTCAGTAATAACACCCCCGCACCCAGCCCCCTTTCTTTAACACAATCATCTAAGAGCTTGTTTACAGTAGAAAACTTTGCTACTTTGATAATACCAGTGTAATTAAAGCAGTACAAGGATGGATGTAGTTACACCAGTGTAAGGGTGCTTATACCAGCAGAGTTTATTCCTGGTTGGGAAGCTGAATAAATTATACCAGTGTGAAGCACCTTTATAGCAGTATAACTGCATCCATGCCAGAACTCCCCGGTAAAACCCTCACCCCACCTACCATAGCTATACCACTTTAGCTTTTCTAGACCAGCCCTAAGTTTCTCTGTAACAGTGGGACATTCTGAATACAGTTTTTTTTTAATCATCTTTAATCTCTAACCTAATCACCATTTCAGCTCTGCAGGAGACATAGTGGGTAGGATACCAGTCTGGGAGTAAGAAGACTGTGCTGAGAACAGAAGATCTGCCTATGACTTGGTATGACCCTTGGCAAGTCCATTAACCTTCCTGTACCTCAATTTCCCTATCTGTAAAATGGGATGATAATGCTTATCAACAAGTGTAGCATGCACTGAGATCTATGGGTAAAAACCTGGTATAGAAGTGCTTAGTTACATCATAACAGTGGCACAAAACTTTCTAAAGCCTTTTCACAAGCTCTGGATGCAGAAAAGGACTCTCGAGTCGACGTTTGGTTCTGAATTGTTAGACCTGCCACTACTGAACGAAAAACTCCAAAGTTTGGAGCAAGATTAAATTCAATTAAATCGAGATCAAATCTGAGGAGAGCACTTAAATTATACATTATAGAATCTGGTCTTTCTATAGCACCTTTCCTCCACAGGATTCTCCAAGTGCTGTGTAAACTGTGTCTCATGTCTTCCAGAATCATCTTCCACACTGCTGAAGTTCAGCCAGCTCAGATGCAATGTGCCATCTGTCTGCTATGCCATGTGACAGATTGGGTCAGGAAGAGAAGAAAAACACTGGATCCAGTTGCAACCGCTGCAGGGATTTAAGAGGCAGCAATTATTTGTGTACATTGGAATTGGGCCAGGATGACATGGCCTCCACCTCTGATCCTGCACAAAGTTACATGGGATTTTTTTTTCACGCTTCCAGCATGCTCTGAGATCTGATGGTACAGAATATACCTTCACTTTGCCCAGTTTGTCCCTGGTAACCATCTCTTCTTTGGATCTGAGTTTCTTTAATTGGAAACTGTTTTAGAATGTGGTTTCTCTTCCAATGTGTGAGATGCAGATAGAACATTATACATCACTTTCCTCTACTCATTCCTCTTTCAAATGTGAATGTTCAGGAGCATTTCCTGGGGACGGTCACCTGAATACAATCATTTTCTAGGACTAGCTACCTTTTTTCCCCTGGTTCTCAGCCTATGAATTCTCTTGTGTTGAATTACTCTCTCAGGTGCTTGTTAAAACTAATCAGCTGAGTAAATACTAGAGGAAATAGCAGGCTGAAAATGAAGACAATGTTAGTAATACTTCACCAAAAATCCCTGCAATGTGCCTGTTTGTTAAACTGAGGTTTCATTCTATTCCAAACCAACATACAAACAGATTCCACCAGGAAGAAAAGCAGTTCAATAAGGAAGAAAAAAAAAACTTTAAAGTAGTAAGGATTGAATTCCAAATGATACAAAAGGAACCCATCTCATAAAATACTCTACACAGAGCAAAACTAGCAACAACAGTAATGGACGTAAGTGCAAGTCAATTTCACTCTCTCCTGGAACCGCAGCCCTAATTGACTAAATGAAATCTCTCTCCCTAGCCATGCTCCAAATGGTACATTTGTGATACAGGAAGTTTAGAGGAACACTCTAGCTTTCAGTAAATTGATATACATTGCGGAGAGGAACCAACCTCAGAAAACAGCCTACATTAAGTTAATATACAACTACACCACCAACATAGGGCCAAAACCTGCCTTCAGTTACATCAGTGGAAATGTGGAGCAACTTGATTGGATTCAAGGGACTTTTAGTGCTTTAACTGAGGTGGAATTTGGCCTTTCCAAGGGCTGGAGTTGGGGTTGGGGTGGAGAAGAGTGAATCCCATTAACTTGCATGGCTGGGGAATTGCTAGTGGATCCTGAGTAAGCATACACATCACGATGGTGCATTGCTGATAGCACTAGATTGCTGGAAACAGTGGCCTCAGGTAACAGTCTGCAATGCAGAAGGCCTTGGACAAGATTTGAAAACATGGCATCAAAAGGAGGGAAGATGAAAATTACTACTTTTTTTGGCTGACATAATTGTTTTCTAATATTTCCAGTAGAAGACCAAAATAGGGAGGGGGCATTTTTGTAGCATGTTGCAAAATAAAACTTACCTGGTATTTTTCAGCCAGGGAGATAAAGCCATGCTTCAGTTTTCTGCACGTGTTTGCAATCAAAGCTCTCTGTTCCTGCAGCAGCCACCAGCAGCTCATTCTTCCCCTGCAACAAACACAATTTCATGCTTCTAACACCACTCTAGACTTGTGTCCCATCATTTAACTGTACTAAAGAACAATGTAAAAGTGTTTTAAATTCTTAGTATGGGTGGGTTTTCAAGAAGTTTGTTTATATTTTGGTCAATGCTAGAGCTGGTTAGAAAATAGTATTTTCCGTGGGAAACTTTTGAAAGAAAAAAAATGTTCAACAGAAATTTGAAAATTTGGGATAAAATGTAAGTTTTTGAAACAACTCTCATCATTGCTTTCCTCTTCCCGTGCTTTTTGGCTGCGTGTTGTGCGTTCCTGAAAGCTTAATTTTTTTTCATTCTTACTAACATATGGCATCTTGCCAAAGGATCCCAAGTGGTTCATACCTTATGTACCAGAGCATCAGTGAAATGCAGCCACTGCTGTAGTGGGAGGGAGCCAACCCAGTTTGCTACACAACAGCAGAGAGGGTGAGGCTGTTTCTAGCGAAGATAAGAGCCTGTCTCATTCTGTAAGTTAGAAGTGAGGCCAAAGTGGATCATCAATTCTGAGTGCCTTCCTGCTTTGAGAGTTCATCCAGATCCCAGGTATGTGACTTTTCTTCATAAATAATGGGCTTGAAGTTCAAGCCTGGGTAGGAATTTGGGGAATGTTGGGTTCTGGAGCCAAACTTCATAATTTAGGGCCCTTCTTTTCTCTGTATCAGTGTCCCTAAAAGCAGACTCTCTCTTCTTGTTACATTGCTGACTGGAATCACTTTGGATAACCGGAGGACTAGAGAACCTGAGGCAATGGTAAAAAGGGGATCTAGAATGCTAGTTACTGAGTTCTGTTGTCTTTTCCCTCTGCTGCTCATTTTCCTCTCCACATATTCTGCTGTTTATCTCCTTTTGGATTTTTGTCTCCTTCCAGGGCTGTCTTTAAGCACGAGCTAAGCAAGTGGCCTCTTGTGGGCCTGTTCTTTTGGGAGCCCTGCATTCCATGCTGCCAGCTCTGCACTCGTGGCCCTAGTCCTGTCTCTCTCGTTCCAGGAGTGGAGAGAAGGGTGAGGAAATAAATTGGTGCTCATCCCTTCATGCCCTTCCAGCAGTGGGAACGGAATGGGAGCCAGTTTGTTGTCTTTTGCTCTTAAGGGCACCTCTGGGTCCCAAATAACCATGTTTACTAACTAATACACAAGCATGCAAGGCTTGGCTACATAGACACGACCACCTGCTTGGATTTCCAGAATTGTTCCCACTGTGTTACCCCCTCAACCTCAGCACATGAGTTTTGCTATTGCTACGCTATGTATCAGCTCCCTGACATGCCAGCTTGGCTGCACTGCCAGAAAATGCTTCAGAACTCTGCCACTGTAAACCTTACCTAGCAAGTAAAAGTCTGTGAACCCCCAGCTCCAGAGTTCCTCACAGACGTCTGTGTGCAGTGGTCAGCCCTATCACTAAATGCTCACAGAGGTTATGTTAGCGGTGCCTTTAAAGAGGCAATACACAGCAGCTTATTAACTGGGGTGACAAATGCTGCACTTCAAACATAGCACTGAGTTGGTTTATGCTAAAAGTGAAATGAGTTTTTTAACAAAAGGGCATAAGTTTACATGATACAAACTAGAAAAATAAAGATAAAAATAGTTACAAACAATCAAAAGTAAAGCCCACTGCTAAGACTAAATGTGAGCATTGGCCTGCTAAACCCAGGATTGTGAGTTCAATCCTTGAGGGTGCCACTTAGGGATCTGGGGCAAAAATCAGTACTTGGTCCTGCTAGTGAAGGGAGGGGGCTGGACTCGATGACCTTTCAAGGTCCCTTCCAGTTCTAGGAGATAAGTATATCTCCTATTATTATTAAGGTTTCCTTACTAACCACAGCTTCTCCAGTGTGACAGGCTATCCATTACAGAATCTAAGTGCTGGTTTCTTTGTTCCCTTAAGAGGTGAATGACTTAGAGGTTCACTCCCCTTCTCGTTATAAAACAGCGTTTGTCAAATGCCACCACCAGTGGCTTTTCTTGTGGCCACAGCTCTCTTGGGCTCTGACTGGGGCAAAGCAGCGGCCCCTCCCCCTGCCTGTTGCTCTTGGATGCACCATCTTGGTGTTGTCTGCTGGGATTGCAAGCAGGGGTTGGGCCCTGCCCCCCTCTGGAGACAGCTGGGGCACAACACTGGAGGAGCAGACAGCTGATGAGTTCCCCACCTTCCCAGGGGGTGTGGGGCTCAGACTTTGGGCTTCACCCCTTCGGTGGTGGGGCAGCTGACTCCGGCTGCAGGGCTTTGGGATCCAGCCCCAGCAGGGTTGCCAAATGTCTAATTGCACAAACCCAAACAGCCTTGCCCTGCTCCTTCCCCGAGGCCATGCCCCGCCCCCCCACTCACATCCCCCCACCTCCCTCCGTCGCTCGCTGTCCTCTACCTTGACTCACTTTCACTGAGCTGGGGCAGGGGGCTGGGGTGTGAAAGGGGGTGTGGGCTCTGAGCTAGTGGGTTGGGGTTGAGGGGTTCAGAGTGTGGGAGGCGGCTCTGGGCTGAGCCTGGTGCAGGCGGTTGGGGTACAGTAGGGGGTTTGGGGTGCAGGTTCTGGTGGGAGTTTGGGTGTGGGAGGAGACTCAGGGCTCGGGCAGGGGGTTGATGTCTGGGAGGGGGTTCTGGGTTGGGCTTGGGGCAGGGGTTGGGATGCAGGAGGGGGTGCGGGGTGCAGGCTCCAGTCGGGCGGCGCTTACCTCAAGCGGCTCCTGGAAGCAACCAGCATGTCCTTCCGACTTGTAGGCTCAGGGGCAGCCAGGCAGCTCTGCACACTGTCCCCCGCCTGCAGGCACTGTTCTTGCAGCTCCCATTGGCTGCGGTTCCTGGCCAATGGGAGCTGCGGAGTCAGCACTCAGGGCAGGGGCAGCAAGTAGAGCCCCCCACCTCTGACCACCCCTACCCCTAAAAGCCAGCCATGCTGGGTGCTTCCAGGAGCAGGGGTGGCTCTAGCTTTTTTGCCACCCCAAGCATGGCGGGCAGGCTGCCTTCGGCAGCGTGGCTGCAGGAGGTCCCCGGTCCCGCGGATTTGGCGACATGCCTGCGGGAGGTCCGCCAGTCCCAAGGCTTCGGTGTACCCGCTGCTGAATTGCTGCCGAAGCCCACAGGACTGGCAGACCTCCTGCAGGCATGCCACCGAAGGCTGCCTGACTGCCACCCTCGCAAGTACCGGCAGGGTGCCCCCCGCCATGGCTTGCCGCCCCAGGCATGCGCTTGGAGTGCTGGTGCCTGGAGCCCCTGCTGTCCAGGAGTCATGCGGAGCCAGGGCAGGTAGGGAGCCTACTTAGCCTCGCTGCACTGCTGACCAGACTTTTGGCCTATTAAAATCTCCCAAATTGCTTTCAATAGCAACTGGGAGATTGAGGTCAATTCTGGGAGACTCCCAGCCAGTCTGGAAGGATTGGCAACCCTAAGCCCCAGGCTGTGGCCGCGTGGCTTTAGGTTCCATTTCCATCCCCAGCCAAGGGGCTTTGGGCTCTGGCTATGGGGCTTCAGGATCTGACCTCCCACTGTCTCTCCAGGCTCCCCCAACTCCATCACCCCGGCACGTACTGCCTACCCCAATCCCCCATCCAGGGCTTAATTTGTCCCTAGGCTTGCAGGGCTGAGTAAGTCTTCTGTGAAAAGTGATACTTTTATGTTTGTTAATATCACTTTTTACAACAGACTTACTAGCTAGCAATAAATAAACTATAATGATTTGAGCATGTATATGTGCATATTTATTTGGTTTTCCTAAAGCTAATTAAGTATTTTAGGAAAAAGTGTGAGAGCGGCCACCATCAAGAGTTGGTGGCCGCATTCTGAGGCCACCAAAAAATTTGTCCTGAGAACCCCTGGCTTTAGCAAACTGTTAAAATTTATTCTTATGAAGGGTCACTGCAGACAAAATTCCTTTCCCTTGCTGGGCGTAGATGCCATGCTGTCTGGTGTAGACGCCATGCTGATCGCTATGCTGCTAGTGATTTTTATGCCAGATGATAGCTTCCTGCAACCTTCAATACAAATGAATAGCCCATTGATTTTTTTTTCTTTTGGCCACACCTGGGCTGAAGTGTTGGTCTTTTTCTTTTGTCCAGAAAAGAACCTGTTTACCAACTCCCCCTGACATGCCTCGTTTAAACACAGTTGAGTCTCATTTTCAGCACATTTGTTAAGTTGTTTGTGGGTTAACTGTACACAGCACACCAGGGGCGCCAGAAGGGGTGGGGGGCATGAGGCCACCACACCCAAACTTTTAAAAGTGGGAGGGCTATGACATCCTACCTTTTACTGGTCACAAGGTCAAGTGACTGGGGGGTGGAGGCAGAGAGGAGTGGAAAGGAGTGAGGTGAGGGGCAGGGTTTCGGGGGCAAGAGGCAGAGCAGGGCCTGGGGGAAGGGATGGCCCAGGAGCGGGGCTGTGGGGCAAAGGGGTGGCAGGGGAGCAGGGGGGTGATGCCATAGTTTGGGCACCTATGGGCACCCCCTCCACACACCCGCGTGCGCACGCACACACACGCTTCTGCAGCACACCAGAATAGTAATAGTCAGTGAGTTATTAGCTTTCCCATGATGCCACCTTTTGGGGAAATATCATAGCAACAGTGTGCCATCTGGCATTAGGGTGCTCTAAGCTCACAATACATGCTGCTGCTCTCATTGGTGTTTGGGGGGGGGGTTCAAAAACACAGACACGGTAAGCACCATCAAAGGACTCTCCAATTATTTAAAGGGATACTACCCTATTCCTATACACCACACAACTTATGGACTGATTCTTTCCCCCTCCTCAAAATTCATAATACCAGCTTGATTTTTTCCTTCCCTTTCTTCATCTCTCCTTATCCCCTCCCTTTTGAACTTTTGTCTACTCACTTTTCCATTGTCTCCATTATTATACCACATTTTTCTCTCTCTCCCCCACCTTTTCCCTTCTATCCTTTTGTTCATCTCTGCCCCACTCCATCTCTCCTACTTCTCTCTCTCACTTTTTTCTGCATCGCTAACTCTTCCCTTTTCTCTATAATGTTCTCAACAACCCCAATCTTGTGGGGGCTGGAGGGGGAAGTAATGTAAAAACAACAAAATCCCAGACTCTTTATTCTCTTGATCAAAGATGACTGAGCAATGATGGGAGAATCCTGGAGAGCCTTTCAAGTACTGTTTTGGTTTTAGCTAACCTATCATAACATTAAAATTGCCCTGTACCATATCTGGATCAGATACATAGGTCATTATAGTTCACCTGACGTATACTATCACCATCTGTAGAAAGGATGTTTCAGGCCTGAAAAAGTTAATTCAGATGTTAGATGTTAGCCAGGTAAGAGGTATGAGATTAGCTACTCAGTCCAGTTTTATTTCTTCTAGCTGGAGACACTGGTATTGTATTAAATCTATGCTTTTGTACCATGTTTCTTGCTGTGGTAGCTCATTGACTACATTCTTGTGCTATGAGCTATGTATTATTGTGCTGACCCTCCAGTGGAGATGCTTTTGCATCTCTGAGAAATCTGAAGAGTAAAGCCTCCAAGTCTTCTGTGACCAAGTTGGCCTTTCTGCAGCACTCTTAGCAACAGGCAAAAGTCTCGTTTCACCTTGACTTTCTCTTTTGTTGTTCAGATTAAATTTCTACTGAAATGTCCAAGCTTCTGTCAAGACAGAAAACCTCAGATATCATGCAACACATTTGAAACCTTAAACTCTGTAGGTGTAAATAAGCATAGCAGAGTCAAAGGAGTTATGCTAATTTACTCCAGCTGAAGTTCTGACTTATGGCACTTAAAGTGAAAACCCTCAGTGTTTACTGTAGCTATAAATACAGTTGTTTAGTAAATTACAACAGGCTTTATTTCTAATGTGCTGTATAATAAATTACAATAGAAACTCAGTTACGAATACCTCTGGAATGGAGGTGGTTCATAACTCTGAATAAAACACTATGGTTCTTTCAAGTTTACTACTGAACATTGGCTTAATATAGCTTTGAAACTTTACTATGCAGAGGAAAAACGCTGCTTTTAACCATCTTTATTTAAATGAAACAAGCACAGAAACAGTTTCCTTACTTGTCAAATCTTTTTTTTAACTTTCCCTATATTTCTTTTTAAAATAATTTAGTAACACAGTTCTCAATGTTTCCAGACTATTGTATCCCTTTCAGGAGTCTGATTAGTCTTGTGTACCCCAAGTTTCATCTCACTTAAAAACAACTTGCTTACAAAATCAGACCTAAAAATACAAAAGTGCCACAGCGCACTATTACTGAAGTATTGCTTACTTTCTCATTTTGTCTGTATGAAATTTTAGTTTGTATTGACTTTCCCAATGCTTTTTATGTAGCCTGTTATAAAACTAGGCAATTATCTAGATGAGTTGATGTACACTCTGGAAGACCTCTGCCTACCCCCAGAGGTGCATGTACCCCTGGTTGAGAACCACTGCAGTACTGTATTGTATAGTATTGTGGGGGGGGTTGGTCTCTGTTGCCTGATTGCGTACTCCTGGTTTCAAATGAGGTGTGGTTCACTGGTCAGTTCGTAACTCTGGTGTTCAGAACTCTTGAGGTTCTACTGTAGCACTAATCCTGGCATTCACTGCATTATATGTTTAAATGATAACACCTGCTGATTCAAAATAGAAATAGCATGCTAGCCCTCCAATCTCTCGCTTCAGAGAGGATAGTAAACATTTGTGAGCACTGCCAACAGCAAAAAAAGAAGCTATTTAGAAAATACATAAAGGCAGATGATTTGCTCTAAATTCTCAAGCAGTAGCCCCTTACCTTTGTCTTTCTTTTGGGAGCATCTGAGATGAGGACTATCAAGGACTATCATCTGATTAGTAAATCTACACTGGCCTCCTTTTCTTTCTTCCGTCATTCATTCTAATATTTTTAAGTAAGCATTTTAATAGCTGTGTTGCAGGCCTATTATCTGGTCATGCCCAGCTACCACAAGCCAGCACTACCTCTTAGTAGATGCAGGACAGAAAATATAACCATCTATATGGCACTCAGTTTCTAAATGCTGTGCTGAGCTCAGTTGATCTATTGGCGGTGCACAGGCAACCTTACCCAGGCTGGTTTGCAGGATTGTATTCATTACTCCTGAAACACCTTCTTAGAGATACATGCACACACTTCACGAACCAATAACTGCTGACTGGATCACATCCAGAACACAGTTTGAACTCCAGCCCTGGTCTGCAGTGAGCATGACCCAAACTCATTACTCTCTGATGGCTGTTTGGCACTTTCTGTGAAATGACTTGGTTGTCCAGTTCCAAGTTCTTCTGGGGCGGGGGAACCTCTCAAAATTGGCAGTGGTTTACACCCTTGTTTGCATGCTCAGCACAGAACCTGAGGAGTAACTAGACTTGTAGACCAAACTACCGTCTAAACAGTAAAGTTGGTCCCTCTATGGCAGAATAATTTACAATGAATACATAAATCACGTATACTGTGTTCTAGAACCAAGGGAATTGGGGATGTAATTGGCTGTGCTGTACCTATTTTCTGAACAAAGAGAGGACTTCAGGACTGTCAAGATGATAACCTTTCCAGATCCAGAGAGTCTTCACCCAGTTGCATTGCCAGCTCCTCCAAGAGAGAGATTACAGCTCCCACTTTTTCCATGCTCTGGAAAAGAGTAGGAGTGCCAAAAAAACACTTAATATGCCTTCTGCCACAGGACGGCACCTCTCTTATGGATCTGGATATGACATGATAGATGGTGAGGGCTTTCTACACTGATCTTTTGGCTCCAACTCTGACCAACACCGATGCTAGTGAGATCATGTGGGATGGACTCCTGACATTTGGCATGGGTGACCAGAAGAGGCTGGAGGGTCCTCTCACTCTGGCCAAGTCTTGGAAGCCCTGGGCATTGATGGGTTGACTATAGAATTCTACTATATATTCTGGGACATCCTTGGTCCAGAACTCACCATCACCTGGGCTGAATCCTTCAGAAGGAGCTGCTACCCGTGTTGTGCAAGTAGGCCATGCTTGCCTGGCTGCCAGAAAAGTATGATCTCTGCAACCTGATGAACTGATGCCTAGTTTTGCTCCTCAGCATAGACTGCATGGTCGTCTTGTTGTAGCAAGAGTCTATGCTGGTGGACCTGATACATCCTGAACAGACATACGCTGTCCCAAACTGGACCACCTTGGACAACTTCTACCTGTTCGACAACTTTTTCCATGTAGGGCACGGTTGCTTTCTGAGCTGAGTTGGTGGTTGAGACTGACTGGCAGGTCAACTCCTTCCCTATCCAGTGAGGCACAGGTCCACTGATATATCTGGTGTCTACTTCTCCTTTACTGGTCCCTTCCTGCTAGTTTATGGGACTGAATTGGAGGCCAGGGTATCTGGCCAGGTGCAGGCACAGATAGGGTTTGTCTGCTGCCTCTTTCTTTAGGGGACAGGATGTTGGTCATCAACCAGCTGGTTCTCTCCATAGTGCGGCACCAGTTAATATTCCTGAGCCCAACCAAGAGACACAGGGAAGGTCCTGGAGTTCAGGCTAGGGAAGCATTGTGTCTCTGAGGGGGTCCTGAGAGGCCTCTTGGGAGATGGAGGACTGAGCCTGATCTGTGACAGGAGTCAGGTCAATATGTTCTGCCTCCAGACTCTGCAAAGACTTTTCAGTGCTTGTAGGCCAGCATGAAGCCAGCTGGTGCATGCCTTCCTCTGCTGCCTCTCAGAGCTCTGATATGATCAGCTGCAGATACACAAAAGGTTCCCTTGAGACCTCTGAACTGCTGGCTTCTAGCAGGACCTCCTCAGGACCGGGAAGCTTGTCTCTGACCAGGTCCACCACAGTCCCTGGGGAAGCCTCCATTTCATCAATCCCCATCACTCTGCATAGATGGTAGAGGCCCCTGTATTGTGTTGGAAGTTGGTCCTGGCTGATGTTGCCAGCATTAATGACTTTCCGGGCTGTGGCTAGTGAGAGTGATACACCCTGTGACAGTCTCCCAGAGGATGGGGCTGGACACCCATCATGTCTCCTGCTGTGTGCCCTCAAAGATGAAGGCTAAAATGTCTCTGATGTACTTATAACAGGTCCTGCAGGTGGTCGCTACCCAAATGTCCATATCCCCTGAATTTCAAGAGCTCAACATGGGGCCCCTACCCCATGAGCCTCTCAACTGCCCCCAGCACACCACCCAAGCAGGCTGCATACTACCCAGCTGGTCCATCCTGGAGCCAGACCCAGGAAACATATCTACATCATCTTGTGCACCCCACTGTACACTCCTCACCTATGTGTCCCACCCTGACACTAAAGTGTAAAACATCTTGCCACCCTGTGAGGGCAAGGACCTCTGGCAGTCCAGCCTTTTTACTCCACACATCATCTTCCATGGCCCTGCTCAGTGCTCCCAACCAGTGCCCTTGTTTTAAACCTTCAACTTGTGCTCCTGTTCCTGGCTTTTCTTTCCCTTTTTTGTCCCATACAATAAGTTGTCTTCTGGGCTGTGTGGCCCCCTCCCTCAGCTGAGGTAGGTCTTTTGACCTAGGTGGGCTTAGGCCCACCCTTCTCGATCTCAAATAGACTAATGCTCTTTGCCCCCACTAAACTCATTGTGTGTGAGTGTGTGTGTGTGTGTGTGTGTGTGTGTGTGTATATAGAGAGAGAGAGAGAGAGGAGGGGAGGGGGAACAGATGGTGAAAGGGAGCCTGCCATTTCAGCATGCTTACTTCATGTTGACTTTTGTTTGTACAGATCAGACTGGACAGAACTGTACTCTGATCTTCCCACTCATCAGGAGCCAGAGTCTAATGCTGCCATTCTGGTGGGTCTGTCACAAGCAGCATTACTTACCACGCTTGTAAACTGTTGGAGCAGAGACCAAGGGCTGAGTCAGCAAGGCAACTAAGCAAACCTGTCATTCTCAAGGGTAATATTTCCAAATCAGGGTTCAGGCCTCAGCAGAGCCATGTAATGATGCCTGTTAACTTTTGCCACTTCTCATTCTGTGGCAGTGCTGCAGATAGAGAGGACGTAAGGTACCTTTTCATCTGGCACCTTTCATGAGCACTAAATAATTAGAAAAGAAACCTTTTATGTGTGTTAGTGCTCTGCATTCCCTCTCCCCATCTGAAGTGGCTCATCCCAACCCACCCTAGAAATACCATCTGAGATCTGTGCTTTATCAAAGCTGTCCTAGCTTTGAATCTTTGATGTCCCTTTGATAAGCTTCTCTTGACCCACTGCTGCTGCTGTTTAGTGATGCGACAATCTGTATTTTTTTTATTACATCAGTTTAAAAAAAAAAAGCTTTTTTTAATTGTGTTGAATTTTAAATTGCTTGTGAAGCAACTTGAGTGCCTCAGCAGGTGGGGTAAAGGTGCTTTGTTTTGTAAATAAAATAATCATTATGAATTATTACTTGTCATAAACTGGCAGTTTTCTCAGGCAGTATGTTTAATTGGCATTTTTTATGCAAAACAGCTTTCATTTTTTTCATAATGTTCTTACACCTTTATGCAAAGAAGGAACAAGTTGTTTTGAGACTTTAGGTCACAGAACTCAAAGTGACTGGAGATTCTGGATGCTTAATTTAAGATGCCTTAAAAGGGCTTGATTTTCTGAGGGTGATTACTCACCACTTCTTGAAAAATGAGGTTCCTTTTAAGGTGTGCCAAGTAGGGCATGCAAAATCCTTAGTCCTACTAAAGACTTAGGCCAGTTGTTCTCACCCATGCCACCATATGCAGCTGATGTGTAGTGCATCAAATTATGATTACTTCTAATCTATTTCTAGTACATATGTGACAGTAGTATCTGGACCACAGGATCCAATGACTGAGGCCTTGGCTACACTGGCGCTTTACAGAGCTGCAACTTTCTCGCTCAGGGGTATGAAAAAAGACACCCCCCCCTCCAAGCGCTGCAAGTTACAGCGCTGTAAAGCGCCAGTGTAAACAGTGCCTCTCCCAGTGCTGTAAGATAATCCCCTCGGGGAGGTGGAGTACCTGCAGAGCTGGGAGAGCTCTCTCCCAGCGCTGGCACTGCGACCACATTCGCACTTCAAAGCCCTGCCATGGGAGCGCTCCCACAGCCGCACTTTGGAATTTCGAGTGTAGCCAAGCCCTGAGTGTCAGACTTTAGAACCCTGTAAGGGAGGTATAAAGCTGTTCTTCTGACACCCTGGAAGCTAGGTCAGGAGCATCTCTTCAGTTCTGCCCCAAAAATGCAAAAGGCTTGAGAGGTCTCAGATGAAGAAAGAGCTAGAGGAAGGTACAGGAAGACCTGCTGAGAAAAGCCTTTCTGTGATTATGTACTGTTTTGCCATTGACTTTATTTCAGATTTTTAAAAGTGAAGCAAACCCCAGGAGAGGGGTGAATGTTCAGACTGTATTGCGCTTATGTTGTGAGGGGGTAATGGAGTACAGGCTGCAGCTGTTTGAAATTCCAGTTTATAATAGGCTACATTATGTATTTTTCTGGTAGAAATGCTATGTTACTTCCCTGCCCATGTTTAATTTGGGCATACATAGTCATACACCCTATTCAAGACAGTATTCCGTATGTGCTTATCCCACTGAAATCAATGCTCAAATGCTCTGCTGAATCCCGGCCATAAGCTTTGATTTTGATTTGTTTTACTGTATTCTGTGCAAACTGTTCTCTGCAGTTAGAGAAGCAACACCCACAAACCCCACCCCAGTTCAAAGGCTCTCAAGAGAGAGCCTTGGATTTTAATACCCTGTTTATGTAAGACTTATGTCCTGTGCAAACTCAAATGTCATGGAAGTGGCAGGGAAATATTATGCAATACACTTTGCTTGCATGATGTGCACAGAAAGGGTCTCCTTTGAGGGCTTTGTGGTATGTTAACTAATCAAACACTCATTCAATATGAGTTTAGGGAAGGTCACAGGCTCAGGGAGAAACAGAAAGAATAGGGATGGAAAGGGCTCCAGCAAGTTGAACAGAAAGCATCTATTGGGATATGCAGAAAATGTTTTGAAAAGCTAAGTGCTTAGTTAGTCTAACCCTGGGCAAGTCTGATGTGAGCAGCCACCTCTTGTTTGACAAATAACCCCATGCAAAGGCTGATCTTGCCAGCATTCCCAGAGGTTATATTCTCACAAGCATTAACTATTCTCGAGCCATACATAAGGCAAAAACAAGCTTCAATATCAGGTATTCACTGCATCTTTTTTTCCTGTCTATCCTTTTTGTGGTAGAAACATTGTATGTATGGTCTTCCGATTTGGGTACCTTGGAGCATCTGCCAACCTAGCCTGGGGTAAGGGTTTCATTTCAGGTAGCTGCAGCAGACTGGACTGGGAATAGGGGAAGTATTGGTTTCTCTCCCCTCACCATTGCCCAGATACTTTATTGGAGACTGCACTTACACATGGAAGTTCTGTCTTTCTGCACTGATATTTCACTGAAACTCCTGGGAATATTGTAGACTTAAAGGAAGTGGCTTTGGATTCCCCCCATCTCTGACTTATCAAAAGGAGCGCGAGTAAAAATAACACCCTCCACTCATGTTTTTACCCAACTGTAATTCCTTTCCTGTTGTCCAAGGCTGTGATTCCAGCTCAGGTACCGCCTCTTCCAAACTCATTCTATTGGGATTTAGAGGAAACCAGAGACATGCTTATTCTCTGCCATGGCACTAGTAAAACAGAGCAGCTGCTCGTAGTTTCCTTCTGCATCACCAGATCTTTCAGAGCATTCCCATTCACTTACCTTCTCTTCACATGCACAAATGTAGCACTGCAACCCTTACAGTGGGCCTGGTTTCCTAAGGAGCTTAAGCCTTGGCTACACTTGCGAGTTACAGTGCAATAAAGCAGCCCCGCGTGCCCTAGCTTGCTCCCCGTCCACACTGGCAAGGCATGTATTGCTCTCTGACTCCATAGCTACAGTGCTGCTGGTACTCCACCCCGGCGAGTGGAATAAGGTTTGCTGTGCCCCCACTGGAGCGCCATGGCCCCAGTGTGAATGAGGTGTTGCTTTACTGCGCTGTGATCAGCCTCCGGAAACGTTCCATAATCCCCTTAAGTCAAGTGGCCTCTCTTGTCATTGTTGTGAAATTGGCTGCAGGAATGCGGAAATGCCCTTTCAAAGCTTGGTTTTCGGAGAAGGGGCTGTTTATCAGCTCCAAGAAAAGCAAACATTTACCATTTGCTTTGAGTGAGTGAGGGAGAGAGGTGATGGAGGAGGGGCGTCTGAACTTACAAGACAGCATGCTGCCACACTCTCAGCATCCCAAAAACCCACTCTTTCTCTCCCCACATACACACAACACACTCCCTGTCACACACTACGCTCCCATTTGACAAGCGCGTTGCAGTCACTGCATGCTGAGATAGCTGCCCATAATGCACCGCTCCCAATGCTGCTGCAAATGTGGCCACGCCAGTATGCAAGCAGCTGTCAGTGTGGATACGCTACAGTGCTTTTCCTACGGCGATCTACGAAGGCGGGTTTAACTCATAGCACTCTACATCTGCAAGTATAGCTATGCCCTTAGTTCCCATTTAGGCCCCTAAAGGAAATGGCCTGATTTACAGATGCACTCAGAACCCAACAGCTCCCTTTGTTCTCAAAATGTGGGTGAGAGATTCTCTGTGGTGGTTGAAATCCTGGTCCCATCAGTTAAGCTCCTAAAGGGGAGCTAATGGGTGCTGAGCCCTTTTGAAAATCTTGTCCATTCTCTTCTGGAATTCACCATATACCATGAATTTAGCTGTTGGCTCAAAACCTCTGAGTAAAGCATTCCTTTCACAGTGGCCCCTGCATTTAATGTTCTTTTATGGCTTTGAGCTTGTTGATATTTTTTAAATAATACATGACTTTAGCACATTGAAAGAAATCGAGCAGGACATGATTTTGAATGAACCTACCCCATCAGCTAGTGACTGCTGTTAATCACTTTTCTAAATGTTCAGCATTTAAAAATGATGGGATTGCAGTTATCTGAAGTGTTCAAGCCCCTTCATTAATTTCGATACCTAATGCCCCCATCCTGCAGTGAGTGCTGTAGTGCTGGACATTGAGCAAGTTATAATTTGGAAATTCATTTAAAATTCAGTGTAAAATTATTATTTAGATTATAATCTGCTAGGGCAAGGACTGTCTTTTTGTTTTGCACAATGGAGTCCTGGTCCATGGTAGAGGCTCACAGGAACTACCACAATGCAACTATTAATATGCATGAATATAAAGATAAACACAAACAACCTACAACATTTTAAAAACAAGGCCTTCTAATTTTCATTTTGTGACAGCTGCAAAGAGGCATGTGTATAAATCCTTTAATTCAATGTAAAATGTCTGTTACTTCAGAGAGAACACCAGGAATAGTTTCACTGTATGAATAAACAAGCAGATGAATGAATGGAAATATTGTGCATCAAGAGTTTCCCATTGACAAAATACCTGTCATGTACCTTTTGCCTTAATGCACAAGGAGTCACTTGTGTAACAAATGGCAAGTAGCCCACTCATCATATTCAAAGCAAGTCCTAAAAAGGAAAATCTCTCCAGTGTTCAAACCTACAGAGGAGCAGATGGATGGACGGTAAACTCCAAGTGCTTTACTGGCTGCCTGCCTGCCATCCTCTGAAGAACAGCTAATAATAATATCACTTAAAAAAGCTGCTGAAGAGTGAGATTAGTTTTACTGCAGCTAATTTGCAGTTAATCCAATATATGAGTTTACTATGTCCTTTGCTAAAACCATAGTCAACAAATCCCTGAGCGCAGTGTGTTTATGCACTGACTGACTTTATTTTCCCTTCATGGGGAATAGAATCAGTGGGTGAAAAACTGATCCTACTCAAATCCATGGTAATACTCCCATTGACATCAATGGGCCCAGGATTTTTTTAAAAAGCAAAGCCCCTTCATTCAGGGACTAGAATCCACCAACACCCCTGCCAATTTACGCCTGCTACTCCAACCTTTTAGAGTTGTCTTGTGTGAGGGTTAGGCGCTGCTGGACTTGCAACAATATGAAAGCACCAGTTTCACCCTAAACCCACTTCGAATCTTTCTCCAGGCTGGCTTATATGGAGCTAGTGCAGAGCCCTTCTCTGCCACGCACAGGAGTCATGAGGTCTCCCTACCTGCCTGCTTTGCAACCTCCATCCTCCCATGCAGCTAGTACAGAAAGTCATTTCTGCAATTAGTGTAATGTTTAGAAGACCCTTACAGACTCCAGTGGAGCAGCCCCAGGTGCATGTGGCTCACTGCTTCTCATAATTCAATTTTTAACTAGGTTTCCTCTGACTGCGCCTTCCCTCCAAAACAGCACAGGCACAAGTGCCCCTAATGCAAGGGCCTTCTCTTACCAAGGGGTAGCTCTTTTGTCAGCAGTAGCCCTAATGATCCTAATTCTCCTCTCACTTTACGTAAGTATCAGTTGGGAGTGACTCATGATGTAAAGTGAGGGGAAGGCCCAATAAGTGAATTCCAAACCCAATAGAATATTGGAACAAATCTTCCTTCTCAGGTCTGGTTCCTCTCTGCTTCTTTTAATACATTGCATATACATGTGGGAGATCTCCCCATCAAAAACCATGAAGCCCCCCTGTGACAGGGTAGCAGGTTTGTATAAATTTTGGTGGTACCCAGAAGGGTCCAAGCCCCACCCTCCGCTCCCCCCCACCTCTGCCTAAGGCTCTGGGAGGGAGTATGGGTGTGGGAGGGCATTTGGGGTGCAGACTCTGGGAGAAAATTTGGGTGCAGGAGGAGTGCTGGCTTTGGAATGGAGTTTGGGTGCCGGGTGCAGGCTCTGGGCTGGGGCAGGGGGTTGGGGTGAAGGAGGGCGTGTGTGGAGTGCGGGATCTGGGAGGGAGTTTGGGTGCAGAAGAGGGTTTGGGGTGAGAGGTCAGGGAGAGAGTTTGGGGGCTGGGTCCAGGCTCTGGGGCAGGGTTGGGAGCTGGGTGTGGGCTCTGGGCTGGGACAGAGGGTTGGGGTGTGGAAGGGGGGTGTGGGGCATGGGGCTGGGCCAGGGCTGAGGAGTTTGGGGTACAGCAGGCAGGCTGACCTGGGTCTGAGGTGGAGGGCCAGAGAGGAGGACTCCCCCTAGCCCTCTCCCCAGCAGCAGAGAACTCTGGGGGAGGGGGAGAGGGAGGTGCCCCTCCCAGCCCCCCCCCCCCGGCACTCACCCAAGCTCCCCCCAAAGCTACTGCTCAGGAGGTCTAGTCAGGATAAGCTGCCCCCATTTGGAGTCTACTCAGAGTTGCCTGCGGGGGCTTGGGGGGCTGCCCCTGGCATTGCTCCCTTGTAGCCGGCAGCAGGTGGCAATGGAGCACAGCATGGAGCTGCAAAGGTCAGCCACCCTCTGTCCAGGATAGGCAAGGACGCTTGGGGGAGGGGGCAAGCGGCGGCAGCAGGCAGGGGTGGGGAAGGTGTGTGGGGGTGGCAGGTGGGGGCCGGGGGAGCAACCTGGCCCTGAACATTGTAGACCCGGACCCCTCAGGCCCTGAATTTGTTGTATCCTGGGCACCACGGGCCCATACAACTTGCTATCCCTGCCCTGTGACAATCCCAAGGTGTACGCGGGTTGTGAGGCACCTCAGCACTTTCTGCCCTTAGCATGAAGGAGTTTAGTCTGTGCTTATTGTGCATCAACTCCCTGAAACCCACAGCCTCTGTCAGAACAATCTCTACCTTGTAGGCCTCACTCCCTCTGTGCAGGTTAGCAAATGGCATACACCAACCCCCGCACCCTCTCCAAGTGTTCCCTACAGTGTCTAGCCCCTTACCTACTGAACACTCACACAACTACCAGGCCCCTCACTTCCAAGAGGCCAGCACCCGCCAGCTTGTAAGAGTCAACTCAGGACCAGCACTTTGCTTAACATTACAGCACTTAAATACATTTATAGTGAAAACAAGCATAAGTTTATCATCAAAGAACAGAGGTTCAGAAGATAGTGAGTAAAGATATTGGAAACAAATAGTCACATATTTAAAAAATGTTTTCTAGAGACTAAACCTACCTAATAGGTTAACCTCCTGTCTGAAGAAGTTTATCTCCCCCAAAGTCCTTTTCAGCATTTTCAACCAAGGCTGGCTGAGATCCTATTTTCATGAACATAAATGGACAGTGTATTCCTTAGATGCAGGCTGCTAGGGTTCCTTCTTTGCCTTCTAGAACTATCCTGAGAGTTCATTGTCTTTAATCATAGACAGGATAACCTCCTGTGGCTTATTTTTTCCTGTGTGCTCCCTTCATGCTGATTTCACATCTCTTATAGTCATACGTGCACACAAAATAAAAGACAAGTAACCACTCTGAGCACAGGAAAGGGGAAAAGAAAACTTTGAGACACCTTTAAGCTCCCTTTACCAGCATAAACTAGAGCAGCCTTGGAGCTGCTCTAATTAATGCTCTGCTTTGACTTTCCCATAGCCAGAGCACAGTGTGTTCCAGTCATGTCATCATTGGACACCATCCACCATATTTGGGAGTGGGTCCCTCACAGGGTTCTAGAGGAATCTTTTTATACTGAGAATATTCCTCAGGATTCATTTCAGGCCCCTTTATTCCAGTTAGCAGACTGCTGTACGCAGTGGGGAAAGTTCTGCAGGTAAATAGCTATGTGATGAGCCAGGCAATGGCAAATCCATGCCTATGAATGCATTCAGGTACCTTTTGGTTTTGTTACCAAATTTGATCTTTCATTGGAGAGAGCTGCTACATTTCCTGAGAGATTCATACTTTCTAGAAACTGGTAAACCATTAGATCTTCCTTCTAATTCTCTCTCTCACCACTTAGGAAATTGACTGACAATCCATTGTAAATAGCTATCAAATGAGTGCTGACAAACTGCGAGAATTTAGATTTTAATTACTGGTGAAACATGAAAGGCTAAATCTCTTCCTGACTTCTCGGCTCTCTGAGCTAAGAGGTGAAAACATTGTCTAAAAGTTATATCAGGAAGTGAATTTAGCCTGGGATGGCTTAATTCTAAGTATGAATTAGTAGCATCTGAGCAAACAGGTAACAAGATGTACTATCTGCGAAAATGGTCATCTTGGATCATTTTTAATTAGTGTCACAATATTCCGTGTTTCTTGATCTTTGAGGTAACTGTTGTGCGAGGTTAGGCTGAAACCAGAAGGATGCTAAATGGTGAATTTTCTCTTTGTGATAGTGTGTCATTTCCTTCCACTTCAGAAATGTTACTGAATATTTTAAATTGTGAGCCAACAAAAACCATTTCAGCTTTTATCTCTAAGGTCTGAACCTACCTGTGCTGGAATCAATGGGGATTTTGTCATGGACTTCATTGACAATAGGACAGGGCACAATCTTTCCAGATGCTAAGGGCCTCCCTAGGAGATTGTTGTGAAGGTAGCCGCTAGAGTCTGTGGATTCTGCCTTTACTCATGTGATAGGGATTTTGATCTTTGCCTCTGATCTAGACCATGTGACTAGGACAAGGAAATAAAGATCAGTTTATTTCCAGGACCTTTCTCTCAGACCCTTCTTCAGAACTGAGCATCCTCAATTCCCACATTGCCATCACTTGCCACCTCTAGAGTGCCTTCTCAACACTTCATTCTGTCAGGTCATTAATATTTAGTCCTCGTTGCATTATCTTTTAATGTTAGCATGCAGTCCTGCAAGCTACTGAGTCAATGATAGTTGAGTGTATTCAGTACCTGGCAGGACTGGGCGCTAAGAAGACAAACTCATGTCCTGACGTAGTTTTGAACCCTCCCATCTCCACTACCATAAACAAACAAAAACCCTGTATTTGTCTTTCATTTTTGAATTGTCATGCAGCACAGTAAGGCTTGGTCTGCTCTTTCACCTCATGGATTTTAGGGCAGCATTTGATTCTTATCTGTGCAGGTGACACTGACAGTCTGGCTATGGTACGTACTCCCCACCACCAGACATTCTAGCTCTGCTTGCTCTAACAGTGATATGTCTTCTGACTGTTGCCAGGCAATCACAACAACACAAGCCGCGTAGCTATCGGCTGCACTTGTGCTTTCTTATTCCATTGCTTACCCAACCCTCACCCCAAAAAACAAACACCCCCTTTCCCAAAAAACCCCGACTGCCCTGCCATTTGCTCTGTAGTGTATGTTTTTTTTTCTCTTTGCAGCATGAGCAATTGTAACCTGACAATGAATATCTCACTGAGCTTTGGATTTCACTCTTTATAAAATCACTTCACTCTTCCTGATATGCACACAATTTACAGATATAGAACTGAGCATACATCTCCTTGCAATAATAATATCATACTAATACTAACACCTACTTCTTATCTGGTGCTTTTCATCAGTAGATCTCAAACCACTTTTCAAAGGCTAGTTTTATTATCTTCATTTTATAAAAGGAGAAGCTGAGGTACAGAGGTTAAGACGCTTGCCCAAGAATAGTCATACCTGTACACAGAATAAAAGACAAGCAGCCACTATGGAGTGGAAAGTCTAATTCCAACTAGGCCTTCTGGCAACATCCAAAATAATAGGCATGTGATGCATTATTATTATATCTTGTTAAAGAGGGAATTAGGTCCGACTTTTACCTTCAAGTAGCCTAGTATCTTCTATTGTAAGAGATGATTGTGACTTCTTTTTCTGAGAAATTCTAACACCTCCATCTTTGCAGCAGGCCTCTGATATTCGTCCCAAGCAATCCATTGGGCTGGAGAAATGCACTTTCATTGTCCCGTGAAATTCCTTCAGTTTTCACGGAGGTAATTTTGCATTAAATGGCTACTTCCCCATGCTTGCATTTTGTTGGAAAATGTTAGCAACTTGCCAGCATAATAACTGAACATGGCTATTCTAAAGGGCCAGGCTTGCACCACTCTCAAAGCAGCACGACTAGTCTAGTACCCCATGCTGTACTGGGGATGCCTAGGTGCAGCTAGAGCAATGAGGGTTGTGGGGAGAGGCTGGGCTGGGCTGGGTTCCTCTTGATTATTACCCAGACCCAGCACCTGGACCTGGTGGTCTGTCTTTCCCCTGCCTGCTCTCCCCCCACCCCCCACGGACCCTGGAAAACCACCTTCTGTTGCTAGTTAATGAAGTTAGTCCTGTAGTTCAAGTGATAAAAGTGGCTGTAGCGCTGAAGGTTAAGGGTTTAAACCCTGTTAACAATAGATTACTTTTTTTTCTTACAGTTTCACATAATTATTTTAACCTTTTTATTAAAAAGAAACCCTAGGAAACTACATTCAAAATACATTTAAAAGGATGTTATTTAAGTTGCAGCGTCAAGCATTGGAGATTAGGGAAATGCCAGATTCACGATTACTATCTTAATTCTGCCCCCTTGTATGCATCATGCTGCAGTCTTTAATTGCTTGTTCACATTATTTTTTTTTCCAACAAGACCCCTGCTTCATTCAGTGCACACAATGAATGCACAAAGCACAGGATTAAGATTGCACAGTTAAGTGTAAATATGGCATTTTTAACTGTTGAATGCTTATTTTTACAACCGAAATAGCATACTTTGAATGTAGATTTATTTTAAATGGAACTTGTAAGTCAAGCTATGCCAAGTGTGGCAGAAAGAACATAAGAACAGCCATACTGGGTCAGACCAAAGGTCCATCAAGCCCAGTATCCTGTCTTTTGACAGTGGCTAATGGCGGGTGCCCCAAAGGGAATGAACAAACAGGTTATCATCAAGTGATCCGTGCCCTGTCACCCAATCCCATCTTCTGGCAAACAGAGGCTATGGACACCATTCCTGCCCATCCTGGCTAATAGGTCCATCAATGGCTATCTTCCATGAATCTATCTAGCTCCCTTTCGAACCCTGTTATAATATTGGCCTTCACAACACCCTCTGGCAAGGAGTTCCAGAGGTTGATAGTGCATTGCATGAAAAAAATACTTTCTTGTGTTTGTTTTAAACCTGCTACCTATTAATTTCATTTGGTGGCCCCTTGTTCTTGTATTATGAGAAGGAGTAAATAATACTTACTTTCTCTATATCACTCATGGTTTTATACACTTTGTAGAACTGATAAATGAAATTGTTTTCAGTTGTTCACTTTATTAATGTAACTTCTGTTCAACATTCACTACACTTGCCTATATTGTAACTTCTGTTCCATATTGTAATTCAAACCCCATTTTAAAACACTCACTCCATTTTGTAAAAGCTTCCTCCAACCTTCATTTTTGCAAACCCTGCTGTAATCTTATTAGTTTAGTTTAGATGTATGAATGAGGTATGTATGAATGATGGAATCAACCTCCAGCCCCAGCCTGTCCTGATGACATAAAGTTCAAATACCAACGGCTGAAGACCTAGACAACAGCCCTAAACAAAGTAAGAAGCATCCACCCTAAAAAGAAAAGGACAACAGAAAGAAGATCAAAGCCAGGTCCAAGGCTGAAAGTCACGCCTGCAATTGATGGGTGATCAATCTAAACCCAGAGGCAGCGTGACACAGCAAGACCTATAGACTTTGAATCCAAACTAAAAGCCTATAAAAAAAGAAGAGTGAGATGAGAAACTCTGGGTAACATTCTGCTGCCAACATGGAAGAACATCGGTGCCTGCCCAACAGAGATCCAGCTCAGCCTTGTGCCCAGCTTTCCTGGCCAGTTAGCTGCCACAAGCTACGAACCCAAGCTGCAAAATCAAGCCATGAACTTAAGCTATCTTCAGGACTGGTAACTATGCAGCAGCTGCAGAACACCTGGTGAGTGTGTGTGTGTGTGTGTGTGTGTGTATGTGTGTGTGTGTATAGGTATTAGGTATAATGTGTGTGTATAAGAATTAAGATATTAGTTATTAGTCATAAATTGTTATCATAATAAATGTGGCATCTTTGCCTTGTCCCCTTTAATAAGATCCTGCTGGTTTTTACTGGTCTAATATAATTGGTATAGCAACCTCTATTATATCCCCCTTAGTTGCCTCTTTTCCAAACTGAAAAGTCCCAGTCTTATTAATCTCTCCTCATAGGGAAGACATTCTATATCCCTAATCATTTTTGTTGCCATTTTCTGAACCTTTTATCATTCCAATATATCTTTTTTTGAGATGGGGCGACCACATCTGCATGCAGTATTCAAGATGTGAGCATATCTTGGATTTATACAGAGGCAATATGATATTTTCTGTCTTATTATCTATCCCTTTCTTGATGATTCCCGACATTCTGACAGCTTTTTTGACTTCCGCTGCACATTGTGTGGATGTTTTCAGAAAACTATCCACAATGACTCCAAGATCTTTCTTAAGTGGTAACAGCTCATTTAGACCCCATCATTTTAAATGTATACTTAAGATTATGTTTTCCAATGTGCAGGTTACTGATGACAGTTAGTAGTTCTGCAATTTCATATTTGAGTTCCTTCAAAACTCTTGGGAGAATACCATCTGGTCCTGGTGACTTATTACTGTTTAGTTTATCAATTTGTTTCAAAACCACCTCTAATACACCTTATTTTGGGACAGTTCCTCAGATCTGTCACCCAAAGAATGGCTCAGGTTTGGGAATCTCCCTCACATCCTCAACAGTGAAGACCGATGCAAAGAATTCATTTAGTTTCTCCACAACGGCCTTATCGTCTTTGACTGCTCCTTTAGCATCTCAGTTGTCCAGTGGCCCCACTGGTTGTTTAGCAGGCTTTCTGCTTCTGATGTATTTAAAAAAAAATTGCTATTACTTTTGGAGTCTTTGGCTAGCTGTTCTTCAAATTCTTTTTTGGTCTTTCTAATTATATTTTTACACTTCATTTGCCAGAGTTTATGCTCTTTTCTATTTTCCTCATGCAGATTTATCTTCCACTTTTTAAAGGATGCCTTTTTTCCTCTCTGTCATGGTATAATTCCCCACTCTGAACCTTAGCGTCCAAAAGATGGGGTACCAGCATGAATTCCTCTAAGCTTAATTACCAGCTTAGAACCTGTAGCGCTGCCACCAACCAGGAATTCCAGTGCCTGGTACACTCTGGTCCCCCCAAAACCTGGCCCGGGGACCCCCAAGACCCAGTCCCTCTGGATCTTAACACAAGGAAAGTAAACCCTTTCCCTCACCGTTGCCTCTCCCAGACTTCCCCTCCCTGGGTTACCCTGGAAGATCACTGTGATTCAAACTCTTTGAATCTTAAAACAGAGAGGAAAATCCACCTCCCCCCTCCTTCTCTCTCCCCCTCCCAGATTCTCCT
Organism: Gopherus flavomarginatus; assembly: GCF_025201925.1. NCBI lineage: Eukaryota > Metazoa > Chordata > Testudines > Testudinidae > Gopherus > Gopherus flavomarginatus. The sequence goes on along the minus strand of NC_066618.1, from coordinate 24,149,614 downwards.
GAGAGAGACAGTAATCCTAACACAGAGAGAAATTAGCCTCTCTCTCCCCCTTCCCTCCTTTCTCCCCACCAATTCCCTGGTGAATCCAGACCCAGAATAAAAAAACAATCAGGTTCTTAAACAAGAAAAGCTTTTAATTAAAGAGAGAAAAACAGTAAAAATTATCTTTGTAAATTTAAAATAGAATAAATACAGGGTCTTTCAGCTATAGACACTGGGAATATCCTCTCAGCCTAAGTATACAAGTACAAATTAAAATCCTTTCAGCAAAATACCAATTTGAACTCCTTCCAACCAAATACACATTTGCAAATAAAGAAAACAACCATAAGCCTAACTCGCTTTATCTACCTAGTACTCACTATTCTCAACTTAAAAGAGCCTGTACCGGAGAGATTGGAGAGAAACCTGGTTGCATGTCTGGTCCCTCTGAGCCCCCAGAGTGAACAACAACCAAAAACTAACAGCACACACACAAACTTCCCTCTCTCAAGATTTGAAAGTATCCTGTCCTCTGATTGGTCCTCTGGTCAGGTGACAGCCAGGCTCACAGATCTTAACCCTTTCCAGGCAAAAGAGATATGAAGTACTGTTCTATTAACTCTTACTTATCTGTTTATGACACTCTCACTGCTGCTTTTACTTTGTTGTTTAACCATGATGGCTCTTTTTTGGTTTTCTTACTATGTATTTTAAATTGGGGTATACATTTAAGTTGAGCCTCTATTATGGTGTCTTTAAAAAGCTTCCACACAGCTTGCAGGGATTTTACTTTTGGTGCTGTACCTTTTTAAATTTCTGTTTCACTAACTTCCTCATTTTTGTGTAGTTCCCTTTCTGAAATTAAATGCTGCAGTGTTGGGCCACTGAGAGTTTTCCCTGCCACAGAGATGTTAAATTTAATTATATTATGGTCACTATTACCAAGCGATTCAGCTATATTCACCTCTTGGACCTGATCCTGTGCTCCACTTAGGACTAAATCAAGACTTTCCTCTCCTCTTGTGGGTTCCAAAACTAGCTGCTCCATGAAGCAGTCATTTAAGGTTTCAAGAAACTTTATCTCAACATCCCTTCCTGAGGTGATATGTACCCAGTCAATATGGGGATAGTTGAAACCCCCCATTATTATTACAGGTCTGTCACATCTTACGCGCATTTAACATGCTCGATTTCAACTTTACGCAGTCGGCAAACACACACACAAAAAAAGAGAAAAATAACAATTTTAATACTCTACTTGTAGTGCGGGCAATTCCGCCCACCATTCAACTCAATGTAATTTTGACGATACATGGTTTTCACTTTACGCGCTAACTGCGGAATGGAACCCCTGCATAAGATGAGACTCTCCTGTATTGAGTTTTTTATTTTAATAGCCTCTCTAATCTCCCTGAGCATTTCAGAGTCACTAACTCCATCCTAGTCGGGTGGTCTGTAGTATAGCCCTACTGCTATATTCTTATTTTTCAAGCATGGAATTACTATCCATAAAGATTCTATAATACAATTTAGTTCATATAAGATTTTTACTTCATTTGTTTCTATGCTTTCCTTCACATATAGTGCCACTTCCCCAACAGCACGACCTGTTCTGTCCTTCTGATATATTTTGTACCTGGTATTACTGTGTCCCATTGATTATCCTCATTCTACCAGGTTACTGTGATGCCTATTATATCTATATCCTGATTTAATACTAGGCACTCTAGTTCACCCATCTTATTATTTAGACTTCTAGCATTGGTATATAAGCATTTTAAAAACTTGTCATGTTTTTGGCTGTCCCCTATTGCATGATGGGACTTTTTTTCATTTGCCTGTTTCTCATCAGATCCTCCCTTCCATTTTCCATCCTGTCCTTCTTATTAGGACATGGGGAATCTCCATTTATAGGTCCTCCCCTAAGGGATGTCCGAACCACATGTCAGCCTTCCTCCAGCCCTTAGTTTAAAAACTGTTCTATGACCTTTTTAATTTTAAGTGCCAGCAATCTGGTTCCGTTTTGGTTTAGGTGGAGCCCATCCTTCCTGTATAGGCTCCCCTTCTCCCAAAAGTTTCCCCAGTTCCTAATAAATCTAAACCCCTCCTCCCTATGCCATCGTCTCATCCACTAATTGAGACCCTGCAGTTCTGCCTTTCTAACTGGACCTGCGTGTGGAACTAGAAGCATTTCAGAGAATGCTACCATGGAGATCCTGGACTTCAATCTCTTACCTAACAGCCTGAATTTGTCCTTCAGGACCTCTCTTTCTTATCCTTCCCCATGTTGTTGGTATCTACATGTACCAAGACCACCAGCTCCTCCCCAGCACTACACATAAGTCTATCTAGATGTCATGAGAGAGCCGCAACCTTCGCACTAGGCAGGCAATGCGGGTCTCCCAATCATCGCAAACCCAGCTATCTATGTTTCTAATGATCAAATCGCCCATTACTAATACCCACCTCTTCCTAATGACTGGAGTTCCCTCCAGCAGAGAAGTATCCTCAATGCGAGAGGATACCACAACGTCATCTGGGAGGAGGGTTCCAACTATGGGATTGTTGACTATCCACAGCCTGGAGCATTGAGGCACAGAGAGGTTAAATGACTTGGCCAACATCATACACACCATCTGTAACGGAGCTGGGAACTGAACCTAGAGTCCAATTATAACTTTCACTCTATGATGAAATTGAATTCTAAGATGGAATTCCTTATTTTTTAAAAAAGTAATATACAGAAATGTAACCTATATAATTTCATAAACAGCCTCTATTTATAAAGTCAATATTGATTGAATAGTATGTCAGGTTGCCCAGTGTTGTTTGATAGTGCACTGAAAGATTGAGAGTCCTTGTCCTAATCCATATGTAAAAAGAGCTACAGTTAAATATGATTCTCCTGGTTTTAGGCATTTCAAACATAATGCTGGAATTAATGATGGATTTTTTTTTCATTCATTTTCCTTATTGGATGGGGGAAAAGAAAGAAAAAGAAAATACTGGCTTTGGGATTTTTTTTAAAGGTTCCACAGCAAGCTGACATTTCTTCTGAAAAGCATCTGTGACCTACTGTGACCTGCATGACTCAGAAGGGTACAGTAGAACCTGAGTTACAAACACTAAGAGTTATAAACTGACCAGTTAACCACACAACTCATTTGGAACCAGAAGTAGGCAATCAGGCAGTAGCAGACACAAATAAAAGGGAAAAAAAAGCAAGTACAGTACGGTGTTAAATGTAAACTACTAAAAAAATAGGGAAAGCAGCATTTTTCTTCTGCATAGTAAAGTTTCAAAGCTGTATTAAGTCAATGTTCAGTTGTAAACTTTGAAAGAAATACCATAACGTTTTGTACAGAGTTAAAAATACCTCAGGAATGCAGGTTGTTTGTAACTGAGATTCTACTGTATATCCATGTTATTCTATCAGATTTCCATTAAGCAATACTCACCACCCTTTCCCAACAATTCCCTTTCCCAACAATTCCCATTTTCATCCGCAGATCTGTTCATACATATGGATAATCCTGGTAAGAATAAACCAGTCACAGCAAGGAGCATATATTTATAAATTCTAAGGCCAGCCAAGAGCGCTGCGATTTCCTATGCCAAGGGGTGGGCAAACTATGGCCCCCGGGCAGGATCTGGTCCCTTAGGGCTTTGGATCTGGTCCACAGGATTGCCACCCCCATGGAGCTGTGGGCCCCACACCGCTCCAGGAAGCAGCCAGCCCCACATCCCTGTGGCCTCTGGGGGAGAAGGAGCAGAGGGCTCCGCGCACTGCCCTTACCTGTGGGTACCTCCTCTGAAGCTCCCATTGGCCAGGAACTGGAAACCACGGGGCTGGGGCCAGGGCGGGCAGGGAACTTGCCCTGGCCCCAGTGGGTGCCACTGCCACCCCGGAGCTGCTCTGGGTAAGCAGCACTGGGCCAGAGCCTGCACCCCAACCCCCTGTCCTGACCCTATCCTGCACTGTGCATCCCCTCCTGAACCCCAGTCCCCTTTCCTGAGCTCCTTTGTACACTCCGCAACCCTCCTCTGCCCCAACTCCTTTCCCTGAGCCCCTTCCTGCACACACTGCACCCCCTCCCATAACCCAAACACCTGCCCCAGCCCTACATTTGTGGCCCTGCATTCAATTTCCCCATCCAGATGTGGCCCTTGGGACAAAAAGTTTCCCATCCCCTGTCCTAATCATATCTCCTGAACAGCACAGTTCAAAAAACATCTCTTAAATAACTCCTCTTTGAATTCAAGAAGGTCTTTTTTAGAAAAACATCCTCTCTTAATTTAATAATTCACAGTAATGGAGAATCTGCCACAACCCTTGGTAAATTATTCCAATGGTTAATTACACTCACTATTAAAAATATGCAACTTATTTCCAGTCTGAATATGTCTAACTTGAACTTCAGCCATTAGATCTTGTTATACCTTTCTCAGTTAGAAAAGCCCATTAGCAAATATTTGTTCCCCAGGAAGGTACTTACAGATTATGATTGTCACCCATTTCCCTTCTCTGTGTTTAGCTATATATATATAGTGAGACACTTCAATAACTAAAAGGCATGTTTTCTAATCCTTTAATCATTCTAATTGCTCTTCTCTGAACCCTCTCCCATTTATCAACATCCTTTTTGAATGGTGGACATCGGAAATGGACATGATCTTCCAGCAGAAGTCACACCATACCAAACAAAAATATAACATCCTTACTCCTTTTTGAAATTCTCCTGTTTATACATCCAAGGATATCATTAGTTCTTTTTAGCCATAGCATCAACAGTGACTTCATGTTGAGCTGATGGTCCACCAGGACCCACAAGTCTTTCTTGAAGTTACAGCTTCCCAGCATAGAGTCCTTGATTCTGTAAGTATGGCCTATATTCTTTGCTCGTGAATGTAAAAATTTACAGTCAGCCCTATTAAAATGTTTATTTTTTTGCTTGCGACCAACCATACCAAGCGTTCCAGATAGTTACCACTCCTCTAATCTTTGTGTTAGTTGCAGACTTTATCAGTGATGATTTTGTATTTTTTCCAACACCATGGAAATAAAGTGTTGCATTTCCGAATTAGGAAGGAAACTATCGGCCATGTGCATACACCCATAGGAAGGTAGAAGATGCACCTCAACATTCCTGAATCTGAACTCCCTCAGTGCAACCCAACACATTCTCTCAGGTTTGAGGGGAAGGGAGGCCAGGCCAGTGAAACAAGCATGTTTTGTGAACTATGTGAAGTCTGCACAACAGTCCACAGAAGGCCATTTGTTCTCTACAAGTCTGAGTCTCCATTTAACCTTCCTAGTAATATGTGTCCCAGGGAAACCATGCTGGCAAGGGCAAGGACCGAGCCTGCTGTGACAGGTTGCCCCTCCCCCCTGAGGTGCCACCTGATGTACCGGGGTACCACTGAACCCGCTTGCTCCACCAGCCTGGGCTCCCTTACACTATCGTGCTGAGCCTGGCCCTCAAGCCTTCTCCAGCACACAGACAGGTAGGGACACACCCAGCTGGAGAAAGACACTAAAATCAGCTCTGCATGACAAGGCTTTAGCTAAGGAATTGCCCAGCATGCAAGTGCACACCCTTTCTGGAATGTAAACCCGAAATTGTATCGGCTTGTGCAGCACACACAACTGTACAGCGAAGCTCATGAAATTCACCCCCTTCCTCAGTGTGGAGGAAGATATGCACATCTTCACCCCCACCCCCAGTTATGAATTCCACAAACTGGTTTTAGAAAAAACAAAAACAAGTTTATTAGCTACAAAAGACAGATTTTAAGTGATAAGGGATAGCAAACAGATCAAAGCAGATTATCTAGCAAACGAAACAACATGCAAGATAAGCTTAATATACTAAAGAAACTGGTTATAACTAGCAATTTCTCACCATAAATGTTGTTTTAGGCAGATTGCAGAGGTTCTTGAAGGCAAGCTGCTCTTGCTTGCGGCTTAAAACTGCAGGTATTTCTTTCACAGGCCAGACACCTTTCCAGCCTGGGCTCAGTCCTTCTCCCCCACTTTGTCTTTGTTTCTTAGATGTTTCTAGCAGTCATCCTGGGTGGGGATTCAGTGGCAAATGAATCCCACGTCTTAAATAGGTTTTACATATAGTGGGAATCCTTTGTTTTCCAGTGTGGTTCCTCCCATGCTCAGTGGAAAAATACTGCTATTCTATCATGGAGTCTGGTACCAGATGATGTGATCACATGACCCTGCAGTGTCAAAGCAGACATTTGTAGCATCCCAGGGAGGCGGGAGATTAGCATCTTCAAAGACCTATTGTTCTCCCTAATGGTTCGTTGACTTGTCCCCAGCTAACCAGCCAGACTGACTGCACCTGGGAATGCCCACCAGACAGAATGCAAACACTTTTGTAGTATGTATTACTTTTGTAATATTCCTAACTTATATACACAAATGATACATGTATACAAATAAGATAATCCTATTCAGTAAATCATAACCTTTCCAAAGGTATCTTATAAGATCCATCTTGCATAAAATACATCTCAGATGTGCTATAATCATATTATAACAATATTTCTATGAAGAATATTTGGGGTAGTGTCACAGCTGCATCCTATACCCTATTTGAAAGGGGTTCCAAGTACAGAATTCCAGCAGTTGCTGCTATTTCTACTCCTGTGAGGATTTCCACTGGGAAAAACATTTTCAGCTGGCACCAGCTTCACCTCATTCCCAGAATGGTCCCCTTTAGCCCAGTTGTGAACCTGTCTTGCACATAGAGATTCCTGCAGTCTGGAGGTAGGCGGTAAGGGCTAGGGAAGGGGAGGACAAGAATTCCCTAGGTATGTGACTTCTCACATCTGCAGATCTGCGCGCTTTTCTGCACATATGAAAGTTTTAGAGGGGGTGGAGAGATAAGGGAAACAGAACACTTTTTGCTGTATCTCTCTGTCCCTATGAGTCTGGCTTCTCTGCCAGCCGCCAAGTTTAGCTCTTCTTTTATAAAAAGTAACTTTGACATATTGAACAGTTTAAAAGAGGTAAATGTGATTGAAAGAGCCACAGCCTACTGCTGAAAAGACAGGTGCACACTCTGGGAGTGTGGGACAGGCAAGAGAGTTTAAACCTGACACTTCCTCCAGCAGCCCCTCACTTTCTGCCCAGCCTGCCCTTCACTCTTATACCCATCCTATGTGTCAACTAACAGCTTCACTCTATGTGATTCATATAATGGGTGTAAGGATTTTGTGTGTGTTTCAGTTATGAGGATCCAGCCGCTGTACATAGTTGGGAGTTGGTGAATGGCTGTGACAGCATGGAAAAAGACTTAGCCAGCCACTGAGAGGTGGCCTTGATGAATAATCAGAGCTCACGCCATACTCCAATCTCTATCAGCTTTACAGCTATCCATAGGAGAGTAGGGTGACCAGATAGCAAGTGTGAAAAATTGGAACAGGAAGTGGGGGGTAATAGGCATCTATATTAGACAAAGCCCTGAATATAGAGACTGTCCCTATAAAATTGGGACATCTGGTCACCCTAGAGAGACCTCAGTCCTGAACTGCAACAGAGCCATCTCTTGGAAGTGATTGTGACTCCTATAACTTATTCATCCCATGATGCAAGGATGTATCTTGTTTGTTTATATTGATTTGTTTTGCTCTTAGCTGTGTGATTTTTATAAGCAAGACAGATAAATTGATGAAAGCTGTGAAGGTTCACTGTGCTTGGATAAGGGTGTTCATAAAGTGTAACATTAACAAGCTCTTTAGAAGGCAAAAGACGTGCTGAACCAGTAGGGATAAATCAAGAATTTTCTCTTGGCATCTATCTACTTATAAGATCTTCATCTTTGTACAAGCAGCAAAGAATCCTGTGGCACCTTATAGACTAACAGACGTTTTGGAGCATGAGCTTTCGTGGGTGAATACCCACTTCCTCAGATGCATCTTTGTACAGTAGAACCTCAGTTACGAACACCTCAGGAATGGAGGTTGTTCGCAACTCTGAAGCCTTAGTAACTCTGTACAAACCATTATGGTGGTTCTTTCAAAAGCTTACAACTGAACAGTGACTCAGTACAGCTTTGAAACTTTACTATGTGGAAGAAAATGCTGCTTTCTCTTCATTTTTTTTAGTAGTTTAGCTGTAACACAATACTGTACTGTATTTGCTTCTTTTTTTTAAATCTCTGCTGCTGCCTTATTGCATACTTCTGGTTCCAAATGAGATGTGTGATTGACTGGTCAGTTCATAACTCTGGTATTCATAACTGTGAGGTTCTAATCTGCATTCCTCCAACAAAGTAATTTATCCTCTCAGAACCCATAAAAAGAGCCAGGGACTGATTGAATATTAGCCTTGTGTTTTAGCAACTAAACCATCTTTCCCTTAGACAAAATTTTTATGGAGCTGTTTTTCATGGTTGGAAAACTACAGTTAACTTTTTAATTTTGCATGCCTCAGCTCCAGCCAGCACTTAATCAGAACACCTGACATACCACAATAGCTTCTTTTTTTTAACTGTATAGTATTTATAACTCAACCAGAAGTGGCAGTGCTTGGTATGTTAAGATCATTTCACCACTCCCTCCCCACCACCAACACACTGGAACCCACCAGCCGTCCTGTGGCCCCTAACTGCAGGACAAATACTGCCTTCTATATACTATTCTCTGATTCACACATAGCCATGTTCACCTTCCTCTGCCTCCTTTGAGGACAGAGCTACATTTCCTTTGATTGCACTAGCGAGTCATTTGCAGAGATAAGTCAGTAACCCAAGACAAACAAGATAATTTTTTTCAGGCAATCAATGTCCCTTCAATGGTTTCATCTCTTAGTGGGTGTTTTCTTAGCGTGAGATCCAAAGCCCATTGAAATCAATGTGAGTCTTTCTGATAGCTTAAACAGGGGCCTTAATTAACAGAGTGGTTCTGGAGCTGCAAAGTGTTTGATCCTGAGAGGTGTTGCTGAGCACCCTGTATCTCCTTTGAAAGACAGCAAGGGGTTGTGCACCAAATAGCACAAAACACGACCAAAACCGAACTACAAATCATAAGTGTTAACATCTGTCATGCTCAGGTTTTTTTAAAAGTGCAACCTATCACCATAGTATCTGAGTGCCTGCCATGGAAAATCAGTAGCAATAACAAAGTCGCTAGTGGGTTTCATGGAGTGTCTGGCATGTCTCCCTTTTCAAAGTGAGAAAAAATTAAAGTCAGGCAGGCTGCTCATAGATGTCACAAGAATTACAGGAAATCTCATGACAAATCTAGATTCTCTCTACTGTATTCTTGGTTCCTACAATTTAAGGGGCCAGGTTAAAACATAATTAATACACAGGTCAGCCTTGCAGAACCAAACTGTGTTTTAACTGTACTCCCAGACTATACTGCAACCCTGGCAGTATACCATTCTTCCAGGTGGGAGACCTACTCTGTGCTGGTGGAGATGTGGTTACCGTATGGTAGCATACCAACACAGGTAAAACATGGTTCTGCGTTAGGCGTAAACAGGACTAGAGATGTGTCAAAAACAGGTTTCATATCCCATGAAAATTTTTGAGATAAAGATTTTTTTACTCATCTCAGATAGGAATGAAACATTTAAATTATGAAAATAACCATAAACTGAAAAATTTGATTATCTCTACACACACACACACACACACACACACACACACACACACACACACACACACACACACACATATACATTTTTAGGTCAATCAAAATGTTTCATTTTGATTTTGACCTTTTTCTTTTTTAACCTTTTAGGCTAATTAGCTAACATTTTGAAACTAAAAGTTGTTTCAAACCAGAAAATTGGATTTTTTTTTCATTCAAAAATGTTAGAATGAAATATTTCAACAAGTTCAAAAAAATCATCAAACCTGACACTGTTTTCTGAACAGTTTTGGCTTCAATGAATCAGCATTTTTGATGGAAAAATGAGTTGACCGATTCCCAATCAGCTCTAGATAGGACTGAACTGTGGTTTTAACCATGGTCTGAGCTGTGCTAGAGTCTTAGGCTTTTGCAGAGCTTTAGCCCAGTTCGTGGCACAACAGAGGTCATTCCTACCTAACAACAAGACTGAAATGCAGACTGGGAACTCTCATTCTGTAAGTGTCCCTCCACGTTCCCAGAGTAGGAACAGCAATATAAGTGGGACCTGTCTGAGACTTCAAGGCCAGTTTTTGTCACATCCAAGATGTTCAGGTAGTTTTGATAATCCGCAAACTCTGAATGAACCCAAACCTCAGAGTGAGTGGGAGCTGTGTGCTCACTCAAGAGCTGAATCTGGACCTTGGGCTAGGACATACTGACATTTATAACATGTTGCTTTTATTACAGCCTTGATAACAATTCTTGAGCTGTCAAACACCTGTTTGGCACCCAAAGTAGCCTGACTGAGTAGTCAAGACTCCCTCTACTAGCTATTTTTTCCAAGCTAAGCTTCCCCTCAAAAAGTCCTAAAAGCAGCACCATGCTGTAGTTGTGTGTATGAACTATATGGGCAAGAAGGTGAGCTCTAAGATCTTTTCGAGGATTTGTTATGAAAAACAGCCAATCGGAGCAGCGTAGACAGTCTTCTCCGTTCTCTGAAGCTGGCTTGGCAAAAGGACCGTACATGGTGCCATTTATTGGTGATTTCATTTAGGTCCAACCCTGTGTTTCCTACAAATTGTTGAGTAACGTTTACTGCTGTTAATGTCAGGAGAATTGAAGGTAGTCATCAGCACCTCTCGGAAGGCACTGCACCTGCACCTTTGGGGTCCAATCTAGCAGTCTTTATTCAGGCAACAGTCTGATTGGGAGGTTTGCTTGAGTAAGGACTGCAGGCTTGTGCCTTAGTTGTGTTTTATCACATTGTATTTAAAATTTAGTGCAGTGACTTTATTTCTAATAGAGGAAGCCAAGGACTAAACAATCTCTTCCCTGGCGTTAAATGTTCAATAATTTCACATTGAAGGGAATATAGTCTTTTCTTCTCCTGCAGTGTATATCTGTTAGTGGCTTTTATTAAAATGTGCTATGTCATAGTAAATTCTGTTCTCAGCACTAAGGCTTTTGTGTGGTTTTTCTTCCAGTCATTTCACAGTTAAATTCCTAATTTAATATACCATAAAATGAGACGTAGGACAAGACTGCGCAGCCCTTGCTCACAGTGGTGAGCACTTACTCCCAAGAGTAATCCATTTGAGGTCATGGGACTGCTTGTGTCAGTAATTGCTCACCATTATGAGAGTAAAAGGGGTCACAAATCAAATTATTCCTAGGGGACAAATAATAAAAATGACTCATAGTAGCGCCTCAGCTTCAGCTTGATCTGTTATTTAGGCTCCAGAGTTTTCCAAACAACTGGGTTTACAGTTGATTCTTCCTTGGAGAGCTTGTGTTCATGTAACAGGGACAAATACAGGGAAGGAAGCTCAGCACTGATTTGGTGGTTCCCAGTGAGTCTGATGCTGGGTAGAAATCATGGGACTTCGATCCAACGCGATTCAATTCAATTCAATAAAGTTTTATTCAACATGTGCACAAAGAAAGCCCCTGGTACAAGGAATCAGGCAGAGTCCCTCCACCAAGGAGCCCCTCCCCTCGCTACTTTATAGCACATGGTGCTTATATAACAAGTTATATAACAACTTACATAACATGAACCTTAACCAATCAGAGTTAAACAAACCCATATATGGGTTTGTTTATCACATGCTCATAGTGCTCCAGTCCGCATGCCGAGCTCACACCCCTCCCTGTGGCCTTCTCCAGAATGTTGCTAGGCCGGTGAGCCACAGCATGCTTCCCTACGCATAAGCACGCTGTAAACCACATTTTATTTAAAATAAACACAACCATACCCTTCAGGTCCCCCATTTGGTTTTGGGGCTAAGAACAATTCTTAGACCCCACTAACACCACTTCCTTGTATTTATTAGGAGCAATAATTAGCTTACTTAACTATAATTTTAGGAACAAATAAACTAATACATAATATTTACAATAAAATAATAAGTCCTTATGCCATTGCGAGAACACAACCCAAATCCATTTCCATTTGTTTTTGTTTTTACAATGGCAAACCCTTTTATTCACTGAATCAGTGTAATTGTCCTACCACTTCTTTCAACATTTCTTTTAAAAGGCTTACCACAATAGGAAGAACTAGATATTTAAGCAAGGCTTGCCTGCCAAAGTTAACCACTCACATTCACACCAGATAGTGGAGTCCTTCCTCACTGCTATATCATCCATTAACTTACATTACATGCATCATTAAGTCAGGTCCCAACATTTGAGATAAGGCTTGTCCTGACTTCAGGTTTCCCATACACAAAACCCATCCTCCCAGGATGGAACATTGGTCCCGTGGGAAAGCCATGTAGTTATCTCTGGCCCTTATGTTACACAGGCGTCTGTGACATGCGAATGGAAGTGGATGCCCTGGCTGAGCCTCCAGTTCAGGAATTAACATCCCTTCAAGGATGCAATGACCATCTCAACATACCCCTGTTATCGATAGGGACCACTCCCCTGCCACCATCCAAGGTGAAGACATTCAGTTCTCAAGAACCACAGCTGTCACCCAACATGGCACTTGTGGCATGAGTGAGTCGCCTAGCAGGGCTGCAACTTTCATGTTGAACACCAGGATGTTACCATGCCAGGATGATAACACAATTTTTCCACATGTCTAGACCAATGCTTGCTCATACATTTTAGTAGTTCTTAATAGATGGCTGAGTACAGCAGTGAGGACCTGGCCAACTGTTGCTGAGTTAAGGTAATATCTAACTTGATTAGACGTGAACCCCACTCTTACCACAGTAAACTGTCATTCCTGCTACTAACAAATTTTAACTCAGTCCCTAGTATTAGATTTGAGTGATGGCATTTACAACTGATCCAGTGGCTCCTCCCCAGGTAATTACATTAATATTTTAGCTACATCAGCTGCAGTGGCCTTGGCCACTGGGAAAGCTTTACCCATTTAGTAAAGTGATCCATGATCACCAGAACATATTCTTTCCCTCTGCACCTTGGCAGGGGACCAATGAAATCTATTTGTAACTGCTTGAAGGGCTGTGTTGGTCTTGGCTGATGTCGCATTCTCACTTTTACTGTAGGAGCAGAATTACACTGAGCACACGTTACACACCTTCTCACATAATCATGCACGTTTGCATTAAGCTTAGGGTGCCACCAGGTGTTTGACATACGGTGAATCACCCTCCGTGCTCCATCACGTCCCAACATGTGATACACTTGTATCATAGTTCCCATTAGCACATTTGGTAACACTAATGTGTTCCCTGGACCTCTCCAAGTGTTTTCATCACACAGTTTGCCCCCATTATCCATCCATAACCACTTCTCTGCCCTCAGTGCAGCGTGATGAATGTCCTGTAATTCAAAAAAGTTTGGGGTTTTTATGAGAGGCTGTGTTGCAGCAATTAATTGGGTCTCTTTACTTTCCACTGCTGCTTGTTTAGCTAGTTCATCTGCCCTTCGGTTCCCCTTGCTATGAGGATCTGTCCCTTTTGTATGGGCCTGTACTTTTATTACTGCTACTTCAGTAGGTTTCTGCATGGCTGCATGAAGTTTCTGCACTATCCTCCCATTTTGTATTGGGGATCCTGTACTTGTCAGGAATCCTCGATTTACCCACAAGTTAAGGTAATCATGTACAACCCCAAACGCGTATCTAGAATCAGTATATATGTTTATAGTGTGAACTTCCGCAGCTTCACATGCTGCAATTAATGCCTTTAGTTCTGCTACTTGGGCCGATGCTCCAGGTAAACTGCCATGCGCCACCAGCTGCCCATCTTGAGTACAAACGGCCCATCCTGTGTGTCGCTTGCTGTTGACATAGAAGGAAGAACCATCCATGTATAGGCAAGGGGCATCAGGTATTTTAGTTTCTTTTACCAATGGAAGGTCCATGGGCTCTACCTTAAGGCAACCATGATGCGGGTGTCCCTCATCTGGGCTAGGAATGAGGGTGGCAGGGTTTAGCGATGATTCTCGTTGCAGATGTACCGAAGGTATTAGCAAACTTGTTTCCCATCGAGTCCATCTTGCCACATGGACTGCCGAAGATTTCTTTCCTGATAAAATAGCAAGGACAGCGTGAGGCACAACAATATTTACATCCTGTGCACCAATAAGTGGTAAGGCCTGATTTAGGGCCATAGAAGCTCCTTCCACTCCCTGGAGGCACGGTGGCATTGCTTGAGCGACAGCATCTTTTTAGAAGAATAGTATGCTACTGGGCGCTGTTTATCCCCATGTTTTTGCGTTAACACTGCTGCCATATGTCCCTCACTGACATGCGTGTACAATGTAAAAGGCATTAATGGATTAGGAAGTCCCAACCTTGGGGCAGTACTTAGCCTCTGTTTCAACGTGGTAAATGCCTGTTCACATTCAAATGTCCACTTAATTGCATTATGTGGTCCCCCAGCACCCTTTAGGAGATTATTAAGGGGCTGGACAATCCTTGAATAACTTGGCATTTGAGTTTGGCAGAAATTGAATAGCCCCAACCCTTTCCTAACTCCCCTGACCGTAATTGGTTGTGGGCATGCATTAATAGCGTCAATGAGGTCAACAGTTAAATGCTTGTACCCCTTGGATATTAGATACCCCAGGTATGATACTTCCTCCTTTGCGATCTGAGCCTTTTTAGCATTACATTTTACCCCACTGTCTGCCAAGTGCTGCAGGATCACTTCTAAGTCTTTCATGTGTGTTTGGCCATCTGGTGAGGAGACAAGAAGATCATCAACATACTGTACAACACAAAAAGTCATGTCTGGCAGCTTTGCCAGCACATCAGCTAACACTCTATGAAACAAAGTAGGTGAGTTATGAAAACCCTGGCTTAGGCGAGTAAAGGTATATTGCTTCCTTTTAACAGTGAATGCAAACCAAAATTGACTGTCAGGGTGCACAGGAACAGACCAAAAGCCACTGCTAATGTCCAAGGCTGAAAACACTATGTGATCATCAAAAGCATATAAGCCTCCCACTACCATCCACTCCTGTACCCTCCCCCAGAAGGGTAGGTTTGGGTTATTAAGCTGCAAAGATGGCAATTCTTTTAACATGCTCCACAAGTCAGATGGGCTTATAGGAGTATGCTCTAGACAACTAACAATAGCAGGGTTCCCTTCCCCTTGATTAGGATTAGGGACAGTGTGCACTCTCACTGGAGTCATGAAACTAGACTGATAGCCCCATGTTCCATATGTAGGGTCCAAAGGTGCTGAGGGACAAGATCTCTTTCCCTGCAAGTCTGCTTCTTTATACTTTTTTGTTTCTGCTTGCAGTTTTTCTACCTCTGCTTCTAACTCTTCTACGCTTCCTTTTAGCATATTACTCTTTCTAACCAGCTGTTCATAATCAACAATTAAACACATACTAGCCATTTCATCCTTCTCTTTGCTGTTTTTTAACCTTGAACACCAACAAGCAACATAACAGGGATGTTTAGTTGGATAATCATCACGTGTTGGATATCCTTGTTTCAATGCCTTGTCATACTGAGACAGGACAGATTTCACAGCCAGCAACCTTACATCTACACTGAGGACATCATCTTCCTCAGATAAATATTGTGGTCTATGCACAAAATCAATGTTGCCCGCCTGTAATGGGGGGTGGCCAAAATATCTCCACAAGAAAGCTAATAAATTTACAACTACAATAGTTATAAAAGCACTAACCATATACTCTTCATATTGTGGATCATTATATCCCTTCATCTTTCCAAATTTATAACTACAATTCTGTTTACAGACTAACAACAATTTATTCCAATAAAACACACCAGACTAAAATGCTCAGTCAGCAGATTAATCCTTTTTCCAATTTATTTGATCAGCACAATTACAATGTCCAATTAGGAGTTCTGGGCCTGCCAACACATCAGCTAAAGGTACTTATGGCTATACCTGCCCCTACACTAACTGTTGGTCCTTACAGCCTCTTTGATTTCCCACTTCAACAGCACTTAGTCAGAGGGACTTACAGCTTAGCCAGCCCCCACACTAAGTACAATGCCTTAAGACTGCAAAAAACCCCTGAATTCCCCAGCACCTAGACTTGCTTACTACAAAAGGTATGAGAGTCACCAGTCAGGTCAGAGACACACAACCAAATAAAAAATGAACACTCTCTCCCTCTAATTTGATTGTAGGTCGTGATCCTAAAGGATATTTCAAACCCTGCTCGCTGCGCCAAGAAACTGTTGGGATTTGGTGGTTCCCAGTGAGTCTGATGCTGGGTAGAAATCATGGGACTTCGATCCAACGCGATTCAATTCAATTCAATAAAGCTTTATACAACATGTGCACAAAGAAAGCCCCTGGTACAAAGAATCAGGCAGAGTCCCTCCAGCAAGGAGCCCCTCCCCTCGCTACTTTATAGCACATGGTGCTTATATAACAAGTTATATAACAACTTACATAACATGAACCTTAACCAATCAGAGTTAAACAAACCCATATATGGGTTTGTTTATCACATGCTCATAGTGCTCCAGTCCACATGCCGAGCTCACACCCCTCCCTGTGGCCTTCTCCAGAATGTTGCTAGGCCGGTGAGCCACAGCATGCTTCCCTATGCATAAGCAGGCTGTAAACCACATTTTATTTAAAATAAACACAACCATACCCTTCACCATTTTAAGGATGGTTAAGTTCTGGCATAGAGGTCATACAATGAATCAGTAGCAAAGCAGGTTTTTGAATCCAAGTATCCTGGCTTAGATTCTAAAAACTAGCTAACTATATATGTCCCTGACTGAGTGACTTGAAGGAAAAGAGTGGTCAATTAATTCTAATAGCAGGAAGTAATTAATGTACAGATGCAATCAAGTCCACAGAGTTAACAATCATGCTTTCTTCACAGAAAACAAGTTCTGAGCACAGACTCCTGGACAACTTATTCATTGTCAATTTGTGACAGTAGCTGAGATCTGTGCTGCCACATTTCCTGTAAGTTTAATGTCATGAAATTGGACATAATGACTTGTTGTAAACTCTATTAAAGAACTGCTTCCCTAACACTAGATGAAAGCCAGACTTAGACCTGTACTCTGCATGTGTATATAATGCCCAGTGGGAGCTTTGTATGCACAGAACTGGTGCAACCCATTTAAATAATGTGTGTCCTTGACCGTCTCTAGTAGGTAGTCCATGTTTAGGATAACAACCTATTACTCCTACTAACGGTGCTAATAGTACTCCTTTAGCTCAGGTAGTAGCTGTAAGGCTTTAGGTTTAGAGATTTATGACCTGCTGATGACCCAAGCAAAAGGTTGTTATACCAGCAGACTCAGGGCTTTGTAGGTGCAAATTAGTAAGGTGGCACTGGCTTTTAAAAAGGGATAAAATATAGACTGTCATCTTACGATAATTTAAATAGCTGTACTGACCCTATCTTTAATGATGTATTGCTGCAGATTATTCAAAATGGCAAGACAAGATGACAGAGTGACATCCCCTGTGCTTCAGACACAACCTTAAAAGGTTATTTTAAGAAACAAAATCAGTATCTTGAATTTAAAGCGCTAGTTTTATTATGAGTTGGCTTTATAGATTTTAATCACTTCATATGCTGTTGTTGTTTACTCATTTAATACAGTGGTAACACCAGGGTCGGCTCCAGGGTTTTTGCCCCAAGCAGGAAAAAAAAAAAAAGCTGCAATTGTGATCTGCGGGAGCTCTACCGTCGCCGCTTCCGTCTTCGGCGGCAATTCAGTGGCTCATCCTTTCCTCCGAGAAGGAATGAGGGACCCGCAGTCGAATTGCCACCAAAGAGCCTAATGTGCCACCCCTTCCCCGTCGCCACCTCAAACACCTACTTGCTTGGCTGGTGTCTGGAGCTGGCCCTGGGTAACACTCACATTGTGCTAGGTACTTCCAAAGTAGACACGGTCATTATCTTCCAGCCTAACAGATTGGATTGCAAAAAAGTCATTCTGGAGGGAGACGAGCTGGACCAACAGCCTAGGTATATGTTCTTATAAAATAATTGTAATGTATCTGGACTAGAGAAGTTAAAACATACAGGGAAACTGCCATGTGGCTGGAGCAGTGAAAGTGCAGTAAACTTTACTGCTGCTTTTGCTGTCTAATTCTTTCCCAGCTCACAGCAATAACTGGAACTGTGTGTATATTGTAAATAATAGCAAATTAAGAGTATGTTTATGATATCCCTTGTCTGTGTCCACATACTTTTCTGTCAAAGAGAAAATAATGCTCGGACTTCAATTTTTTCTGGACCACTTGGAAAGAGGGCCAATCTATTTCCTTATTACATACAAAACAAATACATGAAAAGAAGCTTAACATTGTGAAGTCATGCACTGAAAAGATAGGAAATGTCAGAATTAAGGTTGCCCCTGTTCTCAGTTCCTATGCCCAAAGCCACAGACACTAGGAGGAGCAATAGCAGGCAAAGTCTCGCTCAGCTCCCGCATCTCCAGGATAGAGCATGCTCAGTGCAAACAGACTCTTCAAAGAATTTAGCTGTGAAACTCTATCTCAACTTTACTGAGGATGTGGAAACTAACATTTTCAGATGGTCGTAACTTGACCAAATTCAGACAAATATTTAAGAAGATAGCAAAAGGCACATCCCTGACACCAAGGAGAGCCCCTGCCAAATTTCCAGTTCCTGCACCAAATCACTGAAAGGCTACAGCTTCTCAACAAAACAGTTGTAAGAATTTTATAACACTGTCAAAACAAGATCTTTTCCCCTAACCTTGTTCTGAGGTATGGGCTGATTATTTTTGATGAAATTTTGCAAAAGATTTTCATGTGGGGATAGAGGCCTGCTAGGGATAACTTCAGCCCAAACAGCTTGATTGGCTAAGTTATAAGCAATTGAAAACAGGGTCTTGTAATGGAAAATAGCAGGCAACTTTTAACTATAGGAGTGGCTACCTGCACCAACTGTAATACCAAAACCAAAACTCTTCAGAAGAGAGAGCATTTTAATGAATGCACTGGAATTAATGATATATTTTAAATTTAAAAAAGGGGGTGAGGGACGTGCACCAAAACAATCCTTCCACAGTATATCACAATATTACACACACAAAAATAATTAAAAGAACATTAAGGTTATTATGGCAAGTTAGTAAATACCTAAGTTAAGGTTGACCTTAATCTCTCTCTGCTTCAGCTCTGTCTGAAAAATGGGAATAATATCACTTCACCTTCACAGGGGTGTTGTGCAAATAAGTTACTACAGTGATGAACACCATAGCAAAGATACTACAGTGATGAACACCATAGCAAAGCCTATGAGGAAATTAATATTTCTGTTTTCAGAACAAGAGTTTGAACAGGGTTCAGAAAATAAGGCATGGGGCCACACATTGAAGAATAAAGAAAAAAACAGCACCATCTACTCTGTGTTCTATATAACACAGGCTCCTGCAGAAAAAATACAATCTTTAAAACAGGAAACACTTTCAGGGAAAAGGGGCAAGGGGAAAAGGAGAAATTTGGCTGCCAGAAAGAGATTCTTTTCAATTTCCTAACTAGAAATTGTATGATGTATGACATGTGATACACAATAATTTCTGAGACCGGCTCTGTAAAATTTTGAATCTGATTCTCATCAAAGTGGTTCAGATACTTTAGCCTTTACACAAAATTGATACTGCTATTTGACAATCTTAGATCTCAATGGGACACATCTTTGCTTTCTGAGCACTGTGAAATGAAGAAAAAAGCTACTACCGATGCTCCCGCTTCTTCTATTATCTTTAACAATGTAAGAATGATTTATTTCATTCAGTGGTGGATCAGGGGCCTCCCCTCGCCCCATCCAAGATTTTTTAGCAGCTGCGGAACCTAAGTTTTGATTTAAAAAAGAAATGGTTTCTGGCACTTATACTTGTAGAGAAAATTGACCTAGTGTGAATTGAATGCAAACTGATGCTATGCTTTGCTATTCACAGAGATACCAGATCAATATCTGTGAGAGAAATCTGAACCACATACTCTCCACATCTTCCACCTTTCATCTCAACAGCCTGTGGACTCCGAAGGTTGCCTTTGAAGGGCTATTCAAATGTCTGTGTTGTTACCCATTCATTTTTCAGTCAGGGGTGGAGTGGACATGAACCTCTCATCTCATATCCCAGAAGGCATAAGAACAGGAAGCCCATGGGATTTACAGAGAGCGGAGAAGCTATTAAAGTTTGTTGGCTGTACACTTTCAAGTTTTTTTGCCAAAAGGAAGCTTTTGGTGATGAAACAGCAGAGGTGTGCGCTCTGCATAGCCACTTTTTGGACAAAATTCCTCAATTGCAGCGCTTTAATAAAACAAATCTTGATGATAGCGATAAAGCTTTTTGCACAAAGGTTTTATGACCAACAGGCCAGTGTAAACATCTTGCTGTAATTGGCCTCTGGAGGTGTCCCACAATGCCTGAAGTGGCTGCTCTGCTCATTGTTTTGAACTCAGTAGCCCGGCAGGCATGCGCCCTTCCTCTTTCAAAGCTCTATTCTGACAGCCCTTGTGCTGTGCTGCTCTGCTCAGAGAAACAACGAGCAAATCATTAACGTGGAATGCTCCCGCTGTCTCCCACACTGAACACAGAGGCAGGCAGCGATGTGTGTGTGTGAGGTGCTGTGTTGTGCAGAGCCAGGGAGGGCGGCATGGGGTAGGCACTGACTCTATGGGTGTTCCAGGGCTGGAGCACCCACAGAAAAAAATTAGTGGGTGTTTACCACCCACCGGTAGCCAGCTCCCTTCCTGCCCCACAACTCCCACCCACCAGCAGCCCCCGGTGATCAACTCCTTCCCCCCAGTGCCTCCTAAACATTGCAGAACAGCTCTTTTGCTGCAGGCTGGAGAAGGAGTGGGGATGGGGCAGAAAGACGTGAGGGGTGTAGTGGGGGCGGGAAGAGGTACGGTGGGGGCAGGCCTTGGGGGAAGGGGTGGAGTATGGGCAGGGGCAGGGCCTGGGACTGAGTGGAGGTTGAGCACCCCAAGGAAAAATTAGAACACGTCGCCTGTGGCAGGGGCTGATATTGGGGTTTCCCCCTCCTCCTGCCTCAGGACTGGTTGCTTCTGGCAGCTGTCTGAACTTATGAGACAGCATGCTGACACACTCACTCTCCCCCAATTCACACTGTCTATCTCTCCTGCACACACACACATGCTCCTGTTTGCTCAGCATAGACAGCTCACATCCCATCTTCCCAGCTCTCCTGCTCGGAGCACACCTGAGTTTTTTGATCTGCTGGTGCTGTGGGGAGAGGAGACTGTGCAGTCCCAGCTCCACTCCAGCCATAGGGACTTCGATACCTACAGTCAGATTTCTCATGGTGTAGTATGGTGCTTACCCTGCTCCTGCCCTGAAGGGCTTAAAACAGCCCTGGGGGAAGGTTGTGGCTGGGAGCTACTAAGCTGGGCTGATTGAGAAGTGGCTGCAGCTGGGCCATGCCCCAGTCAAGCCACAGCTGGCCTGTATAAAGAGGCTGGGAGCCAGGAGCTCAGGAGCCTCTCTGTTTGTAGAGGAAGAAGGGTCTGGCTGCAAGGAGCTAGACACAAGGTATCTGAGTGAAGCAGGGCTGGGGAAAGGAAGAGGAGCTTGGGAGCTGCAGCCTCGAAAGACCCAGGCTACGGCCTAACATCGGGCTAATAGGTACTGGGGGTTGCAGAGGGCAGCCCAGGGATAGGCTAAGGCAGCAGGTCCAAACCCTCCTTGCCCGTGATGAGTAGGCTGATAGTGCAGTCTGCCCCAGGGTGTGGAGCTAGACAATGACTGGCAGTAGCCATGTGCTGAAGCAAGGTGGGGATAGAGGGTGGGGGTTTCCCAGGGAGGGGAGACCCTGAGAGAAAGGGGTTACTGCCAGGGGGCAGCACCCCATGTTAAAGGGCACCGGGGTCTAGGGAGGGACACGGGGGGCCAGAGGACTGGGTGGATCACTGGCCTGCAGAGGGTGCTCTGAAGCTGGAACGAGCTAATTCCCAGAAGTAACCAGCAGGAGGTGCAGCAGGGGTGAGTCTGCTCCTCTACACATGGCTTGTTGGATGAGGGCTATGAATGAGACGCTCATCAGTGCCAAGCAAAGATACAGTAAAGACGCTGAGGCAGGCATACCAGAAGTCAAGGAATGCAGAAGACTTGCCACTTCTGTAAGGCTGGACTCTATCCACCTCTGCTACCAAGAGCTCTGTGGATACTTTGGCAGGGCTGGAGGCAGCAGACTCAACCCTGAGGACAAAGTTGTGCACAAGGAGATTGAGTTCAAGGACAACGTGGAGCACACAACAGGATTGTCTGGTGGCACGGCAAGTCAGGTCCTCTTTTCCACTGTGGAGGGGTCTAGGTAGTACCAGCAGTCCATCTCTGGCACACGTGATGCAGGAGAGGAGAGCACTGGTAAGTGATGTCGTTGAGCTGATGCTGCTTGATTATATAAGGTAGAGCTATCCTTTGCTGTGTATATTCTAGAAGCAGTTGAAGGGATAGAAATGCACAAGACTAGTTGTTTGCTTGAGCTTCACATTCCCCTGTGGAGCTAAGCAGTGTGGTGGAACAGTGTGTTAATGCACACTGAGATTTCATGGGAATCCTCCAGAGAGATCTCTAGGAAACTTTCCTGGAGGTACTTTCCAATCCTCTGCCAAAGGTTCCTCGGCAGAGCTGCTTTGTTCCTTCCCCCCATTGTAGAAACCTTTCCCATCCCAATTGGCAATCACTTGTGCAGGAACCAAAGTGGCACACAGGCAAGCAGCATAAGGACTGGCTTTGAAGTTGCACATGTGCAGGAGATGCACCCTTGCATCCTTCCTTTACCCTCAGGAATGAGATACCAGCTTCAATGAAACCCCCTCTCTGCAAAATGGTGGCAGAATTTACAATATGTCCCTAGTCGCCTGCAGTGATCTCCTTAAAAAAACACCTAGATCCTTTGCCCCATCTTGAACACCCAACTCCTCCCTCCCTTGGCCAAACTCACCATGTTTAGAGTGTTTGCCAAGATGGGTGCTTGCCAAGGGACAGAGAGAAAATGATTCATATGTTAAAAGATGTATATTTTACCATAATGATTCAAGGCTCTGTGTGAACTAACAATTATGCTTCTGTATATTGTTTCTTCTGCTTCTGCAGATGTAGCCTTCAGGGGAACCCCCTACACACTGGCAGAGTGCTTCTACCAGATAAGGAAGCGACCAAGGTAGAGCAAGGAGGACATGTACTGAGAGGCACTTCAATCCTTGGAGGCCAAAAAGAAAGTGCAGGAAGTGGAGAGAGACCCTGAAGGAAAAAATTGAAATAGAAAGGCAGGACAGAAAGGAGAGCGAGGAGTTCATTGTAAAGGGCCAGGAGTGGATGATAAAAGTGATGGAGGAGCAAACAGATATTGAAGTCCCTCCTCATTCTCTAATCAGAACCAGGGCTGGCTTCAGGCCACAGCGCGAAGCGCATGCTTGGGGCAGCACGCCGCGGGAGGCGCTCTGCCAGTTGCTGGGAGGGCAGCAGGCGGCTCCGGTGGACCTCCCACAGATATGCCTGCGGGGGGTCCGCTGGTCCCGCGGCTCCAGTGGAGCATCTGCAGGCAAGCCTGCGGGAGGTCCACCGAAGCTGCGGGACCGGTGAGCGGCAGAGCACCCCCTGCGGCGTACCGCCGTGCTTGGGGTGGCGAAATTGCTAGAGCCGGCCCTGATCAGAACACACGCATGCACAACCCCACTTCCCCTCCCCCACAGCCAATACAGAACTACTTTCCATGCCCCCCCAAACTTCTCCCCCACATTCTTTGTAACTTCCCGGAATGTCTTAATACCCCATTCACTCCACCACCTCTTCAGACAGCTTGCAAAATGATA
This sequence comes from Gopherus flavomarginatus, assembly GCF_025201925.1. Classification (NCBI taxonomy): domain Eukaryota; kingdom Metazoa; phylum Chordata; order Testudines; family Testudinidae; genus Gopherus; species Gopherus flavomarginatus. The sequence goes on along the minus strand of NC_066618.1, from coordinate 24,125,773 downwards.
GCTGGACTTACACACAACTATGAGAACCTACACTGCCCTGCACTCTTATCTCCCTTCCCAACAAGCAGTGTGTGTGTGTGTGTGTGTAATTAGTATTTAATAAAAACAAAATCTGAAAGATAACCAATCTTTATTTGTCTCCTACACGTGGTGGTTGCTGCTGGTAGTAATACATAGTGTCAGTTTGATCATTTGCTGGCTGCAAATCCAAGTCAGCAATCATCACAGAAAGGAGAGCAGCAGAATATGGACCCTGAACTTCAGAAAAGCAGAGTTTGACTCTCTCAGGAAACTGATGGACAAGAGCACCTGGGAGGCTAATATAAGGGGGAAAGGAGTCCAGGAGAGCTGGCTATATATTAAAGAAGTCTTATCAAGGGCACAGAAACAAACCATCCTGATGTGCAGAAAGAATAGCAAATAGGGCAGATAACCCGCTTGATTTAACAGAGAAATCTTCAGTGAGCTTAAACACAAAAAGGAAGCTTACAAGAAGTAGAAACTTGGACAGATGACTAAGAAGGAGTATAAAAATATTGCTCGAGCATGAAGGGGTGTAATCAGGAAGGCCAAAGAACAACTGGAGTTGTAGCTAGAAGGAATGTGAAGAGTAAAAAGAAGGGTTTCTATAGGTATATTAACAACAAGAAGAAAGTCAGGGAAAGTGTGAGACCCTTACTGAATGGGGGAGGCAATATAGTGACAGATCATGTGGAAAAAGCTGACATACTCAATGCTTTTTTTGTCTCGGTCTTCACAGACAAGGTCAGCTCCCAGAGTGCTGCACTGGGCAGCACAGTACGGGGAGGGAGGTGAGCAGCCCTCAGTGATGAAAGAACAGGTTAAGGACTATTTAGAAAAGCTGGACATACACAAGTCCATTGGGCTGGATCTAATGCATCCAAGGATGCTGATGTGAGTGCAGAGCCATTGGTCATTATATTTGAAAACTCGTGGTGATCGGGGGAGGACCCAGATGATTGGAAAAGGGCAAATATAGTGCCCATCTTTAAAAAATGGGAGAAGGAGAATCCGGGGAACTACAGATAGGCCAACCTTACCTCAGTCCCTGGAAAAATCATGGAGCAGGTCCTCAAGGAATCCATTTCGAAGCATCTGGAGGAGAAGAAGGTGATTAGGAATAGTCAACATGGATTCACCAAGGGTAAGTCATGCCTGACCAACCTGATTGCCTTCTATGATAAGAACTGGCTCTGTGGATTTGGGGAAAGCAATGGACATGATATATCTTGACTTTAGCAAAGTTTTTTATATGGTCTGCCACAGTATTCTTGCCAGCAAGTTAAAAAAGTATGGATTGGATGAATGGACTATCAGATGGATAGAAAGCTGGCTAGACTGTCAGGCTCAGTGGGTAGTGATCAATGGTTCAATGTCTAGTTGGCAGCCGGTATCAAGCAGAGTTCTTCAGGGGTCTGTCTTGGGCCGATTTTGTTCAACATCTTCATTAATGGTCTGGATAATGGGATGGACTGCACCCTCAGAAAGTTTGCGGATGACACTAAGCTGGGGGAGAGGTAGATATGCTGGAGGGTAGGGATAGAGTTCAGAATGACCTAGACAAATTGGAGGATTGGGCCAAAAGAAATCTGAGGTTCAACAAGGACATGTGCAGAGTCCTGCACTGAGGATGGAAGAATCTCATGCACTGCTACAGGCTGGGGACCAACTGGCTAAGCGGCAGTTTTGTGGAGAAACTTTTCACCCTTAACCTCACAAATATTATGGAGTGCACAGCAGGCTGCTATGACCAGGGGAATATTTTCCTCATTTAGGTCTAACTTGCCATAAAGGCAGTGCCATCATGTTTTAATCTGCCAAAGGAACCTTCTATGATCATTGCATACCTGTTCAGCATATTGTTGAAGCACTCCTTGCTGCTGTCCAGGTTTCCTGTGTAATGCTTCATGAACCATGGGAGCAAGAGGTAGGCTGGGTCTCTCAGGATCCCTATCGGCATTTCAACATCCCCCACTGGAATCTTCTGGTCTGGAAAGAAAGTCTCTGCTTGGAGTGTTCTGTACTGGCCAGTGTTCCTGAAAATGTGTGCATCATGAACCTTCCCAAACCACCCTGTGTTGATGTCAGTGAAACAGTCACAGTGATCCACAAGGGCCTGCAACAGCATAGAGAAGTACCCCTTTCTATTGAGGTACCCTATAGCAAGATGGTCTGGGGCCAAAATTGGGATATGCGTGCCATCTATCACCCCACTGCAGTTACGGAATCCCATTGCCACCAAGCCATTCAGCATTTCACGCACATTGCCCAGAGTCACAGTCCTTCGTAGCAGAATGTGATTAATGGCCCTGAACGCTTGTGTTACCAGAGCCCTGACAATCGACTTCCTGACTCCAAACTGATTTGTGACCACCTGGTAGCAATTTGGAATCACCAGCTTCCACACAGCGATTGCCACACACTTCGCCAGTGAGACGGCAGCTCTCATTTTGGGGTCTTTGCACCAAAGTGCTGGGATGAGCTCCACACACAATTCCAGAAAGGTGGCTTTCTGCATTCAAAAATTCTTCAGCCACTGCTCATCATTCTGGACCTGCATAATAATGTGATTCCACCACACAGTGTTTGTTTCCTGAGCCCAAAAGCAATGGTCCACCATGTGCAGCTGCTCCAAGAATGTCAGAATTAATCTGGTGGTGGTTCTTTCCATGGCACACAGTAGGCCAGGCACCTCTAATTCCTGTTCAAATTGGGTTATCATGATATACTGCATGACCATCTGCAATGTGTTCATAACAGTGACAACAGTAGAGAGCAGTGTGGGATCCATCCTTTCAGACAGAGATAGCAGGTGAACAGGGACCATTGAAAATGCCGTGAAATGCAGTTGGAAGCCCATGGAATACTGGAACAGAAAGAACTGCATCATGGGATATTGAGCCCACATGCATTATGCACTGTGATCCACACTGCTTTCCACAACTCCTAGCTAGAGAAAGCGATGAGTAGCAAGTACAGTGGGATAGGTACTCACAGTGCACTGAGCTCTCTGATGCTAGAGCACCAACTGTGGACACACTGCCTAAAGATATGATATGATATGATATAATATGTGAACATGCACAAGCAATGTAACTATACAGTTTTTTTGCCTGGCGGCTTAATTTGCATCAACAAATCCAGTGTGTCTATTCATACAATGATTTTGAATATCTAGCAAAGTTTTAAATTTAAGCTCCCAGCCTCATCTTTTTTGAAGGTGTTGTGCAGGTTTCCTTTTGAGAATGAAGCCTAATAGATCAGTTATAGAGTGATGGCTTTGTGAAAAGTGTTCACCCACAGGTGATGTGGTGTTAATGTTTCAGGGTGGGTTTGTTAGAGTAAAAATGCATCTTAAAGTCTCCTGCTGCTGACAGCAAATTGGGTGGACTTCTGGAGGACAGAACTGATATTGAGCAAGAAAGAGAAATGCAGACCAATAGAACCTGAGAGGGAAATACTATGGAAGGCCATCCATGGATGGATAAAGCTAGAGAACAGAGGCAGAGCAAAAGGAGAAAAGGAGAGAAGAAAAATATAAAAGGAAATGGTAATATAACTCACTGGGTAAAAATTTTGTGACCATATCGTCCTCTAGTAACTGGTCCACATACTGCTACCAGCTTTAGCAGTGAAAGAGGGTTGTGCATTTTGGGGAGGCTGTTACAGTAGATGGCAAGAAAGAACCAAAAGAATTGTCACATGGTGGTATGCAAAAATCAGTATATCAAAATTGTTTATATCAAGCCAACGTATGACTCCATGGCAGTAAAGGACCTCACTGTTGTTAGCTATATAACACCCCGTAACCATGCAGGCATTGGAGTCATTGGTAGAGATAACACTTCAAGACTTTCTGCTCTAAAAACTTATGAGCCTGCTTCAGGTGCTAATGGAGAATCTGTGTAAGGTGTCAGCACTTGTAACCTCTGTAAACTTGCTCCACTGAAGAGAAGCCCACCTGAGCAGGTCTAACATTCCACCTGTGGAAGACAGTGATGCATACAGAGTGTTTAATTTGTGCCAGGGTAGAGCCCCGGCAGCTCTAGACTTGGCAATTCATAGCCTCGGCACCTCCGGGCTTGCTGCATCAGTTATGAATATAAAGTTTGCTTGAGTCCCAGCAACTCTTTGACTGCAAATTAAGCACTGTGTATACACTACCTAACACACTTCAGTATCACTAGACCAGTTTAGAGGTACATCTTTTTGTATAAAAATACATTTGTCCAGTTAAAGAGTTTTGCTATATGAAGAACACAAACTATAATACAGCTTTCACAAAGATTATATTTACCAGACTGGGAGAACCCTCAGGGGGCAGTGAATTTTTGTCCTGATTTTCAAAGGTATTTTCATCTCCCTATGGGATTTGTGAATGCTCATCACTACTGGAAATCAGGCCACTTGAGTCTACTGGCTTCTATCAGTTTGTTGCCACAACCTTAATTTTATTTCAGGGTGTGTAGTGGGGGGAAGGGGGAGTTGTATTTAATCGCATTAGATAGCATTGGCACTAACAGGCAATCTTTCCAAAGCAGCTGTATTTCTGTTTACACTGAAGAAGTCACATTTTTACATGATGTGATAAGGAACTTTAAATGGCTGGGCTGAGAATTAGATTAATACTCCATAAACCCTATCTATAAGGATAATCATATTCTGTGTATGCTGATACCAGTGTTGCTAATGCAAACATACAGTACAGGAACAGATATCCTTCAAGCTGTCTTTACCTTTCTCTGAACAATATAATGATTTTTCCTCTACCAGAGAGAGATCCTTAAACTACTACTTTAATGCAACTGAAGAATTAGAATTGCCTTGCAGAGCAGTTACTGGCAACTCCAATTTATGATGGATGCTCAACTCCGGAAGAATATTTCCTCGTCTTTTACAGATACTATGCATGTTAACTTTTGTATGATATATGCCTTGTGTGGGGAAAAACCATACTTTGCATTGTATTCTACCTCTTCGTTATGTAAGACACATGGCTGGTTGACAGCATCACGGGGAGTTATATGTTAAGGTAACTTATTCCTTTGGGATGGGAGAGTTCTTCAGTTTCTTTTATGGATATTTTAAGTTTTTACTTTCTTCCTGCTCCCAACTCTCAATCTCCATTCCAAGGTCCTGCAGCTCAATCATTGTCACTCCAGAAAAGGAGGACTGGGTGTGACTTTATTTGCACTTGTTAGTGATCGGGACTTATTCTGTTACATACATAAGCACACACAGTGAAAGAGCACCTGCCAATTTAGACAAGTCTTGATTAACATAAATATACATCTGACACAAGAGCGAAATACTTCCCCAAGTATTATCCCAGGAAACAACCCCAAATCACAGCATGATTTGACTACATACATCATCAAATGATGCTCATTCTTCCTGAACATCAGCTCCAACAACGTGCATAATAGGGTCACGAAAACAATATATTCACATAAAATGAAGCCAATGTCAGCAATCACATGGATGACAGAGATTATCTGAATATTAAATGTAAAGTATAATATATAGTGTGACCTCAAAGTAGCACCCTGGATCCTATATTCATCACTGTTATGTGATTATGGTATGTTTTGTACAGAGTATGCCTTGTGAGATATCATTTAAGGAGTCTTGATTTGCTGAACATTAATATTCTGTTGGATTGTATGTACTGTCAGTGTATGTGAAATTATGAAGCATTGCTATATGTGTTACTGAAATATGTTGTGAGGTTCTAAGATGCTCAGACCCAGCCTTTCAGTTGCACCAAAGGAGCAGTCGTCCCTGGCCAGACAGGTGTTGATGGCTCATCAATAAGAATCTACTATTGCAGAGTCTTCTCAGGCTATGTCTACACTAGCACTTTTGTCAGTCAGAGGTGTGAAAAAACACACCCCTGACTGACATAATTCAGGATTTAGAGTGATCGCCATGTTAGTCTGTATCAGCAAAAAGATCAAGGAGTTGATTGTCCTTTGACTGACATAAGTTATACCGACAGAAGTGCCAGTGTGGACAGCTTGTTAGAGGTGATTTAATTATGCTGATGGAAGAGCTCTTTCCTGTCAGCATGGAGTGGCTATATGGGAAACCTTACAGCAGCACATCTGTAGCAGTACAGCTGTGCCACTGTAAGGTCTCTAGTGCAGACATAGCCTCAGAGAAGGTACGTTCGCAATGGGGTAGCCTAACCCACATCCCAGCAAGAATCTTTCTAGCAGCTGAAAAATGTATAAAAGAGGGACAGTGATGACATCATTTGCCTCTCTCCCCACATCTTAACACCTGGAAGATTGTCTGGAAGACAAAGACTTTGGTCCAAGGCTGGAAGGGAATCCACCTGTGGGCTGCCTGTAACATCTGTTTTGGTGCAAGACTGCTTGATTCCAATCTTGCTTAGTCTAATAAAGTTAGAATTTAGATTGCATTTCTATTTTTATGAACCAACTTTGATCTCTGTGCCTACCATTTATAATCACTTAAAATCTATCTTTCTGTAGTTTAATAAATCTGCTTTATATTTTACCTGAAATGGGTGGGGAGGTGTTAAGTGCTTGGGGAATTTCAGCTCAGATTAACAATGGCTATTTTACATCTCCACTATCCTTTTGTCAGAGTGGTGAACTAATTAATGAGCTTGCACTGTCCAACGGAGACTTGAGCAATGTAAAATGGTACATTTCTGAGTGCAAGGCTGGAGGCTGAGGCGATTGGCTGGTGCCTCTCTCTGTATGGGTACGTCTACACTATGGGATTATTCTGATTTTACAGAAATCGGTTTTTTAAAACAGATTGTATAAAGTCAAGTGCACGCGGCCACAGTAAGCACATTAATTCAGCAGTGTGCGTCCATGTACCGATGCTAGTGTCGATTTCCGGAGCGTTGCACTGTGGGTAGCTATCCCATAGTTCCTGCAGTCTCCCCCGCCCCTTGGAATTCCGCTGAGATCCCAGTGCCTGATGGGGCAAAAAATCTTGTCGCGGGTGGTTCTGGGTACAGCCTCACCCCACCCTCCGTGAAAGCAGCAGACAACCTTTCCTGCCTTTTTTCCTGGGTGAACTGTGCAAACGCCATAGCACAGCAAGCATGGACCCTGCTCAGCTCAAGACCACAATCGTGGACATTGTAAACACCTCGTGCATTCTCGTGTAGTCTATGCTGAACCAGGAACTGCAAAACCAGGCGAGGAGGAGGCGGCTACGGCAGCGCAGAGACAAGAGTGATGAGGACATGGACACAGAATTCTCTCAAACAGCAGGCCCCTGTGCTTTGGAGATCCTGCTGGTAATGGGGTAGGTTCTAGCTATTGAATGCTAATTTTGGGCCTGGGGAACAAGCACAGACTGGTGAGACCGCATAGTTTTCAGGTTTGAGATGATTCCCAGTGGCTGCGAAACTTTCACATGCGTAAGGGCACTTTCATGGAACTTTGTGACTTGCTTTTCCCTGCCGTGAAACGCCAGAATACCAAGATGAGAGCAGCCCTCACAGTTGAGAAGCGAGTGGCAATAGCCCTCTGGAAACTTGCAACGCCAGACAGCTACCGGTCAGTCGGGAATCAATTTGGAGTGGGAAAATCTACTGCGGGGGCTGCTGTGATGCAAGTAGCTAAAGCAATCATTAAGCTGCTGCTACGAAAGGTAGTGACTCTGGGAAATGTGCAGGTCATAGTGGATGGTTTTGCTGTAATGGGATTCCCTAACTGTGGGGGGGAGATAGAAGGAACCCATATCCCTACCTTGGCACCGGAGCACCAGGGCACCCAGTACATAAACCGTAAGGGGTACCTTTCAATGGTGCTGCAAGCACTGGTGGATCACAAAGGACATTTCACCAACATCCACGTGGGATGGCCAGGAAGGGTTCATGATGCTCGCCTTCAGGAACACTACTCTGTTTAAATGGCTCCAGCAAGGGAATTACTTCCCAGACCAGAAAATAACAGTTGGGGATGTTGAAATGCCTGTAGTTATCCTGGGTGATCCAGCCTACCCCTTGATGCCATGGCTCATGAAGCCATACACAATCAGCCTGGACAGTAGTCAGGAGTTATTCAACTACAGGCTGAGCAAGTGCAGAATGGTGGTAGAATGTGCATTTGGCCATTAAAGGTGCGCTGGCGCACGTTACTGACTTGCTCAGACCTCAGCCAAACCAATGTCCCCATTGTTATTGCTGCTTGCTGTGTGCTCCACAATCTCTGTGAGAGTAAGGGGGAGACCTTTATGGCGGGGTGGGAGGCTGAGGCAAATCACCTGGTCGCTGATTATGCGCAGCCAGACACAAGGGCGATTAGACGAGCACACCAGGAAGCGGTGAGCATCAGAGAAGCTTTGAAAACGAGTTTCATCACGGGCCAGGGTACGGTCTGACTGCTGTGTTTGTTTCCCATTGATGAACCCCACCCTTGATTGACTCATTCTCTGTAAGCAACCCACCTTCCCGCTTCGATTCCAGCTTGCTTTCTAAGGAAATAAAGTCACTATCGTTTAAAAATCATGTATTCTTTATTAATTCATTATAAAAAGAGGGAGAGAACTGACAAGGTAGCCCGGGTGTGGTTTGGGAGGAGGATAGGAGGGAAGGAAAAGGCCACTAAAAATATTTCAAAGTAGTGACAGCCTTTTGGTTGGGCTGTCGATGGGGGTGGAGTCGGCGGGTGCACGAAGTCTTCCCCCACGCGTTCTTACATGTCTGGGTGAGGAGGATATGGAACATGGTGAGGGGTGAGGGTGGTTACACAGGGGCTGCAGCGGCACTCTGTGATCCTGCTGCTGTTCCTGAAGCTCCACCAGACGTCGGAGGATGTCAGTTTGATCACGCAGCAGCCCCAGCGTTGCATCCCGCCACCGCGGATCTTCCTGCCTACACCTCTGATCTTCCTGCCGCCACCTCTCATCTCGAGCATCCCTCCTGTTCTCACGTTGGTCCCTCCTGTCCTCACATTCACTGGCATCTTTCCTGTAATTTGATACCACGTCCTTCCACTCATTCAGATGAGCTCTTTCATTGCGGGTCACTTCCATGATTTCCGAGAACATTTCGTTTTGCATCTTTTTTTTCCGCTGCCTTATCTGAGATAGCCTTCGGGATGGAGTAGGGATGCTTGAAAAATTTGCAGTTGCATGAGGGAAAGAAAAAAGGGAGAGAAGTATTTAAAAAGATACATTTTACAGAACAATGCTTATGCTCTTTCACGGTGAACAACACTATTCACCTTACATAGCACATGTGATTTCACTACAAGGTCGCATTTTGCATCTTAATATTGAGTGCCTGCGGCTCTGGTATTAGAGATCTCACAGATGCAGGTCCGGGCAGCAGAATTCAGCTTGCATGCGTCCATGGTAAGCCATTGTCTTTCGGCTTCTGCAGCCTTCATATACACAGTGCCCTCCTTTCCCAAATACCAAGCAAATCCCGTTCAGTGCTGATTCTTTCCTGTTAACATGCAGCAGCAGAAACCATGCCCCATCCAATTCTATGGGATGATCGCTTTACCCTTCCCCCCACAGCGTGGCTGGTATCATGGAAGATCACTGCTAGCCAAACGCGAAAAAGCTCAGCGCCAATCCCCACCTCCCCCCAGCTTGGCAACCTGCAAGGAAGGTTTTCTTTTAAGCAACAGGCAAACAGCCCAGTAGGAATGGCCATGTCTGTCCCCTTAATTAAATTCCTGAATTTCAACTAGGTTACCATGAACAATATCACTCTCCTGAGGATAACACAGCGAGATAAAGAACAGATGTTGCTTGAATGCCAGCAATCACCGGGACCATATGGAGCTAGGCTTTGTCATGCAATGATACCAGATTACTTGCTACATGCATGGCGTGGTCAGGTGTCCTACCATGGAGGATGGAATAAGGCTGCCCTGCGCAGAAACCTTCTGCAAAGGCTTTTGGATTACCTCCAGGAGAGCTTCATGGAGATGTGCCTGGAGGATTTCCGCTCCATCCCCAGAAATGTTAACAGACTTTTCCAATAACTGTACTGGCCGCGAATGCATTCAAAGTCCTCAGGGCAAATCAATCATTAAAAAACGCTTGCTTTTAAACCATGTTTTATATTTACAAAGGTACACTCACCAGAGGTCGCTTCCATGGCTTCATTGTCTGGGCTAGTGGCTTGAGAGGGCTGGGAGGGTAATTCCGTCTGAGTGAGAAAAAGCTTCTGGCTGTTGGGGAGAAAGGAGTGCTGTGTGCTCTCTGCAAGCTTGTCTTCCTCTTCCTCCTCCTCATCTTCCCTTTCCGCAGAATCCTCAGGCATGGCTGAGATACCAACCCCACTTCGGAATCCACGGACAGGGGTGGGGAATTGGTGGCGGAATTGCATGCAGCTCAGCGTAGAAGCGGCATGTTTTCGGCCCTGCCTCATACCTTCCATTTGCTTCTTTGGTTTTCTGGTAGGCTTGTCTGAGCTCCTTAACTTTCAAACGGCACTGTACTGAGTCTCTGGTGTGGCATCTCTGCATCATGGCCTCGGAAATTTTTTTTAATGTTTTTTCATTTCGTCTTTTGGAACGGAGTTCTGTTAGCACAGAATCCTCTCCCCATATGGCGATCAGATCTAGTATCTCCCGTGCGGTCCATGCTGGAGCTCTTTCAGTTCTCAGGAGACTGCATTGTTACTTGTGCTGATAAGCTCTGCTTGGTCACCTGTGCGAGTGAGCTCTCCACGCTGGCCAAACAGGAAATGAAATTCAAAAGTTCACAAGGCTTTTCCTGTCTACCAGGCCAGTGCATCTGAGTTCAGATGGCTTTCCAGAGCGGTCACAATGGTGCACAGTGAGATACCGCCCGGAGGCCAATACCATCGATTTGTAGCCACACTAACCCTCATCCGACATGGCAATACCGATTTCAGAGCTACTCCTCTCATCGGGGAGGAGTACAGAAACCGGTTTAAAGAGCCCTTTATATCGATATAAAGGGCCTCGTTGTGTGGACGGGTGCAGGGTTAAATCGGTTTAATGCTGCTAAATTTGGTATAAACGCGTAGTGTAGACCAGGCCTATGAATCATGAGTGGCTCAGGGAGCATTCATGCAATTTAGCTGGGTGTGGGGCTCCACATGCTGATAGCTTTGTGAGAGACAACCCAGGCTGGAGAGTTAAGGGAGCACAGCAGGTCCCACAGTTCCAGGTTGTACCCTGGGGATCCCATCACATATAGTTATTAGAATTTTATAATATAGTGACTGATGTGACAAAACCTTTACTCAATGAGTAGCCTTTACTCGCATGTCAAGGATGCCTCACAAGGGTAAAGGCTTACAGCAGGGGGACTTTAAATGACCTGGAAAGGGGAAGGGGGAGGAGTGGAAATGGTCCTGTGTCCTTTTTTAATTCTGCACAATGTATAAAGGAAACCTGAAAGATTTTTGTCCTTTAAAATATGTTTTTATATTAGAAATTCAGGTCTTGGCTGCCCTGAAAAACTCTCAACTGGAGAACTAGAAATATTATAAGGTAAGGAACTGACCACTGAGCAACTGAGGTTATGCTGTGCTGTTGTAAGGTAAGTGGTGTAGCTGCTCTTTGTCCCTTCTAGTGACCAAATTAAAGCACCCCCTACAAGGGTTGGTAGCTTCATCGAGGGGAGAGTGGCTCCCGCCAGCTAAGCACTGTCTACACCTGCGCTTTTCTTCATTAAAACTTTTGTCGTTCAGGGTGGTGTTTTCTCAAACCCCTGAGTGACAAAGGTTTTAAGGAGGAAAGTGCTAGTGTAGACAAAGCCTGCAGCAATGTTTACACTACACAGCCTTTAGTGACATGGCTGTGTCGCTACAGCTATGCCGCTAAAAGTCGTGTAGTGTAGCTACTGTTTGTCAGATCTCTTGCGGACAAAAAACTTTCAACCCCAACGAAGGGCATTTGCATTGTCAGCAGGAGAGTGCTCCTGCTGACAAAGTGCTGTTCACACTGATGCTTGTTGCTGGCAAAACTTTTGTTTTTGGGGGGAGACACCTCTGATAGACAAAGTTTTGTTGTTCAGTTGCCAGCGTAGACCTAGCCTGAGAATCTGCCTATTTAAAGTGTTTCTAACATTTTTTTATTAACATCCAGTTAACTGATGAATGCTTACGAGAAATGAGAACTTTATTAAAGATTCACCCCCATCCCTTCAATTAAGGTGGGAGAGCATACACATCTCTGATATCACCAAGAAGCTTTCTAGCAAAACCAGTGAAGACCAAATGTGACATTCCTAAAAAATTTACCTCACAAGATTGCAGGCTGGGGAACCTAAGTTTCATGAAAAAACCCTAAAAATGATGAAGTAAAAAACCCTATTGGAAAAAAATGCTTTGCAGGTCACCGAGTTCTTCCCACAGACTATGTACAACAGTCATTGAAATGAATGGGAGATTATTGTATCCTATTGGGGGAAGATCAGGCCTTTTACTGTTAATTATATTTGGGATTATGTATTTCTTCACATCTGAATTTGTGGTTTAATCGTGTGTTTATGGAACTTATGTATGCAATGTTTTTATTGCTATCACTTAAATCTGTAATGAATGAAAACATTAAAGGAGTTGACTCCTAATATATAAAAAGGAAGGGTGGAATTCAGTTTACATGTCATTCACATAACATTTTCATCTAACATGGCTCAGTCCTATAAAATACAACTTGTGCCAAAAATCTTATAGTAGATTAGAACCCTAAACATTACTGAAGAGTTTTTAATGTCAAGGTACATCATGAGGGACAAGATGAGTGAGGGTCCAATAAAAGGTATTACAACTTCGGTTGGTGAGAGAGACAAGCTTTTGAGCCTCATAGAGCACTTCTTCTGGTCTGGGAAAGGTACTCCCAGCAAAATGCAAGGTGGAACAGATTGTTTTAGCAAAAATAGTTAGCATATATTGTAATGGACCATTCAAGGTAGAGTGGTCCATTAACACCTCTGCAGTCATAGGACAAAAAGAGGGCGGTTACTGGGTTACAGCCAGGTTGTTGTAACAAGGCATAAATCTAGTATCTCTTTTCACTCCATGAATTTTGGTGTCTAGCAGAGTAATTAATTTAAGCTCCCAGTCCATCTTTTGAAAGTGTTGTGTGAGTTTCCTTTGAGTATGGTTTGAGGATGGTTTCTATGGCCAGATATGATGGGTCTATGCAGGTTCATTTGTTTATGAATCTTGGAAGCATGTAAAGATCCCAGGGGTGGGTTGATGGGGGAGGAGTTTGTAGAGTTTCTCTTGAAGTTATTTGGGGAAGGATTTGATGATACCATTTAGTTCCTGGGTGAATTGTGGTGAGGGACCTTCTTTGAGTTTTTATACTAGGTGGTGTCAAAGAGTTGTCAGTTGGCTTCATTATTGTTGTCATCACAGTTGAGGAATTGGACTGCAATGGTACCTCCTTCATCTGCTGGTTTGATCACTATGTGGTGTTAACACTATCTGTGGGTGAACACTTTTCACAAAGTGATCACTCTATAACCAGTGTTGCCCACTCTCATTATTTTGTCATGAGTCTCATGATGATTGTTTTCCTTAAAGCACCAGCTCCTGGAGTCAAGTGGATATGTGATGATTTCAGCCTTCATTCTTAAAGAAAAAGGAAGTTTCTAGCCCTCATGGAGAAAGCTTCCAAATGTGACCCCAGTGCACCCCCAAAGGCTCAAAAAGGCAAATAAAACAACAACAAATCTATTAGTTTTATAATCACATGATTTTTGGTGAGCCTGACTTGTGATTTTTGAACATTTGGGGTTGGCAATACTGTGTGTCTGACCAACAGTCCTCATCCTGAAAGGAAACCTGCACAAAACTTTCAAAAGACAAGCCTGGGAGCTTAAATTAATTACTCTGCTCAAAATCACTAAAAATCATTACACTAAAAATCATGGCCTGAACAGAAACACAGGATTTATGGCTTATTACAACAGTCTGCAACCCACTAACCCTCTCTTTTCGTACTATAATTGCAGCGGTGTTCATGGGTCATTCTACTTTGAATGGTCCCTTACAATATGTGCTAACTAGTTATGGTAAGTATCAAAGGGATAGCGGGGTTAGTCTGGATCTGTAAAAGCAGCAAAGAATCCTGTGGCACCTTATAGACTAATAGACGTTTTGGAGCATGAGCTTTTGTGGGTGACAAAGTGGGTATTCACTCATGAAAGCTCATGCTCCCAAACATCTGTTAGTCTATAAGGCGTCACAGGATTCTTTGCTAGTTATGGTAAATAATCTGTTCCACCTTATATTTTGCTGTGACACTGGGAGTATCTTTCCCAAACCTGAAGAAGAGAGGTCTGCGTGGCTCAAAAGCTTGTGTCTCTCACGATCAGAAGTTGGTCCAATAAAAGACATTATCTTACCCAGTTTGTATCTCTAATATCTTGCGACAGACATGGCTACAACTACATTGCATGCAAGATACACAATGGTAATTTGCCTTTTGCATTTGACTGTTTTCTAGCACTCTTTCCACCAACTTATCCATAGTAAATATACACCAGACAGTACAGTATTTTCTCTACATTTCATCAACTTTGTGATATGATCCCTGATTTTAAAAATATGAGAGGAATTACTATAACGTACAAAAAGGCAATATTAGTGAGGACATATACATTATGCATAATAGTGATTATTTGTTTTGAAAAATCTATTTTGTGCTTTCATGCTACATAAAAAAGTCTCCCTTCCTGCTTTAATTCATAAAAAAACAACCTAGTCAGGTGTCCTTAGTCATTTATGGGGGGAAAAAAACAGCCTGAAGCAAAGAAAGTTTTTCCTCCTGGACTGGAAAGTGACAGCTTAAATAATCAGAGGGGTAGTTAGCCAGTCAGTTGTCACAGGCAAAATGTGAACAGATGCCACAAGACCTCTCCATTAGTGTCTGATACCTGGCTGACAAAATTGTAGCGCTGAGGAGTAGAAGAGATTGACAGCTCTTGCTATAGCCAGGCATGGCTGCCAACCTTCCCTCACACAGCTCTGCCAATGCACCTCAGTCCTAACCTGCCAATACAGGGTCTGAACCTGGGTGCTGTTCTGATCTCTGTTTCTATGAGAAGAATCTGCCTGCAGCTCTGCTCAGGGGAGGCGCTAAGGAAGTGAGGGCTACTGCCATTGCATCCTTCATCTTCTTTCTAGATCCCACAGAAACCCCGCAATGGTGGCTCCAGATTAGGGAGGGAGTAGCGGGGAGAGGACTGGCTGCTACCTGGCTCATGTTTTTGCTCCCCAAACCATGTGGGCAAGGCGACATATATTAGGGGTGACTGACCACACCCCTGGTAGCCTGCCTTGCCTCACTTGGCAGGCGTGGTCAGAAGAGCCTTTGGAAGTACGGCTCCAGTACTGAGAACTGCTGGGTTAATGGCCTGAATTTCAATAATTTCAGTAGGGGTGAGGGGCACATCCTGCCCCAATGCAGCAATATTAACAAAATCTTGGAAATTTCATCTCACCTTCCTACAGGGGAACAACCCATATAGGAGAGAATGGGGCCTACAGGGAGAGAGAAATAGATAGAGATTTTGGTTCACGTAATGGGTTTAGGCCTGCCCTTTGTTACCTGTTCATATATAGCTGTGTATCTTCTTTCCCCCAGAGGTAAATTTAATAAAACTTTTTTAAAAATGGACTTTCAGAAAACATATTAGTTTAAAATAAATCCTGAGTTACCACATCCCCATTGAGACAGCATTACAGTTTAGAGAACGGTGCCATTTTCATATCCACAAGAGGAACCTTGTAAAGCACTAAGGATTTAAGTCCACCCTGAGATGCACATTTGTGGCTCCCATTGTTTCCAACAGGAGTCTCACATGCACGTCTGAAGGCAGAATTTGGCTTTAAATGTGCAAAAGAAAAGGAAGAAATTTGGCTTTAAGATTAAGAAAATAAGCAACAACGCACCAGCCAGTGCAACCAGCTGTACGTGCAAAGAGGGCTGGGTCCCTGGAAGATGAATGAAGATGATCTGGATCCTCCCCTTACATGAAGTTTCATCTGGAGATTAAGATTTTAAAAGTGCATCTGCTTTAAGCATGACAGTAAGGCCTGGTCTCCACTAAAAAGATGGGTCTACTCAGCTACATTGTTCAGGGTTATGAAAAATCCACACCCCTGAGCAATGTAATTAAGCCGACCTCACCCCCAGTGCAGACAGCGCTAGGTTGACAGAAGAATGATTCCATCGACCTAGCTATGGTACCTTTCAGGGAGGTGGATTAACAGCACTGATAGGAGAACTCCTCTCATTGCACCAGTGAGTGCCTACACTGAAATGCTACAGCGGTGCAGCTGTAGCTGCGCCACTGAAGGATTTCTAGTGAAGACATAGCCTATGGCCTGACCTACCCATAAACCTGTACCAGTTTAATTAAACCATTGCAGCCCACCTATATGTGGACATTCTTATTTCAGTTTTAAAGTAGTTTATTTCATTTAGTTTAAACTTATTCCTAAACAACTTAGGCTCAACTGCAGTAACGCTGGTTTAATTTGAAATGGGTGTCCACAGTCTTTGGCGTTAGTTTGACTAAAACAGTTTAAAATCACATTTTAAAGAAAGCCAGTGTAGCTACGTATACAGAAGCACTTGTTTTGGATTAACGGTGCCCTATTTTGATTAGAATGTAGGTCACTAAAAATCTCTATTTAAAATACATCACAACATAGGGCTCTCATTGTGAAAGAAGGCCTGGCCTACTCCTAAAATGTAGGTCAACCTAGATACATTGCTCAGGCCTTTGAAAAATTTCATGCCCTGGGTGCTGAATTAGGTCATGTCCTCCTCCTTCTATTCCATACCATACTCCATACACCATGCTATACCATACTCCATACTATACCATACTGCATACTCTCACTGAAACTTAAAGAACATAACTAGAAGGTCACACAGTCTGTAGCTTCTGTAGTCTGAGCTTATTGCACACATGGGGGCTCCTTGAATCCCATCCTTGTGTGCCACCTTCCTATCCCACTCTATTTCAGGCACTCTCTCCAACACCCTCCCTCACATCTTGGGATCTGTGCGTCCCCCATTCCACTCTCTTCCACACAACGGTGGTACTGTGAGTCCATCATGTGTGTCCCCTATTCCCTCTTCCATCAATACTAGGCTCACTCATCCTCTCCAATGTCCACTAGGAGTTCTCTATACCCTCCCATTCCCCCATTTCCTCCATTCCAGGGGCTCTGTGTTCCCCCATTACCTCCTTCCACCTATGCACCCTGTTCCCGCTTCTCCCCCACCATTCTTATTTCTTTTCTTTCTGCCTGGGAGATGAATCATTAAGGGTGTCAACATGTTACGCGCTGTTGGGAAGATGGACATGGCTGATATGGGGCAGGGGGGGTCTTGTTATGCTTGAAGGTGTTAATGACTGACTGCCATAATTAATAGCCAGGTCAGTAGGCTATGTCTACGCTAGAGAGCGTACAGTGGCACAGCTGTACCGATGCACTGCTGTAAGGTCTTTCATATAGCCGCTCTGTACTGATGGGAGAGAGCTCTCCTGCCAACATAATTAATCCACCCCCAACAAGCAGCAGGAGCACACTACCACTTATTCCAGCATAATCTATGGCACTCAGGGAGGTGGCATATCGACGTAGTGTAGACATAGCTTTAGTCTATAGACAGTTGCAGACCAGGGTCAGCTAAGCAAATGCCAGGGGCTCTGTGTGTGTCACACTTCCTCCCACCAGCTTTCTGATTTTCACCAAAATGAATAGGGTTCTGCCCACTGATGTCTAGAGCATTCCCTTGGCCCAAGTAGTGACAAATCAAAGGAATTCAAAGGAAAGCAACAAAATAATTAGGTACCTGGAGGGACTGATTTCTAAAGGAAAATTAAAAGAGCAACATTTTCATAGCTTGCTAAGCAGCAACACATTTTGGAATTGATGGGATGTGGTATTCAGAAGTTATTGCATTACATCCAGATACACAACCAGAGAAATACCATTAAGCTGAGAGCAGTACCTCACTTCGCTCAGTCAACACAGATTAATCTGAAGCAGTGAGATGGGGTTGCTGTCCAGTGTTTTTGTGATTGGAGAGCCTCAACCTATTTGGTAAGGCTGGTGCTCCAAGCCATGGAGAGAACACCAGGCAGTAGCCAGAGGTAAACAAAGCAGTTTAACAGAAAATAAACTACAACTCACCACTTGTGTAACCAGTGCCAGACAAGAGTGTTTAACCAACAGCAGTGTAGGATTATTTCCTAAATTTACAACATATTCTTGAGTACTTTTGTCTGGTCTGGTTTTAATTTTTCAAATTTTGGGGACTCCACCCCTTCTCTTAGGAGATTGTCAACAGTCTAATAGTGGTCTCCTTTGTGAGCTTTTTTCTGATATTTATCTTGAAATCTCCCATTCTTCATTTTATCCCTTTATTCGTAGTTATATCCCCTTCTATCAATCGAATTTATTGTTTACTACCTTAAGGCACACACCTTTTAAATAATTGTGGGTAGTTATCTGGGCCATCCTTAGTTGTTGCTTAGCAAGCTAAGAAATGTCTTTTTTTGTTTAAATCTTTCCTTATAAATCAGTCCCTCCAGGCCTCTAATTATTTTTGGTGCTTTTCTACGAATATTCCCTGATTTGTCACTATTTGTGCCAAATCCTGCCCGTCTTACACAAATCTCCTGTCTGCTTCACTGGAGCATTTTATAAATTGATCAATCCATTAATATATTTGACCCTCTTCCTATTGCTAAGGCACCTAAGAAAGGCATAATTTTAGCTACTCAGGTACCATAGGTGTACAAAAGTAAATCTAGATCAGTGGTGACCAACCGGTCGATCGCCATCGACTGGTCAATCCTAGAGGATCTCCAGTCAATTGCCATCTCCAGTGGCACAGTGGAGCTGCCATAAGACAGTTCCCTGCCTGCCCTAGCCCCCGGCCACTCCTAGAAGAGGCCCTGGAGGTGGGAGGGAAGGGGTCTCCCTCTGTGCACTGCTCCTGACTGCAAGCATCACCCCCACAGCTCCCATTGGCCAGGGATGGGGAGCTGTGGCCAACGGGAGCTGCAGGGGCAGTGTTTGCAGAGAGGGGCAGCACATGGAACCACGTGCCGCTCACCCTTGCACCAGAGGCTGCAGGGGTGTGTTGGTCTCTTCTGGGAGCTGTGTGGGGCCGGGATAGGCAAGGAACCTGCCTTAGCAGCAGCCATATTGCACTGCCGACTGGGAGCTGCTGCAGGTAAGTGCTGCCCGGGGGGATGCTGCACCTGAGTCCCCTCCCGAGCCAGCACCCTGAATCTCCTCCTTCACCCCAACACACTGCCCTAGCCCAGAGTCCTCTCCTGCACCCAAACTCCCTCCCAGAGCTTGCACCCCTCACCTCCTCCTGCACTCCAACCCCCTGCCCCAGGGTCAGCCCGAAGCCTGTGAACACACTGCAAACCTCTTGACCCCAGTCCAGAATCTGCACCCAAACTCCAACCCCTACCCTAGCCCAGTGAAAGCGAGTGACGGTGGGAGAGAGTGAGTCATGGAAGGGGGTGAAATGGAGTGAGTGGGGCGGGGCCTCAGGGAAGGGGCGGGGTAGATCCTGGGTTGCCCTTAAATTCAAAAAGTGATTTTGGGCATAACAAGGTTGGAGATCACTGATCCAGATTATATTTAATTCATTTCCTCTTCCTTAATTCTTTATTCATATACATTGGAAGGGCCCCCGGGGATAAATATCAGCTACCATTGTTTTGCATGCGTTTTACAAAAGTTATCTCCAGACAGTCCTCTTTCCCTGCATTCTCCTAGTCCTGAGCCAATTTCTTCCCTTCTCTGATAAAACTTTTAGGTCCCAATCCTTCACACACTTAGGTTTAGCCAACACTAGAAAAGGTGTACTGTTATAACTGTACTGACAACTCCCTCTGGTGTAGACACATCTTCTACAGGCAAAAGTGTGCTTTTGCCAGTATTGTTTATATCAGTTCTCTGAACAAATAAGCTACCAAAAAAGCGCCATTTTTTGCCAGTATAACTGCATCTCAACTAGGGCTTTTTCTTTTATAGAAATATCATTTAAAAACCACACCCTAAGTGACAGTATATCGACAAAGTTTTTAGTGTAAATTTGGCCTTAGACTACATCTTGACTGTGAAGAGAGATGGGTTTTTTACATTGAAGCTTTGTTTACACTTCACAGCTTTTAGCGACATGACTGTGTCACTAAATGTTGGGCAGTGTAAATGCTGTTTGTCAGTACCTTTGCCAACAAAGTACTTCCACCACCTACAAGCGGGGTTCAGGTTGTCGACAGGAGAGCACTCCTGCCAACAGCGAGCCATTTACACTGCCACTTGCTGTGGCAAAACTTTTGTCTTTCGAGGGTTGGGGGAGGGCTTCTTTACACACCTGTGAACAACAAAAGTTTTTGTCGTTCAATCGGCAGTGTAGACAAAGCCTAAGATAGCTAACTCAAGTTACACATAAATACATAACCCAAGTTAGCTATCTTGATATAAAATCCTAGAAGAGACAAGGCAGAGGTAGTTTTTATCTCAGTGTACATCTACACTACAGCGACTATATCGGCATAGCTATGTCGGCATGACTCTCTAGGGTAGACACGGCATATACTGATGGAGGGAATTTTAATGCAAGTGTAGAAATATCACCTCCCCCAAACAAAGTTAGCTATGTCATTGGAAGCATTCTTCAGTTGACATAGTTGTGCCTACACTAAGGGTTAGATTGGCATAAATATGTTGGTCATGAGTGTGATTTTTTTTACACTCCTGACCCACATAGCTATCTCCACATACCTTTTTAGGTAAACTAAGGGCATCATGGAGGAAGTCCTCAGGGAATCAATTCTGAAGCACTTAGAGGAGAGGAAAGTGATCAGGAACAGTCAGCATGGAGTCACTAACCTAATTGCCTTCTATGACGAGATAACTGGCTCTGTGGATGAGGGGAAAGCAGTGGACGTGTTATTTCTTGACAGGTGGAGGGATATCTCAGCGGTTTGAGCACTGGCCTGCTAAACCCAGTGTTGTGAGTTCAGTCCTTGAGGGGGCCATTTAGGGATCTCGGGAAAAAATCTGTCTGGGGACTGGCCCTGCTTTGAGCAGGAGGTTGGACTAGATGACCTCTTGAGGTCCCTTCCAACCCTGATAGTCTGTGATTAGCAAAGCTTTTGATACAGTTTCCCACAGTATTCTTGCCAGCAAGTTAAAGAAGTATGGGCTGGATGAATGGACTATAAGGTGGATAGAAAGCTGGCTAGATCATCAGGCTCAATGGATAGTGATCAATGGCTCCATGTCTAGTTGGCAGCCAGTATCAAGCAGAGTGCCCCAAGAGTTGGTCCTGGGGCCAGTTTTGTTCAATATCTTCATTAATGATCTGGAGAATGGGGTGGACTGCCCCCTCAGCAAGTTTACAGATGACACTAAACTGGGAGGAGTGATAGATACACTGGAGGCTAGGGATAGGATACAGAGGGACCTAGACAAATTAGAGGATTGGGCCAAAAGAAATCTGATGAGGTTCAACAAGAACAAGTGCAGAGTCCTGCACTTAGGACGGAAGAATCCCATGCAGTGCTACAGACTAGGGACTGAGTGGCTAGGCATCAGTTCTGCAGAAAAGGACCTAGGGGTTACAGTGGATGAGAAGCTGGATATGAGTCAACAGTGTGCCCTTGATGCCAAGAAGGCTAACGGAATTTTGGGCTGTATAAGTAGGGGCATTGCCAGCAGATCGAGGGACATGATCATTCTATCTGACTTCGGTGAGGCCTCATCTGGAGTACTGTGTCCAGTTTTGGGCCCCACACTACAAGAAGGATGTGGAAAAACTGGAAAGAGTCCAGTGGAGGGCAACAAAAATGATTAGGGGGCTGGAGCACAGTGACTTCTGAGGAGAAGCTGAGGGAACTGGGATTGTTTAGTCTGCAAAAGAGAAGAATGAGGCGGGATTTGATAGCTGTTTTCAACTACCTGAAAGGGGGTTCCAAAGAGGATGAATCTAGACTGTTCTCAGTGGTACCAGATGACAGAAGAAGGAGTAACAGTCTCAAGTTGCAGTGCAGGAGGTTTAGGATGGATATTAGGAAAAACTTTTTCACTAGGAGGATTGTGAAGCACTGGAATGGGTTACCTAGGGAGGTGGTGGAATCTCCTTCCTTAGAGGTTTTTAAGGACAGGCTTGACAAAGCCCTGGCTGGAATGATTTACTTGGGGATTGGTCCAGCTTTGACCAGGGCGTTGGACTAGATGACCTCCTGAGGTCCCTTCCAACCCTGATATTCTATGATTCATGTCTACACTACAAACTTTTGCCAATGCAAGTTACATTGGCATAAAGCTGCCACAGTTAGGATAGCACTCGTGTGCATGTATACTTGCCTTCTTGTGTCAGCATTGTGTATACTCACCAGGAGTTCTTGTTTTGATGCACAGTGCAGGTAGATATCCCAGTGTGAAACTCACCACTGTCCAGCACATTATTTTTTGGGAAATTTGGCACTGCATGGTGGGGCAGAAATGAGTTGTGCAGGGGTGACTGGGACTGCATGGTCAAGTTTCCATCATGCAACTTTCTCCACCTCATAATGCCATCTCTATCCCATAATTTTTGTACCTATTTCAAAAAACCCATGACCCTGTGTGGGACTTGTTGCTGTCTTCCATTTCCAACAGAAACATGGAGCCTGCATAGCTCTGCACTATTGTCATGAACATTGTGAGCACAAGAATCAGAATCCTCTGGTATTTGCAGAGCCACAGGGAACATGACCATTTCCTGGAGGGCAGATTGCAGTGGGACATAGTGAGAACCAATTCAAGATTGTTGGTGAAGTTCATGGAGCAGCTGCAAACAGTGGAGTGCCACTTCTGGACCCAAGAAATGAGCATTGCCTGGTTGGATCGCATCATCATGCAGACTTGGGATGATGAGCAGTGGCTGCATAATTTTTGGATACGCCAGGTCACATACATGGATCTGTGTGACAAGCTCTCCCCAGCCCTCCAGTGCAGCGACACCAGAATGAGAGCTGCACTGAGCTATCAGTGGGAAATAATTTTGGAGTTTGAAAATCTACTGTGGGTGCCATTCTCATGCAAGTGTGCAGGTCCGTTATTCCCTTTTTGCTATTCAGGACAGTGACTCTCAGCAATGTGCAGGACATAATGGATGGCTTTTCAGCTATGGGGTCCCCGAACTGCAGTGAAGCGATAGATGGCATGCATATCTCTGTTTTGGCACCAGACCACCCTGGCATAGAGTACATCAACAGAAAGGACTATTTTCTCTGGTTTTGCAAGCAGTGATAGATCACCAGAGATGATTCACTGACATCAGTGTTGGCTGGTCACAGAAGGTGCATGATGCTCACACCTTTAAGAACACAGGACTTTTCAGAAAGTTACAAGCAGGGACTTTTTCCCAATTGGAGGTATACCAGTGGCGATGTTGAAATGCCAGTAGTGGTGCTGGGAGAGTCACCGTATCTCTTACTCCCCTGGCTCTGAAGCCGTACACTGGCCACCTTGACAACATCAAGAAAAGATTCAACTGTCAGCTCAGCAGGTGCAGAATGACAGTCAAATGTGCTTTTGGTAGGCTGAAAGGGCACTGGTATGTTTCCTTACAAGTTTGGATCTCATTGAGAAAAATATCCTAATGGTTGTAGCAGCCTACTATAGGCTGCATAATTTCTGTGAAGAAAAGGGAGGAAAGTTCCTGCCAGGATGGAGATTGAACAGCCAGACACAAGGGCTATCAGAAGAGTTCAGTGCAGAGCCCTACAGCTCAGGGAGGCTGTGAAAGAGAACTTTAACAGAGAGCCAGAGTAATACATTGTGGTGTACTGTGCTCTACCTGGCCCTGCTGTTTGGGGGCCTCTTACAAATTGTGTGGTGCTTAGTACACATCTATGAATATGACACTGTCAGTGCACCTATTAATTTTGTGGCATTACTGTACATTGTATGATGATTACATTGTGTTTGTCATTGGTCCCATGAGTTGTGTCACATAGTACAATACCAACTAGGTGGGTGCTTTCACTACCATTAAGCATTCTGCAGCATAGGTTGGGAATTTATAAAGATTATTTTCCAAACAATAGTCTTTTACTGAGTAACAGAAACATTAAAAAAAAATTCTGAGCAAGTTAAAAGCAATTACGTTAAAACCTTAATAAATGTATGGAACAGAGCTTAAAGAAGGGAAAGGAACAGTCATGTCCATTTTAGCTGCACATGCATCAGCCGTGGCTCTCACAGATTAGTGTATGTGAAGCTGAGGTTGTCCTAAATGTCCCCCAGTGTGGAGTGGTAGGGGATGCAACTCTTGATGCCACATGGAATGCTGAGGAGGGGTGAAAGGGGTGCTATGATGGAGTTCTCTATGGACTGCAAAAGGAAATGAGCCTGGGATTGTTGAACCTGTAGATCAGGGGTCAGCAACCTTTCAGAAGTGGTGTGCCGAGTTTTCATTTATTCACACTAATTTAAGGTTTCACATACCAGTAATACATTTTAACGTTTTCAGAAGGTCTCTTTCTATGTCTATAATATATAACTAAACTATTGTTGTATGTAAAGTAAATAAGGCTTTTAAAATATTTAAGAAGCTTCATTTAAAATTAAATTAAAATCCAGAGCCCCCCGGACTGGTGGCCAGGACCCGGGCAGTGTGAGTGCCACTGAAAAGCAGCTCGCGTGTCGACTTCGGCACCCGTGCCATAGGTTGCCTACCCCTGCTGTAGATCCACAAGAGTCTGCGGCATCTGTTTGCTGCCAGAGAAGCCCCATTATGTCCTGGTGCAATCTCCTCTCTGACTCCTAGGCCTTTCTCTTGTCTGTGCTTTCCTTCTCCACACAGCCTGCAACATTCACCCTTCAGACTCTCTGCTCATGGTGCAGTGCAGCACTGGCTTGCAGGATCTCACCTAACACATCCTTCCATATTGTTTGCTTCCTTCTCCTTATATGGTCAGGTGTGGAGTGGGAAACACATCAGGGCTGCAATGGCACCAGCTACAGATAAAATGCATAGAGATACCATTGTCAGTATAGTCACAAGTGAAAGCAAAAGTTAAGATTCGGACTCTTTCCTTGTGCCTCTACAATTTTAAACAAGACATGCTTATTGACGCTTCTGCTTGGAAGTGCTTGTGCACAGTGCCGCTCACAGCTCCAGCCGCAGTAAATATGGCCCACCAGGGATGAGGGAAATGATGAAGGAATTGCTTGGTTTCATGAAGCTATGCATGTAGGGCAATGGCACTGGATACTGGTACCATTTCCACAGGCAGTGGTGATTTTATCTGATTTCTCACTCTTGAGCGTAACAAAGGTTGAGAGAGCACAGCTTCTGCTGGTGTCCTGAAGCTACCTGGGCCCATATGCCGCTAGCCCGTTTACTGCATGGTGCCTGCTGAAGTTATTGCTGACTGGCGCAGGAAAGCGTCCTACCGTTGTGGAAGAAATAAGGATACCATCCCTAGAAACCTTCAGGAGAGGATTGCAGTGTACCTCCATGGAAGTTTCCTGAGATCTCTCAGGAGGATTCAAAGGACATCCCTCTGTATATAAACAAACTGCTTTTCATGTCCCCCCAGTGACAGGTCTCCCATCCTCTTCCTCTCCTTCCTCCACTTCCATCTCACTGTTCAAACCAGGTGCCTGTGACTTGGGCTCCTTGGGGGTAACTATGGTGTTGTGCAGGGTGGTGCTGGGGTCTCCCCCAAGTATGGCATGCAGCTCTTTGTAAAAACAGCAGGTTTATGGCTTGGTGCTGGATCAACTGTTGGTCTCTCTGGTCTTCTGATATGCCTGCTGCAGTTCCTTCACTTTCGTGCAGCATTGCTGCTGATCCCTGTCATACTCCCTTCTCTTGCATCCCCTGTGCAAGCTGCTCATAGATGGCCACATTTCAATGGCTGGTCCATAGTTGTGCTTGCACAGCCTCTCCTTCCCACGTTACCAGAAGATCCAATATCTCCTGTCTACTCCAGGCTGGAGTTTGTACGCTGCATGGGCGGTGGGTAGGGGAAGCTGGGTCTCACCAAACAGCCAGCAATGGCCCCGCCCACACTCCACCCCCTGGGCCCTGCTTCATCAATGCCGCTGAGCTCCAGGGACTGGGGCTACACTGCACGTCTTCCCAGAGCTGTGCCTGCACTGCACCCTGTCTCTCCCAGCGCTCCGGGGTTGGGGGGAGGGCTGTGGTGGCACTATGCACTCTCCCTCCCAGTGCTCTGGGGCTGGGGGGGCTGCAGTGGCACTGCGCGCTCTCCCTCCTGGTGCTCTGGGGTTGGGGGGGGGCTGCAGTGGCACTGCACGCTCTCCCTCCCAGCACTCCAGAGCTGGGGAGGGGCTGCAGGTACTAGCCAGCCTGGGGAGGGGGCTGGCGGCCAAAGTGGGGGGGGATCTGGGTTCCAGCGTGGGGTGGGGGTGGAATGGGTGGGGCCTCAGGTGGAAGGGAAGGGGATAGGGGCTAGCCTCCCACATCCAGTGGTTCACACGCTTCCCATGGTAGGCGGCACGATGGGGTTGAGCAGTTGCACCCAACAATGGAGAGCTGGTAGTTGTGCTTGCCAAGCTGTGCAATAAGGGAAAGTCATTTCAAAAATTCATGGGGTTTTAACTGGCGAGGGGGCTCCTGGTCTCTCTGACCTCTGGGAAGTGGAGTTTACAATTGTCAGTTTTGGGCATTGTGGTATAGCTGCTGGAGGACTGGTGGGGTCTACATAGATAATGCAATGTCCACATTCACACTGCGTCAACCTCAATACATTGACCGTGGCCCAATGCCATTTGGGGAGGTGATGTTATTGTATCGGTGTAATGGACAGCTTACATGGAGGGGAGACAAATTTAAGTGTAGACACATGCACAACTAGTCGACAGCAGGGTGGCTTAAATAGACTTAACTTTGTACTGTAGACCAGGTCCAAGACTCAGTGGGGCTAGTTAAAGTCATCACTGTACCCTACCCCACCCCCACCTGGGTCATACCTCAATTACCTACACTGAGATTAAAAACTACCTATGCCTTGTCTTCACTAGGATTTTACACTGGGATAGCTAACTCAGGTTAGATAACTCTAAAATTAAAGGACCTTGTCAGGGCCTTGAGAGATAAAGGACAAATTCATCTCTTCTCTTGAACAGATAAGGTACTGTATGGCATGCGAATCCTGTCAAAAGAGCTTTTAAAGACATACATGTATTTGACAAAAAGGGTATGCTAATCTGACAGTATTAATTAATCTTAATATTTTGTATTTAGGACCTTCTTCTGTTCCCATTGAAATCAATGGGAGTTTTATCTCTGACTTCAATGAAAGATCAGGAGTGGTGCCTTTCATCTAAAAATCTTAAAGCATTCATTAATTGACTAGACCACAATGGGTCAAATCCTGTGAATGTCTTTCTTTTTGTTTTAACTTTAAATAAGTTGACAACATCTAAACTGATTTGCTTTAAATCTGGTACACAGGGCCTAGGCCCTGATCCTGAAAAATCCTTACTTATGTAAGTAGTCTCTTCTCCTACGAGCAGTCCCACTCAAACAAATGGAATTATTCAGGTGAGTTATTCAGATCCTTCCATTTGAATAGGATAAATTTTCATCCTAGAGTGATTATTTTTCATTTTTAAGTGACTGATTTATGGCATTTGTAATGAAAATGCCAGGAGAACTTTAGCTGTAGATGTTGGAAATGTTCAAATATTTCCCATTAGGTCCCTTTGTGCAATGTCATAAAAGGCAAAATTTGGAAAACAGGAGAACACAGCTAGCATATATTCTGCAACAATCAGATAACAAGTAAAATAATCACCACTTATCAACTGATAGATTCAAGAAGTAAAGGTGCAACTCTGAGATACACTTTAGTGAGGGAAACTGGATTACTACAACACTTTGTATTTCCTCCCTTTTGGCTCAAAAAGCTACTGCAGTGCTCTGATGCTTTCAGCATACTGTGTCTCACACAACAATAAACAAACAGAACTTGGATTTTCATATAGGAACCCTAGAGCATACAGTTTTAACTGGTTTTCATTGGCTAGATCCTAATCTGACTGATACAACAAAGTTCAGAGGCAGGATTCTGTGTGTCTGTGCTGGTATTACTCAGGAATCACTCCACAGAAGATGAAAACATTACCCTATATAGCACAGATCCAGCAGAAATGCTTGTTTCATCCTAAATGGCATGTGTGTTGTCATGCTGTAAAAAGTAATGGGCCTGCTAAAAAGGACCCGAATAGATGGTTCTGGTCTTGCACTGCCCTAAGGAGTGGCATGGGAATGGTTAATAGAAATTAGAGTATATGATGATTAAACAAATAGAAGTAAACGAAATTAAGGGATTAATCTACTAAAATCATGTATACAGCACATACTTCTGCTCACATAGCTATCTCTGTCAGTGGTATGAAGAGGAGTGATTCCTGATTGACATAGCCTCTAGTGTAGATACAGTTATACTGGCACAACTGTGTGTTTGCCAGTATAGCTTGCTTTGCTCATGATGGCTCCATTTGGCTTGTATAAAATAAACTGCAAATTGGAGTGTTGTGCTGCTAAAGTACCTATACTGATAAAGCGCTCCTAGTATAGAAATGGCCTAAAGCCTTGTCAACACTACTGAATTTTACAAAAATATTCCCCCTGGTTCTACTATTACCTCAACTGAACTAAAGTTAGCACTGGTTAGGGTTGCCAAATCTGACTGAAGCTATTCTGGGAGATTTTTCCCCCCAACATGATGTAATATCATTTTCTTAAAATATCCTATTAAAATCTCCTGGATTGCTTTCAACAGTCACTGGGAGATCGATGCTGATTCTGGGAGACCAAGGCCAGTCCTGGAGGCTTGGCAACCCTAGCACTAGTGGAGACCTAGGCTCCCAGAGCCCAGGATTACTTTTATCACCATGTCATCTAAACATGACAGTGAGGAAACACCAGAAGCCACCAATGCCATGTGTGCACTACGGCTCCCACCAATGCTGATACCAGTTCATCTGAACTACTGGTAGTATGGTGGGAATCTGTAAAATTCCCTACTACAGCCACATCCTAAAGCTTACTCATTGCTCTTTCAAAGGAGCTCCTACATTCTTTGATTTTGCTGCTACTGACTTAAATGGGAGCAGGATTGGATCCAATGTGCTTCTTGTAAATCAAGGCTTTGAACTGCGAATGATAATTTCTTGGCCTTTTGACTAAGATCAAGTGCAGCATCTATTATTATCAGTTTAATGTCTGATGCATATCTGTCTGGGGATTACGTATTAAATGGGTTTTTGGAACTAGAAGATGGTCTAACAGCTTGCTCCTTCCTTTCCACAAAGGAACTCCTTGGAGGAAGAAGGAGAAAGAACTGAGGATGTTTAGTCTGCTTGTTATAATGCAGCAACTGGTTTAATGCAGGTATTCCCAAACTACAGTCCTGGGTAGTGCGCTGGTGCATGCAACTGCATTCTCCAGGCAAGTTCTTAGTAAATCTTTAACTCCATGTGACTCATGTTGGAATCTCATTCAGTGTTATACAAAACTGTGTTTTCCCTATTTGAACACCCCAGTTTTCTCTCAACATTTTTTAAAAGTGTAATTTTACTAAAACTGGTTGCAAAGAGATCTTGAATCATTTATTTGAGTGCATATTGCTAGGAATTTCTATCATCACAATTTACATTAAAATGAAAAGGAAACATGTACATTGTTTATTTACAGTGTTACAGTTTATATGTATGTAATAATTACAATGAATAATTTTCCTCAAGAAGTGTTAATAGAGGGCTACAGCACCTATTGCAGCTGCACATGTGGGCCTCGGGGGAAAAGTTTGGAAACCCCCAGTTTAATGACTATGGAGTGATGAAGAAAGGCACTGCCTTGAACTGTATCTTCATATTTTCATTGTTAACTGTCATCCTTATAATAAGAGAACTGATTTCCCAACCATTTTTAACAGCGTCTACATATAGTATCCCTCCTTTCAGCTTCCCTAGACTCAGTAAATGAAAGTCATGATTTGTGAGGGATAAGCATGGACACACTGTCACCTGAACAAAACAAGAACAGAATTGCGGTTAGGTCCATCCTCAGCCAATGGAATATATGTGTGTATACACATACACACACACACACACACACACACACACACACACGCTTTCATGAAAGTGTATTCACTGTTTATTTCTTGGTTGTGGAGAATGTAGTTCAAAATGAACATATTAGAATATGCTGAAAGTTGTTAGAGAAAAAACGGAATTCAGGACATCTGAATATTATTTCCATCTCTGATACTTAATTTGGGTAAATTTCTGGGCACCTGGGTGAAGTGTTGCCATCTGCTAGGTCCTTACACATCGGTCGTTCCAAATAATCAAGAGACCCTCCAGGTTCAACATTCTGTTTCTGCTACCCAGGTTCTAAAGCACATGATCTTCTCACAGGTAACATGGGGAACATGGAAAAGAGATCTTACTGCAACACATTGATTCTCTCTGTGGACATGAGACTTAGTGTTCCTCAAGCCCTTAAAATGGGAGGACAATACTTAGCTCACAGTGTGAAGACTAACTCACTATTTTGTAAAGCACTTTGAAGTTAAAGAGCATTATAAAAGAGGTAAGTATTAGGACTCGTCCACACTTGAAAATTAGTTTGGATGAAGGTACCACTCTTACTCTGGAATAAGAAAGTCCAAAAATAGTTATTCAGGGATATTCCAGAATAGCTATTCTGGAACAACTCCATGTAGAAAAGGCTTTATTATACCTCATTACCCTTCCAGAAATTATGTAAAATAATTTGTTTAGCTTGTTTAATTCATATTGTAGTTATGTTTAGACATAAAAAGGTCACAGAGGAGAGAAAGTATCAGAGGGGTAGCCGTGTTAGTCTGGATCTGTAAAAGCAGCAAAGAATCCTGTGGCACCTTATAGACTAACAGACGTTTTGGAGCATGAGCTTTCGTGGGTGAATACCCACTTCTTCAGATGCATGTGGTGGAAATTTCCAGGGGCAGTATATATATGCTAGCAAGCAAGCTAGAGATAACGAGGTCAGTTCAATCAGGGAGGATGAGGCCCTGTTCTAGCAGTTGAGGTGTGAAAACCAAGAGAGGAGAAACTGGTTCTGTAGTTGGCAAGCCATTCACAGTCTTTGTTCAATCCTGAGCTGATGGTGTCAAATTTGCAGATGAACTGAAGCTCAGCAGTTTCTCTTTGAAGTCTGGTCCTGAAGTTTTTTTGCTGCAGGATGGCCACCTTAAGGTCTGCAATAGTGTGGCCAGGGAGGTTGAAGTGCTCCCCTACAGGTTTTTGTATATTGCCATTCCTAATGTCTGATTTGTGTCCATTTATCCTTTTCCATAGAGACTGTCCAGTTTGGCCAATGTACATAGCAGAGGGGCATTGCTGGCATATGATGGCGTATATTACATTGGTGGATGTGCAGCCTCTTTGATGATAATGTCAGGGTGGTTTTACACACAACTATTTCAAATTTAATGACAATATATATCTCCAGATCAGTGGCACTGCTATGGGCACCCGCATGGACCCACAATATGCCAATATCTTTATGGCCGACCTGGAACAACGCTTCCTCAGCTCTCGTCCACTCACGCCCCTTCTCTACCTACGCTACATTGATGACATCTTCATCATCTGGACCCATAGGAAGGAGACTCTGGAAAAATTCCACCACGATTTCAACAGCTTCCACCCCACCATCAACTTCAGCCTGAACCAATCTACACGGGAGGTCCACTTTCTTGACACCACGGTGCAAATAAGTGATGGTCACATTAACACCACCCTATATCGAAAACCTACTGACCGCTATACCTACCTTCATGCCTCCAGCTTCCATCCCGGACACATCACACGATCCATTGTCTACAGCCAAGCACTGAGGTACAACCGCATCTGCTCTAACCCCTCAGACAGAGACCAACACCTACAAAATCTCCACCAAGCATTCTCAAAACTACAATACCCGCACGAGGAAATAAGGAAACAGATCAACAGAGCCAGACGTGTACCCAGAAGCCTCCTACTGCAAGACAAACCCAAGAAAGAAACCAACAGGACTCCACTGGCCATCACATACAGCCCCCAGCTAAAACCCCTCCAACGCATCATCAAGGATCTACAACCCATCCTGGACAATGATCCCACACTTTCACAGGCCTTGGGTGGCAGGCCAGTCCTTGCCCACAGACAACCTGCCAACCTGAAACGTATTCTCACCAGTAACTGCACACCGCACCATAATAACTCTAGCTCAGGAACCAATCCATGCAACAAACCTCGATGCCAACTCTGCCCACATATCTACACCAGCGACACCATCACAGGACCTAACCAGATCAGCCACACCATCACTGGTTCATTCACCTGCACATCCACCAATGTAATATACGCCATCATATGCCAGCAATGCCCCTCTGCTATGTACATTGGCCAAACTGGACAGTCTCTATGGAAAAGGATAAATGGACACAAATCAGACATTAGGAATGGCAATATACAAAAACCTGTAGGGGAGCACTTCAACCTCCCTGGCCACACTATTGCAGACCTTAAGGTGTCCATCCTGCAGCAAAAAAACTTCAGGACCAGACTTCAAAGAGAAACTGCTGAGCTTCAGTTCATCTGCAAATTTGACACCATCAGCTCAGGATTGAACAAAGACTGTGAATGGCTTGCCAACTACAGAACCAGTTTCTCCTCTCTTGGTTTTCACACCTCAACTGCTAGAACAGCGCCTCATCCTCCCTGATTGAACTGACCTCGTTATCTCTAGCTTGCTTGCTAGCATATATGTACTGCCCCTGGAAATTTCCACCACATGCATCTGAAGAAGTGGGTATTCACCCACGAAAGCTCATGCTCCAAAACGTCTGTTAGTCTATAAGGTGCCACAGGATTCTTTGCTGCTTTTTCAGAGGAGAGGAAGAAAGGGAGTTGGGAATGACATACAAGAACATGACCCTATGCCCTAACCTTGAGCAGGAAATTTCTACAGAACAGCCAGCTGGTTAGGGCACTGTGTTTGTACAGCGCCAAGCACACACCATTATCACATAAATAACCATCAGATGCAATATACTGAAAAGAACTGTCACGCAGACAGAAACGTAGAGCAACAAATGTCGATGCCACAAAACGCTGCAGAAAACCGAACCAAGCTGGCGTGACTTTTAGAGCAAGCCCCCAAAGGCTGCCTAGCGTGGCACGGTACCGAAGGGCACCGGGGCCAGACGGCGTTGCTGGCGACCCCCCACCCATGAGAGCGCAGTCACGAGCCCGGCGGAGCGGCGCCCCCCGCGCAGGGCTTCACCTAGCTCGCAGCGGCGGGGCAGAACCCAGCAGCCACGGGGTTTGCAGCAAACTTCGCCGCCGGTCCGCCCGCCGCCGCGCGCCAGCGGCGCTCCCGGGAGCGTTCCATCCCGCCCTGCTCAGGGGCTGCCCGCCGCCCGCGGAGCTGGGGGGGCTCGAGCGCACCCCCTAGGGGCGTGCGGGGGGCGCTGCAGCCGGCGGGTCACGTGCGTGTGACAGCCGCTCTCGCTGGCCGCGGCAGCCGCGCCGCAGTTCCACCCGCAGCAGCCGTCTCGAGCGCTCGCCGGAGCCCGAGCCGGATCGCGCGGAGCCCGGGCGCGCTGTGCAGGAGTAACCCCGCGGGTTGCACCCGGCGGGGGCCGGGCTAGACCGAGCCGCGGTGCCAGGAGCTGCAAGCTGCAGGCGGCGGCCATGGCGGAGCTCCCCTGAAGGAAGCGGCGAGGGAGGAGGAGGAGGAGGAAAGGAGAAATCTCTGCATTCCCTCCACCCCATCCCTGCGCGGACTCCTCGTCCGCCTCCCTCTTGTATGCACCGCTGAGACCGCGCGCGGACTCTGGCATCCACCGCAAGCCCCCCACGTTCCCCCCTTTTCTGTTGCAAACAAAGAGAAGAGAGAGAGAGGAGGGGAGAGAAAATCTCCTTGGCTCGAGTATGGCGGACCGCAGCCTTGAGAGCATGTCCCTGCCTCTGGAGGTGAGAGCCAGGCTGGCTGAGCTGGAGCTGGAATTATCGGAAGGTAAATGATTTGTGATCGTCCTCCTAATTTCCACCCTAGCCTCGCCCGCCGGGAGACCCGAGAGGACCCAGCCCCGGGGCTGTCTGCAGCTGCAAGCCTGCCAGTAGGGTCGGAGGAGAACTGGGGAGGTGGGGGTGACACTTCAATGGGGGGGTTCCCTGGAAGGTTGGTTGTCTCTACTGCAGTGTGTGTAACCTCTCGTCCCCAGCTTTGTGTCCTCATCTCCTGTGTGTATTTTGCATGGTTCAATTGTTTCCTGTGAGTGTCAGTTTCTCCTGGTATGTGACAGCCTAAGGAATGGGGGGAAAAAATCCCACAGAACATTGGGTTGATTTTTCCTGTTTCTCCTTGTGACTCTTGATGAGGAATTTGCTGCATTTTCAGTTTATCGGGAAACTGGTTTATTTAATTTTTTTGCTGCGGTTGCTTTTGTTTTCTCACTAATTCCTGATGGCGCCTGTTGTGTCTTTTTTTCCTGCCCCTTTCCCCCCCTCCCACTACCTTTTTCTGAGGCTCTGTAATTTTTTTCTGACTGTAAATTCCTCCTCCTCCTCGCTGCCTCTCCTGCCACAGTGCTGGTGGAGGTGGAAAAGGGGGCTTTGGCAGCAGGATTTGCTGCTCCAGTGTTGCATGTTTTATTACGGAAAATGGAAAAATCTTAAGGGCTGGACTTGCAGGGATTCCTGTCCTGCCAAGAAAATGCAGTATTACAAAAATCTGCTATATACTTTGTTACAAAACCTATTTGAATATATCCAGGGACTTGCGGTGAAGTCCATGCAGCTGAGTCAACATTTAAATCAGTTGCAACAAAATAATATTATTTAGGAAGGTTTATTAAAAAAACAGGTTAATTATTTCTTTAGGGGAAACAAAAATGTTACATTAAAAATTTTTAAACGACTTTTCTGTTTAATTGCGAGCTTGGGATCATTCTCCGGTTTGGTCTGTTTGGATGCTCCACGGATGGGAAAGATGTCAGTGTAATTCTCCTATTATTATTGTTCCTCTGATTTGGAGGATAAGCTGAAGAGACTAAACCCTCCATCCAGCGTGTGTCTCGCTTCACATTTTGATGTGTGTCAGATTGGGTTAAGGAACGAGATGTGCCGAATGATTATTTTGTATCAGGGTTACTTATTGGTTGGCTACTAACGAGTTCATGTGTTCAAATGTCACACTAAATCTATAATGTGTATCTAATATATTCCTCTCTGGGGAAGAGAGCGAGACTATTTCTGTATCATAACGCTAGAGTTTGCTATGTCCAGGAGTGAAATGCTGTTGACGGTTGGTTGGTCCCTCTCTCTTATCAAAGACAATTAACGTTCATCCACCTCTGAAAGGCTGTTAGAATGACGCTTAACAGAAGGGGGGAAAAATAACCCAGCATGTCCCAAATTGGTCGTTGGAATAGCTCAATATATCGAACTCCATTTTTTGTAACGGTTTTAGGAGGGCTTGTTGCCAGAAAGTAAAATGCACTCACGCCTATTTCCACAGCAGGGAGGAGCTGATGTTGACATTGTATTTTCCTTTTAACGCTTTCAGGTGAAGAGGAGAATGAGCTACTGGGATTGCTTGTGGCTCTGTGCGTTGCTCTAAGTCCTGTAGCTTTTTTCAGTGCCCTGAACTCTTGAAATAAAGGAGACTAAAAAGCAAGATTGTCTTATTGCAACCTACTGTGCATTGATTGGCCCTTATCTGTGCTAATAGGGACAGGAAAAGCTGACTGTTTATACCAGAGTGTGCCTGATACCCAGCATTCTGGCTGCAAGCAGAGATGCTGTTGAGTTCATATACAGTACGATCTATAGATCAACAGTATAGTAATGAAAACAAATTTAATATATACTGTATTTTCAGCATGCTATAATCAATCTGAATATAGCTTCCCTGTGAATGATATATTTCTATGGTAAAGAACACAGCATAATCCAGTAATGTAATGAGGAAGTAGGATATGGTTAGCAATTAGACATTTGTACACACATTAGTTCAGCTTCATCCCTGGTGTAATTATTTACTTCATTGGAGTTCCAACAGGTGTGAACTTAGCCCACTAACAATATCTCTTTCTTTGTGCCACTGCACCCAGCTCCTAGTGGGCAGTATGGCCAGTGTCTTCAAAACATGGCACCTATATTTTGGACCTCTAAGTACCTGAATAGTTTAATTTTTTTTTGGTGGGTGGGGGAGGGAAGGGGAGACCAAGCACCACTGAAGTGACTTAACTTAAATGAGTGGGCTAAATGAATTGAATTTAATGGTGATTGCAGGTGCCCAGCACCTCTGAAAATTAAGCCACTCATTTGTTAACTTTAGGCATGGACATTTGAAATTTTTGGCCTATGCCCATAATTTCCCAAGGTAGATGTATCTCTATATACAGTAGGATCACTAATTTTAGAAGCTGAAGTTATAGATTTCTAAGATTGGTAATGTGCTTAGTGTACTAGCACAGCTCTTTAATTGGTTTTTAGAGCAATTTGGCATTGCTAGGCCCTGATCCCACAAACATTTGTGGGTACTTAATTTTGCTACTTTGAACAGTTCCATTGAAATCAATGGCACTGCTCACAACAGTAAAGTTAAGCATATTCATCATATGCTTGCAGGATCAGGGTCTTTGTATATGTTGCAGTTATGATATGCTAGTGTGTCAGTGTATTACAGCCCAGTTTCAGGAAACTCAGGAGAGCAACAAAGAATCCTGTGGCACCTTATAGACTAACAGACGTTTTGGAACATGAGCTTTCGTGGGTGAATACCCACTTCCTCAGATGCATGTAATGGAAATATCCAGGGGCAGGTATATATATGTGTGCTAGCAAGCAAGCTAGAGATAACGAGGTCAGTTCAATCAGGGAGGATGAAGCCCTGTTCTAGCAGTTGAGGTGTGAAAACCAAGATAGGAGAAACTGGTTCTGTAATTGGCAAGCCATTCACAGTCTTTGTTCAATCCTGAGCTGATGGTGTCAAATTTGCAGATGAACTGAAGCTCAGCAGTTTCTCTTTGAAGTCTGGTCCTGAAGTTTTTTTGCTGCAGGATGGCCACCTTAAGGTCTGCTATAGTGTGGCCAGGGAGGTTGAAGTGCTCTCCTACAGGTTTTTGTATATTGCCATTCCTAATGTCTGATTTGTGTCCATTTATCCTTTTCCGTAGAGACTGTCCAGTTTGGCCGATGTACATAGCAGAGGGGCATTGCTGGCATATTATGGTGTGGTGTGCAGTTACTGGTTAATAACTCTAGCTCAGGAACCAATCCATGCAACAAACCTCGATGCCAACTCTGCCCACATATCTACACCAGCGACACCATCACAGGACCTAACCAGATCAGCCACACCATCACTGGTTCATTCACCTGCACATCCACCAATGTAATATACGCCATCATATGCCAGCAATGCCCCTCTGCTATGTACATCAGCCAAACTGGACAGTCTCTACGGAAAAGGATAAATGGACACAAATCAGACATTAGGAATGGCAATATACAAAAACCTGTAGGAGAGCACTTCAACCTCCCTGGCCACACTATAGCAGACCTTAAGGTGGCCATCCTGCAGCAAAAAAACTTCAGGACCAGACTTCAAAGAGAAACTGCTGAGCTTCAGTTCATCTGCAAATTTGACACCATCAGCTCAGGATTGAACAAAGACTGTGAATGGCTTGCCAATTACAGAACCAGTTTCTCCTCTCTTGGTTTTCACACCTCAACTGCTAGAACAGGGCTTCATCCTCCCTGATTGAACTGACCTCGTTATCTCTAGCTTGCTTGCTAGCACACGTATATATACCTGCCCCTGGATATTTCCATTACATGCATCTGAGGAAGTGGGTATTCACCCACAAAAGCTCATGCTCCAAAACGTCTGTTAGTCTATAAGGTGCCACAGGATTCTTTGCTGCTTTTACAGATCCAGACTAACACGGCTACCCTCTGATATCAGGAGAGCAAATAGATTCAGGATAGCACTTAAGCACTTGCAGAAAGTTATGCATGCTCTTAAGCCCTATGAAAGTTAATGGGACTTAGAGATGAGCTTAATTTAAAGCATGTGCTTAAAGGCTTTCCTGAATGAGGGCTTAGGGAAGAAAACTGTTGTAGAGATGTTGATTGTGTGAAATGATTTATTGCATTGCTTATGCTTGTATGTTTTAGTGTGTCTCTTCAGCAACACGGTGTTGGCACATCCATGAGCTGTGTGTCTTAAAAGTGTAAGTTGTACCAGTGCATTCTGGGACTCCTGGTGCATTTGTCCCATAGTGCAAAACACACTTGTGGGCACCAGAAGCTTTTGAACAACTTCCAAATGAAAGTTGCTGCATTTTGGAAAGGAGTGAGCCATTGACTGTCTGATTGTGGTTTCTTATTCTAGAGCTAAATACTTCTCAGGTGTTGTAATCAGTTTGTACAAATGATGGCCTCAATCCTGCAAGTATTTATGTATGTGTGGAACTTCATACGTATTAGTAGTCTCACTGGGACCGGGAGAGCAGTGCTGTGTCACAGGCACACAAGACACTGTATGGCTCTTACAACCTCAGTGTCTTTCAGCTTGTTTTTTTTTTTTGGGGTGGTGGTGGTAGCAATATATTTTCACTTACAAAGTGATTCTGATCTTGCTCAAGCTGGGTCGTGCCTGACTTCATTCAAAATCTAATTGAATTCAGTGGTCAGAGTAACTACACTACCTGCCAGGTAACTACATGACCTGCCCCATAACCAGTTAGGGTATGATGTGAAGTGTGTGGGATGAGGTAAGGTAGTGTCCTATGATTTTTGTCCAAATCTTGAGGCTGACTTGCATTGCTTTGTGAGGAGGAGTTGTACATTCTGAAAGTGTTGGATTTGTAGGGCTCATGTTGTGATTGTCATTGAAGGCTGACCAAACTTCTGCAGCAATCCTTGTCTAGGTTTCCACTGGTGACAGACTTACCTCTGGTGAAGTCTGAAAATGATTATTTTTTTTTAAAAATACAATTGTTAAAGGGTTTTAAAACATTGTATGGGTGTAAATTCAGTTAACCATTTTCAGATCATGTTACTTTTCTTAATATGATTTAAAGATTGGTGTGGCCAGAGTCTCAAGAACCTAAGCAAAAACCTGCAAAAACCTTATAGTGTATGTCTGCAGTCTAAATCCATGTGAGATGGTGAAATATGTATGTGTGTACTGTAAATTTACCACCTGAGGAGTAAAGTCCACTTTCATGTTAAGTGTTGAGGTGTAATTTTATGTTCCGTTTAAGGCATTAGTATATACTTTACCATGAAGTGTTCCCCTAATGTTGGAGCAGGGAGAAATGTTACAGTGTATCTCTGAAAACACAGAAATGCCAAGCAATAGTTTGTGAAAGTGTTTTAGGTAAGTAGTGGGTCTTCTATCATCCAGTTCAATATTCTCTAAGATTTTTGGCATTTGTATGAGTGTGTGTGCATGTGCACTGGCATATTACCTGCTTGCTCTGAAGCTCTGTAGTGGTTTCCACTGTCTGTACTGGTGCTTGCATGGCTGATAAACTGTAGCTCTTCTGGGCTGATGCAATCAGCATCGTACTTCACGGTGTAGTTCTTTAAGGCTGTTCGCAATTTTATGAGCCTTTAGTTTTCTAACCCTGTGTAATTTTTTACTGGATGGAATTAGATGAATCATCTTATTTTCTACTAACTGAACATCTGATATAATAGTGATAAAAGTATTTTGTAAATGTCTTTGTATTAGAAAATATCAAAATTAAAAGACTCATCCATTTTTAAAAGCTCCTACCAATTAGAAAGATTTGCTGTAGAAATACTTTTTCTTTTTTTGTCTTAATTTAAGGGTACACAAGATTACATTGCTCTTTACATTACTTTCTGATCCTAAATTAATTGGGAAAAGATGCTTTACATTTCTTCCATTATTTTATCCAAGTGTCTGATAACCTTGTAGAAACACTTAAGGAACCACAGACGCCATATGGAAAATGTGAAATACATCCTGTTCAGAAATTATTCTCACTGTATGCTATGTATGTTAGTTCCTTTCCTCCTTCATTTTAAGAATATGAGGCATAGAGTTTTTTGTGTGTGAACCTTTCCCAAAAGAATATTTTTCATAAAATGTCAGCAGAGGGTCTGGAAACACATTCAGCTAATTAATTTGACCCTCAGTTTTAGTTATGTCCATTGGCCCCATCATGTGCATTAATGTTTGGATTTATTGTAATTGTTGTTTGGCCCAGATTGCAAATTAATTTGTTGGTTCTAGGGCTCTGTGCTCCCCACCCCCATCTCTTCTTTTTATGTCTGTTTCTGTGCAGTATTTCCTTCAGGATAGGAAAGCAAGGGCCTCAGACACTACTAGAATAATACAGTCAGCAAAAATACAAGTGCTTTCAGAAGGGAAATATAGTTGGCAGGGTCTACCGTGGAAACTAAAAGCAGCAAACCTGCACGTCTGGATATACTCATCGGGTTGGGGCCAGGGAACTTTAGTTCCTATAGTTAGTACTTACGAGTGATGTTAGCCAGCTGACCCTGAACCAGCATAGCAGGGTTAACACTGTGGAAACCTGAATAACTACCATATCTGTATGAATTTGGGGACATGGTAATGCTTTTGCTTTAATTCATTCTTCAACAGATGGTACTCAAGCAAATGGGTACAATCAACCTGTCCAGTGGGCTCTAAAGAAACATTTTTTCCTTTAAGGTGAAGCTCTTGTCATCAGTTGTGCTGGACAGTGCCCTGGTTTGAGAGCGAGAGCAAGAGAGCTTGCTGTTTTATAAAGGCAGCCAGATTTTCTCATGAGTTAACGCTCTCATTTAAAGGAAGGGAATCAGAGCTTTAATATGTGTTACATTTGTAGTTATTTGGCTTTGCGCTGATATCTGAACTCAAGACCTTTAATGGATGTTGATACATCACAAGGATTTCCTAATGGCACTAGCATGCATTGGCTACTCACTCATTTGAAATGCATTTTAATGTCTTGTAAAACATACTGTGCATATTCTGAGGATTTCCCCAAAGCAGTTCTCCTGAAAGTATGCTGTAAATATACTATTATTTGAGATTGCTATTGAGCAACGGTTATGGAGAAGTGTTTCACTTGATAGATCATTCAGATTATCAGTACTGTGTTACACACAACAGAGACACCATTGCTTCTCTTCTGAAGGATGTGTGAAAATTGCCTCAGGGGCATCGGTTTTGTTGGTAAAGCAGCCAGCAAGCAATTTATTTATAACAAGAATAAATGGAGTGAGGGCCTGGCCTTCCTGACACTACATGTTGTCTATCTCTGGTTCTACTGCACGGTCCAGCGGGTAAAAGCCTCATATTGCTTTCCCTTGCCAAACTATACAACTTCATATATATTGTTATTCAATGTGATATCTTTATGCTATAAGAAGATAGTCTAGCCCACATCTAAAAATATTCTTCCATATTTTGGAGTCCGCTGTCACATTTAGATTCAAACAGTCTTTACCCTGGTAACTCCATTTACTCCTTCATATCAAGGGAAGCACAGATTAAACTTCCCTTTCATTTTCTTCAGAAAAATGATTATTAAAAAAATCTTTTTCTATGTAAAACACAGGTATAATGGGAATGGAGAGCAGTAGAAAGATAAGTGTCTCTCCAAAGGGGAGAGAGGGAAGCAGGCCTGGTCTACACATACAAATTAGATTGAGTTAGCTACATTGCTCAGGGTTGTGAAGTTTCACATCCTGAGTGCTATAGTTTGGTTGACCTACTCCCAATGTAGAGCACAGCTGAGTTGATGGAAGAATTCTTCCACTGACCTGGCTACCATCTCTGGGAGAAGTGAATTATCTACATCAATGGAAAAACCCTTTCTGTGGTTGTAGGAAGTGTCTGTACTACAGCAGCACACTTGTAGTGTAGACATAGCCAGAGAATCCTAAATTTACTGTATCCCTTCTGTACTTAAGTACTGACTTATTAAGTTTTATAAGAGGATATTTGTATAAAGCATCAAGCAGGACTTTTTTTAAAAAAAAATAACTGCATTAATTCTTCAGCAACTGTCAGACAAGATGACTCACTGCTGTATAAGAATTCACCACAGTACATAGCAGATTTGACATAAACTCTTAATCCTTGTGAAATTTTGCATGTATATTTCCCACCTCCTCTGTGGGTGAGCTTGTGTCTATGCTGAAGTCCTGTGATCCCACTCTGCCCTCCTTCCTAAGGACCAGTTTTGGTGTCCCCAGTCATCTAGCTGAGGACGGGATGTGGCCCACTGTCCAGAGTTCATTAACAGTGTTTTGTAATTGTCTAGAAAGGTCACTCTTATAATGTTTCCTTTCTTTCCTCAACTCATGAGGCTGAGATTGGTGCATTTCCAGTCCCCAGCTGTCCTGTGCAGTGTTTATTTCTGTCTCCTTATACTTACTTTAATAACGTGCTAAAAATCTGAGTCTTGATTTCACATAATACCACTTGACTTGGTGATGCAAATCAGAGAATTAATTGCTTATTTTAGGCTTGTGTAACTCAGTCAAATGAGTTGTACAGTTATGTTAACTAGAGCTTCTAATTGCCTGATTAAGTTTTCAGTACCACTACTAAGTACATCCTTAAAAAACTATGAAATAGATTAGGGCACATTATGCTCTGCTGCAGTAAAGCACAGAGGGGCAACTCAACTTATCTTGAGGAATTCCCTGCAGATTTTTCCCTGAGGCAAGAGGTGCTTGGAAGGCCACAGCATTAAGAGGATCTATGTTGCTTTGAACTGGAGTCTCCTGAGGCTTCTCAGTAGCAGCTGTAGAGGAGACCCAGAAGGAGTTAATGCATTTTTAAGTACAAATGGGAGAATTTTAGACAGGGAGGTTTGTAGAGAATGGTGCTGAAGGATGGCCAGTTCTTGATTCCTAATCTTCTTTCTTTTCCCCTAAGCCTAGTGGAGTTCTAGCAGAGCGGCTTCTGCAGGATGCAAGTGGGGATGGGAGGAGTGTGCCATGGAGACGGCACTCTTGCACCCCCTTTTTGCAAGTACAGTGAGAGAACTGGGCCATCTAAGAAGCCATTCTTGAGTTGCTTGACTTGGTCAACACTTACATCACGTATATACAATAATATAGTCACCATAACTTTCATACATTGGTGTCTAAATCTGGATAAACTGATCAGCAGTAAATATCCAGGTGCGGAACTGGGCACCCAAATTTACAGTAACATTTTAAAATTAGGCCCTATGTCTTATCTGCTCACAGGGACCTCCTTTTTTTTTCTTTTTTTTTTTTTTCTTTTTTAAATCATTGTACCTTGGGCAGTTTGAGTAAAGCCAACAAGAAAGCTGACTACCTGAGCGATTCTTCTAATATGAAAAGAAAGAGCCATTGTGAAGAGTTGTTGTATGTTACTAGTGCTAATAAATAATCAAGGGTTAGCTGAAAAGTCCAGAAACTATTCCCAGGAATGATAGACTACATGATGTTTTATTTCTAGAAAGCCGTATCAAGCATGGGTCTACTCTTGGGGCTTTATGGGGCCATGAATGCAGATATTTGTATGACTGAATAGGTAGGGCAGTAGCTAAGGAGGGAAAGAACTAAAAATTAAAATATTGGTTGTTCTGAAACATAAATAGAATTGTGATATGAGGATCTCTGGTCCTGTTGCAATATACACCTCTTCCCCGATATAATGTGACCTAGTATAACAGGAATTTGGATATACCACGGTAAAGCAGAGCTCCGGGGGGTGGAATTGGGGAGGAGAGGGGGCTGTGTGCTCCGGCGGATCAAAGCAAGTTTGATATAATGTGGTTTCAC
Organism: Gopherus flavomarginatus; assembly: GCF_025201925.1. NCBI lineage: Eukaryota > Metazoa > Chordata > Testudines > Testudinidae > Gopherus > Gopherus flavomarginatus. The sequence goes on along the minus strand of NC_066618.1, from coordinate 24,081,891 downwards.
CTATAACACGATAAGATTTTTTTGGCTCCAGAGGACAGTGTTATATTGGGGTAGAGGTGTATATGCCTTGTGACTTGCTATCTGGAGTCAGATAACATATTATACCTGATCTAAGTTAATGATGACATCAGACATTTCTTTTTTCAAACATATTTTGACTATGTGTGTAAATCAAAACTAAAACTATTAACAGCTTTATCCAGTTTCTTATGTTAAAAGGAAAATTTTTATGAAAAATGTGTCCCCTTTCTTTGGCTGAAAGAATTTGAATTCAGGAAGTTTTCAGCCAGTCCCACTGGAAATGTCAAAGTATTGGTAATGGAACACTGTGTTTTACTTCTAAATCACTGGCTCAAAGGCTGCCTAGACTGGCAGAGGTTGAAAGTTTTTGGTTGGCTTTATGACCCGTGTGAAGTAAATTGACAGTCTTGTTCCTAGTGCACAGATGTCCACATCACAGAAAACAACTTTGTTGCTAGGATCTTTTTATTTAGCAATCCCTGCAGAAAGCCCGAGACTGAATGCACATAGCAGCCGAGCTATCTTTTCATTGCCAGAACTGGCCCTTTTAGGTTAAAGGTGCAGTACATTTTCAGGGTGATGTGAGGAAGTTTTCACTTCTCTTGTCTATTTTGTACCTGTTTAGTGACCAAATGGAGGAAATTGGTCTTGAGGAATATAAATCTGGTATGTGTATTAGCACAAATTCACTTAATGTTTTTGAAAAGATTAAAAAATCACATAATTATTAAAGCTTTTTCGTAAGTCTGTCTACTTTCTAACTACACTTATATAAGTAATTTTTCAGTTTGTAGTTTTATACCTTGAAATCACAATTAATAGTTTAACACCTTTTTCAGGCCATGAGTTTATGAAACACCTTGATTCACAATTCAGATATCAGTTAAAAATATTGTGCATGGATGAACAATTTTCATGACTATTGTTCATTATTTTCTTGATACGCTGATGTTTCATTCTCCCACTGCTGTCTTCAAGCTAGACTGCCACACTGTCGTCATTGCAAGCAAATCCGAGGAAAATTGGGATCTTATACGCTCTCTTTTCCCCTTACTGAGTGGAATGTGATTCAGATAAATAGCTAATATTTTGATGAAGCGTCTGCACAAATAAAACCAGCCTGCACTGTGGTGACATGTGAGCAGTTCCATTTTGCTAAAGAATTTTTAAATGAAAATTGCAATTCAAATGCTGTTATAGCTGTCTTTTAACAGATGCCTGAGGAAGAACAAACAGCACTTATCTAGTGAAATGGCAAAATGCAGAGACTTAGGGATCTATCTTGCTACCATTGACATCAGTGGCAAAACTTCCATTGATTTCTAAGGGGGCAGGAGTAGCTCCTTATTCTATACAACATGATTAAATAAACTGAAGATGTAAACAAACCATTGCAAAATGCACACACCTTTTTTGAGAGTAAAATTCTAGGGGTTAGCTTTATTTCCTTAGAGACAGAAAAATATATTACATTGCTACGCTGTTGGTGTGAATCTTAGTGCTAAGTGATAAAAATAACAGATTGGCAACATTTTTAATTGGCTCAGTGTTATAATAGAGTAGGTTGGTTTGTTGTGAGCAACAAAAGTGATTAGGAGAAATTTAATTCTCTCATTTTATTGTGGTATAAAATTGTACTGGAACTTATGTTTCTACTGATAATGTTTGATACTCTCTAGTTATATGAAGTTCTCTGTGTGTGTCAACTACAAGCCTAAAGAGTTGGTGTCTGTATGTGATATCTGCACCATGAAATTCTCTCCAGTTTTGCATAAAAGTGGTGCAGTAGTTTGAGAGTAAGACCCTTACTATGGTTGTCAGAAGTCCTGGGTTCAAGCATTGTATGTCTGCTTTAATTGGAAGGTGCACTGTATTCTGGAAAACGTTTACTTAGAAAAGAAATTTGGGGTCACGGTGGATGACTAGTTTAACACTGACTGTGTTATGTGACCAAGAGATCAAATGCAATCTTTGGATGTAAATCAAGGGAATACTGAGAAGAAATAGGGAGGTGTTATGATCACTTTATACAACCTTAGTGAGAGCGTTACTGTTACTGTGTCCAGTTCTGATGTCCACACTTCAACAAGGATTTTGGCAAATTGAAAATGGTTCAGAAAAGAGCGACAAGAATAAAGAAAGGCCTGGAAAACCTGCCTTACAGGGTACATCTGTGCTAAAATAAAACATGGGGGTGCTAGAGCCCCCAAACTGCTCAGTTTTACAGCCCAACAGTCTGTCCCAGGAGCCCGAGTCAGCTGACTTGGGACAGCTGTGGGGGTTTAATGGCTGTATAGACATATCCACAATGAGAAACCAAAGAAGCTCAATCTATTTAGCTTAACAAAGAAAAGGTTAAGAGGTGACTTTATGTACTAAGAGTAGCTACCTGGGGGAAAGATTTCTGATAGGAGAGGGCTCATTTATCTAGTAGCCTAAGGCATAACAAGAGCTAGTTGCTGGAAGCTGAAGCTGGACATACTCAGATTAGAAATAAGGCACACATTTTTAATAGGATAGTTAACTATTGAAGCAACATACCTAGGGACGTGATGGATTCTCTGTCACTTGAAATCTGCAAATCAAGACTTGATGTCTTCCTAACAGATACACTGGAGCTCAACCAGAAGTAATGGGCTTGATGCGGGAATCACTTGGTGAAATTCTCTGACCTGTTTTATCCAGAAGGTCAGACCATATGGTCATAATGGGTTTTTCTGGCCTTAAAATCTATGAATATATGAATGAGTCCTAGCACAAAAGTAACTTGAGATTTTCCCTTCCTCTCCATATTGCACAAGATGAGAGTCTGTTTTAAAATTTGAAAAGACACAAACTTTCATACATTTTTAAAAAGAACCTGCTGCCCCTCAAATTTGCAGGTTTGGAGTTAGCTGGTGACATTTACATTTTTTTTAATCGAGTGTTATGAGTGGTATAATTCATATCCATGTCCTCTTAGTAATTTTAAAAGCTGGTATTACAGCTGAGTGCTTAAGGTTTTACTGGTTCTTGATAGTTTACAGATGATCAGTTAATGTCTATATGCAATAACTTTTTTTTTTCTTCCAAGTCTGTATCCACACCATAAATATCTATACACTTTACAAGTTGACAGGATATTAAATACAATTGGGTCAATAATATGGATTTCAAATACACTCTTAGTACGTACTTACCTTACAGATCAGGGATCGGCAACCTTTGGCATGTGGCCTATCAGGGAAATCTGGTGGCGGGCTGGCCCAGGACGGTTCGTTTGTCTGCAGCGGCCGCAGGTTTGGCCTATCGCAGCTCCGACTGGCCGCAGTTTGCCATTCCAGGTCAATGGGGGCTGCGGGAAGTGGTGTGGGCTGAGGGATGCGCTGGCTGCTGCTTCCCGCAGCCCCCATTGGCTTGGAACAGCGAACCGTAGCCAGTGGGAGCTGTGATCGGCTGAACCTGCGGACACAGTACGTAAACAAACTGTCCCGGCCCGCCAGCAGATTTCCCTGATGGACCGTGTTCCAAAAGTTGACAATCCCTGCTATATATTGTAATGGCTTGTTCAAAAAAAGAACTAGATACATTCATGAAGGATAGGTCCATCAATGGCTATTAGCCAGGATGGGCAGGGATGGTGTCACTAGCCTCTGTTTGCCAGAAGCTGGGAATGGGCAACAAGGGATGGATCACTTGATGATTACCTGTTCTGCTTATTCCCTCTGGGGCACCTGGCAGTAGCCTCTGTCGGAAGACAGGATACTGGGCTAGATGGACCTTTGGTCTGACCCAGTATGGCCATTCTTGTGTTCTTATGACTACTATATAGCCTGTAAGTATCTGGTTAATAATGTGGATTTTAAAAGCTCCCTATGTGTGGGTCAATAGCCCGCTTTTTAAATGGAAATTATTCTTTTAAATAACCTGGTGAAAGAACCCAATTCTAAGGTTGAAAATCCATCCTTAATATGCCCCATTGTGCCCGGACATAGATGGGAGGTAAGATCAGAATGTGTTATGTAGTGTGCTGAAATATCTTGGCACAAGGGTCAAGTACATACTTTGGTGTGTTTGCTTTGGTTCCATTTAAATCACAATGTTTGTTTTTTCTGGTTAACTGAATATATATATGGATTTTGCTTTTTTCCTTTCCCCTTGGAGTTTTGAATTTGGTTTTTAACTGTGTCAGCATAAGTGCTATAATGCATCCTGTATTTCTACATTCTCCTTATACTAATTTGGAACTGGTGAGTGGCTCTTTGCTACTTCATGCTGAAAGCAGCAGCACAACCAGTTCTCATCAAAAGACTTTGGCACTGCCCAGAACTGCTTTTTCTTGCTCCGATGTCTCTTCTTTTGCCTCACTAGACAGTCTCAACAGCTCATGTTTGTTCTTCTGCTTTCTGACAATGAGTGAAGGGTAGGAAATATACTGGTAGCATATTTCTCTCTTCAGCCTACCATCATGGGTTCCGTAGGTGCTATGTATTTGCTCTGATGCAGCTGCTTACCCTGGGTAGGAGAAAACTTGCCCCATGGGCCTCCCCTCCCCCAAACACACTGGCCTCCCAGATGACCTGAGACAACTACTTGGGGATGAGAGAGTACAAGTGCAGAACAGTCCATTCCTTCTAAGCAGCATAGAGGTCCATACACACAGGGAGAAAATGCAATCTTTCATTTACAGTCAGAGAGTTAAGAAATGTCAACTTGCCTAACATGGAATCTCCCTTTTCTACTCAACCATGTTGTAGCCTTAGCTAGCAGTGCTCGTCAACCATGCTTATTAGGAGAGCCACGGTTATGATTTGGTGGGTCTGCTATACCACTTTCAACTTTGGTCAGGCATATAGTAGTACTGGGCTACCGTCCACAGGGGATGAAGTGAGCTTGAGCAAGTTGGTTGGACTCTGGTGATTGAAAGGGATGGGGGCAAGGAGCGGGAAAGAGAACTCTAAACCCAAAAGAGAGCACACCACTATCAAAGGAAAGCTTCCCCATATTCCAGCTTTGAAGTGCCAAATCCTAAAAAGGTAGCTAGAAATTTTAGATCAAAGAAGCACCCTCTGTTCATTAACTACCTTCCTAACAGCTTTCTCCTGAAAGCATACCACATGGTGCTCGATTTGTTCCTCCTTTATAACAGAAGCTAGCAGAGAAAAGTGGCCTTTTTTCTGTCCAGTGCTAGTCTCATCTGCCTTACTGAGGTAGATTAACCTTAACTGTCCCCTTCCTGTGTGATATGGAATGTAGTTACAGGAAAGGATAAGGAATATCTAATATGGTCTGCTTTTTAGAGTAGGAGTATGGGGAGCAGAACTTGTGGATTCTGTTCCTAGCTCTATAACTGAATAGCCTTGACTTTGAGGGTATGTCTACATCTACAATTTTGCAGCGCTGGTTGTTACAGCTGTATTAGTACAGCTGTATAGGGCCAGCGCTGCAGAGTGGCCACACTTACAGCAACCAGCGCTGCAAGTGGTATTAGATGTGGCCACACTGCAGCGCTGTTGGGCGGCTTCAAGGGGGGTTCGGGGAACGCGAGAGCAAACCGGGGAAGGAGACCAGCTTCGCCGCGGTTTGCTCTCGCGTTCCCCGACCCCCCCTGCAAACCGCAGGGAAGGAGACCTGCTTGCTCGGGGGTTCGGGGAACGCGAGAGCAAACCGGGGAAGGAGACCAGCTTCGCCGCGGTTTGCTCTCGCGTTCCCCGAACCACCCTGCAAACCGCAGGGAAGGAGACCTGCTTGCTCGGGGTTCGGGGAACGCGAGAGCAAACCGGGGAAGGAGACCAGCTTGATTACCAGAGGCTTCCTCAGGTATGCTGGGATACCTGCTTATTCCACGGAGGTCAAGAAAAGCGCTGGTAAGTGTCTACACTTGATTACCAGCGCTGGATCACCAGCGCTGGATCCTCTACACCCGAGACAAAACGGGAGTACGGCCAGCGCTGCAAACAGGGAGTTGCAGCGCTGGTGATGCCCTGCAGATGTGTACACCTCCTAAGTTGCAGCGCTGTAACCCCCTCACCAGCGCTGCAACTTTGTGATGTAGACAAGCCCTGAGTCTCAGTTGCTCAAATGGTTATAATTGTTAGGTAAATAAAGCAAGTCCTCACTCACCTCTCCAGCACCCGAGTTCATGCGGAGTTGGTATGGGGCACACAATTCTGTCAGAGACCAGACACCAATGCGTTGCTCAACGGGCTCACACTATCCTTAGCTCTAAAAGCTTTAGATTAAGTGTGGCCCCTTTATTAGGGGTGAGCATCAATATTTATACACAGAAGTAAACAAAGTGATTAACAAAAGATAATGGTCATGCATAATCAATCAAGATTTTACAGGAAAAGCAAGTTAACAAGTAAATGCATAGAGATAAAGGCTAATGGCTATTTGAGAAAAGGGGGTGTCATGAGTAGTTTGCAGGTCAGTGCTTTGTTCAAAAGGGTTCAGGAAGGATTATGCAGAGACAGCCAGTCTGGGTGTGTTTTGGCTCCCCAAAGTTCACCAAAAGTTTAGACCCAACATTCCTCCATTTGTAGCTTTGGGATAACTATTAATCAAAAAGCTACACCCTATTTCAAGATCTCAAGGGCCGCTTGGCAATTTCAGCCTGGGCCAATTCGAAGAGAGTAAGGCTTTTAGCTGAAGTGGGAAAAGAATAAACTGACTTACATGAGTTTATGAGGGAGGGGACACACTGAATACAGCAACACAGTATTATAAGGACTACTATGGCCCCAACAACACCCACCAAGAGTTTTTTAACCCACCCAAATCCGGGCAGCCAATTCCATAAGGCTCCCCACCAATCATAAGGTGGCTGGCCAGAGGAGTAGTTTTTAGCCATTTCCCTTAGGTGTTTGGTACGTTGAAAAGTGTCAGAGTAGGTGTCATTTACAAAAACACAGCATTCTTCATTTATGAGGGCGCAAGTTCCTCCCTGGGCTGCTAACATTATGTCTAAAGCCATTCTGTTTTGCAAAGCTAACTGGCGCAGCTGGGACATTTCCCCGGCCTGATTTTCAAATAGGGTTGCAGTTTCATTGGTCAAAGATTCTAATAGTCCCTGTAGACGGATGATAGCACCCTTCAAGCTAGTGTGACCAGCCCACCGCTGCCAGGACAAACCATCACGGAGATTAATATCTCTGTCAGTTTCACGGATGTTACGAACGTGGGGAAAATGAGGGGGAGTGAGGGAGATGCGAGAAGGCGGTGCTAGCCATGCCAAATAACATGACCCTGCCCAATCAGGGGAGAGAAAATAATAAGCTTTGGGCCCGCACACCCAGTATGTTCCATATAATGCGTTTTGGGTATTCCATTTCTCAAAGTAGGAGGTAACCCACCACCCGTTGTACCACTGTTCCCCTGGTAACGCAGAGGGGTCGTTGTGTGAACTGCAGAGGCACAATTTGGTAGTCTTGTTCTCAAAGGGCAGTGTAGTACTGCTTGAGCAGTTGTAGAAGGCAATTGTGTATCCTTTAACAATTAGTTGGACACCCTTGAGATCTGAGCAGGGCTTTTTAAAAACTGACTCTGAAAACCTGCCCCTCCATGAAAAAGTTGAAAAGGTTGGATCGGGGTGAGGGATCCACATATGGGATAAGTGGGATGCGCAAGGCTTGAAGCCAAGATTTTTACTAAAGGCGGTGCCATTAAAATATATGTTGCATTTACTTGTTCCCACAAAAGTTGACCCTTTTCCTTTAACAAAACACAGTGATTCTGTTTGATTGGTTACCCTGAGATATTTGTTAATTGGCACTCCTGTTTTGTCCCATGTAAGATTGGGTTGGACTGGATCTTTTATTCTAGTCGGTGGCATCCAAGTCATATTAGCAGTGGTTAGGGGAATGGGTGTGAAGGGGAGTCCCTGTGCTGCATTTACTGGAAATTGAGTACATACCCAGCAATTACTTCTATTTCCTAAAATACGAGTTTTAACCTCGTGGGAATATCTAATAAAAGCATTATCTTCATAAGCAGAAAATAAACTAAAAAAGCATAAAAAAAAACATACAGTTGTCAGAATAAAGGGTCCTCTCATTTTTTTCGAGTCAATTTAAGTCTAATGTCTGAGAGAGGTAAGCTGGTCCACTGGTCGGAGGCAGTGTCCTCAGTGGTGACAAGAGCTGCTGGTCCGTCACTGTGGTCCACTACGGCTGGCTTGACGTGGGAGTGGTGGATCCAAGATTTGCGTCCTTCCAGGAACACTGCAGTCTGGGTTGTCAAAAGAACCTGGTGGGGTCCAGTAAACCTTGGCTGGAGGGTGTCGTCACGAACGAACTTTTTGGCCCAGACGAAGTCCCCTGGTTGGAACGGGTGGATCTGTTCCTCCAGCGGCACGGTCTGGGAAAACTGCGAGGCTTTCCAAAGGGTACGGAGGCGAGCCTGTAGGGAGAGAAACTGACACGCGGTCATATGATCCCCTCCCAATAGTGAAACATCAGTACGTGGTAGCGCCCCGCCTTTGAAAGGGGGGTGTCCATAGAGCAGTTCAAAGGGGGATAATCCCAATGCGCGGGTTGGGCGAGTACGAAGGTGAAACAGGACCAAAGGAAGTACCTGAGGCCACTTTAATCCTGTTTCCTGACAGTATTTAGCCAATGTAAACTTAAGTTCCCTATTCATACGGTCAACTTTCCCGCTAGACTGGGGGTGGTAGGGTGTATGAAAAGGAGTGTGAAATGCCCAGTCCTTGTTCTAAACGGCCAAGGACATGACCAGTAAAGTGAGGTCCGCGATCTGAGTCGAGCACAAGAGGGATGCCAGAACGGGGTACAATGTCTCTAAGGAGAATCTTCGCCACTGTGGCAGCAGTACAATTAGCAGTAGGAAAAGCTTCGACCCAGGAAGTCAGAGGGCAAACCAAAACAAGGAGGTGCTTTTTCCCAAAAGCCTTTGGCATATCTGCAAAGTCAATTTGAAGATGTTGAAATGGAGCAGCAGGTGGAGGTCTTCCACCCTTAATTTTGTTAAGAGGCGGAGCAGGTCCATTACGCTGACATGTGCTGCATGCTTTCACTATTGATAGGCAATAGGGTTGAATGCCTGGAGCATACCAAAAGCGAGCGATGGTGTCCACGAGGGCGTGCGTGCCGTAGTGACCCCCTTTATCATGGTGCCAGCGAACTGCCACGGGGTATGTGGAGCGAGGGAGGCAGGCTCGGCCATCTGGCATAAGCCAGGTCCCTTTGACCAGAGTGGCCCCGAGGCTCTCCCACGATTGTAGTTCAGCAGCGGGTACTGGTACGGGGTGCGGTGGAGTAAAGGAGGAGGCTGCAATAGCCAAGGTGGGCATGGCTAAAGGTAAGGTGGCAGCCTTCTTGGCGGAGGCGTCAGCCAGGGCATTCCCACGGGTAACGGGGCTACTATCTTTAGTATGGGCCCGGCAGTGAACTACAGCCAGGACAGAGGGTTTTTGGAGGGTGTCCAAAATCTTGTGGATGAGGGGGAGGTGCTGAATGGGTTTACCGGCAGCTGTCTGGAAACCTCGAAACTTCCAGAGGTGGATATGACAATGCACAACTCCAAAAGCATATTTGCTATCAGTAAAAATGGTAACGGTCTTACCAGCGGCCAACTGGCAAGCTCGGGCCAGGGCATAGAGTTCAGCGGCTTGGGCTCCCCAGTTGCCTGGCAGTGAGGCGGCCTCTTGAATGTCCCATTCAGAGGTGACAGCATAACCTGTGAAACGCTTGCCATCAACATAGAAGGAGCTTCCGTCCGAGAAGAGGATGCAATCGGGATTGTCCAGTGGCACGTCAAACAGGTTGTCTCTTATCTGTAAGATGCTGTAAACTACTTCCACACAGTCGTGCTGATCCTGGAGGACTGGCAGGTCAGGAAGCAAGGTAGCTGGATTAAGGGGTCCACACCTTTCAAAAATTAGGTTAGTGTCTTCTAAGAGTTCGGCCTCTAGCTGTTGCTGACGATGGGCCGAAAAGACTTGGGTTGTGCCCCTACGCAGAAGGGCTGACAAGGCATGAGAGGTCCAAACCGTGGTAAAATGACCCAGGGTTAGGCTCTTTGCCTTTGTGATCAGCAGGGCAGCTGCTGCCAGAGTCCGGGTGCAGGATGGGGTTCCCTGAGCGACAGGGTCGATTTGCTGAGAGTAAAAAGCAAGCGGGAAATGGTGGGGCCCGCTCAGCTGGGTAAGGACACCACTAGCAATTCCGCCCCTCTCGTGGACAAAAAGGTGAAAGGGTTTGCTGTAATTGGGGGGGGCGGAGAGACATGGAGGAGGCCACACTGTCCTTGAGTAACTGAAAGGCTTGAATAGTGTCCGGGGACCACTGCAAAGGGTCAGGAGCAAGGTTAGCAGTGAGTCGGTGGAGCGGTTTGCTTAACTCCCCGCAGGACGGCAACCAGGGGCGACAGAAGCCAGTTAATCCTAAGAAACCTCGAAGTTGTTTCTTGGTGTTCGGTAGAGGGCAGTTTTGAATAGTCTTTATGCGGGCTGGGTCCATCTGTCTTCCCTCTGGGGTTAACAGGAAGCCCAGATATCGGACCTTCTGTGAGACCCACTGAATCTTTTTAGGGTCTACCTTGTGGCCTCTGGTGTGTAGGTATAATAAAAGTGCCTTACCATCGATGCGGAGGGCAGCTTCTTCGCGATTACCTAATAGGATGTCATCTACGTATAGGACCAATGTGGATCCCTGCGGACTGGTGAAACCTTCCAAGTCGTGGCGGAGGCACTGGCTGAAAATCGTGGGGCTGTCTCTGTAGCCTTGAGGAAGTCGTTGCCAGACATAACTTTGTCCCTCCCAGGTGAAACCAAAGAGATACTGAGAGTCTGGGTGCACAGGAATGCTGAAAAAAGCTGATTTTAAGTCAATAACAGTGAACCACTCAGCATCCCAGGGGATTTGGCTGATGATAGTAGCTGGGTCAGGAACTACTGCATGAAGAGGGACCACATATTGATTAACAACTCGTAGATCCTGTACAAAGCGCCAACGAACAGGGTCTCCGTCCTTTTTAGGAGGCTTTTTGACAGGCAGTATAGGGGTGTTACAGGGAGTGCGCTGAGGGCGGACTAGCTTTCTTGCAATGAATCCCTCGATAATGGGGCAGATGCCCTCCTGGGCTTCCAGCGACAGGGGGTATTGAGGGACTGACGGGGGGGTTAAGGAAGGCTTCACCTGAATCCTTACGGGCTCTGCCGAAAGGAGCAGGCCAACATCAGTGTCAGAAATTCCCCAGAGGGTTGAAGGCAAGTCAGTGAGGTCAGGGGAGAGAGAGGGGGGTGTTTCCCAATTACCCTGAGTAGGGGCCGAATCTCCTAACACTGTCATCAATAATCCTACCCCTTCAGGAGTGCAGGTTAAAGTAGCCTCAAGCTTACAGAGTAAATCCCGGCCCATCAAAGGGATCGGACAAGCTGGGGAAAAAAGAAAACGGTGAGGAAAACATTTATCAGCATAAATAACATTCAAAGGCAAAGTGAGTCCCAGAGACTGTGGGTTGCCCTCCACCCCAGTCGCAGTTTTAACCTCAGAGGATAGCCAGGGAGAGGGGGCATGATTTAAAAGAGAGAAAGTAGCCCCAGTATCAATGAGGAAAGAGACAGGCAGTCCCTGGACTGAAAGGGTTAAACGAGGCTCTTTGCTGGGAGGGGAGAAAGTGAGAAAGGAGCCGGCTAAAGACATTAAGGAAATAAGACCATCACATTGTTTGCCTTCGCCCCCGGGGTACCGTCATTGAGGAGGCTGAGTTTGCTGCGGCTGCTGCTGTTTCCCGTAGTTGATCCAGGCCTGGGGAATGGGCTGAGCTGGTGGTGCAGGGGTGTATTCCTCACTTGTGTAAGCATCTGCGGATGCAACCAGACCCTCTGGGCGTCCCCAGGGGCATTCACGTTTAAAGTGACCGGGCTGTCCGCACTGAAAACAATTTCCTGATGGCTGGGGTCGCCAGGACCCTCTTCCCCGAGCACCCTGGAATCCCCTGCCACGGCCACGGCCTTTGCCTCGAACACCGCCGTGAAAAGCTAAAGCCATCAGCTTATATTCTTCCTTTTTCTCTTTCTTTTTACTACTTTCCCTTTCTTTCTCCCAGGCAAAATCAGCTACGTCCAACACTGAAGTGACTGACTCACCTCCCCAACCAGGGCGAAACTTTAAGAAGTAATCCCTTACAGGGGGCACCGACTGATTCACAAAAAACGAAATAAGAGTAGGGTGGTCTGCTTCTCTCTCAGGATCCATCTGAGTGAACATTCGGGCCCCCTCCAATAGCCTCGACCAGAACTTTCTGGGCGGCTCATCAGATTCCTGCCGAATCTGCATGAACTTAGCCTGATTAGGCGAGCGGCGAGCCATTTCCTTGAGTCTCTCTAACAATCGCTCTCGATCTGTTCGCAGCTGAGTCAGCCTTGGCTGAGTCCAGTCTAGGGGATTCCAGCCAGCGGCCAGATCCCGCCTATCCATCCAAGTAAGATTAACTGCATTGCTATCTCCCCATGTCCTTTCTGCCATCCACAATCTACTACGTTCCTCTCCGTCAAAACTCTACTTAACAACTGATCCACATCCGTATAAGTAGGATTATAACTTAAAAACAATCTTTCTAGAAGTTCTATGATCTTTCGGGGATTTTCCCCAAAAGACCCTGACAACCGTCCCCACTCTTTCAAATCCCATTCTAGCCATCCTTTATATTCCACAATATTAGCATGTTGTAACCGTCCATCATTGCCCATATAAGGTTGATCGTGCACCTGTAAAGGCATCTCTCTAACTATACTTTTATTACTCGCAAGAGATTTGACAGGGACATCCTCTGGGCTATCCTCAGGGGGGGGGCATGCACCCTGCTGTATCTGCTTGGACATTAGCCTAGTAACTACTCCTCCCGAGGTTTGCCCCTTCATTTCCTCATCCTTCTGCAGAAATTCCAATCTGGGATCCTGCAGATTCCCCTCTGCTACATGGAGAGAGTCCCCCTGCGGAGGAATAGGGGCAGGTGCAGAGGGGACCAGCTGACGAGTCAAAACACGCCGTGGTCTACACCCTTCATCGAAATAACCTGGAGGGGGTTCACTCTCGGGAGAGTACCTGACTGCCATAATTTTTAAAGATTTCCACAGCTCTGCTGCTGTGTCCCAACAAAACCAGTAACATAACTGTCCCGGATGGTCTTTTTCGATCTCGCTCTTTACTCCTCTTAAGGCAGCCTGTTCGAAAGAGCCATACGAAGGCCACCTCATCTCCGGGTCGGCCAATACCGCGGTATACCCAGTCCAATTCCTTACACATAGTGTGTACAACTTCTTCCTAGACATTCCTGTCTGTACTGGGAGTTTCCCTTCGTTCCATAACTTATTTACAATCCCCAACGGACTCTCAAGAGGCACGCTAGTCCCTTGACCCATGGTGTCTGACAGGAGCCCTCCAACTGGCGTTTACCCTGCTGTCCAATACACGACCCCTCAATATTGAATTGGCTGGGAGAAATCTCCTGTGGCGCCTTGCCAATTCATATATGAGTGGTCTGACCACTGGACAGAGGTACCGCACCAGAAGGAATCCCGGACGAGCCCCCAAATTGTTAGGTAAATAAAGCAAGTCCTCACTCACCTCTCCAGCACCCGAGTTCGTGCGGAGTTGGTATGGGGCACACAATTCTGTCAGAGACCAGACACCAATGCGTTGATCAACGGGCTCACACTATCCTTAGCTCTAAAAGCTTTAGATTAAGTGTGGCCCCTTTGTTAGGGGTGAGCATCAATATTTATACACAGAAGTAAACAAAGTGATTAACAAAAGATAATGGTCATGCATAATCAATCAAGATTTTACAGGAAAAGCAAGTTAACAAGTAAATGCATAGAGATAAAGGCTAATGGCTATTTGAGAAAAGGGGGTGTCATGAGTAGTTTGCAGGTCAGTGCTTTTTGTTCAAAAGGGTTCAGGAAGGATTATGCAGAGACAGCCAGTCTGGGTGTGTTTTGGCTCCCCAAAGTTCACCAAAAGTTTAGACCCAACATAATGATACCTACCTCACAGGGCAGTTGTGAACATTTCATGTTTCAATACTGATGTGGGATCCTCCACTGGTAGATGTTATATAAATAGCTGCTTTAAAACTCCATCACCAGAAATGCTCATAGCTCTTCTTGGGAGAGTTCTGCAGGGCTATAGGAATCAAATGCAAAAGTTCCCAAACACTTGCATAGCCCTTAGTTCACCTGGGCAAGAATTTCAGTACTGCCATCCTCTCCACTTCCCTCCCCCAAAGGAACAATTTGAAGCATGAAGTCAAGTGATTAGAAGACAAAGGATGAAATAAGACGCTTCTCAGTGGTTTAAATACATGGAGAGGAGCCATAAAACAGTGAGGTTTACTAGTGTTTTGCCAAGAGATGTTCCCCTGGCTGTTCCTCTACAACCAGATTCTCATCCTGGGAGTACAGAAATAAATGGCAAAACTCCCATTGAGTTCAGTAATGCTCAGGATTTTACTCCCAGTGTTTGATGCACTGCCTCTTAAACCAAGTATGACTAGAAACATTAATATAGGCACTAGTCTCCTCTCTTCTCGATGTGTGTCAGTAATTTTTGATGCTAATGTAATATTTTACATTTTCAAATCTCTACTGAGGTGGAACAAGAGCTAAAATCTACTCATAGTGGGAAAACAATTAGAAAAAACACAATAGGGTTCAGACTCATGACGGGTTCCGAAGTGCAAACGCAATGCAAGTAGTAATAATAATTAATAATCCTGTTTTGTAGGAATGGAATTGTTTTTGGAACCTTAAATGTACTAGGGAAACTCATAGGGAATGCTTAATAAAAATAATTTGATATCAGTCTGATCAAGATGAATAGAGGTCAGAAAAGCCCTATGGCACTCCTGTCATTCTCTAAAAGGAAATACATGGACTGAGATTTGCCTGACTGCTTTTTAGGTCTGCCATTTGGCAGAGAGAAAGTAGCCTCTGGTGGAAAACCTAGGTAGAGATGAACAGGTGGTTCTCTTGCTTTTATTGCTTCACCTAGTTGTTTTCAGTATGGTCACTGATCAGAGGGGATCCATTCTAAAGGATTACTGGATAATTATAGGATGACAGATCATTACTGTTTATAATAACATATACCGGAAGCAAGAGAGCCATCCTTCACAGACACCTTTATTGGTCTCATGAATGAGATTCCTGTGTTGTCTGCCTTCCCATCAGTTCTGTTAATCAACAAACTGCCATGTAAGACAAAGGAGGAGATTATTTGGGTTTATTCCCCCTTTGCCAGACTGTAGCTGTCATTGTGGTCTTCTTTTTTCATGCACAGAGTGATTGTGAAAGGTGCCAGACTGATACCTTGGAGACTGAAGTCTTCTATGCTTAAGAAGACTTAACAGAAGTTCATGCTTTTTAGCAACCAGCTACATGAAATGAGAGTATTATATAAACCTGCTGAAGTGCAAATGTTCCGATAATCATACTTGCTGCCTGTCTTTTGTTGTTGTTGACACTTATCTTCAGGCTAAAGATGTATCATGCACACTTAAGGTCAAAATCTGGTATCTTTACTCATATTGGATAGTACTTACCCCTATACTTGATATCAATGCGTTGTGGAGTAAGATGTTACTTAATATGTGTACAGGACGGGAATCTGCCCCTTGGACATAAAGAGCTTAATATACTTTATTTAAAAATATAGCTCTGTGGATCAGGATTCCATCTTGCATTTTTTTGTTGGTCTGCAGACCACTCCAAAACTATGCCATTTGTCGCCTATAATTAAAAAAGGAACATCTTGCAAAGAGCAGTTAATGCTTTCTACATGATGAAAGCTATTTGAATTGTTCAAGCATAAAGCACGGATTATAAACCATATCTTCAGATCATCTTTGCATATTTATGAATGCAACTGTTATATAAGCAGTGAAACATGCTCAAATTCATCCTGTCCTAGACCACAGTTAGCAGAGTGAAGAAAAACAAGATCATTTGTCAGTTGAAGTATTCTAAATCCAAAGCTGTGCCTTATCTGCATAATAACCTAATGCTAGAGAAAGATACCATTTGTTTTTAGTAGGACTATATTCATGTGACTGTCTGTGGCTGAATTGCTGCGCTGAGTTCTGTGTAAAGATTCCGCCCTCATTTTGCATAATATTGCAGTAATACAAACCAGCTCCAGAATATTCAGGTGTTTCTTATATTTGTAAAAAAATCTAAGGGCCAGATCTTCAGCTGGCACAAACATCATAGTTCCAATGGCTTCAATGGATCAATGCCAGCTGAGGAACTGGCCTTAACTATAGCTCCTTTACTTATATCGTATACATACATCCAGATTCAGAGGTGAGGCTAGATGAAGTGTAATTGGTGTAAACTACTTATTTTTTCCTTCTCCATGTGTATATATTGTCAACTTAGACTTATTGATCCTGGAAGTAGATATGCAGTGGGGCTCCGTGCAAGTTCAGGAGTCTGCACTAGCCTTTCACTTTGCAGTATGGGGGCTAAGACTCACACCCACTTCCTGACATGTAACTCGCACCACTGAACATTCATATGCCCCATGCTTTGGCCACCATTCCATAGGACATGCTTCCATGCTGATGATGCTTGTTTAAAAAAAAAATGCCTTAATTAAATTTGTGACTGAACTCCTTGGTGGGAGAATTATATGTTTCTTGCTCTGTTTTACCTGCATTCTGCATATATTTTATGTTAGAGCAGTCTCTTATGATGACCTATCACATGTTCATTTTAAGAACACTTTCACAGCAGATTTATTTGACAAAATGCAAAGAAGGTACCAATGTGAGATTTCTAAAAATAGCTGCAGCACTCGACCCAAGTGTGACAGGTTGGATCATAGAAACCCCCTTGGGGCTGCCAACTTATGTGCCAAGACTACTTCTGCCCCTGCTTCCCTGCCAGCTTGGGTCTCCAGCACCCTGTCTTGCTGAGCAAGACATGCCGATCTGCTTCAACACAGACCCAGAGTCTGCAGACTTAGCTGAAAGCAACTTAAGAAGTGTTCCTGTCTTTAACACTCAGATGCCTAACTCCCAATGGGTCCAAACCCCCAAATAAAGTCCTTTTACCCTGTATAAGGCTTATACCGGGTAAACTCATAAATTGTTCACCCTGTATAACACTGATAGAGAGATGTGCACAGCTGTTTGCACCCCTAGGTATTAATATGTACTCTGGGTTAATTAATAAGTAAAAACTGATTTTATTAAATACAGAAAGTAGGATTTAAGTGCTTCCAAGTAGTAACAGACAGAACAAAGTGAATTATCAAGTAAAATAAAATAAAACACGCAAATCTAAGCCTAATACAGTAATAAAACTGAATACAGATAAAACCTCACCCTCAGAGGTGTTCCAGTAAGCTTCCTTCTACAGGCTAGTCTCCTTCTAGTCAGGGTCCAGCAATCACTCACAGCCCCTGTAGTTACTGTCCTTCGTTCCAGTTTCTTTCAGGTATCCTTGGGGGTGGAGAGGCTATCAGCCAGCTGAAGACAAAATGAAGGGGTCTCCTAGAGGTTTAAATAGACTTTCTCTTGTGGGTGGAGACCCCCTCCTCTCTTCTGTGTGAAGTCCAGCTCCAAGATGGAGTTTTGGAGTCACGTGGGCAAGTCACATATCCATGCATGACTCAGTTCTTACAGGCAGCATCCATTGTTTACACGCTACCCTGAACATCCTCAGATAGACTTCTTATGGGGATTGGAGCCTTCCAAGATTCGTTGTCCTTTAAGTGTTTCTTGATTGGGCACTTAATTTGCACATTCCTTTCTCAAGAAGCTTACCAAATGCTTTACTGAGGCTACTTAGGGTATGTCTACATCTACAGTTTTGCAGCGCTGGTTGTTACAGCTGTATTAGTACAGCTGTATAGGGCCAGCGCTGCAGAGTGGCCACACTTACAGCAACCAGCGCTGCAAGTGGTGTTAGATGTGGCCACACTGCAGCGCTGTTGGGCGGCTTCAAGGGGGGTTCGGGGAACGCAAGAGCAAACCGGGGAAGGAGACCAGCTTCGCCGCGGTTTGCTCTCGCGTTCCCCGAACCCCCCTGCAAACCGCAGGGAAGGAGACCTGCTTGCTCGGGGGTTCGGGGAACGCGAGAGCAAACCGGGGAAGGAGACCAGCTTGATTACCAGAGGCTTCCTCAGGTATGCTGGGATACCTGCTTATTCCACGGAGGTCAAGAAAAGCGCTGGTAAGTGTCTACACTTGATTACCAGCGCTGGATCACCAGCGCTGGATCCTCTACACCTGAGACAAAACGGGAGTACGGCCAGCGCTGCAAACAGGGAGTTGCAGCGCTGGTGATGCCCTGCAGATGTGTACACTGTCATAAACAGATAGCTAAGGGTTAATGTCTCTTTCACCTGAAGCACCTGACCAGAGGACCAATCAGGAAACCGGATTTTTTCAACTTTGGGTGGAGGGAATTGTGTCTCTGTGTCTTTGTTTTCCGTCTGCCTGCCTTCTCTGAGCTTTGGAGAAGTAGCTCTACTTTCTAGTCTTCTGTTTCTAAGGCCATGTCTACATCTAAAGTTTTGCAGCGCTGGTTGTTACAGCTGTATTAGTACAGCTGTATAGGGCCAGCGCTGCAGAGTGGCCACACTTACAGCAACCAGCGCTGCAAGTGGTGTTAGATGTGGCCACACTGCAGCGCTGTTGGGCGGCTTCAAGGGGGGTTCCGGGAACGCGAGAGCAAACCGGGAAAGGAGACCAGCTTCGCCGCGGTTTGCTCTCGCGTTCCGCGAACCCCCCTGCAAACCGCAGGGAAGGAGACCTGCTTGCTCGGCGGTTCGGGGAACGCGAGAGCAAACCGGGAAAGGAGACCCGCTTCGCCGCGGTTTGCTCTCTCGTTCCCGGAGCCACCCAGCAAACCGCAGGGAAGGAGACCTGCTTGCTCGGGGCTCCGGGAACGAGAGAGCAAACCGGGAAAGGAGACCCGCTTCGCCGCGGTTTGCTCTCTCGTTCCCGGAGCCACCCAGCAAACCGCAGGGAAGGAGACCTGCTTGCTCGGGGCTCCGGGAACGAGAGAGCAAACCGGGAAAGGAGACCCGCTTCGCCGCGGTTTGCTCTCGCGTTCCCGGAGCCACCCAGCAAACCGCAGGGAAGGAGACCTGCTTGCTCGGGGCTCCGGGAACGAGAGAGCAAACCGGGAAAGGAGACCCGCTGCGCCGCGGTTTGCTCTCGCGTTCCCGGAGCCACCCAGCAAACCGCAGGGAAGGAGACCTGCTTGCTCGGGGCTCCGGGAACGAGGAGAGCAAACCGGGAAAGGAGACCCGCTTCGCCGCGGTTTGCTCTCTCGTTCCCGGAGCCACCCAGCAAACCGCAGGGAAGGAGACCTGCTTGCTCGGGGCTCCGGGAACGAGAGAGCAAACCGGGAAAGGAGACCCGCTTCGCCGCGGTTTGCTCTCGCGTTCCCGGAGCCACCCAGCAAACCGCAGGGAAGGAGACCTGCTTGCTCTGGGCTCCGGGAACGAGAGAGCAAACCGGGAAAGGAGACCAGCTTGATTACCAGAGGCTTCCTCCTTCCACGGAGGTCAAGAAAAGCGCTGGTAAGTGTCTACATTGGATTACCAGCGCTGGATCACCAGCGCTGGATCCTCTACACCCGAGACAAAACGGGAGTACGGCCAGCGCTGCAAACAGGGAGTTGCAGCGCTGGTGGTGCCCTGCAGATGTGTACACCTTCAAAGTTGCAGCGCTGTAACTCCCTCACCAGCGCTGCAACTTTCTGATGTAGACAAGCCCTAAGTGTAAGGACAAAGAGATCAGATAGTAAGTTCTATGGTTTTCTTTTCTTTGGTATTTGCATGAATATAAGTGCTGGAGTGCTTTGATTTGTATTCTTTTTGAATAAGGCTGTTTATTCAATATTCTTTTAAGCAATTGGCCGTGTGTTGTATCATCTCAATACAGAGAGAACATTTGTACTTATTTTTCTTTTTGTTGTTTTTCCATTTCTTTTTGGTGTTTTTCCATTTCTCGGTGGTGGGCCAACTCTTCTTCTGCTTGTTTCCTTCGGTAGGCTATCTCTTCTTCTTCTAGTTTTCTTTTGTGTGCTGCCTCTTGGGCTGCCTGTTCTCTTTGGAAGGCTGCCAGTTTCATGCTTTCTTCCTTTTCTTTCATCTCCATCTGTCGCCTGTGTTCAGCTTCTTTGATTTGTTCTTCGGCGTCAATTTTTGCCTTAGAAGTCATGGTTCCTGTTTTCTTGTGTTGGGGTGCCCTCCGGTGTTTATCTTCTGAACTGCAGGTTCTGTTGCCTCCTGAAGTCTGCCTAGCAACAGTGCTTTTTTCCTTTTCTCTCTCTAGCTAATGTTCAATGAAGGGAAACCAGAAAAACCACTTTATTTGCATGCATATAAGTGCCGGTACTTGCCCCCTAATGGGAGGGCTATTGCATGACAAAAGACCCTTAACATGCAAGCCACAAACTGCGAGAGAGAGCAGAAAAAAAAATTCTCTCTGGTTCCCTTTTAAAACCAACTGTTTCTCTCTGCTAAAAAGCCCTTAGCAGAGAAAAGAAAAATATAATATTCCTACTGGCTTCTGGATTCTAATCCCACCTCTGCCACCATGACATAACCTTAGTCCCAGATTTGGACCTTAGCGTCCAAAATATGGGGGTTAGCATGAAAACCTCCAAGCTTAGTTACCAGCTTGGATCTGGTACCTGCTGCCACCACCCAAAAAATTAGAGTGTTTTGGGGCACTCTGGTCCCTCTGAAAAACCTTCCCTGGGGACCCCAAGACCCAAATCCCTTGAGTCTCACAACAAAGGGAAATAATCCTTTTTCCCTTCCCCCCTCCAGGTGCTCCTGGAGAGATACACAGACACAAGCTCTGTGAATCCAAACAGAGTGAATCTCCCTCTCTGTTCCCAATCCTGGAAACAAAAAGTACTTTCCTCTTCACCCAGAGGGAATGCAAAATCAGGCTAGCCACTTCAACACACACAGATCTCCCCTGATTTCTTCCTCCCACCAATTCCCTGGTGAGTACAGACTCAATTTCCCTGAAGTAAAGAAAAACTCCAACAGGTCTTAAAAGAAAGCTTTATATAAAAAGAAAGAAAAATAAGTACAAATGTTCTCTCTGTATTGAGATGATACAACACAGGGCCAATTGCTTAAAAGAATATTGAATAAACAGCCTTATTCAAAAAGAATACAAATCAAAGCACTCCAGCACTTATATTCATGCAAATACCAAAGAAAAGAAAACCATAGAACTTACTATCTGATCTCTTTGTCCTTACACTTAGAAACAGAAGACTAGAAAGTAGAGCTACTTCTCCAAAGCTCAGAGAAGGCAGGCAGACGGAAAACAAAGACACAGAGACACAATTCCCTCCACCCAAAGTTGAAAAAATCCGGTTTCCTGATTGGTCCTCTGGTCAGGTGCTTCAGGTGAAAGAGACATTAACCCTTAGCTATCTGTTTATGACATACACCTCCTAAGTTGCAGCGCTGTAACCCCCTCACCAGCGCTGCAACTTTGTGATGTAGACAAGCCCTTAGAAATCAGGCAAGTACACAGCCAATATTCATAACTTTGAATACAACGACACATGCATACAAATAGGATGACTATATTCAGTAGATCATAACCCTTACATAGATGTGTTACATGGCATATGTAGCATAAAACATATTCCAGTTATATCATATATACATTCATAAACATATTTCCATGAAGCCTCATGGGATGCAATGTCGCACACAACGTCACACCAAGGTTTAAGAATCTGAAGTGCCGTCCAAAATCTGAGAGGGGCAAGGTATGGAGCATGCTTTCAGAAGTCTTAAAAGAGCAATGCTTTGATGCAGAAACTACAGAACCCAAACCACCAAAAAAGAGAATGAACCTTCTGCTGGTGGCATCTGACTCAGATGATGAAAATGAACATGCGTCGGTCTGCTGTGCTTTGGATTGTTTTTCAAACAGAACCCATCATTAGCATGGAAGCATGTCCTCTGGAATGGTGGTTGAAACATGAAGGGACATATGAATCTTTAGCACATGTGACATGTAAATATCTTGCAATGCCAGCTGCAACAGTGCCATGTGAACGCCTGTTCTCAGTTTCAGGTGACATTGTAAGCAAGAAGCAGGCAGCAGTATCTCTTGAAAATTGTAACCAGTCTTATTTGTCTGAGCGATTGGCTAAACAAGAAGTAGGACTGCGTGGACTTGTAGGCTCTAAAGTTTTACACTGTTTTATTTTTGAATGCAGTTATTTTGGAAAAATTCTACATTTATAAGTTTAGTTTTCATGATAAAGAGATTGAACTACAGTAGCGTATGAAGTGAATTGAATTTGTTTTTGTTTTTTTACAGTGCAAAATTTTGTAATAAAAATAAATATAAAGTGAGCACTGTACACTTTTTATTCTGTGTTGTAATTGAAATTAATATATTTGAAAATGTAATAAATGTTCAAACATATTTAAAGTAAATGGTATTCTGTTGTTGTTTAACAGTGTGATTAATCATGATTAATGTTCTTAATTGCTTGACAGCCCTACTCTGTATACTATACACTGAAATGTGAGAACAATACTTATATCAAATTGATTTATTTTATAATTATATGATAAAAATGAGAGTCAGCAATTTTTCAGTAATAGTGTGTTGTGACACTTTTGTATTTTTATGTCTGATTTTGTAAGCAAGTAGTTTTTAAGTGAAGTGAAAGTTGGGGTATGCAAGACAAATCAGACTCCTGAAAGGGGTACAGTAGTCTGGAAAGGTTGAGAGTCACTGCCATATAGAAATATTAATAGCTTAGTTAAACGTGACACATTTGAGAACATGAGAGTTAACTCGTGCAAACTTCTGTTGAAACAACTATTTATTTTTCCTTATTTGTAAAGGAAATACTCTTATTTTTAAATCATGTTGCCCCCCAAGCTCCAGAGTACCCGTGTGTGTGTGTGTGTGTGTGTGTGTGTAGTATTTGGAGCTTAAAAGTGCTGTGCATCCAGAATATCTCCCAACCCCTCCTCACAAAACCCAATCCCACCTCCCTCAACTCTTTGAATGAGCAAGTCTTCCCACTTATGGGAATGTTATCTGAAGAAGCAGCTCTTTCAGAGATAGGCATCCCTATGTCCCCACATTCTGTGACTCACAGATTCCTTCTGAGCTTTGTGGATTAGATATATGCCTTCCCTCCCCACCATGCTTCCCATTCCTAAAATAACGGCTCAGGTCAAGTGGGACAAGGGACAGATCATTATCATTGTTTTGGTTTAAAATCCTACCACAGTACTTGAATTTCTTGATACTCATTCTCCGCTTCAGCAGAAATATATGACTCTATCATTGAAACCAATTTTATTTATGTCTGGTTTGTTGTATTCTAGCTCTCTTACTGACTAGCCCTTTGTTGTAATGACTCACTTGTGCCTTTGTCAAGAAAATGATTACTTTTTTTTTTTTTTACAGATACCTTTTAGTCTTATGGTGTATGTGGTTCAGTGCAGTCATAACAATTGAATTACATTTGGTAACAGTAGCTTATATTTTATATGACATTCTTTACAGCAGCGTCTTGCAGCACTGTACAATTAACATGATAAAATTATGTGCATGTCGGAACAGTCTGTCTGTGGTTAAAATATACATCTTTAGCCTTGCTCTGTATGGTAACACAGAACAGTCCTTTCCAATTGCAGTAGCATATAGTTACAAAATGCTCTGGCTCCTCTTGAACCATTTTAAAAACTGGAGCAAGTTCAGATCCCAATAATTGGTGGGGAACATAATGAGAGAGAAGATCAGTTTGGCAGACAGGGACATAGCTTTGAAGTCAAGGCATGATTTGACAGGGAACCAATGCAAAGACTTCAAAATAGGAGTAATGTGCTTGGGTGGGCATGTGGTTGTAAAGCTGTGTCCTATCTATAATGTAACCTGGAGCTCTTGGATATAAAGAATTGCAATAGTTGCTAAAACATATATATTCATCCGTTGTTTCAGATTTGTGTTGGTTAACAATGGTCTCAGACTGATGATGTTTTTGGGATTCATAGATTTTTAAAGCCAGAGAGGATCGTTATGATCGTCTATTCTATTCTGACCTCCTGGATAACTCAGGCCTGGTCTACACTGGGGTGGGTGTTGATGTAAGATACGCAACTTCAGCTACGGGAATACCGCAGCTGAAGTCGAAGTATCTTATTCTGACTTACCTCCCGTTCTCACCGCATGGGATTGACGTCCACGGCTCCCTGTGTCAACTCCACTACCACTGCTCGCTCTGGTGGATTTCCGGAGTCGACGGGAGCGCGTTCAGGGATCGATATATCGTGTCTAGATGAGACGTGATATATCAATCCCCAAAAAATCAATCGCTACCCGCCAATGCAGCGGGTATTCTGGACGTACCCTCAGACCACAGACTCCTTCTTATCATTCCTGCATCAAGTGCAATAAGTTGTGGAGGAAATAGAGCGCATCTTTTGGAAAGACATCCAGTGTTAACCTAGAGACTTCAAATGAGGGAGAATCTAAAATTTGCTCTTTATCTAGTTACAATTTTTCTAGCTTCACCTTCTAGCCATTGGGTCTTGTGTCTTTTTCTCTAAATGTAAGAGCCCTCTAGTATTATAGGTGCTTAATAAATGAATTTTAAGGATGGACAATCTGAAATTAATATTACACCCAGGCGTTTTGTACTTGAATATGGAGTCAGTGGTACTTCATTGAATGTAGTTGTTAAGGTGGGAACATTTCTCCACAACTGCTCAGAGCTAGTAATCAATGCTTATGTCTGTCTTTCTTTGGATTCAGCTTCATAAAATCATGAGACATCTATTATTGAATGTCCTGTGAAATACTGGTCAGAGTGCAACTTGCATTGTGGCATTCAAATGGAAGAGAAAAATATATCTGAGTATTGTATTGTCTGCATAGTTATGGAAGTGTAGATTATACTTCTAATAAAGGCATATAGGTGCATTCTTAAATCCATCCCTGTTCATCATATCATTTGAGCATGCACTGAACTTAAACATGTGCTTAAATTCCATTGCAGTCAATTGGAACATAAGTATGTGCTTAATTTTAGGTACATTTTAAGTGATTTGAATAGGAATGGGCCAAAAAGAGGAGAACAGAAGGCATAGTCTGAAAGTATGAAAAGGAAGTGAGAACTGAAAAATGCTGACCCGGTTAGACTGTCTTCATGTGGCATGAGAGACACAATTTGAAACATGCCAAGGCTATATCAGGTAACTTATCAGTGTGCCTTAAGCATGTTGGAAAAATATATTTCTACCCTGTTATAACGCCACCTGATATAACATGAATTCGGATATAATGCGGTAAAGCAGCGCTTTGGCGGATCAAAGCAAGTTCGATATAACGCAGTTTCAGCTATAATGTGATAAGATTTTTTGCCTCCCAAGGACAGCGTTATATCGAGGTAGAGATGTACATGATTCTCTGTATTAAATGCTTTAGAATTCCAATGATGCTGAAGGTGACAAAAACCTACATCTGTAGCCATTAGTAAATGTACTGTAATGTCATGGCTGTGCTATAATAAATTCTCAAACTTGGCAGACATTTTTTTTTAATAAAGTGAACAGTACAGGATCAGTATGTTTAAAACAATGTGTTTCCTGAAAAAATCCCAATAATTTTTTATATAAAAAATCACTCTGAAATTAGACAAAATCAGTAAGATCATCTACTGTCAAAGAAGGTATACTTTGAGGAGGTACAACTCTACCCCTATATATCATGACCCGATATAGCATTAATTCGGATATAATGCAGTAAAGCAGTGTTCAGGGGCAGGGGTGGGGGGTCTGCGCACCCCGGTAGGTCAAAGCAAGTTCAGTATAATGCGGTTTCACCTATAACGTGGTAAGAGTTTTTGGCTCCCAAGGATAGCGTTATATTGGGGTAGAGATGTACTTTAAACCTTTCTTTCTTTCGTTTGGGGTGTGTAAATGATTGAATGTCCCTACCTTTAAAGCCTGACTCCTTGTTTCCTGAATGACAGGAGCCATAACAGTTAAATTACCAGGTGGAGTATGATCTAGGAATCATTTTGCTCTCCTTAGTCCCTGTTTCAGGACTGTGATATCTGGCACAGACTAGGAAAGAAAAACAGTTATGGTCTCCACTGGACAACAGGAAGAATCTAAAGCTAGTACAATAACTCCTTATTTAAAGTCATCCCCCTTAACGTTGTTTCGTTATGTTGCTGATCAACTAGGGAACATACTCATTTAAAATTGTGCAGTGCTCCACTCTTACGTTGTTTGGCTGCCTGCTTTCTCCACAGCTGGCAGCCTCCCTATGCCCTCCCGCCCTCCAGCAGACCCCGCAGATCAGCACCTTCCCCAGCCTCCCCTTGCCTTCTGCCTGTGGCAATCAGCTAGCTTGCAGCATTTTGGAGGCAGGAGGGAGAGGGGAGGAGCGAGGACTCGGCGTGCAGGCTCCCCCTCCCTCCCCTGCCTCCCCAACGAGGCAAGCCAGCTGATTGCCCTGGCGGTGGGGGGAGGGGAGGAGTGAGGACTCAGCGTGCAGGCTCCCCCTCTCTTCCCTGCCTCCCGAACATGGCAATCAGCTGGCTTGTGGCCTTTAGAAGGGGGGGGGGGGAGGAGCCAAGACGCAGTGTGCGAAGTAAAAGGGTAGGAGGTGGGGGGGGGAAGAGGCGGGTCAAGGGTTGGGGTTTGGGGAAAGGGGTGGAGTTTGCTGGCTGAGGGTTGAGCCCACCTGCCTCTGGTGCTTGCAGAGTAGGGGAAGCTGCCCTGCAACCTAACCCCTCCGCCCTCCATTTACATTAATTCTTATGGGGAAATTGGATTCGCTTAACATCTTTTCACTTAAAGTCGCATTTTTCAGGAACATAACCACAACGTTAAGTGAGAAGTTACTGTATTTTAAAAAGGATTACAGGGATCATTCTTCCTGCTGGCAATAATATTAGAAAAATGCATTGCCTGTATCTTTCAGATCACCACAGCCAGTTAACATGAGATTTTCAAGTCTCGCAAATATGCAGTCTGTTCACATAGCTTCTATCTAGATGGTAAGTCTCAGAGTTGGGCTTCACTGAAGAGGTAGTGGTTTACTGGAGAGTAGCTCAGACCACTGTTCATATAGGCACCATCTTATCTAGGCTCTTAAATAGTTGACTATTCTATGCTTTTTATTTAGATGTCAAATCAATCATGTAAGAGAGGTTAAATTCCAGAAATAATATAGGGCAACAATTTACCAAAACAGAACTTGTTTCCTGTCACAGATTTTGCATTCATATGTGACCTGATGTAGATTGGACACGTGAGTATTTTTAGTGAAGTTGAGCATAATACATAAAAAAAAAAAATCAATAAATTAATCTTTAGAATCATCTGCATGACCATAATTTAGATTTGGAGAGGTAAAGAAGTGAGTAACAATACTCAGTGAGTGTGGTTCATTTCTTGAGCAGGCTATTTGAGTTTATTATATATTTTTAAAAGCTCCAGCTGCCTTCGCCACAAATTAAAAATGGAATTACGTCACACGAACTCCCCATTCCAGCAGCATTCCTTCATCTCCAACCATAAATGAATAAACTGATGATGAAAACAAATCCAAACAATGTCCCATGTCACTCACAGAGGGCAGCTGTTGTCGCTCTCCTCTTTCCACAATGGATAAGTAGCTGGGCTTCCCAAATTTCCCAGAATCTGGGTATTTAAGTCTAATGGAACAACAAAATGACAAGGAGGAAGCCAGAATTGATATGGGGAGTTGGAATTTCAGGTTGTGGGCTGTACATTGATATCGAGATGGGACTATTTGTCTTGAAGAATAGGGGGTCTAGATCTGCAGTCTTCTAACAGCACCTTGTGTTGTTTGTTAGTTCATGTACAAGGATATATGGTGGCTTGGCATAAATATGCTCACTTGGCTTCTTCCAAGGTACAGTAGAGACAGGAAAAGAAACTACAGGCGATACAAAAATAGAGAGAGTTTCCATACTTAGAATTTGCTTTCAACAAAAGTTTCCAATAATGCAGCCTTTCACATTCCTGACAGATTTATCAGGCCTAGCCACTTGAAGCCCTCACTATAGCTTGGTTTGAATCTGATTTTTCCATGAGCTGATGTCATGACTGGACTCATAGTGCAGTTTCAAAACGATTGCTTTAGATTGCATCATTACTTTAAAACCTCTGTTTTTTAACCCAAAGTGTCTTTCTGAGAACAGTGAATAAATGCCAGTATTCAGTCAAAACATGCCGATTTTAAACCATGTAAACTTCAAAAACAGGTTGGATTGTGGTGATTGAAGGTTTTTTTTTTTAAATTACTTATTTGTATTTGTATTTAAAATGACCATTTCCAAAGTGTTGGGAATATGGATGGGATGGAGAAGAGAGTATAACAACAATATGCTATGATTTCTTTGCCCCATTTTTTGTAGAACCTGACATGCTTTTGAAAAAAAGTTGGATCACTTAAATATTCAAACTCTTACACATTCCTAATGCATTTTTATCACATTAAGATTGTAACCTATATTAATACACAATATAGCATACAGTAAAAATTAACAGGCAGCCAGCTCCCTGTGGGTAGTTGAAAAGTGTCATTTAAAAAAAAAACCTTTGCAGAAGGTTTTCTAAGGCAATTAAATCACTGTGATGCTATTTGTAAAATACAAAACAAACCCAGGTTGTTATGGTATAAGTTTTAAGTAAGGAATAGATACAGTACATAAAATAAGCTTAGAATTAAAAAATTAATAACATGCAACTGCAAACCTGTAGGCTTAATACGTAATGGTTTTGTAGAGGCAACCAGCTGAAGAAAAGATCCTAGTTTTCATTTCTATTGCACTTGTTCTTCTTACTCTTTAAACACTCATTTTTAATCAAATTGCCATGCTTATTTCAAATAGTGGGAATCAAAGATCCAATCCCATGATCTCGATGCCTTGCAGAATTGTGAACTTTAATTTTACACCTTTGGGTGGGGAATGGGGTGAATCCAGGCTAAATAGTCTTGGTGCATAATACTTTTCACATAGACAGGCCTCAGTTCAGAAAAGTTCTTACACATGCTTAACTTTAAGCACTTGCTTATGTCCAGTTGAAGTAAACAGAACTTAAGCATGAGCTTAAGTTAAGCATATGCTAATGTGCCATTCTAAATAGGATGCGTTACTGAATTTGAGACCTAGTGCTTTTACCTGAGGCGGTTCAAGTGTTTTATAGACAGATAAAGAAGCCTTACCAACACTCCTGTAAAATAAGGTTTTACAGATGCCTCCATTACAGTTGTGCTTGGATGAGACGCTGCTTCAGGTATTGAAGGATGCACCACCCTGGAGGTGATGAGTGGCCTGAAGATGCGATTATCAATGGAGATGTGCTGCCAGGGAGATATGTAGATTATCTGTTTGTTAATTTTATATATTTTGTTAAATGAAGAGGTGTAACCAGAGCCAGAGTTATTAATAAATAACAGTAACTGCTTCTAATTTAATTACACTAATGGATAGTAATTCTACAGATTTAGACAAATACATTGATTTTTTTGTGAGTTAAATTGAAGTAGTCTCCTAGAATGTAAAATGAAAAGATTTCTGGGCATCTAAAATATCTTATTTGTCTCACAATAACTGGTTCAGCCTTAGGACTTTTGAGCGAGATGAATTCTCCTCTCTTAACTTAACTGTCTCATTTTAAATTAAAAGGTGGTGTTTTTTAGGCTCCTCTGCTTCAGGACAATTGGATCTCAGCTACTTGGACTAGAAGTTGGGGTTGTACAGATGACAATCCTGCAATGAGCTCCATGTGGGAGGAATGCTGAGTTCCCATTACTGATTAATCCTAATTCTGCTGTATTGCCTGTGAGGAGGAGGAGCGGGGTGGTAAATAATTAACTTTTTAATGGAACCATCAATATATGTGCATGCTTTACTAAATGATTTTATTGTCACCTCATGCTTCCTCTTCTCTTTTCCCTTCCCTTCATTGTGGCCTGATTCAAAAAAGCATTTAAGCATGTGCTTAAATCCATCCCTATTTATGACAGCATTTAAGCACATAGGATAAGAGGGAAGGTCCTCTTATTGATCAGTAACAGGTTAAAAGAGAGGATTCAAAGGGTAGGAATAAATGGTCAGTTTTCAGAGGTAAATAGCAGTGTCCCTCAGGGAACTGTACTGGAACCAGTGCTGTTCAACATATTCATAAATGAGCTGGAAAAAGGGTAAACTGTGAGGTGGCAACATTTGCAGATGATAGAAAATTATTCAAGATAGTTAAGTCCAAAGTAGACTGTGAAGAGTTGCAAAAGGATCTCACAAAACTGGGTGACTGGGCAACAAAATGGCAGAGGAAATTCAGTGTTGATATATGCAAAGAATACACATTGGAAAACATAATCCCAACTATACATACAAAACGATAGATCTCAATTAGCTCTTACCACTTGGGAGAGAGATCTTGGAGTCATTGTGGATAGTTCTTGGAAAACATCAGCTCAGCAGTGCCAGCCAAAAAAGCTAACAAAATGTTAGAAACCATTAGGACAGAGATAGATAAGACAAAAAATATCCTAATGGCACTTTATAAATCCATGGTATGACCACATCTTGAATACTCCATGCAGGTTTAATGGCCTCATCTCAAAAAAGCTACACCTCTACCCCAATATAACATCCTCCGATATAACACGAATTCGGAAATAACATGGTAAAGCAGTGCTCTGGAGGGGACGGGGCTGCGCACTCCGGCGGATCAAAGCAAGTTCGATGTAATGCGGTTTCACCTATAATGTGGTAAGATTTTTTTGGCTCTTGAGGACAGTGTTATATCGGAGTAGAGGTGTATATTAAAACTGAAACAAGGTCAGAAAAAGGCAACAAAAATGGTTAGCGATATGGAACAGCTTCCATCTGAGGAGAGATGAAAGACTGGGACTTTTCAGCTGGGAAAAGAGGACTAAGCGGGGGATATGATAGAGGTCTATAAAACCATGAATGGTGTGGAGAAATTGAATAAGGAAGTGTTGTTTACTCCTTCACATAACGCAAGAACTAGGGTCATCCAATGGAATTAATAAGCAGCAGGTTTAAAACAACCAAAAAAAGCAAGTACTACTTCACACAACATACAGTCAACTTATGGAACTTATTGCCAGGGATGCTGTGAAGGCTTAAGTTATAACAGGGTTCAAAAAGAATTGGAAACGTTCAAGAAAGAAAGATCCATCTGTGGCTACTAGCTAAGATGGTTAGAAATGCAACCCCATGCTCTGGGTGTTCCTAGTCTTTGACTGTCAGAAGCTGGGAATGGGTGACAGGGGATGGATCACTTGGTAACCTCCTGTTCTGTTCATTCTCTGTGAAGCATCTGGCATTGGCCACTGTCAGAAGACAGGACACTGGGCTAGATGGACCACTAGTCTGACCCAGTGTGGCTGTTCTTATGATCTTATGTTCAAATGTTGTCCTGAATATTGATGCTTTTTGAAGGAGGGCATTACTGAGCCATGTCAAATAGAGATTGTAAACTATTCAGGGCAATGTCAGTTTTGTGAGAGGACTCGCACATTTTTGAGAGCTTGAGTAATAACAAGTAGTTGTTCTGTTTTCTCACAGAAATATTTTTGTTTAGATTCGTCAGTAAAAAGTGTAAATCACAGAAAAAATTAACTGGTTTATTACTTCACGCTTCTCAGTTTGCTGTATTTTTCTGTCTCTATTTTGGTAATGTTGAGCGTCTATAGGACAGACTGTTTTCTTCTTTTCAATGCACTCTTATTACAAAACTGCATTGAGTGCATCTTAATTCTGTGGTCTATACACGTTTGCTTTTCTTGTTGTTCTTTGGTTTCAGAAATACTAGAATGAAAACCATAATATCTCACAGAAATAAAATATTTTATGAGATGTTATAGTTTGCTTAGTAAACTGAAAATAAATCAATATATTCTTTAAAGTATATTGTACAAAAGATCCATGTGACTTTGTATTTGTTTGTCACAAACTAAGCAGCACATCAGTTTCTCTTAATTTTTCTTTTTAGCATCCAAACTCTTGATGGTTTTGTTTGCCTCTAACATGTGTATCACATGCCACATCTGTGGGTATTACTGTCCCACATCTATATGCGTGAACTGGATAGTTTTTATTCTAAATTCACAGAAACGATGCCACATTGTACAGCAGCAGAAGCCTTAGCACCTCTCAGAACAGTATGTACTTGGATTTTTTTTGTTTTGTGTTATGACTAATGCTTAGCAATGTCCTTCGGTAAAGTATACAGATCAACCCCAAGCAAAACTTCCAGTCCCAGCTGTGACTGTGGAAATGAAAGTCAGTTCATCAGCGCATGGAAACAAGATGGTCAGATTATATAATTCCAAATGTTGTTAAATCATTTATGTCTTGCAAAAGAATGTTCCTTCTACATGTTA
The DNA here is from genome assembly GCF_025201925.1 of Gopherus flavomarginatus. NCBI lineage: Eukaryota > Metazoa > Chordata > Testudines > Testudinidae > Gopherus > Gopherus flavomarginatus. The sequence goes on along the minus strand of NC_066618.1, from coordinate 24,049,449 downwards.
ATTTTCAATGGACAATGAATCTTTTCATACTATGTATGAAGTAGCACATTGTATTTCTGAAACCAGCTGTACACACTGTCGAGCCAGAAACATACAATGACAAATAAATGCATAAATTCCAATTTGCATTCATGTTTTCTAAATTTGTTCAGTGCAACATTATCTTCCAGTATAGCCAGCTATCTAAAAATCTGGGGTAAGTCCATTTTTTCTTTAGTATTGTGATTTAGCTTACAATGTTCAGCAACTCCTTCCTTCCTTTCCATTTCTGTAATTCTTGCATGCCTTACAATATTACAGTAACCTTTAAGCTAATGGAATAACCCCTACTATATGTCCTTAGGGTTATCTGAGTAGTCCATTCTTTTGGTGAAGTCTTTATATTTCATGGTATTCACAGTACGAAATTACACATAACATGGTATATGATTAAACACTATAATATAGAGCTATTTGGTTTCTTTGCAACTTTGTGATTTTATTTATTTATTTATTTATTTTTTAAAGAAAAGAAATGCTTTGAGTTTTCTACTCCATACCTGCTGGGGGCTTTCTTTCCAGTATGATAGTTGGCCATCAACAGTGAAAGCTTTCACAAGGTTTTGGTGTCATCTGGCTGGAATCCAATCAGTGCCACTCTCTGTGAGGTTCTGCAGGGACTAGAATCCATGTCTGTGGGGTGGCTGTTGCATCCATGTTGCTATCTGGCAGCCATGATAAGACTGCATACATTATCACAAAGACCTTGTGGAGGTAAACACAACAGGAAGTACCACCCCTGAAGGCCAGACTGACAGCTTATCTTGTGGCCTCTTATTGGTTCAAAGGCCCTCTTAAGCCAAGGAGTTGTTCCAGGAAAGCGTCCATGTAACAAGATGAATTCCTTTGTCAGATCTCATGACAGACTTGCACTTCTGCTCACTCTTGGACTCCTGAACCCTGCTCTTACTCTTGGTTTCCAACTCTGGCTTTGACCTTCTCACCGTTTCTGGTCTCTGACCGCTGTTGTTCTGACCACTAGGCCTGGCTGCCCAAGCCCTGGTTATGACACTCTCCCCTTCTTTCCAAACCTCTTTTCTACTTTGTGGTGGAGCCGCTCCATTTAAGTTTTCTCCTTCAGTTACCTAATGGGAAAGCTTGCAGAAAGGGATGATTTTGATGTTAGAGTAGGACTTGACATGAGATCTGGGTACTACTTCTAGCTCTGCTACTGACTTGTATGACACTTGTGCCTCAGTTTCCCAAGCTGTAAAATGGGGGTGATGGTAATACTTATTTGCCATCCAGGGATGTTCTGAGATAAATTAATTAATATTTGTAAATTGCTTTGTACTCCCATAGCAAGCACCTTATTAAAAAGTAGGTATATCTCCAATTATTATTATTATCTCCTAGAACTGGAAGAGACCTCAGAAAGTCATTGAGTCCAGTCCCCTGCCTTCACTAGCAGGACCAAGTACTGATTTTTGCCTCAGATCCCTAAGTGGCCCCCTCAAGTATTGAACTCAAAACCCTGGGTTTAGGAGGCCAATACTCAAACCACTGAGCTATCCCTTCCCCCTTACACTATGTTATTTAAAAAGTGAAGGAGGGAGGGAAAAAAGGCATGCTGTGTGTGTGGCTACAGCTCTGAAAATGAAGAGATCACAAGGGTAAGTGTTGTCTCAAACCAGGGCCGTAGCAACAAAGAATATGGCCCCCTCCGAACGTATGTCCGGGGGCCCTTACAATGCAGAAACTGGAATGCGGTATTTATTTTATACAATATACAGGGTTCATATTATGTATACTACAGTGTACATGTATTCCGTATTTACGCAAAGCGCTTCTTTCAAGCCTTGTTCTCCGCAAATTGTTAATCAATGCGTCATAGTCCAGAGATCTGGCAATCTTGTTTTCGATTGAGATAACTGCAAGCGCAGAAAGCCTGTCATCTGTCATGGTTGAACGCAGGATATTCTTGATCAGTTTCATTCTGCTGAAGCTCCTTTCAGCACCAGCGACAGTAACTGGTGTGGTCAGAAGAATTCTGATGCAAATGCAAAGATTCGGATATATCTCCTGAAGGCTGTTCTTGTATATGTACGTTAAAAAATTGTTTGCCATGACAAGTCCTCTCTCTTTCTCGATGACATAAATAAAACGATTCAATTCCATTCAGTGTTCGTTGGCATCAATGTCTCCCATTTTTCTTTCAAAATTTTTGCTGTGATTCTCCAGTTCATTTTCTCTGTGACGCTGCTTCAGGCTGTTAGCGTTGTATACAGAAATCCAAACAACTTATACCACTCCACGAGTTGGTCAAATCGCGACGAAACAGAAGATATGACCTGATCAGTGAGAACAAGAAAGAACTGTGATTTGAATTTTTCTTCGGCAGAAAGACGACTCGAATCATCAGCACATTCGTAATCAAAGTCTCTTCTTACGTCGCACCCTGGTTTCTGGAAACACCTGCTCAATACCCATATGCTCTGCTATTTCACATTGGATTGCAGCGCAAAATATGTTGACAACTTTGGAATTTTCTCAAGTTCCTTCTCGGCATCTTTTGCTGCCTTTCATTTACTAGCTCCGCTCTTATACATTCTCTTAGACATCGCAAAGCACGCTTCTGCGTTGGAAATGATAAAAAAACTAAACAACTAAATTAATAACATTTATCCGCCGACCGCCATTATGAACGCAAATACACATTCTTTGAATGGGTCCAACTAAAATTTGAAACTGACCAACAGACAACTGATGTAGCCAATAGCATTATGATGTATCATAATGACTTCACGGTTTTGTCAGTAAAACCGACATGGATTGTGCAGTAGCGTCAATAAATGTCACTTACCTAGTTATACCTTACATTTTTTTTTGCCACTTTTAGGGGCCCCCTTCCCTGCGGGGCCCCCTCCAGTCGGAGGGTACGGAGGGCGCTCGCTACACCTCTGTCTCAAACATCGCAATTCACTCCAGACCACCTTACGTGCGCTCCATTTGACTTGCCTGTCTCTCTACCTTATAGCTAAAGCCTTCGACCTCAGAAGCACTCCCTGGCTTTTCAGAGACAGAAGCATGCCAGTGAGAAGCTGCAACAGACGCTCTCAGTATCTGCTAATCTGCACTGGAGTGTTAAAGGGTCTTCAGAAGCTGTTTACTGGGGAGCAAGAACTTAAGACTGAACACTTTGCAGCCAGGTCGTGCCGAAAATCTTTGGAGAATGCTTACAAGTTATCATGCTGGTTGGAAAGGAATGAACCACTTTTGCTTCTGTTTTAATAGATGCTGAGATGCAGAATACAATTTGCAGATAAACTATTCAACATACAGCTGAATGCAAGGGAAATATAAAGGTCAAGTTAAGAAACAGAAATGTGCGCTGTTGTCCTGTCCAGTAGAGAATGTTTTTTCAGCTTGACTTCTGGTATCTATCTTCACCAGCAGTATGATCCATTACTGACAACATATGCTGTGAGACTGGGTTCCACTAGGCCTCACATGAACTCGTTTTTACAGAGCTGCAAATGGTTTCATCCCATCTCCAAGCACAAAGTTAGGGTGGACCCATTGTTGACAGTTTATTGGCAGCAATGAGTCATTTTCCTTGGTCTGGCACCAGGACCTATAGAAGTTGGAGGGTCATGTGCATTCTAAATAGACATTGTGATAACTTGTTGCCTTGAGAAGCATGAGTCCCTTGATATAGTGCAAGAGGGAACTGACCTATATTGCAAAGAAACTGCCTACAGTGTGTGAAATGCTATATTTATATGCAGCCTCGCTTGTCATCCAGAATAAAGATTTTGAGGCATTTTATAAAGTTACAGCCAGTCTCTCATTGATTTTGTTCACTATCAATGTATTTAACTTAAAACATTTTGCAAAAAATCTTTTTGTTGAGCTTCAGCTATTTTATCTAGTTTTGATAAGTAAGATTATGCTGGAAGGATTAAGTATAGGGAATCTTGGATTGAAAAAATATTTTAATTGTCTAGTGGTTGTATTCTTTTTTGATCATTAAGACATTTTTGGAGCATTAACGTTACAGAAAATACTGATGTTTTCACATATGATGTAGTGGTAATACACTTTTTTTTTTTTTTTTTTTTTTTTTTGCAAAGTAGAGAATTGTTCATCATTATTTATTTATTATTTTTTGTTCCTTGCAAACTATATACTGGTGGTGGTTTCTTCTTTTTAGGTAAGAAGAGACGTACGATAATCTTGTCCAACAATGAAAGTAGCTTGTAGCAAATACAAACTTGGGACCTAAGTCTTTTGTATAACAGGAAGGAAAGTGAAAATTATCCTTTGATGATCTAATGCACAATACAACATTAAAAGTTAGTACGGTACCATATTCAGGCTATGATCTATTACTTAATTTTCTTGATAGATTTTTTTCTCACATGTGTGTTTTCATTGAAGATTGATCCAGTACAGAGCATCTTGCATTTTTGAAAATATCCAGGTGGGAATATATAAAGGTTTTAGCATGCGAATGTGAAATTAGATGTTTACCATTAGTTGTACAGGAAAGCACTTATGCTGAGAGAGCACAAAGAGAACACACTTAACTTATGGCTCGAAAATGTGTTGGATACCTACTAGCCAGAAGCTGATATGGAAATAAAGGTGGATGACTCCCCAGTGAAATCCAGGGGCAGCAATTTGAAAGGAGGCCATTCCCAGCTGCTGGGAGGAGGAAGGACACTGGGATTCCTGTTATAATGCTGTCTTTGGACTGTGTCAGGGGTTGTGGGAGTGTCTTCTTTTTATACCATTACTTGGCTGGTAGGTAAATTTGAAACTGTCACGACTGTTAGAAGGGATAATTTGTTTTTCTTTCCTTGTTCCTATCTGATCATCACTACTTGATTGTTGTTGGGGGTGGGGATGGGGAGCGAAGAGTCAAGGTTCACTCACTTAATAGGGTGAGATGATGGGAATCTACCTAATCCTGCCTCTAATGAAGGCAATGGTAAGATTTACATGAACTTCAGTGGGGCCAAGATTTTACCCCCAGTGCCAGCCTCTGCTGCAGCTGCTCAGAACTTTTCTGAGCAAGGACTCAAGGAAACTAGTGTGAATCTGGTCACTTTCACTGCTGCTAACACACAATCTTCTCAAAAGCAGTGTGGAAATAATGCAACACATGTATGGGGATGTACAAAACTGCAGCATAGCTGAAATTCAAACAGAAATGATTTTTGTTTCATAATCTAGAAAAGCTAATGTAGTTGATTTAATTAAAAAAACTAAATTTTTTGTATTCGCTGTGGGAAATGCTGTGAGAATTTGAAAAAAACTGATTAATAGACTTCTCAAAGGACGATTAAACATAAATACAAAAATCTACATATTTATTTTTTTTAAAAATCAACAAAACTCCTAGTTAAAACCACCAAAGCAAATTCATCTGTGAATATTACTGAATGGAGTATAGTCTCTGACTTACTTTTCTTTCTTTCTTTCTTTCTTTCTTTCTTTCTTTCTTTCAACTTGATACAATGATAATACATTCATTTTGTTAGAAGATAAATACATTAACACCACTGCTATGTCTTTTCCCGCTTTTTATTTATGTACATCTACTCCAGAGATGTGACTTTAGAGGACACATGGTGCACCCTGTTTATGAACATTTTCAAAGTTATGATTTCTACAATGATTTTGCTATCTTGTAAAGTAAATAAGTGCACCTTGCTTTAAAGAACTATTTCTAGGTTAACAGTATCAGACATAGTGTTCAGTAAGGAATTACTTGCTTCTTCCTGTACATTAAAGTGGAAGAGAGACTCAGTCCAAATCTGTTGGTGTTGAACCAAAACTGGCTGAAGAGTTAAGAGTTGGAAATCTATGTCTGTCTTTACCTAAAGTTACTAGGGGTATGTCTACATCTACAATTTTGCAGCGCTGGTTGTTACAGCTGTATTAGTACAGCTGTATAGGGCCAGCGCTGCAGAGTGGCCACACTTACAGCAACCAGCGCTGCAAGTGGTGTTAGATGTGGCCACACTGCAGCGCTGTTGGGCGGCTTCAAGGGGGGTTCGGGGAACGCGAGAGCAAACCGGGGAAGGAGACCAACTTCGCCGCGGTTTGCTTTCGCGTTCCCCGAACCCCGAGCAAGCAGGTCTCCTTCCCTGCGGTTTGCAGGAGGGGTCGGGGAACGCGAGAGCAAACCGCGGCGAAGCTGGTCTCCTTCCCCGGTTTGCTCTCGCGTTCCCCGAACCCCCGAGCAAGCAGGTCTCCTTCCCTGCGGTTTGCAGGGTGGTTTGGGGAACGCGATAGCAAACCGCGGCGAAGCTGGTCTCCTTCCCCGGTTTGCTCTCGCGTTCCCCGAACCCCCGTGCAAGCAGGTCTCCTTCCCAGCGGTTTGCAGGGGGGGTCGGGGAACGCGAGAGCAAACCGCGGCGAAGCTGGTCTCCTTCCCCGGTTTGCTCTCGCGTTCCCCGAACCCCCGAGCAAGCAGGTCTCCTTCCCTGCGGTTTGCAGGGTGGTTCGGGGAACGCGAGAGCAAACCGCGGCGAAGCTGGTCTCCTTCCCCGGTTTGCTCTCGCGTTCCCCGAACCACCCTGCAAACCGCAGGGAAGGAGACCTGCTTGCTCGGGGGTTCGGGGAACGCGAGAGCAAACCGGGGAAGGAGACCAGCTTCGCCGCGGTTTGCTCTCGCGTTCCCCGACCCCCCCCCTGCAAACCGCAGGGAAGGAGACCTGCTTGCTCAAGGGTTCGGGGAACGCGAGAGCAAACCGCAGGGAAGGAGACCTGCTTGCACGGGGGTTCGGGGAACGCGAGAGCAAACCGGGGAAGGAGACCTGCTTGATTACCAGAGGCTTCCTCAGGTATGCTGGGATACCTGCTTATTCCACGGAGATCAAGAAAAGCGCTGGTAAGTGTCTACACTTGATTACCAGCGCTGGATCACCAGCGCTGGATCCTCTACACCCGAGACAAAACGGGAGTACAGCCAGCGCTGCAAACAGGGAGTTGCAGCGCTGGTGATGCCCTGCAGATGTGTACACCTCCTAAGTTGCAGCGCTGTAACCCCCTCACCAGCGCTGCAACTTTGTGATGTAGACAAGCCCTAGATCTACAGAAAACTGTCTGGAATGTCAGTCATGTTGACTTTTAAGGAGAATGTTGCTGGTGACATTCAGCTGGTATGGCTGATCTCGATAGGCAGGGGCTAAGGAATAATGTCTGCAGATAATTTGGCCCTTTTCCTGTAAATATAAATTCTATTGTTAAATAGATTAATTGTTTTGGATAACTCAGATAAACTTTGTAGACAATCTGAATAAAAATATAGTTGAAATATACAATGGAAGTAACTAAGCAGTATGTTCATTTACGGGAAGAATTGATTATTCAGATTCAAAGTCCTTGTCAGGGATGTTTGAAAAGTACTATATGATATGGTATATACAGGTGGAAAAAATAAGAAAAAATATAACTCCATGCTGCTGTATTTGTTTTGACATGCTTTTTGGTCAGATGGAGGTTTGTGGTCTTGTAACTTGTTTAGGCTTTTCTGTCTGTCTGTCTATCTTCAGTAGTAACATTTTGAAGTGATGTTGATATTAGGGTATACGCTAACTAAATGCATATAGCCACTTAATTATGAGTCTGGAATCTTTTGTAATCTGCTTAAAGAGAAGAGATAAATGTTAAGTAAAATTACAACAATGAAAGTGTTGTATCTGTTTAATATGTATCGATGTAATGCATTCTTTCTTGGTGAGAATACATTCTACCATCATAGGAGGTTGAGCTGGATAATATTTTTCCTTGTTTAGCTCTTGTGACCCTATTTCTCCCCTGTTTAAATCACACGAAAATGGAGAAATATTTTATATAACGTTCAGGATTTACGATATAAAATGTCTCTTGTTCAGATAATAGGAGCAGAGACCTAACGAAAGTGTAAAACTCATAAAATATACTACACTTGGCGTTAAACCTTTATCCATAGCCAAAGTATTTAAAAAGGGGCAATGGAAGGAGTATATTATATCATTGTGCAGTGCTTCATTTACTGCTGGAGTTATAATAGGAAGCAAAAGATATGTCTGTAGGGAAGTGTATAGTTTGCGCTGCTTTTAAAAATGCCAGGGGAAAGAAGAGTTAATGGCTTGTGCAGTTAGTTATGATTAAGGATAAGATTTTGTCATGGATATTTTTAGTAAAAGTCATGGACAGGTCACAGGCAAAAAGACAAAAAAATTTGTGGATGCCGTGACTTGTCCGTGACTTTTACTGAAAATATCCCAGACAAAATGGGGATCTGCGGGTCTCCACACTGCCTGAAGTGGGGCAGCTGCACAGGGGCTAGGAGCCACTGCAAAAGCTGGGGCTGTGGGGTACCCCTGCGGTTTGTAGCTCTGGAGGTCCCCTCAGCTGTCCATGGGGGCTGGGAGATGTGGGGTGCCCCTGCTGCCCACAACTCAGGGGGCCTGTAGCAACTGGGAGCTGTGGGGGTTCCCCGTGGCAGCTGGGAGCGGTGGGGGTTCCCCCACTGCCTGCGGCGGCCGGGAGTTCAGGAGTTCCCACCACTCACGGCGGCTGCGAGTTCAGGGCTTCCCATCACCCACGGTGGCTGGGAGCTCAGGGATTCCCCTGCCACTGGCAGCTCCGAGGGTCCCCGCTGCCTGCAGTGGCCAGAAACTCATGGGGTTCCCCCACCACTCGCGGTGGCTGAGCGCTGTGAGGTACTCCACCACTCGCAGCAGCTTGGAGCTCCGGGGGCCGCCAAGGCTGCGGGGGGGGAGGGGTACCTCACAGCTCCCTGCCCTTGCGAGCGGCGGGATCCTACAGTTCAGCCTACAGTGGTCAAGAAGTCATAGAGGTCTCTGGAAGTTACAGATTCCATGACTTCCGCGACCTCTGTGACTAAATCATAGCCTTAGTTATGGTCTGTTATTAGTTTCTCACATCCGTGAAAGAATAATTTTAGCAAAGGGGGGCTTCTTAAAGTGCTTTTCATGTGCTCTGGATATCCAGATCATTGCTGCCTGTTGCTGGCAACTTGTCTCTTGCTGTTGCTGCTTTGCTAGTTCTCTCGTTTCTCATATGAGATTTTAGTTTTTTTAAAATGTTTAATTTGAGCCCTCCAGCCTAGCAAACTGTAAACTGGATTTACTGTTATTGCAGCCCTTGTGCTTACCATTGCATGGTAGTAGCCTTGCCTTGAAGAGTTTACAGCAGGCCTGCACAACATGCGGCCCAGGAGCAGCGTGCGGCCCACATGGGCTCACTGTATGGCCCGCGGAGGGTGAGTAGGTGGGCTCACTGTGCGGCCTGTGGGGGTGGGGCTGAAGAGGCGGGTGTGCAGTGGCGGGGGTGAGGAGGCGAGTGGGTGGGCAGTGGTGGAGGCTCAGGAGGCAAGCAGGCGGGCAGTGGTGGGGGCTGAGTAGGTGAGCCAGGAGGGTGGGGGGCTGAGGCGGCGAGCGGGTGGGCAATGGCTGGGGCTGAGCAGGCGAGCTTGTGGGGTGGGAGGCTGAGGAGGCAAGCGAGGAGTCACTGGCTGACCTGTTCTACTGATCTGGTCTGGCTCCCAGTCCCATTCCAAGGGTTGCAGCTGTTTGGAGGTTCTGCCTTCCATGCCTTCCTCATTCACACCTCATTCATTCAACAGAACAACTGATTACAAAGTTGGGGGAAGATCTTATTCTACTTCTAGCAAGAAGACACTTTTCTTTTACCTTCATTATACTACCTCTAGGGTCCTGCTATAACATATTACCAAGGTTCGATACCACTGTTTCAGTGGGGCAGTGCTGGGGAAGGAGGGTTTGTTTCCACAGGGTGGGAGGTGCTGGGGGAGAGTATTTCGGGGGGCTGGGCAGCGCTGAGGCGGGCGTTGTGTTTTGGGGGGGCTTGGTGGCACTGGGGGGGGATTTGGCTGGGCCAGGGAGGGTGGGGTTCAGCCCTCAGCTGTTTTCTTTGGAGTAATATGGCCCTCGCCGCTTTATGAGTTGTGCGGGCCTGGTTTACGGTCTAAACAAGCAAGACAGACAATGGATGGGGGCAGTGGGAATTAGAGGCACAGAGATTGATTTTATTATTCAACTCTGCTATACCAGGAGTCCATAGCTGCTTCCAAAGTTTCACAGCTGCTCTACAGCAAAGGTTCTCAGACTGTGGTCTGTGAGCTCCATTCAGGTGGTCTGTGGATAGTTTCCTCTAAGGTCCATGCTTGGGCGACTGCAAATGAGAAGATGAAGGGCCACCCACCTAATTAGTGGAGCCGTGCAGGCGTGGGTCTGTTAATTAGGTGCCTGGAGCAGATACACATGTAAGGTGAGGTGGTGGCCTTGTGGCGGATAGTGGGTAGGTGGGAGTAGGGGGTGGGGGGAATTTGGGATGTGCAGGGGTGTGATGGCCACAGAAGGAGGCGACTTTCCCCAGCTCCAGGGCTGCAGCTTCTGGGGAGAGATGGCCCTCCCTACCAGCCTCAGCTCTGTGACTGCTGTGGCAGGGGAGAGACCCCCATCCTTCTCAGCCCAGCTCGGGGACTGCCGCAGCAGGGGCGAGAGGGCACGTTCATTGCATTAGACAAGTAAGACTACTGATATTAAAATATGAGTTGTCTGCTTTCTTTTGTAGAACACAAAAGGTCAATTTATTATTGTGTTTTTAATATATATAGCACTTTTATCCAAAGTGTTTTACAATAGTTAGCTAACGGTACAAACAACATGTGGAAAGTTGGTCTGCCGAGACCCTCAGCCATTTTCAAGGGGTCCATTAAAAGAAAAGTTTGAGAACCACTGCTCTACAGCATAGCAGCCTAGAACAACCCATTGGCGTTTAGAATACAGGGCCCCCCTGACTGCAGTGTAATAATTTTTTTTAGTATAACCCACTCGGCTCTGAGATTGAGTAAACAATTCCCCCCCCATCCCCATCTTATTTTCAGCTGGAATTCTTCACAGAGACACTCTGGGTTAGTTGTTAGGAAGGCTACTATTAGCATTAACTCCAGACTACAGCTGTGAAGAATGAAAGAACTGCTAGGAAATCTCACTGGATAAGGAGGCAAATTCTATTTCATGTTCACTGTTAAGGTTGATGTTGTAGGATTCTCCTTCCCATCGCAATGCTTTGTAAGGTTACTTTTATGCTGCCGTTTGTCACTGACCCTTCTCTACTGAAGTTATATCCCTCTACTTATTTTCACAGTAGCTTCTTTTCTTTTATTTGATGTTAGGCTTGGACCTTCCCCAGGAGAGCTGCTAGTCTTCTCTATAGGGCCAATACATTCAAAGAAAGGACAAATTACTGTAGGTAATCTCACTTTCAGAAGAAGGATATTGAGATCTCTACTAATCTGGATGAAAGAAAAACAGAAAGAGGTTCCCCCCCCCCGCCCTTTCAGTTTAAAGAACTCAAATACAGTTTTGCTCAGTTAATTCTTGGTTTCTTTCTCAAATAGTTTTTATGGATGCAAGTATTTTCTTTTGAAGAAAATATTTCCCCCCCTCCCTTTTATGCTTATGAAACAGTTCAAAGCTTGCCCTTTTGACTTCACATATGCCTCAGAAGCACTAGATGCTGTTGATAGTAGATAACCTAAACAGCAGCAACCTTTCCATTTAAACAGGTTATGATTTATCTGAAGATTATTCCTGAGAAAAATCTCTTAGGCTGCTTTCACATATTTATTTAGTTTTAGAGCTGTTCTAGTTCTTGTGCCTCTTCTTTAAAATGTACTTTTACGCTTGTTTTTTCACCGTACTCACTTTCTGAAAGTTTCTAGGTGGCCAGAGGTGGGAATATTTAGGAGGGGTTATGAAAGTGCTGGAGTCTAACTTTTCTTTTTAAAAATAGATTAAACACATACTAAAATGTTAAGGAAATTTGGTGATGGTTCAGAGAAATCACAGTCTTAGCAGGCAGTAGAAGAAATATGATTGGGTAGGGTGACCATATTTCATAAAGGGAAACTGAGCCTGAGGCCACCCCTCTCCCCTGGCTCCCTGCACGGGGCGGGACTGTGCAACGTGCCCGAGGCACCCCCCTCATGGGCTGTCTGTCATCTCCCCTCCCCCCCACCTCCCACACGAGGCTGGGGCTGGCATTGCTGCTTGCTCCTCTGCACTTTCCTCCACACCCCAGCTTGATCAGTCGGTAAGAGCAAATGGGACAAATGCCCACTTTTGCCAAAGGCCAGGACAGGGCTTAAAAAAGGGACTGTCCTGGTCAAAAGAGGATGTATGGTCACCCTATGATAGAATAATTTGTAGCTTTAAAAGTTAGGTTGCTATGGCCTCTCTGTCTCAATGGCAGAACTTCCTTTGAAGTCATAGCAAAATGCCAGGTGGAACAGATTATCCACCTCGAGTGGTCCCTTACAATATGTGTTAACTACTTGTGTTAAACAATCTGTTCCACCTTGCGTTTAGCTGGGACACTGGGAGCACCTTTCCCATGCCTGATGTAGAGCTCTGTGTAGCTCGAAAGCTTTTCTCTCTCTCACCAGCAAAAGCTGGTCCAATAAAAGACATTACCTCACCCACCTTGTCTGTGTCCAAATTAGGATAGGTGAAGGAGCAGGGACCTTCAACTTTATAAATGTTCTTCTGTCATTCAACCCCCCCCGATAGATGGATCATCATCACGTGAGGTATTTTTTTTTATTTAAGTAGTGGGGAGAACACTGGAATAGTCCTAATATTCAATGTAATGACATTATTTGAAAATGCAGTGCTGAAGTAGTCTGTTTTGTTGCATGTTGTCAGTGGAGAAGTGTATTTATTTTAGTTGTTGAACCATACGTAAGTATAGTCCACTAGCTGGGAAAGGAGACTGTGACATTTGGAACCTGTGCCCAGGTGTGCTGAGATTATATACTCGTACTTTGTGAGTCATGAACTATTTTGAACTTGGACAAACAAGCTGTGGAAATACTGAATAATGGGTATCTGACCTAAAAAAGGGATATATTTTTACCAAAGTGGCAATATGTCTTCTCCTTTTCTAGGATAATACTGATGTAGTTAGTGTACAGTATTTTACTGGTTACAAACATGTAATATTGGTAATTTCAGCTCTGCAAAGAGAATTTAGCCCCTGAAAGACTAAACATGTTCTCTATCCTAAATGGATTTTTATTACTGCAAAGAAAAATCTGTCGGTTGTGTCTCAGATGCATTATTGAAGAATTATTTCCTGAGAACTTTTGGTGTTAATTAAATGTCTAGGATGCCAGATTAGCTCACCACATTCCAGAGCTATCAGTGGAAGACCCCCGAGACTCTGCATCGCAAACATATTTTAATTTCAAATCTTTCTCCTTCAGAATGTCCTTGATCCCTCAGAAATATGCAGAATGAGGAATGATGGGCGAGTCTGGCAGAAGACAATTAGCCATGCGTCATTTAGAAAACAAATTTGGGTTTTGCAAGACCCTAGCAGTCAAATTATGCCTCAATTAGACCCCATCTACTTCATTTGGGTTGTAATCTAAGACAGAATTTGTCCTAAATTTTTTAATTTAAACCAGATGAGCTCTTTTAAAACAACTTTGTGGGTTGCACTTTATTCCACAGAAGGGAAGGAATTCAGATTAGAAGCAGATCGGTAACCCTATGTACTACAGCAAGTATGGAGCATAAGGCCACCTACACAAAGGTCTGAGTCCATTGGATAGACCCTATTTGGCTTGAGCTATAGTTGGTCCTATGCAGCAAAAGTGTGTTTGTTTTGTTGTTTTCCTTTCCCTCTCCCCCTTTATCTTTTGTCGTGGAGAGGAGGGACTCTCCATTTTGGCTGGAGTCTCTGGGTGCTATCGTAATTTGAATGGCATTTTCAGGTCAAACTTGTTTTGTAAAATGTCAGTGTATATTAATATTACAAAAAAATGGCCGATGTATCAAGGGCATTTGGGGTGGGTTTCCCCTTTCCCCCTTGGAATTCCAAAGAAAGCAGACTACATTCCAATGGAGACTACATTCCAGTACAGTATATGGAAATCTGGAACAAATCTCCTCCTGGTCCAATGTAGCCTGGGACCGTTGGCTTTCAAGGCATGCTGTGAGATACATCTGTTTTCACATGGTGCTGTGAAGATGGGCTCTCAAGGCGAATCAGATTTATTGGAAGAAAAGGGAGTTGCGTGTTCTGCTGTCTGCATAATGTACTATATGGCAAACTACAGAGGTTTTGGATGGATATACCTTTTTATTTTCATATAAATCTAGAGAATCCATACAATAAGTATGCTTTCCAAACAAAAGGAAGGATGATTTAAATAGTTGATATTGCATCATGGTATTCTAAAGCGCTATCACATAAATAATTTTGATAGCCACATGGGGTTGAATTCCATGCTGCATTAGTCGACTCGTGCTCTCTCTCCTTTCTCCTGTAGTTACTAATTATTAGTGTACAGTGGGTTGCGTTAAAATGATCAAATTGTAAATTCTGTGGGCTTGATACAAAGACTTTGGCAGCCAATGGAAGGTTTTCCATTGACTTCGGTGACTTAGATCAGGGCCTATAATATCTTAAAATTTGAAGACACGCCTCTGTCTTGAGGACCAAACTGAATTTAAACTAATTATTTAGTTACCTTGTGGGACAGGAATCCTCTGAGTTCACATGTTGAATCAATGTGTCTCATATTTCATATATGATAAACTGTCATCACAGTACGATTCACGACACACAGTGCTGCAATTTTTGTCAGGAAATAGTCTAACCAAAATTGGAGAAGATACCGAAAACTTGTAGTATTGATGGTAGAATGTCTCCAAATTTCATTGCGTTCAGTTCCTCTTTTGTGACAAAACCTTTGCCAGAATCAAAGCATGTTTCAAATAAAGCTGACAGTTTGGTTAAACAAAAGGGCTAAACTGTAATAACTGTTCAGTCCTCTGGCACATTTTTGAAAGCCACTAGGGCCTGTCAAGTTTTTGAGACCAGGATTGCTTCATCTGGTACTAGGTTTCTGTTCATTGCATAGAACGGAGGACTAGCTTTTCTCTGCTTTGAATCAGTTTCTCCTAGTTGAGAGAACTGATCCAATTGAAGGGAATATCCACACCTGCGGAAAAGGCTGCTGCTTTATACCTTGAACAAATTCTGACTGCAAGTGGCTGGTCTCCAACTCCCAGCAATTCTTTAGTTTAACTCTTTTTACAATTTAAGCAGGGAAACATACTCTTGGAATTGTTCAGTTCAGCAATGGCATTTATTCTGCTTGATACTAATGATTATGTGGAAGCATTATGTCACAGCAGTATTCACCTCTAAAGTATCTGGGCAGCCACCCTGAGAAATTTGGGTATTTTAAATGAGATTTAAAACACAAGCCTGGACCATTTGTGCTCAGTAAAGAACCTGTGAGTCTTATTTGCAAGAGCTGAAGTTTTAACTCCAGGACCCAATACAAATTCGAACATACAGAACAATATCTTCCTAACTTAAAATTCCTCCAGTAATTTCATTTGGAAAGCTCATTTCTTATCTTTTTTCCTAAAAAACATAGTGGTGTGGTGTTGATCATAGAATAATAGAAGATGAGGATTGGATGAGACCTCAGAAGGTCATCTAGTTCAACCTCCTGCTCAAAGCAGAACCAATCCCAACTAAATCACCCCAGCCAGGGCTTTGTCAAGCTGGTAGCAGATGGGTGGTAGAGGGAAAAACACAGAAAGGAATAGAATAAAAGAGGCAAACTAAGAAAACCACAAAACAAAAGATGGGTGGAATAGGGAAGGTATAAGTGAGGATAGGAGGGAGAGGGAAATGAAATGAAAGCTGTCCTGATCCCTCAGGGACAGCAGAATCCGGGAGAGACATGAAGATAGGAAATGGTACAGCAGATCAGCTGACATATTGGTATGGATCAGGAAGTTTGATAGGAGGAGAGATGCGTTAGGACATTGAGTATGTCTACACTGCAGCTGAGAGCATGCTTCCCAGCATGGATACACAGACATGCCGGCGCTGCTTGAGCTACTGTGCTAGATATAGCAATGTAGCCAAGGGCAGATCAGGGCTGCCAGGTCGGGGGTGGGGAGCATGAGGGAGGGTGGCAAGAGGGGCAATTTGCCCTGGGCCCTGCAGGGGCCCCCACAATAGTTTTTCAGGGCCCCTGGAGTGGGGTCCTTCACTCGCTTCGGGGGCCCCAGAAGAACTCTCACAGGGCCTGGGCCCCTGGAGCTTCTGCTCCGGGTCTTTGGTGGCAGTTCGGCGGGGAGTCCTTCTGCTCCGGGACCCGCCGCCGAAGTGCCAGGTCTTTGGCGTGTCCCGCCGCTGAAGACCTCAGGCCCCCTGAATCCTCTGGGCGGCCCTGGGGCAGATGGGTGGTGGCTGAGGCTAGCCTGCCTGAATCTGTACCCAGCATGTCTGGGCAGGTTGGTACTCGGGCATAAGCTTCCGCCCCTACTACCCCCAGATACACTGCTGTTTTTAACATACTTGCTTGAGCAAAGCTATCCTGTGTCTGTGTGCACTGAGAAGCACTCTCGCAGCTGCAGAGTAGGCATACTTGTTTGGATGGAATGGAGGTTTGTGAGGGGAATATACAGGCATATACCTTATAAGGTTTTGGGGACAATGTTATTTTGAATTTGTATTCAGTTATCAATGCAGGATCTTTAAAGGTTTTCAAAACTCTTGTAAGTTAAAGAGATGGAGGTGGGGAGGGAAAGGAGTAAAAATTTTTCAGTTCACACAATTGAGAACTAAAAAGTCTAAAGAGTACACCTGCAAATAGTACTCTATTCAGTACAATGCCAGGCTACATTAGGTTTGGCTTGAATATAGTACAAATCCATTGTTCTCTAGTATGTCTTGTCGAAGTTCCCTCACACAAGAATCTTCTAAGGCTGATGTTACTTGATCACTCTGTAGAGTATGTGTAATTCTACTTATCCGTCTCTCTTTAAGGCAGGGGTTTTCAAACTGGGGGTTGGGACCCCTCAGGGGGTCACAAGGTTATTATATAGGGAGTCGCAAGCTGTGAGCCTTTGCATCCAGCATTTATAATGGTGTTAAATATGTAAAAAAGTGTTTTTAATTCATAAGCGGGGGCGGGGGGGGGTCGCACTCAGAGGCTTGCTATATGAAAGTGGTCACCAGTACAAAAGTTTGAGAATCACTCCTTTAAGGGAACACTCTCCTCCTAAACTACATCTTGTCTGGCTAGGATGAACTTCTTGTTGTTCAGCATTGTCATTTGATAATTTAATATGGTGAGGTTATCAAACAGTACATTAAATCCATTATGAATTTTTTTTAATATTTTCTTTCTGGCAATATTTTGTTTTATCAGAAAAAGTCTCAGTGCAAAATAACAATTAATTAATAACAAATATATCGTTCCAGTATGCAATCTCCAGCTAAACCTTGTCTTTTGAATGTTTTAAGTACAATATTGGTCTCCCACAAAAGAGTGCTGTGCTTTTAGAGACTATACTATTTACTTAATATTTCAGTTTATTTATCAATCAAAGATGTGTAAGGGTTCTGAGGGCAGGCTAGTTCTCTCATGAAACATATATAACAGTTGGCTTATAAAATTAGTATCACATAATGTGAGTGTTGATTTGTCCATACACTTTTGTCTTGTCATCTTGTTTCTCTAGAGATGCATATCAGTGGGTGTGGGGAGAGCTGAATTCACATACATGCATTTTCTATAGCATTCCTTCCTTAAATTAGAAGCTGTTGGAGACCAGCTGCAGTCTTATTTAAAAAAAAAAAAAAAAAAGTGAGAGGTGTTAGCTATGTGTAGCTATGAAAGTATCCCACAGTTCTTACAACTGCAAGTCACAATCAAGAATAGAGATGCTTATATCTTCTTGTCTTGAAACTGTGGGATACATTATTTTGAAAGTTCTACCAGTGTTTTATGTCCTTGACTTTTGATAACTTAAAGCTACTGTTTCCACAAAATTATGCTAAAAATGAGATGAAAATGTAGAGATCTGTATGCCAGTTAGTAGATTCATGAGACTTATAGAATGTTGCTACTGAATTAAATAGTATGTTCAGCTGAAGTAGAAAGACTAAAGTGGCAGATGTTATAATATTTGGACCTTTGTTCCAATAGATGTGCCTTTCCAATATTTACAGGAATATGAGGAAAATATGTCTGCTGTATTTCCTCCATGAAAAGGCAAAGGGTTACAGGTACCTCACGGTGGTGGGTTCTTTTGGAATAAAATGGGTGGAAGAGCATTAAATGAATTGTTGGTAGGTTATACTGTATAATGGGTCTAATTGCCTGCTACCAGTGGCTAATAAACTCTGTTTTTGTCTGCACATTCCTCTTCAAGTTAAAACGAGATAAATCTCCTGTTTCTTTTAAGTGCTGAACTCCAAAGTTAAACCTGGTTAATATATTTGCAAATGTATGCCTGGGAATAACCAGCTTTTAAACCTTAAGTAAGAAATGATGGCTATGGAGTCTGTAGCCTGTCTTCCCCACCTGCTCCCAAGGACAAGGAAGGCCCAAATTGCAGTAGAAACAACTGCGTGCGGCTGGCGGGGGGGGGGAGCAGGGTATAGAGATTCAGCTTGGGTTTCACAATTCCTGTGTACTTGCTGGTGGGTCTCCATATAGCATGGGATTGTTTGTGGGCAAGAGAAGGGAGTGGCAGCAGCAGCTCCATAAACTACACCTCCATTAGCAATAAACTCCAGTCGGGGGTGGGGATTGGGGGATGGGTTCTTTGGCCTGTGGCTCCTATTCTGTGTAGGAATTCCATCCCCTGATGCATGATTGGTTGGGTTAATTCCTCTCCTATCTATTATATGATACCCACTCAAAGTTAATTTAGTCAGGCTTTGCCTGGATAATATGAATTTTTCTTATAATTGCAACTGGCCTCTATCTAACACCATGAAAATTGGCCCCATTTAGCACTCTGCTTGCTTCAGAGCTGGCTGCTGATTTGCTGAAAGAAACACCTTGAGTATGTGTAAGTATTCCAGAAACAACAATGTAATTTAGAATAGTGCTTTAGAGGTTTTTTGTGGGGGTGGATCTGGGTATTGCTGCAGTGGATTGTGGGGCACTGAAATGGGAACAATATGAGAGGAGAGAGAGAAGCAAAGGATTGAATTCGTACTGGACAAGGAATAAACCACCTGGGACGATTGCTGTTTTTATGTTTGTCTCCTCGCCTTAAATTAGCTGCACAAATTCCTTTGGCTTTGCTGAGGCCACTCATATTTAGAGTAAGTGTTAATCAGCCGCAGAACTCCAGCAGTAATAACTGGATATGCTATCTGTAAGTAAGTTTTATGTAGTCACTCACCTCCCCATACATTTTAGTTTCTATTCCGGAAATTACTGGGAACACATCTGACATATTTAAAAGCTTTCTTGCTTATTATTATTTGTATCTGTTTTACTTATTTTTTCCTCATGGGTGTTATTTTCTGATGTGTGACTAACAGCTCAAGGGAAATATACCCTAAATTCTGCCCTAAGAGCCAAAACCAAATCATTTCCCCAATGAAAAGTGCAGAATTTGAGGTATGTTTCCATTGAGCTGGATGGGGAAAAGTTTTGATTTTAGGGAGTACATTCTCAGAGGGTGTAAATCGTCATAGACCCATGGATGTCGATTTACACTAGCTCAGGATATTCCCCTATAAACCAGATTTGTGTCCTCACACATAGCTTGCTTGCCCAGGTTATTGTCTGTCTTGGTGGTTAAATGAACCCCTCTCCCTGCCTATCCTACAAGCCTCAAACAATTTTCAGTGAGGCAATGCTGTTGCAAATATTTTATCGTTCATCAGAAGTCTAATCCAATCTGATTGCAGTGGAGGCTGCTACACGGCCATACAAATTTTCAATCTGGTATACTGTAATTGCGATATGGACTTATCTAGTTCTGCAGCTAATTGCTGAGTGTAATTAGGAGTGAGTTGAGGTTTTTGTTTTTTTAAGCAGTGATCTTACTTTGCGTCTGTTGTAATCCTCAAAATTGTGGTTTGGCAAAAGATTGCATTTCTTGGTTTTGAGGAATACAAATCTGGGTATTCAGACCCACTTCAGAGGAAATAGACAATTAGAATTTATTTTTGATTTTGATGTGCTGTAATGAGTTAGTTATAATGAAAGGATTTTAGATCAACTGTGTAGTTCCACACTGTGCTTTGGATGTAAGGGATTATATTGGGGAAGTTCTATGACCTGTGTTACACGGGAGGTCAGACTAGATAATCGTAATAGTCCCTTTGGCCTTGGAATCTGTGAATGAATGTATGCAAAACAGTAGGACTGTCTATAAAATACTTAATGAAGAACATTCACAAACAGTGCTGTGATGGACAAATTGGAGAAATGGTCTGAGGTAAACAGGATGAAGTTCAATAAAGAAATGCAAAGTGCTCCACTTAGGAAGGAACAATCAGTTTCACACATACAGAATGAGAAGAGACTGTCTAGGAAGGAGTATGGCAGAAAGAGATCTAGGGGTCATAGTAGACCACAAGCTTAATATGAGTCAACAGTGTGATACTGTTGCAAAAAAAGCAAACGTGATTCTGGGATGCATTAACAGGTGTGTTGTAAACAAGACACGAGAAGTCATTCTTCCGCTTTACTCTGCGCTGGTCAGGCCTCAGCTGGAGTATTGTGTCCAGTTCTGGGCACCGCATTTCAAGAAAGATGTGGAGAAATTGGAGAGGATCCAGAGAAGAGCAACAAGAATGATTAAAGGTCTTGAGAACATGACCTATGAAGGAAGGCTGAAGGAATTGGGTTTGTTTAGTTTGGAAAAGAGAAGACTGAGAGGGGACATGATAGCAGTTTTCAGGTATCTAAAAGGGTGTCATCAGGAGGAGGGAGAAAACTTGTTCACTTTAGCCTCCAATGATAGAACAAGAAGCAATGCGCTTAAACTGCAGCAAGGGAGATTTAGGTTGGACATTAGGAAAAAGTTTATAACTGTCAGGGTAGTTAAACACTGGAATAGATTGCCTAGGGAAGTTGTGGAATCTCCATCTCTGGAGATATTTAAGAGTAGGTTAGATAAATGTCTATTAGGGATGGTCTAGACAATATTTGGTCCTGCCATGAGGGCAGGGGACTGGACTCGATGACCTCTCGAGGTCCCTTCCAGTCCTAGAGTCTATGAATCTGTGTTGCTAGCTGTTATAGCTGAGCCCAGTGCTTCAGAACTGATATTCTGTAAGCAAGGAATAGTTTGAGAACTGTTGAATGTATGTGAAGTTAGAAGATGCCAAGGACTATTTTGGAGGTTGCCAGATCCCATTAGAATCAGTTGAAATTTTCCCACTGATTTCAGTGGCAGTAGAGTTAGACCTAGGGCCAGATAGTCGCTGTTGTGAGGGAGGAGATGCAAACACAGTTCTTCTTGCATGCCTCACACAAGAGTCAGTCACAATCAGAGTCTAGTTGTCCCTCCTCTTCTGTTGAATCTGGGGGAGGTCCTGGCTCCATTGAAGTCAATGATAAAATTCCCATTAATGTCAATGGGCCAGGATTTTACACGCAGTGTCTTCCATGTTCTTCACTCTTCCACAATCCCTCCTTTCCATTTTAAGCCCCATTCCTCACTTCTCTCTCTTCTCTCATTCACGGCTCTTTGGTAATGTGTTAGTTTTATTTTTAACCTAATTAGTTAACCTACTGAACCTTAAATGGGGATTCTCCAACTACTCTGGTCAGATTTTTCCAGGTGCTTTAGAGTGATGGGAGTTACAAGAGCTGCTCAGCATTAACTGCCACAGGAAAGCTTGGTTTTATTTTAAAGGACTAGTGACCAGGTACTGACCCTTTCCTACTCTCTGTTGTGAATCACTGAACAAGGTGCTGGTGTTTGCCATGTTTCTCTATAGCCAATATTACAGTAATATTTAGAATAATGTACATTTGTGTAACAATTTTCATTCCAACTCCAAGCAGGACCGGCGCCAGTGTTTTTGGTGCCCTAGGCGCACGGCCATTTCGTCGCCCCACGTGCCGGTCCCGCGGCTCCGGTGGACCTGCCGCAGGCGTTCCTGTGAGGGTCCGATGGTCTCGCGGCTCTGGTGGAGCTGCCACAGGCGTGTCTGCCGGAGGCCCACTGGAGCCGCGGGACCAGCAGACCCTCCGCAGGCACGCCTGCGGCAGGTCCACCGGAGCCGCCTGCCATCCCCCCCGGCAAAATGCCACCCCCCAATAATCCTGGTGCTCTAGGCGATTGCCTAGGTCGTCTAAATGGAAGCGCCGGCCCTGACTCCAAGACTATATACATGCTCCTTCCCAGCAATCTCTGGGAAGGGGTGTGGTTGCCAAGGATGATAGGGCAGGAATCTGTTCTTTGGAAAAGTCTCAAGATAACTTCATTGTCCAAACAGGGCGCAGAACATGGATATTTAAGGTCTCATCCAAAAGGTTTACATAGGTAAATTGCACGGTACTCAGCGTACAGTATTGTAATACCAAGGAGTTAAGATGTTTCAAACTGGTAACATAGACTGCTAACTTCATCCCATTCTTATTGTATTGCAGATATTGTTGAATTCAAGAGACATTTTCAAAGGGACATCAAATTGGCTTCCATTTGTGCATGTGCAGTTTACATGCACTGTCACTTGTGCACACATATGGTACAGTGTGCATGTGCATAATCAACCCATGTTTCATTTGCATGCCCAAAAGAGATGTTACTTGAATGCACAAATGGTAGTTTGAAATGATTACATGTGCAATCTGTTGCACAATCAAAGATGTGCCTGGACCAAAGGCGACCACATTTTGAGAATTTGGTCTTTTGCTCAAATCATGAAACATAGAGTCTGGAGATTCTTTGACCCCTTGGGATTTTAACCTGGACTCAAAAAGGGGTGAGACTTTCTAAAATCACCATGTCAAATTGTCCCCTCTGTTACATCAGTGCAATTGATTATTTCCCTTGAAACAGAGTAAATCACAACTGATTATTCTGTAATGAGATCACACAATTATGGACACCCTTCAAAGCAATGATTGCCTAAGGAGTTGTTGCCTCTTCTGTTGTTCATCATTTTAAACTGGTCTTTTACATGTGGCTCAGAAATGTAGTGTATAACAAGCACACATTCCCACTCTGCACCAAAACACAGTAGGCTGGGATTTGGTTTTCTTAACACAAAATAAGCAACATAAATTCCAGTCCATGCCTTCTCCCCAGGAGTGGGTGTTCTGAGGGTTCCTCCACTAGCAGGGCTCAGGCACAGATGCTAGATTTCTCTGTGTGGATGGCTCCCACCGCCTCCATTACGTGCAAGGTGAAATTAAATAGCCACACTTAACATTTCCCAAACTGGTCAGTGCCTGCTAATCTGATGGATTCATAGAGGAGAGCCCTATTACACATCTGAAGCTCGTGTTGACTAAGATATGGATAGTCACCTTTACGTTGAAGCTCAAATACCAGTACACCCTCACTATAACAAACCCCTGGGGATCTAAGCCATTTGTTCGGTATGGCCCGAGGTTAGTTATAGCAAAAGAGAACCGCTGGAGGGGTGGGAAAACTTGTCTGGCCCTGGGGCTGCAGCGGGGGGGCTGACAGCTCGCCAGTGGAGCTCACCACATTGATGGGGCTTGAGGTGGTATCAAGGGACTGGGTTTGCTGTGGCCCAAAGTACCGTATTGTGAAGTGTATTAAACCGAATGTGTACTGTAGTTCAAATGCTAGCGATAAAAGACTATTTATAATTACCTGTCATGTGGTCTATTGTGCTCTGTGTCTGTAGTGCTTTGTATAATGGAGGACTACAGGTAAGGAAGCTGGACCTTGTAGTTCACTGTCTCAGAGGCATTAACCCAAAGGCAAGAGTTAATGGCTTGGCTGGTGTCAATATTATTGTAGTAAAATTCCTCCTGTCAAATGAAGGTGAAGTGAATTAGAATACTATGATTTCTAGCTTCTGAATAATGAGAAGGTAATACGAGAGCTACACAGGAAGCTTTTGTTGGGGAAATGTAATGAATAACTTGCAGCAAGTCGGTTTATATCTTCAAATCCAAATGATAAAAGACAGTAGATCTGTTTTCAGTGAACGTCTTATTTTTGCTTGTTTTGGGATTCCAGAGGCCTCTTTCTCAATTGCTCATTATATTTTCAGATCACTTGTCCTAAAAAAGTATTTCTGGGCAACAGGTGGCATTGGTCAAATCTTATCGCTTCTCATTAATCTCAGCGGGTGCTATGCCAAAATGGTCTTTACGTAAGTAATTATCGTAATCTGTCCATCTTACTCATTCATGTCTTGCCTGATGTTTTGGCTTCTTTCCTTCCAAGAGGCTGTCATGCTGTGATATATCCTAGGTTTTTGTCTGGCAAGATTTTACCCAAAAAGAAAAGTTTTGGAAAAATTGGATTAATGCTATGTAATTGGCTTAGTTGCTGTAAGCATGGAAATAAATCTTTCTTGACAGAGTGGATGAAATGCTAATTGAAGTGAACTAGATTACTGTGATCTCAATTCTTGAAGTATATTCATGTGGAGTGAGAAACTTAAAGTAGAATACATTTTTGTGCAGATGTAAGTCAAGTAGTGGAAACTTGATTGTCTGTGAGTCAGCAGAGAATTCTCATCTTTATTACTTTTATTTGCAACCTAATTTTCATACTAATTATTCAGGATTCATATTTGTTTTGATTTAGGTGTACAGAAATCCCTTTCCTATATTCAGTGACAGAGGTTCAAAATGATTTAAATCCTTTCAACATGATCCTGGTCAGATCCAGTGTACACTGCAAGTTTGTCATCATAAGAAAAATGATTTAAATCTTGATATTTATTTCTCAAATGGCACTGTATTTTTCAGCCTAGGGACCATATCCTCAATAGGGGTAAATTGATACAACTCTGTTGAAGTCAGTGACGCTTCACCAGTTTACACCAGCTGGAGATCTGGCCCTAAATCTTTTAAGAAATCACTGTTCGCAAACCCAGGGCTTTACCGTCACTTTATTTTTTAGGCGTAATAATCTAAATCATTACTCTCTCTGGCTTCTCTTCCCTGATCTGTGGACTGAACCAGATTTAGGCCTCCGATTTACTCCCTAGCTGCTCCTGTGGTAGTGGCTGGCTAATGTTTCTTTGTTCTTTTACTATCTATGATAGAGTGAGAGTTCTGAGAGCATTATTTTAAAAAATGTTTCACAACCAGAAAAGACTTGAAAGAAGTATCCCTGGGGAAAACCTGCTTTTGATTTGTGCTCCATGTTCTCACACTGGAAATTTGTAAGTAGTATTCCCCTATTACTGTAGAGTATATCAAATGGTTTATGTTTCTAGCAGATGAATGGAACCAGCACCATTCTTTTTAGTTGGTCTTAAACTTCCCTAAAGAAATTCTCTGCCTTACTTATGAATTGAGGGTATTTCACAATTTCTTATCACCTCATCTTTGTGGCTTTGGGCTAAGCAAGTAAAATGTATATCGTGTGTGGCCTTATTGTGGTATATTAATGAACCTAATTCCAGCAAGACATTCAACTGTAGTTGAGGTGAAATTGTAGAGACTAGTGTCAGACATACTGTACTGTAGTCCAGTTTGGTGATGACTGCACAAGTATGTTCAGCTTGTTAGCTATGATTTATTCAGGTGAGGTGCTTAGTTTCCATGTTGAGCTGAATCTTTGCTTGTAATAATTACAAGGATTTTTTGCAGTATGAATATTGGACCATTTTACCCCCTTATGTTTTCCATTGTTCTGTACCTTAGTTTAGTTTAACAACTTGAAACACTTCTAGTTCCTATTGTTGTAACTAGACAAACATACATTTTAGTATGTGGATTTATTCTTCTTACTGATGATACAACAGTTATTTCAGTTTGAATAACTAAAATCCAGCAACCCAAAAAGCAAACATGCTTTCCAGTGGGAAAGGTGTGTGTTCAATTAAAAACACAGTATTGTTTAATCTGTGTTAGGTACTTATGTGCACGCATTTCCATAGTGCGTGAATGCTTACAGTTGTTCATATATGTATCCTCACAACACTCCTGTGAGGTAGAGAAGTGATGTTATCTCCATTTCACAGATGGGAACTGAGGCACAGAGAGACTGAGTGACTCCTCAAGGATAGACAAGAAGTCCATGGTGAGAAGGAACTGAAACCTGCTCTCTTGAACCTTAGATTAGTGCTCTGACCTCTGGGCTATTCTTCCTTTTCTTTATACATATGAAATAATGACCATTCAAAATAGAGAAAACTGTTGTCACTGTTTATCTAAACACCATGCCATAAGTGTGTTCTGTTTTAATGGTACATGGGAAGACCAGGTCTGTGCCCTGATCAGTTTACTGTCTAAGGGCTTGTCTACATCACAAAGTTGCAGCGCTGGTGAGGGGGTTACAGCGCTGCAACTTAGGAGGTGTACACATCTGCAGGGCATCACCAGCGCTGCAACTCCCTGTTTGCAGCGCTGGCCGTACTCCCGTTTTGTCTCGGGTGTAGAGGATCCAGCGCTGGTGATCCAGCCCTGGTAATCAAGTGTAGACACTTACCAGCGCTTTTCTTGACCTCCGTGGAATAAGCAGGTATCCCAGCATACCTGAGGAAGCCTCTCTGGTAATCAAGCAGGTCTCCTTCCCCGCGGTTTGCTCCGGTGTTCTCCGAACCCCCGAGCAAGCAGGTCTCCTTCCCCGCGGTTTGCAGGGGGGTTCGGGGAACGCGAGAGCAAACCGCGGGGAAGCAGGTCTCCTTCCCCGGTTTGCTCTCGCGTTCCCCGAACCCCCGTGCAAGCAGGTCTCCTTCCCCGGTTTGCTCTCGCGTTCCCCGAACCCCCGTGCAAGCAAGTCTCCTTCCCCGCGGTTTGCAGGGGGGTTCGGGGAACGCGAGAGCAAACCGGGGAAGGAGACCTGCTTGCACGGGGGTTCGGGGAACGCGAGAGCAAACCGGGGAAGGAGACCTGCTTCCCCGCGGTTTGCTCTCGCGTTCCCCGAACCCCCCTTGAAGCCGCCCAACAGCGCTGCAGTGTGGCCACATCTAACACCACTTGCAGCGCTGGTTGCTGTAAGTGTGGCCACTCTGCAGCGCTGGCCCTATACAGCTGTAACAACCAGCGCTGCAAAATTGTAGATGTAGACATACCCTAAGTTAGTTTATGCATGTGTAAGAGCTCTTGATATGGCATGGAGATGGGATATAGGGAATGAGTAGGGATGCCAAAACAAAGAGAGAGGAATTTAATTTGGCATAGCATTATTTTCCCTCTTCTTTTCCTTTTCTGCACGTTACACGTTATTGAATTATCTTGCTGTGTAACTTTATTTGTGCTTTTCTCTATATAAATATATCTTATCTTGACCATGATAAGATTAGACTTAGAACTCAGTTGTTTCATGATAGATTATTTTTAACTTTAAAAACTTGTTTTGAAGTTCTATGGATGGTTTATTTCTTTATGGAATAGAAGAGAGAAGTTTGACAGAATAGTCTGTTGCTAGATCTATATGATGAATAGAATGTAATAGGGCACTGATGTATTCATCATTTTTCCTTCTGCAACTCAATTGTATTGTAATGTTGCTGACATCCTACTGGTAAGTATTCCTCTAACTGGAATATTTCTCTCAATAAAATAAAGCTCCATAAACAGAAAAATATGGTATGTAATAGTGCCTACTGGAAAATATTCTTTCCAGAACTGGTATGCTCTCTGATATACCCGGCCACACAAATACGTTCAAACTTGTGATTATGTTGGTCCCGTATCGCCCAGTGTTGGCCTGTCTTACTGTTAGTAGAGGAACATGGAAAAACTCAAAGCAAAATCTGTGAATGTACTGGACAGGACATTGAATGTAAACTTGGTTGAACTATTACATGCCTTAATTTCTTTCAACGTTTTTAGGGCAAGCAGTACCTGTCAAAGTACCTTTTGTACTACAGTACATTGTTTACCAGAATCGGGTGTTTACTTCTTCTCTTGAAAATAGGAAATGTAAACAATGAGTGAGGTTTGTTGTCCATTTGTCAATAAATGCAGACTACTAACATTGCGTTCCTCATATCATCCCTCTCACAACTTACCTTATTTTTTGTTGTTTAGATTTATACAGGTGTTCAAGGGGGAGCCTATCCGTAGTTTTGTGTCCCTGCCAAAAATATAAAAATGCAAAATAAAATTAAACACAAAGTATCAGTAATTAAGAATTGGTATAAAGTGTATTTTAAATAAAATGACTTTACAACAGTTTATTACTACATGTACATTCATAATTATAGACCATTTAAGATGGGCATTATTCGTATATAATGGCTCCAAAAAACTCTTATTGTTTGTTGTGTTAAGGCCTGATTACAGAAATTTTTAGTTCATGGACCACTGATTTACCCAATAGAGTATAACAATTCCATCAATCTGTTAGATGTACAGGCACGGAAAACACATCATACAATTCTTTATGGATTTTATATTTTTGTACTTTTTTGGCATGAATGGCTCTGTTGAAAATAATTTCAAAGTAACAAAATACCTGCAGTTTAGAATATTCAGGTACCCAATGTGGGCTGATGTGGCTTAAGTCTTGGGTTTCCTTTACTATGCCTTTCTGGAACTACCATTTTAATTCTGTTTGTCTCTCTTTTTCACCATTATTTTCACAGTGAGTGTAGGACATTTACAGCAGTCACCTACCACGTAAGAAGGATGATCTATTGGATAGAGCACTAGACTGAGACTTATTAAACCTGGATTTAATTTCTGTCTGAGCCACTTTTCTTCCTATTATATGTTGGGTTTAATCTATCCAGTTAATCTCAGTTCCCCATCTGTAAAACGGAGATAGTGCTTCCCTCCCTCACAGGGGCATTGCACAGATAAAATCCATGGATGCCTGTGAGTTGCTCTGATACTGTGATGATGAGGGCACAAAAGTGGATGGAGTAAGCTATTTATGATGTTTTGTGGATTTGCTGGCAGAGGGCTCTGAGAGAGATTGATCTTGCATCTTTCTTTCATCCAACCCCACAGTGCTTTGTACCCTTTGGAACCTGAAACTTGTGTCTCATCTTGGATACTTTCAAGGGGATTTAAATTTAATTTTAACCACAGTGCAGAGGAGGAAATCCTTGTCCACACCTATGTGTATGTTGATGGATGCACATGTAGACATTCTGTCCAAGTGGTGGCAAATCACTATATTGGATGTGTGTACGGCCAGTGTGAAGTGAGTTGGTGCTCTCAATCTGGTCCCTAGTATCCAGATAGAGAATCCTCTTGCAGTAATTGGTGCCCTTATTGATGTTATCAACAGAAAGTCGAAGGACTGAATGGCATGGAGGGTCAATTCCCTAATCGAGCCATCCTTCCGGATCATGACTGAGACACACTGGATGGGATAGGAGAGTGGTTCAGTCATTAAAATAGATTCAAGTGGTCTTTATCTGACACTATTCACAAATACTTAATCCCCCCAAAGAAAACAGGCTTTACCAGGCCAAAATAATATTATTAGTACAATTGCTATCTACTCCATAGCATTGAAAGCTGTGCCTTTTTCAAACACTTCTAGCTAGGCAGGGCTGCATAGCTAGAAATGTTTGGAAAAGGCATAGTGTTGTCTCTGCTATTGTGAAAGGATTGTAGTAGTCCTTGAAGTTGGAAGAGTAGTCTATATCCAAGATCACATATAAAAGCAAGTCTTCTGCATAGTATCTAAGTGGGACATTCAGACTAGATCGATAGAAGACCTTGTTATTTCTTGGGGAGAGAGAGTTTTTGGACAATTTAGTGCCTAATATTCTGTAAAGGGCAGTAAAATGTAAATTATTTTTCCATAAAAAATAGGATTAGGTGGCAAAATTGCGGCCCCTCTTCATTTAATTAATGTTAGGAGTCATATCTTGTAGCAGATCTGGAGATAAATGGGCATAGTAAGTGTTCTTTACAATGCCATCTCGATTTTTATGGGAAATTCCTTTTATTGTATTTCATTAGTCTGCCTTTATGAACCTCATTATTTGTGCTCCTCAATTAAATCATTACACTTTATTCCTTGTTTCATCCTGCCTCACCTCCATGAGTAAAATAGTTATGCCCCTGTCTTTTTTTCACCCATACCTCCAAAAAAATACCACTCTAAAGTCAATTCAGACAGGATAGCTGAATTTAAAATGTTCACTGGGGTTTTCTGAATGAAGTGGTTGGTTAATGATAGTGCAGTAGCTGCAGATTTCCTTGAGGAATGTGTTAGATGATTCCTGTTGGAGGTCTATTAAAGCAACAGCATTAGCTGAAACATCACACTCCAGTTCGAATTGTAACAGTTGTGCTGTATATAAAAACAAGTAGCAGAAATTTTTATAACTGCGGGAAATCGGAGAAAATAATATTTATTCTCTCTCTTCCCCACGTTGTTTACTTTGAGTACTTCACACCATCTTGAGTGAGATTTTTTCAAAAGTGCTATATGATAGAGGAGCACAAGCCCCCTTATCTTTCAGTGTTGTTTGTGCTCCTATGTTACGTGAGAATACTACCCTTTGTTTACAGTCACTTTCACTGTATGGTCAGTTAGTGCTGTATCATGGACTCACTCCTAAACTGTGACACAGCACTTGCTGCTGTGGTTGGATGCATAACTGGAATGCATCTGGGTGGCAAAACACCTCTTTGCCTCATTCTGTCCTGGGGCTGGCTGAAGACCAAACAGCTTCTGGGCAAGTTAGAGCAGGCTAAAGGCCATTGTATCTTGTTATGACTTATGGCCCCCTAAAGACTGCTAGGATTTTGTCTCGGGCTGTGGTAGGCTATGCTACCCTTTAGGATTCTGCAACTTTTATTCAGTGCACGCAGGCTATTCCAGGGGCCAGTGTAAAAAGGGTGGAGTTCTTGCCTGCTTTCCTCCCTACTCCTCTCATTTCAAGGTGCTGTGCATTTCCAGTGGTTTCCTGAATGCAAGGGACTGTAATTGCAGAAGTCCCCTTTACAGAGGCACTGAAAAGCAAGGGAAGGCTCCTTACTCCGTTAGCCCACACCAGAGCAAGGGCCAGCCAGGATGTGGCTCCAAATGAGTTTCCTGTTTTTTGTGTGGGTCTTTCTTACAGCAGTAGGGGACGAAGAAAAACCTCACTGAAAACCAGGAAAATATGACTGTAAAATCCTAAGAATTTTGAGGGGGAGACAGGAGGCAGTGTAACTCCTGAAATTACTTTTTATTTTAAATGAACTAGATACCAAGTTGATCTCTAAGTGTTGACTATTATTTGTTCTGGTACCATTGTGCTAATGTACTAGATGAGTGTTCCTGCTTCCAGAGCCATGCAGAATAGCTACACAGTTAACCTGTACACTTCCATAAAATCTGGGAAATGTAATGTCATCCTGTGATGCACTGGACCTGAGAGTAACATAACACCCTGTAACCCCCATATCCGTCTTTTGTATGTGGTTATGATCTTTCATACAATGCATGCCATGTAAGATACCATATGAAAGCTCGTGATCTGTTGAAACTCATTGTTCTGTGAAAACATGTTTATCATTAGTGTTTATGAAGTTATGAGATTTGCTATATAGTTGTGACTGAAATATGTTCTGTGTCTGGGAGAAGCCCACTGCTAGCTCTTCAGTGATGACAAAGGTGGAGTCCCATACCCAAACAGGTGTTGTGATCATCATGAGTCACTGACCAGCAGGGAAATTTGAGTTAAAATTCTGTAAGAGACAGTTCTGCAGGCACCACACAATGAGGCTTGCTTAGCTTTATGACTCAGTTGCCTGTGCACCACACAATGGGGATTGCTCAATTCTGTGACTCAGCAAGGCCCACTAGGACATGTCTGGGCCAGTATCATCTCTGGGACATGAACTGAGAGTATAAAATAAGAGACAGTGGTATTATGAGGCCACTTGTCTCCTCCCCCACTGTCGCTGAAGGCAACAACAACGCTGAGAAGACAAAGACTTTGAACGGAGAAGACTGGTCTAAGGCTGAGAAGGAAATTCAGCCTGTGTCGTAAGAACTGTAAACTACTTGCCATGTCCAGATAGATGGGGTGAGAAAAGCCATTTGAATCAAATCTTGGGTAGTCTGGAAGTTTAGCATTAGAATGCATGTTTACGTTTTATTTTCTTAGGTAACTATCTCTGACTTGTGTGCCTGCTACTTATAATCACTTAAAATCTATCGTTCTGTACTTAATAAACTTATTTTAATGTTTGTTCTTAACCAGTTTGTCTAAAGTGCTTGGGGAATCTGCTCAGATTACAAAGACTGGTGCATGTCCACTATCCTTTGATGAAGTGGCAAACTAATTAATGAGCTTGCATTGTTCAGGAGAAGGTCTTGAGCGGTGTAAGACGGTACATTTCTGGGGTGTAAGGCTGGGGGCTGTGGGTATTTGCTGGTGTCTCCCTCTGTGTGGTTCATGAATGGCTTGAAGAATATTACTGAAACGTAACTAGGTGTGTCTCTACATGCTGGTGGCTGAGTGATAACAGCTCTTGGAGGAGTTTGCTGCTTGTCACTAGCAAAGCATTGTGAAAGACAGCCCAGGCTGGAGAGTTACGGGGGCAGTCCCAGGTTGTACCCTGGGAACCCACCACACATCACAAGTTAGTGGGGACTTCTTTAGGGGATAATAGAATTCTGTAGTCTTTCAATTTAATTTCCCCTCCCACTTTTTTTAAAGCCTAGCCTTTGCTCTCTTTCCTCCAAATGTAATACTGATTACTTGTCTCCTCAAAAGCTTCCTGTTTTACTTCTCACTCTAAAGAACATTAGAGAGCAAAGGTCTAATCTTGTATCTTAAAACTACTAACCTATGAATATTCTGCCAATTTGTTCCCCAAAGAAATGTGTGCAAAGAGTGTTTTATGCATTCCTCTGAGGTCGAGAGGCTTCAGTTGTTTCCAGCAACTTGCTTGGAGATAACCTCTATCTTATTAGTGATAAATTGTGATGAACAATCTGAGATGCAAGCTACAAGAAAAATAAAAGTTAGGTATTAAATATGTTTAATTTTTATTATGAGACTGTCCATTGCTGAACTTTAACAGGAGCTCAGCCTAAAGTGTTTAGAGGCATTTCTGACAGCAGTGCATGTCAGCTCTAACACATGTACATGTACTAAATATAGAATGCAAACTACCTATTCTATGCTGCAGTCAGTTTTCAAGGTATTGTATTAATAGAACTCCATTTGCCAGAGCTACTAGACAATGAAGTGCAGTGAAATAAGAGACATAAACCACAGAACAAAAGTGGGCTCTGATTTCTCCTTCCTAGGCATTTGGTTGCTTATGCTTGGAATTTTTAATTTTTGTAAGTAAAAAGAAAACACTCTGGATTCACTAATTTATTTTAGTCCTGCATCAAATCTAGCTCCAAGTATATTGCCCTGAGCTGATTGTTTTCAGGTGTGTATATTGTGCTTTTGATTCTGGGACTATATTCGTGGATAGTCTTCATTGAAAGAGGATGGCTCCTTGCTGAAGAACTCACCCTCAGTTGTTATAGCTCTAAATGTCTCAAATGAAATGTGTGCGCATGGGAAGCCAATTGCATCTAAGATGTTAAACTATCCATATACAATATGAGAGAATAGAAATGTACCATTGCAATACTATATGCAGCATTATTATAGCCCTTTTGGTCTCAGGATAATAGAGAGACAAGGTGGGGGAGCTAATATCTTCTTTTGGACCAACTTCTGTTGTTGAGAGAAGCTCAAAAGCTTGTTTCTCTTGCCAACAGATGTTGGTCCAATAATAGATATTCCCTCATCCACCTTATCTCTCCATTCAGAAATTGATATTTTCCTATTAAAATTTGATTTGATTACAGAGTGGGGGAAGACAGATCCAGGTGTGTTTTTTATATGCACAGCAATTGATAACTCAGAGGGCTTTCTCATTTTAAAGTGCTTGTTTAAATTTCATTGTTAATTTTACAGTGTACAAACGGTCACTAGCAATGGTGTTCACAGCTAAATCATAAAGCAATAGGCCTTTTAATCACTTTAGCATTCCAGTTTGTTTCCTGCATAAACTAATTTATTTTGATATACAGATTGCACAACTTTGCTTTTTCTACCATAATCCCAAGGTAAGGTATTTGAATTTGTGGCTGCCAGTAGGCTCATATGTCCTTGGACAGGTTATCTACCTTTGAAAGTGGATGTCTGTAAATTTCAATGCCATAAGCTGTTCTGTCTTCTTCTGTAAAGCATTAGTGTTGTTTTTCCCCTGCCTTTTCTATCACATTCTTTCCCGTAGTATCTGATCACGATATTGCATTTTACTTTTCAGTGGAGAGGAGCTATCTGATTATGGCTAAAGCAGAAAACCTCACTGAAGTCATGATGACTAAACTACAAGAATCAAACAGGTCCCTTTTGGGGCAAAATATATGTGTGATGATGCGAACAATGCTGTTCTCATGAATAAATAAGGAAAAATTGCCTATCTTAGTTACTGGCACACTGTTTTTTTAATGTGCAAACAAAAAGCTTATATATATATATATATATATATATATATATATATATATATATATATATATATATATATATTAAAAATGGTACACGTATATATGGTACAAGACAACTAGTTGATTCGGAACTTGTCATTTTGATTCTCCAGTTGATGTACTGAATATATTTCACGCGACCAGTTGACTGATGGTTTAGTGTTCCTGATGATAAACTAGTTTATCCTCTTCTATTTTTGTTTTTGTGTTTGAGACGGAGTCTAGAGTAATGTTAAGAATTCTGTGTTGTTGCCATCATGCACTTATTTTAGAACATTGGATAGATAAAAAGTTTATGGATACTTAAGAATGGTAGGAGAGCTGAGATCCCCCCCATATTAGAGTTCTGGCCCTGGTCTGCAGAATTGAAGACATCTTCTTAAATATTCAGGACATTGTGCATGTGATTTCACTTTGTCTAATTTTCTTTTCATTTAGGTAGAATGAAGCATTTAACATTAAGTAGGGATACCATTGCAACTATCAAAAATATATATGTGTGGAAGTTTTAAAATATCTTTAAAGAGAAAGAAGCCACTATTTTAGGGTTTGGCTGAAAATATTAGTACTTTAAATTGACATAGAACTAATGCCTGCAAAAGCTGTCTCCCTTTATTTCTGTTTTTTCTCCATTTCCATCAGCAGCTCATAATAGGTAAGGTACAAATATTTTACTAAATGAGCAAAGCCTTTTGTAAGACAGAATGATTTACTTCCACACGGATTTGTTCACATGCCATAGCTAATGTTCACACTTCATTCCTCAGAGTGAGCACCTTGGTTTCAGAGTCTCAGTGATGACTGTGTTTTGTGTATTGGGAAGGAGTGAAAATTAGGTTGATTGGTGGCATTTGCCCAAAGAGTTGCTGATGCCTCCAAAAAAAAAAGAGTATTCTATTTGGAGAAAACTCTTGTCACACATTTCTGTATTTTTCTGACCTAGTTAGTTTCTGACCTATTACCAGCAGCACCTGCATGGATCCAGGATTTAAAAAATTTCATCTGTCCCAGTTTTACACCCTGTGAAGAAGATTCTCATAATATCACAATTAGTTGCTTTGCAAATAATTTTAACACATGCAGAGGATCGTGATTCCTGGTAAGAAGTAAGCAGGTGAATTAACATCTTTTGCCCATGCAGATATCCATAATAATAGCAGTTGCAGGGAGGGGAGGAAGGCATGAGAAAAGCATCTGAAGTAATGGACAGGTGACCCAAAAAGATACCCCACCCTATGTTTGGCTTTAATAAAGTTAAGGCTGTATCTATGTACACGTTGTACCAACTTTAACTAAATTGGGTTAGAAACTATTGTTAAATTAGTGCAAACCCCATGTATAGTTGAGTTAAGAGTGCAATTTAAGGTGTTTCGCTACCGAATTAAGCTAAATTGATAAAAGGCACTCTTAAACTGAGAAGGGGATTGCACCAAGTGAAATCAGATCCCGAAGTGAACTTTTGTCTTTTCCAGCACACAGCTAGATGCTATCAGTTCCTGAAAATCGTGGACTAGTGGTCTGTAGAAATGAAAGCTCCTTGGCCGTTTTTTTGAAAAATGACCATTGCGTTAAACCTTGTGACTTGACCAAACCTCCTCGTTAATTTATTTTTTACATGGAAGTCAGACAAGCCATTTTAGATAGGAATTTTATTGTCAACACATTACGTTAATTTCCTTAGTAAATCTTTATAGCTTTGCCTACTGCATAATATTAAGAGAATGATTTCAAAAAAGATTTAATAGACTTTTATGTTTTCAGAAGCTTTTTTTTTTCATTATTTTTTGAAAAGTTAAAGGGACTGCAGTTCAATTAATTACCTACAGGAAAAATGAGCAGTACATGGGTTGTAACTGCAGTGCATATGTCTATGCCTTTTCTTTCATCAGTGCCCTTGTCAGTGACCTGGATAGCAAGCCCATTTGGGGTCAGAAATGGTTTACTTTGTGGTGGATCTGGGTTTTTTAAAAAGAATTATTCTTTTTGCCGTCATGCAAACCCTTCCACTAAAAATTGGTGACAAATCATGATCTTATGATGTCCCATGGGAACAGCTGAGACCGCAGGCCAAGTTCAGATGAAGCATGGCCCCGTAGATCAAAAGCATTGAAATTAGCCACTGTAATCATTCTTCAAAGTGTAGTTACAGGCTTAAGGCTATTATTACATTGCTTACCAACAACAATGAAGAAGAAGAAAGAAAGATGCCTAATTTGACAACTTACTCCTATAAATTTCCCATAGTCCTTTAAAAAAAAATCATTTCTGTGTTCATGCCAGTTTCCATGTTAAATCTTAGTCTCTGTCATGGGGCTCTTAGTTAATTTGACTGGAACTGGCAGATGTTGGGTATGCTGTTTAATGGGCTAGCCAAAAAAATTAGGCAAGGTTGGTTTGCAAAGAAATAATGAAGTATTTGTTTTCAAAAAAGCAGACTTGAGTTTGAGGTATTTTCCAGTCGTAGGGTTCAAACAGTGGCCAGTTGCAGAATTCTCTGCAGTTTAAAGCTGTACTTTCTTTTTCTGTTCAGATCTCTGAATCTGTACCTGAATACAAAAGATGTCTGATAGGTTTGCTGTCCAAGACAAAGCCATGTTTTCAAAACATGTCAAATGGCAGAAGTGTCCTTGTTTTATACAACGTGTCCTCTCTGTAACTTGTGTTTGGGTTAGGAAGACTGGGTCAGTGTGCCTGTCTAGTGGACTTGAACTGAGCTCACAGTTAAAGCATGTTTCCATTTGAACAGGGTTAGCTTCAGAACAAAGCCTTGTAATACAGATTCACTGTGCAAGATGGAAGTGAAGGAATGGTCTGGGGTTTTTCCCTTCGTTTTCGTACATAGCTGTATAATGGTTTCATTTGCTGTCTCTGGAGTAAATCCAGGGTTGCTTAACCTCTCATTTGGCTTCTAGCCTTTAATTTTCAGAACAGATGTTTGTGAAGGAAAAGAGGGAGGAGGGTGAGGGGGGGGAGAAAAAGCAAAGCTAGCACTCACGCTGAAAGTTGCAGTAAAGAGTACATTACATCAGGGAAACATGAGACGGTCCAGTAGTGGAAAAGAAAACTAGGTTTCTGTGACCCTTAGATAGGAAAAAATAAAAACTAAACTTAGCCATAGAAAGTAGCATGTAGGAATTTCCAGAGGCATGACTGAAGCAGCTAGAGGTAGGAAAACAGCTCAGTGAGGTCAACAGGAAGGCCAGCTGTCAGCAGAGGTCAAAGGGTACAAAAATTTGACAGTAGCAATTCCCTGCCAGAAAGAATAGGACTAAGCCCAGCAGACTGGCTCACAGAATACAATTAACAGATAGAATTTGGTATGTCTGATGGGTGCCTGTAAAATGTGCTTTAAGGGTAAGTCTTCCTTTCCTTCCTTAGGGGAGTTCTGACCGTGCAATACATGAGTAAGGGCTACAGGATTCAGCTTTAATCGAGCAAATAATTGCTTAAGGAAACTTGTCCTTTATCATTCAGAGTAAGAACTGGGACTGAAGAACTGAACTTGACAAGTGGACTGCTGCGTGCAGAATTGCTCCCTGTTGGACGATCAAGGACCGGCATTACCACTGGATAATAAAGACTGCTGCCTTTCTGTCTATCTGATGACTTTTTCGGTCTTCCACACTGTGGAAGTAATGGGATAATACCAAATACTACAAAAAGCACAAGTCATCCAAAAAATTTCATTGTCAAAATTTATTCCAAATGGACATGTCCCATGACAAAACTTAGGAGGTTTTTTTTTTTTTTTGTTTTAATTTTTTTTCGGGTAGAGTCATTTCAAGTCTTCTGCGAACTTCAGTCAAAATGAGTGGATTTTCCTCCCGTGTTTCAGTGGTAACACTGAGGAGGGATAATCAGATCAGTAATGGCTGTATGAATTAATTGGGCTTTTATTTCTAAAATCCTTGCAAAGCTCTGTTGAGCCAGCTGATAAAGAACTTGTGGTTTTGTTTTTACCCTTTTTTTAGCAGTAGAGCAAAAGCAGTGGGGAGTGGAAGGAATACTAAACTATGCATGCTTGGTCATGGTGTTAACTCTGGGGTCCAGAACAGGCTTTGACAAGCAGCAGCTGCGTTTGCCTTTCATAGCAGATGTCACAGAGAGACTTTGCAAATAGTAATAAAATAAATTTGATGTAAAATTGAAAACCTTCGTATTAACGTGGGAGCAGTAAGAATCTGAGGCAGGACACACAACAAAGCAGAAATCACAAAGGTGTTGCCTTGGGTTGCTGTACTGAAGAATGATCAACCTTAATGTTTCAGGGTAGCAGCCATGTTAGTCTGTATCTGCAAAAAGAACAGGAGTACGGGGGGAGGGATAGCTCAGGGGTTTGAGCATTGGCCTACTAAACCCAGGGTTGTGAGTTCAATCCCTGAGGGGGCCATTAAGGGAACTGGGTTAAAAATCTGGGGATTGGTCCTGCTTGGAGCAGGGGGTTGGACTAGATGACCTCCTGAGGTCCCTTCCAACCCTAATAGTCTATGATTCTACTTGTGGCACCTTAGAGACTAACAAATGTATTTGAGCATAAGCTTTCGTGGGCTACAGCTCACTTCATCGGATGCATAGAATGGAACATACAGTAAGAAGATATATATACTGTACATACAGAGAAAATGAAAAGGTGGAAGTTGCCATACCAACTCTAAGAGACTAATTTATTAAGGTGGGCTATTACT
Source organism: Gopherus flavomarginatus (assembly GCF_025201925.1). Taxonomy (NCBI): domain Eukaryota; kingdom Metazoa; phylum Chordata; order Testudines; family Testudinidae; genus Gopherus; species Gopherus flavomarginatus. The sequence goes on along the minus strand of NC_066618.1, from coordinate 24,010,322 downwards.
AGCAGGAGAAAAAACTTTTGTAGTGATAATCAAGATCGCCTATTTCAGACAGTTGACAGAAAGGTGTGAGGATACTTAACATTACACCAGCATTTTTTCTCTTGCTGATAATTTCTCATCTTAATTAATTAACCTCTTAGAGTTGGTATGGCAACTTCTACCTTTTCATGTTCTCTTTATATACACCTCTATCCCGATATAATGCTGTCCTTGGGAGACAAAAAATCTCACCACATTATAGGTGAGACTGCGTTATATTGAACTTGCTTTGGCTCCCCCTTTTTCCTTGTTCCCTGACCGCCCCCTCCAGAGACCCCCGTCCCTAATCACCCCCAGGACCCCACCTCCTACCTCGCCCCTGCTGTCTGTCCCCTGACTGCTCCGACCCCTAGCCACACTCCCTACCCCGTGACAGGCACTCACTGGCAGCGGCGGGAAGTGAAGCAACTTGGCCCCAGCCCGCTCTATTCAGACACCTCCCAGCGCGGCGCTCCGCTTCTTGACGCTGGTGAGTGCGAGGAGGTTGGGGAAAGGATGTCCACCGTACTCACCTGCGGCGGGAAGCGGAGTGCCATGGCCTGGAGCTGGTGGAGTAGAGTGGGCTGGCGCTGGGCTGCTCCGCGTCCGCTGCTGGGGGGGCGGTGAGGAGAAGAGCTCCCTTCCCCCAAACCGCCTTCCCCAAGTGACACGGCTGGGGCTGCGGTGAGGGAAGGTTGGGGAAGCCCCTGACCGTCCCTGAGACCCTCTGCCCCTTATCCAACCGCTTGGCCTCGGGTGTGGCCTGGCATCCTTAACACGCTGCTCAGAGCAGCATGTCAGAGCTGTACTGCGTTGTATGTGAACCTGCGTTCTATTGGGTTGCGTTATATTGGGGTAGAGGTGTATAATATCTTCTTACTGTATGTTCCATTTTATGCATGTGATGAAGTGGGCTGTAGTCCACAAAAGCTTATGCTCAAATAAATTTGTTAGTCTCTAAGGTGCCACAAGTACTCCTGTTCTTATTAATGGTTCAGTGACTCATTTCATGTCCTCTGTCATTTTATACAATGCATCTTGCTTTGTTCTTACAATCTTAGCCTTGTCTATATAACAATGTGGCAGTGATTTAACAGTCATATTTTAAGATTTTCATTAAACTTGTACGAACTCCTGGAGTGAATACTTTTAAAATCAGTTTATATTTGGTTTATATCAGTTTAAACTAGATTAGTAACTTTACACTCCATATGTAGAGTGCCCTTTCCCTCCAAAACCCAATCAAGCAAACACAAATCTCCAGCCACCTGAGAATCTTCTTTACGTTTGTAATAAATGGAGTAACAAATCTCTCCTCCCTCCCCTCACCATGCCCCATGTTAGCAACAGGAGAATTCAAAGAAATAAAATTGGCTTAGCTGAGTTATGGAGTTGCCAGGCTTTTTGCTGGGTTGTTTTTGATTGATAGATATTCCACTGTTTTCCAAACAGGAAAAAGGGCGGAGGACTGGAACATGGCAGTAGGCTGAATCATTGAAGATTAGAATCTGCGATAGCTGTGATTGAATATGGCATTATTGTCTCATTTTTATTTAATGGAAAAATATATTGGAGCCACATAGTATAAGATATCAGTGCTGAATTCTTTTCATGTATGGAACTCCCATTGATTTCTTACCTGTGTGTTCTGTGGACTCAAAGAAATAAACAAAACCAAACCATGTACATTAAAGCACGTTTTTATGACTGTGACTAGAACTGGTTAATTCAATTAGTGTACATTTTCAATGATGTGAGAACCTGAAAGCTACTTTAGCACCAAATTCTTCCCTCACATGTGCATGCATAACTCATGTTGCTGTTGTTATTTTATTTATTAAGCACCACCAAGAACTTAGCTCGCATGTTTTTAAGGTTTAAGTCTTGTTCTGGGGAGTGGTATTTCCTTAGCTTGCTTGAGTTTTGTAGACTGAGCCCACATGAGAGCAGAGTGCAGTCAGACATTGTAGATGCTGCTGTAACACCTCCTTTATATTATGCAGAGCAGCTTCCCTGTATTTGATTCTTACACTCATAAGCTTGTGTGTGAGCATCTCATTCAATGCACTGCTTACGTCAGGAGCAAGTTATAAAATGTGTATTACATTTTGGAGGTTTGGATAGTTAGGCTTTTGTGTCTGCTTGGAGGAAGATTTAAAAAAAAAAAAGCCATTAAAGCATTACATGCAATATTGCTCACTCATATGACTTAGATGTCATCAATTGCTTTGCAGCCTCAAGGCCATATTACACATGGTTGGACAGTTGAACATTTAGAATGATTTTGGGGAGGGCCAAGGGCTAGGAGTCATTGAATTTCTCACTATTGTTTTTGAAATGCTTTGAACAGCAGTTGTGCTCCATGAAACTGAGGGTTTGTCTCCATGATACAGCTTTTAGGAACAGGGCTGTGCCTCTAGAATGTAGCCGCTATTTGTCGTCAGGAGCAAGCTCTTCTGCCAACAAAAAACTTCCACCCCCCAAAGAGTGGCAGTAGCTTTGTTGGCAGAAGAGTGCTCCTACCGACAAAGCACTGTTCACGCTGGCACTTTTCCTCGACAAAACTTTTTGTCTTTTGGGGTGTGTGTGTGTTTGACACCTCTTAATGACAAAAGTTTTGTCGTTCACTTGCTAGTGTAGACAAAGCCTAAGAAATGTGGACAGGCCAGCTAATCCAGACAGGGGCAATTACATAGCAGATCTGTGACAAGACCTCGTTTGTATCACGTAGTTCAGTCTTTGCCTACGCCTGGTGGCAAATGTACCATCTACTTGCATAAAGCCGTGGATTCTGCCAGGCCTCCATTCAAAGCTGCTTTTAGATTAATTTGGGCATCTAATTCCTGAGGACAGTCACTTGTGGCATCACGGAAGATGTGCATAACCTAAAATGAAAAAGGAAGTAAGATTACAAAAATATCTAAACAAACTAAAAATAACCCCACTAATATTAAATATTCCTGAGGCTATTTGAGGGAAACAAGTATTCTTCAGAAGATGGAAATAAAACCCTAGTGAAGTCAGTAAAAAAGGAGCACAAAGTATTGTAGGTAAAATACAAGATTAAGGGTTTAAATGCTAATGTCTGAGCTGCTGCTTCTCTCTCCTTCTGCCCTTTCTACCATCATAACGGCGAGGAGCTCTAGCAATATTGTGCTAGGTGCTGTAGAAACACAGAACCAGGACTTGGGACAGCCAGTAGTGGAAGGTGTTAGGAAGAAAATTCCGCATAAGCAGGTTATTCAGTATTTGCCCACTGAATATTTGTTATTGGCTACTGTCAGAGGCAAAATATGGATCTAAATGGCCCATTGGTGTGATCCGGTACTACAGATCCTGTGCTAATAAAGAGGCTGAGCAGAAAGCAAACAATGAACAATGCAGTGTAAATTGCAATAGAAATCTTTATGGAAATCTTTTTAGGACTCATGCAACAAAAACACAGCAAGAGAAAGAAGAGGCATTTTTATGCTAGATAAACAATGCATAAAAAAATTGGTTAACTGTGTGGAAGAATTAAGCTGAGCAGTTTGAGAATTTAATGAGTCAGGAATATAGAGTGCAAATACTTTGCTGTTTCAACTCACAAGTATTTACAACACCCCTTGTTTTGGCTGAGACATCATGGTGCATATAAGTCTAAAAATATTGCTCTCTAGTCCTCTTGTCAAAATAGATTTTATGTGCTTTTCTTTTCCTTTCTAAATCTGTATACAGCATGATAATATTGTCAATGTCTAAAACACTGTTCGCACGCAGGATTAAGCACACCATTATATTTAGGTAATAAAAATATATTAATATACACACTAAGATCTATATTTGGTCACCACCTGACCACAGTCACTGGCTTTACCTGCTGGTAAGTGCTTACTCCCTGATATAGGAAATCACACTGTAATAAGTGGTCACTTGCAAGTTACTATGGGCAGAAGTAGGAATGAAACTGACAAAATTCTGCATATAAATTTTTGTGTAAAATGCAAGTTATTTTTTTCATGGAAAATTTAGAAAAATTAGTTTCTGAGATTTTTTTTTTTTTAATGAAAATCCCAAACCAAAAATTGGGGAATTTTTTTTTTTTTTTAAATTGAAGTTTCAGTTTTTTAAAAGTGTTGCTCTGAGGATGGCTTTGCATGCTGCAAGGAACAGGATAAGGATACTTTGTGGATAATAGGGGAAGATGGGAATACTTGAGAGTTAGAAGATGAATCTCACGGCTTGTGGACCCTGATCCAGTCAAAGGCTCCCATTGACTTTAAAGGCCTGATCCAATGGCCATTTACCAGCAACTAGTGCAGCTGGAAGAAGAATGAAGAGTCATCCATGAGAGACTTAGTGTCATCTCTGGTGTGCATGTTATGTCTGAAGCTGTCATGGAACCCTTTATATCAAGCCAATATGACTCAGAAGTGAGGGTCATAACTGAATGTAGTGGTCTTCTCTCCTACAGAATGAGTAATTGCTCAGCACTGCCTCAGTATTGTGGGCCTCTCCCAACTTGACTGAACCTATGTCGTTGGGTATACTCTGCTCAGTTTAATTTGAATTTTAAACTGAATTTGATTTCCCCCTCCCCCAAGGAGTTTATGTACATGGAGAAACATAGGGTTTGTTCCTGGGTATTTGTCACTAAATTTAATTTCTTGCTTTAATAATATATACGAGAAAATCATCTCTGTGGTCATATTTCACAGTGGCAAACCGTTGTACAAGTCAATGAATCATGGAAGAGTCTGCAGAACTGAACTTTTTAAGCACTCCCTTTTCATTCCAGTTATTCCCTACTCTGCCTCCCTAAATGCAGGAGTGTGCTTTTTGTCATTCTTAATTCTTTACAACAATAGGGTCTTCTTTTTCAGCCACATCAGAAGAATAACGTACCCAGTTTGACCCTGAATGGCTTGACAGCTCTTTTGTATATTTCCACAAGCTCTGAGTGTGGGTAAGATTTGGTGTGTTTTTGAACGTTGCTTTTCTTCTGTGTAAATATAGATAATGACATTTGACTAAAGAGAGGAAGTAGTCGATTGATATTGTATATAGGAAAGAAAATGAGTGTTTAGGAAAATCATATGTCAATAAAGTAGAATTACAGGTGCCTTTTTATTTATTGAAAATCCAAATTGCCTAATCTCCAAAACAGAACTGAATTACTTAGAAGCATCCTGTCAACAAATCAGAAATGGGCCATACTCAGTGAACACTGAGGAGAAAACGTCTCTGGGAAGCCATATCCTGGGCCAACACTTGAGGTGAAATCCTGGCTCCATTGAAGTGAATGGAAGTTTTACCACTGACTTAATGGAGTCAGGATTTTACCCATGATGTATTGAGCTGTGGCATGACAGATGCTCAGTGTTTAATGTCTTCTGTACTTTGGCAACATTTTGTATGTCTTGTCAGTCCAGTCGAGATTGTTGATTAAATTTGTATATAGTCCTTCAGTCAGACACATCTCAAGGTTACTAGTTCTGAAGATCTTTAAGAAATATAAGAAGCTAAAACAAGGGGTAGGATTTTTTTTAACCAAGACAAGTTTTTGTCTTTTTGTTTGGCTCATTAATTGTGTGTGTCGGGACAGGAGGGAGGTGCGCGGGGTGGGGGGGGGGGGGAGAGTCCTTACACTGCATAAATGAGATTACAATTGACAAAAATTATTGTTTTAAAAATCAGTTTGTTTATCAACTGTTAGGTATTGTCTAGCACTGTGCCTCACAGTCGTAATTGGTTTCTCAAACAATATCCACAAATTAATTGAAATTCTTATCTAGCACTCATCTGTGATGTAAATACAGGCTCTGACTGTAGTTTAAATTAGCTTGAAATTTAGCATCTGATTATAATCAAGATATCCAAAGACACTGGTTTATTTAATTGATGTAATTGTCATAAAGTCTCTACTTTCATGTTGAAGTCTGAGGTAATAATTAGTGAATCACCTCGACCTTGGGGAACACTTAAAATAAAAAAGGGAAAGGCGTAAGTTTGGGTTGAAATCTTATTGAAGGGCAGGAATTATTTTGCCTCCTTTTCCCTCTTGGTAGCTGGCTTGGGCAGATTAAATTAAGTATAGATGGGCACAGCAATATACCATCTTTATCATTCACAAGCGCAGATCATCGTGAAAAAGCAAAGGCTTTGTATGGTGAACTGAATCATCATTACTTATTTACAGCACCAAAATAGTTTGCTTCATAATAAAATATTTCAATATCTTCTTCTAAGATGGAATGTCTCATTTATGAAGTTTCTCTGGGAAAATATAGGGTGATTCACTGTTTCTGCTGCTTGCTGAATAGTTAACTAAAGTGACTCATGGCAAATAATAGATTTAAAGCTGTTGAAGTAACTCATAATAGTGAGCCAGCTCTGCATAAAGTTTTAGGCCTGGGCTACACTGGAGGAGGGTGTTTCAAACTAAGATACGCAACTTCAGCTACGCTATTGATGTAGCTGAAGTTGAAGTATCTTAGGCCTGGTCCACACTACACAGTTAAATCGATTTAAACAGCGTTATATTGATTTAACTCTGTACCCATCCACACTACAAGGCACTTTAAATCGATTTTAAGGGCTCTTAAAATCGATTTCTGTACTCCTCCCCAACGAGAGGAGTAACCCTAAAATCGATATTACTATATCGATTTAGGGTTAGTGTGGACGGAAATCGAAGTTATTGGTCTCATTCCTTTAATGTAGCTACCCAGAGTGCATCGAAATCGATGGTAGCCTAGGACCATGGACGCACACCACCGAAATGTGCCCTAGTGTGGATGCATAAAATCGATTTTATAATATCGGTTTTATAAAACCGGTTTTAGTAATTTTGATTTTATGCTGTAGTGTAGACGTAGCCATAGTTCGTCTTACCTGGCCATCCTCATGGCGGCGAGTTGACTGCTGCGGCTCCCCCATCGACATCGCTTACTCCTCTTGCCGAGGTGGAATACAGGTGTCAATTCGGGGATCGTTTTATCCCATGTAGACGAGACGTGATAAATCAATCCCTGATATATTAGACACTACCCAGTGATCTGGCAAGTAGTATAGACGTACCCTAAGTCAACTAGTCAAATTCTGCCTGACTTAGCTAAGTTAGGGTTACCAGGACTCCATATAATAGTCTGACTTTTTGTGGCTATGCTACTTAAAATGGGTGGAATATGTGGTGTATGGAAATGTAGACACTGAAATTCCTAGTTCTTCAGCCTCCACTGTAGAAGCTTAACAGTCTTCTGCAGCTCTGTTAGAAAGGAGCTGAGCATTGGTTTATGAGCTAAAATTATCTATTACTTGTCTGTGGAGTTCAGTCTCCTGACTTTGGCTTCACCCTCCAGACTCCAGCTGAAGACAAATGCATGATTGTGTATGAAATATGATGCACAAGACTTCTGAATTCAGCTTGTGCTGAGAGAACAATTATATTCATAATTTGGAGGAGTATGAAGGATAAATGAAAGCCGGAGAAGTGATGGAAAAATGGGTTGTATGCTCTCATGGACTTTCAGCAGCCCTGTAGCTGATTTCCTGGCAAGGGAAGCATGAACTGCAGGCTTTCTCATAATGACATTTGAGGTGCATTGACAAATGCAGCATTTAGAAGTTTGGACTCTGACTGATGCAAGCCAGTACTGCTATTCCCCTCAGTTTTTTGACTGTTAAGTAACTTTCCAAATTGACAATGGAAGGATTCAGTACAGACTCAGCAGTTGCCAAGATTCATTTTATCTTTTGAAAGAAAGTCCAATATTAATGTCCTGTTTTGCCTGGGTTGTCTGTCTTCAGAAATTTGCCTGCTTCTCAAGGCAAATACCCAGTCTGTGTTTAGAACTTATTTGGCATTTTCTACCTTAGGTATTGCTTTCAGAGTCTCTGCCAACTTTACAATTACCTAGCAAACTACATACTTTGCTACTCTTGTATTTGTCATTCAGCTTCTGGGTGCCTGGAGAAATGCAATCTCTTCTCTCTCTCTCTTTTTTTTAGCAGCTGGAAACTCTTCCGTTTCTTTGTTATTCAAGTATTTACATTTGGCATGTAAGTGTCAACAGATGCTGCCAAATGTGTAAAGAGGCATATAGCTCTGGTGTCAGAGGCATGGTTTCTTGCAAATAAGAGGTGGTTTGCAGTATTATTCAGGCTGCCCTCCAAGAGGCACTTCGGATCACCTACGGTGCTAGTGTGATGGGAATACCACATTGGGGGTAGTGAATCATCTGTGGACATAGGTTTTTGTTTACATATAAAAGATGGGCAGGATGCTATATACTGTTTTACCACCAAATGAGTTTTCGTGAATTGAATGAATCAGGATTAATACTCTTCCAATGGAAAGGTTTTCTTAATGGTGTCTCCATCTGCTTTTCTCTGCCTGGGACTGACTGAGGACTTGGTACTGAAAGAGGCCTAATTTCTAGTAGCTTGGTAAAAATGCTGAAGCAACTTGATAGCATTTCTAAGCAACATTTACACAGAAGTATCCATCATTGCTATGACATCAGGTGCCTAATAATAACTCAATAGCAATTCATGCACTTGCTGTGCTTACCCACTGTTAGTCATTATACCAGTTCCTGTGGGCTACAAATAGTAGGATACTTATTAAAAGCAGTAACTATTGAGTGCTTTCTTATTCATATTCCTCTTGCCAATAATGTAAAATCAGTGATATAAATTTTAGGTGCCTTGAATTCTCTCCAAGGTAGATTACTAGACAACTCATATTTCCTCAGCTGCTTCTGCTCCTGAAATTCTCATTGCAGTCACTAAGTTTTCAGGTTGACCTATCACACTTACTAATAATAAAAATGATATTGGGAAATTTATTTTAAAATGTTTGGAGTGGGGAAGTCAGAAATGTGGCCATTGTCTACCACCTGAACCTAGCTTGTATGATCCAGGATCCTCATTTTCTCTGATGCAGAGTTTGAAATAATTGAAGGCTCTCTTAAGAATAAACCAGCTGTTTCTGTGTCTTTTCTCCACATACATATTGTCCATAGAGTCATACCTGTAAATTTTAATATGTGAGACCATGCTGAAATTCTGCTGATGTCTATAAGTAAACATTTTTGAATTTCCACTTATTTCTCCCGTCCCTATCAGCTGAGAACTCAAGTAGCTTTGCTCACATCTCTTGTTTTGGCTTGGCTTGTCATTTTCAATTTCTTGCCCAATTGTGACATCTTTAAAACATTTCTCTCCAGAACTGATCACTGATCCACCAGCAGTTACAGTGTGGGCACTACTCTGATTAAAATGGAACAGCATAGCCAAGCACTGACTTCCCCACTTTACGGATGGGCTATATTTAGCAGGCAATGATGTTTAGTGAAAGCGTAGCAGAGGGTATGGCTACACTTGCAGCTGTACAGTGCTGGGAGTTACAGCTGTCTTTGTACAGCTGTGTAGGGAAAGCCCTGCAGTGTGGCCACACTGACAGCTACCAGCGCTGCAGTGTGGCCACATTTGCAGCGCTGTTGGGAGTGGCTGAACAGGCATTCTGGGATACCTCCGAGTACCTCTGGAGGCCAATTACAGGGCTTTTGGTGGCCACACTGGCGGAGCAGCGCTGCATCACCAGCGCTGCAATCGTTATACCCCAGGCAGAGCAGGAGTACCGCCAGGGAGATGCAACGCTGTATGTGCCTTGCAAGTGTGGACGGTGAGTAAGTTGCAGCACTGTAAACCCACCACCAGCGCTGCAACTCACCAGCGCTGTAGCCAAGCCCAGAGAGAGACTTGACGATGGGACAGGCTCTGAGAAGTATCTTTGTCAATGAAAAGCAGAAGTTTGATCTTGGGCAAGCATACCTTTCTGAGTTTATTTGTAAAAGGAGGAAGCTTAAGGTGTAATGAATCAATGGACTGCTGACAACAAAAGTAATAACTGTATATTAAATGCTCACCTCTCTGGTCCATCATCACCAGAAATAAGAATCCATGAGAGAATTTTTATCTTCTTTTGCTGGTTTCAATCACCGGTCCCCGACCTTCTTGGTGCATTAGCCATTATAGGGCAATTTAATCAAAGACACACAAAACTGGCTTGTAAAGGAAGCAGTGTCTCATGAATTATGTCATTATGTATTTCATAGCGGAAGATTCATAGTTCGGAAATAGGTACTTACATTAGCTGAGAGCTCACTGCTCAAGAGTTATGACATTTTCCATAGCAAAAAGTCAGAAGGTGCTAAGTTCTCTAACTCTGCAAAGAAGAAACCTTCATATGGTCATCCTGCAGCAAGTAGGCTAAATGAGCTTTTTGAGAATGCTAACTTATGGAATAGGGCATTCTCATGAATCACATATTCCTCTCTTTTTAAATCTTCATGTTTTTAGGGCATGTATTTCTTCTGGCATGATACAAAATTGAAGTCTAAGGGTACAGCTCCATTCTGTGATGTATTTTACCCTGTATCAGTCTGGGCCAGGGATTGGCAACTTTTGGCTCACGGCTCGCCAGGGTAAGCCCCCCGGCAGGCTGGGCCGTTTTTTTTACCTGCTGTGTCCTCAGGTTCGGCTGAGCACTGCTCCCACTGGCTGCACTTTGCCGCTCCAGGCCAGTGGAGGCTGCGGGAAGTGGCGCGGGCTGAGGGATGGGCCATATTCTTATTCACCTGTGTTAAAAATTAGAGAGTTGCGCTTCTCACATTGAGAATGTTTTTTTGATGGTAAATAATATATTTAGAAAGTTACGCAAGTAAATTTTATGTGTTTCTGGTGGTGGTCTCTTTTGGGTCAAGAGAGTTTTTGTATATCAACGACCATTTGTTTTCCATTCTTTCTTTCCTGTCCCCTCCCCTTCCCACCCTTCGATCACGAAACTGGATAATTGCTCGCAAGGAAGGGGTTCAACACAGATCAAACGCCTGAGTTTCCAAGTAATCTTGTTCCCATCTGCTGGAAGTATACAGCATGCAACTCAGGTTGGGTTAGGGGGCATCTGGTTGGATACAATTCCATGCCTTGGAATGTTTGTAGTGCTCACTGTGGCCCCCCTCTAGCTAACTTTCATGCTTTGAAATCTGACGCTGACTTTTGTTACAAAATCTCTGCCTTTATTGAGGTCTTTTTCTGTTGTTCTTGAAGAGCTAGTTCTTTAAAATTGCATGCACTGAAACTTATTTCCAATTACAGCTTCAAGAGAACGGAGAATCATAATTCCATTTGGCAAAATTGATATTTGACTACTAATTAACTTGTGGTGGTGTTAGAAAGTAAAGGGGAGGGGGGTAGAACAGAACCCAAACTAATTCAGTTAAGTAGCAATGTGGGAAACAGATGGCTCTTTGAACTAGCGCTTCCAGAGATTCTAGGGATGTATATAAATCACTTGCTTTGTGATGTCTTTAGTCCAGTGGTGGGGAACCTGTGCATGAGTGTGTGTGTGCATATGCATGCATATTTCTGTGACCTAGCAAGTGTGTTTCACATGACATATGATATTGTAGGAGTGTGTTCTCATAAAGTAATTGTAAAGGCAAAGCACCATTTTTCCAGTCATTGTAATGTTATGAACGGAATAGTTTAGCTATTGAGAGACATTAAATACTGTTGGTAATGGCATTGGTGTTTGGGATTTTACCTTAGCAGGTCACCTAAGGTTTCAAATGTCTCATGGGATCCTGCAGTATAAATTCTGCTTTAATTTTAAGATGCCTGCAAAGGAGTTATACCATTATCCCTTCCATTTTTGTGGTCTTACTGCTTTGCAGGTGTTCAGCTTCAACAGCAGTTGATGGTGAGTGAAATGGTCATATGAACTGGATTGATAGGACATGTGAGGCAGACGCTGCAGATCACAATCTTTGGACTTTGATATGGAGCATAAGCTATATTTTTATGTTCTGTTGTCGCCTATGCTTCAAATTCTGCTCATAGAATGAGGCGGGGAAAAGGGGGAAAGAAATATCCAACTGATCTGAAAGTTATTATAGCGGTAACTGCTAGTCGCTCTGAACAATCTAAATACCACCAATACTGAACACCTCAACGTAGAAACATATGCTCCCGTATATTTAAATCAGTATATTTAATTCAGATTACCCTTCCTCTCTGCATTATAGGGGAAAAAAATCATTGTGCAAACATATTTTGAGCAATGCTGTTTGTTGCCATTGCTGAGAAATGTTGCCTTTTTTGTTTACCTATGTACACTTTAATTAAAGTACTCAAATAGAAAGGAATTTTATATAGATTTAAGTTTTTATACCAAAGTGCACACTGTTTTGTTTTATGTGTATCCTATCTAGTTTGTACACTACAGTCAACAGTAGGACTTTTCATTTGCTATAACGTGGAGTATAATCTTCAACTCTTAATAATCTAGGAGCTAATTTAATAAAATTTACTTCCTAAAGCTCCCTGATTTGGTCATGAGGTGTTGTGGTACTAAAGATCTGCATGTAGGTAATATGTAGGCAAAAAGCAGTGTTGGATTTTTTTTTTGTACATCTGATATAATTTTATTATTTTTAAAAAGTAAATGTAAGAATTATATTTAGATTATACTTTTACTGAATCAATATTCAATATATTGATAGTGCTATTGTCTTTATAATACAGGAAACCAAAAAAGTAAAAGGCAACACATTTAAAATTGGTCAAAGCAAATAATGTTTTTTACATAGCAATCTGTGAAATGTAATGCTGTAATATATTATTGTGGCAATGAGCGTAGTCAGCTTCAGAAAAGGATTAGACATTTATATAACTAATACCTGCAGATACCCTATCTTAGGCCTTGTCTACACAACAGTTGAACCAATTTTGACTAAATCATCTTAGAAATTGCTGTAGTTAAATCAGCAAAGTCCCCTTGTGTGAGCACTTGTAAATCAGTTTGAGTGCCATTTCTTTCTTTAGCTTAAATCAGTTCCTTGACAACTTATGTTGATATAAGAGAAATCAACTCTTCTGTTTCAGGATATAAACCAGCCATTAGCTGCCTAACATTAGGAAGAAACTTCCCCCATATGCATACTAGTGAATAAGTTAACCATCATAGGATTTTACACTTCCCTTTAAATCGTCTGGTGTGGGATGTTATTAGAGAAAGTATACTTAACTAGGAGGTTCTTTGGTCTCATTTGATATGATCATTCCTCTGATTATAAAAAAGTAGTGAAACTCTTGTGAAACCCCCAAAATCCAACATTTCTTCTCCTTCCTCCAAAAAGGCACTAAGGGAGGCATGACTTTAATGGAGCTGACTTCTTATTGTCTTGAGAATGGATTCATATTCATCTGTTTTCCACTATTACTAGTCTTCAACACTCAAATGAGGTAGAATGTTGACTACTGAGAAGCAGTGAACAGTAACTAGCTAAATGGAAAAAATAATTTGTGAGATTTTTTTTAACATGAACGAAAGTTATCATTTCTAATGTCCCTCTTACTGCCCCATTGTGTTTAATTTTAACAAATGTTACTGTATCAGAACATACTGTCTTGCACACTTTGTGAAATATCCTGGTGAATAAATCCATTTTCATCTTTTTATATGCTTGCTATCCCATCTTTCACATTTTACAATTGCTTTGACATGCAGGAAGGTGGTGGGTGGAGTGGGCAGTGTATCACACTGGAGAATATCAAAAAGGTTAAAGTATAGACTCATAGACTTTAAGGCCAGAAGGGACCATCTAGTCCACTTCCATTTTTAGTCTGACTTCTGCACATAACCCATCCACTCCTGTAGTAGACCCATAACCTCTGGCGAGTTACTGAAGTTCTCAAATCATGATTTAAAGACTCCAAGTTAAAAAGAATCCACCATTTATACTAGTTTAAACCTGCAAGTGACCAGTGCCTCATGCTGTGGAGGAAGGTGGAAAAAAAAACTCCAGGGTCTCTGCCAATTTGACCTGGTGACCTCCAAGAAGTCTTTTTTTTTTTTCTTGCAGATCTATCCCATCTTCCAGGCCTTGTAGTCTTTCTGCTTTCTCTCGATTACCTGTTTGAGATGCTTGCTCATCCAGTTTGGTGTGGAACCCTTGCCTACAAATTTTCTCCTTGTTTGGGATGCAAGTTTCAGATAGCTTCTGCTACTTGGACTGAAAGTAATTTGAAGCCTCTTCCACATTCAGATCCTTGAGTTCTTCAGTCCTATATAATTTTGTCCCTCACTAAGCATTACAATGCAGATCCAACAGTGATTGACTGAGATAAAAACAGCAAGTTAGTCCAGCATGTATCCCTTTTGGGGGCACAGAGAGAGGATGAGATTGATACATATATAGCACATTATATTTTTTACAGAGAGATTTTTTCAAAAATACAGAGGATCGTTGAATGTGAATGGGATTTGGGAGTTGTCATTACAAGTAGTGAATGGAAACTGAAAATCTCCCTCACAGATACCAATTTTGTTTTTTTCCTTTAATACAGTATGTTGTGTCTTGGAAAAAAGTTGTAACAGTGTGGAGTATGTGATTAAAAAAAACAAATTAATAAAGAAAAAAGGTCATGCAATTCCATCTTCATTAAACTTTGATAGCACTTTGGTAGCGAGTCACACAGATTTGACGAAACCATTGGCGAGTGGAAAGTATCAGTTCTTCAACGCAAGTAACAAATTTAGAAGTTTTTAAAAGCCATTGGTCGGCAGGTGTATGGGAGAGCAGAATTTGGCTCTATGTTTAGATACCGTTTGGGTTGTTTTCAGGGAGGTGACTTTCATTCCTCAATGAGAACTACCCAGTTTGGTTTTGGAAATGATGCAAAAAGCTTGAATGCTCCCATACGTTTGGAGAACTGGTTTTGATCTTGACAAAATATAAAAGCATTATGTATGATGGAATATGTCTCAGATACCAAAAGGCTGCTCTGTTTCATGTAATCTAACTGTAAGGGAATATAACAGGTCAAATTAGAGTGGTTTTTTTTTTCAGTATAATGGAAAAGTTCATGAAAGTTTGGGTAGCACTGATTTATTTTCAGTGATATAATCTGCTACCCCTGATTCCTTTCTTTATATATAGCTTCCATGTAACTTCTGATAGAAAAGAATGAGGATGATAGAAAAAGGTGGTGCATAGTGTTTGAACTATATGCCAGTTCTTTTTGGAAACATGATTATACTTTGCAGTTTAATTCTGCTATTGATAGCCCCATGTCAGAAAAACAACATATGTTTGTTATGAAAACTATATGTGAACCATCCTACAGCTGTGATACAGCTTTGCTATGCTACAGAAGAATGTTTAAAATAGCATTCTGCTGTGTCGAAAGATTTTGCATAGGTGTAAAGGTTATTATGTCCCAGTTGTTTTCATAAGATCATTTAAAAAAAGTGTGTGTTAATAGTAACACCATCTCTACAGTAACTTGGGCTTATTAAACTATTTTTACTAAAACTCCGTGCATGTGAGTGCTTCTGTTCTCTACTAAAGCACAATGTATGTTTTATGCAACAACTTGCCACTGCATAATTCATTATAGATTTTTTTTTTCAAATTGACTCCAGAGAGTCTACACAGCACCACAAGAGACTAAAAAGAAAAATTCACTTCATAAGTAGGCTGTAAAAGATAGAAGTATTTTATGTTTCTTCAGGGAAAAAATATTGTAGAAGAAGTGTGATTATGTCTATGAATGAACAAATGGGAAAGTATTACATTTTTATTAGACATATTTGATTACAGCTGGTCATATGCTGTGGAGAATTTGCTTCACGTTTCCAAAAATGCACTTTTTGTTTTTGACATCATTTTGAAGCATGGGATTAATTTAAATAGATAGTCTCATGTTATACAGGGTCCAGTTCACAATGTTAGAAAGAACCAGGAGGGTCTTCTGTCTAACAATAATCAGTTTAACAATGCATACAATTCTTAACTTATACATGATCCACTTATTCCTTAAATTTGTGTTTAACTTCTAATTATGTCATCCTCCCCAGTTCAAATAAGAATGAAAAACCTTTTCTAAGAATTTAGAGAAATGCATATAGTATATCTTTTCCATCCCCAAACTGAGTTCTCAGTTATTAAATGTAAATGTTTTTATGAGGGATATTGGAATATCTAGTCTGTCTTGCTTCCATGTACTCTTCTTTGAACACTTGTTACCTCTTCAGACTCTGTACTATGAGTCACAATTGATGTAATTCCCTGGATTTGCAAAACAAAACTATGTAGAGCTAACAAAATTCTATCCATTAGTGGTCCTGGTTTGCAAATGTAGTGTGAGATTTACAGATTTTTGCTTGGTAGTGCCATTGGCATCTGATTTAATCTGTAGGATTAAAAGGTGTTAGAAACAACTTCTTCCCTTAGCCCATTCTCCCATATATGTTGTATAGGTACAGTAATGTGTAAATGATAGCTGCTGATGTCTCTAAGTTTTTTGTTTCTCCTTTCAAACACTTCAGCTTGAGATGTCTGAACTTTAATAGCTAAATACTGCGTTGAGATATTGTCAGGAGCTTGCCAGTTATGCAATATTGACATAAATGGAGCCAACTGCAGCTATTTGAGGACTTTAATACACACAAACATGCACCAGTTTAAATGAACTGAATTAGTCAAACCAGTCCAAGGACACATTTATATTGGATTTAGACTGGTTATTGTTTAGTTTGCCCTTGTAAATTTATGAGGGCAAATAAATATGATAAACCAGGTTTAAATAATGTTCAGCCTCCGCATGCAAAGTTGCCATGTTGAACTAAACTGGGTTAGAATTACACCTTTCCTTAAATTGTGTCAGCTTTGTGTGTGGAGCAGGCCTTTAATCCTTAATGAGCACATGTATCTTGCAGAAACAGTGCGTCCCAGCATGCAGTTATCCCTCTTCTGAGTGGGGTCTCTGGAGGCTGAAAAGATCAAGATCGAAAATTGCATTCTGGACTAATAACTAGAACCCTGTGCGGATTCAGAAATGTGGATCTGCATCCACCAGGATCAACCCAGGATCCGCTAGCCATCTTTTACCCGTATTCGCATCCGCACCTGCAGCAAGCCATCTCAAAAGGGCTAGTGCCTGTCCTGGTATAGAGCAGTGCCCTTAGGGCTTTCTCCTTGGAGACTCTTTGTCTTATCAGTTCTTATTGCCCCAGTTGTCCAGCCATGCCACTCCTTCATTTCAGCCCTCTTCTGGTGCGGGGACCGGGCCTGCCAGCTACTCTGGATCCTAACCCAAGAAACCTACAAATAGCAGCCACATGCTGCTTTCTTTTAATAGTTGCTGCTGCTATTCCCTGGGCCCTTTCCCACGTAGCCCCTTCCACTTTACCCTTCCCTCAGGGCTGAAGTTCTCCACTACTCTTCTCTCTCACCAAATATCAGTGCCACCAGATCCCATCTTCTGGTTGTCCCTTGAGCCACCTGCAAGGAGCACCTTTCTTAAGGCTCTGGTCCCAGCCAGGAGCTGACCTGCTCATCACGGGCAGCTCCTTTTAGCTGAACTTGCTGTGATCTGATAGGCTGCAGGGAAGTAGCCATTCTAGGCAAGCGTGGAGGACCCACCTTCACTGCTCCTTTTATGGGGCAGGTTTTGATAGGTTTGTGAGGCCTCCAGCAGGGGACCTCAAAGGGCCCAGTACACCCCATCACAAGGATTTAGTGGGTTACAGATTGTTGTAATAAGCCATAAATCCAGCGTGTTTTGTTAAAAACATGAGTTTTTGTTTCTAGCAAAGTTATGGAATTAAGCTCCTGGGTTCATCTTTTGAAGATGTTGTGCAGGTTTCCTTTGAAGATGAAGATTGATAGGTCAGTTAGAGTGATCCCTTTGTGAAAAGTGTTCACTCACAGGTGATGCAGTGTTTATTTTTTATCGGTTTCTGGTGCAACAGTGCAGTGATTGTCTGTCTGGTTTCACCCACATAGTTGCTTTTGGGGCATTAGTGCACTGGATGAGGTACACCCCACCTTGTCATAAGCAAGTGTAGGGCCCATAGATCTGGAAAGCAAATCATTCTGTATCTAACCTCATCCTCAAAGAAAACCTGCATAGGACTTTCAAAAGACAAGCCTGGGAGCTTAAATCCATAGCTTCGCTAGACATTGGAAAATGGTCTTAATAAAGGCACTGGATTTATGGCTTAATACAACAATTTGTTATCCACTACCCCCCCCCTTTGGTCTATGACTACAGGGGTGTTAATGGGTCTCTTCACCTTGAATGGTCCCTTAGAATATGTGCTGACTACTTATGCTAAATTGGTTTCAGAGTGGTAGCCATGTTAGTCTGTATCATCAAAAAGAAGGAGGAGTCCTTGTGGCACCTTTAGAGACTTTGGACATAAGCTTTCGTGGGCTAAAACCCACTTCATCGGATGCATGCAGTGGAAAATACAGTAGGAAGGGGTGTGTGTGTGTGTGTGTGTGTGTGTGTATATATATATATATATATATAGACGTGCGCGCGCACACACACATACACAGAGAGAACATGAAAATATGAGTGTTTTTTCATGTTCTCTTTGTATATATATCTTCCTACTGTATTTTTCACTTCATGCATCCGATGAAGTGTGTTTAGCCCATGAAAGCTTTTGCTCAAATAAATTTGTTAGTCTCTAAAATGCCACAAGTACTCCTCGTTCTTTATGCTAAACTGTCTGTCTGATCTTGTATTTAGCTGTGACATTCTTATTGCCTTTCCCAGACCTGAGGAAGAGTTCTGTGTAGCTCAAGAGCTTGTCTTTCTCACCAGCAGAAGTTGGTCCAATAAAAGATATTCTGTCACCCACCTTGTCTCTCTAATGTCCTGGGACTAACATGGCTACAACAATACTGACTTAATAAGGCATACCCAGTTTCAGTTCTGTCCCCACTAAAGAATTATTTTCCCTCTATCCTTAAAGAAGCTCTCCAAGTGCCCCAACTACACACTGCCCCTGCTCTCCTCAGTCACTTCTTACATCTTACAAAATATCTTGCATTTAGCCAAGGTAGAAATACACTGTTCTGGCCATTTTTTAACTCTTGGGCATTCTGCTAACTTTCACCAGTTGGAGGCAACACATCATTTTCCTGTTGATTTCTCTCCTTGCAGCTTGCTTGCCCTGCTGGCCTGCTAAAGAACTGCTCAGGTTTTTGCCCAGGTGCTATTGCCTCAGCTGAGAAACAACAACTAAAAGGCACAAGTTAATATACACATCTCTGTCTCCAAGCAAGCAGGCATGCAAGAACAAAGGGGAAACCCACAACCCAGATGTATTCATCAGTATAATTGATCTGGCTGGTCTTTTTTTTTTTTTTTTTTTTTTTTTTTTTTTTTTTTTAAACATCCTGCAAGTGGAATTGAAGCTGAATCAAAACTGCTTGACTTCAGTGGGGCCAGGATTTCACCCTAGGCTTTATTCTTAAAGCAGCTTTGTGGTCATACCATGAAAAAGTAGACGTTTTTCTTGCCCTCAATTTTATACAACAACTGTGCGAAAACCCTCTGTTGGCATTCCAGTGAATATGCCCACTTGGGCAAAGTAACCATTTCAGCAAGTCATTTGTAGCTAGCCCTTAATTTCAGCTTGGAAAGTTGTCAGCTGGTGGGAGGAGCAGAGGCGGAAAAGACTGGGTACAAAATTTCCTCATCCAAACTATCTCATGGCTGTGTGACAGGTCAAACACCACATACCCAGTATATACTAGCATTGCCAGGCCGCAGAAAATAGGTCAGATAAGAAAAATAACAAACAAAACACAAATATATTTGGAAGTAGTTCACTATATTTAATAAGGGAAGATGGATCAATGGAGTATCTATGATTAAAACTCTTAGGGTACGTCTATACTACCCACCAGATTGGTGAGTAGTGTTCGATCTATTGGGGATCAATTTATCGCGTCTTGTCTGGACACGATAAATCGATCTGCTAATTGATGCCCGTATTCCACCTAGGCAGGAGAAGTAAGCGCAGTTGACCAGGGTGCCGCAGCAGTTGACTTGCCGCAGTGAGGACGGCCAGGTAAGCTGAACTAAGATACTTGCATATCTTAGTTCGAAACACCCCCCTCCCCTTCCCCAGTGTAGATCAGCCGTTACATTGGGAGTAAACTTTACTTTTCTCTTCTGCAGGGTGTAAACATGAATAATTTGGAAAAATGCCAGCACTGCTCTCTATAACATGCTTTAAACAAACATACAAATTATATAATGATGTTTAAGAATGGCAATTTGTACTTAACACAATAAAGATTTCTTAGATAAGTTGTGAAGTAAATCTTTCAGTGCAGTTCCCTGGTGATGTTACATCTTTCTATCAATCAAGTGCAGTAGGCCTCTTACTTTGGAATCTTATAATAGAACATTGGACAGACACTTTGACGCACTAATTAGAATTTTCTATATTAAGCTAAAATCCAAGATAATTCTACATGAATATTTTCTACCTAAAGGTATTCATTTATCTAGGCATAAACTTTTCCAGTTTCATTAACATTTGATGTACCACAGTTTAATCAGAACACAGAAAAAATTCACTGTATATAACTTAGCACAAATGTCCAAAATGTGTGGACTACATAATTAAGTACACAGTTAAAAGGAATTGGTTAACTTAGTCTTCTATAAGATGCAGGAACGGGTTGAGGTATTTGGACTACATGTAACCTACTTAACTAGTAGGGGTTTTTTAAATTTATTTTTTAATTTCCAAATTTCAGGAAAAAAGTATTATGTGGCCTATAAATTTTTTTAAGCAAAGACAGTATTAAATATGGAAAAGCTTATTGAAGTAAGTTTTTAAGCAATACAGCTATTAGATACTTTAATCTGTTAAAAAAACTCAGTCAATGAATACGTATTTCCACTGTGTACAGGAAATGTGAGGAAAGGGGGAGTGATGAAAAGGGGTGGTATTAATTTGCCTATTGCAAATGCTCTCTGATTCCCTCTTTCTTTTCATATGAGTTGCATTTTAAAAATTAGTTTCTCTGTTTATTGTTGCCACTCTGACTGATGGCAGCAAGCCAAGGAAGGATTTATAGTGCAGTAGCACCAGGTTATAACTATAAAACTTACAATGCTGATCAGGACACAACTGCATTCAACTGATTGATTTACTAAATTAGATTTGTATGCATCAGATTCTGCTCTCCATTACACCAGCAGAAGTCTGGGATAACTCCACTGGACTCAGGGCAGTTATTCTAGACTTCTGCTGATGTAACAGAGAGAGCAGAACTGGACTCTTCTATTTAGATGCCTACATATTACCATTACTGTATTTGTACCAAATAATACATGGCCCGGCACTTCACAGACAAATAAAAGACAAAGTCCCTTCCCTGAGAAGCTTACAGTCTGAGGGCTAAAGCATAGTGTTAAGACACAGCCCTGTCTGGTGGTTAGTGCAGAGGTGCACCACTGCAGCTTGTGCTCCAGGCGGCATCACATTTCTTTAAGGTGCAATGGCTCCTGGAGCTTCCAAGAAGCACAACTGTAGCGTTACTCTCCCTTCCGCATGAAACTGGCTGGTATGGAGAGGTGAGTTCACAGCTGTTTTTTTCCTGCTGCCTTAACCAGTGCTGCTAGCAGCATGAGCCTAGAGGAGCCCTTGCCATTCACTTCTACTTGGGTCAGTCATAAGGGAGAAGCCCCTTGTAATCTCCTCTTCCTTTCTGTAACCACACAGGACGGGAACAAGCTGACCCTAAGTTGAAAAACAAAACATTATGTATGTGGACGGGCACTGGGGATGCATTGGTGTGGGGGGCATGACGAGAGGGAGACAGGAAGAGAAGGGCTTCAGAGAGTAAGTAATGTGTTTGCTGAAGTTGTGAATGCAAGTATTATGAGCATCATATTTTTGGTGGTTATGATATTACTTTCTACCTTCCTTTACACCAGGGGTGGGCAAACTTTTTGTATGACAGGCCATGAATGCTCACAAAATTAGAATTGGGATGCGGCAGGGTGGGGAGGGGCATGAAGACTCTGGCTGTGGGTGCGGACTCTGGGGTGGGGCCAGAAATGAGGAGTTCAGTGTGCAGGAGGAGGCTCGGGGCAGGGGCAGAGGGGCAGGGCTGAATTAACTTTTTGTGGGCCCTACATCAAATGTATTTGTGGGCCCCCATGAGGGCAAGAGGAGGTCAGTCCCCGGCGCAAGGGGCTGGCTGATGGCAATAGGGTGTGGCGTGGCGGGGGTGGCCTCACTCCGCCCAGCCTAGTGCGACGGCAGTTGCCACTGGTCTGCCAGTGGTCTGCCAGTATACAGTGGTCTGCCCGGCCCTGTGCTGCCAGTATGCCTCTTCCCCTTGGGGGCAGATGCATACCATGCCACACAGCGTCCCTGCCCAACACTGCCCCCCTGACTCCCTATGGCCAGAGTCCCCCCCCAGACCTGCTGTGCCCAGCACCCCGCAGACCCTTCCACAAATGCAGAGCACCCTGCACAACTCCCCCTGCCCACAGACCCACCACAGCTGCCCAGTACCCCACACAGAACTCCCACTCCCTAGTGCCTGAACACACACCGATCTTCCCTGTCCCCTCAAAGCCCAGCACTCTCCAGACAGGGACGGCGTTAAGCCAATTCCCTGGAATCGGGGCCCCGTGCCAAAGAGGGCCCCATGCCCGCGCCTATGGGGGCCCTGCGCGGGGAGTCCTTCGGTGCTGCGGAAAACCCAGAACAGACGCCCTGCCGCCTAGTATTCTAATTGGGCCCCACAGGTCATAAAGCTGGCCCTGCCTCCAGAGACCCACTCCCCACCCCCGCCTCTCGGCCGCACTCACCAGCTCATCTGGGAGGCAACTGTGGCTCTGGGCTGAGCCAGCAATGCAGCCAGGACTGGTTCCAGGGCGGGAAATCACACCAGCCCCTCGGGAATGGTGAGATCAGCCGGGCCAGAGCCTGCTCTGGCCAGGCTCCCTCAGGACCCACTTACGTGCATCTGAGGAAGTCGGTATTCACCCACGAAAGCTCATGCTCCAAAACGTCTGTTAGTCTATAAGGTGCCACAGGATTCTTTGCTGCTTTTACAGATCCAGACTAACACGGCTACCCCCTGATACTTGACACTTACGTGGAGGGGCCCAGCCAAGACCCTCACACTGTTTCTTCTCCCCCCAACTGGCTGAGACTGGCCAGGCTTCTGCACCAGTCCGAGGCGGCTCTGCTCCGGGGAGACAGGTGGGGCCCCGCAGATGGTGGGAAGGAGAGACTGCCGAGAGCCGGAGGTGCACTGGGGTCCGGCCAGGGGGAAGAGAGGAGCTGGCAGGTGGGGTCAGAGGGTGGAGAGGAGCCCTTGGCCGGCTGGCCGAGAGGAGCAAGTAGTGGGCAGGGGGGAGCCAGCAGGCTGGTGGGGTCTTGGGCCGCAGTGCAAGTGGAGCAGGCAGGGCCAATTCTGAGCGTGGGCCCGGCTCCATGGAGCCACTGGTGCCATTGTAAACCCGGTACTGGGCAGGGGCAGTTGCGTGCCGGAGGAGGGCTCCAGCTGGGAGTGCGGACTCGGGAGTGAGGCTGGGACTGAGAGGTTTGGGGTGCAGGAGGGTGTTCTGGGCTCAGACTGAGGGGTTCGGAGGGCGGGAGGGGGATCAGGGTTGGGGTAGGGGGTTGTGCTCTAGGGAGGATGGCTCGGGGGTGCAGGCACTTACCTCAAGTGGCTCCTGGAAGCAGCGGCACATCCCTTTTATGTGGAGGTGCAGCCAGGAGACTCTGCTGCAGGCTGCCCCGTCCTCAGGTGCTGCTCCTGCAGTTCCCATTGGCTGCAGGAAGAGAAGAGAAGAATACGGTCTCTGTTAACTAGGGAGAGTTCAAAGGCAGTTGGATGGTCCACTATACTGGAGGTGAAGGAGGATGGGAATGCAGAAGAGGCTTTTGACTTGAGCAGCAAGAGGTCAATGATAGCTTTAGTGTTAGAGTATGAAAGCTGAAGTTAGAGGATTTAGGAAAGAATTAGTAGAGAACTTCTTCAGTATAGCATCTGCTGCTGCTTAAGTTTGGAGGTAAAGAGAGGAGGGAGGTGGGGTGAGGTAAGGTAACGTTCTGAAGGTGGAAGGAAAGAGTACTGAATATTACTTTGCTATGGGCTGCATGAGCAAACAGATAGGTTCAAGGGGCAGGCTGAAGATTAGAATGAGGGAAGTATAGTAAACTACAAAGTTTTGAGTTACATTTAAGGGAAAAACTCTGCAATGACTTATATCAGTGCAGCCCTCATGTCCGTGCAGATTTTTGCCCTGTTTCCAAAATTGATTATTTAGAAACTGGAAGATTGTGGCCTATATTCTGTCTTTACAGCTATGCAATATAAAAATGAACTTTGTTTTGACTGCACATGTCTGTGGGTAGAACTGGGCCCTCTGTGTTTTGTATAGCAGAATATTGAGTGCAGTGAGAGATAATAGTGTGAAAAATCTTATTATTATCCAAAGTGAATGAAGTGGATTTTCTTGTTAAGAATTTAAATGTCAACGTTAGAAATAAAATATTTACTGTGCAATTAACATGTTCCTTTAGAGAATTTTTGTTCTCCCTTTCTTATAGGAACTTAACAGTGGATTTAGAACATGAAAACTAAGACTTTGGAAAACTGTTTCAATACCAAAGTAATTGTTTAAATACAGTCTTAATAAAGATTAGTAGGGTGATTATTGGGAGATAATGTACTCTGACTCAAAATCATGTCTTGGTATTAAATATTACTGTTTAAGCATGCAATAAGAAAAGAGCTATTTGTGTTAAAACCGTTTATGGTAAAAAGCAAAAGACTGGGTTCTGGGGTAAATGTGTCTAATGTTCTTTGCTCATGTAAGAGAGTTTGTTGAGGACAGAAGACCTCGGATATAAACTTATGAAGACTTTTTCTTTAATGGTCCAGAAGTGAAGGAAAGTTTGTTTGCCTCTCATTCTAGATTGTCTCATGTCTTTGGTTCTTTCCAGCTAGCTGTAGTTTGAGACCGGTCTTACCATAGTCAGGGCAAAAGGTTTCTGGAAAGCCAGAGCCTGTGTCTCACTAAGTGGTAGTAGCTTTTTCACCTGCTCCACACGCAAAGGATCTCTCTCTTAGCTATTTTTCCTGTGTATATCGCGTGTGTATCAAATCTGCATCTTTCTGTAATAAATACAGCAAAACCTATCCTAGAGAGCAGACATATTAGCACTTTTATGTTAAAAGTGCACCTCAAAGTGTACCCAAATGTAATAACCACAGTTCTTCTTGACCTTTATTAGAACACCACAGTTAAACAGTCTTTTGTAAATCCCTTGAGTGGTCAGTCACTGAAAGTAGTTTTCACTGGCTTTTATTTTCCACTTGGTTTTGTCAAGAGAGTGGGACAGCTTATTGATAGTGCCAAGGATATTCCAGTGTATCATTTATGTTACTTTAGTTACCTATATCGAAGGTCAGATTTTGCCTTAGTTCTTCACATGTGAAATCAACAGGAGCTCCATGTGTATCTGAAGGCAGAATTTGACCCTGGATGCAGTTGTATCTGGTACAGACTTGATTAGATTTACAGGCCAACGGCCAGTTATCTGTAACAAATATGCCACTGTGGGAGAGGTCAAACATTTAATAGGAAGTTCTTAATGTGCTCTGTTTTGTATTCTGAATATTGGATGTGAACATTTAGACCTCAGTGCTGCTTAAATTTATACATGAGTAGTGCATTGACTTTAATAGGACTAGTCCCATGATAAATTAAACACATATGTAAGTGTTTGCAGGATTGGGGGAATAAAAATACCATGCTGGATTTTAGTATCTATGGTGTTTTTTGCTAAAAGTAGTGTCTAAGCTAGTGTCCTGCTCCCTGTTCTTCAGGAAGAATAAATAAAAAAATAAAAAATTAATCAGGGCAAAAATGGTTGCAGTATATTTTGTTTTAGAACAAATGTAAACCTTGTCTGTCAAGTAAAGCTATATTTTGACTGAGTTGTTTGCAACAATTTATAAAGGAATTTTGCAGAGACTAGACTTAAATTATATTTTTTACAGTTGGACATTGGATAATAATTTAGATCCTTTTGAACCATAGCAAATGTTCTGGAAGAAGCTTCTATTTATTTAAATATAATGTTGCCTTGACTTGTTGACTTGTGTCTGAGAAGTGTGTGTGTGTGTGTGTGTGTGTGTGTATAGGGCACAGAATGAGTGTGTAATTTACAATCCTCTATGAATCAGGAAGGAGGATTGTCTGCTTTGAGTTTCACACCACCCAGAGATACAGAAGCGATTTTATCATACTGTGTCTAACTTCAAGAAGAATTTATGGTAGAGTAGTAAAAGATTGGATCCATTTTAGGCTTAAGTGGTTTCAATAGAGAGCTTGGAAAGTATTGGTTAAAAAAGGGCTAAATCTGAAAGAGAAATGGAAAATGTGGAAAATAAGGATTGATGTGTGTGATGCTTTCCTAGAATACTGAAGATCTGGAAGTTTTGAAAAATCTAATCGATGACCCAGAAAACAAGTTCTGATTAAGAAATGTCCGATTGGAGGGAGTTTCTGAAAGCATGGAAAGAAAAGACACAGATTTTGTTTTTGCAAGGGATTTTTACTGTTATGGAGCAGTATATTTTGTAAAATCATACCCAATTCTGATTGATGTCTAAAGGAAATAGTTCAGGCAATGCAGTTCCAAAACAGACATGCAAATTTATCTCTAGTTTCCATAGTTCGTGAAAGACTTTATTTTATCTAAATTTAAGTTGGAGAGTGCTTAAGTTAAAAAGAAGACTGAAACATATGTGACTGGGTGAGGAGTTACTTTTTCCTGCTAGATAAGGTTTGCCAGTGGAATCCAGATATATCTGTCTCTTTTCTTGTGGATGTTACAATGTTTCAGAATAAGGAGGCAAATAGAGCCATAAATGGTGGTAGAATCTCTCCAGAGAATCTTTTTTTCTCTCCAGTATAAAATTGCTAGCAGTTTTGTTTTATTTAAATACCCAAGAGATGTCTTTATGTTCTTTATGTGTTTCTTATTAAAAGCTTTTTGCCAAGAACTATGTTTAAGGAGTCTGGGTAATTTCATTTTATTGTAAGGCATATGGCAGATTAAGTCCTAGTATATTTTTAAAGAGGACCTCTATTGCAAAATTTTTTTTTAAAAAATTGTGAAGTTATATGCTTAATGTCTCAAACAGCAAAGGGTATAAAATTAGCTTGGAACAAATGTTTTACATAGTTTAGTTCAGTTATTTGCTGAATGCCACTTTCACCTTTGCTCTTTGAGACAATCAGTTCTTAAGTTTACAGTTCTCACTTTGGAAAAAGGCTTCATCCATTGAGGCTTAAGGCCTCTTTATTCCCAAAAGTGCTTTAAGAATGTGTTAACTTTTTGCATATGCTTAAATGCTCTGCTGAAGAGAAGTGGACTGAAGCACATACTTAAGTACCTTACTGAATTATAGTCTCAAAAAGGACACTTGCACCTGTGCAAGCTATGACAATACACCTTATGTAAGTCACATAAGGAAATACACCTCCTATTTCAGGCCATGTCACCTGCCCTGTCTTCTCATGAGATAGCGTTAATGAGGAGCCCTGAGGGACAAGGCTAGAATTACTACTGGTGAATCTCTGACGTGTACTGGCATGGTAAGCCCCCATCTTTGCATCTCCTGTGAAGCTGCTGAATCCATGCAGTTGATAAGAGTAACTGAGGGAGATTTCCACACTACATCTCAAGGTGTTTAATAAGTACGTTTTTTTCCTACTGTGAGGTTTTCTACAGAAGATGATGATTTGGTTCATTGTTTATAAACATTTGATCAACTCCAGCTGTGTGTGCTTCTTAGCTTGCTAATACTGTAATATTAAAGATTTAAACAGTCCCAAGAAGCCTCTGAATTTACCTCTTTTTTGATGTGGATAGTACACCTCATAAACTTGCCATATCTCTTCAGATGGAGACAGTTTTCTGGCAGTGTACATCACAGTGCTTTCCTGGGTTTACATTGCAAAAGCTACCTGTATAATGAAAAAAGCCAACTAGGTATATCTTTTTCCAAAGGAAGCTTAGTTTCTGCAAACATCAACAACATTTGTAGAACGTTATCAACATTAAAGAGTTTTTGCAATTTTCTCATGCCTCTGGCTTTCCGGTGTCCCAGATCATAACTCCCAGAGTTGGACTGCCAGGAAGAGTACTATGGAGGCATTCCTAAATTGAACTGGGCTTTAGTTTGGAGGAGGAATGGGAAATCCCAGATCCCAGCAATGCTATTATCTATAGAAGCCTGGATTCAGGCCCACATACAAACTTTGCAGCTCAAAACCATCTTCATTTTGGAGAAAGGAATAGTTGCATTGTGTTAGAAAGGACTCATAACTGCTCTGTCCAATCCTGATGTTTTTACTCAGGATAAGATTTTATACTGGTGCAGTGCTCCTAAGCTATAAGGCCTGCAATTTAATTTTTAATTTACATTATGTATCAAACTCATGTGTGTTACTGCTGTGTTTTTTTCTTGGTATAGAAGTCATTTTGTTTATAAAGGTTTACTAAACACTTAAACTTATTTAGTACAGGGTAAACACACCTTTTTCCTTTTCCTTCAGTTGCACTAAAAAGATAAGTATTTTGCAGGGGCCTTATGATACTTTATTATTGAAGTGGCAGTGTGGGAGCAGTTGTTTGTGTGTTATACTTGAGCCAATCTAACATTTATTATTGTAATGATATAAAATCATGCTGTGTGTTGGCAGATATGATCTTGGCCATTAGAAAAATTGCATCCTCCTGGTTTTATGCATAATTTGAGAATTTAAATTTTAAAATAGGTTGGCTTGTACTTGATCTCTCTAGAGGTTTTCAGAGTATAGTGACAATGTATTACTCATCATCAGTATCAACAGTATCGTTCATCCTATTTCCTATTTGAGTAAAGATTGCATCCTTCTCCGCCCCCCTGCATCTCTCATATCTGTCATTTCTAATGTGTTCCTCTCAGTAATATGGAAATGATTTTCTCCCTCTGCTTGTACTGTATGTAGTAGTAAACTTGAGGTGGCCTTATGACATGGATGCTAGCGTTAGAGTGCCAGTTTAGCTGCTTTTCAGGTTTGGAGGTGGTGAAATTGAAAGTGGTGCAGTTTCTAATATTATTTTATGTGTACTGCCATAACACTTCAAGTTCCCAACCGAGATCAGGGCCTCACTGTGCTAGATGCAATGCCGACACTTAGTAGGAGACAATCCTGCCCTGAAGTGCTTGTGATCTAATTAGACAAGACAAAGATTGAAAAAGGAAGCATTATTCCCCCCCCTTTTTTTTTAACAGGTGGGGAAGTAAAGCATAGATAGGTTGATTTACCAAAGATTACCATGGATAGGATGGGAGGTGAAGGCAACAATAACAAAAATAAATATGAAAAAATTGGAATATGGGGAATCTGAATGCAATGAGTACAACAACCAGCAGTTAGGAAATGCAGACAATTGATAAGGGAAGCTTAAAGTATCAATGAAAAATATGTGGCTAGTAAGGTTAAGGACAATAAGAAGGAATTCTTCAACTATAACTGAAATGAGTAAAATCCTAATAATGATATGGGTTAGATCGGGGTGGGTAAACTATAGATCAGGGGCCGAGCTCCTGCTGGGGAGTAGGGTCTGCGGCTTGACCTGCTCTGGTGCTCCGGCCGAAGAGCAGGTTTGAGAGACTCTCCTTGCGGCTCTCGGAAGCAGCAGCATATCCCTCCTCTGGCTTCTACATGTAGGGGCAGCCAGAGAGCTCTGCTCTGCATGCTCCCCCTGCCCCAAGCGCCACCTCCGCAGCTCCCATTGGCCAGGAACCACAGCCAAAGGGAGCTGTAGGGGCAGCGCCTGTGGATGGGGCAGCGCACAGCAGAGCCACTGACTGTGCCTCTGCATAGGAGCCAGAGAAGGGACATGCCACTGCTTCTGGGAGCCGCTTGAGGTAAGTGCCGCCTGGAGCTTGCACCCCTGAACCACCCCTTATACTCCAAACCCCTCCCCCAGCCCTGATCCACCTCCCACACTCCAACTCCCTCAGTCCCAGCCTGGAGCACGCTCCTGCACCCCCAGCCAAACCTCAGAGCCCGCACCCCCAGCTGTTGTCCTCACCCCCCTGCCCCACACTCCACTCCTCCTGCCCCAGCCTGGAGCCCCCTCCCACACCCTGAACTCCTCATTTCCGGCCCCACCCCAGAGCCCACACCCCCAGCCAGAGCCCTTACCCCCTGCACCCCACCCCCAATTTGTGAGCATTTGTGGCCCGCCATACAATTTCCATACCCAGATGTGGCCCTTGGGCCAAAAAGTTTGCCCACCCTTGGGTTAGATGCTAGACAAGAATGGTAAAACTGTCAATCATGATGTAGAAAAAGCAGAAGTATTCAGTACATATTCTGCAGTGAAAGTGAAATACTTTCTAGGAGAAAAAGGCATTGCAAGGTCCATCAGTTAGAAGATAAAGCCAGAAATAAGGTGCACATTTTTAAGTGAGGGTAATTAACCATTGGAACAATAGTGATAGATTCTCCATCACTTGAAGTCATTAAATGAAAACTGGATATCTTCCTAAAATATATGTGACAACACAATCAGAAGTTATGGACTTGATACAGGAATTACTAGGTGAGATTCTTTGGCCTGTGTGATGCAGGAGGTCAGATATGATGATCATGATTGTCCTTCTAGCCTGAAAAAAATCTATGAATAAAATCCCATAGGACACTTGTGTAATATCTGGGTATTGAACTTCTATCATGTGGGCCCCAATCAAGTGCCTTTTGTTAACCTTAAAGTCATCCTTCTTCTTAGATTTCAGTGTGTGAGTGTTTTTCACAAGACTGTGAATGATGAGTTGCTGTATGGTCTGTATGCATATTCAGATCCCGCACTTTATGAAAGAATAAGAGTTTGTCCTGGCGTCCTTGGTCAAAATGTTCTCTCACTATTGTGCAGCATGCTGCAAACCAGTTGACAGCTGCCCTCCACTTCAGAGATAGCTGCTTGTCAGCAGTGCTGTAAATACATTTCACAAAACATTTATGGCTCCTTTGTGATGAAAAGTGCCATGCCTGTGTAATCATATTTATAGGTTCTGGGGACTCATGGCACAGCCTGCATTGTGCTGACTCTGTTAGTTTAAGACAAGAGGATGCAGAGCTGAGTATTGTGGGTCTTTTTTAAAATTCCGTTTTAATAGTTTTCATTAACAGATTGTCCATCTGCTGAATGGAAGATGGATTACGGAGTTAAGTTAACCTACTGAGTGCACAAGAAAATTATTCGTGATTAACTTTCTTGAGCAGGAGCTGCTCATGGTAGTAAGCGCTGTGCCTTGGATTTGCACTATTGGGCTCTTGTTTCTACTTAATATAATATATTGTCAGATTAAGGCACCTAATGCTTTTCTTTTAATTAATCTCCAAATTGAAAATAACTTAAAAATCAGTTGTGTAGTTTAAAAAAATTAAAAACAGATAATAACAAAACTCAAATCCCTGCCCCATGCACCTGACTATAGTTGACGATAGCCATGTGAAACATGGATAGTATACATTCTACTCTCTGTGGGGTTTGACTCCCAGCTTGTTTACACATGATCCTGCTAGCTCAATGAGAGCTAGTGAGAGTATAAACAGTAGTATTGGTAGCATAGGCAGTGGCAATAGCGGCCTGGCTACATACTCACAAGGCTCAGGTGGGGTTGAACTCAGCATGGATATGCCGCTGTCCATGCTACCGCAGCTACCCTGCTCTTTATACTCATACTAGCTCTCATCAAGCCAGCGCATGCATTTGCAAGGTGGAAATTGCACCTCTTGCTCATCGTGTAGATGTAGACTAAGCTGTCCAAGAGCATTCTTCCCTTCCCATTGTCATGCCTGCCTGTCTACTTCTGAACCTTCCCACCTTAGCCAGTTATTTGTTTGTTTTCTTGAAATATTTGGATTAGAAGCGCCTTCAGGCATAGACTGTGAGTCAGACTCCCCACTGCCTTGCAAGTTGCACAGTCATTTCTGTCTGTGAACAATGGGTGTTAAGGGCTACCAAAGCAGAATGTAAATGACTACCCAAGGCACAGAGCAGTGGAGAATCTAGCCCTGTGTGATTTTGATTTTCCTGCAGTCATGCACACCTACAGTGCTAACATTTATTTATAGTTCAGTAGCCCTCCAACCCCAGTTAGCATCAGGACCCCACCATGTTAGAGAAGAGAAAGATACAGCCCATGCTCTGAAGAGCTTACATTATAACTTAAGACAAGATACTACCAAATGGGGGCAGCAAAAGAGAAAAGGGAACAGTGAGGGGAAGATGAGGATGGCAGTGCTGAGAGCTCTCTTGGTCACATTTAGTAGCTGTCAAAACATGGGAAGCACATTGCATCTAGCAGGACTTGAGCCTCAGTCTCCAGATCTGCATGTAAAGATACGGTTTTGATTCCTCAGGATCACAAGCATCTCATGAGAGCCTTCATTCTCCATTGTTGTCAGTGAGAGAAGGGAGGCTCAGCAATTTTCAGACCTAATTCAGTAAATATGAATCAGAGAAATATTTGTAGTAATTTTTGTTTTGTTTTATCTAATCGCTCTCCATCCATGCATATGTCCTTTAAAGGCTATGTTAAATGCTTGACTGTAGATAGATGCTAGCTACTGTGACATTAACACTTTAAATTGTTGTACTTCTTTGGGGAATATTTGTGGTTATTTTTCTTGTGGATATGGCCAGAAACACTAGCTGACTGATAAGGAGAGTTAGCACTCTGATAAGGAGTTATCAGCGTGAAAGCAAGCAGCATCAGTCATGTTATCTGTCTGTCTTTAGAGTTTAATGGAAATTCACTGTACTATTTTACAAACAACTGATAAGAATGGCAAAATAGCAATAATATATTCATTACAAAAAAAAGAAGGAAATAAAAACCCTGAACGTAACCTTCTGTTGACTTAGGCTAGTCGCTTAAATCAAAATGTAAGAAAGGGATTCAGATATAAGGTCATCATTGTGTCCTTAATTCACCGCACTGACTTTGCAAGAAGGCTTGTGCAACAACATGGATTCTTGTGTGCTGGGATCCTGCCACGCAATAAGAGGGTTAAACCTGCATGATGCTGCTGAATGCCAGTGCCTTCCATTTACTTCAATAGGTGCTCAGAGTATTCAGCATCCTGTATCACGGTATCCAAGGTCTGTCTTTGGGTTATTTTTTCTTTGAAATTTTCTTTGTAATGAAGTTGTAGTGAGTAGGAAAGTCCTGAACTGACAGCCCATGCGACTTAACTCCTCCCATATGCAACAGAAAAAGGACAAGATGGGCATAACAGTGAGACTTCTCTGAACTGCCCCAGCAATACCCTCAATCCTGACTTAGAAGTAGTGTTGCAAGTGACCCTTTAGTTCTTGGCCTCTCTTCTGGGATAGCCAGAAAAGGTGTCAATCAATATCAGTTGTGGCAGGATTTGCTGGGAATTGGAATTAAACCGCTAACGTTTTTCAGTTACACGTAGGGCCTGAACCAAAGCCAATTGCAGTTGGTGGGAGTCTTTTCATGGACTTTCTATGAGGCCCTATAACAGGTTTGTCTGAATATGTTTTTACTGTGCTTATCAAGATGGAACTTGAAGATGGGATTTTAAGCACTGCTTGACCTGAAGTTGACTCATCCCCCTGGTCCCTGAGCATAATCAATGCTTATTCTGTCTGGGGGAGAGCCACAGATGGTTGTTCAGTGTGCAAGCCCTTCTCCTTGAGGACTCACAGCTTGAGAGATGCATGGCTGAAGTTGCATCTGCTTGAGCAATCAATGCATGTCACTTCAGATCCAGAGGAGTTGCTGGTTATGTTAGTACTGACTACCTCAACACTAGGGTCTTCAGCACTGGTCACCGCTACACTGACACTGGTGCTGACAACCCCAGCATCGGCACTGGCGCTGATGGACTTGGTGCTAGCCTTGGGCCTGACGCCTCTGGCATGTTGTGATCAGAGCAGCACCAGTGCCCCAACACAAGTGTAAAATCAAAAGGCAGAGCTGAGTGGAATCCCAACATGGCTCCAAGCATCAAGAGACACTGTCCCATAAGGAGGAGAAGCATCACTTCTCCAAGGACCATGGGTCTGAGTCTTGCACTAAGGCAGGAATGACACATGCATTGATACCAGCGCCAGTGAAGATACTGGTGCTGACCACTCAGTCGATTGCAAACTGAGATATGCTCTCATGGAATGGTTTATTTTCTCCAGGGATATAATTGATATTGGGGCAATGCCTGATGCTGGAGCCAGGTGCAGTATTACCCCATGACACTGCCCTCTGAAGAATGCTACTAATCTTCACCACCACCAGATGGTTTTCTCCCTGGCATTGAGTTGGGGAGCCTCTCCTCTACCTCCTGCGAGCAATCATAGAGACAGGGCCAGAGATCCCTGTAACAGGACACCACTGAAAAAGGGATGCTAGTAGAATTGAGCTGACCAGCTGCAGCCAGTCTAGTTATCATATAACATGCTGCTCTGGCAATGCTCGAGGCCATCATCTCAGGTGTCTTGCAACAGATCTCCCACCTGTATGTCCAGGAAGAGGAGGCAATCAGGCTCCTCAGTGATACTGCTACCCGGGCCATGGACACCAGAACCTGACATCAGCACCCAAGAGTCCAGGGTAACTGAAGAACAGCACCATGCCCATTCTCTACTGAAAGAATCATCATCACCTAATGAGACTGTCATACCGGCACCTGCCCCAGGAGTTGACAGTTTTGTAGTCTTTCTGGGACTCCTAGATTGCATCACTGAGACCCTAGACATGGAAACAATGGTCATGAAAGGGAAATGTCAAACTTTTTGCCATCTTGACTGCATCAGCCTCAGATTGTTCTCACCGTCAACGAGGGCACACTTGAGCCAGCCAAAGGGACTCAGCAAAATCCAACTTCCATTTAGTTCACATCTAACTGGGTGGATAAATGTTAGCACATGCCCCTGAAAACCTACAAGGACTTTTACACTGACCCTATTCAGGATTGCTGTTCATTGCTTCAGTGTAGGAAAGGTCAAAATCTCTGAAATGCACATCCAAGGACAAAGACTCCAACAAGCTGGGTGTTCTCAGGTGCAAAGTCTCATCTGCCTCCCTGCAGCTCTGTGTGGCAAACTACCAAGCATTGTTTGCCAATTATAACTTCCTGACATGGGAAAGGATGACACCCTTCCTATTGAAAGTACTACAGGACATTAGGGAGGAACTGAGAGAGATCATGAAAGAAAGCCAATTGATTGCCAGAACAGTCCTACAGGCAGCTCTGGATGTCTCTGACATGGCAATGAGGTTGGTGGTCACAGCTGTGACCCTGAGGCAGGCCTGTTGACTTGCAGGATGTGTACTTCCACATAGTCATCCACCTGGCCCACAAGAAGTTATTGAGCTTTACCGGGATTACCAGTATAAGGTACTACCATTTGGACTCTACTGAGAGTCATCACCAAATACCTAGTGGTGTAGCAGCCCATCTGAAAAAGCAAGGTATTTGTGACCACCGTGACAGACTCACAGCCTTACTTATGGCCAAACCACCCTATATAACATTCCATAGGGACAAGGTGGTGCTGAGACCTCACCTGAAGTTCATTGCTAAGGTGGTCTCAGAACTTCGAAACCAATTAACCTGCCTGTCTTCTTCCTGAAGCCACACTCAGTACCAGGAGAAAAGTGCAAGTAGTAGAGGTAAACTTTTGCTTTATTATTCTTTATTAATTTTATTGGGATGATTTAGTTGGTGTTGGTACTGCTTTGAGCAGGGGGTTGGACAAGATGACCTCCTGAGGTCTCTTCCAACCCTAATCTTCTATGTTTCTATGATTATACTGACTAGGTTAAACTATTCAAACTGTCTTTCCGTTTCTAGTCATCAGCAGACATTCTGTAGGTCAAGCCATCTTGTCATCCAGGTTATCTGAGTTTATAACACAATGTATCTTATTGTATTACTAGCTAGCTGGTGTACCTCTCCCACACCACCAGAGTGCAAACAGTATCCTCTGTCTGCTTCAGGAATATGCCAACATGAGAAATTTGTAATGTTGTGATGTGGACCCATTGACCTTTCTCACACACTATTGCTTGGACTTAGCTGCTGATCAGGTGCCAAGTTTGAGAGAACAGTACTAGGGTCACTTTTTGACTGACACAGCTGGAACTCTTGATTCCCACCATCCTGAGGCAGTACAGCTTGCCAGTCACCTACAGTGGGGTCCACTCTGGCACATACTTGAAGAAGGAATAATGGTTGCTTATCCTACCTGAATTGTGGCGCTTTGAGATAGTATAGTAAGTATGGATCCCACAACCCATCCTCCATCCCTGCTTTCCAGAGTCCTCAGTTACCATGAACTTTGAATTGTGAGGGAACTGAGGGAGGGTCACAACTGCTTTTCCCTTTATGCCTTTGCATAGGAGCCTGAGGAGGCACAGGGACATGCATGACCCCAGAAGACTTTGTTATCCAAAAGACTCTGGTCTCATCCCTTTTGAGGCACATGCACACCTACAGTAGGATCCACACTGACTATAACATCTTGAAGAATGACAGTTATTGTAGGCTAACTAACCATTCTTTCAATATTGTGTTACTGATCCTCAAAGCTATTCAGTCCATGCAAAAGATCAGCTGAGTCTCAGTTTTTGTCTTGTTTTTCTTGATTTAAACTAGACCCTTAATATTAATGAGTGTCTTAATTATTCCTTTAAAAAAATCCCTGCCCTCTGCTAACAGCTCTCCCTCCAGGGAGAAATAATCTGCTTAATACAGAGCCAAATCCTATTTACTTTCTTATACACATAGCCCTATTGACTTCAACAGCACCGGTTGTATGAGAAAGGCGGGCAGGGTTTGTCTTGTAATGAGCTGTTATTACATATTGATGTAATTGGAATCAAAATACCAGTCCTCCAATCTCCCATTGATGCTTGTTAGATACATTGGTCCTTTGATCTCTGTAATATGCCAATTTCACTGATACTGTCCTTTACTGAATAATGTGCATGTATATTTTAATGTATCATGTATCTTTGTAGTATCAGCTTTTGAAAGTTAAGAACATTTTTCTTAAATCAAATGGAGTCATTTTATAACAAATTAAAATTTTTGAAAGAGGTTTTTTTTTTTAAGGGATGAAAAACAGAGCTTTTGACTGATGAGCTCTTCACTGATGAGACTTGTTTTTTTGAGATGGGCTGGCATCTGCTGTATTATTTGTGTCTGAAGTGCATTGTGTGTGCCTAAATTAGACTGCAAATTCCTTGAAGCAAGGACTTTTTATCATGTTGTGTTTACATAGCCCCAACCACTCTGTCAGCACTCAGTAAATACTAATAAAGATAAGCATACAGGAAACATCTTCAATTTGTTCTCAGTTGACATTTGTTTACATTACAGAATCACCATTAAGTGTGTCATAATGTGATCTGCCCTGGTCTTAGGATCAGGACAGTGTTGGAAAAAGTAGTTTTGTTGAGACCGGAGAACTAATGGTAGCCTTGTCTGAGTTAAGAGTTCAGGATTGAACCTACTAGTGTGGACTGCAGAAATTCACTTGGCCCCATTGATCCTACCTAGAAGCCTGGCAGCTCTTCCAAGTTGGCAGCCACTGATACTTTGTGTTTCCCATGATGCATGAGTTTAGACAGATATTGTGCTAAGAGGTCTGAATCCAATCAGTGTAATTGGTCTCCCACC
Organism: Gopherus flavomarginatus; assembly: GCF_025201925.1. Classification (NCBI taxonomy): domain Eukaryota; kingdom Metazoa; phylum Chordata; order Testudines; family Testudinidae; genus Gopherus; species Gopherus flavomarginatus. Next base: position 23,972,687 of record NC_066618.1, on the reverse strand, counting down.
TTAAGAAAAAAGGGGGTTTAGAAAGACATTCAAAGCTATTTTTTTAATTGTTGCTCCAAACCATTTTAAACCTTTAGCAAAAAAGATGTATATGTTTGTTGTAGCTTAAAAAAAAGGTAAAACTTGAGTATTGTGGAAGCTCCTTCACTGAAAGTTTTCAAAAGGAGACTGGACAGCCATCTGTCTTGGATGGTTTAGACACAGCAAATCCTGCATCTTGACAGCGGGGTTAAACTAGATGACCCTTGCGGTCCCGTCTAACTGTATGGTTCTATTATTCCCTTTTTGAAAGAAAAGCCTTTGTATCTAGACTGCTGATTTCTGTGGTAAATTTCATCATAGTATGAATGAAATCAGACTAGTGAGAAATACTGAAAATGGGTTATAAAGGAACTAGCAGTAGATCTTAACAATAAAATCTGAATAGCCATGGGTCCTGCACAGTTGCTTGTGGGTACTACTGCACTTGAATAGTTCAGAAATTAAAGGCCTTATGTCACTTGAGATGAATGCAGCTCTAACGAATGCTGTCTAACCATTACAAACCTCCTAAAATGGCAGCAAACTCAATTTTTCTGCACCTGTGTTTGTGGATAGGTGCCCAGAACGTCTACTGTAATTAATGTGAGCCCTCATATACCTAATCTGCCTTGAAAAATTAGACTTTCATCCCAGACTGCACTTGGTACAACATTAAGAAGAACGCTTGCCAGCTGTAGCGCTTCACGAGATTTGACAGGGCACCTTGAAAACTGTATTCTGGTGTGTCTTGTTCTATTAGGTGCCTTCAGGTGCACTTCAACTATTGTATGTCTAAGTGTGACAGGTATATCCTGTAAATTCTGGTTAGCGCATCGACAGTGATGTCACGCAGCCCTACGGTAGCTGTCATTGTAAAGTGTAGAACCTATTCCTGCAGGTGACTTTGGCCCACAGGGAATGTCTATTAAATTTCATTGGCCTGCCGAGGTGGAACCTTGCAGATCGGAAAGGACCTGTAGCTGTTGAAGGAGCAGCCTAACATTTTTCAGTGATAGCTACAGTAGTCGTTTTCTACATTGTAGAATTAATGTGAATTTATGAATGTTTGTGAATTTATTATTTATAAACAAAAACTGTGGTGACACAGAAAAAATAGGAGGAAATTCTCTGGACTGAGGGTTTTTTATTTTAATACCAAATTCTAACCTGAAATTAATTTGTACTTTTTACTTACAAACACCTAAAATATAGCAGCTGAAGCAGCCATAGCTATGTAGCATCTTGGAAAAGCAGCGTTGTATCTGCACAGTAAAGATTCAGTGCCAATTGAACCTCGATGACTGGAATATTGTGCTCTAGGTAAAGTGATAAATTGTGATCCTGCCAATACTTAAACGTTGTGTTGGTATAGTTGCTTTCCACTGTTGATTTCTAGAAACAGTCTGAAAAACAGGGTAAAGTTATACACATGTATTGCAATTGTGTAATACAGTTACTTGTTTAGATATGTTTTGGCTAGACTGTGTGGATGAGGCGAAAGCATAGTTTAAAGACCATACATAAAGACTGTAAGTGAAATCCTGGCCTCACCAAAGGAAGCGGCAGTTGTGTTGTTTAACTTCATTTTGGCCAGCATTTCTCCCTATGATATAAAGACCATGTTTGGCTAGGGCCAAAGTGAGTCCATAATACAAGCAAACCTTAATTCTGTTGAAGTAATTGGAATTATATTTATTTACACCAGAGCTGAATTTAGCCACTCATGCCTGATGTGATTTCTAAGCCAGTTTAAACACCATCCATAATGGCTGACCAAACTGTGTTTATTAAATGAGTTAATTGAAAGTGTACTGCAGTAAAGTTAAAAAAAATCAGCTAATTTTTTTTCTAGCATAGAGTAGATAGAGGCCTTTGTTGTTGACATATAGTTGTACTATGTCTGTGTGTCTCCACAGTATAATATTGGCTTAAAAAAAAAAAAGGCACCACTGGGAGACATGAATTGGGGCTTCCCCCATATAACTGGGATCTGCAAAATGGAGTTTATGCAACAGACAATGAGAAGCAGAATAATGAAAAATGCACTATAGCTGCTGGGATACATACACAGTGCTTGGTGTCATTTGTGATAAATATAACTAATTAGTTTACTTTTAGTGGTGAACTTAATATAATTTCTCTCTACAGTGTTGATCTTGACAAATACCATTGGAGGACTGACATTTCATTCAACTTGAAACATACCATTAGCAGACATTTTTGTATACTGTTTGAGGAAAAAGTACTGATTCCATGGCTGAAGATATAATTAATGCATACTGTGAGGCAACACTGCAAGTTCACATTGCTCATTGATTCTGCCCAAGGAAGAGACACACATTTAGGCTGCTAAATAACCCATTTTAATCTTCCTTTTTCCAACCTCTAAAAACACACACTCACACTCTGAATTGGACTGCAGTAGTGGTATTGTCACTATTTTACTTAAAAGTTACCTGAGTGTTAATATTGTTGGCATGGTTTTAATTTTGTAATTTGTCCTGACATGTGAGCATGCACTAAAAACAATGAGGCATGACACTGGAATGAGTTACCTATGGAGGTGGTGGAATCTCCTTCCTTAGAGGTTTTTAAGGTCAGCCTTGACAAAGCCCTAGCTGGGATGATTTAGTTGGGGATTGGTCCTGCTTTGAGCAGGGGGTTGGTCTAGATGACCTCCTGAGGTCCCTTCCAACCCTGATATTCTATGATTCTATGACACACTCTGATTCATAGTGTGAATGGGGCTGAGCTGGGAGCCAGTGAATCAGATACGGTAAATACAAAATGGCATAAAAATTTCTCAGCTTCTTAGTCTTAGGCTAGCACTTAAGTAATATTTGTTACATAACAGATATCTAGTACTAGGCACGTGTGTGTTCTATCTCTTAAATAAGGCCATATTTTTCCTTCTGTATAGTGCTGATCACATGCCACTACCGCATGTTTTTTACTTAACCAATGGCAGCTATCTTCTGCCTCCTCCTGCCTCCCATCAAAACTGAAAAGGTGCTGATGGCTTGAAGGACAGTCAGATGATTATGATTAAATGTGTTAAAAATTTACCACTGTATGAGTTGGTCTGAAAGGGAGCATTGCAGATTTGCAGTCTACATTATTACAGAAGTTCTGTGCTAATTACAGTCTTTAAGTCTGATTGAAATATTTCCTACAATGCTTTTTGAGAAAGTCACTGTGGCAGTCATAGTAGGGATAATGGAAACAAATCTCAGAGAATGCCAAGGAGAAGTAGGAATGTATAACTTCCAAGGGTCAATTCTGTTCCTGTTGAAATTAGTCAGAACTCCCTCTGGCTCAATAGGAGGAGGAGCAGACTTGCAGTTTGTCCGTGGTGAGAGATCATTGGCATACGTATGTACAGTACACTTTATTAGAAGTTTCAGTTGCCAAAAAAAAGGAGAAAATGTTCAAATCAGAACAAACTGAATTCATTCAATATAATTTTTTTTTTTTTTTTGGTAAAGGCAAGGAGTTCAGATACCAAGTTTGATGGCATTTCTTTATTCAGAAAACAACAGTTCTGCTATTATTCTTTGGAATAGGGTCTGTCTTTTCATTCTGTTTGTCCAGCACCTCACACACTGGTGTCCTGGTGCATGGCTGGGGTCTTAGGTGCCCTGGGAATATGAATTAATAATAATAATAATCTAAAATAACATATGTTCTTCATTTCAAAATGCTTCCTTTTTTATTTTCTGGCAATGAATCTAGCTTTCTCCCCATTCTTCCCATAGCCACTTCACTGATTTCCATCATACAATACTGTAATAAAACAGACTGTTAGTACAAAGCACTAAGACCCAGATTTTTAAAGCTGCTTAGGTGTTTAACTTCCATTGATTTCAATGAGAGTTAAATGCTTAAGTACCTTTAAAAATCTGGGCCTAAATATTTAAGCCTTCAGACCAGAATATCAGTTCTTTGGCAGAAGGCTCAGAGTTACTCAGATATGCTCCAGCTGAGAAGATTTTTACTGCTGCATGTTTTGTGGGATGGCAGGTTTTCTGTGTTGGTTCCACTGCAAAATGCAACAGCAGAATGATGCAACTGTATGTTCTGACTAATTACGAGAACACTAGTGTTTGTAAGTAATTATTATACCCATATCTTAGATGGGTAAAATAAGGCAGAGGAATTAAGTGATTGCAGCTACTGAAATTTATATTCTACTAAACAAGAGGGCCTATCCCAATCTCTGGGCGCACTTGACAAAGTGTTAACATACGTCTCATAAAATAGAGACTCCAGCCCCTAACTCCAGATCACACTATTCGAGAGCAACAAATACCTAAATACAATCACTGTCGGAATCCCCTTCCATCACTCCTCAGCCTCATAGCCATCTCCCTAATACATTTGGGCAATGGAGAAATAACAGGCTTTGCCTCATGCTCTAAAGGTTAACAAAGTTGCATAACAAGTCTAAGACTACTTCAGGAATAGAAGCTAGGAGTCACCTGCACTTACCATTAGACTATTTTTCAGTTCTTTCTGACTTGGGACTGTACTGTTAACTATTGTTATAAAACAAACTTTTTTCAGAACCAAAATATTACATATAAAGAGAAGATGTGTTCAAAAACACATTGTTCTTTATAATACTTTATGTTCTAAGGTTCGTCTTTTTGGCTGTTTAATCATTATATGAAACAAAGGAATATGTTGGCTTTTATTTTAATGCTTTATCATTTATCCACCTTATTGCTACTACTCCATGACAAAGGAAAAAAGCAACATAACAAATTCTCTTGGTCCATTAAGTACTCATGTTTAGAATCCTGAATACCATTCTTTGTTTTTGTGGTTTTTTTAGAAGCATGCTCAGATCTAGAGAGATTCATTTCTTTGTATTTTTCATTTGCTCCAATCTCTAAGCCAAAATTCCTTCTACAAACTTTCTGGCAATCTCTTTATACAGATTAAGAAATACTATGTTAGTTTTGCTGTCAGTGCAGAAATCTGCTTAATAAAACATAATATTTGGAATATTGAGAGTTCTGAAACCTTGGGTTCAAATCCCAGTAGTGCTGGTTCAACCCTCCTTCTTTCCAAAGTAGAAAGAGGTTCCATAAAGTAACTCTGTTGGGGATTTTTTGGGTAAGACCTTAATATATGAAGTACTGTTTGGTCTAATTGGATGATAAAGATCCCATGACACACAATTGAAAAAGAAAACTGTCCTTGGTCAAAATTCCTTACCACACTGTTGCACTGTGTGCTGTTACAGTCATTTTTCCCATAGGTGTCTGTGTTTCATTGGTAAAATAAATCCTGCTTGCATAAAGAGAATTAGGATCCTTTGGGATAAACAAATTTAAATAAATGGAATATATAGTTTTACTGAATAAATAGCTATCATTTTTCTGTACAGAAAAAAATGAAGCATCATAAAAATTGTGGCCTGGTCTACACTATGGGGCGGGGTTGATGTAAGATATGCAACTTCAGCTATGGGAATAGCGTAGCTGAAGTCGAAGTATCTTATTTCAACTTACCTCCCGTCCTTACGGTGCGGGATCGACGGCCGCTGCTCCCCCTGTCGACTCCGCTACTGCCACTCGCCCTGGTGGAGTTCCGGAGTTGACAGGAGCATGTTAGGGGGTTGATATATCGTGTCTAGATGAGACGTGATATATCAATCCCCGATAAATCGATTGCTACCTGCTGATTTGGCGGGTAGTCTGGACATACCCTGTCAAGTTACAGCAGCAGGAAGGCCTAATCCAGCAGAGCACTTGAAGAGATGTTTAACTTTAAGCGTATGAGTAGTCTCACTAAATGACAGTTTTGCTGGAATGGGGCCCTAAAAGGGTACTGATTTTTTAGGTCAGTGACAGTGGTGTATTTAATTGAGATAATGTATATACTGAATATTAATTGCTTGGGGAAAAAACAGACCCAACTCTTCTCTCACTTACACCAGTAATTCCATGGAGGTTCACACAGTTACAGTAGGTTAAAACTGGTGTGAGAGAAGAATCAGGCTCAGGATTTATTGCAGGATTGTCATTTTCTTTTTTTGATGTCAGTGCTTACGTTGAAACATAAAAGTTGGACATTGACCCTAATGTTGATTTGCTTCAGGGACATATGTAGTAAAGCCAGAATTCTGTTGCTTATAGAGTTATTGAAACCTCCTAAATAAATAGCTATTAAAAATTCAGCTTTTACTAAATGCATGGAAATATCTATTTGCTGCTGCTGTTGATGATGTGGGGAATGAGGGAACGGTAAAGTGAGAGAATTTCTCTTTGGTTTCATCTCATTTTCCCCCCTTCTCCCGATTTAAAGTTGTATTCATTTGAAACAACATGCTGCCATTGCCACTGGACAAGCAATTGAAGATAACCTAGTTAGAGAATTTGGTGGAGGGGGAAGTAGGGGACTGGGAACTTCAGAAACCTAACATGTTTTGCAAATGTGCTTTTCCTCCCTCTCCCTCTGCCTCTCCTCCCCACTCTCCAACACACAGAAAACAGGCACAAGCTTATTAAGCAACTGTGGTTCTAAACAAAATCAGTTTCTTTCTCAGCAAAGTACTTCAGTAATTTAGTATCATTCCCTGTAATTTTAGTGAAAGTACCATATAAATTATAGTGTGCTCCCCCTAACACCCTCCCCCCCAACTTTCTATAGAAGGCTGGTGAATAGATCAAGGCAGTCAGCTGATGAGTCACATATGGTTGAAACTACAGCATATGAATTGTTAATGATCTTTAGTGAGAAAATAACCTTCTTCCTGTTGGTATGGAGCCCAACTAGAGTGTGGAAAAATCCATTAAATGTACGTAAATTACACTGAGTCAAACTTCATATCCTTTTTGAGTGAAAGTGGTATGTGAAATGGTGGTTTAGAATTACTTTTTGTTTTTATTATGTCCCCTGGTATCATCCCACCCATTATTAGAGCTAGATGATGTACTGTACAAAACATCATCTAGCTCCATATCTGTTTAAAAAACAGAGTTTGGACTGGCTCAGGGTTTGAAATGGGCATTTCCATTTCAGCCATGCAGGCTCAATCCTGTGAGGTGCTGAGCAAAGAATTCCCATTGATTTCAATGGGAACAAAGGGTGCTCAGTTCTTCTTAGGAGGCATCAGTGCCTTAAAGATAGATAAAAATCTGGTGCTTTTTACCTACTCTAAAAATGTGTGTGGTGATGCAGTATAATTCATGAAGATATCCTCTTAAAGCATCTGTTAGAGGGTTTCTGAGAGTCTGCACCTGAGATGTGCTATCAGCTTTGTAGAAACCTTGGCCACATATTTCTTTTCAGAGGTGAATCCTGTCCATGTCTTCAGGTGAGGGGGAGTATTCACCACCACCCCAAGAATTGAGAATTAGAGCCGTTTGTTGCCCATCCGGGGAGAAGTTAATGGCCTCATATAGGGGATGCTGGATGCATGGCCTGCAAACCAGGTGGGTCCACATGGAGATTTGAATCCTGCATCAGGGGAACCTGTGACTCATTGGGCTCCCTTCCCGCCCCCCCCGCCCCCCGCTGCTTATAACACGTATTGTCGTTGCTCTGTACTTCCATCTGCAATGGGTATAGAAGGAGCAGAGGGGAGAGTTAGTGGTGATTCATCTGCTTCAACTATCATGGAAATCTGGCAGTAGGTGAGAGGGGCAGGGTGGCTGCTCTCCATCCTCTTTATGCCACTACACATCCCTTCCGCACCCAGGGAGCATGCAGAGTGGATATGCAGGAGCTTCTTCAGACTCCCAGGGAAATAGGTTATACCATGAAATTACTATTCTTTACCCCTTTCTCTTTACGTTGGAGATTTTCTGCCCCTTCTTCACCATACAGCTCCAGGGTGAAGTTAACATGGAACCCTCCAGTTGCAATTTGGCTGATAAAGGCTGAAAAAGTGAAGATCTCTCTCTTTAGCTCTGTTCAATTAAAAAACAACAACAAAAAAGCGAAAGAACCTAAACCAAAAAAACAAAAACCCCTGAAACCCCCACAGCAACATGGGGTCCATCTATGAATCATAGGAGTCAGAATTCTGTAACGTGATGTTTAGATCTTAAATATCACAGATCTCACAACTGTCAACATCCAGGATAAATTCCGTAGGTTCTTTAAGTTTCAAAATGTTTTAGAGTCACTGATCAGTGTGGCAGGTAGGCAGGGAATGGGGGAGTATGCGGCTGTGATAAAAGCCTAACCTAGATGTTTTCCAGAACAAGCCTTTACCTGTGCTTTTAATAAATATGAGACAACACTCCCCCCTCCCCCCGAAACTGACTCCTTTGATTTCAAACTTAGGTTTAAAGCAAAAATAAAGCTTCTAAATAATTAATGAAACTTTATAAGCTTCTTCCTTTATGTAAGCTTTGACTGCTACTCCCTCAAAACATTATTCAGCATATCACCTGCACAAGTAACCAGAAGCAATTAAGTCGGAGAAGTGGGTAGTGTCTCTGAAGTATTATATATGGACACTGGTAGAGGCAGAACATTGGGCTAATGAAGCAAAGGTTTGATCTGGCATGAGAAGCATTATCATCTTTACATGTTTACCTCTGATAGATGTGTGCTGGTTTGTTACATGTCCAGAAGCTGTCAGGAGTTAAGAAAGCTAATTTTACTACCACCGTTGTTGTTAAGACTTGTGTATACACTGTACAAGTGTTACTTAATTTGAAGCATTATCGTACTTGATTTCATCATTGTTTGAGTGGAGGCTGCGGTGAGGGACATTCATTTTTGTTACAATATGATTCTCTGACAGTCTGCTCAAGTCTGTAGTTTGAATCATTTTTGTAGCATGATACCTCTTCTGTATTATTTTCCATTGTGATGAAACTATATTATACTTAATAAGGTTTATGGGTATGTCTGTGCCCCAAAAAAGTCATAAAACATCCCTGAAATAATTCCTTCAACATATCTTTAGAAATACATCCAATCTTTATTAAAGATTACTATTATTAACTGTTTGTTCCCCATATAGGTAATTGTGGACTTGACCAGTCACCCCATAACCTTCTCTTTGTTAAGTTACAAAGATTGAGCTCCATCAATCTATCACTATAAGGATTTTTTAATCCTTTAATCATTCTTACTGCTCTTCTCTGAACCCTTTCCAAATTTTCAATATCTTTCTGGACGCACACGCGCTTGCACACACGCACAGACGCACACGTCACAGTCCCCCAGCACAGATTGTTACACACACACAGTCTCACAGTCCAGCACACCATGTCACACAGTTCCCCAACACACAGTGTATGTCTGTCTGTCTGTCTCTCACACCCACCCACACACACACACACACACACATATTATTGTTGTTATTACTCCTTGGTACTTCCTGTCAAAGTGCTCGTGGTGAGCCAGGAGTGGCGAAGGGCTGGAGGAGGGGTGTGGGTTCTGGGAAGATGCAGCCCCCATGTGACAGCGTGAAGCCTGCCTTGAGCCGCTTCTGCAGTGTCTGCTGTGTACGAAGCTCGGTGTGTATCAGCAATGGGCCCCATAAGTCCTAAGGATGGCCCTGGTGGGAGGTAAGGGTTAGTGTCATAGAGGCAATTGACTTCCTTCCATGAGAGGGGTAAAATGGATCTCGGGGGAACAAAATGGCCCCATAAGTTTATGCATATTGAGTAAAATTTAATCCTGTGCAGAGTATATATACAGAAACTGTACCCTATTTCAGTCCTGTTTAGACCGTTATGTGATGCATAGGCCTTGTATGGAACATCTGCTCGAGGGTAAATTTCACTGATAAAGTTTTGCAGTGTGTTTTGTAGGAATAAATTGGAGGGGGTTTTACACTGGTTTGAAGTTCAGTCCATTTTAAATGATAGTCTTACATAAAATAGCAATGAGCACTGTAGAAATGTCTATAAATAAGTATGAAAATGAATACACGTGTGCAATAACTGTTCAAATTGATAATTGAACTCAACAGGATAAACGTAAATCTATTACACTGGCATAAATCTGGGGTAACTGCTGAAATCAGTGGTGGATTTGCACTGGTATAACTAAGAGAACAGAATTCTGCCCTACAGCTATACCAGGTTTAAAAGATAAGGGATTTTGAGGAAGGACTGCTTTATTTGGCTCACAGTGAATATTTTAAGGTATGTTTTTATAGTCAGGAAAGTCACTACGTTAAAATGGTAACTTTTTTCCAACAAAGTTGCCCTCTTTATGCATTCTGAATATAATCTGCTTAAGTTAGTGACAAAATAAGTTTTTATTGCTATTTTAACTCTTTAAGATTGCAGAGCCAACACCACTCTTGGAGAGGGAGATGGATTCTATTCTGGCTTGTCATCAACAAAATTGTTAGCTTTTCCAGTTGCAGAATATTTATTGCTAATGATGATATGTAAACAAGGAGAATCACGGGCTGTCTTTCAGACCTCTGGTTGACACTTCAGGACTGTCAGTCAAATAAATTTATATTCGTATTTGTAAACCAAACAAATCTGGTCTGGAGTCATTGAGACTGAATGAACATGGAACCCCACATGTCATTTTTTGTTACTTTTCAGAGGAGAGCTGCACTCTTAAGATTTTAGTATTTTTAAGTTAAGATTCCTGTTAAAACGTACAGCTCTCTGAATTACAGTAATTTTCCATGCATAGCTTTTTGGGGGAAGATCAAAAGATCACCTATTATAAAATAACTTCCGATTTTGCACACTCATTTATTTAGCTAGCTGAGGGATAGAATGTGCCTTTAGGAATAGCCCTGTATAATGGATGATATGTGGCTGTGCTGGACCAGGAAGAACTCTAGGGAGAAATTATTACTCAATTACATTTCCACCTTCACCTTGCTTCTAGGGTGGAGCGAACAACTGGTTATAGCCTCTTACCTGGCCTGCCAAGTGTCATGCATTTCATGGAACACTCAGTCATCTGGCAACCCTGTCTCATATTCGTACAGCCTAGCTGGAATCTCATGTATCTATCTGGACCAGGGGCAGCAGCGGCAGTTAATCTCTGGGCAGAGGGGGATCCTGTCAGGTAGCCATGTGGTGTCTTTCTGACTCTGCTCTCTCTGCTCCCCCTTTTGGCATTGGTCCAGCAGGGAAGTTCATGGAGAGAAGACTGTGGTGGCAACAGCTGGTAGGGAAGGCAAGGCTGGCAGATCAAAGGTTGGGGGGCTGATAAGTGGGAAGAGAATAAGGCAGGCTGAGGAAAGAGATGGGGCAGAGTGGGGGAGGTTGATAGGAGAAGGGTAGTGATTTGCAACAAACCAATTGTCTTATTTAATAATTTGAATAGAATGTCAGACATGGAGATGCATGAAATTTGACAGCCATGCCATCCCAAGTATAGCATATTTCTGGCCCACATGTGAAGTCAAGGCTATATCCATTCCTTCTTTTCCCCCTGCTTGCAGCAGGGAGTTGCGGTGTGTTGAGTTTGCTCCACCTCTTCCCCCATGCCTGGAGTCCAGATGTGGGGAAGTTATGGGAGGGTGGTACATATATGCACGCTGGGAGGATCTTATTCCCTTTTGGGGGCATATTAGGGCTAGTGAAAATCCAGACAGGGACTGTATATTTTAGTATGTGTGCTTGATGCTGTACAACAATGGGATCCTGATCCTTACTTGGGTCTCTGGTCAATATAAATATTTAATAGGAATATGGAACATTTAATTTTTTTATCAGGGTATTTACTGTATTTACTGTATTTTTATCCTAGTTTTTTTGCCTTTCATTTGTTAATATAGAGATGATTATGTGTGAATGTACTTTATACATTAAAACTTGGTAATTGGTTGATTGTATTTGAGGATTATTACATAGCTGAGAAATTACATGCTCTTTTTTTGATATCCGTCATCCAAGTTTCAGCTATCATGATTACTCTGGAATAGTTTGCTTCCAAGTCTGTATTCTAAGACACTTGCCATTTTTTATCTACCTTATCTGTCTACACAAGGCAAACAAATGAACTTTTTATCGAGGACAGATGCAAACACTGCAGAAGTTCAGATTAAATTCAGATCAGAACTTTTGCATTTTTGGCACATCTCTACTTTTTTGGTTTATGCTTTTTAGTAATATAGATATTTAGAAAAGTCTCTGCTTTTTCCTACACTTTCAAGTTGTATAACTAAAATCCTGATCTTGCAAAGACTTATGACGTCAATGGGACTTTCACATTGGACTGTAATCCTTTGCAGGTTAGGACCTAACATTGTAAATGCTTGTAATAGAAGATCTGAAATGTCTTTTTAAAAAATGTCATTAGCTAATTTCGTTTTCTTATTCTACATTGTTTTACAAGTAACCTGAAGAATATATTCACAGTGCTCATATTATATTTTTCAGCATTTTAATTTTTTTATGTTTATCATGTTCAAAATTTTTTTTATTAAATTTGTGCATAAGAACTAGACTGTAGAGAAACTCTGCATTGAACAAAATGGGAACTGGAAAACGAAAGAAGTTGTATATTAAGCAATGCATATAAAATATGCTGAATAGTCTGAATACCATGCCTGAATGTGTTCATATTGGTCAAAGGAGTCTTGGTTGGGAGGAAGAGCAGGCTCTTGGGTTGTTACTTCAGCACAGAAATGCTGAGACTTTGTACTGTGCTAACTGTAAGCTGAGTTGTTACAAAAATCATATTTTATGTAAATAATAGTAATTAACAAGGACACATTTTGTTCCTTCTTTGGGAGGATGATGGTGAATGGTTTTTTTTTTACTTACCAATGAGCACTTTGAGTTGTGACTCTGTGGGAAGCTTTTGCCTGTTGGATGCTTTGACAAATTCTTCTTTCAGTATTCCAATGAAATTTAGAGCAGTGCTGACGTTTGGGGCTTGAAGTGACATATTCTTTGGAGTAATAAAACTTTTATTAGATTACTTCTACTAGGTGCTATCCTTGCAGTTGGAAATGCTGTGCTGCAGTACTGGCGTCATTCTCTACTATAAAGTATCATAGCTATAAGGGAGAAGGTTTTTTGGTGGCTTTGGAGTTACTGTCAGAGCTAATTCTTGGCCCAATTATAAGTGACCATGCTCAATATGTGTGGTGATGAAGTCAGACCTGACAGCTAATAAAGCTTTGGAAAGCAGGTACATCAGTCCTTTTCCCTATGAACTGAAAAGAGGGTACCTCAGGTTCATTAGAGACACCTGAGCCCAGTTAAGGGCTGTAGTTGTCCTTTTAAAAACCCCTCTTCTGGTGAGAAAAAGGCAGGAGAGGTGAGAAATCAGCTGAAGCAGAGTTAGGGGCAGCAGGGAGAAAACTTTTCTCCCAGGTGGAAGGCTGTTCTCCTCCCTTTAGGGGAAACAATCAAATTTACTTCTGTTTGGGGGAGGGCTGGAAACCAGAAGCCAGCATAAGCTATGGGTACACTTGAAACTGCTCTTTGAAGTGCGAGTGTGGTCACAGCGCCAGCGCTGGGAGAGAGCTCTCCCAGCGCTGCACGTACTCCACATCCTCTATGGGTGTAGCTTGCAGCTCTGGGAGCCATGCTCCCAGCGCTGCGGCACTGTTTACACTGAGGCTTTACAGCGCTGTATCTTGCAGCGCTCAGAGGGGTGTTTTTTTCACACCCCTGAGCGCCAAAGTTGCAGCGCTGTAAAGTGCCAGTGTAGCCATGGCCTATGTCAGTGTCGGGCAGAGGGGTCAAGGAAATGTGTTTCTTTTGTGTTGTGTTTTTGCATAAGAAAAGTACTTGGCCTACCCTGAGGCCCACAGTGTAAATATTGGAAACAAACAAAACCAGTGCAAAGAATTAAAAACCGCTGGAGATTTAGTCCAGGCCCCACTTGACGTGTGCTCATGTTATCTCCCCCTGGGTCCGCCCCCAGCCTCTCAGCTGCCACACAGTTGCATTTGGGTGTCAAAATGCCTCCTCAACAAAGTGATTTCTTTCAAGAGTGTGACTGTGTAAATCTTGATAGTGGAGGATTGTTTTTTAAAGGGACGTGGTCGTCGTGAAATTGTGTCAGGATGGTTTCAGAGCAGCAGCTGTGTTAGTCTGTATCCGCAAAAAAGAACAGGAGTACTTGTGGCACCTTAGAGACCAACAGATTTATTTGAGCATAAGCTTTCGTGGGCTACAGCCTGCTTCATCGGATGCTTGGAATGCAAGAAGGGGAGGCTGCAGTGGGCCTGCTCCCCTGTGTGCTGGGGAGCTCTGGGAGGAATTCTTTGGCTTTGAGACAAAGTCTCTCCTTGCCACCCAAACACAAGTCAACCTATTGTGAACTTCAAAAAGTTTTCAGTTATCCACAAATATTTGTAAATATCCACCTAACTAAAGTCCAGATTATTCAAGCAACTCTATGCATGCAGCCTCCTGCACTTGCACAGATCCTCATTAAAATCAGCAGGACCCCATGAAGGTACAGGTTCTGCTCTCATAGAACAGTTTCCTGGATTGGATTTTAAGGTTTGCACAGACTTTACTTTTCTTTAAATGTAAATTTAAAAATGTTTGCAGGTCTTCAAGTCAACTTGAATAACAAATGAAGAGATATGGGGACCCTCGCTCTTAAATATTTGTTTGATAATGATTTAAAGGTTTTTTAGGACTTCAGAAGTCATTAGGATTTACCTGATGGCCAAATGTGGAAATACTTGCACACTGTAGTCATACTGTACTCTGTTTTGTTTGGCAAAGCCAAGACTCGCTATTTCATGTTTTTATGATCATTTAGTTAATCAGAGGGTTAAACATGTATTGGAGATTTGATTTGAAATGCAAAATATTGTCATTTGATCTAATTGGAATGTCATTTTAAGCAGGAATAGAAAAGGTTCTGAGTCTCTAAAGGCTGAAATAATATTTTTATTATTATTATTTTTATTATTATTTGGATCAGGATTGGGCCATTTAATTATTACATCAACTAATAATGTTCAAATATATTTATGTAACATCTCTGAATGTTTGCAATGGAGATCTGATTTCTTAAACAAATAAAGAACTTTAAAAAAGTAGGTATATTGTTAATTACTGTAGCTTTGACTTGAAAAATATAGAATTCTGCAGCAATTTTAATAATGCTGCTGTTTCTGCAAGTGCCATTTGAAAGGCTACTGCTGTTCTGAAATGGGAATTTATTTGAATAGTCCTGCTGCTTAGGTGACAAAAAGTGATCTGTTGAACTGATCTTCTGCTGGAGTTAATGTGATGCTTGCTAGTGTGCCTGAAAGGAATCAGCCATGTCTGAGCCCTGCTGAGTGATATTAAAAAACAAAACAAAACAAACCTTGAATCCAGGTAGATTATAGATTCAAAAATGTCACCACTAACCAGTGCCAAAGCTCAAGACGCTGGGTGGTACTTTTAATGTCTTTTTACTTAATCCCAGCGTGCCAATTCCAGACACCTCAAATGTTACCTTTGTGATTGTTAAAATTGACATAGCACCCGAATCTCTGTGAATTCTGCTTGGTGGCTATGGTTTTGGTTTTTTTAGCTGTAATGTGGCCATTTTGCTCTCAGATTATGTCCTTGAATGAAATTAAAACAAAAGATTTAATTAAAATCTATTTTTAAGCCTGTACAACATCTTGAAATAATGGGTGGCATCAGAATATATATTCTGGTGCCAAGGGCGGCTCTAGGCATTTCGCCGCCCCAGTACGGCGGGCAGGCTGCATTCGGCGGCTTACCTGCGGGAGGTCCGCTGGTCCCGTGGCTTCGGCGGACCTCCTGCAGCCGTGCCTGCAAGAGGTCCAGAATCCGTGGGACCAGCGGACCTCCCGCAGGCAACGTGCCGAAGGCACCCTGCCTGCCGCCCCCGCGGCGCCGGCAGAGTGCCCCTCGTGGCTTGCTGCCCCAAGCACGCGCTTGGCGTGTTGGGGCCTGGAGCTGCCCCTGTCTGGTGCTAGAAATCCATTGCATGTGAACTTTAATGCTAACTGGAGATGTTGTGGGAAGTGAGGTGAAGTAATGAAAAGGACTGGGAGAAGTAATTGTAAGTCTATAACCAAAAAAAAAAAAAAAAAAAAAAAGGTGCATTTATAAGACACTCCTTGTTCATGTATGTAGATCTGTCTACATAATGTAATGGATCCAAAATAAGTCATTATCTTAGTTCATGAAATAGAAAAAGTATTTTTTCCCTTAAGTCCTCTCCTTATATGAGCATCTAGAAAAGCATCTACCACTGAACAAGCTGGCTGCCCTAATTTTTTGTAGAAATTAAGCAGAGCGAGTAATTGCCGTTTTCATTCATGTCAGTTTAGCTTACTAAGATTAAGTGGGGGTGGATAGCGTGGCTAGAGACTTCGGATTTTGGATTGGGAGTTGTTGGGTGACCCACATATGTTGTGCCCTGACATGACGTGATTTTTTTCAGCTCTTCTCTGTGAACTGACAGTGCACAAAGCCCTCTTTGAGATGTGGGCAGATGAAAGGAGAGAAAACAGCTGGTTCGGTTTTATCCCATTCAGGTCAGATGTTTGAGTTAGTATGTAGCATTGATTCAAAACAAAAAAAAGGGCAGCATTATATATACCAGAAAATTTGACATTAAAAATGATCTAATTATGAAGGCTGATACTGTAACTTAACCTGTCCTTACTTCAAAGTAGAAATCTTAGTTTTAGTATCAAGAATATTGGATGGCTTTTTTATGGCTGTTATTTATTTTAATGATTTTTTTTCCCCTTCATTCCCATTGTTCCCTATAAAGGGAGATGGCAGACAAGAGCCTTGATCTGGGCAATGTAAAGGGAAGTCTGAAAGCTAACCATGTAGGGCAGTAAAATATTACCCTTGCTGTTTTATAGTGTGGTTGAGAAAATTAACATTAGAGGCATAATTAAACGGACTGGAGCATAGTAGCTGCATAGGGATTGTCCCAAAGCAAGAACTTACATGTATTTATTATTGAATACTTCTATATTTTATTTTTAAAAAACGCTCCCATTACAGGATCTTTGAGTTAAAAACTAATACGAAAGTATTTTGAGGGAGTAAGGAAAAAAAAACAAATGTCATAGATTGCTGTTAATTACCCTTTTAATCGCTTAGCTTCACTAGGTAAAAATGGGAATGATGCTGTCAGGTGGGCAAAATGTGAGTGCAAATATAGAGTAAAGCTGCAAACTTAAAAAGCCTGTTAAATATGAGACTTCCAGGATGTTAGCATTTGTCGTAAGGTCTTATGAGTTATTTTTTAATAAAAAAATTGAAATGAAAAATGCTCTTTTCTGTGGATTTTTTTGAGTAGTTGCTTTCTCTCCAGTTATCATCTTTGTTCCATTACTATGTAAACTTAATATCACTCGCACCAGGTCTGAATTTGTCACGTAAATCTGACTACTAGGGGCAATGTACCTGTAGCACTACATAGGGGAGCATAGGGGAGTATTGACTCATGCGAGCCATCCAGATTAAATTAATGATACTTCCTGCATGAGTAAGTGTTGCAGAGATGAAATCTGTGAAAAATTCTGGATAGAGTATTTTCTGTTAAACATATTTATGCCAAATTCTTACCCGGTTTACACTTTGTGCAAGCCCATTGAAGTCTGCAGATTTTTTGTGGGGGTAAAAAGGGGCAGAATTTAACCTTTTCCTGGTTCTTTAATAGGCTTTTTTTGGGTAAGTTTTTAAACCTAATCTGGAAATCTTGATTAAATAATGAAGCCATTCATTTCCCTTATTTAATGCCTTACTGAATTAATATAAAATCTCATAACCTCTAAATTATTTTCAATATATTTAATTCCCTGATTTCCACTTAGTTTCTCCTCATAAACCGCTTGCTTCCCCATTAGTAACTACAAATTGAGAAAGATGACAAAGGCACAATTTTGAGCCTGCTCATAGAATTTGATACTGATGTCACCTCGGGCTCTTGTTTTGTGGTTTTGGCTAGATGTATACAGTATGATAGAGTATAAGCAAAGTTTAGTGCTTCCTTGTTTCTTTCTGATGCTCTGGTGCAAAAGAGGAAAAGAACAATAATTCTGGGGAAACAAAATAAATGTTATACATTTGGAGTAATAATTATGTTCGGACTATACTTTTTATCAGCGAGGTAGCTGTGTTAGTCTGTATCTACAAAAACAACGAGGAGTTGAGTGGCACCTTAAAGACTAACAGATTTATTTGGGCATAAGCTTTCGTGGGTAAAAACACCCACTTCTTCAGATGCATGGAGTGAAAATTACAGATACAGCTATATGGCCGTATCTGTAATTTTTCACCTGTATCTGTAACTTTCACTCCATGCATCTGAAGAAGTGGGTTTTTTACCCACAAAAGCTTATTCCCAAATAAATCTATTAGTCTTTAAGGTGCCACTGGACTCCGCTCGCAAAAAGTATAGTACAAAAACAATGAGAAGACCTTAATAAGGTTATTAATCTTTCTGTGTTCTCCAGTCACTAATTCTTTCTAGTAATTGTATATTTTATGGTAAATGGTAAAGCATGAAAACTGAGGGCCCAATTCTGCAACCCTACTGAAAATTTACACCTGAAGTGTGTCAGGTACAAGGTATGAAGAATATATACTTCCTTATATAAAGAGTAAATAGTTTAAAATCATTGGGTCTTTGCCTCAGAAAACACTGCAGGATTGAGCCTCAAGTTTTCATGTTACCACACTGAATTAGTTTTTTTTATATGTGATTTAAATGTATAACTATTGCAACCTGTAATCATATGTATGTTAATAATTACATTAATTGTAATAATAGTAATCTGTTCATTTGAACATTTTTTCTTATGTAGAAGTCTCCCAAACTACCAATACTAAGTACAACTGGAACCTCTTTTATATTTTTCTTCTTTGTTTGTGGACAATTGTCTTGGCCCTGTTAAAGACAAAACGTTTATAAGCTATATAATAGACAGAAAAAGAAGTCCCCTTGGGGGACCCAAAGGAAGATGTTAAGTTAGAATTTACATTTTCTTTTTTCCTTCTGTTATCCCCATATACAATACTGGGGTGACAACACCACATGTCTGACACGGGATAGTGTTTGTGGGCTTCATGGAAGAAGTAAGTCTTTAGGAGTAGCTTGAATGGAAAGATCTTGGGGGGTTCTGCACTCTGGATTCGAAAGTTATTCTGTGCATAGTGGGCAGCGGGGAAGAAGGTTTATGAAGTAGAGACTGAGAAAAAGAAAAGCAAGAGGTGGGAAGGCTGGTGTCACTGGAATGAAGAGAGTTGGGGGGAGATATGAGAAATGAGGTCTGAGGTGTAAACCAGATGAGAATTGTGTAGGATGTATGGAACTGCCTCTGGGATGAAATTTGGACTCTGCTTAACAGCCACACTGTAAACAGCCCTATAAATTGTAGTGTGTGGAAAGTGTATAAGAATTATTTGTTGTAATCTTTGTCTGTCATTAGTTAATACATCTGGTGATTAATATAAGCACAAATTGCATTTTATCATAATAACCTTTGTCAACTGTATCTGTCTATATTTTGTAGCAAGTGTAAATCATATTTGTCTCTCCTATGGCAGTGCTAACAAAACCCACAGCTTTCTACCCCATAGTAATTCTAGTGTGTATATTTTATTGGTAAAGAGTCCTCTGAGATAATGCTGTAAATAATTCGCTGAAGTGCTTTACAACAGGAACAGCTGCAGAATCTTCTTCGGAACAAGTTTTGAGGGTTGCTTTCTTCTCCAACTTTTTTTTAAACCGTAAAACTAAGGGCTTGGCTACACTGGAGAGTTGCAGCGCTGTAAACTCACCACCAGCGCTGCAACTTACTCACTGTCCACGCTTGCTAGGCACATACAGCGCTGCATCTCCCTGGCTGCAGCGCTGGTTGTGCTCCTGCTCTGCCTCGGGTATAAGGATTGCAGCGCTCGTGATGCAGTGCTGCTCCGCAGGTGTGGCCACCAAAAGCGCTGTAATTGGCCTCCGAGGTATTCAGAGGTATCCCAGAATGCCTGTTCAGCCACTCTGCTCATCAGTTCGCACTCTACTGCCCTGGCCTCAGGTGACCTGCCCTTTAAATGCCCCGGGAATTTTAAAAATCCCCTTCCTGTTTGCTCAGCCAGATGTGGAGTGCAATCAATCAGTGAATCTTTCCAGGTGACCATGCCTCCATGTGCCAAACGAGCTCCAGCATGGAGCAGTGGCGAGTTGATGGACCTGATCAGTGTTTGAGGGGAGGAAGCTGTGCAGTCACAGCTGTGCTCCAGCCATAGGAATTACGATACCTATGGGCGATCTCAAGGGCCATACTGGAAAGGGGCCATGACCAGGACATGGTGCAATGCAGGGTTAAAGTAAAGGAGCTGCGGAGTGCCTATTGCAAAGCCCGCGAGGGAAACAGCCATTCAGGTTCTGCCCCCACGACCTGCCATTTTTACAAGGAGCTGGACATGATACTTGGGTGTGATCCCACTGCCAATCCGACGACCACGATGGAGAGTTCAGAGCGGGGAGAGGAGGAGGAGCTGGAGGGGGAGGAGGAAACCGAGAGTGAGGGTACTGAGGTGCGGGGAGACACCCCGGAGTCCCAGGAGGCATGCAGCCAGGGGCTCTTCTCAAGCCAGGAGGAAGGTAGCCAGTCGCAGCAGCTGGAACTTGGTGAAGGAGAAGCAGAGGAGCATGTTCCCGGTAAGCAGCTTTTATTTTCAGGACGGAAATGTTTCAGGTGAGGAGGTGGGGTTATGGCTGCATGCATGCATGCATGCCTAGATGTGGAATAACCCATTGATGTGGTCTATCACATCGCGGTAATCGGCCTCGGTAATCTCTTCAAAAGTTTCAACCAGAGCGTGGGCAATGCGCTTGCGCAAGTTTATTGGGAAAGCCACTGTGGTCCTTGTCCCAGTCAGGCTAATGCTTCCGCGCCACTGTGCCGTGAGGGGTTGGGGGACCATTGCTGCACACAGGCAAGCTGCATAGGGGCCAGGACAGAATCCACATTGCTGTAGAAGACCCTTCCGTGCTTCCCAGGTGACCCACAGCAGCGAGATATCTTCCAGGATAAACTCCTGTGGAAAATGTTGGGATAGTGTTCAGTGTAGGTCCCCCTGCAGCTGTTTGCTTTCCCCAACACACAGAAACCCCAGTACAGCCCTGAACCAATCAGTCCCCCTTCCCAGGTGACCCGCAGCAGCGAGATATCTTCCAGGATTAATTAACTCCTTCACCCATTCCGCCTTACTCACCATTTCTTTGCTGCTGTGGGTTCTGTGTGCTCTGTTTGGTATGTGGAAAGTATGCTAAAGTGAGACTGTAAAGTCCTTCACTGTGATTATACACAATGCTGCCTCTCTGTTAAATGTTTCAATTTTTGTCTTTCTAATAACAGTGTCCTTGAATTCTCAACTGGCCATATCAGAGACTGCTGAGAGGCTACAAAACCTGAGGAAGAAGTCACAAAAAAGCAGAGAAGATATGGTGAAAGCAGTTATGAATCAGTCTGCCAGAGAGAGTAAAAAACTGCAGGACTGGAGGGAAAAAATGCAGCAATGGAGGGAAAGAGAAAGCAGGAGAAAGGCAATGGCTAAGAAGAAAAGCATGAAGAAGCTAATAAGCATCCTGGCGCGCCAAACGGACTGTATCCAGTCACTTGTAGCCATGCACGCAGAGCACTACCATGCCGCACCTCCCCCCCACCCCCAAGTCCCAAAGCTCTTTCCCTTGTGCCCCAATGTCAGCTCAAAACCCCCTTCTCCAGCATCCAGGTTCTTACCACCACCAGCTGCCCCCAACACCTGTACGTTCACTTACAAGCCCTGAGAACTACGACCCTTACCCTCTGCACTCAACCCCCATCACAATGCATTTTCATCCTGAAGTGCAGCAGTCATTGCACAGCACTCCAGGCAGGACATATTCAAACCTCTGACTGTACAGTTCACCCCCCCCACCCCCCTGCCCTTTTAGTTATTTTCTTTTCAATAAATGAATTCTTGGCTTTTAAAACAGTTTTTTTATTGCAGAAAGTGAAAGATACCGTAGCCCCAGAAAAAAACAGGCACTACACTTCACTCCCATGCAAGGCACCAAACATTACTGTTGGTTTTCAGCCTCAAATTCCTCCCTCAAGGCATCCCTAATCCTTATAGCCCTGTGCTGGGCCTCTCTAGTAGCCCTGCTCTCTGGCTGTGCAAATTCAGCCTCCAGGTGTTGAACCTCGGAGGTCCATTCCTGATTGAATGTTTCACCCTTCCCTTCACAAATATTATGGAGGGTACAGCACGCGGATATAACTGCAGGGATGCTGCTTTCCTCCAAGTCTAGCTTCCCATAAAGAGATCTCCAGCGTCCTTTTAAACGGCCAAAAGCACACTCCACAGTCATTCTGCACCGGCTCAGCCTGTAGTTGAACCGGTTCTTGCTCCTGTCAAGCTTCCCTGTATACGGTTTCATGAGCCAAGGCATTAACGGGTAAATGGAGTCTCCAAGGATCACAATGGGCATTTCGACGTCCCTTACTGTGATCTTGCGGTCTGGGAAAAAAGTCCCGGCCTGCAGCTTCCTGAACAGGCCACTGTTCTGAAAGATGCGTTCATCGTGCACCTTTCCAGGCCAGCCTGTGTAAATGTCAATGAAACGCCCACAGTGCTCCACAAGCACATGGAGAACCATAGAGAAATACCCCTTCCAATTAACGTACTCGGATGCTAGGTGGGGTGGTGCCGGAATAGAAATATGCGTCCCATCTATCGCCCCTCCACAGTTAGGGAAACCCATTTGTGCAAAGCCATCCACAATGTCCTGCACGTTCCCCAGAGTCACAGTTCTTCTTAGCAGGATGCGATTAATGGCCCTGCAAACTTGCATCAACACTATTCCAATGGTCGACTTTCCCACTCCAAACTGGTTCCCGACCGATCGGTAGCTGTCTGGAGTTGCCAGCTTCCACATTGCAATAGCCATCCACTTCTCTACTGGCAGGGCAGCTCTCAATCTCGTGTCCTTGTGCTGCAGGGTGGGGGCGAGGTCCTCACAGTCCCATGAAAGTGGCTTTTCTCATCCGAAAGTTCTGCAGCCACTGCTCGTCATCCCAGACTTCCATGACGATGTGATCCCACCACTCATTTCTTGTTTCCCGAGCTCCAAAGCGGCGTTCCACGGTGCTGAGCATTTCTGTGATTGCCACAAGCAATTTAGTGTCATACGCGTCAGGCGACTCGATATCATCATCAGACTCCTCACTGTCACTTTGGAGCTGAAGGAATAGCTCAACTGCCAAATGTGATGTGCTGGCGACACTCATCAGCAAAGTTCTCAGCAGCTCGGGCTCCATTTCCCACAGAAATCGCGCTGCACAGAAACCGTTGGGAGACTCACAATGGCGCCAGACGTGGACGGAAAAACGATGACTGCTGGGATGTGAAGCGATGCACCACGGGGCATTGGGACAGGAAGTGGAATGACCTGCACCCTTCCGTCCCCTTCCCACAACCCATGGCGCCAAAATGGGACGAGGTGCTCTGTGGGATAGCTGCCCACAATGCACCACTCCCAACAGCGCTGCAAAGGCTGCGAATGTGCCCACACTGCAGCGCTGGTAGCTGTAAGTGTGGCCACAGTGCAGCGTTTTTCCTAAACGGCTGTACGAAGACAGCTGTAACTCCCAACGCTGCACACCTGCAAGTGTAGCCAAGCCCTAAGAGATTAAGAAGCAATTACTATCCAAATGTGGGAAGCAGCATTTACATAGTGAAGAAGGAAACGCAGGATTGTTAATGAACTGTAATGTTTGTGAGTGTGGCTATTACTTGGAGGTGTGACTTGTCACTTTCTAAGTCGTCCTTGCCAAGTGCTGACATCAGCTGATTTACATTTCATGTTGTTGTTTTCTTACACCTCCTAATAGATGTTGCAAGTTATAACACAGGGAATGCAACATGCTATTATTACATATACAATACATTAATGTAAATATTAATATTAGGAGCCTTACCTCAGCCTAGTGGTAGAACAGTGAGAGAGAAACATTCACCAAATGCTCAATATTTTACTACAAAATTAATTCTCCTTTTTAGATATGGTTTTACTGTGGGAGATCTGCTTTAATCCAGATTGACACCAAATGGGCAAAAGCAGCTAACTGTATTCCTTCAAATACAAAACCAAAGTAGAAGCTATATAGGTTAGCAACTGTTTTGCCAGAGCTCCCTCCCTCGGTCTCTGGTTTGTGCACCCTGTCTTCTCAGAGAGTAATGCTTTAAGAGTTTGTAAGATGTTGAGCTAAAATAGGTTCAGCTGCACTTAGGCCTCAGTCTTACAAAGAGCTTAAGCACGTGTGTAGTCTCCATTGACTTCAGTGTTCAGCACATGCTTTAGTGCAATGGTGGGCAACCTGTGGGCCGCAAGTGGCCCATCAGGGTAATCGGATTGCGGGCCGCGAGACATTTTGCTGACATTGACTGTCCGCAGGCACGGTCCCCCACAGCTCCCAGTGGCCGTGGTTCTGTGTACCCTGCCAATGGGAGCTGCCGTGGCCCTGGGAGCTGCAGGGGGCGGTGCCTGCAGACGGTACACATCAACAAAATGTCTCGTGTCCCACAGTCAGATTACCGTGCTGGGTCGCACAGGTTGCCCACCACTGTTTTAGTGCTTTGCAAGAGTGGGATCTTATTTTGCTCCTAGTTAGTAGTGCCTTCCTGAGTTGTGCCTGAACTCTGGCTGGGCCCCCTAAGCTGCAAGCAGTCTTAAATGTTAATTTTATAATATATTTTTAAAAAATGAGCCACTGAAAATGAACACAAGAGTAGAAATGGTTATTATTGCCCAAACTTCTGCTAGAGCGTCCATTAAAATAGGCATTTTCTATCTTATGTTTTTGTTATTACAATATAAGTCAAATATACAGTTGCTGTTTCTGGTGGAGCAGATTGAGCAGTGAAATTGCTTCACTATATGAGAAAATGTAAAAGTTCCCATTTTGAATTGTTTGAGAGGTCAGAACAGCTATTTCAACATAATTACTTGAATGTTAATATAAAATTAGATGTTTGTTAAAAAACTCACTAGCTTGCATCCATCTTACATCTTGGTTTGAGTATTGCAACCCATAGAGCTTTGCTCTCATCCTTATTGTGATTCATTAGAACCTTCTACAGTGTGGAGACATTATGAGAAGAAATCTGTTTTGTGTGGCAAATGTGCTGTGTCTGGGATTTGTTACTTTGTGGGACTTGATTTGTTGTGTTGTGGAACTTGTTACCTAACTAATCTACCATCAAACTTTAAATATTTCCTTCCACCGTTACTGTCTGCCCATGCCACCATCCCATTTAAAGATCTGGGTGTATCTGCATTGGCAAGAGGTTGGGACCTGCTGCATCACACAGCATCCTGTGTTGGGGAGGTAAATGGTAGGGCCTCCTTAGACCAACAGGTCATAGTGTTAACACGTGATAGAGATACATGGTGAGGTTCATCCTCCTTTGAGTTACTGTTTCAGGCTCTCTGCAGACTCTGATACAAGTCACTGCATCGGTGACACTTGGGCCACTATTTCAAGGTTTACTTCACAACTGTAAGGGCTAGAAACTTGCTTTTTAAGAACATGAAAGCTGAGACTCAGATGTAAATGTATAACTCCAGAAGCTGGGGCCATAAGTAAATGACTATAATGATTGTGCCTTAATCTGGCTTTACCAGTTCAGTGAGTGCCCAGCACCTCTGAAAATCAGGCCATCATTTTCTATGGGTGAATTCAACCTGTGCAGAGGATTCATGCTAGGCATATGCACCAGTTTTTTCACCTTATTTTGAAGGCAGGCCTAAGTGGGATTTTAGTGGTGCATAATCATCGTAATGGCCCTTGACACGGGTGCATTTCATTCCCTGTGCATTTACATTTTTTAACAAAAGTCCTAAATGAATCTTACTGAAGTTTTTTGTTTGGAATTCATATATAGATCTGCTGTTGCCTTTAAATATGTATTATTTTTCAGATGTTGCCAATGCAACTAAGTAGCTTTCAGTAGTGTAGGTTGAGAGAAATGTTAGTATAAGATTAGGTGGCTTTGAATTTGCATCTCACTGGCTATCCAGCATGTGGGATAAAAGAAAATATTTTTTTCTGTGAGCTGGTGGTAGTTTGCATTTTCTTTTACCTGATTGGAATATTGTGCTTAAATGAACTCCCCTGGAACATAAGCTCCTCTACACGGTTTGCTGTACCATTCTGAGACTACGTTTTATTTTCTCTGTCTATATATGCGTGAGGGAACATGGATTTCAAACTTGACTCTGCAGGTCCCTAGGCAGTGTTCAGGCTGCATCCATCACTTGGCAATTTGCTTGTACAAGCAGAGAATGAACCCTAGCTCACCATAGGCACTGCCCATGAAGGTTGCAATTGGAGGAGACATCCACCCTCTCTAATTGGCCCAGACTCACTAAGCGTATCTGTGGTTGGCTACTGAATCAGACCCTGTTCTCGCCAGACTCCTTACCCCCTGCCTTGTTCCTGGTTCCTGCCTCCCTGTCCTGTTCCTGGTTCTTGCATTGTTCCAGATTCCTGCTTTAATGCCCCACCCCTGGCTACTGACTCCGAAACCTGGCTCTGTTTCTGTTGCTGACCTCTGAGTCCTGACTCCTGTTCTGACCACTAGGCCTGACTGCATACATCCCGGTCTATGAAAATGTGGAAGTAGGACAAATTTCATTAGACCAGAACTTGTACTCTGCTTCCTCCTGCCTTTTTTTCAGTTGGCTTCAGTCTCCAGCAGGGAAAATGCTTCTGCATAGTTTCAGTGCATTGCAATTCTGTTTGACAAGTTAATGAAAAAGTTTATATAGAGTATAATATTTCAAGGTGTAAACCAATCTTTTTGCCGGTTTACTTTTAAATGATATGTCATGCTGTAATCAAAGCATCAGAGAAGTCAGAGATGTAAAAGGGTCTGTTAGGTCATTTAAGGCATCACTGTCTTAACTGGCCTCTGTTCCAAACCTTGGTGCAACAGCTCTGGAACCTCAATAGAAGTAGGGGGCCCAATAAGACCTCACCCCTCTCATAGTCCCTGTCCCTGTTCTACTTCCCCCTGGTCCTCCTCTTCCCTCCCAAAGTCCCGCCACCTGGCCAGGCTGGAAACTGGAGCCAGGCTATGATTAAGAGCTGCCCAGGGAGCCCAGGCCACTGTGGGGAGCCATGGACCTTCCACCAGTCCCTGGCCCATGTTCCCATCCCATAGGGCGCATCACCTGGGGCAGGTGGAGAGTCCGGGGCTCCCCACAATGGCCTACTGGGTTCCCTGGGTGGCTCTTACCACTGCCTAGCTCCGGCAGTGGTAAGAGCTAGATCTCCCACACTGCCGTTTGCTCCTTGTTCTGTCATCTGCCACCACTGAGAACAGGTGAGCTCCATTCTCTTTGGAACCCCCCTTCAGGTAGTTGAAGGCTGCTGTCAAATCCGCCTCACTCTTCTCTTCTGCAGAGTAAATAAGCTCAGTTACCATAGCGTCGTCTCATAAGTTATGTGCTCCCACCCCCTAATAATTTCGTTGCCCTCTGCTGTACTCTCTCCAATTCGTCTGCATCCTTTCTGTGGATAAGGGGGCCCCAAACTGGACACAATACTCCAGATGTGGCCTCACCAGTGCTGAACAGAGGGGAAAAATCACTTCCCTTGATCTGCTATGACATGCTACGCCGATGGAAGAGTGCTCTCCTGTCGGCATAATTACTCTGTCTCCACGAGAAGTGGAACCTGTGTTGGCAGGAGGGCGTTTCCCACTGACATAGCGCAGTGTGGACAGCGTGTAAGTCGATGTACCTTGCCTCATTGAGGTTGTCTTTTCCCACACCCTTAGCACAACGTAAGTTACATCAATTTAAGCAGCAACGTAAACCAGTCCTCAGAGGAATGGCTTACTTGCAGACTTCTTAGAGCATGGGACCTTTCAAATTGTCTGTCATTGGAGCTGCCTTTATAGGTAAAATTTTCAAAAGTGAGCTTAAGCCTCACTTTCAAAAGACACTCAGGAGCCTACTTTCAATGGAACGCAGGCTCATAAGAATATGTCTGCACTGCAATTAAAATACCTGTGGCTGGCCTTTGCTGACTGACTTAAGCTCACAGGCGTCAGGCTAAGGGGTGGTTTAATTGCAGTGTAGATGTGCAGGCTTGGGCTAGGTCCCAGAGCTTGGGCTGCAGCTTGATTCTTAACGTCTGCACTGCAATTAAATAGCCCTTTAGCCTGAGCCCCACAAGCCTGAGTCAGCTGGCCTGGGCCAGCCCTGGGTTTTTAATTGCAGTGTAGATGTATTCTACGTAGACATACCCTAAACCAGTGTTTCTCAGCCTTTTTGATACCAGGGACCAGCTTGATGCCTTCCTAAACTGTGTCAGGGAGATCTCAGGTACCAGTGCCAGTCCGCGGACTGGTCGTTCTGAAACACTAAGCCATCTAAAAAAAGAACAAGAGTACTTGTGGCACCTTAGAGACTAACAAATTTATTTCAGCATGGCTTTCGTGAGCTATAGCTCACTTCTTCAGATGCACAGAATGGAACACACAGACAGGAGATATTTATACATACAGAGAACATGAAAAGGTGGAAGTATGCATACCAACAGGAAGAGTCTAATCAATTGAGATGAGCTATTGTCAGCAGGGGAAAAAAAACGTTTTAAGTGATGATTAAGATGACCCATAGAAGGTGTGAGGAGAACTTAACATAGGGAAATAGATTCAAGTAGTGTAATGACCCAGCCATTCCCAGTCTCTGTTAAGGCCTGAGTTAATTGTGTCTAATTTGCAGATTAATTCGAGTTCAGCAGTCTCTCTTTGGAGTCTGTTTTTGAAGTTTTTTTTGTTGCAAAACTGCCACCTTCAAGTCTGTCACTGAGTGGTTAGAGAGGTTGAAGTGTTCTCCCACTGGTTTTTGAATGTTATGATTCCTGATGTCAGATTTGTGTCCATTTATTGTTTTGCGAAGAGACTGTCTGGTTTGGCCAATGTACATGGCAGAGGGGCATTGCTGGCACATGATGGCATATATCATGTTGGTAGATGTGCAGGTGAACGAACCCCTGATGGCGTGGCTAATGTGATTAGGTCCTATGATGGTGTCATTTGAATTGATATGTGGACAGATCTGGCATCGGGCTTTGTTGCAAGGATAGGTTCCTGGGTTAGTGTTTATGTTGTATGGTGTGCGGCTGCTGGTGAGTATTTGTTTCAGGTTGGGAGGCTGTCTAGGTGCTTTTGGAAATTTTACCTTTGATCCTTATTTGAAGAGTCCTTTGAAAGGTCTCCTCAAAAGTAGGGGAACTAATTGCATCCTTTCCTCTAATTTAACTTACTTAGATCTGGATCAGACATGGAAACTTTGCAAAAAGGACAGTATTCAGTTAGTCGTGTGATTCTCTTTAGCAATCTTTGAGCCCACTCATAAATGTGCTGATTCCACAGTGGTAAAAAACCTGGCTAGATAGGCTCTTAGTTGCTGTGATTCTGTTAGGTATATTTCACTGTTATTTATAGCCAACCCGATAGTACCATGTACTTCTCCCTGAAAATATCTGTTCATTCATCACCTGCTAGTACTGAAAGGCATCAAGAAGCACTGTACTTGTTCAAATGAAATGTCTAGGTAGGGAGAGAAATGCACCTTTTCAATAGCAGAATATTTGCTAAAAGAAACTGTTCAGTGAAAACAAAAATTTTGCACTTCTGTACAGATCATATTC
Source organism: Gopherus flavomarginatus (assembly GCF_025201925.1). Classification (NCBI taxonomy): domain Eukaryota; kingdom Metazoa; phylum Chordata; order Testudines; family Testudinidae; genus Gopherus; species Gopherus flavomarginatus. The sequence continues at coordinate 23,943,043 of NC_066618.1, read as the reverse complement.
AGAAAACGTTATCTGTACTGATTTTATACAGCAGAGCAATTAGAATAGTAAAATCAGCATATCAAAGCGAGTTTAACACATATCAAAGGAAGAGGACAAGAGAAGCACAGTAAATTTCAGGAAGAGAACATTGCAAACAGAGCTCCTTACCAAACATGGTCTCAGATCACAATTACCAACAATGGATGGGAATAGGATAGCAAATTGTAAAACAAATCAAATCCAAAGTTTTATTGCTTTGAAAATTATCACTGACCCTTTCTGCATTTTCTGTAGGCTTTCCTTCATTTGTTACATATTCTTTTCCCTCTCTCCAGCTATTTATTAATCTTTGTTCGTAAATTATCATCTTAGATTGGATATGGAAAAAATAGCTTTGCCGGGGAGGATTTCTTGTTTCCTGTTTATCTGAATTATCAGTACATAGTATTCATATGATACTTCACCATTTTACAGAATACCATCAACTTCATTGTCTTAAAGGTCTGACCTAATTATTAATCCAGCTGGACATTTATAAGGTCTCGATCACCGCGCAACAATTGGTATAATCCACATTGTTGATATAGTCCATTTGAATATACACTTCAGACTTCAATATAAATTTTCTTTAAAAATGCATTTGCTTGCTGCTAGCAAAAATTAAATATAAGTCATGGCAGGAGGTATATACAGCAGCATTAAGGGAATATCAGAAAATACAAGATACCATTTAAAGTTATTTCAGTCTTCAGAATTTGTTTTACTCTAACTAGCTCTGCATCTTTTCTAAAGAACTTTTCTCCTAAATGTCTGAGTAGAGGTCTTTGCATGGTGTTTTATAAGTGTGTTCTTTGTCATGTATGTTTTCAATTAATCCTGGGAGGAGACTAGTTAATAGGGATATTTCAAAAATTGTGCATTTTGATCCTATTCATGCTCTTGAGTTCTGTATATTTATTTAATGAGGTCACTGTGAAAGCATATAAACAAAATATGTTCACCTGGTTTTCCTAACAGCCAAGTCTTTGCATTGTTATGTTGTTGGATATCTGAACTCTCATAGGTTTGAATCTGAGCCAAACTCAGAAGGCAATTGTTCTGATGGAAAAGGCGATTGACTTATCCAAGGGTCAAGTTGCAGACATTGTTTCTGTTTGGAATCCATTCATTAACTTCCTAAAATAATACACACTGTATGAAGATGGTCCTGCTAAAGTGAAATACCACATGGACGTTCCAGTGAGGAACAATGCAAATAATAGAAATTGCTAGACATACTCTTCAGTGGGTTATAACGTATTGACATAAATTTGCTAGACTTGGAGCAGAATAACAAAAGGACATGTTTGTAAATTTTCAGTTTGTATTGTTGCTGTTCAGGGATTCTATGCCTGGTAAAGTTGCAACACTATACAAGACATAAATGTATACCTTTAATATGTTGTATACTCAATAACAATATTTTATCTTTGTTTTGTTGCAGTCATAAAATACAATGAACCAGGCTGAGCTGCCATAGCCACCACTCCTTAGCATACCCTATAGCTTAGCAACAGTTGCCTATCTCACTTTGTGCGTTAATTATACAAAGGAGAAGCAGTGAGTGGATTGTATATTTAGATACTCAACATGTATTGCACATTCCTGCTGACGTCTTCGTTGTCTGGGGTGATCATGCAACCCTGACAACTAGGATTGTTCCTGTTTTCAGGGTCTTTCCCTGCATCTCTTGGTTTTACAAATATCAGTATCTTTCTTGATTTTTACAAAAAATTTGTTCCAGATTTTTTGGTAAACCCTGCAGACTGCCCACCTGAAAGAACTAGCTGGTGAAATTGATGACAGGCTGCCTGAATGCATGTACATCTGAAGGACCTCACCTACCACTGTCAGACACTGACATTTTTTTTTCCTTTGTCTGATTCTTTGCTCTCTATGATGGCTCTTTGAAAATGGTATTCTCAGACATTCAGATCCACAGAATCAAAGGGGCCCAATCAATAGCATCTCCTGCAGCCTCAATCCTTCCTGGATAGGTGTCCCATTTTTCACTTTGAAAATCCTAACATGCCATGGTGTAGAACAATGGCTCTCAACATTTCCAGACTACTGTGCCCCTTTCAGGAGTCTGATTTGTCTTGCATACTCCAAGTTTCATCTCCCTTAAAAACTACTTGCTTACAAACTCAGATATAAAAATACAAAAGTGTCACACCACGTTGTTACGGAAAAAATTGCTTTTTTTCCTCATTTTTACCATATAATTATAAAATAGATCAATTTGAATATAAATATTGTACTTACATTTCTGTATATAGTATATAGAGCAGTATATATATATATAAACAAGTCATTGTATGAAATTTTAGTTTGTAATATCTTTACTATTGCTTTTTATGTAGACTGTTGTCAAACTAGGCAAATATCCAGATGAGTTGGTATACCCTCTGGAAGACCTCTGCGTACCCACAAGTGTATGCATACCCCTGGTTGCGAACCACTAGTGTAGAAAAGGAAGTGAAAGTCATCCATTTTCACTGCTGCAGCACTACACAAATAGTGGGAAAATGGCTCTATGGACACCAAAAACAGTTAGGGAAACAGTTTCATATGTCAAGTGTCTAGGGATATTATGATTAGTTGTAAGATTAATAAGTAAGTAGACACTACAGAAAAGTTTTTGACAATGTTTTTTGGGCATCAGCCCCCACTTTTGATTCGTAAAGGAAATAGAGTCCACCTTCACTGAGAATGAGTGGCTCAGTTAGCTGACAAAATATCTACTGACTATAACAGGGGTCGGCAACCTCTGGCACACGGCTCGCCAGGGTAAGCACCCTGATGGGACCGACCAATTTGCTTACCTGCCATGTTGGCAGGTTCGGCGGACCACGGCTCCCACTGGCCACAGTTCGCTACCACTTCCCGTTGCCCCCGTTGGCCTGGGACACCGAACCTGCCGACACGGCAGGTAAACAAACTGGCCCGGCCTGCCAGGTGCTTACCCTGGTCAGCTGCATGTCAGAGGTTGCCGACCCCTGGAATATAATAATGTTAGTTTGTATTCAGAGAACAGCATACTCTAGAACTGTCTGCATAGCTATGCTCTCAATTTCTTATCCTAACAGAATTAAGATATTACTTTAAAAACATTACAAGCTGTATAGCATTTTAGTGTGCCCTCTGGGTAGTTGTTGTCTAGAAACACCACTAGACATAAGAACATTGTAAACAAATGTTTCTGGGGAAACTCGGTGAATCAAGAAAACCCTTTATTTATTTTTAAATTGTGGTTATAATCTGAAAAGCGGTTTTGTGATAATGGCATTGTGGGGCTCAATGTTTAAGGTCACTCAGTGACTTCCAGCTCAGACGTGCTCCATTTATGAATATTTTTCCCCAACTGCCAACCCTGAAAACAGAATGACATCCTGTGTTCTTTATGGCTCATACGTTACCACCATGACAGTTGGAACTTAGAAAACAATCTAGCTCACTCTTTTATAGCTGTGTTGGCTTTTGCACTGCTAAAAGACATAAAGTAGAGAAGTAGAATATATGTACTTTTTTGTCATTAAAGAAACTAGACCTGATAAGGAATACACACAGGAAGAAAATCTGTTAAGGAGCAATTTTTGCATAGCCATTTTTATGACTCAAACTGTACTTTAAGGCATGTGTAACTCAAGTTTTGCTGCAAAGAGTCCTGTGGCACCTTATAGACTTAACAGACGTTTTGGAGCATGAGCTTTCGTGGGTGAATACCCGCTTCGTCGGGTGTATGTTTTGCTGTTTACTAAAGAAATCCCAGGTACTGCACAAACAAAATATGAGACTTTGCTAACGATAAGTTACAGGTTTAGAAGTTGTTCTTCTCTCAATCGTGTCATAGAAAGGCCATTTCCTATTCTTTTCTCCTAGGGGGAATGATTTAAAATGTGGTTAGCTGTCAGTGGTGACCTCGCTACTTCTAATAACATTTTATTTCCAAACAAGTAATAAATATTCATCTTTGTAATTCTATAATTTTCTCTCTTTTAAGTAAGATGTTGATTTCTCCTGTCAGCAGTCAAGGTTTTAGCAGCTCCTTTGTATGCAGCTCTACTACTGAGATCAGTTAAAAGATGTAATACAACAAACACTGAATTCATCATTATCATGATCGAATTTGCTTTTCATGTGTAACAGTTGAGTTGGTGTTTAAACTCCAACCAATGTGTAGATCAAAAACATTTCACCTATGCTTGCAGAAAGAAAACATAATTTTAAATTAACTGTTGACCCACTTAAAAAAAAAAAAGTCATTCCAAGAATAAATGCAGTTCCAGCAAAGCATAGGAAACAACCAACCCCAAGTGTGCACTTATATATTTGATCAGTGAAGACATGTTAATGTATTTCTCCTTCTAAATCAGCTTTTGCCAGTCGAAATGCCAGATCCTGCAAAACCTAAGTTACCTAGGTTTAGTAATATCCATTCTTTTTAACTTACTGTAAGCAAAAAAGACTTGACTGTAATTCAGAATTTGTTCTGAGTTTTGTGAATTTTACTAAACTTTTCTGCTTTTCTTGTTTCAGTGATTTGTTTTTCTTTATGTGCAAAACCATGGATTTTAGGTATAGAATTCTCTTGGGGTAATAAAAGAGAGTTAATTTTTCCTCCCTTGATGCATTCACTTAGGGCCTGATCCAAGGACATCTGTGGGTTTTGGATCAGTCCCTTAATGTCTGCTAACATTCATGGGAAATGTACGTGTGTGTCTTGGGAGATTAAGTTCTCATTATCTTTGGGAACAGCCCTCCATATTTAATTCATCAGAAATAAATGAAAAATTCTACAATTATTATGACTATTATTATTCAGTTGTACTCTGCCATAGCTGAGGCACTTTAAGAACATGGGAGAAATGTTTACTATAGTCTTCGATATTCTTTGTTTATAACAGAAAGATTGGAAGTATTTTTTTAAATTACATTTGTACCTATTACTCATCCAGAGGTGCTGCTATTTATTCTATTGATTTTCTGTGGTAGAAGTTAAATATGACCAAAACTGACATTTTGAGCATGAACCTATTTGAATTTTGGGACAGTGCAGCAAGGAGTCAGTTTCCCAGCTCCAACCCCGGCTCAGGTAGTTTTAGTCCCAGATACAGAAACAAAAGAAGCTGGCCTATATTTTCTAATTTCTGATGTGGATGCATCCAAAATCTCACAAGATTTCAGTCCAAGATGTAGAAATATCCTGACAATAAAATGATATTACCAAATCAGGTCTTCCTATGCGTTTTCTGTTTCGGGCTAAAATGGCAGAGGCCACTTTGCTAGACTTTGGTGCAAACCAGAACCCTAACTTCAAATGAGTTACCGCCATTATAGTCTAACAGTAATTCTGATTCACACCCCTCCTCTTTGGCCTGTCTCTCGATGGAATCCATTGATGGAAGGGCTAAACTATGAGAAGATTTATGCTTTGGATCAGTAATCACTGGATTCAGTGGATACTGACTCCTGACATATATCCGGGATTTTTTAAACTTTGTAGCTCTGATCACAGTCACATGACTAAGGCCAGGATATAAAAATCAGTCTCTTACCAGAATTCCTGTGTCTTGAGAAGAGAAGAAAAAGAAAGGTTATAATGTGCTGTGGTGCAAGAGATTCAGTTGGAATCCCTATTTGTAAATACAAGTCTTTTGTCTAAAAAGTCAGGAAATGAACCAGTTCTCCCCTCCCCCCCCCCAGTCTTTAAAAAGAACATTTATTTCATTGCTAATTGACTCTATATACAATTCTGTGTAAGGAAACAGTTGAGCCATTATTGACAAAGCAGGCACTGAAATGCAAATACTGTTGTTTGTGTTCCCATGACTGCATTTACCAATTATGTTCTGGCTTCTGTATGGGTTTTTGTGTGGTCTGACTTGTAATCAAAGCTATGGTGACTATTTTTTTGGTACTTTAAAAAAAAATCATATATATTGTGAATTACGTTAAAGTACTCCTGAGAGATTGGCTTAACATAGAAAGCTCAAACTTCAATCTATAAGATTACAATCTTCCTTTTTCTCCCTTTCTCACAACAGCCCCAACAATCACCATTCCAAATCAGTTCCTAAACAGTCAAAAGAAAGCAGCAACTTCTGTATCATAGATGTAACTTTTCTGGCATTGAGAGAAATGTATCAATACTAGCCTTCGAGCCTTGTTTTACTGATACACCTCTTCCCCGATGTAATGCCATCCGATATAACACGACTTCTGATATAACGTGGTAAAGCTGTGCTCGGGGGCGGCTGCGCACTCCGGCGGATCAAAGCAAGTTCAATATAACGCGGTTTCTCCTATAATGCGGTAAGATTTTTTGGCTCCCGAGGACAGCAGTGTATCGAGGTAGAGGTATATGTGCGTTGTAATAAAGGTCCAACAGGAATTCTGGTAAAGAGACTGATTTTTATATCCTGGTCTCAGTCACGTGACTGTGATCAGAGCTACAAAAGTATAAAAAAATCCCTGAAATATGGCAGGAGTCAGTATCCACTGAACCTAGTTGTTACTGATACAATGCGTAAGGGGCATGTTAAAATAGAGATGTAACCAGAGTGCAATATCCGCAGCTGCTGGGTAGACCCTTGAGGTTCATGTCCATCTGGCACAGTCTGGGAAGCTAGTAACCCCACAATTTTTCAAACTATTTTAAAAGGACATTTTACGCATACTGCTTTACCTAAGTCAGATTGAAGGCAAATCTGAGACCTGGACCCTCATCTTCTGCAAGAAAGGACAGGTGAGTATCAGAGCCTGTCATGAAATTGGTGGAGGAATATTTCACATTCCCTTCCAGTTCATGTGCAGACTAGAAGACTATGCAATGTTTTAAAATGCATTAATTAGCCAATATTAATTAACGAGATGATTTTGTACCCTATATAGGCAGGGCAAGTTATATTTAAAAATGTGTTGGCTGGTCATGGTTAATCCTAGGTTTTTCCCTATGTTAAATGTCAAACTGTTATCGTATTTATAAATGTGACCTGCTTTGCAAGTCGAGGCATGGCCCTGCCAACCATAGATAGGAGCATGCTCGGAGGTTCTAAACTGGATGCAGTATCCTCTGCAGTGAAGCTTGAAAGCGCAGCTTTTGTAATGTGTGTCCTATGAGACTTTCCACCACCCTCCAGTTAGCTTTTGGGAGACTGAAAGAAGTTATATCTCAAGTGTCTCTTCATTTGTATTACAAGGAGCCTCCCTCAGGAATCCTGTTGCATCTAAAGTCTGTTAGGCCACGTCCAGACTAGGGGAGGAAAAATCGATCTTAGATACGCAACTTCAGCTACGTGAATAACGTAGCTGAAGTCGAATTTCTAAGATCGAGTTACTCACCCATCCAGACGGCGCGGGATCGATATCCACGGCTCTCCGTGTCGATTCCGGAACTCCATTCGGGTTGATGGAGTTCCGGAATCGATGTAAGCGCGCTCGGGGATCGATACATCGCGTCCAGACTAGACGCGATATATCGATCCCCGAGCAATCGATTTTAACCCGCCGATACAGCAGGTTAGTCTGGACGTGGGCTTAGTTAGGCTAGGCTGTGGAACTCCAACCAGCACTGTACAGAGCAGATCAGAAGGGCTAGGATATGCCCCATAGAAAATAAATCAGAGGCTCACTAAGAAGTGGTAAAAGAAGGCTAAACTCTCTCTTTTTAAGAAAGAGTTGCAGATGCCCACTCAGAAGGGAAGATGGGGGTTCCCTAGGCGACTTTGTAGCTATGTGGTGCAAAATTTTATGACATTATCAATGTCAGTGTTACTGCGTAGTCACCATGAGACCAATTGACAAATGAAAAAGATGTTTCTAAGGTGTTAATGTTAGAGTCTGTTCCTTTAGTACTTGGGGAAACCACCTCGTGGTCAAGTGCATTTCAAGCAATATCCCAGCATTATAGTTTATCCTTCAAATAAATATAAAGATATGACATCTCATGGAACTGCTGAGCACAGCCATTGTAGATTTGGGTGCAGATTTTACTCTGTTTCACTTCTGTAAAGTGGAGTCCTTTTGTTAATCTACTCCAAGTGGAGTTAAACCAGGGAGTGGTGTTGGAATAGAATGAGGTCTTTTTGTTCTACATGATGGTGAATCCTGGCCCTACAAGGGCACCTTTTTATTTGTTGTTTTATAGTAAGCTAGAGTTTAGCTTTAAGAAGTCTGACTTTTAGCAATGTAAATATGTCCAAAATTGATGTTACCAAAATCAGGAACAAGAGAGCTATATAAGTGTTTGTATATGCGTGCACACTTGTTTTCATCTTCAAAACTGCTTAATTCTTCTTAGAATCTGTGATAAAAAGAGTTGAAAGTACACAGCAATAATTGTCGACACTTACGTAACATTTTCATATTCAGAGCCCTTCGCAAACATTATCTAATTAAAAAGAAAATTCCTCCTTGCTCCTTTTATATAAAATAAAAGAAGCAGGTTGCTGCATTTATAGCTAGTCTTGAAGTGCCTTCATCAGAAATCCTGATATTCAGCTTCCTTATAATTAATTTTTTTTAAACAGTTTGAGAAATGATGGAGTTAATGGCAGCGCAGTCTACACCAGCTGGACATTGACCTCAAGGGTCAATCCAGCAGCTGAGATAAGTGCACTGTGGCCACTTCTCTACTTTGCACATGCCCCTTCCCGGTCCTTAGCATGTCCTGTGCATTGGGGCTTCAGGGAGAGATATGGAGACAATTCTGTTGTGCCTACTCCAACTAGAGATTTCAGTGAAGTGTCCACTCTCTTCGTGCCACCTGAATGGCACAAAGGAAACGGAAATGGGTGAGAATCTGCCCCAGTATCTTTTGGCATAGTGCAGATTTGTGGCCTTTGTAACACCATTCTTTCGGTATTTTCATTGAACTTTGTACTGAATATGTATCTATCAAATGTATATGCCCTGTTGTAACTGAGAGCAGAGCATGTGCATGTAGCAGCCAGGCTGTCGTAATATTTTTGGCATTCAATTCTCTGTCTAAAATAGTAAATTATGAATAACTATCTCCGTGGCTTCCACTCCATAGATCTTTAAGACAAGAAGGGACCCTTAAATCATCTAGTTTGACTTCCTGTATAATAGGCCCATAGAATTTCATCTAGTTATTCCTGTATTGATTCCAATAACTTGTGTTTGATTAAAACTTATCTTCCAGAAAGGCATCATGTCTTGATCTGAAGATTTCAGTAGAATGTTCCTGCATTCCCCTTTCTTGCTTTCTTAATGTTCCTTTCCTTCCTCTTTTAGTAGGTTTTCTTTTGGTTTATTTTTTGTTTTGTCACTTTTATATCACTCCCTATTTTTTCTCATTGGGCTTCTCTCTCCTTATCTTTTCTATTACCATTTTGGTTTTGTGTTTTTCTGTTGGTTCCCTTTATGGGTAAAATTAGGTATGGTTGTAGTTGAAGTCAATGTGATTTTTTTAAGCCCAAACCCACAAAATGAACACTCACTTGAAATGCTAGATTGTGCATATGTTTAAAATCTAGTCGACAGTACTCAGATGCCCAGCTGGGCTCCTTGAGCTTATAATACTTAATGGTGCGGTTTAAAGTGTCATCATTGGGATCTCAACTAACACCCTATTGTGGGGTAGATACACCCCATCAAGGGGTGTCCGGTCATGTACAGTCAGCAGGGAGATAATGCACCAACTGCTAGAATCTCTCCAATGGCCTAACCCACAAAACGAGAGAGTGTGATCTAGTGGTTACAGTCCTTTGAGCTACCTTTGCTCCCCGGGCAATGTGACCTAATGGTCAAGATAGATTAGGCTGCCACCCAGGGTCTCAGGCCCTCAGGCAGGGTAGAACAACAAATCAACAGTCTTGGGCACTCAAGCCCTCAGGCAGTGCAGAGTGGCAAGCAAACAGAGGGTGCTCAGGTCCTGAGCCAAGGCAGAGTGGCACACAAACACAACGGGCAGTTCTGCTTAAAACATGATGGCGCGTTTTGATTTAGTGTACATAGATTCCAACCCTGTCTAGCAGATTTACAAATCAGTAATAACTTCAGCTTCAGAAGAAGATAACTATTTTTCAAGTCTCGTATGCAAAGGAAGAACTACATACTGGAAAAGGGAAATGAAGGTATTATCATATTAGCTGAGCAGCGCATTATATCAGTGGGAGATGGATGTGGTAAAAGCTAGAAAAAACGTTTGTGGAGTCCCCTTGGTTAAGATTAGAACAAACAACCCAATGTCTGCATTCATGAGACTATTCCCATTGGAAAAATTCATGAAACAGATGTCAAGAAAATATAGCTACTGTTAAAAATAACACAGTTAATTTCTTCTATTTCATACCTGTAATGATCTGCTACATTAAAAGGGATACTTTCATGGGCGACTAGATAGCTCCGGGGAGTAGGTAATGGGATATAGAGCTTTTCACCTCTTGGGCACTGGCTCAACTCCAGTCCCAAATTGGTAGCAACCAAAATGTATTACTTTCTGACAGCTGTTCAGTGTTATGTGAAATGAGCCTGTATTCCCAGATGGAACCAACTGTCTATACAATTTCTCAAATAAATGTAATATTAAAATAAAATCTTAGTAGAGACCAAATTTACAAACATGGGATCAAATCTGTACTGCGCAGATGCATAAAGTTACTCATGGGGGTAAGTGTTTGCACAGGCCACAGTCTGTGCTTCCGCCTCTGAATATTGACTTTTTTTTTTTTTTTTTTTTTGCGCCACACTTTCACATATCAGAAAGATGCTGAATTTCAGTGACATTCAGATAATAGCTCCAGGTTGCCTCCATATCATGTTTTGCATTATTTTGCAAAGAGTGCACTGCATGTAAATGACCGTATCCTTCTATCAGAGTAAGATGCTGTGGCCTCACACAATATCCTTAACACAGGGTTCTCATAAAAATGACTAATAATAAACTCGTCTTTTGCGTACTCTCCCACTAACAGGCTAAATGTTCATCTAAAGTATACCCCGGGATTGAGTCCTGCAGACTCCGCTCAGTAATAGTAATACTGCTATTGGGTAGACAGGGATAGATTGAGGGAGAAAGAACACAAAGTCAGACAAAAAACCCCAGAAATTGTATTTTCAGTCACTTGGTTTGAGTACTAATGATGGATGTGTGTATATAACTACATGTACAATGGTATATACCTTAAAAATTATACCAGTAATGTTCTTTGTAAAAGAAAAGAGTCTTAGACAAGACTTCCCTTGTCAAAAGGAGGTACAGTATATTGACTGTAGCATATATTGAAAGAGTAAACATCAGCCAGTCTACTAAAGAAAATTAGGTAGCAAATCTAAGAACTATCTGGTAAATCATTAGTTCTCATTTTATTAATGCAGTAATTAACAGTATAATGCAAATTCATATAACTTAAAAAACTACGGTGTAGTGCATCTGTCCTACAATACACAAAGAGAGAGATAAATAGGGTATGAGAAGAACCAGGGCTGCAACTGGGCTACTATGATCCTCGGCTTCATGTTTGAAAGGAACACCCATTCTAGCATTTTTTTGGTGCTGTTATAAGTAAATGGTCACTCTTATCACTCTTAGTCTGCAGCAGGAATTAGTTCTCTAATAGTGTGAGAATCTGTATCCAAAGCCAAAACTCAGGTGAATATAATTCTATTCTGACCACACATGTATCAAAATTCCTTCACAGGAATTGGACTGAATAAATAGTTCTAGGAAAAACAGGGCTATTATTGGTCAATGACATTTCCAAACTGTACACATAGCCCATACCGTGTTGCCAAGTCTTGAGAATTTTATCCCAACTCTCAAAATATTTGGTGATTTTCTTAATGCTTTGGATCCTTGAGTACTGTGATTACATGAGAATCTCAGCTTTCATTTAAATAAAAAGGTGAGATTTTTTTAGCTTGTGGTTGTGAAGAAAAGTGTGACTATAACCTGAGCCTAACCCAATGGCTCAAAACCAAAATGTGAATAACATTTATTATTTCTTAAAATAGCTTATGATTCTTGGGGCCTGACTTACAATTTCTGAACACTGGAGATTGATAATATGACTTATATGTCCAGAAGGATGGGACTCTATTATCCATGTTATGTGTCTTTTATTATGATGATTATAGTAATAATGCTTCCAGTGAAGTCATTCAAGAATATGCACACTTCTAGGATAGGCTGAAAGTTACCTGGCCTCAGGTCTCATGCCTAACCACGCGTACCCAACAATACATTCCTTCTTGTGTGTTTTGCACCTGTAGAAGGATGTTTTCTCTGTGAAGGATAAAGAAAGAGATGTGTCTGTGAAAAGCAATAGTTAATCTTTAGCAGAATTTTCATAATGCCTACTTTAGATGATTCTGATTCTCTTTATAAAATCATTCCCAGCTCCACCCCAACGAACTGAACATTTCCATTACATTTTTGGATCAAAACCTTGTGTAGACAGTCATACCGTACAGCAGTGTGCCCAGTAAAAGGTATCATCTTAGCTATCAATGTCTCTCTCACCTCAAAAGCATTTGCAAAATATGTTACACCATTCCCTTGCCAGCAGAGGTGCTGGAACAATTTGTATAGTGGGGTTACTGAGAGCTAATGAACCAGACTGTAAACCTTGTATGTAATGGAAATCACTTCAAGCCAAGGGGTGCTGCTGCACCCCCAGCACCTTAGTTTCAGCCCCTGTGTTTGCGAGGTACAATAGCTTTAGTTTCAAAAAACGCGGCCTTGGAAAGAGTTATGAAATATATTTATTACCCTTGAAAAACAATTTTAAACATTTCAAAGAGTTACTGACAGGGATGTGTGTGGTTCTTAGATAGCTATGATGCCATAGACAGAAACACATGGCAGATTCTCAGAATCCTTACACATTTACAGTGTCATGTGCCATAGTCTTGGATTACTTCTAGTAATGGTGGAAATCCTGGTGACCATTTAACCCCTTCATTGTTTGTTCCTGCATGACCTTTGTGTGTTGATTACAACAACATTCTCTGAAGTGCCAGCTTTCTGCTGATGTACCAGCTACATGGGGCAGCAATAGAAGTGCATCTTGTTCTGTCTATCTAGTATTTTCAGCTGCACCAAAGTGGGATATAAATGTGTTTTAACTTAAGTTTTGGTTCAATAATAGTATATAGTTTATACTATGCTTTCCAATGTTTTCCAGTGCTTATGGTACAACAAGATAGCTTTTATTATTCCCATTTTCCAAATGGGGACTCCAGAGCAAAGAAGGATTAAGTGACTTCCCTATGTTCACATGTGAACTGGTAGAAGATCTGAGTTCTGTTCCAGCCTTGTGCTCTGATAGTCTGACTCTTTCAGTAAGAGGATTTACCAGACAGTATTACACCTGACGGTTTTTGTTGTTTTTTTTTAACTGGCAAATATTTGGTAGTTCGGTAAGACTGTTCCCTCCTCCTCATCTATGAAGTGTTTTACTTTGGGGTGTTGTATGGGAATGCTTCCACATACCTGCATCCCTCAGCTCATTACTTTCAGCATGAGATTCATGGACTCAACTATGTTGTATATACATTACATTTATTAGTTGTCATAAAACTCTCCATACTCGCTAAAACTATGCCCCAGCATTAGTCCTTATGATATCCTGGAGCTGTGCATTTCACAATTATGCTGTATTCTGGCATCACAGAAACTGGTGGGATAATTCTCATGCCTGGAATACTGGTGTAGAGGGGTATAGTTTGTTCAGGAAGGTCAGGCAGGGTAAAAAAGGAGGAGGTATTGCATTATAAATCAAGAATGTATACACTTGATCTGAGGTCCAGAAGGAGGTGGGAGGCAAACCAGTTGAGAGTCTCAGGGTAAAGATAAAAGGGGTAACACACGGGGTAATGTCATGGTAGGGGTCTGCTGTAGACCATCAAACCAGGAAGAGGAGGTGAATGAGACATATGTGGAACAAATAATAGAACTATTCAAAACACAAGACCTGGTAGTAATGGAGGACTTTAACTATGCAGACATCTGTTGGAAAAGTAATATGGTAAAACACAAAATTTCTAGTAAGCTCTTGGAATGTATCAGGGACAACTTTTTGTCCCAGAAAGTGGAGGAAATAACCAGGGAAACTGTCATTTTAGCTTTGATTCTGACCAACAGGGAGGATTTTGTAGCAAATCTGAAGGCGGAAGGCAATTTGGATGAAGGATTTCATGAAATGATAGATTTTATGATTCCAAGAGAAGGAAGGAATTAGAGTAGCAGACTAAGGACAATGGACTTCAGAAAAACAGAGTTTAACAAACTCAGAGAACTGGGTAGGTAAACTCCCATAGCAAGAAAATCTAAGGGAAAGAGAAGTTCAGGAGAGCTGCCAGTGTCTCATGGAGACAATATTAAAGGTACAACTGCAAAATATCCCCATTGCAAAGGAAAGACAAAAAGAATAATAATATGGCTCTATCAGAAGCTCTTTAATGATGGGAAAATATAAAAAAAAATCCTACAGAAAGTGGAAACATGGACAAATTATTAAGGAGGATTAGCATGGGCAGGTAGGATCAAAATCAGAAAGGTTAAGGCACAGAACGGGGACATAAAAGGCAATAAAAAGAGGTTCTTTGAATACATTTGGAGAAAGGCTAAGAAAACTATAGGTCTTCTACTCAGAGGCAATGAGAGCTAACAATCGATTACTTCAATAAAGCTAATGTTTTTAATGCCTATTTTGCCTATTAATGATGACCAGATACTCATCACAATTAATATTAACAATGGGGGTGGAAGGAGGAGAAAGAAATGTAAAGCAAAATAGAAAAAGAAAAAGTGAAAGGATATTTAGATGAGTTAGATGTATTTAAGTCAGCAGGGCCTTATGATACTTAATGAACTTGCGGAAGCAATCTCGGAGCCATTAGCAATTACCTTTGAGAAGTCCTGGAGGACAGATGAATACTCAGAAGACTGGAGAAGGGCAAACAAAATACCTATCTTTTAAAAGAGGACAAAGGGGATTATAGATCAGTCAGCCTAACTTCAATTCCTGGAAAGATACTGAAGCAAATTATTAAACAATCAGCGTATAAGCACCTAAAGGACTATAAGGTTATAAGGAATAGCCAGCATGGATATATCAAGAACAGGGTTTCTCAAACTGGGGGTTGTGACCTCTCAGGGGGTCACAAGGTTATTACATAGGGGGTCATGAGCTGTCAGCCTCCACCCCAAACCCCGCTTTGCCTCCAGCATTTATAATAGTGTTAAATACAAAAAAAGTGTTTTCAGTTTGTAAGGAGGGTGTGTCACACTTGTAGGTTTGGTATGTGAAAGGGGTCACCAGTACAGAAGTTTGAGAAACACTTGTCAAGTACAAATAATGACAAACCAACCTAATTTCCTCCTTTGACAGGGTTATTGCCAAGCAGATTGGGGGAAGGAGTAGATGTGAACATTCTTGATTTTGTAAGGCTTCTGACACAGTCCCACAAGACATTGTCATAAACAAACTAGGGAAATGTGGTCTCGATGAAATTACACTAAGGCGAGCGCACAACTAGTTGAAAGACTACTTAAAGAGGAGTTATCAGTGGTTCACTGTAAAACTGGAAGGGTGTATCTAGTGGGATCCTGCAAGAGTCAGTTTGGGGTCTGATACTATTCAATACTTTAATTATTGACTTGGATAATGGAGTGAAGAGTATGCTTATAAAATTTGCAGATGACACCAAATGGGGAGGGGTTGCAAACACTTTGGAGGAGGGGATTAGAATTCAAAACAACCCTGACAAATTGGAGAATTGGTTTGAATTCAACAAGATGGAATTCAGTAAAGACAAAGTGCAAAGTACTTCAGTTAGGAAGAAAATATCAAATGCACAGCTACAAGATAGAGGATAACTGGTTAGGTGGTGATACTGATTAAAAGGATCTGGGAGTTATAGTAGATCACAAATTGAATATGAGTCCACAATGGAATGCAGCTGTGAAAAAGGCTAATATTTTGGGGTGTAGTAACAGGAGTGTCGTATATAAGAGTTCGGAGGTATTTGTCCCACTCTACTTAGCACTGGTGAGACCCTAGCTGGAGTAGTGTGGCCAGTTCTGGATGCCACACTTTAGGAAAGATGTGGGCAAATTGGAGAAAGTCCAGAGGAATAACACAAGGTTTAGAAAATCTGACCTATGAGGAAAGGTTGAAAAAAATGGCGCTTATTTAATCTTGAGAAAAAGAGTGAGGAGGGACTTGATAACTCTTCAAATATGTTAAGGCCTGTTAGAGGATTGTATTAAATTTTTCTCTATATCCTGTGCAGGTAGGCTAAGATGTAATGGGCTTAATTTGCAGTAAGGAAGGTTTCAGTTAGATATGGGGGGAAACTTGCTAACCTTAAGGATAGTTAAGCTCTGGAATAGGCTTCTAAGGGAGCTTGTGGAATCCCCATCTTTGGATATTTTTAAAACAGGTCGGACAAATACCCATGTTGGGTGGTCTTGGTTTACTTAGTTCTTCCACTGCACAGGGGGAGATGAATTCTCAAGATCCTTTCCAGCCCTACGTTTTTATGATTCTGTTTTATTTATTTCTCTGATTTTAAACTAGCGCACCATTAATTTAATCAGGACTTTATTTGGAGTCAGTTCCAATAGTAAAGATTGACCAATTTTCACTATAATCTCAGTTACCTCAACCAAGTTCCTTGTGGTCTTGGTTTACTTAGTTCTTCCACAGCACAGGGAGAGATGAATTCTCAAGATCCTTTCCAGCCCTACGTTTTTATGATTCTGTTTTATTTATTTCTCTGATTTTAAACTAGCGCACCATTAATTTAATCAGGACTTTATTTGGAGTCAGTTCCAATAGTAAAGATTGACCAATTTTCACTATAATCTCAATTACCTCAACCAAGTTCCTTCTGATTCTCTGTTCCATGTTAAATAGGCTTTATTCTGGCAACATTTATCAAGTCCAGTGTCACTGTATCTCTGACCATCTTTGTCCTTCTGTGGACCTTTGGTGTCAGCTGTATCTTAAACAAAGGCAACCAAAAAGAGAGAGGCATGCGTGTCCTTGTTCAGCTAATTGCATGATGCATTGTGTGGTGCAGCCTAATACTATACAATGTTCTATATTTTCTGTTCCCCTCTTACACTCCCCAAACATTTATTTTCTATTCTTAATTGGTAAAGCACATTGTGCAGATATTTTCATTGAGCTATCTATAACTTATTCCATTTTCACTGAGGATCCCACAAGTTCAGAAAGCACTTGAGAATTTTAGGTGTCTAGGCCAACGTGGATTACTGTTCACATATGCAAATAAAATTTCATCTGCTGTCTTGATTGCTGCTCAATAGCCCAATGCACTTAAGCCTTTGTACAGTGTCTCACACAAAGGAAGCTGTACCTGATTGTATTTCCTGTTCTCAAACCCTATGTCTGCGCTGCAATTAAACACCTGCAATTAAAAACTCACAGCTGGCCTGTGTCAGCTGACTTGGGGTCATGGGGCTCAGGCTAAGGGGCTGTATAATTGCGGCGTAGATGTTCGGGCTCAGGCTCTAGGTCTATCTCTGAGCCTGAACATCTGCACTGCAGTTAAACAGCCTGTGAACCCAAGTCAGCTGACACCGACCAGCTGTGGGTTTTTAACTGCAGTGCAGACATATCCAAAGATTCTGGATGATACAAAAGTGAAGTTTTAAAACTTTTAGCATAGAAAATAAATACTTTCAAATGAGTCAGAGCCATCAAGTTCTGCATGACCTGCACAACCGTATGATCATCAGTATTATCTTATTTTCACTGCACCTTCCCTTCAATTGTTACTTACACTTATTTGTTTCAAATTAAATTGTAAAATCTTGAAGTAGTAAATCTTGTCTTCTGATGTGTTTCTGCAATGGCTACAACAGTAAGTCCTGATCCTGGTTAAGGCCTTTGAGAGAAACTGCATTATAAATGCCTTCCGTTCAATGTGTTTAGAGTTTCTCTGTGAGAGGGTGCCAGGTTGCATGTGTTTCTCCAGTGGGAGTTACCAAAGGGCCTGGCGGTTCTTCAATCTTTTAAAGTCATTGCACTTTGTCACATTTATACAAGTGGTGCAGAGCTGCAGGGTGAGGGTTACTGTAAGAGGAGGAAGGGTTTATTTTCCCCCTTAACACAAGGCTGTAACTAGGGCAGAAGGAGAGGGGCCACCCAGAGCACAGAGCCGGTGGGGATGCAAAAGTGGCTCAATGCAGGATTGGACCCAGCAGTCTCAGAGCCTCCCCCTGCAGGATTGGGCCTGCAGCATTAGGTGGAGCTCAGGATGCTCAGTATCCCCTCACCCCACAGTATTATGGGTCTAGTGACCCTGGCTGAACCAGGCTTTCCTCGGCGCTAGGGCCTCAGTGGTGGCAGGCAGGGCTCTGAGTGCCAGCTGGTGGGAAGGGCAGGAGGAGGGTGGTCTGCATGGCTGGTTCCAGGTGAGTTATATGCAGCTCTGTAGGTAGGAGACCGGCTGCACCAAGTTCCTGGGAGGCAGGAGTGTAGGGGGCTAGGGCCAGGAGGGCATGAAGGGAGCACGGGAGGTGAACGCTGGGTTAGGGAAGAAGGTGATACAAGAGCGTCAGCATAGGTGCTTGGAGGATAAGGTTGCACTCTTGTTCCCTACACTGTGTGCAAGGCTGAGCCCTGACGGAGCTGTGTCGCCAGCCTGGGGCCTGGCCGGGGGAGAGAGGACATCTGGAATTAAGGCTTTGTCATAACTTTCCTAATCAGATCTGAACCTTAGAGTTCAGAACATGAGAAGCTAGCATGAAACCTCCAACTTTAATTGCCAGCTTGGATCTGATATCGCTGCCACCAGCCAGAAAATTCCAGTGTCTGGCTCACTCTGGTCTCCCCAAAACCTTCCCTGGGGGACCCCAAGACTCAGATGCCCTGAGTCTCACCACAAAGGGAAATAACCCACTTCCCTTCCCCCTCTTTACCTCCTCCCAGATTTCCCCGCCCTGGGTACTCTAGGATATTCTCTGCTTCAAGTCCTTGAAACACAAGTACCGAGAGATCAAATCTCTTTCTCCCCTCACCCAGAGGGTATGCAAAGTCAGGCTTAGTAAATCTAACACAAAGAGATTTTCCCCCTCCCTTCATTCCTTAGCCTTCCCCAGTGAAAAAACTCAAACAGGTCTTAAAAAGAAAGCTTTGTATAAAAAGAAAGAAAAAGACATAAAAATGGTCTCTGTATCAAGGTGACAATATACAGGGTCAATTGGTTAAAAGAAAAAATGAATAAACAGCCTTATCCGAAAAGAATACAATTTAAAACATTCCAGCAACTACACACATGTAAATACAAAAAAACGATATAACCCTATTGTCTTACTATCCTTGTACTTACAACTTGGAAACAGAAGATTAGAAAGCCTGGAGATAGAGAGAGCACTCTCAGAGCCGAGAGGGCCACCGAACCAAGACAAAGAACACCCACCCAAAAACTTCCCTCCCTTGACATTTGAAAAATCTTGTTTTCTGATTGGTCCTCTGGTCAGGTGTTTGGTTCCCTTTGTTAACCCTTTACAGGTAAAAGAACATTAACCCTTAGCTATCTGTTTATGACAGGCTTCCATTAAAGTTGCTCCTCACCAGTTGTACACACTAGAGGGTATTTGCAATTTAAACGGACTCATGCGTGGCCAGAGTTTCTGACACACCCACGGGAATTGCTCAGGGCACTCACCGGGTTGGTGCTGTCTTGGGGCTTTTGCCGCACACAGGGATGGCCTGTACCCCATGGCTGTTGACAAACCTTTGAACCTGACACAACTGCATGGCAGTGGCAGGAGGAAATGCCTCCTAGAGCCCCACATGGCTGAGGACTGGGGAGTCCAAGGCTGCAGTTCTGGCTGAGGTGTCTGGAGACTCAGGTGTTCACAGCCGCTGGTGAAATGATGGCCCCTGTCACTCGCACGTAGATTTCCAATTACAGTGGCCAGCTTTTATCTGACCCTGTTCTGTTCTGTAACAGCCTTCTCACTGCATTGAACAGCTCACTGGCACTGGGATGGAGGAGGAGTAACTCAGGGAAGTACAGCTCTGTTGTGACAGTTACACAGCCTGTTGGAACTAGCCTTGGAGAGCTTCACGGTTGTGGCAGAACCCCTGTCGCCTGCACCAAAGCACAGAACACTGATGCCTGAGCTAACGGAGAATCCCTGCTATCTGTGAGCAGTGTAGGGCCAATGACAACCAGAGGAACCATGGGAGGTACATGGTGCACATACGCACCAGCCTGTTCATTACCCACTTACTTAGACAAAGCTTGCCATCAGAGCAGTTCAGATCTTTCTTCTGACAGCAGAATAAATCTCTGTGCACTAATTACTTCCACAGTCTGTGCTTGGCTTGCCTGAGATGGGCTCTTGGGACGTGGGGAGGGAGAGAGGCCCAAAGAGAGGTGCTGATTGACAGCTGATGCTGCGTCCCGGGCCTGCACCAGCCACCCCTGCCATTGTGACAGGGAGCGACACTTCCCCTCCCATCTCCAGTGGGTACCCCTGCAGCAGGTACCCCCTCCAGCACCCCCCAGATATCCCCTCCAGTGGCTCCAAACTGTACCCCCCTCCAACTTCCCCATCTCCTCTATTTGGGAACTTGAAATATGGCAACTCTCAGGGTTGCTCCATTCTCACGGCCTTTATTTCTGGAGCTGGTAGAAGCAAGTCAACCCTGCCAGCGGCAGCCGCTGGGCACCAGGCTTGCATGACTGAGCTCAGAGCTTGGGCCATGCAACCGCAAGGCTGGGAGCCACAAGGCTGGGGCTGGGGCAGGGAAGCCAAAGGGAGCAAGGGGCAGTTCCACTCTGCGCACAGGGAGCAGGTGGAGAGTGACCCAACTGCAATGGCAGGTCCCCGGGCTGAGTGTGTCCAGGCTGTTGAGAGGCAGGTGCCCAAGAGGAATGAGTACTCCAAGGAGCACCTCAGGGAGCCAGGCTCCACAGGTAGATGCTGGCTCCAGGGGGTGTTGCCAGCCAGCACCAGGCTCCTTCAGGGCTCAGGCAAGGGTGTGTCAGGGGTACAGGTGGGAACTGTGCCAACCACCTTGCCTGCAGAGCTCCAGGCCATACAGAGGTGGCCTGGCTTGGGGAGTGGGGCAGGGATGGCTGCTGGATAGCCAGCCAGTGGCCAGGCTCCCGCAGCGAGGAGAGTCGGGCTTGAGCGGGCTGGGTGGTTCCTACCAGCTTCTGATCAGCTGGCTCCTGGTAGAAGGCCTCAGTTTTCAAACTGTCCCCCAGGGGGACATGCTCCACAGTTTGAAAACCACTGTGCTAAATGGAAGGCAGAAATCTGGGGGCCATGATCCTGTGCATGCCCCCCATTTGTTGACTCTAG
Organism: Gopherus flavomarginatus; assembly: GCF_025201925.1. Lineage (NCBI taxonomy): Eukaryota > Metazoa > Chordata > Testudines > Testudinidae > Gopherus > Gopherus flavomarginatus. Next base: position 23,921,700 of record NC_066618.1, on the reverse strand, counting down.
AGGGCACAAATATGCATGCTCATCCAGGGCGCTAAAATGCTTAGTTATGGCTCTGTCTTAACAAGTAAGTTTTTAAAGAAAAATTATATTTCCTTGTCACATGAAAAAAGTAATGTGTATATAAATGCTAGCCATTATTTTGGAAATGGCTGAAACTCAAAAATCCTGGCTGGAAACCATTAGGAAAGCAATGTTCTGTAGTATCAATTAATGCATTGTTTTTCTTTTCCTTTCATGTTGCTAACCAGGCCAAGAGATAAGAAGCCAGCTGTATTCCATCTTGTCAGATGAGTTAAGTCACTTTGTGGTACACTGGTCATCTGGAAGATGAAAACTCCATTTCACTCTGAGTTTGAATTTTAGCTCACATTTTCCAGGTCATCTTTGTCTGCACTAAATGTTCCTGCGTGCCACACATTTTGAATGTGTGTTCAGATATGTTTAAAGAAATAATACAGCATTCCTTATTAGAATAGAAAATGGACTCGAAAAGAATGTTGTACACAGTTTGTAAGATAATTAAGAAAGACAAGGAAGGAACTGGTAATTAATTGTCTTTGGAGGATATATCTTAGTCATTGAAGCCATCTCACCTAGTGTTAGTGCTTTCCTGTACACCAGGGGTTCTCAAACTGGGGGTCAGGACCCCTCGGGGGCGCAGGGTTATTACATGGGGGGTCACGAGCTGTCAGCCTCCACCCCAAACCCTGCTTTGCCTCCAGCATTTATAAAGGTGTTAAATATATTTAAAAAGTGTTTTTAATTTATAAAGAGGGTGGGTTGCACTTAGAGGCTTGCTATGTGAAAGGGGTCACCAGTACAAATGTTTGAGAACCACTGCATACACTGAGAAGGGAGCATGCTGAGAATTTCAGGGTTCTGTGGGCTGAGCTTTGTAATTATGCTTGCTATCTTTTGACTTATTGGTCCAGCCCAGGACTGAGAAGTAAGTTGGTCATACTGTCTCTCACCCTCAGCTGGCAGGATTTGTGTGAGGAGGAAGGACACTGAGATACACAAGCCCCGGGGGCAAACATTCAGCCCAGTCATCACATCACTTTGTATTTAAAGCAGCTGAGGAAAATTTGTGGGCCGACTTCGCTGTTGGAAGCAGAGGGTTTGGGCTCAGGTGGTGTTATGCACCCACTTCTTTTGGAAGCCCCCTGTGCATGTTTGTTGCTCTTCTGGTGGAAGTGATGATGTGGTGTAGACAGGGAATGACAGTTTGACACAGCATCTCCTCAATCCAAATGTGAGGGAAAATAACTGCAGCAATTAATGTTGAGCCTGCCCGAGTTACCACTTTGCACATACAAACATCCTTTGGGGGAAGTTCACCCACCATCATGGGGACAAGAGGAATGCAGGGAACCAATGAATAACATAGTCATTGAACTGTTCTATGAATGATAGAACTTGAGAATTCCATAGGTTAGAAGGGTAACACTCTCTGTCCAATTCCATTCTTTTCTGTTCAGGTTCTGATACTGTCCTCCCCACTGTAACATCTGAGCACCTTCTAGTAGTGCATTAAGTGAAATGGCTAAGATCTGTCCTGTGTGGCAGTGTTCTGGGGGAAATGGGAAGAAGACAGAACTCACTTCTAAAGAGCTGATTCCAAAGAACCTTCGTGAGTTCTAGTTCTTCTTTTGTAGCGCAGGGTTTATCCCCTGGATGTAATTGTAGCATGAGAGCACACTCAGATCCTGCATGCGAGCTACTAAATCACTGCTCTGTAAGGCTGTCTTCACGTGTCCTTTTAAATAACTGGGTACTTTACTATTATTGCTGTTTACATTATGTTCTAATGTGCAGCAGTAGAAATCAAACCACATTTGCCAGAAATGAACTTATTAAGGGCAGATCTACACTACCGCTTACGTCGATCTAACTTATGTCCTTCAGGGGGGAGAAAAATACACCCCCCTTAGCGCCCTAAGCTCTCTTGCTGGCATAGCTTCCACCTCTGGTGGAGATGATGTAATTATGCTGATGGAAGAGCGCTCTCCCTTTGGCATAGAGCGACTTCACCAGATGCGCTACAATGGCACAGCTGTGCTGATGTAGTTCTTCTAGCGTAGACCTGCTCTAAAGCCTCTTATGCTACCCAATTTGGTTATAAACATTTTTTCCTCAAGTACAGAAGATTGTATGTCAGTGTTACTATGCATCCTCTTTATGCAAAGTGTTGCTAGATATTAATATTCACAATCAGTGGAATGGTTAACTTATAGGACCCACACAAAATTTAATAACATTGGAAGTGATTCAGCTCTCAAATAGGTATAAGTCAGGCAAAACTCTGTAAAAGTTGTTTGAGTCACGCCAGTGTGAAATAGTGTAAATGAGATTAGAATCAAGCACTTGGTGTACAGAGTGAATAGACTGCAATTGTGATTTGTTTATGTACTAGGAAACTGGATGAGTAAATTAATTAAAAATGAATCTGCAGTAGGAAGACAATTTTTAACCCTTGTGTATGGGAAGTTGGGAGAAGGAGGTTAGATGTTAACCCTTGACTGCTGGCATGGTTTGATTATTCAGAATATAGGTGTTATAATTTATTGCATTCTAATTAAAGTCAGTTGAAAGTTTGGCTAGAACATTCATCTATAGTTATTTTTCTTCTATATATGTATCAGACATCTATAACCGAGTTACTTCTCTACCCTTGTTTGTTTTTCTTGGAAGAAAAATACTTTGTCTAAGCCATATTCTTTTTACTGCGAATTCAATTGCTAGTTTAACAATTTCCACATTTTCATACCAGGTTCTCATTATTATTATTATTTTTATTTATCTCATTTCCTGTTTGATAACCCTGTGGGTTAGGAACAGTCCGAGGGACTCCTGACATACATTGGTACTTTAACAAGAATGAGCCTCTGTGTCTTAAAAGCAGTGGAACACTGACTAGATATGAACAACACCACAAATCCCAAGCATTCAAAAATCGTGTCTGGCCTCAACAATCATGACATTGGCTTAAAACCCAGGAGATTTGAAAATAATAAATCTGGATTATTTTTATTTGCTTTCTGGATTCTGGGCCAATTAGGGTTCGTATTTCCAAACGTTTTTCTGTATTCATGAGCACTATAAACTTCCTTTTCTGTCTTTTTTTTTAAATGAAAGCTTTGATTCTCTCATAATCACATGACACCAGGAGACTGGGCACTAAGAAAAACTTCATATATTGTGAGACTCACAGAATCATGAGTGTTGGCGGTACTCCAGTGGTATATAGCAGCTTATACTTGATTTATTATTATTTTTGCTTTCAAACATTTATTTGGAATATTGTCATTTTCCAGACGGCCAGCTAATGCCTGCTGAAGTGGGCTATATTAGACTCAGAGACTGTGACTGTATTTACAGTCATCAAAAGTTAAGGAGAACAGACTGAAAACTGCTGTAAGTATAGTGAGCTATAGAGTACAGAGCTACATGGTTACACTGCACCGTGCTACTAACCTTTAATAGTCAACAGTGCAAATATTGTTTCAGAATTGCATTGCTTCAGACTTTTGCAACATTTCATATTTAGTGATACTGTACTGTAAAGCTCCAAGTGTTACCATTTGATGTATTTTAAAAAACAGAATTACCAGAAACCAAAATACTCCCAGGTTATGAAGGTGTAATGCCGAAAATGGATTCTATTATGACATTCCAGGGTGCAATCCAGACCCACCTGCCCTGCAACTTGGGCAATATTTTGTTGCTGTAACTCCCTACCTGGGCCCCTCACAAATAGCATCCGGGTCACACCTTGACTGTCTCTATTCAGCTGCAGCCTCCAACAACACGCCAGTCACACTGGCTTCCACCACCCTTGGTTACCACATTCAGGGTGATTCCAACACACTCCCAGTCCTGAATTCCCCACCACTATCCTGCCCTTTCCTGGAAAGTTCAGATATTTTAGGTCTGGTGCCCCTGTAAGGGACAAATATCCAACACTTTGCTATTTTTTAATGGATTTACCAGTTCAGTATGAATGCAACACTGGATTAGTTGTGATTAAAGAATAAAACAAGTTTATTTAACTGCAAAGAGAGAAATTTTAAGTAAGTATAAGTATAAAGCATTGAAGTTAGGGCCTGTCTACACTACCAGGTTATGTTAATATAACTTATGTTGCTCAGGGATGTAAATAAGCCACCCTCTGAGCGATGTAAGTTGAACTGACCTAAGCTCTGGTGTGGACAAGCACAAGCCTTGACTTCTCCCTATGACACAGAATCATAGGGCTGGAAGGGACCTTGGGAGGTAATCTGATCCAGTCCCCTGAATTTGTAGCAGGACTAATTATCTAGACCATTCCTGACAGGTGTTTGTCTAACCTGCTCTTAAAAATCCTCCGATGATGGAGACTTCACAACCTCCCTAGTCAATTTATTCCAGTGCTTAACCACCCTGACAGTTAGGAAGTTTTTCCTAATGTCCAACCTAAACCTCCCTTGCTGCAATTTAATCCCATTGCTTCTTGTTCTATCGTCAGAGGTTAAGAAAAACAAATTTTCTCCCTCCTCCTCCTTGTAACAATCTTTTACATATTTGAAAACTGTTATCATGTCCTCTCTTTCTTTTTTCCCCAGACTAAACAAACCCAATTTTTTCAATCTTCTCTCCCAGGTCATGTTTTCTAGACCTTTAATCATTTTTTTTGTTCTTCTCTGGACTCTCTCTAATTTGTCCACATCCTTCCTGAAATGTGGTGCCCAGAACTGGACACAATACTCCAGTTGAGGCCTATTTATCACAGAGTAAAGCAGAAGAATTACTTTTTGTGTCTTGCTTACAACACTCCTGCTAATACATCCCAGAATGATGTTCACTTTTTTTGCAACGGTGTTACACTGTTGACTCATATTTAGCTTGTGCTTCACTATGACCCCAGATTCCTTTCTACAGTACTCCTTCCTAGGCAGTCATTTCCCATTTTGTGTATGTTCAATTGATTGTTTCGTCTTAAGTGGAGTACTTTGCATTTGTCCTTATTGAATTTCATCCTATTTACTTCAGACCATTTCTTCAGTTTGTCCAGATCATTTTGAATTTTAATCCTATCCTCCAAAGCACCTGCAATCCCTTCCAGCTTGATATTGCCCACAAACTTTATAAGTGTACTCTCTATGCTATTATCTAAATCATTGATGAAGATATTGAACAGAACAGGACCCAGAACTGATCCCTGCGAGACTCCACTCGTTATGCCCTTCCAGCATGAATGTGAACCACTGATAATTACTCTCTGGGAATGGTTTTCCAATCAGTTTTGCACCCACCTCATAGGAGCTCCATCTAGGTTGCATTTCTCTATTTTATTTGTGAGAAGGTCATGAGGGAAAGTATCAAAAGCTTTTCTAAAATCAAGTATATAATCAAGTCTGCTGCTTCGCCCCCATCCACAAGGCTTATTACCCTGTCAAAGAAAGCTACCAGGTTGGTTTGACAGGATTTGTTTTTGACAAATCCACCTGACTGTTACTTATCACCTTATTATCTTCTAGATGCTTGCAAATTGCTTGCTTAATTATTTGCTCCATTATCTTTCCGGGTACAGAAGTTAAATTGACTAGTCTAAACAAGGAGGAGTCCTTGTGGCACCTTAAGCCATGGCTATACTGGCGCTTTACAGCGCTGCAACTTTCGCACTCAGGGGTGTGAAAAAACACACCCCTGAGCGCTGCAAGATACAGCGCTGTAAAGCCTCAGTGTAATCAGTGCCGCAGCGCTGGGAGCGCAGCTCCCAGTGCTGCAAGCTACACCCATAAGGGATGTGGTTTACGTGCAGCGCTGGGAGAGCTCTCTCCCAGCACTGGTGCTCCGACTACACTCACACTTCAAAGCGCTGCCGTGGCAGCTCTTTGAAATGTCAAGTGTAGCCATGCCCTCAGAGACTAACAAATTTATTTGGGCATAAGCATAAGCATCTAGTCTACATTGGAGGGGGAGGCGATGTAAGATACGCAACTTCAGCTACGAGATTAGCGTAGCTGAAGTCAACGTATCTTATTTTGACTTACTCCCAGTCCTCACGGTGTGGCATCGGTGGCCGCGGCTCCCCCATCGACTGTGCTTCCGCCTCTTGCCCTGGTCGAGTCCCGGAGTTGATGGGAGCACGTTCAGGGATCAATTTATCGCGTCTAGATGAGACGCGATATATCGATACCCGATAGGTCGATCGCTACCCGCCCATCCAGCGGGTAGTGTGGACGTACCCTGATTTAGTCTCTAAGGTGCCACAAGGACTCCTCGTTGTTTTTGCTGATACAGACTAACACGGCTACCACTCTGAAACCTGTTGACAGGTCTGTAATTCCCAGGGTTGTCCTTATTTCCTTTTTCATAAATGTGCACTATCTTTGCCCTTTTCCAGTCTTCTGAAATCTCCCCCATCTTCCATGACTTCTCAAAGACATAGCTACAGCCTCTCACTGAGGTGGTTTTAATAGGCTAACGGGAGAGCTTTCTCCCATCAGCACAGAGCAGGCCTGCACAACTCGTGAAGCAGCGAGGGCCATATTACTCCAAAGAAAAGAGCTGAGGGCCGAACCCCTCCCCCCCCGCCCTGCCAAACCCCCCCCCCAGCACCGCCACCCCCCCAAAACACAACACCCCCCCCCCAGCGCTGCCCAGCCCTTTGAAATACTCCCTCCCCAGCACCTCCCATCCCGCAGAAACAAACCCTCCTTCCGCAGCACTGCCCCCACTGAAACAGCGGTATTGAACCTTGGTAATATGTTATAGCGGGACCCTAGAGGTAGTATAATTAAGGTAAAAGAAAAATGTCTTTTTGCTAGAAGTAGAATAAGATCTTCCCCCAACTTTGTAATCAGTTGTTCTGTTGAATGAATGAGGTGTGAATGAGGAAGGCGTGGAAGGCAGCACCTCCAAACAGCTTCAACCCTTGGGGAGGGGATGGGAGCCAGACCACATCAGTAGAACAGGTCAGCCATTAACTCCTCGCTTGCCTCCTCAGCCTCCCACCCCCTGAGCTCGCCTACTCAGCCCCCTCCACTGCCCACTCGCTCACCTCCTCAGCCCCCCACCCTCCTGGCTCACCTACTCAGCCCCCGCCACTGCCCACCCGCTCGCCTCCTGAGCCCCCACCACTGCCTGCCTGCTCGCCTCTTCACCCTCCACCACTGCCCACCCGCCTCTTCAGCCCCCTCCCTCACCTGCCGCTTGCCTACTCACCCCCCACGGGCCACACAGTGAGCCGACACGAGCCGCATGTGCCCCTGGGCCGCATGTTGTGCAGGCCTGGCATAGAGGATCTTCACCAGACATGCCACAGCAGCACAGCCACATTGGTGCAGCTGTGCCATTGTAGGGCTTCTAGTGTGCTTTCTAGTAGCGAAAACCTAACAAACTAGACTTGGTTCAAGGTGAAATTCTTAACATGTGCCCCCCAGCAACAGGGATGACCAAATTTCAGGTCAGGATCTGCCCCAAAGGCCAAATGGCTGGTTTCTTTTGTTTTCTGTGAAAGAGAGATGAAGAGATGGACAGGGAGAGAGAAACCTTGGTGTGTTTTATAGTCCAGTCACTCTTTGAAATGCATTTTCTGGAGGGTCACCCCTAGATAGAGTTCATTTCTGCTGTGAGGTTAAAGTCATAATAGAGTCTCAAGGCAAAAGAGGTTCCATGCTGTTGTTTGCTAAAATGTAGAGTGATCTGTTACTGCCCCCCTTATTTGCCAAAGAATGGCCACTTGACGGGTGATTGCCCATCAGCTTTGATGACACTGCCTAGAGACATCTGGTTGTCCTTTTGTCTTTGGGAGACAGGTTTATCTACTCCCTAGACTTATGTGGTAACCCACGTTTCAGTCATAATTTCACATTATGTTCATGACTTCACATGTAATGTTGCTTCACACATTTCATCATGATATTATTGACCAGTCAGGAATTAGTTTTCAAATTATACTTCACAGAGCATATTTTGTACAAAGATTATTACAATAGTGTGTGGGGTGTGAATAGAGGGGTGCATCCGGTCACATCTATCCTTTGTGTTCTATATGCACTTATGTAAATAATATCAGTAAAATAATAGTCTTAACAAGGGAACATGCTCCATTTGCTCACTTATAGATGTGATCAGTTTGGTTTTTAGCGGTATAGCATGTTCACCGCTACAGTAATGCCACCCTGAATGTTCAGAAATCATGAATCAGGCTCACAAAAAATCATGAGATAGGTTTTAAAATCATGAGATTATTTAAAAATAAGATTTGGTGTGCTTTTTATTTGCCTTCTGCTTTTTGAGTCTTTAGGGTGCATTGGAGACACATTTTGAAACTTTCTCCACAGCCCTAAGGGCTAGAAACTTGCTGTTTCTTAAGAATGAAGACTGAGATCATCACATATCCACTTGACTCCAGGAGCTGCGGCTTTAAGGAAAATAATAATTATCACGAGATTCATGATAATATCATGAGAATCATGACAAAATCACGAGTTGGCAGCACTGCCACTAACAGTTTCAGCAGTTCCTGTGTTTCAATCCAGTTTCAACAACTATACAGTTTTATTAACATTTTTTTATTTAATTTTCAGTCCCAGAGTTATAATATAATGGGAGTACATTGTTTGTTGTTGGCTTTTGAAGTGGTGAAACTTTTGTCATAAGTAACGTATCGAATGCCTTGGTCTTTCTTTTCCTACCCCTTTTCATGGTGCACTTAAATTGTACCTAACGTTATGTACTTCCTTTCTTATGGATGCCCATTTTTTGTACACTTCTTTTAGCCTTTATTTCCTTTGGTTGTCTGACATGAAAGACCAGAACTGATGACTGATTCTATTACCATGGCTGGATGGACAGGATGCTGGCAATAAAAGACCTTCCTTAACAGAAATTCATTCCTTCTCTGCAGATGCTACTTAATTTCTTAGCAGATGCAGTTAATGATGCTATTTATTTTAATGTTCTTTCAATAGAAATAAAGTATGGTTTTGCTCCTTGTTGGCAGATTTTTTTGGACCTTCTGGGGCTACCTTCATGAGGTTGTTTTTTTTTTTTTTGTTTTTTTTTTTTTTGGCAGAAGTCTGGAATAAAAAATCTCCATCAAATTGATAATACCTTCCACACCAGTTTCCTCAGGTTAAGTCAGTTAGGCAACAGAAAGATGGAAAGTACTGCAGAGCTAAGAGCTTACGAGAATTCAAACTACACATGCAGACCAGGCCTAATTGTTCAATTTCCTGTTTTAGATGTTTCTTTTTCCCCACTCTACAATACTTTGTAGGCTTTTGCTATGGTTGCCACAAAAACATCCTGTGTGAAGAGGGGAGGTGGGAGTTTTGGGAAGGGGAATCAGAAACACACTCAAGCTGAAGGTTATAATCAATAATTTAAGGGTAGATTCATTGTCTCTTCATTTACCAGAAAAAGAAAAGGCTCCCCGAGGTCTTTTTGAATGTAGAGAGAGCATTACATGCTCAGGAAAGGTATTGCAGTTCACTCTCTCACTGTGGGAATTGAGAGTAGAGAGTGCCAGATGAATTTAGGTTTCATAGGACATCTTATGTCATTCAAGAGTTCATTTCAAATCCTGCAATAGTATCTTTCTGCACTCTAAAAGTGTCTTAGAAAATTGGGAAAATACTGCAATCTAATTAAGCAACTTCTCCATTTGAGTGTTATCATTCTTGTTCCTGTAGCTAAAAGAGCTAAAAGAGCATAAGAAATCAAGTGTTACCAACTCCTGCAATCATGATACAATGTGAGAATCTTGGGGTTTGTGGGGAGAAAAGAAGTTTCTAGCCCTTGTGATTGCAGAAAAAAGTCTTGAAAATGTGAATGCTCCAGGCTCAAAAACTAGAGGACTAATAAAAACAACCCTAATTTAAAAAAAAAACAAACATGTTTTTTAAGCTAAACTTATGATTTTGAAGGGAGTTAATAATTTCTGAATGCTTGGGATTAGTAATACAACATATTTATTCAACCTGCAATTCTTACAGTATTGCTAACACCAAATGTTCAGTATATCATGAGTCAGTCCTCAAAATCATGAGCATGGCTTAAAAATTATCATATTTAAAAAACATAAATATTGGATTCTTTTTATTTGCTTGCTGGGCTTTTCTTTGTGACCATCAGAGCTAGAAACTTTCTGTTTTAAAAAAAAAAGTAAGGTGAGATTTTCACTTGGTCGCTTGTTTCTACAGTTGAAGCTTCAAGAAAAATACCAGATATCAAGATGCTTGATGTCTTGTTGCGATAAAATCATGAATTGATAGCACTCTTCTTAGTTAACAAGTAGACTTCAGATATCATAAAAGGGCCTTCTGTTTTGAGGTACTGTAGTTGTTGAATATATTAGGTGATTTTCCCCTTCCATCAGTAAATACCAATTTTTATGTGCCTTTTCAGTACCTTTTTCACAATATGCTCCAGATAGCAAAGTGTGCCTTGCTTCAGATTATGAGACTGATTGAGAGTAGTGTTTAGTAACCCAGTGAAAATGGGAATTTAAAAGGTGAAAAATATGAACACCGAACCTGGTTCTTTCCATCCACCTTTTTGGCTTACATTGGCATCTCACAACCTTAATGTTAAGAGTGATATTTTACTAGTAAATATTGGTTATGCCAAATGCTGAAACCTTAATTATATAATGCCAAGTTGGTAGTTTCATAGAGTTCAAAGCCAGAGAAGACTATTAGATCATTAAGTCTGACCTCTTATATATCACAAACCATTATATTTCACCCAGATACCCTATATTAAGCCCAAAATATGGCTAGACTGAAGCATTTCAATCCTCAGGAGACTAAATTGTGTGCCACAGGCAGAGAGCAGGAGTGACCAGGTGCCACCAATGCTCGAGGCCTCTGCAATGGCGAGGAATGGCTTAGGTGAGATATGCGTAGATGATCCCAGCAGGCTAATCGCACTTAATGAGTCAGAAGAAGGTGGCCTCCTTCAGTCCCCCAAAGATTTCTGCCAGTTTATTCTGGGGGAATGCTCCTTCTCCATCCGTAGTTTGTGATTAGTATGAGTCTAAGCATGTGAGCAAGACACACCAGCTAGACATCTAGAAAGAGGATTTTCTGCATCACCTCAGAGCACTGGTCAATCCTGGCTGGTGTCCCATCTTCACTAGTGGCTAATCTCTGATGCTTCAGAGGAAGGCAGAAAAAACCCCCATAATATATCTGTCATTTGTGCATCTGGAGAAAAAATTGAGCTGGCCTATGAGATTTTAGTCATTATCCACCATGATGGCACCCTAAGAGTTAGGCCTTTTTCTTTCTGATGCCGCCTCCAAAATGCTACGAAAACTCCAGGGCCCACCTGTGCCACGATAATGTTTTTTCTGCATACCCCAGAGATTAAAAGCCATATTAAATGGATTCTGACACACACACACACACACACACACACACACACACACACACACACACACACAATATAGGCACAAAAATAAAATGAATATTATTTTGTTATTTACTCAGTGTGAAATGTGTTGTTGGTGCTGATCAACAATTCTGTCAAGACATGGGCATATCTTTGACAAGCACACACACGTCATGGTCAATGTTCATCCTGGTTCGGTATTTTTCCTCATTGATGTCATGGCTGAAAATCCAGCTTTGCATAAGTAGGTGGTACTAGAGGGGATCAAAACTTTCAACACTGCAGAAGAAGATGTGATGTATTCATTGGAACGCTCACACCAAAATGTCTCCAGCGGCATTTCTTTGAACCTGGTTCTGAGGGAGCTGTCTGACGAAATGTCAATGACCTCTTCTAGTAATTTTGATGGAACACTGGATGGAAGTTTAGCTTCAGTGTTCTCACTGAAAGGGTTTGTAGCAGCTTGTTCTGTTGTGACTTCGGGAAGATAAGCATTAAGTTTGTTAAGCAGACTAGACAGATGTGCTGCTAACTGACGTTTAATTACGTCAAAGTCAATGTTTTGCTCCTGGATGAAAGAACGTAAGAGCCCAAACATATCAGCAGTGCCCCCACAGATACGAACTTTCCAGAGTTGTAGTTTTCTTTTGAATCCCTCAATTCTTTCACGCTGGGCAATAAAATTAGTGTTCCCACTGTGCATAGTTTTATTCACATTAGTCATTTCAATGAATATGTCTGCGAAGTATCCAGTTTTGCCAGCTGCATGTAATCTTTCAGCACTTCAGCAAATTCGGTTTTCTTGTCAAGTAAGAAAGTACATGACTCTTCCTTGAGATTGAATATACAGACAAGCATTCTGTACAGCTTGAGACAGCCTCTCACCTTTATATGCATGAGCAAGGAATGGTGCTCTGTACCCACCTCCTCACAAAGTGCAGCAAAGCACCTGGAGTTTCTTGCTCTGGATTTAGTAAAATTAACAAGTGTTACCACTGTATTCAGAACACTGTGAAGACCTGTTTCAATATCTTTTGCAGCAAGTGCTTCTCAATGTAAAAAGCAGTGTGTCCAAATAGCGCGAGGCGCAACAGCGTTTACTTTTTGCACAACATTAGAATGCTTTCCATCGGTACAGGCCCTAGTGCAATGAGTCCAGGTGATTTCTGCTGAAATCATAAAATCATCTAACGGTTTGAAAGTGTTGTCTGACTTTGTTGTTATCTTGAGCACTTTGCAAAACAAAAAGTCTTCCTTTATTTCCTTATTCCACACATACCAAACATTGGAAATAAATGGGACATTTTTGAAATGTCTGTGGATTCATCTAGTTGTATAGCAAAATCATTGTCAAGCAGCTGATCAATACACTGAGAAACTATGTCTTCTGACATAGAAATGTTCTATCGTTTGACAGTGTAACTTGACATCAGTAGTTTTGTCAGTACTGTGGCCTTCTCTCCAAATAGTGCTTTTGTTATTTCAATAACACATGGCATTCTCAAAATCTCAGCAATATGTGATTATTTTGTTTTAGCAATTTTCAGCGCCACTATGCAGGATGACCTTAATAACTTTTTATCTGCAGTAGTTACTGCTTTAGTACCAAGCAGTTCCTTGGCCTTTCGCTCAAAAAATGAATGGTGCTTATCCTTATAGATGACATGTTTTGTAATTAAATGCCTCTGTAATTTGAAGGGGTTCAAACATTCATTGGACAGTATTTATGCAGGAATTACACACTACGGTTCTCCACTTCCGGAACAAATAAAACTGAAATTCAAATAGCTGTCTTTGTATTTCCTAAATTTTGCGAGGCTAATAGCAGCTTTATGTTTCTTATTCACATCACCTCCTTGGTGTTCTTCAGCCATTACAGGAAGGAAGGAAGTTGAAGGAAGTTTGGTATCATCGCTCTGTGGGCTTTGTTGTTTTGAAGTTGATGGTTGAATTAAAAATTTATCCATATCTGATATTCAGTGCTTACACTTGCAAAAATTTCCCCTGTGCTGTGTAACTTGTCCTGCTTCGGTTGAAATAGCTCCTTTACAACCAATAAAGGGAGCTAGTTTACTTGCAAGGCTGGAGTCAGACTCACTGGGCAGAAACCAAGGAGTGAGCCCTTGCATGCAAGGTCTCTGGGGACAGAGCCAGAGCCAGAGCTGGGCCAGAAGGCATTGAGACTGATATACAGACTAGGTGATCCCCACCTAGGGTGACCAGATGTCCTGATTTTATATTTTATTTGAGGCTTTGTCTCAACCAATTGTTGTGCAAATTACCCCCCACCACCAATTTTCACCCTTGCTGTCTGTTCACCCTACTCCTACCCCAGGGCTGACTCAGAAGTCTGCCCTTCCGGACAGGAAGCCAAGGCTTGCGCTTCAGCCCATGTGGCATAGGGCTTCAGCCCACGGCTAGTTTCAGCACTGTTTCTCCCTGCTTTACGCCCACGGTGTCACTGGCTCTTATGGCTCCAGGATTCAGCGCTGGCTCCCAACTTTAGGCCTGTGGGGCCCATAGGTTCTGGGTTTCAGCCTCCCAGTTCCCAGCTTCAGCCCCCCGGCCCCAGAGCTGCACCAGAGCTTTGTGCTTTAGTCTGGGCTTCCCGGATGCAGCCCTGCAGCGCACCAGGGTCATGGCTTCCGCCTGCGACTCCCGGCTTCAGCCCAGTGGCAGCACCTGGGTTTGGTGCTTCATCCCCACAGCTCCCAATTGTTGCCCTGCTGCTGCACTGGGGCCTTCCTGGAGGGGGAATGTTAGGGCTCCAGGCTTCAGCCGTGGGGCCCTGTGGACCCCCCCTGAAAGGGCTCACGGACCCCCATTGAGAACCACTGGTTTAGGCCATTATGAGTTGTCTGCGGACACTACTTAGTCAGCCAAACTGCACAAACATGGGAATAGAGCTCAGGGCTTTTCCCTTCAAAAGCATCATCCAAGGAAGAGCTCTTTTAGCATTATTAAAGCTTTTGAATCCAGGTGCAAACGTTAGAACTGGTCAAACATTCCATCCGCCAGAGGGCAATGATACACATATGCATAAGCCATTATATTACAAGCTCATCTTTGTGGCCTCTCTTTCTTTAATAAAGTTGGAATAAACAGGTAGCAGAGACCAGCTGGCCGAGCAACCAACCAAATAAACAAACTGTTCACCCAAAAGCTTTTCTCCTCAGCATTTATTAATGAGGTCCCAGAAACACAGCTGATGATGAAAGAAATAAAGAGTTTCTCTTTAAACAGTAATTGAAATTGCTCAGCTCTGACTGCAAACACAGACCAATAAAAACGAGATATGGAATTCTGCCTCTACAGGGATCTCCATCTCCTCTCTGACTGCCATGCAACATCTGTGGGGTTTCCTGGCTTCCCTCCAGGTATCTAATTAGGCCGTTGGTTTCCAGCTCTGCATCATTTTATGTTGTATACCTGTGCACGTTCCAAGCAAAGTTCCTGCCTAGTGAATATCAAATAGAGCATCTGGAAATATAATTGTTGTGTTTGAAGTAATATGGTTGGTTGGTAATGCCTCTGTCTCAGTTTGTTTCATTGTTTGCCCTTCCGGATTGGGCCTTTCCTTGTTACCCTCTCTGCATTAATTGGAAAGAGTCACTAATTTGTTCCCTGAAGAGAACACCAAGAAAAATGGCGCAAACCACCATTGGTATCTTAATCCAGTGCAGTGGTTAACTAACCATGTTCGGGTACATTTCAAGATGTTGGTTATGAGCTAAATCAGTGTTTTCAACCTGGAGTTGCGACCCTTGTCAGGGGATCTCAGGATGTGTTTAGGGGGGTCACAAGCAAGGCTGGCATTAGGGATTAGGAAGCAGGGCAATTGCCAGGGGCCCCATGCCACAGGGGGCCCAGCAAAATTAATGTATCTGTTTCAGCCCCATGCCTTCTGGGGCTTCAGATCTGCAACCCATGGAGTTGGAGCCCCAAACTACGTGCTTAAGGTGGGGGAGGTCTCAATTTTTTCTTGTGTGTGTGGTGGTGGTGGTGGGGATTGTCACAATTGAGTCCAGCACAAAAAAGTGGAGAAACACTCATCTAAATGACCCAGAACCCCATTTTTTGAAAAACGTTCTCTCCTCCTGTGTTTCATTGTCCAAATTAAGGCCCTATTGAGTCACTTCACTGTTGATCTTGTCATGAGAGAGTTCTATATCGGTATATGTGTAAATAATAGTTATGGTACTAGTAGATACTAGGTAGCACTCAAGAAGACAAAGCCTAGTTCCTGGGTTTTGAAGGACTGATCAAACCTGTGGTGTTCTGCAAACAGGTTCCTTTGTGCATTTTTTTACATCAGGTCTTAAGAGACCTGGAGTTATAGCTCACCACACTGTGTCCTCACAGCAATGCCCATCCCTCTGAAGGCTGCTCCCTTCAGTGTTCCATCAAAGCCTGAATTTGGTGAGCTCCAGACACTCTGAATGGTCTTATTGTTTGGTCAGAGCTTTTACTGACCTCTTCAGTAATAGAGAATGTTTTGTTTTGTTTTGTTTTGTTAACAAGCTTGAGGTTTTTATTATTCTTCAGATCTATAATTTTTATTATTTATTGATGTAGAGTGTCTTAGCTTAATGTAAGCATCTAAACTATATTGTTAAAAAAAAATCCAAACAATAATTCTGAGTTCAATTATCATGAAAAATTGCAGTTTTTTGAAAGGGTTGAAGGTTTGTTTGCTTTTCTGGCGTGAGTAGGTTGGTTGGTGGGTCCAGTGCCAGTGGCTAGCTTTTCTAAATGGCTCGGCACCCAGCAGCTACCATTGAAACCATTATCCTTAAAAATACTGCAGTAGTGCCTAAAAGCCCAGGACAAGTGCTGAGTGCTGTACAAACAGAGAACAAAAATATGGTCTTTGGGACTGGAACCTTACAATCTAAACAGAAGGCAAGAGATAACCCATGGATACAGATAGATGTGGGGAGCACAAAGACAATATTGCTGAGCCCTTTTGAAAACCTGGTCAATTAAGTTCATTTTCATTGGTCAGTAGGTAGGGTTAGGGCAGAGGTAGTCATTAGGTGAACCGCAGACTAAATCCGGACTGTCCGATGCTTTTGAATGGATCTAAAAATCTTTTCATTTACTTTATTGTTGTTGTTTTAATTATTGTCTCTGGAGTCTGGATCTTGACTATATCTTGACCAAGAAATTTTGACATTGACACAAAATAACTGTTTACCCCTGGGTTAGGGACACAAGCACCGACTTTCCAATGTGTGGGGGGGTGCTCAATACCTGGTTCTGCCCCAGGCCCTGCCCTCACTCCATAGCTTCCCCCAAGGTCCATTCCCCACCTCGCCTCTTCCTGCCCCCTCTCCACCCCCACCCTCCTCTTCCTGCGCAGTTCTGTCCCCTCCCCTGAGTGCATTGTGTCCTGATCCTCTCCTCTCCCCTAGAGCCTCCTGTCTGCATGCTGCAAAACAGCTGATCGTGGTGGGCAGAAGGTACTCCTGTTCTTTTTGTTTGCATTTAATCATTCATTTCAATTGGAAAAGTTGGTTGTCTTCATTACCGCAGAAAGATGGGATTATTCTTTAGTATGTTCATACTAGTACATGTCAAAACATTACTTATCAAAATGTAGTACAGGGACCAAACTCATATTCTAGGGTTTCACAACAAATTTAGCACTTTACTTGTGTACAGAATATTCTTTGTCTTCACTTGAAGATTGACTAGCTCCATTGTGGTGAAGGAGATTCTTTTCAGTGCAGTCTAAATCAGGGTGCCATCTAAGTACGAGAACGTCATTGAGAGCTGCTAATGGCTGGAAATTGCTGACAGTAGTTAAGATTGGAGTGACTTGTTGCCTGTCTTCCTGTGATAACCATTTAGAAACAAACAGTTGTTTTCAGTCTCTCAACAGTTCACTAAGTAGACTAAATTGTGTTTATGAAATGTATTTATAGATCATCCCAAACTGTTGTGCTATAAAATAAGATTTAGAAATGTATTTGTAACAAGTGTTCAGTTTAATGACTTGTAATCTTTACAATTTGACAACAAACATCATTTAATAAGATCCCTGAGGCTTCATTTCAGTTAAAGAAAAAAAATTACAAATACATACTTTTATAAGCTCCATAGACACTGGAGAAAATTTGGAGGCTTTACAATATTTTGAATATGGTTAATAGGGGGGAAGTGTCATTCAAAATTAGGGATAGTAAAGCTAACAGGAATACTAATCAGAATTATAAGCAGTGCTGGTAGCACCATCTGTTGTAAAAGTTGTCCAATATTTCCCATTGTAACACCTGGTTTTCACTTTCTTATAACTGTGCCAAAATTTAACTGGTTGGCCTTAAATTTTCAATGCTGTGTTTCTGCCTTAGGCTGAATTGTTTTGGAATATTTCAGACAAAATAGTTCAGCAGTTTCTGAAAATGAAGTTTTATAATTCTGACATTTCCTAACTTTTGAGTGTTCAACTGTGCAACCTTAATAATCTTCGTTTAATGTAGTTTTTTGTGTGTACTATATTTCTATATTAGGAAAGCAGTCCTGAGCCAGATGCAAATTGGTTAGGAGAATCCGAAGCAGCAGCAGCAGCAGCAGCAGCATTTTAAGGTCATACAAATCACCATTCATAAACAAACGTGGGGTTGTATTTGTGCATTATTAATAACTAAATATCCTCTTATTAGCTGTCAGGCGAACTCCTTCTCGCTAATCTTTCTCTGTTGTTGAAAGCACTATTAAAGCTAAACTAATATAGTGTCTAAAATTATCTGTTATATTTCTTGTGGACTAGTTTGCCTCAGATGAAATCTTTCCTTGGATAAAGTGACACAGCAGATTTACAACAGTGTACACCAGATTTGACCCTGCATATCTGCTGCATATCAGTTCCCTGACATTTCAGAACCTTGGGCATTGGTGGGCCTTGGGTCCCTCTATTCTATCTGTGGCACATAATTACTTAGTCTTCTACTCTGTGACACTTTGGTCTAATTTTGATGGTTGGGTTTATTGTGCGAGTGTTGGGTAGTGTTGGTAACCTGCGATATATATAGGAGGGCGGACTAGATGATCTGAGGGTCCCTTCTGACTTTACACTCTATGACTATTTTTAGCGTGCTAGCTCAAACCCCCCTAGCATGAGTCTGTCTACATAGGCTGGGAGGCTTGCAGAGTAGGCGTACGCTTAAGGGCCTGATCCTGATATTTTTGCATACATGAAGTTTCTCACCAGCTTTAGCAGAACTTCTGCACACAAAGGAACAGCCAGATTAAAAACAGGACATCTAAATACCATTTAAATACAATAATCTTGTATGTAAGTAACATTCTCTGCTCTAGCATGTAAATATTGGTGAACTTTGTGCCACTGTCACTATGGCTCTTCCAAGAGCATTTGTGTGGGATGCTTTTCCCCTGCTCTTTGCTGAAATATGGTTGCTGTCACCTGACTGCTGTATGTGAAGGGTTGAGACTGCCTTTGCTGGAGAGCTAGTGTTCTTTCCTGTGGAAGTAGTCCTTGCCCAAGTAGAGGATGAACGTAAGGGAAGGGGCTTATCACTGGTCTTGGACAACCCTAGTTCCTACCTTAAAGGAGGAGATAAAGGGTAGAGGCAGCAAAATGAGAAATACAGAGCCATATTCTGTTCACTTACACCAATATAAATGTGGAGTTTATACTGAACAGAAGGCTGGGTTGCTCCCTCCTGTGTAAATCTTTGATGGGTGTGTGCAGCAGGGGCGGGAGGGCATCTCCATGAGGAACCCCTTATGGAAAATTCCTGCTTATTTTTCCAACAATGAGGAGAAGAGCGCATCTCCCCTGTGCAATGAGCTACCCTCAAACTCTATGGAACCACCAGGATTCCCAGGAGGCCAAAGGTGGTGTTAGCATGGAGGTCCTGTGTCTCTCTCTGGGCTTGGGAGCCTTCTTGGAAGCGTGGATTTTCACTACCAGGGCTCACCGTAGCCACTGCTGACTGTGGGACTCCCTCTTAATGGTGGAGTCCCATCATGCACAGGTGTTCTGGCCAATGTAATAGGAGCTCAAAGTTATATTACTGCTTACAGGTTTTCTTCACAGACCCATGGGAGACAACGTGCATCCCCTTGACTCTGACCCCATCTAGTGCAGAGCTGCCTAGTCCTCATCCCTTCCCTCCTGCATGGGTGGCAGTCTTATGGAGTTCTCTCCTTGTGATGTCTATAGGGAGTTCGAGGAGGATGGAATAGTAGTACAGAGACATCCGATCCTTTTCCTACACAGCAAAGTGAATATCTGTGGGCAGAGGGTCACATTTATGCTCCCATCATGGAGATGCATTCTAAGTATAGTTGTTAAAGGAGGAAATGTCAGACAAAAATAGGAATAGTAAAGCTAGAACGCTGATCAGTACATACCAGAAAAGCATTCTGGAGACAGATACAAATTTGCTAGGGGAATCCATTGAAGGAATAGCACAATTTCTAATAGAAAATGCTAATTTTTAGGGTTTTTTTTTAAAGGTTGCCTTGATCAGGGGCTTAGCACAGGGAAGTTTTTCATATCTGAAAAGAGTAAGCAGCTGAGTGAGATAATATTCTTCTTGAGTGCTTGTTCATGTCCATTCCATGCTAGGGGTATGTGTGCCACGTGCACCGTGGCTGGAGATATGTCCCTCAGTGGTATGTGCAGGGCTGCTCTAGCGCTCTCTGGAGTTGCATGCATATGTGCCAGTATAAGAGGCATGGCCAGCGCCACACCCTCTCAGTGCCTTCTCACCGCCCAGGACGGCTGCTGGAATTATTATTCTTGTTGTGGCAGGGGCTGTTTTCCAGTGGTTTGGACTCTTCTCCATTTGTTCAAAGTGTAGTTATTGTAGTTAGTTAGAGTTAGTATGTATAGTGGTGTAAATAGTCCCTTGTGATTGAGAGACTTCTTGCCCTGGTCATGTCTGCAGCAAATGAGTGGGATGGGCAGGGGCAATTGAGCACTACCCCCAAGAATAAAGAGGCTGAAAGACTAGACATTTTGGGCAGGAAGTTTATTCAGTGGGCAGCCTCCAGGTATGTATCTCCAACCAGTGGGTTTTGCTGGGGAGGTACGATTTTAATCTGTGGGACCCATTGTCCAAATTTAAGGACACTCTGGTGCATGAGTCAAGGAAGGAGTTCATTGCCATTTTGGAGACGGGCAAGAGTGTGACCAGGACCTCTCTCCATGCAGCTCTGGATGCAGCAGACTTGGCTGCCAAGACTATAGCATCAGAGGTCACTATGAGATGTTGTTAGTGGCTCCAGTCCTTGGGCCTCCCTCACAAAATTAAACAGTGCATCCAGGAACTCCTTCCTGTTTTCAGAGCAGATGGACTCAAAACTGCACAGACTCAAGGGCCACTCTGTGGTCCTTAGGACTTTATATGCCTCAAGCATCAAGAGTGCACTTTAGACCACAGCAACGTTCCAGATTCACAGCGCTTCCCAGACAGGAGCCCTACAAAAGAAAGGGGAAAGATTACAAGTGTTGACAACTCCTTCTGTCCACATCAGCCTTCCAGTCGAGCTCTCACAGATATCCCAGCAGGACCACGCAAGCCTTTTGAAGGTGCACCAGTCTCAGCTCTGGATCTGGCCCCTCTTTTGTTTTTGGACAATCTGTGGCCCTTCAGCCCAGTGTGGTAATATATAACTTTGGACTGTTGAGTCTTCAGTACAGTAACGGTCAGTTATATCCTTCAGTTTGAATCCACCCCCAAGGCCATCCATCTTCAGGGATCTTTCTCACAAAGAACTTCTGGCTCAGGAGGTTCAAGCCCTCCGATGTGTGGGGATCGTACAGCAGGTTCCCCGGGACTTGAGAGGGAAGTAGTTCCCGATATTTCCTAATCCCGAAGGCCAAAGGGGGCCTACAGACCATCTTGGACCTGCGTCACCTCAACAGATATCTCAAGAAGCTGAGGTTCCAAATGTCTCCCTAACCTTCATCATTCCCTCCCTGGATCCAGGAGACTGGTACACCACCCTCAACTTAAAGGACCCTTACTTTAACACATCTATCATCCATGGCCACAGAAGATTTCTCAGGTTTGTAGTGGATTAATGCCACTACCAATTCACCGCTGTCCCCTTTGGCCTATCAGCAACCTCACAAGTCTTCATGAAGTGTATGACGATAGTAGCTGCCTTCCTCAGGCACCAAGGTGCGCAAATCTACCCATACCTTGATGACTGGCTTATTAAAGGTCGGTCACAGACTCAGGTATGGCACAGCATCAGTACAGTCCGGGCCACTTTCCAGGCACTGGGCTTTCTGATAAACGAGCACAAGTCAATTTTAGTCCTGGTTCAGAGAATAAAGTTAATTGGAGCAGTGCTCGACTTGACAAAAGCCAGAGCCTTCATGCTGGAGGCTCGATTGCGGATTATTTTGTACCTGATATCCAAGGTCATGGTCCACCCAATTACGACTGCTTGGGTCTGACTTAAACTATTTGGATCCATGGTGGCATATACTTACATGGTACAGTACCCAGGGCTGCATCTCAGTCTCTTCCAGATGTGGCTGGCATCAGTCTACTCCCTGAGAAGACTCCACTTAAACTCAGTACTCGCAACTGGTCCTCACTTTCCTGACCGGGTGGAAAGTCCCAGGATCGGTAATGAAGTGGATATGCTTTTCTGCCCCTCGACTGTTGGTAACCTTAGTCTCAGATGCGTCAGACCTAGGGTGGGAAGCCCACTGTGGCAACCTCAGAACCCAGGACCTCTGGTTCCAAGAAGAACTCTCCCTATATATAAACATCAGGGAGATACAAGTACATTTAGCTTCCCAAGTATTCCTTCCCCAGATCTCAGGCAGAGTACATCAGGTCCTGACAGACAACACCACATCCATGTTTTGCATCAGCCAAAGCAGGGAGGTGCTTGATCTTTGGCCCTGTGCCAGGAGGCCCTCTGGCTGTGGGAGTTCTGCATGAAGCATGCCATTCACCTCAAGGCAACACATCTCCCGGGAGCCTGAAACATACTGGTGGATCATCTCAGCAGAGCCTTTTCCTCTTGCCATGAGTGGTCTCTTCACCTGGAGGTCATCAATATCGTCTTCCAGAGATAGGGGCCTCACCAGGTGGACCTATTCACAATTAGGCAGAACGGGAAATGCCATCAATTCTGTTCGCAGCACAGGCTCCCTCTCTGATGCTTTTCTTCTCTCATGAGTAGACCATCTACTGTACATCTTTCCTCCAGTTCCCTTGATTCACATGGTTCTCCTAAATATCAAATGGGACAAGGCAAGGATTATCCTGATAGCACCAGTGTGGCCACACCAGCAGTGTTTAGCATGCTTCTGGACTTATTGGTGGTAGCATCACTCATGCTCCCTCTTCCCCTGGACTTGATCTCACAAGACCATGGCAGATTGCTTCACCCAAACCTTGTGTCCCTGAACCTGGCTGCATGGATGCTGCATGGCTGAACCCCAAGGAACAAGCCTGCTCGGATCAGGTTTGACAGGTCTTGCTAAGTAGTAGAAAGCTTTCCACCAGGGCTACCTGCTTGGCCAAGTGGAAACTTTCTCTTGTTGGGACTCTGAATGGAATGTCTCTCCATTCTGAGCTTCTCTGCTTCACCTAAAGCAGCAAGGTCTGGCTCTTTCATCTATTAGGGTTAATTTAGAACCCATCTCAGCCTTCCACCCTCCAGTGAATGGCAGATCATTGTTCTCCTATGGTTTCTCAAGGGGCTGGAAATACTCTATCCTCAGGTTCGCGAGCGAACCCCGCATGGGACTTAAACCTGGCCCTGTCAAGGCTCATGGGACCCCCCTTCAAGCTGTTAGCATTGTGCTCCCTACTGCTTCTTTCATGGAAGGTCAACTTCCTGGTGGCAGTCACATCAACCAGAAGGGTCTCTGAGATCAATGCCCTTACCATGGTGTTACATGGTGTTCTTTAAGGCCAAGATCCGACCATGCCTCCATCAGACCTTTCTACTGAATGTGGTGGCACAATTCCACAACAGCGAGGTTATTTTTCTACCTGTCTTCTTCCCAAAACCTCATAAGTCCACCAAGGAACATTGGCTTCATAAGTTGGATGTTAAGCAGGCACTCACCTTTTATATTGAAAGGACTATGCCCTTCTGCAAATCCACGCAACTCTTTGTAGAATAGTGGAAAGGATGAGAGGACTACCTGTGTCATCCTAAGGAATCTTGTCCTGGATAACCACCTATATTCAGGCTTGTTTTGAGTAGGCAAATGTCCTGCCTCCAGTCATCATGACTGCTCATTCCACAAGGGCCCAGATTTCCTCGCGCAGGTACCAATCCAGGACATCTGCAGAGCTGCAACCTGGTTGTTGGTTCATACCTTTGTGTCTCACTAAGCCATTACCCAACAGGCCCAAGACGATGCCAGTTTTAGGAGAGCAGTGTTACAGTCAGAACGTCCATAAACTCCGAGCCCACTTCCTGGGGTACAGCTTGTGAGTTACCTAGCATGGAATGGACACGAGCAAGCACTCGAAGAAGGAAAAACAGTTACTAACATTCATAACTGTTGTTCTTTCAGATGCGTTGCTCATGTTTCCGTGACCCACCCTCTTACCTCTTTGTCACAGTTACCAGCAAAAAGGAACTGAGAAATGCCCCTTATACCGGCGCATATGCACATGACTCCAGAGAGCGCTAGAGTTGGTGCCACCACTAAGGGCAAAATCTCCGGCAACAGTGGATGCGGCTCACCCACAGCTAGCATGGAATGGACATGAACAACACAACTTGAAGAACAACCGTTACGAAAGGTCAGTAACCATTTTTTATATATCCTATGATATTTCATGTGGCCATTTTTTGTATAAATATCTCTTTTAATATGACTGAACTTTTGATTTTTTCAAACTTGACTTTTTTTTAACATGTGAAATGTTTCATATTCATTAAAAAAAAATCTCAGAGAGAAATCACCAGAAACTTTTGATTACCATATCTAGAGCTTCTGTTTTGTGGGGTTTATTAATTTCATTTTTCACCATTTATTTTTAGCAATTTTTGAGTTTTATTTGGATGTCAAAAAATCGGGGGGGTTTGAACTTTATTTTAGTATACGCTGTAATAAGTAATGTATAATAATACAATATAGAAGACATATATTATACAACATGCATATGTATTATGTACATTACTCATTGCAGTAGTATTGAGTAATCTCTTTATAATGTTCCCAAACAGCACTATATTAAAGTGCACTATGGAATCTTGAGTGCGCACCACCAGGATCTACACTGACCAATTACATGTGCAACCTGCAGTTTAGAAATCACACTACCATAGTCTGCAATACTGCTCCAAGTAGATACAAGTAACCATCCCTGGTGTTTTTCTGGTGTTTACTGGATAACCACTATTGGGGATATTTTATTTGTGTTTATTGGTTAAAACTGAGAATCAGAAGCCCTAACTATATATTACAGTTACAGCATGTCAGAACTGCAAGTTTATCGGGTCATCTGTTTGGCTAGGATTTAGTGATAACTATTTAACCTTGATCTTCACTTTGCAATATTCTTATAAACACGTGACTTTGATTCAGAATGCTAAGTTATTTCATCAGTAGTCACAACTGCAACTGGCAGAGAGGCGACATGGTTATTTATAAAGCTTTAGGACATCCTGCAGTTTAATAGACATTTGTTTCCGTTCAGATACTAAAATATTAATCTGAGCTGCACTGTAATCTGATTTTGGGTATTAACAACAGGAAAAGCTACCTTTTAAAAAATACTCCTTAATAATTAAAGAACTCTATTTCCGTTTCTACATAGGTGCAAAATCTAGCCAGCTTCCTGTAGTGAGTTTATTTTTTATGAAATGATATAGGCTCTAGCCATAGCTGTGTAGTCAGACACTGAAAGGGGAAAAAATCATGAGCTGATTTTGAACATATTTTTCTAAGATATGTTTTATGTACATGATATTGAAACATATCCACATAAGGCATATGCTGTGTCGTTGATCTTTTAGTATCTGCAACATTAGGCTCAGATTATTGTGGTGAGCCACTATTCAGATTAGAGTCATTATGCAAGGATTTGCTCTTTTTGTTGGAATTCTTAATCTGTGACCTGTAATTGTATTTAAACAGGAGTAAGTTTTGTTTACTTTTAACTTTCTGGAGGCTGGAATATAGAGCTCAGTTTAGGTTAGTTTATGTACTACTACTTTACCCCTTCAGTGGTGTAATGATTGCAAGTAAAATAAATGTGCTTGTGGCATGGCAGTTGTGTATTGCCCTGCACTGTAGCTGAATCTTTTTGAACACAGGGGCAGTTAACAGTATCACAGTCTCTGATGGAAGTGTGGACAACAAATTACATTAGAACAGACACTGCTCAGCAATCCGCTGAGCATCAGAGTTGTCTCAGAAATCAGTAACCATGTGTCTTCTTGGCTTTTCAGCCAACAGCAAAGAACCATATTGATAGTTGTCAGGGGGAAAAGGAGGTGCAGAAAATTTAGCACAACTTGTCCATCTTCCCAACTGACAGAAAGAGACAGCAGTGACTGCGTGCCAGTAGAATTACTAGTACAGATCACTGCAGACTGGGTATTTTCTAACTTCAGCTTATTATGTGTTCTCGTGTACAGAGGGCTACTTTTCAGAGGTGCTGAGCATTTGCAGCTCTCAGTGACCTCAGCTGGAGTTGTGCGCTGAAAATCAAGCCAATAGTGTATAAATAAGAGGTGAACAGACCATGAGTTTGGGTACTGCTTATCCTTGTAGCTAACAAGTTCAGTTAAAAAAACCCAATTGTTTGGATTTCATTGAAGATTTAGACTTATGAGTCATAAAGAAAATATGTCTCCACTAGATTTACACTCTCATTTTAAACTAGTTTGTTTTTCATGCACTCTTTTGAAGATGCTGAAAGGCCAAAGATCCTTGGGCGTAACAGGTAAAATATAGCTTTTCCTAGAGTCTTCCTCAAGCCAGTTCTGATGACTGAAAATTCAGTTGGTTATGAAGGCATTAAATCACTGTGACCCCCAATGACTTTTTCAAAAATGACAGCCACCATCCTTATGGTGAAAATATATTTTTTTAAAAAAAGACTGACCGGGTTGGTAGAGTAAAAAGAAATGCTCCAACTCTCAGATGCAGAGCAGTGTCTTGGCAGAGCATGACAGAAGTAGGACTTGTTCAGATGCCTTTGGCTTTCCAAGAGACTATTAATGTTAGTCACAATCACAGCAGTGCCTTACCTTGTATTCTCCATCATCCTGCTGGGCTTCCGTCTCCTCCTACTCTCTCTCGAAGAGTCTCTTCTAAAGGGAACCCGTGGAACAGCCTGAAGCTGAACAGTGTATCTCACAGCTCAGTTCCTGGATCCATTGTCATTTTTTTTGTCAGCAGATCTAAAGTAGAATAAACGTGAAATGAATTAATCAATCCAGGGGACCAGCAGCATGGAAAAATAAAAAACATATTTTTAGCAAGAAGCTCTATTGAACCTATTATTAGATTAACAAAAAATATTTTTCTTGTTTTATGTGGCATTTTCCAGTCACAGCAAACGAGTGTGTGTCTTTTTGTGCGTGCTTAATATAAAACAATTAGGTCCCAGTGGAATTCCTGAGAGCTGCATGGATGCTATGCTGACTGTCCTTTGTTGAAAAAACTATGTAGTTATCAGATGTGCCCCCATAATGACTGAAACCACAATTCTGTAGAGGAACACAGTTAGCAGAAAGCTGCTGTAATATACATAATCTGTTCTGCTGCAGCTGGGGCAACTTTTCAGTGCTAAATAGGACACTGGTGCCAGTACTTGGCCTGTATTTATAGTGCAGTTAGTAACAGTAGGTTAACAGATATAAACAGATAGAAATGGTTTACTGGAAGGTCAGCTTCCCCATACAGTCTGTATCTACCTAGTGTCATCTGTTTTCTTTCCTTTTTAAACTTCCTTTTACCTCACTGGTTTATAACGTTTCCATAGAATTTGTCTAATTTTACCTAGCTAGCTATATATTTGTGATGATTTTTATGGTCCGTGCCAGCCCTGTAATTTTACCGCTGTCACTTCAGGGGAGGCAATTAGCTCTCAATAGGGAATGCTGATACAGCAAGGAGAGAAGCTGGCAGAAATTCTAAAGGCCTGATACTGGAAATACTCAATACTGGGTGTAGTACTTACTGCTGTCAGTGGGACACCTCAAGGGAGTAAGCGCTGTGCTAGTAGTAAACACTGGCAGAATCTAACCCTTAAGGCCAGCTCCTGCAAACATTTGTGCACATGCTTGCTTGAGTCGTCCTATAGTATCATGTGCATGTTCACAGGACTGGGGTGCTATTACATAGATAAGAATTCTAGATCTGCTTCAGGGGTTGGCAGCCTTCGACATGCGGCCCGTCAGGGTAATCTGCTAACGGGACGCGAGCCATTTTGTTTACATTGACTGTCCATAGGCACAGCCCCCCGCAGCTCCCAGTGGCTGTGATTCGCTGTTCCCGGCCAAATGGAGCTGCAGGAAGTGGCGAACTGCAGCCACTAGGGACTGGGCCTGTGGACGGTCAACGTAGATAGAATGTCTCACGGCCTGCCAGCGGATTACCCTGATGGGCCGTGTGCTGAAGGTTGCTGACCCCTGATCTGCTTTGACCTGAAAATTATGATGATAATGCTCCTATAAAAACATGACATGTTTTAGAGAAGTATAGCCTGCTGTCCTATATAAAGTAAATATTTATATAGAGTTATATTTATGTAAAATATTATGAGGGGGTTATCACAAGCATACATTCAAGAACAACAAATATAATAAATAATGTGTATAAAGCTACCAATTAAAATTCAAAAAAGGTGAGAAACTCTATATAAAGTTTCTTACATTAACTTCTATTTTGTTTCAAATGCACCGTAGAAAGAAAATATATACATCATTTAATTCAGGGGTTCTCAAACTTCATTGCACTGTGTCCGCCTTCTGACAACAAAAATTACTACATGACCTCAAAGGGGGACAAAGCCTGAGTGTGCTCTGGGCTGAGGGGGGAGAGTAGGGGCTAGGAGAGGGAGCCTAAGCCTGAGCCCTGCTGGAACTGAAGCCTGAGCTCCACTGCCCAGGGCTGAAGCCTTTGGGTTTCAGCCCTGGGTGGTGGTGCTTGGGCTTTGGCCCAGAGCCCCTGCAAGTTAACACCAGCACTGGCAACCCCATTAAAACAGGGTCGTGACCCACTTTGGGATCCCAACCTACAGTTTGAGAACTTTAATGTAATAAAAGTCTATATTTCAGCAAATTTTACATGCATAATTCAAATACTTGCATTTTTACTAGTACCATGGCATGTTACATTATTTACATATTGAGATATTATGGACTGTTTCAAAACAAAGCTTGTTTGAACATTTCAATCTTGGTAAATGGAAAGTTGGAGAATCTACATGAACTCAGCCTGTCTTGATTTTGTAGTTAGTTGGGCAGGAAAAATTACAAGCGCTCCCCACTCCCCCTAAAATTTTAGAATAAGGATGTAACTAAATTATTGACCGTACCCTGTTAGGAGAAGTTTTATTAGAGCTGCAACTTCTCTAGCAGTGGTGGGTGTGACTTCGAATTTTGGTGCTGTAAGATGTCAAGTTGCAATGCAGATAACTAAAATCAAATTGAAGAAACTATGAAGATTTGAAAGTCCATCTAGCATGTAGGTATATTTTGGTTTCCATTTAAATAATGATCAGAAGTGCCATTTACCAAAATACAGATTACAACAGCGTTTTCAGGAGGCTTACAATACATTTAACTGAGGAAAAACTTCTATTTACAAACTATTTTGTAATTGTTTTGTTAAATAGACACTATCTAGTTAAGTGTCTGCTAATGTATTTAATCCCCAAAATACTTTCTACTCACCTGAAAATAAGGGAAATTGCATGTGACATACCTGAAATAGACATTTTCTGATTTTTTTGTATAAAATGTACAGTAATGGCTTAAAAAGAAAAATCAGTCCATGTTTATTTTTTTGAAACCAAACAAAATACTGTATAAGATACTGGATACTGTGTGAAATTTACCTTCTTTTAAAGAGACTATATGTTAGGTTCTAAAATTAGTTTCACCGCATCCCTTTTTTTATGTGATCTTTACTTGCTTCCTCTGACATAAGTTGACAAGAAGATATCATTTCCTTGCTGTACAGAAGGCTTGAAACATTCTGCTCTGCACTTGCTGGGGGCAAATTTCTTTCTTTCTCCTTGGATTATTAATTCTTCAGGGCAAGGATTTTATCTTCACTGCCTGTGTGAACAGTGCCTACCTGCTTGTGGATACTGCTGTAATAATGACAGTTACTTTATTGCACCCTGAATAAATAAATATCTCCCCCCACCCCCCCCAGTTTCTTTTTCTCCTCCTCATCATGTTAATAGTGGGTAAGTGGACACTGTGCCTATGCTGGTCTTGTGCAACTTTAATTCAGCCCCTGTCTGTGTCTGTATTATCATACAGTCTTTAAGTATATGATCACATACTATTTTCTCCTGCCTTCCCTGTGCTTCTCTCCCATATGCTTCTGCCCGTGTTCACCCTTCTATTTCTCCCTCTTCCACTTACAATCCTATGCCCAGTATCAGAGGGGTAGTTGTGTTAGTCTGGATCTGTAAAAGCAGCAAAGAATCCTGTGGCAACTTATAGACTAACAGACGTATTGGAGCATGAGCTTTTGTGGGTGAATACATGCATCCAATGAAGTGGGTATTTACCCATGAAAGCTCATGCTCCAATACGTCTGTTAGTCTATAAGGTGCCACAGGACTCTTTAATCCTATGCCCCTTCTTCATCTTCTTCCCTCATTTCTATGCCCCTTCTTCATCTTCCTTCCCCTCTACTCCTGCCACTGTTTCTCCCTCTTACTAATCTATTAGAGTTCTTTGAAGGGGTCAACAAACATGTGGACAAGGGGGATCCAGTGGACATAGTGTACTTAGATTTCCAGAAAGCCTTTGACAAGGTCCTTCACCAAAGGCTCTTACGTAAATTAAGCTGTCATGGGATAAAAGGGAAGGTAGTTTCATGGATTTGAGAACTGATTAAAAGACAGGGAACAAAAGGTAGGAATAAATGGTAAATTCTCAGAAAGGAGAGGGATAACTAGTGGTGTTCCCCAGGTGTCAGTCCTGGGACCAATCCTCCTCAATTTATTCATAAATGATCTGGAGAAAGGAATAAATAGTGAGGTGGCAAAGTTTGCAGATGATACTAAACTACTCAAGATAGTTAAGACCAAAACAGATTGTGAAAAACTTCAAAAAGATCTCACAAAACTAAGTGATTAGGCAACAAAATGGCAAATGAAATTTAATGTGGATAAATGTAAAGTAATGCACATTGGAAAAAATAATCCCAACTATACATACAATATGATGGGGACTAATTTAGCTACAACGAGTTAGGAAAAAGATCTTGGCGTCATCATGCATAGTTCTCTGAAGATGTCCACACAGTGCGCAGAGGTGGTCAAAAAAGCGAACAGGATGTTAGGAATCATTAAAAAGGGGATAGAGAATAAGACAGAGAATATTTTATTGACCTTATATAAATCCATGGTACGCCCACATCTCGAATACTGTGTACAGATGTGGTCTCCTCACCTCAAAAAAGATATTCCAGCACTAGATAAGGTTCAGAAAAGGGCAACTAAAATGATTAGGGGTTTGGAGTGGGTCCCATACGAGGAAAGATTAAAGAGACTAGGCCTCTTCAGCTTGAAAAAGAGGAGACTAAGGGTGGATATGATAGAGGTATATAAAATCATGAGTGATGTAGAGAAAGTGGATAAGGAAAAGTTATTTACTTATTCCCATAATACAAGAACTAGGGGTCACCAAATGAAATTAATAGGTAGCAGGTTTAAAACAAATAAAAGGAAGTTCTTCTTCACATAGCGCACAGTCAACTTGTGGAACTCCTTACCTGAGGAGATCGTGAAGGCTGGGACTATAACAATGTTTAAAAGGGAATTGGATAAATTCATGGTGGCCAAGTCCATAAATAGGTACTAGCCAGGAAGGGTAAAGAATGGTGTCCCTAGCCTCCGTTCATCAGAGGATGGAGATGGATGGCAGGAGAGTGATCACTTGATCATTGCCTGTTAGGTTCACTCCCTCTGGGGCACCTGGCATTGGCCACTGTCAGTAGACAGATACTGGGCTAGATGGACCTTTGGTCTGACCCGGTACGGCCGTTCTTATGTTCCCTCCTTCCCAGGCTCCTGACCCTAGTGTTGCCCCCATCCTGTGGCTTTCCCCACCTCCATTCCATTCAGGCTGTTTCCTCCTCCTCCTCCACTGTGCCTGGGCATCAGCTGGGGTGGGGTGGGAGGAAAGCACTGAGAGCATAAAAAGAGACAGTCTGCCTGCGCTCAGTTCCAGTGCTGGGTGCCATAGTGTCTGTGGCTGCTAGAAGGAGCAATTCCAGGGAAAGTTCTGCTCAATTATGTTGCCTTGGGTTGGAGCATGCTCTATGGGGATGGAGCATGTGCCCGCTGGTTGGCATGTAGGAGCTACAAGGAAATGGAACAGACAGAATTTCCAGAGAGCTTATCTTCCAAGCTCTAACAAATCTATATTGAGCATGTGGAAACTCTGATTATTATTATTATTTTTTTATAAGCTCATAATTTGGCCAAATTTGGGGACATTTTCCTGGGGACATCAAAAGGCACATCCACAATATCAGGGCAGGCTCACCTCCTCTGCCAAATTTGAAGTCCCTGCTCCAAACCGGGGAGCGCTAGAGCTTCTCCACAAAATAGTTGTAAGAATTTTTTTGTTGAGCCAAACGAAGCTTTTTCTTAACCTCGTTCTTGAAAATGGCCAAACCATTTTAGCTGAAACTTCCCCCAAAAATTAAGGTTGAGGCAGACACTAGACAAGGAATGTTTCACCCTGAATGATACAGAAATGAAAAGATTCTGATAAAGGAAAGTGTTAGGCAGCCTTATCTATGAACATCCCTGGCTGTGTGACCTATAATAAAATATATGCTTGTGTGGTAGAAAGACTGTATTGGCATGAACTTGGAGTGGTCACATTAATTGCAAATGGCGAAGCCACAAGTGAATTATTCAGGTCATCTCAAATTAGTACCAGTAAAGCTTTTATACCACTCAGCTGCATCAAGTATATTGTGTGTTTCACATAGAGAAAAATATTAGGAATTCTTTAGAGACAGTATAAGCATCTTGTTGGGGTTATTATTCTTGTCCATTTACCTGTAAAGCCAGATCCTTAGTAACGAGTCCAAGTGCAAAGGAGCTAGAACAACTTGTAAAAATGATCTGAAATAGCTTTTCTGTGTCTGTGTATATATATACACACATGCAATCATTAATTAATTAACTAATTTATTCTTTTGAGTTCAATATTTCAGGTCATTGCAGATCTAGAAGCAAGTGCTGAGAGTCTCATCTATCCAATGATGTAAAACTATTTCAGGGTTGCAAAATAATACACCTTAAATCAGTGATGTTTTCTTTGAGGAACAGTCACCGGCACAGGGGCTAAATGTCGCTCATCCTGAGCCTGGGGCATGTGTTTTGTTTGGAAGCTCCACTTTTGGAAAAAGAGGAAGAATTTCTCTGGCACATTTTTAAAAAACAGTGGCTTTTTTAAGTATGAGAGGGGTAGCCATGTTAGTCTGGATCTCTAAAAGCAGCAAAGAATCCTGTGTCATCTTATAGACTAACAGACGTTTTGGAGCATGAGCTTTTGTGGGTGAATACCCACTTTGTCAGATGCATGTAGTGGAGATTTCCAGGGGCAAGTATATATGTGCAAGCAAGCTAGAGATAATGAGGTTAGTTCAATCAGGGAGGATGAAGCCCTGTTCCAGCAGTTGCAGTGTGAAAACCAAGGGAGGAGAAACTGGTTTTGTAGTTGGCAAGCCATTCACAGTCTTTGTTTAATCCTGAGCTGATGGTGTCAAATCTGCAGATGAACTGAAGCTCAGCAGTTTCTCTTGGAAGTCTGGTCCTGAAGTTTTTTTTGCTGCAGGATGGCCACCTTAAGGTCTGCTGTAGTATGGCCAGGGAGGTTGAAGTGTTCTCCTACAGGTTTTTGTATATTGCCATTCCTAATATCTGATTTGTGTCCATTTATCCTTTTCCGTAGAGACTGTCCAGTTTGGCCGATGTACATAGCAGAGGGGCATTGCTGGCATATGATAGCGTATATTACGTTGGTGGATGTGCAGGTGAATGAACCGGTGATGGTGTGGCTGATCTGGTTAGGTCCTGTGATGGTGTCGCTGGTGTAGATATGTGGGCAGAGTTGGCGTCGAGGTTTGTTGCATGGATTGGTTCCTGAGCTAGAGTTACTATGGTGTGGTGTGCAGTTACTGGTGAGAATATGTTTCAGGTTGGCTGGTTGTCTGCGGGCGAGGACTGGCCTGCCACCCAAGGCCTGTGAAAGTGTGGGATCATTGTCCAGGATGGGTTGTAGATCCCTGATGATGGAGGGGTTTTAGCTGGGGAATGTATGTGATGGCCAGTGGAGTCCTGTTGGTTTCTTTCTTGGGTTTGTCTTGTAGTAGGAGGCTTCTGGGTACAAGTCTGGCTCTGTTGATCTGTTTCCTTATTTCCTCGTGTTTTGAGAATGCTTGGTGGAGATTTTGTAGGTGTTGATCTCTGAGGGGTTAGAGCAGATGTGGTTGTACCTCAGTGCTTGGCTGTAGACAATGGATCATGTGATGTGCCCGGGATGGAAGCTGTAGGCATGAAGGTAGGTATAGCGGTCGATAGGTTTTCGGTATAGGGTGGTGTTAATGTGACCACTGAAACTACAATGCATTGGTGACCTTCCAGAAAACACTATCCTAGCCACCATGGATGTAGAGGCTCTCTACACAAACATCCCACACTCAGATGGAATACAAGCTGTCAGGAACAGTATCCCTGATGATGCCACAGCACAACTGGTTGCTGAGCTCTGTGCCTGTATCCTCACACACAACTATTTCAAATTTGATGACAATATATATCTCCAGATCAGTGGCACCGCTATGGGCACCCCCATGGCCCCACAATATTCCAATATTTTTATGGCAGACGTGGAACAACACTTCCTCAGCTCCTGTCCGCTCACGCCCCTTCTCTACCTATGCTACATTGATGACATCATCATCTGGACCCATGGGAAGGAGACTCTGGAAAAATTCCACCACGATTTCAACAGCTTCCACTCCACCATCAACCTCAGCCTGGACCAATCTACACGGGAGGTCCACTTCCTAGACACCACGGTGCAAATAAGTGATGGTCACCACAATAAGTGATATTCTCACCAGTAACTGCACACCGCACAATAGTAACTCTAGCTCAGGAACCAATCCATGCAACAAACCTCGACGCCAACTCTGCCCACATATCTACACCAACGACACCATCACAGGACCTAAGCAGATCAGCCACACCATCACCAGTTCATTCACCTGCACATCCACCAACGTAATATACGCCATCATATGCCAGCAATGCCCCTCTGCTATGTACATCAGCCAAACTGGACAGTCTCTACGGAAAAGGATAAATGGACACAAATCAGATATTAGGAATGGCAATATACAAAAACCTGTAGGAGAACACTTCAACCTCCCTGGCCATACTACAGCAGACCTTAAGGTGGCCATCCTGCAGCAAAAAAACTTCAGGACCAGACTTCCAAGAGAAACTGCTGAGCTTCAGTTCATCTGCAGATTTGACACCATCAGCTCAGGATTAAACAAAGACTGTGAATGGCTTGCCAACTACAAAACCAGTTTCTCCTCCCTTTGTTTTCACACCACAACTGCTGGAACAGGGCCTCATCCTCCCTGATTGAACTAACCTCATTATCTCTAGCTTGCTTGCATATATATACCTGCCCCTGGAAATTTCCACTACATGCATCTGACGAAGTGGGTATTCACCCACAAAAGCTCATGCTCCAAAACGTCTGTTAGTCTGTAAGGTGCCACAGGAGTCTTTGCTGCTTTTAGTGGTTTTTTAAGCTGCTTAGGAGGTTGGAATGTGAGACTAAATGATAGGAAGCTGGCTTAGTGGGCGGAGGTCAGCTGAGGGAGTCAAAGATGCATGATAGCACATAGATCTTGTATTTCTTAAATGATGCTGCTGTTTCTCCTGCTGATGCTACCAGGTGCTTTATATGTGATGCAAACTGTTCATATACGAAAACTTTCCTTTTTCCTTGATGGTGAGTCACCTTGAAGATAGCTCACTGTTTAATGTGAATGCTTCTTTTGTTCAGGTTACCTTAATATGAAAATTGCTGAGCCATGTAATATATTTCTCTTTTAGCAAACAGACAAGGAGTACTTGTGGCACCTTAGGGGCTAACAAATTTATTTGGGCATAAGTGTTCGTCGGCTAAAACCCACTTCATCAGATGCATGCAGTGGAAAATACAGTAGGAAGATATATATACACAGAGAACATGAAAAAATGGATATTGCCATACCTCCAGCTATAGTGAGACTAATCATTTAAGGTGGGCTATTATCAGCAAGAGAAAAAAAACTTTTGGATTGATAATCAGGATGGCCCATTTCCATCAGTTGACAAGAAGATGTGAGTAACAGTAGGGGAAAAATCAGCATGGAGAAATAGTTTTACTTTGTGTAATGACCCATCCACTCCCAGTCTTTATTCAAGCCTAATTTAATGGTCTCCAGTTTTCAAATTAAGTCCAATTCAGCAGTTTCTCATTGGAGGCTGTTTTTGAAGTTTTTTTTGTTGGAGTATTGAGACTTTTAGGTCTGTAAATTGAGTAACCAGGGAGGTTGAAATGTTCTCCAACAGGTTTTTGAATGTTATAATTCTTGACGTCTGATTTGTGTCCATTTATTTTTTTGCATAGAGGTGGCTCGGTTTGGCAGTGTACATGGCAGAGGGGCATTCATATATCTCATTGGTAGATGTGCAGGTGAATGAGCCTCTGATAGATTGGCGCAAATGTGGTTGTATCTTAGAGCTTGGCTGTCGACAATGGATCGTGTGATCTGTCCCCTAGTCCATCTCCTGATGTCTTTTTCTAATCAGCTTCAACCAGACAGCTGACATTAAAAATAATAGGTAGTTTGCGTAGGACTGGAGTCAGTGGGAGCTGTGCGTCCACAGCACCATGAGCCATTTTTTTAGGGGCTTAAAGGTGCCTTACATTAGGCTCCCCACATTTGAAAATGTTGGCAACATTTTTAAATCTCTGTGAGATTCACAATGACTGCTTTCAGCCTGATTAAAATATTTAAAGTACGTTAATGCCTGAGAGAAGATACTCTCTATGGTTTAGGGTCCTGATCCAAAGTCCATTGTAAATTATTACTTTTATTATTAGCATAATGGCAATGCATGGAGGCCCCAGCCAGGATAGGGCCCGATTGTGCTAGGTGCCGTAGAAACACAGAGTATGAGACAGTCTCATCCCTGAAGAGCAGAGATACCTGTTGGTTTGAGTGAACTTTGGATCAGACTTTAGCTAGAACATCTGGGACTTTACCTTTGTTTTATAAGGAGATAATGAGATGGATTTCAAACTTATTCCAAAACGCCAAAGTATTCAGCTTGTTAAATCAGCATACAGGTATTGCTGGTAAAGATGTTTTAAACTAGAACAAGTAAATAATTATTTCTGCTTGGAAGCCCTAGCCCAGTCAGAATCTGCTTTTGTCATCAGCCAGCATGCTGTTCTGTTGCTGAAACCACAAAATATAATGATAGCTTGTACATGTCAAAATGGAACAGAGGAATATCGGGAAAGTTTTGCAGTCTGTTTTGCATTACCTTCCAATTCTTGCTAGAAGCGGTTACTGTCTGTTCCCTTTGTCCCTACCATAAATGTTGTGTTCTAATGCAACCACAAGATGTTGGACTCGATGAAGGAATCACTGGGTGAAATCTGTGGCCTGTGTTTTACAGCAGGTCAGACTAGGTAATCATAATGGGCCCATTCACTGCCTCCCATGTCGCAGTTATTCCCAATTCTGTATTTGGGTGAGGTGAGGCCAACCAATGTAACAAAACCTGTAGTGGATTTCTGCCAACCTCAGAGTTGCTCTAAAATCAACCAGTAATATCTCCAAACATGCAAGCAAACAATGTATTCACGTGTAGACCTAGCCATAAATACAGAAATGCCTTGACACGATACTATATCTACCCATAACACCAACTGGAGACAATAGAGGAAGAAGAAATCTCACCAAAATAGGACTAATCACATGCAGAGGAAAATTCCTTCCTAGATCCCAAAGGTAAGCAGTTAGAGGATTCCCCTGAGCATACTAGTCAGTAATAATTGTAAAATCCCTGGCACAGTTGTACTTCTACCTGTGTTAACATTTCCCCAGAACACTGATGTTCTTTCCTGAGTTCCTGATCGTATCCCCCCACTGTCAAGAGAGAAAGAGCAGGGCAAGTTGTTTCAGGTGCTGAGCAGGGAGCGGGTATGCACTCTGGCTCCTAGTTGTGGTCCGAAATCATTTTGTGTAAAGCAAGAGGAGGAGATCAGCTAGTCAAAGTATGGGAGGGTTACAGATGTGTCAATCACAAAAGTTGCCTTTTTATTTGCCTGCTAGAACCAATCAACAGCTTAGTTTGAGAGATAAACTTGTCCATCTCACCCTACCTCTTGGGACTCACCCATTCAAATGGAGACCTGTATTCTTGGAATTTCCCCTCAAACTTTATAATGATTCTCCTGTGTTCTTCAAGTGCGTTCTGTGCTGCACCACAAAGATCTGATTTAATAAGTAGCCATCGTTTCAAGCAGTTTATGCAGACAGTTCAAAGTGTGTGTGTGTGTGTGTGTGTGTGTGTGTGTGTGTGTGTGTGTGTGTGTGTGTGTGTGTGTGTGTGTGTGTGTGTGTGTGTAAAATCCAATCCTCCACCAAAATAGCTATTTTCAATTCCAGTGCCCAAATTAACTTTTCAACAGGATTTGACCTTTGTTCTTTGATTGTGGTACAAAAGAATATGTAGATGCCATATGAAGAGGCTGAAGTAATGATTATATGCAAAGATGCTGCTAAGCATGTAATTAAAAACTGCCCTGAGAGACCCCACAAATTTTACATTCTAATTTTATTTTATACTGCCATTTAGGGGAGGGATAAATTCACCTCTCCCACACACTCTCTGCACCTGTTTTACAGTTTAAATGGGCAGAGGTGGGATCCATCCTTTGTAGTAAGTCTGCTCTTTATTGTTCAAATAATGTTATGCAGCATTTGTTAACCTAAATTCTGACCCCTCAGATACTCAAGTCTAGACTAATTGGCTTCAGCTCTTAGTATTTAAATTAGCTGGCTGTAGTGTCAGTGAAAATTGACCACCAAACATTTGGTAGGAAATTCTTGTCTTCTGCTTTCTCTATCTCAGAGTGAGAAAATTGCAGCAAAATGTGCTTCAGCTCATCAAGGTTTGAGGAAGGTAAATTATATTTTTTTTGGCCATTTTAGCTTCAGAAGTGAGCTTCATTTCCTGGGCAAAATGATATTCTATATCATGTTTTTTCTATGACTTTATTTACACTCAGGGCGCCTTTCAATATTGCCAGCGATCCTGGTATTTTCAGCATTGTCCTTGTGTTTTACTGGATAAGCCTTTACTTTCAAGGCATTCATGGATCAAACCCTTACCTTAAAAGTCCACAAAATATCACTTTGCACCATGTGTCACAAAATGCTAATCTTCTGATGAAATGTGGTAGTATTTTCATGTAATTTGGTCATTGCAAACTAACATTATGCTCTTAGCAAATCTATATAACCATATTTTCCTGTCACCGCTATCCATGTCCGCCTTTGTGCATCTGCTCTGTTTTTGCTTGTTAACACCCATTTACGTCATGTCTTTATTAGTATTGACTTCAGTAGGGCTCCTCATCAGTGTAGAGTCTGCTTTTGTGCATCATATTGCAGGATTGGGGCCTTAACTGCAAGCTCTTCAGGGCAGAAGCTGCCTTTTACTATGTGTTTGAGCAATGTACAGCAGAGTGGGGCCTCAACTCTGACTGGAGCATGTGGAGTCTACTATAATAATAGAATGTTAGGCCATTGTGTCACAAGAAGGACATGTGACAGCAGAATAGGAAGCTGACCTTCTTATGTGCTTCTCTGTCTGCTAATCTGGACATTGTCCTCTTCCCCTGAAAGATCTTTCTACAGGAAAGGGCATCTCCTTTCTACAGACATCAGACAGGTAGATGGTAATTACCTCCTGAGACGGAGTTACATTAACTGTGTCACTGATGATGCAGACCCTACCAGGGAGGAAGGAGCTCACTCTCAGAGTGGATAGTAACGCCTTTTCGTCATGCCAAGGGACACTACATATGGAGGCAGCACTGGTTCCATCATGCCATGTATCTACACACTATGGAGTGAGCTGGCAGTGAGCGTACCAGAAACACTTGTTACTGGGAGGTGTGTAAAGCCTTATCTAGACTGTGGATTTTCCCCGATTACAGCCACTGGTGTTGCTGTCCAGTGCAAACCCTTAATTTAGACTGGCAAAGCTGCTATTTGCACTGGTAATCCCAGACAGCAGCTTTGCCTGTCTCCATTAGGGTACTGGTTCAGCTACACTGATAGCTGTAATTGGGGCAAATACCCAATATAGACAAGGCCTAAACTGTTGTTTTGGTGAGGTTTCCCTTCCCCCAAGTGCTTTGGAAGCTTTGTCTGTGGAGGTGGAAAGGTGGAGAAAACGAGAAAAATCGTAGAATCACATAAACTAAAGAAGGAGAAAACCTATTAGCCTCTCAGACACCACAGTGATGGGGGGCCTTGTATGTTCCTGTCTACTAAATACCTAACAAACTATTATTAATTATTCGTATGTGCCTATACCAAGAAGACCCAATCATATGCTAGGTGCTATACAAACAAAATAAAAAGATGGTCCGTGCCCCAAAGAGTGTACAATTTAATGCATCCTTTGCCAGTAGAGGATTGTTCCTAGAGTTTTATTCTACAGCTTAGGCGCTCACATTTCATTAACGTTGCTGGCAGTTAGTATAAGTGGGAACAGCTGTAGTACATCAGTGCTGTATCTGAAATGTCTAGCAAAAGGGTACTTTAACGTTCTATATTTACTATAGACAGCATGAGATCACTATGCAAACAGTGTCATGTTGGCACTTTACCTCCCAGTTATAACAAGTAGTTTCTCATTTATAATCTTGGTGCGTCCTATCAGTTGTAATAATGAGCTGTGTTTTCATAAAGTGTTGGATTTTTAGGAAACTGCTCTTCAGCAATAGCTAGCTCTGTAACCCTCACTACTTTTATAGTAAGCACAGAAAGGCTAGAAGAGGTGCAGATACTCACCAGATCAGACTGGTGCATGGGGAAGGGAAGACCAAGTGGCATCTCTGCACCTTCCCCTAAGGTGATGGATGCCCCTTCTTTGAAGAGCATGTGGTTGGGGCTCTGGAGGAAGTGGACAGCTGCAGGGCAGGCCTTGGTTGGTGTGTATGGAAGATAGACACTTATGAGAAGGCAAGGGAGTGTGGGTGGTTCATGCACTGGGTAGCTTTAATTACTATTTTTTATTTCTGGCAGCATCAAACACAATATCAGAGAAACCAGATGGGCAGATTTTTCTGACGTCTAACGGAAATTATGTCAGTGCATTTTTCAGACTTCAGTCACCAATTTGTGAGGGTTCCCCCCTCCCCCTTCTACTAACAACCTTCCAAATACAAGTAAATAATTATCAAACTCATTTGTCTCACAAATCATTTTTTCATGACTATTAAAATCTAACCCACTGGCAGAAGTTTGATTCACTGTTCTTTAATTTCTTTGTGGCTGCTGCTTTATTTCATAGGGCCCAATTGTGTATCCCTTATTCATACTTCACACCACGTCTCCTGTCAATGGTACATATGTGGCCCCCTTATCGTAGTAGCTGAGCACCTCACAACATCCCTGTGTGGTGGGGGAAGTACTGTTACCCCAGTTTCACAGATGGGAAACTGAAGCAGAGAGATGTGAAGTGATTTGCCTAAATTTACACAGGAAGTCTGTGTCAGAGCAGGGACTTGAACACAAAGTCCTTGGCTTGGTTCCCAGCCACTTGACCATTCTTCCTTACCACCTTCACTGGATTACCCGTGAGAAGAATTTCTCCTCACCATGTGTAAGAATCACACAGGTGAGCAGTAGGGCTCAATCCTGCTCCTGCTGAAATCAATGGATGCTTTGCCATCCACTTCAGTGATCTGAGGATTGGGTCCTCATTAGTTCGTTGTTGTCAATTAGATGTACGCAATATGTTCTTCAGCGTGGCTCAGGCATATGAACACAATTCAGTAAAACACATATTTTCAGATAAGTATATTTGGTCACCTAAATCACATGTTATTTCTGTCTCCTGATAGGATGATCTGCTGATTTCGCCTGAAGTGTATTTTGCTTCATCATTAAACAAACCTCAGCCATCAGCCCGAATTCTGTTTATATGAACATGGAGTGAACAATACTTTGCTTGCACGAGTGTTCACGAAAAGTGAATACAAATGGGGTAGAACTTACTCAAAGTAAAATTCTGTTTAGAAGTACCTCTAAATGTTTGCAGACAGTTTTATTCTTCAATACTCATCTGGCCTGAATAGTCAATAGGATAACAGGAAAAATCAAAGTTTTTTTCTGAAACGCACATGGAACATTCCTTCCTGGTGCCTTTCTGTAGATTGGGTTATCAGTGGCAGATACAGTATGGGTATATTATGGTCTCATATGAGTTCTGATGTGGATCAGCTGGAATTATTTTAGTGCTGCTGTATGTCTTAAAGGAAAAGTGCATATTCTAATAATTGCATTACATTATAAAGAAAATATTAGGAAACTAAAATCTTAAAAATATAGTTATAGTTAAATAAGCAATAGTGTAAAAATAAAAGCGTGGTGATGTGCGCTCAAAATAGGCACACATTTCGGCTTGTGGAAATTGGGTACAGTACAATTTTACTGAATATCAGGTTCAGAATTATTAAAGTCCCTAATTTTACAGACCAATTAAGTATGTGATTAAGTTCCACTGAAGTCAATTAAGTGCTTTGCTGAATGTGGATGGACTTAAGCATGCACTCCAAGTTATGAACATGATTAAGTGCCTTGCTGAAGCAATACCTATGTTCTGAACGTGGAATCTTTACTACAGGTATCAATGCTCATGCTAAAACCAAGAAAGCTCTTGACTTCCTTATCTCAGGTTGAGTTTCCATGTGTGGAAGTCAGGAAAAACAATTTCTTACCTGAAAACTAAACATATCAAAGACCATGAGCCTAGTACTTCAGGATGTCATTTTTACAGCTCTCCAATAAGCAGGGGGAGTGCACACACCGCATTGTTCCCAGGGATCGTATGTATATTTTGCATCAGTACATGGCTCTTCCCCGCTCTTCAATTGTGCAAAAGGAGCCAGCCCTACACTAATCAAGTGCAGGGACTGTAACTGTCCCTAGCCCTCATGCAGTGTGCATGGTGAGAGAGGCAGAAAGGCTCCACGTGCCAGTCCTCATACTTGCTATCCACACTGGGGTCAGTGACAATCTACCCTTCACATGTATATT
The DNA here is from genome assembly GCF_025201925.1 of Gopherus flavomarginatus. Lineage (NCBI taxonomy): Eukaryota > Metazoa > Chordata > Testudines > Testudinidae > Gopherus > Gopherus flavomarginatus. The sequence goes on along the minus strand of NC_066618.1, from coordinate 23,878,724 downwards.
TAATATGTTTGTGAATGTTATGGTTCACCTCCCTTAATGAACTTACAACCAGTAACGTGGGAAGTCTCCCCTCCTTTGCTTTTTACAGCTAGTCAGATGTGTGACTAGCTACTTCTTGTATAGCAGTGCTGTCTTTACAACTTCCAGCAAGCTGTTCTTTCATATTTTCATTTGTGCAGAACAGTGTTCTGAACAGCTACAGTGGGGGCATTAATCAGAGACTGCAGATAGTAGCTGCAAACCTCTTACATCCCAACAATTCATCCCATTAAAATGGTGGATGGCTCAAAACAATAAGTATTAATTAATACCCAGTGTATTTTGCTCATGCATTATATTGTTCCCTATATAGCATTATTATGAGTAAAACTGAACTGTTCTAGCCTTGAGTGAGGTGCAGTGCTTGCCTCCTTTTCCTGGGGTGAATACCAGTTAAATCAAAAGAGAGAGGGAAAAGTGGTACTGTGAAGAACTGTATTATAAGCTTTATTTGACTGTTTGATTCTGAGGTACCCACACCCACACTGTAACATATGTACACGTGAATTTGCCAGAGTTTTTCAACTTTAGTTCAACTCTAGCTCTGAAGTTGTCTTTATTATGCAAGCAAAATAGATTCCATATGAAACTTAAATATTCTCAGATCTACACATTTACATCCTTTTCAGCATTTTACAAGTATAAGAGTTAAAATGCGTCTTACAGATTAAACAGTTTTTTTGTTTTGTTTTGTTTTTGGCAAAAGGACGCTGAAGAGCATTTGGATAGGACTTGTTCAAATAAGACAAAAGGACAGGAAGTATGGCAAGAGATCACCCTGGCTTAACCAAAGTGGAAAAAAGTGGAAACTAGGTCAGATTACAAAGGATGAATATAAACAATTAACACAAGTATGTAAGGACATATTTAGAAAGTCCAAGGCATAAAATGAGATTAAACTAGCTAGAGACATAGAGGGTAACAGGAAAACATTCTACAAATACATTAGAGGCAAGAGGAAGGCCAGGGATAGGGTAGTCTATTACCCAATGAGGGCGGAAGACAATAACAGAAAAGGTAGAAATGGCAGAAGTGCTTAATGACTTTTTTGTTTTGGTTTTCACCAAAAAGTTTCGTAGCAATTGGACGACTAACATAGTGAATAACAGTGAAAATGAAGTGGGATCAGAGGCTATCATAGAGAAAGAACAAGTAAAAAATGACTTAGACAAGTTAGATATCTTCAAGTCACCGGGTCCTATTGAAACACATCCTAGAACAGTGATTCTCACCAGGGGTCTGGGGCCCCTTGCGGCAGGCACGAGCAGGTTTCAGGGGGTCCACCAAGCATGGCTGGCATTAGATTGCTAGGGCCCAGGGCAGAAAGCCGAAGTCCTGCCAGCCAGGACTGCAGCCTGGGGCCCCAAGCCCTGCCACCTGCGACTGATGCCGAAGCCTCAGCCACTGAGCTTCGTGTTGCCCCCTGTGGTGTGGGGCTCTGGGCAATTGCCCTCCTTGATACCCTGTCACACCATCCCTGGCTTTTATATGCAGAAAACAGTTGTGATGGCATAGCTGGGCCATGGAATTTTTATAGCATGTTGGGGGAGCCTCAGAAAGAAAAAGGTTGAGAACCCCTGTCCTAGAATACTCAAGGAGCAGACTGAGGAGATACCTGAGCCATTAGTGATTGATGTTTGAAGAGTGGTGGAAACTGGGAGAGATTCCAGTTCAAATAGAGTGACAATCTATAAAAAAGGAAATAAGGACAACCCGGCGAATTACAGACCAGTCAGCTTAACTTCAGTACCTGGAAAGATAATGGAGCAAATAATTAAGCAATCAGTTTGCAAACATCTAAAAGATAATAAGGTGATAAGTAACAGTCAACATGGATTTGTCAAGAACAAATTGTGTGAAACCAACCTAATAACTTTCTTTGACAGGGTAATGAGCCTTGTGGGTGGGAGCAAATGGTAGATGTGTATATCTTGACTTTAGTAAGGCTTTTGATATTATCTCACGTGACCTTTTCATAAACAAACTAGGGAAAGAAAGACAGTCCTCGGACTTATGACACAATTTGTTTCTGAAAATCGCATCCTAAGTCAAAAACATCGTAACTCGAATTTCCCATAGGAACAATGCTGGATTGAGTGTCATAAAGTCGAAACACAATGACAATTTATAAGTGCCGTTCACCGTAACTTGAACATGGTAAAGTTGAGGACTGCCTGTACAGTATAGTAGCTAGATGGAGCTATTATAAGGTGGGTGCATAACTATTTGGAAAACTGCTCCCAGAGAGTACAGTCAAGCTGGAAGGGCATATTGAGTCGGGTCTCGCAGGGATCATTTCTGTGTACAGTTCTGTTCAATATCTTCATCAATGTTTTAGATAATGGCATAGAGAGTACATTTATAAAGTTTGCGAACAATACCAAGCTGGAAAGATTACAAGTGCTTTGGAGGATAGGATTAAAATTCAGAGTGGTCTGGACAGCCTGGAGAAATGGTCTGAAGTAAATTGGATGAAATTCAATAAGGACAAATGCAAAGTACTCCACTTAGGAAGGGACAATCAATTGCACACATACAAAATGGGAAATGACTGCCTAGGAAGGAGTACTGCAGAAAGAGTTATGAGGGTCATAGTGGACCACGATATTATGTTCACATATGAGTGAACAGTGTAACACTGTTGCGCAAAAAAAAAAAAAAAAAAAAAAAAGCAAACGTCATTCTGGGCTGTCTTAGCAGGAGAATTGTACGCAAGACACGAGAAATCAGTCTTCCGCTCTATTCCACGCTGAGTAGGTCTCAGCTAGAGTATTATGTCCAGTTCTGAGCACCACATGTCAGCAAAGATGTGGAAAAATTGGAGAAAGTCCAGAGGAGAGGAACAAAAATGTTTTGAGGGGGAGAGAAGTTTGATGAGAGCTGTGTGTGTGCTTGTTGTTTTTGGAACAGAAATAGTTGCAGAAAGTAGTCAGAAGTTAATTCTTTCAGTAATTATGCAAACCTTCCATTCTATAGGGAATTATGAAATATGATTTCCCTCTTGATAGTGGATCCCTTTAATTCTGTAACATTTTCTTTTACTTGTCCCCCTCAACTTACATTCTGGGACATATGTGTTTGTACTCCTCAGGAGATGCAGCTGTATGCTACTGAATTAAAAACTGGGCAATGTAAATATATGTAAGGGAGTTCAAAGTATCCTGCTGCAATAAGATAAGTGTTTTGAAGTAGTATGGCTTCTAACTGCAACATTGAAGAAATAGCATCCCAGACTCTTGAGGAGAAGGAGTTTCCATATTATTGCTGTTCAAAATCAGAGGTATGAGAGGCGCAGGAAAGCAGACAATGTTGTAAGAACATCAAATGTTTAAAGCATAAATAAGTTAAACTTAAAGATGATGCGGAGCTGTTGCTGACATTACAAGCCCTGTGGGAAAAGCATTTTGTAAAATTAGTTATACAGAAGATATTGCAGATCCATGTAGGACACTTACGCACTTACTATGATGTATATGACATACATGGGAAGTAGTGTAAAATGGTTATATTTTGCAGACAAGCCATTATAGAACTTATGAGTCAGGGTGAACATAAATAGTTTTGTCAAGGAGAGCCTCCAGACTTGAATTCACACGAGCATCAAACCCATTATACTATCCAACACATCAGGTTGTGTTAGACAAATGTTAATGCCTGTTTCCTGGAGTTTATAATCAGTTGTAAAAACTGACTTGAGGCTAAAGATTGGCATCCAGTGCCTTTACTTGGGAGCAATCAACCCAGAAAAGAGATCTGAGTGTCATTTTAGACAGTTCAGTGAAGACCTCAGCTCAATATGCGCAACTGTAGTCAAAAAAGCAAACACGAGTATAAGATGCATAAGGAATGGGATGGAGACTGATGAAATAACCGTTTTCAAATATGTTAAGGGCTGTTATAAAGAGGGCGGTAATCAATTGTTCGCCTGTCCATTGAAAGAAGGACAAGAAGTAATGGGTTTAAACTGCAGCAAAGGAGATTAAGGTTACATAGTAGGAAAAACTTTCTAATTGTAAGGGTAGTTAAGCTCTGGAATAGGCTTTCAACGAATGTTGTGGAATCCCCATCACTGGAAGTTTTTAAAAACAGGTTGGACAAACCTGTGATGGATAGTCTGGGTTTACTTGGCCCTGCCATAGTGCAGAGGGCTACTGGACATGACGACTTTGAGGTCCCTTCTGGCCCTACATTTCTACGATTCTGTGATCACACTCATGTTTTTTTAAAGAGAGTGAAATCCCAAACATTCAACTCTTGTTCTGACCACAGAAAATCTTTCCTCCGATCTAATAAAACCAGTGGTTCCTGGCCAATGGGAGCTGTGGAGTTGGCACTCAGGACAGGGGCAGCACACAAAGACCCCTGCTGCTAACCACCCCTACGCCTAGGGACCAGCCACACCAGATGCTTCCAGGAGCCACACAGAGCCAGGGCTGGTAGGGAGCCTACCTTAGCATTGCTGCGCTGCCAACCAGACTTTTGGCCCATTAAAATCTCCCAGATTGCTTACAGTAGCAACTAGGAGATTGAGTCCGATTCCATGAGACTCTCAGCCAATCTAGGAGGATTGGCAACCCTAAGTCTTGGGCTCTGGCCACACAATCTTAGACTCCATCCCCATCCCCAAGCCACGGGGCTTTAGGCTCTGGCTGCGGGGCTTCAGGCTCTGGCCTCCCACTGTTTCCACAGGCCCTCCCAACTCCATCGCCCCTCACACCTACTGCCTACCCCATCCCCCCGTCCAAGCTTAGTTTGTTCCCAGGCTTGCCCGGGCTGAGTAAGTCTTCAGTGAATAGTGATACTTTTATGTTTGTTAATATCACTTTTTACATTTACTAGCTAGCAATAAATAAATTACAATGATTTGGGCATGTATATGTGCTACTTATTTGGTTTTCCTAAAGCTAATTAAGTATTTTAGGAAAAGATGTGAGAGCGGCCACCATCAAGAGTTGGTGGCTGCACTCTGAGGCCGCCAAAAAATTTGTTCTGAGACCCCCTGAACTAGCGATTGATGAGCTTGCTACAGCCTTGGCTAAAAGAGATGTGTCTTTTAGCTCATGCAGTATAGACATTAAACTCCAGAGGTCCCAAGTTTGATCCTATCTGATGACGACCATAGTCCATTGGTGGTACATGTACAGTACCTTAATACCGTGGAAAAATAAAAAGGATTGCACAGTGTACCAGGGTAGCTTCCCCGTTTAAGCCCAGAGACCCAGGGCTGACCAGGCCCTGCCACAGCTGGGCAGAATGTCGGACCAGGGTCATCCCTACCCATATGCAAAGTACGCAGCTGTGTAGGGCACCAGGAACTGTGGGGCACCAAATTTCCTGGTGTCCTACGCAGCTGCATGCTGCTCCAGTCCCTGCTCCACCTCTTCCCCATGGCCCCAGTCCCACCTCTTCAGGCCCCTGCTCCACCACAGCCCCCCACTCCACCCCTTTTTGAAAGCTCCTATCCCGCTCTTCCCACCCTTGCTCTGCCCCAGCCTTGCCCCCACTCCCCTGAGCACGGGGTGGGCCAGCACTCACTGGTGGTGGGAAGTGCAGCAACCTGGCCCGCTCTGCGCTGCCGGTGAGTGCTGGGGGGTGGTTCCCCCATGCCTCCCAAGCCTGGGAGCCAAGCTCTAACCCAATTACAAATTTGAAGAATGAGTTGTCCATGACAAAATGTTTGAATATTTTCATAGTCAAGACTGTGTTTTGCATTTTTTGTTTGTTTGTTTTGGGTTTTTGAGAGAGAAATATATCAGAAAGCATTTAATCTACATTTAGGATGGTACAAAATGGAAATCCTTCCCGTATATCTTATACCAAAGATCTTGAACATTTTACATGAAGTGGCATCAAAATGTATTTTTCCCTCCTATCTGAGGTAGTTTTAAGCTGTAATAGTCCGAATAAAGATGAAGAAAGAAGCACCACTGATAATTCTATGATAAAGGAAAACAAGGGTTGTTGTCTGGTTTGCCAAAATCTGTAGGCCAGCGACAGTAGTTTGCTTGCATTATGTTTATGCTATTATTTCCTGTCTGTAAATAAATGAATATACTTTACTGTTCATGGACATGTCCGTTATTCTACCCAGCTTTAAAATACAGTTTTTTCTTTTAACATCTTTGAAGGAGAAACTGTTTTCTTGTGGCCTGATCCAAAGTCCATTAAGTACTCCCACTGATTTCAGCAGACCGTAAATCAAGCCTTAGAGGAGTCATTACAATCAGCTATAGCAACAGGAAAGTGCTGTTGCTGTTTATGATGTCAAATAGTTAACATTGCTGCATCAAGAACTATGTGGCAAAGCACAAGTTTGTAATAAAGCAAAAGCTGTTTGGAATGTTAACAGTCAGAAATAGAATCTTTTAGACACTTGGAAATGCCTGTAATTACCTAAACAATGCTTCATGTATCAAGAAAGTCCCTTCCTGAGTGTGTCACTTTGAGATTTAACTAAGGGTTTTAGGTACAGACAGTTGATAATTTTATTTTGTAGAAACAGCAGCCTGTAATGTTCTAGTATATTGAAGAAATGTCAACTCTTTTAAAACATTTTGAAGATCAGGTCAACGGTAACAATTTTCAGGAAAGTAAAAGTTAGATGAGCACAGCCAGATTTAAAAAAAAAACAGTACACAATTCTGTCTTGAAAGAAGTTACTGAAATTTTTTTTAATATACAAAGAAGGGGGGGAATGTACAGAACAAAACTGGATTTTTAAGGGCTGCATATCTGCATCCACTCGACTGCGAGTATAGGGCTAGACTGTGTATTGGCCCTAAATAGTTGTGCCATCCACTGCACAACCAAGTAAGGTTTAGTCTCTGGGGGTCACTCCTTCCCACATGAGTGAGTGGGTGGAAGGTGCTCCCAACACACCATCTGGAGGAAAGAAGCTGCATCCGGGAAGGGGTTGTAATAAATTACTTGTCATTAGTTTCGTGTACATCTGTGATCTTCTTAGGTTTGCATGTGGGAGAGCACTGGTCTATTTCTGGGATAAGGCTTCAATAAATAAACGTTCAGGGGGTGGAGAGATTGGTTTGAACATGCTGCATTTTAATGTAGACCAGACAAAGCTGCCTAGGACTCCAGGTTGTTGTTTTTTTTTAAATCTTAATACTGTACTCTTGGAATGCAATTGTTGCAGTTTCCTAGGTGATGTTCAGATGTGCTGAGCACTGGAGATGGAACCTTTTGTTAACCGTTTTTCTATTCTCAAGTCACATACCAAAGACACTATTAAATGATGGGAGCTCAATTTCCATGTGTGGGCTTCTAAATTAGGGCATTCTGTGCCACACTTGTGTGCTCAAACAGCAACTTAGCATTCAAATACCTCTTCTAGACTTCTGCATTCCAATTTGGTTACTTTGGTGCTTTAAATCTATAAATTTGGCTTCAAATTGGTTTATGAGGAAGAGACATGTTTTCAGAGTTAGGAACATATGGATGTTTGCACATGCCTAATAAATACCAATGTGCACGCAGCAGGCACAAGCTGTGGGTCTGACTTTGAAACCTAGCCCGTATATTATTATAATGCAGTATTACCCTAAAAATTGACTTGGTGTGGTGTTATTCCAGATCCACTGTATTTCACAGCAGGTTAAATTAGGCCCTTAGTGTGGAACTCCATTGACTTCACTTTATGTCTCCATTTCGGAGTAGGTCTCTGTGCACTAAGGAACATCTAGTGCATGGTATCAGAGTCCATGGGCACGACTGGTGCATAACACATTAGTGCACTATAGATTTACACCTGGCTTATAATGCTTTTAGTCTTCACATGACTATGCACACACCTTTATGGTGCAGACAGAGAAAGTTTTGGGGAACATTTATTTTTTTTTGTTTATAAATGCGGTTTTCTGGAGTCAGCGGAATGTGAGTGGGACTATAGTGGGAGGCAGTTGGGTCTGAGTGGGAGCAAGGAAGGTTGGAGGAACAGAGGGAAGGAATGCTGGGATGGGAACAGAGAAGTATGACGGGAAAGGAGGTTTGTCAAAGCAAGTCACGTAAATTAGCAGGAAAAAAAAAAAGACAGTTAAAGCAAATGCCAACAGAGCCATGTGGCGGCTTGAGTCACGGATTGTCATCTGGAGGAATGATGAGCGAACTGGAGTATCAAAGGCTGTGAAGATTTGCCTCCAGGGAAACAGGAGGATGTAAATCTCCACCTCTAGCAGGCCAGATGAAGAGGTATCTGGAGGGACGTGTAGTTGTGGATCGCCCTGGGACCTGGCATCCTATGTGGTTGCCCCTTGATCTGATTAAACTTCCTGTTCACTAGAGAAGTGAGGCAGACCCTGCACTCACCCCTATCTGTCTGTTATATACCTTATTTTCGGTATCCTCTACAGTGTGGGGACTCCATAAAATGTTCCCTAGGATGGAATATTGGGTCCTCTTATATAGATATTGTACCAAAGCATAGTGTCAGAGTGCAGAATCAGTACTTTATCTGGGAAGTATGCCAAAATATACAGTAAACACTATAAAATGTTTGCAGTTCCAATATACGCTGCAGTCCTAGAGAAGGTTGTATTTTTCCAGGCACTTGAGATATCTGTAACTATTACAAGAGGAAGAGAGGTGATATGATCCCACAAAGTTTCTTCTAGGGGCAAATCCACCCTCACTTCTGTGGCAGTGGAAGTCTCCTGGCATCAGAGTCATTGCAATTCTTCTGAATCAGAAGAAAGCTGACCTTGGGTCGTCCATGCTAGGGGTATACACCTCCTACATGTCATGAAGCCTAGCTGGGATTCTTGTAAGACTCAGTGCAATGGCTGGTGGAGCCATGGTAGAAGTGGGCCGGGAGAATGTACAGGTAGTGTCGAATGATCTGCTACTGCACAGTTGTTATTAGTCTATCCTCCCTTCCTGTCCTTGAGGAGGAGGTATTAAGGCTGCAGTACGCTACATCAACAAGTAGATCTGTGGGGTGGTTCCTCAGCTGTGTCATGACCTGGGGTTAGGATTCTTTCTCTCTCAGCCTCCTTACACAGGTACCTAGTGTGGTCAATGTGCAGGGTCCCTGGGTCTGAGCCTTAGTGCATTATCTTAGGGCTGGTCTACACTACGGGGGAAAATCAATCTTAGATACGCAACTTCAGCTACGTGAATAACGTAGCTGAAGTCGAAGTATCTAAGATCGAATTACTCACCGTCCTCACAGCGCGGGATCGATGTCCGCGGCTCCCACTGTCTATTCTGCAACTCCGTTTGGGTTGGTGGAGTTCCGGAATCGATATAAGCGCGTTCCGGGATCGATATATCGCATCTAGATGAGACGCGATATATCGATCCCCGAGCAATCGATTGCTACCCGCCGATACAGTGGGTAGTGAAGACGTATCCTTAGTTGTAGAGCACAGCACGAATTGCATCTGATGCTTGTGGAAACACTGTTTCTGGTAAGTAAGGTACAGTGCAAGGCAATATTTATTGTTTTTTTAAGTCTCCTCCGTATATATGTGTGCCTTTAAAATAGCTTGTAAAGATGTTTAAAAACTGCCCGATTTTCCCCCTTCAAATCACAAAAGTTAAGCATGATAATACTCTTAATTTCTCTGTGGGAATGACTTTCTTTGTTCTGTCATCCTGTTGTCGGCTACACAGAACCAAACTTTTAACACTGTCCCTCAGCAGGAATGGCTTCTCTCTACTGTCTCTGTGCTAAGCAGTCAGATGGCAGCGGCAGCATCGTTAATTGGCAGGGATGGAGCAGGCCATTTATTGTAATATTTTCTTTGAAGTTTACTAAGTGGAAATGGGGAAGAGAAAAGCCACAAAGACACCCTGTGCGGTGTTACTGGACAGGCCTCCAGAGCAGACTCAGTATATTATAGTAGATATTAGGTTGTGGTGTAGAACTCTCCTTCTGGGGCAAACTCGCAGCCCTCACTGGGCTAAGCGGCTGCCGTTGGATACTTTCCCAACAACATAAGTAAGGAGTCCCTGACAGAAAGACAGCCTATCCTTGGAAGGGATAGATCTGGTGCTTCAGATCCAATCATGATAGAAGGTACAGATCTTCTATAACTATCCTTGATTTATACCTCATCTTGCTGTAAAAATGTTCTTCTTTAGGTGTCTAGTCATAATTCAAACCAATCTCTTCTACATGTCTGTGGACACTGGGATTGGGGATATGTATTGTTTTGCAGGCAGAACAGAGGCACTGGCTGATTTGCTGCAATCTCCTGCTCCCGTTAGGGGTTTCTTAAAGATGTGAACTACCTGACTAAGCATGTGGCTGGTGCCATGAAATCCATTCTAGTATGGACTGGGAAGATTATGCATCCATAGTCTTGTTTTTTGGAGAATTTGTAAAAGAAATGGTGTCTTCCAGTCCTCTCATTTGGGGGGAAAAATGGTAGCAAGATCACTCTGATGATAGTTACTAATAGAATATACAGCGAGAGCTGGAGAGACTTAGGATTTGAAGCTTTGCATTTTGCATCAGGTAATTTCCTGGATGGATGAATATTTTATCTAAAGAAGATCTTGATCATAAAACAGTAGAAACCTTAAGGAGAAATTTTAGGTTAATTGTAGTACATTTGAGGACCTCCAGATGCTAAGATAATACAGTGATCAGTGCAAGATGTGAATTTGAATGCAGAAGTTCTAGCAAACAAGGTGTTAATTTCTTCCCTGCCAAAGGGAGCAGCATAGATTTTTCTGTAAATGCCAGAGTGTTCTGAGTTTCCTTAATAGTATTTCCCAAGATGCCATCAAGTTGGCTACCAGCACCATGGTTCCCTTGGTGCTTACTAGAGGGTTTTCCAGCTCTGGCTGTGGAGCAGTGACCTCATTGACAAAATGATCCTCATGACTAGTCCTGTTGCAAGGCTTTGGTATTTTTGCATCTCTGGATGCAGCTGTCAGACTCCTCAGCAAATAAAGCTGCAGTCGATCCTGCCAGCAAAAATATCCCAGAGCACTGATCCTGTCCAATTCTCTCCATCTACAAATCTCCTGTAAAGTACAAACAATTCGTGCCACCATCTGTCTGCTTCCCTGGGTCATGTTTCCAACCAGTCTGAAAAGGGTTAACGTTCTAGAGGTGCCACTGACCTCCTTTACCATCAGAACCTGTGGGAGAGAGGAAAACATTTTACCTTCCATGTTTGGCCACCATAAGAGAGGACATTTGGATACTGTTTTTTAATTAGAAGACCAACTTTATTCAGTTTCTCTCCCACTGTGACTCCCAAACTAATAATGTCATCAGTTCAAGGAGAACTCCCAGAAAGGGTAAGCTTTTGTAAAAGTTAAACATTGCAAAGATTTTAAGAGCAGGAAGAGCCTGCAAAAATTTGTGGGAATGCATTCTAGGTTGTCAGGGGATTGGGTCATAGGTGTAGTGGTCAGCAGAAGTCAAGTGTAATGGTATGAGTCCAAATGTCAGAGCCAGGGATTGGAGCTGAAGATCAGAACTGAAGTCAGAGTCCGAATGCCATCGCCAAGGGTTGAGGCAGAGTCGGAGCCAGGAACTAGAGCCGAGGGTCAGAACCAAATTACCCGGGATCAAGGAAGGCAAGAGCAGGGGCTGGTTCTAAGGCAGGAGCAAGGCTGGAAAAGACTGAAACAAGGCCAGGAGCAGGGCAGGGTCTAAGCTGGAGCAAGGCTGGGTGCAGGGCAAGGTCTAGGTTTAGAGTTACCAACCCTCCCAGCTTTGCCAGGAATCTCCCGGAATTGGGCTTTATCTCCCAGAGGCTACTGAAGCCAAACTGGGAGATTTTAGCCTGCTAAAAGTCTGGTGGCACATCAGGGCTAAGGCAGGCTCCCTGGCTGCCCTAGCTCTGCTCCACTCCCAGAAGCGGCCGGCATGTCCCTGTGGCCCCTGGGGGCGGGAGAGAGGCTGTCCAGGGGTCTCCACGTGCTGCCTGCGCCCCAAGTTCCGACTCCGGAGTGCCCATTGGCTAGGAACTGCGGGGCAGTGCCTGTAGGCAGTCCAGAGGGTATATGCTGTCTCTAATGTTCAAGTTAGAACCCTGGAGAGCTACTGTACTAGAACCATCAAAATTAAAGATGGAAATGACTGGTTGTGTTATCTGGTTCATCTTCCTATCAATACACAGTGACTTCCTACCCCATATTGTTCAAGTAACCATCAGCTAGGGCAGATTCATGGCTTGAGTACACTTAAAGGATACCTATTTTCATATTCCCATGGTGCTGAAGTACTTATGTGTTTGTGCATCTCAAGTTTGTCCTCAGTCCCAGACACTTAAATAGCCTGTACCCACCCAATATTTACAAAGATCCTAGTAGTTGTAGCAGCCGGTCTATGTCAACCCAAAGACACTATTTATTCAATAAGTCACTGTTGCAATTCTCCTGCTTACTTCTCCACTTGGTGTTTGACAGCCATGGAATCTTGATCAGAAAAGGGAGGGAATCTTATGTACCAATACTTCAGTGCATTACGGTTGCCTTACACATGGGAATAAGCACAACCTATGATTGGGAAAATATGTAGGGAGAAATACTTGCCCGATGGACATCAGTGGGAGTGTTACCATTGGCTTATTGGGACCAGGATTTCACCTGTAAGGTGTAAAGTCTACTTTCCCTGTGTAGACAAGGAAAATGACTTTTTAATTAAACCATGTTCCTTCTTTTGAATGAAGGCATCTGAATCTGCAGTGTGTGGGTGTAGGCATGATTATGACATGAAATAGGGAATGAGAAGCGAAGTGCTTTTTCAAATCGTTTAGATGAAGAATCTTTCAGTTTATTATATAATTTAACCAGCCTTCTCTGGAAAGAACTGTGAGAGGGTTGCTCTTGCTTACATTTCATAATGGGGTTACTGATCAGCATGTCCATTCATCTTTAGTATCAGATTTGCTATTGGTGTGGAAAATGCTTCTTATTTGCAATCAGGATATTACATTTCTGTGACATATCTTGAAACAGAGTTAAATTTCTAATGGTCAATCAGATACTACAAAGGTTTGAAAGATTTTTAGGTTGAAAAATTCCTCAAAGTAATAAACAATTTGAAGTATCAGAGGGGTAGCTGTGTTAGTCTGTATCCACAAAAACGATGAGGAGTCCAGTGGTGCCTTAAAGACTAACTGATTTATTTGGGCATAAGCTTTCATGGGTTAAAAACCAAACAATTTGAAAGCATTCTTCCTTTTCATAGAGGCTGTAACTCCTGGAGGATCTGACAATTTACTTGAAAGGTGCTTTTCGCATTCAGTGTGATTAGGAAAACATAACTTTGAGGATAAGAGCTGGGTAGTGCATTGCAGGGCTTTGCTTTTCAAGATGGTACAATTCCCAGTGGCATACAAATGGTGTAAAGTGCTTTTTGGCTGGTACTGTGACTCAGTCATATAAACCGATATTTCGTCTAAAACATGTTAGAAAATAACCTTGGGCTCGAAATCATTTAGCTTCTTATAATTGAATCTTGGTCAACTTGTAAACTACAGATGTATTGGTTTATTTTTGTGCCCATGAAATACAGCTGTGTACAAGATAATATAATCTCAATGGGTATAGTATCTTTCCCCATATATTGTGAGTTAAAAAAAAAGATGATGACCAGTACACAAATGTGAATGAATACTATGCAATGGAAATATTTGTTTTATCCAGATGGTCTTAAGAAATGTGGTCACAGTACATTAGTTTTGTCTCCATAGTAACACTAGTTTGGCAAGTTTAGTTATTTAGATTTGTGCTGTAGTGATCATAACAGTGTAATCCGTATATATGTGCTTTTATTGGAATTGAAAACAGTATTTATGCAATCATTCACTTGAAAGGGCATGCAAATCAAGTGAAGGCAAATTTCCCAAAGCAGGAGATAACAGAGGGGGGCATATTCGCTAGACCAGAACAATGACTCCAAAGAGGAATGTAAATCATACATTCTTATTGAGTTTTGTTTGTATCAACCTGAAACTTAAAAGATTATTTCAGTAACATATTTCATCAGAGGTCAATATGGTTTTTGTATCTGAAAAGAACAGCAGACACCCAAATAAATTACATTTTATAACTCTAGCGCACATGCACAAATAGTGTTTATTGTTTCAACTTCGCATTTCATTTTTATTATTATTATTAAATGAGTATTGACATGGGAAGCACAATGGCAGAGGGCCCATTGATTGGCATATTTAAAACTAAACTGGGTAATCAGCTAATAGGGAGCAGTCCTATATCAGCAAAAGGATAGGCTGAACTGACCTAATAGGCCTTTTTCAGCTCTGATTTCTCAGTTTCTAAGAAAATGTGTAGCAGAGGAAAACACATTTGTCAGCTGGCTTCAGTGGTACTGTATGAATTAGTTAGCTATAATGGGCTGATTTGTGCTGTGACTTGCAAGAGGTCCCAGTGAAATAAGTTCATTTATTAAGGAACTGTAAGTCATTTGCAGAGCGCACCCAAATTAATTTGGATCTAATCAGCAGTTTGTGAAATTTAGATTCAGATAATTTTGGCATGTGGAAGGAAAAGCCAAAACCAATTTGTTTGTTCACTAGAGCTATGTACATAAATGCTTTAGTAACTCTTTGGCATTGGCTGTGGTGAGAACTCACGTACTACCAATTCCGTTTGGATGTGATATTTCAGTCAGCGTTAGCAAATCATAGCCCTGTAAAGTTACCTTGAAATATTTTCTAAAACAAAAATCATTTTGCAGCTATTTAGAGCATTTCTCAAAGCATTATTTCCTTAATGCTTTGCTACCAGGGAATTCTAGATTATACCAAACATGCATGGGGGACATCTGTCCATTGTCGTTATTATGTATGTTGTCTGTCAGTATTTATAACCAATAATTTTGGTTACTCCGAGCATGCTCAGACTGCTGCTTGATTGAAGGTGGTTTTGAAATGTTTGGAGCAGGAGAAGACTCAGAACTGAGTTAGCAAGCTTTGATGAAGGCCAATATTTTAATTAAAATCAGATGTGTTTTCATTACCAGCTACAAAGTGAATGAGTCAGATATGACTGTTTCTTGCCTCTTTATTGATTTGTAAAAGCCTTATAATATTCTTTGTCAAAACTAACTTATATCAACAGCACTATGCATATTTTATCTACTGTATGTTCAACATTTTTTAATAAATATAGAGCAAATTTTAGTGTATGAAAGAATATGCATTCATTTCCCCCCCAAGATCATCTACTTGCTTTCCATTCAAATTATAAGCTCTTAGATATTTTTAAGGTTGTTTTAACAAAAAGAGTCTTGTAACATGCACAGATGAATGCTTAATGCGTCATTTCACTCTGTCACATCAGATACACTGGCCAGAGCCCTTATTTAATATCTGAGAACATTGGAATATGCATCATGTGCTCTACAAAGAGACAGCTATGTGGTCTGTATGACCTTAGTTTTCCATTAATCATTGCAAATGCCTTTAAAAATAAAATTCTAAGCATGCAAAGGACTTGCCTGAGGAATGGTGAGGAATGCTTATTACTACTGTACTGAATTTGTTGTGAGGAGAGCACTAGGTTTTTCCCTGGTAATTTGCCTTATTAGAAGTTATTATTTAACATAAATTAGTGCCACTTCTGATTCTTTGGTTCTGATTTTGAGAATCTCACTCTGGAATTTGTGCTGATAAATTTTCTTTGTGATAGTATTGAGGGCTTATGTGTACAATATAATACACCACTAATTATTTACAAATAATGTTAAGGCTAGAATTAAGCCAGGAAAAAGAATGCTAAAAGAGATATTCTGTTCTCAGTATACCTCATTGTACCTTGATGTTGCAGTACATACACATAGTAAAATATCTTCTACACTTTGGAGAATCATTAAACTAGTCATTTGTGTGTAGGTATTGAAAGAATCAGTATCAACTTAAAAATCAGATTTGGTCTAACATATTTTTACATACTATTATTCCAAGTAAAACCTATGATTACAATAACTGAAAAAGTTTAGGACAGTTTTTTCCCTCTGTAAAATTTTCAAAAGCAGCTAAGGTACGTAGGGCTCTAAGACACTTAGATGCTTTTGAAAATGTTATCCTTTGTGTATAGTATAGTTAGTTTTGCCATTTCCCCTGAAATCAGTTACCTTCGCTTTTGGGGTGGGTCTTTTGACCATCAAAAGAAAAGAGGAAAAATATTTTTTTAAGTGAGAAAATGAGATTGTAAAACCACAAACATTGGCAGGTTAACTTAGTGATGTGTGTATAACTCAGGTGAACTCAGCGATGTGTATATTACCTCACACAGCTGCTGGAAAATTGTAAAAAAAACGGATCCCATTTTAAGTTGATGGTGTCCCTTTAGAGGCATTTGATTTAACTTGAACTGACATCAGCTTTCAAATTTAATTTCTTAACTTTATTTGAAACAAAGCTCTTTAACTTCTAGTGGAGAGGACTTCTGATGAACTGATATATTCCATTTTAATCAGTAACATTTTAGAAATTACTGTGTACTAATAATTGAATTTATCATTGTAGATTGAGATATTCTAACAAATCTATACAAAAACATACATTTGATTGCTTGTGTGTTCATTTATATGAAACTTATTACTAAATCATAACATCAAGGTAATAGATCAAATCTAAAATGTTTTTCACCCTAATTTAAGGAAAATTAATTTTTTAGTGACCCATGCTGTGACTGTCAAATTGTGATAGTCTGAGAGGAGTTAAGGTAAATTCTTTTTACTTTCATTTAGCATGTTCAGATTATATGTGTGTGTTTTTATGTTATTTCCTTTTATAGCAGTACAATTTTTGGTTGTAAAAGTAGCACCTTAGAATATATAACGTGGCACTATGTGAATATGTTTTTGACTTTTGAATACTGCCAAAAAATCCCATTCACTTTCTTAAGTCTTAAAAATTATTAAAAAAAAAAAAAAAGAACAATAACTAGCAATGATTGACTTTTTACAGTCCTTTTGGACACAACATTATATTAGTTGACCTGTTTAAGTAGGTCATTTTAAGATGCATAAAGTAGACTGGTTTAGGATGATTTTATATTCACAAGATAAGAAGAGGAAGAGGAAAAGTTTGCCGTTCATAAGTTATAGGAAAACAAAATAAAAGTTTCCAAAATTGAGCCTCTTAGAGATCGTTTGTGATTTCCATAGTTTGAAAAGAACAAAGCACTTTTTTAGTTAAATATATTATTATTTTATAGCCAAAAGAAATCTCGCTGCCTAAAATTAGGCACCTAAATCTGTATTTATCTAACCACAAGTAAATGGCCTGATTTTCAGATGTGTTGAGCAAGTGCCGTTGAAATCAATGGAAACAGCAGGTGTTCAGCACCTGAGAAAATCAGGCCACACAGGCTTTACAATGTTGGCTCATACTCACTAACAAAAGACATAATTAAAAAAAGCTAACAGTGGACTCCTGCTTTCAGTGGACTCCCCCTCACAGAATAACACTTTCTTAACTTAAAAACCCCACAGGATAAAAAATCTGGAAATGAACACAGGCCTGACCTACACACAGTTGTGTACTGTTTCAGTTATATCAGTTATGGGTGTGATATTTTACTGAAATAGTGAGTGATGGACTACATGGGAAAGAGGAGGAGGATATATCCCTTTAGGGGTTGCTGACATAGTTTTTGCACTGCTTTAACTTGATTGGTTTTAGTCTGGTCCATTTAAAGCTATACAAGGGCATCAGTATTAGATGGTTGTACCAAATTAACTATCACCTCACTCAGCATACATCATCCCTTGAACCTAGCTGCCCCTGCTGTTCTGTTCTGTAATGAACCTCATGTACATTGTTAACTGGATGTGTACTGAATATATCTAAAGGGATATAATTGTAGGGCACAGTAAATTATGTTAGAAGTTCTGTAAATTTTCTCAAAATATGTGTAGAGTAGAAGAATATTTTTAGGACTAGAGCTGGAAAGATTGAATTATCTGGTTTTAGGATGCATGTTGATTCCTGTGTGACCTTGGGCAAGTCATTTATAGTGGGATTTACAAAATTGTCTGGACACCTACTTCCCACTGTGATCAGTGGGAGTTAGATGCCTAGGCACTTCGGATAATCCCACTATGAGCCTACATACCTTATAAAAATCTGGCCCTTAGGCACTCTAGATCTCAGTTCCCTAGCTGTAAAATGGAGATAATAGTACTTCCCTATCTCACAGGGGTGCTATGAGGATAAGCACTTTAAAGACTGTGAGGCAGTCAAACAATATTATAGTAAGTATATGTTGAGCTTGCTTGTATTTTAACTATATGTAGCACTTTTGGGAGGATGCTGTGACTGTTTTTAGTGTACGTAGAAATGCGTAAATATTTTTCATGTATTTGTTGGAAATTATTAAAATACATGATGTCCCAGGGTGGAATTTTAATGACACGCTTCAGATTGGATCAGATTTTCTCAGTAGAATTCTATATTTTCTTGTGAAATGAGATTATAATGAACATTCTGTAATAGAGCTTTAATTATTTCAGCACTCATAAGCACTAATCCACTGAAGTGGAAAAAAGAATGACTCCATCTGTTGTCAGACTGCTGAACTTCAACATTGTGCCTACCATCCCTTGCCATCAGAAGTAGAGGTTGGTTTCTCATGGCTCTATTGATTAAAAAACCTAAACCATTTAAGGGCCCAGTCCTGCACGCATGTCTGCATTTGAGTAATATTATTCATCTGAGCAGTCATAATGAAGTGCCTGAGTATTTGCAAAATTGAACTCTAAAAACTTTCCGGAATTTGCCACATGAAGAATTGTCACTATGATCTTACTTAAAAATGAAGTCTGAAGAAAATGTAAATGAATTCAAGTCATTGCTTGAATAAGGCATGTACATATTCTCAAACAGCAGTATTAGCCTGGTATATAAATAGCCCAGTATATCAAATAGATATTAATTAAATTTAAAGCTCCTTTGACTTTAGGTGATTTTTACAGAAATTAAAATGCGAAAAATAAATATAATACAAACAACTTCTCATTAAAGAAACCTGTAATACTTGCTCTCCATAATGATGTCAGTAGGATGCCCTAACTTGACCACTTTCCTGCCCTTTAGCACTCAGCCTCTCATCCCCCAAACACTCCAATTAAGCTTTGGCCATCGCATTGCAGGTTAGATCAGAATGGTAGAAAAAGGTCCCTGGTCTAGAAGACATTTGAATTGACATAAGATATGCAACTGTGCACAGTCTTCAGTCTAGTAGTTCTGTAGGACTGACATCAGTACACTACTATGCTCTGATTTTATATTTCACCCCATCCTAGTAACAAACGCTGATAATGGGATCTGAACAAGATATCTAATTATCAGAGTTTCTTTTGATGAGTTTTATTTTTAACAGAAAAATGAATAGTTTAAATGTAGCCTCTGATTTGTTGGTTCTTCTGGAAAAAAAATAAAGTCTGTATGCTGCAGTAGGTTAACTAGGAATGTGAAGGTTTTGTAACTGGACCTGGAATTTAACATTCCATACCAATGTAGCCACGTAGCATGTCAGTCTAAATCTAATTTGGACTCTGTTTATCTCTGTCGTAGAGAGGCACATGCTCCTGAACATACAGAAATGGGCATAATTGGACACAGGAGCAGAGATTGGGCCAAATTAAAAAAAAAATATGTAACTCAGTTTTACAGCAGATAAGCCAACCTGCTAAACTTCTACTTGATATGGGAGAAATATATTAGTTTCTAACATCTTTAAATGTTCTGACATGTCATATCTAATCACATGAGGCAAAGTAATGCTGCACAATAGAATACCATCCCTAGCAACAAGCAAGAACATTTTCTGTTCTGTGTTGATAATGTACTATCAATTTGGCTGGCAGATATATTCAGCCTCAGTTGACAGCAGTTATCTGAAACAGTGAGAACTGGTAAATGCATTGAACTGTTCATAAATTTTTGACATTTGGAAGTATGTTGAGATATTTTTAGTAACACAATAGCCAGTCATAATAGTCAATAGCAAAGACCTGTTTGATTCTGCAAAACACCTATGAGTTAAAGGAGTGCAGTAGTTTGATTCATTGATGAGAAGGGACAGAGGCCCTCATTTAGCAAAGCACTTATGCAAATTCCTCATTTTAAGCATGTGAATACTCCTGTTATATTGAGGCTTGGTCTACATTGACCTAATTATGTCAGTGTACACACTACAGCCTTGTCCCACCGATGTAAGTGCCCTACTACACTGACATAATAACTCCACCTTTCCAGATGACATAGGGCGTATGTCAGTGCAGTTAGGGCAACACAGTATCTCTGTAAACACTGCGTTATTTACATCGGCTGGAGCCCTGAAATGGACAAGAAAGCTGGGCAACTAGAGCCTGAATTCCCTTGGCTACCCGCTCCCAGCCAGGCTGTGCCTGTCTGACTCCCCACTAAGGGAGCTGAGAAGCCAGGGCTGCTGCGCCCTGCTCCTGGCAGGGAAGTGAGAAGCTTGGGCAGCTGGCCCCCACTCCCAGCAGGGAATGGGAAGGCCAGAAGTCTGGGGGGTAGCTGGGCTCATGGAGAGATGCACCCTCTTCCCCACTCCTTTCTTCAGTTGGCAGAAGCGCTCATGGTGAGGATGCGCAGCACCAACAGAGAGAGGTGGTAGCTACTGTGGTGGCTGTAAGTTGGCCTCACATAGGCTGACTTAAGTCTGTGTAGTATAGACATGCCCTTAATTGTTATCAACAGAGATTGAACGTATCTGCCAGCCAAGCTGATAAATTGTATTCAACGGAACTACTATGTGCTTAAAGTTAGTCACGGCCTTAAGTATCTTGCTGCATTGAGGCCAGAGCATGCTGGGGTTGGGCATATTACCTCTTCTCAGAATAACTGTCTTGAAGTACATGCATGTTACTGTTAAAACACTCCAAAGTAACCTTTGCCTTTCCACACATCTTCTCACTCCTCTCTCATGTTGACAAAGATTGTAACTAATTTGGTATTTTAGTACAACTGCATGGACTTTGGTTTCATGAGCCTCGTAGCCTTGGCTTTAGAGTACAGACATCAAACATATATTTAAACTATTGTTTCTCTTTTTATTTCCTACATTAAATTTCCAGCTACTTCAGTTGAAAGCTGTATAGAGAGTACTGTCTCTCTGCCTATACTTCTACTGGGAGTAGTTGATGTTAAGTTGCTTTGAGAGCTGTTCTGTAAGAGTATATCTACACTGGACATTAAGGCTGGGTCTGTGCGACCTGGGCTTGTGGATGCTTTGGATTAACAATTGCTGGACCCAGGTCTCACAACTGTGCCAAGGTGTCCATATTGTTCTATGCAGACCTCCTGACTCGGGTCTGTGGCTTAACCTGCGCCCACACTGCAGAATGACAGGGCTTGGACCCAAATCAGAATGGAACTTGGGCTTATCATAAACCTAGTCCCAGATTTGGACCTTAGCGTCCAAAATATGGGGGTTAGCATGAAAACCTCCAAGCTTAGTTACCAGCTTGGACCTGGTAAAGCTGCCACCACCCAAAAAATTAGAGTGTTTTGGGGCACTCTGGTCCCCCTAAAAACCTTCCCTGGGGACCCCAAGACCCAAATCCCTTGAGTCTCACAACAAAGGGAAAAAAACCTTTTCCCTTCCCCCCTCCAGGTATTCCTGGAGAGAGACACAGAAGCAAACTCCGTGAATCTAAACAGAGGGATTCCACCCTCTTTATTTCCAGTTCTGGAAACACAAGCACTTCCCTCTTCACCCAGAGGGAATGCAAAGTCAGGCTAGTAAATCTAACACACACAGATTTCCCCCTGACTTCTTCCTCCCACCAATTCCCTGGTGAGCTGCAGACTCAATTCCCTGGAGTTTCCCACTAAATATAAAAAGAAAGAAAAATACATAAAAATGGTCTCTCTGTATCAAGGTGACAAATACAGGGTCGTTTGCTTAAAAGAATATTGAATAAACAGCCTTATTCAAAAAGAATACAATTCAAAGCACTCCAGCAACTATAGACATGTAAATACAAAACAACAAACCATCTTTGTACTCACAACTTGGAAACAGAAGATTAGAAAGCAGGAAATAGAAAAATTCACTCCTCATAGCCGAGAGAGTACAGGCAGAAGACCAAAGAACAAAGGACTCCCACACAAAGTTCCCTCCACCCATATTTGAAAAAGTCTTGTTTCCTGATTGGTCCTCTGGTCAGGTGTTTCAGATTACTTCTTTCCAGGTGAAAGAGACGTTAACCCTTAGCTATCTGTTTATGACAGGGCTCTGACCAATCCTCCTAGCAGAGTCCTAGGATCTGAGACTGGAGTGCTTGCTGACCCAAGTCAGACTGATTTGTGTGTGAACAGAAAGGTGGCTTGGACTTAAACCTGAGTCAGAACATGGGCTTAGCGTGCAGTGTAGACATAACCTAAATAGGTTAAGGGCATTCAGCACCTTGCATCATCATTTCCTATACTAGACAAAAAAGAGCAAGGAACGACAAATTAAAGTGGCAGGGAGATGGGAAAAATAAGAATTGTAGAGTACAAGAGCAAGAGAGATGCTTTTGGTACTTCAATATTTTGATGAGTTTTTTAAATTAAAAAAAAGTGCTTTTTAAACATTAGCGAATGTTTCTTTGTTTCTCTATGACCAGTCCATGGACTGGCACTCATCCCTGAGATCTCCCTGACACAGTTTAGGAAGGCAACAGGCTGGTTCCAGATATCAAAAAGGTTGAGAAACACTGAGCTAATGTATTCCTGAATCTTTAGGGGAGAAAATATGCAGATGCTTTCACAGAACTCTCAGCTGGACTTGTGGCTGCTCGTTTTGTGTGCACATCTCACGGTTCCTCTTCTAATAAACTTGTTTTCACAGTAATTTTCTCAGACAGTGTTCTACATTTGGGACCATATTGTCTGCTTCTTTTCCAGCCTAGAACTGGAAAACTGCCCTAAAGAGACAACTAGCAGTTCCCCTGAAGTACAGAGCATATGTGTTCACCCCATCATTGACCAACTGAGAGATTTTTACGGGATCAGTGCCACTGACGTTATTTAGAGCATTTCTTAATTGAGTAAATTGACTGCTTGCTTTAGCTGAGCATTTAGTCCTTGGACTCCAGTCGTGGTTCATCTGTTACTGTAGATCACGTTTGCAAAACTTAAAAATAACTCAGACCCTGATTATAGTGTTTTTTTATACAGAAGCAAGTTAGCATTCAGCATCAGAAATGGCCAGTTATGCTTGAGTATCTTTTTTCACCAAGAAACTTTATATTTTAGTCATAAAAATAAGGATACGACTTTTGAAATCAACACACTCTAATTTATTAGCATTTTGGATAGATTTTAATCCGTGTTAATTACCGTGTTACTACTTTGGCTTGGGCTGATTTTATGTTCTTTCAGGACTCAATGTGTAGCATGGCATACTCTTAATGTCTTATGTTCATAAAGAAACAAATGGTGTACTTGGAATTGTTTCAGAGAATCATTTTAAAATTTGAATTTTATACATATATTTATTGAAGTCTGTGTAGCATGTGTATATGTGACGCACATGCATGAAGACACGAAAAGATCTTTTGTAACTCCACAATTTAAGTGCATTATGCCATTGTGGGTATTCTTTCTCCTCTGTTTCCCAGGAATGCTATCCCTTTTTCATGGATAGAAATTGTTTACTTTTCTCTTCAAAAGAATAAAGACCAAGAACATAACCCTGATCAGTCATGAGGTGAATAGTTGTATGGCACTCTGATTAAATCCAATTCAATTTAAAATGCATGGAACAACTTTTTTAAATGAAGTGTACCATATTACTAGTCATTTTAAAGGTAATTAGGCTGGCTGTGGTCGGAACCAAAAAGATTATTGATAATGCCCTGGGAAAATGAGATGACCAACCAAACTACTAAGGGAAGGCTATGAAGTCACAGAATGTGTACTTATCTGGTGAACAGTCTTGGGGATATACAAACAACCTCTGTTTAAGCCTTAGGTTAGGAAGTCTGTCTGTATTTCCTGCAACATCCCTAAGAAGCAAACAAAACTTCTTTCATTCTTTTTTTCAATGAGGGTTCATCAATTTTCAGTATATATTGAAATATATATTAAATTTTTTTTAACTATCTCCTATTGTTGTGGTCCACAGTGTGTT
Organism: Gopherus flavomarginatus; assembly: GCF_025201925.1. Classification (NCBI taxonomy): domain Eukaryota; kingdom Metazoa; phylum Chordata; order Testudines; family Testudinidae; genus Gopherus; species Gopherus flavomarginatus. The sequence continues at coordinate 23,854,589 of NC_066618.1, read as the reverse complement.
TTGTGAATTTTTATGATCCATGATTGTCGTAGGCTGTACCTGTAAGATATTGTGTGAAATACTGTCCCTGCTGAGGTTAATGAGAGTTGTGCCACTGACTTCAGTGTGCTCAGGGATTCACCTGTATAATTGAAAAATATATTCTCTGGATAGCAATAAATACTGCCCAATATTTTCAGCTGTATTTAGCTGAGTTACTGTGTAAAGTTTCAATAAATTTAGAATTGTTGACTGATGATTCGGATACGGACATGTCCTGGCTATGAGTTATACCGGAAGGACATGATGAGTGGGGTCTCGCAGGGATCAGTTCTGGGTCCGGTTTTGTTGAATATCTTCATCAACTTAGAGAGTGCACTTACCAAGTTTCTGGACAATACCAAGCTGGGAGGGGTTGCAAGTGCTTTGGAGGATAGGATTAAAATTCAAAATGATCTGGAGAAATGGTCTGAAATAAATAGGATGAAATTCCATAAGGACAAATGCAAAGTACTCCATTTAGGAAGGAACAATCAGTTGTACACATACAAAATGGGAAATGACTGCCTAGGAAGGAGTACCACGGAAAGGGATCTGGGGGTGATAGTGGACCACAAGCTAAATTTGAGTCAACAGCGTAATGCTGTTGCAAAAAAAGCAAACATTGTTCTGGGATGCATTAGCAGAAGTGTTGTAAGCAAGACACGAGGAGTAACTCTTGCATTCTACTCTGTGCTGATTAGGCTCAACTGGAGTATTGTGTCCAGTTCTGGAAGCCACATCCAGGAAAGATGTGGACAAATTGGAGAAGATTCAGAAAAGAGCAACAAAAATGATTAACCGTCTAGAAAACATGACCTATGAGGGAAGATTGAAAAAATTGGCTTTGTACAGTTTGGAAAAGGAAGACTGAGGAGGGACATGAGAACAGTTTTCAAGTACCTAAAAGGTTGTTACGAGGAGGAGGGAGACAAATTGTTTCTCTTAACCTCTGAGGATAGAACGAGAAGCAATGGGCTTAAATTGCAGCAAGGGAGGTTTAGATTAGACATTAGGCAAAACTTCCTAACTGTCAGGATGGTTAAGCACTGGAATAAATTGCCTAAGAAGGCTGTGGAATCTCCATCATTGGGGATTTTTAAGAGCAGGTTAGACAAACACCTGTCAGGGATGGTCTAGATAATACTTAGTCCTGCCATGAGGCAGGGGACTGGACTAGATGACCTCTCAAGGTCCCTTCCAGTCCTATGATTCTGTATTAAAATATATTTTTTCTTAAAGTTGTGAGTTGGTAGTGGTCTCACAGATTGCATTAAATCACATTCAATAACAGTAACATCAAATCTATCAAATCCATTCACTGGAGAAGAAATGGAAAAGGCCATAAAACTCACCAGACCTGGAAGGCTGCAGTCTCAGATGCATCTTCCTAGAATTTCTGAAAAATCTATATCAGAATGGCCAAGACTGGCTGGCATGCTTCTTTACCAGCATGCATGCTCTGGCCAAACATTGAAGGAATTGCAACAGGCGAAGACCACACCATCCTGAAACCAAGGAAACTGAAGACCTGAAAAACTACCAGCTGATACAGTTACTATGCATAATGGCTGGATTTTAACCTCGCTTCACCCCCTCCGCCCCAAAGCTAGTGCTTTCTTTGTATCAGAGTTACCATTCACTGTATTTTTTTCACCTGACTTTTTCACTTCCTTCCCTTCTACAGTATCTGCTCCCCAGAGTTAAACACCTACTCTCACTTCATTTGTGTAATTTTGTGGTTCTGTGTTTCTTTTCTGTAACTTCCTTTTTCCCCTGTGGCATCTTCCTGCTCTTCTATCTCATCATTATTCTTTCTTTCCTTTTATCCTTGTTGTTGTTCCCAGCTGAATATCCACAAGTTCATTTTAAGCTGCAGAAATTTTATATTTTTTGAGTGTGGTACCTAGCATCCTCCACCCATGTGCAGACTATTTTGTTGCAGACGTGGCCCCTGTGAATAGCCTCTGAAATACCGCTTGATAAGTATCTGGAACTCCCTGTGCACCAAGCAGAGTAGAAACCTTTTACTTTACACTTTTCTTTTTGACAAACAGCTTGAGCTCAGTTTTTTAATATCAAAAGAAACTACACTGCAAAACAGAAAAGAAAATATGGCCAGCAACTCAGAGCCCAAGCAGATAACTGAAAAACTCTAACATTTGTAAAATCAGTGGCAAACTAAGATGTGAACTGATCATCATGATCGGAGTCCAAATGCAAGTTAATGTGCAGTAAATGTATTGAAGTACAATGTATTAAAGTGAACTAGACAGGGAAAGTGATTAATATATGGAATTGTACAAATCTCCTTCCATTATCGACTTTATTGTTGTTCATGCAAAATATACAACTATGATTGTGAGGTAGTGTAACCAAGACTTTAACCACAACATCATTTTTCCTTAGCTATTCCTGTAAGCTCAGAACAGCAGACACAATTACTTACAAAGTCAAGGTGATAGATTGTTCCTTGTAGGCAGAGTCTTCTAGATCATGAAACTGTAACATAAGGTGTTTCAATTTTATTTACAACACTTCTGTGTTAATGTGTTTTAATATGCCAAGATTCTTCAGTTCACGTTCTTATGCTTTTAAAAAAGTGTAATGGAATGTGTATTTTTATAAATTAATTAATTAATTAAATATAAAAACTACATTTGAACTGAGGATTTCTAGGAAAATATGTACTTTGTGATCACTTGCTCCAAGTTTCCCTTCTGTTCTGACATTCTCTGTTAGTTCCTCTTTATTGATATAGCTAAGAAGTTTGGACCATCCTCTTGTTGGCGTTTCCACGTCTTTTATATCAAAAAGCTGTCTTCTCTGTAATGTAGCAATCTCTTTGATGTGATCTGGGCTGTGATGTGAGTAGTTGAAGAGAAATGAGTAGCTAAACTCTCCTGGGAGAACAATAGGCTGAGTGTGAATAGTTGCCGGAGTATTTGGTTCTTGTTCTCCTCCAGTCAAAGCAGCCTATACCAAGTGGGATGCTCACCTGCCAAAAATCACCACCTCTGTTTTAAAATACAAATACATAAAATGGTGGAAAAACCTGTATGTTGCATTATTTGAGAAATAATATGAGATCATGTAATTGAAGGCTGTATTGTGAAACATACTTAGGAGCAGAGTTAAGGTTACACTGACAACCTCAGCCCTGCTCTTTAACTGCAGCTGAGTAGCCCTTGGCATAAGTTAAGAGGGCTGCAAAAGACCTGGGACAGCTATGCATCCAGCTTGCAGAGATAAGAGCAGCCAAAGGAAGTTTTGTTTTACACTGGCAGTGACCTGCTCAGGGAGTACTAGGACAGCCTGGGATTGCGGGGCATAGGGATGCTCAGGTCACACCATTTACTCCAGCCATGCCCCTTATGCCAATGCACAGGATGGCATAAGAGGCACAACCAAAGGATGACTAAACTGAAGCAGTTCAAAAGAGAAGAGAAAATGGGACATTTAGCTTTGTCATTTCCTGTCTTTTGAATGCTTAACAAAATTGTTTTAACTTATGTCTGATTCTCCTCTCATTTACACCAGAGGAAGGGCTTGTCTACACTTGAAATGCTACAATGGCATAGATGTAGCATTGCAGCTGTGCCACTGCAGCACTTCAGTGCAGACACTACCTACACCGGCGCGGTGGGGGTCTCCTGTCAGTGTAGCTTTCCGAGAAGCAGTAGAATTCTTCTGTCAACCTAGCACGGTCTACACCAGGAGTTAGGTTGACTTAACTAAGTCTCTCAGGGGTGTGGGTTTTTCACACCCCTGAGTAATGTAGCCAGGTCGACCTAACTTTTAAGTGTAGACACAGGCCTAAATCAGAAGTAACCCCTTGGAGGTAAATGGAATGTCACCAATGTACAACTGGTGTAAGTGAGACTAAAACCTGACCGATAGTCTTTGTAGATGGAAAGCATTTAGAAAACTCTCTACTTATAAAGCAAGTTTAAAAAAAAAAATTCTGAATGCCCTTTACATTTTTAGCAAAAGTTAAATTGTGTCTAACTCTGTTAGTCATTACTGGATTTTACCTGGTAGAGAATGGATATGGAGTCTGACTTCATGACCTTTGTAGGACTAGTGCAAATGGCCATTGACTTCAGATAATTTGACATAATTTAACTTGTTAGTGCATGTCAATCAGTTAAAAGAAAGGGACATCCTTCTCTCAGTGATAAATTAGTTTCTGGTATTTATTTATTGCTAATTACATGGAAGATGATGATTGGCATTTAGGGTAGCCATATAAAAAAACTAGCTTCATAATGTATTCCGACATTCCAGTGGTTACTATTATAAAGTTAACCCTTACCAACAGGTGCTATGATATTTCCTATAGAAAGATAGTTATTTCCTAATTGTAGAAAATGTATTGGTAAATTTCTGTTACCTCTTCCCACTCTACCGTTCCTTCCTCCCTGCCGCCCCAAGTTCCAGCAGGATTGTGGGGGAAGGTTCCTTAGACATCTTGCCATGCCCTCTTGCATTCAAGGAATGATGCTGGGCATGCTTAGCAAGGCCCTCCACCCAGCATGCATGGGATGCTGGGTCACTATATTGCCTGGTTTCTGCCTGCATGTCCTGAGAGGCTGTGGAAAAGGAGGCCATCCCATGCTACAGAATGGAAGTTTTACTTAAAAGTAAGCATTTAAACGGCTGGGATTGATTTTTATGTGTGCGTTTTATTGTCTTGTGTAATCTCTGATCAGAGGTTGTTCCTGTTCCCTTATATACAATGGTTTACGTTCGTGTTCCTTTTGGGAAAATACAATTTTCTGCAGGTTATCAAATATTTGGTCTCATGGCATTTCAGTAACAAGTACCTACAACATCTTGGTTAAAACATTTCATGCATATAAAAAAAATCCCATGAAGGTCTTGTCTGACAAAGATTGTACTGTGATACGCTTGAGTTTGCATGATCTGTCTTGTTTGTAGAATGAAGACATTTTGCATTGATGTCTTAGCCTTTACAGTTGAGAGGTCTATATATGGCCCATTCATTTTCCATCAGTACAATGTTAGTGGGTCCCTGGAGTTCTGTTTATTGATGGTAGATGTTTACCGTTGTCCGTGCAGGATGAAATAATGCCTGACTTTATTATGTTTCGGTTGATTATTTCCTTCAGCACTGCCTCTCTGCAGATTATGCTTATAGCTTTCTTTTAATACTGTTAATATAGTTAATGTTCAGATCTGCCTATATTTAAGATGTACTTACACACAAAATATACATAGTATAAATTATGATCCATTTTCTTGAAAGAAAAATATAAAATGAAAACAAACATAAGCCCTCTCTGACCTTAACTTACATTAATGAACATATATAGTGGAGTGGGGATAAATAGTTTTGAAGTCTGATTGATAGTTATGTGCAAATACCAACAATGGAACAAAACCCCCTAAAGTAATAATCTCCATTACATTCTTTTGCACATTCATGTGTCGTTAAATTGCCATGCATTACACTTTGTTTCCTAATTTTCATAGGCTTTGTTTATAATTCTAATTTCCTACAAATGAATATTAAAAAATATCCTGCATTAAGTCTAAATGATCTGCTGTATAAACTAATTGGATTGCTTAGTTTTTTACCTTTCCTAGGGCATTTTGCATAGTTATATGATTAAGAATTAGCTGCTCACTAGGAGATAAACTGCTAATTGCACTAGTAAACCTATTTAATAAAATGTTCTTTTCCAATTCATGAAATTAAGAGATTGATTTGGTAATTGAGATGAGTAGCTATAGCTGAGTATATGTGCAGTTTGGTATTACGGTTTTTAACCTTTAGATAATTCTTGTAGGAATAAATTGTATTGCTGGAGTACAGCAAACAACTCAAGTTTGTCTTGCTAACATATCCAGATTTTATTCTCAACCCTGCAGGTTGGGAGACAATAAGAGGAAACAAGGACCAATAATGGTTATGCACACAATTTTGCAAAAGGTCTGCTTAAAGAGGAGATGGCCTGCTCCCAAAAGAATTTGTGCAGAGTTGGGGAGGACAAAATACAAGAGTCATCCCACACTGGACTTGGGAACGAGATGTCCTGAATAATCACCATGGCTGGGAATGGGTGGGCTTTTGAGGAAGACAAAAAATTATGTTATTGGCAAATTATCAAAATAGAAAAATCACACTGCTTCTCCGTATTGCACCTTTGCTACAGCAACCCCCAAGGAACTCTTGCAACAGCCAGGGATTGAGGACATTTTGGCCACACCCCCATTCCCTCAGCTATGCTTTTGACTCTGTGGTCTGCAAATGGTGACATACAGCAGCTATTCCAGCTCTGTGCCATTGGGGAATTCCTCTACTCAAGAGGACACCTTGGTTGGTCACTACAGGCTTTAAATCTTCTTTGTGTTTCCAGAACAGTACAAAGAAAACTTAAACGGACCAAAGGTTTTGGCCCCAATGTATATAATATAAACACTGTATTAAAAAATGCTTTACAAATATACCAGTGTGCTACTGTGGCCACCTTTACCGTGTAACAAAGGTGCTGTTCAACAGCACAGGTTAACACTATGCAATAGTTCAGGACCAGAATTGAAGAATGATCCACTTGACTGAAAATCAGGCCATAAAAGGGTAAAGTACTGCAAACGATACAAGAAGAAATCTTGGCCAAGGTGAAGTCACTAGGAGTTTTGCTGTTGATTTAGATAGGGCCAGAATTTCACTCATAATATTTTTATTTGACGGTTCATGTTTGGTTCACTGCCACACTTTTATTCCAGTATAGAATGTTTACTAAGTTCATACTTGTTAATCCCTGATGCTCGTATTACTTTAAACATTTATGGATGTTCTTTGAGTTTTTATGGATCATCTTCACTAGAGAGTAAGGCTGTTATATGTTTGATGAACCAATTTAAAATATTATGTGCACTCACAAGCAATGATTGTCTTCTGAATAAAACTTCAGAGAGGAATAACTCCGCTTCACTGGTAGCTGATATATCAGTGTCGCTATTTTGACTGTTTTCTAAGGTATTTTCCCTTACGGAACGTTTTAATTGGGGTGGTTCCATTTCAGCTAATTTTCGATAATGTACATTGCAGAAACAATCACTTTAAATGAATTACCAAAGATAAACATTAATGAACATGGATTTATTATTTCTTCTTCTTCTTCTTCCCCTTCACCTTCCCTGTTTACTGCTGCTCATTTCCCACTTGGGTATATTTAATGACTTTCTATTTCTGTAAAGACAGAAGAGGCATAAACACACACAGTGTGGATTGCCTGTAAGATTAACACTACAAACTTAACAGGTCAAACTCTTCCATTGGCTACTGATGTGAAATCACCTTCTTTTCTGTATCTGTTTCCATATTCCATTAACTGTGGCTCTTGAATATGAAGGCAACAAAAACAGGAGTGTTTGCCACTTTGAGTCTTTATATTGGGACTGGCAAAACTCTGAACAGGTAGAATAGCACCTAAATTATCACCCTCATCCCAGCTATAGAGGATGGTGATCCTTTTCAAATGCTTTGCTGCTCAGACATACATTAAGTATTCTTTGCTTTGAGGCCCTAAAACAAAAGTATGCCCTTTTTGTACCCTTGGGTTACATATTCAAAAACTGCTAAACAAAAACTGCATAGAATAGGTAATTCAAAATCTGTTTCAGTTGAAGCCAAATTAAGTGGCTTTATTTTCAGTGATCTTAACTAGAGTATCAGAATGTCTTCACTCTTAATACAGATTAAATAATTAGCTCATCCCGATGCTTAGGTTTGTCTCAAAATCATGGATCTGACTGAATATGCCTTCCACTGGAGAAGTTCAGATATTTGATTGTAGATTGATTTTCTGTGTCTGCTATAATAGATTCATTTGAAAGGTAAATTGGCAAATTGTGGGAAGCAAATTGGCACATTAAGATATATTGTCCATGGAAGCTAGAGGAAAAGGCAACACTTGGGTTGTATTGAAATGGTCACTTTAACTTCTAAATACCTTTGTCTGCCTCCCACTGTGGGCAGTCTGATGAGCAATAGAGAGTGTTAACTGCTGCTTATGTACTAGACAGTCAGAGGTAAAAAACTGTGTTTGAGAAAGTACCAGTGTACCTTCCATCCATCAACAGCCCAGCACATTTGGAAGAGCAGAACTATTTGCAAAAGCTACAAAACAAAAGTAAAAGTCCCTCTGAGATGTGGACTTCGAAGTCTTTGGCACTTACTGATTTTCCTTTTGTCCTAGATAAAATATCCAGGTTTCTAAATGAAAGGGATAATAATGTGATTCTCTTAAAATGATGATCTGAGTTGGACTTCAGTTACACTGACATATAACCAGAGTACATGAAGAGATTTCTGATACTCTCGTTGTACAGTGATGCTATTGTGATCACAATCTACCTGAATGAGTGTTAACTCAATAAAGAGGGTAGATTGCTACTTTCTCCTATAAATAATCTAATCAGGTGACTAATGGGAGAGAGGTTTGAAATGCTGCCTCCAGCCACTTGCCAATCACATTGGAGGAAGCAGCTCTTTAAAGAAATTCCATGTATTAGGGCCATTTTCTAATCAATTTTTGAAATATGATAAAGAATTGAAGACATTATTATACTGTCATATGTCTCCTTTCAAGGCTACAGGGCTTTCAGATGACTCAGTGAAATGGCAGAAAACAAAATCCAGTAGTTATGGAAAATTAAACACCTTGTATGGTTTAATGAAACATCATAATTTCATTTGACAATATTTCTGTTCCCACTTCTAGGGGTCATAATGTTTACTATGCCAGCACCTGGTTTTTATCAGTGCGAACACAGGATTTAAGAAAGTTTATCTTTTGCTTTCATTAGAGAATTTTTTCACCCTGCAACTCTAAGCATTTGGTGAGCCTTAAACCATATACATTTTTTTTTCCTGAGCATATTCAGGCCTTTTTTATTGCCAGATTTTCCTAACTCTCTCCTTATTGTTGCTGGACTCCTTTGGTTGAAACAGAAGCAGCTTACATTTTACCGGTTTTTGTCTCCATCTTCACAAATAATTAACTCTTATTGCCTCAGACCAGCAGAGGGAAAACGGGCGTGCACTGATTAAAAAGGAAGATGGGAGGATTGGCTTAACATCTAACAGCAAATGTCTGGGTGGCAGCACCTAGGTCATTCTTGCCAGTCCCTCTGTCTCCTATACATATACGTGACCTCCCATCTCAGCAAATGAAACTGAGACACTCGAGCCACATGGCCAGTCGTGGAGTCACAGAAATTTGTAAGCCACTCACCTCTTGTACTGAGAGTATGGGCGATATCTCACAACAAAACCTCCATTGGCCCTAATGACTGACTTTCCTCAAATCTGTGAGGAAAAATTAATTCCATTACTATTGCAACTGCATCAGGACTGAAGGCTGCAAACCACATCTTCTCTCTTTCTTTCTCTTAATGCCTACTCTGACTGGGATCATGAGGGGAGCCAGCTGAGGTGATTCAGTTAGAGTGAACTGCAAAAAATGGGGCAGACAAACTCCAAAGCTGGTGGATATTTCAACACTTAGAATTACCAATCCAGCGCAAAACAGCTTCTTCATTACCTCACTGGTTGCCAAGAAGCCATCAATACAGTTTCCTTAAAGTAACCTACCCTCAGGCCTCCACCTGATTACCCACGTCAAGAATGATAAAGATTACTGATGAAGATCAATATACATACAGACATGAGTTCAATTCTTGAGGTTCAGATTCATAGCAGAGATGGTGAGCTTTGTAGTTGCAAAGAGTTCTAAAAGAGTTCTTTTAGAATCTAGTCAATAGATTATAGTCCAATGTCCAATATCATATGTAGGGTGTACCAGCGTAACTGGGATCTCAGTCAAGTTTGGTGGCTCAGACTTCCCCTGATGAAGCTTAAGCAGATCTGAGATTAAAAAGGATTGGGACCCAGACATCTTTTATAAAATTTCAAGCTGCATTTGATAGGTTGGAGTCTCTCCAGGAACAATAGGCCTTCATTTCTCAAGCATAGTCATTAATTATTCACGCAGATTAACATAAGGCAATTGTCTGTTCTTCCACCATTCACAGGTGATTTGCTATGCACTTCAAAGAGAGATGAATACAGTGATATCCCGTGTTTACCATTAATTTAAATGCTAGGATGTTCTTTTGATCTCTGAATTAACAGAATACAATATAGGTAGGAATTTTATTTATGCCTTATGGAACTTTTTGCGTAAGGTTGAATTTGCGTTAAGTCGGGTCTTGCGTAACCCGGGGAGCATCTGTACTTTATTCTACTCCAGTGGTTCTCAACCAGGGGTAGCAGAGGTCTTCCAGGGGATACATCAACTCATCTAGATAGGAATTTTATTTATGCCTTATGGAACTTTTTGCGTAAGGTTGAATTTGCGTTAAGTCGGGTCTTGCGTAACCCGGGGAGCATCTGTACTTTATTCTACTCCAGTGGTTCTCAACCAGGGGTAGCAGAGGTCTTCCAGGGGATACATCAACTCATCTAGATATTTGCCTAGTTTTACTACAGGCCACATAAAAAGCACTAGCAAAGTCAGTAAAAACTAAAATTTCATACAGACAACGACTTTCTTATACTGCTCTATATACTATACATTGAAATGTAAATACAATATTTATCTTCCAATTTTTTTTTATAATTATATGGTAAAAATGAGAAAGTCAGCAATTTTTCAGTAATAGTGTGCTGTCACACTTGTATTTTTATGTCTGATTTTGTAAGCAAGTAGTTTTTAAGTGAGGTTAAACTTGGGGGTACGCAAAACAAATCAGGCTCGTGAAAGTGGTACAGTAGTCTGGAAAGGCTGAGAGACATTGTTCTATTCCATATTGTGTTTTTCACACTCAGCGCTAAAAGGGTTACATTGTCAATTCTCCCTTTTGTGGAATGTCAATGTGCAATTCATTAAGCCCTCAGGCAAGTGAAAGATAAACATGACAAACATGGGAGTGAATGATAAAGGAGAATCAGTATATGAGTCACCCTAGTGCACAAGTTTGAAAACTGCCAGTTTTCAGATGTGTTAGCTGAATAGGTGTGATGCATGGCCAGAAAGAGTTAAACATTCTGCAGGATAAATTACTCAAATTCAACCCTTAAAGACATATGGGGAGATAAAGTTTGTGTTTTTGTGTATTTACATACATATGGGTAGTGGTCAACAATGTAATCAACAGTTTTTGAGTTGTGTAAAATATTGTGTAGCATATGAAAACGCAAAGTACTGTACTGTAGTGTGGTGTGCGAAAGAATACAGCAGTAGCATCTCCTACAAGGGAAGACTTTGCACTCTCACAGCCTCTCAGTCTCTTGTTATTTCAGTGATACTATGTTTCTGTTATTTCACCTTATTATTTCATTCAGATCATGCCTGGAAAGTGACCACATGATAGCAAGAGTGCAGGACCAGTTTGTAAGCGAAAGAAGATTAATTTAGAGCAGAAAATGTTGTAATTGTTTGTTTTTTTTTATGCTTGCACAATATACATTTCCGACTTACGTAAAATTCAAGTTATGCAAGCCGGAATGGAACGATTGTTTAAGTCAGAGACTGTCTATAGATCAATATGGGAATGACATCAGGGACATTAGAGATGAATAGATGGTCGCAACTGATGAGGTCAGCTTGGACAGTGAATAAGATGATCTCTTAGCAGCAGGTAGGAACATGAAAATTCACAGACATTTCTGATGGCAACTCCATAGGCCTTGATCTAAATCTCGTTAAAATCCATGAAAGTTTTTCCATTGACTTCAACAGGATTTCAGTTAGGCCCCTTCTGGGAGAGGGATCCAGTTCATTTCTTTGGAATATTGTTAGCTGATAAATCTTTCCTTTTAATTACTTATCACTTTGTGGACTATGCATACTATTTGACTTAAAGAATGCTTTTGAGTATGCTTTGCCTGTAGTTGAAATTGGCTCCTATCATCCCAGGTGTGTTACAGATAGGTGCATAGACTCTGCTGCACGAATATATTGAGGAAGAAGAGAAAGTTTAACACGCAAGTTTTAAAGGAAAAAAGGCTTGGTTTCGAGAAAGGCCAATAAGCCGAAGGTTATTAAGTACGTGATGGCTGTAATCAGGAATAACTGTGAAACTGTCAATAGAAAATGCACATTGGAAAAAAGTGCTTTCAGGAAGTTGGAGATAAAAATAAATGTAAAGAAAATTAATTACCTTGGGGAAAAAATATTGGGCTGTTCTAGCAGATAAAGCTACTCTATGGGAAATAGTAATGGAAAAAAATAAGAAGAATAGCTGTTGGCATTTCAGATTCCACAATCTAAAAGTTACACTCCAGAGTGGTCTGTCTGATATATGTGTACACTTGGATATATTACACTAAAATAATGTTCTGCGGTTCATACATGCTTATCTGTTAAATCAGTAATGAGAAGGTGTAGAAATCAACACAGTGTTGTAAGAGCAGACACACTCAGGCATACTTCTTGATTGGAAATAGTTTAAAAGGACTTTACTAAAATATTTACTTTTTCTGTATTTATTACCTGGAACTGTGTATTTGAAAGGCATTTAGGTATGGACACATGCTTTCTTCTGTTAGTAGGCAGCCTTCTTCTCATTCACTGAAGCCATAGTCCACATAATGGCTTCCATTTGCCGTGATCCAGAGAAAAAGAGAGAACTACCACTAATTTCAGTTTGCAGTACAGTTCACTAAATTTGCAATACTGGACCTGTAGAGGTGAATGAGGTTACTTACTGTAATTGGAGGTTCTTTGATATGAGTGTTCGCTATATGTATTCCACACATGTTGTGCATGCACGCCATGAGCCTGAGTTTTCTCCGAGTAGAATCCATTGACCCACACATGTGCAGCGTCTCCCCTCATGCTCCTCACTAAGGGTATAAGTGGTGGTGTGGGTTGGTGCCACTCCAGTTCCTCCTCTTACCACAAAGCAACCAAGTCCTAAGCAAAGGGTGGGTAGTGGAATACAAATAGAGACCACATATCTCAAAGAACCTCCAATTACAGTAAGTAACCTGCTCTTCTTCTTTGAGTGATGGTCCCTATGTGTATTCCACATGTGGGTGACTTGTGAGCAGTGATCAGTGTGAAGGTGGGTGCAAGGAAGCTTATGGCAGAGCCATTCGTAAGATAGCTCGTCCTACTACTGCATCCGCGGCTGTCATGTGAGTCAGAACATAGTGTGCTGTAAACGTGTGGATAGATCACCATGCTTCCGCTTTGCAAATATCCTGCCACAAAACATCCACTGACAAAGCTAAAGAAATGTCCTGTGCCCATATAGAGTGAGCTATAACACCTCCGGGAGGGTGGAAGTTTCATACCTTACAGCATTCCAGTGTGCAGCATGAGACCCACTTAGAGATCCTTTGTGAGGATATGGCTTGGCCCCTTGATCTCTCTGCTATAGCAGTAAAGAGTCTTGGAGACTTTCCTAAAGGTCTAGTTCTTTGTAGATAGAATGCCAGGGAACAGCTGATGTAGAGGAAGTGTATCTTCTTGTCGGCAGGAGGGGCATGTTTTGGACAGAATACAGGTAAGTGGATTAATTGGTTGAGATGGAATTTGGACACAACTTTGGGGAGGAATTCAGGATGTAGCCTCAATGAAACTTTGTTCTTCTGAAAGACTGTGTAGGGTGGGGCTGCCATCATGGCTGCTAGCTCACTGACCCATCTGGCCAAAGTGATGGCAACTAGGAATGCTACTTTAATGGAAAGGTGGTTCATAGTACAAGTTGCCATAGGTCTGAAGGATGGTCTGTAAGAATGAAGAGAATGAGGTAAAGATCCAACTGGAGTGTAGGTTTGACAACGGATGGGAAGGTTCTGACCAAGCCTTCCATGAAGCATACCATCATAGGGTACATAGTGTCCATCCATGGGGGGAAGGAAGGCACTAAGTGTCACCAGGTGAACACAAAGAGAGATGAGAGGTAAGCCTGATGTTTTCTGTATGAAGAGGTAATCTAGGATATCTGAGTGATCACCATATCAAGGGAATGGTGATGGTGGTGGGCCCACTCTAGGGAGCAACGCTACTTCGCCCAGTAATATGTTCTTGTGAACTGTTTCCCGTTGTGGTTAAGGATCTGCTAGACTGGGGCTGAACATGCAATCTGTATGTCAGACACCCATCCAAACACCAGGCCGTGAGGTGAGGGAGGCCTGGGTTGGGATGCCTGATCCTGCCTCGGTCCTGTGTGAGAAGATCCAGGAATAACCAGAGCCTAAATGGTGGTTTGGTGGAAAGCTTCAGGAGGTGAGTGAACTAGAATTGCCGGGGCCAGTAGGGCTAAGATGCGTGTTTCACACAGATGGCAGAGGCACAGTTGATGTTCCTCTCTGCTTGAAAAAGGAATGAGGGCAGGAGACACAGTTCTTGAAGCCTGAGATGCTGGACATAGTCCCTGGATAGCAAGGAGTTGTTTCCCCCTGAGTGGGGAGGTTCTATGCTAGTTATACTAAACTACATTGCACTATATTAAACTATCTTAACTAAGCTATTTAAACTATGAAAGAACTATGTACAGAAGTATACAACAACTCTCTTATTGAGATAAGAATGAAGGAGAAGTAGGGGTTCCGACTCAAGCCATGTGGCAGTAAGAAGGAACTGGAATAGTGTCAACCCTCACTGTCCTTTATACTCTCGGTTGGGAGCACGAGGAGACACACTGCGTGTGAACACCCACATGTGGAATACAGATAGGGGGCATGACTGAAGAAAACTATCATATTACATATGCATGGCTGAGAGTTTGATATTTCTGGCTGTGTTGGGGAAAATAACTGAAGTGTGTTTAGTAAGAAGAAAGCTTGCACACACACCTCCCTTTGCTAATCAGCAACAATGGAAAAAGGAAAGTACAAAGAATTCCAGATCAATTTAATACCATTTAAAAAATTATGTATTTTTAAACAGTTGCTTAAGAGTGACTGTGAATATTTAATTTTTAAAGCTTTTTTCTTTTTAATCCTTACAGCTACTGAATCATATACTTTATGCTACTAAGCCAGGACATTCAGTAATAAGCAAATCTTACAATAAGACAAATACTAACCTTCTTATGAGGTAATTGAAAGTAACATTCACCCCATGTTATTACTTAATTAAAGCCAGCAAATCCATGTATTAAGCCCTTGTATATTCTAAGTGATTCATTAGAAGAGTGAGAAAAAAAATGGAAAATCAAGTAAAGCGTTTCATGTAGGCTTCCTTTCCTATGACAATTTGTCAGTGAAAGTTGAAAGCTTTTCTTTTTGTTTTTTTAAAGACTTCAATACAGATGTCAGAACTAGGATACTGTAGTAAATTAAGTCACTTTACAGCCGTGATTATGCAGTGTACCAAAGTCATACACTGTGGATCCAAATCTCTCACACTGGGTTTACTTCACTATAAGTAAGTATACTTGAAGTAAATTGAATTAATCCCAATTTACTAGGGCTAGTTGGGGAAAAAATCAGAAAGTTCACATTTTTGACAAAAGAAAAACTTTTGTTTTGGGGATGTTAGTTGAATATTTTCCATTTTCAGTGTGACAGTGTGGGCTGTGTGTGGAGGGAGAGGGAACATTTTCTGACCAGCTCTAAGCTTCACACATGGGCAAGTGACATCAATATCTAATCTGATTTAATCTACATAGTTCTAATGCACCAGGCATGGAAGCATGTAAGTTATGAGGCTAGGAAGAATTCTTGAATGGGGCCTTTATTAAACCTAAAGATTTTACTTAACCATCTTGGTGCTTTAGAACTACCTGAATTAACTTGAGACATAGGATTTGAAGTATCAATAAACTGGTCAAATGTGAAACTGCTTTCGTGTCTTGCATATTTTTCAAACTCAGTTCAAAGATCAACCTGTCAAATGTGATGGAAAAAACGTGGACAAAAAAATTAATTTAAAAATAAAATTATAAACTGAGTTTTGTGTTTTAAAGCAGGAATGGTCCTGTCAAAATGTACCAGAATAGTATGTAGATAGCAGTTTTTCACTTATTGTTATGGTGAAAGGGGAAAAAAAAGTATACCAGAAATCCTTAAATTAGAATTGGTTGCTCATGAAGAGTTGTGACAATGTTTTAAGTTAACTAGATATAAACTTTAGGAACAAAAGACTACTTTAAATGGGGAACATACAGTATTTGACCTCCTCCCTGCAAGAATGAATGCACCTGTCCAGTAAAACATATTACTTAGCCATAGTTGAGATTTTCTTTTCGTACTGTTGAGCCTTGTGAATTATAGATTGTTAATTATAAATTCTCTTCCATCTCTTCCATCCTAATTGTAGTACTAATACTGTCTAATAATAACAAAATAACAGAAGATGTATGTAGGGATCACACATTCAGGGTGGATTAACGTAAATCAAAGCAATTTAAATCACCAATTCTAATCATGATTTAAATCACCAAGCAAGAAACCTTGATTTAAATCAATTTTAATTGTTTTCCATTTGTACTTTCTCCTAGAGAAAGGTTGATTATCATTGGTTAGTTGGCAACCATTAAAATATGTTGATTTGTAACTACATATAGCCTTTACACTAAATTTAGTGATTCTTTTTGCTAACCAGGAGGATACGCCATACCTGTGCATATTTATTTAAGCAATTATATATCTTAACATACATTTATTCAGATGCTTAATTTTATCTTTAAGTTGTTAGGCAATGGTGAATAATGCATTTCTTATTTACTAGATGATTATTAACTATTTATTTGTTATTTGTATCAAGTTGTATTTGGGTGGGAATTCACACAGTTAAAAATGCACAAAACAGCATTTTCATTATTTTTTAATAAATAAAACTACTTTAATTATGTTGGATACACAAGAGATTTTTTTATCGAAACATGTTTTTGCATTTAAAAATAACTGATTTATTAAACAAACTTGGTATTATCTGTAGTTAGTGAGTTTAACTGATTACTTCTTGTCGCCATGCCCTTAGAGATTTTAGAACTAGTAGGTGTCATCCTCTCACACCTAGTTTTTATACATAGATTTTATACATACATTAAAAGAGGAGAACAAACTTTCCTGCTTTTTCATTTCTCAATTGGTTTCTTAACTTTGAATGAACTAGTCATTGAACTGAACTTTTGAGGAAATTGAAACGGAGTAGTTGTTAAAAGCTAGTTTAGCTCTTCAGACTCTTGTTCCAGGTGCTTAGCCAGTGACTTCCACCAGTTCAGTCTTTTCCTTTCTTTAAAACTTGACAGCAAATATGTACTACTTAACATTATTTTGCATTTAATTTAAATGATTTTAATAGATTATGAGGAGGATAAACTTTAACATGGGATTTCAACATTTCAAATTTAATTTGCAATAGGTCTGTTTAAAAAAACCAACCCTGTATATAATTAAATAACAATCCATTTTTTAAATTACTATTCTTTTTTAAATCTACCATGCACTCACTGTTACTTAAATCCAGCCGCTTTTAAGGTAGAAGGTGGCAACATTTCGGTGCCAGTAACAATGTATAATAATTTTTAGATGGGAAAATGAAGAATGGCTGCTCCAATTAAAACTAGAGAAAAGCAGATCCAACTGCACACATTCGAATTTGGCTTCTTCCCTGACACGAAACCTCTTACACTTTGAAAAATGTCATGAGTGATGAGTGTCTTTATTTCACTCTCTGTTTACAATATGTAGGGTAGAAGAAAAAGTTTGGAGTAATCTGAGCTATGTTAGTGTTATGATGAATGAAGAGGAAAAGCTCTGCAATAGTTTAGAATTTTTTAATATAGTTTACAGTGCAAGTAAAATTATGATTAAAGTGAAAACATCTAAACAGACCGTATATTTCTAGAAAAGTAGAGCATAGTTCTAATAAAAAGAGCTTGATATGATAAGTTTAAATTACCACCCTGAATAATCTCCCAAATATAGTTTGTTGTCGTCTGTTGTTGCTGCTTTTTTTAAAGAGGTCATGTTCTGCACTGGCATTGACCATTGTCAGAGGATAGGATACTGTGCTAGATGGACCATTGGTCTGACCCAGTATGGTTCTTATATACAAGTTACAGTAAATATAATTTAAAAATAAATGTTTGCTGCATATGCAAAACTGTGCAAATACAGATTGACAGGTCACATGCTAAAAATCAGATCTGAATATAATATTCATGAAATAAAACAGTAGCATAGGATGAAGGTTAGAAAATTGAGGGGGAATGTACATACATAATGTTTTCAAATACAGTAGCATTTTCCTACTGCAATGAAGAATTGTCATACCACAATAAGGAAACCATTACATTGTTGTCCTTTTTCAACAGGTTAGTTTTTCAACCAGTCTAAAGGGATATGTGCAGCTCCCAGCATGATGAAATGTAGATTTTTGTTGTTGTTGCTTTTAGATCGTTAGTGTAAGGACAAACTTTCTGTTAGTGTAGGGGGAAGTGAGAGCAGGGAGGCTGAGTGACCATTTTGATGAGACTTTATTTTCAATAGGAAACCTGTAGGTAAATTTTATAAATTAACATTTAAAGTGCCAAGTTCTGCTTTTGGTTGCCCAATGTGTGAGGATGAGGATAATGAGAGGCTCCTATGATAGTTCGTCACAAAGATGTTAATAAAGGCAGTCAAGATTTTAATTTTCAGGTAAAATATGGAACAGTCACCTCAATTATGATTAAGGAATGCTCTGATCTTGCAAACAATTACACACAAATTACAAATACTTTTAGCATGCTAGAAATCGCATAGACTTATACTACGCCTGTGCATAAAATCAATCGTGCAAAATGCTTGCAGGTTCAGAATCATACATTAAAAATTATTTGAGGCAGAACGTGTATAGAAACACTAACCTGAAAAAGCAAAGGGATGTTCACAGCGTGATTAAGTCATTAATTGTAGAAGGCATTTCACTTTTGGATATCAAGAAATTCAAGGGAATTTCCTTTCACATGTGTTCAACCAGGGCTGAACTTGCTGAAATATACTCGACAGCTGAAGAAATGAATTAAAAAAAATCAGTTACAAGTTGATGGAAGAATACTAACCTTAGATGAGCATTGCAGTAATTCTTTGAGACAAAAATTGTGGAGGCCAAGTATGTCTGTGGCCCAGGACAAAATGTTATTTGGTTTGGCACATACAGTGTTGGGCACTTGCCTTATCCCCGGCTATATGAATGTGTATTACACTGAAGTCACATAGTTCAAGTGCAATGCAAAAAAATAAGCAATACACTAAAATAATCAT
Source organism: Gopherus flavomarginatus (assembly GCF_025201925.1). Taxonomy (NCBI): domain Eukaryota; kingdom Metazoa; phylum Chordata; order Testudines; family Testudinidae; genus Gopherus; species Gopherus flavomarginatus. Next base: position 23,835,331 of record NC_066618.1, on the reverse strand, counting down.
TGTTATCGAGTTCATTGGAATCTCCAAATGAGAAAATCAAAGATTTGGAATTCAAAGTCAATGCAGAAAGACTGTCTTCCTCTGTGACTTGTAAAACAATGTACAGTTCAAGTAATTAGGCTTATACAAACTAGGTTTATAAATCCCAAAGACAAGACAGACAATGTTATAGTAGAACAACAGTACTAAATAATGAGATGCTCTTTATTTTTTCCTTATTAATACAAAATAGACTGTACAGGAATTGATTTCATGAGAGCATGTGAATATAGCAAATAAACATTTGTATATTTATATTATATAGCAAAACCATAACAGAGAGTCCCAGCCATTGCATAGTCTACTATTGAATAACTGACCCAAGAGGAAGCCATGCATGTTACACTGTAGATATGGATGCATAAAGGGTGTCAAAGTCACTATTCCAGTGGCAGAGACTATAATGAAAGTGGTGCTCTTGGGATTAAGATATGACATTGACAAATGACCTTTCATCCATTCTCTTTGTTAGTATACTGTAAATTAATTTGCTTTCTGTTGCTGTATTTCATGGATGAGAACTGTGCTGAAGAGACTTCTCATCCAACTATGAGCTGAGAGTGGCTGTTGTGGAAACTTTTGTATTGTAATGGTTAATGCAGGCTTCTAATCAGAGTAATATGAAATGCTGGAGTGGAGGGATACTTTGCAGTGGTTTGTGGGAATAGGTACTTCAATCGCAGTTTATATGGACTCACATCTAATAGGTTTCTCTTTGAGTTGTGAGTGAAACTCATTCACACACGCTTTCAGGTGGCTTTAGTGCAAAATCATAAAATAGCCCAGGTTAAATACAAATTTAGATCCAGGTCGGTTTGAAAGGTTTTGCAAACTTTTGATTAATTTGTCCTGAGTTTAGTATTTGTAACTAAACCTGAAACCAGATGATGTCAGAGAGGTTTCAGACATTGTCTCTAAGGTTTCCATGACTTTATTTCTATATGACCTAGTAGTCAGCGCATGTTGCACATGTGAGCCAAGATACAGCTACTGCTCTGTTGCTACTCCATTATGATGATGATCTACTATAATGTATTCTAACAGAGGGGCAACTGTAATCTGGTGGATTTGGATAGGGCTTTGAGTTAGGAAATACAGTTTTTATTGCCAATTTTGCTTTAGGCACTTTTGAAAATGACATTTTCCCATGTCATTTTCACAGCTGCCCATGCTGACTGAGTCTTTTCATTTTGACTTTGCTGCCTGGTAAAGGTCAGAGCAACCGCAGATGCACTGGAGCTGTCTCACACTTGTCTGTGCTTCAGTTACCTGCAAAATGGGGAAAATAATGATTATCCGTCTTGGCAAGGTATTTTGTGGTCAAGCGGCAAAAAGTAATAATTAATTTAGTACCTAAATATTTAACCAAGGCTGAAAAAAAAGTACCATACCCTTAGTAGACAGAGGAGTACCCCTGCAAGCCAACAGGAAGAAATGAAAATTGAGGGGAGGGAGAGGACGGTATTAGAGAAATGCAGAGTCAGTTCCTTGGTTTAAGAGACCAGATCCCATCTCAGCTGCTGGGAAGCAGGACTAGGCTGATATTCCCACCAAGGAACTGGACACTGCTTGGGGGCTTGTTTCATATTAGCCTCTGATAAAGCTTCGTCTCGAGCCTCTGCTGCCTGCTAGAAGGAAAAGGCCTGTGTCTCTTCCTACCCCCTTGATTTCTAAGTTTCTTTGAGGAGTTTTTGAAGGAAGGTTTGGGTTTCCTCCTAATCTTCCCCTTTCCCAGGCTTCTAGTGGCAATAAGGGGCCTGCCTGAGACTCCCTAGGTCATCTGCCCCTATGAATAGCTACTGTGTCTGTTTTTGCTGCTCATATTAGAACTTTGCCAAGCTGCAGCAAAGGGAAAGTGACATGGGAAAAATTTTTCAAAAGCACCTTAAGTCCCATTTTCAAAAGTGCCATAGGCACTTTGGTTCCAAAGTCTTATTCTGAGTCAATGGGATCTATGCTCTTAAGTACCCATGGCACTTTCAAAAATGGAATTTTAGGCACTTTTGAAAATGTTAACGATTTTCCCAGGTCATTGTCACAGCTGCCAATGCTGACTATTTTCCTTTTCACTTTGCTGCTTGGTAAAGGTCAGATGCATTGATCAGCAGATGCATTGAAGCTGTGTCTCAGCAGATTCCAAAAGAACAAACTGCATCAGTTCATATGTGAAAAGCCAACTTCAGCATACAAAAGCTACATTATTTTAAAATGCAAATTAAATTCTGCAGAAGTGTTAGCTTTTTCTCCCCTAACTTAGCTGTTGAGGTCATCCCACTCCAAGCTCCAGAGAATTTTTCAAATCTTTTATTTAGCACAGCAAAATTGAAACATAGATGGTATAAAGGGACAGACAGATTCAGCCTCTTTGCTGCAAGTAGATGCACATTGTACTTCCCTGTGCTAAGGAGACCCATTGTGCTGTGAGTATAGAATTATCTAGCGTGTGTGTGTGTGTTGGGGTGTGTGTGTGTGGCTTAAGTTGGTCAGGGAATCCATAGTTACCACAGGGTGAAAGGTGCTAAAAGTGATGGCTGTAACCTGGCCATGCAAACTTGTTCAACAGCACCCCCTTTTCTTAACTCCAAGCCCCATTTTCTTCTACCCATAGGTAGGCTGCTACAAGGTTTACTGACTGGGTGCAGTACATTTTAATTTAATTGTATTACATTCACAAAATCATGTTGTGTATGTATGCTGACCGACCAGCAAAGGGTGCATTCAGAGCCTTGCCTGACTCATTTCATTGTCTCTGTGCCAGGGCTCCTGCAAGGTTTTTGCATACCCTGTTTCCCTACCATGTCAGTGTGTGTCCAATCCTATATAAAACATACAACCATTTCTGGAATGAACGTTTGAGGGTACAAACTGAAATTCCTGTTCTGCAAGCATTCCTGAAAGCAGAACTCAATGGCTTAAATGTTTACTTTGCACAAACAAAAACGGGGCTCAAGCACATCAAAGCAAAGTCATTTTTTATTCTGAGTGAGAATTGTTTGCCAAGATTTGCTGACCTCTATTTTAGTTCTGAAATTATCCCCTACTCCGCGGGGGTTCTGAACCAGTGAGAGGTGGACAGTACTGTCTGATCTAAAACAGGAAAAAAGCTCTCAGACTTGTCTTACACGCAGTCAGACATGATCAACTTTAAAAGGCTCTTGTTGAAATACTTTTTAAAAATATTTTAATTCTCTTCTGTTTTGACAAGGGTTATTTTTATTGAGTGGTAATAAAGTTACAAACACGTCTGCAAAGCAAAAATGTCACTGGCAGAAAGTAGCTGAAAATACCACTTTCCCTTCTCGCGGTTCACATTGAAAGAGGGCACGGCCTGGGAGTGTCACTTATCAAAGTGCCATCACAAATGAACCTCAGATATCGGAAACTCTCTGCTTTGGACAGTTTATATTAAAAAACTTTATTTTAGTGCCTCCTTTATCAAAATATCTTTGTAGTATCAAAAATCCCCAATCGCCTGATCCCAAGTGGTGCTGAGTAACAATAAAGCCCTCTCAGGCCCAGTCTTGTGTTTCTCAGCATGCTTTTGTAATGAGTGCAATGTAATTACATTTATATAAATGCTTACACTTCTGTTTTGGAATTGCAAATTACAGTTCATACTTCTGTGGCTGATAAATGTGGTTTTCCGTTTTGAACTCACTGGACAAATATTTTGCTTTCTTTTGCCTGCCCATAAACATTAATATACCGAAATACATCAGTGACTGTAGTATAATTATTGCGGTCTACAGTGTTCGTCACACACTCCTGGACTAAGCTGATAAAACAATAACCATTCAAATAAGCAATGTACCGTATTTTTAAATGTTCAGGGTCTAATCCTGCTTCCGTCCAAGCCTGTGGAGTTTTATCATTGTCTTCGTGGGAACCAGGATTGGGCCTTCATTTTGCTGTTGGACATAATTCTTTTTTTCTTTAGTTCAGATCCTACTGGTTCTTGGACTTTATATCTTGGCACAAATTTAGTTCTCATTACACTTTAGCTGCCCATGCTTTTCCTTCGCTTATATTTCATATTTTCCAATTAAAAAAGAGGTCAGCAAACCAAATAAAACTGGATTTTATATATTCTGCAAAGAATCCAAATTATTTGTGTACTCAAAGTTTATCAGGTCCTCTCCTTTTTTCCAGGTTTTTTTTAAATGCTTCTATCTTAAATGGTGTCTATTGTAAATCCAGGAAATTATGTAAAACATTTAAATACTGTAAGAGCAATATATCCATTCCTAGATAGCAGTGCGTGTCTGCCCTTCGTAAACATTCACACTACAAGCTATATTAACATACTACGATGAGTTCGTCTTAAAACAGTTTTCCCTTTTAAACAGTTCTGCCCTTAACTTTTAGAAGTTATTAGCAATCATATAATATTAATCCGGGCATTTGCGCATACACACAACCAGGATTTCAGCTACAGTACTTGAGCTCAGACTTACTGTGCATAAATATTGTACATTATGTTGCCTGTGGAACATCAAACCAAAACAAATCCATGTCCATGAAGTTTATAACACTGTAGCGAAAGAACTTCCTTCCATTGCCAGGGGTTTGTTTCAAAGCAGTACAGTCAGTGTAACTTAACCCCCGCCCCATTTTATTTATGAAAAGAAATTCATTCAGACCCCTCTCTCAGTGGTGTCTGCCCCAGAAGCATTCCAAAAACAAAACAAGCAAATGTGGATTCACTTGCCCTTAGATTTCAGGAGAGATCCAGCAGCACAATCTTCCTCTTTCCAGGTCTCTACTTCGGTAGGGAAAGGGTAGATTTTTATTTGCCAGGATGCCTTGTTTGTGTCCAGGACTAGAGCCTGTCTGCTACAAAACTGCATTTCCTCGTAATCCTGCTTCCCTAGATTCCAGAGATGGGTCAGCCTGGAGTTATTACCCTCAGCCAACGTGCCTGCTGGAGGTCTCTTGAAAATTTGGTGCTTTAGACTGTTTTCTAAATGCTTAATTTAGAAAAGCTTTGAAATGTGCCATTTTCTGATTGACACCATTGATTCATTTACTGTGGAGCCTTTTGCTGCCTGTTGTGTAAAATCCCTTGGGGTTCTTTTTATTTTTTGTTATAAATATTTACATGATAAAGCCCCTGTGATTGGCTGCTCAGCCTACATGTTCACTAGGCAACAGCACTAAAAATCCTAATAACACTTTTGTTTCAGTGACCTTCATAAATGCACTCATGTCTTCCCCACTTATGAGCAAGTCAGCCATGCCAATTTCATGCTGATAAAATCTGTATGCCACATCAGGCCTTCATTTATGTATCTCTTATCAATATAAATATAAATAGCATGTGTATATCTCAGTATGCATGTACATATTCCACAATCTTTCATTCGTCAGTTACTGTAGCCATGAAATTTAATTGGCTGAAGCTGTCATTCACTTTATTATAGCAGATGTAAGCACCTTGGCAGAAAGTTATATAATGAACTTGTTTTTAGTGCAAACTTCACATTTCATAATAGATACCAAATATGAAAAGATTTTTGTTGATTATTAGTGTGTCTTGCTATGATAAGTTTTTATTCTATAGAGTCTGCAAACTTTCTTTTGTTAGGACTTTCATGTAGGATATTATTGTTTCAGTGATATCCACTTTTAAATTAGAAACTCAGGATAAGTAGGTCATCTGTAGTTTTCTGTTTTGGGACATTTATATTTTCTTTTAAGTATATACTAAATTATTTACTTGAATGGTGAGATGAAACAAGATGTCAGGAAAAAAGTCTCATTACCTGCAGTGTCAACCATGCAAGCTTTGAATCCCAGGCCTTTTAAAGTTAGTATCCTGTAGCATCAGGTTTGTGTTCTTGTATAAAATAAACATACAATGTATTTGCTGTAGGGATGATTAATGTAGATTTAGATTTATTTATTTTATTCCTCCATCTTTGCTGAAAAAAACATCCCATGATTTAACTGAGGATACACAGTGTCTTTAAAACATACAAACACACCAGGAAACCTCATTGCCCTCCATACAAATGATTTGCATTCTTAATCAATGAAACAATTCTAACACAAAAGGCGTAAATAAGTATCCTCCTCTGACACCCCCTCCCTATCCCATAAACTATCCATGTCCCAGAAGCCTGGAAAAATAGATGAGCCTTGTATAATGCCCTGAAGGTTTGGGTATTTTCAGAATAAGAGGGGAGGGAAGAAATGAATTCCAAAGCAGAAAACCCTCAGATAGTGTCCTGCTGTCCAGTCCCCTTCTTTTTAAACCAGAAGACTGATAGCTTGAGATAGATATCATACCGAGTATCCTTGTAGCTCATTTCAGGACACTCCCTGACCTCATATGCCCATTGAACAGGAAGGGTGACAAGAGAACCCACATGGGAGAACTTTCAAAGCAGATAAGTAAGTTCCCAAAACTTACTCCTGAGATCCCTCACAGAGGAAAGGAGCCATTCTGTCTATCTCTGCCAGGGTCTGCACAAGTGTTAACTAGTGTTCCTGGTGGATAGCAGTTGACAGAACAAAAGCAATCACCAGATCTTCATCCATTGACAAGGAATGTGACCAATAGCTTCCATAACATGCCCAGGCCTGAAACTGGATTTACTGAGTTTGTGTGGGGGTGGGGTGGGGTGCGTATGTTGGCAGTGTTAGGAAATCTGAGACACCATATACCAGTAGAACTGCTTCTCCACAGCCTTTTTCCCTGAAATTCTGAGTTTTGTTGCAGGTCACTATTTGGTAAGATTGCCTGTATCAGAGATGGCTTCTTGTGGAGAGGCTTCAGCAGTGCCCTTGAGAACAGCAAGTACCCTGCCTTCCTGATGAAAGGCAAGCATCTCTGCCAGAGTGGGACCAGTGTCTCTGGCCACTAGCTTTCGCCAGCCAGGAAGCACATGAATCAAACTGATGGGTTGCAGCCCAAAGTTTCCCCAAAGCCACAGTGAGCAATACTGGTTGAAACTATAGAAAAGAACAGAATCATCAGACATATAGGTGAACACAATTTGTTGGGGAAGAGTCGACTTGGTTTTTGTAAAGGGAAATCATGCCTCACCAACCTACTAGAATTCTTTGAAGGGTTCAATAAGCATGTTTACAAAGCTGATCCAGTGGATATAGCGTACTTAGATTTTTCTAAAAGCCTTTGACAACGTCCCTGACTGAAGACTCTTAAGCGAAGTAAACTGTCATGGGATAAGTGGGAAGGTCCTCTCATGGATCAGTAACTGGTTAAAAAATAGGAAACAAAGGGTAGGAATAAATGGTCAGTTTTCAGAATGGAGAGAGGTAAATCGTGATGTTCCCCAGGTGCCTGTACTGGGACCAGTACTGCTCAACATATTCCTAAATGATCTGGAAAAAGGGGTAAACAGTGAGGTGGCAAAATTTGCAGGTGATACAAAACTACTCAAGATAGTTAAGTCCAAAGCAGCCTGCAAAGAGTTACAAAGAGATCTCACAAAACTGGATGACTGGGCAACAAAGTAGCAGATGAAATTCAGTGTTGATAAATGCAAAGTAATACACATTGGAAAACATAATCCCAACTATACATATAAAATGATGAGGTCTAAATTAGCTGTTACCACTCAAGAAAGAGATCTCGGAGTCATTGTGAATAGTTCTCTGAAAACATCCACTCGATGTGCAGCAGCAGTCAAAAAAGCGAACCGAATGTTGGGAATCATTAGGAAAGGGTTCAAAAGAGAACTAGAGAAATTCATGGTGGATAGGTTTATCCATGGCTATTAGCCAGGATGGGCAGGGATGGTGTCCCTCACCTCTGTTGATGAAAGCTGGGAATGGGCGACAGGAGATGGATCACTTGATGATTACCTGTTCTGTTCTTTCCCTCTAAAGTGCCTGGCATTGGCTATTGGAGGACAGGATACTGGGCTAAATGGATCTTTGGTCTGACCCAGTATAGTTGTTCTTATGTTCTTATTAATACTTGTCAGATACTAAGCAGAGAAGACTCTGCATTTGTCCCTTGATTCAGAAAGCTCAGTGAGGATCCAAGCTGTAATCCACAGCCATGGCACAAGGCTTCAAAAACTCATCACCATAATCAAACAAGGCTCAGTATATTTCACCTTTCCCTATCTGTGGAGCAGGCTATCAGTATAGCGCAATGACCTCTGAAGATGGAACTGGGGAAGAGGGACATTAGTGTCCACTTCCTTAGTGAAGGGAGATAAAAAAATCATAATGTTCTAGAGGTCACTTGGTAGTGTGACTTGTTGATTGGACAGTATTCTGTTTCTGAGGAACGATGGTCCAATAGTTAGAGCACAAGGCCAGGACTTGGGAGACCCAGGTTCAGTTCCCTGCTCTGCTGCTCTTCCAGTGTGAACTTAGGCAAGTCACTTAGCTTCTCTGTGCCTGCGTTCCTTATTTGTAAAGTGGAGATGACAATACTTTCCTGTCTCATGGGCATTGTGGTAAATGCATTAAAGGTTGTGAGATGCTCAGATACTATGGTGGTGGGGCCCTCTATATACTTCAGATAGATAGACATCTGGAAACATGCTAGTTTCATTTGCCTCTCATAGTGAGTAGTAAAACAGGTCCTGCATTCTGACCTCAAATTGAAGGAGGTAGTAGTAACCACGCCCAAGCACCAGTACGAGACCAAACACTGGACTGCAGCCAGGCGGATGTGTTGAGCCATAAACCATACCATTGTTGTCATGGTAGTCATGAGCTGAACTGCACGATTTATTAGGAATCACCAAGTACAATCAAACCAGCAACATTTAGAGAAGAACTCAGTCAAAGCTTGTGCAGTGCATGGGTGATCTATACACAAGGGCCGGTCCCTCCTGAACCCCACCATTGTGCTTACATGGAGGACTTACGTATATTAAAAACATGCAAATATTAAAGGTTGAAATACTTTGTGTATTAGTTCCACTAGAAAGACGATCTGAGATTAATGTAGTTCAAACAAAGTTTTCTCTTCCATACAGTTGCCTAGGGAGGTTGTGGAATCTCCATCATTGGAGATTTTTAAGAGCACGTTAAACAAATGTCTGTCAGGGATGGTCTATCTAGATGATACTTAGTCCTACTATGAATGCAGGGGACTGGACTGGTTGACCTTTTGAGGTCCCTTCCAGTACTATGATTATACAATGGTTTTACTCAAATGATTAATGCCTCTAATTTTTTGTTTTTATTTATTTCCCATACAGGTGTAACTAAGTATCACCTTAGAATATTCAGTTCTTCATAGTTGCTCTGCATTTTCTACTGAGCACTTGAAAGGACATTTATATAAATCAAGAGTACTTAAGCTGGGGGTTGGGACCCCTCAGGGGCTCGCAAGGTTATTACATGGGGGGTCATGAGTTGTTAGACTCCACCCTGAACCCCGCTTTGCCTCCAGCATGTATAATGATGTTAAATATATTTAAACGTGTTTTTAATTTATAAGAGGGGTCACATTCAGAGACTTGCTATGTGAGGGGTCACCAGTACAAAAGTTTGAGAACCACTGGTATAAATAGTGATTTGCCACGAATTAAGATATTGTGGTAGGAGTTTGAGTTAATCTTCCTCATTGTTTTCCTTATCATGTGATATAATTGTGATGAATAACATGTCAAAGCAGTCTGCAGCCATGAACATTAATTACTTATGTGGGTTTGTGAAGTGTACAGAAATGTCATTTCATAATCTAGTATTTCAATTAACGTAAGCCTCCTTTAGTAAATTAATTTAAATTTCACATAGAGTCTTAAGGGGTGAATGCATGCTGGAGAAAGATTGTTTTTGTTAACCAACCAGAAGGGTAATTACAGTGGTTCCCCTGTTCAACTTCGTGATAACACTTCGAATATAGAAATCTCTACATTTGTCTTGGAATTGGAGAAAGAACATACTATAATAGATTATAGTTGGCTAGGAAATACAGTAGTTCTGTCAAGCAATTAAAAAATTAATCACAACCGCACTGTTAAACGATAATAGACAACCATTCATTTAAATATTTTTGGATGTTTTCTACATTTTCAAATATATTGATTTCAATTAAAACAAAGAATACGAAGTATACAGTATATTTATTTTTACTACAAGCATATTGCACAGTAAAAAAAAAAAATAGTGTTTTACAATTCACCTAATACAAGTACTGTAGTACAATCTCTTTATCTTGAAAGTTGAACTTATAAATGTAGAATTATGTGCAAAAAGCTACATTCAGAAGTAAAGCAATGTAAAATTGTAGCGCCTGCAATTCCACTCAGTCCTACTTCTTGTTCAGCCAGTCGCTCAGACAAACAAGTTTGTTTACATTTGCAGGAGACAATGCTGCCTGCTTCTTCTTGACAATGTCACCTGAAAGAGAGAAGAGGCATTTGCATGGCACTGTTGAAGCCAGTGTCACAAGACATTTATGTGCCAGATGCACTAAAGATTCATATGTGCCTTCATGTTTGAACCACCATTCCAGGGGACATGAGTCCATGCTGATGATGGGTTTTGCTCAATAACAATCCAAAGCAGAGTTCAGTCACAAATTTAATTAACACATTGTTTTTAATGAGCGTCATCAGCATGGAAGTATGTCTTCTGGAATGGTGGCCAACGTATGAAGGGGCATACGAATGTTTAGCATATCTAGCACATAAATACCTGTACCAATGCCAGCTGAAAAGTGCCAGACAAATGCCTGTTCTCATGTTCTCGCGATACTGTAAATAAGAAAAGGGCACCATTATCTCTTGTAAATGTAAACACACTAGTTTGTCTTAGCGATTGGCTGAACAAGAAATAGGACTGAGTGGACTTGTAGGCTCTGAAGTATTACATTGTTTTGCTGTTGAGTGCAGTTATGTAACAAAAACAAATCTACATTTGTAAGTTGCACTTTCAGGACAAAGAGATTACACTACAGTACTTGAATGACGTGAATTGAAAAATACTATTTCTTTTATCATTTTTAGTGCAAATATTTGTAATAAAAAATAATATACACTTTGATTTCAATTACAACACAGACTACAATATATATGAAAATGTGGCAAAACATCCAAAATATTTAATAAATTGTCAATTGATATTCTATTGTTTAACAGTGCAATTAAAACTGCGATGAAATGCAATTAATTTTTTTAATCATAATTCTTTTTTTGGATAAATCTCATGAGTTAACTGTGTGTAATTGATAGCCCAAAAATACAGTATATATAAATTGTGTTAGGGGGATTTATATAGACAAACTTTTATTCTGATCACAAAATGTAGTACTTTGGTGAAGAGATTAATGTTAAGATTTTCATGGACTATTGACACCCGTTTGGGTGGGTGCAAATTGTAGATGCAAATAACCGCAGGAACAAAATTGCACACAGAAGAATGGAGTACCTGTTAAGACTGGGCTGAGATTTTGCTTTCAAATCCTTTTTTCAGTTGCAGAGGGTCAGGATAGTTGCTTGTAAAAACTATAAAAAGCCAGTATGCAATTTCCATTTTCTCCTTGAACACGTGCACTGGGTTTATATAAATCTGAACCCAGGCACCATGTGTTTAATGCATTACACTGAACTTTTGTAAGTAAGGTTTTGCAAGCCACCAGGGTTTTCATGGTTTCATGAACCAAAGCCAACATATTTGGTTTGCCAGGGTTTACAAATCTGAAAACTCTAAATGTGATAGGTTTCAGAGTGGTAGCTGTGTTAGTCTGTATCAGCAAAATCAAGGAGGAGTCCTTGTGGCACCTTAGAGACTAACACATTTATTTGAGCATAAGCTTTTGTGGGCTAGAACCCATTTCATCAGGTGCTTGGAGTGGAAGATACAGTAGCAGGTATAAATGCACAGAACATGAAAAGTGGGAGGTCAGTCTAATGAGACAATTCAATTAACAGCAGAATACCAAGGGAGGAAAAATCACTTTTGTAGTGGTAATGAGAGTGGCCCATTTCAAACAGTTGACAAGAAGGTGTGAGTAACAGTAGGGGGAAATCAGTATGGGGGAAATTAGGTTTTGTAATGACCCATCCCCTCCCAATCTTTATTCGGGCTTAATTTGATGGTTTCCAGTTTGCAAATTAATTACAGGTCGGCAGTTTCATGCTGGAGTCTGTTTTTGAATTTTTTTTTTTTATTGTAGAATTGCCACTTTTAGGTCTGTTATTGAGTGACTAGGGAGATTGAAGTGTTCTCCAACTGGTTTTTGAATGTTATAATTCCTGATGTCAAATTTGTGTCCATTTATTCTTTTGCGTAGAGACTGTCTGGTTTGGCCAATGTACATGGCAAAGGGACATTGCTGGCACATGATGGCATATATCACATTGATAGATGTGCAGGTGAATGAGCCCCTGGTGTGGCTAGGTCATATGATGGTGTCCCTTGAATAGATATGTGGAAAGAGTTGGCACTGGGCTTTATTGCAGGGTTTGGTTCCTGGGTTGGTGTTTTTGTTGTGTGGTGTGTAATTGCTGGTGACTATTTGCTTCAGACTGGGGGGCTGTCTTCCAAGATCTGTGAGAGTGAGGGATGGTCCTTCAGGATAGGTTGTAGATCCTTGATGATGCACTGGAGAGGTTTTAGTTGGGGGCTGTAGGTGATGGCTAGTGGTGTTCTGTTACTTTTTTTGTTGGGCCTGTCTTGTAGTAGGTGACTTCTGGGTACCCTTCTGGCTCAGTCAATCTGTTTCTTCACTTCACCAGGTGGGTGTAGTTTTAAGAATGCTTGATAAAGATCTTGTAGGTGTTTTTCTCTGTCTGAGGGATTGGCGCAAATGCGGTTGTATCTTAGAGCTTGGCTGTAGACAATGGATCATGTGATGTGGTCTGGATGAAAGCTCGAGGCATGTAGGTAAGTATAGCGGTCAGTAGGTTTCCAGTATAGGGTGGTATTTATGTGACCATCGCTTATTAGTCCTGTAGTGTCTAGGAAGTGGATCTCTTGTGTGGACTGGTCCAGGTTGAGGTTGATGGTGGGGTGGAAATTTTTGAAATCCTGGTGGAATTCCTCAAGGGCCTCCTTCCCATGAGTTCAGGTGATGAAGATGTCATCAATGTAGCGCAAGTAGAGTAGAGGCGTTAGGGGACGAGAGGTGAGGAAGCGTTGTTCTAAGTCAGACATAAAAATGTTGGCATACTGTGGGGCCATGTGGGTGTCCATAGCAGTGCTACTGACTCGAAGGTATAAATTGTCCCCAAATCTGAAATAGTTGTGAGTGAGGACAAAGTCACAAGGTTCAGCCACCAAGTTTGCTGTGACATTATTGGGGATACTATTCCTGATGGCTTGTAGTCCATCTTTATGTGGAATGTTGGTGTAGAGAGCTTCTACATCTATAGTGGCTAGGGTGGTGTTTTCTGGAAGATCACCAATGGATTGTAAACGCAGCAAAGGGTCCTGTGGCACCTTATAGACTAACAGACGTTTTGGAGCATGAGCTTTCGTGGGTGAATACCCACTTCGTCAGATGCATGTAGTGGAAATTTCCAGGGGCAGGTGTATATATATGCAGGCAAGCTAGAGATAATGAGGTACTTCAATCAGGGAAGGTGAGGCCCTGTTCTAGCAGTTGAGGTGTGAAAACCAAGGGAGGAGAAACTGGTTCTGTAATTGGCAAGCCATTCACAGTCTTTGTTTAATCCTGAGCTGATGGTGTCAAATTTGCAGATGAACTGAAACTTAGCAGTTTCTCTTTGAAGTCTGGTCCTTGTGACTTTTAAAAGATCTGTTTGACATATAGCATGGAGTGACAGCTGCAGAATATGGACTAAAAAGGGTGGTTTTTCCCTTGTGGTGGCAAGCCTGGGGCTGAGCCAATTTTGATTACAGGATGAGCCCCACCTGAAAGGAATCAAGTGATTCCAGTACAAAAGGAGCAGAAGGTTGCAGTGAAAGGGGTTGGGGACTCTCAGGAAGGGGTGGCAGAGGGCAGAGCATGAGGAAAGTCTCCTGCAAGGAAGACCCTGAGATCAGAGGAGTTGCACCAGGCTGAGGCCTGGGAGAGACCCTGACCAAGCAGAGGAGAGACTACAAAGGCCCCACACAGGAAGGCCTTGGAGGAGGAAGAGAAGCCTTGTATTGTGTGTACTTATGCATAGACTTTGCTTGGGATTTTCAGTTTTATTTGTAGTTTATTTTATAGTAATAAACCCAGTCACAAGGAGGGATATTTTTAACCAAGAAAAAGCCTGGGTAAAGTTTTACTTGAACACCCCAAGAGGGGAAATTGAGGCAGGCTGCCTGTAGTATGAGCTGAGGCCATGAGGGGGTGCAAAGGAGGTGGCCGTACATTACAAATGACAATGGACTTAAAAAAAGCAAACATTAAACTTAGAGACTGGTAGGTAAGGTCCCATAAGAAGAAAATCTAAGGAAAAAATAGAGTTCAGGATAGTGATCAGTTTCTGAAAAAGACAATATTAATGGTACTATAGCAAACTATCCTGTTTTGAAGGAAGGATAGGAAGTAAGAGGCAAATATGGTCCACCCGGAGCTCTTTAGTGACCTGAAAATCAAAAAGAATGAGAACAAAAAAATACCACAAGCATGAAGAGACAAAATCAGAAAGCAAGTGCCATAAATGGCAAGAAGAAGAGGTTCTTATTAGAAGTGAGAGAAAGATGAAGAAAAAATGTAGGTCCACTACATAGCAGGAAAGGAGATCTAATAATGGACAACACCAAGAAGGCTGAGGTGTTTAAAGCCTATTTTGCTTCAGTCTTTTCTAGAAAAGTTAATTGTGACCAGCTGCTTAACCCAATTTATATTAACAACAAGATGGGAGGAACACAAGCCAGAATAGGGAAAGAACAGTTAAAAAGATATTTAAATAAGTTGGATGTATTCAAGTCAGTGGGCCTGATGAAATAATCCTAGGATACTGAAGCAATCTTGGAACCATTATTGATTTGCTCTGAGAACTCAGGGACAGGTGAGATCTCGGAGAACTGGAGAAGGGCAAGCCTTGTACCTATCTTTAAAAAGGGGAATAAAGAGGATCCAGGGAATTAGTCAAGCTAAGTTTGACATGAAAAGATACTGGAACAAATTATTAAATAATCTATTGCAAGCACTTAATGGATAATAAGGTAATATGTAATAGCCGTCATGGATTTATCAATAAGAAATCATGCCAAACCAACCTAATTTCCTTCTATGAGGAGGTTACTGGTCTAGTGGATAGGGAAACACTATAGATGTGATATTTTTTGGTTTTAGTAAAGTTTTTGACACGGTCCCATATGACATTGGCATGAGCAAACTGAGGAAATGTGATCTAGAGGAAACTACTATAAGGTATGTGCACAGAACTGGTTGAAAGGCCAGACTAAAAGAATAGTTATCAATGATTTGCTATCATCCTGGGAGGACATATCTAGTGTGGTCCTGCAGGGTTAGACAAACACTCTCAGGGATGGTTTAGGTATACTTATTCCTCCCTCAATGAAGGGGGCTGGCCTATATGTCCTCTACAGTTCTCTACCAGCTCTACAGTTCTATGGTTCTAAATTCTGCTGTGAAGAACTCATAGTCTAAAATCATGAGTTAATTCAATTTTAAACAGAACAGCCTATATGTGTGTGCTGATGGAGTAGATGGGTTTATAGAATTTTTTTTTGAGAGAGAGAGACTCAACCCAAATGTAAAAATTGTAGTGTATTTTGAACATTTTGAGTTACATTGTATTTCATCCTTGTTCATGTTGTTCCTCTTACTAACTCCCATGTGATAGTATTTTCAAGGGGCCCTAACAGAACCACTGGTATGCCATATTGCCACACCGGGACCTTATTCTTGGAAGTACTTTCTCTGGGATGTGGTCAACCCTGGATTGTCATCACATCAGCAAAGCGACGTTTTCAGTACTGCCCTGTCCTATTAGAACAGTGATTTTGGATGGTGGTACTCTGAAAAGTTGTGTTATAAGCACTGTTGGACGGTTCGTTTCTGAGATGCCCACGCTCACAGCGCAACATATGTATACTTGAATTTGCCAGAGTTTGTCATTTAGTCAGTCTAGCTGAAGTTGTCTCCTTTATTGCAAGGAAAATAGTTTCCATATGAAACTTAAATATCCTCTGATCAACATGTTTACATCCTTTTCAGCATCTTGCAAGTATAAAAGAGAAAATATTTCTTATATCTGAAACAATTTTTTGGCAAAGGAGTCTGAGGAGTATTTGAATAGGACAAATATTCAAGTAAGATATAACAATGTAAAGACCAAGGCAAATAAAGAGTTCTAATAGATGCTATGTGCAAACAGAACTTCTACTACAATCATTTACCCCCACTTATTTTCTTATTTGTGCTGTTTGGTCTAGTTGTTAGATTACAGTAATGCTGTATATTCTCAAAACTGTTGTATAATAGTAACCATGTCTAAAAAGCTCTCAACAATTATTTTTCCTTGCCTTTAGATAGAGGTTTGGGTACATTTAGTTGTTTGTTTTAAATAAAACTATTCAACCTGAGTTGGCTTTTCTAAAAATCAAAAGCTGATTGATGGCTGTTAGAGAGTAGACATGATTTCTCCCATCTTGGACTTGCAGCTCTCTCTATTATTTATATTTTCTGGGATTTGGACAGTGGATGTGTGCTTAACCTGAAACTGTATCTGCTCGTCTGAGCACCACTCATATCTGTTTAGCAAAGTTTGAAGGGGAGGAATGTGATGAAAGCTGCATTCTTACTTGTTATTTTTGTTGTTTAATGTTTCTGGAACAGAGATATTTAGAAAAAAATAAGTTAGAAGTTAATTGTCAGTAATTGTGGAAGGGAATTAAGAAGTATGCCTTCACTCTTGATATTGAATCCCTTTAATTCTGTAATATTTTCTTTTACTCGTCACTTCCCACGCCCCCCAATTATATTCTGGAAAATGTGTTTGTACTCCTCAAAAGATGCAGCTGTATGCTACTAAGTTAAAAACTTGGCAATGTAAATGTATGTAAAGGTGGTCAATGTACCCTGCTTCAGTAAGATAAGTGTTTTGGAGTAGCATAGCATCTAACTCTGAAGTACTGAAGAAATAGCAGCATCCCTGAATCTCAAACAGAAAGGGTTTCCTTATTACTGCTATTCAATATCAGAGGACTGGGAAGAATAGAAAAGCAGAAGATGTTGCAAGAACATCAAGTGTTTAAAAAAAAGTTAAACTAAACCACTTAAAACTTAAGGATGACACAGAGGTGCTGCTGACCTTATAAGCCTGGTGGGAAAAGTATTTTGTAAGTTAGTTTACAGAAGCTATTGTAGATCTGTACAGGGCAGATATGCCCTTGCTGTGATGTATATGACGTACACAGGAAGTGTTCTAACATGGTTATATTTTTTAGATAAGCCATTATAGAATTTATGAGTCAGGGTGTATAAAAATGTCTCAAGAACAGACTCCAGACTCAGATTCACACAAGCACTGAACACGCTATATTATATAGTTTTCATCCCTGCTATGCTATACAGTCTGTCCCCTGCTTGGATAGGATTTTTCCAGGGCCACCCTGCCTGGAGAGCCTTCTCCCACTCTCTTCTGCTTCTTCAGCTTTTTTCCATGCTGACTCAGGGCCTGCAGGAGCCTTCTTGCAATGTCTACTGACATAGCTGGAGCATGCAGAGCTTCCCCCTGTTAATGCAACTTCCTGCCTTTTACCCTGGGGTTACCTGATTCAATCCAGATGTCGCTCATCATAGAATCAGGACTGGTTTAGGCCCCAGCTCTCCAGCCCATGAGCCAATAAAAGCCATTACTTCACCCACGTTGTCTAATACCCTGTTACAGGAACAGTCAATGAAATTAAAAGTTGGCGAATTCAAAGCTGATAAAAGAAAATACTTTTTCACACAATGCCTAATTAGATGTGGACTCTTTGTCAAAGGAAGTTGTTGAGGCCAAGAATTTAGCAAGATTCAAAAAGAGATAGTATATTTATATGGATAACTATTATAATTCAAGATATTTTTGTTAATACTAACTAAAATTTTGGAAAGGGCATAAAACTTCATGCTGCAGGGTTTAAACCATTCTCTAACTATTAGAGACCGGGCTGAGACCTAGCAAGGGGCAGAGGGTTAGAGGGCAGATTATCCCACATCTGCCTGTTGCAGGATTTTTACACCTTCCTCTGAAGTATCTGTTACTTGCCAATGTCAGAGACAGGATGCTGGACTAAATCCAGTATGACAGTTCCTATGTTTCTAACTATTGGCTCCAATCCTGGAAACACGTAACAGTAAAAATGAATACTTCCCTCTTGCATAGTTCTTTTTATCCAGAGATCTCAAAGAGCTTTACAAAGGTGGTAAGTGTCATTATCCGGGGCATGTTAGAGATGGGGAGCTTTAAGCATCTGTATAGTCCTGCTGGCTGTGCAAAAATGCAACATCTTGTGATCTTTGATTGTGAAGTATCAGGGGGTATCCATGTTAGTCTGTATCCACAAAAACAACAAGGAGTCCAGTGGCACCTTAAAGACTAACAGATTTAATTGGGCATAAGCTTCGTGGGAAAAAAACCTCACTTCTTCAGATGCATGGATGCAAGTGAGGCTTTTTACCCACAAAAGCTTATGCCCAATTAAATCTGTTAGTCTTTAAAGTGCCACCGGACTCCTTGTTGATTGTGAAGGACTTCCAGGTTCCACGCCATGATTACCCTCTGAACACTGAAAAAATAGAGACATCCTTATCAAAAAAATGTTTTAGTTATCTTTTCAATATTTAACATACACAATTTAAGACTCATTCAGGCCACGTCATCAGACAAGCAAATGATAACAAACAGCATAGGTGAAAACTATTGAGGGTAGGAATCAGAAACAGACATTTATGCATCATCATTATAAAAAATGATACCTTTATCCACATTGTGAATAAAGAGAAGATACAGTAGCAGTGACACCAGATCAGAACCCTGAAGGGACCTGGTTGACTCAGGGAGTTAACTATTACAAATTACCTACAGTAGAAGAAGCAGTTGGAAAGGTATGATGCAAACCACTTCAGGGCAAGACCTTACATGGAAGACAATGAGAACATTATGATGAGGGATACTGAAGCTTGCAGTTGATAAATCAAGGTAAATTCAAAGGGATAATGAGTCTTTTGAATGTGAAATAACCAAATAATTAAAGTATCAGAGGGGAAGCAGTGTTAGTCTGGATCTGTAAAAGCAGCAAAGAGTCCTGTGACACATTATAGACTAACAGAAGTATTGGAGCATGCATTCGACGAAGTCGGTGTTCACCCACAAAAGCTCATGCTCCAATATGTCTGTTAGTCTATAAGGTGCCACAGAACTCTTTGCTGCTTTTAGAAATAATTCAGGACTTTATGCAGTGCTATTGCTGCAGAACATTCAATTCTGAACCCACTCCCACAGTGATCAGACAGGGCATGGCCACAAATATGAAGCAAAACTTGATTTAGAACAATATTTTCTAGCAGATTACTAGCCGAGGAGAGTCAAAGGAGCGTGAAACTACTCAAATAGATTTCAGAGGCTGACTTAAAAAAGGCATAGTGATAACTAAAGTCCATGTAGAAGGAGGGAAGATTCTGAAAAAGAAAGGAATTAATAAATCAAGGTATTTTAAAAACAAGTTCAGAAGAGTGGAAATAAGGAAATAGGAGTGTAACATATGCCTAGAAAGGGCTCTGCTTGAGCAAAAGCACCTGTCTATGTAGATCATCTTGCAGAATTAGAGCCTAACTCTGCATTTGGGCACTGAGATCAGTGCATAGGTGCCAAACAGCTATTTGAACACACACCTCTGCAGGACTGAACATCCGAGTTTCAGTGTCCAAGTTTGAAAACTGATCCCCATGTAATACTTATTTATGTTTTGTGTGTGGAGGAGTGACGTTTAAATTATGCCAAAATCACAGTATTTCGTATATAGTTACAGAAAACTACGATATGTTGTGAATTCTCAGCCAAGATTTAATAAAGTGATGAAAAGAAATCTCTCATTACTTTACAAAATATAATGTTGTGCAATTTACTTCAATTGTCAAAAATAAGTGAACACAGTTAATTTGTAATGCAGCACTGCTGATAGTCCTGTCTGCTCCAGCCCACCTTGTTTTTTCAGTTCTTTGCTGATTCACAAAAATGCAGTAATTCAAAATGGATATCTCTCCAATCCGTGTGAATTAGCGATATTTCATTGTATTAACTAGCTAGCTGGCCTGTGGCACTTGAAGTTCAGAATAGAGAAGTGTCCCCTTCCCCCCCTGCTCCCGCACTTCACTTACCCCATCTTCATGGGGGTAGGGGACGACATGACAGGGCTCAGGATGGAGGGAGCTTCCTGGGAGCTGCTGATGTCTCAACTTGCCTTAAAAGGGCAATGTACTTAGGGTAAGTCTATACTACCCACTAGATTGGCTTGCAGCAATCGATGCAGCGGGGGTCGATTTATTGTGTCTAGTCTAAAATAGCTCAAGAAAGAGACCTTGGAGTCATAGAGATAGTTCTCTGAAAACATCCACTCAATGTGCAGCGGCAGTCAAAAAAGCGAACCGAATGTTGGGAATCATTAAGAAAGGGATAGATAATAAGACAGAAAATATCATATTGCCGCTATATAAATCCATGATGCGTCCATATCTTGAATACTGCATGCAGATGTGTTCGCCCCATCTCAAGAAAGATATATTGGAATTGGAAAAGGTTCAGAATAGGGCAACAAAAATGATTAGGAGTATGGAACAGCTTCCATATGAGGAGAGATTAATAAGACTGGGACTTTTCAACTTGGAAAAGAGACAGCTAACGGGGGTATGAGAGAGTTCTATAAAATCATGACTGGTGTCGAGAAAGTAAATGAGGAAATATAATTTACTCCTTCTCATAACACACAAATTAGGAGTCACCGAATGAAATTAATAGGCATCAGGTTTAAAACAAACAAAAAGACATATTTTTTCACACGACACACAGTCAAGCTTTGGAACTCCTTGCCAGAGGATGTTGTGAAGGCCAAGACTATAACAGGGTTCAACAAAGAACTAGATAAGTCATGAAAGGTAGGTCCATCAATGGCTCTTAGCCAGAAGGGGCAGGATGCTCCTCCATTTGCCAGATGCTGGGAATGGGCGACAGAGGGATGGATCATTTGATGATTACCTATTCTGTTCATTCTCTCTGGGGCACCCGGTATTAGCCGCTATCGGAAGACAGGATACCAGGCTAGATGGACCTTTGGTCTGACTCAGTATGGCCGTTCTTATGTTCTTAAACCACCTCTGATACAAGTCAGTGAGGATTTACTAATATCAGGTTTTGTCCATCTCTAGTTTTGAGATACATTATAATGTCCTCAAATATTTCTGCTTCAGTAACAGAAGATTTACACAGAACAGAATCTTGCTAGTGTGATTTTTGTAATTTTTGTTTGCATGATTTTTCTTTTTAAACTTTTACAGGAGAAATGAAGTCTGAAGGAGCACTTTAGTGTAATGGAGGTTATTGTTTCACTTGAGTGATAGATAGCTAAAAAAATTATGAATAACTCTCCTCCACACTCATGGTATCGTCACTGAGTCCCTCACCTGCATATTACCCCATCTAGTTTCTGATTCAGCCACAGTATTCTATCCCCCATAGCATCAACATACCTTCTTCTTCGTGCAGGGGAATGGACTCAATAATTTAGGGGACCCAATCCAGTGCTGCTTTCTAATACTCCACTAAAATTAATCTGAGAGCTTTAATATTATATAATTAATACGTTGCTGTAGAGGAAGCAGGAAAAATTATTTCCCTTGGGCCTGGTCTACACTGGAGGTGGGATCGATTTCAGATACGCAACTTCAGCTACGAGAATAGCATAGCTGAAGTCGATACATCTTAGATTGACTTAGATTGACTTACTTCCCATCCTTGCGGCGTGGGATCGACGGCCGCCGCTCTCCCGTTGACTCCGCCTCTTGCCCTGGTGGAGTTCCAGAGTCAACGGGGAGCAGGTTTGGGGATCAATGTATTGGGGATCAATCTGGCAGGTAGTGTAGACATACCCTTAGAGTGACTGGCTTTAATTTACATGGTACACTTCAGCAATTCAAGAATTCCAAGAGATATGCTGATAGTTGTGGATGTTGAATTAATGATACTATAATAGTACCAAATATATTATCTTGATGTCTAATAGAACTTTAGAATTATTTTCCAATTATTTGAGAGGTAGGAGAAGGACAACACAATAATATATTACACCTCCACCTCGATATAATGCTGTCCTTGGGAGCTAAAAAATCTTACTGCGTTATAGGTGAAACTGTGTTATATTGAACTTGCTTTGATCCGTTGGAGTGCACAGCCACGCCGCCCCGGAGCACTGCTTTACCGTATTATATCCAAATTTGTGTTATATCAGGTGGCATTATATCGAGGTAGCGGTGTATTTTGCAAATATAAAAAGCAAAAGTTTTTCAGAAAAAAACCCTCCAACCTAGAAGGTTTTTTCCTTTTATCTGGTTCATTTTTTAAAAACAAAGGAGGACATGTTTCAGTGAATATATTATACTTGAACGTTTTTTTTAAACTAAATTAGGCTCTACTTACCTTACAATGTTAATAAATCTAAAAGGGAAGATATTTTTGTTTTTGTCTTTGCTTAGTAGGCCTATTAAGAAATTATAAAAACCTTCTATAACTATCTAGAAGTCTGAAGGGGAGAATGGGTGTAATCCATGTTGATTGGTCACAGAGGCATGGATTAGAATCAGTTGTCATTAGATGTTGGAAAGGGAAGTGGGTACAGTTATGAGTTAGGAGGCTTGTTTACTAGAATCCATAAACTTGTGGAGACATGACAGGGCATCAAACTTCAGAGTGTTGAATTTACTACATAGTTGTTTCTCATTCTACCTGCAAGAAATGTGAAAGCTGCTGATCAATATGGCAAATAGGCAATTGCTGTTCAGTGATTATCAAAAAGCAACATAGGAATTTCTGACTCACTGACTACAATTGAAGGATGTAGTAGAAAGCATGCAACTGAATGGACTTCGATTATGAAAACAGCTAAATTTTCTAAAAAAAATTGTAAATATTGTCATAAGTTATTAAGTAGAGAGAGGGACTCATGCTCAGCTCACAAATGCAAAACATGCATTTCTTTTTAATTCTCCAAGATGGAATATGTCACATAATTAAACTATCTACTCAAGTGGAAAAGCAGGATATTGAGTTTGATGATCCTCCAAGTGACACATTTTTATGTAATCGTTGTCTTCATAATGATAGCCATAGCCATAATGATAATTTAAGTTCCTGTTCCAGAACGTCCTACAGCTCTTCTACAGTCTTCCACAACCACTATCAGCCTTATAATTGGCTGCTTAACAAAGGTGGAGTGATGCTCCAGTTTCCCAGTGAAATTTTGGAATACTTCATTTCTACATTTGCACCCAGCTATCGTAAGTATGGTGATTACTCTGAGCCCAAGAAGCATGTCATTAAAACATAGGACACATTTTTATGCACAAGGCAGTCTACAGAGAGGCACTAAATATATAAAAGCAATTAAAGGAGGTTTTGGAGGGACTTGACATGACATGCCGATGACACTATTGTTACAGTCTCTGAAATTTTGGCTTGATCAGACTAACAAAGACTTGAATGAAAAAATAACAAAATGATTCAGAGAAGCTGTGAAATCTTTACTTTACTTTCCTAATATGACTGATCTCAAATAAAAGTCATGAACCCAGAACAAGAAAAGCTGAAGCATGGTTGATTGGACATATTCTTGAGGTTATTCCTTCTCTTCCAGTGCTTAAAAATAGTAGATCCAGACTTCTACCCCAAATCTGCCTGTGAAGGAGCATGCATCACATTTTACTGCATCAAAATGATAGAAAATCGTGGAAGTAAAAACATGGATGACAGGGCAGTTGAATTCAGAAGTTTGTCAATTTTTAAATAACTTGCAGTCATCTCAGCATCAGCCAAGCATGTTTTTAGCATATTTGGATTGATTTGGTCCAAACCTTGTAACAGGCAAAATGCTGAAAAAGCTAATAGTTAAAAGTGTATTTAAGGGTAGACACTGTATGCTTAGGTAGATGGTAGACTGGCAACTTCATTCTTGATTTTACTTACAGTATTACAAGCTTTTCACTTTGGTCAACATGAATGTGGTTTTTTGTTTTTTGGTGGTTTTTTTGGTTTGAGGTATAAACATGCTTACAAAGTGAGTCAAATGTGTTTCTCTTTTGTTTCATAAAACCAGCATTTTCCCCTTCCCTACTATTCACAGTATTTTTTCAGTAGGTTTTTGGAGGGGTTGGGGAAAATCACAAACCTGTTTAGAGTTCACCTAGCACGTTGCTATCTTAATCCTGATTGAGATGTCTGACTAGCATGTAATATAAATATTAAATAATACTAAGTAGAATTATTGGTATAATGTCTTCCTTTAGGGAGAATTTTCTAATTTGAAATTTAAAGCACATCTATTAGATAACATTATAAAGACTATTTTTACCTTTTTTGTATACATATTTTTTCAGAATTACATTTTATTGTTATCTTTATCAGGATGTGACTGTTGCGCTGTGTATATGCTAATGACAGAGAAAGCATAACTAGAACTGGCAAATGCCCATTGGGCAACAGAAAAACTAGTGGAGAGATGAAAGATGAGCTTCCAGCAGCTGCAGAGTGGATATACACTTCCAGGGAGCCCCATAAGCCTTATAAAGGAAGGAAAACAACATTATGAAGGGTCCTAACGGCAATAAAATTCCAAAAATGGCAATGATTGCTTGCATGACATAAAGTGTTCGTTAAAGCTTTAAATAATGAAATAAACTTTAACACTGAGAATGGAAACCTTCACCATTAAACTCATCTCTATTTACTTTACAATAATCCCGGCCATAAAAGCAGTGCTTCACAAATATTCCATTCTTGTGGAGCTCTGAAAAGCCTGTAAACCACACACTTCTCTTTCCTTAAAGCATTTACATATTCAACAAAACGTCCATAGGTGCTGGTTTCCAGCCCTGACCATGGCAATTTCTACTTGCAGGAAGATTGTCAGAATATGAGAAAACTTGAGTCAGGGATATGGAATTCCGTGGAGTTTTTTGTTTTCACTGGCCTCAATTAGGCTGCTTTTTATGAGATCCAGGCATATTTTGGATTTGAAAAAATGTGCAGAACTCTTTGAGTCCAGAAGGTAAGAAGGAAAACTGATCATAAAGGCTTTTGCGGTTCAGGGTGGAGAGAAAAAGAATATACCAGGAGTTCTTTTCTGCCTAAAAAGATTAATGATTGACTTAGCTGCTTAAAAAATATATAAAACTCTATGTAAAACAAAAATGTAATATATGTAAAACAGACATTAAATTGTTATTTTTAAATGAGTAACAAAAAGTTCATTATGTGGGAGCAGAAATAATTTTAAAATCCCAAGCAACTTCTTTTATTTGTTAGATTAAATATTGTTAGTTTTGTTAATATAATCCATCAGTAGTGTCACCTGTTGAAAGATTTTTTGTTGATTGCTTTATGAGGCACTTTTTGTAAGCCCTTTAATATTTGTAGTTTGTAATATGTTTTAAGAACACTCCACTTCACCTATCACTGAAATACAGCCATTTTATTCTTTGTATGTAACTTAGAAGAACAAAGTGTGTGTGTGTGTGTGTGTGTGTGTGTGTGTGTGTGTGTAAGGGACAGCAAACTGTGGATAAAATTATCACTGAAACCTTTGAGCTATAATCTATTTTCCATGAAGGCCCTTGAGCAATATTGTAATTTACTGTATTGTTTGTAATGACCATATTTAAATCCAATTAAGTTTTCTGAACAGTTCAGTTTAGCAGTTTTCTTCCAATAATGTTTTTGATTAGCTTTCTAAACCACAAATGAGCTTAAATAGTTTTCTTTTCTTGTATTATCTATGTTCCTCAGTTATATATTTTTAGTTCATTAATGTACATTAAGCTATGAAATAAACCTGATTTATGTGAGTACATTTTTACTTTCTCCATCCAAAACAAAATCCTTTGTCTCTTCTCATATTTTTGGAAGCCCTGACAGAGAGACTGTCTGCATCATGAGTGGGAGAAGTAAATGAGTCACAGTTCACTTTATGAGGAGCTTTGTTTCATTCAAACCCCTCTTGCCAAGATGCTGATACTGAACTTGAGTCATCAGCAGTAAACAAGTCATACTGAAAATTGAATCTTTTGAGCACAGGATAAATGTCGAGAAAGTTAAGACACTTATGCGTGGACTCCGCTGCTCAGTACCTGGATTCGAGAGAAACTATTAGTTTCATTATTTCCTCTTCTGAGATTGTTCACAAGAGCCTTAAACTCAGTTGAAATGCCAGTCTCTAAAACTTCATTTTGTAGTATGCATGTCCAGTCAGAAACAGCAACTTCAGTCTGGTTTTGAGGTCACTGAATTTTACATTGGGTTTTCAGTGTTCCAAGCAAGGTTTTACTTGTTCCTTACTTTTAGTGCTTTGGTTTACATCTCTTGTGCTGTGCAGGCTAAGGCGGGGGACAGAATTTAGCAGCTGGTTTTTTGTTTGTTTCTGAAATATTCAAATATTTTTCTGAAGCCCAAGAGACGTAGATGTTTTTAAAATAAAGTATCCCTTGATGTACCCTCTTTAAAACATCAGTGCTAGTGACAAGTAGATTAATACTTTTAGGATTGGTTACTTCAACTGTGAATGAAGAGAGATCAACAGTAGAACTGTTAGTCTAAAGAACAAATGCTAAAGGACCAAGTATGTGCATAAGATAGCTTACTTTACTGAACGCATTAATTTCTTATAGACAAGTATACTATCTGTGTTACGTTAAGACTGGCTCAGACACACATGGGCCCAGTCTTGCTGCTACTGAAGTCTTTTGTGGTTGACCTCGTTGCCTGCATGATTTGACTGTAGGGCCAAAATGCTGAATCTTTGAATGTCTAGAGTTAGGGCTAGACTAACTGGCAGTGCTAAAGCGCTCTAAAAATACCACCTCCATGAGGGGCATAGCTACCAGCACTGGCTTCCAGCGCTGGTGCACTGTCTACACTGGCAATTTACAGTGCTGAAACTTGCTGCACTCATGGTGGTGATTATCAGAGGTGGTCAGCTCCCCACCAGCCTCATGGAAGTCTATGGGATCCTGTGGTTATTTAGCACCTCTGAAAGTCAAGCCACTGGTTTAAAGTGCCTAAGTGTGGATTTAGGAGTCTAGTGTTATGTAAATTGTCGTTTCTACATAATAATCTCATCTGTAAATTTCTTCCTCTGTTATATTGAGTCTATGAGGAGTAGTATGGGCACACAGGAGATATGGTTTTATTGTTTACACAGTGAGATGGAGACGTTTGGTGAACTTTGCCCTGTTTTCTGTGTAATATTGTTATCCTTCATCTACATAGGTTTGCCTCACGTATCATGGTAAAAATCCCTAAATCTGTACTCATTACGATCAGCCAACCGATATTGCAATGTGAAACAAGACTTTGTATACAGAGATACCTACTTAACCCTGAAACGTTCCACTTCCTTTGAGCTAAGCACTGGCAGCCATGCTTCCATAGCACTAACACTTCTGATTCACTGGCTAGGTTAAAACTTAAACTTCTAAGTGCATTAGGGGAGGGAGGGAGATGTTGTTTAGATACTTTGAGTGAAAATGAAAGTGGAAAATGCACTTCTGTGGTCAAACACAACGTGACCTGTAAGCTGGTGCATCTTACTTGCCAAGGG
Organism: Gopherus flavomarginatus; assembly: GCF_025201925.1. Taxonomy (NCBI): domain Eukaryota; kingdom Metazoa; phylum Chordata; order Testudines; family Testudinidae; genus Gopherus; species Gopherus flavomarginatus. The sequence goes on along the minus strand of NC_066618.1, from coordinate 23,807,584 downwards.
GCTAGAAGGAATGAGTTGATGGGAGCTACTTTAACTTATACATGCTTTTCTTCCAACTCCTCAGCATATAATTTACAACATCAATCTTCATGGATTACCCTAGGTACCCTTAAAATTCCCTGATGCCTACTGACACCTGCTTACTGACATTTAACTTATATGCCATCTCTGAATTGGACCCCCCAGTGATCATTGTTAAGGGACAGCAAAGCAAAATTGATGGAGGAAGGAGAAGACATATATGTAAATCTCTGAAGAGTATGTAGGGTGGAATTCAAATAAGAAAAAATAAAAGGTCACTTTAGGATACCATCAAATGAACTTAAAATTAACTTAAACTTCACCAAACTTAAACCTTGCCAGATATTAATAGGATAATAATAAATATAGTAATAATAATATTTAGCACTCAAAGTACATTTTATCCATAGATGTCAAAGTAGGTGAGCATTACCACCCCTCATTTTGAAAGATAAGGAAATGTACGGCACAGAAAAGTTAAGTAAATTGACCAAGACCGGACCGTGAATAGAGCACAGGTCTCCAGATTCCCCATCCTGTGATGCATCCTACTGAATCACACACTCTCCTTTGAAACAGTGATTACTTCATTTATACTATCCCTTTGACCCCACAACTAGCCATTTTCCCACTCTGTCTGGAATGGCCCCAATAGATTATTTCAGAATATTAACACCAGGACTATTCCTGGGCAGAATTGGTCAGTATTTTCCAAATTCAATTTTTCATCCTTTTTTGTTTTTGTCAATTTCAAACTTTGACCAAAAAAGAACTGTAAGAGTGTTTCAATGAAATTTCCACTAAACTTTTTTCTAGTCCGTTGACCAGCTCTATTCTTGGGTGAGGCTGCATAAACAAATCCAAGTCTGATTCTCTGCCATTTCCAGTGTGATTTTGTTCACTGTCTTGCTTTGGTTTATTCATGCACATACGCAGGAGGTTGAAATCTTTAGGAATGTTGCTTTCTGAAACACTCACATAGCAAATAAGTAATTTCTTTATAGTGCCTGCTCACTGAAAGGAGCAAAGACACATGGTGCACAAAATCCTGGTCCCACTGGGAACTGGGTTTGTGTGAGCATGTTATACGCACAGTTGGTAGGTCAAAGTTCTGACCTGCCTTTTATGTCACTGATCCTTTAAGATGAAAGGAGTTAATTAAAAAAGAGAGGACAACATGGTACTCATATTGTTTTTTGAATGAAAATGTAGTCCAGCTGATGTTTTCCAGGTGATGAGATTTAGTTCTCTATCTTACTATGACAAAAGATTATAGGCTAGGTGAGGCCAACTACCAGCTAGGGGGTATTATGTACATGACATGCAGTAATTAATTTTGAGTTGAAAAAATAAGTAAGAATTGTGATAAAATCACAGTGAGAGTTCAGTTAGCTTTTGACCAGTTTCATTCATAAAATTAATGGTTGGTCAGTTAGTGTTTATGTTCTGAAGTCTGTCTACCTTAAACAACATTAAAATTTAATCCTGATAAATTGTTTCTGCTCACACCCCCACACCATATGGCACATCTGACTTCCATCTACTTCGTAGCTATAATACTGATATCTACAGTGCATAGTTAATGTTTTTATTTTTTGCTTTCACATATTTTTGAGATTTGGTTGCCAGGGCAATGATGATTTTCTGTGTGCTCATTATTATCAAAAAATAATGATGCGTGTAAAATAGAATCTTGCTATTAATTGCAGGGGGCCAAATACAAAGACTTTTGTATTTTATTCCCACCACAAAAAATTTTGTTTTGTTTTTTTCACTGGTCTTCTTCAACCCAAAATATTTTCTTCTCTTTAGTGTATTTCAAAAGTGTGAGTCTAAGGGGAGAAGTACACGAAAAAGTGTGAAAGAAAACATGTCATGGCCAGTAGGTAGCAGCTGATGTTTTTCTTTCTGATTTTGGCATCAAAGAGACTATTTGTCTTCTTTATTTCTTTTACCAATTTATTCTGCAAATACAAGTGTTTTCAGACTTTTGTTCTGTGACAATAGAAATTATATACATATTTTTTTAAAAGCCTGTCTGAGGTAAGGGCCAGTATAAGAAGGCTGTACTGTTGGAAAGACTACAAGAATCATGTCCAGCATGTGAAGCCTGCAATACCAGTATGAATGTATATGTACCATATGTGCAGAAGACGAATCAGTATTTTAACTAACCTGTTGTCTGCAGTTTCTTCTTTAAAATGAAATTAAAAACTAACTGTACTGCACCTAAGAAAGTGGAGCTCCGATTCTGATTAGGGTCTGTGTGTGCTACCATAAAAGCAGTAAAAACATAATAAACAAAGTGAAAAGAAATATGCACTCAGATTGAGAGAGAGATGTCTGGAATGCTTAAGGATTCAATCCATTTTCATCAATTTCAAAAGAAAATTGGTTCATATTCTATACTTTAGTAAATCTAAATAAATGTTGAAGCCAAACCATTTTAATGCAGCAATATACACAGTAGGTCTCTTTGACTAGTCTGTGAGAGGCTGATGATTACTGTGCAGGCTGCACATTTCTGATTAGTCTCAATGTAAGCCAGAAATATTAACTTAATGGGGATTTTTTTTTTAAAGTTTTGTTTTTATTTTGTCTTGTTTTGTTTTTCGGGGAGAGAGGATGGCTCAGAGTGTTGGTAATAGGAGATGGAGCCTTTTGCCTCTAGGTCACTGATAGGAACCCTTTCTAAGAAAGTACCTTTCATCTGATGACAACTGTTACCATCTGATGGCTGTTTGGTCTGTGCAAAATGAGTTTAGTGGTCTCAGAGCAAGTCCCAAAAGCTGTGTCCATACAGCTGGTGTCTGTTAACACCCAGTCATAGTGGAATGGCTAGAGTTTAAATGATCTTAAGCAATTATCGTGGTTCCTCCAACTTATGGTTGAGTATATGAGGGGGGCACTGTGGAGAAATGTACACTTGTGTTGCTCCTGGTTTGTCTGTTTTGTGGGCTACATTCTCCAGGGCTATCAACCTGATAAACTCACAATTCCAGTAATACTATTACTGTGACACTTCCCAGGGATCCCAGGTGGCATCTCAGCACCACCTGCCTGTATGAGGCATCCTTACCTGTGCCTGCAGTGGATCAGCTTCCTGAATCCACCAGCCTCTGGCAACACAGGCACTACTTTCCAGGGCTCCCTCTCTCTGTACAGGTAGCAACAGTCATACTCCAACCCATACCCTCAGTGTTCCCTGCAGCCTCCAGCCCCTTATTCCGTGAACACTCACAGAATTACCAGGCCTGCTGTCCCAAGGGAACAGAACGTAGCAGCTTGTAAGATTCCACTTGGGAGTGACCAATGTTCCCTCTCATTTTTCCCACGCATGTGTGGAATTAATTTTGTTATATGCACCAGTACGGAGGTGATGTATGGTGGGGGTAGGGCCAAGGGGTTCAGAGTATGGGAGGAGGCTCAGGGCTGGGACAGAGGGTTGAGGTGGGGTGAGGGCTCTAGCTGGGGGTGCAGGCTCTGGGGTGGGGCTGAAGATGCGGGGTTTGGGGTGCAGGCTGCCCTGGGGTTACGGCGGGGAGAGAGGATTCCCCCCAGCTCTCTCTCCCTGCAGCAGCACCTGGGCTGGGGAGGGAGGCGCCTCTCTCCTGGCTGCACAGCTTAGAGGGAATTTAGCTTGGGACTAGCACTTTGCTTAACACACAGTTCATAGATTTATAGTGAAAACAAGGATAAGTTTATTATCAAAGATTCCAGATTCTAGTAATAGTGAACAAGAATATTGGAAACAAATGGTTACATATAAAACAAAATAACATACTTTCTACAGACTAAACTTGACCAACAGATTCACCTCCTGTCCGATCTCAGAGTGGTAGCCGTGTTAGTCTGCATCAGCAAAAACAATGAGGAGTCCTTGTGGCACCTTAGAGACTAACCCACAGATGAAGTGGGTTTTAGCTCCTGTCTGAAGAAGTTTTATTTCATCCAAAATTCTCTTCAGCATTTTCAACCAGCCCGTCTGAGATCCCATTTTCATGAAGCAAAATCTCTGTCTTTTTACTTCGTCAGTGAAGGCTGCCTGGGTATCGTCTCTGCTCCCCCCTCCAATTATTATCTAACAAACCTTTAAAGCGCCCCTCCAGATAAGGTTCTTCCTTCCCTGCAGCCTCTCTCTCTCTCTTAGTTTCTCTCTGAAGTTTTTACAGTCCTTTATTTGCATTTGGTTCAGGCTGATGATATGAAAACCATTATGCATGAAACAATACTCAAGTTTATAGACAGATGAATAATCATATCTTGTCTAACAGAAGACCTCTTTGTAACCTTTGCTGGTGATCAATACCTGCAGACTTTAAGAACAAATTATTTTGATGGCTAGAGTGACACAAGCTTTTAGTCAAGACCTCACATGTCACTCTGGTGAACTAGAATATACATACCAGGCCCATAAAAGGCCTGTAACCCCTATGTATCTCCTTGCCAGTTGGCATTAAAGGATTTTTGGGTCACAGTTACTAACTCTCTGCTTTATCATGTGTCTCACAGTATTTGGTATTATATTTAAAGCCTCAGCTCCTGGAATCCTGTGATTATGTGGGACTCTCAGTGTTGTTATTTTTATTTATAAAGTATCAGAGGGGTAGCTGCGTTAGTCTGAATCTGTAAAAAGTGACAGAGAGTCCTGTGGCACCTTATAGATTAACAGAACTATTAGAGCATAAGCTTTCATGGGTAACAAAATTCACCCATGAAAGCTTATGCTCCAATATGTCTGTTAGTTTATAAGGTGCCACAGGACTGTTAGCTGCTTTTTATTTATAAAGTAAGTTTCTAGCCCTTATGGTTACAGAGCAAAGTTTTAAAACAAACCCAGGTGTACCTCAAAGATTCATAAAATAGAAAGCAGCAGCGCCACCCCCACCAAATTTGTTATTCTTAAAATCTTTTATTTTTTTTAAGCCGGTCTCAGTTTTGAACACTTGGAGAATTAGCCACAGTGAAATTATTAAATAAATCTATTTTTTGTAAAAAGACAAAATGCAGATTTTAATTATCTTTAATTCAATATTTTAATTATGTTTAACTATATATTTTGAACAGTAAATAGAGATGGGAGACCCTTCTCCACTTTTAACTAGACAGAAAACATATGCTCTCCTCCAGCCTCCCCTTATCTGCCATTTCTTTGTGGAACACCTTTGTGGAAAAGCTTTTAAATCCTTATCTTTTAAAAATTATCATCTGTGGAAAATGCAGATACAGTAAATAGACATATCAATTAAGTGGGTTTATGGGGTATTCAAGCCCTTGGACAGTTGAGTCTGGAAGTTTCAAGATGCTTTTTATGCAGTGTTAGGCAGAGGCTCTAGAAGACACAACACTATTTGACAGTGGATGTTTGGTGGGTTTGCTGCATTGTTTTTCTTAAAGTGGTGCTTAGGAGCTAAGCCAAATGTTTACATTACAGCAGCAGTGTAACAGCACTTCGAAATCTTTTGTGGCCTACATGCTTGTTTAGAAAAATCTCATTAATGACAGAAAATGCTAATCTGTAATGAGTTTTGCTAGCCATTACAGGCCCAAGTATTCTATATAATCCATTGTTGATTAACTTAATGAAGGTCTATGTAGTTTTTGAAAGCCTTGTATGACAACATATCAAAATGAGATTGAAACACTGTGCTTCTATACCCCACTGCTGGAATAAATAAAGGCTAGCTGTTTACTTGCCAAAATGGTATAAATTAGTTCTTTCTGGGTAGAATGATCATACCAGAATGAATGATCATACTGTGTTTTCATTTGTTAATTATAATTGTCAAGAGAAACAGAGAGTGCAATGGTGGTGAAGCATATGGTACTTCCGTTAAGCAGCTAGACTGTGTCTTTTTCCAAGTCTTACTGATTTTCCTTTTCTTTTCTTGGCAGGTGACATCACACAGAAGGGATATGAAAAGAAAAGATCAAAATTAATTGGGGCATACCTGCCACAACCTCCGGGTATGTATAGCTGTGCCAGCAATGTATAAAGTTGTCAAGTACATAGATAGCTACCAGAATAAAAATCTGTATATTGGAAGGAGAATCTGTGGCAGAAGCAAACCTGTTTGTTATGCATTGTACATACAGAGCTCCCATCATCCTTTTGTGTATACATATATATGTCTGCCTGGATGTGTTTACATTTTATACATATATAACTGGGGGATGCCCAGACATACATGGCCAGGAAATAAATTAGCCATGGCTCTTGAGTTAGCCATTATTTATTCCAAGGAATGAAAAAAAACTACAAAACTGTCATAACCCTCTAACACTTAAGCCAAACAAAGGTCTCCAAACAGTGGGGAAAAGGAGTTAGGCTTATCACAGACTGCTTATCAGTACTAGGGCTTGCTCCATTGCAGGACTTCCAGCCTAAGTCTGTCATGCCTCAAGACAAGAGAAACAGTCACCCCCCACAGCTCAACTTGGGCCAGATTCCTACAATATTGGCAAGCACCTGTGATCCTTTCTAGAGACCTGGGTAACCCTTTTCTTGCTTCCCTAGGGATGCAATACAAATCAAAACTAGATTCACCCACAGGCATACGCAGACACCTAGACAGTATATAGTACACATTAGTTTAATTCTTAATTTGAGTATTCCATATGTAAATTGCAAATAAAATAAGAAAAGAAATATTTCACATCATCTTCTCCAGTGCTGCACTGATTTTTTTTTTCATGTGAGATCACTGAATCGTGAAGTCAAATATGGATTTGTGTACATCAGCATAAGCCCCAGTCTTGTAATAGGATCCATGCAAGACTCTTGTATTTATACAGAGTCCAATGACATCAGTGGGGCTCCACTCAGGAATCAGTGTCTACCTATGCTAATCTTATGGGCCATAGTTCAGGTCTTCCTTTACAAAATTCTGGGTAATTACCATAAAGTGTAGCTTAGGGTTTATGTTTAATCTGCTCACACATGCATACTACAGCAAGATATTGTTTTTGTGTCCTTGGACTTTACTGGCTCTGCCCCCAAAGTTCAGGAGATCTAAAAAATAATAATAATAAAAAAGCTTGGCATTACAGACCTAGCTGTTGCCATCCCAGCTCTCCAGAAAGGTGCAGCATGATTTGGGAGGTCTTGACAAATCTTGACATTTGCTAGCTGTTGGGAACAGCTATAAAACTAGACCGATCAAACAAAACACCCCATAATCCTACAAGATTCCTAAACTTCTGTGCAGTCAGCATTTTTACTAAACTATCGAAGTGTATACAAAACTTCGTAATCTGCTTCACTGAAACCTGTGTACTCTGTGCACCTCTACTCACTCCCCCATTACCTCCCCAAAACCTTCTGCAAACTGGTATAATTCATATTTTTATTAGTAGTATTTATTGAGCACTGTCAGTTGTCCTTCTGTCTCTCAGCTTGTTCTCCAAAGAGCTTTCAATTTCCAGGGCAAACTATATCCTCCAAAGCGGACACCCATGTAATGTGGAAAGAGATGAGGGAGAGAACCCTTTGAGATGAACCTACAAAGAGTTTCCTTCAAACTCTCTCCTCAGAGAGCTAGAGTTTGGCAATCTGTGGTGAAGGCAGAGGGTCTTTGGATCCTCACCAACTGGTATGGTTTCTGCAGAGGTTGTTTAGCCATTGGTTAAGCAGCCTACACAAAATTGTCATCAGTGAAGGAAGTGGCCTAGTGCTGCTTTATTCAGATGCAGAAATCTCAGTGGATATCCTCTGCCTTTGGAAGGGGAGAGAGGCTCTTCCCCCTCTCCTCCAGAATCCTGCAGTGGACCCAGCGGGACTTCCTGTGACTGGAGGAAGAGGGGAACCATGCTGCAGAGATGGCCTTGCTTTCTTTTGCATTCCTCCATCTAGATCCAGTGGAGCTGAGTCCCCTTTGCTTGCAAAAGTGGGCAGGGAAATTTGGCTCTAAATTGTTTCAGCACTGCAATGAATGATTTTATTGCACTAAGGATATTAAAATTGTAAAATTACAGTATATTCCTGCTGTAACTGAGATTATTTATACCATAGGTCTCCGCTGTGTTTGTAGTTTTCTGTTTGCTTTGTTTTTCCCCCACTTTGTTGCTTTTAAAACAAAATTGGTAAAGAGGTATTGTGGTATTTCTTCTCTCAACCTTTACTTAGCTGAATGGCTGAGGGTCTCTGCTTCCTACCCCGGGGAGATGAATCTTCTCCATATAGGGCTGCCTCCTGTAGGTGTTTGTCAAGACCTCTTGAACATTGTTGTCCTATTATCCAATATGTCACTCATTTGTTTATTGTACTCTGTTTTCATGGGGAACTGCAAACATTTATAAGGTTTGGTACTAGAACTCTCTATTATAAGGGGAGGATGTTTTAGAAATATTAACAATAAAGAGATTGAATTTCACAATACATTTTTGGTGGGAGCCAGGGCGTGGGAAAGGGATGGGATCTGCATTTTTTGCAACTGCGCCTACCAAATGGAAAGTAAACCAAAAGGCAGTTCCCCTCTGTTCCAGCATCCAGTCCTCCTGCTGCTGCTTTGCTAACATTACTAACACCAATGTTGGCAGAGCGGAACACTGATCATGTGGCTCCGTGAGTGTACCGTAGTGTCTGTTTGTATGTGTGTGTGCTGTACTGCATGGGGGCAGCTGCTCCATTCGTTGCTGTAACAAATGTAAAAAAACTAAACGTGAATTAATTAGTTTTTTTCAACTTGTTACAGCAGCGAATGGAGCTGCCGCGGTACGGTGTAGACTGCAACACAGTGAAGGAGCCGCAAGAAGAATGCTCCGCACTGCCAACTTTGGGGTCTGTGACATCCGGGAAGCAGCAGCTAGAGAGCGAGCGGCCAGCACAGCAGCAAACCGGCCCCTCTTTTACTTTCGTTTTGGTGAGCACAAGAAATGTATATTTTCACGTGAATAGTTGTTTATAAGCATCTCTCTCCTGAAGGCCTCTGGGCATCTACTACAATAAAGTACATAAACATGGTTAATGGAAAAGCACCATGGCCTAAGGCAACACTTGGAAACCTATTACTGACCATGTCCGAATAAGAATGAAGTAAAAAATCACCGTTCTTATGAATAACTGAAAAGAACCAAGTGTGTCTCTAGTGTCTCCCAGATGGATGCTGCCGAGGGGATTTCATACAATAAAGTGGTTAAAGCATTGTAGACTGACAGGCCTTCTAGTTCTGGCTGTGCCATTGACTTGCTGTATATAACTCAGTCAAATCCCAGTGCTCAGCCCTCTGGATAGTCCTGTAGAAGTCTAAGACATAGTGCACATGCCCTCTGTAGGGGTCAGAATTCATCCCTTTCCTGCTGTTTGACATACAGATCATTAGTAAGTCAACAAAGAGCCTGGGATTCCTAGTTCTTGGCTTGTCGATTCACCACTTACCTTCCCTGAGGCCAGGAAGGACATGCATTGAAGCTTCCTTCTTTCCTTTGTATGCCCTCTGTGCAGGCAAGAAATTGCTGAAGATGATGTGGGATGGGGCTGCCTTCTGCTCTTGTCTCTAGGATAATTCATTAACTTCTTCATGCTCTGGTGCACCGTGGAGCTTGTCCATCCCCCCACAGACATATCTAGGTGAGGAGAGCATTCAAAACTCCCAGAAACGCAGTAGAGTAGGCCCTGCCTGAGGTCCTCTCAGGATTCTGTTGTGGAAGCTGAGCAGCTGCCGCACCCCCAACTGCACTTGTTGTGACTACAAGCACACCATAACGGAGATGGTCTGTCCCACAGAATGCTCCCATATTATTATCCGATCAATGATTATGAATATAATAAAACTACAGAAAGAATCCATATTAAGGCCTAAGGCTAATCAACTGTGGGTCTTCACTTTGTTATCAGTTTCCTGTTAATGTCAAGTAGCATTGCTCATTGATTCGGAGCACTGGTCTATGAACAAGTTCTAGTCCAGGCTATGACAAGTTTTCTCTCTGACACCTTGAGCAACTCTCTCAGCATCAGTTTCACCATAATACTTACCTGGGTGTTGCAGGGATTAAAAGAGTTAATGATTTTGTACCGTTAAAAGTGTTACATGTTGTTAACAATACTATTGAAAGCAGATGGATGCAAATTAGTGGAGGTGTTTCAGTTGTGTTCAGTAGTCTCAGAAAAAGGTTGCTGTCACTTTTTCTTGGGAAAACAAAACAATTCTACCACGTAACTTTTGTTTCCTCAAGCTGTATTTGCCAGAACATCAAATAAAGGTGCAGATGTTCTGTGCACAGGATTGTTTTCATTTTAAATTTGTTTTATAACTGTTGAATATCTGGTTTGGGAACCTTTGTATTATGCCACTTTCCTTATTTGATAAACTGAGGCTAGCAAATTAAAACCATAGCACACTTCTTGTACTGCTAAATTAGGAAAGGAGCACAGTGAGTTTCCCTAAAACATTTGGGGGCATTTTCTGCCTGGTACAGATGTGGGAATAGGAGGGGAAGAGTTGTAATGTGATCTAGCCAGTGGTTCTCAAAGCTGGTCCACCATTTGTTCAGGGAAAGCCCCTGGCGGGCCAGGCGGTTTGTTTACCTGCCGCGTGCACAGGTTCGGTCAATTGTGGCTTCCACTGGCCATGATTCGCCGCTCCAGGCCAGTGGGGGCTGCGGGAAGAGCGGCCAGCACATCCCTTGGCCTGCAGTGCTTCCTGCAGCCCCCATTGGCCTGGGACAGCGAACCGCGGCCAGTGGGAGCCGTGATCAGCCGAACCTGCAGATACGGCAGGTAAACAAACCAGCCCGGCCTGCCAGGGGCTTTCCCTGAACAAGCAGTGGACCGGCTTTGAGAACCACTGATCTAGTGGATTAGACTCAGCCTGCAAGTCCTTAACTTCAATAGGAGTTGAGGGTGTTATACATCTTGCTGTTTCAGGCCTTAAATGACTTCCCAAAGTTTACTTGGCAACAAGGTGACCAGACAGCACATGTGAAAAATTGAGACGGGGATGCGGCGGTTATAGGAATCTATATAAGGAAAAGACTCAAAAATTGAAACTGTCCCTATAAAATCAGAATATCTGATCACCCTACTTGGCAAGTTAGTATGTTGTAAAGTAGGGGGCAGGATATTTACAGGTGCTGAAATCTGAAATATAAAGGGTATAAGAATTAAACCAGGCCTGTTTCCCTGTTTTACAGATTCAGCAACTGAGCCTTGGCAGAACAAAGTAACTTGCCGGAGAGATGCTGTGAATCAGCTTGGCAGCTAGGGGACCAGGATTCTAATCCTCTCTGCCATGCTGATTTAGACCATGGCCGTATGCAAGTCACTTAATTTCTTAGCCTCAGCCTCCCCTACTTGTAAAATGGGGGTGGTGACCTTGATCTTCCCTCCCAGGCCTTCTGCTCAAGGAGCGGTTCTGACTGCTAACATCTGAATGATTTCTTCTTACATTAGAGTTTTTTTCAGAATAATTTTCTGAAGATTATCTTGATTAACTCAATCAGTCAGTTCTATGTATGATAGTGTGTGGACAGCTGAGTGTGTGCTAGGAGCCCTCCCTGGAAGAAAAGTAACGAAATTATCTGCATCCTATGTAAGCTGTGCTTTTGCCCAGTTTATTTTCATCATGTTGCCAGAAAATTTGCTTATTCACAGCACAGACAGAAGGTGTTGTCAACAATTAAGCTTTCAGGCTAACAGTTTGAACATAGGTGGTTCATTCTCTCTTAATCAAATGCTGTGTCTCTGCTAAACTCTTTTTCATAATTTCCTATCATTGCTGCAACCAATGTAGTTCCATTTGTGACAGCAACAGAGTAGTCCAGCCACCAGTGCTTTAATTATTCTGTCTAATTAAAATGTGAAATAAAGTGATTATAATGGCAACAACCACTCCTTTCATAGATCTACGAGAACGCTGGAGCACCACTAGTATAGAATGGCAGGAAATGTTAAGAAAAAGTCTATTGTAAAGAAGCCTTAGGAAACAGTTTAGCATATAAGAGCCCCTCCAATTCTGTATGTGGAAGTAGTTTTCTGTTTAAATTAAAGGGAACATCTCCTTGCTTGTGTTATTAATTTCAACTTTTTTACATCAAATTTGCTATTTACTGTTAATGTGGTTTACCCTGTGCACATTACTCATCTTCAACAATGGAAGTAAGCTAGTCTATTTCACTTTTGGTTTGTCATGCACAAGGGTAGCACTGCATACAGTTCGGTTGCAAAGACTGCAAGATGTTTAAATAAAGCTTGATTCTGGGATTAAAATAATTCAGAGCTACTTGTACATGCCCTAATAATATTTTAACATTTATGGGGAAATGTTCATTGATTGACCTCAAAGCCCTTTACAAAGATGGGTATGGGTGGGATTTGCAAAAGCACCTAAGTGTGTTAGGAGCACAAATCCCATGTGATTTTCACTTAGGGTAGGACTTTCAAAAGAACCTTAGTGTCATCGTTCCCATTTTAGGAATATGACTAAGGCTATGTCTACACTACAAGCTAGGTGTGTTATTCTCCTGCTCACATACACATACTTGTGCTATCTCTCATCCAGCTAGCACAAGCATAAATACAATGTGACTGCAGTAGCACCTATAACGGCACCAGAGGCATGGCTGAGCCATGCTAAGTACAAACCAGTGGGTATGTACTTGGCACGCGTCAGACGTTCCTCCACTGCCACTACCCATACTACTGCAGCTACACTGCTATTTAAACTCGCTCTAGCTTGGTGAGAGAGAAAGCGAGTATTGTGTACACGAGCAGGGGAATACATCCCTAGCTCATAGTCTAGATATAGCCAAAGGCACAGAAAGGCGAAGTGACTTGCTGATAAATCTTAATTTCCTACAGCCTAATTACTGGCTTATATCAGCCTGATGGTTTATTGAATCAGATTTGATTTATGAAGGCATATGAGAATCAGAGCCATGCCACCATTTCTACAATTTATATCAAATTTATGACGCTCTTTTGCCATGTTAATTGAGAACCCATTTGCAATCATATCTGTGAGCTGAAATAAATATGGAGGGTAACCTAGTCCTGTTGATGTTTCATGAGGAGTACTGCACCACTGTGCTTACAAAGAGTATGGAGGCCGGAGTATCTCTTGCATATCATTTGTAGGTGAATGTACATGAATATTTAGCATGGGCTGTCATGGTTTCCAGGGAAGTTACTGTTTACTTGTATTATAGCAATATGAGATGTAACAAGTACAATTGTGGTGGCATGACATTTAACACGTACATACACCGTACAATGCATTCGTCACACAGCTTTGATTTAAAGACACAACAATCACTTAAGAGAAGCTCTGTAAAGCAGTTGATCTAATAGTAAATAATATTTTAAACTGTGTTCCAAATATCGCTTGCCTTTCCCTCTCCTTCCCCCAGTCCCTGAAGTTGTTGGTTTTGTTTACAGCTGAATCTCCCAGGGTTTTATATATAATAGGTTAGTTTTATAAGAAGAAATTCAACCTCTGCTTAAGAATGCCTTCTGTCTTTCTTAAATTAGTTGCTTCAGCTTTTAAATATTTTTAAATTAAAGATTTTGATAGAGTCAGCCCAAAGTAATAAAAGAAACATCAAAGACATATGTCAGCTATAGCTAAAGAAACAATTGCCCTCTATCTGATAGGGCAAAGCAGGATGCATTATCAGCACTTAGCACTACAATTAAACTAAAACCAAGAAGCAATAAAGATTGGAAAGGAGGAAGAAGAGGTGAAGGAGAACTAGGAAAGGGCATGGAGACTATCTCCAGTTTCATGCATTCCGTATATATATTTTATAATTATGTTAACAACTTGCAATATATTTCTTAAATAGCTGTTATATAAGGTTATATTCCTCAATATTGCTTTGTAAGCTAAAGTCGGTATATGCAGTAGAAAAAGCAGTTAACAGCTGATGAAATTTGAGTTAAAATCAAGGCCATTCACTAATACGCAGAAGAACATTTAGATGTAACTTGGTACCTATAGGGCATTGATCTCTGATCTTTGTACTTAAAATAATGCTGTTCAAAATACATTTTTGCATATCTTGAAAAAACATTCAGTGAGCAGAGAATAGTCAGTCATTTCAAAGCAAGTCAGTCACTGGTGCTAATTTCATTCACCTTTTTGTGCACTAAAATTTGTCAGACAGAATTAGTGGAAATAAAGTCCCTTTCCAGTCACAGGACAAGTACAGCATGTCACAGGTCAGAGATAGTTTACTATAGACCTGGGTTGCATGGTATTTAATATTCTGTACAGGTTTAGCTCTTGTTTCTCATACAAAAATGTCAGTGTGTAGATGCTTTATATCTCTGTACTCTGTGTTACACTATATAGAGTGAGGTTATTTTATATACTAATGAATGTGTCCTGTTGAGTGTTTTGATATTAATTTGCCCTCTGGTTACAATGTTTAGGGAAAAATGGGGAGTCATCAATCAAGCACATATTATAGATTATTGTAACAGACTGGTGGAGGATCAGCTTTTTTGCAGTTTTTTTCACTTTGATCTAGTCCTTTTGCAGCTGGATCAAAGGATTTTAACAGAACTGTATTGCATGTTCATAAGCATATACTCGTTCATAAGCCGAATTTTTTTTAGTAAAAAAGGGAAGTACCAGAGAAGGGGGTTGGCTTATGAATGGGTATAGAGAGGGAGAGGTGGGACACAGCCCCTCCCCACAACAGAGGGAGCAAGGAGAGGCAGCTCAGCCAGCAGAGCCAGAAGGGAAGAGGTGGGGCCAGACTCTCTACACTTCTGGCCACACTGCTCTCCCCCCAGCCTCCGAAGCAGCTGCAGCTCTGGGGCTGGGAGGCTGCAACCGTGCTGCTCGGCCCCGCTCCCTAGAAGAGGCTGTGGTGGTACTGCCCGGGCGCCAGAGCACACTGCGGCCATGCCGCCCGGCCCAGCCAACTGGAACATGCTGCGGCCACGCTGCCCGGTCTGGTCCACTGGAACACCCTGCAGCCGTGCTGCCCAGCTCAGCCTGCTGGAACATGCTGCGGCCGTGCCGCCCAGTCTGGCCTGCCGGAGCAGCTCCAGCCAGGTCAGAGACATCCTCCCCAGATAAGGTGGGAAGGGATGGGATAGGGAGAGTGTGGAGGTCCCAGGCTAGGGCTAGGGTATGGAGGGGTTACTCTCCTGACTCCCAGATTCTCCCCCCCAAAAAAATTCCCCCACCATTTGCTGTCCCGGCCCATTAGGGTAAGCAGCTGGTGCGCTGGGACACTTTGTTTACTTAGGTTTACCTCTGTGCCTGTGGACGCTCTAGGTAAACAGACCATCTGGGCACCCAAGTGGCTTATCCTGATGGCCCGGGAGCCAAAGTTTGCTAATCCCTGAATTATAGGGTCTTATGAATGGGTTTTAAAAATTTTCCATTTTTACGTATCCATTCTGTGGGGGTCGACTTATAAACCAACTGCCTTATGATAGAGTATATATGATATATAGTCTAGTCTTAAATATTGCTTTAGAGGATCGATTGCCTCCTCTAGCAGCTTGTTCCATTCTGTGCCTGTTTATAGTTGAAGGTTTTCTAGTATTGAATTAAATTTTTCCTGCTCCATCTAAAGCCCATTACTTGTTCTTTTCTTGTTAACTAAACATAATCCCTTTCTTCATTATAATCATCCATTTACATTTTTATAGCTGGGCCCAATTGATTTCTTTCCCCAATACCACTAGTCTGCTAGGGCATATTGGGGAGCAGGTCCACTGATGGAAAATTTTACAATACAGGTACTGCTGTTGCAAGTAAACCAACTCAGTAATGTTTAAGTGAAATACAAGTTTCTCCAAGAAATGTTTTATTACCACAGCCTTAGAAAGCCAAAATGGATAGTTGAAGAAAACACGTAGTGCATCGAAGCACAGATTTAAACAGCATTATTGACTTAAACTTTTTAGAAAGTTTGACCAAAGCAAACTCTGCTCTTGATTTGGTGACCTGCTAAGGAAAGAAAAACAGGAACATGGGCCCTTTCTGTCTTCTTCACAATCTATACAAGGTCAGGAATGTTTGCTTCTGTTCGTTTCCTTATGTTAGGAACTCAGGTTGCCTGCCCTGGAAGACACCAGTAACTAGAGAGCTAGTGAAATGACATAAGAGAGTAGCATGAAAGCCGAGCAACTAAAGGAAGGGGTTTGAGCCAGTTCATTTAATGCAAACACTTATTTAATTTCAATTGCTATTAACATTCTGGATAAAAGAAACCTTTGTTAGAGAGTCAGCACCTTCGCCCTTTCAGTTCAGGTGAGCTGTCATACTAAGCATGCTCTGAGACATCTAACAGGGCCACCAGCAAAACCAGGGAAGACAACACTTGACTTTGCAGGTATTTCTGAGTTAAGATTTAACAGCAGTATTTTGACATGTCCATTTCTACATCACAAAGAAATAGTAAAAGGTACAATTCCAACTTAAAAAAAAATTGACATGTCACTTTGAGGAAGAGTCCTTTCAAACTCAACTAGTGCTAATTGGAACACATCTAGAATGTGGAGTTGGTATTTAGATTTTTGTCTATCACGTCCTTGGAAATTCTTGTCACTCAAAAATAAAGCAGACTTTTGCTCACTTCCCCTCATCTACCAAGGAAGGAGCATTCAACTGTGAAACTTCTGGAAGCTAAAAAAAATATTACTACAAATAAAAAATATAAACCTGCAACACAGCATGTGTCTAGACCCCTAATTTTTACTTCTGTGACCATGCAAAGTGAGGTCCTGATTTGTGTGTAGTTTCACTCCTTTCCATTTTTTTCTCCAGACAGAAAATACCGAGAAAGGTTAAGCAATTTAGTTTGTTTCTCAAACCTAGAATCATTTGTTACTCTAATTCTATTTGTCTTTTTAGAAAGGTGGTGCCTAGCACTCTAGGCTTAACTAGAGTGAAGCAAAATACAATAGTTACTGTGATCGTTTACACACAGTACTTCTATAATCATGAACTATGGAAGTGGTCTTTTTTCCAACTAAATATTGTTGACTATGCAGCTTATCATAATTTGGAGTCATCCCCCTTGATGTTAGGTGTTTGTAGAATGTATGCTCCTTTGACTGCTTGGTCCGCAGCATTGACATAACTAGACCAGAATAGCTGACCAAGTATTAGCAATGCTTTTACCAATAGAAATCAAATGGTTTAACAGCTGAACATTCAGTTGGCTTTTTCTGTGCTCAAATCTGCATTGACAACAATCTTCTGTAATCCGAACAGAACTATTTGTTTTTCATTAATGCAGGGGTGGATCAGGCATTACCACAAGAACGTCGAACTCCTGTTACCCCTTCCTCTTCCTCTCGATATCACCGTCGCAGGTCCTCAGGGTCACGGGATGAGCGCTATAGGTCAGGTAAGTAGAAATAAAAGAGCACAGAGGTGGAGAGTGTCCTTCCAATTAAATTGTTTGCAGTGGGACTCTAGCTGAACTCTTCTTCCAGCTGCCACAATGGGGAAATATTCATCATGGGCCTGAAGGGAAATTCTACCATACTGATTCTAATTTGCAAACACTATAAGAGTACACTTAATTAGAAATAAAGGAGCTGGGCATGTTACTACTTGGAAAACATTGATAAGGAACAGATTCTAACATGATAAATAAATTTGTGAAGCTTACCAAAAGTTTCATTCTAGTTGCTAAATTAGAGGGCCAGTTCTCTTCTCTCACATTGATGTAAATCACAAGGCAAGGGGGTTACTGGTCTGTAAGTGAGAGGAGAACGAAGTCCCATATCTCCTCGAAGATGTAAACTGTATAGTACACGGCAACTGGACAAGGATTAGCTTTGCTCTAGTCACTATTGCAGCAGTACAAAGGAAACTCCCCTCCTGGTTCTCCCATCAGTGCCTCAAGGAGAACCTGGGAGATTAACCATGTATTCCTGCCCATCCCTCCCCTCACCAGCTGCTGCAGCCAGACATCAGGGCCTGTTTGTTTCAGCACCAAGAGTTCTGCAGCCATCTTCTCCCAACCGATGTCAGCCTATTCAGCCTGGAGTTTGAGGAGCTGGGAGTGGGAGGGAAAATTGTTCCCTTTTCACTGCCACCACATAGGAGAAGTCCACACCTCCAAACCACTGATGACTGCCAGAAACCACAGGACAACTTGCCTGCCACTAACACTCTTGCTGCCAGACAGGGGAGCCTCCATGAGATGCTCTGAGGAAGTATTGTGGGTCATACGTTCCAATGTCAGAAGGAACAACTGTGATTATCTAGTCTGTCCTTCTGTGTAAGGTCATAGATCTGGGCCAGGACTTAATGGATTTGGAGGTTGGAGAAGAGCAGAGTATGGAATTGTTGGATAATGTTTGAGGAGAGGGGTGCATTTTAACAGTCAGTCCCACACAGCTGACTGAGTTGGAAACTTGTAGGGAGCGCCTTGTTAAAATGTTTGCAGCGTATCACCATTTCATTGCAGTAGGAGAAGTGCCTGCCAGTCCCATTTCAAGGAAATTTAAACAATAAATATTACACAAAGAAAGTTAATTTGCATCCAGACTATTTTGATAAATGTAAGTTAAATAAACCTCAGGTTAGATGCAGTGGTTTCTGCCAACTTTCATTTAAATAATGGTTAAGTTTACCACATGCTGCTACTTTGGCATTTGACCTGCAAGAATTTTTGACAACATTCAGCTGAGAATTAGCTGATTTGTCTCCAGATTGTTTTTGTTTTTTTTAATTCATAACAATATTGTTAAATCAGGGGTGTCCGGGCATTGGTCCCTTGTGGTGCTCAGCATTCTACATTGTGACTCAAGAATAATTGCATTGTCAAGAACAAATTTTCTTAACTCATTGAGCTGCCCCTGGTAATGTGTAAACTGAAGTGTTTGAATCCACCTCATCGCTATGGGGAGGCACAATCTCCTCCTGCCTTCCCTGCAGCACCAGGATCAGCTCTGGTGGTAGCCAGGAGTGCTATGAGAAGCTGGTGGCCTTTTCTTTCTTTAGCTGGTTTGCTGCTCTGTCACAGAGATAGAAGGAAGGATGCCCCCAGAGAGTAACTGGCTATTCATCTGCTTCCCTGACAGGCTCTGGGAGCCACAGAAAGAAGGTGATAGGACTAAATTGGCTCATCCTGAGCTTGAGGGAGTGCCTTACAAAGGATGGCTCTGCTCTTCTTCCCGCACAGCTACTGAGGCCAGCCCAGGAAAGGGGAAAAGGAGGTGAAGCTGAGAACCAACAGCCAGCTATGGCTCTTCGATGTTCTACTCCAGCTCCAATCCAGGCTAGAGCAGACTGGGAGCTGTTTTAATTTGTGTCAGCTGGTTATCATCACCCAATGCATCATAAACAAGCTTGGGGCAGCCAGAAGTCAGGGCACTCCAGCCACTTCCTCTACCTGTCCTCAGGTCATCCCCCAGAGCCAGGAGTGGTAGGGACAGATATGTAGGAGCCAGCCAACCCCCCTCAGACTGGGGGATTCCCCAGCACTAGGGGTTTTGCAGGTGTTTTCAAGCTCCAGTGCATCACCTCAGTGGGGTGAAAAGAGCAGAACAGGAGAGAAAACTGTCCCCAAAATACTGACTGTGACCTCTTAATCTTTTGAAATAAATATGTTCGGGTCCTTAGGTTGAAAATCACTGGTCTAGTTCAGTGTCCAGTCTCTTCACAGAAAATTGTATAGGAAAAAATATGACTCCATTCTCTCCTGCATAAGGGCAAAGATAATACAAATACTTTTGCTGTTCACTTTCCTGTGCATTCTATAGGAGATGTGATAGACCCAGGCCAGCTGGGAACAACAGAGTAGTAGAAGGGAGATATACTGGCCACTGGATAAGCAGTTTTCTGTTCCCGAAGTGACCAGAGCAGGCTAATGAGAACACCTGACTCCAATTAACCTGCTAAGAGTCACGTTAAGAGGCTGTTAAGCACCTGACTCTAATTAAGGCCCCTCTGATGCTACAAAAGGACTCCAGTCAGGCCAAAGGGGGAGCCAGAGGAGAGGAAGTGCATGCGAGGAACTGGGAGCAAGAGGTGTCAAAGAAGCTGAGAGTGAGCAGGCATATTGCTGGAGGTCTGAGAAGTACAAGCGTTATCAGACAGCAGGAGAAAGGTCCAGTGGTGAGGACAAAGAAGGTGTTGGGAGGAGGCCATGGGGAAGTAGCCCAGGGAGTTGTAGCTGTTGTGCAACTGTACCAGGAGGCACTCTAGACAGCTGCAGTCCACAGGGCCCTAGGCTGGAACCCGGAGTAGAGGGCAGGCCTGGGTTCCCCCAAACCTCCCAACTCCTGATCAAACACAGGAGGAATTGACCTGGACTGTGGCTTCTACCAGAGGGGAAGGTCTCTGGGCTGTTTCCTGACCCACAGGGTAAATCTGTGAGGCGAGCAAATCCGCCAATAAGCGCTGGACCCACCAAGGTAGATGAGGAATTTTGTCACAGAGGCCAGTTTTCTCTTTCTGTATTTCAGCTCATCTTATCTGGAGGTGAGTTCTGATCATTTCCCCTATCATAAGGCTTCTGCATTGTGATGTTGACATTGGTTGGAGGAATGGATGTGGACTGCACAGCCAAAATTTTGCTCTATATTAATGAAATAGTCGGGTTCAGTAAAGTAAACATCATGCTACTGTGGTCCCTCACTGATTTGAGAAAGATCTTCGCAGTCAGTACCTGAAAGCTTGACAATAATATGTAAGTTTATGGCAGGGCTTAAAATTTTGGTAATGAGTGCTCTAGTGTGTGACTCTTCAGCAAAACAAGCCACAACGCTCTCCAGCAAATCCACTTGAGGAATCCACACAGTACCTCAAAGCAAAAATAAGAAGCTATCTGCAATTTAAGTTCAATTTTCAGTTTAGTTTTTGAAGAATTTTGCATGGGTACTATTTGATGTCCTTACCGTAGAATCAATTGCTCTTCTTTCGCTTTGGAAACAATTAGGTTAAAAGCACATTTCAGTCTCAAATGGTTTAATACATAATAGTCCCCCTTTCATCAGTCTTTTTACTATAGATAACAAAATTATAAGCAAAACTCCCATGTGTGATTCACATTTCCTTGACTTCAGATTTTCTTAAGTTAAAAGCTTTTGTTTGATTTACTGAGGTGCTTAATACATCAGCATCTCAGCTCTGAAAGTATTGTGATTATTAAATCTAGTCAGTACCCGTTGGTTCCATTGCTGGTTATTAAGTCTGGCACGTCTTCCTGGAACAGGCCTTGAACAAACTTAACAGTGCCGTCTTTATCCAATAGGTAATTCACTTCTCAGGAAATTATTTCTCTTCCTCAGTTTTTGCACAAGTTATTGCAATTAGCATCTGAATACAAATTCTTTACCCCAGCTTATGATCAAAGTTCTGCTCTGCCTGTGCTCTGCGAGATTTTTCAAATTGGAGGCCTAACATCCTGAGAATCATCCAACATCCTTCTTTGTCTTTGTCTTCCATGTACATTTAGGTGTCAACCACATTGTTAAATTAGTTCTTTGCAGACTCAACATCCTCTCTCTCTTCTATTGCCAACCTTACTATGTTGTATTACCATAATAAACACTGTACCTTGACTTTTTAAATCCCTACCTATTTTCTCACTTCAAGCATATTTCTTTTATCTCATAAATTCTTATGAAAGTATTTTTGCACTGCCATAATTATGAAAACCTTTTTGAAAGATTCTCAGGTTCTGGATAAAAATTGGTTCCTCTCTGGCACGTGGGCAAGCTCATGATTGCTCATCATTTTTCTAAAAATTGCCAGTAAATTTTGGGTTGCAAAGATAGTTTGGTATTAGACTAGCCACGTTTCAGGCTACTCTTTGAAGTAGAGAGAGGTCCATTCCCATCCTTTAGGCTTTCAGGAGTTTCAGAATCTGAACACAGATTCAAATTTTCCTCATTGGCGTGTTTGCCTCCAATGGGCCATCCCGAAATGCCTAAACTGAACAGCCCAGAAGTTCAGCATTCTGATTTTATAGCTCTTAAGATTCTTCATGTGTCTAAAGAAATATTTAAGCAGGTGACTAAATTAAAGCAGTATTGTGCTACATTATTCATTTTTAAATACAAATTACCCCAGCTAGCCCTTTAGGAAGTGTAGCTAATGTTCATGGACAATAATTAAATCATAGATAACTTTGATTTATTCCTCCCAAGAGTAAACATTCTCTTGTTATTTACTGAACCAGGAAAAGTGTTCAGAAAGTTCTGCCACATATGGACCTTTGCTACAGTTTTCCCTCACATAATTTTAGCAGCTGCTATTTCACTGTCAGCTAATAATTTCTTTATACCATTTGAAAATTGGGTTTCTAAGATGATTTCAGAAGGTACCAACCCATGGTATTGCTGTATCATTTCAAAATAGTGTCCACTACAATAGTTAGAAATCAAGAAGAGTAAAAAGCAAGAAGGTAATCAGAACTGAATGATTTTTCTGTTCTGATCATGCAGTCTCAGAGAGATGGAAACAAATGTGCTAAGCCTGTAAAAGACTGGGATTCACACTGGGATGCTGGCTCTTCAAAGAACACAAAGCTATTGGACTGGAAATCCTATCAGCACAATGATCTTTTTCTGAAATAATTTATCAAACATTTGTTTGTTTGTTTGTTCGCCCACTAATATTTGTGCTGATTAAGGGAGGATAGTAAATAACATGTTTCCACCACTCACAATGGCCAAATCTACAAAATCAAGACGTGCTAGGAAGTTGTCTGCATTTGTTTTGAGGAGAGGAAGAGGGTTGTCATTTATATAAATGAATTAATGTGTATTAATCAAATGTAGAAATGAAGGCATTGAGAGTCATGTGCCTAACATCTCTGCATTTCCCAGAGAGAGGCCACATATGGCCTGGACAAATATGCCAGTACCAAAATTTGGATGCCAAAAAGACAGAACTGCTGCTCATGTCTTCCTGCAAGCCATTCCTCCTGGCTGATAAAACCTCTGTTTTCCCCTTGCAATTTAGTCAATGCAGCTACTCAATGTCAGTACAAAAATCTTTAACACAACCAAAATGTAAAGTTTGGGGACAGTATAAAGTAAACACCACTGAGAATACTGTGCTGATCTGGTGAGGCCAGGGACAATGAGTGGGAGAGAGGAGGAGGAGCGGGGCATTGCTATATAGTTCTGTGGTTTCTGCCGTGAATGGGACATAAGGTCTTGCATAGATCCTTAATTACCACTTTGTACCCCATTGGACCTCTAAGAGGTACTGAAACTCAGCATTAATTGTGAATGTTCTGCATTTTACTGCCCACACAAGATATTGGCTTGTTAGCCCTGAAGACTTTGGGCAGGTCTACACTATGGGACTAAGTCAACCTATGTTACGCAACTCCAACTATGTGAGTAACGTAGCTGGAGTCGACATACCTTAGGTCAATTTATTGTAGTGTCTACACCATGCTGGGTCAATGGGAGAAACTCTCCTATTGACTTACCTTATGTTTCTTGTTCTGGTTGAGTACTGGAGTGATGAGAGCATGATCAGCGGTTGATTTAACAGGTCTTCACTAGACCCACTAAATCGAGCCCCTGATGGAATGATCACTGTGTGTTGATCTCCCGGTAAGTGGAGACAAGCCCTGTTTTTTCCACAGACCAGAAATAGCATGAGCAATACCAATGTAAGCGTCTCCCTGCTGCCTTTCCATGGTCTAGAGATACTACTACTTGAGAGAACAGCTCAGTTTCCAGGCTCTTTTTGAGATTCAAGAAGTAATTAAGTTAGTGACCGCTGTGAACAGGGTGGTTTTTGTGACTGACACATGCCCACTGGAAGCTGGACAGACCAACTCATTTGGCAAAGGTAGGACAGCTCCTTAATAAGTGATGACTCAGGTGAATGATACAATGGTTAATTAGCTGATCCATTTCAGGAATTCACTTTTTTCCCCCCTTCCTGAATATATCAGGATGCTCAGCATCCTTTGAGCAAATCCAGTTCCCCACACATTCTTATAAGGAAGGTGCCACACCTGGAATAAATTTAAACTAGGGGTTGGCTGGCTAGCTGAGACACTTTTGCTTCAGGTCTGTTTTTTTGCTTACAGTACTCATTAATTTGAAGTTGAGCAGAATTAGCAGTAAAACTTAAGAGGAAAATGGAGGATTGTGTGTGTTGTTTGCTTGCACTTTTTAAAGAAGAAAACTTTCAATTGGTAATTTTTGGAGATATTGCCAAGATGAAAGTCTCCTAAGTACAGGTCTAGGCTAGCTCAGATTCATCAGCTACCGTTCCTACTCTAAATGGTGTTCAGTAAGGAAAAGACAGAAAAGTTCTTCGTATCAGGTGTAAGGTCATTCCACTTTAAAACAATCAATCTCTATGTGAGTTATGAAGCATCTGAAAGAAGGTCAACCACTGAAAGACATCTCTGCAGAGATCATCACAGATGAGGAGAGGATGTCAGAGCTGAATAGGCTTTGCAAGATTTACTTATTTATAAAGGAAATTCAAGATCTCAGTCTAGCACTTTTATAGAGCTTGAAGGGAATGAATTAAAACACAAAAGGAGGTTAGTCTATGGGAAGATCAGAGTATATGTACATTGCGTAACATGGAATATAAACCCTGACTGGAAAGTATGGATTTGGAGAACTGTTTCTGCTGGTGCACTTTTACTAAGGGTATGGCTACACTTGCAGATGTAGAGCTCTTTGAGTTAAACCAGCCTTCGTAGAGTGCAGTAGGGAAAGCTCTGTAGTCTGTCTGTCCACACTGACAGCTGACAGCGCACTAGTATGGCTACGTTAGCAGCTCTTGCAACAGCCACAGAGAGCAGTGCATTGCGGTAGCTATCCCAGCATGCAAGTGGCTGCAACGTGCTTTTCAAATGGGGGAGGGGGTGGAATGTGACAGTGTATATGTGGGGAGAGAGAGAGAGGGTTTTGGGGGGGCAGAGAGCATGTCAGCATGCTGTCTTGTAAATTCAGACTGTAGCAGACCTCCCCCTTCCTTCCCACTTCTCTCTCTCTCTCACACACACAGCATTCCAGAGTAATGGTTGCTTTGTGTCTAAGCAGATAAGCATGCCGGCTGTCAAACAGAGCTTTCAAAGGGCATATCCAAAACAATGACAATAGGCTGATCAGAGCACAGTAATGCAAAACCTCATTCACACTGATGCTGGGACGCTCCAGCGGGAGCGCATCAAAGGTTATTCTACTCGCCGAGGTGGAGTACCAGCAGTGCTCTAGCCATGGAGTCAGAGCGTTCTACATGCCTTGCCAGTGTGGACGGGTAGTGAGCTAGTGCACCCGGGGCTCCTTTAATGTGCTGTAACTCGCAATTATAGCCAAGCCCTGAGTGGTATCCCAGAGAATGAGGGAAATAAAGTTAGATGATGGACTAAGAGTGTCTTAATGTCTATTAAAATGGCTCATTGTAGAACAAATAATGAAAGGATTCATTTGCTAACCCTTCAGGTCAATGGTAATTAACCATCAGCACAGAGCCATCACTAAACCTCGAAACAAAGGTCAGGTGTCCATGCTGTTTCTTTAAATTGCTAGCACTCTGATACCATTTACTATGAGATTTCGTTAACCCACTTGTGGTTCAGATGGAGATTGCTTGTGTCTCTTGATGATCTCCTTGGGGATGTTCCTAGCCCTCTTGTTCAACGTGCTTTCTCTTGGGGGAAATAGTAAGGAAAGGGCTGCAGTATTATCACTGTGTAGATGACAACCGTCTCTTCATTCTTTCATTTTATCTAGCTGGTACATTATCAGACTTCCCAGAACCTGGCTGATATGATGACTTGGATTTGAGCAAGTGGTAGAATCTAGACAAAACAGAGGTTGGGGGTGGAAGCATGGAGAAATATGACGACTGACTCAGTTAATGAGGGGCCTTTGCCCATTCTTTGTCTGAGAGCTTTGCAGTTTTGGGTTGCTTTCTGACCCTGGACAACTCTTTGAATCCCAGCTGACACTTTTTATTTTTTCAGTCCATGTCAGAAAAGGCAATTGCAATCACTTTTTTCTTAGCTAGACCTTGATAGTTACCCACCCCTTTTACAAATGCATTCAGGTTATTGCAGTACACTCTGTGAGGCTACTTTTGTAGATATCAGAACTCCACATACGTTGCAGAATGTGGTAGATAAGTTCATGGAGGATAGGTCCATCAATGGCTATTAGCCAAGATGGTGTCCCTAGCCTGTTTGCCAGAAGCTGGGTAACACCAACAGACCCCAGTAGTCGACAGATAGGATCAAACCTTGGACCTCTGGAACTAAGTGCATGAGCCTCTACTGCATGAGCTAAAAGCCAACTGGCTGTTAGTTAAGGCTGTAGAGGAGACTCATAATCTCCCTTTAAGTGATGTCGGTGCCACTAGATGGGACAGAAGAAATTACCTAACTCACCTTGTCTCTCTCATATCCTGGGACCAGCACAGCTACAGCAACAGTGCAAATGAAATAGTTAATGTTGGAAGCTGAACCTTACAGCTACTAAGATGATTTGAGTTGTTCACAGCTCTGTGAGCTAGTGTTTCAAGCAATTAGGACCACATGGTTTAAGTTTGGTTCACATTTTGAAGGTTACTCTGGGAGCAATGGAGGCTAGAAGTTGAGGCCTTGTCTGCACACAATAAAGCTGCACCACTTTAACCAAAGCTGTTATTTCTTTGCCTATTTAGTTAAACTGGTGCAAAGCTTCTTATTTTAATTTAAACCAGACTTATTTCGGGAGCTGGTCAGAAAGTGGTGTATTTTGTGCAAAAAGTTTTAACTGCCCAAAACCAAATTCTGTGTCTGTCAGAGTTTTCAGGATAAAACTGACTTTTTTTCCCTACTGAAAAACCAAACACAACTTTCTTTATTTGCTTTCGGCTGGAAGCCAACAAGTTTTCAGCTGATTTTCCCTCTCATTTTCAGGTATTTGGTTTTCCAATTAAAAAAAATATGTCAAAATTTGAAGGAAAGCGGAGACTTTCATGAATGGTTGTAAATCCAAAACCCAATTTTCTGTCAGAAAGAAGTTGACAAAGATTTTCAACGAGTTCTCTCTATTTGGATTTAGCTTAAGTCAATTAGGAATCTGTTTAAACTAAACCAAAATAAGCCCATCTTAAACCAAAACAAGAGTGTCCACACACTGGTATTCACTGGATAGTTTAATTGGTTTAAAGCCCAATGTAATTTGAACTGTTATGACTTTCTCATATAGAGAAGGACTAAAGTTTTGCCCATACTGGAGTTTTTTTGCAACAATGTAATACTAGATCTCTAGAGTGCTTTTTCATCCAGAGCTCCCAAGTGCTTTACAGAAGAAGTCAGTAAGATTGTCCCCATTTAACAGATAAGTAAACTGAGGCAGGGGGAGGAAAATGACCTGCCAAAGATCACTCAGAAAAACAGTTGCTGAGCTGGTAACTGACCCCAGGTGTCTTCGTCTAGTAGGCTACATTACCTCACCTACACCGGCATAGCAGGTGTGGAAACCCTTTGTGTAGACAGACTGCGCGTATGTAAAAAGGGACTAGAGCTCATTCAGTTTACTTTGCTTTCAAACATACAGCTCCCACTGACTTCAGTACTCAGGTTTGAAAAATTTTGTCCTAATTTTTTTTCAAATGAAACTTAGACTCTGGAATGCCATTTTAAGTCAATCGCACTACAATTTATTTGTCCATATCCTTCTAGTAAATACATGTACTTGTGTACAGTATAAACCTTAGTAAGGATAATTAATCTTTCCAAAATCCATCAGGAAAGTTAAGCAGATATCTCCATTTCATAGCTAGAAACCAATACAAAAGCTCATTTTTTTACAATCGCCTACTAATGGAGCCTGAGATCAAGTCACTGAGGAAGCCGACTTCTACATTACAAATAAGAGATTAAATACATAGAGGAGACTTGCATGTTTTGCTGATTTCACTTATAGTGTGTAGAGTTAATGTAGCTTCAAATCTCACAATATAGAAATTCTTGATCAGAGGTAGAAGCTTTGGCAGCGTACTGTTTTAGTGACTAAAAGACTCCAACATAAAGCAAAAGTAGCCTTACTTTTCAGAAAGCTCTAACAGTGTTGGAGTTCACTATTCAATTGTTGCACCTCGCAGTTACACGTTACCTCTTTGGGCTGGTCTACACTGCGGGGGAAAATCGATCTCAGATACGCAACTTCAGCTACGTGAATAACGTAGTTGAAGTTGAAGTATCTAAGATCGAATTACTCACCGTCCTCATGGCGCGGGATCGATGTCCGCGGCTCCCCATGTCGACTCTGCAACTCCATTGGGGTTGGTGGAGTTCCGGAATCAATATAAGCGCGTTCGGAGATCGATATATCGCGTCTAGATGAGACGCAATATATCGATTCCCGAGCAATCGATTGCTACCCGCCGATACAGCGAGTAGTGAAGACGTAGCCTTTGTCTTGCAGCGTGTCCTCAAGACACTCCAGTGCAGTCACAAGTACTACTCCAAAAAGTCTAATCCCAATTTTGCCATTTGCTTTTTCAGCTTTTACCTTTGCTCCACTTGCAGGTTCCTAGGAATTAACAAGAGTTCCACTGCTGCCATGGAAAGCATGGCATGATAACAGTATGCTTCTACCTTTCAGATTACAGAGAATGTAAAAGAACAGGGCTCCCAGCGCTTCTCCTTTTGAACAGAGGGATGCAGACAAATATGCACTCTGGACTCTACTACCAGCTGTTATGTGACAGTACAACTTACAACCTTTTGTAGAGCACACAAAATTAAGTACATGCACTAGTCAAATTTATTTGCCCATCGCCATGAAGCCATTCTTCCTTATTTGGCAGGCTATAAAATAAAATTCAATAAAATTTTCAGAAGTACTGAAGTCCCCTTTTCAAATGTGATTTAGGAGCCTAAGTCTCATTGTAAGTCAACAGGACTTAAGTGCTTAAATGTCTTGGAAATGTGTGCCCTCATAGCCTAAGAGGGGATGCAGGCTCCTAAATTGCTTTTTAGGAAGATTTACCCTAGACCAATAAGGAATATCTCAAGAGTATTTCATCTGTAGCCTCGAGGACCCTCACCTAAATGAATGGCTTATTAGATTTGGATGATCTTACATTGGAGAGGGAGCACATTCCAGGATAACTAGCACCCCTAAGTGTAGCTGAGAAGAAGTGGGACTCAGAACAGCTCCTACCACAACTCTGCTTACTTTCATGTCTAGAGCTGTTAGCAAAACAGTCAGACACTGCCTGCCTCATAGTGTGCAGCCTCATCACCCACAGCAACATAGCACCAATAGAGAGATTCACTTAGCTTCCATTCATCAGAAGTGCAGGTGCTGAGGCCGTTTTCTTTTTACCAATGAGTGCCCTGTACGGGATGAGCATAGCAATGTCTGAGATCACCAGCCACCTAGCTACTTGACAGCAACCCTTGAGGTGCTATCAGCCTGAGACTGATCAGACCACATTATCTGCTTTACCACCCGTCACTGCCAATTACCACATCTTGATCCTGCTTCTAATAAACACTGGTGCCAAATTATCTCTACTCATAGTACTTATGTGCAACACTTTTGGAAATTCCCACTCAGCATATCGTTGGTTTCACTGAAAAACTATGACAAAGGTCCCGTTAAAGTCACAGGAGACTTTCAGCTACCACTCAGATTTAAAACAGCGACTGCCAACATTTTTCCCTTTATAATTACCGGCCATAGTACTATTGTTCTCAAGGACTGACTTGTCTACAGGTCTCAAGTTATAGCCAAAAATTATTCCAGCTGACACTTACCTCCCTAGTCCTGTCTCCCAAGAAATGTGGCCTCACCCGTGTTCGATTACTCATGTCAAGCCAGGTCTACACAACTATCCTCTAGGGCCTAGGTTGCTTTGTGATACACAGTTACAAATTGCTTTGTGATACTCAGTTGTTTCTACTAGCATCAGCTGCATCACTGTTCTTAGCTACAACTAGATGTACAACTTACTTATGCAAACATAACTCGCTTTATCTTGTTCTCCAAACCACCTCTATTTGTCTGTTCATCCAACTGTCGCATTCATCGTGTTCATAATCCTAGACTGAGAGATCTGTTGGGAAGGGGCAGTCACTGTTTTACTCATCGTAAAGTGCCTTACACACATGGGCTCTGATCTGTGAGGAGTCCTCCAGATGCTATGGCAATATAAATCATATAAATGGCCTCTAATAAGGAATCCTCTGGCTTTCTGAACTCATTACTGCAGAGCTTCAAGGATTTGACATTATCGATGTAATTCAAACTGTATCTTGTCTTTTCAGATCTGGTAATGAGGAAAAATAAGTAGGATTTGGGATTGAAATGAGGCAAAACGGGGGGTTGGGAAGGCCTGAGTGGATATAGAGATGTCTCTCAGAGATGTAGGTTGATGTGAAGTGAGGTTGAGAGATGAGAATGGGAAAATGAAGGTAAAAACTGGAAGTTGATGGAAGGAGGTAAACAATAACGCCTACATTTTCAGTGCCTAGTGATTTGGTGTGCCCAGCCAGCTTGGTTTGCAAAAAGTACTGAGCATCTGCCCCCTGAAAGCCAGACCCTTTCAAGTGCCTGAAATTGGGGCACTTGAAAATACTGGTTACTTTTTGAAAATTTAGGGTTAAAATCCAGAAAAAGAAAGAGGAAGGAGAATAGGAGTTAGAGAAAAGCAGTTAACAGAATAAGTATGTGAGGTAATATATTTTATTGGACCAACTTCTGTTGGGGAGAGAGACAACCTTTCAAACTAAGAAATAAGACATACTAGAGGGAAAGAGACTGGAATGACTAGAAAAGTTAGAGAAGGAAGCTCAAATGAGACATTAGTTACCATTTAAAAAATTGTAAATAGAAAATTGAATTCTAAAAAGTTACAATAAAGTGTTCATGTATCTATATCCACACCCCCACACACAACGATTGTGTGAAAGGTTTCACTGCCTCTTCTGGCAATGAGAAAGGTGCCTAGTGGGCGGTGTTAGTTCCATTCTTATATAAGATCTTTTTAAATGATTTGAACATTTAAAAGAGAGGACAAGGATTGTTAATAAAATTTGCAGTTGACTCTAAATTACAAGCATTTGAAAAGTATGAGCAAGAACAGAGAAATAAAAATTAAGTGAAAAACATGAACAGAAAAAGTAAGATTCCTTTTGGAAAAATGCAAATATATATACATGTGGTGAGAAACCCAACAAAGAGCAGTGCTAAAGAATAGTGAAAAGCAAATCAGCCATGAGCAGAGAAATAAGGTGCAGCATTGGTACTCCCACACCTGGAGTATTTCATTTCATTTTAGTCACCTCCTTACCAGCAACAAAAATGACAGTGTTGAGAGGGGTGACCTAAGAGGAATGACTAAAAGAAATACATTCACACAGGTTGTTTAGCAAGAATGAGCCAACTCTACATGTGTCCAAAGGGCTGAAAGCTATTTGAGAGAGGCGGAGGCAGAGCTGCAATTTGGCCCCTCTGAAGCCTGCTCCTATTTGATTTGGGGGAACTCAGAATGTGAGAGAACATCAGTTTTCATTAATAAAAGTTACATTTGCAGCTCTCTTCTTGCAAGGATAGCCTTGAAACTGTGAACTGATTGTTAGGGACCCAGTTTTTTTCAATGTTCTTTCCCTGAAGATCACAAGTCATTTGGTTCCTTCCTGACACCAGTCCCACAGGGCTGGCTCTTTGGGGTCACAAGTCCCTCAGCTTTTGGGAAGACCAGGGATTAGTTTGCAACTTTGCTAGGGCAACACTAGTTAGGGTGTTGGTGCTGTCACTAAGGGTATGTCTGCATGGGAGCTGGAAGGTGTAATTTGCAGCTCGAGGAGAAATACCTGCACTCGCTCTGATCAAGCTAATGTGCTAAAAATAGAAGTGAAGCCACAGCAGCTAGGTTCCTGAGTACACACCTGGGGTCTTGGGGCAGCTAGCCCTTCCCACTGTGGTTACACTCCTCTTTGAGCTAGCAGGGGTATGTCCTTCAAGCTGGAAATTATACCTGCAGCTTCAAGTGTAGATGGCCCTAAGTCGGTCACAAATTCCTTCCTGGTGGCTGCTGGAAGCTGAGCTGGCTGTTCTACTGAACAGACAGTATGACCACTGTCAGGGCAGCTCAACCGCATGAGTGCCAACAAGGTCTAGTGCATAGGTGGGAGACTGAGAAAGAAGACTCCTATACTCCACTCCCTGCTCTGACACAGCTGATTTTGGTCCTGGTCAACTCTCAACCTTTCTACCATAACTTCCCCTTCTGTACAAGGAGAATAATACTTTTCCTTCACAAACCTCCTGTGATGTAGGTGGTGGTGGTTTCTAAAGCAGTAATGCACATACCGCCCTTCAGCGGCTGGGAGCCTCCCTGAGGTTTCCGCTCCCCCTTGGTTATCTGAAGAATTATCCCCAGCACATTTTTTTAAAAAATATTTGCAGCTGTGACAGTCTGGGTCCAGATACTGCCAGGCAAGATCAGTGGCTCTGAACCCCCCAAAATAAACTGTTGAACCAGTGTTACTGTGTATAAAAACATGCCAAGCAAGGTCTTTATGAAAGCTTGTAATAACCAAGCAAGGCAGTGGTCAGTCAGGCAGGGGTTGCTTCCCTAGCCAGACAAGACTAGCTCCAACCACCCAACTTCGTACAATGCAGGTGGTTCAAATAATGGACCATTAGAGTTAATGGGAAAGCAATGAGACATCCCAGCTAGGATTTCCCCACCCTCAATAACCATGAGTCCCTATGCTGCGGGGGGCTTTTTAAAAGTATGCTTCAAACTGAAATCTTCATCCAGAACCTGAGGGACAGTCTCAAAGGCAGAAGGCCATCCATGAATGCTGGGAAACTGTTGAAAGGCAATTGGTAATTGGCAATTGGGAATTTATCTGATGCAGAAGTGCCAAGCTAGAAGTGGCATCTTTGTTTATTTTCCATGTAACTTGTATGCGTTTGCTTTGCCTTACCAATTCATCTTTGAATGTGTGAGTTTTGTGTGTGTGATTTTTCTATTAAATAAACATTTTATTTATTTTTCACTCCCAAATGGGGTCTCTGTTGCGCCAACTGCATGGAGTGTGTGTGCCAAAGTGAACTGATAACAGGGTGCTGGTTTCACCACTTCGGGGGTGATGAACCAAAAGAGAAAAGTCCAAGTGTCTGGTAGTGTCTTGGGGTAGACGGATTTGGGGAGACTTGGGACCAGAAAGGTTATTGGGGTCACACTGCAAGGAGTAACTAGGCTAGTGGAAGCAAGGGCGAGACTTTTATGTTTGTGGGTTGGCTATGGGTGTGAGGGCTGCGAGCCATAGCAGCAGAGCATTAAGGTGCCCAAAGTTACAACGCAGGCACAGGCCTGGGTGATCCCAAAAAAGTCACAGCAGCTATCCAGAACCCCCTTTTCATCTTCAGGAGGAGAACAGGGGCTGAGCTCCGAATCTAAAGATCCCTCAGAACGTATTGTCATGTGAAATGAGTCAGTTAAATGTGGGGTGTATCCTATAAAGCCATTTTCCTAAACCTTCCCCACGTTCCTCAGGTCAGTCCTGTGCCCAGTGGTGTGATTATAATAACAGGAATTGGTTCCGTAGGATGAGGAAGAGAGCGTTTTTTTCCTACAGGCCCACCCACAGAAAAGCAAAGATAGCTCTTGGGAGAAGAATTATTTGAGGCACAAAGAACAAGTAGGTGAAATTAAGAATGGGAAAATGTAGGCTGCATCAGAATAAGATTCTTGACATCTATTATGCTGTGGCATAAACTCACTGGAGAGTGAGAGAGAAATACCATTACTTGGGACATTTATAAGTAGAATGCACAGAACACAAGAAATTGTATTAGAAAATCATCCTCTGTAGAGAAAAACTGGATGAAAATTAGTCTTCTCAATCTCTATCCATGATTCTTACATACTGTTTGCTTGGATTCAGGATATGGTAAGCTTCGATATCTGCTATCGCACTCTCGTAAATGTCATAAGGATAAACAATATCGCACTGAAAATTTTAAGGGATAGGGTTATTGGAAGTTAAAAATTCTTAGAGTTAATAAAAACAATACATTGTGTTTGAAATACAGGAGCAAACAGATTTTACCCTTTTGATCCTAACAGCTCATAACTCTAATTTAAGATTTAAAATGAATACATTGTGAGATTTGTTTTAAGATTGTGAGGGGCTATATGGTAAATTAGACATTCCCATGTACTAGATATGAAGGAGAACTACTTGGTAAAAGACTACAAGACCAGGCACATGAGACCTTGGGTCTTATGAGAGCGAAGATTGTGCACAATGTTAAGCAAGTAGGCGCACTCCAGTCTAGTGATTTGCTAACAGTTATAGAGTGCTGTAACATAGCACAGTGTTTCTTTATATCTAGAGTAGGAAATGACTGAACTTACCATCAAACAGCAATTGCTTTCTTGCTTGGAACTGCAAAATTCATTTCCTTGCAGGACTTCCCTAAACTGAACTGAGCCAGAGAGGCTCTCAGTTGTGTACTGTGCCCTAAGAAAAATGGATCTCATGGAACAAGGCAAGTTTGAAGTGGAGGAAGCTGGAAACTTACTATAATGAAAAGATAAGATGTTTGGAGGAGCTTCAGTGTGAGGATTATAGAGTATGTTTCCTTAATACGTAGTTCAGAAGAGACTTTCCTTATGACAGAGCACGTAGATAAATATCTGAGGGTTGCTTTCCCCTCCTTCCCATTTGACAACCTTCCGATGGCCTGATTTCTGACTACATCAAAGATGGACAGAAAAATACAGACTGGTAGTCAGAAATATCTGATCATCAAAAATATGGAGTGTAAATGGTTAAAGAAGGCCATGCAGCTAATGGACATTGTGGAAAAGGACATGTAGAATGCTAGAGACCTGTAAGTTGCAAGTTTTGCCATGACATCTTAGGAACTTCTAACCCTTGAGAGTATACCCCTCCTCAGTATCCAACAGTATAGAGGACTGATACAGTTATCCCGAGTATCCAAATCCCCTCTTCCTCTATTCCCTGAACACATGGCCTGTCATCTCTATGGTCCAGATCTCTTCCCTCTTCAAAATGAGATCTCACTCACCCCCTGACACCTATGAACATTTAAGATGGGCATCCCCTGAGCTGGCCAGAAGCCCCATGGTTCCTATCTCACCTGCCTTTCTCAGGAGTACATACCAAAATACTGACTACCCAGTCTCTTGCAGGTTTGCTGTGGAAGAGGTGTCATATCACAGGACCATAGCAGTGCAGATATAACACAACTTTGTGCCATAGAATTAATTGGGAAAAGTAACAATGGGATTGTCTCCCTTTCCAAAGACAGACAAACTCCATGGCATGCAGAACGTATAACCATGAAAACAGATTGAGGAAGAAATGTAGGAAAGGCTGAGAGAAAGCTGGTGTTCATAGCTGACTATTGCTGTACATTAGTATACTCTAGTGTCTTTGTCCCTAAGGCATTTCAGTTAAATCTGGAGTACAGCATCATGTCAGATTACAAGATAAACCAAATGAAAAACAGAAGCCATGCTAAACAGGCCACCTCCTGGGGAAGTTTAGAAAATTAGTCCTGCTGACAGAATAAAGAATCTGCTACCTAGGAGTAATGCACTGCAGACAAGCAAAATGGATGCAGAAGGAAAGAGAAGTTACCTGCTGTGGGGCATTCTGGCCCATTGGATCTGGGCTGAGCTAAGCTTCAGGAAACCTGAGTTCTGGTGCTGCCTCTGACCTGCTATGTGGCATTGAGTAAATCCATTTAGTTTCTAGGCTCTTGTTTCTCCTGCACACGCTTTGTCTCTCTTGTCTATTTAGATTGTAAGCTCTTTGGAACAGGAACATTTTCTTACTGGCTTTTTGTACAGCACTAGCATAATGGAACCCTAATCTCAGTTAATGTATTATGTCAATAATCATAGAATCATAGAATATCAGGGTTGGAAGGGACCTCAGGAAGTCATCTAGTCCAACCCCCTGCTCAAAGCAGGACCAATACCCAACTAAATCATCCCAGCCAGGGCTTTGTCAAGCTGGGCCTTAAAAACCTCTAAGGAAGGAGGTTCCACCACCTCCCTAGGTAACCCATTCCAGTGCTTCACTACCCTCCTAGTGAAATAGTGTTTCCTAATATCCAACCTAAACCTTCCCCACTGCAACTTGAGACCATTACTCCTTGTTCTGTCATCTGCTACCACTGAGAACAGTCTAGACCCGTCCTCTTTGGAACCCCCTTTCAGATATTTGAAAGCAGCTATCAAATCCCCCCCCTCATTCTTTTCTTCTGCAGACTAAACAATCCCAGGCCCCTCAGCCTCTCATGAAGAAGTCATGTGCTCCAGCCCCCTAATCATTTTTGTTGCCCTCCGCTGGATGCTTTCCAGTTTTTCCACATCCTTCTTGTAGTGTGGAGCTGAAAACTGAACACAGAGGACTCACCAATGTTGAATAGAGGGCAATGATCACGTGCCTCGATCTCCTGGCAATGCCCATACTTATACAGCCCAAAATGCCGTTAGCCTTTTGGCAGCAGGGGCACACTGTTGACTCATATCCATCTTCTCATCCACTGTAACCCCTAGGTCCTTTTCTGCAGAACTGCTGCCTAACCATTCGGTCCCTAGTCTGTAGCAGTGCATGGGATTCTTCCGCCCTAAGTGCTGTACTCTGCACATGTCTTTGTTGAACCTCATCAGATTTATTTTGGCCCAATCCTTTAAATTGTCTAGGTCCCTCTGTATCCTATCCCTATCCTCCAGTGTAGCTACCATTCCTCCCAGTTTAGTGTCATCTGCAAACTTGCTGAAGGTGCAGTCCATGCCATCCTCCAGATCCTATCGTTAATGAAGATATTGAACAAAATCGGTTCCACTACTGACCCATGGGGCACTCCGTTTGATACCGGCTGCCAACTATGAAGCCATTGATCACTACTCATTGAGCTTGTTGATCTAGCCAGCTTTCTATCCACCTTATAGTCCATTCATCCAGCCCATACGTCTTTAACTTGCCGGCAAGAATGCTGTGGGAGACCATATCGAAAGCTTTGCTAAAGTCAAGGAACAACACGTCCACTGCTTTCCCCTCATTCACAGAGACAGTTATCTTGTCATAGAAGGCATGACTTGCCCTTGGTGAATCCATGCTGACTGTTCCTGATCACTTTCCCCTCCTCGTAAGTGCTTCAGAATTGATTCCTTGAGGACCTGGTCCATGATTTTTCTAGGGACTGAGGTGAGGCTGACTGGCCTGTAGTTCCCCAGATCCTCCTCCTTCCCTTTTTTAAAGATGGACACTACATTAGCCTTTTTCCAGTCATCCAGGACCTCCCCCGGTCGCCATGAGTTTTCAAAGATAATGGCCAATGGCTCTGCAATCACATCCCCCAACTCCTTTAGCACCCTTGGATGCAGCGCATCTGGCTCCATGGGCTTGTGCTCGTCCAGCTTTTCTAAATAGTCCTGAACCACTTCTTTTTCCACAGAGGGCTGGTCACTTCCTCCCCATGCTGTGCTGCCCGGTGCAGTAGTCTGTGACTGACCTTGTTCGTGAAGACAGAGGCAAAACAAGCATTGAGTACATTAGCTTTTTCCACATTCTCTGGCACTAGGTTGCCTCCCTCATTCAATAAGGGGCCCACACTTTCCTTGACTACTACTTGTTGCTAACATACCTGAAGAAACCCTTCTTGTTACTCTTAACATCCCTTGCTAGCTGCAACTCCAACTCTGATTTGACCTTCCTGATTTCACTCCTGCATAATAATAATGTGAAGAAATATTGTCAGAACAGATCATCAGCCCATACCTATCCATAACTGTTGAAATAGGAACCAGAAAATGACCATTACCGTGGTTCCTATTTGATTCACGACTTAACATTACTTTTAAAATTCTGTCTTGCCTCCCTAATCTTTCACAGAGGGAGTAGAGCGAATGGGAGGGAGAATGAATGAACAAAATATGAACAAATGCAGCAAAGGAAAGACGCTGAGAAAGGAGTTGATTTACCCAAATTTTGCTAAATATTATCAGGCAGCCTAGGAAAACTACCTGTCAGGTTGAATAATGAATCCCACACAGGCTGCCATGACCATAAGTTGAGCAATTAGCCTTCCGCAATCATGCCACTTTGTCCTGTGCCATTTATTGATTCCCCAGGAATAAAAGCATAAATTGAATCCAATAAATGGGTCAGCCAACCTATAACAGTTCAGTAGAATAGAAGAGAAGGAACTGAACATTAATACCTGCCAGTCTAGACAGGAGGGTGATATTTTATTCAGTACTTTAGATTTCACATTGAGCTTTTCTTGTGAAAAGATTCAGGTGGGAAGAGAGAAGATTTTGTTACCTAGATGAGTGCTTTGTGGGGTCAGGACCTGGAATCGTTTCATCAGCTTTAACAGAGTAGTCTGGATAGCACAGACTTTTTATATAAAAGAACATTCTTTTCTTTTCACTAGACCCATTCCTTTTCAATAGGCCTAAGTGAACTACATCACACTATATCTGCACTGGAAAATCTGTTAGACGTTTAAGGAGAGAGCATATTGTATGGAGTGCTAGAATATAAGAAAAAGGGATGCGAGAAAATGTTTCTTTTAGGACTGTCAAATGATTGATCCCAAGATTAAAAAAAAAATCGCCATCGATCGCTGTTTTAATTGCACTGTTAAACAATAATAGAATGCCATTTATTTAAATATTTTTGATGCTTTATACATTTTCAAATATATTGATTTCAGTTACAACACAGAATACAAAGTGTACAGTGCTCACTTTATATTATTTTTAATACAAATATTTGCACTGTAAAAAGATAAATATTTTTCAATTCACTTCATACAGGTACTGTAGTGCAATCTCTTTATCATGAAAGTATAACTTACAAATGTATAACTTACAAATTTTTTACATAACTGCACTCAGAAACAAAACAATGTAAAACTTCAGAGCCTACAAATCCTATTTCTTGTTCAGCCAATTGCTCAGACAAACAAGTTTGTTTACATTTATGGGAGAAAATATTGCCTGATTTTTATTCACAATGTCACCTGAAAGTGAGAACAGGTATTCACATGGCACTGTTGTAGCCAGTGCTGCAAGGTATTTACATATAAGATATGCTAAATATCATAGAATCATTGGGTTGGAAGGGACCTCAGGAGGTCATCTAGTCCAGCCCCCTGCTCAAAGCAGGACCAATCCCCAGACAGATTTTTACCCCAGTTCCTTAAATGGCCCCATCAAGGACTGAACTCAAAACCATGGGTTTAGCAGGCCAATGCTCAAACCACTGAGCTATCCCTCCCCCCTTCCTGCTCTGACCACCATTCCAGAGGACACGTTTCCATGCCAATGATGGGTTCCGCTTGATAATGATCCGAAGAACTGCAGACCGATGCATGTTCATTTTGATCATCTGAGTCAGATGTCATCAGCAGAAGGTGATTTTCTCTTTTGATGGTTTGAGTTCTATAGTTTCTGCATCAAAGTGTTGCTCTTTTAAGACTTCTGACATCATGTTCCACGCTTCATCCCTCTCAGATTTGTGGAAGGCACTTCAGGTTCTTAAACCTTGGGTGGAGTGCTGTAGCTATCTTTAGAAGTCTCATATTGGTACTTCCTTTGCATTTTGTCAAATCTGCAGTGAAAGTGTTCTGAAATGGAACATATGCTGGGTCATCGTCTAAGACGGCTATAACATGAAATATATGGCAGAATGCAGGTAAAACCGCTGAGCAGGAGACATACATTCTCCCCCACGGAGTTTAGTCACAAATTTAATTACAACATTTTTTTTAACAAGCACCATCAGCATGGAAATATCGCCTCTGGAATGGTTGTCGAAGCATGAAAGGACATACAAATGGTTAGCATATCTAACATGTAAATATCTTGCAACGCTGGCTAGAAAAGTGCCATTCAAACTCCTGTTCTCATTTTCGGGTGACATTGTAAATAAGAAGCAGGCAGCATTGTCTCCAATAAGTATAAACAAACATGTTTGTCTGAGTAATTGGCTGAACAAGTAGGACTGAGTGGATTGGTAGGCTCTAAAGTTTTACATAGTTTTGTTTTTGAGTGCAGTTATGTAACAAAAACAAATCTACATTTGTAAGTTGCACTTTAACGATAAAGAGATTGCACTACATTACTTATATGAAGTGAACTGAAAAATACTGGTTCTTTTATCTTTTTTTACAGTGCAAATATTTGAATAAAAAATAATATAAAGTGAGCACTGTACGGTTTTTATTCTGTGTTGTAATTGAAATCAGTATATCTGGAAATGTAGAAAAACATCCAAAATATTTATAAGAAATTTCAACTGGTAATCTATTATTGTTTAACAGTATGATTAAAACTGTGATTAATCACAATTTTTTAATCAAGTTATTTTGTTTTGAGTTATTCGCTTGAGTTAACCGTGATTAATTAACAGTTCTAGTTTTTTGCAAGAAATTAACTCTGGGGATTTTCTGGATAAAGTCTTCATTCTTCAGGGAATTTCATTAGGAAACACTACCTGGAGGTATTTTTTAAAAAATACTAAAAGGTGGGATGAATTCAGTTAGCTGATCTGTGGAAAAGTAGGTTAGTAGGGTTGCCAGGCATCTGGTTTTCCACTGGAATGCGCAGTCAAAAAGGAACGCTGGTGGCTCCGCTCGGCACTGACGACAAGTCCATTAAAAGTCGGTGGCACAGCGGGGTCCTGGGGCTAAGAAGGTTCACT
Source organism: Gopherus flavomarginatus (assembly GCF_025201925.1). NCBI lineage: Eukaryota > Metazoa > Chordata > Testudines > Testudinidae > Gopherus > Gopherus flavomarginatus. Next base: position 23,766,952 of record NC_066618.1, on the reverse strand, counting down.
GACTGCCCTAGCTTGGCGCAGGTCCCGGAGTTGGCCGTCAGGTCACTGCAGCCCCTAGATGCATGGGCAGCCAGGGAGGCTCCACGCGCTGCCCCCACCCCAAAGGCTGGCTCTGCAGCATCTATTGGCTCGGAACTACAACCAGTGGGAGCTGTGGGGTGGCACCTGCGGGTGCAGGAACAGTACATGGAGCCTCCCTGGCCACCCATGTGTTTAGGGGCTCCAGGGACCTGGAGGCTGTTTCCTGGGAGCAGCGGTAAGTGCCACCAGGACCCTGCACCTCCTCCCACTCCCCAACCTCCTGCCCTAGCCCAGAATCCCTTCCTGCACGCCAAACTCCTCATCCCTGGCCCCACCCCAGAGCCTGCACCCCCAGACAGATCCCGTGGCCCACTCCTGCACCCAAACCCCCTACCCCTGCCCAGTGAAAGTGAGTGAGGGTGGGGAAGAGCGAGCGACGGAGGGAGAAGGTATGGAGTGAGCAGGGGCGGGGCTTCAGAGAAGGGGTGAGGAAGCGGGAGGGGAAGGGCTTCAACGAGGGGCAGGGCTGGGGTTTTTGGTTTTGTGCGGTTAGAAAGTTGGCAACCCTATATGTTGGCAAAGGCAGTTCCAGAAATGTCAGACCTGTAGTCACAAGGACTTGCCTCACCAGAGAGTGTTTGAAATGCTAGTATGAGGTTTACTACTGATCAAATGTGGCCACCATTGCCGCATGTTGCCGCCAGGGGCTTTTCGTGCAGACACAGTCTCCTGGGCAGTAATAAGGGGTGCGGAAGCAGTGGTCCCTCCCCCAGCGTCTCTAGCAGGCATTGGGCCCTGCTCCCCTCTGGAGCCACAAATGCTAGAGAAGCCAGTAGCTGGTGAGTTCCTCACTTTCCTGGGGGCAGTGGGGCTCGGGCTGCAGATCTGGGATGGTGGCCAGCAGGCTCCAGCCACTAGCCCTGGGCTCTCCCACCCCTCCCTTGTCACTGGCCCCTGCTGTGTCCTACAGCCCTGGTCCCTGGGCTCCAGTCACTGTCCACGTGGCTGCAGGGTTCTGGTCCCCAGACTCACTGCTCACCCCTGGTACTCACTGTGTCCTTTGGCCTCACGTTTCTGCCGTGCAGTCATTGCCATGGCCGTGTAGCAGTGGGCCCTAGGCTCCAGCCACTGGGCTTTAGGATCTGGTCCCCAGCTGTGCAGCAGCGGATGCCATCCATGGGCTCAACCCCCTCATTGCTCCTGACCTCTGCTGCCTCCCTGCCCACCTCCCCATCCAGTCTGCTGTGAAAAGTGATATTTGTATGTTTGTTGTTATCACTTTTCACTGCCTCCCTGCTAGCTAGCAAGTCTGCTGCTGTGAAAAGTGATACTAACAAACACACAAATATCCCTTTTCACAGAAACAGACTTACTAGCTAGCAAGTCTTTAAAAAAGTAACCAAAAGAGCAAAAGAAACAACAAAAGGAGAAGAACATGCAAAGCACATTCTTTGTTTCTATTCTGTCTAGGTCCAGTAAAAAAAATAGAGAAAACTGTACATTATTTTTATTATTCAGTCTGCCAAAACCCCCACATAAATAAATTACAAATATGTGCACGTTTATTTGTTTTTCCTAAAGTTAATTAAATATTTTAGGGAAAATTCTCAGAGCGGCCACCAGCAAGAATTGGTGGCCGTACTGTGAGGCTACCAAAAAATTTCTTGTGAGAACCCCTGCTCTAGCATCATGTGGTTGGGAATACAAGGTGCTTTGTACTGACAAGTCTGTGAGAGATTAACAATATCCTTTCCCTGGGGAGCTAAAATAACCTCATCCACCTGTATACCAATTCTTTCTAGACAGTATCAAATTCTCTCTCTCTCCTCCTGTTGAGCAAGAAATCATGATTCACAGTTCCCTACGTTCCTCTTACAAACCTACACCAGTTCTGGGGACATTACTAATGCCCCATCTCCTGCAGCAGCTGTTAAAAAGAAATTGTGGGCAAGTGGGGAAAGAGGAGGCCATATATACAGCTTATTAGGTGCTGCAGCCATGGCTACTCCAGTATAACAACCTTGAAAAGTACTGCAGGCTGGCTCAAATCAGACCCAAAGGCAGGAACAGATACATTTTTGAAGAGAAATCTAATTTTTTTTAAAGTTTTGTTCTACATCCCTCAGGTAAAATTAGGATCTTTTTACACCAAGGCAAGAGTATCAGTTTGCCATTAAGATTGGTGCATTTTGTATGATAGTCCCTCAGAATGGATTAACAAAACCAGGCCCATCTGAAAAACTGTCTGGCTACAGTGAAAAGAAAATATACTAGTATGCTTCCTTCAGTGACTCTGCTTTAATTAGTATGTGGATCAGAAGACCAAGAAACAACAGCTACAGAGAAGAGCACAGCTTGTAGGAAGTGGCTATAACGTCATTGAGTAGAATAGCCCCTTTGCATTTATAAGCCAATACCTACAGCTGATTCAGGAGGAAACAAATGTTTAACCCTTTACAAGCTGTCACAGTTGCAGGGCAAGCTATGCTTTGGACCCCTAAAGTCTCTCTCAAGTGCACCCCTTGACAGGCCTAGCATCCTTCACCTCAGTCTGGGTTAAACCATGTAGCTCCCCCCTGCCTCCTGGGACTGGGTGTCAGACCCTCTTTCCCAGCCCGGTTAACGTTAGAGGCCCAACTCACAGTTTGGCATTTGTGGCCAGCAGGATGGTTCAAGCAACTCAAACAGCTTTTTTGAAACAGTGTTATTTATTTATTCATTCACAAAAAGGTACAGAGCACATAGAGATAAAAACAATAAAGGTTTCTATTCACCTTTCCCTTTACCTAAGCCTTAATCTTGCCTTGGGCTGTTTCATCTAACCTAATTACCTCCATCTGAGCATTGTGGAAAAACAGCCTGCCCCACTTCAATTGCTGTCTCTCTGTGTCTCCCTGCTAGCTAGCATGTCGTTCCCTAGGGAGCCTCTGGCCACTCACTCAAACCCCACCCTTTTTTGGATCCAGGGTCTTCTAATAGCTTGTTAGCCTCCTTTATATCCTTGGGAAGAGTAAGCCATCCTTAGCAGTGAGTGGAGCCAGGTAGGAAGTCTTCCTCAATAAATAGCTGCCCTTTCATTTCCTCTTGGTGGTGTCAGTGTTTTACCTTTCCTACTTGGTTCCTTAAGCAAAAAGAGTTGTTTAAACTCCATAACAAGTATCTCATCATAAACACAAATATTTACCAGTTCATCACACAGGTATGTGAAGACAACTAGAAAATATCTGTAGTAACTTTGAAACTATTACATGGTTTAATTGTAATTTCACATAACCTTTCTTTTTAAACTCATTTACTTCTTCCAGACACATGTTGCAATTGCTGAGTCTCAATGGGCTAAAGTATTTTCTTAAATTAAAACTCCCAAAGTATTTATGGACCAGGTAGAAAATATTGTCCCCTCGAAAAAGAAGCTGAATTTGAAAAGCCTGCCATAGCTTTTGAGGATTTAGAAACCAAAACACTGAGAATTTAAAGTCCAAACAATAGGCTAATAATTGAAATAATATATTTCAGTCAGCTGTCCTCCTTTCCTCCTCAGATTTAGCAGTTACAGCTTATTCCCTCCAACAATTTTAGTTTGAAAGAAACCAATATAGCCTGATAATTTCCAAATAACTGTCCCTATTGTAACCAATATGATGTGACTTCTTCATAGGAATAGTCTAGACTAAAGAAAAGGTCTCAGGATGCTCTTTTTTTTTTTTTTTTTTTTTTTTTTTTTTAAATAAGCTTGTCAGTTTATCCATCATTCCCACTCTTAAAGTGAAAACCTATATTTTCCCCTAGTTTATTTAAACACAAATGCTCTCTCTTACTGAGTGTATTCCAGTCATTCATATCTGAATGCTATGAGAGGGGGGATGTTATTGGAAAGGTATCTTAAGAAGACACACATGAGTAAGAAGTAACTTTGATTTTTATTTGTATTAAACTTTTTAACAAGCTTTTAGTTATAAGGTAGTAGCTTAAAGAGGAAGGCTTACATTCTTTTCTAAGGGTTTGACTAACTTGACTGAAAAGGGAAAATCTAGGTCTTTTAATAACATTAGTCTTATAATCTTGTTCCCAATTCCTCTGATTTGCCCTGCCAACCTTGCAACCCCTTTATGTGTAATGTATTCTCTTTCCTATTTCTCTTGTTTTTCCTGTCCCTCTTCCCCTGTTGTATATATGTAATCCACATAAGGTTTAAAACAAACAAGTCATAGCTGAAATATTCTTTTTGGTTTGTTTGTTTTAAGAGTAGGATAGGAGCTCTTCTTAAATTCTTTCCCACCCTGAGATTAAGTCCTATCTGAATGTGTATAAAATAAAACTAACCTTTTTTTTTTTTTGTTTATCATGTGGTGTTGTACCTCTTCTGCCTCTGTCCCCTGCCCTCAAATAAAGGGAGTGATAGGCCAGCTGAGGAAAGAAAGTAAAATAATAGCTCACTCTCCAGGGTGTTGCTGCTGTGCTAATTAAGAAATTAGAGGAGCACCATGATAAAATAAAATAACCACTGCGTTTCATCTGTTATGTTTGGGGAGAAACAGATGCATAGCGAAGCATCTGAATGCTAGAAAAGCTCCTTATTGTGAAACTTTAAGCATGTCATAGAACATCAGAGTTGGAAGGGACCTCAGGAGATCATCTAGTCCAACCCCCTGCTCAAAGCAGGACCAATCCCCAATTAAATTATTCAACAGATTTTTGTCCCATATCCCTAAATGGCCCCCTTAAGGATTGAATTTACATCCCCACCTTGAGCAGGCCAATGCGCAAACTGCTGAGCTATCCATTCAGCCCTGTATCTTGTAGAAAGGGGTGTAAATAGCAGAGCTCACAAAAATGCTGTGCTCTGACTCCCCTGTGTGGATGTATGGGTGCAAACTTACAGGTCCTGAATTGGGACTAATATAGTCCACACAGGGAAATTACAACACAGCACTTTAGTGAGCACTGCTGTTCACACTCCCTTAGTCTAAATGGCGGACATTTCAGACCTGCTCTTTATGAGGAATGATGTGGACACTGTTGGCAGTGCTCTAGAAGCCATATAGGCTAAAGAATGAGCACAGGCTTTGGCACCTAGAATGCCTGAGTGCCGATTGTTTTTTTTGCCCACCTCATCACTAACTGATCATAATAATAAAAACAACAAGGAATCCTTGCTGCACTTTAGAGACTAACAACTTAGTATCCAACTTAAATTGAATTGGCTTGTTAGCACTGACCCCTCACTTGGTAAGGCAACTCCCATCTTTTCCTATGCTGTGTATTTATACCTCCCTACTGTATGTTCCACTCCATGCATCTGATGAAGTGGGTTTTAGCCCACGAAAGTTATGCCCAAATAAATTTGTTAGTCTCTAAAGTGCCGCAATACTCCTCATTGTTTTTGCTGATACAGACTAATATGGCTACCACTCTGAAACCTGATCATAATAATACTTTACACTTCAGAAACACTTGCAAAGTTTTAAGACCAATTCTGATCTCACCAGGGTGCTGCCACTGCTTCTTTCATGATTTTTCACAGCCCTGTTACATTTCAAGCACATCTCTTATGTACATAGCTGATATGACTCTTATGTGAACAGGAAACCTGGTTCACTTTGTAAATACAGACTAGCATCCTTTCATTACAAGTCCTTGGCCCACTACCAGATTAAAAAGCAAGGATGTTTGCTGAGGTAGATGTTGCTTTAAAACAGTACTTAACAAGGGTGTGCTGTAGGAAAGACCATTCCATTCTCAAACTCTAAAAGTAGAAAGAGCCAAGAACAAATTCTGATAAAGGTCTGTCAGGGACCGAGAACTCTCAAAAGGTAATTGTGGCTCTTCACCATTGCTATACTTTCTGAGGAAGCCCCACACTTCCTGAGCATGAATCATGTAACACAACCAGTTAGCCTAACTGAAAAACAATGTAACTCGGTTGCAGATGTGTATACATGCGGTGCCTTTCACTTTGAAAGCTGACCTGAATCTCTTTCTTTCGTTCTAGATGTCCATACAGAAGCAGTTCAGGCAGCTCTTGCTAAACATAAAGAAAGGAAGATGGCAGTCCCCATGCCATCAAAACGACGTTCATTGGTGGTGCAAACATCAATGGATGCCTACACACCTCCAGGTGAGCAACTGCACTGTATATTTTATTGATATGAAAGACACATGCAATATGCTGTCAGAATCAATCCCATCTAAATAAAATATGCAATTAACAGTTGTCACTTGTCAAGGACAGTAACTATAACATTAAAGCCCAAGAAATCTTAGATGTTTTACAAGGTAGTTGAAGAGGCAATAAGGAGCTATCACCCACACGTATGGTGCCCTCTTGTGGTGGCTAGGTTTGCACATATCTTTGTGTTCTTGTGAGTGAAATAACTTCGTGGCTAGTGTGCTGCTTGTAACACTTTGCAGTGATAAAGATTCCTCCCATAACTCTTCCCCCAGCTCTTGGCCCTGAAGTTCTCTGGTAGACTCTTCTGCACTTCTGTGGAATGTTCTCTTTATTTCTTCTTAGCCGTGTAAGTCTGGATCTGTAAAAGCAGCAAAGAGTCTTGTGACACCTTATAGACTAACAGACATTTTGGAGCATGAGCTTTCATGGGTGAATACCCACTTCGTCGGATGCATGTAGTGGAAATTTCCAGGGGCAAGTATATATATGCAAGCAAGAAGCAGGCTAGAGATAACGAAGTTAGTTCAATCAGGGAGGATGAGGCCCTCTTCTAGCAGCTGAGGTGTGAAAACCAAGGGAGGAGAAACTGGTTTTGCAGTTGGCAAGCCATTCACAGTCTTTGTTTAATCCTGAGCTGATGGTGTCAAATCTGCAGATGAACTGAAGCTCAGCAGTTTCTCTTTGAAGTCTGGTCCTGAAGTTTTTTTGCTGCAGGACTAAAGGTAAAAAATCCATTGCTATCTACAAACTACACAGACCACAGTGAGAGATTATGCCATACTCTATCAAAGAAACTGAGGAACCACCTGATCAGCATCTATACAACAAACAGGAAAACATCAAAAAAGAGCTCTCCAACCTGGAGACTCTCATATATAACCAAACTTCCATACAAACAGACTTCACTAAAATAAGACAGGAGATCTACATTACTCACTTCACATCTCTACAAAGGAAAAAGGATTGTAAGCTGTCTAAACTCCTACCTGCCACATGGGACCACAACCGTGGTACCCCTAACCCACCCAGCAATATCGTCAATCTATCCAACCACACACTCAGCCCAGAAGAAAGGTCTGTCTTATCTCGGGGATTCTGTTTCTGCCTTGCCACCCCCACTAACATGATACAGTTCTGCGGCGATCTGGAAGCCTACTTTCCCCATCTCCGACTCAAAGAATACTTTCAGGATAACACTGAACAGCCCACTGATACACAGTTACCCTCCCACCAACAGCACAAGAAGAAAAACTCCACATGGACTCCTCCTGAGGGTCGAAATGATAGTCTGGACCTATACATAGAATGCTTCCGCCGATGTGCACAGGAAGAAACTGTGGAAAAACAACACTGCTTGCCTCATAACCTAAGTTGTGCAGAACGCAATGCCATCTACAGCCTCAGAAACCACCCTGACAGTATCGTCAAAGAGACTGATAAAGGAGGTGCTGTTGTCGTCTTGAACAGATCTGACTACCAAAAGGACGCCTCCAGACAACTCTCCAATACCAAATTCTACAGGCCACTTCCCTCAGATCCCACTGAGGAATACACTAAGAAACTGCACCATCTACTCAGGACACTCCCTACACTAACACTGTAACAAATCAACATACCCGTAGAGCCCCAACCAGGGTTATTCTATCTACAACCCAAGATCCACAAACCCGGAAATCCTGGATGCCCCATCATCTCGGGCATTGGTACTCTCACTGAAGGACTGTCTGGATATTTAGACTCTCTGCTCAGACCCTATGCCACTAGCACTCCCAGCTATCTCCGTGACACCACTGATTTCCTGAGGAAACTACAGTGCATTGGGGACCTTCCAGAAAACACCATCGTAGCCACCATGGATATAGAGGCTCTCTACACAAACATCCCACACACTAATGGAATACAAGCTGTCAGGAACAGTATCCCTGATGATGCCACAGCACAACTGGTTGCTGAGCTCTGTGCCTTTATCCTCACACACAACTATTTCAAATTTGATGATAATATATATCTCCAGATCAATGGCACAGCTATGGGCACCCGCATGGCCCCACAATATGCCAACATTTTTATGGCTGACCTGGAACAACTTCACTCGTCCACTCACGCCCCTTCTCTACCTATGCTACATTGATGACATCATCATCTGGACCCATGGGAAGGAGACTCTGGAAAAATTCCATCATGATTTCAACAGCTTCCACCCCACCATCAACTTCAGCCTGGACCAATCTACACGGGAGGTCCACTTCCTAGACACCACGGTGCAAATAAGTAATGGTCACATTAACACCACCTTATACCGAAAGCCTACTGACCACTGTGCCTACCTTCGTGCTTCCAGCTTCCATCCCGGGCACACCACACGATCCATTGTCTACAGCCAAGCACTGAGGTACAACCGCGTCTGCTCTAACCCCTCAGACAGAGACCAGCACCTACAAAATCTCCACCAAGCATTCTCAGAACTACAATACCCGCACGAGGAATTAAGGAAGCAGATCAACAGAGCCAGACTTGTACCCAGAAGCCTCCTACTGCAAGACAAACCTAAGAAAGAAACCAACAGGACTCCTCTGGCCATCACATACAGTCCCCACCTAAAACCCCTCCAACTCATCATCAGGGATCTACAACTCATCCTGGACAATGATCCCACACTTTCACAGGCCTTGGGTGGCAGGCCAGTCCTCACCTACAGACAGCCTGCCAACTTGAGGCATATTCTCACCAGTAATTTCACACTGCACCATAGTAACTCTAACTCGGGAACCAATCCATGCAACAAACCTCGATGCCAACTCTGCCCACATATCTACAACAGCGACACCATCACAGGACCTAACCAGATCAGCCACACCATCACCGGTTCATTCACCTGCACATCCACCAATGTAATATACGCCATCATATGCCAGCAATGCCCCTCTGCTATGTACATTGGCCAAACTGGACAGTCTCTACGGAAAAGGATGAATGGACACAAATCAGATATTAGGAATGGCTATATACAAAAGCCTGTAGGAGAACACTTCAACCTCCCTGGCCACACAATAGCAGATCTTAAGGTGGCCATCCTGCAGCAAAAAAACTTCAGGACCAGACTTCAAAAAGAAACTGCTGAGCTTCAGTTCATCTGAAAATTTGACACCATCAGCTCAGGATTAAACAAAAACTGTGAATGGCTTGCCAACTACAAAACCAGTTTCTCCTCCCTTGGTTTTCACACCTCAGCTGCTAGAAGAGGGCCTCATCCTCCCTGATTGAACTAACCTCGTTATCTCTAGGCTGCTTCTTGCTTGCATATATATACCTGCCCCTGGAAATTTCCACTACATGCATCCGACGAAGTGGGTATTCACCCATGAAAGCTCATGCTCCAAAATGTCTGTTAGTCTATAAGGTGCCACAGGACTCTTTGCTGCTTTCTTTTCTAAAGTTTGTCTAGCCATTTACCTTCTTGTTTCTGTTCCTTCAACCCCTAGCAGGTGGAAAATATCAAAAATCAAGTGCTTTCTGACACATGCTGAATCAATGACATGATAGCTGTGACTAAAATGTTCCCTAGAGTATGACTGCCCTGGATAGTTAAACCTCAGAAGTAGGGGTTTGCCGCTGACTTTGCTTTGTGACCTTTGGAGAGTCGTTTAAGCATTCTGTGTCTGAGTTTTCCCATTTGCTCTCGTTAAGTGCTTTGAGATCTTTGGACTGAGAACCGCAATATAAATAAATGTATTTGTTTTGTTCCATAGATAAATACCAGAAGCACCAACCTTGTGCAGGAAAACCCTGTTAATGTTCTGTAACAATTGGTTCTGTTCCAGTACTTAACAGTTATACAAAACTCTCCTTACTATAACTACCTGCTGCCAATGTGTGTTAAACTGCAGTTCTCTTTTTTTATTTATGTGCCTTATTTCCGTAAAGAAGCAAAACCATCATGCACTTACATCACAAATAATGCAGCCTGTTCTCAATTATTAGATACCTCCTCTGGTTCAGAAGACGAAGGATCTGTACAGGGCGACTCCCAGGGAACTCCCACCTCAAGCCAGGGAAGTATAAACATGGAACACTGGATCAGTCAAGCGATCCATGGTTCTACTACATCTACCACTTCTTCCTCCTCGACACAAAGTGGAGGCAGTGGCGCTGCGCACAGGCTAGCTGATGTTATGGCTCAAACACATATAGGTTAGTAAATCATCTTTTTTTAGCATCTTCTATTTTCCCTATATATCTTTTCATTTTAACTTCAATCTGTTTCATAACACTTAGCTGATGTTACTGATGTGAAGTTGAGACATAACTGCTGTGCTTTTTCTTCTTTTTTTCCTCTCCCTCTCTCTATTTATACAATATGTTTAGGGAGAGACATTTTTATTTATTTAATCTCAATGCAAATTTCACAATAACTTCTCAGTTAAATATCCATGCTAGCACATGGGGTCTAGCACTGCATGGCTCCCATATATGGCAAATGAGCCCCTTTACTGTGCACTAAAATTGTACCTCCGAGAATCCCTGAAGCTAGCTTTTATTCAGCCTTCTCATACTTTTTCAGTAGTTGAATTCTACTGTCAGTTTGCATGGTTTTCTGTAACTCTCCATTAACACTATGATCATGGTCCTTTTAAACTGCTTTTTATTTTTCTATCTCTAAGTAGCTCTGGAATTCCTAGGCTGGGATGTGTGACTGCTAAATACCTTGTGAAGGGAAAATTCTTGAAGAGAAAGGTGTTGGTAGTGTTATGATCTATATTGTTAGTTGGCTGTTTACTTCCTGTGTTTTCCCAAGGGAATTTCAAGACTTGCTTTCCTTTAAGGGGCTGAGGTAATAGGTATTAATTATTTCTGCATGTTTGACGCTGACATTTCTCTTTGCCTAAATGAAATAGCCATGTGGAAAACTAGGGTTACTTCCTACTCTCGTTTTTGAATGGCCGATATTCATCCTGCATAGCTTGTGGGAATTTCAATTCCTAAATCAGCCTTGGAAGCTATTGGAATAAATGTGGCAGCCTTAGCATGACAATGTCATGATATTTCATGTGATCCAAATTCCTGTGAAAATAAATCCATCTACTCCTCAACTGAAAGAATTGTATGTTAATTGCTTTCCTAGCTTAAGTAGTAAATGAAAATATCTTAAATGTTCCCTTCTCCTATTGTTACTGTGTCGTCAGGTAACACCTGTATTTTATTGGTTAAGTAGTCCTTTCCCCAAGGCTCTTGCAGTACAGCATTGCAGTTGGAAGAAGCAGTTGTACTGTATTCTTAAATTCATGCTTAATAAATAGCTCAGAACCTTGTTTTAGAAATGCGTACATTTCTGAACAGATTAATCACTGCGTTTGGTTCTCCTCTGTGACTTCATCTTGAAATGCTAGAGGAAATTATAGCATGGAGAATTAAATTTATCCAAACTCTGAAAGGTTGCATTACTCACACATACCAAGTCTCAATGTGTCTTAAATGTAGCTTTTTATAAAATAATGTGACATTTCAGTAATTTAAAAACTGGCACAGTAAGTCTTTTCTCTCTTTTTTTTTTTTTTTTTTTACTCCGAGTTTGCAGTAAACAGTACAACATTTATAGAACTAAATCAAGAAGGCAATATTTAGAGAAAGGGTGAAAATACTTTTTTTTTCTCTCTCTCTGACCTATAGAGACCTCTCCTGTGAAGAAAGAATGTACCTTTAAATGTGTCTCATGTTGGGCAACCAAAGTCACTATCTAGAAATCTGGGTCTGACATTATTTTCTGTAGATCAATTTGATACCAGGCATAAGTTACCCTTCATATCTCTTAAACAGTATGAACATGTTTTAAATGTAGAACTTGACTGTGAGCTTAGGCTTGTCATCTGTCATTGTTGCAGAAATGTCTGTTAGAAGTAAGAACCACATAGGTACTAACTAGCAGGTAAGTTATTGCATAGTGAGCTGTTCTTTCTACTCTTGTACTGAATTGCAAATCGAATGGCTCTTTCCTTCCTTTTCACTTGACATCTGGGAGGATGGGCGTTGCATTTAAATATAGTGGGTAATTGTCAGAAATGATCTTCTCCTTTCAGAAATGGACGGTAAGACACAGCAGTGCACTAGTGAATAGCAAGTGTAGCTGGACAATAAGATAGTCATCTTCAAAAGGGGAAAAATGGGACAAAAGTCTACTTGGCCAAGTCCCTCAACTACTTTTAAGCAAATTAATCTTATTACAAAGAAATATATATTCTCATGGCATTGTGCTTGTTCAGTACAGGGGGCTGCTGTTCTTCCTTGTAGACTAATCTGTCTTTGGAGATGTCATCTGAAAATATGTTAGGACAAACTGCGACACATTCTGAAAATGCAAAACTCCATTCTGATCTCAACAGGGACTTTCCTTCCAGAATACATCACAGAATCAGATTTTTCTAGTGTAAGTGTTCTAATGCAGTTTCAAGAGGGGCTTTGATAAAAAATATTTAGCTATAATATCATCGGAGTTTGGAGTTGAGCTCTGTGGATGATTTGGATAATTTGCATAAGCTATTATATACTTTTAATGTTGTACTATTCATTTAATTGGGGCTGCTGCTGCTCCTTTGTGGCATAAGATCTAGAGCAGGATAGATTTCCCTTGAATAGTTATTCTTGGCTTTAAGAGTCTTGGGTCTTTCCTTTAAACTACATAGAGGTTTTTTAGTTCGACATAGACCATGAATGAAGATTATAGTGGTTGATACTTGAATTTTAAAGAGGGACAGGTTAAGCTCGTGGAACTCACCAATTCTCTAATGCACAATCTTTGGAAATCAATCTTGCATTTATTTCTATTGATATCTTGGTCTTCAAGTCTTTTATCTGCTGTCAGAGTAGGAAAAATACTTCCTGGAGCTTAGAAAGGTGGTACAAACTGTTTGGTCAATATTAGGCACTTCATAAAGAATGGGAAGATAGTTAATGCTTCTGTGTAATATCTCCCCACTTGTGCATCTATTTGCCACAGTATTTAGAAGTTACTGTACATTTGTGCCAAATAGAAACCAAAAATGCACAAAAATCTCCTGGCGTTAGTTGTTAATTCTTCTAAAAAATAATGACACCTGAGCTGGAAAAACCAAAGTAGACTCTAGGATGGACTGCTTTAGAGGGTAGAGTACGGAAGCAATCAATGAATGGCACCATAGCTCTTTACAGAGCATGGTGAGTGCACCGATGAGTTCTTTGATGGCTGCTGAGTCTGATGCGCAAGTGACAGTTCTGCCCACAGGTAGGGTACACCCGCATGGCACATTAGCAATACTCTGAATCTGAGCAGCAGATTCTTTCCTCCTCTGATGCTAGTCACCTCAAAGTTTGATCCAGTACGCCTCACAATGCCTCGCTCCGTCTACAAGCTGACTCTGTCAACCAAAGCAGCATTCTGCACTACTTTCTCAGTCATCCACAGAGATTCCAAAGGCTATGAAGTCATTCTTGCAAGGATCCCAAAATCTGCGCAGTGGTCTACCTCTTTTTCTAGACCCATCGCGAGATTCAGAGTTCAGCGCACTCTTTGGGATCCTGTAATCTGGCATTCACTTGACATGTCCAGGCCATCTGAGTCTTTTCTTACGAATCAACATTCCCATGAATGACATAGCACAATTTAACACTTCCACATTTGTCACCTTGTCTTGCCATCTTATTCGAAGAATTTTACGCAAGCATCTGATATGAAAGCTGTTTAGTCTTTTGGCATGTTTGACATAAGTTGCCTGTGTTTGAGCCATATAGAGGCATGTATAAAACACGTCTCATAAATATGGATTTTCATTTTAGTTGACAATTTGTTATTGTTCCAGGCTCAGTCTTGGAAAAGACAAAAGTTCCTGGCTGCTTTGCCGATTCTACTAGTGAGTGCAGCGTCAAGATCTACATTGCTGGTAACAGTAAAGCCAAGGTAGCAAAATTGGTCAACAGCATCTGGACGAATATCTAATTGATACCTGAAACTGGTTCTGAAGAGCCTTGGAGCACGATAATAGTATTTTTCAAGCTTATTGCTCGCCCAGAGATTTTGCATGAATCAGAGAACTTGGTAATAAGATGTTGTAGGACATCAACACTGTGAACCACAAGAGTTACATCATCTGCAAATAACAAGTCTCTTATGACCCCTCCACAGGTCCCAGGGAAACATCTACCCACATAAACTTGGATTTTTAAAAACAAATTCTGTAGCATTCTTATTCCTGTGAATCACAGCTGAACCTCTACAGATCCAAAACAGCATGTGAAGGAAATGTTGCTCTGAAAATTTAAGATGTGCAAAAAACAAGCAGCTCTTCCAGTTTATAGCCTGGGGTACATCTTTCTAACCTGAGCAATTGTGCTTCGTACCTAAGTGCTTGTCTACACTGCAACTTAGTGTGCAGTGATCCAGGGTGAGAATATAAGATCCCATGTAGGCATGCCCTTAGATGGTCAAGTTGAAGTCAGCTACTAAATGCATCATATTAACCCAATTACGTAGCTTGAAGCATGGCAAATGAGGGAGCAAATCTGCTCCAGATTCTCCTCTTATCAGTTTTTTCTATAGTGCTTGGATTCTCTCAATTCCTTTCCAGACAAGTGAGAACAGGACTCAAAATGTTTTTCCATCCTTGTCTGTCCACAAACAATTGTGATTTAACCAGCAGTTAGTATAGTAAATGGAATGTGTGCAACAATACAGTAAATGGTAGACTAGGAAGTCTCGTAACATTTTATTATACAATAAGTACATGTCTATCATATGTAAGAGATTAGACTTCTCAAGCTTCAGTTGTGCCTAGTGCAAATCCTCAATCTTCAGTTGTGCCTAGTGCAGTTGCATGTTCTGTATCTCTTTAAAACAGCTATTGTGTTATACACATGGCTGACTTTAAAATATATTAGTGGTAAATATTTTGGGAAAGGATAACTGGAAATAGACTTGAATGCAGGTGAATGTGTCACATGGCCAAGAAGTCTCTAAATGTACTGTTTCTAAGGAAACAGGGTGCTTAATCAAAAAGAGCCAAATTTATACTGAAGACAATGTGCTGCCATTGACACAAGTAAATCAAAAGGGGGAATTCCCATCTCCCAACACATTTTTATTAAATGGAATGTTAGCTACAGAAGCTACTGTCTTTCTGAGACAAGATTTTGATTGTAAGCTAAAAATTGCATTGACTAAAAGGTAAATATCTCTATAAATACAGAATCTTTGTCCTGTAGAAGCATAAAAACCTGCCTTGGTATGTCTTAAATATATTTTCATTTGGAAATCAAAGACCTCTTTCTCAAGTAAAGGTTATACAGGTTTCTAATCAAATTAATATATGAACATCTGCGAAAACATGTCTGCCACATGTGACAACCTTAAGCCTTCTGTGTTAGAAGGTGCAAATTCACACATGACAGAGGGCCAGTTCATGGCTCTCCACACTGCTTAGACCCTATGTAGGTTCTTCAGGAAGAACCTAGATAACCGAGAAGGTGTACAGCCATGCCTCCAAATTCCCTTCCATGCCATCTAGCAGAGTTGGCTTGTCAGAGGGTAGTGAGGCAGATGTGCTCTCCAGAGCTCATGAAGCACTGTGATTACCTGACGCACAATGTTTCCATGATTTCCATAGGGATAGTATTTATCCACCTTCCTTCTCTCCTCAAATGTGGGACTGCGTCAATATGCCACAATCCATCCTTAAATGAATTTGCACTGTGTTGCCATTTCTCCTTCTCTTAGCAAAGTGAAGTAGGGTGTACCATTCCAATGCAGAAATGTCTGTGGTCTTAACTAGAAGCAGCTGTTCAGTCTGTGATCTTATAATGTGAGAAGATCGAAAGAAACAAAAAAGAGAATGTGATGCAAATATGCATGTTTAGTGGATGAAACTCTTTGAGGTCATACCGCTCTCACTGTCCTAGTGCTTTATTCAAGAGCTGTGTCAGGTTCGTTACTCTTAACTCTGAAGCTCAAACAGTGCTTCATGTTAGCTAATGTGAAGACTGAGCAGATATTACACAGCATGTATCAGTACTATAACCGAGATACTCTTATCAAAATAAAAAACTGTTTCATTGACTAATGTGGCAGCTAACTGCCTTCCTTCTGTCTACAGAATCTTAGTTTCTCCAGGCCTGACTCTCAGAAATGCTGAGCACTGGCACCCACAAAAATCAGACTTTATAATTCTAGTCAGTGATGAGTACAATTGGAGAGAGAACCATTGTAAGTCATCTCTTAAACAGACTAAGGAGCAGTTTGGAAAGCAAGACCTCAGTGTTCCTCTTCTATATGAGAAGGCTAGCAGTTCATAGCCAGCCTGGATTGCAGAGTGGGAGTCAGGGATGCAGACATGCTCCTCCAGGAAGGCCAGTCTATGAGAGTCCTATTTTATCAAGGAGGTTATAGAGACAGAGAGTTTAAAGCCAGAAGGGACCACTATAATCATCTAGTCTGATCCCCTGTATGTCACAGGCCACCAACATCAGCATACTAAACCCAACAATGGAATTGAAACTAAAATAAATGAGACCTACAGGAGACTAGACTATTATGTGCCACAAGCAGAGAAATGGATGGACCGAGGTGCACCAATGCTCATGGCTTCTGCAATGGCAGGGAAATGATTAAATGTGATATAAGGTGGCCCGTGGCTTGTTCCACCATTACTTTCAAGTGCTAGGATTGGCTGCCCACAAAGGTGGTGGAAGTAGCTGAACTAAACAGAATCATTTTCTTAATCATAATATCCTTTCCCATTTATATAGCAACTCTTCCTTATAAATAAAAAAAAAAGAAGATAGAACTTCTACCGTTTTAATTTGTTTAGCTGATAGAAAAATCAGTCAGGACTATACAGAGCTATATTTAACAGGCAAGGCTAAACATTGCATCAAAAATATAAGTAATGGATGAGATGACTAAAATGAAGTTATACTGAGATAGTAGCCTAAATACTATTGTGATGTCCAAGCTGTTAAGCATTCAGGTGGTCACATGCATAACATTCAGCTGCCTATTTCAATCAAGTTATAGGGATGGACTGAACCAGAATCACGTCACTAACTGGACACGTGCGAGATGCAAGATGATTCTCTCAGAGATGGGCTAGATTAACAAGTCATCCCATCTTATCTTGAAACAAATCAGCTATGCTTATCCTTATGGTGGCTCATAGCAACTATGTCATGTCTACCATTAAGAGTATCTAAGATATCTACGGATATCTTGCTCTCTTATGATAAATACCAGCTTCAAATAAGAAGCATTCATAATAGACATCTCTTACAACAGAGATTAGCTATTTGCCTTCCCACGTTTTGAAATGCACAAATATTAAAATGTACAGAACATCTTGACATTCCTGTGTCCAGGAGCACTTTCATTGCATTTTGGGAGGAGGGAACTGCTCCTTCATGGGGAGGAACCTGGATGCTGGTTACCTCTGGCAGCAGGCAGTGCTCCACCCCGCTCCCAACTCACCATCCAGAGGGATGGTGCCCTGGCAACGAGGGATGAGGAATCTCCCCCAGAGCCATGTACCCCCCCACCTCCCAAGGCTTGGAGAATTGTAGCCACCACTCCCAAGAGAAAATAAAGGATGATGGTGGTTGGTGACTCCCTTCTAAAGGGGACAGAGGCCTCCCATCTGCAGACCTGACCTGGCATCCCAGGAGGTGTGCCACTTCCCAGTGGCTTGTATGTGCTACATTACAGAAGGATTCATAGATTCATAGACTCTAGGACTGGAAGGGACCTCGAGAGGTCATCGAGTCCAGTCCCCTGCCCTCATGGCAGGACCAAATACTGTCTAGACCATCCCTGATAGACATTTATCTAACCTACTCTTAAATATCTCCAGAGATGGAGATTCCACAACCTCCCTAGGCAATTTATTCCAGTGTTTAACTACCCTGACAGTTAGGAACTTTTTCCTAATGTCCAACCCTAAATCTCCCTTGCTGCAGTTTAAGCCCATTGCTTCTTGTTCTATCATTAGAGGCTAAGGTGAACAAGTTTTCTCCCTCCTCCTGATGACACCCTTTTAGATACCTGAAAACTGCTATGATGTCCCCTCTCAGTCTTCTCTTTTCCAAACTAAACAAACTCAATTCTTTCAGTTTCCTTCATAGGTCATGTTCTCAAGACCTTTAATCATTCTTGTTGCTCTTCTCTGGACCCTCTCCAATTTTTCCACATCTTTCTTGAAATGCAGTGCCCAGAACTGGACACAATACTCCAGTTGAGGCCTAACCAGCGCAGAGCAGAGCGGAAGAATGACTTCTCATTTCTTGTTTACAACACACCTGTTAATGCATCCCAGAATCACGTTTGCTTTTTTTACAACAGTATCACACTGTTGACTCATATTTAGCTTGTGGTCCACTATGACCGCTAGATCTCTTTCTGCCATACTCCTTCCTAGACAGTCTCTTCCCATTCTGTATGTGTGAAACTGATTGTTCCTTCCTAAGTGGAGCACTTTGCATTTCTCTTTATTGAATTTCATCTGGTTTACCTCAGACCATTTCTCCAATTTGTCCAGATCATTTTGAATTTTGACCCTATCCTCCAAAGCAGCTGCAATCCCTCCCAGTTTGGTATCGTCTGCAAACTTAATATGCGTACTTTCTATGCCAACATCTAAGTCATTGATGAAGATATTGAACAGAGCCGTTCCCAAAACAGACCCCTGCGGAACCCCACTCGTTATACCTTTCCAGCAGGATTGGGAGCCATTAATAACTACTCTCTGAGTACGGTTATCCAACCAGTTACTCACCCACCTTATAGTAGCCCCATCTAAATTGTATTTGCCTAGTTTATCGATAAGGATATCATGCGAGACCGTATCAAATGCCTTACTAAAGTCTAGGTATACCACATCCACCGCTTCTCCCTTATCCACAAGGCTCGTTATCCTATCAAAGAAAGCTGTCAGATTGGTTTGACATGATTTGTTCTTTACAAATCCATGCTGGCTATTCCCTATCACCTTACCACCTTCCAAGTGTTTGCAGATGATTTCTTTAATTACTTGCTCCATTATCTTCCCTGGCACAGAAGTTAAACTAACTGGTCTGTAGTTTCCTGGGTTGTTTTTATTTCCCTTTTAGTAGATGGGCACTATATTTGCCCTTTTCCAGTCTTCTGAGTCTCAGTCTTGCTGAGGATCATCTGATCCTCTGACCAGCACCCCATGCTGCTCACGTATGATACTGCAAGGTGTGACCCTGAGCAGATAAGGAGTGACTACAGGACTCTGAGAATGAGGATTAAGGAGTTAGGGGCGCAGATAGTGTTCTCATCAATCCCTTCAATCAAGGATAAGGGTCTGGGCAGAGACAGACACATCCTGGAGGTAAATACATGGCTGTACAGATGGTGTCATCAGGAAGGTTTAGGATTCCTCAGGGGATCCTTTTCCAAGAAGAAAGACTGGTGAGCAGAGATGAGGCCTGCCTGTCAAGGAAGAGGAAGTTATCTTCAGATACAGACTGGCTAACCTAGTGAGGTGGGTTTTAACCTAGGTTTGATAGGGGCAGGAGACAGCACCCCAACACGTAGAGAGCTAGGTGAAAGGTCAAGATCTGAGAAGGAACATGAGAAATCACAGCTTGGCCAAAGGAGAGACAAGAGGGACTATACAAGGGAAATCTAGTAAACAGGTGTCTATACAGCACTTGGAGGAGAGTAAGGTGATCAGGAACAATGAACATGGATTCATCAAGGGAAAGCCTGACTAACCTGATTGCCTTCTCTGTTGAGACAACTGGCTCTGTGGATATGGGGAAAGCGGTAGATGTGATATACACCACTACCTTGATATAACGCCACCCGATATAATACAAATTTGGATATAATCCGAAAAGCAGTGC
The DNA here is from genome assembly GCF_025201925.1 of Gopherus flavomarginatus. NCBI lineage: Eukaryota > Metazoa > Chordata > Testudines > Testudinidae > Gopherus > Gopherus flavomarginatus. Next base: position 23,746,881 of record NC_066618.1, on the reverse strand, counting down.
TCTGGGGAGACGGGGCTGCGCACTCCGGTGGATCACAGCAAGTTCAATATAATATGGTTTCACCTATAACGCAGTAAGATTTTTTGGCTCCCAGGGACAGCGTTGTATCGAGGTAGAGGTGTATCTTGACTTTAGTGAAGCTTTTGATACGATCTCCCACAGTACGTTAAAAAAGTATAGATTGGGTGAATGGACTGTAAGGTGGCTAGAAAGCTGGCTTGATCGTCGGGCTCAACGGTAGTGATCAACAACTCAGTATCTTATTGGCAGCCAGTATCAAGCAGAGTGCCCCAGGGGTTGATCCTGGGGCCGGTTTTGTTCAACATCTTCATTAATGATATGGATGATGGAATGGATTGCCCCCTCAGCAAGTTTGCAGATGACACTAAGCTGAGGGGAGAGGTAGATACACTAGAGGGTAGAGATAGGGTCCAGAGTGACTTAGACGAATTGGAGGATTGGGCTAAAAGAAATCTGATGAGGTTCAACCAATGCAGAGTCCTGCACTTAAAATGGAAGAATCCCGTGCACTGCTACAGGCTGGGGACCGACAGTCTAAGCAGCAGTTCTTCAGAAAAGGACCTGGGGATTACAGTGGAGGAGAAGCTGGATATGAGTCAACAGTGTGGCCTTGTTGCCGAGAAGGCTAGCGGCATAAAAGGCTGCATCAGTAAGAGCATTGCCAGCAGATCAAGGGAAGTGATTATTCCCCTTTATTTGGCACTGGTGAGGCCACATGTGGAGTATTCTGTCCAATTTCCCCCCCCACACTACAGAAAGAATGTGGACCAATTGGAGCAAGTCCAACAGAGGGCAACGAAAATTATTAGGGAGGTGGGGCACATGACTTATAAGGAGAGTCTGAGGGAACTGGGCTTATTTAGTCTGCAGAAGAGAAGAGTGAGGGAAGATTTGATTGCAGCCTTCAACTACCCGAGGGTGATTCCAAAGAGAATGGAGCTCGGCTGTTCAAAGTGGTGGCAGATGACAGAACAAGGAGCAAAAGTCTCAAGTTGCAGTGGGGGATGGGTCTAGGTTGGATATTAGGAAAACACTATTTCACTAGGAGACTGGTGAAGCACTGGAATAGGTTACCTAGGGAGGTGGTGGAATCTCCATCCTTAGAGGTTTTTTTGGCCCAGCTTGACAAAGCCCTGGCTGGGATGATTAGTTGGGAATTGGTCCTGCTTTGAGCAGGGGGTTGGACTAGATGACTTCCTGAGGTCCCTTCCAACGCTGATATTGATGTGATTGACCGGCCAGTTGGTAACTCTGAGGTTCTGCTGTATACATTTGCACTGAGGTAGAGATAGAAGTGGGAGGCAGACATGTTGAAAGTCTCTAGGTAAGATAAAAGTGAAAAACATGGTAGGGGTCTACAGTAGACCACCTAACCAGGAAGAAGAGGTGGATGAGACTTTTTTTTGTTTTTAAACAACTAACAATATAATCCAAAACACAGGACTCCATGGTGATGGGGGGCTTCAACCACCTAGATATCTTCTGGGGAAATAACACAGCAGGGCACAGATTATCCAAGAAATTCTTGCAATGCATTGGAGAGAATTTTTTGTTACCTACAGTGGAGAAAGTGACTAGGGGAGTGTCTATTCTGGATTTGATTCTGACAGACAGGGAGGAACAAACTGAGAATCTGAAGGTGGAAAGTAGCTTAAGTGAAAGTGATCATGAAATGATTGGAGTTCATGATTCAATGGAATGGTAAGAGGGAAAACAGCAGAATAAAGACAATGAACTTCAAGAGCGCAGACTTAAGTAAACTCAGAGTATTGGTAGGTAAGATCCCATGGGAAGTAAGGTGAAGGGAGAAAAGAGTTCAGGAGAGTTGGCAATCTTTAAAAAAGACATTATTAAGGACACAAAAGCAAACTATACCAATGCATAGGAAAGATAGGAAGTATGGTAAGAGGCTACTCTGGCTTAACTAAGGGTAACTTGTCATAGAAGGAAATGAATAAATGAAATACATTGCCTCCTGTTAAAGCTACTTCCTTACTGAAAATATTTAAGGGAACTTCATGAATACTAGATTTATAGATCTGTGCAAAGTTTGCATCTATCAAATATCTTTATTTTCACAAACTGTTAAGAAAATTCTGAAGAAGTATTAAATGTCACCATAGTGTGCTTAAAAAGTATGTATAGACCAATTAAATATAGGATAATTATCAGACAAGATGAATTTAAGGATCCTTCAGAGAATATCTTATTTTATCCTAATTCATGTTAAAAAAAACCATAATGTAGTACACAAATAATGGACACACTTTTAGCATAGATTATCAAAAATGATAGTTACTAAGAGTGTTTAGGAGCCAAACAGCAGAAATAGAGACGACGCAAATCTGTCCATTGCACTAACCTCCAAAGGGAAACCATTTTCATATAATAAGCAAGCTGTAAGGAGTGAGACAAATTTAGTATAAACATAAATCTTCAATAATATTGGAGTATGATGAGATCATGTGATTTACTTGTCTCTTTAATGGGCCTGATCCTATCCTCATTGAATGGAATGTATTCCTCTTGCCTTCAGTGGCAGCAGTACAAGGCCCTGACTTATTTATCTGGAAGGTTCTGGGTGATTGTCATTAAACCGAAAACTTGTTAAACATGAATTGTATTTGTTCCCAGGAAACTTAACACTGCTAAAAACCTGGAAAAATTCATGATATAAAATATGTGAATATGATACAAATCTGTAGGTTATCCAAAGTCAGATTATATTTTCAGATGTTTTAAACTGTGGATACATGCTGAGTAACCAAGCTGAGAAAGAGAAAGATTAGTGGCATGGAATAGTTTAGTGACATCATGAGACAGATCACCAAATCATATTTGCCTTTTTGGAAGGCAAGTCTGTGTTATATGGAGAATTGAAATAGCTCTGTTTAAAAATAGTCAAGTGGTAAGCAAGAAAAGTGTCCATGCAAACTGTAAAGAAACATGAACATTATGTTTTATTTCCTTCCTCTAGATCCACTTTCCAACAGTATCGTGACTTCAAAAATCTTGATACAACAGTAAATTGTTCTCTTTGAACTAAAACTTGAATTTTAAGCAGTGCATTTATAGTTGATTTGCATTGGCAATTGCAAGTGCTCGGACATAACATGTTGTAGCTTTTTTCTATTTTGAAATCTTGGTACCTTAATCTATCAGAAATTTCTGTGTCTGGGTCTATTTCTAACTAGATTTGGCCACAGGAAATTAAACTAATTTAAAATTAAAGGTGGGGGGGAAAGGAGAGGAGTAAAAAAAAACCTTTATGATTGTAATCTGTATTATGTGGCTCTGATGCCTTTAGATACCTAACTCCTTTTTTGTCTGTGAAAATTTCAAATATTAAAACCATGTTGGATATAATTGTGCTTTACAACTTGTGAATAGATTAATTTTAACAGCTTTTCAGGTCTTGTGTAAGAAGAACATTAGTGGAATCTCTCTCTTTCTCCCCCATTCCCTTCTTTCCCTCATTTCAAATATAGAGGAACCTGGTTAAACCTTCTAACTTATTTTTCACAGAAAATCATTCTGCCCCTCCAGATGTTACTACTTACACCTCAGAACACTCAATACAAGTAGAAAGACCACAAGGATCAACAGCAAGGGTGGCACCAAAATATGGCAATGCTGAACTTATGGAAACTGGTGATGGTATGTCACAAAGCAATTGTTTTCTTTAACGTTGTAACTTACCCCTTTTTTGTGGTTTACTGTACACATCTGCTTCTTGTTTCTTTTGGCCACATTTCACTGAGGAGCACGTACAAGCAAAGTTACAGCATCTTTGAGTCCTAAAATAAACTGGCATATGTGAAGCCAATACTCGGCATGAATAAATGCTTCTTAATTAGTGGAGCAGATTCCCAATAGAAAAAACTGATATTTGCTAAAGTTCAATAAAGTAAAACAGCGAATCTCTGTATATCTCACTTAATGATGTGTAACTAAATTAAACTAGGTACTGTGTGAAGCTCTTCTGTTTTCAAATGACAGAGTATATGATGTACCAATAGAGCTACATCTTAAGGTGACTTTTGGGCAAAGTTTTTGTTTTCTGAATATATTTTTTTGAAAAACAGTTGTTTGTAAAACCTTCCATATTTATTGCTCCTCTTTTCTAAAACAGATTAAACAAAATTGCAACCAAGATGGGACTTTTAAGACCAAGAGTATCTTACATACAGTTGTCTTCAACTATAGAAACAACCTCTGCTCTAATATGGTAAAAATGTTGCTAGCTTGGGAGAAAAGACAGGAAGGTGGTACTTCTGCAATGCTGTTAGAGGCTTGAACTCAGGAGCAGATATCATGTACATTACAGAGGTGAAGTGCGCTATCAAGCATAAGTAAGGAGGAAAGTACTTTATAGGAATATATAGTAGGTGCCCAAGGGCCCCAATCAGAATCCTGTTTGGCTTGGTGCTGTATAAACACACATGGTAACTTCTGGAGATTGTTATTAAAACATCCTTATCTAATGGCCAGTGGAATTCACTATAGGGCTATTTCAGGATTACACTGTCAGTTGCAATGAAGTACAACGCTACCCCGATATAATGCGACCCGCTATAACATGAATTCAGATATAATGCAGTAAAGCAGCGCTCTGGAGGGGGGTGGGAGGGGCTGCACACTCCGACGGATCAAAGCAAGTTCGATATAACATGGTTTCACCTATAACGCAGTAAGATTTTTTGTCTCCCACGGACAGCGTTATATCGGAGTAGAGGTGTAACATGACAATGTGAACAGCTACAGGGTGGGGAAGGATAGGGCCCAGGACAGAAGTCTGCTACTGTGTAAGAGGCAGCCCAAAATGAATGACAAGATAAAAACCTGTGACCAGCTTCCCTTGCTGACTGAATCTGTAGTCTCAGTTGCAGTTTGATGAAAGCTTTCTAGTTATGCAGTGACCCCAGTGGCTAAGAGAGAAGCCTGTGCTTAGATTTCTGTCTCCTCACTAGCCATCAACAAAGTCACCTCAAAGACTGTTTTAAGCATTTTGAAAAAGATTATTTCCAGGGAATGTTTCTTCACTGTGCTCCTCTCCCCCAAAGCCCGCGTGCTGTTTCCCCTCTAACTCTAATTCACTTTCTGAAACTGCTGTGTTATTTGTTTTGGGTTTCTGTGTTTGTTTTTTAAACCAAACCTCACTGTTCATTTTTAAACCATGATCTAAATGTCTTAATGTTGAATACATTCTGCTGAGTCACAGTACGGCATGAAACTGTCGTTGTGATGGCATTGCAGTTCTAGCCTTTTTCTTACTCCCCAACTGACATCTGGTGGCGCGCAGCTCAGCGGTCTACTTATATCTCCATTGATCCCTATTCTACAGGAGTACCAGTGAGCAGCAGAGTGTCAGCAAAGATTCAACAGCTGGTCAATACCCTAAAACGACCCAAACGACCACCATTACGAGAGTTCTTTGTAGATGACTTTGAGGAATTGTTAGAAGGTAAAATGACTGTTTTTCAAAAGGTTTTGGAATCTAATTAACACTTGATAAAATGTTTCCTTGTTTGTCTTGGACTGCTACTTTCTAGTAGGCAGGTCCTAAGCAGGTTGGCTGCCACTAAGAGCAGTAATGCAGTGGGACCTGCTTATAGTGAACTTGAATGCACTGAGTAAAATCTTAGTTCCACCTTGTTTGCCCAACTTGTAGTACTGATTATAGTGAACCTCTGCTTAGAATAAAATCACTTTGTGTATGAAAGAGAGTGGAGGAAAAAACTCTGTTCTAAGAGTATTTACTGTGTGCTACGTCTTTTCCTTTCATGCGTCTGGGTCAGTCTGAAAGACCCAGTCTGTGAAGAAGGAGAAGGAGGAGTGAATGTTGGATGCACATCTTGCATACCTGTTAATAAAATCATTGAAAATGATAGCTGGAAATGTAGTAGAGACAATAATAAAATGAATAATAACCATGCAATTGGACTGCTACTTTCTAGTAGGCACATCCTAAGCTGGTTGACTGCCACTGGCACTAGAAAAGGTTCAGAAAAGGGCAACTAAAATTATTAGGGGTTTGGAGAGGGTCCCATATGAGGAAAGATTAAAGAGGCTAAGACTCTTCAGCTTGGAAAAGAGGAGACTAAGGGGGGATATGATAGAGGTATATAAAATCGTGAGTGATGTGGAGAAAGTGGATAAGAAAAAGTTATTTACTTATCCCATAATACAAGAACTAGGGGTCACCAAATGAAATTAATAGGCAGCAGGTTTAAAACAAATAAAAGGAAGTTCTTCCTCATGCAGCGCACAGTCAACCTGTGCAACTCCTTACCTGAGGAGGTTGTGAAGGCTGGGACTATAACAGCATTTAAAAGAGAACTGGATAAATTCATGGTGGTTAAGTCCATAAATGGCTATTAGCCAGGATGGGTAAGGAATGGTGTCCCTAGCCTCTGTTTGTCAGAGGGTGGAGATGGATGGCAGGAGAGAGATCACTTGATCATTGCCTGTTAGGTTCACTCCCTCTGGGGCACCCGGCATTGGCCACTGTCGGTAGACAGATTCTGGGCTAGATGGACCTTTGGTCTGACCCGGTACGGCCGTTCTTATGTTCTTATAATTGTTTTTTTAAAAAACAAGCTTGCTGACCATGATGTCTTGCCATACTGTGGCAAGTCAAATTATTTTAATAAAAGCATATAACAAAGCAGTATGATCCAATATAACTTAAATCAGTGTACTATTTACCAATAGTTCCACCTTGCTACTACATTTTTTTTATCAAGGAAAAATGAAAATTTTCCATCTCTTCTTAAAAGAAAAAGTTACCTTGATGTGACGTTTGAATAGCTCTAGGATTTTTTTTTTTGAAGAGCAAACTTACTTATGCATGCTGCTTATGCTTACAGTACAAATATGAGAAAAAGAAATTACATAAGGATTTTCGATGATGCTGTCCATAGATCCATTTATTAATTGCTTCATCTCAACTTTAAGAAAGTTAAGAGTTAAATCACTATACTTCTCCACATCTTATTCATATAGGTACAGTACTGGAGGCTTATGAAACTGTGCACAGTATTCTCCACATGTACTAACATTTTATTTTCAGGCTATTTTACAAGGGTAACTTATTCTCTTGGTTACATGGGCATAAACAAGGCATAGAATTTATATAGTAATTGTTGGTTTTGTTTTGTTGTTTTCATAATAAGTTCAACAGCCGGATCCAAACCAACCAAAACCAGAAGGAGCTCAGATGTTGGCTATGCGTGGGGAACAATTGGGTGTGGTTACAAATTGGCCACCTTCTCTGGAAGCAGCATTGCAGCGATGGGGGACCATTTCGCCAAAAGCTCCTTGCCTCACCACTATGGACACTAATGGAAAACCACTCTACATTCTCACTTATGGTAAGCACTCTTTTTTAAGCTTCCTTGCTACATTTTTAAGAGAAAAAAGATTCTTACAATAGTTATGCTGCATATTTGACTATGGAAAAACATTTCTACTGGTAGTGCTCTTATTTATTTAATAAATTTTGCTTGGTTAAGAAATGGGAGTATGCATTTTTTGCAAAAATACACAGTCTAATACACTAATAAGGGGAAGGAGGGAGACAGAGTTTATGCCAGCAATGCCTCTGGTATTATAAAATAAAATAACTTTTTAAATGGTCATGCGTATTAAGCCAGACTTTGTTCAAGGTGTAAATCCAGAGTAATTCCATAGTCCTCTGGTGTTGCACTGGCTTTGACATCAAACATGCACCCAAGTAGGTTAAAGTAGATTCACAGAATCTACTGCACTGTGAACTGTGCTAATTATGCCATCTGTTGCAACAGATAGGTGCCAGAAAAGATAGATTCACATAAGGGTGTCTCTCTTAAATGACTTCCATCTAAATATGGGATGTTCATGGGGTGCTCAAAGGGATTGTTCTCTTCACACGTTACTAAAACAAAGTTGATTGTTGGCACTCTTCATTTGCCTGAAGTAAACCCGGGTTTACCTTTAGTGGTCTTTAGCTCCCCTGTCTAGCGGGGGTTTGGAATGCCATTGAGTCAATACTTTTCACACATTGTATTTGAAGAGTGCCATGTTGTTCAGAGTTGATCCTTCCATCTGACTAATGAACGACATTGACTTACTGCAAAGCGAATCCGCTCCTAGACCGAAAACATTATGTCTGCAGCAGTGGAGAGGAGGGCTGGTAAAACACAAGTACTTCAAGAATCGAAGTTCAGATTATCATGCCTCAAACCTTTCCCCCGGATTAATTGAATTTAGGAAGCAAACCTGTGATTCACCATTGATCAGTGGTCCTGATCTTCCTTGAGGAGGTTTCTTTGCCAATGAGAAAAAAAAAGTATGAGTTTAAAGATCTGAAAATAGGTGGTAACAAAATAGCAATAGTGGTATTATGTACCGAATGCCCCAAATAAACTGAGGAAGAAGGAGAATTAGTCCGTACTGAGAATTCAGCTATTGCAGGCTAGGGGAGCCTATCCGTAGGGGTGAAGTAAGCATGTTTCTAATACCAAAGAGAGAATTTGATAGTACAGTAGTGTGCCAAAAAGGTAGGGGAGCAGTTTAATATATTAAACATTTAATCCTGGGGTTCTATAGTGATACATATTTAAGGGAACTGTAAGAATTTCTAAGAAGAGACTTGACTTAACCCTTACAAAGCTCTACTCTCCTGCACTCTTCAATAGTAGATGTGACACCATCTACAAAATTATTAGGCTTATTTTGCTTTTAACTTCCAGGAAGTAATCATTGATTTCTAAACCTACCATAGTTAGAGTTGAGAACGCACCAGGTTGTAACTATTCAGGTAAGTATGGGGTCTGAGATGTTCAAAAAGGGCATCCTTTTAGCAGAAAGAGTAGTGGCTATCTTTGCTTGAAACAGTAAACTTAAATCAGTCCAGAACCACCACCACCCCCCCCCCCCCGGGTATTGTTCAACACTTAAGATATCTGAAACTGAAAGACTGAAGGTAAATTCATTTTTCCCTCCAGTCTGTGCATTTGATAATGCTTTTGAAGATCATTTTCACTGTTTCCTTTACATAACAATTTCCCCTGATCAGGAGAGAGAAACTTTTTAAAAAACATCTAAAACCTAATTATTCAACCGCAAAACTTCATAAGGAACTCACTGGCAGGTATAGGACCAGAAAGTACTGTGAACTCTTCTTCATTAACTAGATGTCAAGCTGACATTCTCACTTCAGTGAGAAATGTTAATCTCTATTATGAATCTTATCTGTTTTTTCTTCAGTTAAAATACACTTATATTTGAAATACAGTTAAAACTACAGCCAGCTGCCATTCTATTGGTGACATTGTGGCTATTATTATTATTTATTAATTTGTCTTTTTGTAACACCTACGAACCCTAGTTATGGACCAGGACCCCATTGTGCTATGTGCTGTACAAAATGATAGTCCTTGCTCTGAAAGCTTATGATCAAAACAGCAAAGACAGGTACAGCGTAGGGGAAGAGGGACAAGACGCACGTGGAGTAAACAATGTGATGGCAGCAAATGGCATTTGGGCTCCATGATTTTTTCTTTCTTTGCCAGTAGCTTTACTAAAGAGGGGAGAAGCTGAAGGAGAAGGAGGGGTCATTGAGGGGAAAGGAATGTGAGGGGGCAGGGAAGGGGAGAAGGGGGTAAGTAGAGTGATGCTGAGGTCATGACACTGATAGGGAGAGGAAAGGGGAGGCATAGTGCCAACAGCCAATGAGTCAAAACTGTAGAAAGTTCTCCAAAGGACCAAATGTTCCTGCTTTGGCGTCCTCTGCCCTTGCCTTCCCACTTTTGTGAAACACTGCATTAATCCCTTGTCAGGATTGAGCCCACAAAAGGGGGGGGGGAGAGGGGAGGAGGGAGAGAGAGAGGAATCCTCATTGTATCATCATCATTCTCCCTGTAGGGAAGCAGTACGGTACTAAAGCTTTAAAGCCTCACCTGCTCTGTAGAGTGAATCCCGCTGCATGCACTTGAGCATGTGATCCTGTGTAGTTGGAGTTTCCACTCTTTCCCTTGTGAAGCTATTCCACAATCTCGTTACCTCCTTAACTCTTAACTGATATTCAGTCTGAATTTTATTTTCACCTGGCTGTTCCCAGTATTCAGTTATACTCCCTTGGAACACCCTAAATAAGTGAGTTAGCTTGTTGGTAGTCACTCTTCAAATGCTGGTAGGCTTTAGTTCTGTCACTGTCACACTTCTCCCTCCTTGTCTTTGTTGTCATTAGGCCAAGCTGTACATCTAGTTTAATCTTTCGTCAATGATGAATCCTTTCAGCCCTTTAAATGTTCAGGTGAGGGGCAGGGAGGATTTATCTTTCCCTCCTAATTGTCAACAGCTTTCTGGCAATGAAGGTCCCAGCTTCCTATTCAGTGTCAGTAATCGCCTGCCACCTTAAAAAAATTCACAGTATTTCACATCACCTCAGTATTTCCAATTCTAACTATTACTCCTGGAGGAATTCTGCACCACTGCACGATGTTTCAGGCACCCAGAGCAGCAAGTGGAGAGGTGAATCACTGCGAGGGAGAGGAGAAGGGGGAAGGCGGGACTGGGGATGCTCCAACCAGCGGCTCCTACCCGGCTGGGTTGGGGGTGGGAGGGGGTGGCACTTCCTCTTCCCTTGCAAGGAGCAGCTGAGGCCAGGGCTGAGTCAGACCCACTCCCAGAAACCTCCCCCGCTTGCTGGAAGCTCCACACTCCTCCTCCCCACCAGCTTCCTGCTCCCCCATCCACCCAACCCCTCCTGCCCCCAGACCTCCTGCCCCCAGAAGAGTCTCATCCCCTGAATCTGCAGCCCCCTGCACCCAGACCCCTTGCCAGGTCCCATCCTCCCCGCAGCACCCCATCCCCACCCCTGCACCCAGACTATTCCCCACTAAAACCCCCGCACTATACCTCCACCCCAATGATCCGCCCTCCCCCTTACACCTGGACCGCCCTGATGAGCCCTCCCTGCCCCCGCACTGGACCACCACCTCACCAAGGCCCACTCCCCCAGCACTGGGACCCCCCACTGAGGTCTGCACACCAAGCTCTCCCCTTCCCCACGCTAAACCTTAACCAACTTCACCTGGACCCCCCTCCTTGGAGAATTTCATTTCCCCTATACCCAGAACCCCACAATGAGCCTCTGTGCATCTAGATCCCCCTGCACCCAGACCTCCCACTGAGCTGCCCACGCCCAGATTGCTCCACACAGAATCCTCTCTCTTCACACCTGGATTCCCCAACACTTAGGCCTCTCCTGCACTTGGATTCTGCCAGGCTGAGTCTGCCAGCCCGCACCTGGTGCACCTGGTATGGAGGAACAGGATCCCCTGGGATTTCTGGGGCAAGGCAGGTCCTTGTGCTGTGTCAGGATTGTGTGTGGCCTCACTGCCAAGTCCATGTCTCGAGGGTGAGGGAGAGAATGCAGGGTGATCCCCGACCTCTGTGCAACCAGTAACTAGTGCTCCCCACTGCTATGTTGGAGCCTGCACATTTATATATGGAAAAATAAAATTTGCAGAATTTTGCAAATTTTTAAAAGGTGTGCAAAAAATTTTGGGGTGCAGCATTCCCTCAGAAGTATAAGTTTGAGGGGAAACTGCTGTTAGAGTGGCAAAGATAACTACTGTACCATAAAAGCAGCAAAGAATCCTGTGGCACCTTATAGACTAACAGACGTTTTGGAGCATGAGCTTTCGTGGGTGAATACCCACTTCGTCAGATGCATGTCTGTACTGTACCATAGTGCATTTTAAAAGGGCTTAAGTGAGGGCCTCTGTAGATAAGAATTCACCTATGCCATATAGAAAACTTCCACTTCCTAAGTCTAAGAAGTGATGTTTCTTTCATATGTACTCTGAAATTGCTTTTAGCTTCCCTCTCACACCATTTATTACACTGCAAGCTCTCATCCAATCCCCTACATCCCTTAGATCTTCTCTCATTACCTTGCAAGTTTCTCTCTTCCATTTATTGTGCAGCATTATTTTCCCCTACAGTACTGTATAATACTAGCTTGTTTTTTTCCAGGTTGTTTCTCATGTGTCGAAACCTTATTTCTAATATAATTTGCATCATTGCTCAGTTCTCAATGTTCCTATGCATCCCAACTTAATAGTGTATGTTCAATGTACTGCTTGCCCTTTTTTTCCCATATTGTTAAAGACTGCGTCCCTATTTAGTAAATGGAATTTCTTTACATAAAAAGTACCTTATGCCTTTGGGATCTTAGTTAGGAAAAGAACCTCTTAGTTGGCTTGTTACTACACAGTCCCTGTATAGGCATAAGTAAAACCATAGAATTGGTATAAATGGAAAATACCTGGAATGTAAGAGAATGATAAGATTTGTAGGGTTCTAGAGGAGTTTCAGATTTTAGTTGAGAATTTTAATATGTGCTTTGGGGACAAAAGACAATTTCTTGCTCATGCCAGGTTTGATCAAGCAGTAAAATCTCATATTTTATGTGTGATGTTGTTGGAATGAATTAATATGCTTAATATTGGTGCTTTCATCTAAAACAGAAAAAAATGGTAACATGATATAAAAACCATACAATACATACACTGCAATCATTTCTCTTTGCAGTATAAGGATCATTCCAAGAATTATTTATTGGAATAGGTGGAGGCAAAAATGAAAACATTGAAAATAAGTTTGTGATTAACAAGTGTTCTAGGCATTTTGTCTGTATCTTTAAAAAAAAATACATAGTAAGTACAACAAAACCAGTTCAAAATAATTTATGGGTGGAGCTGAATGCACCATATATTTACGCTGCCTAACACTTCCATTATAAAAGATTTTTGCAACCCAGTTTTTTCAGATGCTCTAACTTCTTTGTTTGTTTGTGGTAGGCCTCTGAGAAGAGAGCCGTCAAAATAGAAAAGTGCTGTTCTTTGTCTTTTTAGGCTTTGCTCTGAGAAACTTTTGAAAATCGCCTTTTGTCACTTGCATTGCTCAGGAAAATTATAGCAACATGCCAAAATAACTGAATACGTGAACATTTTATGTCGGGCCCACATTGCTGCCAACGCAGAAGCAGCACACACTGTGCTGGAAATGCCTGAAGCTGCCAGAACAGGGGCTGATGGGAAGGAGCCAGGCCAAGCTGCCCCAAACACTCTGGACCAGCACCTGGTCCCAGCAACCCATGCCCTCCCTCCCAGAGGTCATAGCCAGGAGCTCCCCACCTCCAGGGAGCAGAGGGATAACTGGGGTTAGTCGTCTTCTCCATACCCAAAAACTAGTACCAGCAGTGCATCACCTTCAATGAGATAACCACCTTCTCCTGCTGCCTGCTATCTTGCTCAAGCAGCAGAAACCTAGGCTAGGGTGGTGAGGTTTCAGGATTTAAATAATTATGATGCATGGATTCGAATTTTGTTACAGTTTTATGTAGCAAAATTTTGGTTTTACCTTTTTTCTCCCATAAAAAACCTAGGAAATTGCATGCACAATTTTTTTTAAAAGAACACGATTTAGGCCGCAAAGTCAAACACTCAGATGTAAAATAATGCCAGATGGAACAGTTGAAACCATTCATTCTGCCCTCATGTGCACCTGCACTCTCATATAATCTTTATTACATGATCATATGCTGTGTTTTCCACAAGCCCCTGACTTGCTCAGTGCACAGAATGGATGTAAAATAGGTCTGTTTGTGGAGAAATAACAGAACAGCCATTTCTTGGCAAATTAAGAAAATGTTTGCTCTTACCATTTAGCTGCTCAAATTATGAAGCCACCTCAGATTAACAAATATTTAATTTCTAGTTAACTTACAAGAAATGTCATATTGTGATACTGAAAAAATGTTTGGCGAAATTATTTGCAGTGAACTTTGGCAGTCTCAGAATTGCTGTACATGGAGATTGGTAAGAAACCACTGGCTTGCTTTTGCTAAGTTAGTGCTGTGTGGTTGAGAAGCATACTGTTCCTAATAGGGAAACTGATTGTGGTTTGTTTTGTCTATAAGTACTTCTCTCTGCAAGCTTTTCTTTTATAACCTTCTTTACATTCAACACAAATGTATATTTACATTAGAATTGGGAAGGGAGGGAGAAAAGCCCAAAGGATTTACCTCAGAACCACGTTAAGTAAGTGTATGTGTAATTTTGTCAACTCATCTCTTTTATATGATATTTAAGACCTTGTGACTTCCTTTACCTTAGGAATGTTTTTCTCTGTCAGATGTATCTGAGTATCAACTTACTCTGGGCTTGTTAAATTTCAGTTGGGTGAGTGGTGTTGATAGGGCCCCCTGCATTTGGCCTGAATGTATTCTGAGTCGAGAAAAGATCTATTAAAAGTGTAGCTAAATTCTGTTGCCACTGGGGCTAGGGTAGCTGTTACATTACTCAACCAAAAGTCCAACACCACTGAAAAAATTGCAGTTAGTAAATAACCTCACACTAAAATAAATCTTTGTCACACCTTTAGATGCTGCCACTAAAAAGTGAGAAGAAGTGTTTCTCTTTGTCTTAACCAGGCTTTTCATGTATATGTTTGCAAATTGTGAGTTGACTCCAGAGATGTTGCCATCATACCACACACTTGAAAATACTTGGTGTGCGGGGGGCGGAGGGAGGAGAGGGGAGACACGGATGACAATCTGGTAGTTCACATATGTTTGGAGAACATGTTAGGAAGAACTGGTTTCACACCATGAAGATTTCTACAATTTGAAAGTCTGGCAGAAGTGCTCAGGCCCAGGTTCCAAGCTGGTGAAGAAAATGGCTAAAGAGAAGATTATTCTTCATTTTCAGAAAACTAAAACTTCTTCAGTAGTTGCTTTAAAACGTGTTGGAAACAAGTCAGTCACTGATGGATTGAAGAAGCTAATTTTCCATCGACCCATAGATTTCAGAGAGCTAAAGACAGTATTTTGCAGTGACAAGAAGTCATCGAAGCAGTTTCCTTAAACATTCCAGTCCTTGTATTACCACCAAAAACACTAGACTTAGAGATGAGTGGTTCTTCAAAACCAATATCTTCAACTAATAGGTTCTTCTGATCCCAAATAACCAGCCACACACTCAGGTCAATATAGAACTTAGATCTTACCCAAAATCACACTGATGCCAATCCTTCAGTATCTAAAATCTAAAGGTTTATTCATAAAGAGAAAGAAAGAAAGGTGAGAGTTAAAATTGGTTAAAGGAATCAAATACATACAGTAAAGTACATGGATGGGCATAAACACAAACTTAAGACTCGTGGTGGAATTAATGCTTCATAGACTGAATAAATGGCTGAGGATGCAGAGTCCCCTTAACTCTCTTTAGCATCAAGCAAGGGATAAAACTTATTCAGTCTTTGTGTTTGTCAGGTTAGGAAGTGTTTTGTGTAAAGATGGTTCTTTCTTGCAATTCTGAACTTTTTGCCTTGTCCTTCTCCCGTGCTCTCTAACTGTACTACTTGTTTCATAAGGTTTATGACCATTTAAGCCCCTAATATTGGGCACCTTTCAGAAATCAAAGCTCTTGGTTACCTATTTTTTCTCTTCACTTCTTTTAAGGTTTGATCATGTTTGCTTGTCAAATTTAATTCTGAAACAGTTATTGAACATTGTAAATAGATCAGAGCGGAATACCTTGAGGATAAAGGCTCACTTTAACATAGAAGTGGCTAGCTGGAAACTAGTTCTATTGTGGTGTGTTGTGTTGTGGTGACAATTTCTAGTATTTAAGGAAAAATCCTGTAGGCACACAATAGCTTGTCTATACGGTGGGGTAATGCGCTTCACTAGGGTGTGATTTCTTGTGTACTAATGTGTTGTGCATTAATTGGTCTGTGTAAACCCTGCTGGTATGCTGTAATATAGCACAAGAGAACCTTTTGTATGTACCAGCAGGGTCTACGTGGACCAAATAATGCAAAATATGTTAGTGCAGTGTTAGAAATCACACCCTGTTACAAGCCCTAATATACCTGCTCAGTTCCCAGTGGAGCAGAAATTGAGATTATTTAAAAGTTGAAGATAATCTCTTCTTTAAATATTAATTTTATTGTGATGGTGCCTAAAGGCCAACTGGGAAGAAGACCCTATTATGCTAGGCATTGTATAAACCATAAGTAATATGAAGTCCCCGTTCTGAAGCACATACATAGTCTAACTAGACAAGACAGACAAAGAGTGGGGGAAAGGGATACAATATACAAACCATCAGTGTTTGTTTATAAATGTCATGTTACTGCCATAACTTGTTTTTAAAAAATTCTTTGGGTGGGGTCTTGATTGTGAGGGATTTAGTTAATGGAAAGGCAAAGGGAGGGGAGCAATGGGGAGGGGAGAGGGAAGGAGGCTGAGCACAAACAGCAGGTGCAGCTGAAGCTGAGGTGAAGACACTGTGGGACAACGTTGGTGCAACAGCTAGTAGCCAAGGGGAAAGACTGTACAGAATAAAAGCTGTAAAAAGCAGCCTGATGACATCATCCGTGTCCAGGGGTGTCCTGCTGCTTGTGTGCCAGCTCCTGCTGGCGAGGGAGTTTCTTTGGCCTGGGGAAGGATTGGCATCTTCCTGGAATTGTTCTTTTGCACTCTTAGCCTATATGGCTTTGGTTTGGGTTATGTGCCACATGGGTCCTGGTCATGTCTTTGGAGGGAGGTGGAGGGGACCACCCCGGCATAGTTCTGCCAGGGTGGGAGTTCAGCTTTCTGTGTCTGCCCTACATCAATTAATGATGATACAGCCATCTGTCTCTGTCTGGGCTGAATGATACTTCAGCCACTTAAAACAGTTGAGTGCTGCAGGCAGTAGAATAGAACCCAGAGTTCAGATCCTGGCAGATATAGGAAAAGGAACTGAAGGAAAAATTAATTTAAAATATAAAGAGAGATTGAGATTTTTATTATAATGCTTCATATGATAGATAAATGTTCAAATAAACATCAGTGTTTAAATGTATCCGCAATATTCCCTTTGGGTTCAGTAGGAGCCTCATGTATGCACCCAATAGCAAAGTCTGACCCTAAATGTTCCTGCTATTTAGTCCTTTCGGTCTAGAGGTGCATTTTTTCTTTATCATTTTACAAGTAAAGTTTAAAGCATAATTTTAAAGTTAATTTTACAAATTATTTATTACTAGGCAAACTTTGGACCAGAAGTATGAAGGTTGCTTACAATATACTGCATAAATTAGGCACAAAACAAGAACCAATGGTGCGACCTGGAGACAGGGTAAGTATCTCAATGGTTTATTAATAGACATTAAATACACTCTGACAAGTGATAAAATCAAATATGGAGAAAATCTGTCGCTTTTTATCCATAGAAGGGCTGGCCATTTGTGTGGTGGTTTATATTATCATCTGCTTTAATACTTACTAAGTAGTAACTTGAGTTTGTTGCAAAATCAGCAATAAGCTTTCCCGTGAAAACATTTTTTTTTATTTTTTGATAAAAGAAAGAACAACTAGTCTTCTTAGCAAAGATTTTTGCATACAAAGAGCATGGAGGATAATAGACCATGTTGTCAAGATGGTAAAACTTATTTAATATAATGACTTTGTGGCTGCTGAGTTGGTGGAAGCAAACGAGGCATTGCTTAAGATGAGATGAAAATGTGAGCATCCTTCGGCAGAACTGGGCACACCATAATTCTTAGACAATTGTAAGTGTGAGCTTGCTTCCTGAGGCAACAATCAGAGTTTTGAATGTGGGACTGGGTTCAAGTACTTCCATGATCTAATGCTGCCACTGCCTTATTTGGTATAGCATTGGACAAATCAATTAACCTCTTCTGCCTCTGTACAACTGAGAAGCTGCCAAAATTTGTGTCAGCAAGTCAGTACATATAAACAACCCTGTGCAAACATCCCTATCCCCAACCTCTACCCAAATGTCAAGTAGTCCAACTGGTTGGGACAGAAACTGAACTGAATACCCATTATAGCTGAGCATGCTCAATGCTTGATGGAACGGATGATTAGCTAAGCTGACCTGTCCATGTCAATTAGGCGATCCTTCAGTGTTGTCTTTGAGGTTGGGAAGAGAGCAGAGAGGGCTTCCATATTTTGACACTCAGTGTCAAACATTCTGGTTCCCATCTATCTCTGTCCTCTGTAAAAGGAAGATAGTAATATCAGCCTTACTTCCTCACAGAGTTTTGAAGACTAATTCTTCTATGAAGATGTAAAGTTTGGAAGTCCTTTCCTTTCTGATGTACTAAATAACCACTCATTCAAGTCTATCCTCAAAAAAACCCATTATCCATAAAGCCTTCCAGAACTTACCCTGAGGTAATTTTGCAGAGGTATGTCTACACTGCAACTAGACACCCACGGCTGGTCTATGCTAGCTGACTCGGGCTCACGGGGTTTGAGCTGTGAGGTGTTTCATTGCTGTGTAGACTTCTGGCCTTGGGCTGGAGCCTGTGCTCTGGGACCCTGCAAGGTGGACCCATCAACGAAATAGGACAGGCCACCGGAAGTGTATAGTGGCTGTGTAGAAATACCCGCAGGAGCCTCAAATTCACGCCTTTGCCCCCTTGAACTGTATGCAAGAAATGTATAGTTGTATGCAGTACGTTCCTTAGGGCGACTGTTTAACCTCTGTAAAATGAGCATGGTTAATGTTTCCCAAATAAAAGAATTTTCAAAAATATTTCCTAAATTTATTTTAAAAATAAAACATAAAGAATCAGACTAAAGAGTCTTTTTAAACAGATGTTTAAACAAAGTCTCTTTCCACAGTGGCACTTAGCCAATACCAATGTACAGAATCTTTTCTTTCTCTTTGATTTACAAAAGAGTCTAAGTAACAGTAGGACAAACAAATTGTTGATTCTCATTAAATTTACTTGCATAAAGAATCCTGTGAAAGGAGGAGTGTTCAGATACACTGTATCCGTATATCTTATATTAACTGTCTCTTTGTAGTAAATTACTGCACAGTGAGCCCTAAGATTACCTAACCCTAAAAAGGATTTGTTGGTGATTCCGACCTAAAGCTCAAACTCTAGCAAGATTGAGACAAGTCTTCCCTTCGTTTGAATCAATTGAAGTTCTTATTCTAAAATAACTCTCTGTAGATTCCAGTGAAACTACATGTTTATAACTGAGTGGTGAAAGCATATACTTTGCATTGTATAATATCTTGCCCAACATCTTTTATAATTTAAATAATTTCAAATTGAAGATGAGATGCTCCTGTACACCTCATGTTCTGAGCAGATATTCTGTTCACTTTCCCCATTGCAGTGCCATAAAAGCTTTTTTAACTTCTTTCAAAATAGGAGTTCACATCATATGACAATAGCTGAGTGTTTTATAGCAGTAAATTAAATACAGGTGGACATTTGCAGTCTTTTCTAAATGAAAGCGAAAATGTTTCCTTATGGTCACAATATGGAATACTCTGAAATGCCTTTTCTCTTCCTTAAAGTCTGACCTCATGCTATTCGTACCCAGTATCTGTGTTGAACAAAAATAAAGCATAGTTCTATGAAATATCTACTATCTATACATATTTCTCTCTGGTTAGATACACTTCTGTCTGTTTTGTTTTCCTCCTTTTTAATTTTTACAGGTTTGTTAGTGATTAGTGTCTGAGATAGTCAAAAGCACCTAAGGCACTTGAGTGCCCAATACACCCCTAACTCCCTTAAGTGCCTTTAAAAATGCCAGCCAGAATCTACTCTGACATATTTGCTTGCTCTCCCCCTACTTACCTACTCCCAGAGACTGGGCTCCACTATACTGGAATAAAAACATCACTAAGCCCTACATCTAAACTACTTAACAAAAAAGAGTTGCATCTGTCTTCCACTCCTTCATGAGAAGGCTGCCTCTTTAGATCGTGAGTTCTTTAGGACAGGGGCTATTTTATAGGTTTAAAAGGAGCCTATACAAATAATTTGTCCAAAATGTAAGCTTTGTGATCTCGGATGCGAACACGAAAGTTTTGCTGCTGAGTGAGAATCAGCACCTCCAAATCAGAGGTCATGGTCCTCTCCCAGAAGAAAGTGGACTTCTCTCTCAAGGTGAGGGGGAGCACCTGCCATTAGTGGAAGAGTTCAAGTATCTAGGGGTCTTGTTCACAAGTGATGGGAAGCGCGAGCAGGAAATCTACCGGCGGATTGGGGCAGCACTAGCAGTGATGCAGGCACTTTACTGATCCATTATGGAGAAGTGGGAGCTGTCAGACAAAGCTCTCGGTTTACAGGTCGCTCTGTGTCCCCGTCTTCACCTATGGTCATGAACTTTGGGTAATGGCTGAAAAGATGAGATTGCGGGTACAAGCGGCGGAAATGAGGTTTCTCTGCTGGGCTTACTCTCCGAGACAGGGTGAGGAGTTGGAAAAGCCTCAGAGTAGAACCACTACTCCTCCGGATCGCGAGGAGCCAGTTGAGGTGGTTTGGGCACCTGATAAGGATGCCTCCTGGGAGGCTTCTGTTGGAACTCTACCGGGCACGTCCCACTGGGTGAAGGCCCGGAGCCCAACCCAGGACATGCTGGAAAGATTATATCTCCTGGCTGGCCTGGGAACTCTGGGAATCCCTCAGGAGGTGCTGGAACCTCTTGTGGAGGAAAAGGAGATCTGGTCCTCCCTACTCTCCATGTGCTGCTGCAACCCTCACCAGAAAAAGCAGAATAAAGGAAGAAGAAGAAGAAAGTGTAAGCTATAGGCCAACTATTTTTTCAAAACACAAGAGCAATGGAAATGTATCAAGTCATTTTTTCTCCAAAGATTAACGCGTTCTAACATTCCTCTGCAGTTATTACTGCAGTGTTCATCTTGCATTGAACAAGAACTTCAAAAAGAAATTGGCTAGTCTGTTTGTTAGTTGTTTAAACTGGGAGAAATAAAATGCGGGGAAGAATATAAATAATAAATTAAATTAGTAGAAAAATATTTCTGTCCAAAATAAACTAAGAAAAGGTAATGTATGCAGTATGTTAGGTTAATTAAACTTATTCTTAAATTATAACAGTAATTGTTCCTTCTAGTATAAAGTAGTCTTAAAACAAACTTTAACTCTTCTGTTAACAGACATTTTGTGCACATGTAAGTGAACATCAAATTTCAGTGTATCTCTTATCTTGTTTAATTGTTTTAGATGCCCTCTACTTGTTTTTTAAAAGTCACCCATCATCCTGCAACAAAAATAAAAAAGTCACATGTTAGATAAGATTCTCTAAAGTTCTCTTGTTTCAGTAAGCCTTGGCCCTAAACTTGCTTAGTTTGAGGCATCTGAGTAGGGTAGGAACTTCAGGATCCTGCCTTCATTGTAGCATTTATTGTTTCTGCATTGGCCTAATAGAGCATAGGCTAAACCTCTTCTTCAAACTTGCAGGAGGCTTTAGTTGTTGCAAGCAGACAAAACATAAGGCTGGGAATAGTTGGCACAATGGTACGATGTGTTCGGTTACTCTGGATGGACATAAACCCATTTCTGTTTTCAGTAGCCTAATTTAATTTTTTTAGGATATAAAACATCTATTTAAAATTACATTCATCATATTTGCTCCAAAGCTGAACCTCAATCAAGTCATTGGTAAACTAAAGCTCAGATGAAACTGGCTAACAATTTAAAATGCAGCATGTATGTAAGTACAAGTGCCTAAGTGGAGATGCTCACAAAAAGGAATGTGTATAAGAGAGAACAAACTCCTTCTCACTCGTGATTCAGTTCTTAAATGTTCAATAGTGGTACCTGTATATAAGGAGGGGGAAGTTTAGGTGGAACACA
Organism: Gopherus flavomarginatus; assembly: GCF_025201925.1. Taxonomy (NCBI): domain Eukaryota; kingdom Metazoa; phylum Chordata; order Testudines; family Testudinidae; genus Gopherus; species Gopherus flavomarginatus. The sequence continues at coordinate 23,725,170 of NC_066618.1, read as the reverse complement.
GTAAAGTGCATTATATCAGAGCCATTTTTAAATATTAATAGCTTTTCAAAAGGAATGTGGAAGCTGTTTTTAATGTACACTACACTGAAATCTGTAATCGATTTTTGACAATGTAAATTTTAACTTGTCTCTCTCTGTTTCAGGTAGCACTCGTATTTCCTAACAATGATCCTGCTGCTTTTATGGTAGCATTTTATGGCTGCCTACTGGCGGAAGTTGTCCCTGTCCCTATTGAAGTGCCACTTACCAGAAAGGTAAGGAACTACATTTGTCCTCCACAGTGTATTTTGAAAGTTTTATGTCAGAATGAATCACCACTGAGCACAGATTTGTGTAAATTTTTTTTGTGTTGAGTGGTTCTGCATCTTAAGGACAGAAAGGATAATACTGTACTATAGGTTATGTATAGCTTCTCCATTTGTTAAAATAGTATCTCAAGCTATCATTTTTGGTTTACTTCTAATAGCAAAAAATATGGGCCTTGTCTACACTAGGAAAAATTTGCACAAAGTTAGTGTCACAGGGCAGCTGGTCTCTGTGGAGCGACTGAGCTCATCTCCCCTGGACTGGAGCAGGTGACCCTCACCCAGCTAATTAAAGAGGGCTGGGATACACCTGGGCCTATAAAGGCCTGGTAGTAAACAGCTGGGAAGAGGAAGGACTGAGACAGGCTGATCCCTGGAAGCAAAGCCACGCTGGAGTGGAGCCAACTCCTGTGAAGGGTCCCTTGAGCAAGGGGGCCAAGTGCTCCAGGAAGCAACCCTGCAGTTGCAGCTCCAAGACGGGAGGAGAGCTGGCACAGGGGAGGAAGTTCCAAGCAATTGGAGCACCAGAGATCCCTGGGAGGGGTGGCCCTGAAGCCTGTGGGCCAGGTATTGAAGACTGCGCTCTATTTGTTTGTTAACTTTTGTTATAAAAATAAACCTTTTGCTGATACTGGGCGTGACGGCACATGATTGGAGCCGGGGAGCTGTGGTAGCCCCCCAGTGACAATTAGTTCCACCAGAGTTAGCAAGCCTGGAAGCCCTATTATATCTGTCATGATTCCTTTAGGCAGTGTGTTAGCTAACCAGTTTTTAGAGTAGGTCTAACCAACACAGCACTTAAAGTGTTGGTGTCAGCTGTGGTTGTATCCATGCTAGGGCTTTCCATGTTGATGGAATTGAACCAGTCTCAACAATTGTGCTACATTTCACTTGTGTAGACCAAGTCTTAAAGCACTTGTTCTTGACCAACTCTCATTGTTGCTAACACTAAGAATTTATCATACGATGTTGGTTCCATTAAATTGGTTGTCGTGTTCCTAGTGCACAGGTATTACCATCTTAGCAAAAAGGCGTAGAACAGAATGGACACGAAGACTGAACTGTCCTTTCCCTGCTTGAGGTGGTGCCGGCATCTTGGGGACTCAAGGCACCATTGGTGGGTAGAGTAAGGAACCTTACGCTAGGACCGCTCAGGGTGTATCTTTGTTGAAGCCATCTACCATCAAGGCTGTCCATATGGAAAGGTTCACCAGTTCCTTTAAACAACAAAGCAAACCAAGCTAAATAGATCTTTCAAAAGAGGGAATGTAATTTCCATTAACAGAAGGAAATGTTTTAGCTATCTTGTCCACTTTCTCCTATACCTTTAATGATAGACAGGGCTGGTAGTGCCACCTATTAAGGTTGCCTGACACTTCCCATTATAATACATTGTTTTCAATTGCTTATATCTTTGCTAAACTTCAACTCTTTTGGTTAAAATTTTCCAGGCGGGGTGACTGGTTTTTTCAAGCTGAATTGGTTTGGAAAATTTCAGCCAAAACTATTCAGCCACTTCCAGGAATGAGGCTAGGGAAAAATACTTGTAAAATAAACCTTTGAGACTTTTCTTTGAAATGCTCTAGTGCCTCAATGCTTTGGAGCAGAGACGTGACATTTGGTGGGGGGGAGTGGGAGGTGGCCTTTGTTAGGGATGTGCCTTTTGCCATCCCTGTAAAAATCTGCCCAAATTCAGTCAAGTTCTGTATGTTCCCTGAAAAAAAATCACAGTTCACACATGTTCATTAGAGACTTGCTAGAATTAACAGCAAAAACCTCTTGACAATTCTATCAGCGCTGAGCATGTTCAACCCTCTCGCAGCTCCTGACGCTCTCCGGACTGTAGATGCACCATTCCCGCAGAGTGACTGAACATGCTCCAGCCCAGGGCAGTGGGGGTCCCAACAGGACTTGCTCCATAATGGCTGTTCCTAACTTCTCAGGATGGGACCAGGCCTTGGAACTGAGAGCAGGGAGCCAGTATCTCCCGTGCTGTCAGTTACCTCTCACACCATCCCCCTCAGCTGGCACCCATGCAGTGTGGAGAAGAAAGCCAACTAATATGAATGCAGAGGGGACAAAAGCTGAAGCAGGGAGCAGGGAAAGACTATATTATGACAAAGAGTCTGGTGAAATTGTTACTGGCAGGTGGGGAGGGAAATTCTGACTGAGAGCAGGACAGAGAGAAACCGGCATTGAGTGTGGAGTAGGAGAGATTGGGCCTAGGACAGCAAACCTGGAGGAGGGTAGAACTGGCTGGCAAGGAGACTGGTATGAGGAGCCTAAGTAATCAAGCGTGGGACTGGGATGATGAGCCAGTTGTAAGAAAAAGACGGGACGAAAACAAGAGGATGGGGCAAAAGGAGTCAGACTTCGGGAAAATGGACAAAAGAGTCTGTGCCCACTAGAGCATAGTCCCTCCAGAGCCCGAAATGGACTCCAAGTTTCCTACGTCTCGATCACCATTACTCTGCTATCATAAAATATCTTTGAAACCCACTGGTAAAGCTTGTGTAATGGTGGTCCACATAGAAGATGACAACCTACTATTGCCATCAGTTACTCCATTAGCCCAATTGGCAGAGGTCTTTATGATTCTCTAAAAGTTCCAACTCCTTCTGATGAACCATGTAGTGCCAATATGGTGGCATGTGAGGGAAATTCTATTTTTTTTTCAGTTTGTTTTTGTGTGTAATTTCTTATTTTAAAAGAACATTATTAAGGTTGCAAAGTCAAGCATTCGAGGCTCAGAAAATGCCAGATTGCAGCCTGACACCTTGGGGCCTGATTTGCAGAACAGGTGAGTACTCACAGCTGCCACTGAAATCAATGGGAGCAGAATCTTCAACATATAAAGTGCTGAAGTTCTCTGAAAAATCAGGCCCTAGGCTTCTCATATTGGACTACCAAAATTAGTGAGTACTTTTGACTTTAATCTTTCTGTGCCTCAGTTCCCAAAGTAAAATGGGTGTTGTGTAGTCCTACCCACTCATGGTGCAGAGGTTTTGTGAAGCACTCAGATGCTATGGTGCTGTGTGCTGTAGAAAAGCCCGTGAGGAAATTAATAATTTTGTTTCAGAGCAGGGTTTGAATAATCTGCAGTAAATTGGGCGTAGGGCCACACATTGAGCAATGAGGATAAAACAAAATATTGGATTAATAACTCTAACTGAGCACAGTCCATCCTATGCACTGAATGAGACAAGGGTCTGTGAAAAAGAGTACATGAGCATGTAAATAAAGACTATATCATAATGCATATACACAAAGGGGCCAAATTAAGATTTCACAGGCAACCTTAATTCTGACATTTCCTGACTTCTGAGTGCTTGACTTTGCAACCTAAATGTTTTTTTTAAGTGGGTGTGTGTGTGTGAGAGACTGACTATTATGTAGAAAAGGATGGGGGTTTATGGCTGTTCCATTATTTTTACAGTGAGACTTAAGGAAAGATGACTTGGTCCTCGTTCTGACTTACTTATTTTCACAAACAAATTTGTGGTTCACTTTATTTGTAAAACTGTACTTGAGAGGAAAAGATAAGGGCCTTGAGTTTTGAAAATATATTTTTATAATGGCTTCTGTGGAAACACAATATATGAATTTGCACTGGTTTAATACCAAACACGAGCCTTTTAGGATTACATTAAGACGTGTGACATAAAATGTATAACTTGCTGCATTGTTTGACGTTTTGGTACATGAAATTGAGATTTTACGTGTGTTAATATAAACAGGACAACTAGATTATTTAAATTGTAAGAGCCTTCAGCAAATTCCCATAGTAAAATTTACTTTCATGGTAGAGGGAGGAAGAAACATATTTGATCAACATAACTTCCAGGGGGAAAATGTCCTATTATGTTGCTCCCTGTATTTTACTTGCCAAGAGTCATGGTTAAGTGTTAATAATAAAACATAAATCTACTGAACTGGATTTATTTTAAGATGTCTACTGCCACATTCTTCTCTATAGACTGTAAAATCTATTTGTCCAAGTAAATAGACCATGTCAAAATAATTCCTTACTTTAATTTGGTTGAGCCGCTTTTGTGTGTATGTGTGTGTGTGTTTCTTCAGAAATACTGAATTACTACAACAGTAATTGGGGGCGGGGTATAACTTTCTAAAAAATCGGACTGAATTATCTCTACCTGATACATGATACTGCACATTCTCAGAGCATGTAAGATGCAGATATTTCTACCTTTGTTTATGTAGCGCAGGAACTAGAGTGGAAGCAATGAGATAAAAATCATGCTTTGTGAGCAGTCCCAGAAGGAAAACCTCTACTTGGTCAAACGGTAGCAGCTTTGCTTCTGGCACCAGCTGAAGGATGTATCATATATGTGTCATCATAGAATAGCCTAGGCTGTTCTTTTATGCTTCCTCATTATTTGATCTCTTCTGTGCATGCTTCAGTTAACACTGGCAGTGTGCATATTGTAGTCTACATGTTCAAAGGAAGATGTGAACCAAGTAAAAACAGCAGCTACGCTGTAGGTGAACAATGGGCCCGTAGGGTGGGTCTGGCAGTTGTGTTAATCTACACACAATACTATACAGCATGTATGTATTAAATTAGTATTTATGGTTTTGTCTAGCAACAGATTTGTTCTTGCTGAGAATTTCCTGCTCTTCGCAGCATGATTATTGTTGTATAATAAGTTTTGCTATAAATCTTTTGTGGTTAAATGTTAGGCAAATACCCATCCCTTCCTACTCCTCCCCCACTTATTCTATCCTGCCTTGTATTTCCAGAATACCCAGAATCATTTGTAAGATGCTTAGTGTCTTGGGACAGCTGTCGATCAAATGACCCTCTAGGATGCAATGGACTGAAATTCCCAGCAGCCATTAGCTTGTCTTTAGCCATAGTAATCTCTGAAATATTCTGTATTCTTATTAAACTTTCTTTTTCAAATATTCCTTTTAAACTTGGAGTAGAAGAATCCATGATTAGGAAACTGGAAATGCAGGATCCCTTGAAGTAGGTCAAAAACAACAAAAACTCCACGCAGGAGCAACAGTCTGGGGTTGTGAATTTAGTGTGACAATGAACTAAACAGACAAGTTTTAATTAGAAGCTTTTCATCTTATTTTCCCTTCCACTACTGCCTGTAGGTGCCATGGACAAGAATTATCCCTGTGTAGAGGGCAAACACCAATATATATATATATATATATATATATATATATATATATATATATATATATTGTATGAGTTACTCATATGTAAGGCTGCAAGTCTTTCACGGATTCCGTGACTTTCCGGGACCTCTGTGACTTCCACAGCTGCAGCGGCTGGTGCAGCTGACCCCAGAGTCGCCCAAGCAGCTGGGGCAGCCCTGGGGTCAGCCACACCGGCTGCTGCTCTGGCAGCCCCAGGCAACTGGTCTTGGGCACTGCCCCGGAGCAGCAGTCTGAGAGCAGCAGCGGCACCCCAGTCCACCCCTGCCCAGAGCAGCAGTGGCAGCAGAGCCCTGGGCTGCCCCGCACCCCCAGGAGCAGAAGCGAGCACCAGAGTACTCTCTTCCCACCCACCCTCCCCTGCAGCACCTAAGATTTAGTTAGGGGTATTATTAGTAAAAGTCATGGTCAGGTTACTGGCCGTGACTTTTTGGTTATTGCCCATGGCTTTTACTAAAATACTTGTGACTAAATCGTAGCCTTACTCATGTGTTATCCATTCTGTTCTTCAGAAAAGTGTCTCTATCTCCAAATGCCCTTATTTGTAATTTTTCAAGCATTGATAAATAGGTACATACTCCTTTGTTATGTGTAGATAGAATATTTTCCTACTGCTGAACTTGTCTGGGGTTAGTTGGTTTTGTTCACAAGAAGTAGAAAACTGCATTGTTACTTGACCAAGGATTTCTGACTTTCAAAGTACTGGTTGCCTCGCACCTCACCTCCAGAAAGCAGCATATGTAATGTAATATCTTTGTATTTTCAACCTTTTATTCTGATCTGTCAATTAACAGGATGGGTGGGTCCTCCCTTAAAGGAAGACATAAAATTGGTCCTCTCCACTTTCTGATACCCATATGTAAAGAGAGCAGGGAGCGAGGGAACTGCTTTAATTTCATTCTGCGAAATTTGTCCTCTGTATACATGGCATGCTGTGAATATAGGAACAAAAGCTCTGATATAAATCTTCCATGGCCCTCTCACCTTGGGCAATAAACCTTATGTACCGAGGTGCACATAGTTGCAGAAATAGCTGATACATATGTTAATCTGTTTGTTTTTTCTCAGTTAACACTTTCCCATAATCATAACTTGGGAAAGTTTAATGCTAAATGCACTTGCAGAAAATACCTGAACTTTCTTCCAGAATAATATATGTGACGCAGCACACATTCCAAAAGCAAATACTGTTCTTCAGAAGCACTTTTTATGAGCTCCAGAGAAGACTGGCCTATCAAGGGTAATTACAGAAGAGGTTTACTTTTAGAGGAAGTGAAATCGTCTCAATCCACCCCTTCAATTTGAATAGAAATATATACATTTGCATTCTATTACCTGATGACGCAGAAGCTTCCAGCTCCCCTGCAAAGAAACATAAACGCTAATTAATTCTGTGTCCCCAGCCCAACACTAACTAATTCTGCAGCTTCCTTCCCCTCTCCAAGCCCCACATCTGCACTTGATGTAGAGCACTCTTCTGCAGTTCTTCATGGAGCCCAGGCCCCTTATGCTCCAACTTTGTCTTGCTTTGTTGCTTTTCAAATTTAAGAAATGGCAGACTACGCTATTTCCCCTCCTACAGCCCAGCATTCACATTTCTTCCCATGCTCCATAGCAAAGTAAACTTCCAAAAATAATTTTCTGTTAGTCTTATATAGCTGTTCAGGATTTATGAATTTGACATGTTTGCAAATACAGGTAGATTGCTGAGACATAACCTGCCCCATTGGTAATCTGCTTTCAAAACTGGTTTGAGATGTAGCTTCTGCTCCCTTTTTAGTTCTTAAGGTCTTTGAGATTGTTCTCAAAAGTCGAGGATTTTTCCTTGATTCCCTTTTGCTACTGCTTGGAACTAGAAAGAATGAACTCTCCGTGTACCCGCTGGCTCCTTTGTTCTAAAGCTGCCATTGTTCATCGGGATGAGTATATGTAGGGTTTGAGCAGGCAATGCACTAGAAGCCAAAATCTGTTTAGTTTGGAAATCAAATGCTGTTACTATTACTCAAATACAGCACCCCAGGACCTGTGGGATCTCTCATCCAGAGGACTGGCATGCAATCCAGCAGCAAGAGGCGGACCATTTATCTACAGACACTGGTGAAAACATTCTTATGAAAAGCCTTAGTGAATCTTTAATAGTCTCCTGAAGCAGAGAGAACTTATGGTTTGTTTCATCCAAAAGATTGATACTCTAGGACCACACAAGTACAGTCACACACTCATTTGCAAAAACCTATTTGTATGTACCTCAACAGAGTAAAAGGCTGAGCTGTGCATTCAAAGAATGAAAGCAGTGACTCCAAAGTACTTCAGACCTGATATTTGGATACCTAAGCCATTCTCTTTACTTCACACCCATATTTACTGCCATTCTAAATTGTAACTGGTGGAGGTTTCCCTGTTTAGACCAGTGTTATTAGCAAGCCCTCTCTGTCTCTGTGATGCAGACTGCATCTGTTCAGTTTGTAACTGGTCTCCACTGTAGTCCTGAAGCTTCTTCCAGCCGCCCAGATTCAACATAATATACTGTGCACGCTCACTGCTCTGCCGATGAAGCAGGTTAGCATAAACTAATTAAATAACTGGAGAAAGCTCAGGTCACATCTCACAAAAGTAGTATTTGGTTCTATAACACTTTTGCAGGGCAGTAGAGTGATTGGATTTGTGAAGGAATTTTGATGTTACCATCAGACAGAAAATCTTCATGGTTTCTCTTTTCAATAACCTTTCAATTGTCAACTCACGGAGACTAAACTGTCTTATAAATACTCAGAAGAAATTCTGACTAATAGTAGCCAGAACCCACCCAGAAGGATCAATGTTCTTAAACCTATGGATGTTTGTTACTACATCTGGAGGCCATCCACATCACACCTACATTACACTGTCAACTGCAACTAGATTAAACACTCACAAGTTTTATCTGAGGCACTGAACACTAGGGTTTCACGGTGCGGATGTGTGAAGTGTAGCAAAAAAGCTATCTTGTGTTTACATCCCTAGTGCTGCATGCAAAACTGCGGTGTGTCAGTCGCCTTCCACAACTCATGCTCAGCAGTCCTGTGGGGTCTGCCCATATTCCAACTATCAGTGCAAGCTTTCAGCAGTATTGTGAGCATTATATACAATTGCTCCTTCTGGCCAGCATTGGCTGCAGTGGCACTGACTTCTGAAGTGGTAAATGGCCGCTCTGCTCCCCCTGCTAGTTCCAGGCCAGCATGAAACTCCCATGGGGAGGAGGAGGGCCTCAGTGGTTTGTATGGAAATGGAGGGACAAGGTACGGGGACAAAACAGAGGCATTTAATAGGGAATGGGGTAGATGGAGCTGGGCTGCTGAAGTTTCTTCCACAGGCTTCAACTCAATTCTCCCACCAATTGATCTAGAAGTGCCCAATTCCCTCCTGTACCCTCAGTACACCCTCACCCTGCCTCTGATAGGCTCCTGTCTCTCCCAAGCCTGCTGTCATTGCTCCGGAGTACCACGAGGGGAAAGCTGATGACTGTCAGTAAAATTGTCACACATGGATCTGCTCAAACTTGACAGTGCTGTGGGACCATGGTTCTGAATGTGTCCCAGTACATTTTGCACCTGTGAAGCTTTAGTGCTTTACAACACCCTTCACTCACAAAGATTTGAAGGAGCAGTATGTTCTGGAGTGACTCCAATTTTGTCAAAGTGTTGAGATAAGATTTTATGAGTAACTAGACTGATCCGTGGTTTTTGGAAACACAGGGGTCATGTTATGGTGGTATTCTGTGATCTGCAGTCTATGGTCTGTACCGGTTTCTAGTTGGTTTCTGGGTGAAATTCAATGTGTTAATTTTGCTCTGTAAAACCCTAAAAGGCTTTGGACCTGGCTACTTGAGAAACCACCTCTTTCTTAGTGGTTGCAAGTGGTATTGTGTGTATTTTAAGGGGTCCTTTCTCTTCCCAACCCAACTTCCATACTTTCACTTGTTTCTTTTTGATGTCTCACCTTAAAGTCCTTCAGCCTAGGAAGATGTGGCTTGTATGTGTGGTAATAGTCATGGGTAGGCAATATATTGGCTTTTCTCAGGAAAAAGGTGTTACCCTGGTGGCGAGGAGTTAAATAATTATGGAGCAAACCTCTCAGGTTAGTGAACGTAGTCCAGAACTCCTGCATTAATGTTGCACCAGATTAGTATGGATACAACATTATCAATTAAAGAAATAACAGTACAGAACAGAGTGGGTTGAAATTTCCAATACCTTTTGTTTATCCAATAGACTTGTTAGGAAATAGGTTGCAATCTGTTACTTTAATATCCACTACATAGATTTTATTAAATGAAATCTACAGGGTTCTCTGCTTGCTTGTGAAATCTTATAAATTATTAACTGTTAACAGTTGACCAGGTAGTAAGTGGGAACATAATCATCCTGCCTCATGTTGTCTAGAAAATCCAAAACCCTGGTAAAATAAATGTTTTCTCTTCCTGTAGCTTTCCAGTGCATTATATTTGGCTCTGTTATGAGCAGAACTTGGCAGATCACTTCCTTGTAGTGTGTGTTCCCAGGGGTCATGTTATTGTGGTACCATATGATCTGCACTCCATGATCTGTACTGGATTCTAGTTGGTTTCTGGATAAAATTTGATATTTTAATTTTGGTCTGAAAATCCTAAGAATAGGACCTAGCTATTTGAGAATTTCCTTGTTCAGTACTGTAGTGGTTGAGATAATTTGAAGTGCCTTAGTGTTTAGGCCCCAATTTACCAAACAACCCCTATTGAGCAAATCAGTTAAGCATATGTTTTTCAGAGTTGAGGCCTTAAATGAGAGGTGTTGCTGGTATAGTGTCTTCTGTGAAAGGTCCCCTACTCTGGCGCTCACTCCATTCCTTTGTGTAGCCCATCAAAGCCATTCTGCTGGCTCTCAGGGCATATAGCAAATCTTGTCTCTTTGCTCAAGCTTTTGAGGCGAGGTGAGCGAAAGGAACACTCTTGCTGTTTAATTTCTGAATGGTAGCTGTAATGAGGCACAGTTCAGTAGCTTTCCTTTTTTTTTTTTTTAAACTGGTACGTACACCTAGAGCAATATAGACACATTAAAAAAAAAAAAAAAAGAATCACAATTAAATACTATATCTTCCAGCAGTCTGCCTGGGTTTTGTCCTCATTCACTAGTTCATCTAAAACTATAGTGGTTACTTGTAAACCACAAGCGTAAGGGTTTTATGACAATTAGATTAGAATGGCAGACTCTGTAGCTTTTCAACTAGCAAATGCTGAAGGAAGCCTAGTAGACTACTGGAATGAGATGTAGACTCAGAATAAAAGAGAGCCTTTGCTAATTTTGAAGTGTCCCTAGCTCATAAGGGCAGACTGGATTTGAATGGCGTGGGCCTCCAGGAGAGCAAGATAGAACGAGGGATGAGACAACATTGACTCATGTCAGTGTTTTTATTACAGAGTGAGGGATAGCTCAGTGGTTTGAGCAGTGGCCTGGTAAACCCAGGGTTGTGAGTTCAATCCTTGAGGGGGGTCATTTAGGGATCTGGGGCAAAAATCTGTCTGGGAATTGGTCCTGCTTTGAGCAAGGGGGTTGGACTGGATGATCTCCTGAGGTCCCTTCCAAACCTGATATTCTGTGACTTGTAATCCATAAATTTGTGTAAATCAGTAACCAATCTTTGTGATAAATTGGAGGATTTGTGCAATGCTAGTACTGTTTTGTTTTTTTTTATGAAGTTGTGGACCACCATTCAAATTCATTGGGAGATACTGAAGGAAAGAAATTAGTGGCCTCTCTTTTATGCTGAGTAGGGCAGTAACCTCTGTCTTAGAATGACTTGCTGGTCTCCGGCATGTTTGGATAAGATTCAGCAAGGATAGCCATGCAATTAATTTGTCAGCTCTACAAAACTCTGTCTGTTTTGGGATCTCCTGAGTAGAACTGAGTGAATTGTTGATTTTTTTTTTCAGTTCAGTTACCAGAAGCAAAGACTCAAATTATTAAAAAGAGAAAAAAATCAATGTTTCAGACAGAAACTGAATTTTTTCAGTATTTCTCACAAAAATGAAAAATCAAAAAAATGTTATTTGCATCAAAGAAAACATTTGGAATGTCATTTTGAAATGAAATGAAACTTTTCATTTCAACAAACAAAATGCCAAACTGATCTGTTTTGAAAATGTCAAAACTAACTTTTCCTTCCCTCCCCCACTTTTTTTTCAGTTTGGCCAAGCTGGTAAATAGTTTCATCCTCCCGCAAAGTGCTTTGTTTTTTCTTATTTTTTTCTTTTTCCCAACAAATTTACCATTTGACCAGACATTTTCACCCAACTCTGCTGCTGCAGTTAGTGACAGAGCTGTGTGAGATGAGCAGCACTTCTCCCAGAAACTTGTACTACGTGATTCTCTTATTGTCATCTCTTTGTATTTTTAAAAGGGGCACTTCCCTTGTCTGGATCTTCATAGAAGCAGAAGTAAATGAGAGAGCTCAATGCTGAAGAATCTTCTTGCAAAAGAACTTTTTTAATTTTGCCAAGCTTAAACTAAATCTCTGACAACTGCAGTGAACAAAAATGAATGTGACAACATCTGAATGTCTGAACTGAATGAGTTATATAATTCTGTTTATTATGGATCAATTTATTGTCCCACAATATTTACTCAAATGTCAGCATATGCTAGTTCAGATAATCATGTTGTATAAAAAGATCATTCTCTGGAGGTACAGAATCAAGCTAATGCAGACAAATGAGAAGTAGTGGGATGTATCTGTTCTTTATTTGCTTTTATTCCTTTATTTGCTTTTTTCCTTTATTCACTGGTTATAAAATGAATGATATTCTTAATATTGGGGGGGGGAAGTACACAAAGACCTGATGCTGTTAATATAGTAGTGATTTAAAAGCAAAAGTTTAGACAGAAGGGAAGATCAGTTCTGAATTTTGCAGCTTAGGTCCAATTATAATTTTTCATGTAATTTTATTATGTCAAATGAGTATAAATAAAATGTTCACAACTAGTGAATAAAGGGAGCTGCAGGGGACTGTGCCTGTGGACAGTCAACATAAACAAAATGTCTTGCGGCCTGCCAATGGATTACCCTGATGGGCTGTGTGCCAAAGGTTGCCAAACCCTGCAGGGCCACCGAGAGCGGATTCAGGCCCTGGTGAAAAATTTTTTTTGGGCCCCCCAGCAAGGGCGGAGCAGCTAAACAGGGCTGGGGAAGCCGGGCCCCGGGCCCCCTTCAGGGCCCTGGTAATTTGTACCAGCTTCCCCACCCCTCTTTCGGCCCTGGACCTCTGGGCTAAATGAACCGAGAAGTGCTGTTTTGTTCTGATAAAGGGATCTGAGGGGTTCTATTTCCATCCAGCACCAAATTCGCTGGTGAACAGAAGGGCCCAACAGCACAGATTTAAGTCCACCCCAAAAGACAGAGACTCCAAGTGGCTGGACCTTCTTGGCAGACAGATCTATACCTCATCATCTTTACAGATGAGGATCTTGAATCAACAACTTTGCTGTCCAAGCATAATTTCCTCAACTAATCAGCCATGTCCAAGTTTGTGGACTAGTTTCCTGAGTCCTCGCATGAGGAGTTTTGGGTGTTTGCTGTGGACACTTCGACCAGGGTAATGGCCTGTGCAGTTACTATGAAGAGGGCTACAAAACTTCAGGATTGCATCAGATTTCCAGCAAACCATTGAGGACTTTCCCTTTGATGGCTGGACCTTGTTCTTGGAAGACTGATACTTCGCTCTGCTTTAAGGGCTACAAGACTACCTTAAGGTCCTTGAGAGTATACATGCCATCCAGGCAGAGACACCGCTATGGAGCTCAGCAGCAGCAATATTCGCCATATCACTCCTGTGTATAACTCTTTGCCCCACATCTGCAAAGCAGCATGACTACCCCAGAAAGAGGGATAGATCTCCCAATAGGAAGTAGTTGAGCTCAGGGCTCAGCCAGTCCACGCATCCTCCCTGGGTGCCTGCTAAGTGCCCATTTTGACTCCTTGGTCCAGAGTACTGTTCCAATCATTGCTCTGCCCTTCCCTCTCACATCCTTTTGGGGACAGGCTGGCCTGTTTTTACAATGCTTGAGGCTTGATTATCTTCGACAGCTGGATCCTACACACTGTCAAATCAGGCTAAGCCATCCAGTTCCTCTCCATGCACCCTCCCCATCTCCTCTCCTCTCTTCAGGGACGCCTCTCATAATACACAGCTCATCAAGAAGGTCAGCTCTCTGCTAGTGATGGAAACAGTAGAGGAAGTCCCACCGGGACTCTCGGGCTATGATTTCTATTCCCAGTACTTCCTGGTACTAAACCCCGAGGATGGGATGAGACCCATATTTGACCTTCATGGTCTCAACAAATGTATCAAATATGAGGTTCTGCATAGTCACTCTATGGGCTGTCATCCCCAGGATGACTTATTTGCTGCTCTGGACTTCAGGACACCTATTTTCCTGTGATGATTCTGCTGAGCCACAGGAAGTTTCTTTATTTTGTTGTGGGAGAATACCATTTTCAGTACGTGGTTTGCCCATTTGGCCCCTATTCCACCTCTCGAGTTTTCTCCAAACGCATGGCCGTGGTGATGGCATATCTCAGGAGGGAGGGAATCCACATCTTCTCATACCTCGATGTCTGGATGCTGAAGGGTGGATCCAGAGAGGAGGTTCTTGCACATGTCAACGCCACACTGTCTAGGACTCATTTAAACACTGGACAGTCTATCTTGGCTTCCACTCAAAAAATCAAGTTCATTGGGGTCCTGTTAGATTCCACAGGGTCAAGAGCATTCCTGATGAATGACTGCTTCCAGGCAATTCAACAGCTCTGCCTCAGTCTGCAGTCTCAGCCCTCCAGTCCGGGTGCATCTGAGCTTATTGGGACCCATCTGCTTGATTGCGAGTGGTCCAGTTTGTGAGGCTGTGCCTTTTCTCCCTCCAGATGTGGCTCAGGATGGTCTGCCATCCTGCCCTGCCTTACATTCTTTGGACAAATTGGTTTGCCTTCCTTCACTAGTCCTGGACTCCTTGCTCTGGTGAGAGTCCTCATGCAGCGTGTGCCAGGGCGTCCCTTTCACTCAGCCCTCTCCAACCTAGTCAATAGTTACAATGCTTCCCTTCTGGGTTGGGGGAGTGCCTCTGGACCCACTGAAGGTGCAGGGTCTGTGGTCAGAACAGGGAGTCTCTCTCCATATCAACATGCTGGAACTTCAGGCCATCCACAATGCATGCCAGGCTTTCTGGGACTGTAATAGACATTCAGTGGTTCACGTACTTACCAACAATACCACCGCGATGTACTGTGTGAGCTAACAAGGGCGTGCATACTCCAGGTTACCCTGCCTGGAGGTGATCAACCTGTGACAATTCTGCATCGAAGAGGATGTGACTCCGGCAGCAATCCACTTGCTGTGGGTGCAGAATCGTCTCACAGACTATCTCAGTAGGATTTTCTCCCTTAGCTATGAGTGTTCCCTAAAGATGAATGTCCTGCGGGTCGTCTTCGCAACACAGGGATTTCCCACAATTGACCTGATTGTGACATGAGAAAACAGAAAGTGTCGCCTGTACTGCTCTCAGGCTCCCTCTCTGACGCCTTCCACTTCAGCTGGCAGCCAACTCTTGTGTATGCCTTTCCTCCTTTTATGATCATTTTCCCCAAACTCAAGGTGGATCAGGCCAAGGTCATCCTCATTGCTCCAGAGTGGCTGAGACCGTGCTGGTTCTTGGATTTTCTTGCACTGTCTGTTTAGTCTCCCATACCACTTCCTCTCCATCCCGTCCTGCTTGTTCAAAACCATGGCCAAACCATTCACCTTGTGCTCAACGTCTTGCACAGCCGTATAGCTGCTGCATGGCTGAATGAAGAGGAAGAGCACTGTTCGGCAGCTGTCCAAGAAGCCCTATTCAAGAGTAGAAAGTCCTTTACTAGGCCAGCCTACTTACCAAAGTGAAAGAGGTTTTCATTGTGGTCCTTGTCCCACAGGACCCAGCTGACATGGACTTCTATCCATGACATCTTGGAGTATCTGTTACATCTTTAAACATCTGGCAGCAATATCAGTGTTCCATCCTCCTAGTCAGGAAAAATAAGTTTTTTCCAATGCCATGGTGGCAGGATTTCTGTAAGGACTCGTCTGGTTACATTCTCTGGTCCAAGAGCCAGTCCCCTTGTGGGACCTAAACACAGCTTTAATATCTCTAATGGGGCCTCCATTCAAGCCACTTGCATCCTGTCCACTGCCCCTCTAGTCTCAGAAAACCATGTTCCTGATAGCCATTACCTCTGCAAGGCGGACGTGTGTCGTTCGCCAAGAGTGCAAGTGACATTGATAGCATTACTCAGTGACATTTCTGTATTAAACATTTACAGAGAGGCCATGTGGTCAGCCATACACTTATGGACCCTTCTGCTATTACCGCATCTTCCAGAGTGAGTGCGGGCCTCAGTACGGCAGTCCAGCAATCTACATTTCAGTAAACTCCGAGTCCTCCCAGAAGGGGTACTGCTTGTGAGTCACCTACATGGAATACACACCTGCATTTACTCAAATACGATGAAACAGTTACTTACTGTAATTATGATTCTTCGAGATGTGATGCAGATGTATATTCTATGACCCACCCTCTATCCCCTCTGCATCAGACTCTCCTCTCATGGGCTTTTCGTGTCAAGGAACCGAGGGGGGTCAGGACGGTGTTGTCTTATATAGCCAGAGCAGGGGCCATAGTCACAAGGCGTGAGCACCATCCCTTTATGGGTACTGCTAAGCAAAAGCCTTGGCTCCAGCGCACTGGGTGCTCTCACACCTAAGTGGAATGCACATCTACATCATTCTTCGAAGAGCCACATTTACAGTAAGTTAACCATTTCTTATTTCACAGAAGGTGCATCTTGTGTAGAGATGTAAAAGATGAAGCCATATGATGGCTTTAGTCCTTTGAATGGATATATATATGGTTGTGAGGATAAAGGTATCCAAATTATAGAACTCCTTTGTCAGTGTACAAGTTAAGCCATTATATTTTGTTAATTAATTGTAAAACAAACTACAAAAAAGCATGTTGCATGCAGTCAGTTCTAGTAAATTTCACTTATTGCTTTTCTTATTTTTGTGATCAATTAGGATGCAGGAAGCCAACAAATAGGTTTCTTACTTGGAAGCTGTGGTGTTACTGTGGCCTTGACTAGTGATGCCTGCCATAAGGGACTGCCTAAAAGCCCTACAGGGGAGATACCACAGTTTAAAGGTAAACTCATCCTCATTAAACCTACATCTTGTACAAAGATTCCACGTGTTACTAAATAGCATCTACTAACATGTCACATATACACCATTAATACTTTTGAGGTTTAGAAACTAGCCTCAGAATAGTAGGTCCTAATGTCTATATACAGAAAGTATAATAATTAATAATCCTGGTTGGTCTACTCCAGTGGGGATACTCACATGAGTAAAATAAACAATATTCAGCCAACCACACCGTAGAACCATAGAGCACATTTGAAATAGACTTTCGTGCAGAAGAATTTCATTCTCTTGTACTATTTATCCAGCAGTAACTCAGCAAAAGCTGTCTCTGTCTGTTTCTCAGGGTGGCCAAAGCTGCTATGGTTTGTCACAGAATCTAAACATCTTTCTAAACCTCCTCGTGACTGGTTCCCACATATCAAAGATGCAAACAATGACACAGCTTACATAGAGGTGAGTTAATGAAGATAAATAATATTTTTCCCTTGATCCATTGCCGAAGACACTTCTGAATAACATTAAGATAAACATAACTATGTTGTCACTGCTTCTGTAAACAATGAACATCCTGTTCACTTGCTGATAATTAATTTTAGTATGAATAGGAACTGAATATTATATGAAAGTTAATATAATATTAAATAGTTAACTTTGCATTTCTGGAGTCTTTTTGACTTAAAAGTTTCTACAGCACTTGAGGCCCTGATTCAGCAGTGCTCTAAGTACAGTCTTAACTTAGCGCATTCATGTGCTTAACTGCTTTGCTGAATTGGGATTTCAGATGTTACAGTGATGGACACTTCACAAATAAGTAAGCTGCAGCAGTGTGGACGCTCAACTTTTGCACTTCCAGACTTTGATTTTTTTGTTTGTTTGTTTTTGTTACAGCTTTCATTAAAGATAAACCAAACCGACTAAAAAATTTAACTTATCAAGAAAGTCACAAAGCTATAAAAAATAAGGAAATGCAATATAATGCTTAATGTCACTTCTCCTAACACACAATGAACTGATGACACCAAAGACTTCGAAGGGGTGGGAGCTGGAAGTCCACAACTTATTAAATGGCAGGAATTCATAAATCATGTTAACTTACTCTCACTGAGATCATATGTATATTGACTCCCACAATGCGATATGTAGTAGTCTGAAAGCTCATACTCCAAAACGTCTGTTAGTCTATAAGGTGCTACAGGATTCTTTGCTCCTTTTACAGATCCAGACTAACACGGCTACCCCTCTGATATGTGTAGTCTGAATGACCCTTGTATTCAGGGGAGTTCTGTCCTATCCTGTCCTTAAAACTAGACCCTCTCTGTGCTCAAGAGGAGTCCAGACTTTCTCCAGCTGCATCGTTTGAGATATGCAAATGACTAGCAAAGTGTATGATGGACCATCTCCTCAGTGCCTTAGAAACAGTCATCTTCTTCCCCCTTAGCTTCATTTGAAGTTCTTTTCCTGTCACCATCAACCCCACCTCCTTTTTTTTTCTTTGCCCACATGGCTCCTACTCAACGTAACTTGCTGCAACAATGTTCTATAGGATTTTTCCTGTCCTGCCATAGCTCTTACTCACCATACAGGCTTCTGACTGATCTGTTCAGATGAAGGATCACCAACAAGCATCACCTAAAGAAATGTTCTCCCTAGTATTTGTGGACTTGAGTATCCTCCTAAGGAAAAGAAGCTGCTTGTTCCTCATCCTTTGTTAAAAATCTTGCCTCCCGACAGTCAGTGTATGGGGTTAAATTCCCTCCCAAAAGACCCGCTTCAGGAAGGGGAAATTAGCATAGCTAGATGCATTTAACTTTTTCAGGTGTAGGTTTTTCTCTTCCTTTTTTCTCTTTTGAAAAGAGCAAATGAATTAAATAATGTTAGCGTTTAAATAATCACAAGTGAAGCTAATGCCCTACTCAGTTCAAAGTGGTTGGGATTTCCCATCTATATGCTTAATAATGTTAGTTTTCTAAAGGAGTGGGTTAACATGGCAGCTATGCATATGTATTGAATGTTGATGGTTATCTTCATCGTGGAAGAAGATACCGATTTTGTTTAAATGACGACTTAGAATTTGCAGCCTACTGCAGAAAGTACCAGAAATTGCGAGGGCTTCAAACTCAGCACCGTGATTCTTCCCCATCCTCTCATTATTTTTCCTTCTTACATTTAATACAGTTTATGTATTTCTGTTAGTATCAGTACCCTCTTACACATGGATGCAGCAGCCACCCTTTTGCCGGTCATATTCAGGAGGGCTGCCTGAATAATTTAACAGATGACCAGTGAGAAGTAACTTCTCAGATTTTTAAATCTAGCCACACTCAGTGATGTGGCTCAGTGATGTCTTACTTAGGTTACTCAGACTTCTACTGCTGGTGTTGCTAGTGTGATCAAAAGCAAGATTAGAATTAATATCAAATTTAATTCTCCCACCATCCTTGAACGCAAACAGCTGAAGAGTTCCTGCTACCAAAAATGACAAGTTTCTGCCTAAAAAGACACCTTCTCCAGGAAAAAAAAAAAGAGGTTTAATAAAAACTGTTTTGCAGCCTTCATTATAACTCTTCCTACCTGTGAAAGCTAAAATAAAGTAACAAAGTTCATCAACTAGCCTTTGTATCTATATGTTACCTAACTGCCAAACAATAAGAGCAGTGCAACTGTTGCATACAATATATTCAATCTTTAACAACCCATCTCTTGTAGTACAAAACGTGTAAAGATGGAAGTGTGCTTGGGGTGACTGTGACAAGAATTGCACTGCTGACCCACTGTCAAGCTCTTACACAAGCATGTGGATATACAGAAGGTATTAAACGCATTCATGTTGTTTCAACCCTGCCTGATTGAGATCTTATTTTATATAGGGCTGTATTAAATATTTCTAGAATAAAAATAGAAATTATGTGTTCATTGCATTTTTGAATGTCTTTGAGATGTAACAAAGAGAAAAGGCCTTTGAAAGACTAATTGTACTATGGAGAGTTACTGTGAAAGTTATGGTTTGAAGTCATCAGTCATGTTATACCAAAATTTACTGTATTTCCTTCCTGTAAGTGGTTTTGCTTTGGGCTTATGCCGTGCTCAGAAGAATAAGCCATATTTTGTTTTTATTTGATAGCTGAAACAATTGTGAATGTACTAGATTTCAAGAAGGATGTTGGCTTATGGCATGGGATTCTTACGGTAGGTAACTTTTTCCTTTATGTCAATATTTGAAAAAGAACTTGTCTAAGCTTTTATCATCAGATGTTGGGATGTCATAAGATTTCTTCTAACTTGATCTTGTTTGTCGTAAAATCAGAAAATTACAGTGTAGAGCTGATGATTCTTGGCTAGTTAGCTACACCTTTACCTAGCAAGCACAGTAGGAATTCCTCAGTGAATCGGGTCAAGTGCTTAGTTTGGCCCTACTCTTGCCAAGCACAGAGTTGATACAAATTTCTCAGTTGCACGGTTCTGAGGCCTACAGTGTTTCTAGGCACTGAATCAAGAACAACAGTCCTCTGTTGCTTTAGTAAGATCCTCATCAGCTAGAATTGTTATATTGCCACTGACAAAGTTCCTCATCATTCAAACTACCTCCTCTTGTGGTGTCCCCCAGGGATCTGTGCTGGGACCAGTACTGTTCAACATATTCGTAAATGATCTGGAAAAGGGAGTAAACAGTGAGATGGCAAAGTTTGCAGATGATACAAAATTACTCAAAATAGTTAAGCCAAAGCAGACTGAGAAGAGTTACAAAGGAATCTCACAAAACTGAGTGACTGGGCAACAAAATGGTAGATGAAATTCACTGTTGATAAATGCAAAGTAATGCACATTGGAAAGCATAATCCCAAGTATATATACAAAATGATGGGGTCTAAATTAACTGTTACCACTCAAGAAAGAGATCTTGGAGTCATTGTGGATAGTTCTCTGAAAACATCTACTCAACGTGCAGCGGCAGTCAATAAAATAACATAATATTAGGAACTATTAGGAAAGAGAGAGATTATAAAACAGAAAATATCATAATGGCACTATATACATCTATGATACGCCCACACCATGAATACTGCATGTGTTCTGGTCACCCCCATTTCAAAAAGATATATTAGAATTGCAAAAGGTGTGGAGAAAGGCAACAAAAATTATTGGGGTATGGAACAACTTCCATGTGAGGAGAGATTAAAAAGACTGGGACTGTTCATTTTGGAAAAGAGACAACTAATGGGAGGATATGATAGAGGTCTATAAAATCATGAATGGTGTGGAGAAGGTGAATAAGGAAGTTTTTTTAACCTCTTCTCATAACACAAGAGCCCAGGGTCACACAATGAAATGAATAGGCAGCAGGCTTACAACAAACAAAAAGAAGTACTACTTCACACAGCGCACAGTCAACCTATGGAACCAGTTGCCAGGGGATGTTGTGAAGGCCAAAATTATAACAGGGTTCAAAAAGAACTAGATAAATTCATGGAGGATAGGTCCACTAATGGCTATTAGCCAAGATGGTCAGAATGCAACTAGGGTTATCAACCCTCCCGGACTGGCCAGGAGTCTCCCAGAATCTGCCTCAATCTTCCGGTTGCTATTGAAAACAATCCTGGATATTTTAATAACCAAAAGTCTGGTCGGCAGCACAGTGGGACTAAGGCAGGTTCCCAACCTTCCCTGGCTCCGCGTTGTTCCGGAAGTGGCCTGCATGTCTCTGCGGCCCCTAGGCGCAGTGGCAATCTGAGGCTCCACGCAGCGTCCCCGCCCTGAGCACCAGCTCTGCAGCTCCCATTGGCCAGGAACTTTGGCCAATGAGAGCTGTGAACAGGCAGGGGCAGCGAGTAGAACCATGTGGCCACCCCGAGCGTAGGAGCCACGTTGCTTCCGGGAGTCTCCTGGGGTAAGCACTGCTTGGCTGGAGCCAACACCCTGCACCCTCTTCCACACCACAACCGCCAACCCCTCACCACCTCCCATACCACAACTCCAGACCCCAGCCTGTCCCCCTTCCTCTTCCATCCCCCTGCCCAGGCCTGAGCTCCCTCCTGCACCCAAACTCCTTTCCTGAGCCTGAATCCCCTCCTGCACCCCAAACCTCTGCCCAGAGCTTCCTCCCACACTCCAGACCCCTCGACCCCACCCCTCAGCCCAGAGTCCACACCCCCTCCCTTACCCCAACCCCTGCCAATGAAAGTGAGTGAGGGTGGGGTGGAGTGAGTGATGGAGGGAGGGAGGGGGATGGAGCGAGAAGGGGTGGGCAAGGGCATGGCCTCGGGGGAAGGGGAAGGCAGGAGCGGGGCAAAGGTGTTTGGGTTTGTGCAATTAGACAGTTCACAACCTTAGATGCAACCCTATGCTCTGAGTGTCCTGAGCCTCTGAATGCCAGAAACTGGGAATGGACGACAAGGGATGGATCGCTCAATAATTGCCCTGTTTTGTTCTTTCCCTCTGAAGCACTTGGCATTGGCCACTGTGGGAAGCCAGGATACTGGGCTAGATGAACCATTGGTCTCACCCAGTATGACCAAACTTGTGTTCTTGTGTTACTGATCCTGAGACAATTCTGCTGCACTAGGTTAAACAAGCTCTCTGTTTGCCTCTTGAATATCTTCCAAAGCAAGCACTTGGAAATTCACTGGAGGCCAACATCTTTTTTTTATCATTAAAGACAGCCCCCAACAGTCACGTGAAGACAATGTTGCAGCTGAAGCTTGGGAAATCATGTTCAACTGATCATCGTGGAGAGAGTGGCTAACTTTGAAGAGACCATATCTGAACATTTTAAACTGAAAGAACTTACCTTTTATGATTCCAGGGGAACCCAGCATACCTTTCCTGCCACCTATTGCTCTGTTTCCATGAATGTCAAGGGGCAATTATAATTACGCCGTCAGGCAGAATGGGATACCAGGTTTTATGTCCAAAAGTAGTTAATTTAATATAGTTTAACTTTGTTATCACACAATCTGAAAGTAAGCACCCACCAGAATTTTCTCTCAGCCTTTTTTCACTATTGCTCTTGATATATCCTTAACTAGTTGCCTGACTTATCTATGAAGGCTTTTCCTGTGTTAACAGTTGCACAGTACTGAAAAGGGAAATATCATTTTTGGATCCAGTCATGCAAACATTTACATGAGTAATCCCATTGGGAGATTTACCTGTGCTTAATTCTTGGGATCCTAGACCTGAGTTTCCCAAAACATATCGTATTTAATCCCTACTTTTAATGTAGCAATACTGTGTGCCAAATAACTAAAGAAAACAAACATTTTAAAAAAAACTTGCTGCTATTGGCTTCACTGAATTCCTTATTTATATACTTTACAACTTTTTAGAACCTCACAAAGGATATGCTGGGATTGGTTTAGCAAATAAGAGGGCCAAAAGGCCTTTAATTTATTTTGTTTTAGAGAAAGCATGATTTTGCTTATGTCATGTATTATCATTGATTCCACTTCCTACTTTTATGCACTACTAAATTAACTTTTCTGGGGCTATGGTATCTTTTCACTCTGTGTAAAGACAGGGTTTTCTAGGTGTTTAAATTGTTGCGTATCTCTTTGGGTAAAGGCAATTCTTGTGAAATAAGAGTTAGCCAAATTGGGCCTTACATTCATCTCTGAAAGCAAAAATGCAACCATCAGTCACTCAACCTTTGTCAGTTAAAGCATGCTTTTGTGCCACTTTTCATATTGCTTTTCATAATGTGCTGTTGTATAAACTAAGTGAAAGAAAGTGGAAACAAGTGAACAGCCTTTTCTACAGTTATATTACAATTTTCTGCATTTATTTATTTTTAAAGCGTTTCTTATTGGTTTAAATCAGAATTCCTAGTTATGTACTTATTGACTTGATTCACAAGCCAACATGATGTAAGCTTTGTCCATTACTAATTTTATGCTGTTTGGGGACAAATCCCTTGTTTACTTTATTTTGATTTCAGAGCGTCATGAACATGATGCACGTTATAAGTATCCCATATTCCTTAATGAAAGTGAATCCACTATCATGGATACAGAAAGTCTGCCAGTACAAAGGTAAACATCAGAAGTGCATAAAGATATTTTTGAAAAGTCAAACTCAGAAAAGCAAGTTGTTGCTATTGAGACTATTTAGCTGTAATTTACTCATTCCCACATCTTAAAATAACTTGTACACAGCACATTAATAATTTTTTCACTTTTAGCAAAAGTCGCTTGCGTAAAATCCAGGGACATGCACTGGGCATTAGTGGCACATCGAGATCAAAGAGATATCAACCTTTCCTCATTGCGTATGCTAATAGTGGCCGATGGCGCAAATCCTTGTAAGTGATGCTTGTATAATAACATAAAGAATATGATTTTTATTTCCTGTCTTACGTTTTAAGTTTCAGTCTTCAGTCACATTAGCAAAAAATGTTTAACAAAAGTATAAGGTTTATCTACTGCAAACTACACAACATTTATGGAAACAGTAATTAATTTTGGATTTTTTTAAAATGTATTTTTCCTTAGCTAATCCTGAAGCAAACTTGATATTCCGCATAACGTAAGTCGCAGTAAATCCAGTTTTGTTTAACCTGACAGCCATATAGACTGAAATAAATTATCTTTAATTTGTAGAAAGAAGCAGAAGGTTTGCTTCTGAGCAACAGAGAATTGGGGGGGGGTGGGGATATTTGCACTATTCTAGACAACTGCATCTGGATCACTTCATGAAAATTAGTATTAATCAGAACTTTCTCCGTGTAATTTTTAAGATACAGTGATATAGATCTTCAGCTCATCTATTGTAACTTGCTTTGAGTTCCAGAGTAAATCCTTCCTTAATGTGCCTTTTGTTAAACATATTGTATGTGTACTTCACATCTTAGATCCATCTGTAGTGGCTCTTCTACCCACAAGCAATGAAACGATTTATGCCTGAAAGCTAATCTTTAATATATCATATATAGTTGAGCTCTACCAGATATGATGTTTTCCATATGTCATCTAGATCCTTTTGTCCTGAAAACCCATGTACATGCATCAAAATGTTTTGTATGTGAATAGCATTGTCTCAGAAGTCAGATTATTTTTCTACTCTGATTTTTACTCCAGGGTCTATTTCTTCCTGTGATGCATTTCTTAATGTCTTCCAAAGTAAAGGCCTAAGACAGGAGGTCATTTGTCCTTGTGCCAGTTCACCAGAAGCTCTCACTGTTGCCATTCGAAGGTACTGTGTTACACAAATTAAAAAAAACAGTCTATAGAACAATACATTTAAACTAAAAAAGTGAAAAATTATATTCAAGCAAGATTAAGGCTGTATAGTTAGCATTCACATTATCCATCTTGTATTCATCTTTGTACTAAATAGGACCTGCAGAATGTGTGGCACCCTAACTAGTTTTGGAGAGAGAGAACAATATGATCAAGTTCATAATATAATTTTAGTTTAAAATCAAACAGGCTAACATGCAAAACCTGTGTGGAAACCCCTGTAAAATCCCACAGTAAAGCAGTGAATGAATTAAAAGGAGGGAATTTTAATTGAATTGCAAGAGTGGGAAAATCATGCTTTAGAACTCAACAACCAGTGTCTTTCTGGAAAATTACAGCAGGCCTCTGATGATCTTTGGCTGAATGGCTTTTTTCTTAGTGATTAGAGAAGCTCGTAATCCCCTGGAAATGTGTTATCCGCTCGGTTGTGCCTGTGCCTGGAAATGGGGTGTATAAATTCCAACAAAAATGCTAGACCTTCATATTTACTCATGATTGTGGATAGGTAGTGGCCACCTATCCCAGGTTTGTGACACATTGTGATATGATGGGTAAAGACATAACTGCAGCACATTCCAGTGTATGTGCCATAGTATCATGACTTTGTTCAAAAGTGGAAACTCTGGAGAGTGGATATGTCATCCTAGATGGTCAGTTCAAATGCCCTTCCAATGTCCAGATTTCTAGAGCTGTTTTTCAATGTATAACCTCATTAAGGCATCTGATTTAATATTGTGAAGCTTTGTAATTACGTTAAATAAAATATATTTTGCAAAGCTTAAAATATAATGCCTGTTAGGGAAAATTTAACCTGATTTTTCAAGTGCAGTTTTGTGGATTACTGCAGGAAGAAAGATAAGATACCAGGAATGTGTTTAGCTAGGTCCCAACTCCGTTAACATGCCTGGGAATTATCCAGCAATACCTTATACAATCCAGGTCAACCTTCCTTTTGTAATCCATATCACCTTGGGGAGGGCCACCATCAGCACTTTTTCCCTTTTAACCTGGTCCTAGACCTGTTGCTAGGACCTCACTGCCTTTTTGTTCTACTAAGGTTGAGAACATGGGGCTGATGCTTTGCTGTACCAGATATTAGTACCCTGCAACCTATTGGCCACCTTCAGTGAATACCTTCCCCTAATAATGATTCCAGTTTTGATTTGTCAGGGAACCAGACCCCTTATTGAGAAATACCTGCACTGGACACCTGCCAGACTGAGACGTGAACACATTACCACTTAACCTACCCACCAGGCCCCTAGGCTGTGGAGAAGACAAAAATCCCATCCAGGCTAATGAGGCAATAAGGGAAAAATCTCTTTTGCAGCCCAAAAAGGCAACTAGCATGATGCTCACAGCAAGGTCCAGAAACAGGGTCCTAATCTAATCCCAAGGAGGTGGCACCATGGGTAACAGGATTTATAAACCCTCCTCTTGGGTACGTGGGATTCAGTGGACCCTTCTATCTATCCAGTTAAACAAGTTGCTCCACATCTCTCCTTCTAATCCTCAAGAGGTCTGAGGAACCACAAAGAGGGGAGGAAAAAGAGGGAAGGCATTCCTTATAGTCACTAAAGGGTTTTCTTTTCCCTGCTGGCACAGACAGTGCCTCCCTCAAATCCGAAGCTGCAGAATGGAGGCATTCTATCAAATGTTTGAACCTTAATGCATAATAGGAGGTCTGTCCTTTTTAGCTTTAGAATTCTATGCTAAAATCCATTTTGAACTTTTAAGGGTCCATTTTTGTATTTTGTACCTTTGATAGGTTACCTAAGAGGTTTTCTTAACAAATAAAATAGATGATGAGTGCAAAGTATTTTTTATTTTTAGAACCTTGTTCTGCAATTATGTAGCAATCATCTTGTTACAGGGAATGCTATTGAACTTGTAAATGCTTGTGTAAAGTCTGTAAATAGCAAGATAATCTTCCTGAACTCTGAAACTTTAGTATCTTTCACATTCTATTCAAACAGTCATTCTTGACGGTAAAGTCATTATCACACAAATTCCACAGATTAGCATCTGAAGCATGTATTAAAATGACTGACTACAGATTTGCTGTACACAGGGTTTCCTGTTAACACTGCAGCTTCTTCAATATACTTTTCTAAGCTGTGATCGATAATTATAGATGTTCCTTCCGAGAACACTAAGAAAAAGCCATTCCTCTTGTAAAATGCCTGTATAATTTAGAAAAAGGCAATTAGTGTTAGATTAATTGCTGCTTTAACCAGAAATTCAAAGCATAATGCCATAGCTGAAGGCTGCAAAAAAGTAATTTCATGTGCAAAACGGTGGTCAAGGTGTTTTTGTAATGCCACTTGATGAGCTGCCTCTAGCAGACTGCATCTGGCCCTGATACTGCTAACACTTGAGTGCTTAACTTTAACCACACTAAGGCTTCCATTGAAGTCAATGAATGCAGGTCATAAACCAGGTTTTCTGATCTGGGAGGGAACTCTGTACTTCTGCACACACAATCTTTTTAATCCAAGAATCTCAAACTACTTCACAAATACTAAATGTTAAGACTTCCTTCATTTACATCTTAAGGTAGATTTTCATTCTCCCCCTTTTACACACAGGGAACCTGAGGTACAGATATGTTAAGTGACATACGCACATTCACTTAGCCTATGAACTGGATGGAAATAAAACCCTTCTCTCATTGCCTCTATTTCTTAATCTCAAAATTTATCCTTCCTGTAATTAACCTTAAAGATCTTCATATTCTTTTCTTAGAAATAACCAGTATGCAGATGCAGTTCAAGTTGTTAGCTTTAACCTAAAAAGTTCTAAATGTCTTGGAAACGCGCTACTTGAATCCCCTTTTCTTCTTGGATGATTTTTTTCCCCATAATTGCTTAGCAGAGATACTCATGTTAGGGATGCCCTGGTTTCGACTGCATAGGGCTGATAAGACATATTCCTGAAGGGGACTGTGTGTCTTGGAGCTGCTCCCATTCTTGATCCACCAGACCCTGAATTTGTTTAATAAAACAAGGGAGATGTATGCCAAAAAGTCTCATGTTGGCGTCTGCTCTATTAAAAGTACCAGTATGAGGAACTGTGTGAGCGAATTGGAGATGGAAATCAGTGAAAACAAGCATTTTATTTTCATGTTTAAGAGCATTCGAACAATGTAATGTGCGCGTGGGGATTGGGAGTGAGAGAACAATAATGTGGTTGAGAGCTCCTTTTAAATGATGGAAATGTTACTCATCATGGCTGCCAATTTACTAGCCTCCATTTGTTATGCTCTAATGCATATTTGAGCCTGCCTATAGCCTTCTTTGCTGACATTGTAATTTCAGAAATGTCTCATAATATCTATTAATTGAAATTTATTGTATAAATCACTACGAGTCTTATTTGAACATGATTAGCTAAGACCTATCTAAGTATTTCAAGCATAGCAGAGGAGACATAATATATATAAAAAGAACATTATCTGATAACACAAGCATTTTTTATGATGGATTACACAGCACAACTGCAAAAAACCAAGATGCATATGGGCTCTTACACTGATCTTGAAAATAGTTTAGTCTGTCTATATTACATGCGAGCAATATCCCTAACCAAATCAGCATTGTTATACTCCATTTTACATTGTAAAGTACAATGTAGAGTGAGTCTCTTTTCCAGTTTCACTCTGACTTAACTCAGTAACTTACATGAGTCAACATTAGTTTGTTCAAGCTACATACTGTATACGTATAATTGTATTCACTAATATAATGTGCACATTTATACTGAAACAAACTGACAAAGCAGCTATGCCTGAGTTGTAGAATAATATAGTATCTTACGAGTGAATTTAACCAAACCTAGAGTCACAAAGGAATTGTCTTTCACAATGTCTGAACTTTTTGTAATGTAATGGTGAAAATTACAATTACACCTGATAGTTAAGAGTAACAAGCTAGACAGTAATGCATTAGAATAATTAAGTTATGTATGTTAAAACTGTGTTGATAAAATTATTGCTGCGTGTACTGAAACTTGGCGTTGAATGTATTACAAAATGTAATATCTTATGTTCAAAGGCTGATGCCTAACCATGTGGCAAAAAAGTCACATCCGTGGTCTAAGTACAGAACTGGAAGTCAAGACTACTTCAGTTCTAATCCTGACTTTCTGACACTCACACTATAGCCCTGGTCACATCACTTAAACTAAATTCTAAATTGACTAAGGTGTCTCAGTTTGGGCTTCCAAGAATTGAGGCATCCCAAATTGCTAGAGGTCTGATTTCCAGAAGCATTTGTCTCTAGTTGAGCATCCCAGAATCACTAGTCAGTTGTGAACATTTGCGCATTAACCTCTCTCCATTTCCCTATTTGTAAAATGGGGCTAATGCCTCTCACTAGGCAACTGAGTGAATTAATGTTTCTAAAAGTTTTTGGAGGTTAAAAAAAAATTACAGTGGGTGAGATTAGAGTTATACTTAGCACTCTATAGCAACATACTTCTGGGTGGACACTGACAGTGAAAGCTGGCATCTCTAATTATCAGTGACTTGGAGAAGAATTATGTCAGATGTAGTAGAGCGGATGAGGGTGATGGAGAATAAATCAAGATTAAATCTAAGAAATGCTAATATTTAAGACAGTATCGGAGTATTTTTGATGATAATCCATTACAAATGAGGAAAAGATAATGGTTTGCCTGGTGAAACATACTGCCCATTCAAGTTATTGACACTTGTTGCAGGCCAACAGATGACAGCAATCAGCCTCCAGGCAGGGGAGTTTTGTCCATGCATGGTCTCACCTACGGAGTAATTAGAGTGGATTCTGAAGAAAAACTTTCTGTCCTGACTGTGCAAGATGTGGGCTTGGTGATGCCAGGAGGTACGGATTGGCACAACTTTCTCTGAAATATGTAATATATAGAAACATGAGCCTTTTTCATTAATTATACTATATAATGCTATTAATAGAAATATTTTCCTAATGAAGATTAGGATATATATACTTTAAAGTGTAAAATCTAAAAATATGATCACACAGAACTTTTTTTTTTCCTTGGGATTTCCAATATACATGTTCTCCCCAGTATTTACTGTGGTCACATGCTCAGCCTCCACTCATTAGCCACAGATTGCTTTCATTTTAAGTGGTCTGGCAACACCTGATTCTACTCCATTGTCTTCATGAAGTTATACTCAGCACTAATGCATTACCCCTAAAATGCCCAGATCAAAATTAATTTGGAATCCTGTATCCAGAGGCTAGAACACAAGTATCCATAGAAAAAAGAGTGACCCAGACCAGACCAAGGTATTATAGGTTATTTTCTTAATCTACTGTAAATGTAAATAAAACTGCTTGCTGCAGACTTGCTGAATATTTCCGCAAGCCCCTTTATTCAGACACGATTATATTATAAAAAGAAGGGATGTATCTTAAGCGGATGGTAGTTATAAAATTCAGCCAAAAGCAGTAAGCCAGAGTTTTAAAAAATGACGTCAGGTTTTTATATCTAAATTCATTTTACATGAGTTGTACTGATTGGAAAAGACTAATGTTGTTGTGTTTCTTAACAGAACTTCTTATACATTATGCACCAAATGAATTCTCAGTTTCAGTTGAACAACTTAAAATTGAAGCCGTAGTATAAAAATATTTTATAGATATATTGGTTTATGTCTGATTATATATTCTGATCTAATTCAAAGTAAGGTATAATACAGATACTCTTGTGATTATCCTCACTGTGAGTGGAGAAGCATCCAAGACTTTACATTTGCACTTATTAAGGCATTTTGGTCTGCTTCCCTTCTCTCTTTCACCTTGGCCTCTTTCCAGTCGCAAAGGTTTATACTTACGACAGACTCCTACTACAGAGATTGCTGCTAAGAGGCATACCTGGCCTTACTTTTATGCCCAAGATTGGAAGTGGCAGAACTCCAGCAGTACCTTTGGTGCAGTGATAGAATGCACCAGAGTGTCTTCCAGCAAGCACACTCTTTCTCACCATTGCAACTTTTCCTTCTCTCTCCTCCAATGTGCACTCTTTTTTTTTGTCTCTCTTCTTCCCTTTGCCCACTGTAAATATTTTTTTTCACTTATTGGTCCCCTCTGCTTAGCTCCGGCAAAACTCCAATACAAAACTGATGGGAGACTAAACTGGTAATTCTTTACAAAGCAACACACTACTAGTGCTAGTCTGATGGGCAGAATAACTGGATCTCTTGCATGGGTTTTACTCACTACTTGGTGAGAGCTGACCTTCCCGCCTTGACGTCTGTTGCTGGCAACTGGATATAGCATAATTATCATTCAGGAGCTAAAGCAAAACATTTTATTTTGTACTGACCACGATAAATATATTATCCCAGGTGCAAAATCAAGGAGCCAGTCAGGCCAAAAGAAGTTTTTATTTTTCCGATTGCCTTTATATAAAGTTCTTGCGATGGTTTGTCTAAACATTACATTATCTTTACTGTTGTTAGAATGTCTTAATGGTCAAGCAGTTTTGTACGTCTGGCATTAGTGTCTGCATATGCTTCATTCATTGAAGTTTCTAGTCCACAGCCTTCTCATCACTGACTTTCTTCTGTAGTTTCCACAATATTTTGAAAGTCTTTTGCTTTCTCTTCAGCTATAATGTGTGCAGTGAGACCAGATGGAATTCCTCAGCTCTGTAGAACAGACGAAATAGGCGAACTTTGTGTATGTGCTATTGCAACAGGTACATCATATTATGGACTCTCAGGCATGACCAAGAACACTTTCGAGGTGAGTCAGAATGAAGACATACAACAGAATCCTCTTAACTCTTCAAAGTTGAGAAGACTGTTTGAGGTGTGTGATAATACTAATAATGCTATTAATAATTACTAATTACTACTAGAAAAACAACGAGGAGTCCTTGTTGCACTTTAGAGACTAACACATAAGCTTTCGTCGTCTAAAACCTACTTCATTAGATGCATGCAGTGGAAAATACAGTAGGACGATATACATACACAGAGAAAGTGGGGAGGAGGATATGCAGTTGTTTAGGATAGCTATATACACAACTTGATGGTTCCGAACACTTTGAAAACTGCTAAGAATTTAGATTTAAAAAGCTGTCTTCACCAATCCCACAATTTAGCCAACATTTAGATGACTGATATTGTAGGCATCCTTGCAGAAATATGTTTTGAGAGATTTGAAGAAACAACTGAGGTGTAATTCTTTGAATTTCTTAATTCTGCTTGTAGCACCTTAGAGACTAACAAATTTATTTGGGCATAAGCTTTTGTCGGCTAAAACCCACTTCATCAGATGCATACAATGGAAAATACAGTAGGAAGATATACATACACAGAGAACATGAAAAAAATAAGTGTTGCCATACCAACTGTAATGAGACTAATCAATTAAGGTGGGCTCTTAGCAGCAGGAGAAAAAAACTTTTGTAGTGATACTCGCGATGGCCCATTTTAAATAGTTGACAAGAAGGTGTGAGTAACGGTAGGGGGAAAATTAGCGTGGGGAAATAGTTTTTACTTTGTATAATGGCCCATCCAGTCTTATCCAATCTTATCATTTCTAATCTTACCATTTGTGTAGTCTAAACAGAGTTAATTTTTTTCCTTCATAATGACAGTTTCAATGTTCCTCATCAGTACACAGTTCTGAGTGTCACAAGTACTGTACCCTGAATAAATAACAGAGGCTGGGGATTGGAATGACAGTTCTAAATCAATCCATGGAAGCCAGGAATCTTGTATACTGCAGTGGTTTGGAATTGTTAGAATCACTTTTTGCCATGCTGAAAGAGCAATTAGTGATAGCCAGTGTGACTGGTCATCCAATATTTGACAGGTTTCCAAGGCAGAAATGTACTTAGATTAATTTTGGAGCTAGAATTTAATAGCATTAGTAAAATCAATCATAACTGGCAATATCCAGTTGGTAGTAACTCAGACCCTAGTTAAGCAAGTGTGTAAAGTTAAGCATATAAGTAGCCCATTGACTTAATGGGGCTACTCACATGCTTAAGAATCTTGGCCAAGTCACTTAAGATCCTTTTCTTTTTTAAGAATGTCCTTTCATGTGAAAGTGAGTCAAGAGTCAATTATCTGCTTTCAGGCCTAATTATTATGATGATGATAATTTATTCTTTCTTCAGTAAGTCATCCATGTGCATCAGAGGACAGAATTTGACCTTTTTTCTTGTTATCTGAGCCTCAAAGGACAAAATACAGAAACGTTGACTTTTATTGAAGACTCACAGTGGTGGACTGCAGCTTGTGATTGCCTGAGATAACTAAGAACTTGCATTTACACATCCTCATTATCTGAAATTTTCATGGCATTTGCTGTAGTCATTTAGGAAAATAAAGGCATTCCTGCAGAAACCAAGGGAACATAATTTATTCAACTTACATAAAATTGACAGGTGTCTACTGTATATTAAAATGGCTTGACTTGTTCTGATTATTTGGTTTTTTTTCTAAAGCATACTCCTTTAATGGGAAAGGACATTTCCGGTGATATTTTTATTATTTTTTCTTAACTGCCCTGCATTTTGGACCTAAATTTATTTCCTTCCCCTCAAATATTTTTTATCCTTTACTGTTAAATAATTTATAACATAGAATCCAAGTTGTGGAACTGAAGCTATGGAACGGGTGTATCCTAAATATATTTATCAAAAGTGTTCATCACAACAGGTGGAGAGGTCTGGGTCCAGAGTGGAGTGAGCACTTCTCATTCCCAAGGAAATCCACAGTGCTAGTAACACTGGGGATTAGGTTCTCCATATAAGGAATATGAATAACTGTATTTCGGTTTGTCTTACAGGTATTTCCTATGACTAGTTCAGGAGCTCCTATAAGTGAATACCCTTTTATAAGGACAGGATTACTAGGATTTATCGGACCAGGAGGGCTTGTCTTTGTTGTGGGCAAAATGGATGGTCTAATGGTGGTCAGTGGAAGAAGACATAATGCTGATGACATCGTAGCAACAGCCCTGGCTGTCGAACCAATGAAGTTTGTCTACAGAGGAAGGTTTGCTTCACTTTTTTTTCTGTGTAAACTGAGATCTTTGTTTTGCTTAAAACAGATGTAATTGGTCCAGCATTTAAAAATGTCTGTGGCAGCCCTGACCCATCCGCACTAAACTTCCAAATGTTGCTTACACCAGTGGAGTTGCACTAGTGTTGGCAACGGTGGGAAACGTGTGCAGAATTTCCTTGTGTAGAGTAGGCTGTAGACTTCTCCAAGATCACCAGATACAAGCCTAACTTTTACTTTGTAGGTCCCCTTCTAAAAAGGATAGTCATAATCCCTGACAGAACAAGGAGCAATGGGGGGAGGTCTAGGCTGGATATTAGGAAACACTATTTCATTGTTCTAAATCTCAAACACTGCTGCATTTCTAGGTTCCTAAATAATTGCATGCTTCATGTTTGTGTGAAATTACAACTTTTAGTTTTGAAAAGATGAAGGCTACTTAAACAAGGGCCCCTTGTAACACCCCTTTAAAAAAACAACCACCTACTGGTTTTGCAGCTCTTGTAATATCTTTCCTCCAAAGCTACTCAGGTTTAACAATTACATCAGGGTTTCATGTTACAATTTTCAGTAGAAGAATTGGTAGCTGAAGCACCATTCTTCTGAATAATAAAATAATTAACAAATAAGTTACAAAATATTCTCTTCAAGAATGAAATTGCCTTTTCTGCTGTCACTATTCTTACCCAATACCCTTTTCTTTTGTGTTTTGCAGAATAGCAGTGTTTTCAGTGAGTGTCCTTCATGATGAAAGGATAGTTATTGTTGCTGAGCAAAGGCCGGATTCCACAGAGGAAGACAGTTTTCAGTGGATGAGCAGAGTTCTCCAGGTAATGTTCCTATGGTAATTCTGAAGTTTGCTGCTTCAATTTTATATTCCCTTTATTGATCTTTCAACACAATAAAGATTGTAATCTGACATGCTTCTTTGAGTGGGCATGTGGATTTCACTGTAGGCCCATATGATAGAAATCTTTTGAATACGAGTGTTCATCAGGGCCATGCATGTACTCTCTGCCTCCTCGTGTTCCCCTGTGAGGGCAGAAAGGGCAGAGTGGCCACAACGCTCCATCTAGTTTCTCCTGCCGCTGGTGGCAGCAAGATGAAATCTAGCAAGTATGCAATCCGCTACTCTCCTTGGAGGCT
Organism: Gopherus flavomarginatus; assembly: GCF_025201925.1. Lineage (NCBI taxonomy): Eukaryota > Metazoa > Chordata > Testudines > Testudinidae > Gopherus > Gopherus flavomarginatus. Next base: position 23,690,031 of record NC_066618.1, on the reverse strand, counting down.
TAAAAACTGTTCTTTTCATCAAATTTGTGAAGAAATCTTCATCTTTACACCATGACTAGACAGAGAACCTCCCCTGTACCCCCTGAATAGAATGGCGAGGTCCTTTGTGCCAACTACCACGTCTCATGGTGGACTCCAAATCTTCAGGGCTTTAAGGATGGACACAGTTGATTTCATTTCTGCCTAGTGGGGAGCGGAGACAGGTGCTCTGTGTGCAAATCCTCTGGATCCAGGACCCAAAAATCCAGAGACTCTCAGCTCAACTATATCTGCTAGAGCAGTCCACACAGGTCACTTCAAACGCAGAGGTGATAGCTACAGTCAGATACGGTGGCATCAGCGAGTATTCCCTGAAGCACAGATCGTACACTGGGATCAAGCACTGGAAAAAAGGCAGAGCCAGCATTAGTGACTTTGACACCAGCCACCTCCACTGTGAAATCCTTGGCACTGGAAACTGTAACCGTCTGCTCTGACAGCCTTGATACCGACTGCTCCAGCATTTGCTGCACTGCCCTCCCAGGCAGTAAAGTCGACACCTGTGCCTGTACATAAAGATGAAGCTCACTCAGAGCAGGGTGGAACCCAAATATAGCTCCAGTCATGAAGGGAAGTCCTGGAAGGAGAACACAGCATCGCTCCTTGAAGGATAGAGCATCAGACCTGGAACAGCACAGGGAATGATAGACTCAGCACCAGTCTCAGTACTGGTATGCCCAGCAAGATCCCCGAGATACCCCCTGGATGAATCTGGATAACCTCCAGAAATGCTTCCTATGCTGAAGAGACAGCTGGCACTGAAACTGTCCCTGGCACCATATCCCCCTACGGACCACCATTCAAAAAGAGAGACATTCCTTGTCATCACCAGTTTACTCCTCCTTGCTAGCTTAGAGTAGAGATCCCTCTTCTGTGCTTTCCTGTATGTGTTCAGTATTGAGCTACCCTGCATGGCCTTCTGATCTGTTCAGAATTCCACAGTGTAGATCATTACGTACAACAGCTACACCAATGCACTACACCAACGAGCAAGGAGGCACACACTCGTCTCCCATCTCTTAGGAAGCTGTCAAGCTCTGGACATGTGCCACCAACAGAGGATAAGCCCAGTGGTTCTTTGTCTCTTGGGAGTCAGCAATGAGCAGGTGGACTTCCTAAGCAGACAACCCATGACCAATCACAAGTGGCCCCTGCAAAGATCTGTCATAGAGCTTATGTTCCATCATGGGGGAAGGGAGAGAGTTCCCATGATAGAATTGTTTGCCACCCAGGGCAAAGCCAGATGTCAATTTCTGTTACAGAGGGGGCATAAGCCAGGGCACATTGCCCATCTTCCTTCTGCACTGGAGTCCAGGCCTAACTTTGTCTTTCCACAGATTTCCCATGATGATTTCCAAAATAAAGATCACTCTCATGGTTCTGTAGTGGCCCAGGCAGTTTTGCCTAACAGATCTGCTGTGGATGTTCATTCTGACATCAGTCCAGCTCTGACTGTCCAGACCTGATCTCACAGCATCATTGCCAGATACTCCATCCAGACCTGAAGTCCCTGCACCTGATGACTTGTACATGGGCTGGTTAAATACCATGAACAGGGACTTACCAACCAGTCAGAGAACCTGCTCCTACCTGAGACCTCAACACCCTCCTCTCAAGGCTCCTGGGGACACTTTTCAAACCCCTTACAGAAGGCTCCTCTCTCTTTATCTTCCTGTTTCTTTAGCCAGGAGAGCTACAAACATTTATAGCTGACCATCCTTATACAATGTTTTAGAGGGAAAAAGTGGTGTTGCGTAATCTTCAAGTTTCATCTGAACTGATAAATTTGCCTGTCTCCTTCCTAAAACCCATCTCTTTGTTGGGAAAGAAGTCATCATACACACTGGACATTTCCAAAGCCGTGCTTTACTACATTGTCCGAATAAATCCATTCAGACTGTCTTTTCCGTTATTCCTGACTGTAACCACCTGTTCCAAGGACTAGGCCATCTCATCCCACAGAATATCTAAATGGATAACACAGTGAGCCGAAACTTCCTAAATGATTTTAAAGGGATGCAGTCAATTTTAATTACGCTTTTCTCTGAAAAATATGTACTTACTGTTTTTTCAAGCAGTCCCTAAAGTAAAAGGTTACAGAAGAGAATACTTCTGTTTTTCAGTTTTGCCTTGTGCATTTGACAGCACTTTGTAGAAAGCCAGTCTCATAGTTTCCCCTGTATATTCTGTCAGTTTCCCTTCTTGTTTGAGAATCATTTCATGTAGTGATCAGGGAGAGATTAAATCTTTAACAAGCTTTTTTTCCCTTTTGATTTAAACTCCAGAAATTAACAGGGAAGTTCAGATGCAGGAGTGGCACCTGCCACTGCTTTTTGTCCTTCTGAAGTTGATTAGATTTTAAGTTGCTAGTGTCCCTTTTAACAATAGCATTAAAAGCACACACCAATTAAAATCAGATTTGCCTGTGAACTGTCTGCCTGTGCTTTCATTAGTAGATCACCTGCAGTGAATTACTGCTAGAACATAATTATGGAGAGAGCCAGGCACATCAGCCCAAATCTGTATGAAATTCACCAGGGTCTTTAATTGATGTTCATCTATTTATGTTGGGTTGCTTTTTTTTTAATGATCTAGATTTTCAAATGGTTATAACAAACAGTGGTGAAGTAAATTTCCTTTCGTATTTACTCAGTGAAGAGCACTCTCCTCCTCTGATATTGCTGAAAAGTGTGTTTACAGTGGCAGGTAACTGCTAGATTGTCTTCTGAACCAGTTTAGAGAACCAAATGAATACTGTAGTGCTCATAAGTGTAGTGATTAGCCTTACTTCGTTAACTTCAGCGTCTTGATTTTTGTTTTCTAGGCTATTGACAGTATCCATCAAGTGGGTGTTTACTGCTTAGCACTGGTACCAGCAAACACTCTCCCTAAGACCCCTTTAGGTGGCATACATTTATCAGAAACCAAACAACTTTTTTTGGAAGGCTCGTTGCATCCCTGTAACGTATTGATGTGCCCACATACCTGTGTAACAAACCTGCCTAAACCACGACAAAAACAGCCAGGTAAGCTGAGAAGTGGCATAAGCTATTAACAGTCTGTTTGTGATGTTCTATGCAATAATATCAGTAGGAGCTCAGGGTGCTCACCTCCTTACAGATTCAGATACATAATTTGAACTGTGAACAGTTTCACCCTCCTAAAAATACTTTGATTAAAAATGGCTCTATAACAGACTACACTGAGACATATAGAAAGACTTTGGGTTGAATAAATACTCAGTCTGTTGACTCAAGCCCAATAGCTAGTCACTTCACTAACAGGGATGTGCCCACACTGCAAAATTGAATCGGAATCCAGATTTTGAACTCACGTAGTTGTAGAGTGTCTGGATCTGTGGCTCCGGTTTGGCCCCTCTCCACATACTAGTTACTAATCACTAGTGATTTTGCACAAACAAAATGCTATGACATCTGAAATACTCTACTCTTCAGTGCCTGAAACTTAGGGGTCGTCCATTATAGAACCTAGAGCATATTTACAATAACATTTCCCTTGTTTCTCTAATTTGCCACTCTTGAACAAATGCTTGAGAACACAAAGGAAGTAATTGAGCCTTGCAAAGGCATTATAAAAATGAAATATCGGAGACTGATAGTGGCTTGTCAAGAAAATGATAGTAATAGGAGATGCTAGCTAGCTGTAAAATTCCGTCTGGCAGACTCATGTAGCCACATTCCAGATAAGTTAAATACTGTGTGTTCCTGAACAGAGGGTTTTGTCTGTATGTGCTGTGTTCAGCCTCAGTGGATGGTAAAGGGGAGGCCAGGAAGAGGGAGTATTTTGCTTTTTTTTTCATGCAAAATAACGAAGAACCACAGTGCATATTTCAACATGGGCATCGGTATGTTTTTGTGGCTCTTCCTTTGGGCAAAGTTTTGGGCTTCTTTGCCCTAGTGCAAGCTTGACCCACATGGTACTTCATCAGCAATCAACACCTAAAAGCACAGAACAAAAATACTACAACATTGGTAACTGCACAGCAACATTTATCAGAAGTATATAGTCTCCAGTTTGCAATAGTTGGCATAACGTCAGTGAAAGCCAGCTTGTATATGAACATTAGTGGTGATATGTTCCTTTCTTGTAAACCTGACTTCACTTTCTCCAATCTATTCAATGTATTGAATCAAGGGTTCTCAAATACTTTCATAGTGTGAACCATCTACCCTCCCAGTCCTGATCACTTACAAACACCTACAACACCTGCTTATATGGAAAAGAAATACTAGAAAAATATTAATGCATTTTAGTTTGTTCTAATGCAGCATACTAGCTGAAAATAAGGAGTGGCCAAGTCTCTGCAGGCCCCAATTGGCCCACTGACCACAGTTTGAAAATATATATATAATTTTAAAACTGTATACCTTTTGCTTCAGCAATGGATCTCTTTGGAAATGCATGACATTTCATGGTTTTCATTGCTTTTATGGTTACAGTTTACATACCTTAAACATGGACTGAACTGTTAGGATATTCTCAAAATGTTGTTCACTGAACTTGGTAATGGGAAAAACTTCACCTGCTGCAAGGGAAGGGATAATGAGAATTCTTAACTAGAAGCCTAATATTTTTATTGTATTTATCATGTTTCTAATACATTCTAGAAATTGGCCCTGCCTCTGTGATGGTGGGGAACCTGGTCTCTGGAAAAAGAATTGCTCAGGCTAGTGGCAGAGATCTGGGACAGATAGAAGACAACGATCAGGCCAGAAAGGTAAGTGAAATCTTTCCAAATACATCTTGTATGTGACTTAAATTCAGTATCTGAACTGTTGCAACTATAATAGCTTAACTTTTTTGTATTGTTATCCCATACTTGTTGGCTTAATTGGAATAAAAAATTTGAGTTCTAGAATAGATATGAGGAAGGGATCACCTGCATTATTTTTTTAACGTGTCTACCTTCATTTAGAAATTTTAACTTGGATCGATGTACTGTGTGAAGTGTTAACTTTCTAGTGTTTCTGTTATAAGTGCCCATGTATTGGTTTTTTTATTATTTCAAGTGGAGTCTAGGAAGTTCATTTGGTAGATATGCTCTTGATCTTGAGTTTTGTTGTTTAAGTTCTGTTAAATGTATTGCATTTCCACTCTAGTCTTCTCAGTGGAGAGAGTAATTATTAGAGAGACGAGTTGGGTGAGGTAATATCTTTTATTGGACCAACTTCTGTTGGTAAGAGAGAGTAGCTTAAAGGACTGGGAAAGGGACTCAGAGTGTCACAGCTAAATAAAAGGTGGAATTGATTGTTTAGCATATGTAATGAACCCTCCTTGTAAGAGACCATTCAAAATGAAGTGGCCAGTTAACATGTCTGCAGTCATAGGACAAAATAGGTAATTATTGTGAGATGACAAACATACAAACATTAGTGTTTTTTAAAAGTAAGTTAGGGAGGGAGGCGTGTTAGAAGTAACTTTGAAACTAGAGCCAGGCTTAGATCAAGAGATTACACTGATCAGAACAGACACTATGCTTCGATCTTAGCTCCAGGGAGCCGAGAAGCAACCAACTTACTGCTTTGAAAGTACACTGAGTAAGTCATACTTCAAGCAGTAATCTTAGACTTCCAAACAGGTCTGCACAATTCAGCAAGAGCATGTTGCCCTAATGACAACAATTCAACAATTTACTGGTTACTGATGTTGATGTACGAACATATAAAATAGAAGCAAGAATGGGGTGTATAAAGTGGAAATAGAAATTGCTTCCTATTTTTAAGAAAATTAAGAAAAAAATCCATAAAGTATCATGATTATCACTCTGTTTTGTTTTAGTTCCTATTCCTCTCAGAAGTTTTACAGTGGAGAGCTCAAACCACTCCTGACCATGTGCTTTACACGCTACTTAACTGTAGGGTAAGAAATTCAGGCAATTACTTTAAAAAGTTACCTTGTGGAGAAATGCATGCTGAGAGACAAACTGCATCAGCTTATACCAAGACTGTATGTGGCTCAATCTTCAGATATTTCTTTTTGCATTAATGTTTAGCTGCTGTATTTACTACTCACTCCTGGGGGAGGAACAGAGAAGTATCGCAAGTTGTTATCAAATGTATGCTCTCTGCTATGTTACATACCCACCTTTGTATATTCCTACCCCATGGATTCACACTTGCCGGGAGTGTTCAGGAGGCAGAATATTTACATTCCAGTAGAGGGAGGCGTAGTTCTTGATGTTGCTCCACAGTCTTTCTGCTCAGTTAAAGGAATTGTTCTGATTGTCCTAAGAGACCATCAATTCTTCCTTAGCTGAAATAGTGAATATTAGATATGAGATTAGGCCTTCCAGGGAAAATGGAGGAGGAGTCGATGTAAAGGGAAATGGATCAGGACTCCAAGGACTGTACAGGACCTCTAGTAAATTAATCTGCATGCTTATGAGATAAGTATGGTTTAATTTTAAAGCATTTAATTAGTCATCAAAACCAGGTTTTATGCTTCTGTGCCACAGAACTATATAGGTCCATAGTATAAAATTAGAGTTTTTCTAGGATTAGAAGACTATGTGATTACTGTATATACTAGACCTCTGCCCTACATGTTTACAAAGTGCCCTCCTGTCTATTATACTGGTATCAAAATGCTGTTCAGGATTACAGTGGTCACCCTTAATCTTGCTTATTTTTCTTTAGATAACTAGCTAGTGTTATGTCACCATTTGCAACTTGACAAGAAATGGTGAGGCAGCTTTAATTAGTTACCTATGGCAAATGGAGAGCTTCTGAGATCAAACTACCACTGTGCATCCCAGGCAGAATTTGACACTGGAGATTGTTTTCTGTTTTATCTTCAGAGTAAGGGCTTGTCTTCACTACCAGGGTAAGTCAACCTAAGTTACGCTACTCCAGCTACGTAAATAATGTAGCTGGAGTCGATGTAGCTTAGCTCGACTTAGCCCGGTGTCTTCATTGCACTGAGTCAACAGGAGATGTTCTCCAGTTGACTTCCCATACTCTTCTCGGAGAGGTGGAGTACCGGGGTTGACCGGGGAGCTCTCTGCCGTCGATTTAGCGCATTGTCACCAGACCCGCTAAATCGATCCCTGCTGCATCCCTGTAGTGGAGACCAGCCCTAAGAAACAAGTACAGCATGGATGAGAGAGACTGATTCTGATGACCACATCCCCTCACACTGACTAAATCAGACTACTGAAGTCAGACCTTAGGTAACATGCTCTGCCTGTCTTGGGAAAACAGTAAGAAGAGCAACCAGCCGGTAGGAAACACAGTGAGGAAAATGAATTTGATGATGATAAAATAATTCATCATTCCTTCTGTGTGAAATCAATTGAATTGTGAATCCTGATTGCTCTGTTAAATTTTTAAATCTGCTCAGTTTACTGTACTTTGTCTCGGTGACATTTGTTTTAAATTTTTGGAAGTAAATAAATATTGTGTTTGTGTGCAAGATGTTTATGGTAAATAATAATTCATTTCTTACCAATCAAGCAAAATGCATGTGTTCCTCAGTTTTTCTTGAAATAGAGCCCCCTGTTGCTTTCCTTCATAATAAAGACACAAAAGGATATTTTTACAGGTCATTTTTTGACTTATTGTTTATCTTATAACCCAGTAGAAGCCTGAAATGAAAATGTTTCCTTACCACTCTTTTTTGTTTCTTCTTCTCAATTTCTTCAGCTTCTCTGTTTTTTAAGTGAAGTTAGTGCTTGTGAAAGGGGCTACATATGACAGTACTGGAAACTGAAATCCTCTTTCTCCAAAGAACAGGTACAGCACAGCGGTAGCAGTGCAGACCTTCCCCACGCTGCCTCGTCAATTTATCTCAGCCCAGGCCTAGACAGAGCACCTCTAGGGAAGTTCAGTCTCTTTTCTCGCTCACTGTTAGGCTTCTCTGATGAGGCTGCCAGCAAGGGTGTGCATTGTGATGGTCATTTTTGTGATATAGACCTATTAGGGGCTATGCCAAAAACAGAAAACTCAGCCGGTGTAGGCCACTACAGTCTGATAGCCCCATGTCATTAGTGACCCAAAGTTAACTTCTGTAAGAATAGGTCAGTTGTTCAGGTGAGAGGCTGCAAAGCCTAGGACAGAGGTCGGCAACCTTTCAGAAGTGGTGTGCCGAGTCTTCATTTATTCACTTTCATTTAAGGTTTCGTGTGCCAGTAATACACTCTAATTTTTTTTAGAAGGTCTCTATAACTAAACTAGTGTTGTATTGTAAAATAAACAAGGTTTTCAAAATGTTTAAGAAGCTTCATTTAAAATGAAATTAAAATGTTGATCTTACGCCGCCGACCCACTCAGCCCGCTGCTGGTTTGGGGTTCTGTTCACCTAGGCTGGCGGTGGGCTGAGCGGAGCCTGCGGCCGGGACACCGGCTGACAAGGGTCCAGCAGCCAAAACCCCAGACTGGCAGTGGGCCAAGCAGCTCAGCCCACTGCCGCTCAGGGGTTCCTGCATAGTCTGCTGCCAGACCCACTCAGCCTGCTGCCAGTCTGGGGTCCTGGCCCTGCCCACGTACAGTGGGTACCTACCTTCTCCCTGGTTCTGGCCCATTCTCTTCCTCTCTCTGCACTGAGCTGAGGGTGAGAGTGCACTGAGCACGGAGCTGGGGGTGAAGGGTCTGGCCAGGAGCTAGAATGAGGGAGGGGGCTCAGGGTTGGGGCAGGAAGTTTGGGTGTGGGGCACTTACCTGGGCAGCTCCCATTTGGTACGGGGGAGGGGGAGGTCAGGAGCTCCCGCTTGGTGCTCAGGGTGAGGGTGAGGATGTGGGAGTTGCATAGGGTATGGGGGGGCTGGGTATGTGAGGGGGGTGCAGGTGTCAGGGCAGAGGGCTGAGGGCATGTGAGAGGGGTGCAGATGTCAGGGCAGGGTGGGGGCTGGGTATGTGTGGGGGTGCCAGAGTCAGAGCTGGGGTCATGGGGGGGTGAAGGAGTCAAGCAGAGGGCAGGGTGTGTATAAGGGAGATACAAGGCTCAAGGCACAGGGCTTGGTGTGTGTGGGGCTGCAGGGCTCAGGTCAGAGGGCTGGGTGGGTGTGGGGGGGGTCAGGGCAGGGGGCTGGAAGGGATATGCCCCTATTCCACCACCACCCCGTTCCCCAAGGCCTTGCCCCCGCTTCTTCTCTGCCTCTGCCAGGAGCAGCGAACACACTGACTTTGCTCTTTCCTGACCCCCTCCCTTGCAAGGGCCATCAGCTGATTGGCCGGCAGGGAGGGAGGGAGGGACGGAGAGGACGAGGAGGGGCAGGAACCCAGCACACTATGGGAAGAGGCAAGGGAGCCAGCAGGACCAAGCTTCTGCCCCCTGCCCCACGGGGGGAGGGCAGGGGGAGCGGAGGGCAGAGAAGAGTGGGCCGGGCTGCCCTGGGCAGGATTTTTAATGGCACACTGCTGACTCTCGGGACTCCGGTAGGCAGCAGCGTGCCATTAAAAATCAGCTCGCATGCCGTCTTTGGCACGCATTGCATAGGTTGCCGACCCCTGGCCTAGTACCTCTTCCTAAGCTATCTTTCCCCCCATCCCACATGTCTAGTCTGTCACCTATGTGCAAATAAATATCTTTCTTTCCTGTTTGGTTTATATGCATGTGCATCTTTGTTTGTAACTTGTCTCTTCACCCTCGCATGTGTTTTCTTCCCTCTGACTTGTGTCTCTTGTCTTCTAATAAGTACTTCTAATGTGCCATCTGGCTTCATTCCAGCGTGCAGACAGTGAAGTCAAGTTTACCAGAATGCTCTTCTCAGACTCTGGTTATGTGTACACTGCAAAAAAAAATCCAAACAAACAAAAGAACAGCGCTGAGTCTCAGAACCATGATCGTGCTATAGGGCTAAAAATAGCAGAGTAGCCATTCCTGCTCTGGTTGGAGCCAGGGCTCTGAGCCCACCTCTCCATTCGCCAGGTTTCAGAGCCCAGGCTCCAGCCCAGGCAGAATGATTGAGCTACTATTTTTAGCCCTGTAGTGTGAGCCCTGTGGGCCTAAGTCTGTTGACTGAAGCTCTGAGACTTGCTGCTGTGGGCGTTTTTCCCCCCAGTGTAGACATACCCTTACTCATGAGACTACTGCCAAATTTTTGTAAAAATGCGCTTTACTGCCTGCATGTGGGAACTGAGCAGGTATAACAGAGGGAAGCAGTGCTGATTATATGGTCATGATATTACACTGTAACTGATATATCCTTAAGGTGAGTGATTTAATCATTGCTTTGGGTGGAGTGTATGGTGATTAGGGGTGGGACGTATTCACATCCTTGACAAAATTCCTTTAATTTTTTCCAGCTGCTGTTTGGTATGAGACTGAAGGTTTTCCTAGTAAACTGTGTGGCTATTGACACTCTTTTTTTTTTTTTTTTTTTGTAAACATCTGAAGAAAGCCTTCAATCAGTAATTTATCAGTTGGGGAAGGAATACTAGAACTCAACCTACAACCTATTCTTCTGACACTAGCTTGTTTCAATATACAGGGAACAATAGCCAACTCCCTAACCTGTGCCCAGCTACATAAACGAGCAGAGAAGATAGCAGTCATGCTAATGGAAAGGGGACACTTACAAGATGGAGACCATGTGGCTTTGGTCTACCCACCAGGTAAAGAACTGGTACCATGGGGACCCTGAAAGTTCTGACTTTGCTGTTTTTGTTAGAGGACTTTCGAAAAATAAGTCACAGCGATATGTCTCAGCAGTGGTGCAAGTAGAATTTATTTCTTCCCGGTACGCTGCACATAGGCGATTCATGGGAAAGACACGAAGCTAAAGGAGGGGGCATGTGACCTCCCCACTTGACCACCCATGAAACTCTTCCCCACCCCCAGCCTAGGGTCCCCGTGCTCTCTCTGTCCCGTCCCCATCCCATGTTACCGAGGGCAGGCTCTATCCTACTGCTGCACTGGATACAGACTCTCTGGAACCACAGTGGCAAAAGGAGCAGAAAGTGGGGCCGCCGCTCCCAGGAGCCAGAACCCCACACCAGCAGTTCCTCCAGCACAGCTGTATCGGTACTGCCTCCAGCCCCGCCCCTCCCACAGCCCTGTTCTCCGGCGGAGCTGTGCAGACCCCAGACAGGAGACGCAGCTGCGTGGAAAGGCTAGGGGTTGGGCTGGGAGTGGTACAGCCACACTGGAGGAGCCGCTGGCATAGGGCCACCCAGCAGCCCCACGTTCTGCTCCTGTGTCTTTCCGATACAGCGTACTGGCAATAAATATCTTAATAGCATGGCAGACCGGAACAGAACGGAAGGAAGGAAGGAAGCGGAAAGAAATTTTAAAACAAAACTTTGAGGGTCTCCTTAAGCACACAGGACCAGTGAAGATCACAACTCCTCCTGTTCTTTGTATTGAAATTTTCCTTTAAAATGCTGTTTTGTGTGTAAATTTAAATTGGATAGCCTATTAATCAACAGTAATTAAGCTTCTTCACTGATAAATTGGTGATAATAAAATGAGCAGTTCATTTGAGTGATGACATGTAGTTTAAACTTTTGGGCCTTCTTTGGTATTTCATGCCAAAAAGAACAGCACAAATGAAAGTAATCAGTGAAGCTTAACAAATACTGACAAGGGACTGAAAGAGAAGTCTGTTAAAGAGCTTAGTTGCTCATTTAACCTTCTAAGTTACTTCAAAGTAGTATTTATGCTGACATGGGTGTCTGTGATTAAATTATTTGATTTTCAAGTGAGGATTTTTGTTTTGTTCTTCATGCAGGAATAGACCTGATTGCAGCATTTTATGGTTGCCTATATGCGGGCTGTGTGCCAATAACCGTTCGACCTCCACATCCACAGAACATCGCAACAACATTACCTACAGTGAAAATGATTGTCGAGGTGAGCAGACATCTGGAAATCCACAAGCAGTCTAAACAGGCAGTGGACTAAATATAGAAAATTAAAGTGTTCTTTACAAGTTTTTCCATCAAAGTTAGGAAAAGACTACAGGTTTTATAACATGGGTTCAAACTTCATGTCACATGACCTAATCCTGTACAGTACCACAAAGTCCAGGGGAGCAGAGAATGTACAACACTGCTTGAAAGCATACAGCACCCACACTGTCACAATCAGATGAGAGCGCATTTACAACCACTTCTTGCTAAGACCCATGTAGAGGTGTTTTCCAGTATATGAATCTAAATCAGGTATCTCAGGATTATTGATATTATTATTTACACTGACCTAGCTCAACTGTTTCAGGTTAAACAGTTAAACTTGTTTAATGTAAACTGTTTTCAACCAGGCTGTATCTGAAAGTCCTGCACCACGTAGCTTTTTTTACATGTTTGTAAAAGTCTTTTACAGCTTTATAGTTACAAGTTGAGTTAGCAACTTAAACTGACTGGGGAGTAACAGTTTAGAAGTTACATTGTGGCCAGGCTTTTACCCAGAGAGGGGTGACATGGAGTTTGTGCTGTCCTAGGGAAAAATCCTGCTCTCCTGGTACCATCAGTTCAACTCCTTTTGAAGTCAGTAGCAGTTGCCTCTGAGACCGGAATTTGGCCCATAGACTGTGCTTTGCAGATGCCTACAGAGTATTCAAAGTAATCAAACATTACTGTGATCTAACTATATTGTGGCTAAAAGACTGTGGACCGGAGCGTGCGCTAATTGGATGGGGGAAACCCAAGCAGGGTGGCAGGAAATGGATATTGTCCCATCCAAATGGAGGTGGGTTTGCTGTCCATCCATCAGGTCAGCTCCCCAAATTCAGTGTCTCTTGGGATACCCACAGGGGTCAGAGCTTCTGCACTTGTCCTGAGTCTCCTGGCTAACATAACATGGTTCCTGAAATACCCAGCTGCCCTTCTGTTTTCCCTAATTCATTGCTTACACTTTGGCCCAGCCTGTACAAGGTAGTGCTGAGTGAGTGAACATTATCTTGGCTTGGGATACCATGTTACATGTGAGTGACCGATACTGTCAGGAGCCCTGCCGCCACCCTTCTCCACTCTGAGCCTGATCTACACTAAGTGGCCACAGAGAGAGTTCATTAGATCTTAGGGAGTGGAGGAGTCTATACTGTGGAGTCTCTGTTCCTCCCCATCCCTCATGCACATTTTGTCAGCCCAGGGACATGGTGTGCTGCAGTGGTTCTCACTCACTTGTACATCTACCCCTGGGGTCTTCCAGGGGGTACATCAACTCATCTAGTTATTACCCTGGTTTTACAACAGGCTACATAAAAAGCACTAGCAAAGTCAGCACAAACTAAAATTTTGTACAGACAATAACTTGTTTATATTGCTCTGTATACTACACACTGAAATGTAAGTACAGTATTTATATTTCAGTTGATTTATTTTATAATTATATGGTTAAACATGAGAAAGGAAGCAATGCTGTGACACTTTTATATTTTTATGTCTGATTTTGTAAGCAAGTAGTTTCTAAGTAAGGTAAAACTTGGGGTACACAAGAGAAATCAGACTCCTGAAAGGGGTACAGTAGTCTGGAAAGGCTGAGAGCCACTGATATGATCAGTATGATTACTGCTGATAGCGGCAGATTTCCTCAGCTTTTTGCATATGAGGCTGAAAATGTGGGGTTCAAGGATTGATTTCCCCATGTTGACAAAAGGTGGGAGTTAAATGTTCCAGTGTGTAGATCCAGACTGTCTCTTTGGGACCAAAATGGGAAAGTATTTGGACTAAGTTCAGTGCTAGAGTAACTCACAGTGAGTCATTCTCAGTTTGGGATTTTCCAGTCGCCTTTTTCTCCACGCTGGAGGCCTGAAAAAGGATATCTGTTCTGCTAACAGTGTTGACAGTAGTGCACAGAATGGTTATTACTTGGCACAGGTGTTGGGGATAACAGCTTAAGGTGCAGTGGAACCAAAAGGGGCTCAGATTCCACAAAGAATACATTCATTAGGAACTCTTTCACCTACTTGACTTCTCTTCACAGATCCTCAAAGAGTGGGAAAGAAAGAAAAGTGCTTTGTTTTACATTGTTTCTGTGCTGGATTTAAAATGTTCAGTAATGTATTTGGGCTTTTGTTTAAATACACTATATTAAATACTTGTTCAAACAGTATCACGTTTTCTTTATGTAAAAATAACTGCCCATTCTCAAACACAGAGAAACCTCCAACATAAGTAAATCCCCTAGAGCCTAAAATCAAGTGTAAGCAAAGAGGAGATGGTAAACTGACTTTGTCACTTGAGAAATAACTGCTCTAGAGCTACTGTTTGAAATACCAAAACTCTCTGAAATGGAGCCCGTGTTAAGTCTCTAATGGTCCTGCAGCGAATCCTGTTTGTTTGATTTAGTGGAGAAATCATGGACATGTGGCTAGCACACAGTTATTGATTTAATATGGTGAAGCCACTGGAGCATTGCAAGTGTAAAGTTAGGTTTTCATTTTATTAAAATATTTGTATAAACAAACAAGTGTTGCCTTCACTTAGGGAATATTCTTGTCATAACCTTCATTACACGTTTCCCAGGATGATGATGTGTAGGAAAAAGTGCAATTCTCCCCTATTAATGCATCATTAATTTCAATGTAACAATTTGCTGCAAAGTGCAATTATTACTTGGTCTTGTAAAAGTCCTGTATACCCTTTGAAATTTCAGAGGTCTGCCTTTTTTGGCATATGTTCCCGTCTCCTAATCACAGGAAATAAGACTGGTAAACTTACATACATACTCTGTTGTAATATAAATCATGGTCTTACTCAGTTTTACATGTGAAGTAATGAGTGTTCTGTTTCCTTTTGTTTGTTAAACTCCCAGGTGAGTCGCTCTGCCTGTTTAATGACCACACAATTAATATGTAAATTGTTACGGTCACGAGAGGCGGCAGCAGCAGTGGATGTCAGAACATGGCCTCCTGTACTAGATACAGGTAAGTAAGTATTAAAGCTAGAGCTGCCCTGTCTTGTTTTACAGTTGAACTTGTCATTGTTCAGAGATTCATGCAGTGAACTGCCTGTCATTAAAAATGAGATGCACGTTTTCATTTTTTATTTATCCTAGACGACTTGCCAAAGAAGCGGCCTGCTCAGATCTACAAACCTTCTAACCCTGACACACTGGCTTATCTTGATTTTAGTGTGTCCACAACTGGAATGCTAGCTGGGGTGAAGGTAGGAATTTCACACTAAAAACAAATGTTCTTGTCATGTATGTAACCAAACAATTTGGGCACATATACAATCATATTTCATTGTAGTCTGGAAGATTCTAAAAAATTTTGTGGTATTTAAGAATTACAGGGTATGTTAGTGATGATAACGCACAGGGAACTAAAACCCATTTACTCGTGTTGTTTTAACATAAGTTCCTCTTCCTGATTTCAGGAATGGCAGTGGTTTGGGAATGAACCTGCAGAATAGCATAGTTTATCATTTTAATTACTGTCTTGTCTTCCAGATGTCTCATGCAGCCACTAGTGCCTTTTGTCGTTCTATTAAGCTGCAGTGTGAGCTTTACCCCTCGAGAGAAGTAGCTATCTGTTTGGACCCTTACTGTGGACTTGGGTTTGTCCTCTGGTGCCTCTGCAGGTGAGATTTCTCTTCAGACTTTTAAAATCTCATTTCCATTGTACCATAAAACAAAAGAACAAGCTGACTTGAGTAATGGGAAGATGGTGGAGAACAATTAATAGCTTTGTAATTAACATAGGCAATTGAAATTGCCAGAAGATAGTAGAGAATACATTTCATTCTACTCAGATGTGGTTTCAGATATTTAGAATTTCCCACTTGCCCTCCTTCCCTCTGCTTATGAGTCATCTGTTGACAGGCTCTTGTTATATTTATTTAATATGAAATAGTACTCCAATGGAATTTCATTGAGAAGGTGCTGTCATCTTGTCTTTCTGTTTTGGAAGCACAAGTTTTCCTTGGAGCATTTTAGGACTTCTCCATTTGGGACCTATTTAATTTTGAATTTTAAAGGTACATAAAGATGCATTTGATAATAGAGAGATTTTTGATTGGCAATAATAAAGCTGACTGAAAAGCAGCAAAATATTTTCACAAAAAATGTTGCAATTTTATTAGCACTAGTTAGTGGGGCGTTTATAACTTAGTTAACAGTTTTGTGGATTTCTGTACTCTAGGGATGGCAGTAAAAGCATTCTCAGTAACTTTTAGCTTTACTTTAAGACATGTAGGTAGATGTAAATGAAAAACAATGTGCTTTATAGAAGAAAATTGAAAACATGGTACAGGGAAGGTCTATGAAAAAGTAGCTGGAATCATTCTTTAGTAAGAAATGTTAGAGCCTAGAATTATTACGTTTTGACACATTTCACTGAAAGTGCAGTGTTACTGTTTTAAAACCGTGCTGAAATTAAGGTAACTTAAAGCATTACAAATGATATAGTCTTGCATAAAAGTTTTTATTTAAATTATAATTAAACGTGAACATCCTCTTGGAATCAACACTTTGTTTAGATGCTTGGAGCAGTAAAAAAATAAATAAATAAAAGTTAACGGTACAGGGACTTGTCTTGCACCAGATAATTATGATTTATAAGATGCATAAACGACGTGCTTGCTAGACTTCAAGCACGTTATCTTAGCATAAGATCCACTTACAGCCTCAGAGATAGTTCTGTTATTAACCTTTTGGGAAAAAACAGCAATTGGAAAATATTTTTTAAAAAATGATTTGTTCTGAATGAAGAGCATTGCAATTACTGTATTATAATCTGGAACTGATACACTGGGAATCATTATAGTACTGTAACATTAACTGTTCTGGTATAAAGCAACAGAAGGCATTGATCTGAACTTGGACAATGAAAAATCAGTGAGTCAGTTTTGCTTTCAGGTTTTAGAGTGGCAGCATTTTGGTTTCAACAAACCTTGTTTGTTTAAAAACAAAGTGTAGAAACAATTTTTGCTGGGTCTTTCCTTTAAAAAGCTTGTTTTTACAAAATACAAACCTTGGGCTAAATGTAAGCTGAAACAGTTCCCTTAGTTCAGGCCACTGCCATTCCCAAATAGGACAATGTCTTTGCTTGGAGCTGTGAGTGTGATTCCCAACTCAAGGAGAGACACTCTCACTTGCTGTCTTCAAGTTAGCATTCAAAAAAGAATGTAACCGCAGAAGCTACACTCCCAAGTTACATACCTGTCCAAGTCCTAGCACGTACTCAAGGCAGCTAGACCATCCCGCAGCTTGCGCTGCCATGGCTGCATTCTTAAGGTCCATACCTTAAAATGTTATCCTAGCCTAGTCTTTTTGTGTGTGTGGTTTTTCTTTTCTTTCTTTTACGGGATCCAGTGTATTTGTTGGTTTAAACAATAATTGCTCTGATGTCTTATTTCAAGGTCAACAAAGGGGCTAGAGCTGAAGAAAAATCATTTTGCAGGAAATTTCGATATTTCAACATCTTGTTTTCATCCCCAATTGGTACAGAACTTCAAATTATTTTAACTTTTTTGCTAAACAAAAAGTTCATTAAAAAATGTAGCCTTGGAATTGTTGAAACATTTCATTTGCCTACTTTCTGTTGAAACTAAATATTTCGACATACCAGCATGAAAACATTGAATATTGACTCACCTCAACGTGAATCTGCGTCCATGTGAACCATCACGGTTCCTCATGGGAGTTGTAGTTCATGTGTGCCTTGTGCCCTTATTCTCCCTGTCCAAACTGCATCTCCCAGGATATACCATAGTGGCTCAGGCAGCAGGGAGACTGCAGTACAAAATAGGAAGATACAATTGGACCCTGGGGCCGGGATAAGCGGGACAGACACAAATCACAACTTCCATGAGACACCATGTCAGCTCAGACAGACACAGATTAACGTTGACCTGACCAAAAAGGAAATATTTCCCAGTGCTGTTAACTCTCAGGAGTATTGTGATTTTTGGCCTGTGTTGGAGCCATTCTTTCAATAAATGAGTAGCTCCAACCCTCATGTTAGTTTCAGTCTCCCCCCCCTCGGAAACCCCCTCTAATTGGCTGCCTTTTAGGGAAGAGCAAGCAGTGAGATGCTTCTCCCTGCCTGCCCTTCTGGACCTGAGAGAATTTGGATTAGGGACTGTGGGGAAAGGAGCAGCCCATACCATTTTCACAAGGGGGGAGGTTACAGGAAGTGGAAAGAGCCCAGCAGCTCAGAGCAGCTGTGCTTCCTCCTTCCCTTTCATCTTGTGAAAATTGGGTCAATCTGTTCCTCTCTCCATCACTGCAACGCTAGGCTTGGGAAGGAGAAAAGGATCCTGCCTCAGCTGCCACTCCACACCTGGAAGGGAGGTGAAGACATCCTACAGCTCCAGAAGGAGCAGAGGTGCACAGAAGACAGAACAAGGAGTAGTGGTCTCAAGTTGCAGTGGGGAGATCTAGGTTGGATATTAGGAAAAACTATTTCACTAGGAGGGTGGTGAAGCACTGGAATGGGTTACCTAGGGAGGTGGTGGAATCTCCTTCCTTAGAGGTTTTAAGGTCAGGCTTCACAAAGCCCTGGCTGGGATGATTTAGTGATTGGTCCTGCTTTGAGCAGAGGGTTGGACTGGATGACCTCCTGAGGTCCCTTCCAACTCTGATATTCTTTGATTCTAGGAGCTGGGGCACATGTGGGGACAGGAATTATGTATCTGGCTGTGCACAGTTGATGTGGGGCTGGAGGGGCTGATTAATTAACTGAAAGGTTGCGGAAGAGGCCAATGTGGGGCTGAATACAGAAATAATTATTAGAGTCTAGTTTGGGGAGAAGCTGGAAGCTCTGTGTAATTAGGGCAGCATTTTATATAAAACTCTGTAATTTGATCTCAGTTGGATCGTCCACTGAGAGCCAAAATCAGCTTACCCTACAAATTTGGACTTGACATGCACACAGTGGGCAGGGGGAGTTCAAAAATGAAAAAGATGAATGCAGTATAACCTCTCTCTACCCTTAAAAAACCTCATGATTTTCGGGGTCTAAGCTTTGGGATTGGCCATACTGACTTTGCTTCAGTTTCCCTGATGGGCCATCGAACGGCGTCAGCAAAATTGATGTTTTCCTGCAGAAAACATTGATTTTTTTCTTTTGGAAACCACATTTTCTGTCAAACATTTTGATCGAAAAATTCATAATCAGCTCAAATAGATTATGTCTATGTTATATGTAGAAAGCTGACATGAGAAACCAGTGTGGTTCATTTTGCTGCACAGACTTGACTTCCATCTCATACTAGTTGTTAGGAGTGAATGTCATTTTTAGGATGCTCTGTAGAAGCACTGAACACCCCCTTAAGCATGCAGTTTAGCTCCTTAAGCATGCAGTAAGCATGCAGTTTACTCTTGGTAACTGACGTGCCAAATGGTGATTGTTACTTTCAACATGCCACGCTTTGCCTCTGGGGGATATCTGGATGTAAAATTAAATATACAGATTGTGCAGTCTGTTGTCGTTGCCATTAACTACACTACCACTTGCTGTTCTAACATAGAGATTCGTGGTCAGTTCTTACTGTCTTTATTTTTTAAGGTTAAGGGGCTGCAAATGGTAGCAATTTATATTGGATACAGAGCAGGCAGAGAAAATGGGCTCCTTTATGCAGTCTCTTAAATAAGAAATGCAACTTAAAATTTTGAATTCAGTCACTTCAGCTATGCATATTTAATTTCTCCATTAACTAGGCCGAAGGAGGTATTCATTCTACAAACCACCAAAAACTAACCTCTTATCCCCATCGTAGGTTCTTAGAAGTTGTGCTGCCCTGCTTCGCTGTGACGTCCCAGAATGCAATATTCTGTGACGTCAAAGCTATTAAGGAAAGCCCACTGGAGCCAGCCCATTGGTAAGTCTGGAGTATATTGCATGGTTTTGCAAAGTTTGTTTTATTTTATGTCCTAAAGAGTATAAAATAATAACAAAAATAAACCTTGCAAAGCAGAGCTATACATTCTTAAAAATGGGATTTACCAGCTTCTCTATGAACTGGCTGCATACTCCAGCAGGGTTTCCTTGGGATCTTTGTCACAGGATGATGCACCCTAGGCATGGCAGCAGAGTCATCAGGCCTATGTGAGTTCACTAATCCAAAAGCCCTTCTTTTTAGCTGTTTGTGCTTACTTTTTCATGGGGGAATTCATGATGTGATTTGTTGATTAATTTATTTCATAGTTTCCTTTGCAACTCTTGTCTTCCAGTCTGAGAAGCTGACCCTGCCATTTCGTTTTGCATTGCATTTTTAAATCTCTAAGTTATAATAGTTTTTTAAAAAGCAAACACTTTTCTCCAAATATAAAATCAAAACTAAATCCAATTAAACTACTTTCTGAACTTAAGATATCCCTGTCCTAATGTGTAGACCACCATTTATTGGAGTAGTGCCTCCGTGTTAAGGGTTTAATTTAAAACAGAAACAGAGGATAAAGCAGATACGAAATTTTTCCTGAATTGTGTATTAGCCAAACTAAGCTAAGCCCGCTAGTTATTCTGCTTTAATTATCAAAATATGGAAGTGTGTGTGTGTGTGTGTGTGTGTGTGTGTGTGTGTGTGTGTGTGTGTGGTGTGTGTGTGTGTGTGTGTGTGTGTGTGTGTGTGTGTGTGTTGTGTGTGTGTGTGTGTGTGTGTGTGTGTGTGTGTGTGTGTTGATAAACCAAAATGATATAATAGTTAATTTTCTAAAATTGAGACTCTGCTAGTGCAGGTCAGTAACAATGTTTTAGTCCAGTTCCACAGTGATAGATATGCACTTAATTGCCATTTGAGTACAGGAATAGATTTAAATTGCAAATCAGGACCATAAGAGCTGTATTTTTCCAGTCCACTAAGACCACATTCAGCGAATGCAGCAGAGATGGGCAGACTACGGCGGGACTCTCCTGCCCCTGAGCTCCTGGCCTGGGAGGCTAGTCCCTGTCCCCACCCCTGTTGTTCCCCCTCCCTCGCAGCCTTGGCTCACTGCACCACCAGGGCAATGCTCTGGGCAGTGGGGCTGCGAGTTCTCACCTGACCCGGTGCTCTGTGCTGCGTGGTAGTGTGGCTGGCTCCCAGTGCTCCAGGAGGCAGGGAGCGGGGGGGAGTTGGATGGAGGGCAGGGGAGTTTGGGGTGGTGGTCAGGGGGTGGGGGAGTAGATAGGGGGTGGGGCAGTCAGAGGGTGGGGAACGGGGGGTTGAAAGTTTGCCCACCCCTGGATTACAATGTGTGCTGTAGAGTTGTGATATGAATGTTTGTTTTGGAAGTGCGATGAGAGCTACTTTCTTCTTGCGCACTTCCTGTCAGCCCTGAATGGGTAACTAGAGTAATTGATCAAGTAACTTTTACAGCAAAAGTGAGGTCCTGCAAAGTTTTCTCTTAAACAAATGGATGTAGCTGTGGAGGAAGTGAACAAGAAACAATAGCTTCAAGGGGTGGAATTGCAACTTTCCAAACTGCAGGAGGAGAGGGACCATTCTCATCTTCTACATTTTGTGGCCTAACTGGAAGATAAGCATTGAGGTGAAATTCTTACACCAGAATAAAAGGGCTGCAGCATCATAAAGGGGCCCTAAAAGTCCCAGATCAGGAGATAAGGTTGCCAACTTTGTAATATTTAAAAAACACTTCTTCCCCCCTGAGGATCTGTCCCTGACCTGCCTCCTCCTCCCAGGACCTACTCCCCAGTTGCTCCTCTTCCCCCCCGCCCTGGTTGCTCACTGCTATTCCCCTCTCTCCCCTGCCCGGGTCTGGAGGGACTTGCCTGCAGAACTGCTGCTGGGAGCTGCAGCTGCCTGATGCAGGTAGGAGGTGGCCCTGGCTGAGTAGTACTGGCGCGAGTGATGACTTGGTGCCTCCCCCGCCTGCAGTAACAGGTTTTTGCATGTCTGGTCAGTAGATCTGACCAGATACTGTCAGGTCCCCTTTTTGACCGGACTTTCTAGTCGAAAACTAAGCACCTGGCCCCCCTATCAAGAGAAGAGGAGAATTCTCCTGGCAGTTCTCCTGGCGTAACTGAGGAAGACAGCCACAGGCTCAGAGAAGGCCAGTGAAAAATTCCCTTTGTGCAGGACAGCTCTCTCCTCTCTTTGTCTGTCTGTCTGTTACGTACAAGATAAAGACTGGCCAAAACTTTAAAACTAGAGTGCCTGAAAGCAGGCATTGAAGTAAGTGGGGGGTAAGAGGGGCACCGCTTTCGATGGTGCTGAACTTCCTCAACTCTGAGTGCTTGTCCATACATAGTCCACTCTTAGTGCACATGCGCTTGGGGTTGGAGTCTGTTGTCCAGCAGTGTTCTTTACCCTGAGTGCCTTTGTGCTCCCATACCAAGGGCAAAAGGGGCAGAGCAGACCCATCTACCGCTCCAGTCCTTCTCATCTGCAAGACGCAGTTCCTTGGTGTCCATGTCTTGACATATCCTGTTTTCTTATCTGTGGTTGTGAATTATGTACAAATTAGTGTTAGACAGGAAAGAGTTGCCTGTTGGCAATTTTTTTGATAGTTCTTAATGGTTTCGGGAAGTTTTTACTTCCATATTATGTCTTTTTTCCTCAGTTGGATCTATTTCCCAACACCACAACTTAGTGGTGTCCCATCACAAGTCACCCAGCTTCAAGTATTGTGCCACCTGCGAGGCAGCAATTCTGATTTAATGATGGGCCCACCAAATGCTTTGTTTTGCCTTGGGAAAGCTCATATACTCAGGAAATGTTCAGTTTGTAAGTCCTTAAAGGCAAGAGAGACATGTTAGATTGTTGGATTGCTCTATGTGTGTAGCTTCTTATCTGGAAAGGGCAGACTCCACTGGAAAAGTTCCATTGCAGTGCAGAAGTATCTCTGTGAATTCTGGATCCAGTAGCTTCCGGGTTCCATCTTTGACTGTCATTTCAGTTTCCGACTCTGATAGGACTGTTAAAATTAAATCCACAAAAGATCAACGTTCCTCTGGAAAACCAGGGACAGATCCCTGATGGGCATTTTCACTAAGAGGTCCAACTCACCTCAACACTACCATTTTAAGAAGACCCCATGTCACAAATCAGGTACCCTGGGAGCTCTGAGGGAGCACAGTACCAAGGCTTTGATACTATCCTGGGATGCCAAGCTACCAGTGGTTATTTCAGCATCAGCTCTTATGCTACCAGTCTTACTGGCACTGGTTTCCTTGATGCTTCTCACTTCAGCACAGAGTTTGTCAGTACTGGGCATGTTGACACCATCAACCTCGATGCTCTCTGCTCTCACATGGAATTTATAGCTTACCCCCTCTTGGTACTGGGAAAGTTTGTGGTACTGAAGGATTTTCAAGTTTCAGAGGAGCCAGAATCTCCTCTGGTCTCCAAAGGGCTAAACATGCCTTCCAGCACCAGTGCTCTCCCCATCATCAGCATTGAGTGACTCCTGGAGCTGACTGCCTCTAAACTTACCCTTTGTGAGAACCTTTACGATTTTCATCTTTTATTGTATTCAGTCGTGACGTGTCAAAGCTGAAAGATGCACAAATCACAAATTAAGATGTGTGAGGAAAAACTGTAAAATTGATGGGGAAATCTGCCTGTCTGATAGTCACAGGGCACACAGGAGAGAACTGTCAATTTAGGAAACACTTCTGAGGAAGAATTTGTCAGTGATGATTCTGCAACAATTAGTGCTGCACCTTTGGCATAAGTTTCTGTTTTAGGGACATTACCAAGTGTCTTCATCTCAGTATAACTGTGCACTGGGGAGCCAATATACAATATTGTATATGCAATACAATAGGGCTATGGCATTTCATTTTTAAAAGTTCATGACATTTTATGGAGAAAATTTTAAAGGCATAGTTTACTTTAATTTGGGACCCGATCCTAGCCCCTTGAAAATGATTGCAAAACTCCTGTTTATTTCCATGGGAGTGGGGTCAGTTCCTCAGTGAGTAGAAGGTATTGTATTTTCTGTTCAAGAAATGTTTAAATGGTAATAACCAACCATAAACCTTTGTCAGCCGATGCATATTTTACATGCTACTAACCCAGGTAGCTGTGTGCTCTTCCATGCATTTCTAGCAGTAAGGGCCACCTGTATTTTGTAGGGTTTAGTAATTTAGGACTAGGTTCTGCCTATATTTCCACTGACTTCACTTGAATTATATGGGTGCAACAAAGGGCAGAATTTAGCCCTTAACATAAAGCAGTGACAGCTGTGCAGTGTTAGTGAGATGTAAACATGTTGTGCCTAATATTTGATGTTAAAGTTTACACTTAAGTGAGAATACCCATTTTAGTTTGTGATCATCTCATCCACAGAATTTTAGTCTGTGTTAACAAATCTTATATTTTTGCAGCGTTTATTCAGGACACCAGTCTATTCTGATTCCTCCCTCAGAATTGGAGACCAATCCTGCTCTATGGCTTCTAGCTGTGAGTCAGTACAAAGTGAGAGACACTTTTTGTTCCTATTCCGTCATGGAGCTTTGTACCAAGGGACTCGGTTCACAAACAGAATCACTGAAGGTGAGGAATTCCATTTTTCTTCATAGTGTGACATTTCATTTGTATAGCGGTTAGGAATGTTCTCTGCTCAATAAGCGTGTGTTAAACCCATCCATTGAGGAGAAGATAATCAGAGAGTAAGGAAATCTTCAATACAGCCGGTGTAATTCCTTGCCAAAGGCTGTATATTAGCTTTTGTCACCTGCTGCTTCCTAGCCCTTTTCCAGATTATTAGGTTCCTAGATGAGTTTATTTCTTGAGGCTTTCCAAATCTTTAAGATTTGTGTTTATTGTACCGCCCAAATCTGTAGCTGATTGATAGGGTTGTAAAAGTCAGAACTGTGTGTATTAGCCAACTTGCATATTGTATGTATAACTTACTCTAGTAAATATGTTAAATATTTGTTTGATTTTGACACATTAGAGCACTCAGAAATGCTCTAATCTTTTTCAGCTTGGGGTCTGGGGTATACTGATGCTTTTGTTATGAACCTGATAAATGTTTTGCTATGCATTCTGTAGCCAGTTCTCTAACTAACTGTAACTGCTTTTAAAAGATCTGTTATTTTCTCTTCAGTTGCAAAAGGGTTTAACTGATCAGATGTCAGTCACTGCCTTCATTTACCGACAGCTGTGTATCTTTTTCAAAATTAAAGTAATTTAGGAAGGTAGTGTGGTGTCAATGTGAAGCAGAGGAGCTTGGAGCCAGACAGTGTTTTTGTGCTTCAATATTTTCTTCCTTTCATCTCCTTTTTGTCATTAGACCTTATCCTTTTGTACCTATAGGTGCATCTTATAGTGATTCAGGCTTACAGCTTGCCTAGAACAGTTCCCACCTTTTAGTAAAAGCATCAAAGAGTCCTGTGGCACCTTATAGACTAACAAACGTATTGGAGCATGAGCTTTCGTGGGTGAATACCACTTCGTTGGATGCATGTCACATGCAGAAATTTGTATATGTAGAACTTGTAACATTTCTAATATCAGTGTTTTTGTAGCCTCTCACACGCAACTAGCTGTGAAATGTCAAACCTTCCTTTAATAATTCAGAATTCCCATTATTCTGTTTAAGCCCTGTTAGGTAGTGCTCAGGGTGTGTACACTGTCTCCTCTCCCTTGTGTCTTAAATAATACTCCAGTCAGTTTTTTCCTAGGACAGTTAACTCTTCCAGTTCACTGGTCATTGCAGTCCTGAGCTGTTACTTGATACTGGCATATTTTCCCTCTAGAACTTTTTTGTGATCCATTTCCTTCTAAATGCTAGGGAAGAAGTTCCAGGCAAGTAAGTCTGTTCCACAACAGCCATAAATGTGTCAGTTGGCCATCCAGCTTCCATGAAAGGCTGGAATCGGAGTATTATAATCCTATATTCTTGTGTTCATGTTTTGTTTCACAATGTGTTTAACACATGTTTTGATGCACAGTTTCAAAATTGATTAACTGTAGCTTTCACTATGTTATAACTTCTTCCTAGGGAAGGGGACTGGACCTCTCACGCGTACGGACATGTGTCGTCGTGGCAGAAGAACGGCCCCGAATAGCTCTCACTCAGTCATTTTCAAAATTATTTAAAGACCTGGGTCTCCATCCACGGGCTGTTAGCACATCATTTGGCTGTAGAGTTAACCTGGCTATATGTTTGCAGGTAAGACTTTCCATGTCTTAAATTTGTACAACTGCTAGTACTAAGAAAATGGTTATCAATGAGCAATTTTCTTGTCAAGCATGGGAAGTTTCATCATGTTTCATGTTGGTCGATTGCTTAGTTGTTCTTTAAGCATATTGAGCAAATCCATCTGTTACTTAATGTTCTCCTTTCATATGCAAGTAATATACTTCTGCATTTGTCAATGAACACTGTTCATCCTTCACAATACATTCATAGCATTTATTCTGCCCCAGATGTGCTGTAATTCAGTAAAGTGTATCAGAATGATACAACTTGTACTCTCAATACTCTAAAACAAAACTAGTTGGGATTTATTCATGTAGTGCATATCCCTGCTTCCAAGTGCTTTCTTTATGTACTTTAAAACAAAGTAGCTTCCTGCTTTGTGTAGAATAGTTACTTACTTTAATCAGATAAATAATTTCTACCTACAATATGTAGGTCACACAGTGAAAAACTCAGCTGTCACCATATGAGGAGTCTGAGGAGAACCTGGGATTTATCTTGCATTCTCTGCTTCAGGCATTCAGCTTTGTTGATTAATAGATTTAAAGGGCAGAAAGGAACACTGTCATCATCTAGTCCGACTTCCTTTATAACACAGATCTTAGATCTTCACCTGTTGATTCCTGCATCCAGCCCAATAACTTGCGCTTTAGTACAATCACATCTTTTTAGAAAGACACCCCATTTTGATTTAAGGAGTCCAAGTAATGGAGAATTTACCATACTCCTTAATAAAACGTTCTAGTATTTAATTATCCTTAGTGTTAAAGCACAATTTTTCTATTTTATTTTTTATTTCCAGTTTGAATTTGTCTCTCTTCAAATTCAGTGATTGGATCTTGTTATGCTTTTGTATGCTAAACTAAAGAGCCTTCTACTGTCAGATCTTTTCCACTTTAGGTATTTAAACTGATCAAGCCACCGCTTAACACTTCTCTTCGGTGAGCTAAATAGACAGAGCGCCGTAAGTCTTCTGCTGTACGGCATGTTTTCTAGTCCACTTCTCATGCTTATGGCTCTTCCTTGAACCCTTTCCATTTTTCAATATCCCTTCCAAGTCTGGATAACAGAACTAGACACCAGCAGCATCTCACCAGTGCCGTATATAGAGGTAATATAACCTCCTGCTCCACTCGTTCAAGAATCACATCAGGCCTATTGTGAGTGGGCTATCGGCCATGTCCACTAAGTCTTTTTCAGGGTGACTGTTTGCAGCCTACAGTCCCCCAGTCTGCAAGTATAATCCACATGCATCCAGCAAAGGCTATTGTACCTTTTTAGCTCTTGTACCTACCACTGCTCCATGCTAGGGATCTCTTCAAGGATAGTAGCAAAAGCCTTGCTCAAATATGGAAGCCAAAGACACATCTGAGCAGAAGTACTGCAAATAATGCACTTGCCTTCCTCTTCTGCTACTCGTCATTTTTATAGCACTTTGTTTTACAGGCAAGGCCATCAAAAAACGCTTCACAAGTATCGGAGAGCAGCCCAGCACAGGCCACTGCTTCTGTGCCTTATCCCCAGCTTTGCCCTTGGGCTGTTGCGGGGAACTGAATAATCAAGGCCTTCATCAGACTTTGGTCTAAAGTGACCTCATTACTGCAACATGTCAACAGAAAATGAATACAGGAGTTGAGCCACTTCTCTACCTCTCATGTAACCTAAGATCCCTTCAGTCCAGAGTTAAATTAGTTGGCGATTTTAATGATCACTACTGAATATAAGGCAAAGCTATAGTCAACTGAGTAAGATGAAAAGTCATTCTTTGTTCTGGAGGTAGCCCTCTTCTAATTCAGCATTCTCTAATTACTGTCATAAATAGTCTCCCGGCATGTAAAAGTTCAAGCAAATCTCTTGCACTCCTAAAAGCAATACACTGTACCTGGATCCTTTTAGAATGAATGTCCCTTCTTCTTAATACATGTAAGATCTTGGAGTCAAACAGTAGTTGTGTTTAGAAACGCTCCTGTTAATGTTGTGAACTCAGACATCTGCATGATCTATTTCACTTAATAAATACTGACTTAAATTTCTAGACTTTGGGATCTTTCCAGTTGAAGGAGTTCTGTACCCTTGCGAGGAAACTGTTTCTTGCTCTCTCTCGAGTACCTGTAACTATAAGGGAGATAGGAAAACCTAATAGAACAAGTAATCAAAATTTTCATTTAAAAAAAAAAGTCATCCTGGGAAACTCACATCAAAGAGATCCTCATCCTGCTTTCTTTTGGAGAGCTCATAGTTAGCTCCATTTAGCAAATAGGGCTTAGTTTACCCCCTCACCATGAATACATCCAAACTTTAAAAGCTGCATATCAGGGAATATATAGGTACTATAGATACCTACTGTGCAGGTAGATCCAGAACACTTCCTTTCCCATAAAAAGTAACCTAGGAATTCCCTGGTCAAGAAAACAAAGGAGAATCAGATGAACTAGCCACTTACTAAGAGTCTGCTGGTTATGCTTCCTGCATCGCTTTCGACTTTGAAATGGCGGCAGGATTTCCTTTTGTGTGGGAGGAGGTGGGGGTGGGAGACATAGGTCAGGGAAAAGTATGGCATTGCTGTCATGGCAGACTGCTTTAAATGTCCCCTAAAACTTCTCAAGTACATGAGGTTCGTGGCCCTTCAGTCCCTGAAGCTCCATCCCTGAGACTATCTTTCAAAGCTTTGCTTGAATTCACTCTGTGTTCTGATGCATATGAGAACAGGCCATGAAGGGCATTGTAGAAAACAAGGACAAGCTTCCCTTTGTAAGATGGGAGGCTTCACTTGCCACTAATGGAGATCTTCCTTTCAGGCTTGCACCAGTCCCCAGGGAGTTTGACATCATGCTGTTGGTGGCTGCCTCACTTGATATACAAGGCACTTCAGTAAGACCAGACTGGCACTAAAAGCAGCAGATGAGTTGGGAGAACACTAACCAGTTCTATAGTTTAGGCCTTCAGTCAAACTTAAAAATATCATTGAACCTAATGTGTATGGAAGCCCAAATTAACCCAGAGAAATGGCAGGCATATCCCATCACTTGAGAACCTGATCAATACTGAATTTTATTTGGGATACTTTTTTAACTTGAACATGTATGTATGTTGGCTTCCTGACCAAAACTTAGCCCTTGGGAGTTCTGTGAATGCACAACATTATAGAACAGTTCTTGAGATGGGATCACCCCTCAGGTGAATATTTGTTAGCAATTTTGACTGCAGATTTAAGCTGTGTGCAGCACAAAATAAGAGGCAAGCCCAGCCCATTAACATCCGGGAGAGAATTGATGTGGCTACTCAGGTTGGCAGAGATCTTTGGGTGTGCTTGAATAGCTTAACAGCAGGCACCTCAATCCATAGGAGGAATTAAAAGTGTGTGGGTGATTTTTTTTTAAATAGCTTTGTGTGGAAACCTGCTTAACCGCTGTTTTGAAGTAGTCTATGCTTGTAACATTGCTCTGTAAGTCACTCTTATGGGCAGAATGGCTCTTAAAGCAATTAAGCAAGGAAGATGTCAAGTGTGTTTTGATGTAATAATGGAGTCGTTACTTATAAAAGCAACTGCAATATATGGCCTTTCAATAGAAAATGTAATAATGCCAAAATCCTCTGGAATATTTGGCAGGGTTGCTTCCTTTAAAGCGCCTGGTACTGTTGACTGTCAAAGACTGGATTCTGGGATAGGTGGACTACTGTTCTGATTCAGTATAGCAGTTTCTATGGTTTGTAGTATGCAGGTGTCTTGACTGAAGAGAGTATTGTTTCCAAATGGCAGGTTGAAGAGCAGAATGGGTCTTAATCCTTTCTCAGCAAGGTTCTTTAAGTTAGCATCTCTTCAGCATATTCAGGAAGTGGTCCTGGTTTGCTGGGGTCTTAATGCTGTGCTTCAGAAAAATGCTTTTGTACATTTCTGAGCCAGTGGGATCTGCCTTTGTATTTATTCTTACAATTGGTGTAATCCTCCCTCCTACTTTGTAATCATGATATGAAAGAAAATGGAGGAATTATTGACATCTATCAATATATAGTCATTGAATCTTTACTTTCCGTAAGGCTGGTCGCCAGACCCATTTGAGGTTCCTCCTAAAATTGGCACCTAGGTGTTACCTTTATCAAGAGGTGTTCGTGCTCACCACTTGCCACTTCTCCAGAGAGAGGCCTATCCTGATTGTCTTCAGAGTGAGTTACCTTTTTATTTGACTTGGATTCAATCTCTTATTCCTCTTTTACTGTAATTCCATCCATAGAAGATCCTATACATT